>NC_092525.1:49337116-52148366 GCF_037038585.1 Patagioenas fasciata
TCACCTGGATCTGCAACTGGGAAACAAGGGAGAGCTGGTGAGGGATGTGAACATCAGTGTCCACCTTGGCTGTCGTGACCAGGACAGAGTGGGGTCCCAGGCACCAGAGGGGAGGGAGGAAGGCCAGCAGCAGAGCACAGGCTGGTGGGTTCCAGAGGAGAAGACTTTGACATACTAGGGGGCTGATACAGGTGGTTCCATGGGAAGCATCTCAGAAGAATGAAGGAGCTCAGCAAATCTGACAAGCCTTAGAGAACAGTCTGCTCCAAGGACAAGAACTTTCAATGAGAATTCCCAAGAATAGAAGCATTTATCTCGTGAGGTTGCTTGTTTGAACTGATGGAGCTCAAGGGCACAAAGGCAGCACACAGGAGGTGGAAGCAGGGGGAGCTGCAAAGGAAGAATTTAGAAAGCTTGTTCATGGATGTGGGGATGATGCCAAAGCTCCCCATGACTTGATACCTCAGGGGGACGGTGATGACAGCAAGATGAGCTGTCTTGGATTCATTTGCAGTAAAAGAATAGTCAGGGTGAATGTGGGCCTGCTGCTGAACTTTGTAAGAGTAGAATCAGACAGGACTAGGGTTCTTCATGGCTTCTTTGCCTCCATCTTCATCAGCAAGGTCTCCTGGGACTTTGTTCCTGAAGGCAGGAGTCTGGAGAACACCCAGCAGTGGATGGGGCTTAGGTCAGGGGTGACCTGAGCAAACTCAGACACCATTACAGAACAGGAGATGGGTCACTTGGCCAGCTCCCTGAACACAAGTATCGCTGTGCTGTGGCACCTGAGATTCCAAGGAACACCCACCTCTAGGTCCAGAGTTGTGTGATTCCTCTTGAAGTGTCCTGGCCCATCTCCTCGCTCAAGTGGTGATTTAGGCACCCACTTCTCTAACATATTCAGTCTTTATCAGGAGATTCTTTAGACCAATATTTATCGGAGACTGTTGATATCAGCTGTTCTGGAAATGAGGTCTTTGGTAGGGGGACGGAAATATAAGATATTTGCATTTATTACTATTTATTATGGAAATGCTCACTGTTTGGCTACAGTTCAGAAATCTCTGAAATCATCCACACCAGACTTTAAGACTTTTGGAGAGTTCTGCACAGAGCCTTGGCTTGTAAGAGCATTTTGGATGTTAATGAGCCCTCTGCTGCCATGATCCTGAACTGCAGCTACTGAAAGAATGAACAAACCTCTAACGAAGTAAAAGATGGAACCCAGCCCCATGTTCTGAGGGTGTTTGGGAGCCCACGAAGGGCATTCACTGACACAAGCAGTCCCTGTCCCAGGAGGCTGGACAAGGAGAAGCCTGGAGACAATGGTCAGAGGTGGTAAAGGTGATGTGGAGGTGGTTCTGGTGCCCTGTCAGCCCTTCATGTTTGTTCATCATCAGAATGGCCAAGTCCTCACCCCAGGACCAGACAAAGGAGACCCTTTCACTCTTACATTTCTCAGGCTCTGCCTGTGGTCACTGGGAGGGTATTTGTGTTTTGGGGGTGGGTTTGGTGCCAAGTGCTGTTGCTTTAACCACAAGGCTCTGGTTTTCTGAGGACTTGGCAATGCCTATGACGTCCCCCAAACCTTCTTTCACAAACCTGGCAATGGTCACCAATCACCTGAGCTGTCCAAGTCCCAAACTTGCTCGACTCCTCAATTTGGATCCATGCCCTAGCACTGAAATGCACAAGTTCCTTCTGCTGCTGCCCTAAAATAAAAAGAAAAATCAGTCTATTCCGCATTAGCATGACCAGCCCATGGTCTTGAGGTCTTCTTCTTTAACACACTTACTGCTACACATAGACCACTCTCTTCCTGCACTCCCATGTGTCTCACAAACCTTTCACTCTTGTCCTCCAGTAATGGGCCAACACTCCAAGATGTTGGTGCTTCCTCCAGGCTCATGGATGATTCCTGAGGTCCATCCAAGTGTGGGCACTGTAAGAGAGGAGCAGAGCAGGGTCAGCTCAGGGGCCATGACTGAGCACAAACACCCCAGCAGCAGCCATTCCCCATCTCCCAGGCACAGCCATGCCCAGAGCATGCAAATGTCACTGTTATATATGACTAGTCCAAGAGAAGCATGCCTTCCTTTCTTCCATAACCCCCCCAAAATCTTCCTCCTATTCCACCTCCACTCGTAGACATCAGCCACATTTCACTTGTGGCTCAGACATGGTTGTAAGGATTTGCTGAAATCATCAGCCATCACTCTTTTTTACCCCACATCCCCTGACGCTCTCCCACACCACACATGGCCGGTCACTGCTGCTCAGGGCCTCCCGCTCTTCAGAAGAGGCCTCGAGATTCTTGCCTGGTGCTTGTTATAATCTTCCTCATTACCTGCAGATCTCATGGTGAGATTTCTTGTTCATGACAGGACCTTTGTAACCAACTCTTATGAAGCTGTTGTCCTTCTGTGATCACCTGTGCAGAAGGAGTGATCACAGAAAAGCACCAAATATGTCAAATCTGATACCAAGTGAAATGCAATAAAACCTTGTTGAGTCACCCCCATAGCTGTGTCTTTCCAGCAAGGAGTTTCTCCTGAGAAAGAGATCCAACCCCTGCCACTCTCTGCAGAGGCACATGAGCAGTGTCCATGCACCTGGGGACACAAAGGGTGACTTTTGCAAGACCACCCTTTATCTGAACCACTTAGATATGTACCTATGGATGGGGTATCAAACCTTATAGTGCAGCAGAGATTGGAGCTCTGAGCTCCCTTCATCTACCCTATGTGACACGCGTAAAAAGGAACTACCCTAGTGAAAAAGTTGGTTTTGATTCTCTTCAAAACCTGAAGCACCACACAGGTCAGGAAACAAGCCAGGATACCCAACCAGGACTCACATGCTCTGCATTTAAAGTTCAAATGCTCCTGGGAATGTCAGCAGGCAAGTTGTTCTGATATCTGGGTTCAAGGAGCTGGTCAAGAGCCTCATCTCCATTTCTGTAACAGTGGCTTTGCTGCCTGGCTGATGTGCAGACTCCTTACATGGATACTGACACCTCTGAGTAACAACCTGCTCTGAAAGGATGAACAAGGTGGGAAGTTCTTTCTTGAAGGGTATTAGGACAGCAAAAATGAAGACCCTGGGTTGGGGCAAATGAAAAGGGATGCAAAAGATGTGGTCAGGACTGTTTGGGGGCACGTGTGAAGCAGTCCGGCACCTCATATGAATTATTCTTGTAGTCAAAGAGAACCTGAGAGACTTGTCTAATTTTAGAACATGATGGGGAAGGAAGGACAGTGTCATTCAAGATCAAAAGGACCTCAGGAGGTGTCTTTACCAACCTCCTGCTCAAAGCAGGGTCAGACCAGATTACTCAGGGCTTGATCCAAACACATCTTGGTCACTTTCTGGGACAGAGTGAGTGCGCACTCATGGGAAACAGCTTCCAGTGCTTGACTGTCCTCGTGATTGGAAAGTTACTCCCTTTCTATAGCACCTTTCCAAGCCCAACCATCCAGATTGCTTTTTACCCATCTACTTGTCACTGATATATATATATTTTACTATATATTTGCCAACACATAAATGTATTTTTTACCTCATGATCATGTAGAAAGACAGATAACACAGATCTGTTGAGGTCACTGTCAACATGGCCATCTAAACAGAGAACAGTTCAATTCACCTTTTTATCCTTCTTTCCTCCATCAGGCAAGAGTGGCCAACAGCTTCCAGCAGGACTCACTGTGTGCCAAGGGTAAAAAGTGGCACTGACAGTCCATGGCAGTGGATTGTTTGGTGCCTTCGACTCTGTGTAAGACACAAGGATTATCGTTCTTAATGCTGAAGGCTTTGGTAGGAGAGAAATCTAGAGAACATTTAAAAAAAATGGAGAGAAAAACAGACCAAATGAAAGATGTAGAGTGAAGGAAATATCTTCTTGCAGCTTTAAGTATCAAACGCTGTTGGTGTTGTAATTCTCCTTTCTTTGTTTTGAATACTTTAAATACCAGTGTTTTCCAAAGAGATAAAAAAGAGACTTTTCAGAATGTGCATTAAGAGCAAGAGGAGAACTTCTGATCCTCCACTACATTTCCCTTCTCAGCACTCTCTCTGTTATCTGTGCATCTGATCTCCCTCATCCTCCAGGTATTTCCTCCTGCCTTAACTAAACTCACCATGTCTGAAGTCCCATTTCCAGCAGCTGATCTGCACACAAGAACTTGCGATTGCTCTCTGGGTTTCCCTTCCTCTCACTGTTTGATCACTCAGGCACTTGTCAACAGTTCAGTTGCTGCTTTCAGCTTCAAGGAGTTAAAAGCTTCTTTGTCTTTCAGTAGTCTGTCTAATTCTGTCTTTAGCCAACTCTTTTATTGTGCTTATTTTATAATTATCTTCCTGTCTACAACATTTCTTGCATGGTTCTGCCTTGGAGAAGGTGAACCTCAGTGGTGGCAGTTTGTCCTTGGTGTACAGTTGAGGAATGTGTTTTCTGTTAATCATGAATCTCATCAGTATTATTTTGTTTGTTCAAAAGTAAAGCAAAGTCCCTGTTTGCTGTGTGCAGCCAGATCTCCAAGAAGAGCAGGTGGGAGCTGGTGCAAAGGAGCTGGCACATCCAGCTGCAGTCTGCAGTGGAGAAATCTGGTGTAAGGAAAAGGGATGCAAGGCCCAGGAGGCCATGAGAGAAATGATGGGGTTGGGGAGGTGAGGAGCAAGGTTGTGCACACGGTGTGAGACCTCAAAGGACAGCTTCTCCAGCCAGCCCAGACCTGCTTAGGAGAGACCCTGGGTCCACATCAGATAATGCTGCAATCACCTCTTCTGCAAACTGAAGAGTAATAAAATACACCCTTTACAATAAAAAAGACATTTTTATTAGAAGCTCTTTAAATCTTTCGCCATGATTACAAAAAGAAAGCTCTCTAATTCACAGTACAAGACTGGAATGAAATTACAAGAAGAGACATGGTTTGTTAGAGCTTTCTTCTCTGTAATGAGCCCCATGGAGCATTTGGTGCTGAGTCCTTGAACATTACTCAGGTGCTGAGAGGAGATTGCACAAACCTTTCCAGAAGTCAAAGCCAGAAGAAAAAGTACTAAGTACCTTGAAGTATTAATGAGTTCCACTGAGGGCAAGTACCAGCAAAGCCTCCCCAGGGACTCGTTAGAGCAGAGGATTGGAGGCCATGGTGGCAGATAAACAAAGGGAAATGTGCAGGCAGCTGAGGTGCTGAGAAAAGCCTGGTTTAGCTGGGTGAAGCAGAGAGGCCAAGGCCTGACCCCCAGCCCCTGGGAAGGCAGATCCTGTCCCTCACACATTGCTCAGGGCTCTTCCTGGGGCAGGGGGATGTGGGCTGTGTGGTGCTGAGTGAAGGACAATGGTGTGACAGCTCCCAGCCTTACTGGGGGTGTGCAAGGAGGCCACGAGGTGCCCCAGTGCCTCAGGACAACATGTCTCCTCACAGGCCTTGGTGGCAGAGGCCATTGCCATAGCCAAGGGGACAAAGACTTGGGTCCTCTTGGTGACATCCAGCCTTGCCAGTGCCCTTTGCCATCTCCACCACAGGTTGTCCTACACTGTCCCACAGCTGCTTCTGTTTCTCTGCAGGCTGTAGACACCCATCTCGCTTCCTCCCCTTGCTTTCACCCTGGTATTTCCATACGTTGACTCATGTGTCTCCACTGTCATGCTCTGTTCCTGGAAACACAAGGACATGGACTGATCTCATGCTCCTTCTCGATGATTTCTCGTACCACAGCACTGCCCTTTGGGTGACATTTCTTTCTCCTCGTGTCCATTCTCCACGTTCCAAGCTGTTCTGTGTGGCAGTGTTTCTCTGCTGTAGAAAGGAGGACCCTGAAAACTACTGACCTGTCAGCCTCTTACCTGTGCCTGGGAAGATCATGGAACAGATCCTCCTAGAAACTGTGCTAAGGAACAAAGAATGGTGACTCAACCACTTCCCTGGGCAGCCTGTTCCACTGCTTCACAAACTTTTCCATTAAGAAATGTTTCCTAATATAAATTCCGAACCTTCTCTGGCACAATCTGAGGCCATTTCCTCTCATCCTGTCACTTGCTACTCAGGAGAGACCAACACCCTCCATGCTACAATCTGTTTTCAGATAGTTGTAGAGGGCGAAAAGGTTTCCCCTCAATCTCCTTTTCTCCAGGCTAAAACCCCTCAGATCCCTCAGCTGCTCCTCAGAAGACTTGTGCTCCAGACCCTCAACAGCCTTGTCCCCCTTTTCTGCACTCAGTCCAACACCCCGAGATCTTTCCTATAGTGAGGGGCCCAAAACTGAACTGAGTATTCGAGTTGTGGCTGCACCATCGTCAAGTACAAGGCGATGATCGCTGCCCTGGTTCTGCTTACTACACTATTCTTGATGCACACCAGGAGGCCATTGGCCTTTTTGGCCACCTGGGCACACAATGGTTCATGTTCAGTCATTGTCGATCAGCACCCCCAGGTCTTTTTCTGCCAGGCAGCTTTCGAGCCACGCTTCTCCAAGCCTGTAGGGTTGCAGGGAGTTGTTATGACCCCAGTACAGGAACTGGCACATGGGCATGTTAAACTTCAGACAGCTGTCCTCAGCTTAATGAACCAGCAGCTCCAGATCCCTCTGTAGACCCTTCCTAACCTCCAGCAGATCAACACTCCCACCCAATTTGGTGTAATCTACAAACTTACTGAGGGTGCACTCGATCCCCTTCTCCAGATCACTAATAAAGAGATTTAACAGAACTGGCCCTGACACTGAGCCCTGGGGACACCACTCGTGATCGGCCACCAACTGGATTTGGCTCCGTTCACCACAACTTTTTGGGCCCGGCTCTCCAGCCAGTTCTTTACCCATCGCAGATACGCCATCCAGGCCATGAGCTGCAGCTTCTCCAGGAGATGCTGTGGGATACGGTGTCAAAGGCTTTACTGCAGTCTAAGGACACAACACCCACAGCCTGTGTGGCGGATTCACTCCCCACCACAGACTTTCCCTCATCTGCTCAGCCGGTCACCTTGTCATAGAAGGAGATCAGGCTGCTCAAGCAGGACCTGCCTTTCACAAAGCCATGCTAATCGGGCCCGATTGCTCGTCTGGTATGGGTGACCTCACAGTCCTTTCCCAGCCATGTTCCTGCTGTTGGCCTATCCCCTGCAGAGGCAGAAGTGACCTCACAGTGCCCTGCACAGCCATTGGCTTCCTACTGGACCATGAGCTCCTGAGACACAAGTGACCACATGGCATCGTACCCAGCCATCACCCTCCTTGTGCTCCAGTGTGTGAGCAGGTAAAACTGAGCTGCTTTCATCAACTTCATCCAATAGATTTCCTATCAAGGGTTTGAGTGGAGAAACGTTCCTCAGAGGAGTTGCTGTATTTAAACTGGGGTATTTTTTATCTCTGCTTCTGACTCTTTGTATCCTTCTTCCTCTGTCTATTCTGCCTTGTGAAAGAGCTCTCCAAGGAAAAGATTCATGGACTCCTACAATAAGGCAGGTTGGAAGAGACCCCTGAGCACCATCTCTGTCCCACTGACCTTTATGGCACCCAAGGAATAGCTGATAGCATTTGTGCTCCCTTGGATTCATCTCACCACATGCACACAGTGGACATGCACATGATGTGTATCTTTGCAACTCATCTGTACAATGAAAACATGGACTTTTGACCTAGTGTTTATAGAATCATAGAATCTCTTGTGTTGGGAATGGAACACAAGGACCATGAAATCCAACTCCTGGGCTTAGGACCATGGCACCTCCTTGGGGAGACTGTTCAGTGTCCAGTACCCTCTGGATACAGAACCTTTTCCTAAAGTCCAACCTCGACCTCCCCTGGCACATCTCGCTTCCATTCCCTTGGGTTCTGTCATTGGTCACCAGAGGGAAGAGATCAGTACCTTCCCTTCCTTCTCCCCTTGTGAGGAAGCTGTAGCCACCATGAGGTCTCCTTTTAGTCTTTTCTTCAGCTCTGATGCTCAGAAACCCCTTGGTTTGCTTTCTGAAGCAGAAAAGAGAAGTCATGACCTGCAGGCAATGGGAAGGGGGATCCTGTCCCTCACACACGGCTCAGGGCTCTTCCTGGGACCGTGGGATGTGGGTGTGCAAGGCCGAGGGAAGGACAACACTGGTACAACAACTTCCAGCTTCCCCAAGGGACTGCAAGGAGGCAACGAGGCCCCAGTGCCATGAGGACAACATGGCTTCTCCTGGGCCTCAGTGGCAGAGACAACTGCCATGGCCAAGGGGACAGAGACCTGGGTTCTGTGGGTCCCTTCCAGCCTTGCCAGCGCCCTTTGCCATCTCCACCACAGGCTGTTCTACACGGTCCTACCCCTGCCCCTCTTTCCCTGCAGGCTGCAGACACCCATCTCGCTTCCCCACCTGCTCTCACCCCAGCATTTCTGCACCTTCACTGCTGTGTCTGCACCCTCACTGGCTGCTCTTTGGAACACAAACCATGGGCTGATCTAGCTCCCTCTGAGTGACCTCTTGCACCACAGCACTGCCCTTCCACTGTTATTTCTTCCTCTGATATCCAGTCCTTACTTTCCAAACTGCACTATGTGATATTTTTTTTCCCTCTCCTGCTTATTCCCACTTCAAAGGAATACTCAGCCACCTCAGAAACTGCCCTTCATGCAGGGAACCCAACTCGTTAGGCTTCTTGTGGTCTTCTACCTGACAGGAGAGAAGTCACCTCACCATGATCTCCTAAATCCCATGACTGCTGGTGGTCTTTCAGCTTCTCTGGCAGACACGACCATGTTCCTGCTGCTGTCCCATCATGTTCTCAGGTGGGATGGACATGACAACCCGTCTCCAAGGCCTCTTCCTGGGTAGAGTCTGTGGGTACCTTGGCAGAGGTTCTTTCCCAGCCATGTCCCTGCTGCCTGGCTGTCACCTCCAGAGACAAAACTGACTCCACTGTCCCCTTCACAGCCACACTCTTCTGACTGGATTATGACTGTCTAAGACACAACTGACCTCATAATACCACACCCATCCATCCCCTTTCTTATGGACCAGGACCTGATCAAGACTGAACTGTGTTCTACACAGTCCTACACCTGCCCCTCTTTCCCTACAGGCTGTAGATACCCATCTCACTTCCTTGCCTTTCTTGAAGAGATCCCTTGTCTCACTTATCTTGTCTCACTGTCCTACCCAAGGCTGGGTGAACACTGTCCTGTTCAAGGCCTTGACCCATCTTTGCATCACCCTCAAAAGAGTTAAAATTGCATTCTACAGGAGGACGTGTCCAATCCCTTCTCAGGGACAGAGGAAGGCTGACCAGGCTCCCAATGCCTTTTCTTACCTTTCTTGAACATGGCTTTGATTTCTGCCTTTTCCAAGGACCCCAGGACCTCCCTAATTACCCTGGTTCTTATGAGAGCACAATCCAGAATCCCAGGCAAGGGTGACAGAGCAAACTGGAGCCCTGGTAATGATCCTGTCCAAGGCATCTGAGATCAATCTCACTGGGGCGGTGAGGTTTGTTCCTGGAGTCACACACCGAAATGTCAGGGTCTGTCTGGCATCCATGTCTGAGCTGGTCTTGTGGGCTCCTTCTGCACTCAGGGGTGTTCAGAGACAGACTCTGTCTTTTTTACACACAGAGGCCGTAGTCTCAGTTTCTCTCTGGCCTCCTGTTGCCACTCCCAGAGTACAGGAGGCACCTCAGCCCTGTGGTGTGTCAGCTGCTGTGCACTCACCTGAGATGTCCTGCATCATGAGGAATGGACATGGGGATCACAGCTGGAGGATGCACAACCCAGTGCTGCATTCAGGTGGTTTCCCATAGGATGTTTCTCCCAACATGAAGTGACCTCAAGACACTGTCTGTTCCACAGAACTCTCTTCATGGAACTCTCAGGAATAGCTGATATTGTTTGTGCTCACTTGGGTTCATCTCACCTCACATGTGCGTGCAAACATCTCATCTGTACAATGCAAACGTGGATTTCTGACCTGCTCATTCAGTGTCCCTCCGTGGACGGAAGAGCAACCTTTGTGAGCTGGGGAGAGAGGCCAGGGCTGAAAATGGAGGTTGTGAGGGGCCAATCCATGATGATGCCCTGGGACAGCTTCCAAGGGGTATCCAGTGCACAGGGGCACAGCCCAGCCCCTGCTCTGCTGGTCCTGCAGGTCTCTGGCAGGAGGCCTGGCTGTGAGAGGACACTGCTGTGTGCCAGCCCTGCAAACACACATTGTTTATCTAACCCTATCTATACACAGGTGTTTCAATCTGTGGCCACTTTTGCGGGCATGTTCTTGAGGTAAGGCTTGGAAGAAGACCTAAACGTTCAGGCCCTGCCCTGTGGAGATCACCTTTCTATCCGGAAAGGCTGTTGTGAGCCCAGCTCTGTCACAGCAGTGCCCATTGCCTGTCCCTGCCTGCGCTCACAGCACTGACACACAGCAGGACGGGGACCAAGCTGGCAGAGCACTCAGGCCTTGCACCAACACAAGGAATGAGAAGGAGAGTGTGGGAGTGGAACCAGAACAGCTCTGGAAGAACAAGCGCTGGTGCTCCCTGGCAGGGCTGCCAGGCTGGACTCTTTTCCCCTCCACCCACGCATGCAGGATCCATCCCTGGAGCTCTAAAAGAGCTTTGCAGCAAGGATACAGTGAAAAACAAAACACTACAGGAACCTTTATTTTTTTTAGAGAGAAGGAAAACATGGCTCCTCATTTACAGAAACAGTGATAGTTATAAAAGAAAAGCAGACAGTGGATTAGAAAGGGGATGAAGACATTTTAACAATAAAAACAAAACAAAACAAACAAACAAACAAACAAAAAAACAAACCAGAAATTCCAGATGACAGGTTGGACCTGTAATAAGTTTCATTAAATCTCCTATGCAGAAGCAGATGGGCAGGTTATTGCTTCAGAAAACCCGAAGATATGAGTTTCCACAGGACATCCTTGAGGTCCTGGTTCCTCATGCTGTAGATGAGGGGGTTCACTGCTGGAGGCACCACTGAGTACAGAACAGACACCACCAGGTCCAGGGATAGGGAGGAGATGGCAGGGGGCTTCAGATAGGCAAACATGGCAGTGCTGATAAACAAGGAGACCACGGCCAGGTGAGGGAGGCAGGTGGAAAAGGCTTTGTGCCGTCCCTGCTCAGAGGGGATCCTCAGCACGACCCTGAATATCTGCACATAGGACAGCACGATAAACACGAAACACATAAAAGATAAACAGGCACTGATCACCATAAGCCAAGCTTCCCTGAGGTAGAAGTGTGAGCATGACAGCTTGAGGATCTGGGGGATTTCACAGAAGAACTGGCCCAGGGCATTGCCCTTGCACAGGGGCAGTGAAAATGTATTGGCCGTGTGCAGCAGAGAATAGAGAAAGCCAGTGGCCCAGGCAGCTGCTGCCATGTGGACACAAGCTCTGCTGCCCAGGAGGGTCCCGTAGTGCAGGGGTTTGCAGATGGCAATGTAACGGTCGTAGGACATGATGGTGAGCAGAGAATACTCTGTACCAAAAAAGAAACAAAAAAAGAAGACCTGTGCAGCACATCCTGCATAGGAAATGACCTTGGTATCCCACAGAGAGTTGGCCATGGATTTGGGGACAGTGATGGAGATGGCGCCCAGGTCAAGGAGGGAGAGGTTGAGGAGGAAGAAGTACATGGGGGTGTGGAGGTGCTGGTCCCAGGCTATGGTGGTGATGATGAGGCCGTTGCCCAGGAGGGCAGCCAGGTAGATGCCCAAGAAGAGCCAGAAGTGCAAGAGCTGCAGCTCCCGTGTGTCTGTGAACGGCAGGAGGAGGAACTGGGTGAAGGAGCTGTTGTTGAACATTTGCTGTCTATGGGCATGAGGACCTGTGCAAGGAGGAAAAGCCAGTGACAAGTTAGGGGAGACTTCTCTGAGGAAAATGAACAGACTGTTTCTACTGGAAAACCCCCTCCCTGATGGAGGGATGTTTCCGTTCATTCTCTCTTTCTACCAAGTGAGAAAAACAGTTCATCACAGTTTAAAATGCAGCTTGGGAATGCAGTTTCCATGAACACAGCTCTGGGACAATATCCACTGAATAGGTGTCAGGACAAAAACTGACCCACACTCCCACCCCAACCCCAGAGAGCAAGAGCTCCAGGAACAGGTGGAGAAACAGGGAAGAACACTGCAGTGCTACCAGAAAATAAAGCAAGGACAGAAAGGCAGACGGGCATGCTGTGGAACCTTCTCCTTACCCGACTGTGCTGCTGCCACACACGAAATGACACTGTAGAGCAAGTACTTTTAGCACCTTTTCTGTGTACCACGTTCCAGGAACCCTTCCCCTGGAGGTCCAGCTGCTGAGGTGGAGACTCGTGACCTGGACGCCATGGCTTTGGGGCAGAGGCTCTGATGGAGAGGAGAGGAGACCAGGGGTTTGCACTGGGAAATGTGTCTGCACTGCAGGGGATGTGAGAGAGGTTCCTAAATCCTGTCCCCAGCATTTCTGGTAGCAGTTAACTCTTCCTGCCCATGTCTGTGCTGCCTGCAGCTGTGCGTCTGTCCCTGGGTCTGCTCCCTGTCAGTGTCACAGACCCCGTCCTACTCGCTGTGTGCTCAGCTCTGTCCTGCTCACACCTCCTGGCACTGCCCAGGGGCAGCTCTGTGTGTGCAGGGGCTCAGGAGCAGCTCAGACAAGTCCTAACGAGAACTGGGGTGTCAGTGTCTTCTCCAAGGAGGGAAATAAATCCCCATCTCCCACTGCACACCCAGACAACCAAGAGTGGAAAACTGAGAGCACAGACTCCTTCCATTGCAGCTGTTGCTGTCTTGATGTCCTTGTTCAGAAGGACCCTCTGCCATGTCTGTGGGGTTGATCTGGAGCTCTGAGCAGCCCTGACCCACACAGCACCCTTCAACCCCAAAAGCTCCTTGCCTGCCCTGCTGGGGGTTGCTCCTTCCAGCCACAGCTGCTGCCATGGGATCTCCCCAGGCAGGCTGAGCGCTGACCCTGGCAGGCGGCAGAGTCCCTGCCCCGGCACAGCCCTGGGGTGCAGGGACCCTGCTCTGCAGGACAGCCCTGGGCACCCCTGGGTGCTCACCTGGCTTCACAGCTGTTCAACATTGCCTCACAAGAGCCCTCTCCTTACAAATCCCACCAGCTGTGCCTGTGCCAGTTTTAGGAGATGCCTCCAGAAGCCACAGCTGCATTGCCCTGCACCCAGAGACTTACCATGGCAAGGGCTGCAAAGGTTTCTCCTCCAGTGAGCTCTCAGTCATCTTCCCAGTCCTGACCACCTTTAATCTCTCTCTGCCTTGCTCATCTCCCTGGGATCCCCAGGCAGAGCCCTCAGCCCTGCTGCACTGTGCAGAGGAGCTGCTCCTGGGCAGAGCTGTCTCTCTGCAGCGCTGCCGCTTGCCAGGAGCTCCCTCTGTCCCAGGAGCCCAGCCCAGCCCAGCAGCACAGGAGCAGCCCAAGGCGCTTTAATGACCCCTCTGGTGGGTTTGTTGCTGTGTTCATGAACATCAGACCCTGAGGGGCAGTTGAAGAAAACTCTCAAGAAGTCAAAGTCAGATTCAAACTCCAAAGTTTCTTGTACTGTTAATGGGTCCCACTGAGGGAACCTACTGAGAAACTATATCCAGGTTCGGTTAGAGAAGAAAACTGAAGGTCAGAAAAGAAAAGATGTCTCTGATGATCAGTAAACCTGGATGTGTTTCATTAGCCAAAGGGCCAAGCCCTGACTCCCGGCCCTGGGAAGGCAGATCCTGTCCCTCCCACATTGCCCAGGGCCCTTCCTGGACAGTGTGATGTGGGGTTGTGCAAGGCCAAGGGCAGGACTATGGTCCCACACCTCCCAGGCTCCTGGCTGGGGACAAGGAGGCCGTGAGGCCCCTGTGCTGGAAGGACAAGGTGTCTCCTCACAGGCATCAGAGGTGCAGACAACAGCCATAGCCAAGGGGAGAAGGAGCTCATGTCTGCTGGGGCTTTCAGCCTCTTTACATCCCTTGATCATCTCCACCACAGCCTGTCCTGTGCTGTGGCATCCCCTGCACCTCTTTCCCTGCAGGCTGCAGACATCCCCCCTGCTGCCCCACCTTGCTCTTGTCTGAGCATCTTCCTTCCTTTGCTGAGATCTCTGCATCCTCCCCAGCTGTTCCTTGAAGCACAAAGCCTTGGGCTGATGCAGACTCCCTCTGCTGACCTGCTCCACCACAGCACTGCCCTTCCAGTCACATTCCTTCCTGCTCATGTCCAACCTGGACCTCCCCAGCTGCACTTTGGGCCATTATTGCTTTCTCATGCTCTTTCCCACTATGCAGAAAACCTCCACCACCTCTGAAACCACCCTTCAAGCACTCTCAGGCTACTCCTGCACTGCTGCAGCCTCCCCAGCGCTGCTGGGCCAAAGCAGCCCAGGTCCCTCAGCATCCCACACCATGTGCACAAGGTGCTGAACCTGCCTTGGCAGAGCCCTGCACTCTCCAGTTCCTCCCTGCTTCTCCAAACTGGGAAGCCGCACACTGGCACACCCCCGTGTGTGTGGGGTCACACCAGTGCTGAACCGAATGGGATGAGATCTCCAGGTGTCTGGGTCCCCACGCTCCTCCTCATGCAGCCCCGTGTGCAGCTGCCTTGTTCATGGTGAGCGTGCACCACGGGCTGGTGTGGGGACCTTGGAGTGCCCAGGCCCTTCTCCTCAGGGTCACTGCTCAGCGTGTCAGGTCCTGCTCTGTCCTGATGCATGACGTTTTTTTCCTGCCCTGTGCATCTGTGATGGTGGAACCCCAAATTTTCTCAACGTCTGGACTCTCCGTTTGCTGCAGCTGCAGCTCCTCCAATTGTGACCATGGCAGAGACCACTCGCAAACGTTTTTCAAGGTCTGGACTCTCCCTTGACTGATGCTCCATTTGATCAGCTGTTAATGTTTTCATGTAGATGGCTTATCCTGATGAGGCTGTTTCTCCCAACATAACACCATGAGGAGTTAGGGGACAGTATAAATACCATCTCCCGGAGAAATTGTGGGGTCTTGGGGGTCTGATAGTCATAATGCCTGAGGTCTGGAGTTTCTGAAGTTTTCCTTTGTGCAGTAGGAATGGGTGGAGCTCTGCCTGGGGACAGACAATATCAGCTGAAGGTTGAGTCAGCATGAGAGGGCAGGACAACATGGGCAATGTTGTGGTCACTGGACATCAGCTGCAGACTCACTGGTCAGTCAGAGGAATGAGAAGAGGCCTCCTTCAGACAAATGAAAGAAGCCTCATCTTTCCAGGGCAGTGTCCTCCTGGCAGACCTGAGATATCCCAATATCTGCACGGTACCAGCCATCCAGGAGGGGTTTGAGCTCATTGACAACATCTTCCTGACACGTGTGACTGAGGAATCAGTGGGGTGAGGTGCCCTGTGGGACTTCACACTTACAAACCACAAAGAGTTGGTCAGGATGGAACAGCCAGGGATGGGAAAGTGGAGCTGAGGCTCCTGGGAGATGATAAAAAGGCCAAGAGCAGGATTTCAGGAGAGCAAACTTGGGCCTGCTGAGGGACCTGCTTGTGTCCTATGGGATATGACCTTGGTGTCTGCAGTGCTTTTCTCTCACATTTCCTCCATCTTCTCTCCCACCTGCTGTTGTGCAGCATTTTTTACCCTTTCTCAAATACAATATCCAATAGGTGCTGCCAGCATCACCGAGTGGCTCAGATTTGGCAGGAGTGGGTCCATCTTGGAGCAGCTGAAATGGGCTCTGTCTGATGCTGGTCAAACTCCTGTTGTCTTCTCAGAGAGGTGACAACTGTAGCACAGCCACACTCACCCCCAGTTCCAAGACTTTACCATGTAAACCCAGTACAGGGTGACAGAGCGTTGAGTTTTGCAAACTGCTGCATCATGGTAAAGATCTTCTGTCAGCAACCTTTTCAAGTCTCCAGTCAATGACCAGGTTCCTATGGGGAACTGTAATTGCCCTGACATTCACTGGCCAGGCAAACCAGCATGTGCCAACAGTCCAGAGGATCTTAGGCTAACTGCTTAACATGTCTGCTGGTGGACCAACAAGGGTGATGCTCACCTGGATCTGGATCTGGCAAAAAATGAAAAGCTGGTGAGGGATGTGAACATCAGTGTCCACCTTGGCTTTTGTGACCAGGACACAGTGGGGTCCCAGGCACCAGAGGGGAGGGAGGAAGGCCAGCAACAGAGCACAGGCTGGTGGGCTCCAGACTTTCACATACTGGGGGACAGCAGCCGAAAGAGGTGGTGACATGGAAGTAGGTCTGAAGTGTGAAGGAGCTCAGGAAATCTGATCAGCCTGACAGGACAGCCTGCTCCAAGCACAAGAATGATCTCTCTGAGTTCCCATGAAAAGAAGCATTTATCTTGTGAGGCTGCCCATTTGAACTGTTGGAGCTCCAGAACAAAAAGGCAGCACACAGGAGGTGGAAGCAGTGGAAGCTGCAAAGGAAGAATTTAGAAACCTTGTCCATGGATGTGTGGATGATGCCAAAGCTGCGCTGGACTTGATACCTGCAGGGGAGGCTGAGGGCAGCAAGATGAGCTGACCCTGCTTCATTTACAGTAAAGGAACAGACACGGTGAATGTGGAACTGCTGCTGAACTTCCTAAGAGTAGAATCAGAGAGGACTGAGGTTCTTCACGGCTTCTTTGCCTCCGTCTTCACCACCAAGGTCTCCTGGGACTTTGTTCCTGAAGGCAGGAGTCTGGAGAACACCCAGCAGTGGATGGGGCTCAAGTCAGGGGTGACCTGAGCAAACTCAGACACCATTACAGAACAGGAGATGGGTCACTTGAACAGCTCCCTGAACACAAGTTTCACTGTGCTGTGGCACCTGAGATTCCCAGGAACACCCACCTCTTGGTCCAGAGTTGTGTGATTCCTCTTGAGGTGTCCTGGCCTGTATCCTCGATCAAGTGATGCTTTAGGCACCCACTTCTCTGACACATTCAGTCGTTATCAGGAGATTCTCTAGATCAATATTCATTGGAGATTGTTGATACCAGCTGTTCTGGAAATGAGGGTTTTGAGAGGGTGACGGAAATATTAGAGTTTTGGTTTTATTACTCTTTATTATGGAAATGCTCACTGTTTGGCTGCAATTCTGAAATCTCTGAAATCATCCACACCAGACTTGAAGCCTTTAGGAAAGTGCTGCAGACAGCATTGTCTTGTAAGGGCGTTTTGGATGTTACTGAGCTCTCTGCTGCCATGATCCTGAACTGCAGGTACTGAAAGAATGAACAAACCTGTCATGAACTGAAGGGCAGAAACAAACCCCAAGTTTCTGAGGGTGTTTGGGACCCCACGAAGGGCCAGTGCTGACACAAATAATCCCTGTCCCTGAAGACTGCTCAAGGAAAAGCCTGGAGACAATGGTCAGAGGTGGTAAAGGCAATGTGGAGGTGGCTCTGGTGCCACGTCAGCCCTTGGCGTTTGTTCATCATCAGAATGGCCAAGCCCTGACCCCAGGACCTGACAAAGGAGACCCTTTCAGTCAAAGGTTTCTCAGTCTCTGCCTGTGGTCACTGTGAGTGTTTTGTGTTTTGGGGGTGGGTTTGGTGCCAAGTGCTGTTGCTTTAACCACAAGGCTCTGGTTTTCTGAGGACTTGGCAACCTGTGAGGTCCCCCAAACCCATTCAACTTCTTTCATACACCTCGCAATGGTCACCAATCACCTCAATGTCCCAGTCCCACACTTGCTTGAATCCTCTATTTGGATCCATACCCATCACTCCAGGAGGTTCATGCATCCACCAGGTTCATGGAAGAGTCCTGAGGTCCATCCAAGTGTGGGCAGTGTAAGAGAGGAGCAGAGCAGGGTCAGCTCATGGGCCGTGACTGAGCACAGCCACCCCAGCAGCAGCCATTCCCCATCTCCCAGGCACAGCCAAGCCCACAGCATGCAAATGGCACTGCCATATATCCTTAGTCCAAAAAAGCCTGCCTTCTTTCCAAAATCAACAACAATCTTTCTACTATTCCTCTTTGACCTCCAGATATCAGCCGCATTCCACTTGTGGCTCAGACATGGTTGTAAGGATTTGCTGAAGTCATCAACCGTCACCCTTTTCTACCCCACATCTCCTGACCCTCTCCCACACCACACATGGCCGGTCACTGCTGCTCAGGGCCTCGCGCTCTACAGAAGAGGCCTTGAGCTTCTTGGCTCTTCCTGGTGCTTGTTATAATCTTCCTCACTCCCTCCAGATCTCACGGTGAGATTTCTTGTTCATGACAGGGCCTTTGTAACCAACTCTTATGAAATGGTTGTCCTTCTGTGATCATCTGTGCAGAAGAAGTGATCACAGAAAAGCACCAAATATGTCAAATCTGATGCCGAGTGAAATGCAATAAAACCTTGTTGAGCCAACTCCGTAGCTGTGTCTTTCCAGCAAGGAGTTTCTCCTGAGAAAGGGATCCAACCCCTGCCACTCTCTGCAGAGGCACATGAGCAGTGTCCATGCACCTGGGGACACAAAGAGTGACTTTTGCAAGATCACCGTCTATCTGGACCATTTAGATATGTACCTGTGGATGAGGTATCAAGTCTTATAGTACAGCAAAGACTGGAGTTCTGAGCTCCCTTCAACTCCCTGTGTGACAGTCTGTAAAATTAATTAACCCAGTGAAAAAGTTGGTTTTGATTCTCTTCACAGCCTGAAGCACCACATGGCTCAGGAGACAAGCCAGGATACCGAACCAGCACTCACATGCCCTGAACTTAAAGTTCAGGTGTTCCCTGGAATCTCAGAAGACACGTCACGCTGATATCTGGGTTCAAGGAGCTGGTCAAAAGCCTCGTCTGCATTTCTGTAACGGTGGCTTTGCTGCCTGGCTGATGTGCAGACTCTGTACATGGATGCTGACACCTCTTGAGCAACCTGCTCTGAAAGGATGAACAAGGTGGTGTGTTCCTTCTGGAGGGATATATGGACAGCAAACAAGAAGCAGCTGGGTTGGGGCAAATGAAAAAGGATGATACAAATGTTGTGATCAGGACTGTTTACCGTTATTTGTAAAGCAGGCCTGCTCCCCATGTGAATTATTTCTGTGATCAGAGAGAACTTGAGAGCTTTCTCCAAATCAGAAACATGAAGGGGAAGGAAGGAAGGACAGTGTCATTCAGTCTCTAAGGCACCTCAGGATGTGTCTTGACCAACCTCCTCCTAAAAGCAGAGTCAGACCAGATTAGTGAGGTGTCTATACAAACACATCGTGGTAACTTTCTGATGTAGAGTGGATGCACACTCCTGGGAAACAGCTTCCAGTGCTCGACTGTCCTCAGGAATGGAAAGTTTTTCCCTTTATCTACTGTCCTTCTAAGCCACCATCCAGATTGCCTTTTACCCATCTACTTGCACACTGACACAGACCATAATATCCTAACTTGGGCACAAGCACATTGTGGGGGATGACGCTGAATGCCTTGCTGACTTCCAGGTAACAGAGCATCAATGTTCTCCCCACATCCACAACCCTGTCCTTTCCTCACAGAAAACAGAGGATGGACAGGCACAACCTACCCTGGGTAAACCCCATCACCTTCTCTTCCAGACACCCAGAAATGGGGTCCCAGTGGACATGTTCTGGGGCACAGCCCTTAGTTCCCCTGCTCACCCATTGGCCATTCTGAAAAGTGCACACACTGTGTGGGAGCTGCCAGTGGTCAGGGAGTCCCCCCAGTCTCCATGAGCTTTCCACGATGGTGGAGAGTGGCCTCAATGTGACATCGTCCTGCTGTCTCAGCTCCTGGGATGCTGCCCCTGCTGTCCCATAGACTGGAAAGGATTGTGTTAGTTCCAGTGACCCCTAACTTGATCCCCATCCACTGCTGGTTGTTCTGCCTCCAGTCACAGAGACCTGGGACACATTGCTGGTGAAAATGGAGGACAAGAGGACACAGGGATTCTCACCTCTTTTCCTTATTAAATTCATCAGTAGCCACACAGTGTCCCTGTTTCTTGTTATTTGTTCCTGCAGTAGTAACAGTTCATTATGGGGCCCTTGATTGCCTTAGAGTTCTGGACTGAGTTCTGGTCTGGACTGTTTCTGTGCTTGGAGGCTGCTGTCCTTGCAGACCAGATGAACTCACTTCTGCCACCCTGCCTGGCAGTTCATTCCACCCGTGTCACAGCTCTGTCTGCAGCACTGACAGCTCCAGCTCCCCAGTCAGGTCCCTGGTTGAGGCCATTGCCTCACATCTGGGCTGAACCACCCCAGCTGTGGCACCAGCCCAGCTCTGACCTGCCACAAGAAACCTGGTACCAAGTGTCCAAGACACCATGTGTGCAAAGGCTTTGATTCAGAGCAAAATGACGTATTAAAAAAAAAAAATAAATGACATATTCAAAAGATTGCTGAATGTCTTTCTAGCCCTAGGACTACAAAAACAGAATAAAATCCCTAAACTCATTCAGCTGAAGATATTCCTCTGCCAAGCTTCGAGAATTTAGATCCTTTGCTGTAATCTTCCTGATGTCTTGTCTAATGATGGGAAAATAAAAGATGCTTCTCATGCCCAAATTATTTTCTAATATGAAAGAACTACTGCAGGACAGAACTGTGTCTGTAGAGGTGAGAGAAGAAACATCCATGATTATTTCAGCCTGTTTCATGGGCCATTCCCCTGGAGATCCAGGAACACCACGAGGGAGCCCAGAGGGGACAGAGAAAGGGACATCTTGGGCTGCTCCTGTGCTGCTGAGCTGGGCTGGGCTCCTGGGACAGAGGGAGTTCCTGGCAAGCGGCAGCGCTGCAGAGAGACAGCTCTGCCCAGGAGCAGCTCCTCTGCACAGCGCAGCAGGGCTGAGGGCTCTGCCTGCAACAGGAGACGAGCAAGGCAGAGAGAGGGGAAATGCTCTCTGGAGAGAGCAAAGAAGTTTATTATTATCACCATGAAGTACCAAGATGCTCAAGGCCTCTTCTGAAGAGCGGCAGGCCCTGAGCAGCCATGATTGGCCATGTGTAGGTGTGGGAGAGGGTCAGGGCATGTCAGGGAGAAGCAATGAGATGGCTGATGGCTTCAGTGAACCCTTCCAGCCATGTATGAGCCCAGAAATGGAAAGCAGTTGATGTCTGCAGGTGGAGGAGGAATGGGAGGAAGATTTTCCTGGGAATATGGAAGGAAGGCCTCTCTTGGGCTACTCATGTATGGCAGTGCCATTTGCATGCTGTGGGCATGGCTGTGCCTGGGAGATGGGGAATGGCTGCTGCTGGGGTGTTTGTGCTCAGTCACGGCCCATGAGCTGACCCTGCTCTGCTCCTCTCTTACACTGCCCACACTTGGATGGTCCTCAGGAATCATCCATGAGCCTGGTGGATGCATGGACCTCTTGGAGTGATGGGATATGGATCCAAACAGAGGATTCAAGCAAGTTTGGGACTGGGACATTGAGGTGATTGGTGACCATTGCCAGGTGCGTGAAAGAAACTGGATGAGTTGTGAGGAACTCACAGACATTTCCAACTCTACAGAAAACCGAGCCTTGCCGTTAAAGCAAGAGCACTTTACATAAAACCCATCCTCAAAACACAAAACACTCACACTGACCACAGGAAAAGCCTTGAAAACTATTTGAGAATAATTTACCAGGCCCCAGCTCAGCCATTCTGGTAATAAAATCATCAAGGGCTCACATGGCATCAGAGCCACCTCCACATGGCCCTCACCACCTGTAATCAGTGTCTCCAAGTCTTTCCTTCACCAGCCTCCAGGGACAGGGCCCTGCACTGGTTGTTTCCTTCACAGCTGTGTCAGCGATGGCCCTTCATGGGGTCCTAAACACCCTCAGAAACTTGGGGTTTGCTTCTGCCTTTCACTTCATCAGAGGTTTGTTCATTCTCTCAGTATCTGCAGTTCAGGATCATGGCAGCAGAGGGCTCATTAACATTGAAAATCCTCTTACAAGCAAGGCTCTGTGCATCATTTTCTTAAAGGCTTCGAGTGTGGTGTGGATGATTAGGGAGATTTCAGTAACAGCCAAGCAGAGAGCATTTCCACAAGAAACAGCAATAAAGCCAAATTTCTTCTGTTTCCTTCCCTGCTCGCCCTTTCCTCCCTTTCCAGAACAGGTGGCATCGACAGCCTCCTGTTCATATTGATGTGGAGCGTCTCAGGATAAGACTGAATGTATTGGAAAAATGAGTGTCTAAATCACCATGTGAGTGAGGAGATAGGCCAGGACACCTCAAGAGGAATCACACAACTCTGGACCAATACGTGGAAGTTCTTGGGAATCTCAGATGCCACAGCACAGCGATACTTGTGTTCAGGGAGCTGGTCAAGTGACCCATCTCCTGTTCTGTAATGGTGTCTGAGTTTGCTCAGGTCACCCCTGACTTGAGCCCCATCCACTGCTGGGTGTTCTCCAGACTCCTGCCTTCAGGAACAAAGTCCCAGGAGACTTTGCTGGTGAAGATGGAGGCAAAGAAGCCATGAAGAACCTCAGTCCTGACTGATTCTACTCTTATGAAGTTCAGCAGCAGGTCCACAATCGCCCTGTCTATTCTTTTACTGCAAATGAAGCTATATCAGGTCATCTTCCTCCCCTCAGCCTCCCCTTCAGGTATCAAGTCAGGGCAGCTTTGGCATCAGCCCCATGGACAAGGTTTCTAAATTCCTCCTTTGCAGCTTCCCCTGCTTCTACCTCCTGTGTGCTGCCTTTGTGCCTTGCAGCTCCAACTGTTCAGACGAGCAGCCTCATGACATAAATGGTTCTTTTCATGGGTACGTGGAGAGATCATTCTTGTGCTTGGAGCAGGCTGTCCTGTAACCCTACAGTTGTCACCTCTCTGAGAAGACAACAGGAGTTTGACCAGCGTCAGACAGAGCTGATTTCAGCTGCTCCAAGATGGACCCACTCCTGCCAAATCTGAGCCACTCAGATTTGTTCGCAGCAGCTCTGAGATATTGTATTTGAGAAAGGGTAAAAAACACTGCACAACAGCAGGTGGGAGAGAGGAGGGAGGAAAGGTGAGAGAAAAGCACTGCAGACACCAAGGTCATATCCTATAGGACCCAAGCAGGTCCCTCAGCAGGCCAAAGCTTGCTCTCCTGAAATCCTGCTCTTGGCCTTGTGATCATCTCCCAGGAGCCTCAGCTCCACTTTCCCATCCCTGACTGTTCCATCCTGACCAACTCTTTGTGGTTTGTAAGTGTGAAGTCCCACAGGGCACCTCACCTCACTGACTCCTCAGTCACCCGTGTCAGGAAGATGTTGTCAATGAGCTCCAGCCCCTCCTGGATGGCAGGTACCTTGCAGATATTGGGATATCTCAGGTCTGCCACAAGCACACGGCCCTGGAAACATGAGGCATCTTTCATTTGTCTGAAGGAGGCCTCATCTAATTCCTCTTCCTCATCAGTGAGTCTGCAACTGATGTCCAGTCACCACTACATTGCCCATGTTGTTCTGCCCTCTAATGGTGACTCCTCAACCTTCAGCTGACATTGTCTATCCCCAGGCACAGCTCCACATATCTGGTATTTACCCATCAGAAAACTCTGAATATTGACAAGATAAAGTGACCAGTTCTGTATCAGGGTGGGACAATAACCCCATCCATCAGGACAAAGCAGGACCTGACACGCTGAGCAGTAACACTGGGGAGAAGGGTCTGGGCACTCCAAGGTCCCCACACCAGCCCGTGGTGCACGCTCACCATGAACAAGGCAGCTGCACACGGGGCTGCATGAGGAGGAGCGTGGGGACCCAGACACCTGGAGTTCTCATCCCATTCGGTTCAGCACTGGTGTGACCCCACACACACGGGGGTGTGCCAGTGTGCGGCTTCCCAGTTTGGAGAAGCAGGGAGGAACTGGAGAGTGCAGGGCTCTGCCAAGGCAGGTTCAGCACCTTGTGCACATGGTGTGGGATGCTGAGGGACCTGGGCTGCTTTGGCCCAGCAGCGCTGGGGAGGCTGCAGCAGTGCAGGAGTAGCCTGAGAGTGCTTGAAGGGTGGTTTCAGAGGTGGTGGAGGATTCTCCATAGTGGAAAAGAGCACGAGAAAGAAATAATGGCCCAAAGTGCAGCTGGGGAGGTCCAGGCTGGACATGAGCAGAAAGGAATGTGACTGGAAGGGCAGTGCTGTGGTGGAGCAGGTCAGCAGAGGGAGTCTGCATCAGCCCAAGGCTTTGTGCTTCAAGGAACAGCTGGGGAGGATGCAGAGATCTCAGCAAAGGAAGGAAGATGCTCAGACAAGAGCAAGGTGGGGCAGCAGGGGGAATGTCTCCAGCCTGCAAGGAAAGAGGTGCAGGGGATGCCACAGCACAGGACAGGCTGTGGTGGAGATGATCAAGGGATCTAAAGAGGCTGAAAGCCCCCACCAGACATGAGCTCCTTCTCCCCTTGGCTATGGCTGTTGTCTGCACCTCTGATGCCTGTGAGGAGACACCTTGTCCTTCCAGCACAGGGGCCTCATGGCCTCCTTGTCCCCAGCCAGGAACCTGGGAAGTGTGGGACCATAGTCCTGCCCTTGGCCTTGCACAGCCCCACATCACACTGTCCCAGGAAGGGCCCTGGGCAACGTGGGAGGGACAGGATCTGACTCCCCAGGGCTGGGGTCAGATCTTCGCCTTTTGGTTAATGAAACACATCCAGGTTTACCGATCGTCAGAGGGACATTTACTTTGTTTTTCCTTACCAGTCATCATTGCTTCCAGTTTTCTGTTCTAACCAGACCTGGGGACTGTTCCTCGATAGTGTCCTTCAGTGGGACCCATTAACAGTACAAGAAAATTTGGAGTTTGAATCTGACTTTGACTTCTTGAGAGGTTTCTTCACCTTCCTTCAGGGTCTGAGGTCCATGGACTCTGCACCAAAGCCACCAGAGGGGTCATTAAAGCGCCTTGGGCTGCTCCTGTGCTGCTGAGCTGGGCTGGGCTCCTGGGACAGAGGGAGCTCATGGGAAGCGGCAGCGCTGCAGAGAGACAGCTCTGCCCAGGAGCAGCTCCTCTGCACAGCGCAGCAGGGCTGAGGGCTCTGCCTGCAGCACCAAGGGCACAGGAGCCAGGCAGAGAGAGAGAAACGTAGTCTGGGGTGAGAGAATGCTGAGAGATCACTGGAATCCACATCTTCACAGACATGAAGCCAGTGGCTGCAGGGCGTTGTATCTGGCAATCACTGTAGGATCTCAGAAAGCTGTCACATTGAAGAGCCTGCAAGAGATGTAAGTACAGCTCTCAGAGATTCTCTGATGCAGAGGAGAGGATGTGCTGCAGAGCAGGGGTTGACTTCTGCACGGTCAGAGTGACAAGACGTGAATGCTGCGTTCTCCTAATAATGGCTGTGGGGTGTAAATATAAATGTGCAGGCAGGGGTGCCCAGGACTGTCCTGCAGAGCAGGGTCCCTGCACCCCAGGGCTGTGCCAGGGCAGGGACTCTGCCGCCTGCCAGGGTCAGCGCTCAGTCTCCCCGGGGAGATCCCCACGGTGCTGTAGGGTGAAGCTGTGAGTGGAAAGAACAAGCACTCTTGGGCAGGAAAGGTTCTTCTGCTTTGGAGAGGGTGCTGTGTGGGTCAGGGCTGCTCACAGCTCCAGATCACCCCCAGGATTTTTCCAAGGGGGGTGCAGGAAAGGATAAAACAAAAATGAGTTCTCATGCTTAAACAAGTCACTGAGACTCCTGAACTGCAACTCTGAGGGATCAGCACATCTGCCAGAAGGTTCATAACATCCCTTCACCACCCCTCTGCCTGTGGACAGCACCTGCATCACCTTTGCTGGACCCGTCAGCCTAGTCTGACCTGTCCTGTTTTCCAACCTGTAAACAGGAAGATGCCCCCAGGCAGTGCCCTGTGAACAGGCAGGATCTGTAGGGCCAGGCGGAGGGCACAGAGGGTGGGATGGGGTCTGTGAGCACTGACAGGGAAGAGACATGGACAGGGAAACACCTCCCAGGGGGAGAATCTCCAGGCACCAGGGAAATGATCAGAAGTGAGAGGAAACTAAACCCGGAATTGTTATGGGAGGGAGAACAGAGAAAAGTCCCTGTGATCCCCTGCAGTGCAGATCCCTCCTCTGAGCAGCCCCCTGGCCTCCTGTCCCACCCAGCAAAGCCTCTGCCCTCAGGGCCGGGGGCTCCAAGGCATGAAGCAGCTCCTGTGCAGCCAGAGCTCCAGTTCCTCTGCAGAGCACAGGGGCTGAGAGCAGCTGCCCGGCAATGTTGGTGTCTGGGAGGTGGCTGCACAGCTGGGGAAGGGTGACGCTGTCTGAGTGCCCGGCTGCCTCTGCCCTGGCCTCTCTCACACCCACCCTCACCGCATTTTCCTTCTTGCTCCCCTGCTCTGGGTCACTGCTGTTGGGATCTTGTTCTTGCTCTCAGGCTCTCTGGGGATGGGAGTTTCAGCTGCAGAGTCACAGCCTGATCTTGTGGGTCCTTTCCTGCAGGTGTGTCCATGGGAACACGTGTCCAGCTTTGGTCTGACCTGTGGGGCTGGGGACTGAACCATGTGTGTCTTGGGCTAAATGTGGGGAACTGAGACCTTAGGAAAGGGTGAGACATTTCATGGTCTGAGGTGCAACCCTGTGCTCTCAGCAGTGTCTGCTGGCTTTTCAGGATAACATGGGAGTGTGATCAGGCTCCATCTCAGAAAGGTGCCAGCCCAGGGCAGCTGGAGCAGGACAGAGGGACAGAGCAGCTGCCCTCACTCTGCACTGACCCACAGGCATCCTCTGGTCTCACAGGACTCGCTCTGTTCTCCCTGAGTGCAGCAGAAATGCTGAGGGTTTCTGACACCCAAGAACACTCTCCAGGGTGGGAGGGCAGAAGGAGCTGTAGAAACACCAGACCTCACCAACTCAGTTTCTCCGGCCTGGGGGTACAGATGCTGACAGTCCCTTCTGCACCAGGAGCGGTTCCAGCTGACACAGCTGAACCCCAGGACTGGCCCCTGCCCCACCCAATCACACAGGGTCAGGCTTACTGCTCAAGAGCCCCTGGGCAGAGACCCTGCTCTTCATTGCACACTCATCAAGCACCGATGAGGGCTCCAGCCAGCGCATTCTCCTGGAAAAAGAAAAAAATGTGTCTCTTTGTGGGATGGTCTGTGGGAAATGGCTTTGTTTTCTCCCAGAGAAGTCTCATCTAAACTATCACTGTCTTTTCCTCCTTGCACACGTCCTCATGCCCACAGGCAAATGGCCAACAGCAGCTCCATCACCCAGTTCCTCCTCCTGCCATTCACAGACACCCGGGAGCTGCAGCTCTTGCACTTCTGGCTCTTCCTGGGCATCTACCTGGCTGCCCTCCTGGGCAACGGCCTCATCATCACCACCATAGCCTGGGATCAGCACCTCCACACCCCCATGTACTTCTTCCTGCTCAACCTCGCCCTCCTTGACCTGGGCTCCATCTGCACCAGTCTCCCCAATTCCACGGCCAATTCCCTCTGGGACACCAGGGTCATTTCTTATATGGGATGTGCTGCCCAACTGTTTTGCTTTGTCTTTTTCATTTCAGCAGAGTATTCTCTTCTCACCATCATGTCCTACAACCGCTACGTTGCCATCTGCAAACCCCTGCACTATGGGACCCTCCTGGGCAGCAGAGCTTGTGTCCACATGGTAGCAGCTGCCTGGGCCACTGGGTTTCTCAATGCTCTGCTGCACACAGCCAATACATTTTCACTGCCACTGTGCAAGGGCAATGCCCTTCTTCTGTGAAATCCCCCAGATCCTCAAGCTCTCCTGCTCAGACTCCTACCTCAGGGAAATTGGGCTTCTCATATTTGGTGCGCTTTTTTTTGAGGGGTGTTTTGTGTTCATTGTGTTGTCCTATGTGCAGATCTTCATGGCCGTGCTGAGGATCCCCTCTGAGCAGGGACAGCACAAAGCCTTTTCCACCTGCCTCCCTCACCTGGCTGTGGTCTCCTTGTTTATCAGTACCGGCACGTTTACCTACCTGAAGTCCCGCTCCATCTCCTCCCCTTCCCTGGACCTGGTCGTAACTGTTCTGTATTCACTGGTACCCCCAACATTGAATCCCCTCATCTACAGCATGAGGAACAAGGATCTCAAGGATGGTCTAAGGAAGCTGCTGACTGGATGTTTTTCAGGAGCCACAGGCTGCCTGATTTTCCCTGCAAAGGCCTCCCTGTGTATGTCATGACTGGCCAAGTCTGATTTCCTTCACTACTTTTTTCTCCACTTGTGATATTCTTGCTCTCAAACAAATGTCACTATTCAACCCCTGTTGCTAAGGTATCTGTTCATCTTGGGTGACCCAGAGACTTGTGTGAATGGGGAGTTGCTCAGTGTAATTAAGTGAAATAAAAGAAGCTACAGCAACTTTTTTTTTTTTTTTTTTTTTTTGGTCAGAGATCCATCTTCTGCATAGCCAGAATTAATGGGAAATGAAAACAGCTTTCTGGCTGCACCAGGTTTGGAAAGGCTGCTCTGTGCCTGGAGCAGTAAGAGCTCTTGAGGACCTCAAGGACCAGGGCTTTTGTGCTGGCCTGGGGAGAGGGGATGGCATGGAGGAGCTGCAGACCTCTCAGGATCTGCTGGAGAGGAGAGTGAAGGACACACAGGTGCCTCCTTTTCCTATTGCTGTGCATGTTCACCCACCTCTGGGGTGACCCCTCTCTGAGCCCCAGGAGCTGCTGTGCCCTTCAGAGGGGCAGAGGCTGTGGGGTGAGTGCCCAGAGCACCTGCAATGGGCACTGGTGTGGGACCAGCCCTGACTGGGCTTTGCTGGGCAGAGGGCATTAGGGGTAGAGAGAGGGCGGGGGAGGTGGGAGAGACTCGAGGAGCTGGGCTGGGTTGGAAAGGACCTGAGAGAGAAACATCAACCTGTATCTCGTGCTGCATGGCCATGCAGGGTGAAGACTCACACCAGGGGTTGTGATGCAGAGCCAGGGCTTGTGTGAGGGATCAAAGACATGCAGGTGCAGAAGAGAGGAGGCTGCTCTGTGCCCTTGGTATCATAGACAGACCAGAAAGGTGGCCCAGGACTTTTGTCGCCCCCCAACCACTCATCATCTCTCGTGGGCCATGTCCAGCACTGGCTGCTCAGCCCAGGTTTACGGGTGAGGTTCCCTGTGAGACCATGTCCATCCTCCTGCTGGGCTCAGGGCCTGTCTCAGGGAATGGCCAGCCCTGCCCAGCCTCTCTCCTGGCCCAGACCCTGGCAGAGCCTGGGGCAGGGCCATCTGTGACCCCACAGCTGACACGGCCTCTCCAAGAGCTTGGAGAGGCTGCACAACAGGAAGACCACGGGCTGACAAAGCACAGGGACTTCTGTGTGCATCACATTGGGAGACCATTCCCCATCCCAAATACACCCTGCCCTGTGCTGAGCCTGCACTGTGGGGCTGTGGTAACATCTGTGGGGCAACAGACAGGAGCCACAAAGCAGTTTCCAGGGGTGACAGCAAGGACAGGTGCAGACAAGGAGTTCATGTGCGTTGGCTTTGCTGTGCAGGGATGACTTTGGGAAAGGCAAAGCTCATCTGGAGTTGGTGGCTGCAAGAAAAGTCCAGAGCAAAACCAAGAGCTTCAACAGCTGCATCAGAGACCACAGCTGAAGAAGGGAAACACGGAGTGCTGAGGAACTCAATGCCTCCTGTACCTGGGTCTTTACTGAAACATCGCCCAGGCTTCTGTTCAAGGGGTTCAAGGAGGAGAACACTTCTTAGCAGGACCCTCAGGAAACCTCAGCAGGACCAACACCAGTGTCTGCCCCTTACAGAGGACTCACGCGGCAATGGCACAGGCTGGTACATCGTGGCTGGGAGCAGCTGTGGGAAAGGTCTGGGTGGGCAGGGAGCTGGACAGGAGGCAGCGTGTGCCCTGGTGCAAGGGAGGCCAGAAGCACCCCGGACTGTATCACCAGGCGCTCGGCCAGGAGGTGGAGGGAAGGGATTCTCTGAAATACTCCATCCAGATCTCAGATCCCAATTCAGGAAGGATATTGGCAAGCAGAAGTGGGTTGAGCAAAGGGCCTCAGGACAGCCAGGGACTGGAGCACTTTTCCTGTGGGGAGAAGCTGAGGGAGCCAGGCTTGTCCAGCCCAGAGAAGGGAAGGCTGACAGGGACCTCATCAGAGCCTGTCAGCACCAATGAGGAGGTCATGGAGAACACACAGCCAGGCTCTTCACCGTGGTGTGTGGCAGAAGGACAAAAGAGGATGTGTGGAAGGTGAAAGAGGAGAGCTTCAGCCAGGACATCAGGAAAAGCTTTTTCCCTAGAAGAAGGGTGGCAAATTCATTTTCACCGGGGGTCACATCAGCCTCACGGTTGCCTTCAAAGGACCGAATGTAATTTTAGGACCGTATAAAAGTAACTACTCCTACATTTATACAGTCCTTAGACTACACTCGGCCCTTTGAAGGCAACCATGAGGTTGATGTGGCCTCCAGTGAAAATGAATATGACACCCCTGCCCTAGGAGCTCAGCCAAGTGCTGTCTCAGGTCACCCAGAGAGGCTCTGCAGCCTCTGTCCTTGCACGTTTTCAATCTCTGATTGAATCAAGGCTTGAACACCTTGGTGTGACTCAGTTGGTGACAGGTTGGTCTGCAGACTCCTGAGGTCCCTTCAATCTCAGTTCTCTTATGATCCCATTGTGATGTTTGGCTCTGTTTCTAACTTGTCAGAGCAGACGATGATGGGGCAGGATCCACCTGTGCTGTAGGTGACCATCTAAACCAACATCTCAGCCAGTGAACCAGCCAGCACCTCAGTGTGACTCGCTCTGGGCAAAGTGTGAGGAGTCCAGGGCAGGAAAGGTTTAGAGGGCATGGGGCGCTGTGCAAGACACAAAATGATCTTGGCTTCTTGCTTGTAAGCTCATTGTATGTCAGCTAATGTCAATGAAAATTAAAATAAGAAGAACTGAAGACAAAGATCCAAAGCAAAGGAAGGTGTCAACATACTTCTCATTCATTTCTTTCTTTCTTTCTTTCTTTCTTTCTTTCTTTCTTTCTTTCTTTCTTTCTTTCTTTCCTTCCTTCCTTCCTTCCTTCCTTCCTTCCTTCCTTCCTTCCTTCCTTCTTTCTTTCTTTTCTTCTTTCTTTCCTTCTTTCCTTCTTTCCTTCTTTCCTTCTTTCCTTCTTTCCTTCTTTCCTTCTTTCCTTCTTTCTTTCTTTCTTTCTTTCTTTCTTTCTTTCTTTCTTTCTTTCTTTCTTTCTTATCTATCTATTTATTTATTTAGTCATTCATTCATTCATTCATTCATTCATTTGAGAGTCTTTCTAGGAGGGTTACTTTTCTTTGAAAGAGTTTTCCAGAACTGGGCATGGGTTTAGGACACAAATGTCTTCAGCTCCAGGGACACAAACACCTGGTGCCAATGCAGGTGCCCCAGGAACCCCTGCCCAGGCTCCACCTGCATTGTAAGGTGCTCTGGTCTCCCCAGGTCCTGTGTGACAGATGCCAATTCCAGGCAGGCACCTCAGGTACGTTGGGACCCCTAAAACAGCACTGGCTGTTTATGGTGGGACAACTGATGACTGATGTCTGCCTTGAAAGGTGCACTTCTTTGTTGTTCTTTTTTGGTTTTCAATGGTTTTTTGGGGGGGTTGTTCGTTTGTGTGGGTTCAGTTTTTGTTTTTCTTTTTTTTTTTTTATGTTTTTTGTGTTGGCTTTTTATGTGTGTATTTTTGGTGTGATTTTTGGTTTTGGTTTTGGATTTTTTTACATATTAAAACAAAGAAAGAAAAAAAAAGAGCCAAAAAGTGAATTAATGGGAAGTGTACTAAGAGCAGGAGAAGAGATAACGGTCTTCCCCTGTACTTCTATTACCAACACTCTATTATTTCACCTCCCTCGTCATTCAGGAGTTCCCACCTCTCCTGATCCGATGTCCATGTCAAAGGACAACTTTCCAGCAGACTGTCTGGATGTTTGCCCTTCCCAGTGCTCTCAGGTTTCTCCTCCACTTGCTCGTTGGTCATTCAGTTCCTCTCAACTGTCTGGTTCTTGCTTTGAGCTTCAGGGAGTTACGAACTTGCCCCATTCTTCAGAGCTCTAATTAACATGACAGTCAACACATTCATTGGGTTTATTTCTAACCTCTCCTATCTCTCTGTGTAAACCAGTTCTTGTGTGGATGTCCCTTGTGGATGGTGGACCTCATCAGATGCAGCTTACACACACAGCTGAGGAAAGTGTTTTACTGTTTGTTAAACTGTGCAGTGTTTGCACAGGAGAGCAGGTGGAGCTGGTGCACAGGAGCTGCAGCATCTCCTGCAGAGCTCAGTGGAGAAGTCTGATGCGAGGAAAAGTGGTGCAAGTCTCTGGTGGCCAATGAGGGAACCAGCAGACTGGGGTGGGGGGTGAGGAGCGAGGTTGTCCATACAGTGTCCAGCCTAAAGGGACTGTTCTCCTGCCTGTCCAGATGTCTTCAGGAGGCCCTCGGGATCAATGTCCAGTGTAGAATGCTGCTGTCACTTCTTCTATACAATGAAAAATGACAGAAAACACCCTTGAAAGAAAAAACCCTCCTTCATGAAATCTTCTTTGAAATCTTCATCAGCAAGTGTCCCATTGAAACCTCTCCAGGTAATTCTACAAGTCTTAAAGATTTGAATGAGATTAGAGAAAGAAACATTGCTCCTTAGGGTTTTCTGTGTTTTAATGAGCCCCATGGTGTATTTGGTGCTGAGTCCATGAACGTCAGATACCAAGCACAGACTGAAGAATCTGCTCAAGAAGTGCAAGTCAGAGAAAACTCCAAAGTACCTTGAAGCATTAATGGGTCCCACTGAGGGCTGTTACTGACAAAGCCTCCCCAGGGACTCGTAAGAGCAGATAATTGGAGGCAGTGATTTCATCAAGCAAAGGCAAAGTGCAGCAGCTCTGATGCTGAGAAAACCCTTGGTTTGTTTGATGAAGGACAATGGCCAAGCCTTGAGCCCCTGCCCCTAGGAAGGGAGATCCTGTCCCTCACGTGTGGCTCAGGGCTCTTCCTGGGGATGTGGGGAGTGTGATGCCCAGTGGAGGACAACGGTGTGACACTCCCTGGGGGTGCAAGGAGGCAATGGGTGCCATGGCCATGACAACCATGTGTCTCCTCTTAGGCCTCGCTGTCAGGGACATCAGCCATAGCCAAGGGGACAAAGACCTTGGCTCTTTCAGGGACCTTCAGCCTTGCCAGTGTCCTTGGCCATGTCCACCACAGTCCATCCTACACTGTCCCAGGCCTGTGGCTGTTTCCCTACAGGCTGTAGACACCCCATGCGCTTCCCCACCTTGTTGTCACCCCAGTGTGTCCCCACCTGTGCTGCTATCTCTCCATCCTCACCAGCTGTTCCTGGAATCACAAAGTCATTGCTGATCCAGAGTCCTTCTGAATGACCACAGCACTGTACTCAGAATGACATTTCTTCATCCTGCTGTCCACTCTGGACATCCAGAGCTGCAGTTTCTGATGCTTTTCCTTTCTCATGCTGTTCCCTCTACCAATAAAAAAAAAAAAAAAAAAAAAAAAAGAAATTGCCATCATCTTAGAAAGTGATTTTCAAGTTTTCTGAAGCTACTACTGCCCTTTCTTTTCATGATTTTACCACAACCACCAACTAAGACCATGACAGCTGCTCACATCCTGCTCGCAGTCCCCAGGTGGGACAAGGGAGAGAAGTGAAAGGGAAGGGAGAAACTTGTGGGTTTATAAAATAAAAAGAATAAGACAATAAAAATAATGCACTACTACTACTAATATACTAAAATATACATACTAAGCTATACATAAAGTAAAATGTATGATATTCAGTACAATCCCCTACATAACTCCAGTTGTGCTGAACAGACAGCCCAAAAGAAGAGAGCACCCTGGTCCTGAAGAGCTGGTCCCAGCAACAGAAATTAGAAGTGAAAAAGGCAGGGAGGCCCAAGGCCAACTGAAAAACAGCAAAACATCAAAAAAATGAAATAACACTGGACTCCCAATAGAATGGAACTTCTGAACAGAGCCAACCAAAGTAGCCAGAAAACCAAAACTAACTGGCTGGAAAAGGCATCTCCAGCTTTATACCGAGAATGACGCTAATGGTAGAGAATAGCTTGTTGATTGACCTGGATGTCAGTCAAGGTGCTGTCCTATCTGTGCCCCCTCCTACCAATTTGATCCTGCAGCTGGACAGCAGAGAACCCCTTGGTTTCACTGACAATAGTCAAGGAAAATTAGATAGAAATAGATAAATTAAATTAAGAAAATATACTCAGTGCTACCCCCCGTGTAACTCCAGTCACACGGAACAGCCAGTCCTGCAGAAGGGAGCACCTTGGTCCTGAGCAGCCCATCCCAGCAAGAGAGAGCAAAAGGGCAACAGACAGAAAGGCCCAAAGGCCAACTGCAGAATGGTAGAACCGCAAAAGGCCGAACTGACATCGAACTCCTGACAGAATGAAACTTGTGAATGGAACAACCAAACCAGCTGGAAAACCCAGAGTAACGGATGTAACAAGACCTAAAAGCCGGCTCCAGCTTTAGACTGAGCATGACGCTAATCATAGATGATACTTAATCGTTAAGCCTGCATGTCAATCCAGGTGCTGTCCTGTCTGTGTCCCCTCCTGCCAATCTGCATCTGCAGCTGGATGGCCAAAGAAGTCCTTGGTTTCCCTGACAACAGCCAAGATCTCAGTGAGTTCTGACATTCCTTTCATAGCAAATGCCAAACACTGTGAAGCTGCTAAAATGAAAAATGAACTCTATCCCAGGGAAGAAACAGCATTATCTCACTATTCTCATAGTAAATCTAAACAAAAGACTGTACTGGATGTGAAGGAAAATGCATGAATAATATTAACTCAGTTTCAGTAAAAACAGCACATTTCCTCAGCCTCCTCTTCACCAGGCTGAAGAAGTTTGGGTCTCTCAACATCTCCACATGTGACCCAGACTTTCTCTGGCCACATGGCAGCTCCTCCCCATTCCTCCAGAATGGGGAACCTCACACTGGGACACACCACTCCAGATGTGACCACACCAGTGCTGAGTCAAGATGGGCAATAACTGCCCTTGTCTGGGTGGCCACGCTCCTCCCAGTGCAGCCCAATGTGCTCATGGGCATATTCATATTTAGCACCACTGAGAACTGGCTGAACATCCAGGCTCAGAGGGTGGTGACCAGTGGCACGAAGCCCAGCAGGAGGTACCATGAGGAGCACTGAAGGACACCATATCCCTACCCAACATCTCCTCCTACAGGTGTGTCTTGAGTCCCTGGAACCACCTCAGTGCCAAGGGGGAGAGCACTGCCTGTATGGGTTGGAAGAGATGGGGTCTGGAATGAGGGTCCTGGGGCAGTTTCTCCTCGTTGTTCATGCAGCAACAAGTTGGACTAGATATTTGGAGAGAGGAACACTTCCTAAGGGCCTCCAATGGGCATGGGGATGTTCTACAGTTTCCTTCATGCTGCCTTTTCTGGTGGAGATCACAGAGGCTGCCAGCCCTTTGGAGGACCCAGGACAGGCCTTGTCCTTCCTCTGGTCACAGCTGAACCACAGTTCTCCAGCTCGGCCCCAGCTCAGGAGCCGTGTCTAGGGGTGGCTTTTGGGGTAATGTTGACAAGAGGGGTGCATAAGTTTGTCTTAAGGACATGTTATGAGCACCAGGACTGAAGTAACAGATGTGGGTTCTGGGTGAATACTTTCTGCAGTGCAAGTCCTGACACAGGGTCCCAGACTTGCTTTCCATGCCACCCTTCACGAGGAATGATGCACTAAGAGCTGGCAAGTGGGGGACACCAGTCCTTCTCCAGCTACTTCCCAGGCCTGGTGAAGCAGCAGGACAGCAAGGACTTCTGGCCCTGTACCCTCAACTCTGGGTGTTATCTTGGGGCAGCTGAACACCAGAATTTTTCTCTCCAGGGCAATTTCCAGCCCAGGTCAGCTCCTGTCTGACCTCCCCCATCCCTCCTCTGATCTGCTCTGGTGCTCCTGGCCCCTTCCCTGTGCCCCCCACAGGACCCCAACCTGGCACTGGTGCTCTGCAGAGCAGGTTGGCTGCAGAACCATGGGGTGACTGCACGCTGGTTGTGCTGCTCAGTGAGGGACACAGATGCAACTGGATGGGCTGCAATGTCACTGAGCTCATTCCCCAGGGTCTAAAGCTCTAGACTGGGCTCAGAGCATTTCTTGTGACTCCCTGGGGTTTCCACTCATTTTGGTTCAGCAATCCCTTCCTTGTCCTTCAGGTGCCTGGAGATCGGTACAGGAAGATGCAGACTATCCGCTTCCCAGGGATGGAGGTAGGCTGACCAGCCCGTAATTCTTCAGATTCTCCTTCCTGCCCTTCTTGAAGGTGAGTTTGACATCGTCCTTTCCCAAGGTCATCAGAACTTCTCTGATTCTGCAGTCGTTTTTGAAAGCACAATCCAGAATCATGGACAAGGGTGATGTAGCAGACAGGAGCACTTGCAATGAGCCTGTCCCAGCAGCTGAGATGAATCTCACTGGGCCACTGGGGATTGTTCCTGGAGTCACACAGAGAAATGCCAGGGTTACATCAGAGCCAGTCTCAGGAATTCTTATGCACCCAGGGATGCTCAGAGACAGAGTCTGTCCCTTTTACACACACAGGCAGGAGTCACAGTGTCCCTCTGGCCTCCTGTTGCCACTCCAAAGGGACGGGAGACACCTCAGCCCTGTGGTGTGTCACCTGCTCTGCACTGAGCTGAGATGTCCCACGTCATGAGGAATGGACACGGGGACCTCAGTTCAAGGAAGAAGAGCCCAGTGGGCGGTTTCCCATGGGATGTTACTCCCAGCATGAAGTGACCTCAACACACTGTCTGTCTCACAGGCCTTGATGGAACCCCCAGGAATAGCTGATGTTGTTTGTGCTCACTTAGGTTCATGTCACCTCTCGTACATGATGTGCGTGCTCACGTCTCATCTGTACAATGCAACATGGATTTCTGATCTACTCATCTAATGTCTCTCCATGGAGGGACAAAGAACTTCTATGAACTGTTGTTTGAGGCCAGTGCTGAATATGGTGGTTGTGAGGGGTCAGTCCATGACGATGCCCTGGGGCAGCTTCTGTGGGGTGTCCAGTGCATAGGGGCACAGCCCAGCCCCTGCTCTGCTGGTCCTACATGTCTCTGGCAGGAGGCCTGGCTGTGAGAGGACACTGCTGTGTGCCAGCCCTGCACACACACACTGTTCAGCTGTACAACGGTGTTTTCATCTGTGGCCACTTTTGTAGGAATATGCTTGAGAAAAAAATTTGCAAGAAGACATAAAACATTGTGCACTGCCCTGAGGAGAGCACCTTTCTATCTGGAAAGGCTGTTGTGAGCCCAACTCTGTCACAACAGTACCCATTGGCTGTCCCTGCCTGCGCTCACAGCACTGACACACAGCAGGACGGGGACCAAGCTGCCAGAGCACTCAGGCCTTGCACCAACACAAGGAATGAGAAGGAGAGTGTGGGAGTGGAACCAGAACAGCTCTGGAAGAACAAGCGCTGGTGCTCCCTGGCAGTGCTGCCATGCTGGACATTTTTCACCCTTCTCCCACACACAGTAACTGTCCCTGCAGCCCCAGAAAAGCCTTGAAGGAAGAATATCAGAGAAAAACCTCACTGCAGAGACCTTTATTTTGTTTAAATACACAGAGAGAATGGCTCCATATTTATACAACCAGTGGGCTGAAAAGGAAAAGCAGACAGTGAATTAGAAAGGGGATGACAAAAATAAAAGGATTTATTAAAAAATAACCACCACCACCACACACACACACAGGTCTAGGCCTATAATAAATTCCGTTAAAACTGTTACCCATTAAAGAGAGGATCCTGAACACTTTATTATTTTTGAAATGCATCCTGCCATCAGTTTCCTCAGGGCATCCTTGAGCTCCTGGTTCCTCATGCTGTAGATGAGGGGTTTCAATGTTGGAGGTATCAGCGAGTACAGAGCAGACACCACCAGATCCGGGATGGGGGAGGAGATGGAGGGGGGCTTCAGGTGGGCAAACATGGCAGTGCTGACAAACAGGGAGACCACGGCCAGGTGAGGGAGGCAGGTGGAAAAGGCTTTGTGCCGTCCCTGCTCAGAGGGGATCCTCAGCACAGCCCTGAAGATCTGCACATAGGACAGCACAATAAACAGAAAACATCCCAAAACCAGAAAATCAATGAAAGCAAGAAGCTAAATTTCCCTGAGGTAGGAGTGTGAGCAGGAGAGCTTGAGGATCTGTGGGATTTCACAGAAGAACTGGTCCAGGGCATTGCCCTTGCACAGGGGCAGTGAAAATGTATTGGCCGTGTGCAGCAGAGCACTGAGAAACCCAGTGGCCCAGGCAGCTGCTGCCATGTGGACACAAGCTCTGCTGCCCAGGAGGGTCCCGTAGTGCAGGGGTTTGCAGATGGCAAGGTAGCGGTCGTAGGACATGATGGCGAGAAGAAAATACTCTGCACCAAAAAAAAAAAATACAAAGAAGACCTGCGCAGCACATCCTGTATAGGAAATGAACCTGGTGTCCCAGAGGGAATTGGCCATGGATTTGGGGACAGTGATGGAGATGCAGCCCAGGTCCAGGAGAGAGAGGTTGAGGAGGAAGAAGTACATGGGGGTGTGGAGGTGCTGGTCCCAGGCTATGGTGGTGATGATGAGGCCGTTGCCCAGGAGGGCAGCCAGGTAGATGCCCAGGAAGAGCCAGAAGTGCAAGAGCTGCAGCTCCCGTGTGTCTGTGAACACCAGGAGCAGGAACTGGGTGATGGAGCTGCTGTTGGACATCTGCTGTCTCTGGACATGGGGCACTGACACAAGAAGTAAAGACAGTGACAAGTTAGGGGAGACTTCTCTGGGGAAAATCAAAGCCATTTCTCACACACCCTCCCCTGCTCCAGACCCTCTTGTCCTTTTCCAGACCTTCCTCCAGCTCCGTGCCTGAGCCCTGGGTGGTGCTGGCTGGAGGTGCTGTGAGCAGCAGGGCCTGTGCCCACTGGCTGTTGGGGAGTCAGCCCTGCTCTGCAGCAGGGGTCATGGGAACGGGGGGCAGGAGACTGACCTAGGGCTCGAAGTTGTCATCTGAAAGTGTTGCTGGTGCAGAAGGGCCTGTCAGCATCTGCACTATCCCAAAGAATGACAAAGGATGGCAGAATGAAGTTTGAGATGTTTGGGTCTTTTACAGCTTTCTGCATATTCCCAGGAGAGTGTTCTTGTATCCCAGAAACCCTCAGCATTTCTGACGCATTCACGGTGAACAGAGCGAGACCTGTGAGACCAGAGGATGCCTGTGGGTCAGTGCAGAGTCAGGGCAGCTGCTCTGTCCCTCTGTCTTGCTCCAACTGCCCTGGGTTGGCACCTTTCTGAGATGGAGCCTGATCACACTCCCATGTTACCCTGAAAAGCCACCAGGCACTGCTGAGAGCAGAGGGATCCACCTCACACCATGACTTGTCTCAGCCTTTCCCAAGGTCTCAGCACCCCACGTTTAACCCAAGAAACACACCGCTCATTCCCCAGCCCCACAGACTGCATTGTCCACACCCCACAGGTCAGACCAAAGCTGGACACGTGTTCCCATGGACACACCTGCAGGAAAGGACCCACAAGATCAGGCTGTGACTCTGCAGCTGAAACTCCCATCCCCTGAGAGCCTGACAGCAAGAACAAGATCCCAACAGCAGTGACCCAGAGCAGGGGAGCAAGAAGGACAATGCGGTGAGGGTGGGTGTGAGAGAGGCCAGGGCAGAGGCAGCCGGGCACTCAGACAGCGTCACCCTTCCCCAGCTGTGCAGCCACCTCCCAGACACCAACATTGCCGGGCAGCTGCTCTCAGCCCCTGTGCTCTGCAGAGGAACTGGAGCTCTGGCTGCACAGGAGCTGCTTCATGCCTTGGAGCCCCTGGCCCTGAGGGCAGAGGCTTTGCTGGGTGGGACAGGAGGCCAGGGGGCTGCTCACAGGAGGGATCTGCACTGCAGGGGATCACAGGGAGTTTCCTGCATTCTCCCTCTACAACATTTCTGTTTTCATTTTCTGCTCCTTTGCAGACCATATCCTTCCTGCCTGGAGATTTTCCTCCTGGGAGCTGTTTCCCTGTCCATGTCTCTTCCCTGTCAGTGCTCACAGACCCCATCCCACCCTCTGTGCCCTCCCCCTGGCCCTACAGATCCTGCCTGTTCACAGGGCACTGCCTGGGGGCATCTTCCTGTTTGCAGGTTGGAAAACAGGACAGGTCAGATTAAGGTTAAGGTGTCCAGCAAAGGTGATGCTGTTGCTTCATAGGCAGAGGAGTGGCTGAAGGCATGACAGGATTCTTTTGAAGACCCACTGATCACACAGTTGCAGTTCTCAAACTTCTCTTTTACCTTAAGATCTCCTTTTGCTTTTATCCCCACCCGTTCCCCAAGAGTAGGAGACTGAAAACAAAGACTCAGGGAAGGTCCTTGACTTTATAAGACACCTTGTCTCGATTTTCTCCTTGAAAGCTCTTGTAATTATTCTGGTGGTCATCAGGAGCTGTGAGCAGCCCTGACCTGCACAGCACCCTCTCCACAACACAAGGACTCTGTCATTGTGGGGGTCACTCCTTCCACCCACACTTCTCCCCACAGCACCATGGGGATCTCCCCGGGCAGGCTGAGCGCTGACCCTGGCAGGCGGCAGAGTCCCTGCCCCGGCACAGCCCTGGGCTGCCGGGACCCTGCTCTGCAGGACAGCCCTGGGCACCCCTGAGTGCTCCCCCTGCACTCACTCTCAGCAGAGGTTGTCGTCATTCCCTGTCCCTCTGACAGTGCAGCAGGGGAGCCCTGCTCTGGAGTGTGTTCTTCTCCTCAACAGAGATACTGTGAGAGATACCTGACAGATCCTGTAAATTGTGGGATGTACCAGCTTAGGGTCTCCCTCCAGGAAATGGAGCTGCATTGTCCTACAGCCAGAGACTTACCGTGTTAGCACTGTGATTTGTCTCATTGAATCCTCAGCAACCTACCACCCCACATTGCCTTTAATCTCTCTCTACCTGGCTGCTCTCCCGTCAGCATCTCCAGGCAGAGCCCCCAGCCCTGCTGCGTGTGCAGAGGAGCTGCTCCTGGGCAGAGCTGTCTCTCTGCAGCGCTGCCGCTTGCCAGGAGCTCCCTCTGTCCCAGGAGCCCAGCCCAGCTCAGCAGCACAGGAGCAGCCCAAGGCGCTTTAATGACCCCTCTGGTGGGTTTGGTGCTGAGTCCATGGACCTTATACGCAGAGGGGAAACTGAAGGAAACTTTTACAAGAAGTCAAAATCAGATTCAAACTGCAAAGTTTCTTGTAATGTTAAAGAGTCCCACTGAGGGACACAACTGACAAACTGTCCTAGGGTCTGGTTAGAGCAGAAAACTGGAGGCAATGATGACAGATCAGGAAAAGCAAAGTAAAGGTCTCTCTGATGCTGAATAAAGCTGGATGTGTTTCATTAACCAAAGGGCCAAGCCCTGACCTCCAGCCCTGGGAAGGCAGATCCTGTTCCTCACGCGTTTTCAAGGGCCCTTCCTGTACAGTGTGATGTGGGGCTGTGCAAGGCCAAGGGCAGGACTGTGGTCCCACAGCTCCCAGGTTCCTGGCTGGGGACAAGGAGGCCATGAGGCCCCTGTGCTGGAAGGACAAGGTATCTCCTCACAGGGATCAGAGGCGGAGACAACAGCCATAGCCAAGGGGAGAAGGAGTTCATGTCTGGTGGGGTCTTCGGCCTTTTTACATCCCTTGATCATCTCCATGACAGCCTCTCCTGTGCTGTGGCATCCCCTGCACCTCTTTCCCTGCAGGCTGCAGACATGCCCCCTGCTGCCCCACCTTGCTCTTGTCTGAGCATCTTCCTTCCTTTGCTGAGATCTCTGCATCCTCCCCAGCTGTTCCTTGAAGCACAAAGCCTTGGGCTGATGCAGACTCCCCCTGCTGACCTGCTCCACCACAGCACTGCCCTTCCAGTCACATTCCTTCCTGCTCATGTCCAGCCTGGACCTGTCCAGCTGCACTTTGCGCCATTATTTTTTTCTCACGCTCTTTCCCGCTATGAAGAAAACCTCCACCACCTCTGAAACCACCCTTCAAGCACTCTCAGGCTACTCCTGCACTGCTGCAGCCTCCCCAGCGCTGCTGGGCCAAAGCAGCCCAGGTCCCTCAGCATCCCACACCATGTGCACAAGGTGCTGAACCTGCCTTGGCAGAGCCCTGCACTCTCCAGTTCCTCCCTGCTTCTCTAAACTGGGAAGCCGCACACTGGCACAGCCCCGTGTGTGTGGGGTCACACCAGTGCTGAACCGAATGGGATGAGAACTCCAGGTGTCTGGGTCCCCACGCTCCTCCTCATGCAGCCCCGTGTGCAGCTGCCTTGTTCATGGTGAACGTGCACCACGGGCTGGTGTGGGGACCTTGGAGTGCCCAGGCCCTTCTCCTCAGGGTCACTGCTCAGCGTGTCAGGTCCTGCTCTGTCCTGATGGATGGGGTTATTGTCCCACCCTGATACAGAACTGGTCACTTTATCTTGTCAATATTCAGAGTTTTCTGATGGGTAAATAGCAGATGCGAGGAGCTCTGCCTGGGGACAGACAATGTCAGCTGAAGGTTGAGGAGTCAGCAAGAGAGGGCAGAACAACATGGGCAATGTTGTGGTGACTGGACATCAGCTACAGGATCCCTGATCAGGCAGAGGAATTAGATGAGACCTCCTTCAGACAAATGAAAGAAGCCTCATGTTTCCAGGGCCATGTCCTTGTGGCAGACCTGAGATATCCCAATATCTGCAAGGAACCAGCCATCCAGGAGGGGTTGGAGCTCATTGACAACATCTTCCTGACACGGGTGACTGAGGAGTCAGTGAGGTGAGGTGCCCTGTGGGACTTCACAGTTACAAACCAGAAAGAGTTGGTCAGGATGGAACAGTCAGGGATGGGAAAGTGGAGCTGAGGCTCCTGGAAGATGATCACAAGGCCAAGAGCAGGATTTCAGGAGAGCAAGCTTTGGCCTGCTGAGGGACCTGCTTGGGTCCTATGGGACATGACCTTGGCGTCTGCAGTGCTTTTCTCTCACATTTCCTCTCTCCTCTCTCCCACCTGCTGTTGTGCAGCGTTTTTACACTTTCTCAAATACAATATCCCAGAGGTGCTGCCAGCATCACTGAGTGGCTCAGATTTGGCAAGGAGTGGGTCCATCTTGGAGCAGCTGAAATCAGCTCTGTCTGTTGTCTGTCAAACTCCTGATGTCGTCTTAGAGAGGTGACAACTGTAGCACATCAATACCTATCCCCAGTTCCAAGACTTTGCCATGTAAACCCAATAGAGAGTGACAATGTGTTGGATATTACCAGCTACATGATCATGGAGAAGAAATGGAAAAGATCTTCTGTCAGTAAGTCAAGCAAGTCTCCAGTCAATGAGCAGGTTCCTATGGGGAACTGTAATTACCCTGCCATTCACTGGTCAGGCAAAACAGCAGCTGCCAACAATCCAGAGAACCTTGGGCCAACTGCTTAACAGAAGGGAGGGAATCATCTCTCCAAGTACCCATGAAAAGAAGCATTTCGCAGTATCACAGTATCACAGTATGTTTGAGATTGGAAGGGACGTCGAAAGATCATCCAGTCCAATCCCCGAGCTGGAGCAGGATCGCCTAGGTGAGGTCACACGCGAACATGTCCAGGCGGGCTTTGAATGTCTCCAGAGAAGGAGACTCCACAATCCCCCTGGGCAGCCTGGTCCAGGCTCTGTCACCCTCACTGAGAAGAAGTTTTTTCTCAAGTTTAAGTGGAACCTCTTGTGTTCCAGCTTGATCCCATTGCCCCTTGTCCTATCATTGTTTGCCACTGAGAAGAGCCTGGCTCCATCCTCGTGGCACTCACCCTTTATATATTTATAAACATTAATAAGGTCACCCCTCAGTCTCCTCTTCTCCAAACTAAAGAGCCCCAGCTCCCTCAGCCTTTCTTCATAAGGGAGGTGCTCCACTCCCTTAATCATCTTTGTTGCCCTATGCTGGGCCCTCTCCAGCAGTTCCCTGTCCTTCTGGAACTGAGAGGCCCAGAACTGGACACAATATTCCAGATGGGGTCTCACCAGGGCGGAGTAGAGGGGAAGGAGGACCTCTCTTGATCTACTAACCACCCCTCTTCTTATACACCCGAGGATACCATTGGCCTTCTTGGCCACAAGGGCACAGTGCTGGCTCATGGTCATCCTGTTGTCCACCAGGACCCCCAGGTCCCTTTCCCCTACACTGCTCTCTAATAGGTCATGCCCCAACCTATACTGGAACGTGGGGTTGTTCCTGCGCAGATGCAGGACTCTACACTTTCCCTTGTTAAATTCCATCAGGTTATCCCCCACCCAACTCTCCAGCCTGCCCAGGTTCCGCTGGATGGCAGCACAGCCTTCTGGCGTGTCAGCCACTCCTCCCAGCTTAGTGTCATCAGCAAACTTGCTGATAGTACACTCAATTCCCTCGTCTAAATCATTAATGAATATATTGAATAATATTGGCCCCAGTACTGACCCCTGAGGCACTGCACTAGGTTCAGGCCTCCAAGTGGACTCCGCACCATTGACCACCTCACTATTGTCTAGATGACACCTCCTCAACTTAGCGGTGAGGATGCTGTGGGAGACTGTGTCAAAGGCTTTACTGAAGTCAAGGTAGACCACATCCACCGCTCTGCAATCATCCATCCACCTTGTTACATTCTCATAAAAGGCTATGAGATTGGTCAAGCATGACTTACCCTTGGTAAAGCCATGCTGACTGCCCCTAATGACCCTTTTATCCTTGACATGCCTTGAGATGACACCAAGGATAAGCTGTTCCATTACTTTCCCAGGGATGGAGGTGAGGCTGACGGGTCTATAATTACCCGGGTCCTCCATCTTGCCCTTTTTGAAGACTGGAGTGACATTTGCTTTCCTCCAATCCTTGGGCACCTCTCCCGTTTCCCAAGACTTGGCAAAAATGATGGAGAGCAGTCTCGCAATGACTTCAGCCAGCTCCCTCAGCACCCGCGGATGCATCCCATCTGGACCCATGGATTTATGGATGTCCAGACTATTTAATTGCTCCCTAATCCAGTCCTCATCGACTAAAGCAAACTCCTCCATTGACCTGGCTTCATCTGGGGTCTCAGGGGTACAGGGCTCCCCAGGACAGCCTCCAACAGAGTAGACAGAGACAAAGAAGGCATTCAGTAACCCTGCCTTCTCTGTGTCTTCCGCCACCAGAGCACCCACCCCATTCATCAGTGGGCCTACATTACCTCTGATATTAGTTTTATCTGCTATGTATTTGAAAAAGTTCTTTTTGCTGTCCTTGACCCCTCTCGCCAGCTGTAATTCTAAGGAGGCCTTGGCTACCCTAGCTGCCTTCCTACATCCTCTAACAGCAGCCTCGTATTCCTTCCAAGTGGCCAGCCCCTGCTTCCATGACCTGTAAACTCTCCTCTTCTGCTTGAGCATACCCAACAGATCCTTATTCAACCACACAGGCCTCCTGGCTCCCTTCCTCGACTTCCTACTTATGGAGATGCTCTGATCCTGAGCGTGTAAGAAGCAATCTCTGAATGCAATCCAGCTCTCTTGGGCCCCTTTTCCTTCAAGCAGTCTTGCCCATGGGATTTCCCCCAGCAATTGCTTGGAAAGGCCGAAGTTAGCCCTGCTAAAGTCCAGGGTTGCAATTCTACTTGCTATTCTGTTCCTGCCACACGAGATGCTGAACTCCACCATCTCGTGGTCACTGCAACCCAGGCAGCCCTCAACCTTTACTGCTTCGACCAGACCCTCTTTGTTAGTGAGGATGAGATCCAGCAGTGCACCTCTCCTGGTCGGCTCCTCCACCATCTGCACGAGGAAGTTATCATCAATGCACTGGAGGAACCTCCTGGACTGTGGCTGGCTGGCTGAATGGTCCTTCCAGCAAACATCAGGGAAGTTAAAATCACCCACAACAACCAGGGCCTGTGACTGTGAGGCCACTCTCAGCTGCGCATAGAAGGCCTCATCAACCTCCTCAGCCTGATCTGGTGGCCTATAATAGACACCTACAACCGTATCACCCCTGCCAGCCTGTCCCTTGATCCTGACCCATACACTCTCAACTCGTTCCTCATCCGCTCCTGGGCAGAATTTAGTACATTGCAGTTGCTCTCTCACATAGAGAGCAGCTCCACCACCATGCCTGGCTGACCTGTCTTTCCTGCTGGCAGAATGTCTCACAGCCCCCACTGAGGAGGGCAGGGGGTTGGGAGATGGGAGCACGTTTCAGTTTCCAGATCCCAGGACAGAGCCCAAACCATCCTGCCCTTGAACTCTGGCATCCAATTCCTTGAGCTGCCCAGCTGGTCGGCTTCTGTGGATAATCATGTTAAAAAGCATCCTTCAAGTGTTTGTGTAATACGTCTAGGAATGTCAGTTTTTAAAGAAAAATAAAAGTTTAGCATGCTTATATTTAAATATCTGTAAAATAGTACTCTGTATCCGTGATAGCCCCTCTGGCAATGACAATTAAATAGATATTTGCACTATAAGGCATGATACCCCATCCACAAGAACACATCTACGTGGATCAGATGAAGGGTGGTCTGGCAAATGTCACCCTTTGTGTCCCCAGGTGCATGGACACTGCTCATGTGCCTCTGCAGAGAGTGACAGGAGCTGGGTCCCCTTCTCGGGACAGACTCCTTCCAGGAGAGACACAGACACAGGGGGAACTCACCAGGTCTTTAGGGCATTTCACTCAGCATCAGTTTTGACACATTGGGTGCTGTCCTGTGACTGCCCTTTCTGCACAAACGATCATAAAAACACAACCACTTAGTAAGACATGGTCATAAAGGGGATGTTATGAACAAGAAAGCTCACCACGAACTCTGGAGACAACGAGGAAGTTTATAACAAGCACCAGGAAGAACCAAGAAGCTTGAGGCCTCTTCTGAAGAGCAGGAGGCCCTGAGCAGCCGTGATTGGCCATGTGTAGGTGTGGGAGAGGGTCAGGGCCTGTCAGGGAGAAGCAATGAGATGGCTGATGGCTTCACTGAACCCTTCCAGCCATGTCTGAGCCCAGAAATGGAAAGCAGTTGATGTCTGCAGGTGGAGGAGGAACAGGAGGAAGATTTTCCTGGGAATATGGAAGGAAGAAAGCCCTCTCTTGGGCTAATCATGTATGGCAGTGACATTTCCATTCTGTGGGCATGGCTGTGCCTGGGAGATGGGGAATGGCTGCTGCTGGGGTGTTTGTGCTCAGTCATGGCCCATGAGCTGACCCTGCTCTGCTCCTCTCTTACACTGCCCACACTTGGATGGTCCTCAGGAATCATCCATGAACCTGGGGGATGCATGGACCTCTTGGAGTGATGGATATGGATCCAAATAGAGGATTCAAGCAAGTTTGGGACTGGGACATTGAGGTGATTGGTGACCATTGCCAGGTGTATGAAAGAAGCTGGGTGAGTTGTGAGGAACTCACAGGCATTTGCAGCTCCACAGAAAACCAGAGCCTTGCAGTTAAAGCAACAGCAGTTGACAAAAAATCCACCCCCAAAACACAAAACACTGACACTGACCACAGGAAAAGCCTTGAAAAACATTGGAGAAAAATGTACCAGGTCCCAGGGGTCAAGGCTCAGCCATTCTGGTGATGAACAAGCATCAAGGGCTGACATGGCATCAGAGCCACCTCCACATGGCCCTCACCACCTGTAACCAGTGTCTCCAAGCCTTTCCTTCACCAGCCTCCAGGGACAGGGCCCTGCACTGGTTGTTTCCTTCACAGCTGTGTCAGTGATGGCCCTTCATGGGGTCCCAAACACCCTCAGAAACTTGGGGTTTGCTTCTGCCTTTCACTTCATTAGGAGTTTATTCATTGTTTCAATAGCTGCAGTTCAGGATCATGGCAGCAGAGGGCTCCTTAACATTGAAAATGCTCTTACAAGCATCCGGAGCATTGATCTGGAGCATTTACTGATGAGGACAAAACAATATGTCTGTAAAGTCGGTACCTGATGCACCACTTGAGACAGGAGACAGGACAGGACAACTCAAGAGGAATCACACTCCTCTGGACCAAGAGGTGGTTGTACCTGGGAATTTCAGGTGCTGTGCACAGTGACACTTGTGTTCGGGGAGCTGGTCAAGTGACCCATCTCCTGTTCTGTAAGGGTGTCTGAGTTTACTCAGGTCAGCCCTGACTTGAGCCCCATCCACTGATGGGTGTTCTCCAGACTTCTGCCTTCAGGAACAAAGTTCCAGGAGACCATGGTGGTGAAGATGGAGGCAAAGAAGCCATGAAGAACTTCAGTCCTGTCTGATTCTACTCGTATGAAATTCAGCAGCAGGCCCATGATCGCCCTGTCTATTCTTTTTTTTTGTAAGGAAGCAGTGTCAGCTCATCTTGCTGCCCTCAGCCTCCCCTTTAGGTATCTAGTCCAGGGCAGTTTTGGAATAATCTCTGCATCCATGGCCAAGGTTTCTGAATTCCTGCTTTGCAGCTTCCCCTGATTCCACCTCCTGTGTGCTGCCTTTGTCTGCTGGCCTTCCTCCCTCCTCTCTGGTGCCCGGAACCCCATTACTTCCTGGTCACGACAGCCAAGGTGGAAACGATGTTCACATCCCTCACCAGCTCTTCCTTCTTTGTCAGTACCAGATCCAGGTGAGCATCACCCTTGTTGCCCACCAGGCAGGCATGTTAATAAGTTGGCCCAAGATCCTCTGAACTGTTGGCACCTGAAGCTTTGCGTGGCCAGTGAGTATCAGGCAACTACAGTTCCCCATAGGAACCTGCTCATTGACTGGAGACATTCTAGGTTGCTGACAGAAGATCTTTTCCGTTTCTTCTTCATGATAAAGTAGTTTGTAACATCTAATGGATTTACGTGGCAAAGTCTTGGAAATGGGGGTGAGTGTGGATGTGCTACAGTTGTCACCTCTCTGAGAAGACAACAGGTGTTCGACTGACATCAGACAGAACCCATTTCAGGTGCTCCAAGATGGACCCACGCCTTGCCACATCTGAGCCACTCAGTGATGTTGGCAGCACCTCTGTGATGTTTTATTTGAGAAGGGGTAAAAAACGCTGCACAACAGCAGGTGGGAGAGAGGAGGGAGGAGATGTGAGAGAAAAGCACTGCAGACACCTAGGTCATATCCCACAGGACCCAAGCAGGTCCCTCAGCAGGCCAAAGCTTGCTCTCCTGAAATCCTGCTCTTGGCCTTGTTATCATCTCCCAGGAGCCTCAACTCCACTTTCCCATCCCTGACTGTTCCATCCTGACCAACTCTTTCTGGTTTGTAAGTGTGAAGTCCCACAGGGCACCTCACCCCACTGACTTCTCAGTCACCCGTGTCAGGAAGATGTTGTCAATGAGCTCCAGCCCCTCCTGGATGGCTGCTACCTTGCAGATACTGGGATATCTCAGACCTGCCACAGGTACAGGGTCCTGGAAACATGAGGCTTCTTTCATTTGTCTGAAGGAGGCCTCATCTAATTCCTCTTCCTCATCAGTGAGTCTGTAGCTGGTGTTCAGTGACCACAACATTTCCCATGTTGTTCTGCCCTCTCATGCTGACTCCTCAGCTCTCAACTCACATTGTCTGTCCACAGGCAGAGCTCCACATATTCCTGCTGCTCTCTGACATAAAGGACACATTCCCCTTGGAATCCAAACATAACATTATGAGTAGCAGACTCCCAAGACCCCATATTTCTCTAGGAGGTTGTATTTGTAGTGTAATTCCTCACACTGTTATATTGGGAAAGACACAATCATCAGGATAAACAATCTGCGTACAATTATTAACAGCTGAACAAATGGAGCTTCAGTCCAGGGAGAGTAAAGAACTTTAGGAAATTTAGGGTTCCACCATAAGGAATCTCCTAAGTTTTAAAAGGAGAACTGACCAGATCTGTGTCAGGGTGGGACAATAACCCCATCCATCAGGACAGAGCGGGACCTGACACGCTGAGCAGTGACCCTGAGGAGAAGGGTCTGGGCACTCCAAGGTCCCCACATCAGCCCGTGGTGCACGCTCACCATGAACAAGGCAGCTGCACACGGGGCTGCATGAGGAGGAGCGTGGGCACACAGACACCTGGAGTTCTCATCCCATTCGGTTCAGCACTGGTGTGACCCCCCACACACGGGGGTGTGCCAGTGTGCGGCTTCCTAGTTTGGAGAAGCAGGGAGGAACTGGAGAGTGCAGGGCTCTGCCAAGGCAGGTTCAGCACCTTGTGCACATGGTGTGGGATGCTGAGGGACCTGGGCTGCTTTGGCCCAGCAGCGCTGGGGAGGCTGCAGCAGTGCAGGTGTAGCCTGAGAGTGCTTGAAGGGTGTTTTCAGAGATGGTGGAGGTTTTCTGCATAGTGGGAAAGAGTTTGAGAAAGAAATAATGGCTGAAAGTGTAGCTGGGGAGGTTCAGGCTGGACATGAGCAGAAAGGAATGTGACTGGAAGGGCAGTGCTGTGGTGGAGCAGGTCAGCAGAGGGAGTCTGCATCAGCCCAAGGCTTTGTGCTTCAAGGAACAGCTGGGGAGGATGCAGAGATCTCAGCAAAGGAAGGAAGATGCTCAGACAAGAGCAAGGTGGGGCAGCAGGGGGCATGTCTGCAGCCTGCAGGGAAAGAGGTGCAGGGGATGCCACAGCACAGGACAGGCTGTGGTGGAGATGATCAAGGGATGTAAAGAGGCTGAAAGCCCCACCAGACATGAGCTCCTTCTCCCCTTGGCTATGGCTGTTGTCTGCACCTCTGATGCCTGTGAGGAGACACCTTGTCCTTCCAGCACAGGGGCCTCATGGCCTCCTTGTCCCCAGCCCTGGGGATGTGTGGGACCATAGTCCTGCCCTTGGCCTTGCACAGCCCCACATCACACTGTCCAGGAAGGGCCCTGGGCAACGTGGGAGGGACAGGATCTGCCTTCCCAAGGCTGGGGATCAGGGCTTGGCCCTTTGGTTAATGAAACACATACAGGTTTACTCAGCATCTAACAGAACTTCACCTTTCTTACCCTTTGTTCTGCTTCAAGTTTTCTGTCCCAGCTGCCCTGGGGATGGTTTCTCAGTTGTGTCCCTCAGTGGGATTCATTAACATTACAAGAAACTTTGAAGTTTAGATCTGAGTTTGACTTCTTGAACTTGCCCTCAGGGTCTGAGGTCCATAGACTCAGCACCAAACCCACCAGAGGGGTCATTAAAGCACCTTGGGCTGCTCCTGTGCTGCTGAGCTGGGCTGGGCTCCTGGGACAGAGGGAGCTCCTGGCAAGCGGCAGCGCTGCAGAGAGAAAGCTCTGCCCAGGAGCAGCTCCTCTGCAGACGCAGCAGGGCTGAGGGCTCTGCCTGGGGATCTCAGGGAGACGAGCAAGGCAGAGAGAGACGAAAGGTGGTCAGGACTGGGAGGATGACTGAGAGCTCATTGGAGGAGAAACCTTTGCAGCCCTTGCCATGGTAAGTCTCTGGGTGCAGGGCAATGCAGCTGTAGCTCCTGGAGGCACCTCCTAAACCTGGCACAGGCACAGCTGGTGGGATCTGTAAGGAGGGGGCTCTTGTTAGGCAATGCTGAACAGCTGTGAAGTCGGGTGAGCACCCTGGGGTGCCCAGGGCTGTCCTGCAGAGCAGGGTCCCTGCACCCCAGGGCTGTGCAAGGGCAGGGACTCTGCCGCCTGCCAGGGTCAGCGCTCAGCCTGCCCAGGGAGATCTCATGTGTGTGCACATACGCAGGCACATCGCAAGAAGAGCCAGAGGCCACGGATGCATTTGCAAAGAGCAGGTTTTATTTTAGTTCCCTCTCTACTGGGGGATCTCCAAAGCCACACCTGAGCTCCCAGGCAGAGACGACAGCAGCGGGGATGCAGGCGCTGGTAAGTTTAGCCCTGCTGGAAGATCGCTGGACCTGCTGAGCTCGCCTGTATTTCAAGGCTTCAGGCAGGCGCAGCCTCCCGCTCTTTCTCACAACAAAGCAGGAATCTCAGACATAGTGATAAGGTGCCCAGAGTTTCTCCCAGGCCTGTGTTATCTAACACAGAGCTTCTACTCATCAAGCACACAAGGTCAGTAAGACAATTAGTGTGATGTGTGTGCTTTTTCTACAGACAGGTGCAAGTCACTTGAGCGTATTTACATTTAACTAACCTCCTCGCCAAATCTTCCGCTATATCCCCATACACCATGGAAGAAGCTGTGGGTGGAAGGAGCGACCCCCGGCAGGGCAGGCAGGGAGCTTGTGGGGTTGAAGGGTGCTGTGTGGGTCAGGGCTGCTCTGAGCTCCAGATCAACCCCACAGACATGGCAGAGGGTCCTTCTGAACAACGACATCAAGACAGAAACAGCTGCAACGGAAGGAGTCTGTGCTTTCAGTTTTCCACTCTTGGTTGTCTGGGTGTGCAGTGGGAGATGGGGATTTATTTCTCTGCTTTGAAGAAGACACTGAGACCCCAGTTTTCATTGGGACTTGCCTAAGCTGCTCCTGACCTTGCACACACAGAGCTGCCCCTGGGCAGTGCCAGGAGGTGTGAGCAGGGCAGAGCTGAGCACACAGTGGGTGGGATGGGGTCTGTGACACGGACAGGGAGCAGACCCAGGGACAGAGACACAGCTGCAGGCTGCATAGACATGGGCAGGAAGAAGGAGCTGTGACCAGAAATGCTGGGTAGGGGATTCAGAACCCCCCCTGCCATCCCCTGCATTGCAGACACATTTCCCAGTGCAACCCCTGGTCTTCTCTCCTCCCCAGCAGAGCCTCTGCCCCAAAGCCATGGGGTCCAGGTCACCAGTCTCCACCTCAGCAGCTGCACCTCCAGGGGAAGGGTTCCTGGAACTTGGTATACAAAAGAGGTGCTAAAAGTACTTGCTCAACAGTGTCATTATGTGAGTGGCAGCAGGACAGCCAGGTAAGGAGAAGGTTCCACGGCATGCCCATCAGCCTTTCTGTCCTTGCTTTATTTTCTGGTAGCACTGCAGTGTCCTTCCCTGTTTCTCCACCTGTCCCTGGAGCTCTTGCTCTCTCGGGTTGGGGTGGGAGTGTGGGTCAGTTTTTGTTCTGCCACCAATTCAGTGAATTTTGCCTTACAGCTGTGTCCATGGAAACTGCATGCCCAACTGCATTTTAAACTGTGATGAACTGTTTTTCTCAGCTGGTAGAAAGAGAGAATGAGCTGAAACATCCCTCCATCGGTCAGGGGGCTTTCCATGAGAAACAGCATGTTTATTTTCCTTAGAGAAGTCTCCTTTAGCTTGTCACTGTCCTTTCCTTCTTGCACAGGTCCTCAAGCCCACAGGCAGCAAATGTCCAACAGCAGCTCCACCACCCAGTTCCTCCTCCTGCCGCTCACAGACACCCGGGAGCTGCAGCTCTTGCACTTCTGGCTCTTCCTGGGCATCTACCTGGCTGCCCTCCTGGGCAACGGCCTCATCATCACCACCATAGCCTGGGACCAGCACCTCCACACCCCCATGTACTTCTTCCTGCTCAATCTCGCCCTCCTCGACCTGGGCTCCATCTCTACCATTGTCCCCAAATCCATGGCCAACTCTCTGTGGGATACCAAGGTCATTTCCTATGCAGGATGTGCTGCACAGGTCTTCTTTTTTTGTTTCTTGTTTGCTGCAGAGTATTCTCTCCTCACCATCATGTCCTACGACCGCTACATTGCCATCTGCAAACCCCTGCACTACGGGACCCTCCTGGGCAGCAGAGCTTGTGTCCACATGGCAGCAGCTGCCTGGGCCACTGGGTTTCTCAGTGCTCTGCTGCACACGGCCAATACATTTTCACTGCCCCTGTGCAAGGGCAATGCCCTGGGCCAGTTCTTCTGTGAAATCCCCCACATCATCAAGCTCTCCTGCTCACACTCCTACGTCACGGAACTTGGGCTTCTTGTGGTTAGTCTTTTAGTAGCATTTGGGTGTTTTGTGTTCATTGTGGTGTCCTATGTGCAGATCTTCAGGGCCGTGCTGAGGATCCCCTCTGAGCAGGGACGGCACAAAGCCTTTTCCACCTGCCTCCCTCACCTGGCCGTGGTCTCCCTGTATGTCAGCAATGCCATGTTTGCCTACCTGAAGCCCCCCTCATTCTCCTCCCCATCCCTGAATCTGGTGGTGTCTGTTCTTTACTCGGTGGTGCCTCCAGCAGTGAACCCCCTCATCTACAGCATGAGGAACCAGGAGCTCAAGGATGCCCTGTGGAAACTGATGACTGGATTAATTCCTGAAGCAGCAAACTGCCCATCTCCTTCTGCATAGCAGTTTTAATGTAACTAATTTCAGGCCTGGCCTATCATCTCTATTTTTTGTTGTTGGTTGTGTTCCTATTGTGATAATGTCATCCCCTTTCAAATTCTCTGTCTGCTGTTCTTTTATAACCACTGACTGTTCCCTTTGTGTATTTAAACAAATTAAACAGCCCTGTAGTGACTCTTTTTCATGGGATCCTTTCTCTAAGACCTGTTTGGAGCTGCAGGGACAGTTCCTGTGCATGGGAGGAGGGGAAATGAGTCCAGCCTGGCAGCAGAGCCAGGGAGCACCAGCGCTTGTTCTTCCAGAGCTGTTCTGGTTCCACTCCCCCACTCTACTTCTCATCCCTTGTGTTGGTGCAAGGCCTGAGTGCTCTGGCAGCTTGGTTCCCGTCCTGTTGTGTGTCAGTGCTGTGAGCACAGGCAGGGACAGCCAATGGGCACTTGTGTCACAGAGGTGGCCTCACAACAGCCTTTCCAGGTAGAAAGGTGATCTCCTATGGGTAGAGCATGATGGTTTAGGTCTTCTTCCAAAGATTCTCTAAAAAATTTGCATATGAAAGTGGCCATGGATGCAAACCCCAGTGTACAGCTGAACAGTGTGTGTGTGCAGGGCTGGCACACAGCAGTGTCCTCTCACAGCCAGGTCTCCTGCCAGAGACCTGCAGGACCAGCAGAGCAGGGGCTGCGCTGTGCCCCTGTGCACTGGACACCCCTCAGAAGGAGCCACAGGGCATCATCATGGACTGGCCCCTCACAACCACCATTTCCAGCCCTGCGCTCTCACCGAAAGAGGCTGTTCTTCCCTCCATGGATGGACACGAGTGTTTCAGCAGTCCATGTTTGCTTTGGACAGATGAGATGTGAGTATGCACATCATGTACGTGAGGTGACATGAACCCGAGTGAGCACAAACACAATGAACTACTCCTTTCCATTCTGTGAAGGCCTGTGGAACACACAAGGTCTTGAGCTCACTTCATATTGGGAGGAGCAACCTATGGGAAATCACCTGAATGCAGCACTGGGTTGTACTTCCTTTGACTGAGGTCCCCGTGTCCATTCCTCATGATGCGGGACATCTCAGATGAGTGCAGAACAGGTGACACAGCACAGGGGTGAGGTGTCTCCCATCCTTTGGGAGTGGCAACAGGAAGCCAGAAGGACACTGTGACTCCTGCCTCTGTGTGTAAAAAGGACAGACTCTGTCTCTGAGCATCCCTGGGTGCATAAGGAGCCCATGAAACCAGTGGACAGCTGACAGAACCCTGATATTTATGTCAAAAGTGCCATAGAAACCAGAATGGTTCTTGGGTCCTTAGAAAACACAGACCTCAAACCCATCTTCAAGAGGAGCAGGAGTAGGAACTGGGAGAATAACAGGCTGGCCACCCTACCTCCCTCCCTGGGAAGGGGATGGGACACGTCCTTCTGAAATCATTCCCAGGAATGTGAAGGACAAGGAAGGGACTGCTGAACCCAAATGGACAGGGGAAAGAAAGGCATGTTGTGTACAGGGCGTTTGCAAGGCTCAGCCATGGTTTCCTTCTGGCCAGAGTGGTGCTGATGGGGCTCAGGAAGTGGATGCTGGATGGGAAGTTGGCTGAACCGTCAAGCCCAAATATCATCAGAGATGCAAAGTCCTCCGTGCAGCCAGTTACTGGTGTCATCTCTCAGTGGCCAGCACTTGGGGAACACTGTTGAACATCTTTATTCTCCCCTATTATGATGTAACGGAGTGAACTTTCAGTGCCTTTGAGGATGATGGAGTCCTTGAGCAACCTCACCTGGTTCAGCCTGCCCAGAGCAGGAGAGTGAGACAAGATGAGTGAGACAAGGGTTCTCTGTAAACCTGAGTTATTCTGTTATTTGACAGAATTTTTGCCTTGGAGAGGTTTCTGGAGAGGAAATATGTAGAATAATAATAAAAAAAATAAATAAATAAATGAAAAATAAGGCTGTAGAGGAGATATAGAAAGTGTTAACATAAAAACAGCAGTTCCAGTGAGGAGTGCTTTTCACTCACAGTGTTAGTGGGAAATATATTTGACAAATTTGAACAAGGTGAGGAAGCGAGATGGGTGTCTGCAGCCTGTGGGAAAGAGGGGCAGGTATAGGACTGAGTAGAACACGCTTCAGTCTTGGGAGGTCCTGGGTGCTAAGGAGGAGGATGGATGAGTGTGGTATTATGAGGTCAGTTGTGTCTCAGACACTCATAATCCAATCAGAATCCTGTGGCTGTGAAGGGGACAGTGAGGTCAGTTCTGTCTCTGGAGGTGACAGCCCAGCAGCAGGGACATGGCTGGAAAAGAACCTCTGCCTAGGTGCCCACAGGCCCTACCCGGGAGATGGGTAGGAGATGCCTTAGAGATGTGTTACCATGTCCATCCCACCTAAGAACATGACGGGACAGCAGCAGGAACATGGTCGTGTCTGTCAGAGAAGCTGAGCGGCCCGTAGCAGTCATGGGATTTAGAAAATCATGGTGAGGTCAGGTAGAAGAACACAAGAAGCCTAATGGGTTGGGTTCCCTGCATGAAGGGCAGTTTCTGAAGCGGCTGAGCTTTCCATGGTAGTTGGAAAAAGCAGAAGAGAGAAAAAAAAGAAATGCAAAGTGCAATTTGGAAGGTGAGGATTGGATATGAGGAGGAAGAAATGTCAGTGGAAGGGCAGTGCTGTGGTGCAAGAGGTCACCCAGAGGGAGCTGGATCAGCCCATGGTTTGTGTTCCAAAGAGCAGCCAGCGAGGGTGCAGACACAGCAGTGAAGGTGCAGAAATGCTGGGGTGAGAGCAGGTGGGGAAGCGAGATGGGTGTCTGCAGCCTGCAGGGAAAGAGGGGCAGGGGTAGGACCGTGTAGAACAGCCTGTGGTGGAGATGGCAAAGGGCGCTGGCAAGGCTGGAAGGGACCCACAGAACCCAGGTCTCTGTCCCCTTGACCATGGCAGTTGTCTCTGCCACTGAGGCCCAGGAGAAGCCATGTTGTCCTCATGGCACTGGGGCCTCTCTGCCTCCTTGCAGCCCCATGGGGAAGCTGGAAGTTGTTGTCGCAGTGTTGTCCTTCCCTGGACCTTGCACACCCACATCCCACGGTCCCAGGAAGAGCCCTGAGCCGTGTGTGAGGGACAGGATCCCCCTTCCCATTGCCTGGAGGTCATGACTTCTCCTTTCTGCTTCAGAAAGCAAACCAAGGGGTTTCTCAGCATCAGAGCTGAAGAAAAGACCTCATGGTGGCTACAGCTTCCTCACAAGGGGATACGGAAGGGTAGGTACTGATCTCTTCTCTCTGGTGGCAAATGACAGAACCTGAGTGAATGGCAGGAAGATGTGCCATGGGAGGCTTAGATTGGACATGAGGAAAAGGTTCTTCACCCAGAGGTGCTGGACACTGAACAGGCTCCCAGGGAGGTGACACAGACCCAACCTGACAGTGTTCAAGAAGAGACTGGACAATGTCCTCAGACACACGGTGTGACCTGTGGGGTATCCTATGCAGGGACAAGAGTTGGATTCAATGATCCTTGTGCGTCCCTTCCAACTCAGGACATTCTGTGATTCTATGAAATACTAGGTCAAAAGTCCATGTTTTCATTGTACAGATGATATGTAAACACACACATCATGTGCATGGCCACTTTGTGCATGTGGTGAGATGAACCCAAGGGAGCACAGATGCTGTCAGCTATTCCTTCCAGCTATTCCAGCCATGAAGGTCAGTGGGACAGAGATGGTGCTCAGGGATCTCTTCCAACCTGCGTTATTGTAGGATTCCATGAATCTTTTCCTTGGAGAACTCTTTCAAGTCAGAATACACAGAGGAAGGAGAAAAAAAAATGAGGCAGAATCTATTAGATAAATTTGATGATACCAGCTGAGTTTTATCTGCTCACACACTGGACCACAAGGAGGGTGATGGTTGGGTACGATGCCATGTGGTCACTTGTGTCTCAGGAACTCATAGTCCAGTAGGAAGTCAATGGCTGTGGAGGGGACTGTGAGGTCACTTCTCCCTCTGCAGGGGATAGGCCAACAGCAGGAACATGCTGGGAAAGGACTGGAAGTCACACATACGAGACGAGCAATCGGACCCAATCAGCATGGCTTTGTGAAAGGCAGGTCCTGCTTGACCAGCCTGATCTCCTTCTATGACAAGGTGACCGGCTGAGCAGATGAGGGAAAGTCTGTGGTGGGGAGTGAATCCGCCACAAAGGCTGTGGGTGTTGTGTCCTTAGACTGCAGTAAAGCCTTTGACACCGTATCCCACAGCATCTCCTGGAGAAGCTGCAGCTCATGGCCTGGATGGTGTATCTGCGATGGGTAAAGAACTGGATGGAGGGCCGGGCCCAAAGAGTTGTGGTGAATGGAGCGAAATCCAGTTGGTGGCCGGTCACAATTGGTGTTCCCAGGGCTCAGTATTGGGGCCAGTTGTGTTTAATCTCTTTATCAATGATCTGTATGAGGGGATCAGTGCACCCTCAGTAAGTCTGCAGATGACACCAAATTGGGTGGGAGTATTGATCTGCTGGAGGGTAGGAAGTCTCTACAGAGGGATCTGGTGTTGGTGGTTCGTTAGGCTGAGGCCATTTGTCTGAGGTTTAACACGTCCATGCACGGGTCACGCACTGGGGTTGTAACAACCCCCTGCAACATTACAGGCTTTGGGAAGAGCAGCTGTTAAAGCTGCCTGGTGGAAAAAGACCTGGGGGTGTTGACTGACAGCAACTGCACATGAACCAGCATGTGCCCAGGTGGCCAAAAACGCCAGGGGGATCCTGGCTTGTATCAGGAATAGTGTAGTGGGCAGAACCGGAGCAGTGATCATGCCCTTGTACTCGGTGCTGGTGAGGCCACAACTCAAATCCTTGCTTCAGTTTTGGGCCCCTCACTATAGGAAAGACCTTGAGGTGCTGGAGTGAGTGCAGAGAAGGGGGACAAGGCTGGAGGTGTTGGTCTTCTCCTGGGTAGCAAGTGATAGGATGAGAGGTAATGGCCTGAGCTTGTGCCAGAGAAGGTTCAGAATTGATATTAGGAAACATTTCTTCATGGAAAAGGTTGTGAAGCAGCGGAACAGGCTGCCCAGGGAGGTGGTTGAGTCACCATTCTTTGTTCCTTAGCATGGCTTCTAGGACGATCTGTTCCATGATCTTCCCAGGCACAGGTAAGAGGTTGACAGGTCGGTAGATTTCAGGGTCATTCTTTCTACAGCAGAGGAGAAGAACGCTGCCACACATCTCAGATTGGAAAGGAGAGACTGGACATGAGGAGGGAGAAATGTAATTTAAATGGTAGTGCTGTGGTACAAAAGCCATTCAGAAGGAGCATGAGATCACTCCATCTCCTTGTGTTTCGAGGAACAGAGCACGAGAGTGGAGACACATCAGTCAATGTATGGAAATACCAGGGTGAGAGCAAGGGGAGGAAGCGAGATGGGTGTCCACAGCCTGCAGGGAAACAGAAGCAGCTGTGGGACAGTGTAGGACAAGCTGTGGTGGAGATGGCAAAGGGCACTGGCAAGGTTGGATGTCACCAAGAGGACCCAAGTCTTTGTCCCCTTGGCTATGGCCATCGCCTCTGCCACCAAGGCCTGTGAGGAGACATGTTGTCCTGCGGCACTGGGGCACCTCATGGCCTCCTTGCACACCCCCAGGAAGGCTGGGAGCTGTCACACCATTGTCCTTCACTCAGCACCACACAGCCCACATCCCCCTGGCCCAGGAAGAGCCCTGAGCACTGTGTGAGGGACAGGATCTGCCTTCCCAGGGGCTGGGGGTCAGGCCTTGGCCTCTCTGCTTCACCCAACAAAACCAGGGTTTTCTCAGCACCTCAGCTGCCTGCACATTTCCCTTTGTTTATCTGCCACCATGGCCTCCAATTCTCTGCTCTAACGAGTCCCTGGGGAGGCTCTGCTGGTTCTTGCCCTCAGTGGAACTCATTAATACTTCAAGGTACTTAGTACTTTTTTCTTCTGGCTTTGACTTCTGGAAAGGTTTGTGCAATGTCCTCTCAGCACCTGAGTAATGTTCAAGGACTCAGCACCAAATGCACCATGGGGCTCATTACACAGTAGAGAGCTCTAACAAACCATGTCTCTTCTTGGAATCACCTTCTAGTATTGTACAGTGAATTCGAGAGTTTTCTTGGTGTAATTATGGAGAAAGATTTCAAAAAACCTTTCAATAAAAATGTCTTTGTATTGTAAAGGGTGTATTTTATTACTTTTCAGTGTGGAAAGGAGGTGATTGCAGCATTATCTGATGTTGATCCAGGGTCTCTCCTAAGGAGGTCTGGACTGGCTGGAGAAGCTGTCCCTTGAGCTCTCACACCGTGTGCACAACCTTGCTCCTCACCTCCCCAACCCCATTGTTTCTCTCATGGTCCCCTGGGCCTTGCATCCCTTTTCCTTACACCAGATTTCTCCACTGCAGACTGCAGCTGGATGTGCCAGCTCCTTTGCACCAGCTCCCACCTGCTCTCCTTGGAGACCTGGCTGCACACAGCAAAGAGGGACTTTGCTTTACCTTTGAACAAACAAAATACAACTGATGAGAGTCATGATTTAAAGAAAACACTCCTCAACTGTACGCCAAGGACAAACTGCCACCACTGAGGTTCACCTTTCACAAGGCATAACTACGCAAGAAATGGTTTAGAGAGAAAGGAGATTTAACAGTAAACATAAGTTGGCTAAAGACAGAATTAGACAGACTACTGAATGACAAGGAAGATTTAACTCCCTGAAGCTGAAAGCAGCAACTGGATTGTTGACAAGTGTCTGAGTGATCAAACCGTAAGAGGAAGGGAAACCCAGAGAGCAATTGCAAGTGCTTGTGTGCAGATCAGCTGCTGGAAATGGGACTTCAGACATGGTCAGTTTAGTTAGGACAGGAGGAAATACCTGGAGGATGAGGGAGATCAGATGCACAGATAACAGAGAGAGTGCTGAGAAGGCAAATGTTGTGGAAGATTAGAAGTTCTCCTCTTGCTCTTAATGCACATCCTGATATCTCTTATTTTGATGTCATGGGAAAACACTAGTATTGAAAGTATTCAAAACAAAGAAAGGGGAGTTACAACACTAAGAGCGTTTGATGCTACAAATTGCAATGAGACATTTCCTTCACTCTACATCTTTCATTTGGTTTCTTTTTCCTCCATTTATAAAAATTGTTCTCCAGATTTCTCTCCTACCAAAGCCTCCAGCATTAAGAAAGATAATCCTTGTGTCTTGCACAGAATCTAAGGCACCAAACAATCCACTGCCATGGACCGCCAGTGCCACTTTTACCCTTGGCACATAGTGAGTCCTGCTGGAAGCTGTTGGCCACTCTTGCCTGATGGAGGAAAGAAGGATAAAAAGGTTAATTGAACTGTTCTCTGTTTAGATGGCCATGTTGACAGTGATCTCAACAGATCCGTGTTATCTGTCTTTCTATGTGATCGTAAGGGAAAAGAAATATATATATATGTGTTGGCAAATATATAGGAAAATACATAATCGTGTCCATTTACTCAGCAAAATACATTTCCTAGCAGCACTCTCATAGGAAGAATCTTTCTTCTGAAAAATTTCTGCCTCCCAAGCCTCTGTGACTTGAGCCAGGAATGTGGAGAACAACCAGCAGTGGATGGGGATCAAGTCAGGGGTCACTGGAACTAACACAACCCTCTCCAGTCTATGGGACAGCAGGGGCAGCATCCCAGGAGCTGAGACAGCAGGATGATGTCACAGGGAGGCCACTCTGCACCATCTTGGAAAGCTCATGGAGACTGGGGGGACTCCCTGACCACTGGCAGCTCTCACACAGTGTGTGCACTTTTCAAAATGGCCAATGGGTGAGCAGGGGAACAAAGGGCTGTGCGCCAGAACATGTCCACTGGGACCCCATTTCTGGGTGTCTGGAAGAGAAGGTGACGGGGTTTACCCAGGGCAGGCTGTGCCTGTCCATCCTCTTTGTTTTCTGTGAGGAAAGGACAGGGTTTGGATGTGGGCAGAGCAGTGGTGGTCTGATACTTGGAAGTCAGCAAGGCATTCGGTGTCATCCCCCACAACATTACTGTGTTCAAGGTAGGATATTATGGTCTGTGTCAGTGTGTAAGTAGATGGTTAAAAAGCAATCTGGATGTTTGAGCTTAGAAAGGTGCTATAGAAAGTGAGAAACTTTCCAGTCCTGAGGACAGTCAAGCACTGGAAGCTGTTTCCCAGGAGTGCGCACTCACTCTGTCCCAGAAAGTGACCAAGATGTGTTCGGATCAAGCCCTGAGTAATCTGGTCTGACCCTGCTTTGAGCGGGAGGTTGGTCAAGACATTTCCTGTCATCACATTCAGCCTGAATGACGCTGTCCTTTCATCCCCTTCATGTTTTCAGTTTAGACAAAGCTCTCAGGTGCTTCCTGACCACAGGAATAATTCACATGAGGTGCAGGGCTGCTTTACAAGTGCCCTAAACAGCCCTGACCACAACTTCTGCATCGCTTTCCCTTTGCCCCAACCCAGGGTCTTTTTTGCTGTCCTAATTCCCTTGCAGAAAGAACTGCCCATATTGCTAACCCTTTCAGGGCAGGTTGTTCAAGAGGTGTCAACATCCACGTACAGAGTGTGCACATCAGCCAGGCAGCAAAGCCACAATTACAGAAATGGACACGAGGCTCTTGACCAGCTCCTTGAACCCAGATATCAGCGTGACGTGTCTGCCGAGATTCCCAGGAACACCTGAACTTTAAGTGCAGAGCATGTGAGTGCTGGTTGGGATCCTGGATTGTGTCCTGAGCCATGTGGTGCTTCAGGCTGTGAAGAGAATCAAAACCAACATTTCACTGGGTTAATTAATTTTACAGACTGTCACACAGGGAGTTGAAGAGAGCTCAGAACTCCAGTCTCTGTTGTACTATAATGCTTGATACCCCATCCACAGGTACATTTCTAAATGGTTCAGATAGAGGGTGATCTTGCAAAAGTCACCCTTTGTGTCCCCAGGTGCATGGACACTGCTCATGTGCCTCTGCAGAGAGTGGCAGAGGTTGGATCCCTTTCTCAGGAGAAACTCCTTGCTGAGCTACAGGGCTGGTTCAACAAGGTTTTATTGCATTTCACTCGGCATCAGATTTGACATATTTGGTGCTTTTCTGTGATCACTTCTTCTGCACAGATGATCACAGAAGGACAACCATTTCATAAGAGTTGGTTACAAAGGCCCTGTCATGAACAAGAAATCTCACCATGAGATCTGGAGGGAGTGAGGAAGATTATAACAAGCACTAGGAAGAGCCAAGAAGCTCAAGGTCTCTTCTGTAGAGCGCGAGGCCCTGAGCAGCAGTGACCGGCCATGTGTAGTGTGGGAGAGGGTCAGGGGATGTGGGGTAGAAAAGGGTGATGGCTGATGACTTCAGCAAATCCTTACAACCATGTCTGAGCCACAAGTGGAGTGTGGCTGAATATCTGGGGGTCAAAGAGGAATAGTAGAAAGATTGTTGTTGATTTTGGAAAGAAGGCAGGCTTTTTCGGTCTAATGCTATATGGCAGTGCCATTTGCATGCTGTGGGCTTGGCTATGCCTGGGAGATGGGGAATGGCTGCTGCTGGGGTGGCTGTGCTCAGTCACGGCCCATGAGCTGACCCTGCTCTGCTCCTCTCTTACACTGCCCACACTTGGATGGACCTCAGGAATCATCCAGGAACCTGGTGGATGCATGGACCTCCTGGAGTGATGGGTATGGATCCAAACAGAGGATTCAAGCAAGTTTGGGACTGGGACAGCTCAGGTGATTGGTGACCATTGCCAGGTGTATGAAAGAAGTTGAATGGGTTTGGGGGACCTCACAGGTTGCCAAGTCCTCAGAAAACCAGAGCCTTGTGGTTAAAGCAACAGCACTTGGCACCAAACCCACCCCCAAAACACAAAACACTCACAGTGACCACAGACAGAGCCTGAGAAACCTTTGACTGAAAGGGTCTCCTTTGTCAGGTCCTGGGGTCAGGGCTTGGCCATTCTGATGATGAACAAACGTCAAGGGCTGACATGGCACCAGAGCCACCTCCACATCGCCTTTACCACCTATGACCATTGTCTCCAGGTTTTTCCTTGAGCAGCCTCCAGGGACAGGGACTGCTTGTGTCAGCACTGGCCCTTCGTGGGGTCCCAAACACCCTCAGAAACTTGGGGTTTGTTTCTGCCCTTCAGTTCATGACAGGTTTGTTCATTCTTTCAGTACCTGCAGTTCAGGATCGTGGCAGCAGAGGGCTCAGTAACATCCAAAACGCCCTTAGAAGACAATGCTCTCTGCAGCACTTTCCTAAAGGCTTCAAGTCTGGTGTGGATGATTTCAGAGATTTCAGAATTGTAGCCAAACAGTGAGCATTTCCATAATAAAGAGTAATAAAACCAAATCTCTAATATTTCCGTCACCCTCCCAAAACCCTTATTTCCACAACAGCTGGTATCAACAATCTCCAATGAATATTGATCTAGAGAATCTCCTGAGAACGACTGAATGTGTCAGAGAAGTGGGTGCCTAAAGGATCACTTGACCGAGGAGACAGGCCAGGACACCTCAAGAGGAGTCACACTCCTCTGTACCAAGAGGTGGGTGTTCCTGGGAATCTCAGATGCCACAGCACAGCGATACTTGTGTTCAGGGAGCTGGTCAAGTGACCCATCTCCTGTTCTGTAATGGTGTCTGAGTTTGCTCAGGTCACCCCTGACTTGAGCCCCATCCACTGCTGGGTATTCTCCAGACTCCTGCCATCAGGAACAAAGTCCCAGGAGACCTTGCTGATGAAGATAGAGGCAAAGAAGCCATGAAGAACCTCAGTCCTGTCTGATTCTGCCCCTATAAAGTTCAGCAGCAAGCCCATGTTCTCCCTGTCTATTCCTGTTTTTTTTTTGTAAGGAAGCTGTATCAGCTCATCTTGCTGCCCTCAGGTATCAAGTCCAGGGCAACTTTGGAATCATCTCTGCATCCGTGGACAAGGTTTCTAAATTCCTCCTTTGCAGCTTCCCCTGCTTCCACCTCCTGTGTGCTGCCTTTGTGCTCTGCAGCTCCATCAGTTCAGAGGAGCAGCCTCACAAGATAAATGCTTCTTTTTATGGGTACTCGGAGGGATCGTTCTTGTGCTTGGAGCAGGCTGTCCTGTAAGGCTGATCAGATTTCCTGAGCTCCTTCACCCACAATGACTTAACCACATCACCACCTCTACCTGCCATCCCCTAGTATGTCAAAGTCTTCTCCTCTGGAGCCCACCAGCCTGTGCTCTGCTGCTGTCCTTCCTCCCTCCCCTCTGGTGCCTGGGACCCCACTGTGTCCTGGTCACAACAGCCAAGGTGGACACTCATGTTCACATCCCTCACCATCTCTTCCTTCTTCGTTGGTACCAGATCCAGGTGAGCATCACCCTTGATGGCCCATCAGGCAGCTCTCTTAAGCGTTTGGTCCAAGATTCTTTGGACTGTTGGCACCTGCAGATTTGCCTGGCCAGTGACTGTCACGGCAATTACAGTGCCCCACAGGAACCTGATCATTGACTGGAGACTTTCATGCGTTGCTGAAAGAAGATCTTTACAATTTCTTCTTCACAATCAATTATTTTGTAACATCCAACGCACTGTCACCCTGTGCTGGGTTTATGGCAAAGTCTTGGAACGGGGGGTGGGTGTGGTTGTGCTACAGTTGTCACCTCTCTGAGAAGACAACAGGAGTTTGACCAACGTCAGACAGAGCTGATTTCAGCTGCTCCAAAATGGACCCACTCCTTGCCAAATCTGAGCCACTCAGTGATGCTGGCAGCACCCCTGTGATATTGTATTTGAGAAAGGGTAAAAAACGCTGCACAACAGCAGGTGGGAGAGAGGAGGGAGGAAAAGTGAGAGAAAAGCACTGCAGACACCAAGGTCATATCCCATAGGAGCCAAGCAGGTCCCTCAGCAGGTCAAAGCTTGCTCTCCTGAAATCCTGCTCTTGGCCTTGTGATCATCTCCCAGGAGCCTCAGCTCCACTTTCCCATCCCTGACTGTTCCATCCTGACCAACTCTTTGTGGTTTGTAAGCGTGAAGTCCCACAGGGCACCTCACCTCACTGACTCCTCAGTCCCCCATGTCAGGAAGATGTTGTCAATGAGCTCCAACCCCTCCTGCATGGTTGGTATCTTGCAGATACTGGGATGTCTTAAGGTCTGTCATGAGGACAGGGCCCTGGAAACATGAGGCTTCTTTCATTTGTCTGAAGGAGGCCTCATCTCATTGCTCTTCCTCATCAGAGATCCTCCAGGTGATGTCCAGTCACCACAACACTGCCCATGTTGTTCTGCCCTCTCATGCTGACTCCTCAAGCTTCAGCTGACATTGTCTGTCCCCAGGCAGACCTCCACACATCTGGTATGTACCCATCAGATAACTCAATATTGAGAAGATGAAGTGACCAGTGCTGTATCAGGGTGGGACAATAACCCCATCCATCAGGACAGAGCAGGACCTGACACGCTGAGCAGTGACCCTGAGGAGAAGGGCCTGGGCACTACAGGGTGCCCACACAAGCCCGTGGTGTGTGCTCACCATGAACAAGGCAGCTGCACACGGGGCTGCATGAGGAGGAGTGTGGGGACCCAGACACCTGGAGTTCTCATCCCATTCGGTTCAGCACTGGTGTGACCCCACACACACGGGGGTGTGCCAGTGTGCGGCTTCCCAGTTTGGAGAAGCAGGGAGGAACTGGAGAGTGCAGGGCTCTGCCAAGGCAGGTTCAGCACCTTGTGCACATGGTGTGGGATGCTGAGGGACCTGGGCTGCTTTGGCCCAGCAGCGCTGGGGAGGCTGCAGCAGTGCAGGAGTAGCCTGAGAGTGCCTGAAGGGTGGTTTCAGAGGTGGTGGAGGTTTTCTGCATAGTGGGAAAGAGTTTGAGAAAGAAATAATGGCCCAAAGTGCAGCTGGGAAGGTCCAGGCTGGACATGAGCAGAAAGGAATGTGACTGGAAGGGCAGTGCTGTGGTGGAGCAGGTCAGCAGAGGGAGTCTGCATCAGCCCAAGGCTTTGTGCTTCAAGGAACAGCTGGGGAGGATGCAGAGATCTCAGCAAAGGAAGGAAGATGCTCAGACAAGAGCAAGGTGGGGCAGCAGGGGGGATGTCTGCAGCCTGCAGGGAAAGAGGTGCAGGGGATGCCACAGCACAGGAGAGGCTGTCATGGAGATGATCAAGGGATGTAAAGAGGCTGAAAGCCTCAACAGACATGAGCTCCTTCTCCCCTTGGCTATGGCTGTTGTCTGCACCTCTGATCCCTGTGAGGAGACACCTTGTCCTTCCAGCACAGGGGCCTTATGGCCTCCTTGTCCCCAGCCAGGAACCTGGGAGCTGTGGGACCGTAGTCCTGTCCTTGGCCTTGCACAGCCCCACATCACACTGTCCAGGAAGGGCCCGGGGCAATGTGGGAGGGACAGGATCTGACTTCCCATGGTACGAAGTCAGGGCTTGGCCCTTTGATTAATGAAACACATCCAGGTTTACTCAGCATCAGAGCCATCTTTACTTTGCTCTTCCTGATCTGTTATCACTGCCTCCAGTTTTCTTCTGTAACTGACCATGGGGATGCTTTCTCAGTTGTGTCCCTCAGTGGGACCCATTAATATTACAAGAAACTTTGAAGCTTAGATCTGAGTTTGACTTCTTGAGAGGTTTCATCATCTTCTTCCAGGGCCTGAGGTCCATGGACTCTGCACCAAAGCCACCAGAGGGGTCATTAAAGTGCCTTGGGCTGCTCCTGTGCTGCTGAGCTGGGCTGGGCTCCTGGGACAGAGGGAGCTCCTGGCAAGCGGCAGCGCTGCAGAGAGACAGCTCTGCCCAGGAGCAGCTCCTCTGCACAGTGCAGCAGGGCTGAGGGCTCTGCCTGGGGATCTCAGGGAGACGAGCAAGGCAGAGAGAGATTAAAGGTGGTCAGGACTGGGAGGATGACTGAGAGCTCACTGGAGGAGAAACCTTTGCAGCCCTTGCCATGGTAAGTCTCTGGGTGCAGGGCAATGCAGCTGTAGCTCCTGGAGGCATCTCCTAAAACTGGCACAGGCACAGCTGGTGGGATCTGTAAGGAGGGGGATCTTGTCAGGCAATGTTGAACAGCTGTGAAGCTGGGTGAGCACCCAGGGGTGCCCAGGGCTGTCCTGCAGAGCAGGGTCCCTGCACCCCAGGGCTGTGCCGGGACAGGGACTCTGCCGCCTGCCAGGGTCAGCGCTCTGCCTGCCCGGGGTGATCCCCTTGCTCTGCAGGGAGAAGCTCTGCATGAAAGAAACAACTCCAGCAATGCCGGGTCCTTCTGCTGTACAGAGGATGCTGCCTGGGTCAGAGCGTCTCACAGCTCCAGATCACTGCTGGATTTTCCCAGGGGACTTTTAAACAAGAACAGCAAGGCACTGGCTACCTGAAAGGGAATGACCCTGGTATTTTAGTCACTTACTATGGATTGACAGGGTGGGCACTGAGACATAGAAACTAATCTTCTGGTTCAGGATGAGGCACTGAAATTCCAGATCAATTTTCTTAAATTTGAATAAACCTGTGAGTATAAGAACTAAGCACATCCTGCCTTGCAGACAGCATCAGGATGACTTTTCCAGCCTCATCAAGGCTGGTCTGCTCTTCCCATCAGAGCCGCCCACACAGAGCTGCCCCTGGGCAGTGCCGGCTGCTGGGAGGGGTCTGCAGGGCAGAGCTGAGCACACAGCGGGTGGGATGGGGTCTGTGACACTGACAGGAGGAGACCTGGGGACACAGACACAGCTGCAGGCAGGGACAGCTCCAGGCAGCAGAGCAGGGGGTGCTCAGCAGCTGTTTTGGTCCTTCTCTGCAGATGGTGCTGGGTGTTGTCTGCTGGGCAATGATCTGACTGTCCCTTGAGCACATCCGATCTTCAGCAGCCCTGGCTCTGCTCTGCCTGTCCTGCTGGGCTCACAAGCTGCCCCCAGAAAGGCCGAGCTCTGCTGTAGGATCCCAGGAGTGCTGAGCCTTTCCTTGGGGTCCGCACTCTCCTCTCAGAGTCCTTTGCTTCTCTCGGTGAGGGGTCGTGTCCTGCTCTCCCCATCACATCTCCACCTCTGGGCTGGGGCAGAGAAGAGTTTGCAGATCTGCCCTTTCAAACAGGGCTCCCCTGCTCCAGTATGAGTCCGGTTTTGTTTATGAAATTTGTTTTCAAGGCAGCACAAGTGAAAGCACAGGGCAAATGGGTAAAAGCTGCTCTCCTAACTCTGCAGTGAGCCACAGAGAGATGAGCACTTTTGCCTCCCCTGTCTCAAGACTCTTCACATTTTCAGTCCTATCTTTGAGGAATTCAACCCCTACCAAAATCCACTCATGAGATGTGATGATGGAAATTTAAAAACAGACAAAATCATAATAATGACATGCTAAGCCTCTGCTCTGCAGCCCACGCTCTTATGTGTCATGAATACTGATACTGAACTTTTCCATTAATGGTGCATAAAATCTGACACTGCTTGTGAACACCAGAGCTGTCACAAACCAGCTCCCATGTCCCCACTGCAGAAGAGCAAAGTTGGATGCTTGGCCCCAGACGGGCAGAGGTCCTGCTGCTCACAGAACACTCAGCCAGCACAGACCAGAATATGGAAATGCATTTCAGTTGGGGTTATTTATCTGAAAACTGAAGTAGCTTTCTCAGAGGAGTGTGTGCTGACTTTAGGTTGTCATTTCCTTTTTAGAAAAGAGACCCCATGGCAAGAAACAATAAATGTCCAACAGCAGCTCCATCACCCAGTTCCTGCTCCTGGCATTCACAGACACACGGGAGCTGCAGCTCTTGCACTTCTGGCTCTTCCTGGGCATCTACCTGGCTGCCCTCCTGGGCAACGGCCTCATCATCACCACCGTAGCCTGGGACCAGCACCTCCACACCCCCTTATACTTCTTCCTGCTCAACCTCTCTCTCCTGGACCTGGGCTGCATCTCCACCATTGTCCCCAAACCCATGGCAAATTCCCTCTGGGACAACAGGGCCATTTCCTATGCAGGATGTGCTGCCCAGGTCTTCTTTGTCTTTTTTTTGTTTGGTGCAGAGTATTATCTTCTCACCATCATGTCCTACGACCGCTACGTTGCCATCTGCAAACCCCTGCACTACGGGACCCTCCTGGGCAGCAGAGCTTGTGTCCACATGGCAGCAGCTGCCTGGGCCACTGGGTTTCTCAGTGCTCTGCTGCACACAGCCGATACATTTTCACTGCCACTGTGCAAGGGCAATGCTGTGGACCAGTTCTTCTGTGAAATCCCCCAGATCCTCAAGCTCTCCTGCTCAGACACCTACTTCAGGGAAGCTGGGCTTGTTGTGGTTAGTGTCTGTTTAGGATTTGGGTGTGTTGTGTTTGTCATCGTGTCCTATGTGCAGATCTTCAGGGCCGTGCTGAGGATCCCCTCTGAGCAGGGACGGCACAAAGCCTTTTCCACCTGCCTCCCTCACCTGGCTGTGCTCTCCCTGTTTGTCAGCACTGCCATGTTTGCCTACCTGAAGCCCCCCTCCATCTCTTCCCCATCCCTGGATCTGGTGGTTTCTGTTTTGTACTCACTGGTGGCTCCAACTGTGAACCCCCTCATCTACAGCATGAGGATCAAGGAACTCAGGGAGTCTATAAGGAAACTGTTGATTTTTTGCTTTTCAAAAGCACTAATGAACTGACCTCCTTCTTCTGTATGTCACTTGCAATAATGTATTACTTGTTCAACCTGAGTTCTGTAGGTGGTTGGTTGGTTGTTTGGTTTTGTTTGTTTCTTTGTTTGTTTGTTATCTTTGGTGTTTGCTTTTCTTGGCTGTATTAATGCTATCCACAAGAAAAATTATTTGTCATCTTATGGCTGTGTCCATGTCTACCTGTCTAGTGTGTCCCGTCGTCTTTAGGAAATATGGACCCGTACTCTCTATGTGTATAAAATGAAATAAAGGACCCCACACTGACTTGTTTGCCCAGAATCCTCTCTCTGAGATCTCTGGAGGGGCAGAAGCCATGTCTGTGTGCTGAGGGGGAGTGAGTAGGAGCCACCCTGAGCTGGGTCTTCCTCCCATCCTGACCAACATGAATCTGCGGACTCACCCCATGGCCCTGGGCACCACAGCCCACTTGCTCTGCAGAGCAGCACTGTCAGGTTGGGGCTGTATGGAGCATGGAAAGAGGGTGCAGGAACAACCAGAAAAGTCAGCATAGCTCAGCTCTCTTGGGAAAGGGCTCTGTGGGGAGATGGGATGTTCCAGGAGAAGCGTGTGGCACGGAATGCGTGCAGAAAAGACGTGGAAAGAGAAACCCTTTGCTGCAGGTGGCAGCTTGGGGCAGGTGGCCCTGGTACTGTGGCAGCAGGACCTTCCTGAAGATCTCCGAGGCCAAATGTCTCATGCTGTCCTGGGTAGCAAGTCTGGACCTGGGTCTGCAAGCTGCCTGGGCTGGAGATCTGCTCAGCATGCCGACTGGATGAACATTCTCGGTGTCCTTCATTCTCACTGGACCCCACTGCTGTGGGACCAGTTCCAGCGTGGCTGCTCTGCTGGGCTCAACTGGCAAGAGGGCAGGGGGGGGCACAATTCAGGAGGGGGTGGGAGGGCTGAACTGGCAAATGCCCCAGAGAAGAAAATACCAGTGAACAACTGAAGTGTGTGAGTGTGCAGGGCTGGCACACAGCAGTGTCCTCTCCCAGCCAGGCTCCTGGGAGAGCCCTGAAGGACCAGCAGAGCAGGGTCTGGTGTGTGCCCATGTTCATGGGACAAACTGGGGAAGTTGCCCCAGGACAGTCATCACAGACCAGCCCCTCAAAACCACCATTTCCTTCACTGGCTCTTCTCCCCATCTGAGAGAGGTTGTTCACCTCTCAACACAAGGACACTGAATGAGTAGGTCAGAAGCCAATGTTTCCATTGTACGGATGAGATATGAGTGGCTGGGAAGTGGCTGGAGGAAAGGGATCTGCGGGTGTTGACTGACAGTTGCTGAACATAAGCCAGAATGTTCCCAGGTGGCCAAAAAGGCCACCAGCATCCTGGCTTGTAAAAGGAATAGGGTGGCCAGCAGGACTAGAGAAGTGATTGTGCCTCAGTGATTGTGTTCTGAGTGCTGGTGAGGCTGCAGCTTGAATCCTGTGTTCAGTTTTGGGCCCCTCATCATAAGAAGGACATCGAGGCACTAGAGAGAGTGCAGAGGAGGTGACGAAGCTGCTGAGGGGCTGGAGCACAAGTGTGATGAGGAGCAGTTGAGGGAGCTGGGGCTGTTCAGCCTGGAGAACAGGAGGCTGAGGGGAGACCTCCTCACTCTCTGCAACTTCCTGAAAGGAGGTTGGAGCATGGAGGGTGTTGGTCTCTTCTCCCAAGTAGCAAGTGATGGGACAAGAGGAAATGGCTGCAATTTGCACCAGGGGAGGTTTAGATTGGATACTAGGAAAAAAATCTTCCCGGACAGGGTTGTCTGGTGGTAGAACAGACTGCCCAGGGCAGTGGTGGAGTCACCCACCCTAGAGGGGTGTAAAAGACATTTAAACGAGGTTCTTAGGGACGTGGTTTAGTGTGACAGCTGGGTTATCGTTGGACTCAATGATCCCAAGGGTCTCTTCCAATCAAATTATTCTATTATTCCATGATTCTACCTCACGTGAGAGTCCACAAAGCCAACTCAGTTGTGCACGCTGACAGAACCCTGACATTTCTGTGTGTGATTCTGGGAACAAACCCCACTGACCCAGTGAGATTCATCTCAATTGCCCTGGACAGGCTCATTGCAAGTGCTCCTATCTATTACGTCACCCTTGCCTGTGATTCTGGATTGCGCTTTCAAAATGACAGTGCAACTGAGGAGGACCTGGCATCTGTCAAACCCATCTTCAAGAAAGGCAGGAAGGAGAATGGGAAGAATCACAGGCTGGTCAGCCTGCCTCTGTCCCTGGGAAGGTGATGGGACAAATCCTCCTGCAGCCATCTGCAGGCACTTGAAGGACAAGAAAGGGACTTGTGTACCAAAATGGGCAGGGGAAAGAAAGACATGTTATGTGTATGAAATCGTGCCAGGCCTTGGACATGGTCCCCCCTGGTGTCCTTAGAGCTGGATTGATGCTGTCTGGGCTGAAGAACTGGATGCTTGGTGGGAAGTTCACTGAAATATCAAGCCCAAATATAATCTGTGATGCAGTGTCCTCTGCGCAGTTACTTGTGTCATCCCTCAGTGACCAGCATTTGGGCCGAAACTGCTGAAAGTCTTTATTCTCCTTTCTGTGATGTGATGGAGATGACACAAAACTGAGTGGAGACCTTGAACAACATCACTTGGTCACCATGCTTTGAGAAAGAGAGTGAAACAAGAAGATGTTCAGGGATCTCTTCAAATCTGACCTACTCTATGATTCAATGAATCTTTCCCCTAGAAAAATTTTTGAAGATGAATGTTTCTCCACTCAAATAGTTAGAAGGAAATATATTTGTTTAATCCGGTCAGGTCCTGTGTTATGCCTGGGTTATGAGGAGGGTGATGGGTGGGTATGGTATGATGAGGTCACTTGTGTCTCAGGAACTCATAACTGAGTTGGAAGGGTACGGCTGTGAAGGGGACAGTAGGGTCAGTTCTGTGTCCGGAGGGGACAGGCCAGCAGCAGGGACATGGCTGGGAAAGAACCTCTGTCAACATGCCCACAGGTCCTACCCAGGAAGAGGGCTTGGAGCTGGGTTCTCAAGGCTGACAAGGCTGGAAGGCACTCAAAGAACCCAGGTGTCTGTCCACTTGGCCATGGCAGTTGTCTCTGTCACGGAGGCCTAGGAGAAGACATGTTGTCCTCATGGCACTGGGGCCTCTCTGCCTCCTTGCAGTCCCATGGGGAAGCTGGAAGATGTTGTACCAGTGTTGTCCTTCCCTCAGCCTTGCACTCCCAGGGTCCCAGGAAGAGCCCTGAGCCATGTGTGCTTATATCTCATCTGTACAATGAAAACACGGACTTTTGACCTAGTATTTCATAGAATCATAGAATGTCTTCAGTAGAAAGGGACCCCAGGATCATAGAGTCCAACTCCTGTCCCTGCACAGGACAACGACGACAGTTCACACCGTGTGTGTGAAGAGATTGTCCAGTCTCTTCTTCGCCGTGGCACCCCATCGACTCCTTGCACCCCCATGGAGTGTCACACCATTGCCCTGCACTGGGCATCGCACTCCCCACATCCCCAGGAAGAACCCTGAGACACATGTGAGGGACAGGATCTCCCTTCCTAGGGGCAGGGGCTCAAGGCTTGGCCATTGTCCTTCATCAAACAAACCAAGGGTTTTCTCAGCATCAGAGCTGCTGCACTTTGCCTTTACCTGATGCAATCACAGCCTCCAATTATCTGGTCTAACGAGTCCTTGGGGAGGCTTTGTCAGTAACAGCCCTCAGTGGGGCCCATTAATGCTTCAAGGTACTTTGGAGTTTGCTTCTGACTTGGACTTCTTGAGCAGATTCTTCACTCTGTGCTTGGTATCTGAGGTTCACATGGACTCAGCACTAAATATGCCATGGGGCTCATTAAAACTCAGAAAGCCCTAACGAGCGATGTTTCTTTTGGTAATTTCATTAAAATCCAAAAGACTTGTAGAACTAACTGGAGAGGTTTCAATGGGACACTTAGTGATGAAGATTTCAATAATTTCTTAAAGGAGGGTTTTTTCTTTCAAGGGTGTTTTCTGTCATTTTTCATTGTATAGAAGAAGTGACAGCAGCATTCTGCACTGGACATTGATCCCAAGGCTCTCCTGAAGACATCTGGACAGGCAGGAGAACAGTCCCTTGAGGCTGGACACTCTATGGACAACCTCGCTCCTCACCCCCCACCCCCAGTCTGCCGGTTCCCTCATTGGCCACCAGAGACTGCATCACTTTTCCTCACATCAGACTTCTCCACTGAGCTCTGCAGGAGATGCTGCAGTTCCTGTGCACCAGCTCCACCTGCTCTCCTGTGCAAACACTGCACAGTTTAATAAACAGTAAAACACTTTCCTCAGCTGTGTGTGTAAGCTGGATCTGATGAGGTCCACCATCCACAAGGGTCATCAACACAAGAAATGTTTCAGACAGAAAGATAGGAAAGGATAGATATAAATACAATTAATGTCTTGACTACCATGTTAATTAGACCACTGAGTTAAGTTTATAACTCCCTGAAGCTCAAAGCAGAAACCAGAAAGTTGAGAGGCCACTGAATGACCAAAGAGCAAGTGGAGGAGAAACCTGAGAGCACTGGGAAGGGCAAATGTCCTGACCGTCTGCTGGAATGTTGTCCTTTGACATGGACGTTGAATCAGGAGAGGGGGGAATTCCTGAATGACAAGGGAGATGAAATAATAGAATGTTGGTAATAGAAGTACAGGGGAAGACCAATATTTCTTCCCCTACCCTTAGTACACTTCTAGACAAACATCAGTCACCAGCTGTCTCACCATAAACAGCCAGTGCCATTTTAGGGGCCCCAGTGTACCTGAAGTGCTGGCCTGGGATCTCCATCTATCACACAGGACCTGGGGAGACCAGAGCACCTTTCAATGCAGGTGGAACCTGGGCAGGGGTTCCCAGGGCACCTACACTGGCACCAGGTGTTTGTGTCCCTGGAGGTCAAGACATTTGTGTCCTAAATCCATGCCCAGTTCTGGAAAACTCTTTCAAAGAAAAGTAACCCTCCTAGAAAGGCTCTTAAATGAATGAATGAATGAATGAATGAATGAATGAATGAATGAATGAATAAATAAATAAGAAGTATGTTGACACCTTCCTTTACTTTGGATCTTTGTCTTCAGTTCTTCTTATTTTAATTTTCATTGACATTAGCTGACATACAATGAGCTTACAAGCAAGAAGCCAAGATCATTTTGTGTCTTGCATAGCGCTCGATGCTCTCTGAACCTTCCCTGCCCAGGACTCCTCACACTTTGCCCAGAGTGAGTCACACTGAGGTGTTGGCTGGTTCACTGGCTGAGATGATGGTTTGATGGTCACCTACAGCACAGGTGGATCCTGCCCCATGATTGTGTCCTCTGCTCCAGTTAGAAACAAAGCCCAACATCACCATGGGATCATAAGAGAACTGAGGTTGAAGGGACCTCAGGAGTCTGCAGTCCAACCTGTCAGAAACTGGGTCACACCAAGGTGTTCAAGCCTTGATTCAATCTGAGCTTTAGCAGGACTAAAGAAGTGATCATCCCTTTGTGGGGTCAGTTTTAGGCCCCTCATGGCAAGGAAGACATTGAGGTGTTGGAGAGAGTTCAGAGGAGGGTGACAAGGCTGGTGAAGGGTCTGGAGCACCAGTCTTATGAGGAGCGGTTGAGGGAGCTGGGGCTGTTCAGCCTTGACAAAAGGAGGCTGAGGGGAGACCTTGTCACTCTCCACAACTACCTGAAAGGAGGTTTTATCATGGTGGGTGTTGGTCTCTTCTCCCAAGTAGCAAGTGATAGGACAAGAGGAAATGGCCTCAAGTTGCACATGGGGAGGTTTAGACTGGATATTAGGAAAAAAATTCTGGGGAGAAAGGGTTTAGAAGCAACGGAACAGACTGCTCAGTGAGGTTGCGAAGTCATCATCACTGAAGGTGTTTAAAAGACAGATAGATGATGCTCTTAGGGACATGTTTTAGTGCCAGATTTACGTTATGGTTGGAATGATGATCTTAAGGGTCTCTTCCAACCACAATTATTCTATGATTCTATGATAAGTCATTTTGGATATTTTCTTTCTCAGAGGACCATGCAACCTCCCTGAGAGCCAGGACTTTTCTGAGGTGTTGGAGAGATGTCTCACGGTCACACCAGCCAGTTCCACCAGCACCTGTCTGTCCCTTCCCAGACCAAACCTTTTCTCCATAACCCAAACTTCCAGGCGAGTTTCTGGGACACAGCAATTCTGTCCTGGTCTTCTGGACTTGTTCAGAAGAGAACAGCTGGGCAACATGTTGATGGGCTCTCTGTGCACCTCAAAGCTTTCCTGACCATTTTTGTCAATGCTCCACTTACACCCAACCTTTCTGGTCCTTAAGCCGTGGATGAGGGGATTGAGCAGGGATGTGGGGATGGTGTTGAAAAAAGGCTTTGTCAAACTGTCTTGGGAGGGCTGTTCTGGACATCCCACAGTCAAGGATGAAGGTGCTGTAGAAAACAGTGGCATGCTGAGAGGTTCAGGTGGAGAAGGCCTTGTGCTTGTCCACACTGGGGTAGAGAGCAGTGATGCATTCATGGGATGCCCATATGAACAGGAAGGGAACAAATGGCTCCAGGGGGACAAAATGCCTTCCAGCCAGTTCTTTACCTATCGCAGATGCACCATCCAGGCCATGAGTTGCAGCTTCTCCAGGAGATGCTGTGGGATACGGTGTCAAAGGCTTTACTGCAGTCTAAGGACACAACACCCACAGCCTGTGTGGCGGATTCACTCCCCACCACAGACTTTCCCTCATCTGCTCAGCCGGTCACCTTGTCATAGAAGGAGATCAGGCTGGTCAAGCAGGACCTGCCTTTCACAAAGCCATGCTGATTGGGCCCGATTGCTCGTCTCGTATGTGTGACCTCACAGTCCTTTCCCAGCCATGTTCCTGCTGTTGGTCTATCCCCTGCAGAGGCAGAAGTGACCTCACAGTGCCCTCCACAGCCATTGGCTTCTACTGGGCTATGAGCTCCTGAGACACAAGTGACCACATGGCATCGTACCCAGCCATCACCCTCCTTGTGGTCCAGTGTGTGAGCAGGTAAAACTGAGCTGCTTTCATCAAATGTATCCAATAGATTTCCTATCAAGGGTTTGAGTGGAGAAACGTTCCTCAGAGGAGCTACTGTATTTACTCTGGGGCATTTTATATCTCTGCTTCTGACTCTGTTTTTTTGTTCTTCTTCCTCTGTCTATTCTGCATTGTGAAAGAGCTCTCCAAGGAAAAGATTCATGGAATCCTAGAATAACGCAGGTTGGAAGAGACCCCTGAGCACCATCTCTGTCCCACTGACCTTTATGGCACCCCAAGGAATAGCTGATAGCATTTGTGCTCACTTGGGCTCATCTCACGACATGCACACAATGGACATCCACATGATGTGTATGGTTACAACTCATCTGCACAATGAAGCATGGACTTTTGACCTTGTATTTCATAGAATCATAGAATCTCTTGGGTTGGAAGGGGCGCACAAGGATCATCGACTCCAACTCCTGTCCCTGCACAGGACACCCCACAGGTCACACCGTGTGTCTGAGGACCTTGTCCAGTCTCTGCTTGATCACTGTCAGGTTGGGGCCGTGACTCCTCCCTGGGAGACTGTTCAGTGTCCAGCACCTCTGCAAACATGGAAGCATGGACTTCTGACCTATTCATTCAGTGTAATTACATGGAGGGACAAAGAACTCTGAGCTGGGGTGAGAGGCCAGTGCTGGAAATGGTGGTTGTGAGGGTCCAGCCCATGACGATTGCCCTGGGTGTCCAGTGCACAGGGGCACAGCCCAGCCCCTGCTCTGCTGGTCCTGCAGGTCTCTGGCAGGAGGCCTGGCTGTGAGAGGACACTGCTGTGTGCCCCAAACCTGCACACACACACTGTTCAGCTGTGCCCTGGGGTTTGCATCTGTGGCCACTTTTGTGGACATGTTTTTGAGAGAAGGTTTATAAGAAGACCTAAACCTTCAGGCCCTGCCACGAGGAGATCACCTTTCTATCTGGAAAGGCTGTTGTGAGCCCAGCTCTGTCAGAGCAGTGCCCATTGCCTGTACCTGCCTGCGCTCACAGCACTGACACACAGCAGGACGGGGACCAAGCTGCCAGAGCACTCAGGCCTTGCACCAACACAAGGGATGAGAAGGAGAGTGTGGGAGTGGAACCAGAACAGCTCTGGAAGAACAAGCACTGGTGCTCTGTGGCAGTGCTGGCATGCTGAACTCTTTTCCCTTCTACCCATGCACACAGGAACTGTCCCTGCAGCTCCAAAATAGCTTTGCAGGAGGGATACAGTGAAAAACAAGTCACTATAAGAACCTTTATTTTGTTTAAACAGAAGGCGAGCACGGCTCCTCATTTATACAGCCAGTGGTTATAAAAGAAAAGCAGACAGAGAATTGGAAAGGGGATGAAAACATTATAACCATACAAAACCAACACACCAAAACAGAAAATGCAGATGACAGGCTAAGCCTGTAATAAGTCACTTTAAAATGCCTATGCAGAAGCAGAGGGGCAGTTTATTGCTCCAGAAAACACTTATATATGAGTTTGCACAGGGCATCCTTGAGCTCCTGGTTCCTCATGCTGTAGATGAGGGGGTTGACTGCTGGAGGTAACACTGAGTACAGAACAGACACCACCAGATCCAGGGATGAGGAGGAGACAGAGGGGGGCTTCAGGTGAGCAAATATGCCAGTGCTGACAAACAAGGAGACCACGGCCAGGTGAGGGAGGCATGTGGAAAAGGCTTTGTGCCGTCCCTGCTCAGAGGGGATCCTCAGCACGGCCCTGAAGATCTGCACGTAGGACACCATGATGAAAATGAAACACATAAAAGCTAAGCAGCAACTGACCACAAGAATCCCAAGTTCCCTGAGGTAGGTGTCTGAGCAGGAGAGCTTGAGGATCTGGGGGATTTCACAGAAGAACTGGTCCAGGGCATTGCCCTTGCACAGGGGCAGTGAAAATGTATTGGCCGTGTGCAGCAGAGCATAGAGAAACCCAGTGGCCCAGGCAGCTGCTGCCATGTGGACACAAGCTCTGCTGCCCAGGAGGGTCCCGTAGTGCAGGGGTTTGCAGATGGCAACGTAGCGGTCGTAGGACATGATGGTGAGAAGAGAATACTCTGCTGTAGCACAGAAAAAGAAAAAAAAGATCTGGGCAGCACATCCTGTGTATGAGATGGCCCTGGTGTCCCACAGAGAGTTGGCCATGGACTTGGGGCCAATGGTGGAGATGAAGCCCAGGTCGAGGAGGGCGAGGTTGAGCAGGAAGAAGAACATGGGGGTGTGGAGGTGCTGATCCCAGGCTATGGTGGTGATGATGAGGCTGTTGCCCAGGAGGGCAGCCAGGTAGATGCCCAGGAAGAGCCAGAAGTGCAAGAGCTGCAGCTCCCGTGTGTCTGTGAACACCAGGAGCAGGAACTGGGTGATGGAGCTGCTGTTGGACATCTGCAGCCTCTGGGCATAGGACACTGACAAGTTAGGGGAGATTTCTCTGAGCAAAGTCAAAGCCATTTCTCACCCACCCTCCCCTGCTCCACACCCCCTTGTCCTTTTCCAGACCTTCCTTCAGCTCCGTGGCTGAGCCCTGGCTGGTGCTGGCTGGAGGTGCCGTGAGGAGCAGGGCCTGTGCCCACTGGCTGCCGAGGAGTCAGCCCTGCTCTGCATCAGGGGGTCATGGGAACGGGGGGCAGGAGACAGTCCTGGAGTTCAGCTTTGTCAGATGGAACCAAAACAGGTCTCATCCTTTCCTAAAAAGCATTTTCTCAGTTGCAGCCTCTCTGCACTTCTCCGAGGGGCTTTCAGATAACACACAGAGGCTATAGGACAGGTTTCCATCCTGGAGGGAAGCTCGCAGCTTGGAAGAAAACCTCAATGAGACAGACAAGGGTCCTGGGGGACACTCAGCTCACTCCCCAGCCCCACAGACTGCATTGCCCACACCCCACAGGTCAGAGCAAAGCTGGGACACGTGTTCCCATGGACACACCTCAGACAGCGTCACCCTTCCCCAGCTGTGTAGCCACCTCCCAGACACCAAAATTGCCGGGCAGCTGCTCTCAGCCCCTGTGCTCTGCAGAGGAACTGGAGCTCTGGCTGGGGTGGTGAAGGGATGTCATAAGTCTTCTGGCAGATGTACTGATCACTCAGAGTTGCAGTTCAGGAGTCTCAGTGACTTGTTTAAGCATGAGAGCTCATTTTCATTTTATCCTTTTTTGCACCCCCCACCCCTTGAGAGAGGAAACTCAAAAGACAGGCTCTGGAAATCTGTGTCGTAATCCTTGTGTGGACCTTCTCTTAAGACATCCTGCTCTGCAGGACAGCCCTGGGCACTCCTGGGTGCTCACCTGGCTTCACAGCTGTTCAATATTGCCTGACAAGATCCCCTCCTTACAGATCCCACCAGCTGTGCCTGTGCCAGTTTTAGGAGATGCCTCCAGGAGATACAGCTGCATTGCCCTGCACCCAGAGACTTACCATGGCAAGGGCTGCAAAGGTTTCTCCTCCAGTGAGCTCTCAGTCATCCTCCCAGTCCTGACCACCTTTAATCTCTCTCTGCCTTGCTCGTCTCCCTGAGATCCCCAGGTAGAGCCCTCAGCCCTGCTGCACTGTGCAGAGGAGCTGCTCCTGGGCAGAGCTGTCTCTCTGCAGCGCTGCCGCTTGCCATGAGCTCCCTCTGTCCCAGGAGCCCAGCCCAGCTCAGCAGCACAGGAGCAGCCCAAGGCACTTTAATGACTCCTGTGGTAGGTTTGGTGCTGTGTCCATGGTCCTCAGACCCTGAGGAAAAGGTGATGAAACCTTTCAAGAAGTCAGAGTCAGATTCAAACTTCCAAGGTTCTTGTAATGTTAATGGGTCTGACTGAGAGACACAACTGAGAAATTGTCCCCAGGTTTGTTCAGAGCAGAAAACTGAAGGCAGTGATGACTGGTCAGAAAAATCAAAGTAAATGTCTCTCTGATGCTGAGTAAACCTGGATGTGTTTCATTAATCAAAGGGCCAAGCCCTGAGCCCCAGCCCTGGGAAGTCAGATCCTGTCCCTCCCACGTTGCCCAGGGCCCTTCCTGGACAGTGTGATGTGGGGCTGTGCAAGGCCAAGGGCAGGACTATGTTCCCACACCTCCCAGGTTCCTGGCTGGGGACAAGGAGGTCATGAGGCCCCTGTGCTGGAAGGACAAGGTGTCTCCTCACAGGCATCAGAGGTGCAGACAACAGCCATAGCCAAGGGGAGAAGGAGCTCATGTCTGGTGGGGGCTTTCAGCCTCTTTACATCCCTTGATCATCTCTACCACAGCCTGTCCTGTGCTGTGTCATCCTCTGCACCTCTTTCCCTGCAGGCTGCAGACATCCCCCGTGCTGCCCCACCTTGCTCTTGTCTGAGCATCTTCCTTCCTTTGCTGAGATCTCTGCATCCTCCCCAGCTGTTCCTTGAAGCACAAAGCCTTGGGCTGATGCAGACTCCCTCTGCTGACCTGCTCCACCACAGCACTGCCCTTCCAGTCACATTCCTTGCTGCTCATGTCCAGCCTGGACCCCCCCAGCTGCACTTTGGTCCATTATTTCTTTCTCAAGCTCTTTCCCACTAGGAAGAAAACCTCCACCATCTCTGAAACCACCCTTCAAGCACTCTCAGGCGACTCCTGCACTGCTGCAACCTCCCCAGTGCTGCTGGGCCAAAGCAGCTCAGGTCCCTCAGCATCCCACACCATGTGCACAAGGTCCTGAACCTGCCTTGGCAGAGCTCTGTACTCTCCAGTTCGTCCCTGCTTCTCCAAATTTGGAAACCGCACACTGGCACACCCCCGTGTGTGTGGGGTCACACCAGTGCTGAACCGAATGGGATGAGAACTCCAGGAGTCTGGGTCCCCATGCTCCTCCTCATGCAGCCCTGTGTGCAGCTGCCTTGTTCATGGTGAGCATGCACCACGGGCTGGTGTGGGGACCTTGGAGTGCCCAGGCCCTTCTCCTCAGGGTCACTGATCAGCGTGTCAGGTCCTGCTCTGTCCTTATGGATGGGTTTGTTCTCCTGCCCCTGGATAGAACTGGTCACTTCCACTTATCAAACCCGAACCTGAGTGAACACCAGATTTTCTCAAAGTTGCTGCTCTCCCTGGACTGAAGCTCCATTTGCTCAGCTATTGATGTTTTCATGCAGATGGTTTAACCTGATTAGGGTGTCTCTCCCAAGACAACAGGATAAGGAGCTGCAGGGCACTACAAACACCATCTCCTAGAGAAAGTGTGGGCTATTGGGGGTCTGGTACTTATAATACCAGAGGTCTGGATTCAAAGGGGTAGTTTTTCTTCATGTGGAAAAGCAGCACGAATGTGTGGAGCTCTGCCTGGGGACAGACAATGTCAGCTGAAAGTTGAGGAGTCAGCAAGAGAGGGCAGAACAACATGGGCAATGTTGTGGTGACTGGACATCAGCTACAGACTCACTGATCAGGCAGAGCAATGAGATGAGGCCTCCTTCAGACAAATGAAAGAAGCCCCATGTTTCCAGGGCGGTGTCCTCGTGGCAGACCTGAGATATCCCAATATCTGCAAGGAACCAGCCATCCAGGAGGGGCTGGAGCTCATTGACAACATCTTCCTGACACGGGTGACTGAGAAGTCAGTGGGGTGAGCTGCCCTGTGGGACTTCACACTTACAAACCAGGAAGAGTTGGTCAGGATGGAACAGCCAGGGATGGGAAAGTGGAGCTGAGGCTCCTGGGAGGTGATCACAAGGCCAAGAGCAGGATTTCAGGAGAGCAAGCTTTGGGCTCCAGACTTTCACATACCGGGGGACAGCGGCCGATAGAGGTGGGGACATAGAAGTAGGTCTGAAGTGTGAAGGAGCTCAGGAAATCTGATCAGCTTTACAGTACAGCCTGCTCCAAGCACAAAAATGATCCCATGAAAAGAAGCATTTATCTCGTGAGGCTGCCCATTTGAACTGTTGGAGCTCCAGAGCAAAAAGGCAGCACACAGGAGGTGGAAGCAGGGGAAGCTGCAAAGGAGGAATTTAGAAACCTTGTCCATGGATGTGGGGATGATGCCAAAGCTGCCCTGGATTTGATACCTGCGGGGAGGCTGAGGGCAGCAAGATGACCTGATATAGCTTCATTTGCAGTTAAATAGAGAGGGCAATTGTGGGCCTGCTGCTGCACTTCTTAAGAGCAGAATCAGACAGGACTGAGGTTCTTCATGGCTTCTTTGCCTCCATCTTCACCAGCAAGGTCTCCTGGGACTTTGTTCCTGAAGGCAGGAGTCTGGAGAACACCCAGCAGTGGATGGGGCTCAAGTCAGGGGTGACCTGAGCAAACTCAGACACCATTACAGGAGATGGGTCACTTGACCAGCTCCATGAACACAAGTATCGCTCTGCTGTGGCACCTGAGGTTCCCAAGAACTTCCATGTATTGGTCCAGAGTTGTGTAATTCCTCACTCACATGTTGATTAAGGCACCCACGTTTCCAATACATTCAGTCTTATCCTGAGACGTTCCACATCAATATGAACAGGAGGCTGTCGATGCCACCTGTTCTGGAAAGGGAGGGAAGGGAGAGCAGGGAAGGAAATAGAAGAAATTTGGCGTTATTGCTGTTTCTTGTGGAAATGGTCTCTGCTTGCCTGTTCCTGAAATCTCCCTAATCATCCACACAAGACTTGAAGCCTATAGGAAAATGATGCACAGAGCCTTGCCTTGTAAGAGTATTTTCAATGTTAATGAGCCCTCTGCTGCCATGATCCTGAACTGCAGATACTGAGAGAATGAACGAACCTCTGATGAAGTGAAAGGCAGAAGCAAACCCCAGGTTTCTGAGGGTGTTTAGGACCCCATGAAGGGCCATCACTGACACAGCTGTGAAGGAAACAACCAGTGCAGGTCCCTGTCCCTGGAGGCTGGTGAAGGAAAGACTTGGAGACACTGGTTACAGGTGGTGAAGGAAATGTGGAGGTGGCTCTGATGCCATGTCAGCCCTTGATGCTTGTTTGTCACCAGAATGGTTGAGCCCTTCCCTAGTAATTTTTTCTCAAATGTTTTTCAAGGCTTTTCCTGTGGTCAGTGTGAGTGTTTTGTGTTTTCGGGTGAGTTTTATGTCAAGTGCTGTTGCTTTAACTGCAAGGCTCTGGTTTTCTGTGGAGTTGGAAATGCCTGTGAGTTCCTCACAACTCATCCACCTTCTTTCATACAGCTGGCAATGGTCACCAATCACCTCAAGGTCCCAGTCCCAAACTTGCTTGAATCCTCTATTTGGACCCATACCCATCACTCCAAGAGGTCCATGCATCCACCAGGCTCATGGATGATTCCTGAGGACCATCCAAGTGTGGGCAGTGTAAGAGAGGAGCAGAGCAGGGTCAGCTCATGGGCCATGACTGAGCACAAACACCCCAGCAGCAGCCATTCCCCATCTCCCAGGCACAGCCATGCCCACAGCATGCAAATGGCACTGCCATACATGAGTAGCCCAAGAGAGGCCTTTCTTCCTTCCATATTCCCAGGAAAATCTTCCTCCCATTCCTCCTCCACCTGCAGACATCAACTACTTTCCATTTCTGGGCTCAGACATGGCTGGAAGGGTTCACTGAAGCCATCAGCCATCTCACTGCTTCTCCCTGACAGGCCCTGACCCTCTCCCACACCAACACATGGCCAATCACGGCTGCTCAGGGCCTCCCGCTCTTCAGAAGAGGCCTTGAGCTTCTTGGTTCTTCCTGGTGCTTATTATAAACTTCCTCGCTGTCTCCAGAGTTCATGGTGAGCTTTCTTGTCCATAACAGCCCCTTATGGCCATGTCTTACTAAATGGTTGTCTCTTTATGATCATTTGTGCAGAAAGGGCAGTCACAGGACAGCACCCAATGTGTCAAAACTGATGCCAAGTGAAATGCCGTAAAGACCTGATGAGTTACCCCTGTGTCTGTGTCTCTCCTGGAAGGAGTCTGTCCCGAGAAGGGGATCCAGCTCCTGCCACTCTCTGCAGAGGCACATGAGCAGTGTCCGTGCACCTGGGGACACAAAGGGTGACGTTTGCCAGACCACCCTTCATCTGATCCACTTAGATGTGTGCTTGTGAATGGTTTATGAAGCCTTATAGTGCAAATAATTATTTAATTGTCATTGCCAGAGGGGTTACCACAGTACTATTTTACAGATATTTAAATATAGCTACGGATTCTGAGACAAATTTCACAAACACTTGAAGGATTATTCATGTTTTTTAACATGATTATCCACACAAGGCCCACCAGCTTTGCATCTCAGGAAATGGGATGCCAGAGTTCAAGGGCGGGATGGTTTGGGCTCTGTGCTGGGCTCTGGAAACTGAAACGTGCTCCCATCTCCCAACCCCCTGCCCTCCTCAGTGAGGGTGTGAGACATTCTGCCAGCGAGGGCTGAACTCACAGTCATGACCAGTATCTTATGTCCAACTGCAGCCAGTGGTGTCCTGCCAGCTCAGTGTTTGGGGTTCTATCCCTGGAGGTATTTAAAAGATGTGGAGATTTGGCACGTAGGGATCTGGTATAGTGATGGAGTTGACAGTGTTTGATTTACAGTTGGACTCCATGTTCTCAAGGGTCTCTTCCAACCTAAATGATTCCATGATGCTATGATTCTATGATTTGGGTTGAACCATTTCAATTCCATCACCTCCAGCTTCCCTCAGAGGCTGCTGTTGTGTGGCACAGCTGTCCTGGCTCTCCAGGCAGGTTGGGCACTGGTTTGGTATCTGCATTGGGAGTTTTCCCCTTCCTGGGATAAAAGGCTGTTGAGGAGAGACAGTTGTAGAGATTTGGGTCACAGGGGTTTGGAGCAATCCTTTCAAAATCTGAGCAGGCTGGGCTTTGATACAAAGGCACAAAGGACACCAGAATGTTTATGTGGTGTGCACTGACACACACTGTCACCTGCATTTCCAGTCTCTGCAGTCCCAGCGGTGCAGCAGAGTCTGGAGTTCTGAGCTCCCTTCATCTGCCCTGTGTGACACATGGAAAATGGAACTACCCCAGTCAAATGCCTGGTTTTGATTCTTCTCACAGTCTGAAGCACCACACGGGTCAGCAGACAAGCCAGGATACCCAAAAAATCCTCAAATACCCTTCTCTTACAGTTTGGGTGTTTGCTGCTTTCTCAGCAGACATGGCATTCAGATTCCTGTGTGCAAGGAGCTGGTCAAGTGCCTTTTCAACATTTCTGTAATGGTGGCTTTGCTGCCTGGCTGATGTGCAGACTCTGTACCTGGATGCTGACACCTCTTGAACAACCTGCTCTGAAAGGATGAACAAGGTGGGCATGAGGACAGCAAAAAAGAAGAACGTGGTTGGGCGTAAAGGAAAAGGGATGCACAAGCTGTGGTCAGGGCTGTTTGGGGGCACTTGTAAAGCAGCCCTGGACCTTCTCTGAATTATTCCTGTGGTCAGAGAGAACCTGAAAGCTGTCTCTAAATTGAAAACATGAAGGGGATGAAAGGACATTGACACTCAGGCTGGATGGGACCTCAGTAGGTTTCTCGACCAACCTCCTGCTCAAAGCAGGGTCAGACCAGATTACTCAGGGCTTTACCCAAACACATCTTGGTCATTTTCTGGGGTAGAGTGGATGCACACACCTGGGACACAGCTTCCAGTGCTTGACTGTCCTCAGGAATGGAAAGTTTCTCACTGTCTATATCAACTTTTCAAGCCCAAACTTCCAGATTGCTTTTTCCTGTCTTGGTACACACTAACACAGACCATAATATACTGCCTTGGGCACAAGAATATTGTGGGGGATGATGCTGAATGCCTTACTGACTTCCAGGTAACAGACCATCAATGTTCTGCCCACGTCCACAACCCTGTCCTTTCCTCACAGAAAGCAAAGAGGATGGACAGACACAACCTGCCCTGGGTAAACCCCATCACCTTCTCTTCCAGACACCCAGAAATGGGGTCCCAGTGGACATGCTCTGGGGCACAGCCCTTAGTTCCCCTGCTCACCCATTGGCCATTTTGAAAAGTGCACACACTGTGTGAGAGCTGCCAGTGGTCAGGGAGTCCCCCCAGTCTCCATGAGCTTTCCAAGATGGTGGAGAGTGGCCTCCCTGTGACATCATCCTGCTGTCTCAGCTCCTGGGATGCTGCCCCTGCTGTCCCATAGACTGGAAAGGATTGTGTTAGTTCCAGTGACCCCTGACTTGATCCCCATCCACTGCTGGTTGTTCTGTCTCCAGTCACAGAGACATGGGACACATTGCTGGTGAAGATGGAGGACAAGAGGACACAGGGATTCTCACCTCTTTCCCTTATTAAATTCATCAGTAGCCACACAGTGTCCCTGTTTCTTGTTATTTGTTCCTGCAGTAGTAACAGTTCATTATGGGGCCCTTGATTGCCTTAGAGTTCTGGACTGAGTTCTGGTCTGGACTGTTTCTGTGCTTGGAGGCTGCTGTCCTTGCAGACCAGATGAACTCACTTCTGCCACCCTGCCTGACAGTTCATTCCATCCGTGTCACAGTTCTGTCTGCAGCACTGACAGCTCCAGCTCCCCCAGTCAGGTTCCCATCTGAGGCCATTGCCTCACATCTGGGCTGAACCACCCCAGCTGTGGCACCAGCCCAGCTCTGACCTGCCACAAGAAACCTGGTACCAAGTGTCCAAGAGCCCATGTGTGCAAAGGCTTTGCCTTAGAGCACAGACATGACATGGCCAAAGATTGATGAATGTCCCTTTGCACCTAAGAGTATAAAAGCAGAACAAAATGCCTAAGTTCATTCAACTGAAGATATTTCTCCCCCAGTTTGCAGAAATTAGATAATTTGCTGTAACATTCCTGGTGTCCTGCCTAATGATGGGACAAGAAAACATGATTCTCATACTGATATATTTTTTAATACAGAGAAGAGAATGCTGGCAAGAAGTGTCTGTTTAGAAGAGAGGGAATCAACATCACTGATTACTTGAGGCTGTTTGAAAGGATGTGCCCTTGGAGCCCCAGGGACATGTGGAGGGAGCCCAGAGGGGACAGAGAAAGGGACATGAGGGGCTGCTCCTGTGCTGCTGAGCTGGGCTGGGCTCCTGGGACAGAGGGAGCTCCTGGCAAGCGGCAGCGCTGCAGAGAGACAGCTCTGCCCAGGAGCAGCTCCTCTGCACAGCGCAGCAGGGCTGAGGGCTCTGCCTGGAGATGCTGACAGCAGAGCAACCAGGCAGAGAGAGATTAAAGGCAATGTGGGGTGGTAGGTTGCTGAGGATTCAATGAGACAAATCTTCACAGTTCTAACATGGTAAGTCTCTGGCTGTAGGACAATGCAGCTCCATTTCCTGGAGGGAGACCCTAAGCTGGTACATCCCACAATTTACAGGATCTGTCAGGTGTCTCTCACAGTATCTCTGTTGTAGAGGAGAAGAACACACTCCAGAGCAGGGTTTCCCTGCTGCACTGTCAGAGAGAAAGGGAATGACGACAACTTCTTCTGAGAGTGAGTGCAGGGGGAGCACCCAGGGGTGCCCAGGGCTGTCCTGCAGAGCAGGGTCGCTGCACCCCAGGGCTGTGCCGGGGCAGGGACTCTGCCGCCTGCCAGGGTCAGTGCTCAGCCTGCCCGGGGAGATCCCCATGGTGCTCTGAGTAGAAGTGAGAGTGGAAGGAGTGACCCCCAAAATGCCAGGGTCCTTCTGCTGTGGAGAGGGTGCTGTGTGGGTCAGTGCTGCTCACAGCTCCTGATCACTCCCAGAATATTTACAACAAGAGGTTTCAAGAAGAAAATCAAGACAAGGAACTTTACTGAGTCTTTGTTTTCAGTCTCCCGCTCTTGGGGAATGGGTGGGAATAGATGCAGAACGAGTTCTACATTTTAAAAAAATATTTGCATACTGCAACTGTATAATCAGTAGGTCTTCAAGAGAATCCCGATACGCCTTCAGCCACAACTCTGCCTATGCAGCAACAGCATCACTTTTGCTGGACACATTACACTTAATCTAACCCGTCGTGTTTTCCAACCTGCAAACAGGAAGATGCCCCCAGGCAGTGCCCTGTGAACAGGCAGGATCTGTAGGGCCAGGGGGAGGGCACAGAGGCTGGGATGGGGTCTGTGAGCACTGACAGGGAAGAGACATGGACAGGGAAACACCTCCCAGGGGGAGAATCTCCGAGCAGCAGGGAAATGATCAGAAATGAGAGGAAACTAAACCCAGAATTGTTATGGGAGGGAGAACAGAGAAAAGTTCCTGTGATCCCCTGCAGTGCAGATCCCTCCTGTGAGCAGCCCCCTGGCCTCCTGTCTCACCCAGCAAAGCCTCTGCCCTCAGGGCCGGGGGCTCCAAGGCATGAAGCAGCTCCTGTGCAGCCAGAGCTCCAGTTCCTCTGCAGAGCACAGGGGCTGAGAGCAGCTGCCCGGCAATGTTGGTGTCTGGGAGGTGGCTGCACAGCTGGGGAAGGGTGACGCTGTCTGAGTGCCCGGCTGCCTCTGCCCTGGCCTCTCTCACACCCACCCTCACCGCATTGTCCTTCTTGCTCCCCTGCTCTGGGTCACTGCTGTTGGGATCTTGTTCTTGCTGTCAGGCTCTATGGGGATGGCAGTTTCAGCTGCAGAGTCACAGCCTGATCTTGTGGGTCCTTTCCTGCAGGTGTGTCCATGGGAACAGGTGTCCCAGCTTTGCTCTGACCTGTGGGGTGTGGGCAATGCAGTCTGTGGGGCAGGGTTTGAGCTGAGGCTCCCTGAATCAAATGCCTTCATTAGGACTATTGGCTGTCTGTTTGCGGTTTCGTTCCAAGCTGTGAGCTTCGCTCCAGGATGCAAACCTGTCCTACAGCATCTGTGTGTTCTCTGAAAGCATCATAATGAAGGCAGAGGTGCTGATCTCAGCAGTGTCTGCGGGCTTTTCAGGGTAACATGGGAGTGTGATCAGTCTCCATCTCAGAAAGGTGCCAGCCCAGGGCAGGTGGAGCAAGAGAGGGGGACAGACCAGCTGCCCGCACTCTGCACTGACCCACAGGCATCCTCTGGTCTCGCAGGACGAGCTCTGTTCTCCCTGAGTGCAGCAGAAATGCTGAGGGTTTCTGACACCCAAGAACACTCTCCAGGGTGGGAGGGCAGAAGGAGCTGTAGAAACCCCCAACCTCTCCAACTCAGTTTCTCAGGCCTGGGGATACAGATGCTGACAGTCCCTTCTGCACCAGGAGCAGTTCCAGCTGACAAAGATGAACCCCAGGACTAGCCGCTGCCCACCCAATCACACAGGGTTAGCCTGACTGCTCAAGAGCCCCTGGGCAGAGACCCTGTTCTTCATTGCACACTCATCAAGCACTGACGAGGGCTCCAGCCAGGACGTTCTCCTGGAAAAAGAAAAATGCCTCTTTGTGGGGGATGTCTGTGGGGAATGGCTTTGGTTTCCTCCAGAGAAGTCTCATCTAAACCATCAGTGTCCTTTCCTCCTTGCACAGGTCCTCATGCCCACAGGCAGCAAATGTCCAACAGCAGCTCCATCACCCAGTTCCTCCTCCTGCCGTTCACAGACACACGGGAGCTGCAACTCTTGCACTTCTGGCTCTTCCTGGGCATCTACCTGGCTGCCCTCCTGGGCAACGGCCTCATCATCACCACCATAGCCTGGGATCAGCACCTCCACACCCCCATGTACTTCTTCCTGCTCAACCTCGCCCTTCTCGATCTGGGCTCCATCTCCACCATTGTGCCCAAGTCCTTGGCCAGTTCTCTTTGGGAGACCAGGGCCATCTCATTTTTGGGATGTGCTGCACAAATCTTTATGTTTCTCTTCTTTTTGACATCAGAATATACACTTCTCACAGTCATGTCGTACGACCGCTACGTTGCCATCTGCATACCGCTGCACTACGGGACCCTCCTGGGCAGCAGAGCTTGTGTCCACATGGCAGCAGCTGCCTGGGCCACTGGGTTTCTCAGTGCTCTGCTGCACACGGCCAATACATTTTCACTGCCCCTGTGCAAGGGCAATGCCCTGGGCCAGTTCTTTTGTGAAATCCCCCAGATCCTCAAGCTCTCCTGCTCACACTCCTACCTCAGGGAAACTGGGCTTCTTGTGGTTGGTGTCTGTTTGGCATTTGGGTGTTTTGTGTTCATCGTGGTGTCCTATGTGCAGATCTTCAGGGCCATGCTGAGGATCCCCTCTGAGCAGGGACGGCACAAAGCCTTTTCCACGTGTCTCCCTCACCTGGCCGTGGTCTCCCTGTTTATCAGCACTGGCATGTTTGCCTACCTGAAGCCCCCCTCCATCTCCTCCCCATCCCTGGACCTGGTGGTGTCTGTTATGTACTCGGTGGTGCCTCCAGCACTGAACCCTCTCATCTACTGCATGAGGAACCAGGAGCTCAAGGATGCCCTGTGGAAACTCATATCTTATAGTTTCCTGAAGCAATAAATTGCCCATTTGCTTCTACATAGGAGTTTAAATGTAGCTAATTACAAGTCCAGCCTGTCAGCTGGATTTTCTGTTCTTATTTTTGGGTTTTTTTATTTCGTTAATGTCATCAGCCCCTTTTTAATTCACTGTCTGCTTTTGTTTTACAACCGCTGGCTGTGTGAGGAGCCGTGTTCTCCTTGTCTCTAAACAAAATAAATGGTCCTATAGTGACTTGTTTTTCACTTTATCCTTCCTGCAAGGCCTTTTTAGTGCTGCAGGGACAGTTCCTGTGCATGAGTGGAGGGGAAAAGAGTCCAGCCTGGCAGCCCTGCCAGGGAGCACCAGAGCTTGTTCTTCCAGAGCTGTTCTGGTTCCACTCCCACACTCTCCTTCTCATCCCTTGTGTTGGTGCAAGGCCTGAGTGCTCTGGCAGTTTGGTCCCCGTCCTGCTGTGTGTCAGTGCTGTGAGCACAGGCAGGGACAGGCAAAGGGCACTGCTGTCAAAGAGGTGGCCTCACAAGAGTCTTTCCAGGTAGAATGGTGATCTCCTATGGGTAGAGCATGATGGTTTAGGTCTTCTTCCAAAGATTCTCTAAAGAATATGCATATGAAAGTGGCCATGGATGCAAACCCCAGTGTACAGCTGAACAGTGTGTGTGTGCAGGGCTGGCACACAGCAGTGTCCTCTCACAGCCAGGCCTCCTGCCAGAGACCTGCAGGACCAGCAGAGCAGGGGCTGCGCTGTGCCCCTGTGCACTGGACACCCCTCAGAAGGAGCCACAGGGCATCATCATGGACTGGCCCCTCACAACCACCATTTCCAGCCCTGCGCTCTCACCGAAAGAGGCTATTCTTCCCTCCATGGATGGACACTCAATGAGTGTTTCAGCAGTCCATGTTTGCTTTGGACAGATGAGATGTGAGTATGCACATCATGTACGTGAGGTGACATGAACGTGGGTGAGCACAAACACCATCAACTACTCCTTTCCATTCTGTGAAGGCCTGTGGAACACATGAGGTCTTGAGCTCACTTCATATTGGGAGGAACAACCTATGGGAAATCACCTGAATGCAGCACTGGGTTGTGCTTCCTTTGACTGAGGTCCCCGTGTCCATTCCTCATGATGCGGGACATCTCAGATGAGTCCAGAGCAGGTGACACAGCACAGGGGTGAGGTGTCTCCTATCCTTTGGGAGTGGCAACAGGAAGCCAGAAGGACACTGTGACTCCTGCCTCTGTGTGTAAAAGGGACAGACTCTGTCTCTGAGCATCCCTGGGTGCATAAGGAGCCCCTGAAACCAGTGGACACCTGACAGACCCTGATATTTATGTCAAAAGTGCCATAGAAACCAGAATGGTTCTTGGGTCCTTAGAAAACACAGACCTCAAACCCATCTTCAAGAACAGCAGGAGTAGGAACTGGGAGAATAACAGGCTGGCCACCCTATCTCCCTCCCTGGGAAGGGGATGGGACACGTCCTTCTGCAGCCATTGCCAGGAATGTGAAGGACAAGGAAGGGACTGCTGAACCCAAATGGACAGGGGAAAGAAAGGCATGTTGTGTACAGGGCGTTTGCAAGGCTCAGCCATGGTCTCCTTCTGGCCAGAGTGGTGCTGATGGGGCTCAAGAAGTGGATACTGGGTGGGAAGTTGGGTGAACCGTCAAGCCCAAATATCATCAGTGGTGCAAAGTCCTCCATGCAGCCAGTTACTGGTGTCATCTCTCAGTGACCAGCACTTGGGGAACACTGTTGAACATCTTTATTCTCCCCTCCTATGATATAACGGAGTGAACTTTCAGTGCCTTTGAGGATGATGGAGTCCTTGAGCAACCTCACCTGGTTCACCCTGCCCTGAGCAGGACAGTGAGACAAAATGAGTGAGACAAGGGCTCTCTGCAAACCTGAGTTATTCTGTGATTTGACAGAATTTTTGCCTTGGAGAGGTTGCTGGAGAGGGAATAGGTAGAATAATAATAATAAAAATAAATAAATAAATGAAAAATAAGGCTGTAGAGGAGATATAGAAGGTGTTAACATAAAAACAGCAGTTCCAGTGAGGAGTGCTTTTCACTCACAGTGTTAGTGGGAAATATATTTGACAAATTTGAACAAGGTGAGGAAGCGAGATGGGTGTCTGCAGCCTGTGGGAAGGAGGGGCAGGTATAGGACTGAGTAGAACATGCTTCAGTGTTGGGAGGTCCTGGGTGCTAAGGAGGAGGATGGATGAGTGTGGTATTATGAGGTCAGTTGTGTCTCAGACACTCATAATCCAATCAGAATCCTGTGGCTGTGAAGGGGCAGTGAGGTCAGTTCTGTCTCTGGAGGTGACAGCCCAGCAGCAGGGACATGGCTGGGAAAGAACCTCTGCCTAGGTGCCCACTACCCTACCCAGGAGATGGGTAGGAGATGCCTTAGAGATGTGTCATCATGTCCATCCCACCTGAGAACATGACGGGACAGCAGCAGGAACATGGTCGTGTCTGTCAGAGAAGCTGAGCGGCCCGTAGCAGTCATGCGATTTAGAAAATCATGGTGAGGTCAGGTAAAAGACCACAAGAAGCCTAATGGGTTGGGTTCCCTGCATGAAGGGCAGTTTCTGAAGCGGCCGAGCTTTCCATGGTAGTTGGAAAAAGCAGAAGAGAGAAAAAAAAAATGCAAAGTGCAATTTGGAAGGTGAGGATTGGATATGAGGAGGAAGAAATGTCAGTGGAAGGGCAGTGCTGTGGTGCAAGAGGTCACCCAGAGGGAGCTGGGTCAGCCCATGGTTTGTGTTCCAAGAGCAGCCAGTGAGGGTGCAGACACAGCAGTGAAGGTGCAGAAATGCTGGGGTGAGAGCAAGTGGGGAAGCGAGATGGGTGTCTGCAGCCTGCAGGGAAAGAGGGGCAGGGGTAGGACCGTGTAGAACAGCCTGTGGTGGAGATGGCAAAGGGCGCTGGTGAGGCTGGAAGGGACCCACAGAACCCAGGTCTCTGTCCCCTTGGCCATGGCAGTTGTCTCTGCCACTGAGGCCCAGGAGAAGCCATGTTGTCCTCATGGCACTGGGGCCTCGGTGCCTCCTTGCAGCCCCATGGGGAAGCTGGAAGTTGTTGTCGCAGTGTTGTCCTTCCCTGGTCCTTGCACACCCACATCCCACGGTTCCAGGAAGAGCCCTGAGCTGTGTGTGAGGGACAGGATCCCCCTTCCCATTGCCTGCAGGTCATGGCTTCTCCTTTCTGCTTCAGAAAGCAAACCAAGGGGTTTCTCAACATCAGAGCTGAAGAAAAGACTAAAAGGAGACCTCATGGTGGCTACAGCTTCCTCACAAGGGGAGAAGGAAGGGAAGGTACTGATCTCTTCTCTGTGATGACCAAAGATAGAACCCAAGGGAATGGCAGAAGATGTGCCATGGGAGTTTTAGGTTGGACATGAGGAAAAGGTTCTTCACCCAGAGGTGCTGGACACTGAACAGGCTCCCAGGGAGGTGTCACAGCCCCAACCTGACAGTGTTCAAGAAGAGACTGGATAACGTCCTCAGACACACGGTGTGACCTTTGGGATGTCCTGTGCAGGGACAGGAGTTGGATTGAATGATCCTTGTGGGTCCCTTCCAACTCAGGACATTCTACAATTCTATGAAATACTAGGTCAAAAGTCCATATATTCATTGTACAGATGAGTTGTAACCATACACATCATGTGCATGTCCAATGTGTGCACATGGTGAGATGAACCCAAGGGAGCACAAACGAACCTTGGGGTGCCATAAAGGTCAGTGGGACAGAGATGGTGTTCAGGGGTCTCTTCCAACCTGCCTTATTGTAGGATTCCATTAATCTTTTCCTTGGAGAAATCTATCAAGAGAGATATATAATGCCCCAGAGTAAATACAGCAGGTCCTCTGAGGAACGTTTCTGCACTCAAATCCTTGATAGGAAATCTATTGGATACATTTGATGAAAGCAGCTCAGTTTGATCTGCTCACACACTGGACCACAAGCAGGGTGATGGCTGGGTACGGTGCCATGTGGTCACTTGTGTCTCAGGAGCTCATAGTCCAGCAGGAAGCCAATGGCTGTGGAGGGCACTGTGAGGTCACTTCTGCCTCTGCAGGGGACAGGCCAACAGCAGGAACATGGCTGGGAAAGGACTGTGAGGTCACACATACGAGACGAGCAATCGGGCCCAATCAGCATGGCTTTGTGAAAGGCAGGTCCTGCTTGTCCAGCCTGATCTCCTTCTATGACAAGGTGACCGGCTGAGCAGATGAGGGAAAGTCTGAATCCACCACACAGGCTGTGGGTGTTGTGTCCTTAGACTGCAGTAAAGCCTTTGACACCGTATCCCACAGCATCTCCTGGAGAAGCTGCAGCTCATGGCCTGGATGGTGTATCTGTAATGGGTAAAGAACTGGCTGGAAGGCCTTTTGTCCCCTGGAGCCATTTGTTCCCTTCCTGTTCACATGGGCATCCCATGAATGCATCACTGTTCTCCTCCAGTGTAGACAGGCACAAGGCCTTCTCCACCTGGGCCTCAAACCAATGCCACTGGTTTCTCCAGCACCCTCATCCTTAACTGCGGGATGTGCAGAACAGTCCTCCTGAGAGAGTTTGACAAAGCCTTTTTTCTGCACCATCCCCACATCCCTGCTCAATCCCCTCATCCACAGCTTAAGGACCAGAAAGTTTGGGTGTAAGTGGAGCATTGACAAAAATGGTCAGGAAAGCTTTGAAGTGCACAGGGAGCCCATCAACATGTTGGCCTGCTGCTCTCTTCTGAACAGGCCCAGAAGACCTGGACAGCATTTGCTGTGTCCCAGAAATTCGCCTGGAAGGTTGGGATATGGAGAAAAGGTTTGGTCTGTGAAGGGACAGACAGGTGCTGGTGGAGCTGGCTGGTGTGACCATGAGACATCTCTCAAACACCTCAGAAAAGTCCTGGCTCTCAGGGAGGTTGCATGGTCCTCTGAGAAAGAAAATATCCAAAATGACTTATCATAGAATCAGAGAATAATTGTGGTTGGAAGGGGCCCTTAAGATCATCAAGTCCAACCATAACCTAAATCTGGCACTAAAACATATCCCTAAGTGCATCATCTGTATGTCTTAAACACCTTCAGTGATGGTGACTCCACAACCTTGCTGGGCAGTCTGTTCTGTTGCTTCTAAACCCTTTCCCGAAAGAATTTTTTCCTAATATCTAATCTAAATCTCCCCATGTGCAGCTTGAGGCCATTTCCTCTTGTCCTATCACTTGCTACTTGGGAGAAGAGACCAACACCCACCATGACAGAACCTCCTTTCAGGCAGTTGTGGACAGTGACAAGGTCTCCCCTCAGCCTCCTTTTCTCAAGGCTGAACAGCCCCAGCTCCCTCAACCGCTCCTCATAAGACTGGTGCTCCAGACCCTTCACCAGCCTTGTCACCCTCCTCTGAACTCTCTCCAGCACCTCTATGTCTTCCTTGCCATGAGGGGCCTAAAACTGACCCCAGGATTCAAGGTGCAGCCTCACCAGTGCCCAGTACAAAAGGACGATCGCTTCTCTAGTCCTGCTAAAGCTCGGATTGGATCAAGGCTTGAACACCTTGGTGTGACCCAGTTGGTGACAGGTTGGACTGCAGACTCCTGAGGTCCCTTCAACCTCAGTTCTCTTATGATCCCATGGTGATGTTGGGTTCTGTTTCTAACTGGAGCAGAGCAGACGATGATGGGGCAGGATCCACCTGTGCTGTAGGTGACCATCTAAACCAACATCTCAGCCAGTGAACCAGCCAACACCTCACTGTGACTCGCTCTGGGCAAAGTGTGAGGAGTCCAGGGCAGGGAAGGTTTAGAGAGCATGGGGTGCTATGGAAGACACAAAATGATCTTGGTTTCTTGCCTGTAAGCTCATTGTATGTCAGCTAATGTCAATGAAAATTAAAATAAGAAGAACTGAAGACAAAGATCCAAAGCAAAGGAAGGTGTCAACATACTTCTTATTTGTTTATTTATTTATTTATTTATTTATTTATTTATTTATTTGCTATTTATTTATTTTTTTATTTGTTTGTTTGTTTGTTTGTCTTTCTAGGAGGGTTACTTTTCTTTGAAAGAGTTTTCCAGAACTGGGCATGGATTTAGGACACAGATTTCTTCACCTCCAGGGACACAAACACCTGGTGCCAGTGTAGATGCCCCAGGAACCCCTGCCCAGGTTCCACCTGCATTGCAAGGTGCTCTGGTCTCCCCAGGTCCTGTGTGATAGATGCCAATCCCAGGCAGGCACCTCAGGTACATTGGGGCCCCTAAAACAGCACTGGTTGTTTATGGTGGGACAACTGATGACTGATGTCTGCCTTGAAAGGTGCACGTCTTTGTTGTTCTTTTTTGGTTTTTGGTGGTTTTTTGGGGGTTTTGTTTGTTTGTGTGGGTTTGGTTTTTGTTTCTGTTGGTTTGTTTTTTTTTTTTTTTATGTTTTTTGTGTTGGCTTTTTGTGTGTGGTTTTTTGGTGTGATTTTTGGTTTTGGTTTTGGATTTTTTTACATATTAAAACAAACAAAGAAAAAAAAAGCCAAAAACTGAATTAATGGGAAGTGTACTAAGAGCAGAAGAGATATCGGTCTTCCCCTGTACTTCTATTACCAACACTCTATTATTTCACCTCCCTCGTCATTCAGGAGTTCCCACCTCTCCTGATTCGATGTCCCTGTCAAAGGACAACTTTCCAGCAGACGGTCTGGACATTTGCCCTTCCCAGTGCTCTCAGGTTTCTCCTCCACTTGCTCTTTGGTCATTCAGTTCCTCTCAACTTTCTGGTTTCTGCTTTGAGCTTCAGGGAGTTACAAACTTGCCCCATTCTTCAGAGCTCTAATTAACATGGCAGTCAACATGTTCATTGTGTTTATTTCTATCCTCTCCTCTCTGTCTAAACCAGTTCTTGTGTGGATGTCCCTTGTGGATGGCGGACCTCATCAGATCCAGCTTACACACACAGCTGAGGAAAGTGTTTTACTGTTTGTTAAACTGTGCAGTGTTTGCACAGGAGAGCAGGTGGAGCTGGTGCACAGGAGCTGCAGCATCTCCTGCAGAGCTCAGTGGAGAAGTCTGATGCGAGGAAAAGTGGTGCAAGTCTCTGGTGGCCAATGAGGGAACCGGCAGACTGGGGGTGGGGGTGAGGAGCGAGGTTGTCCATACAGTGTCCAGCCTCAAGGGACTGTTCTCCTGCCTGTGCAGATATCTTCAGGAGGCCCTCGGGATCAATGTCCATTGTAGAATGCTGCTGTCACTTCTTCTATACAATGAAAAATGACAGAAAACACCCTTGAAAGAAAAAACCCTCCTTCATGAAATCTTCTTTGAAATCTTCATCAGCAAGTGTCCCATTGAAACCTCTCCAGGTAATTCTACAAGTCTTAAAGATTTGAATGAGATTACAGAAAGAAACATTGCTCCTTAGGGTTTTCTGTGTTTTAATGAGCCCCATGGTGTATTTGGTGCTGAGTCCATGAACCTCAGATACCAAGCACAGACTGAAGAATCTGCTCAAGAAGTCCAAGTCAGAGAAAACTCCAAAGTACCTTGAAGCATTAATGGGTCCCACTGAGGGCTGTTACTGACAAAGCCTCCCCAGGGACTCGTTAGAGCAGATAATTGGAGGCAGTGATTTCATCAAGCAAAGGCAAAGTGCAGCAGCTCTGATGCTGAGAAAACCCTTGGTTTGTTTGATGAAGGACAATGGCCAAGCCTTGAGCCCATGTCCCTAGGAAGGGAGATCCTGTCCCTCACGTGTGGCTCAGGGCTCTTCCTGGGGATGTGGGGAGTGTGATGCCCAGTGCAGGACAATGGTGTGACACTCCCTGGGGGTGCAAGGAGGCAATGGGTGCCATGGCCATGACAACCATGTGTCTCCTCTTAGGCCTCGCTGTCAGGGACATCAGCCATAGCCAAGGGGACAAAGACCTTGGCTCTTTCAGGGACCTTCAGCCTTGCCAGTGTCCTTGGCCATGTCCACCACAGTTCATCCTACACTGTCCCAGGCCTGTGGCTGTTTCCCTACAGGCTGTAGACACCCCATGCGCTTCCCCACCTTGTTGTCACCCCAGTGTGTCCCCACCTGTGCTGCTATCTCTCCATCCTCACCAGCTGTTCCTGGAATCACAAAGTCATTGCTGATCCAGAGTCCTTCTGAATGACCACAGCACTGTACTCAGAATGACATTTCTTCATCCTGCTGTCCACTCTGGACATCCAGAGCTGCAGTTTCTGACGCTTTTCCTTTCTCATGCTGTTCCCTCTACCAACAAAAAAAAAAAAAAAAGAAATTGCCATCATCTTAGAAAGTGATTTTCAAGTTTTCTGAAGCTACTACTGCCCTTTCTTTTCATGATTTTACCACAACCACCAACTAAGACCATGACAGCTGCTCACATCCTGCTCGCAGTCCCCAGGTGGGACAAGGGAGAGAAGTGAAAGGGAAGGGAGAAACTTGTGGGTTTATAAAATAAAAAGAATAAGACAATAAAAATAATGCACTACTACTACTAATATACCAAAATATACATACTAAGCTATACATAAAGTAAAATATATGATATTCAGTACAATCCCCTACATAACTCCAGTTGTGCTGAACAGACAGCCCAAAAGAGAGCACCCTGGTCCTGAAGAGCTGATCCCAGCAACAGAAATTAGAAGTGCAAAAGGCAGGGAGGCCCAAGGCCAACTGAAAAACAGCAAAACATCAAAAAAATGAAATAACACTGGACTCCCAATAGAATGGAACTTCTGAACAGAGCCAACCAAAGTAGCCAGAAAACCAAAACTAACTGGCTGGAAAAGGCATCTCCAGCTTTATACCGAGAATGACGCTAATGGTAGAGAATAGCTTGTTGATTGACCTGGATGTCAGTCAGGGTGCTGTCCTATCTGTGCCCCCTCCTACCAATTTGATCCTGCAGCTGGACAGCAGAGAACCCCTTGGTTTCACTGACAATAGTCAAGGAAAATTAAATAGAAATAGATAAATTAAATTAAGAAAATATACTCAGTGCTATCCCCCGTGTAACTCCAGTCACACGGAACAGCCAGTCCTGCAGAAAGGAGCACCTTGGTCCTGAGCAGCCCATCCCAGCAAGAGAGAGCAAAAGGGCAACAGACAGAAAGGCCCAAAGGCCAACTGCAGAATGGCAGAACCGCAAAAGGCCGAACTGACATCGAACTCCTGACAGAATGAAACTTGTGAATGGAACAACCAAACCAGCTGGAAAACCCAGAGTAACGGATGTAACAAGACCTAAAAGCCAGCTTCAGCTTTAGACTGAGCATGACGCTAATCATAGATGATATTTAATCGTTAAGCCTGCATGTCAATCCAGGTGCTGTCCTGTCTGTGTCCCCTCCTGCCAATCTGCATCTGCAGCTGGATGGCCAAAGAAGTCCTTGGTTTCCCTGACAACAGCCAAGATCTCAGTGAGTTCTGACATTCCTTTCATAGCAAATGGCAAACACTGTGAAGCTACTAAAATGAAAAATGAACTCTATCCCAGGGAAGAAACAGCATTATCTCACTATTCTCATAGTAAATCTAAACAAAAGACTGTACTGGATGTGAAGGAAAATGCATGAATAATATTAACTCAGTTTCAGTAAAAACAGCACATTTCCTCAGCCTCCTCTTCACCAGGCTGAAGAAGTTTGGGTCTCTCAACATCTCCACACATGACCCAGACTTTCTCTGGCCACATGGCAGCTCCTCCCCGTTCCTCCAGAATGGGGAACCTCACACTGGGACACACCACTCCAGATGTGACCACACCAGTGCTGAGTCAAGATGGGCAATAACTGCCCTTGTCTGGGTGGCCACGCTCCTCCCAGTGCAGCCCAATGTGCTCATGGGCATATTCATATTTAGCACCACTGAGAACTGGCTGAACATCCAGGCTCAGAGGGTGGTGACCAGTGGCACGAAGCCCAGCAGGAGGTACCATGAGGAGCACTGAAGGACACCATATCCCTACCCAACATCTCCTCCTACAGGTGTGTCTTGAGTCCCTGGAACCACCTCAGTGCCAAGGGGGAGAGCACTGCCTGTATGGGTTGGAAGAGATGGGGTCTGGAATGAGGGTCCTGGGGCAGTTTCTCCTCGTTGTTCATGCAGCAACAAGTTGGACTAGATATTTGGAGAGAGGAACACTTCCTAAGGGCCTCCAATGGGCATGGGGATGTTCTACAGTTTCCTTCATGCTGCCTTTTCTGGTGGAGATCACAGAGGCTGCCAGCCCTTTGGAGGACCCAGGACAGGCCTTGTCCTTCCTCTGGTCACAGCTGAACCACAGTTCTCCAGCTCGGCCCCAGCTCAGGAGCCGTGTCTAGGGGTGGCTTTTGGGGTAATGTTGACAAGAGGGGTGCATAAGTTTGTCTTAAGGACATGTTATGAGCACCAGGACTGAAGTAACAGATGTGGGTTCTGGGTGAATACTTTCTGCAGTGCAAGTCCTGACACAGGGTCCCAGACTTGCTTTCCATGCCACCCTTCACGAGGAATGATGCACTAAGAGCTGGCAAGTGGGGGACACCAGTCCTTCTCCAGCTACTTCCCAGGCCTGGTGAAGCAGCAGGACAGCAAGGACTTCTGGCCCTGTACCCTCAACTCTGGGTGTTATCTTGGGGCAGCTGAACACCAGAATTTTTCTCTCCAGGGCAATTTCCAGCCCAGGTCAGCTCCTGTCTGACCTCCCCCATCCCTCCTCTGATCTGCTCTGGTGCTCCTGGCCCCTTCCCTGTGCCCCCCACAGGACCCCAACCTGGCACTGGTGCTCTGCAGAGCAGGTTGGCTGCAGAACCATGGGGTGACTGCACGCTGGTTGTGCTGCTCAGTGAGGGACACAGATGCAACTGGATGGGCTGCAATGTCACTGAGCTCATTCCCCGGGGTCTAAAGCTCTAGACTGGGCTCAGAGCATTTCTTGTGACTCCCTGGGGTTTCCACTCATTTTGGTTCAGCAATCCCTTCCTTGTCCTTCAGGTGCCTGGAGATCGGTACAGGAAGATGCAGACTATCCGCTTCCCAGGGATGGAGGTAGGCTGACCAGCCCGTAATTCTTCAGATTCTCCTTCCTGCCCTTCTTGAAGGTGAGTTTGACATCGTCCTTTCCCAAGGTCATCAGAACTTCTCTGATTCTGCAGTCATTTTTGAAAGCACAATCCAGAATCATGGACAAGGGTGATGTAGCAGACAGGAGCACTTGCAATGAGCCTGTCCCAGCAGCTGAGATGAATCTCACTGGGCCACTGGGGATTGTTCCTGGAGTCACACAGAGAAATGCCAGGGTTACATCAGAGCCAGTCTCAGGAATTCTTATGCACCCAGGGATGCTCAGAGACAGAGTATGTCCCTTTTACACACACAGGCAGGAGTCACAGTGTCCCTCTGGCCTCCTGTTGCCACTCCAAAGGGACGGGAGACACCTCAGCCCTGTGGTGTGTCACCCTGCTCTGCACTGAGCTGAGATGTCCCACGTCATGAGGAATGGACACGGGGACCTCAGTTCAAGGAAGAAGAGCCCAGTGGGCGGTTTCCCATGGGATGTTACTCCCAACATGAAGTGACCTCGACACACTGTCTGTCCCACAGGCCTTGATGGAACCCCCAGGAATAGCTGATGCTGTTTGTGCTCACTTAGGTTCATGTCACCTCTCGTACATGATGTGCATGCTCACGTCTCATCTGTACAATGCAACATGGATTTCTGACCTACTCATCTAATGTCTCTCCATGGAGGGACAAAGAACTTCTATGAACTGTTGTTTGAGGCCAGTGCTGAATATGGTGGTTGTGAGGGGTCAGTCCATGACGATGCCCTGGGGCAGCTTCTGTGGGGTGTCCAGTGCATAGGGGCACAGCCCAGCCCCTGCTCTGCTGGTCCTGCAGGTCTCTGGCAGGAGGCCTGGCTGTGAGAGGACACTGCTGTGTGCCAGCCCTGCACACACACACTGTTCAGCTGTACAACGGTGTTTTCATCTGTGGCCACTTTTGTAGGAATATGCTTGAGAAAAAAATTTGCAAGAAGATATAAAAGATTGTGCACTGCCCTGAGGAGAGCACCTTTCTATCTGGAAAGGCTGTTGTGAGTCAGCTCTGTCACAGCAGTGCCCATTGCCTATCCCTGCCTGCGCTCACAGCACTGACACACAGCAGGACAGGGACCAAGCTGCCAGAGCACTCAGGTCTTGCACCAAGACAATGGATGAGGAGACTGTGGGAGTGGAACCAGAACAGCTCTGGAAGACCAAGTGCTGGAGCTCCCCGGCAGTGCTGCCATATTGGACGCTTTTCCCCTCCTTCCATGAACACAGGAACCGTCCCTGCAGTTCTAAAAAGGGCTTGCAGGAAGGACATAGTGAAAAACAAGTCACTAAAGAGCACTTTATTTTGTTTAGAGATAAGGAGAGCATGACTCCTCATTTACACAGTCAACAGTTATAAAAGAAAAGCCAACAGTTATAAAAGAAAAGCCAACAGTGAATTAGAAAGGGGATGACAAGATTATCACAATAAGAAAACAACTAATAACAACAAAAAATCCAGATGACTGGCTGGACCTGTAGTTAGCTACATTAAAATGCCTATGTAGAACCAGATGGCCAGTTTCTTGCTTGAGAACACATTAGGATATGAGTTTGCACAGGGCATCCTTGAGCTCCTGGTTCCTCATGCTTTAGATGAGGGGGTTGACTGCTGGAGGCACCACTGAGTACAGAACAGACATCACCAGGTCCAGGGATGGGGAGGAGATGGAGGGGGTTTTCAGGTGGGCAAACACGCCAGTGCTGACAAACAGGGAGACCACGGCCAGGTGAGGGAGGCAGGTGGAAAAGGGTTTGTGCCGTCCCTGCTCAGAGGGGATCCTCAGCACGGTCCTGAAGATCTGCACATAGGACACCACAATGAACACAAAACACACAAAAACTAAGCAGACACTGACCACAAGAAGCCCAAGTTCCCTGAGGTAAGTGCCCGAGCAGGAGAACTTCAGGATCTGGGGGATTTCACAGAAGAACTGGCCCAGGGCATTGCCCTTGCACAGTGGCAGTGAAAATGTATTGGCCGTGTGCAGCAGAGCATGGAGAAACCCAGTGGCCCAGGCAGCTGCTGCCATGTGGACACAAGCTCTGCTGCCCAGGAGGGTCCCGTAGTGCAGGGGTTTGCAGATGGCAACGTAGCGGTCGTAGGACATGATGGTGAGAAGAAAATACTCTGCAGCAAACAAGAAACAAAAAAAGAAGACCTGTGCAGCACATCCTGCATAGGAAATGACCTTGGTATCCCGCAGAGAGTTGGCCATGGACTTGGGGACAGTGACGGAGATGGCGCCCAGGTCGAGGAGGGCGAGGTTGAGCAGGAAGAAGAACATGGGGGTGTGGAGGTGCTGGTCCCAGGCTATGGTGGTGATGATGAGGCCGTTGCCCAGGAGGGCAGCCAGGTAGATGCCCAGGAAGAGCCAGAAGTGCAAGAGCTGCAGCTCCCGTGTGTCTGTGAACACCAGGAGCAGGAACTGGGTGATGGAGCTGCTGTTGGACATTTGCTGCCTGTGGGCATGAGGACCTGTGCAAGGAGGAAAAGACAGTGACGAGTTAGAGGAGACTTCTCTGTGGAAAATGAACATGCTATTTCTCACGGTAAACCCCCTCCCTGATGGAGGGATGTTTTAGCTCATTCTCTCTTTCCACCAGCTGAGAAAAACAGTTCATCAAAGTTTAAAATGCAGCTTGGGAATGCAGTTTCCATGAACACAGCTCTGGGACAATATCCACTGAATAGGTGTCAGGACAAAAACTGACCCACACTCCCACCCCAACCTCAGAGAGCAAGAGCTCCAGGAACAGGTGGAGAAACAGGGAAGAACACTGCAGTGCTTCTGAGAAATAAAGCACGGACAGAAAGGCAGACGGGCATGCTGTGGAACCTTCTCCTTACCCGGCTGTGCTGCTGCCACTCACTTAATGACACTGTAGAGCAAGTACTTTTAGCACCTTTTTTGTGCACCATGTTCCAGGAACCCTTCCCCTGGAGGTCCAGCTGCTGAGGTGGAGACTCGTGACCTGGACCCCATGGCTTTGGGGCAGAGGCTCTGCTGGGGAGCAGAGGAGACCAGGGGTTGCACTGGGAAATGTGTCTGCACTGCAGGGGATGTGAGAGAAGTTCCTAAATTCCATCCCCAGCATTTCTGGTAGCAGTTAACTCTTCCTGCCCATGTCTGTGCTGCCTGCAGCTGTGTCTCTGTCCCTGGGTCTGCTCCCTATCAGTGTCACAGACCCCGTCCCACCCGCTGTGTGCTCAGCTCTGTCCTGCTCACACCTCCTGGCACTGCCCAGGGGCAGCTCTGTGTGTGCAGGGACTCAGGAGCAGCTCAGACAAGTCCTAACAACAACTGGGGTCTCAGTGTCTTCTCCAAAGAGAGAAATAAATCCCCATCTCCCACTGCACACCAGACAACCAAGAGTGGAAAACTGAAAGCACAGACTCCTTCCCTTGCAGCTGTTCCTGTCTTGATGTTGTTCAGAAGGACCCTCTGCGATGTCTGTGGGGTGCTCTGGAGCTCTGGCAGCCCTGACCCACACAGCACCCTTCAACCCCAAAAGCTCCCTGCCTGCCCTGCCGGGGGTCGCTCCTTCCACCCACAGCTGCTGCCATGGGATCTCCCTGGGCAGGCTGAGCGCTGACCCTGGCAGGCGGCAGAGTCCCTGCCCTGGCACAGCCCTGGGGAGCAGGGAACTTGCTCTGCAGGACAGCCCTGGGCACCCCTGGGGGCTCACCCGGCTTCACAGCTGTTCAAAATTGAGGTGCAAGATCCCCCACCTTACAGATCCCACAAGCTGTGCCTGTGCCAGTTTTAGAAGATGCCGTCAGGAGCTACAGCTGCATTACCCTGCACCCAGAGACTTACCATGGCAAGGGCTGCAAAGGTTTCTCCTCCAGTGAGCTCTCAGTCATCCTCCCAATCCTGACCACCTTTAATCTCTCTCTGCCTTGCTCGTCTCCCTGAGATCCCCAGGCAGAGCCCTCAGCCCTGCTGCGCTGTGCAGAGGAGCTGCTCCTGGGCAGAGCTGTCTCTCTGCAGCGCTGCCGCTTGCCAGGAGCTCCCTCTGTCCCAGGAGCCCAGCCCAGCTCAGCAGCACAGGAGCAGCCCAAGGTGCTTTAATGACCCCTCTGGTGGCTTTGGTGCTGAGTGCATGAACCTCCGACTCTGAGGGCAAGTTGAAGAAGTCAAACTCAGATCTAAACTTCAAAGTTTCTTGTAATATTAATGAATCCCACTGAAGGACACAACTGAGAAACCATCCCCAGGGGCAGTTGGGACAGAAAACTTGAAGCAGAACAAAGGGTAAGCAAGTGAAAGGTGGCTCTGATGCTGAGTAAACCTGAATGTGTTTCATTAACCAAAAGGCCAAGCCCTGACTCCCAGCCCTGGGAAGTCAGATCCTGTCCCTCCCACGTTGCCCAGGGCCCTTCCTGGACAGTGTGATGTGGGGCTGTGCAAGGCCAAGGACAGGACTACGGTCCCACAGCTCCCAGGGTCCTGGCTGGGGACAAGGAGGCCATGAGGCCCCTGTGCTGGAAGGACAAGGTGTCTCCTCAAAGACATCAGAGGTGCAGACAACAGCCATAGCCAAGGGGAGAAGGAGCTCATGTCTGGTGGGGGCTTCCAGCCTCTTTACATCCCTTGATCATCTCCACCACAGCCCGTCCTGTGCTATGGCATCCCCTGCACCTCTTTCCCTGCAGGCTGCAGACATCCCCCCTGCTGCCCCACCTTGCTCTTGTCTGAGCATCTTCCTTCCTTTGCTGAGATCTCTGCATCCTCCCCAGCTGTTCCTTGGAGCACAAAGCCTTGGGCTGATGCAGACTCCCTCTGCTGACCTGCTCCACCACAGCACTGCCCTTCCAGTCACATTCCTTGCTGCTCATGTCCAGCCTGGACCCCCCCAGCTGCTCTTTGTGCCATTATTTCTTTCTCATGCTCTTTCCCACTATGAAGAAACCTCCACCACCTCTGAAACCACCCTTCAAGCACTCTCAGGCTACTCCTGCACTGCTGCAGCCTCCCCAGCGCTGCTGGCCCAAAGCAGCCCAGGTCCCTCAGCATCCCACACCATGTGCACAAGGTCCTGAACCTGCCTTGGCAGAGCCCTGCACTCTGCAGTTCCTCCCTGCTTCTCCAAACTGGGAAGCCGCACACTGGCACACCCCCGTGTGTGTGGGGTCACACCAGTGCTGAACCGAATGGGATGAGAACTGCAGGTGTCTGGGTCCCCACGCTCCTCCTCATGCAGCCCCGTGTGCAGCTGCCTTGTACATGGTGAGCGTGCACCACGGGCTGGTGTGGGGACCTTGGAGTGCCCAGGCCCTTCTCCTCAGGGTCACTGCTCAGCGAGTCAGGTCCTCTGTCCTGATGGATGGGGTTATTGTCCCACCCTCATACATCACTGGTCACTTCTCTTTGTACAGCTTCAGAGCTTTCTGCTGGCCGAATACCAGATATTCACAAGGTCTGGACTCAACCTGGACTGAAGCTCCATTTGCTCAGCTGTTAATGTTTTCATGCAGATGGTTTATCCTGGTAAGGGTTTCTCTCCCAAGATAACAGGATAAGGAGTTACAGGACACTACGAATTCCATCTCCTGGAGAAACTGTGGGGTCTTGGGGGTCTGCTACTCATAATGTCAGAGGTTTGGACTCACAGGGGTAGATTCCCTTCTTGTGAGAGAACAGCAGGAATGCATGAAATTCAGCCTGGGGACAGACAATGTCAGCTGATCGTTGAGGAGTCAGCATGAGAGGGCAGAACAACATGGGCAATGTTGTGGTGACCGGACATCAGCTACAGACTCACTGATCAGGCAGAGGAATTAGATGAGGCCTCCTTCAGAGAAATGAAAGAAGCCTCATGTTTCCAGGGCAGTGTCCTCGTGGCTGACCTGAGATATCCCAATATCTGCAAGGTACCAGCCATCCAGGAGGGGCTGGAGCTCATTGACAACATCTTCCTGACACGGGTGACTGAGGAGTCAGTGAGGTGAGGTGCCCTGTGGGACTTCACACTTACAAACCAGGAAGAGTTGGTCAGGATGGAAGAGTCAGGGATGGGAAAGTGGAGCTGAGGCTCCTGGGAGATGATAACAAGGCCAAGAGCAGGATTTCAGGAGAGCAAGCTTTGGCCTGCTGAGGGACCTGCTTGGGTCCTATGGGATATGACCTTGGTGTCTGCAGTGCTTTTCTCTCACATTTCCTCCCTCCTCTCTCCCACCTGCTGTTGTGCAGCATTTTTCACCCTTTCTCAAATACATTATCCCAGAGGTGCTGCCAGCATCACTGAGTGGCTCAGATTTGGCAAGGAGTGGGTCCATCTTGGAGCCAGCTGAAATCAGCTCAGTCTGATGTCAGTCGAACACCTGTTGTCTTCTCAGAGAGGTGACAACTGTAGGAGAGCCACACTCACCCCCAGTTCCAAGACTTTACCATGTAAACCCAGTACAGGGTGACAGCGCGTTGAGTTTTGCAAACTGCTGGATCATGGAAAAGATCTTCCGTCAGCAACCTTTTGAAGTCTTCAGTCAATGAGCAGGTTCCTGTGGGGAACTGTAATTGACCTGACATTCACTGGCCAGGCATACCAGCATGTGCCAATAGTCCAAAGGATCCTGGGCCAACTGCTTAACATGTCTGCTGGTGGGCCAACAAGGGTGATGCTCACCTGGATCTGGTAAGAAAGAAAAGCTGGTGAGGGATGTGAACATCAGTGTCCAAATTGGCTGTTGTGACCAGGAAACAGTGGGGTCCCAGGCACCAGAGGGGAGGGAGGAAGGCCAGCAGCAGAGTTCAGGCTGGTGGGCTCCAGACTTTCACATACCGGGGGACAGCGGCTGATAGAGGTGGGGACATAGAAGTAGGTCTGAAGTGTGAAGGAGCTCAGGAAATCTGATCAGCCTTACAGGACAGCCTGCTCCAAGCACAAGAATGATCTCTCTGAGTTCCCATGAAAAGAAGCATTTATCTCGTGAGGCTGCCCATTTGAACTGTTGGAGCTCCAGAGCAAAAAGGCAGCACACAGGAGGTGGAAGCAGGGGAAGCTGCAAAGGAGGAATTTAGAAACCTTGTCCATGGATGTGGGGATGATGCCAAAGCTGCCCTGGACTTGATACCTGCGGGGAGGCTGAGGGCAGGAAGATGACCTGATATAGCTTCATTTGCAGTTAAATAGAGAGGGCGATTGTGGGCCTGCTGTTGCACTTCTTAAGAGTAGAATCAGACAGGACTGAGGTTCTTCATGGCTTCTTTGCCTCCATCTTCACCACCAAGGTCTCCTGGGACTTTGTTCCTGAAGGCAGGAGTCTGGAGAACACCCAGCAGTGGATGGGGCTCAAGTCAGGGGTGACCTGAGCAAACTCAGACAGCATTACAGAACAGGAGATGGGTCACTTGGCCAGCTCCATGAACACAAGTATCGCTCTGCTGTGGCACCTGAGATTCCCAATAACTTCCACGTATTGGTCCAGAGTTGTGTGATTCCCCTTGAGGTTTCCTGGCCTATCTCCTCACTCACATGGTGATTTAGACACCCACTTTTGCAATACATTCAGTCTTATCCTGAGACGCTCCACATCAATATGAACAGGAAGCTGTCGATGCCACCTGTTCTGGAAAGGGAGGGAAGGGAGAGCAGGGAAGGAAACAGAAGAAATTTGGCTTTATTGCTGTTTCTTGTGGAAATGCTCTCTGCTTGGCTGTTCCTGAAATCCCCCTAATCATCCACACCACACCCGAAGCCTTCAGGAAAATGCTGCGCAGAGCCTTGGCTTGTAAGAGGATTTTCAATGTTAATGAGCCCTCTGCTGCCATGACCCTGAACTGCAGCTACTGAAACAATGAACAAACCTCTGATGAAGTGAAAGGCAGAAGCAAACCCCAAGTTTCTGAGGGTGTTTAGGACCCCATGGAAGCCATCGCTGACACAGCTGTGAAGGAAACAACCAGTGCAGGTCCCTGTCCCTGGAGGCTGGTGAAGGAAAGACTTGGAGACACTGATTACAGGTGGTGAGGGCCATGTGGAGGTGGCTCTGATGCCATGTCAGCCCTTGATGATTTTATTACCGGAATGGCTGAGCTGGGGCCTGGTAAATTATTCTCAAATAGTTTTCAAGGCTTTTCCTGTGGTCAGTGTGAGTGTTTTGTGTTTTGAGGATGGGTTTTATGTAAAGTGCTCTTGCTTTAACGGCAAGGCTCTGGTTTTCTGTAGAGTTGGAAATGTCTGTGAGTTCTTCACAACTCATCCAGTTTCTTTCACGCACCTGGCAATGGTCACCAATCACCTCAATGTCCCAGTCCCAAACTTGCTTGAATCCTCTGTTTGGATCCGTATCCCATCACTCCAGGAGGTTCATGCATCCACCAGGCTCATGGATGATTCCTGAGGACCATCCAAGTGTGGGCAGTGTAAGAGAGGAGCAGAGCAGGGTCAGCTCATGGGCCATGACTGAGCACAAACACCCCAGCAGCAGCCATTCCCCATCTCCCAGGCACAGCCATGCCCACAGCATGCAAATGGCACTGCCATACATGAGTAGCCCAAGAGAGGCCTTTCTTCCTTTCATATTCCCAGGAAATTCTTCCTCCTGTTCCTCCTCCACCTGCAGACATCAACTGCTTTCCATTTCTGTGCTCAGACATAGCTGGAAGGGTTCACTGAAGCCAACAGCCATCTCATTGCTTCTCCCTGACATGCCCTGACCCTCTCCCACACCTACACATGGCCAATCATGGCTGCTCAGGGCCTCCTGCTCTTCAGAAGAGACCTTGAACTTCTTGGTTCTTCATGGTGCTTATTATAAACTTCCTCGCTCTCTTCTGAGTTCATGGTGAGCTTTCTTGTCCATAACAGCCCCTTTATTACCATGTCTTACTAAATGGTTGTCTCTTTATGATCATTTGTGCAGAAAGGGCAGTCACAGGACAGCACCCAATGTGTCAAAACTGATGCTGAGTGAAATGCCGTCAAGCTCTGATGAGTTCCCCCTGTGTCTGTGTCTCTCCTGGAAGGAGTCTGTCCCGAGAAGGGGATCCAGTGTCTGCCACTCTCTGCAGAGGCACATGGGCAGTGTCCATGCACCTGGGGACACAAAGGGTGACGTTTGCCAGACCACCCTTCATCTGAACCACTTAGATGTGTTCTTGTGGATTGCTTATGAAGCCTTATAGTGCAAATACTTATTTAATTGTCATTGCCAGAGGGGTTACCACAGATGCAGGGTACTATTTTACAGATATTTAAATATAACTACAGATTCCAAGACAAATTACACAAATACTTGAAGGATTACTCGTGCCTTTTGACATGATTATCCACATAAGGCCATCAGCTTTGCGTCTCAGGAAATGGGATGCCAGAGTTCAAGGGCAGGATGGTTTGGGCTCTGTGCTGGGATCTGGAAACTGAAACGTGCTCCCATTTCCCAACCCCCTGCCCTCCTCAGTGACGATGTGAGACATTCTGCCAGCGAGGGCTGAACTCACAGTCATGACCAGTATCTTATGTCCAACTGCAGCCAATGGTGTTCTGCCAGCTCAGGACTGGAGCTTCCATTGCTGGAGGTATTTAGAAGATGTGGAGATGTGGCGATTAGGGATTTGATTTACATTTGTACTCTATATTTTTAAGGGTCTTTTCCAAAATAAATGATTCTATGATGCCATGATTCTATGATTTGGGTTGGAACCATTTCAATTCCATCACCTCCAGCTTCCCTCAGAGGCTGCTGTTGTGTGGCACAACTGCCCTGGCTCTCCAGGCAGGTTGGGCATTGGTTTGGTGCCTGCATTGGCAGTTTCCCCTTCCTGGGGTAAAAGGCTGTTGAGGAGAGACAGTTGTAGAGATTTGGGTCACCAGGCTTTGGAGCAATCCTTTCAAAATCTGAGCAGGCTGGGCTTTGGTACAAAGGCACAAAGGACGCCAGAATCTTTATGTGGTGTGCACTGACACACACTGTCACCTGCATTTCCAGTCTCTGCAGTCCCAGCTGTGCAGCAGAGTCTGGAGTTCTGAGCTCCCTTCATCTGCCCTGTGTGGAAATCTCGGTAGACACGTCACGCTGATATCTGGGTTCAAGGAGCTGGTCAAGAGCCTTGTGTCCATTTCTGTAATGGTGGCTTTGCTGTCTGGCTGATGTGCAGACTCTGTACATGGATGCTGACACCTCTTGAACAACCTGCCCTGAAAGGGTTAGCAATATGGGCAGTTCTTTCTGCAAGGGAATTAGGACAGCAAAAAAGACCCTGGGTTGGGGCAAAGGAAAAGCGATGCAAATGTTGTGGTCAGGGCTCTATAGGGCACTTGTAAAGCAGCCCTGCACCTCATGTGAATTATTCCTGTGGTCAGGGAGCACCTGAGAGCTTTGTCTAAACTGAAAACATGAAGGGGATGAAAGGACAGCGTCATTCAGGCTCAATGTGATGACAGGAAATGTCTTGACCAACCTCCCGCTCAAAGCAGGGTCAGACCAGATTACTCAGGGCTTGATCCAAACACATCTTGGTCACTTTCTGGGACAGAGTGAGTGCGCACTCCTGGGAAACAGTTTCCAGTGCTTGACTGTCCTCAGGACTGGAAAGTTTCTCCCTTTCTACAGCACCTTTCCAAGCCCAACCATTCAGATTGCTTTTTACCCATCTACTTACACACTGACACAGACCGTAATATCCTACCTTGAACACAGTAATGTTGTGGGGGATGACACCGAATGCCGTGCTGACTTCCAAGTATCAGACCACCACTGCTCTGCCCACGTCCAAACCCTGTCCTTTCCTCACAGAAAGCAAAGAGGATGGACAGACACAACCTGCCCTGGGTAAACCCCGTCACCTTCTCTTCCAGACACCCAGAAATGGGGTCCCAGTTGACATGTTCTGGGGCACAGCCCTTAGTTCCCCTGCTCACCCTTTGGCCATTTTGAAAAGTGCACACACTGTGTGAGAGCTGCCAGTGGCCAGGGACTCCCCCCAGTGTCCATGAGCTTTCCAAGGTGGAGGAGAGTGGCCTCACTGTGACACCGTCCTGCTGTCTCAGCTCCTGGGATGCTGCCCCTGCTGTCCCATAGACTGGAAAGGATTGTGTTAGTTCCAGTGACCCCTGACTTGATCCCCATCCTCAGCTGATTGTTCTGCAGATTCCTGTCTCCAGTCACACAGTCCTGCGACACATTGCAGGTGAAGATGGAGGACAAGAGGACACAGGGATTCTCACCTCTTTCCCTTATTAAATTCATCAATGGCCACGCAGTGTCTTTGTTTCTCCTTTAACTGTTCCTGCACTAGTAACAGCTCATTATGGGCCCTTGAATTGCTTTACAGGTCTGGACTGAGTTCTGATCTGGGCTGTTCTGTGCTTGGAGGCTGCTGTCCTTGCAGAACAGATGAACTCACTTCTGCCACCCTGCCTGGCAGTTCATTCTATCCATGTCACAGCTCTGTCTGCAGCACTGACAGCTCCAGCTCCCCAGTCAGGTCCCTGGCTGAGGCCATTGCCTCACATCTGGGCTGGACCACCCCAGCTGTGGCACCAGCCCAGCTCTGACCTGCCACAAGAAATCTGGTACCAAGTGCCCAGGAGTCCATGTGTGCAAAGGCTTTGCTTCAGAGCACAGACATGAGATGGTCAAAGACTGATGAATGTCTCTCTAGACCTGGGAGTATAAAACCAGAACAAAATGCATACATTCCTTCAACTGAAGATATTCCTCCCTCAGCTTGGAGAAATCAAATCATTTGCTGTAACCTTCCTGGTGCCCTGTCTAATGATGGGAAAATAAAAGATGATTCTCATACCAATTTATTGTTTAATACAAAGAACACAATGCTGGAAAGAAATGTTGCTGCAGAGGAGACAGAATCAACATCACTTATTACTTGAGGTTGTTTCAAAGGATGTGTCCCTGGAGACCCAGGGGCACCTGGATGGAGCCCAGAGGGGACAGAGAAAGGGACATCATGGGCTGCTCCTGTGCTGCTGAGCTGGGCTGGGCTCCTGGGACAGAGGGAGCTCCTGGCAAGCGGCAGCGCTGCAGAGAGACAGCTCTGCCCAGGAGCAGCTCCTCTGCACAGCGCAGCAGGTCTGAGGGCTCTGCCTGCAGCACCGAGGGCACAGGAGCCAGGCAGAGAGAGGGAAACGCAGTCTGGGGTGGGAGGATGCTGAGAGATCACTGGAAATGAAATCTACTCAGACATGAAGCCTGTGGCTGCAGGACACTGTATCTGCAAATCTTGGTAGGATCTCAGAAAGCTGTCACATTGCAGACCCTGCAAGACACGTAAGTACAACTCTCAGAGATTCTCTGATGCGGAGGAGAGGATGAGCTGCAGAGCAGGGATTGCCTTCTGCACTGTCAGAGTGACAAGATGTGAATGCTGTGTTCTCCCAAGGGTGGCTGTGGGGTGTAAATGTAAATGTGCAGGCAGGGGTGCCCAGGGCTGTCCTGCAGAGCAGGGTCCCTGCAGCCCAGGGCTGTGCTGGGGCAGGGACTCTGCCGCCTGCCAGGGTCAGCGCTCAGCCTGCCCGGGGAGATCCCAAAAACACCAAGGAAAGAAGATCTGGTGGAAAAAGCAAGATCTGGCACGGCAGGGTCCTTCTGCCATTGAGAGGGAACTGCGTGGGTCAGGGACACTGAGGAAGTATTTATCTCATAGGGATGATTTTAAGTTTTGAGTTCTTTCCACTGTTGGTTGGTTGGGTGGGCAGTGGGAGATGGGAATTTATCTCTCTGCCCCGAAGAAGTTGCTAAGACCCCACTTCTCATTAGGACTTGTCTGAGCTGCTCCTGAGCCCCTGCACACACAGAGCTGCCCCTGGGCAGTGCCAGGAGGTGTGAGCAGGACAGAGCTGAGCACACAGCGGGAGGGACGGGGTCTGTGACACTGACAGGGAGCAGACCCAGGGACAGAGACACAGCTGCAGGCAGCACAGACATGGGCAGGGAGAGTTAACTGCTACCATAAATGCTGGGGATGGGATTTAGGAACCTCTCTCACATCCTCTCGATTGCAGACACATTTCCCAGTGCAACCCCTTGTCTGCTCTCTTCCCCAGAAGAGCCTCTACCCCAAAGCAATGGGGCCCAGGTCACGAGTCTCCACCTCAGCACCTGGACCTCCAGGTGAAGGGTTCCTGGAATGAGGTACACAAAAAAAAAGATGCTAAAAGCACTTGCCCTGCAGTGACATCATGTGAGCGGCAGTGAGCACAGCTGCGCAGGGAGAAGGCTTCCCAGCATCCCTGTCTACCTTTCTGTCCTTCCTTTATTTTCGGGAGCACTGCAGTGTTCTTCCCTGCTTGTCCACCTGTCCTTGGTTCTCTTACTGTCTAGTATTGGGGTGGGGAGGGGAAGGGGACCACTTTTTGTTCGAACACCAACACTGGGAGTCCTGTCCCAGAAGTATTCTCAGGGAAACCAGATGCTAAAGCTACGTTTTAAACTGTGATGAACGATATCATTCAGACGGTAGTCATGGAGAATGAGAGGAATCATTGCTCATTCAGAGACGGGATGTTCAAGGAAAAATGACATGTTGTTTTTCCTCAGAGAAGTCTCACCTAAACTGTCACTGTCTTTTCCTCTTTGGACAGGTCCCCAGCAGAGGCAGCAAATGTCCAACAGCAGCTCCATCACCCAGTTCCTCCTCCTGGCGTTCACAGACACACAGGAGCTGCAGCTCTTGCACTTCTGGCTCTTCCTGGGCATCTACCTGGCTGCCCTCCTGGGCAACGGCCTCATCATCACCACCATAGCCTGGGACCAGCACCTCCACACCCCCATGTACTTCTTCCTGCTCAACCTCGCCCTCCTTGACCTAGGCTCCATCTCCACCATTGTTCCCAAATCCATGGCCAATTCCCTCTGGAACACCAGGAACATCTCCTATGCAGGGTGTGCTGCCCAGCTTTTTTTTTCTTTTTCTGTGCTACAGCAGAGTATTTCCTTCTCACTGTCATGTCCTACGACCGCTACGTTGCCATCTGCAAACCCCTGTACTACGGGACCCTCCTGGGCAGCAGAGCTTGTGTCCACATGGCAGCAGCTGCCTGGGCCACTGGGTTTCTCAGTGCTCTGCTGCACACGGCCAATACATTTTCACTGCTCCTGTGCAAGGGCAATGGCCTGGACCAGTTCTTCTGTGAAATCCCCCAGATCCTCAAGCTCTCCTGCTCACACTCCTACCTCAGGGAAGTCTGGCTTATTGTGGTCAGCTCTTGTTTAGCATTTGTTTGTTTTATTTTCATTCTTTTCTCCTATGTTCAGATCTTCAGGGCTGTGCTGAGGATCCCCTCTGAGCAGGGACGGCACAAAGCCTTTTCCACCTGCCTCCCTCACCTGGCCGTGGTCTCCCTGTTCCTCAGCACTGGTGCATTTTCGTACCTGAAGCCCACCTCCATCTCCTCGCCTTCCGGGGACCTGCTGGTGGCAATTCTGTACTCGATGGTGCCTCCAGTTATTAATCCCCTCATCTACAGCATGAAGAACCAGGAGCTCAAGGATGCCCTGTGGAAACAGATATCTGGGTGTTTACCAAACCAATAAACTTATTCTATATAGCAGTTTTAATGTAACTAATTACAGGCCCAGCCTGTAATCTGTATTTTCTGTTGTTACCGGTGTTTTTTTCGGTTGTGAAAACATTGTCATCCCCTTTCTAATTCACTCTGTTCTTTTATAATCACTGGCTGGGCAAATGAGGAATCATGGTCTCTGTGTATTTAAACAAAATAAAAGGTTCTGTAGTGACTCTTCTTTCACTGTATCTTTCCTGAAAGGCCTGTTTGGAGCTGCAGGGACAGTTCCTGTGCATGGGTGGAGGGACAAGAGTCCAGCATGGCAGCACTGCCAGGCAGCACAAGCGCTTGGTCTTCCAGAGCTGTTCTGGTTCCACTCCCACACTCTCCTTCTCATCCCTTGTGTTGGTGCAAGGCCTGAGTGCTCTGGCAGCTTGGTCCCCGTCCTGCTGTGTGTCAGTGCTGTGAGCGCAGGCAGGGACAGGCAATGTGCACTTGTGTCACAGAGCTGGCCTCACAACAGCCTTTCCAGATAGAAAGGTGATCTCCTATGGGAAGGGCCAGAAAGTTTAGGTCTTCTTCTAAAGGTTATCTCAAGAACATGCCCACAAATGTGACCACAGATTCAAACACCATTGTACACATGAACAGTGTGTGTGTGCAGGGCTGGCACACAGCAGCGTCCTCTCAGAGCCAGCCCTCCTGCCAGAGACCTGCAGGACCAGCAGAGCAGGGGCTGGGCTGTGCCCCTGTGCACTGGACACCCCTCAGAAGCTGTCCCAGGGCATCGTCACGCCCCTCATAACCACCATTTCCAGCCTTGGCCTCTCTCCCCAGCTCACAGCTCTTCCCTCCATGGATGGACACTGAATGAGCAGGTCGGAAATCCATGTTTGCATTGTACAGATGAGATATGATCATGCACATCATGTATGTGAGGTGAGATGAACCCAAGTGACGACAAATGTCATCAGCTGTTCCTGGGGATTCCATGAAGGCCTGTGGCACAAACAAGCTCTTGAAGTCACTTCATACTGGAAGAAACATCCTTTGGGAAACCACCTGAATGCAGCACCGGGTTGTGCATCCTCCAGCTGTGATCCCCGTGTCCATTCCTCATGATGGGGGACATCTCAGATGAGTGCAGAGCAGCTGACACACCACAGGGCTGAGGTGCCTCCCATCCTTTGGGAGTGGCCACAGGAGGCCAGAGAGAAACTGAGACTACAGCCTCTATGTGTAAAAGGGACAGACACTGTCTCTGAGCACCCCTGGGTACAGAAGGAGTTCACGAGTCCAGGTCAGACATGGATGCTTGACAGAACCTGACATTTCTGTGTGTGACTCCAGGAACAAACCTCACTGCCCCAGTGAGATTCGTCTCAGCTGCCCTGGACAGGATCATTGCAAGTGCTCCAGTCTGCTCTGCCACCCTTGCCTGTGATTCTGGATTGTGCTCTCAAAAGTGACAAAACAGTCAGAAGGGTTCCGAGGCCCTCGGGAAAAGCATGAAGGAGAATTAATGGCTGGTCAGCCTGCCTCCATGCCTGGAATTTTGCAAGGTCACAGACATGGTGTTCCAAGGTGTCCTAGTAGCCAGATCAGTGATCTCTGGGCTGGAGAACGGGAAGCTGGGTGGGAGGTTGGCTGGACAATCGAGCCAAATGTCATCAGTGGTACAAAGCCCTCAGCGTAGCCGGTTACCAGTGCAATCCCTCAGGGACCAGCGCTTGGGCCAATACTGCTGAATGTCTTTATTCTCCCTCTGTATGATGTGACGAGTGCACTTTGAACTCTTGAACAACCTCACCTGGTCACCCTGCCTGGAGCAGGACAGTGAGACAAGTGAGACAAGGGCTCTCTTCAAACCTCAAGTTATTCTGCGATTCAATGAATCTTTCCCTTGAAGAGGATTTTGAAGACAGAATAGGCAGAGGAAAAACAAAAAGAATAAGAGACAGAAGAGGAGTTCTAAAGGTGTCAACATAAATACAGCAGTTCCTCAGAAGAGTGTTTTTCCACTCAAATTACTAGTAGAGAAGATATTTGATAAATTTGATGAAACAATCATACTGTTATCTGATAGGGTCCTGGACCAAACGGTGATGGATGGTTATGGTATTATGAGGTCAGTTGTGTCTCAGACACTCATAATCCAGACAGAAGCGTGTGGCTGTGAAGGGGCAGTGAGGTCAGTTCTGTCTCTGGAGGTGACAGCCCAGCAGCAGGGACATGGCTGGGAAAGAACCTCTGCCTAAGTGCCCACAGGCCCTACCCGGGAAGAGGCCTTGGAGATGGGTTGTCATGTCCATCCCACCTGAGAACATGACGGGACAGCAGCAGGAACATGGTCGTGTCTGTCAGAGAAGCTGGAAGACCAGCAGCAGTCCTGGGGTTTATAAGATCATGGTGAGGTTACTTGTCTTCTGTCAGGTAAAAGAGCACAAGAAGCCTAATGGGTTGGGTTCCCTGCATGAAGGGCAGTTTCTGAGGTGGCTGAGCTTTCCTTTGTAGTGGGAAAAAGCAGAAAAGGAAAAAAATAGCACAAAGTGCAGTTTGGAAAGTGAGGACTGATTATCAGAGGAAGAAACGTCTCTGAAAGGGCAGTGCTGTGGTGTAAGAGCTCACCCAGAGGGAGCTGGATCAGCCCATGGTTTGTGTTCCAAAGAGCAGCCAGTGAGGGTGCAGACACAGCAGTGAAGGTGCAGAAATGCTGGGGTGAGAGCAGGTGGGTAAGCGAGATGGGTGTCTGCAGCCTGCAGGGAAAGAGGGGCAGGGGTAGGACCGTGTAGAACAGCCTGTGGTGGAGATGGCAAAGGGCGCTGGCAAGGCTGGAAGGGACCCACAGAACCCAGGTCTCTGTCCCCTTGGCCATGCCAGTTGTCTCTGCCACTGAGGCCCAGGAGAAACCATGTTGTCCTCATGGCACTGGGGCCTCGTTGCCTCCTTGCAGCCCCATGGGGAAGCTGGAAGTTGTTGTCCCAGTGTTGTCCTTCCCTCGGCCTTGCACACCCACATCCCACGGTCCCAGGAAGAGCCCTGAGCCGTGTGTGAGGGACAGGATCCCCCTTCCCATTGCCTGAAGGTCATGGCTTCTCCTTTCTGCTTCAGAAATCAATCCAAGGGGTTTCTCAGCATCAGAACTGAAGAGAAGACTAAAAGCAGACCTCACGGTGGCTACAGCTTCCTCACGAGGGGAGAAGGAAGGGAAGGTACTGATCTCTTCTCTCTGGTGACCAATGACAGAACCCAAGGGAATGGCAGAAGATGTGCCAGGAGGTTCAGGTTGGACATGAGGAAAAGGTTCTTCACCCAGAGGTGCTGCACACTGAACAGGTTCCCAGGGAGGTGTCACAGCCCCAACCTGACAGTGTTCAAGAAGAGACTGGACAATGTCCTCAGACACACGGGGTGACCTGTGGGGTGTCCTGTGCAGGGACAGGAGTTGGACTCCATGATCCTCGTGTGCCCCTCCCAACCCTAAAATTCTATGATTCTATGAAACACTAGGTCAAAAGTCCATTCTTTCATTGTACAGATGAGATGTAAACACACACATCATGTGCATGTCCACTGTGTGCATGTGGTGAGATGAACCCAAGGGAGCACAAATGCTGTTGTTCGCAATCAGGACACATAACCACGGGTGTAGTTCTATGCGGTGCTTTATTTCAGCGCTGGGAAACCAGGAGTTTGCACCCAAAGCTTCGAACAGCTGATTCAGACCATACCTTGTTATACGAGTCAGTCACATACATATTCATTACAGCCCTGACAACCATTAGCATATCCCACACCTATTCTAACACAAACTTTCTATCTAAAAGATGCTATAATTATCAGTTATTTTCTACGGTACCAACTTTAAAAGAATATATCGTAAATCTATGTCCAGCCTTTTTCCTGCACCATCCCCGCATCCCTGCTCAATGCCCTCATGTATAGTTCAAGGACCAGAAAGTTTGGGTGTAAGTGGAGCATTGAGAAAACTGGTCAGGAAAGCTTTGAAATGCACAGGGAGCCCATCAACATGTTGGCCTGCTGCTCTCTTCTGAACAGGCCCAGAGGACCTGGACAGCATTTGCTGTGTCCCAGAAATTCGCCTGGAAGGTTGGGATATGGAGAAAAGGTTTGGTCTGTGAAGGGACAGACAGGTGTTGGTGGAACTGGCTGGTGTGACCGTGAGACATCTCTCCAACACCTCAGAAAAGTCCTGGCTCTCAGGGAGGTTGCGTGGTCCTCTGAGAAAGAAAAATATCATAAATGACTTATCATAGAATCAGAGAATAATTGTGGTTGGAAGAGACCCTTAAGATCATCATTCCAACCATAACCTAAATCTGGCACTAAACCATGTCCTTAAGAGCATCATCTATCTGTCTTTTAAACACTTTCAGTGATGGTGACTCCACAACCTCGCTGGGCAGTCTGTTCTGTTGCTTCTAAACCCTTTCCCTGAAGAATTTTTTTACCTAATATCCAATCTAAACTTCCCCGGGTGCAGCTTGAGGCCATTTCCTCTTGTCCTATCACTTGCTACTTGGGAGAAGAGACCAACACCCACCATGACAGAACCTCCTTTCAGGCAGTTGTGGACAGCGACAAGGTCTCCCCTCAGCCTCCTTTTCTCAAGCTGAACAGCCCCAGCTCCCTCAACCGCTCCTCATAAGACTGGTGCTCCAGACCCTTCACCAGCCTTGTCGCCCTCCTCTGAACTCTCTCCAGCACCTCAATGTCTTCCTTGCCATGAGGGGCCTAAAACTGACCCCAGGATTGAAGATGCAGCCTCACCAGTGCCGAGTACGAAGGGACGATTGCTCCTCTAGTCCTGCTAAAGCTCGGATTGGATCAAGGCTTGAACACCTTGGTGTAACCCAGTTGGTGACAGGTTGGACTGCAGACTCCTGAGGTCCCTTCAACCTCAGTTCTCTTATGATCCCATGGTGATGTTGGGCTTTGTTTCTAACTGGAGCAGAGCAGACGATGATGGCACAGAATCCACCTGTGCTGTAGGTGACCATCTAAACCAACATCTCAGCCAGGGAACCAGACAACACCTCAGTGTGACTCGCTCTGGGCAAAGTGTGAGGAGTCCAGGGCAGGGAAGGTTTAGAGGGCATGGGGCGCTATGCAAGACACAAAATGATCCTGGCTTAATGATTGTAGGCCCATCAGATGTCAGTTAATGTCAATGAAAATTAAAATAAGAAGAACTGAAGACAAAGATCCAAAGCAAAGGAAGGTGTCAACATACTTCTCTTTATTTTTCTTTACGGGGGCTTTCTTTTCTTTGAAAAGGAAAGAGTTTTCCAGAACTGGGCATGGATTTAAGACACAGATGTCTTCACCTCCAGGGACACAAACACCTGGTGCCAGTGTAGGTGCCCCGGGAACCCCTGCCCAGGCTCCACCTGCATTACAAGGTGCTCTGGTCTACCCAGGTCCTGTGTGATAGATGCCAATCCCAGGTAGGCACCTCAGGTACATTGGGGCCCCTAAAACAGCACTGGCTGTTTATGGTGGGACAACTGATGACTGATGTCTGCCTTGAAACGTGCACTTCTTTGTTGTCCTTTTTTGGTTTTCGATGTTTTTTTTGGGGGGTTTGTTTGTTTGTGTGGGTTCGGTTTTTGTTTCTGTTTTTTTTTTTTTATGTTTTTTGTGTTGGCTTTTTGTGTGTGTTTTTTTGGTGTGATTTTTGGATTTGGTTTTGGATTTCTTTACATATTAAAACAAACAATGAAAAAAAAAAGCCAAAAAGTGAATTAATGGGAAGTGTACTAAGAGCAGGAGAAGAGATATCGGTCTTCCCCTGTACTTCTATTACCAGCACTCTATTATTTCACCTCCCTCGTCATTCAGGAGTTCCCACCTCTCCTGATTCAATGTCCCTGTCAAAGGACAACTTTCCAGCAGACGGTCTGGACATTTGCCCTTCCCAGTGCTCTCAGGTTTCTCCTCCACTTGCTCTTTGGTCATTCAGTCCCTCTCAACTGTCTGGTTTCTGCTTTGAGCTTCAGGGAGTTACAAACTTGCCCCATTCTTCAGAGCTCTAATTAACATGGCAGTCAGCACGTTCATTGTGTTTATTTCTATCCTTTCCTGTCTCTCTGTCTAAACCAGTTCTTGTGTGGATGTCCCTTGTGGATGGTGGACCTCACCAGATCCAGCTTACACACACAGCTGAGGAAAGTGTTTTACTGTTTGTTAAACTGTGCAGTGTTTGCACAGGAGAGCAGGTGGAGCTGGTGCACAGGAGCTGCAGCATCTCCTGCAGAGCTCAGTGGAGAAGTCTGATGTGAGGAAAAGTGATGAAAGTCTCTGGTGGCCGATGAGGGAACCGGCAGACTGGGGGTGGGGGTGAGGAGCGAGGTTGTCCATACAGTGTCCAGCCCCAAGGGACTGTTCTGCCTGTCCAGATGTCTTCAGGAGACCCTTGGGATCAATGTCCAGTGTAGAATGCTGCTGTCACTTCTTCTATACACTGAAAAATGACGGAAAATACCCTTGAATGAAAAAACCTCCTTCATTAAATCTTCTTTGAAATCTTCATCAGCAAGTGTCCCATTGAAACCTCTCCAGTTAGTTCTACAAGTCTGGAACATTTGAAGAAAATTAGGGAAAGAAGCATTGCTCGTTAGGGCTTTCTGTGTTTTAATGAGCCCCATGGCGTATTTGGTGCTGAGTCCATGAACCTCAGATACCAAGCACAGACTGAAGAATCTGCTCAAGAAGTCCAAGTCAGAAGCAAACTCCAAAGTACCTTGAAGCATTAATGGGCCCCACTGAGGGCTGTTACTGACAAAGCCTCCCCAGGGACTCGTTAGAGCAGATAATTGGAGGCTGTGATTGCATCAGGTAAAGGCAAAGTGCAGCAGCTCTGATGCTGAGAAAACCCTTGGTTTGTTTGATGAAGGACAATGGCCAAGCCTTGAGCCCATGTCCCTAGGAAGGGAGATCCTGTTCCTTACGTGTGCCTCAGGCTCTTTCTGGGGATGTGGGGAGTGCGATGCCCAGTGCAGGACAATGGTGTGACACTCCCTGGGGGTGCAAGGAGGCAATGGGGTGCCATGGCCATGACAACCATGTGTCTCCTCTTAGGCCTTGGGACACAAGCCAAAGCCAAGAGGATGAAGACCTTGGCTCTTGCAGGGACATCCAACCTTGCCAGTGCCCTTGGCCATGTCCACCATGGTACTTCCTACACTGCCCCAGGCCTGTGGCTGTTTCCCCACAGGCTGCAGACACCCCATGCACTTCCCCACCTTGTTCTCACCCCAGTGTGTCCCCATCTGTGCTGCTGTCTCTCCATCCTCACCAGCTGTTCCTGGAAACACAACGTCATGGCTGATCCGGGGTCCTTCTGAATGACCACAGCACTGTGCTCAGAATGACATTTCTTTATCCTGAGCTCCAGTCTGGACCTCCAGAGCTGCAGTTTCTGACGGTTTTCCTTTCTCATGCAGTTTTCATCTACTAAAAAGAAAAAGTGCCATAATCTTGGAAAGTGATTTTCAACATTTCTGAAGCTACTACTGCCTTTTCTTGTCATGATTTTACCACAGCCACCAACTAAGACCATGAGAGCTGCTCACATCCTGCTCCCAGTCCTCAAGTGGGATAAGAGAGAGAAATGAAAGGGAAGAGAGAAACCTGTGAGTTTATAAAAAAAATATAATAAGACAATGAAAATAATACACTGCTACTTCTAATATGCTTATACTAAAATACACATAAAGTAAAATATATGATACTCTGTGCAATCCCCCACATAACTCCAGCTGTGCTGAACAGGCAGCCCCAAATAAGAGAGAACCCTGGTCCTGAACAGCTGATCCCAGCAAGAGAAAGTAAAAGTGCAAAAGGCAGAGAGGCCCAAGGGCCAAATGAAAATCGGGAAAACACCATAAAACTGAACTAACACTGAACTCCCAATAGAATGGAACCTCCAAACAGAGTCAACTAAAGTAGCTGGCAAACCAAAACGAACTGGCTGGAAAGGGCATCTCCAGCTTTATACCGAGCATGACACTAATGGTAGAGAACAGCTCGTTGATTGACCCGGATGTCAATCAAGGTGCTGTCCTGTCTGTGACCCCTCTTGCCAATTTGCATCTGCAGCTCGATAGCCAAAGAAGTCCTTGGTTTCCCTGACAACAGCCAAGATCTCAGTGAGTTCTGACATTCCTTTCATAGCAAATGGCAAACACTGTAAAGCTGCTGAAAGACAGAATTAACTCTATCCCAGGGAAGAAACGTCATTATCTCACTATTCTCATAGTAAATCTAAACAAAAGACTGTACTGGCTGTGAAGGACAGAGGTTCAAAATGCATGAAGGAAATTAACTCAATTTCAGTAAAACCAGCACGTTTCCTCAGCCTCCCCTTCACCAGGCTAAAGAAGTTTGGGTCTCTCAGCATCTCCACACATGACCCAGACTTTCTCTGGCCACACGACAGCTCCTCCCTGTTCCTCCAGAATGGGGAACCTCACACTGGAACACACCGCTCCAGATGTGACCACACCAGTGCTGAGTCACGATGGACAATAACTGCCCTTTTCTGGGTGGCCACAACCCTCCCAGTGCAGCCCAAAGAGCTCATGGGCATATTCCTGTTTAGCACCACTGAGAACTGGCTGAACATCCAGGTTCAGAGGGTTGTGAGCAGTGGCACAAAGCCCAGCAGGAGGTACAATGAGGAGCACTGAAGGACACCATATCCCTACCCAACATCTCCTCCCCACAGGTGTCTCTTGGGTCCCTGGAAACACCTCAGTGACAAGGGGGAGAGCACTGCCTGTAGGGGGTGGAGGAGATGGGGTCTGAAATGAGGGTCCCGGGGCAGTTTCTCCTGGTTGTTCATACAGCAAGAAGCTGGGCTGGATATTTGGAGACAGGAACTCTTCCTAACGGCCTCCAATGGGTATGGGGATGGTTTAGAAGCAATCAAAGACCTTTACGTCCTTGTTGTAACAATATGTGGGGCCCAGAACTGCACACAGCACTCAAGGTGAGGCTGCACCAATGCTGAATACAGCAGCATAGTCACCTCTTTTGACCGCATGGCCATGCTGTGCTTCATGCACCCCAGGATGTGTTTTACCGTCTTGGCTGCTGGGGGACAGTGTTGCCTCCTATTGATCCTGTGGCCAACCATCATGCCAGATCCCTTTCTGCAGGGCTGCTCTCCAGCCGCTCTCTCCCAATCTGCACTTGCGCTCAGTGTTACTCTATCCCAGGTGAACAATCCAACACTTGGACTTGTTCAATTTCATGCCAAGTGCTGGGTCCTGCACTTAGGTCACAACAACCCCGTGCAACACTACAGGCTCGGGAAGAGCGGCTGGAAATCTGCCAAATGGAAAAGGCCCTGGGGGTGTTGATGGACAGTGACTGAACATGAGCCAGCATGTGCCCAGGTAGCCTAGAAGGCCACCAGCATCTCTGCATGCATCAAGAATAGTGTGGCCAGCAGGACCAGGCAAGTGATCATCCCTCTGTTCCTGGCACTGGTGAGGATGCACCTCAAATCCTGTGTTCGGTTTTGAGCCCCTCACTACAAGAAAGACCTTGAGGTGCTGGAGTAAGTTCAGAGAAGGGCAACAAAGCTGGTGAGGGGTCTGGAGAACAAGTCAGATGCGGAGCAATTGAGGGAACTAGGGCTGTTTAGCCTGGAGAAAAGAAGGCTGAGGGGAGACCTTATTGCTATCTACAACTCCCTGAAAGGAGGCTGCAACATGGAAGTGTTGGTCTGTTCTCCCATGTGGCAAGTGGAAGAAGGAGAGGAAACAGCCTGAAGTGGCACCTGGGAAGGTTCAGTTTGGATATTAAGAAAAATTTCTTCTTGGAAGAGTTTGTGAGGCACTGGAACAGGTTGCCCAAGTAGTGGTTGAGTCACCATCCCTGGAGTTCTTTAAAATACATGTAGATGAGGTTCTTAGGAATATGGTTTAGTGCCAGAGTTGGGTTAATGGTTTTACACAGTGATCTTGAGGGTCTCCTTCAACCTAAATGATTCTATGATCTCATTGGGATGAGAAACATGGTGAGGCAGCTCACCCAGATGGAGTACTGATATGGATGGATGGATGGATGGATGGATGGATGGATGGATGGATGGACTGGGACAGAGAAGAGGATCATCCTCCCTATCAACCCAAGGGCCGGGGCCAGCCATGGCATGATGGAAGCAAGGCCAGTTCCCCTTTGTCCCCTGCTCTTGTTTTCAAGAGATCCTTTACCCCCATTGCTGGCAGCCCTCCTGTGTCAGCCCCTCTCACCAGCACAAGACTCCTGCCCAGGAGCTCTTCATGCTCCTCCTGCTACTGCAGTGACAGAGCAGCCTGCCCTGAGCTGGGAATGCAGAAATAGGTTTCTGTGGGTCATTTATTCCCCTGTTGAAGCACAGAGCACGGGGATCAGGCTGTGGTGCCTGAAAACCACAGCGAGACAGTCCAAGGCAGATCACTGAAGGTCCTTCACCATCTCCAGGAACACTGGGCACCCACAGATGGACAATCAAACCAGAACCGTGACATCGCATGTTGCCCCATGTCCTCCCCTGAGCCCATGAAAAACACAAGTACAGCAGCATGGCCTTGTGGGGGAAATTTATTCAGGATGACCAGAGCTTCAGAAGAGGAGCCCAAGCTCCAAATACTGAAACTGAGGAAATGTCCTTTTAAGGAGTGTTTCAAAAATCTGGTCCAAATTTCAGAGACAGAGTGATTTCAAAATGGGTCTGTCCTGTTGAAACACCCTGTATAAAAGAGATGTGACACAGGACACCAGCTGTACCAGGGTCCCAGAAACAGGTAGACAGGCCTCTGAGTTGTGGCTCTGGAGAAGTTTCATGGGCGAAGAACTTCCTTGACAAACATGGTTATCACAGATAAAATGCTCAATGCACAGAAGGTTCCTGAGATGAACTGGAAATCAGTTCTGAAGAGACACAGGTAACTTATTGTTGCTGACAGAAAAAAGAATGAATCGGCTTCTTCAGTGCTACTTTCAGCTCCTGATTCCTCATGCTGTAGATGAGGGGGTTCACTGCTGGAGGCACCACCGAGTACAGAACAGACACCACCAGATCCAGGGATGGGGAAGAGATGGAGGGGGGCTTCAGGTTGGCAAACACGCCAGTGCTGACAAACAGGGAGATCACGGCCAGGTGAGGGAGGCAGGTGGAAAAGGCTTTCTGCCGTCCCTGCTCAGAGGGGATCCTCAGCACGGCCCTCAAGATCTGCACATAGGACACCACAATGAAAACAAAACACCCAAATATTAAACAGACACTAACCACAATAAGCCCAGCTTCCCTGAGGTAGGAGTGTGAGCAGGAGAGCTTGAGGATCTGGGGAACTTCACAGAAGAACTGGTCCAGGGCATTGCCCTTGCACAGTGGCAGCGAAAATGTATTGGCTGTGTGCAGCAGAGCATTGAGAAACCCAGTGGCCCAGGCAGCTGCTGCCATGTGGACACAAGCTCTGCTGCCCAGGAGGGTCCCGTAGTGCAGGGGTTTGCAGATGGCAACGTAGCGGTCGTACAACATGACATTGAGAAGACAATACTCTCCTGAAACAAAAAAGACAAACAGAAAGACTTGGGTAACACATCCCAAGTATGAGATGTTCCTGGTGTCCCAGAGGGAATTGGCCATGGATCTGGGGACAGTGACGGAGATGGAGCCCAGGTCAAGGAGGGCGAGGTTGAGCAGGAAGAAGTACATGGGGGTGTGGAGGTGCTGGTCACAGGCTATGGTGGTGATGATGAGGCCGTTGCCCAGGAGGGCAGCCAGGTAGATGCCCAGGAAGAGCCAGAAGTGCAAGAGCTGCAGCTCCCGTGTGTCTGTGAACGGCAGGAGGAGGAACTGGGTGATGGAGCTGCTGTTGGACATTTGCTGCCTGTGAGCATGAGGACCTGTGCAAGGAGCAAAAGACAGTGATGGTTTAGATGAGACTTTTCTGGGAAAAAACAAAGCCATTTCCAAACACCCTCCCAGAAAGAGACACTTTTATTTTTCAGGAGAACGTCCTGGCTGGAGCCCTCGTTGGTGCTTGATGAGTGTGCAATGAAGAGCAGGGTCTCTGCCCAGGGGCTCTTGAGGAGTCAGACTGACCCTGTGTGATTGGGTGGGCAGGGGCCAGTCCTGGGGTTCAGCTGTGTCAGATGGAACCGCTCCTGGTGCAGAAGGGACTGTCAGCATCTGTACCCCCAGGCCTGAGAAACTGAGTTTGAGAGCTTTGGTGTTTCTCCTTCTGCCCTCCAACCCTGGGGAGCGTTCTTGGGTGTCATAAAGCCTCAGCATTTCTGGTGCACTCAGGGAGAACAGAGTGAGTCCTGCGAGACCAGAGGATGCCTGTGGGTCAGTGCAGAGTGAGGGCAGCTGCTCTGTCCGTCTGTCCTGCTCCAGCTGCCCTGGGCTGGCACCTTTCTGAGATGGAGACTGATCACACTCCCATGTTACCCTGAAAAGCCACCAGGCACTGCTGAGAACAGAGGGATCCACCTCAGACCATGACATGTCTCACCGTTTCCTAAGGTCTCAGCACCCCACATTTAGTCCAGGACACGCACGACTTCTTTTCACAAAGCAAACAGCATTTTCTCTGTTGCTTCATTTCTGTGCTTCTACATGGGGATTCAGATAACACACAAATTCTGTAGGACAGGTTGGCATGTGACTCTGCAGCTGTAACTGTCCTCCCCAGAGAGCCTGACAGCAAGAACAAGATCCCAACAGCAGTGACCCAGAGCAGGGGAGCAAGAAGGACAATGCGGTGAGGGTGGGTGTGAGAGAGGCCAGGGCAGAGGCAGCCGGGCACTCAGACTGCGTCACCCTTCCCCAGCTGTGCAGCCACCTCCCAGACACCAACATTGCCGGGCAGCTGCTCTCAGCCCCTGTGCTCTGCAGAGGAACTGGAACTCTGGCTGCACAGGAGCTGCTTCATGCCTTGGAGCCCCCGGCCCTGAGGGCAGAGGCTTTGCTGGGTGGGACAGGAGGCCAGGGGGCTGCTCACAGGAGGGATCTGCACTGCAGGGGATCACAGGGACTTTTTTCTGTTCTCCCTCCCATAACAATTCGAGGTTCAGTTTCCTCTCATTTCTGATCATTTCCCTGCTGCCTGGAGATTCTCCCCCTGGGAGGTGTTTCCCTGTCCATGTCTCTTCCCTGTCAGTGCTCACAGACCCCATCCCACCCTCTGTGCCCTCCCCCTGGCCCTACAGATCCTTCCTGTTCACAGGGCACTGCCTGGGGGCATCTTCCTGTTTGCAGATTGGAAAACAGGACAGGTCAGATTGAGGCTGAAGGGTCCAGCCAGGTGATGCAGGTGCTGTGCACAGGCAGAGGGGTGGTGAAGGGATGTTATGAGCCTTCTGGCAGATGTACTGATCACTCAGAATTGCAGTTCAGGAGTCTCAGTGACTTGTTTAAGCATGAGAGCTCATTTTCATTTTATCCTTTCCTGCACCCCTTGGGAGAGGAAACTGAAAAGACAGGCTCAGGAAAGCTCCTTATCTGTCTGGTAATCCTTGCACTGATCTTCTCCTTGAGGCATCCCCCTGGAAAAATCCTGGCGGTGATCTGGAGCTGTGAGCAGCCCTGACCCACACAGCACCCTCTCCACAGCAGAAGCATCTTTTCTGCCCTAATAGGGTTTTATCCTTCCACTCACATCTTCTCCCATCCTTGTTGTTGGGATCTCCCCGGGCAGGCTGAGCGCTGACCCTGGCACACGGCAGAGTCCCTGCCCCGGCACAGCCCTAGGGGCAGGGACCCTGCTCTGCAGGACAGCCTGGGCACCCCTGGGAGCTCCCCCTGCAGTCACCCTCTGGAGAAGCTGCCGTCATGCCCTTTCCCATTGATGGTGCAGCAGGGAAGCCCTGCTCTGGACAATTTTCTTCTCCTCTACGTGAGAAATACTGTGTGAGAGACCTGACAGATCCGGTAATACAGGATGTGCCACCTTTAGGAGATACCACCAGGAAATGCAGCTGCATTGTCCTACAGCCAAAGACTTACCGTGTTAGGACTGTGAAGATTTGTCTCTCAATGAGCCCTCAGCAACCTACAACCCTACATTGCTTTTTCCCTCTCTCTGCCTGGCTCCTGTGCCCTCGGTGCTGCAGGCAGAGCCCTCAGCCCTGCTGCGCTGTGCAGAGGAGCTGGTCCTGGGCAGAGCTGTCTCTCTGCAGTGCTGCCGCTTGCCAGGAGCTCCCTTGGTCCCAGCTTAGCAACAGAGGAGCATCCCATGATGTCCCTTTCTCTGTCCTCTCTGGGCTCCCTCCCGGTGCCCCTGGAGCTCTGGGGGAACCTGCTGTGAAACAGGCTCAAGTCAGCACTGATTTCCTTGTCTCAGCTAAGGAGAGACACTTTTTTTCCCGCAGAATCATTTCTCTCATTCGAAAAATTTTACGATCCAGGAATCAGCTTTTCACTGTCCCGTCTTTGGACATGACGACCAGACAGGGGCACAAAATGATCTAATTTGCCTTTTCTGAGGGAGGGGATTCTACCCCCATTCCATGTCTGCAGTCCTCAGCTACCCCCACACACAACACAAACCCACAGGAGATGGATTCCTCTGGCCTCAGTTCAGGTGCACACGCAATAGACACTGACTTGTGAGCTCCTTGTTTCAGCTCCCGTGCTAATGAATGGAGGCAGAGGTCAAGACTGATGTGCTGAGATGCAAAGACGAGGTGACATGTGAAGTGCCAGAGGTGATGCACAATACATGGAGCTGGCTGCAAGCTGAGTGGAGCAATGCGGAGAGGAGAGGCAGCATCTGGGGGCAACTTCTTGTAGGCCGGTGGGGAATCCCTTTGGCCAATAGAACTGACATCAGATACCCACTTTTAGGATGAGAGAATCTTTATTTCTTATGTTTGGGGCAGCCTATGCCGGCATTTATTTGATGAGTGGAGTCTGGAACCACAGACAGAGCTAAGTTTCTCTCTGTCTTTTCCATCAGCTGGGTTGACTCCAGCTCCTTTGACTGTAATGGCAGCGGTGTCATGAACATCCCTACGTTGTCTGATGATACTCAGGGAAGTTGTTCCTTCTATTGCCAATTACAGACCTGCAGTGTTACGTGAGGTGCCAAGGCTCTCGCACACCCCTCCTGCACTGGGCAGGGACAGCGATGGTCCTGTACGGGACAGCCATCCCCTTTCGCACTGATGTGTGACCGACACCCCGGACAGCACTGCAGACAGATTCGGTGTCTTTGTGAAACAAACTGGTTGCCACCACAGGAGTATGGCATGTCCATCATTTCTCTATCCAGTAGATGTAAGGCGGTCCATAAATAGGAAGCACACTGCACTGGAGTCTCCACGTATGTGTCTACACATTTGAACTTCTGCTTTTTCTCTCCACCAGCCTTCACTCACCCCCTTGATGATACAGCTGAGGAACGGACCAACACTTTTCACAGTGGGCCTCTCAGCAGCACCTTGTCAGTCATGGAGATCACCTTCATGTCCATCAAGGCCCTCCAGGGCAGCAGAGACACCACTGCCAGGTCTGCACTTCCCAGCCCTGTTTCCCTCTGACCTTGGGGACAGCAGGGTTTGCTCACTCGACATTCAGTTTCAGCTTTATGTTTTTCTCTACCAGTCACTCTTTCTGTACTATGAAGGAAACTTTTGCACACATGGGAACTTGGATTAGAAACACCGAATCACAGAATCATTCTGCATGGAAGAGACCCTCAAGATCTTCGAGTCCAACCATAACCCAACTCTAGCATTAAACCATGTCCCTGAGAACCTCATCTAAAAGTCTTTTAAACCCCTCCAGGGGTGGTGACTCCACCACTGCCCTGGGCAGACTGTTCCACTGCCTCACAACCCTTCCCATGAAGAAATGTTTCCTAATGTCCGACCTGAACCTTCCCCGGCACAACTTAAGGCCATTTTATCTCGTCATATCACTTGATAGATGGGCGAAGAAACCAAGAGCCTCTATGCTACAATTTGCTTTCAGAGAGCTGTGCAGAGTGAAAAGGTCTCCCCTCAGCCTTCTTTTGTCCACGCTAAACTGCTTCAGCTCCCTCCACTACTCCTCATCAGACTTGTGCCCCAGACCCTTCACCAGCTCTGATCCCTTCTCTGAACTCACTCCAGCACCTCATGGTCTTTCTCATAGTGAAGGGCCAAAAACTGAACCCAGGATTCAAGGTTCGGGCTCACCAGTGCCCAGTACAGGGGGCGATCACTTCCCTGGTCCTGCTGGTCACACTATTCCTGATACAAGCCAGGACGCTGGTGGCTTTTTTGGCCACCTGGGCACACACTGGCTCATGTTCAGCCACTGCCCATCAACAGCCCCAGATCTTTTCCACCAAGTAGCTTTCCATCCACTCTTCCATGATCCTGTAGCGTTCATGGGGTTGTTATGACGCAAGTGCAGAACCCAGCACTTGTTCTTGTTGAATCTCATGAAATTGACCTCAGCCCATTGATCCAGCCAGTCCAGATCCCTCTGTAGAGCCTTCCTACCTGCCAGCAAATCAACACTCCCACCCAATTTGGTGTCATCTGCAAACTTATTGAGGGTGCACTTGATCTCCTCATCCAGATTGTGAATAAAGAGACTGAATAGAACTGGCCTCAATACTGAGCCCTGGGGACACCACTCATGACCGGTCTCTAAATGGATTTGGTTCCGTCCACCACAGCTCCAGCCACTTCTTTACCCATCGTAGATACACCCGTCCACGCAATGAGCTGCAGATTCTCCAGGAGATGCTGTGGGATAGGGTGTCAAAGGCCTTGCTGAAGTCTAAGGACACAGCATCCACAGCCTTTCCCTTATCTACTTGATCACCTTGTCATAGAAGGGGATCAGGTTGGTCAAACAGGACCTGCCTTTCATAAACCTGTGTTGACTGGGCCCGATCATATGGTTCTCTTATATGAATCCTGTGATATCACTCAAGATCATCTACTCCACAACCTTGCCCAGCACCAAGGGCAGACTGACAGGTCTGTAGTTCACCAGGTCATCCTTCCAGCTCTTCTTGTAGATGGCTGTCATCATGGCCAACATCCAGTCAACCGGGACCTCCCCACTTAGCCAGGATTGCTGGTAGATAATGGAAAGTGGCTCAGTGATCACCTGTGCCAGCTCCCTCAGCACCCTTGGGTGTATCCCATCTGGCCTCATAGACTCATGGGTGTCCAAGTGGTGCAGCAGGTCTGTGTGCACATACGCAGGCACATCGCAAGAAGAGCCAGAGGCCACGGATGCATTTGCAAAGAGCAAGTTTTATTTTAGTTACCTCTCTACTGGGGGATCTCCGAAGCCACACCTAAGCTCCCAGGCAGAGGTGACACAAACGGGGACGCAGGCGCTGGTCAGTTCAGCCCTGCTGGAAGATCGCTGGGCCTGCTGAGCTCGCCTGTATTTCAAGGCTTCAGGCAGGCGCAGCCTCCTGCTCTTTCTCACAACAAAGCAGGAATCTCAGACATAGTGATAAGGTGCCCAGAGTTTCTCCCAGGCCTGTGTTATCTAACACAGAGCTTCTGCTCATCAAGCACACAAGGTCAGTAAGACAATTAGTGTGATGTGTGTGCTTTTTCTACAGACAGGTGCAAGTCACTTGAGCGTATTTACATTTAACTAACCTCCTCGCCAAATCTTCCGCTATATCCCCATACAAGGTCACCAACCATTTCTCTTTGGATGGTTTGGATTTCATTCTGCTCCCCATCCCTGTCTTCTGGCTCAGGGGGATGGGGACCTGGAGCACAACTGTTCTGACTGTTAAAGACAGAACAAAGACAAAGAAGGCATTTAGCATCTCAACCTTTCCCTCATTTTCTGTCACTATGTTTCCTTCTGTATTCACCAGGGGATGGAGATTCTCCTTGGCCTTCCTCTTGTTGCTGATATATTGATACAAATTGTGGGAGATTTGAGGGATTTCCTTGAAGTTAATGGACATTGTATGGAACTGAAGTGAATAGTCATCTGAGGCCTTTGCATCCAGCAAGAGAGCAAGAGTCGAGCAGCCTCCATGCCTTATGTGACTTTGTGCAGCCTTGAGCAAGTGAAGAAGAGTCAGCAAGTCAGCAATTTAGTAGATACTTTTTGCTTAGCACTAGAGCTCATGCAGATTTGTAAAATACAATTATTTGTTAGTTTGCGGTGTGTGAATAGTAACTATTGACCAATTACATGTGGACAGGTCAAAAAGATACTTAAGGAGAATTGTAATAATAAATGGCTTCACTTGAATTCACATTGGATTGTGCGGAGTCCGTGACTTTCGCCCTCCCATGTAATTAGTCCTGACACCGTACCCACAGCAGTGTGTGCATATTGCCACCCCCTAGATGCGTTAGGGGGCTGATAAAATCCACCTGACAGATATGCAAGGCCCACTGACCGCGTTTTATCTTTTCCCATGGCCTACATAATGCCCTTAAATGTACCCGAGTACAAGTAGCACAAAGATCTGTGCATGTTTTACAAGTCTAAAATAGCAAAGGGGTTTGATTGTGAGCCACGTTCCGTGCACGTGAAGTATAAGCTGATTGATGTCCACAATCTATATGCACGTTTAGACCTTGAGCATGCAGCTTGGCAGAGGCGATATTATTTACTTCCCTGTTGTTTTGTGACTTAAATGTACCAACTTTATTGTGCTCTTCTATTAACCCTTCACAAGGGGAATCCACCTCCACAGAAAAATAAAAGGGATGGAAGTTTTGCGATGCTCTAAAAATCCCCCAAAGGCATGCAATTGTGTTACTGTGGCTGGTACGGAAAACTGCTGGACTGTTTGGTATTTCTCTAAGCTGTCCATGCCAAACTATTCCTAAAAATAGTGCAGTAGCACTAGGGCCCTGTGTTTTCATTGGATTAGTTGCCCGGTCTTGGTCCTGTAAATGAAATTTCAGGATTTGCCAGCTACTTTAGTTTCTTATTGTGACACTGCCATGATCATCAATATAATGGCAAACAGAAATGGTACCTGACCAGAGTGCGACATTAGCTGCTATCATTTGGTGGCAAATGGAGGGACTGTGTTTGTCAGGCAACATGGAGGGACTGCAGAGATGCTGCTCACTATTGTAGGAGGAAATTCATGCTGCCAAAGCTCCATTAGAATTGAAGCTGTTCAATACTGTGAAGGGCAATCAAGAGAGCTTTTTAAATGTATGAATAAAAGCAAACTAGAAATAAACTAGAAATAACTTCGGCTCATTACTCAATGAGCATGGTCACCTTATTAACAGGAACATAGGCAAAGCTGAGATGTTTAGTGCTTTCTTCACCTCCTGTGCACCAGCTCCTCCTGCTCTCCTGTGTAAACACTGCACAGTTTAATAAACAGTAAAACACTTTCCTCAGCTGTGTGTGTAAGTTGGATCTGATGAGGTCCACCATCCACAAGGGACATCCACACAAGAACTGGTTTACACAGAGAGATAGGAGAGGATAGAAATAAGCACAATGAACTTGTTGTCTGCCATGTTAATTAGATCTCTGAAGAATGGGGCAAGTTCGTAACTCCCTGAAGCTCAAAGCGGAAACCAGAGAGTTGAGAGGAAATGAATGACCAAAGAGCAAGTGGAGGAGAAACCTGAGAGCACTGGGAAGGGCAAATGTCCAGACAGTGCTGGAAAGTTGTCCTTTGACAGGGACATTGAATCAGGAGAGGTGGGAACTCCTGAATGACGAGGGAGGTGAAATAATAGAGTGTTGGTAATAGAAGTACAGGGGAAGACCGATATCTCTTCTCCTGCTCTTAGTACACTTCCCATTAATTCACTTTTTGGCTTTTTTTCTCTTTGTTTGTTATAATATGTAAAAAAATCCAAAAACAAAACCAAAAATCTCACCAAAAAAACACACACAAAAAGCCAACACAAAAAACATTAAAAAAAAAAAAAAACAGAAACAAAAACCGAATCCACACAAACAAACAAACCCCCCAAAAAAACACCGACAACCAAAAAAGAACAACAAAGCAGTGCACCTTTCAAGGCAGACATCAGTCATCAGTTGTCCCCTCATAAACAGCCAGTGCTGTTTTAGGGGCCCCAATGTACCTGAGGTGCCTGCCTGGGACTGGCATCTATCACACAGGACCTGGGGAGACCAGAGCACCTTGCAGTGCAGGTGGAGCCTGGGCAGGGGGTCCCTCACTATAGGAAAGATCTTGGGGTGTTGGACTGAGTGCAGAAAAGGGGAACAAGGCTGTTGAGGGTCTGGAGCACAAGTCTGCTGAGGAGCAGCTGGGCGTTCTGAGGGTGTTTATCCTGGAGAAAAAGATGCTAAGAGGAGACCATTTTGCTCTCTACAGCTCTTTGAAAGGAGATTGTAGCATGGAGGGTGTTGGTCTTATCCTATGTAGCAAGTGACAGGATGAGAGGAAATGGCCTCAGATTGTGCCAGAGAAGGTTCAGAATTGATATTAGGAAACATTTCCTCATGGAAAAGTTAGTGAAGCAGTAAAACAGCCTGCCCGGGGACGTGGTCGAGTCACCATTCTTTGTTCCTTAGCACAGCTTCTAGGAGGATCTGTTCCATGATCTTCCCAGGCACAGGTAAGAGGCTGACAGGTCAGTAGTTTTCAGGATCCTCCTTTCTACAACAGAGAAACACTGCCACACAGCACAGCTTGGAACGTGGAGACTGGACATGAGCAGGAAGAAATGTCACCCAAAGGGCAGTGCTGTGGCACAAGAAATTATCCAGAAGGAGCATGAGATCAGTCCATGTCCTTGTGTTTCCAGGAGCAGAGCATGAGAGTGGAGACACACCAGTCAATGTATGGAAATACCAGGGTGAGAGCAAGGGGAGGAAGCGAGATGGGTGCCTACAGCCTGCAGGGAAACAGAGGCAGCTGTGGGACAGTGTAGGACAACCTGTGGTGGAGATGGCAAAGGGCACTGGCAAGGCTGGATGTCACCAAGAGAACCCAAGCCTTTGTCCCCTTGGCTATGGCCATGGCCTCTGCCACCAAGGCCTGTGAGGAGACATGTTGTCCTCAGGCACTGGGGCACCTCATGGCCTCCTTGCACACCCCCAGTAAGGCTGGGAGCTGCCACACCATTGTCCTTCACTCAGCATCACACAGCCCACATCCCCCTGGCCCAGGAAGAGCCCTGAGCAATGTGTGAGGGACAGGATCTGCCTTCCCAGGGGCTGGGGGTCAGGCCTTGGCCTCTGTGCTTCACCCAACTAAACCAGGCTTTTTTCAGCACCTCAGCTGCCTGCACATTTCCCTTTGTTTATCTGCCACCATGGCCTCCAATTCTCTGCTCTAACGAGTCCCTGGGGAGGTTCTGCTGGTACTTGTCCTCAGTGGAACTCATTAATACTTCAAGGTACTTAGTACTTTTTCTTCTGGCTTTGACTTCTGGAAAGGTTTGTGCAATCTCCTCTCAGCACCTGAGTAATGTTCAAGGACTCAGCACCAAATCACCATGGAGCTCATTACACTGAATAAACCTCTAACAAACCATGTCTCTTCTTGTAATTTACTTCTAGTCTTGTACTGCCAATTAGGGAAGTGTCCTAGTGTAGTTATGGAGAAAGATTTCAAAAATCTGCTAATAAAATGTATTTTTTGGTTAAAGGGTGTATTTTATTACTTTTCAGTGTGGAGAAGAGATGACTGCAGCATTATCTGATGTGGATCCAGGGTCTCTCCTAAGCAGGTCTGGACTGGCTGGAGAAGCTGTCCCTTGAGCTCTCACACCGTGTGCACAACCTTGCTCCTCACCTCCCCAACCCCATCGTTTCTCTCATGGCCCCCTGGGCCTTGCATCCCTTTTCCTTACACCAGATTTCTCCACTGCAGTCTGCAGCTGGATGTGCCAGCTCCTTTGCACCAGCTCCCACCTGCTCTCCTTGGAGACCTGGCTGCACACAGCAAACAGGGACTTTGCTTTACCTTTGAACAAACAAAATAACACTGATGAGAGTAATGGTTAAAAAAACCCACATTCCTCAACTGTACATCAAGGACAAACTGCCACCACTGAGGTTCACCTTCTCCAAGGCAGAAACATGCAAGAAATGTTGTAGACAGAAAGAAAATTATGAAATAAACACAATAAAAGAATTGGCTAAAGACAGAATTAGACAGACTACTGAATGACAAGGAAGCTTTTAACTCCTTGAAGGTGAAAGCAGCAACTGGATTGTTGACAAGTGTCTGAGTGATCAAACAGTAAGAGGAAGGGAAATCCAGAGAGCAATTGCAAGTGCTTGTGTGCAGATCAGCTGCTGGAAATGGGACTTCAGACATGGTCAGTTTAGTTAGGGCAGGAGGAAATACATGGAGGATGAGGGAGATCAGATGCACAGATAACAGAGAGAGTGCTGAGAAGGCAAATGTAGTGGAGGATCAAAAGTTCTCCTCTTGCTCTTAATGCACATCCTGAAAAGTCTCATTTTGATCTCATGGGAAAACACTTCTATTTAATGTATTCAAAACAAAGAGAGGAGAATTACAACACCAACAAATTTTGATGTTTAAAGTTACAAAACACATTTCCTTCATCTACATCTTTCAATTGGTTTCTTTTTCCCTTCATTTTTAAAAAAATGTTCTCTAGATTTCTCTCCTACCAAAGCCTCCAGCATAAAGAAAAATAATCCTTGTGTCTTGCACGGAGTCGAAGGCACCAAACAATCCACTGCCATGGACTGTCAGTGCCACTTTTTACCCTTGGCACACAGTGAGTTGTGCTGGAAGCTCTTGGCCACTCTTGCCTGATGGAGGAAAGAAGGATAAAAAGGTTAAATGAACTGTTCTCTGTTTAGATGACCATGTTGACAGTGATCTCAACAGAACTCTGTTATCTGTCTTTCTAAGTGATCATAAGGAAAAAGAAATATATATATGTGTTGGTAAATATATAGGAAAATACATAATTGTGTCCAGTTACTCAGCAAAATACATTCCCTAGCAGCACTCTCAAAGGAAGAAAATCTCTTCTGAGAAATTTCTGTCTCCCAGGCTTCTGTGGCTTGAGACAGGAATCTGGAGAACAACCAGCAGTGGATGGGGATCAAGTCAGAGGTCACTGGAACTAACACAATCCTTTCCAGTCTATGGGACAGCAGGGGCAGCATCCCAGGAGCTGAGACAGCAGGATGATGTCACAGGGAGGCCACTCTCCTCCACCTTGGAAAGCTCATGGAGACTGGGGGGACTCCCTGACCACTGGCAGCTCTCACACAGTGTGTGCACTTTTCAGAATGGCCAAAGGGTGAGCAGGGGAACTAAGGGCTGTGCCCCAGAACATGTCCACTGGGACCCCATTTCTGGGTGTCTGGAAGAGAAGGTGACGGGGTTTACCCAGGGCAGGCTGTGCCTGTCCATCCTCTTTGTTTTCTGTGAGGAAAGGACAGGGTTTGGATGTGGGCAGAGCAGTGGTGGTCTGATACTTGGAAGTCAGCAAGGCATTCGGTGTCATCCCCCACAACATTACTGTGTTCAAGGTAGGATATTATGGTCTGTGTCAGTGTGTAAGTAGATGGGTAAAACGCAATCTGGATGGTTGGGCTTAGAAAGGTGCTATAGAAAGTGAGAAACTTTCCAGTCCTGAGGACAGTCAAGCACTGGAAGTTGTTTCCCAGGAGTGCGCACTCACTCTGTCCCAGAAAGTGACCAAGATGTGTTTGGATCAAGCCCTGAGTAATCTGGTCTGACCCTGCTTTGAGCGGGAGGTTGGTCAAGACATTTCCTGTCATCACATTGAGCCTGAATGACGCTGTCCTTTCATCCCCTTCATGTTTTCAGTTTAGACAAAGCTCTCAGGTGCTTCCTGACCACAGGAATAATTCACATGAGGTGCAGGGCTGCTTTACAAGTTCCTTAAACAGCCCTGACCACAACTTTTGCATCACTTTTCCTTTGCCCCAACCCAGGGCCTTTTTTGCTGTCCTAATTCCCTTGCAGAAAGAACTGCCCATATTGCTAACCCTTTCAGAGCAGGTTGTTCAAGAGGTGTCAACATCCATGTACAGAGTGTGCACATCAGCCAGACAGCAAAGCCACCATTACAGAAATGGACACGAGGCTCTTGACCAGCTCCTTGAACCCAGATATCAGCGTGACATGTCTGCTGAGATTCCAGGGAACACCTGAACTGTAAGTGTACAGCATATGAGTCCTCGATGGGTGACTTGTCTCCTGACCCATGTGGTGCTTTAGGCTGTGAGGAGAATCAAAACCAGCCATTTGACTGGGGTAGTTCCATTTTACACGTGTCACACAGGGCAGATGAAGGGAGCTCAGAACTCCAGACTCTGCTGCACAGCTGGGACTGCAGAGACTGGAAATGCAGGTGACAGTGTGTGTCAGTGCACACCACATAAAGATTCTGGCGTCCTTTGTGCCTTTGTACCAAAGCCCAGCCTGCTCAGATTTTGAAAGGATTGCTCCAAAGCCTGGTGACCCAAATCTCTACAACTGTCTCTCCTCAACAGCCTTTTACCCCAGGAAGGGGAAACTGCCAATGCAGGCACCAAACCAATGCCCAACCTGCCTGGAGAGCCAGGGCAGTTGTGCCACACAACAGCAGCCTCTGAGGGAAGCTGGAGGTGATGGAATTGAAATGGTTCCAACCCAAATCATAGAATCATGCCATCATAGAATCATTTATTTTGGAAAAGACCCTTAACAATATAGAGTAGAAATGTAAATCAAATCACTAATCGCCACATCTCCACATCTTCTAAATACCTCCAGCAATGGAAGCTCCAGTCCTGAGCTGGCAGGACACCATTGGCTGCAGTTGGACATAAGATACTGGTCATGACTGTGAGTTCAGCCCTCGCTGGCAGAATGTCTCACATCGTCACTGAGGAGGGCAGGGGGTTGGGAGATGGGAGCACGTTTCAGTTTCCAGATCCCAGCACAGAGCCCAAACCACCCTGCCCTTGAACTCTGGCATCCCATTTCCTGAGACGCAAAGCTGATGGCCTTATGTGGATAATCATGTTAAAAGGCACGAATAATCCTTCAAGTGTTTGTGTAATTTGTCTCGGAATCTGTACTTATATTTAAATATCTGTAAAATAGTACCCTGCATCTGTGGTAGCCCCTGTGGCAATGACAATTAAATAAGTATTTGCACTATAAGGCTTCATAAGCCATCCACAAGCACACATCTAAGTGGTTCAGATGAAGGGTGGTCTGGCAAACGTCACCCTTTGTGTCCCCAGGTGCATGGACACTGCCCATGTGCCTCTGCAGAGAGTGGCAGGTGCTGGATCCCCTTCTCGGGACAGACTCCTTCCAGGAGAGACACAGACACAGGGGGAACTCATCAGAGCTTTACGGAATTTCACTCGGTATCAGTTTTGAAACATTGGATGCTGTCCTGTGACTGCCCTTTCTGCACAAATGATCATACAAAGACAACCATTTAGTAAGACACGGTCATAAAGGGGCTGTTATGGACAAGAAAGCTCACCATGAACTCAGAAGAGAGCGAGGAAGTTTATAATAAGCACCAGGAAGAACCAAGAAGCTCAAGGCCTCTTCTGAAGAGCAGGAGGCCCTGAGCAGCCGTGATTGGCCATGTGTAGGTGTGGGAGAGGGTCAGGGCATGTCAGGGAGAAGCAATGAGATGGATGATGGCTTCGGTGAACCCTTCCAGCCATGTCTGAGCCCAGAAATGGAAAGCATTTGATGTCTGCAGGTGGAGGAGGAACAGGAGGAAGATTTTCCTGGGAATGTGGAAGGAAGAAAGGCCTCTCTTGGGCTAATCATGTATGACAGTGACATTTCCATCCTGTGGGCATGGCTGTGCCTGGGAGATGGGGAATGGCTGCTGCTGGGGTGTTTGTGCTCAGTCATGGCCCATGAGCTGACCCTGCTCTGCTCCTCTCTTACACTGCCCACACTTGGATGGACCTCAGGACTCACCCATGAACCTGGAGGAAGCAGGAACCTCCTGGAGTGCTGGCCCTATACAGAACAAGAAGAGTGAAAGGTTTGTGAGACACATGGGAGTGCAGGAAGAGAGTGGTCTATGCGTAGCAGTATTTGTGTTAAACGCAAGAAGAGGACCTGAAGAACATGAGCCGGTCATGCTAACGTGGAATAGACTGATTTTTCTTTTTCATTTTAGAGCAGTAGAAGAAGGAACGTGTGCATTTCCGTGCTGGGGCGTGGATCTAAATTGAGGATTCGAGCAAGTTTGGGACTGGGACAGTTTAGGTGATTGGTGACCATTGTCAAGTGTTTGAAAGAAGATGAATGGGTTTTGAGGACCTCACAGGCATTGCCAAATCCTCAGAAAAACAGAGCCCTGTGGTTAAAGAAACAGCACTTGGCACCAAACCCACACCCAAACCACAAATACCCTCCCAGTGACCACAGGCAGAGCCTGAGAAACATAAGAGAGAAAGGGTCTCCTTTGCCTGGTCCTGGGGTCAGCCATCCTGATGATAAAGAGACATGAAGGGCTCACGTGGCATCAGAGCCATCCCCACATCACCTTTACCACCTGTAACCAGTGTCTCCAAGTCTTTTCTTCACCAGCCTCCAGGGACAGGGACCTGCACTGGTTGTTTCCTTCACAGCTGTGTCAGTGATGGCCCTTCATGGAGTCCCAAACACCCTCAAAAACTTGGGATTTGCTTCTGCTTTTCGCTTCATTGGACGTTTGTTCGTTGTTTCAGCAGCTGCAGTTCAGGATCATGGCAGCAGAGGGCTCATGAGCATGTAAAATGCTCTTACAAGCCAAGGCTCTGTGCATCATTTTCCCGAAGTCTTCAAGTCTGGTGTGGATGGTTACAGAGATTTCAGGAATAGCCAAACAGAGAGCATTTCCAGCATAAACAGCAACAAATCAGTATTTCTTCTATTTCCTTCCCTACTCGCCCTTCCCTCCCTTTCCAGAACAGTTGGTCTCAGCAGTGTCCTGTTCATATTGATCAGGAGCGTTTCCTGATAAATATTGAATATATCGGAAAAGTGGATGTCTAAATCATCATGTGAGTGGGGAGACAGGCCAGGACACCTCAAGAGGAGTCACACTCCTCTGGACCAAGATGTGGGTGTCTCTGGGAATCTCAGGTGCCACAGTACAGTGATACTTGTGTTCAGGGAGCTGGTCAAATGACCCATCTCCTGTTCTGTAATGGTGTCTGAGTTTGCTCAGGTCAGCCCTGACTTGAGCCCCATCCACTGCTGGGTGTTCTCCAGACTCCTGTCTTCAGGAACAAAGTCCCAGGAGACCTTGCTGGTGAAGATGGAGGCAAAGAAGCCATGAAGAACCTCAGTCCTGTCTGATTCTACTCTTACAAAGTTCAGCAGCAGGCCCACGATCACCCTGTTTGTTTCTTACAGTAAGGAAGCTGTATCAGCTCATCTTGCTGCCCTCAGCCTCCCCTGCAGGTATCAAGTCCAACGGAGCTTTGGCATCATCCCCACATCCATGGACAAGGTTTCTAAATTCCTCCTTTGCAGCTTCCCCTGCTTCCACCTCCTGTGTGCTGCGTTTTTGCCCTGGAGCTCCATCAGTTCAGAAGAGCAGCCTCACAAGATAAATGCTTCTTTTCATGGGTACTCACAGAGATCACTCTTTTGCTTGGAGCAGGCTGTCCTGTAAGGCTGATCAAATTTCCCGACCTCCTTCACACCCACTTCCATGTCACCACTTGTATTGTCCACCACCCCCCAGTATGTCAAAGTCTTCTCCTCTGGAGCCCACCAGCCTGTGCTCTGCTGCTGGCCTTCCTCTCTCCCCTCTGGTGCCTGGGACCCCACTCTTTCCTGGTCACAATAGCCAAGGTGGACACTGATGTTCACATCCCTCACCAGCTCTTCCTTCTTCATCAGTACCAGATCCATGCGAGCATCACCCTCATTGGCCCACCAGGCAGACATGTTAAGAAGCTGGCCCAAGAACATCTGGACTGCTGGCACCTGCCACTTTGACTGGCCATTTACTGCCAGGGCCATTACATTTCCCCATAGGAATCTGCTCATTGACTGGAGACGTCCTAAGGTTGTTGACAGAAGATCTTTTACATTTCTTCTCCATGATCAAGTAGTTTGTAACATCTGACTGAATTTACATGGCGATGTCTTGGAATTGGGAGTGGGTGTGGGTGTGCTACAGTTGTCACATCTCTGAGAAGACAACAGGAGTTTGAACAACGTCAGACAGAACCGATTTCAGCTGCTCCAAGATGGACACATTCCTTGCCAAATCTGAGCCACTCAGTGATGCTGGCAGCACCTCTGTGATTCTTTTACTTGAGAAAGGGTAAAAAACAACTGTGCTTTTTGCCTTGTTATCATCTTCCAAGAGCCTCAGCTCCATTTTCCCATTCCTGACTGTTCCATCCTGACCAACTCTTTCTGGTTTGTAAGTGTGAAGTCCCACAGGGCACCTCACCTCACTGACTCCTCAGTCACCCGTGTCAGGAAGATGTTGTCAATGAGCTCCAACCCCTCCTGGATGGCTGGTACCTTGCAGATATTGGGATATCTCAGGTCTGCCAGGAGGACACCGTCCTGGAAACATGAGGCTTCTTTCATTTGTCTGAAGGAGGCCTCATCTAATTCCTCTTCCTCATCACTGAGTCAGTAGCTGATGTCCAGTGACCACAACACTGCCCATGTTGTTCTCCCCTCTCGTGTTGACTCCTCATTGTTCAGCTGACATTGTCTGTCCCCAGGCAGAGCTCCATGCATTCCTGCTGCTCTCTGACATAAAGGACAACTTCCCCTTGGAGTCCAGACATGGCGTTATGAGCACCAAACCCACAAGACCCCACAGTTTCTCCAGGAGGTGATATCTGTAGTGTCCTGTAACTCCTCATGCTGTTCTCTTGTGAGAGACACCCTCATCAGGATAAACCATCTGCATACAAACATCAACAGCTGAGCTTCAATCAAAGGAGAGTCCAGACCTTGAGAAGCATTGGAGTTCCACCATCAGGAATCTCATAAATTTTAAAAGAAGTGACCAGTTCTGTATTGGGGCAGGAGAACAACCCCATTCATGAGGACAGAGCAGGACCTGACATACTGAGCAGTGACCCTGAGGAGAAGGGCCTGGGCACTCCAAGGTCCCCACACAAGCCCGTGGTGCACGCTCACCATGAACAAGGCAGCTGCACATGGGATTGCATGAGGAGGAGCGTGGGGACCCAGACACCTGGAGTTCTCATCCCATTCGGTTCAGCACTGGTGTGACCCCACACACACGGGGGTGTGCCAGTGTGCGGCTTCCCAGTTTGGAGAAGCAGGGAGGAACTGCAGAGTGCAGGGCTCTGCCAAGGCAGGTTCAGGACCTTGTGCACATGGTGTGGGATGCTGAGGGACCTGGGCTGCTTTGGGCCAGCAGCGCTGGGGAGGCTGCAGCAGTGCAGGAGTAGCCTGAGAGTGCTTGAAGGGTGGTTTCAGAGGTGGTGGAGGTTTCTTCATAGTGGGAAAGAGCATGAGAAAGAAATAATGGCACAAAGAGCAGCTGGGGGGGTCCAGGCTGGACATGAGCAGCAAGGAATGTGACTGGAAGGGCAGTGCTGTGGTGGAGCAGGTCAGCAGAGGGAGTCTGCATCAGCCCAAGGCTTTGTGCTCCAAGGAACAGCTGGGGAGGATGCAGAGATCTCAGCAAAGGAAGGAAGATGCTCAGACAAGAGCAAGGTGGGGCAGCAGGGGGGATGTCTGCAGCCTGCAGGGAAAGAGGTGCAGGGGATGCCACAGCACAGGACAGGCTGTGGTGGAGATGATCAAGGGATGTAAAGAGGCTGAAAGCCCCACCAGACATGAGCTCCTTCTCCCCTTGGCTATGGCTGTTGTCTGCACCTCTGATGCCTGTGAGGAGACACCTTGTCCTTCCAGCACAGGGGCCTCATGGCCTCCTTGTCCCCAGTCAGGAGCCTGGGAGCTGTGGGACCATAGTCCTGCCCTTGGCCTTGCACAGCCCCACATCACACTGTCCAGGAAGGGCCCTGGGCAACGTGGGAGGGACAGGATCTGACTTCCCAGGGCTGGGGGTCTGGGCTTGACCCTTTAGTTAATGAAACACATCCAGGTTTACTCAGGATCAGAGCCACCATTACTTTACTTTTCCTGACCTGTCTTCACTGCCTCCAATTTTCTACTCTAACTGACCCTGGATATTGTTTCTCAGTAGGTTCCCTCACTGGGACCCATTAACATTACAAAAAACTTTGGAGTTTGAATCTGACTTTGACTTCTTGAGAGGTTTCCTCACCTTCCCCTCAGGGTCTGATGTCCATGGACTCAGCAACAAACCCACGAGAGGGGTCATTAAAGGGCCTTGGGCTGCTCCTGTGCTGCTGAGCTGGGCTGGGCTCCTGGGACAGAGGGAGCTCCTGGCAAGCTGCAGCGCTGCGGAGAGACAGCTCTGCCCAGGAGCAGCTCCTCTGCACAGCGCAGCAGGGCTGAGGGCTCTGCCTGGGGATCTCAGGGAGACGAGCAAGGCAGAGAGAGATTAAAGGTGGTCAGGACTGGGAGGATGACTGAGAGCTTACTGGAGGAGGAACCTTTGCAGCCCTTGCCATGGTAAGTCTCTGGGTGCAGGGCAATGCAGCTGTAGCTCCTGGAGGCATCTCCTAAAACTGGCACAGGCACAGCTGGTGGGATCTGTAAGGAGGGGATCTTGTCAGGCAATGTTGAACAGCTGTGAAGCTGGGTGAGCACCCAGGGGTGCCCAGGGCTGTCCTGCAGAGCAGGGTCCCTGCAGCCCAGGGCTGTGCCGGGGCAGGGACTCTGCCACCTGCCAGGGTCAGCGCTCAGCCTGCCCGGGGAGATCCCATGGCAGCAGCTGTGGGTGCAAGGAGTGACCCCCGGCAGGGCAGGCAGGGAGCTTGTGGGGTTGAAGGGTGCTGTGTGGGTCAGGGCTGCTCAGAGCTCCAGATCAACCCCACAGACATGGCAGAGGGTTCTTCTGAACAAGGACATCAAGACAGCAACAGCTGCAAGGGAAGGAGTCTGTGCTTTCAGTTTCCACTCTTGGTTGTCTGGGTGTGCAGTGGGAGATGGGGATTTATTTCTCTCTTTGGAGAGGACACTGAGACCCCAGTTCTCGTTAGGACTTGTCTGAGCTGCTCCTGAGTCCCTGCACACACAGAGCTGCCCCTGGGCAGTGCCAGGAGGTGTGAGCAGGACAGAGCTGAGCACACAGCGGGTGGGACGGGGTCTGTGACACTGACAGGGAGCAGACCCAGGGACAGAGACACAGCTGCAGGCAGCACAGGCATGGACAGGGAAAGGGAGATGGACCAGAAATGCTGGGGAGGCGAGATTCAGTACCCCCCGTGCCATCCCCTGCAGTGCAGAGACGTTGCCCAGTGCAACCCCTGGTGTCCTCTCCTCCTCAGCAGAGCCTCTGCCCCAAAGCCATGGGGTCCAGGTCATGAGTCTCCACCTCAGCAGCTGGACCTCCAGGTGAAGGGTTCCTGGAACGTGGTACACAAAAAAGGTGCTAAAAGTACTTGCTCTACAGTGTCATTATGTGAGTGTCAGCAGCACAGTCGGGTAAGGAGGAGGTTCCACAGCATGCCCGTCTGCCTTTCTGCTATTGCTTTAATTTTTAGGAACACTTCAGTGTCCTTCCCTGTTTCTCCACCTCTCCCTGGTGCTCTTGCTGTATGGGATTGGCGTGGGAGTGTGGTTCCATTCTTGTTCTGACACCAACACTGGGGGTCTTGCCCCAGAGATGATTCATGGAAACCAGGTGCCTAAGCTGTATTTTAAGTTGTGATGAAATATGTTTCTCATTTTGTAAAAACAAAATAAACTGACATATCCCTCTTTCAGGGAGGAGGTTTTAATGAGAAACAGTATGTTTATTTTGCTCAGAGAAGTCTCCCCTAACTTGTCACTATCTTTTCCTCCTATGGCAGGTCCCCATGTTCACAGACATCAAATGTCCAACAGCAGCTCCATCACCCAGTTCCTCCTCCTGGCGTTCGCAGACACATGGGAGCTGCAGCTCTTGCACTTCTGGCTCTTCCTGGGCATCTACCTGGCTGCCCTCCTGGGCAACGGCCTCATCATCACCACCATAGCCTGGGACCAGCACCTCCACACCCCCATGTACTTCTTCCTGCTCAATCTCGCCCTCCTCGACCTGGGCTCCATCTCCACCACTGTCCCGAAGTCCATGGCCAACTCTCTGTGGGATACCAGGGTCATTTCCTATGCAGGGTGTGCTGCACAACTCTTTCTGTTTGTTTTTTTAGCTTCAGCAGAATTTTTTCTCCTGACCATCATGTCCTACGACCGCTATGTTGCCATCTGCAAACCCCTGCACTACGGGACCCTCCTGGGCAGCAGAGCTTGTGTCCACATGGCAGCAGCTGCCTGGGCCACTGGGTTTCTCTATTCTCTGTTGCACACGGCCAATACATTTTCACTGCCCCTGTGCAAGGGCAATGCCCTGGACCAGTTCTTCTGTGAAATCCCCCAGATCCTCAAGCTCTCCTGCTCACACTCCTACCTCAGGGAATTTGGGCTTCTTGCAGTTTGTATATTAGGCGTATTTGGGTGTTTTGTGTTAATCGTGGTGTCCTATGTGCAGATCTTCAGGGCCGTGCTGAGGATCCCCTCTGAGCAGGGACGGCACAAAGCCTTTTCCACCTGCCTCCCTCACCTGGCCGTGGTCTCTCTGTTTATCAGCACTGTCATGTTTTCCTACCTGAAGCCCCCCTCCATCTCTTCCCCATCCCTGGATCTGGTGGTGTCTGTTCTGTACTCAGTGGTGCCTGAAGCAGTGAACCCCCTCATCTACAGCATGAGGAACCAGGAGCTCAAGGATGCCCTTAGGAAACTCATTTCCTAGAGTTTTCTGAAGCAATAAACTGGCCATCATCTTCTATATAGGAGTTTTAATGTAGCTAATTACAGGCCCAGCCTGTCAACTGGATTGTCTGGTGGTGTTGGTTGTTTTCTTATTGTGATAATGTTGTCATTCCCTTTCTAATTCCATGTTGGCTTTTCTTTTATAACTGTTGGCTTTTTAAATGAGCAGCAGTGCTCTTCTTGTCTCTAAGCAGAATAAAGGGCTGTTTAGTGACTTGTTTTTCACTATATCTATCCTGCAAGGGCTTTTTAGAGCTGCAGAGATAGTTCCTGTGGGTGGGTGGAGGGGAAAAGAGCTCTCGCATGGGAGCACTGCCAGGGAGCACCAGTGCTTGGTCTTCCAGAGCTGTTCTGGTCCCACTCCCACACTCTCCTTCTCATCCCTTGTGTTGGTGCAAGGCCTGAGTGCTCTTGCAGCTTGGTCCATGTCCTGCTTTGTGTCACTCCTGTCAGCACAGGCAGGGACAGGCAATGGGCACTTGTATCACAGAACTGGCCTCAGTAACAGTACTTCCACAAGGAAAAGTGAATCTTCTTTGGGCAGTTCATGATGGTTTCTATCTTCTTGCAATGTTTCTCTCAAGCTTATTCCTACAAAAGTGTCCCACAGATGAAACTCCATTGTACATCTGAACAGTGTGTGTGTGCAGGGCTGGCACACAGCAGTGTCCTCTCACAGCCAGGCCTCCTGCTAGAGACCTGCAGGACCAGCAGAGCAGGGGCTGGACTGTGCCCCTGTGCACTGGACACCCCTCAGAAGGTGCCTCTGGTCAATCACCATCGACTGACCCTTCACAACCACCATTTCAAGCACTGACCTCTCACCCCAGCTCAGGTTCCCTCAGTGGGACCCATTAACATTACAAGAAACTTTGGAGTTTGAATCTGACTTTGACTTCTTGTGAAGTTTCTTCAGCTTCCCCTCAGGGTCTGAGGTTCATGGTCTCAGCATCAAAGCCACCAGAGGGGTCATTAAAGCACCTTTTGTGCTGCTGAGCTGGGCTGGACTCCCGGGACAGAGGGAGCTCCTGGCAAGCGGCAGCGCTGCAGAGAGACAGCTCTGCCCAGGAGCAGCTCCTCTACACAGCGCAGCAGGGCTGAGGGCTCTGCCTGCAGCACGGAGGGCACAGGAGCCAGGCGGAGGGAGGGGAAAGGCAGTGTAGGTTGTTGGTCGCTGAGGGCTCACTGAGAGACAAATCTTCACAGCAGTAACACGGTAAGTGTCTGGCTGTAGGACAATACAGCTACATTTCCTGGAGGGATCTCCTAAAGCTGGCACATGACACAGTTTTCAGGATCTGCCAGGTCTCCACAGCATCTCTGTTGTAGAGAAGAACACTCTCCAGAGCAGGGCTTCCCTGCTGCACTGTCAGTGGGGAAGGGCATGATGGCAAATTCTGCTGAGGGTGACTGCAGGGGAAGCACCCAGGGGTGCCCAGGGCTGTCCTGCAGAGCAGGGTCCCTGCAGCCCAGGGCTGTGCCGGGGCAGGGACTCTGCCGCCTGCCAGGGTCAGCGCTCAGCCTGCCTGGGGAGACGCCAACGACAAGGAGGGGAGAAGCTGTCGCATGAAGGAGCAAACCCTCTTGCACAGGAAAGGTGTTTCTGCTGTGGAGAGGGTGCTGTGTGGGTCAGCGCTGCTCACAGCTCCAGATCACATGCAGGACTTTTCCAAGGGGATACCTCAAGGACAAGATCAATGCAAGGATTAGCAGACAGGTAACGAGCTTTCCAGTCTTTTCAGTTTCCTATCCCAAGTGGTGAGGGGTGCAGGAAAGGATAAAGTGAAAATGAGCTTAAACAAGTCACTGAGACTCCTGAACTGCAACTCTGAGTGATCAGTACATCTGCCAGAAGGCTCATAACATCCCTTCACCACCCCCTGCCTGTGCACAGCACCTGCATCACCTTGGCTGGACCCCTCAGCCTAGTCTGACCTGTCCTGTTTTCCAACCTGCAAACAGGAAGATGCCCCCAGGCAGTGCCCTGTGAACAGGCAGGATCTGTAGGGCCAGGGGGAGGGCACAGAGGGTGGGATGGGGTCTGTGAGCACTGACAGGGAAGAGACATGGACAGGGAAACACCTCCCAGGGGGAGAATCTCCAGGCACCAGGGAAATGATCACAAGTGAGAGGAAAATAAACCCGGAATTGTTATGGGAGGGAGAGCAGAGGAAAGTCCCTGTGATCCCCTGCATTGCAGATCCCTCCTGTGAGCAGCCCCCTGGCCTCCTGTCCCACCCAGCAAAGCCTCTGCCCTCAGGGCCGGGGGCTCCAAGGCATGAAGCAGCTCCTGTGCAGCCAGAGCTCCAGTTCCTCTGCAGAGCACAGGGGCTGAGAGCAGCTGCCCGGCAATGTTGGTGTCTGGGAGGTGGCTGCACAGCTGGGGAAGGGTGACGCTGTCTGAGTGCCCGGCTGCCTCTGCCCTGGCCTCTCTCACACCCACCCTCACCGCATTGTCCTTCTTGCTCCCCTGCTCTGGGTCACTGCTGTTGGGATCTTGTTCTTGCTGTCAGGCTCTCTGGGGATGGCAGTTTCAGCTGCAGAGTCACAGCCTGATCTTGTGGGTCCTTTCCTGCAGGTGTGTCCATGGGAACACGTGTCCCAGCTTTGCTCTGCCCTGTGGGGCTATGGGCAATGCAGTCTGTGGGGCTGGGGTGTGAGCTGAGGCTCCCTGAATCAAATGCCATCTTGTCTGTCCCACTGAGGTTTTTTCCAAGCTGTGAGCTTCTCTTCACGATGCAAACCTGTCCCACAGCATCTGTGTATGTATGAAAGCACCATAGAAAAGCACAGAGGTGCTGCTCTCAGCAGTGTCTGCTGGCTTTTCAGGGCAACATGGGAGTGTGATCAGACTCCATCTCAGAAAGGTGCCAGCCCAGGGCAGCTGGAGCAAGACAGAGGGACAGAGCAGCTGCCCTCACTCTGCACTGACCCACAGGCATCCTCTGGTCTCACAGGACTCGCTCTGTTCTCCCTGAGTGCACCAGAAATGCTGAGGGTTTCTGACACCCAAGAACACTGCCCAGGGTGGGAGGGCAGAAGGAGCTGTAGGAACCCCAAACCTCTCCAACTCAGTTTCTCCGGCCTGGGGGTACAGATGCTGACAGTCCCTTCTGCACCAGGAGCGGTTCCAGCTGACACAGCTGAACCCCAGGACTGGCCCCTACCCACCCAATCACACAGGGTCAGGCTGACTGCTCAAGAGCCCCTGGGCAGAGACCCTGCTCTTCATTGCACACTCATCAAACACCGGCGAGGGTTCCAGCCAGGACGTTCTCCTGGAAAAAGAAAAATGCCTCTTTGTGGGGGGGTCTGTGGGGCATTGCTTTGGTTTCCTCCAGAGAAGTCTCATCTAAACCATTAGTGTCCTTTCCTCCTATGACAGGTCCTCATGCCCACAGGCAGCAAATGTCCAACAGCAGCTCCATCACCCAGTTCCTCCTCCTGCCGTTCTCAGACACACGGGAGCTGCAGCTCTTGCATTTCTGGCTCTTCCTGGGCATCTACCTGGCTGCCCTCCTGGGCAACGGCCTCATCATCACCACCATAGCCTGGGACCAGCACCTCCACACCCCCATGTACTTCTTCCTGCTCAACCTCGCCCTCCTCGACCTGGGCTCCATCTCCACCATTGTCCCCAAGTCCATGGGCAATTCCGTCTGGGACACCAGGGCCATCTCCTACACAGGATGTGCTGCCCAGCTCTTTCTCTTTGTCTTTTTCATTTCAGCAGAATATTTTCTTCTCACTGTCATGTCCTACGACCGCTACGTTGCCATATGCAAACCCCTGCACTATGGGACCCTCCTGGGCAACAGAGCTTGTGTCCGCATGGCAGCAGCTGCCTGGGCCACTGGGTTTCTCTATTCTCTGCTGCATACAGCCAATACATTTTCACTGCCACTGTGCAAGGGCAATGCCCTGGACCAGTTCTTCTGTGAAATCCCCCAGATCCTCAAGCTCTCCTGCTCACACTCCTATCTAAGGGAACTTGGGCTTCTTGTGGTTGGTGTATTAGTAGCATTTGGATGTTTTGTGTTCATTGTGCTGTCCTATGTTCAGATCTTCAGGGCTGTGCTGAGGATCCCCTCTGAGCAGGGACGGCACAAAGCGTTTTCCACCTGCCTCCCTCACCTGGCCGTGGTCTCTATCTTTGCCAGCACCTCCTGTTTCGCCCACCTGAAGCCCCCCTCCATCTCCTCCCCATCCCTGGACCTGGTGGTGTCTGTTCTGTACTCGGTGGTGCCTCCAGCAGTGAACCCCCTCATCTACAGCATGAGGAACCAGGAGCTCAAGGATGCCCTGAGGAAACTGATGACAGGATTATTTCCTTATAGCTATTAACTGTCCATCATCTTCTGCATAACAGTTATAGTGTAAATTGTTGTAGGCCCAACCTGTCTTCTGTATTTTTTGTTGCTGCTTGTGCTTTTTCACATGCGGTAATATTGTCATCCCCTTTCCAATTCTCTGTCTTCTTTGCTTACTGAGGGGCTGTGTGAATGAGAAACTGTGCTCTATGTGTGTTTCAACAAATTAAAAGGCCTTGCATCATCTATTTTTTTCTGAGATCCTTTACTCAAGACCTGCTTGGAGCTGCAGGGACAGTTCCTGCGGTCGGTGGAGGGGAAAAGAGTCCATCATGGCAGCACAGCAAGGGAGCAGCAGCGCTTGTTCTTCCAGAGCTGTTCTGGTTCCACTCCCACACTCTCCTTCTCATCCCTTGTGTTGGTGCAAGGCCTGAGTGCTCTGGCAGCTTGGTCCCCGTCCTGCTGTGTGTCAGTGCTGTGAGCGCAGGCAGGGACAGGCAAGCTCTGCTGTGACAGAGCTGGACTCACAACAGCCTTTCCGGATAGAAAGGTGATCTCCTATAGGCAGGGCCAGAAGGTTTATGTCTTCTTACTAAGCTTATCTCAAGAACATTCCCACAAAAGTGGCCACAGATGCAAACACCATTGTAAAGTTGAATATTGTGTGTGTGCAGGGCTGGCACACAGCAGTGTCCTCTCACAGCCAGGCCTCCTGCCAGAGACCTGCAGGACCAGCTGAGCAGGGGCTGGGCTGTGCTTGTGGGTGCTGGACACTTCATGGAATCTGCCCCAATCAGCATGGACTAATCCCTCACAACCTTCATTTCCAGCCCAGACCTCTTGCCCCAGTTCAGAGAGGTTCTTTGTCCCTCCTTGGAAAGACCCTAAATGGGTAGGTCAGAAGTCCATGTGTGCATTGTACAGATGAGATGTGAGCGTGAACATCATGTACATGAGGTGAGATGAACCCAAGTGAGCACCAAAGCTGTCAGATATTCTGGGGTGCCATTTTGTACCTGGGACATGTCAACCCTGTCTGTACATACAGACTGGGGGTCAAGATGCTGGAGAGCAGCTCTGCAGAGAGGGATTTGGGAGTTCTGGTCAACAGGAAATTGAACAAGAGCCACCAGTGTCCCTGGAGCCAAGAGGGACCCATGTCCTGGTGCATCCAGCACAGCACGGCCAGCCGGGCAGGGAGGGGATTGTCCCGCTCTGCTCTGCGCTGGGGCGGCCTCACCTGCAACATTCACGGTGTGCAGGGCTGGGGACACAAGAGAAAAGGAGATAAAGCTACTGGAGAGCGTCCAGAAGAGGCTACAAATTTGGTGAAGGTTTGGAGGGTAAGCCGTATGAGGAGCTGCTGAAGTCCCTGGGTTTGTTCAGCTGGAGCAGAGCAGACTGAGGGCAGAGCTCATGGGGCTGCAGGTTCCTCAGCAGGAGCAGGAGGGCAGGGCTGAGCTCTTCTCTGTGACAGTGACAGAGCCCAGGGAATGGCAGAAGATGTGCCAGGGACGGTCAGTGGGACATGAGGAAAAGGTTCTTCACCCAGAGGTGCTGGACACTGAACAGGCTCCCAGGGAGGTGTCACGGCCCCAAGCCTGGGCCCCTGAATGATGTGACAGAGGGAATGTTCAGCAAACCCCCACAGTGCTCCCAGTAACCATGTAGTGTTCCCATTAACCCCCCACTAACCATCCTACTGTTTCCAGTAATCCTCCCATTAAAAGTCCCAGTGCTCCCACCAGCCCCCCCAGTGCTCGCAGTGAACCCCAGCAACCCCTCATTGCTCCCAGTAATTCCCCGCTAGCCCTCCCACTGATCCCAGTAACCACCTACTGCTTTCATGTCAGCCCTCAGCAACTCCGACTGTTCCCAGTAACCAGTCCCAGTGCTCCCAGTAACCCCCCAAAAAACCCTCCAGTGCTCCCAGCAACCCCCATTGTTCCCACTAATCCTTCAATAACTCCCAGCAACCCCCCAGTGCTCCCAATATCTTTCCCAGTAATCCTCCAATAACTGCCAATGAACCCAAATGCTCCCAGTAACCCACCCAGTGCTCCCATCAAGCCCCCACAGTGCTCCCAGTAACAACCTAGTGCTCTCAGTAAGGCCCCACCAACTGCCTATGTTCCCAGTAACTCACCCCGTGCTCCCAGAAACCCCCATTGTTCCCAGTAATCCTGCAAGAACTCCCAGTAAACCCCCAGTGCTCCCAGTAACCCTCCCACTGTTCCCAGAAACCACCCTCTAGTTCTCCTGGTGTTCCCAGTAACCCTCCCTGTAACCTTACCAGTGCTCCCAGTAACCACCTAGTGCTCCCAGTAACTCCCCAGCAAACCCCAGTGTTCCCAGTAACCCTCCCAGTGCCCCCAGCAAACCCCTCAGTGTTCCCAGCAAGGCCACACAGGGCTCCTAGTAACCCTCACAGTGTTTCAAGTGACCCCCCACTAATACTTTGAGTGTTCCCAGTACCCCTCCCGGTCATCCCAATAACCCTGCACTAATCCTCCTAGTGTTCCCAGTAACCCTCCCAGTGCTGCCAGTAACCACCCAACAACCCCCATTGCTCCCAGTAGCCCTCTCAGTGATCCCAATAAACTCCTACTAATCCCTCTAGTGTTCCCATAACATTCCCAATAACTCTACCAGTGCTCCCAGCAAACCCCCCTAGTGCTCCCAGTAACCACCTAGTGCTCCCACTATACTCCCAGCAACCCCCAATGTTCCCAGTAACCCTCCCAGTGCTCCCAGGAACCCCTCACTAACCTCTCCAGTGATCCCAGCAACCCCCATTGTTCCCAGTAAGCCTGCAAGAAAACCCACAGTGTTCCCAGAAAACCTCCCAGTGCTCCCAGTAAACCTCCCAGTGTTCCCAATACAAATCCTCTACAAATCCTCTTAGTGTTGCCAGTAACCATCCCAGCAACCCCCCAGTGATTCCAGCAACCCCACCAGTGTTCCCAGTAACCCCTCACTAATCCCAGAATCCCAGAATGTAAGGGGTTGGAAGGGCCCTGGAAAGCTCATCCAGTGCAATCCCCCCATGGAGCAGGAACACCCAGCTGAGGTTCCACAGGAAGGTGTCCAGGCGGGTTTGAATGTCTGCAGAGAAGGAGACTCCACAACCTCCCTGAGCAGCCTGGGCCAGGCTCTGCCACCCTCACCAGGAACAAGTTTCTTCTCCTTTCTCAGTGGAACTTCCTGTGTTCCAGTTTGCGTTTGCACCCATTGCCCATTGTCCTGTCACTGGTTGTCACCCAGAAGAGCCTGGCTCCATCCTCCTGACACTGCCCCTTTCCATATTGATCCCCAGGAATGAGTCCCCCCTCAGTCTCCTCTTCTCCAGCTCCAGAGCCCCAGCTCCCTCAGCCTTTCCTCACATGGGAGATGCTCCACTCCCTTCAGCATCTTGGTGGCTGCACTGGACTCTCTCCAGCAGTTCCCTGTCCTTCTGGAGCTGAGGAGCCACAACTGGACACAATATTCCAGCTGTGGTCTCCCCAGGGCAGAGAGGAGAACAAGGGAGTGACCCCCAAACTGACTCAAAATAGTGGTGCCAGAATCACCTCAGGGCTCAAAATGGCACCAGAATCACCTCCTCACATGGGACATGCTCCACTCCCTTCATCATCTTTGTGCCCTGCAACTCTCCCTGACTTTCTGAGGGGGGATCCCCTTCACAGCATCCCCATCCTGGGGGCCCTGGGCAGCATTCTCTGGGCACTGTGGGGCAGGGGCAGGGTTGGTTGTACAGAAGTGGGTCAGCTCTCCACTCGGGCGTGGAGAGCTGCTGGGTGAAGCTGCCAACTTGGCTCACGCAAGCCAGACAAGACCTTTTCCAGCAATCAAGCATTGATACATCCAGTCTTTCCTGTCACTGAATCCTAGAATCACAAAATAGTTTGAGTTGGAAGTGACATTCACAGCCCATCTGGTCCAACTCCCTTCGGTGATCAGGGACATCTTCACCAGCTCAGGTTGCTCAGAGCCCCGTCCAACCTGGCCTGGGATGTCTCCAGGGATGGTTCATCCACCACCTCTCTGGGAAACCTGTCCCAGTGTTTTACCACCCTCAGTGTAAAACATCTCTTCTCATTTCATTCCCTGACTCTCCCCTCTTCTAGTTTAAACCATCGCCCTTTGTCCTATCGCAACAGGCCCTGCTCAAAAGTCTGTCCCCATCGTTCTTATCGACCCCTTTTCAGTCCAGAAAGGCTGCAATAAGGTCTCCCAGGAGCCTCTCTTCTCCAGCTGAACACCCCAACTCTCAAACCGGCAAACTCAAGACATTTTAATTTTTCAACACACTACTGTCACAAAAACATGAGCACATCCTTTTATATGGCGTTTTATATAGCATCTGTAGTCCCCCATAGAATCCAAATGTCACCAGTGGTACAAAGTGCCCCCTGCAGCCAGTTACCAGTGGAATCCCTCAGGGACCAGCACTTGGGCCAACACTGTTGAAAATCTTTATTCTCCCCTGTATGATGTGACGCAGTGAACCTTCAGCTCCTTTGTGGATGGTGCAAAGCTGGGCAGAGGCCTTGGACAAACTCACCTGGTTCACCCTGCCTTGAGCAGCACACTGAGACAAGATGATGTTCAACCTGAGTTACTCTGTGATTCAAGGAATCTTTCCCTTGGAAAGGTTTTGGGAGAAGGAATAGGTGGAGGAACAAGAAAAAAAAAATATAGGCAGAGGAGGAGACCTAAAAGGTGTCAAATAAACAGAGCAGGTCCTGAGAAGAATGTTTCTGTACTCAAACTGTTAGCAGAAAATCTATAATCAGCTCCCCAAACTGCCTGTTCTGCTCATTGGCCCCTGGGATTTACAGCACATTTCTTTACATCGGATTCTGCACTGAAGTTTGCACTGATTGTTACAGCTTCTTTGCAGGAATCACTTCATGTTTCCTTAGAGAACTGGATATAAACAGGCACCAGGTAATTTTTAATTAGAGGAAACAAAAAAAGCAGAGAAAAAACCAAAAAAACTTCCAGAATTGAACTGAATGATGTTTCTCAGTTCTATGGTTAAATTAAGCAGTTTCCAGCGAGGTCCGTTGCCATAATTGAAGAGTTGACTGTAGGGAGTACAAGAGCAACTGCTGAAAGACTTTACCTGCCTGAAGCTCAAAGCAGAGTGAGAGCTGAGAGGTTCTGAATGAGCAAAGAGTGAGAGGGGAAGAACCTCTGGGGAGCGATGGAAAGTGCAAATGTCCAGACAGGCTTCTGAAGAGATGAGTTCAGACATGGTGAGCTGGATAAGGACAGGCAGAAACTCCTGGATGTTCAGGGGATTAAATACACATTGTGATGGACAGAATTCTGGCAATGCAAGCACAGGGAAAGGTCAATGTTTCATCTCCCACAGTTCATACACATACTGAAAATTCATAGTTTGACAGAACAGAACTTCCATGGATATTTTAATGGAAATATTGAATTATTTAATCTAATGAAAAAAAGAGTGTGGGGCTTTTTGTTCTTTTTGTTGTTGGTGGTTTTGTTTTTCAGTTTTGAGGGGAGTTCTCAGGTTTTCGGGCTGAGCTCCATGGTCTCACTATAAGCACCCCATGCAAACCTTGAGAGGCCCCTGTGTACCTGAGGTGTTTGCCTGGGACTGGCAGGGATCAGACCAGACTGATAGAGCCATGGTGCTTTCATCATTTACATCTGCTATTCAAGATTGTGTGCTTATTTAGAGAAGTTTCAGGACTGTAGGTAAAGAGGCAGGTGTGTGAAGAGCACTTTGAAGAAGAGATAGAAGAATTTTCCAGTTGGTAACAGAGAATCATAGCACTATTTCAGTTCAAAGAGACTCTCAGTATAATTGAGTCCAACCATAAAATAAATCTAGCACTAAACCATGTCCCTAAGAACCTCATCTAAACACCTTTTAAACCCTTCCAGGTATGGCAACTCCACCACTGCCCTGGGCAGACTGTTCCAATGCCTGACAACCCTTTCCAGGAAGAATTTTTTCCTAATATCCAATCTAAACCTCCCCTGGCACAATTTGAGGCCATTTCCTCTTGTCCGGTCACTTGCTACTTCATACAAGAGACCAACACCCTCCGTATTCCAACCTCCCTTCAGGCAGTTGTGGACAGCGAGGTCTCCCCTTAGTGATACAAGGCAGGATGCTGGTGGCCTTTTTGGCCACCTGGGCACATGCAGGTTCATGTTCAGCCGCTGTCGATCAACACACCCAGATCCCTTTCCATCAGGCAGTTTTCCAGCCTCTCTTCCCCAAGCCTGTAGCGCTGCCTGGGGTTGTTGTGACCCTATCCAGGACCCAGTGCCCTCAGGCAATTGGCCTCAGCACAACAATCCAGCTGGTCCAGATCTCTCTGTGTGGCCTTCCCACCCACCAGCAGATCAACACTCCCACCCAACCTGGTGTCATTTTCAAACTTACTGAGGCTGCACTCCATCCCCTCATCAAGATTATTGATAAAGGTTAAATAGAACTGAGCCAAATACTGAGCCCTGGGGACACCACTTGGGACCGGAGGCCAAGTGGATTTAGCTCCGTTCACCATAACTCTTTGGGCCCGGCCCTCCAGCCAGTTCTTTACCAATCACAGATACACCATCCAGGCCATGAGCTGCAGCTTCTCCAGGAGATGCTGTGGGATACGGTGTCAAAGGCTTTACTGCAGTCTAAGGACACAACACCCACAGCCTGTGTGGCGGATTCACTCCCCGCGACAGACTTTCCCTCATCTGCTCAGCTGGTCACCTTGTCATAGAAGGAGATCAGGCTGGTCTAGCAGGACCTGCCTTTCACAAAGCCATGCTGACTGGGCCCAATTGCTCGTCTGGTATGTGTGACCTCACAGTCCTTTCCCAGCCATGTTCCTGCTGTTGGCCTATCCCCTGCAGAGGCAGAAGTGACCTCACAGTGCCCTCCACAGCCATTGGCTTCCTACTGGACTATGAGTTCCTGAGACACAAGTGACCACATGGCATCGTACCCAGCCATCACCCTCCTTGTGGTCCAGTGTGTGAGCAGATCAAACTCAGCTGCTTTCATCAAATGTATCCAATAGATTTCCTATCAAAGTTTTGAGTGGAGAAACGTTCTTCAGAGGAGCTGCTGTATTTACTCTGGGGCATTTTATATCTCTCCTTCTGCCTCATTTTTTTTCTCCTTCCTCTCTCTATTCTGATGTGAAAGAGCTCTCCAAGGAAAAGATTTGTGGAATCCTACAATACCACAGTTTGGAAGAGACCCCTGAACGCCATCTCTGTCCCTCTGACCTTTATGGCACCCCAGGGAATATCTGATGGCATTTGTGCTCCCTTGGGTTCATCTCACCACATGCACACAGTGGACATGCACATGATGTGTATGGTTACATCTCAACTGTACAATGATAACATGGACTTGTGACCTAGTATTTCATAGACTGTCCTCAGTTGGAAGGGACCCATGAGGATAATCAAGTCCAACTCCTGTCCTTGTGCAGGACATCCCACGGGTCACATCGTGTGTCTGAAGACATTGTCCAGTCTCTTCTTGAACACTGTCAGGCTGGGGACGTAACACCTCCTTGGGAGCCTGTTCAGTGTCCAGCACCTCTGGGTGAAGAACCTTTTCCTCATGTCCAACCTGAACCTCCCATGGCACATCTTCTGCCATTCACTCGGGTTCTGTCACTTACCACCAGAGTACCTACCCTTCCTTCTCCCCTTGTGAGGAAGCTGTAACCACCACGAGGTCTCATTTTAGTCTTCTCTTCAGCTCTGATGCTCAGAAACCCCTTGGTTTGATTTCTGAAGCAGAAAGGAGAAGCCATGACCTGCAGGCAATGGGAAGGGGGATCCTGTCCCTCACACACGGCTCAGGGCTCTTCCTGGACTGTGGGATGTGGGTGTGCAAGGCCCAGGGAAGGACAACACTGGAACAACAACTTCCAGCTTCCCCATGGGGCTGCAAGGAGGCAACGAGGCCCCAGTGCCATGAGGACAACATGGCTTCTCCTGGACCTCAGTGGCAGAGACAACTGGCATGGCCAAGGGGACAGAGATCTGGGTTCTGTGGGTCCCTTCCAGCCTTGCCAGCGCCCTTTGCCATCTCCACCACAGGCTGTTCTACACGGTCCTACCCCTGCCCCTCTTTCCCTGCAGGCTGCAGACACCCATCTCGCTTCCCCACCTGCTCTCAGCCCAGCATTTCTGCACCTTCACTGCTGTGTCTGCACCCTCACTGGCTGCTCTTGGAACACAAACCATGGGCTGATCCAGCTCCCTCTGGGTGACCTCTTGCACCACAGCACTGCCCTTCCAGTCACATTTCTTACTCCTGGTATCCAGTCCTCACCTTCCAAATTCCCCTTTGTGACATTTTTTTTCTCTTTCCTGCTTATTTCCACTACTAAGGAAAACTCGAACCTCTCAGAAACTGCCCTTCATGCAGGGAACCCAACCCATTAGCCTTCTTGTGGTCTTGCACTTGACCAGAGAGAAGTAACTACTCCATGATCTCCTCAATCCCATGAGTGCTGCTGGCCTTTCAGCTTCTCTGACAGACACGACCATGTCCCTGCTGCTGTCCTGTCATGTTCTCAGGTGGGATGGACATGACAACCCGTCTCCAAGGTCTCTTCCTGGGTAGGGCAAGTGGGTACTTAGGCAGAGGTTCTTTCCCAACCATGTCCCTGCTGCTGAGCTGTCACCTCCAGAGACAAAACTGACCTCACTGTCCCTTCACAGCCACACGATTGTGACTGGATTATGAGTGTCTGAGACCTCATAATACCACACCCATCCATCCCCTCCTGAGGACCCAGGACCTGACCAAGATTGAATCGTGCTCTACATCATCCTACACCTGCTCCTCTTTCCCTGCAGGCTGCAGACACCCATCTCACTCCCTCACCTTTGTCAAATTTGTCAAATATTTTTCCTACGAGCAATGTGAATGAAAAGCCTCCGTCATCCTCAAAGGCACTGAAAATGCACAGTGTTACATCCTGGAAGGGGAGAATAAAGATGTTCAACAGTGTTACCCAAGTGCTGGTCACTGAGAGATGACACCAGTAACTGGCTGCACGGAGGACTTTGTACCACTGATGATATTTGGGCTTGACGGTTCAGCCAGCATCCCACCCAGCATCCACTTCTTGAGCCCCATCAGCACCACTCTGGCCAGAAGGAGACCATGGCTGAGGCCTTGCAAACGCCCTGTACACAACATGCCTTTCTTTCCCCTGTCCATTTGGGTTCAGCAGTCCCTTCCTTGTCCTTTACATTCCTGGAAACGGCTGCAGGAGGACGCGTCCCATCCCCTTCCCAGGGAGGGAGGTAGGGTGGCCAGCCTGTTATTCTCCCCATTCCTATTCCTGCTCCTCTTGAAGATGGGTTTGAGATCTGCATTTCCTTAGGACCCCAGAACCATTCTGGTTTCTATGTCACTTATGAAAGCACAATGTGGAATCACAGGCAAGGGTGATGTAGCAGATTGGAGAACGATCCTGCAATGATCCTGTCCAGTACAGCTGAGATGAATCTCACTGATCCAGTGGGATCTGTTCCTGGAGTCACACAGAGAAATATCAGGGTTCTGTCTGGCATCCATATCTGAGTTGATCTCAGGACTCCTTATGCACCCAGGGATGCTCACAGACAGAGTCTGTCCCTTTTACACACAGAGGCAGGAGTCACAGTGTCCTTCTGGCTTCCTGTTTCCACTCCCAAAGGATGAGAGATACCTCAGCCCTGTGCTGTGTCACCTGCTCTGCACTCATCTGAGATGTCCCACGTCATGGGGAATGGACACGGGGACCTCAGTCAAAGGAAGCACAACCCAGTGCTGCATTCAGGTGATTTCCCATAGGTTGTTCCTCCCAATATGAAGTGAGCTCAAGACCTCGTGTGTTCCACAGACCTTCACAGAATGGAAAGGAGTAGTTGATGGTGTTTGTGCTCACTCGGGTTCATGTCACCTCACGTACATGATGTGCATACTCACATGTCATCTGTCCAAAGCAAACATGGACTGCTGAAACACTCATTGAGTGTCCATCCATGGAGGGAAGAACAGCCTCTTTCGGTGAGAGCGCAGGGCTGGAAATGGTGGTTGTGAGGGCCCAGTCCATGATGATGCCCTGTGGCTCCTTCTGAGGGGTGTCCAGTGCACAGGGGCACAGCCCAGCCCCTGCTCTGCTGGTCCTGCAGGTCTCTGGCAGGAGGCCTGGCTGTGAGAGGACACTGCTGTGTGCCAGCCCTGCACACACACACTGTTCAGCTGTACACTGGGGTTTGCATCCATGGCCACTTTCATATGCATATTCTTTAGAGAATCTTTGGAAGAAGACCTAAACCATCATGCTGTACCCATAGGAGATCACCTTTCTATCTGGAAAGGCTGTTGTGAGGCCAGCTCTGTCACAGCAGTGCCCATTGCCTGTCCCTGCCTGCACTCACAGCACTGACACACAGCAGGACGGGGACCAAGCTGCCAGAGCACTCAGGCCTTGCACCAACACAAGGGATGAGAAGGAGAGTGTGGGAGTGGAACCAGAACAGCTCTGTAAGAACAAGCGCTGGTGCTCCCTGGCTCTGCTGCCAGGCTGGACTCATTTCCCCTCCTCCCATGCACAGGAACTGTCCCTGCAGCTCCAAACAGGTCTTGGAGAAAGGATCCCATGAAAAAGAGTCACTACAGGGCTCTTTAATTTGTTTAAATACACAAAGGGAACAGTCAGTGGTTATAAAAGAACAGCAGACAGAGAATTTGAAAGGGGATGACATTATCACAATAGAAACACCACCAACAACAAAAAATAGAGATGATAGGCCAGGCCTGAAATTAGTTACATTAAAACTGCTATGCAGAAGGAGATGGGCAGTTTGCTGCTTCAGGAATTAATCCAGTCATCAGTTTCCACAGGGCATCCTTGAGCTCCTGGTTCCTCATGCTGTAAATGAGGGGGTTCACTGCTGGAGGCACCACCGAGTACAGAACAGACACCACCAGATCCAGGGAAGGAGAGGGGATGGAGGGGGGCTTCAGGTAGGCAAACATGGCAGTGCTGACAAACAGGGAGACCACGGCCAGGTGAGGGAGGCAGGTGGAAAAGGCTTTGTGCCGTCCCTGCTCAGAGGGGATCCTCAGCACGGCCCTGAAGATCTGCACATAGGACAACACAATGAACACAAAACACCCAAATGCTACTAAAAGACTAACCACAAGAAGCCCAAGTTCCCTGACGTAGGAGTGTGAGCAGGAGAGCTTGAGGATCTGGGGGATTTCACAGAAGAAATGGCCCAGGGCATTGCCCTTGCACAGTGGCAGTGAAAATGTATTGGCCGTGTGCAGCAGAGCATTGAGAAACCCAGTGGCCCAGGCAGCTGCTGCCATGTGGACACAAGCTCTGCTGCCCAGGAGGGTCCCGTAGTGCAGGGGTTTGCAGATGGCAACGTAGCGGTCGTAGGACATGATGGTGAGCATGGAATACTCTGCTGTGATCAAGATGGCAAATGAAAAGAGCTGTGCAGCACATCCTGAGTATGAGATGGCCCTGGTGTCCCAGAGGGAGTTTGCCATGGACTTGGGGACAATGGTGGAGATGGATCCCATGTCGAGGAGGGCGAGGTTGAGCAGGAAGAAGTACATGGGGCTGTGGAGGTGCTGGTCCCAGGCTATGGTGGTGATGATGAGGCCGTTGCCCAGGAGGGCAGCCAGGTCGATGCCCAGGAAGAGCCAGAAGTGCAAGAGCTGCAGCTCCCGTGTGTCTGAGAACACCAGGAGGAGGAACTGGGTGATGGAGCTGCTGTTGGACATCTGCTGCCTGTGGGTATGAGGACCTGTGCAAGGAGGAAAAGACAGTGACAAGTTAGGGGAGACTTCTCTGAAGAAAATGAACAGGCGGTTTCTCATGGAAAAACCCCTCCCTGATGGAGGGATGTTTCTGCTCATTCTCTCTTTTTACCAGCTGAGAAAAACAGTTCATCACAGTTTAAAATGCAGCTTGGACATCTCGTTTCCATGAACACAGCTCTGGGGCAAAACCGCCTGAGTTGGTGTCAGAACAAAAACTCCCACCCCAACTCCAGAGAGCAAGAGCACCAGGGACAGGTGTAGAAACAGGGAAGAACACTGTAGTGCTACCAGAAAATAAAGCAAGGACAGAAAGGCAGACGGGCATGCTGTGGAACCTTCTCCTTACCCGGCTGTGCTGCTGCCACTCACTTAATGACACTGTAGAGCAAGTACTTTTAGCACCTTTTTTGTGTACCACGTTCGAGGAACCCTTCACCTGGAGGTGCAGCTGCTGAGGTGGAGACTCATGACCTGGACCCCATGGCTTTGGGGCAGAGGCTCTGCTGGGGAGAAGACAATGGGGTTGCACTGGGAAATGTGTCTGCAGTCGAGAGGATGTGAAAGAGGTTCCTAAATCCCATCTCCAGCATTTCTGGTAGCAGTTAACTCTTCCTGCTCATACCTGTGCTGCCTGCAGCTGTGACTCTGTCCCTGGGTCTGCTCCCTGTCAGTGTCACAGACCCCGTCCCACCCGCTGTGTGCTCAGCTCTGTCCTGCTCACACCTCCTGGCACTGCCCAGGGGCAGCTCTGTGTGTGCAGGGGCTCAGGAGCAGCTCAGACAAGTCCTAACGAGAACTGGGGTCTCAGTGTCTTCTCCAAAGAGAGAAATAAATCCCCATCTACCACTGCACACCCAGACAACCAAGAGTGGAAAACTGAAAGCACAGACTCCTTCCCTTGCAGCTGTTGCTGTTTTGATGTCCTTGTTCAGAAGGACCCTCTGCCATGTCTGTGGGGTTGATCTGGAGCTCTGAGCAGCCCTGACACACACCACCCTTCAACCCCACAAGCTCCCTGCCTGCCCTACCGGGGGTCGCTCCTTGCACCCACAGCTGCTGCCATGGGATCTCCCCGGGCAGGCTGAGCGCTGACCCTGGCAGGTGGCAGAGTCCCTGCCCCGGCACAGCCCTGGGGTGCAGGGACCCTGCTCTGCAGGACAGCCCTGGGCACCCCTGGGTGCACAACTTGCTTCTCAGATTTTCTAAGCTGCTGATAAAGATCCCTGCTCTGACAGATCCCACAAGCTGTGCCTGTGCCAGTTTGAGGAGATGCCTCCAGGAGCTACAGCTGCATTGCCCTGCACCCAGAGACTTACCATGGCAAGGGCTGCAAAGGTTTCTCCTCCAGTGAGCTCTCAGTCATCCTCCCAATCCTGACCACCTTTAATCTCTTTTTGCCTTGCTCGTCTCCCTGAGATCCCCAGGCAGAGCCCTCAGCCCTGCTGCGTGTGCAGAGGAGCTGCTCCTGGGCAGAGCTGTCTCTCTGCAGCGCTGCCGCTTGCCAGGAGCTCCCTCTGTCCCAGGAGCCCAGCCCAGCTCAGCAGCACAGGAGCAGCCCAAGGTGCTTTAATGACCCCTCTGGTGGCTTTGGTGCTGAGTGCATGAACCTCCGACTCTGAGGGCAAGTTGAAGAAGTCAAACTCAGATCTAAACATCAAAGTTTCTTGTAATATTAATGAATCCCACTGAAGGACACAACTGAGAAACCATCCCCAGGGGCAGTTGGGACAGAAAACTTGAAGCAGAACAAAGGGTAAGCAAGTGAAAGGTGGCTCTGATGCTGAGTAAACCTGAATGTGTTTCATTAACCAAAAGGCCAAGCCCTGACTCCCAGCCCTGGGAAGGCAGATCGTGTCCCTCCAACGTTGCCCATGGCCCTTCCTGGACGGTGTGATGTGGGGCTGTGCAAGCCCAAGGCCAGGACTACGGTCCCACAGCTCCCAGGTTCCTGTCTGGGGACAAGGAGGCCATGAGGCCCCTGTGCTGGAAGGACAAGGTGTCTCCTCACAGGCATCAGAGGTGCAGACAACAGCCATAGCCAAGGGGAGAAGGAGCTCATGTCTGCTGGGGCTTCCAGCCTCTTTATGTCCCGTGATCATATCCATCACAGCCCGTCCTGTGCTGTGGCATCCCCTGCACCTCTTTCCCTGCAGGCTGGAGACATCCCCCCTGCTGCCCCACCTTGCTCTTGTCTGAGCATCTTCCTTCCTTTGCTGAGATCTCTGCATCCTCCCCAGCTGTTCCTTGAAGCACAAAGCCTTGGGCTGATGCAGACTCTCTCTGCTGACCTGCTCCACCACAGCACTGCCCTTCCAGTCACATTCCTTCCTGCTCATGTCCAACCTGGACCTCCCCAGCTGCACTTTGGGCCATTATTGCTTTCTCATGCTCTTTCCCACTATGCAGAAAACCTCCACCACCTCTGAAACCACCCTTCAAGCACTCTCAGGCTACTCCTGCAGTGCTGCAGCCTCCCCAGCGCTGCTGGCCCAAAGCAGCCCAGGTCCCTCAGCATCCCACACCATGTGCACAAGGTGCTGAACCTGCCTTGGCAGAGCCCTGCACTCTCCAGTTCCTCCCTGCTTCTCCAAACTGGGAAGCCGCACACTGGCACACCCCCGTGTGTGTGGGGTCACACCAGTGCTGAACCGAATGGGATGAGAACTCCAGGTGTCTGGGTCCCCACACTCCTCCTCATGCAGCCCCTTGTGCAGCTGCCTTGTTCATTGTGAACGTGCACCACGGGCTGGTGTGGGGACCTTGGAGTGCCCAGGCCCTTCTCCTCAGGGTCACTGCTCAGCGTGTCAGGTCCTGCTCTGTCCTGATGCATGACGTTGTTTTCCTGCCCTGATAAAAAAATGGACACTTCATCTTGAGAGACGTCAGAGATCTATGATGGTGGAAACCCAAAGTTTCTCAAGGACTGGCTCTCCTTTGTCTACTGCAGCTGCAGCTCCTCCACTTGTGACAAGGGCAGAGACAACTCGCCTTGGGAGTCCCTCGTACCACAAAATATAAGGGGCCCCAACCTCCAGGTCTCTCAGAGCTTTCTGAGGGGTGACCGCAAACGTTTTTCCAAGTCTGGACTCTCCCTTGACTGAAGCTCCATTTGATCATCTGTTAATGTTTGCATGTAGATGGCTTATCCTGATAAGGCTGTTTCTCCCAACATAACAGCATGAGGAGTTAGGGGACAGTATAAATACCATCTTCCGGAGAAACTGTGGGGTCTTGGGGATCTGATAATCATAGTGCCTGAGGTCTGGAGTTTCTGAAGTTTCCCTTTGTGCAGTATGAATGGGTGGAGTTCTGTCTGGGGACAGACAATATCAGCTTAAGGTTGAGTCAGCATGAGAGGGCAGAACAACATGGGCAATGTTGTGGTGACTGGACATCACTGGCTCACTGGTCAGGCAGAGGAACTAGATGAGGCCTCCTTCAGACAAATGAAAGAAGCCTCATGTTTCCAGGCCGTGTCCTTGTGTCAGACCTAAAATCTCCCAATATCTTCAAGGTACCAACCATCCAGGAGGGGTTGGAGCTCATTGACAACATCTTCCTGCCACGGGTGACTGAGGAGTCAGTGGGTGAGGTGCCCTGTGGGACTTCACACTTACAAACCACAAAGCGTTGGTCAGGATGGAACAGTCAGGGATGGGAAAGTGGAGCTGAGGCTCCTGGGAGATGACAACAAGGCAAAGAGCAGGATTTCAGGAGAGCAAGCTTTGGCCTGCTGAGGGACCTGCTTCGGTCCTATGGGATATGACCTTGGTGTCTGCAGTGCTTTTCTCTCACATCTCCTCCCTCCTCTCCCCCACCTGCTGTTGTGCAGCGTTTTTTACCCTTTCTCAAACACAATATCCCAGAGGTGCTGCCAGCATCACTGAGTGGCTCAGATTTGGCAGGAGTGGGTCCATCTTGGAACAGCTGAAATCAGCTCGGTCTGACGTTGGTCAAACTCCTGTTGGCTTCTCAGAGAGGTGACAACTGTAACACAGCCACACTCACCCCCAGTTCCAAGACTTTGCCATGTAAATCCAGTTAGATGTTACAAACTACTTGATCATGGAGAAGAAATGGAAAAGATGTTCTGTCAGCAACCTTAGGATGTCTCCAGTAAATTAGCAGGTTCCTATGGGGCACTGTAATTGCCCTGACTTTACCTGGCCAGGCAAAGCTGCAGGTGCAAGCAGTCCAAACGATCTTGGGCCAACTTCTTAACATATCTGCCTGGTGGGCCAATGAGGGTGATGCTCAACTGGATCTGGTGCTGATGAAGAAGGAAGAGCTGGTGAGGGATGTGAACATGAGTGTCCACCTTGGCTGTTGTGACCAGGAAACAGTGGGGTCCCAGACCCCGGAGGGGAGGGAGAAAGGCCAGCAGCAGAGCACAGCCTGGTGGGCTCCAGAGGAGAAGACTTGGACATACTGGGGGATGGTGAGCAAAGTAGGAAGTAGGTCTGAAGGGTGAAGGAGCTCAGGAAATCTGATCAGCCTTACAGGGCAGCCCGCTCCAAGCAAAGAATTTTCTCTCCAAGCACCCATGAACAGAAGCATTTATCTCATTGAGGGTGCTTCTCTGAACTGATGGAGCTCCAGGGCAAAAAGGCAGCACACAGGAGGTGGAAGCAGGGGAAGCTGCAAAAGAAGACATTTATACCATGGATGTAGGGATGATGGCAAAGATGCCCTGGGCTTGATCCTTGAATGGGAGTCTGAGGGCAGCAAGACGAGCTGACATTGCTTCATTTGCAGTAAAAGAACAGACACCCTGTCTAGATCATGGTTCTGCTGCTGAACTTCGTAAGAGTAGAATCAGACAGGACTGAGGTTCTTCATGGCTTCTTTGCCTCCATCTTTCCCAGCAAGGTTTCCTGGGACTTTAATCCTAAAGGAGAACACCCAGGAGTGGATGGGGCTCAAGTCAGGGGTGACCTGAGCAAACTCAGATACCATTACAGAACAGGAGATGTGTCGTATGACCAGGTCCTTGAACACAAGTATCACTGTGCACTGTTGCCTGAGATTCCCAGGAACACCTTCTGGTCCAGAGGAGTGTGACTCCTCTTGAGGTGTCCTGGCCTGTCTCCTCACTCACATGGTGATTTAGGCACCCACTTTTCCATTATATTCAGTCTTTATCAGGAGACACTCCAGAACAATTTGAAAACAAAACTGCTGAGATGAACAGCTCTGGAAAGGAAGGGAAGGGTGAGCAGGGAAGGAAACAGAAGAAATACTGATTTCTTGCTGTTTATTATGGAAATGCTTTCTGTTTGGCTATTCCTGAAATCTCTCTAATCATCCACACCAGACTTGAAACTTTTAGGAAAATGCTGCACAGAGCCTTGTCTTGTAAGAGCATTTTCGATGTTAATGAGCCCTCTGCTGCCATGATCCTGAACTGCAGCTGCTGAAACAACGAACAAACCTCTCATGAAGTGAAAGGCAGAAGGAAACCCCAAGTTTCTGAGGGTGTTTAAGGTCCCACGAAGGGCCATCGCTGACACAGCTGTGAAGGAAACAACCAGTGCAGGTCCCTGTCCCTGGAGGCTGGTGAAGGAAAGACTTGGAGACACTGGTTACAAGTGGTGAGGGCCATGTGGAGATGGCCCTGATGCCATGTCAGCCCTTGACGCTTGTTCATCTCCAGAATGGCTGAGCCCTGACCCCTGGGACCTGGCAGATTTTTCTCAAATGTTTTTCAAGGCTTTTCCTGTGGTCACTGTGAGTGTTTTGTGTTTTGGGGTGGGTTTTACGTGAATTGCTGTTGGTTTAACTGCAAGGCTCTGCTTTCTGTGGAGTTGAAAATGCCTGTGAGTTCCTCACCACTCATCTAGCTTCTTTCATACACCTGGCAATGGTCACCAATCACCTCAATGTCCCCGTCCCAAACTTGCTTGAATCCTCTATTTGGATCCACACCCCATCACTCCAGGAGGTTCATGCATCCACCAGGCTCATGGATGATTCCTGAGGTCCATCCAAGTGTGGGCAGTGTAAGAGAGGAGCAGAGCAGGGTCAGCTCATGGACCATGGCTGAGCACAACCACCCCAGCAGCAGCCATTCCCCATCTCCCAGGCACAGCCATGCACACAAAATGGAAATGTCACTGCCATACATGAGTAGCCCAAGAGAGGCCTTTCTTCCTTCCTTCCATTTTCCCAGGAAATGCTTCCTCCTGTTCCTCCTCCACCTGCAGACATCAACTGCTTTCCATTTCTGGGCTCAGACATGGCTGGAAGGGTTCACTGAAGCCATCAGCCATCTCATTGCTTCTCCCTGACATGCCCTGACCCTCTCCCACACCTACACATGGCCAATCATGGCTGCTTAGGGCCTCCCACTTTTCAAAAGAGGCCTTGAACTTCCTGGTTCTTCCTGGTGCTTATTATAAACTTCCTCGGTCTCTCCAGAGTTCGTGGTGAGCTTTCTTGTCCATAACAGCCCCTTTATGACCATGTCTTACTGAATGGTTGTCTTTGTATGATCATTTGTGCAGAAAGGGCAGTCACAGGACAGCACCCAATATGTCAAAACTGATGCCGAGTGAAATGCCATAAAGCTCTGATGAGTTCCCCCTGTGTCTGTGTCTCTCCTGGAAGGAATCTGTCCCGAGAAGGGGATCCAGCTCCTGCCACTCTCTGCAGAGGCACATGAGCAGTGTCCATGCGCCTGGGGACACAAAGGGTGACTTTTCCTAGACCACCCTTTTCCAAACTAAATGATTCTATGATGTTATGATTCCATGATTTGGTTTGAAACCATTTCAATTCCCACTACCGGCAGCTTTCTTCAAGAGCGGTTGTTGTGTGGCATAGCTGTCCTGGCTCTCCAGGCAGGTTGGGCACTGGTTTGGTGCCTGCATTGGCAGTTTTCCCCTTCCTGGGGTAAAAGGCTGTTGAGGAGAGACAGTTGTAAAGATTTGGGTCACAAGGGTTTGAAGCAATCCTTTCAAACTCTGAGCAGGCTGAGCTTTGGAGCCAAGGGAAAAGTGATATGCTCTGAAGGATGTTTTTGAACAGTGCTACTGTCACTAATAACGGTAACAGGGAACTCCTTATTCTTGGTTATGCTAATGAACTAAAGCTCTTTAATGTCCCTCCAAGCAGTCATTCTCACTTCTCATAACAGATACTATGACTCAGTAGTTAGCCTCTTGTATGAAGTTTTTAGAACAGTGTTTTCTCTCATTTCTACCTTTTTTATCAATGAAAGAGTACAACTCTTGGTCAGAATTGCTCCCAAATTATCACTCTTCCATATATTTTCTCCTTTCTTTTTCTGGTGTGAGAGGCACGTTACATAGGGGAGTTCTTTCCTTTTTAGCCATAGAAAACCAAGGAACAGATCCCAGGTCAGTGCAGAGGCACAAAGGAAGCCACAAACTTAATGTGGTGTGCACTGACACAACATCGTTCCCTGCATTTCCAGTCTCTGAAGTCCCAACTGTGCAGCAGAGTCTGGAGATCTGACCTCCCTTCATTTGCCCTGTTTGGCAGCATGTAAAACGGAACTAGCCCAGTCAAGAAGTTGGTTTTGATTCTCTTCACAACCTGGAGCACCACGTGGGTCAGGAGATGAACTGGGATGCTCAGCGAGGACTCACACTTCTCGGTTCTTAAAGTTCAGGTGTTCACTGCAATTTCAGCAGACACGTCACGCTGATATCTGGGTTCAAGGAGCTGGTCAAGAGCCTCGTCTGCATTTCTGTAACAGTGGCTTTGCTGCCTGGCTGGTGTCCAGACTCTGTACATGGATGCTGACACCTCTTGAACAACCTGCTCTGAAAGGGTAAACAACATGGGCTGTTCTTTTTCAAAGGGTATTAGGACAGCAAAAAAGACCCTGGATTAGGGCAAATGAAAAGGGATGCAAAAGTTGTGTTCAGACCTGTTTAGTGTTACTTGAAAAGCAGCCCTGCACATGATGCGAGTTATTCCTGTGGTCAGAGAGAACCTGAGAGCTGTCCCTAAATGGAAAACATGAAGGCGATGAAAGGACAGCGTCATTCAGGCTGGATGGGACCTCAGCAGGTGTCTTGACCAACCTCCCGCTCAAAGCAGGGTCAGACCAGATTACTCAGGGCTTTATCCAAACATATCTTGGTCACTTTCTGGGACAGAGTGAGTGCGCAGTCCTGGGAAACAGCTTCCAGTGCTTGACTGTCCTCAGGACTGGAAAGTTTCTCCCTTTCTACAGCACCTTTCCAAGCCCAAACATCTAGATGGCTTTTTACTCATCTACTTACACACTGACACAGACCATAATATACTGCCTTGGGCACAAGAATATTGTGGGGGATGATGCTGAATGCCTTGCTGACATCCAGGTAACAGATCACCAGTGTTCTCCCCACATCCACAGCCCTGTCCTTTCCTCACAGAAAGCAAAGAGGATGGACAGGCACAACCTGCCCTGGGTAAACCCCATCACCTTCTCTTCCAGACACCCAGAAATGGGGTCCCAGTGGACATGTTCTGGGGCACAGCCCTTAGTTCCCCTGCTCACCCATTGGCCATTTTGAAAAGTGCACACACTGTGTGAGAGCTGCCAGTGGTCAGGGAGTCCCCCCAGTCTCCATGAGCTTTCCAAGATGGTGGAGAGTGGCCTCCCTGTGACATTGTCCTGCTGTCTCAGCTCCTGGGATGCTGCCCCTGCTGTCCCATAGACTGGAGAGGGTTGTGTTAGTTCCAGTTACCCTGACTTGATCCCCATCCACTGCTGGTTGTTCTCCAGATTCCTGTCTCCAGTCACAGAGGCTTGGGAGGCAGCAGTTTCTCGGAAGAGAGATTCTTCCTTTGAGAGTGCTGGTAGGAAATGTATTTTGCTGAGTAAATGGACACAATTATGTATTTTCCTATATATTTACCAACACATATATATATTTATTTTTCCTTATGATCACATAGAAAGACAGGTAACAAAGATCTGTTGAGATCACTGTCAATATGGCCATCTAAAAAGAGAACACTCCAATTAACCTTTTTCTCCTTCTTTCCTCCATCAGACCAGAGTGGTCCACAGCTTCCAGCATGACTCACTGTGTGCCAAGGGTAAAAAGTGGCACTGACAGTCCATGGCAGTGGGTTGTTTGGTGCCTTCGACTCTGTACAAGACACAGGGATTGTCTTTCTTAATGCTGGAGGCTTTGGTAGGAGAGAAATCTAGAGAACATTAAAAAAAAATGAGAGAAAAACCAAATGGAAGATGTAGAGTGAAGGGAATGTATTCTTGTAACATGAGGTATGAAACGTTGTTGGTGTTTTAATTCTCCTTTCTTTGTTTTGAATACTTTAAATACCAGTGTTTTCAAAAGAGAGAAAACAGAGACTTTTCAGGATGTGCATTAAGAACAAGAGGAGAACTTCTGATCTTCGACAACATTTCCCTTCTCTGCACTCTCTCTGTTATCGGCACACAAGCACTTGCGATTGCTCTCTGGGTTTTCCTTCCTCTTACTGTTTGATCACTCAGACACTTGTCAAGAACCCAGTTGCTGCTTTCAGCTTCAAGGAGTTAAAAGCTTCCTTGTCTTTCAGTAGTCTGTCTAATTCTGTCTTTAGCCAACTCTTTTATTGTGTTTATTTTATAATTTCCTTCCTGTCTACAACATTTCTTTCATGGTTCTGCCTTGGAGAAGGTGAACCTCAGTGGTGGCAGTTTGTCCTTGGCGTACAGTTGAGGAGTGTTTTCTTTAAATCATGACTCTCATCAGTGTTATTTTGTTTGTTCAAAGGTAAAGCAAAGTCCCTGTTTGCTGTGTGCAGCCAGGTCTCCAAGGAGAGCAGGTGGGAGCTGGTGCAAAGGAGCTGGCACATCCAGCTGCAGACTGCAGTGGAGAAGTCTGGTGTAAGGAAAAGGGATGCAAGGCCCAGGGGGCCATGAGAGAAACGAGGGGGTTGGGGAGGTGAGGAGCAAGGTTGTGCACACGGTGTGAGAGCTCAAGGGACAGCTTCTCCAGCCAGTCCAGACCTCCTTAGGAGAGACCCTGGATCAACATCAGATAATGCTGCAGTCAGGTCTTCTGCAAACTGAAGAGTAATAAAATACACCCTTTACAATAAAAAAGATATTTTTTATTAGAAGCTCTTTAAATCTTTCGCCATGATTACAAAAAGAAAGCTTTCTAAATCACAGTACAAGACTGGAAGGAAATTACAAGAAGATACATGGTTTGTTAGAGCTTTCTTCTCTGTAATGAGCCCCATGGTGCATTTGGTGCTCAGTCCTTGAAGGTTACTCAGGTGCTGAGAGGAGATTGCACAAACCTTTCCAGAAGTCAAAACCAGAAGAAAAAAGTACTAAGTACCTTGAAGTATTCATGAGTTCCACTGAGGGCAAGAACCAGCAGAGCCTCCCCAGGGACTCGTTAGAGCAGAGACTTGGAGGCCATGATGGCAGATAAACAAAGGGAAATGTGCAGGCAGCTGAGGTGCTGAGAAAAACCTGGTTTTGTTGGATGAAGCAGAGAGGCCAAGGCCTGACCCCCAGCCCCTGGGAAGGCAGATCCTGTCCCTCACACATTGCTCAGGGCTCTTCCTGGGCCAGGGGGATGTGGGCTGTGTGATGCTGAGTGAAGGACAATGCTGTGACAGCTCCCAGCCTTACTGGGGTGTGCAAGGAGGCCATGAGGTGCCCCAGTACCTGAGGACAACATGTCTCCTCACAGGCCTTGGTGGCAGAGGCAATGGCCATAGCCAAGGGGACAAAGACTTGGGTTCTCTTGGTGACATCCAGCCTTGCCAGTGCCCTTTGCCATCTCCACCACAGGTTGTCCTACACTGTCCCACTGCAGGCTGTAGTCACCCATCTCACTTCCTCCCCTTGCTCTCACCCTGGTATTTCCATACATTGACTGATGTGTCTCCACTCTCATGCTCTGTTCCTTGAAACAAAAGGAGATGGACTGATCTCCTGCTCCTTCTGGGTGATTTCTTGTGCTCTGTGTTGTGTCACAGAAGATGAGAATTAAGATGTTCAACAGTGTGGTCCAAGTGCTGGTCACTGAGAGATGACACCAGTAACTGACTGCACAAAGGACTTTGTACCACTGATGATATTTGGGCTTGATGGTTCAGCCAACTTCCCACCCAGCATCCACTTCTTGAGCCCCATCAGCACCACTCTGGCCAGAAGGAGACCATGGTTGAGCTTTGCAAACACCCTGTGCACAACATGCCTTTCTTTCCCCTGTCCATTTGGGTTCAGCAATCCCTTCCTTGTCCTTCACATTTCTGGAAATGGCTTCAGGACCACATGTCCCATCCCCTTCCCAGGGAGGGAGGTAGGGTGGCCAGCCTGTAATTCTCCCAGTTCCTATTCCTGCTCTTCTTGAAGATGGGTTTGAGGTCTGCATTTTCTAAAGACCCCAGAACCATTCTGGTTTCTATGACACATTTGAGAGCACAATCCGGAATCATGGCTAAGGGTGACGTAGCAGACTGGACCACTTGCAATGATCCTGTCCAAGGCAGCTGAGATGAATCTCATTGATCCAACGGGGTTTGTTCCTCGAGTCACAAACAGAAATATCAGTGTTCCATCAAGCATCCGCATCTGAGCTGCCCTCCTGGACTCCTTATGCACCCAGGGATGTTCAGAGACTGAGTCTGTCCCTTTTTCACACAGAGGCAGGAGTCACAGTGTCCCTCTGGCCTCCTGGTATGACACTCAAACGATGGGAAGTATCTCATCCCTTTGGTGTGTCACCTGCTCTGTACTCATCTCAGATTTCCCACATCATGAGGAATGGACACATGGACCTTGGTTCAAGTAAGAAGATCCCAGTTCAATGAAGCAGGCCTTCATGGTACCCTCACGGAACAGCTGATGGCGTTTGTGCTCACTTGGGTTCATCTCACCTCACATACATGATGTGCATGTTTACAACTCACCTGTACAGTGCAACACGGACTTCAGACCTATTCATTCAATGTATCTTCATGGAAAGAAGAACAACCTCTCTGAGCTAAGGTGGGAGGCCAGGGTTAGAAATGGTAGTCCTGAGGGGCCAGTGCATGATGATTGACCTGAGGCTCCTTCCAAAGGGGTGTCCAGTGCACACGGGCACCAGTCGTACCCTGCTCTGTTGGTCCTGCAGGTCTCTGGCAGGAGGCCTGGCTGTGAGAGGACACTGCTGTGTGCCAGCCCTGCACACACACACTGTTCAGCTGTACAATGGGGTTTGCATCTGTGGGCAAATTTCTTGGGCTTGTTCTTGAGAGAAACTCTGTAAAAACACATAAACATACAGGCACTGCCCTGAGGAGATCACCCTTCATTATGCATGCCAGCTCTGTCACAGCAGTGCCCATTGCCTGTCCTTCCCTGCGGTTACAGGTCTCACACACAGCAGGATGGTGACCAAGCTGCCAGAGCACTCAAGCCTTGAACCAACACAAGGGGTGGGAAGGAAACTGTGGAAGTGGAAAAAAAGCAGCCCCCGAAGATCCAGAGATGGTGCTCCCCAGTGACACTGACATACCTGGACTTCATTTCCTTCCATACAAACACACAAACTGTCCCTGCAGCTCCAAAAATACCTTGGAGTAAGGATTTCAGGAAATATTCCCAAATATTTGTGGTGGCCTTTGTTATGGTTAAACACATAAAAACAACACTTTATTTAAAAATCCACTCAGACAGAAAGGCACATAAGAGAGTGAATTACAAAGGGGATGACAATATTCTAGTGACTAAAAATAAACCACCATCACAAAAAAAAAAAAAAGCAAAATTAAAGAAGAAAAACAAACCACAAACAAACAAACAAACAAACCACACAAAAAGAGAAGATGTAATACAGTGAATTGTTCTATAACTGCTATGCAGAAGCTGACGAGAAGACTTACTTCAGGAAAATATCAGTCATCAGTTTGCACAGGGCATCCTTGATCTCCTGGTTCCTCATGCTGTAGATGAGGGGGTTCACTGCTGGAGGCACCACCGAGTACAGAACAGACACCACCAGATCCAGGGATGAGGAAGAGATGGAGGGGGGTTTCACGTAGGCAAACATGACAGTGCTGACCAACAGGGAGACCACGGCCAGGTGAGGGAGGCAGGTGGAAAAGGCTTTGTACCGTCCCTGCTCAGAGGGGATCCTCAGCACGGCCATGAAGATCTGCACATAGGAGAAAAGAATGAAAACAAAACATGAAAATGCTAAACAGGCACTGACCACAAGAAGCCCAAGTTCTCTGAGGTAGGAGTGTGAGCAGGAGAGCTTGAGGATGTGGGGGATTTCACAGAAGAACTGGCCCAGGGCATTGCCCTTGCACAGGGGCAGTGAAAATGTATTGGCCGTGTGCAGTAGAGCATTGAGAAACCCAGTGGCCCAGGCAGCTGCTGCCATGTGGACACAAGCTCTGCTGCCCAGGAGGGTCCCGTAGTGCAGGGGTTTACAGATGGCAACGTAGCGGTCGTAGGAAATGATGGTGAGAAGAAAAAATTCTGCTAAAATGAAAAAGAAAAACAAAAAGAGTTGGGCAGCACATCCTCTGTAGGAAATCACCCTGGTGTTCCAAAGGGAATTTGCCATGGATTTAGGGACAATGGTGGAGATGGAGCCCAGGTCGAGGAGGGAGAGGTTGAGCAGGAAGAAGTACATAGGGGTGTGGAGGTGCTGGTCACAGGCTATGGTGGTGATGATGAGGCCGTTGCCCAGGAGGGCAGCCAGGTAGATGCCCAGGAAGAGCCAGAAATGCAAGAGCTGCAGCTCCCGTGTGTCTGTGAACGCCAGGAGGAGGAACTGGGTGATGGAGCTGCTGTTGGACATTTGCTGCCTGTGGGCATGAGGACCTGTGCAAGGAGGAAAAGATTGTGACAAGTTAGAGGAGACTTCTCTGAGAAAAACCAAAGCCATTTCCTATAGACCCCCCTACCCCATCACATACAGAGACACTTTTCTTTTCCAGGAGAACGTCCTGACTGGAGCCCTCGTCGGTGCTTGATGAGTGTGCAATGAAGAGCAGGGTCTCTGCCCAGGGGCTCTTGAGGAGTCAGACTGACCCTGTGTGATTGAGTGGGGCAGGGGCCAGTCCTGGGGTTCAGCTTTGTCAGCTGGAACCGCTCCTGGTGCAGAAGGGACTGTCAGCATCTGTACCCCCAGGCCGGAGAAACTGAGTTGGAGAGGTTTGGTGTTTCTACAGCTCCTTCTCCCCTCCCACCCTGGGGAGTGTTTTTGGGTGTCAGAAACCCTCAGCATTTCTGGTGCACTCAGGGAGAACAGAGCGAGTCCTGTGAGACCAGAGGATGCCTGTGGGTCAGTGCAGAGTGAGGGCAGCTGCTCTGTCCCTCTGTCTTGCTCCAGCTGCCCTGGGCTGGCACCTTTCTGAGATGGAGCCTGATCACACTCCCATGTTACCCTGAAAAGCCACCAGGCACTGCTGAGAGCAGAGGGAGCCAACTCAGACCATGACATGGCTCACCCTTTCCCAACGTCTCGGCACTCCACATTTAGCCCTGGACACACGGCTCATTTCACAAACTCAGCAACATTTTTGCTGTTGTAGCATCTCTGTGCATTTCCATGGGGCTTTCAGATAACACAAGGATGCTGTAGGACAGGTTTGCATTCTAGGAGGAAACCTCACAGCTAGGAAGGAAATCTCAACGAGAGAGTCAAGAATTCTAAGGATGGCATTTGAATCAGGGAGACTCACCTCATTCCTCAGCCCCACAGACTGCATTGCCCACACCCCACAGGTCAGAGCAAAGCTGGGACACGTGTTCCCATGGACACACCTGCAGGAAAGGACCCACAAGATCAGGCTGTGACTCTGCAGCTGAAACTGCCATCCCCAGAGAGCCTGACAGCAAGAACAAGATCCCAACAGCAGTGACCCAGAGCAGGGGAGCAAGAAGGACGATGCGGTGAGGGTGGGTGTGAGAGAGGCCAGGGCAGAGGCAGCCGGGCACTCAGACTGCGTCACCCTTCCCCAGCTGTGCAGCCACCTCCCAGACACCAACATTGCCGGGCAGCTGCTCTCAGCCCCTGTGCTCTGCAGAGGAACTGGAGCTCTGGCTGCACAGGAGCTGCTCCATGCCTTGGAGCCCCCGGCCCTGAGGGCAGAGGTTTTGCTGGGTGGGACAGGAGGCCAGGGGGCTGCTCACAGGAGGGATCTGCACTGCAGGGGATCACAGGGACTTTTCTCTGTTCTCCCTCCCATAACAATTCCGGGTTTAGTTTCCTCCCATTTCTGATCATTTCCCTGGTGCCTGGAGATTCTACCCCTGGGAGGTGTTTCCCTGTCCATGTCTCTTCCCTGTCAGTGCTCACAGACCCCATCCCACCCTCTGTGCCCTCCCCCTGGCCCTACAGATCCTGCCTGTTCACAGGGCACTGCCTGGGGGCATCTTCCTGTTTGCAGGTTGGAAAACACGACGGGTTAGATTAAGTGTAATGTGTCCAGCAAAAGTGATGCTGTTGCTGCATAGCCAGAGGTGTGGCTGAAGGCGTATCGGGATTCTCTTGAAGACCTACTGATCACACAGTTGTAGTATGCAAATATTTTTTTAAAATGTAGAACTCGTTTTACATCTATTCCCACCCATTCCCCAAGAGCGGGAGACTGAAAACAAAGACTCAGGAAAGTTCCTTGTCTTGATTTTCATCTTGAAACCTCTTGTAAATATTCTGGGAGTGATCAGGAGCTGTGAGCAGCCCTGACCCACACAGCACCCTCTCCACAGCAGAAGGACCCTGGCATTTTGGGGGTCACTCCTTCCACTCTTACTTCTACTCAGAGCACCATGGGGATCTCCGCGGGCAGGCTGAGCACTGACCCTGGCAGGCGGCAGAGTCCCTGCCCCGGCACAGCCCTGGGCTGCCGGGACCCTGCTCTGCAGGACAGCCCTGGGCATCCCTGGGTGCTCCCCCTGCACTCACTCTCAGAAGAAGTTGTCGTCATTCCCTTTCTCTCTGACAGTGCAGCAGGGAAGCCCTGCTCTGGAGTGTGTTCTTCTCCTCTACAACAGGGATACTGTGAGAGACACCTGACAGATTCTGTAAATTGTGGGATGTACCAGCTTAGGGTCTCCCTCCAGGAAATGGAGCTGCATTGTCCTACAGCCAGAGACTTACCATGTTAGAACTGTGAAGATTTGTCTCATTGAATCCTCAGCAACCTACCACCCCACATTGCCTTTAATCTCTCTCTGCCTGGTTGCTCTGCTGTCAGCATCTCCAGGCAGAGCCCTCAGCCCTGCTGCGCTGTGCAGAGGAGCTGCTCCTGGGCAGAGCTGTCTCTCTGCAGCGCTGCCGCTTGCCAGGAGCTCCCTCTGTCCCAGGAGCCCAGCCCAGCTCAGCAGCACAGGAGCAGCCCCTCATGTCCCTTTCTCTGTCCCCTCTGGGCTCCCTCCACATGTCCCTGGGGCTCTAGGGGCACAACTTCAAAGTTGAAGTAATCAGTGATGTTGATTCTCTCTCCTCTTCAGAAACACTTATTTCTAGCACTGTATATTCAGTTTTTTTTAAAAAAAAATCACTATGAGAATCATATTTTCTTGTTCCATCATTATACAGGACACCAGGAATCTCACAGCAAAGTATCTAATTCCTCAAAGCTAGAGGAGGAATATCTTCAGTTGAATGAGTTAAGACATTTTGTTCTGGTTTTATATCCTAGGTCTAGAGAGACATTCAGCAATATTTGCCCATGTCATGTCCGTGCTCTGAGGCAAAGCCTTTGCACACATGGGCTCTTGGACACTTGGTACCAGGTTTCTTGTGGCAGGTCAGAGCTGGGCTGGTGCCACAGCTGGGGTGGTTCAGCCCAGATGTGAGGCAATGGCCTCAGCCAGGGACCTGACTGGGGAGCTGGAGCTGTCAGTGCTGCAGACAGAACTGTGACACGGATGGAATGAACTGCCAGGCAGGGTGGCAGAAGTGAGCTCATCTGGTCTGCAAGGACAGCAGCCTCCAAGCACAGAACAGCCCAGATCAGAACTCAGTCTGGACCTGTAAGGCAATTCAAGGGCCCATAATGAGCTGTTACTACTGCAAGAACAGTTAAAGGAGAAACAAAGACACTGCGTGGCCATTGATGAATTTAATAAGGGAAAGAGGGGAGAATCCCTGTGTCCTCTTGTCCTCCATCTTCACCAGCATTGTGTCCCAGGACTGTGTGACTGGAGACAGGAATGTGGAGAACAACCAGCAGTGGATGGGGATCAAGTCAGGGGTCACTGGAACTAACACAACCCTTTCCAGTCTATGGGACAGCAGGGGCAGCATCCCAGGAGCTGAGACAGCAGGACGATGTCACAGGGAGGCCACTCTCCACCATCTTGGAAAGCTCATGGAGACTGGGGGGACTCCCTGACCACTGGCAGCTCTCACACAGTGTGTGCACTTTTCAAAATGGCCAATGGGTGAGCAGGGAAACTAAGGGCTGTGCCCCAGAACATGTCCACTGGGACCCCATTTCTGGGTGTCTGGAAGAGAAGGTGACGGGGTTTACCCAGGGCAGGTTGTGCCTGTCCATCCTCTGTTTTCTGTGAGGAAAGGACAGGGCTGTGGACGTGGGGAGAACACTGGTGATCTGTTACCTGGAAGTCAGCAAGGCATTCAGCATCATCCCCCTCAATATTCTTGTGCCCAAGGCAGTATATTATGGTCTGTGTCAGTGTGTAAGTAGATGAGTAAAAAGCCATCTAGATGTTTGGGCTTGGAAAGGTGCTGTAGAAAGGGAGAAACTTTCCAGTCCTGAGGACAGCCAAGCACTGGAAGCTGTTTCCCAGGAGTGCGCACTCACTCTGTCCCAGAAAGTGACCAAGATGTGTTTGCATCAAGCCCTGAGTAATCTGGTCTGACCCTGCTTTGAGCAGGAGGTTGGTCAAGACATTTCCTGTCATCACATTCAGCCTGAATGATGCTGTCCTTTCATCCCCTTCATGTTTTCAGTTTAGACAAAGCTCTCAGGTGCTCCCTGACCACAAGAATAATTCACATGAGGTGCAGGGCTGCTTTACAAGTGCCCTATAGAGCCCTGACCACAACTTTTGCATCGCTTTTCCTTTGCCCCAACCCAGGGTCTTTTTTGCTGTCCTAATTCCCTTGCAGAAAGAACTGCCCATATTGCTAACCCTTTCAGGGCAGGTTGTTCAAGAGGTGTCAGCATCCATGTACAGAGTCTGCACATCAGCCAGACAGCAAAGCCACCATTACAGAAATGGACACGAGGCTCTTGACCAGCTCCTTGAACCCAGATATCAGCGTGACATGTCTGCCGAGATTCCAGGGAACACCTGAACTTTAAGGGCAGAGCATATGAGTCCTCAATGGGTGACTTGTCTCCTGACCCACGTGGTGCTTTAGGCTGTGAGGAGAATCAAAACCAGCCATTTGACTGGGGTAGTTCCATTTTCCACGTGTCACACAGGGCAGATGAAGGGAGCTCAGAACTCCAGACTCTGCTGCACAGTTGGGACTGCAGAGACTGGAAATGCAGGTGACAGTGTGTGTCAGTGCACACCACATAAAGATTCTGGCTTCCTTTGTGCCTTTGTACCAAAGCTCAGCCTGCTCAGATTTTGAAAGGATAGCTCAAAACCCCTGTGTCCCAAATCTCTACAACTGTCTCTCCTCAACAGCCTTTTACTCCAGGAAGGGGAAAACTGCCAATGCAGGCACCAAACCAGTGCCCAACCTGCCTGGAGAGCCAGGGCAGTTGTGCCACACAACAGCAGCCTCTGAGGGAAGCTGGAGGTGATGGAATTGAAATGGTTTCAACCCAAATCATAGAACTGTAGAATCATTTAGGCTGGAAAAGACCCTTAAGAACATGGAGTCCAACCATAAATCAAATACTGTCAAGCTCACCACTAAACCATATCCAAAAGTGCCACATCTCCACATGTTTTAAATACCTCCAGCAATGGAAGCTCTAGTCCTGAGCTGGCAGGACACCATTGGCTGCAGTTGGGCATAAGATACTGGCCATGACTGTGAGTTCAGCCCTCGCTGGCAGAATGTCTCACACCCTCACTGAGGAGGGCAGGGGGTTGGGAGATGGGAGCACGTTTCAGTTTCCAGATCCCAGCACAGAGCCCAAACCATCCTGCCCTTGAACTCTGGCATCCCATTTCCTGAGATGCAAAGCTGGTGGCCTTCTGAGGATAATCAGGTTAAAAGGCATGAGAAGTCCTTCAAATGTTTGCGTAACTTATCTAGACACAGGGGTAACTCACCAGGTCTTTACAGCATTTCACTCGGCATCAGTTTTGACATAATGGGTGCTGTCCTGTGACTGCCCTTTCTGCACAAATGATCATAAAAACACAACCATTAAGTAAGACATGGCCATAGGGGGCTGTTATGGACAAGAACTCTGCAGAGAGCAAAGAAGTTTATTATTATCACCATGAAGAACCAAGAAGCTCAAGGCCTCTTCTGAAGAGTGGGAGGCCCTGAGCAGCCGTGATTGGCCATGTGTAGGTGTGGGAGAGGGTCAGGGCATGTCAGGGAGAAGCAATGAGATGGCTGATGGCTTCAGTGAACCCTTCCAGCCATGTCTGAGCCCAGAAATGGAAAGCAGTTGATGTCTGCAGGTGGAGGAGGAATGGGAGGAAGATTTTCCCGGGAATATGGAAGGAAGAAAGGCCTCTCTTGGGCTACTCATGTATGGCAGTGCCATTTGCATGCTGTGGGCATGGCTGTGCCTGGGAGATGGGGAATGGCTGCTGCTGGGGTGTTTGTGCTCAGTCATGGCCCATGAGCTGACCCTGCTCTGCTCCTCTCTTATACTGCCCACACTTGGATGGACGCATGAACCTCCTGGAGTGATGGGTATGGATCCAAATAGAGGATTCAAGCAAGTTTGGGACTGGGACAGCTCAGGTGATTGGTGACCATTGCCAGGTGTATGAAAGAGGCTGGATGAGTTTTGAGGAACTCACAGGCATTTGCAGCTCCACAGAAAACCACAGCCTTGCAGTTAAAGCAACAGCAGTTCACATAAAACCAACTCCCAAAACACAAAACACACTGTCCACAGGAAAAACCTTGATAAATATTTGAGAAGGATCTACCAGGTTCCAGGGGTCAGGTCTCAGCCATTCTGGAGATGAACAAGCATCAAGGGCTGACATGGCATCAGAGCCACCTCCACATGGCCCTCACCACCTCTAACCAGTGTCTCCAAGTCTTTCCTTGACCAGCCTCCAGGGACAGGGACCTACACTGGTTGTTTCCTTCACAGCTGTGTCAGTGATGGCCCTTCATGGGGTTCCAAACACCCTCAGAAACTTGCCGTTTGCTTCTGCCTTTCACTTCAGGAGAGGTTTGTTCGTTGTTTCAGCAGCTGCAGTTCAGGATCATGGCAGCTCATTAACATTGAAAATGCTCTTACAAGCCAAGGCTCTGTGCAGCATTTTCCTAAATGTTTCAAGTCTGGTGTGGATGATTAGAGAGATTTCAGGAATAGCCAAACAGAAAGCATTTCCATAATAAACAGCAAGAAATCAGTATTTCTTCTGTTTCCTTCCCTGCTCACCCTTCCCTTCCTTTCCAGAGCAGTTCATCTCAACAGTTTCGTTTTCATATTGTTCTGGAGCGTGTCCTGATAAAGACTGAATATAATGGAAAAGTGGGTGCCTAAATCACCATGTGAGTGAGGAGACAGGCCAGGACACCTCAAGAGGAGTCACACTCCTCTGGACCAGAAGGTGTTCCTGGGAATTTCAGGCAACAGAACACAGTGATACTTGTGTTCAAGGACCTGGTCAAATGACCCATCTCCTTTTCTGTAATGGTATCTGAGTTTGCTCAGGTCACCCCTGACTTGAGCCCCACCCACTCCTGGGTGTTCTCCTTTAGGATTAAAGTCCCAGGAAACCTTGCTGGGAAAGATGGAGGCAAAGAAGCCATGAAGAACCTCAGACCTGTCTGATTCTACTCTTACGAAGTTCAGCAGCAGACCCATGATCTAGACAGGGTGTCTGTTCTTTTACTGCAAATAAAGCAATGCCAGCTCGTCTTGCTGTCCTCAGACTCCCATTCAAAGATCAAGCCCAGGGCATCTTTGCCATCATCCCTACATCGATGTTATAAATTTCTTCTTTTGCAGCTTCCCCTGCTTCCACCTCCTGTGTGCTGCCTTTTTGCCCTGGAGCTCCATCAGTTCAGACAAGCACCCTCAATGAGATAAATGCTTCTGTTCATGGGTGCTTGGAGAGAAAATTCTTTGCTTGGAGCGGGCTGCCCTGTAAGGCTGATCAGATTTCCTGAGCTCCTTCATCCTTCAGACCTACTTCCTACTTCCAGACCTACTTCCTACTTTGCTCACCATCCCCCAGTATGTCAAAGTCTTCTCCTCTGGAGCCCACCAGGCTGTGCTCTGCTGCTGGCCTTCCTCCCTCCCCTCCAGGGTCTGGGACCCCACTGTTTCCTGGTCACAACAGCCAAGGTGGACACTCATGTTCACATCCCTCACCAGCTCTTCCTTCTTCATTAGTACCAGATCCAGGTGAGCATCACCCTCATTGGCCCACCAGGCAGATATGTTAAGAAGTTGGCCCAAGATCCTTTGAACTGTTGGCACCTGCAGCTTTGCCTGGCCAGGTAATGTCAGAGCAATTACAGTTCCCCATAGGAACCTGATCATTGACTGGAGACATCGTAAGGTTCCTGACAGAACATCTTTTCCATTTCTTCTGCATGATCAAGTAGTTTGTAACATCTAACTGGATTTACATGGCAAAGTCTTGGAACTGGGGGTGAGTGTGGCTGTGCTACAGTTGTCACCTCTCTGAGAAGACAACAAGAGTTTGACCAACATCAGACAGAGCCGATTTCAGCTGCTCCAAGATGGACACACTCCTGCCAAATCTGAGCCACTCAGTGATGCTGGCAGCACCTCTGTGATATTGTGTTTGAGAAAGGGTAAAAAACGCTGCACAACAGCAGGTGGGGGAGAGGAGGGAGGAAAGGTGAGAGAAAATCACTGCAGACACCAAGGTCATATCCCATAGCACCCAAGCAGATCCCTCAGCAGGCCAGAGCTTGCTCTCCTGAAATCCTGATCTTTGCCTTGTTATCATCTCCCAGGAGCGTCAGCTTCACTGTCCCATCCCTGACTGTTCCATCCTGACCAACTCTTTCTGGTTTGTAAGTGTGAAGTCCCACAGGGCACCTCACCTCACTGACTCCTCAGTCACCCGTGTCAGGAAGATGTTGTCAATGAGCTCCAACCCCTCCTGGATGGCTGGTACATTGCAGATATTGGGATATCTCAGGTCGGACACAAGGACACTGCCCTGGAAACATGAGGCTTCTTTCATTTGTCTGAAGGAGGCCTCATCTAATTCCTCTTCCTGATCAGGGATCCTGTAGCTGATGTCCAGTGACCACAACACTGCCCATGTTGTTCTGCCCTGTCATTCAGACTCCTCAAACTTCAGCTGGCATTGTCTGCCCCCAGGCAGAACTTCAGGCATCTGGTATTTACCCATCAGAAAACTCTGAATTTTGACAAGATGAAATGACCAGTGCTGTATCGGGGCAGGAGAATAAACCCATCCATGAGGACAGAGCAGGACCTGACACACTGAGCAGTGACCCTGAGGAGAAGGGCCTGGGCACTCCAAGGTCCCCACACCAGCCCGTGGTGCACGCTCACCAGGAACAAGGCAGCTGCACACGGGGCTGCATGAGGAGGAGCGCGGGGACCCAGACACCTGGAGTTCTCATCCCATTCGGTTCAGCACTGGTGTGACTCCACACACACGGGGGTGTGCCAGTGTGCGGCTTCCCAGTTTGGAGAAGCAGGGAGGAACTGGAGAGTGCAGGGCTCTGCCAAAGCAGGTTCAGCACCTTGTGTACATGGTGTGGGATGCTGAGGGACCTGGGCTGCTTGGGCCCAGCAGCGCTGGGGAGGCTGCAGCAGTGCAGGAGTAGCCTGAGAGTGCTTGAAGGGTGGTTTCAGAGGTGGTGGAGGTTTTTTCATAGTGGGAAAGAGCATGAGAAAGAAATAATGGCCCAAAGTACAGCTGGGGAGGTCCAGGCTGGACATGAGCAGCAAGGAATGTGACTGGAAGGGCAGTGCTGTGGTGGAGCAGGTCAGCAGAGAGAGTCTGCATCAGCCCAAGGCTTTGTGCTTCAAGGAACAGCTGGGGAGGATGCAGAGATCTCAGCAAAGGAAGGAAGATGCTCAGACAAGAGCAAGGTGGGGCAGCAGGGGGGATGTCTGCAGCCTGCAGGGAAAGAGGTGCAGGGGATGCCACAGCACAGGACAGGCTGTGGTGGAGATGATCAAGCAATGTAGACGCCAAAAACCCCACCAGACATGAGCTCCTTCTCCCCTTAGCGATGGTTGTTGTGTCCACCTCTGATGCCTGTGAGGAGACACCTTGTCCTTCCAGCACAGGGGCCTCATGGCCTCCTTGTCCCCAGCCAGGAACCTAGGAGGTGTAGGACCATAGTGCTGCCCTTGGCCTTGCACAGCCCCACATCACACCGTCCAGGAAGAGCCCAGGGTTGGGGTCAGGGCTTGGCCCTTTGGTTAAAGAAACACATCCAGGTTTAATCAGTATCAAAGAGACCTTTACTTTGCTTTTGCCGACCTGTCATCACTGCCTCCAATTTTATGCTCTACCCAGATCCTGGATATTGTTTCTCAGTAGGTTCCCTCAGTGGGACTCATTAACATTACAAGAAACTTTGGAGTTTGAATCTGACTTTGACTTCTTGAGAAGTTTCTTCATCTTCCTCCAGGGTCTGAGGTCCATGGACTCAGCGCCAACGCCACCAGAGGGATCATTAAAGCTCCTTGGGCTGCTCCTGTGCTGCTGAGCTGGGCTGGGCTCCTGGGACAGAGGGAGCTCATGGCAAGCGGCAGCGCTGCAGAGAGACAGCTCTGCCCAGGAGCAGCTCCTCTGCACAGCGCAGCAGGGCTGAGGGCTCTGCCTGGGGATCTCAGGGAGAGGAGCAAGGCAGAGAGAGATTAAAGGTGGTCAGGATTGGGAGGATGACTGAGAGCTCACTGGAGGAGAAACCTTTGCAGTCCTTGCCATGGTAAGTCTCTGGGTGCAGGGCAATGCAACTGTAGCTCCTGGAGGCATCTCCTAAAACTGGCACAGGCACAGCTGGTGGGATCTGTAAGGAGGGGGCACTTGTCAGGCAATGTTGAACAGCTGTGAAGCCGGGTGAGCACCCAGGGGTGCCCAGGGCTGTCCTGCAGAGCAGGGTCCCTGCACCCCAGGGCTGTGCCGGGGCAGGGACTCTGCCACCTGCCAGGGTCAGCGCTCAGCCTGCCCGGGGAGATCCCATGGCAGCAGCTGTGGGTGCAAGGAGCGACCCCCGGCAGGGCAGGCAGGGAGCTTGTGGGGTTGAAGGGTGCTGTGTGGGTCAGGGCTGCTCTGAGCTCCAGATCAACCCTACAGACATGGCAGAGGATCCTTCTGAACAACAACATCAAGACAGCAACAGCTGCAAGGGAAGGAGTCTGTGCTTTCAGTTTTCCACTCTTGGTTGTCTGGGTGTGCAGTGGGAGATGGGGATTTATTTCTCTCTTTGGAGAAGACACTGAGACCCCAGTTCTCATTAGGAGTTGTCTGAGCTGCTCCTGAGCCCCTGCACACACAGAGCTGCCCCTGGGCAGTGCCAGGAGGTGTGAGCAGGACAGAGCTGAGCACACAGCGGGTGGGACGGGGTCTGTGACACTGACAGGGAGCAGAGCCAGGGACAGAGACACAGCTGCAGGCAGCACAGGCATGGGCAGGGAGAGGGAGATGGACCAGAAATGCTGGGGAGGGGATTCAGGAACCCCCTGCAGTGCAGACACATTTCCCAGTGCAACCCTTGGTCTCCTCTCCTCCCCAGCAGAGCCTCTGCCCCAAAGCCATGGGGTCCAGGTCACAAATCTCCACCTCAGCAGCTGCTCCTCCAGGTGAAGGGTTCCTGGAGCGTGGTACACAAAACATTCTGAAAGTACTTGCTCTACAGTGTCATTATGTGAGTGGCAGCAGCACAGCCGGGTAAGGAGAAGGTTCCACAGCCTGCCCGTCTGCCTTTCTGTTATTGCTTTAATTTTCAGGAACACTTCAGTGTCCTTCCCTGTTGCTCCACCTCTCCCTGGTGCTCTTACTGTATGGGATTGGCGTGGGAGTGTGGTTCCATTCTTGTTCTGACACCAACACTGGGGGTCTTGCCCCAGAGATGATTCATGGAAACCAGGTGCCTAAGCTGTATTTTAAGTTGTGATGAAAGATGTTTCTCATTTTGTAGAAACAAAATAAACTGACATATCCCTCTTTCAGGGAGGAGGTTTTAATGAGAAACAGCATGTTTATTTTGCTCAGAGAAGTCTCCCCTAATTTGTCACTGTCTTTTTCTCCTATGGCAGGTCCCCATGTTCACAGACAGCAAATGTCCAACAGCAGCTCAGTCACCCAGTTCCTCCTCCTGGCGTTCACAGACACACGGGAGCTGCAGCTCGTGCACTTCTGGCTCTTCCTGGGCATCTACCTGGCTGCCCTCCTGGGCAACGGCCTCATCATCACCACCATAGCCTGGGACCAGCACCTCCACACCCCCATGTACTTCTTCCTGCTCAACCTCTCCCTCCTTGACCTGGGCTCCATCTCCACCACTGTCCCCAAATCCATGGCCAACTCTCTGTGGGATACCAGGGTCATTTCCTATGCAGGGTGTGCTACACAACTCTTTCTGTTTGTCTTTTTAGCTTCAGCAGAATTTTGTCTTCTGACTATCATGTCCTACGACCGCTACCTTGCCATCTGCAAACCCCTGCACTACGGGACCCTCCTGGGCAGCAGAGCTTGTGTTCACATGGCAGCAGCTGCCTGGGCCACTGGGTTTCTCTATTCCCTGGTGCACATGGCCAATACGTTTTCACTGCCACTGTGCAAGGGCAATGCCCTGGGCCAGTTCTTCTGTGAGATCCCCCAGATCCTCAAGCTCTCCTGCTCACACTCCTACCTCAGGGAATTTGGGCTTCTTGCGGTTTGTATATTAGTAATATTGGGGTGTTTTGTGTTCATTGTGGTGTCCTATGTGCAGATCTTCAGAGCTGTGCTGAGGATCCCCTCTGAGCAGGGACGGCACAAAGCCTCTTCCACCTGCCTCCCTCACCTGGCCGTGGTCTCCCTGTTTGTCAGCACTCGCATGTTCGCCTACCTGAAGCCCCCCTCCATCTCCTCCCCATTCCTGGATCTGGTGGTGTCTGTTCTGTACTCGGTGGTGCCTCCAGCAGTGAACCCCCTCATCTACAGCATGAGGAACCAGGAGCTCAAGGATGCCCTATGGAAACTGATGATGGGATTAATTCCTGAAGCAGCAAACTGCCCATCTCTTTCTGCATAGCAGTTTTAATGTAACTAATTTCAGGCCTGGCCTGTCATCTCTATTTGTTGTTGTTGTTGGTGTTTCTATTGTGATCATGTTGTCATCCCCTTTCAAATTCACTGTCTGCTGTTCTTCTATAACCACTGACTGTGCCCTTTGTGTATTTAAACAAATTAAAGAGCCCTGTAGTGACTCTTTTTCATGGGATCCTTTCTCCAAGACCTGTTTGGAGCTGCAGGGACAGTTCCTGTGCATGGCAGGAGGGGAAATGAGTCCAGCCTGGCAGCCCTGCCAGGGAGCACCAGTGCTTGTTCTTCCAGAGCTGTTCTGGTTCCACTCCCACACTCTACTTCTCGTCCCTTGTGTTGGTGCAAGGCCTGAGTGCTCTGGCAGCTTGGTCCCCGTCCTGCTGTGTGTCAGTGCTGTGAGTGCAGGCAGGGACAGGCAATGGGCACTGCTGTGACAGAGCTGGCCTCACAACAGCCTTTCCAGATAGAAAGGTGATCTCCTATGGGAAGGGCCAGAAGGTTTAGGTCTTCTTCTAAAGGTTATCTCAAGAACATGGCCACAAATGTGGCCACAGATTCAAACACCATTGTACACATGAACAGTGTGTGTGTGCAGGGCTGGCACACAGCAGCGTCCTCTCAGAGCCAGCCCTCCTGCCAGAGACCTGCAGGACCAGCAGAGCAGGGGCTGGGCTGTGCCCCTGTGCACTGGACACCCCTCAGAAGCTGTCCCAGGGCATCGTCACGCCCCTCATAACCACCATTTCCAGCCTTGGCCTCTCTCCCCAGCTCACAGCTCTTCCCTCCATGGATGGACACTGAATGAGCAGGTCGGAAATCCATGTTTGCATTGTACAGATGAGATGTGAGCACGCACATCACGTATGTGAGGTGAGATGAACCCAAGTGACGACAAATGTCATCAGCTGTTCCTGGGGATTCCATGAAGGCCTGTGGCACAAACAAGCTCTTGAGGTCACTTCATACTGGAAGAAACATCCTTTGGGAAACCACCTGAATGCAGCACCGGGTTGTGCATCCTCCAGCTGTGATCCCCGTGTCCATTCCTCATGATGGGGGACATCTCAGATGAGTGCCAAGCAGCTGACACACCACAGGGCTGAGGTGCCTCCCATCCTTTGGGAGTGGCCACAGGAGGCCAGAGAGAAACTGAGACTACAGCCTCTATGTGTAAAAGGGACAGACACTGTCTCTGAGCACCCCTGGGTACAGAAGGAGTTCACGAGTCCAGGTCAGACATGGATGCTTGACAGAACCTGACATTTCTGTGTGTGACTCCAGGAACAAACCTCACTGCCCCAGTGAGATTCGTCTCAGCTGCCCTGGACAGGATCATTGCAAGTGCTCCAGTCTGCTCTGCCACCCTTGCCTGTGATTCTGGATTGTGCTCTCAAAAGTGACAAAACAGTCAGAAGGGTTCCGAGGCCCTCGGGAAAAGCATGAAGGAGAATTAATGGCTGGTCAGCCTGCCTCCATGCCTGGAATTTTGCAAGGTCACAGACATGGTGTTCCAAGGTGTCCTAGTAGCCAGATCAGTGATCTCTGGGCTGGAGAACTGGAAGCTGGGTGGGAGGTTGGCTGGACAATCGAGCCAAATGTCATCAGTGGTACAAAGCCCTCAGCGTAGCCGGTTACCAGTGCAATCCCTCAGGGACCAGCGCTTGGGCCAACACTGCTGAATGTCCTTATTCTCCCTCTGTATGATGTGACGAGCGCACTTTGAACCCTTGAACAACCTCACCTGGTTCACCCTGCCTGGAGCAGGACAGTGAGACAAGTGAGACAAGGGCTCTCTTCAAACCTCAAGTTATTCTGCGATTCAATGAATCTTTCCCTTGAAGAGGATTTTGAAGACAGAATAGGCAGAGGAAAAACAAAAAGAATAAGAGACAGAAAAGGAGTTCTAAAGGTGTCAACATAAATACAACAGTTCCTCAGAAGATTATTTTTACCCTCAAATTACTAGTAGAGAATATATTTGATAAATTTGATGAAACAATCATACTGTTATCTGATAGGGTCCTGGACCAAACGGTGATGGATGGTTATGGTATTATGAGGTCAGTTGTGTCTCAGACACTCATAATCCAGACAGAAGCGTGTGGCTGTGAAGGGGCAGTGAGGTCAGTTCTGTCTCTGGAGGTGACAGCCCAGCAGCAGGGACATGGCTGGGAAAGAACCTCTGCCTAAGTGCTCACAGGCCCTACCCAGGAAGAGGCCTTGGAGATGGGTTGTCATGTCCATCCCACCTGAGAACATGACGGGACAGCAGCAGGAACATGGTCGTGTCTGTCAGAGAAGCTGAAAGAACAGCAGCAGTCCTGGGATTTATAAGATCATGGTGAGGTTACTTGTCTTCTGTCAGGTAAAAGAGCACAAGAAGCCTAATGGGTTGGGTTCCCTGCATGAAGGGCAGTTCCTGAGGTGGCTGAGTATTCCTTTGTAGTGGGAAAAAGCAGAAGAGGGAAAAAAATATCACATAGTGCAGTTTGGAAAATGAGGACTGATTATCAGAGGAAGAGATGTCAGTGGAAGGGCAGTGCTGTGGTGTAAGAGCTCACCCAGAGGGAGCTGGATCAGCCCATGGTTTGTGTACCAAAGAGCAGCCAGCGAGGGTGCAGACACAGCAGTGCAGGTGCAGAAATGTTGGGGTGAGAGCAGGTGGGGAAGCGAGATGGGTGTCTGTAGCCTGCAGGGAAAGAGGGGCAGGGGTAGGACCGTGTAGAACAGCCTGTGGTGGAGATGGCAAAGGGCGCTGACAAGGCTTCAAGGGACCCACAGAACCCAGGTCTCTGTCCCCTTGGCCATGGCAGTTGTCTCTGCCACTGAGGCCCAGGAGAAGCCATGTTGTCCTCATGGCACTGGGGCCTCTCTGCCTCCTTGCAGCCCCATGGGGAAGCTGGAAGTTGTTGTACCAGTGTTGTCCTTCCCTTGGCCTTGCACACCCACATCCCACGTCCCAGGAAGAGCCCTGAGCCGTATGTGAGGGACAGGATCCCCCTTCCCATTGCCTGCAGGTCATGGCCTCTCCTTTCTGCTTCAGAAATCAATCCAAGGGGTTTCTCAGCCTCAGAGCTGAAGAAAAGACCAAAAGGAGACCTCATGGTGGCTACAGCTTCCTCACAAGGGAAGAAGGAAGGGAAGGTACTGATCTCTTCTCTCTGGTGACCAATGACAGAACCCAAGGGAATGGCAGAAGATGTTCCAGGAGGTTCAGGTTGGACATGAGGAAAAGGTTCTTCACCCAGAGGTGCTGGACACTGAACAGGCTCCCAGGGAGGAGTCACGGCCCGAACCTGACAGTGTTCAAGAAGAGACTGGACAATGTCCTCAGACACACAGTGTGACCTGTGGGGTGTCCTGTGCAGGGACAGGAGTTGGACTCCATGATCCTCGTGCACCCCTCCCAACCCGAAAGATTTTATGATTCTATGAAATACTGGGTCAAAAGTCCATGTTGTCACTGTACGACTGAGTTGCAAACATACACATCATGTGCATGTCCACTGTGTGCATGTGGTGAGATGAACCCAAGGGAACACAAATGCTATCAGCTGTTCCTTGGAGTGCCATAAAGGTCAGTGGGACAGAGATGGTGTTCAGGGGTCTCTTCCAACCTGTGCTATTGTAGGATTCCATGAATCTTTTCCTTGGAGAGCTCTTTCACATCAGAATAAACAGAGGAAGAAGAGAAAAAAAATAAGAGTCAGAAGCAGAGATATAAAATGCCCCAGAGTAAATACAGCAGCTCCTCTGAGGAACGTTTCTCCACTCAAACTCTTGATAGGAAATCTATTGGATAAAGTTGATGAAAGCAGCTCAGTTTGATCTGCTCACACACTGGACCACAAGGAGGGTGATGGCTGGGTACGATGACATGTGGTCACTTGTGTCTCAGGAACTCATAGTCCAGTAGGAAGCCAATGGCTGTGGAGGGCACTGTGAGGTCACTTCTGCCTCTGCAGGGGATAGGCCAACAGCAGGAACATGGCTGGGAAAGGACTGTGAGGTCACACATACCAGACGAGCAATCGGGCCCAATCAGCATGGCTTTGTGAAAGGCAGGTCCTGCTTGACCAGCCTGATCTCCTTCTATGACAAGGTGACCGGCTGAGCAGATGAGGGAAAGTCTGTGGTGGGGAGTGAATCCGCCACACAGGCTGTGGGTGTTGTGTCCTTAGACTGCAGTAAAGCCTTTGACACCGTATCCCACAGCGTCTCCTGGAGAAGCTGCAGCTCATGACCTGGATGGTGTATCTGTAATGGGTAAAGAACTGGCTGGAAGGCCTTTTGTCCCCTGGAGCCATTTGTTTCCTTCCTGTTCACATGGGCATCCCATGAATGCATCACTGTTCTCCTCCAGTGTAGACAGGCACAAGGCCTTCTCCACCTGGGCCTCAAACCAATGCCACTGGTTTCTCCAGCACCCTCGTCCTTAACTGCGGGATGTCCAGAACAGTCCTCCTGAGAGAGTTTGACAAAGCCTTTTTTCTTCACCATCCCCACATCCCTGCTCAATCCCCTCATCCACAGCTTAAGGACCAGAAAGGTTGGGTGTAAGTGGAGCATTGAGAGAAATGGTCAGGAAAGCTTTGAAGTGCACAGGGAGCCCATCAACATGTTGGCCTGCTGCTCTCTTCTGAACAGGCCCAGAAGACCTGGACAGCATTTGCTGTGTCCCAGAAATTCGCCTGGAAGGTTGGGATATGGAGAAAAGATTTGGTCTGGGAAGGGACAGACAGGAGTTGGTGGAACTGGATGGTGTGACCGTGAGACATCTCTCCAACACCTCAGAAAAGTCCTGGCTCTCAGGGAGGTTGCATGGTCCTCTGAGAAAGAAAATATCAAAAATGACTTATCATAGAATCATAGAATAATTGTGGTTGGAAGAGACGCTTAAGATCATCGAGTCCAACCATAACCTAAATCTGGCACTAAAACATGTCCCTAAGAGACTCATGTATCTGTCTTTAAAACACCTTCAGTGATGATGACTTTGCAACCTCACTGGGCAGTCCGTTCCGTTGCTTCTAAACCCTTTCCCCTCAGAATTTTTTCCTAATATCCAATCTAAACCTCCCCACGTGCAACTTGAGGTCATTTCCTCTTGTCCTATCACTTGCTACTTGGGAGAAGAGACCAACACCCACCATGACAGAACCTCCTTTCAGGCAGTTGTAGACAGTGACAAGGTCTCCCCTCAGCCTCCTTTTCTCAAGGCTGAACAGCCCCAGCTCCCTCAACCGCTCCTCACAAGACTGGTGCTCCAGACCCTTCACCAGCCTTGTCACCCTCCTCTGAACTCTCTCCAGCACCTCAGTGTCTTCCTTGCTATGAGCGGCCTAAAACTGACCCCAGGAGTGAAGGTGCAGCCTCACCAGTGCCAAGTACAAAGGGATGATCACTTCTCTAGTCCTGCTAAAGCTCGGATTGGATCAAGGCTTGAACACCTTGGTGTGACCCAGTTTGTGACAGGTTGGACTGCAGACTCCTGAGGTCCCTTCAACCTCAGTTCTCCTATGATCCCATGGTGATGTTGGGCTCTGTTTCTAAGTAGAGCAGAGCAGACGATGATGGGGCAGGATCCACCTGTGCTGTAGGTGACCATCTAAACCAACATCTCAGCCAGTGTACCAGCCAACACCTCAGTGTGACTCGCTCTGGGCAAAGTGTGAGGAGTCCTGGGCAGGGAAGGTTCAGAGAGCATGGGGTGCTATGGAAGACACAAAATGATCTTGGCTTCTTGCTTGTAAGCTCATTGTATGTCTGCTAATGTCAATGAAAATTAAAAGAAGAAGAACTGAAGGCAAAGATCCAAAGTAAAGGAAGGTGTCAACATACTTGTTATTTATCTGTCTATCTATCTATCTATCTATCTATCTGTCATCTATCTATTTATCTATCTATCTATCTATCTATCTATCTATCTATCTATCTCTTTAAAAACCTTTCTAGGAGGGTTACTTTTCTTTGAAAGAGTTTTCCAGAACTGGGCATGGATTTAGGACACAAATGTCTTCATCTCCAGGGATACAAACATCTGGTGCCAGTGTAGGTGCCCTGGGAACCCCTGCCCAGGCTCCACCTGCATTGAAAGGTGCTCTGGTCTCCCCAGGTCCTGTGTGATAGATGGAGATCCCAGGCCAGCACCTCAGGTACACTGGGGCCCCTAAAATGGCACTGGCTGTTTATGGTGAGACAGCTGATGACTGATGTTTGTCTGGAAGTGTACTAAGGGTAGGAGAAGAAATATTGGTCTTCCCCTATACTTCTATTACCAACACTGTATTATTTCATCTCCCTCGTCATTCAGGAGTTCCCCTCTCTCTGATTCAATGTCCCTGTCAAAGGACAACTTTCCAGCAGACGGTCTGGACATTTGCCCTTCCCAGTGCTCTCAGGTTTCTCCTCCACTTGCTCTTTGGTCATTCAGTGGCCTCTCAACTCTCTGGTTTCTGCTTTGAGCTTCAGGGAGTTATAAACTTAACTCAGTGGTCTAATTAGCATGGTAGTCAAGACATTAATTGTATTTATATCTATCCTTTCCTATGTTTCTGTCTGAAACATTTCTTGTGTTGATGACCCTAGTGGATGATGGACCTCAACAGATCCAGCTGACACACACAGCTGAGGAAAGTGTTTTACTGTTTATTAAACTGTGCAGTGTTTGCACAGGAGAGCAGGTGGAGCTGGTGCACAGGAGCTGCAGCATCTCCTGCAGAGCTCAGTGGAGAAGTCTGATGTGAGGAAAAGTGGTGCAAGTCTCTGGTGGCCAATGACGGAACGGCAGACTGGGGGTGGGGGGTGAGGAGCGAGGTTGTCCATAGAGTGTCCAGCCTCAAGGGACTGTTCTCCTGCCTGTCCAGATGTCTTCAGGAGACCCTCTGGATCAATGTCCAGTGTAGAATGCTGCTGTCACTTCTTCTATACAATGAAAAATGACAGAAAACACCCTTGAAAGAAAAAACCCTCCTTTAAGAAATTATTGAAATCTTCATCAGCAAGTGTCCCATTGAAACCTCTCCAGTTAGTTCTACAAGTGTTGAAGATTTGAATGAAATTACCGAAAGAAACATCACTCGTTAGGGCTTTCTGAGTTTTAATGAGCCCCATGGTGTATTTGGTGCTGAGTCCGTGTGAACCCCAGATACCAAGCACAGACTGAAGAATCTGCTCAAGAAGTCCAAGTCAGAGAAAACTCCAAAGTACCTTGAAGCATTAATGGGCCCCACTGAGGGCTGTTACTGACAAAGCCTCCCCAGGGACTTGTTAGAGCAGATAATTGGAGGCAGTGATTGCATCAGGCAAAGACAAAGTGCAGCCGCTCTGATGCTGAGAAAACCCTTGGTTTGTTTGATGAAGGACAATGGCCAAGCCTTGAGCCCCTGCCCCTAGGAAGGGAGATCCTGTCCCCCACGTGTGGCTCAGGGCTCTTCTTGGGGTGTGGGGAGTGTGATGCCCAGTGAAGGACGATGGTGTGACACTCCCTGGGGGTGCAAGGAGGCAATGGGTGCCATGACCATGACAACCATGTGTCTCCTTTTAGACCTCAGTGGCAGGAACATCAGCCATAGCCAAGGGGACAAAGACCTTGACTCTTGCAGGGACATCCAACCTTGCCAGTGCCCTTGGCCATGTCCGCTACAGTCCATCCTACACTGTCCCAGGCCTGTGGCTGTTTCCCCACAGGCTGCAGACACCCCATGTGATTCCCCACCTTGTTCTCACCCCAGTGTGTCTCCACCTGTGCTGCTGTCTCTCCATCCTCACCAGCTGTTCCTGGAAGCACAAAGCCATGGCTGATCCAGAGTCCTTCTGAATGACCACAGCACTGTGCTCAGAATGACATTTCTTTATCCCGAGCTCCACTCTGGACCTCCAGAACTGCAATTTCTGATGGTTTTCCTTTCTCATGCTGTTTTCCTCTACCATCTTCTAAAGAGATTTTCAAGATTTCTGAAGCTACTACTATCCTTTCTTCTCATGGTTTTACCACAGCCACCAACCAAGACCATGAGAGCTGCTCACATCCTGCTCCCAGTGCCCAAGTGGGATAAGGGAGAGAAATGAAAGGGAAGGGAGAAACTTGTGGGTTTAGGAAAAAAAAAAAAAAAAAAAAGAAAGAAAACAGTGAAAATTATACACTACTACTAATAATATACTAAAATATACATAAAGTAAAATATATGATTCTCAGTACAATCCCCCACATAACTCCAGTTGTGCTGAACAGGCAGCCCAAAAGAAAAGAGTTCTGAACAGCTGATCCCAGCAAGAGAAAGTACAAGTGCAAAAGGCAGAGAGACACAAGGGCCAACTGAAAACCAGAAAAACATCATAAACTGAACTAACCCTGAACTCCCAATAGAATGGAACTTCCAAACAGAGCCAACCAAAACTAACTGGCTGGAAAAGGCATCCCCAGCTTTATAGTGAGCATGATGCCAATGGTAAAGAATAGCTCATTGATTGACCTGGATGTCAGTCCAGGTGTTGTCCTGACTGTGCCTCCTCCTGCCAATTTGCACCTGCAGCTGGACTCCAGAGAAGTCCTTGGTTTCCCTGACAATAGTCCAGGTAAATTAAATAGAAATAGATAAATTAAATTAAGAAAATATACTCAGTGCTATCCCCTGTGTAACTTCGGTCACACAGAACAGCCAGTCCTGCAGAAGGCAGCACCTTGGTCCTGAGCAGCCCATCCCAGCAAGAGAGAGCAAAAGGGCAACAGGCAGAAAGGCCCAAAGGCCAACTGCAGAATGGCAGAACGGCAAAAGGCCGAACTGACATCGAACTCCTGACAGAATGAAACTTGTGAATGGAACAACCAAACCAGCTGGAAAACCCAGAGTAACGGATGTAACAAGACCTAAAAGCTGGTTCCAGCTTTAGACTGAGCATGACGCTAACCATAGGGAATATTTCATTGATCAGCCTGCATGTCAATCCAGGTGCTGTCCTGTCTGTGTCCTCCCCTGCCAATCTGCATCTGCAGCTGGATGGCCAAAGAAGTCCTTGGTTTCCCTGACAACAGCCAAGATCTCAGTGAGTTCTGACATTCCTTTCATAGCAAATGGCAAACACTGTGAAGCTGCTAAAAGAAAAAAATGAACTCTATCCCAGGGAAGAAACAGCATTATCTCACTATTCTCATAGTAAATCTAAACAAAAGACTGTACTGAATGTGATGGAGAGAGGTTCAAAATGCATGAAGAATATTAACTCAATTTCAGTAAAAACAGCACATTCCCTCAGCCTCCCCTTCACGAGGATGAAGAAGTTTGGGTGCCTAACCACAGAATATCATTTTACCTTTTGGAAAATCTCATCCTCCTGATGTGGTCTCATCAGTGTGACTCTTTCTTCACATGAGGGATCCAAAAATCTGCTTGCTTGACCCTCAGTGTCATTTCAGTGACTTAGATCAGGGTGGGCAGGCATCTGAACGCATCTGGAAGGATCAAGAGGCAGATGAGGAGGCACCATACGGATGAAGTGGAGGAGATGGGAAGATTTAATGGAAAGGGCTCAAGCTGGAGTTAATGGGTGTGAGCACACATTTTTGGGAAAGGCAACATGTGCTCATGGGCATATTCCTGTTTAGCACCACTGAGAACTGGCTGAACATCCAGGCTCAGAGGGTTGTGAGCAGTGGCACAAAGCCCAGCAGGAGCTACCATGAGGACTGAAGGACACCATATCCCTACCCAACATCTCCTCCCCTCTTGGGTGCCCTGGAACCATCGCAGTGATAATGGGAAGAGCACTGCCTGTATGGGGTGGAGGAGATGGGATCTGGAATGAGGGTCCTGGGGCAGTTTCTCCAGGTTGTTCATGCAGCAACAAGTTGGGCTGGATATTTGGAGAGAGGAACTCTTACTAAGGGCCTCCAAAGGGCATGGGGATGGTCTACGGTTTCCTGAATCCCTCCTTTTCTGGTGGAGATCACAGAGACTGCCAGCCTTTTAGAGGACCCAGGACAGGCCTTGTCCTTCCTCTGGTCACAGCTGGACCCCAGTTCTCCAGCTCAGCCCCAGCTCAGGAGCCTTGTCTAGGGGTGACTTTTGGGGTAAGGTTGACAAGAGGGGTGCATAAGTTTGTCTTGAGGACATGTGATGAGCATCAACACTGAAGTACCAGAGCAAAATGATGTGGTTCCTGGGTGAATACTTTCTTCATTGCAAGTCCTGACACAGGGTCCCAGACTTGCTTTCCATGCCACCCTTCACAAGGAATGATGCAGTATGAGATGGCAAGTGGAGGACACCAATCCTTCTCCAGCTACTTCCCAGGCCTGGTGAAGCACCAGGACAGCAAGGACTTCCAGCCCTGCACCCTAAACTCTGAATATTATCTTTGAGCAGCTGAACACCAGCATTTTTCTCTCTCTGGTGCTCCTGGCCCCTCCCCTGTGCTCCCCACAGCGCCCCAACCTGGCACTGATGCTCTGCAGAGCAGGTTGGCTGCAGAACCATGGGGTGAGTCCACACTGGTTGTGCTGCTCAGTGAGGGACACGGATGCACCTGGATGTGCTGCACTGTCACTGAGCTCTTTCCCAGGGATCTAAAGCTCTTGAATGGGTTCAGAGCATTTCTTGGGACTCATTGGATTTTCCACTCACTTCGGTTCAGCAATCCCTTCCTTGTCCTCCAGGTGCCCAGAGATTGGTGCAGGAAGACGTGGCACATCTTCTACCATTCCCTCGGTTTCTATCACTGCCATAGAGAGAAGAGCTCAGTTCTGCCCCTCCTGCTTCCCTGCTGAGGAGCCTGCAACCCCATGAGCCCTGCCCTCTGTCTGCTCTGTTCCAGCTGAGCAAACCCAGGGACTTCAGCCGCTCCTCATACGGCTTCCCCTCCAAACTTCACCAAATTCGTAGCCTCTTCTAGACACTCTCCAGTAGCTTTATCTCATTTGTATCCTGTGTCCCCAGCCCTGCACACAGTGAATGCTCCAGGTAAGGCCAAGCAGAGCAGGACAATCCCTTCCCTGCCCGGCTGGCCGTGCTGTGCTGGATGCACCTGGACACGAGTCCATCTTGGCTCCAGGGACACTGGTGGCTCTTGTTCAACTGCTTTTGACCAGACCCCCAGATCCCTCTCTGTAGAGCTGCTCTCCAGCATCTCATCCCCCAGTCTCTCTGCACAACCAGGGTTGACGTGTCCCAGGTGCAAAATGGCAGCCCAGAATATCTGACAGCATTGGTGCTCACTTGGGTTCATCCCACCTCTCGTACATGATGTTCACGCTCACATCTGTACAATGCACACGTGGACTTCTGACCTACTCATTCAGGGTCTTTCCAAGGAGGGATAAAGAACGTCTCTGAATTGGGGCGAGAGGCCAAGGCTGGAAATGAAGGTTGTGAGGGATTAATCCATGATGACTGGGGTAGATTGCATGGGGTGTCCAGCACCCACAAGCACAGCCCAGCCCCTGCTCTACTGGTCCTGCGGTCTCTGGCAGGAGGCCTGGCTGTGAGAGGTCACTGCTGTGTGCCAGCCCTGCACACACACACTGTTCAGCTGTACAATGGTGTTTCATCTGTGGGCCACTTTCTTGGCCATGTTCCTGGGAGTAGCTTTGAAGAAGACATAAAACTTGAGGCCCTGCCCTTAGGAGATCACCTTCCTATCTGGAAAGGCTGTTGTGAGCCCAGCTCTGTCACAGCAGTGCCCATTGCCTGTCCCTGCCTGCGCTCACAGCACTGACACACAGCAGGACGGGGACCAAGCTGCCAGAGCACTCAGGCCTTGCACCAACACAAGGGATGAGAAGGAGAGTGTGGGAGTGGAAGCAGAACAGCTCTGAAAGGCCAAGCTCTGGTGCTCCCTGGCAGGGTTGCCAGGCTGAACTCTTTTCCCCTTCTCCCATGCACAGGAACTGTCCACGCAGCTCCAAACAGGCCTTGCAGGAAGAATATCAGTGAAAAAAAATGGCAGTAGAGCCCTTTATTTTCTTTAAATACGCAGAGAGCATGAGTCCATATTTATACAGCCAGTGTGTCTGAAAAAAACCAGACAATGAATTAGAAAGGGGATGACAAAACTAACGTGATTTATTTAAAAAATAAACATCACCAACACACAAACACACAAAAGTCTGGGCCTCTAATGAGCTACATTAAAACTGTTATCTGTTAAAGAGCAGATGACAGACACTTTATTAGTTTTTAAAGGAATCCGTTAGTTTATTCAGGGCATCCTTGAGCTCCTGGTTCCTCATGCTGTAGATGAGGGGGTTCACTGCTGGAGGCACCACCGAGTACAGAACAGACACCACCAGATCCAGGGATGGGGAGGAGATGGAGGGAGGCTTCAGGTAGGCAAATGAAGCAGTGCTGATGAACAGAGAGACCACGGCCAGGTGAGGGAGGGAGGTGGAAAAGGCTTTGTGCCGTCCCTGCTCAGAGGGGATCCTCAGCACCTCCCTGAAGATCTGCACATAGGACAGTACAATGAAAATGAAACACATAAAAGTTAAAGATCCTCTAAACTCAAGAAGCCCAAGTTCCCTGAGGTAGGAGTGTGAGCAGGAGAGCTTGAGGATCTGGGGGATTTCACAGAAGAAGTGGCCCAGGGCATTGCCCTTGCACAGTGGCAGTGAAAATGTATTGGTCGTGTGCAGCAGAGCAGTGAGAAACCCAGTGGCCCAGGCAGCTGCTGCCATGAGGACACAAGCTCTGTTGCCCAGGAGGGTCCCGTAGTGTAGGGGTTTGCAGATGGCAACGTAGCGGTCGTAGGACATGACGGTGAGAAGATACAACTCTGCTGAAATGAAAAAGACAAAGCAAAACATTTGGGCAGCACATCCCATATAAGAAATTGCCCTGGTGTCCCAGAGGGAATTGGCCATGGACTTGGGGAGAGTGGTGGAGATGCAGCCCAGGTCGAGGAGGGAGAGGTTGAGGAGGAAGAAGAACATGGGGGTGTGGAGGTGCTGGTCCCAGGCTATGGTGGTGATGATGAGGCCGTTGCCCAGGAGGGCAGCCAGGTAGATGCCCAGGAAGAGCCAGAAGTGCAAGAGCTGCAGCTCCCGTGTGTCTGTGAATGGCAGGAGGAGGAACTGGGTGATGGAGTTCCTGTTAGACATTTGCTGCCTGTGGGCATGAGGACCTGTGCAAGGAGCAAAAGACAGTGACAGTTTAGGGGAGACTTCTCTGAGGAAAATAAACGTGTTGTTTCTCAGGGAAAACCCCCTCCCTGATGGAGGGATGTTTCAGCTCATTCTGTTTCTACCAACTGAAAAAAAACAGTTCATCACAGCTTAAACTGCAGCTTGGACATCTAGTTTCCGTGAACACAGCTCTGGGTCAGGACCCCCTGAGCTGGCGTCAGAAGAAAAACTGACCCACAGTCCCACCCCAACTCCAGAGAGCAAGAGCTCCAGGGACAGGTGGAGAAACAGGGAAGGACACTGCAGTGCTACCAGAAAATAAAGCAAGGACAGAAAGGCAGATGGGCATGCTATGGAGCCTTCTCCTTACCTGGCTGCGCTGCTGCCACTCACATAATGGCACTGGAGAGCAAGTTCTTTTAGCACCTCTTTTGTGTACCACGTTCCAGGAACCCTTCCCCTGGAGGTTCAGCTGCTGAGGTGGAGACTCAGGATCTGGACCCCACGGCTTTGGGGCAGAGGCTCTGCTGGGGAGGAGAGGAGACCAGGGGTTGCACTGAGAATCATGTTTGCACTGCAGGGGATAGCAGGGGGGTCCTTAATCCCCTTCCCAGCATTTCTGGTCCATCTCCCTCTCCCTATCCATGTCTGTGCTCCTGCAGCTGTGTCTCTGTCCCTGGGTCTGCTCCCTGTCAGTGTCACAGACCCCGTCCCACCCGCTGTGTGCTCAGCTCTGTCCTGCTCACACCTCCTGGCACTGCCCAGGGGCAGCTCTGTGTGTGCAGGGGCTCAGGAGCAGCTCAGACAAGTCCTAATGAGAACTGGGGTCTCAGTGTCTTCTCCAAAAAGAGAAATAAATCCCCATCTCCCACTGCACACCAGACAACCAAGAGTGGAAAACTGAAAGCACAGACTCCTTCCCTTGCAGCTGTTTCTGTCTTGATGTTGTTGTTCAGAAGGACCCTCTGCCATGTCTGTGGGGTTGATCTGGAGCTCTGGCAGCCCTGACCCACACAGCACCCTTCAACCCCAAAAGCTCCCTGCCTGCCCTGCCGGGGGTCGCTCCTTCCACCCACAGCTGCTGCCATGGGATCTCCCCGGGCAGGCTGAGCACTGACCCTGGCAGGTGGCAGAGTCCCTGCCCCGGCACAGCCCTGGGGTGCAGGGACCCTGCTCTGCAGGACAGCCCTGGGCACCCCTGGGTGCTCACCCGGCTTCACAGCTGTTTAAAATTGAGGTGCAAGATCCCCCACGTTACAGATCCCACAAGCTGTGCCTGTGCCAGTTTTAGGAGATGCCTCCAGGAGCTACAGCTGCATTACCCTGCACCCAGAGACTTACCATGGCAAGGACTGCAAAGGTTTCTCCTCCAGTGAGCTCTCAGTCATCCTCCCATTCCTCACCACCTTTAATCTCTCTCTGCCTTGCTCGTCTCCCTGAGATCCCCAGGCAGAGCCCTCAGCCCTGCTGCGCTGTGCAGAGGAGCTGCTCCTGGGCAGAGCTGTCTCTCTGCAGCGCTGTTGCTTGCCATGAGCTCTCTCTGTCCCTGGAGCCCAGCCCAGCTCAGCAGCACAGGAGCAGCCCAAGGTGCTTTAATGACCCCTCTGGTGGCCTTGGTGCAGAGTGCATGGGCCTCAGAGCCTGAGGGGAAGCTGATGAAACCTCTCAAGAAGTCAGATTCAAACTCCAAAGTTTCTTGCAATGTTTATGAGTCGCACTGAGGATCACTACTGATCCCGGGGTCTGGTTAGAGAAGAAAACGGGATGCACTGACTACAGGTCAGGAAAAGCAAGGTGAAGTTCTCTTAGATGATAAGTAAACCTGTATGTCTTTCATTAAGCAAAGGGTCAAGACCTGATCCCCAGCCCCTTCGAAGGCAGATCCTGTCCACCAATGTTGCCATGCACCCATCCTGGGACAGTGTGATGTGGGGCTGTGCAAGGCCAAGGGCAGGACTATGGTCACACACCTCCCAGGTTCCTGGCTGGGGACAAGGAGGTCATGAGGCCCCTGTGCTGGAAGGACAAGGTGTCTCCTCACAGGCATCAGAGGTGCAGACAACAGCCATAGCCAAGGGGAGAAGGAGCTCATGTCTGCTGGGGCTTTCAGCCTCTTTACATCCCTTGATCATCTCCACCACAGCCTGTCCTGTGCTGTGGCATCCCCTGCACCTCTTTCCCTGCAGGCTGCAGACATCCCCCCTGCTGCCCCACCTTGCTCTTGTCTGAGCATCTTCCTTCCTTTGCTGAGATCTCTGCATCCTCCCCAGCTGTTCCTTGAAGCACAAAGCCTTGGGCTGATGCAGACTCTCTCTGCTGACCTGCTCCACCACAGCACTGTCCTTCCAGTCACATTCCTTGCTGCTCATGTCCAGCCTGGACCTCCCCAGCTGCTCTTTGTGCCATTATTTCTTTCTCATACCATTTTTCACTATTTAGAAAACCTCCACCACCTCTAAAACCACCTCTCAAGCACTCTCAGGCGACTTCTGCACTGCTGCAGCCTCCCCAGCGCTGCTGGACCCAAGCAGCCCAGGTCCCTCAGCATCCCACACCATGTGCACAAGGTGCTGAACCTGCCTTGGCAGAGCCCTGCACTCTGCAGTTCCTCCCTGCTTCTCCAAACTGGGAAGCCGCACACTGGCACACCCCCGTGTGTGTGGGGTCACACCAGTGCTGAACCGAATGGGATGAGAACTGCAGGTGTCTGGGTCCCCACACTCCTCCTCATGCAGCCCCGTGTGCAGCTGCCTTGTTCATGGTGAGCGTGCACCACGGGCTGGTGTGGGGACCTTGGAGTGCCCAGGCCCTTCTCCTCAGGGTCACTGCTCAGTATGTCAAGTCCTCGTCTGTCCTGACAGATAGTGTTGTTCTCCTGCCCCAATACAGAACAGGTCACTTCATCTTGTCAAAATTCAGAGCTTTCTGAATGGGTGAACACCAGATTTTCTCAAGGTCTGGATTGTCCCTTGACTGAAGCTCCATTTGCTCATCTGTTAGTGTTTGCAGTCAGGTGGTTTATCCTAATGAGGTTTCTTCTCTCAAGATAACACCATGAGGAGTTGTAGAACATTAGAAATATCATCTCATGGAGAAACAGCGGGGGCTTGAGGGTCCAGTACTCATAATGCCAGAAGTCTGGAGTCAAAGTGATAGATCCCCTTCATGTTGGAGAGAACAGCAGGAATGTGTGGAGCTCTGCCTGGGGACAATGTCAGCTGAAGGGTGAGGAGTCAGCATGAGAGGGCAGAACAACATGGGCAATGTTGTGGTGACTGGACATCAGCTGCAGACTCACTGATGAGAAAGAGGAATTAGATGAGGCCTCCTTCAGAGAAATGAAAGAAGCCTCGTGTTGTCAGGGCGGTGTCCTCGTGGCAGACCTGAGATATCCCAATATCTGCAAGGAACCAGCCATCCAGGAGGGGCTGGAGCTCATTGACAACATCTTCCTGACACGGGTGACTGAGCAGTCAGTGAGGTGAGGTGCCCTGTGGGACTTCACACTTACAAACCAGAAAGAGTTGGTCAGGATGGAACAGTCAGGGATGGGAAAGTGGAGCTGAGGCTCCTGGGAGATGATCACAAGGTCAAGAGTAGGATTTCAGGAGAGCAAGCTTTGGCCTGCTGAGGGACCTGCTTGGGTCCTATGGGATATGACCAGTGTTTTTCTCTCACATTTCCTCCCTCCTCTCTCCCACCTGCTGTTGTGCAGTGTTTGTTATGCTTTCTCAAATACAATATCCCAGAGATGCTGCCAGTATCACTGAGTGGCTCAGATTTGGCAAGGAGTGGGTCCATCTTGGAGCAGCTGAAACTGGTTCTGTCTGACATCGGTGAACATCCTGTTGTCTTCTCAGAGAGGTGACAACTGTAGCACAGCCACACTCACCCCCAGTTCCAAGACTTTGCCTTGTAAACCCAGTATAGGGTGACAATGTTTTGGGTGTTACAAACTACTTGATCACGGAGAAGAAATCGAAAAGATCTTCTGTCGGCAGCTCAAGTAGGATGTCAACAGTAAACGAGCAGGTTCGTACGGATAACTGTAATTGCAAAGCTGCAGGTTCCAACAGTCCAGAGGATCTTGGGCCAACTGCTTAACATCTCTGCCTGATGGGCCAACAAGGGTGATGCTCACCTGGATCTGGAACTGGGAAACAAGGAAGAGCTGGTGAGGGATGTCAACATCAGTGTCCACCCTGGCTGTTGTGACCTGGAAACAGTGGGGTCCCAGACACCAGAAGGAAGGGAGGAAGGCCAGCAGCAGAGCACAGGCTGGTGGGCTCCAGAGAAGAAGACTTTGACATTCATGGGGATGGCGGCCAGTAAAGGTGGTGACATGAGAAAGTCATGGAGGGTGAAGGAGCTCAGGAAATCTGATCAACCTTACAGGACAGCCTGCTCCAAGCACAAGAATGATCTCTCCAAGTACCCATGAACAGAAGCATTTATCTTGTGAGGCTGCTCCTCTGAACTGATAGAGCTCCAGGGCAAAAAGGCAGCACAGAGGAGGTGGAAGCAGAGGAAGCTGCAATGCAGGAATTTAGAAACCCTGTCCATGGATGTGGGGATGATGCCAAAGCTGCGCTGGACTTGATACCTGCAGGGGAGGCTGAGGGCAGCAAGATGAGGTGATACAGCTTCCTCACAGTAAAAGAATAGACAAGGCGATCATGGGCTTGCTGCTGAATTCATAGGAGTAGAATCAGACAGGACTGAGGTTCTTCATGGCTTCCTTGCCTCCATCTTCACCAGCAAGGTCTCCTGGGACTTTGTTCCTGAAGGCAGGAGTCTGGAGAACACCCAGCAGTGGATGGGGCTCAAGTCAGGGGTGACCTGAGCAAACTCAGACACCATTACAGAACAGGAGATGGGTCACTTGACCAGCTCCCTGAACACAAGTGTCACTGTGCACAGCACCTGAAATTCCCAGGTACAACCACCTCTTGGTCCAGAGGAGTGTGACTCCTCTTGAGTTGTCCTGGCCTGTCTCCTGTCTCAAGTGGTGCATCAGGTACCGACTTTACAGACATATTGTTTTGTCCTCATCTGTAAATGCTCCAGATCAATGCTCCAGAGGCTTGTAAGAGCATTTTCAATGTTAATGAGCCCTCTGCTGCCATGATCCTGAACTGCAGCTACTGAAACAATGAACAAACCCCTAATGAAGTGAAAGGCAGAAGCAAACCCCAAGTTTCTGTGGTTGTTTAGGACCCCATGGAGGCCATCGCTGACACAGCTGTGAAGGAAACAACCAGTGCAGGTCCCTGTCCCTGGAGGCTGGTGAAGGAAAGACTTGGAGACACTGGTTACAGGTGGTGAGGGCTATGTGGAGGTGGCTCTGATGCCATGTCAGCCCTTGATGCTTGTTCATCACCAGAATGGCTGAGCCCTGACCCCTGGGACCTGGTAGATTTTTGTCCAATGTTTTTTAAGGCTTTTCCTGTGGTCAGTGTCAGTGTTTTGGGGGTGGGTTTTTTTGTCAAATGCTGTTGCTTTAACTGCAAGGCTCTGGTTTTCTGTGGAGCTGCAAATGCCTGTGAGTTCCTCACAACTCATCCACCTTCTTTCATACACCTGGCAATGGTCACCAATCACCTCAAGGTCCCAGTCCCAAACTTGCTTGAATCCTCTATTTGGATCCATACCCATCGCTCCAGGAGGTTCATGCATCCACCAGGCTCATGGATGATTCCTGAGGACCATCCAAGTGTGGGCAGTGTAAGAGAGGAGCAGAGCAGGGCCAGCTCATGGGCCATGACTGAGCACAAACACCCCAGCAGCTGCGATTCCCCATCTCCCAGGCACAGCCATGCCCCCAGGATGGAAATGACACTGGCATACATGATTAGCCCAAGAGAGGCCTTTCTTCCTTCCATATTCCCAGGAAAATCTTCCTCCTGTTCCTCCTCCACCTGCAGACATCAACTGCTTTCCATTTCTGGGCTCAGACATGGCTGGAAGGGTTCACGAAAGCCATCAGCCATCTCATTGCTTCTCCCTGACATACCCTGACCCTCTCCCACACCTACACATGGCCAATCACGGCTGCTCAGGACCTCCCGCTCTTCAGAAGAGGCCTTGAGCTTCTTGGTTCTTCATGGTGATAATAATAAACTTCCTTGCTCTCTCCAGAGTTCATGCTGAGCTTTCTTGTCCATAACAGCCTTGTCTTACTTAATGGTTGTGGTTTTATGATCACTTGTGCAGAAAGGGCAGTCACAGGACAGCACCCATTATGTCAAAACTGATGCCGAGTGAAATGCCGTAAAGACCTGGTGAGTTACCCCTGTGTCTAGATAAGTTATGCAAACATTTGAAGGACTTCTCATGCCTTTTAACCTGATTATCCTCAGAAGACCATCAGCTTTGCATCTCAGGAACTGGGATGCCAGAGTTCAAGGGCAGGATGGTTTGGGCTCTGTGCTGGGATCTGGAAACTGAAACGTGCTCCCATCTCCCAACCCCCTGCCCTCCTCAGTGACGATGTGAGACATTCTGCCAGCGAGGGCTGAACTCACAGTCATGACCAGTATCTTATGTCCAACTGCAGACAATGGTGTCCTGCCAGCTCAGGACTGGAGCTTCCATTGCTGGAGGTATTTAGAAGAATTGGAGATGTGGCACTGAGGGATATGGTTTAGTGGTGATCTTGGCACTGCTTGATTTACAGTTGGACTCCATGTTCTTAAGGGTCTTTTCCAGCCTCAATGATTCTATGATTCTATGATTATGGTTGGAACCATTTCAATTCCATCACCTCCAGCTTCCCTCAGAGGCTGCTGTTGTGTCGCACAACTGCCCTGGCTCTCCAGGCAGGTTGGGCACTGGTTTGGTGCCTGCATTGGGAGTTTTCGCCTTCCTGGGGTAAAAGGCTGTTGAGGAGAGACAGGCTGAGCTTTGGAGCCGAGGAAAAATGGAGATGCTCTGAAGGATGTTTTTGAACAGTGGTACTGTCACTAGTAACAGAAACAGGGAACTCCTTATTCTCACTGATGATTATGATAAACTGAAGCTCTTTAATTTCATTCCTAGCAGTCATTCTTGCTTTTCTAAAAATCTACTACACCTCAGTAGTTGTGTCTTGAAAGAAGTTCTTAGAACAATGTTTTTTCTCCCCTTTTTTTTTTTTTTTAATAATTTAAAAAATACACCTCCTGGACAGAATTATCCCAAAATCATCCGTGTTTGAGGTTGAGGTGGCATAGGAGAATATTGCCTTTTTGAGAGCAAGGTGGCCAAGGAACAGATCCCAGGTCAGTGCAAAGGCACAAAGGAAGCCAGAATCTTTATGTGGTGTGCACTGACACACACTGTCACCTGCATTTCCAGTCTCTGCAGTCCCAGCTGTGCAGCAGAGTCTGGAGTTCTGAGCTCCCTTCATCTGCCCTGTGTGACACGTGGAAAATGGAACTACCCCAGTCAAATGGCTGGTTTTGATTCTCCTCACAGCCTAAAGCACCACGTGGGTCAGGAGACAAGTCACCCATTGAGGACTCATATGCTCTGCCCTTAAAGTTCAGGTGTTCCCTGGAATCTCGGCAGACATGTCACGCTGATATCTGGGTTCAAGGAGCTGGTCAAGAGCCTCGTGTCCATTTCTGTAATGGTGGCTTTGCTGTCTGGCTGATGTGCAGACTCTGTACATGGATGCTGACACCTCTTGAACAACTTGCCCTGAAAGGCTTAGCAATATGGGCAGTTCTTTCTGCAAGGGAATTAGGACAGCAAAAAAGACCCTGGGTTGGGGCAAAGGAAAAGCGATGCAAAAGTTGTGGTCAGGGCTGTTTAAGGAACTTGTAAAGCAGCCCTGCACCTCATGTGAATTATTTATGGGGTCAGGAAACACCTGAGAGCTTTGTCTAAACTGAAAACATGAAGGGGATGAAAGGACAGCGTCATTCAGGCTGAATGTGATGACAGGAAATGTCTTGACCAACCTCCTGCTCAAAGCAGGGTCAGACCAGATTACTCAGGGCTTGATCCAAACACATCTTGGTTACTTTCTGGGACAGAGTGAGTGCGCACTCCTGGGAAACAGCTTCCAGTGCTTGACTGTCCTCAGGACTGGAAAGTTTCTCCCTTTCTACAGCACCTTTCCAAGCCCAACCATTCTGATTGCGTTTTACCCATCTACTTACACACTGACACAGACCATAATATCCTACCTTGAACACAGTAATATTGTGGGGGATGACACTGAATGCCTTGCCGACTTCCAAGTATCAGACCACCACTGCTCTGCCCACATCCAAACCCTGTCCTTTCCTCACAGAAAGCAAAGAGGATGGACAGACACAACCTGCCCTGGGTAAACCCCGTCACCTTCTCTTCCAGACACCCAGAAATGGGGTCCCAGTGGACATGTTCTGGGGCACAGCCCTTAGTTCCCCTGCTCACCCATTGGCCATTTTGAAAAGTGCACACACTGTGTGAGAGCTGCCAGTGGTCAGGGAGTCCCCCCAGTCTCCATGAGCTTTCCAAGATGGTGGAGAGTGGCCTCCCTGTGACATCGTCCTGCTGTCTCAGCTCCTGAGATGCTGCCCCTCCTGTCCCATAGACTGGAAAGGATTGTGTTAGTTCCAGTGACCCCTGACTTGATCCCCATCCTCAGCTGATTGTTCTCCAGATTCCTGTGTCAAATCACAGAGTCCTGGGACACAATGCTGGTGAAGATGAAGGACAAGAGGACAAAGGGATTCTCACCTCTTTCCCTTATTAAATTCATCAGTGGCCACACACTGTCTTTGTTTGTCCTTTAACTGTTCCTGCAGTAGTAACAGCTCATTATGGGCCCTTGAATTGCCTTACAGGTCTGGATTGAGTTCTGACCTGGACTGTTGCTGTGCTTGGAGGCTGCTGTCCTTGCATACCAGATGAACTCACTTCTGCCACCCTGCCTGGCATTTCATTCCATCCGTGTCACAGCTCTGTCTGCAGCACTGACAGCTCCAGCTCCCCAAGTCAGGTCCCTGGCTGAGGCCATTGCCTCACATCTGGGCTGAACCACCCCAGCTGTGGCACCAGCCCAGCTCTGACCTGCCACAAGAAACCTGGTACCAAGTGTCCAAGACCCCATGTGTGCAAAGCCTTTGCTTCAGAGCAAAATGACGTATTAAAAAAAAAAATAAATGACATATTCAAAAGATTGCTGAATGTCTTTCTAGCCCTAGGACTACAAAAACAGAATAAAATCCCTAAACTCATTCAGCTGAAGATATTCCTCTGCCAAGCTTCGAGAATTTAGATCCTTTGCTGTAATCTTCCTGGTGTCTTGTCTAATGATGGGAAAATAAAAGATGCTTCTCATGCCCAAATTATTTTCTAATATGAAAGAACTACTGCAGGACAGAACTGTGTCTGTAGAGGTGAGAGAAGAAACATCCCTGATTATTTCAGCCTGTTTCATGGGCCACTCCCCTGGAGATCCAGGAACACCACGAGGGAGCCCAGAGGGGACAGAGAAAGGGACATCCTGGGCTGCTCCTGTGCTGCTGAGCTGGGCTGGGCTCCTGGGACAGAGGGAGCTCCTGGCAAGCGGCAGCGCTGCAGAGAGACAGCTCTGCCCAGGAGCAGCTCCTCTGCACAGTGCAGCAGGGCTGAGGGCTCTGCCTGCAACAGGAGACGAGCAAGGCAGAGAGAGGGGAAATGCTCTCTGGAGAGAGCAAAGAAGTTTATCATTATCACCATGAAGAACCAAGATGCTCAAGGCCTCTTCTGAAGAGCGGGAGGCCCTGAGCAGCCGTGATTGGCCATGTGTAGGTGTGGGAGAGGGTCAGGGCATGTCAGGGAGAAGCAGTGAGATGGCTGATGGCTTCAGTGAACCCTTCCAGCCATGTCTGAGCCCAGAAATGGAAAGCAGTTGATGTCTGCAGGTGGAGGAGGAATGGGAGGAAGATTTTCCTGGGAATATGGAAGGAAGAAAGGCCTCTCTTCGGTTAATCATGTATGGCAGTGACATTTCCATCCTGGGGGCATGGCTGTGCCTTGTAGATGGGGAATGGCTGCTGCTGGGGTGTTTGTGCTCAGCCATGGCTCATGAGCTGACCCTGCTCTGCTCCTCTCTTACACTGCCCACACTTGGATGGTCCTCAGGAATCATCCATGAGCCTGGTGGATGCATGGACCTCTTGGAGTGATGGGTATGGATCCAAATAGAGGATTCGAGCAAGTGTGGGACTGGGACATTGAGGTGATTGGTGACCATTGCCAGGTGTATGAAAGAAGCTGGGTGAGTTGTGAGGAACTCACAGGCGTTTGCAGCTCCACAGAAAACCAGAGCCTTGCAGTTAAAGCAACAGCATTTGACAAAAAAACCCACCCCCAAAACACTGACACTGACCACAGGAAAAGCCTTGAAAAACATTGGACAAAAATCTACCAGGTCCCAGGGGTCAGGTCTCAGCCATTCTGGAGATGAACAAGCATCAAGGGCTAACATGGCATCAGAGCCACCTCCACATGGCCCTCACCACCTCTAACCAGTGTCTCCAAGTCTTTCCTTCACCAGCTTCCAGGGACAGGGACCTGCACTGGTTGTTTCCTTCACAGCTGTGTCAGCGATGGCCTCCATGGGGTCCTAAACAACCACAGAAACTTGGGGTTTGCTTCTGCCTTTCACTTCATGAGAGGTTTGTTCATTGTTTCAGTATCTGCAGTTCAGGATCATGGCAGCAGAGGGCTCATTAACATTGAAAATCCTCTTACAAGCCAAGGCTCTGTGCATCATTTTCTTAAAGGCTTCGAGTCTGGTGTGGATGATTAGGGAGATTTCAGGAACAGCCAAGCAGAGAGCATTTCCACAAGAAACAGCAATAAAGCCAAATTTCTTCTGTTTTCTTCCCTGTTCGCCCTTCCCTCTCTTTCCAGAACAGTTGGCATCGACAGCTTCCTGTTCATATTGATGTGGAGCGTCTCAGGATAAGACTGAATGTATTGGAAAAGTGGGTGCCTAAATCACCATGTGAGTGAGGAGATAGGCCAGGACACCTCAAGAGGAATCACACAACTCTGGACCAATACGTGGACGTTCTTGGGAATCTCAGATGCCACAGCACAGCGATACTTGTGTTCAGGGAGCTGGTCAAGTGTCCAATCTCCTGTTCTGGAATGGTGTCTGAGTTTGCTCAGGTCACCCCTGACTTGAGCCCCATCCACTGCTGGGTGTTCTCCAGACTCCTGCCTTCAGGAACAGAGTCCCAGGAGACCTTGGTGGTGAAGATGGAGGCAAAGAAGCCATGAAGAACCTCAGTCCTGTCTGATTCTACTCTTAAGAAGTGCAGCAGCAGGCCCACAATCGCCCTCTCTAACTGCAAATGAAACTATATCAGGTCATCTTCCTGCCCTCAGCCTCCCCGCAGGTATCAAGTCCAGGGCAGCTTTGGCATCATCCCCACATCCATGGCCAAGGTTTCTAAATTCCTCCTTTGCAGCTTCCCCTGCTTCCACCTCCTGTGTGCTGCCTTTTTGCTCTGGAGCTCCAACAGTTCAAATGGGCAGCCTCACGAGATAAATGCTTCTTTTCATGGGAACTCAGAGAGATCATTCCTGTGCTTGGAGCAGGCTGTCCTCTAAGGTTGATCAGATTTCCTGAGCTCCTTCACACTTAAGACCTACTTCTATGTCCCCACCTCTATCGGCCGCTGTCCCCCGGTATGTGAAAGTCTGGAGTCCACCAGCCTGAGCTCTGCTGCTGGCCTTCCTCCCTCCCCTCTGGTGCCTGGGACCCCACTGTTTCCTGGTCGCAACAGCCAAGGTGGACACTGATGTTCACATCTCTCCCCAGCTCTTCTTTGTTTCCCACTTCCAGATCCAGGTGCGAATCACCTTTGTTGCTCACCAAGCAGACATGTTAAGAAGTTGTCACAAGATCCTCTGGACTGTTGGCACTTGTCACTTTGCCAGGCCAGTGAATGTCAGGGCAATTACAGTTCCCCATAGGAAACTGCTCATTGACTGGTGACTTCTTCAGGTTGCTGACAGAAGATCTTTTCCATGATCCAGTAGTTTGCAAAACCCAACACGCTGTCACCCTGTACTGGGTTTACATGGCAAAGTCGTGGAACTGGGGGTGAGTGTGGTTGTGCTACAGTTGTCACCTCTCTGAGAAGACAACAGGTGTTCAACTGACATCAGACAGCTGATTTCAGCTGGCTTCAAATGGACCCACTCCTTGCCAAATCTGAGCCACTCAGTGATGCTGGCAGCACCTCTGGGATATTGTATTTGAGAAAGGGTAAAAAACACTGCACAACAGCAGGTGGGAGAGAGGAGGGAGGAGATGTGAGAGAAAAGCACTGCAGACACCAAGGTCATATCCCATAGGACCCAAGCAGGTCCCTCAGCAGGCCAAAGCTTGCTCTCCTGAAATCCTGCTCTTGGCCTTGTGATCATCTCCTAGGAGCCTCAGCTTCACTTTCAGATCCCTGACTGTTCCATCCTGACCAACTCTTCCTGGTTTGTAAGTGTGAAGTCCCACAGGGCACCTCACCCCACTGACTTCTCTGTCACCCGTGTCAGGAAGATGTTGTCAATGAGCTCCAGCCCCTCCTGGATGGCTGGTTCCTTGCAGATATTGAGATATCTCAGGTCTGCCACAAGGACACCGCCCTGGAAACATGAGGTTTCTTTCATTTGTCTGAAGGAGGCCTCATCTAATTCCTCTTCCTGACCAGCGAGTCTGTAGCTGATGTCCAGTCACCACAACATTGCCCATGTTGTTCTGCCCTCTCTTGCTGACTCCTCAACCTTCAACTGACATTGTCTGTCCCCAGGCAGAGCTCCACACATTCCTGCTGCTTTTCCACATGAAGAAAAACTACCCCTTTGAATCCAGACCTCTGGTATTATAAGTACCAGACCCCCAATACCCCATACTTTCTCCAGGAGATGGTGTTTGTAGTGCCCTGCAGCTCCTTATCCTGTTGGCTTGGGAGAGACACCCTAATCAGGTTAAACCATCTGCATGAGAACATCAATAGCTGAGTAAATGGAGCTTAAGTCCAGGGAGAGCACCAACTTTGAGAAAATCTGGTGTTCACTCAGGTTCGGGTTTGATAAGAGGAAGCGACCAGTTCTATCCAGGGGCAGGAGAACAAACCCATCCATAAGGACAGAGCAGGACCTGACACACTGATCAGTGACCCTGAGGAGAAGGGCCTGGGCACTCCAAGGTCCCCACACCAGCCCGTGGTGCACGTTCACCATGAACAAGGCAGCTGCACACGGGGCTGCATGAGGAGGAGCGGGGGGACCCAGACACCTGCAGTTCTCATCCCATTCGGTTCAGCACTGGTGTGACCCCACACACACGGGGGTGTGCCAGTGTGCGGCTTCCCAGTTCGGAGAAGCAGGGAGGAACTGGAGAGTGCAGGGCTCTGCCAAGGCAGGTTCAGTACCTTGTGTACATGGTGTGGGATGCTGAGGGACCTGGGCTGCTTTGGCCCAGCAGCGCTGGGGAGGCTGCAGCAGTGCAGGAGTAGCCTGAGAATGATTGAAGGGTGGTTTCAGAGGTGGTGGAGGTTTTCTGCATAGTGGGAAAGAGCATGAGAAAGAAATAATGGCCCAAAGTGCAGCTGGGGAGGTCCAGACTGAACATGAGCAGCAAGGAATGTGACTGGAAGGGCAGTGCTGTGGTGGAGCAGGTCAGCAGAGGGAGTCTGCATCAGCCCAAGGCTTTGTGCTTCACGGAACAGCTGGGGAGGATGGAGAGATCTCAGCAAAGGAAGGAAGATGCTCAGACAAGAGCAAGGTGGGGCAGCAGGGGGGATGTCTCCAGCCTGCAGGGAAAGAGGTGCAGGGGATGCCACAGCACAGGACAGGCTGTGGTGGAGATGATCAAGGGATGTAAAGAGGCTGAAAGCCCCTACCAGACATGAGCTCCTTCTCCCCTTGGCTATGGCTGTTGTCTGCACCTCTGATGCCTGTGAGGAGACACCTTGTCCTTCCAGCACAGGGGCCTCATGGCCTCCTTGTCCCCAGCCAGGAACCTGGGAGGTGTGGGACCGTAGTCCTGTCCTTGGCCTTGCACAGCCCCACATCACACTGTCCAGGAAGGGCCCTGGGCAACGTGGGAGGGACAGGATCTGACTTCCCAGGGCTGGGGGTCAGGGCTTGGCCTTTTTGTTAATGAAACATTCAGGTTTACTCAGCATCAGAACTATCTTTAATTGGCTTTTCCTGACCTCCAATTTTCTTCTCTAACCATACCTGATATTGTTTCTCAGTAGGTTCCCTCACTGGGACCCATTAACAGTACAAGGAACTTTGGAGTTTGAATCTGACTTTGACTTCTTGAGGAGTTTCTTCAGCTTCCCCTCAGGGTCTGATGTCCATGGACTCAGCACCAAACCCACCAGAGGGGTCATTAAAGCACCTTGGGCTGCTCCTGTGCTGCTGAGCTGGGCTGGTCTCCTGGGACAGAGGGAGCTCCTGGCAAGCGGCAGCGCTGCAGAGAGACAGCTCTGCCCAGGAGCAGCTCCTCTGCACAGCGCAGCAGGGCTGAGGGCTCTGCCTGGGGATCTCAGGGAGAGGAGCAAGGCAGAGAGAGATTAAAGGTGGTCAGGACTGGGAGGATGACTGAGAGCTCACTGGAGGAGAAACCTTTGCAGCCCTTGCCATGGTAAGTCTCTGGGTGCAGGCCAATGTATCTGTGGCTTCTGGAGGCATCTCCTAAAGTTAGTCAGGCACAGCTGGTGGGATCTGTAAGGAGGGGGCTCTTGTCAGGCAATGTTGAACAGCTGTGAAGCCAGGTGAGCACCCAGGGGTGCCCAGGGCTGTCCTGCAGAGCAGGGTCCCTGCACCCCAGGGCTGTGCCGGGGCAGGGACTCTGCCACCTGCCAGGGTCAGCGCTCAGCCTGCCCGGGGAGATCCCCATGGCAGCAGCTGTGGGTGGAAGGAGCGACCCCCGGCAGGGCAGGCAGGGAGCTTGTGGAGTTGGAGGGTGCTGTGTGGGTCAGGGCTGCTCAGAGCTCCAGATCACCGCCACAGACATGGCAGAGGGTCCTTCTGAACAACAACACCAAGACAGAAACAGCTGCAACGGAAGGAGTCTGTGCTTTCAGTTTTCCACTCTTGGTTGTCTGGGTGTGCAGTGGGAGATGGGGATTTATTTCTCTCTGTGCAGAAGACACTGAGACCCCAGTTCTCGTTAGGAGTTGTCTGAGCTGCTCCTGAGGCCCTGCACACACAGAGCTGCCCCTGGGCGGTGCCAGGAGGTGTGAGCAGGACAGAGCTGAGCACACAGTGGGTGGGACGGGGTCTGTGACACTGACAGGGAGCAGACCCAGGGACAGAGACACAGCTGCAGGAGCACAGACATGGACAGGGAGAGGGAGATGGACCAGAAATGCTGGGGAGGGGATTCAGGAACCCCCTGCAGTGCAGACACATTTCCCAGTGCAACACCCTGATCTCCTTTCCTCCCCAGCGGAGCCTCTGCCCCAAAGCCATGGGGTCCAGGTCCTGAGTCTCCACCTCAGCAGCTGGACCTCCAGGGGAAGGGTTCCTGGAACGTGGAACACAATACAGGTGCTAAAAGTACTTGCTCTACAGTGTCATTATGCAACTGGCAGCAGTACAGCCGGGTAAGGAGAAGGTTCCACAGCATGCCCGTCTGCCTTTCTGTCCTTGCTTTATTTTCTGGTAGCACTGCAGTGTCCTTCCCTGTTTCTCCACCTGTCCCTGGAGCTCTTGCTCTCTGGGGTTGGGATGGGAGTGTGGGTCAGTTTTTGTTCCGACACCAGTTCAGTGGATCTTGCCTCACAGGTGTGTCCATGGAAACTAGATGTCCAAGCTGCATTTTAAACTGTGATGAACTGTTTTTCTCAGCTGGTAGAAAGAGAATGAGGGGAAACATCTCTTCATCAGGGAGGGGGTTTTCCATGATAAACAACACATTTAATTTCTAGAGATTTCTCCCCTAACTCGTCACTGTCTTTCCTCCTTGCACAGGTCCTCATACCCACAGGCAGCAAATGTCCAACAGCAGCTTCATCACCCAGTTCCTCCTCCTGCCGTTCACAGACACACGGGAGCTGCAGCTCTTGCACTTCTGGCTCTTCCTGGGCATCTACCTGGCTGCCCTCCTGGGCAACGGCCTCATCATCACCACCATAGCCTGGGACCAGCACCTCCACACCCCCATGTACTTCTTCCTGCTCAACCTCGCCCTCCTTGACCTGGGCTGCACCTCCACCACTGTCCCCAAATCCATGGCCAACTCTCTGTGGGATTCCACAGTCATTTCCTATGCAGGATGTGCTGCCCAGGTCTTCTTTGTATTTTTCTTGTTTGGTGCAGAGTATTCTCTTCTCACCATCATGTCGTACGACCGCTACGTTGCCATCTGCAAACCCCTGTACTACGGGACCCTCCTGGGCAGCAGAGCTTGTGTCCACATGGCAGCAGCTGCCTGGGCCACTGGGTTTCTCAATGCTCTGCTGCACACGGCCAATACATTTTCACTGCCCCTGTGCAAGGGCAATGTCCTGGACCAGTTCTTCTGTGAAATCCCCCAGATCCTCAAGCTCTCCTGCTCACACTCCTACCTCAGGGAACTTGGGCTTATTGTGTTTAGTCTATTAATAGGATTTGGGTGTTTTCTCTTCATTGTGCTCTCCTATGTGCAGATCTTCAGGGCTGTGCTGAGGATCCCCTCTGAGCAGGGACGGCACAAAGCCTTTTCCACCTGCCTCCCTCACCTGGCCGTGGTCTCCCTGTTTATCAGCACTGTCATGTTCGCCTACCTGAAGCCCCCCTCCATCTCCTCTCCTTCCCTGGATCTGGTGGTGTCTGTTCTGTACTCGGTGGTGCCTCCAGCAGTGAACCCCCGCATCTACAGCATGAGGAACCAGGAGCTCAAGGATGCCCTGAGGAAACAGATGACTGGATTATTTCTGAAGCTATAAACTGGCTCTATCTTGTTCTATATAAGAGTTATAGTCTAACTCATTGTAGATTCATCCTGTCTGCAGTATTTTTTGTTTCTCCTTGTGTTTGTTTATTATGAAAATATTTTAATTCCTTTTGCAATTCACTGCCTGCTTTTCTTTTCTCACTGAGTGGCTGTGTCAGTGAGGAATTTGTGTTCTCTGTGTTTAAGTAAAATAAACGACCTTCAACAATTTTTTTTCTACTGGCATCTTAACTTCAAGACCTTTCTGGAGCTGCAGGGACAGTTCCCGTGTGAATGGGTGGAAGGGAAAAGAGCTCTCTCATGGCAGCAGAGCCAGGGAGAACCAGTACTTGGCCTTCCAGAGCTGTTCTGGTTCCACTCCCACACTCTCCTTCTCATCCCTTGTGTTGGTGCAAGGCCTGAGTGCTCTGGCAGCTTGGTCCCCGTCCTGCTGTGTGTCAGTGCTGTGAGCGCAGGCAGGGACAGGCAATGGGCACTGCTGTGACAGAGCTGGACTCACAACAGCCTTTCCAGATAGAAAGGTGATTTCTTATGGGCAGGGCTTCAAGGTTTAGGTCTTCTTACAAAGATTCTCTCAAGAACATGCCCAAGAAAGTGACCTACATATGAAACACCACTGTTCAGCTGATCAGTGTGTGCGTGCAGGGCTGGCACTCAGCAGTGTCCTCTCACAGCCAGGCCTCCTGCCAGAGACCTGCAGGACCAGCAGAGCAGGGGCTGGGCTGTGCCCCTGTGCACTGGACACCCCACAGAATCTGCCCCAGGGCATCGTCATGGTCTGGCCCCGCACTACCAGCCCTGGCCTCTCTCCCCAGCTCACAGACATTGCTCTCCCCTCCATGGATGGACACTGAATGAGTAGGTCAGAAATCCATGTCTGCATTGTAGAGATGAGATGTGAGCATGCACATCATGTACGAGAGGTGAGATGAATCCAGGTGAACACTAACGACAGCAGCTATTCCTGGGGGTTCCATGAAGGCCTGTGGCACAGATAGTGTCTCAAGGTCACTTCACATTGGGAGTAACAGCCCAGGGGAAACAACCCACTGGGATCTTCTTCCTTGAACTGATGTCCCCGTGTCCATTCCTCATGATGTAGGACACCTCAGATGAGTGCAGAGCAGGTGGCACAGCACAGGGCTGAGGTTTCTCACATCCCTTTGGAGTGGCAACAGGAGGCCAGAAAGAAACTGAGACTACGGCCTCTATGTGCAAAAGGGTCAGACTCTGTCTGTGAGCATCCCTGGGTGCAGAAGGAGTCCTGAGACCAACTCAAATATGGATGCCTGTTGGAACCATGGCATTTCTGTGTGTGATTCCAGGAACAAACCTCAGTGGCCCAGTGAGATTCATCTCAGCTGCTGGGACAGGCTCATTTCAAGTACTCTGTCGCCCTTGCCCATGATTCTGGATTGTGCTACCAAGAGTGACAGCAGAATCAGAGAAGTTCTGAGGTCCTCAGGAAAGGAAGATGTCAAATCCATCTTCAAGAAGGGCAGGACGGAGAATTTGAAGAATGAAGGGGTGGTCAGCATACCTCTGTCCCTGGAAAGGGGATAGGCCATGTCTTCCTGCACCAGTTTCCAGGAACCTGAAGGACAAGGAAGGGATTGCTGAACAGAAATGAGCGGAAAACCCAATGAGTCCCAAGAAATGCTCTGGACCCATTCCAGAGCTTGAGACCCCCAAGAAAGAGCTCAGTGACAGTGCAGCCCATCCAGCTGCATCTGTGTCCCTCACTGAGCAGCACAACCAGTGTGCAGTCACCCCATGGTTCTGCAATCAACCTGCTCTGCAGAGCATCAGTGCCGGTTTTGGTCCCTGTGGGGAGAACAGGATGGGACCAGGAGCACCAGAGCAGATCAGAGGAGGGATGGGGGAGATCACACAGGAGCTGACCTGGGCTGGAAATTGCCTTGGAGAGAAAAATGCTGGTGTTCACCTGCCCCAGATTATACCCAGAGTTTAGGGTGCAGGGCCAGAAGTTCTTGCTGTCCTGGTGCTTCACCAGGCTTGGGAAGTAGCTGGAGAAGGACTGGTGTCCCCCACTTGCCATCTCTTAGTGCATCATCCCTCATGAAGGGTGGCATGGAAAGCCAGTCTGAGACCCTGTGTCAGGACTTGCACTGAAGAAAGTATTCACCCAGAAGCCACATCATTTTGCTCTGGTACTTCAGTCCTGGTGCTCATCACATGTCCTGAAGACAAACTTATGCACCCCTCTTGTCAACTTTACTCCAAAAGTCACCCCTAGACAAGGCTCCTGAGCTGTGGCTGAGCAGGAGAACTGGGGTCCAGCTGTGACCAGAGGAAGGACAAGGCCTGTCCTGGGTCCTCTAAAGGGCTGGCAGCCTCTGCGATCTCCACCAGAAAAGGCAGCATGCAAGAAACCGTAGACCATCCCCATGCCCTTTGGAGGCCCCTAGGAAGTATTCCTGTCTCTAAATGTCCAGCCCAGTTTGTCACTGCGTGAACAACCACGAGAAACTGCCCCAGGACCCTCATTCCAGACCCCATCTCCTTCACCCCATACAGGTAGTGCTCTCCCCCTTGTCACTGAGGTGGTTCCATGGACCCAAGTGACACTTGTAGGAGGAGAGGCTGGATAGGGATATGGTGTCCTTTAGTGCTTCTCATGGTACCTCCTGCTGAGCTTTGTGCCACTGCTCACAACCCTCTGAGCCTGGATGTTCAGCCAGTTCTCAGTGATGCTAAACAGGAATATGCCCATGAGCACATTGGGCTGCACTGGGAGGGTTGTGGCCACCCAGACAAGGGCAGTTATTGTCCATCGTGACTCAGCACTGGTGTGGTCACATCTGGAGCGGTGTGTCCAGTGTGAGGTTCCCCATTCTGGAGGAAAGGGGAGGAGCTGCCATGTGGCCAGAGAAAGTCTGGGTCACATGTGGAGATGTTGAGAGACCCGAACTTCTTCAGCCTGGTGAAGGGGAGGCTGAGGAAATGTGCTGTTTTTACTGAAATTGAGTTAATATCATTCATGCATTTTGAACCTCTCTCCTTCACATCCAGTACAGTCTTTTGTTTAGATTTACTATGAGAATAGTGAGATAACTCTGTTTCTTCCCTGGGACAGAGTTCATTTTTTTCTTTTAGCAGCTTCACAGTGTTTGCCATTTGCTGTAAAGGAATGTCAGAACTCACTGAGATCTTGGCTGTTGTCAGGGAAACCAAGGACTTCTTTGGCCATCCAGCTGCAGATGCAGATTGGCAGGAGAGGACACAGATAGGACAGCACCTGGATTGACATGTAGGCTGAACAATGAAATATTCCCTATGGTTAGCGTCATGCTCAGTCTAAAGCTGGAGCCGGCTTTTAGGGCTTGTTACATCCGTTACTCTGGGTTTTCCAGCTGGTTTGGTTGTTCCATTCACAAGTTTCATTCTGTCAGGAGTTCGATGTCAGTTCGGCCTTTTGCGGTTCTGCCATTCTGCAGTTGGCCTTTGGGCCTTTCTGCCTGTTGCCCTTTTGCTCTCTCTTGCTGGGATGGGTTGTTCAGGACCAAGGTGCTCCCTTCTGCAGGACTGGCTGTTCCGTGTGACTGGAGTTACACAGGGGGGTAGCACTGAGTATATTTTCTTAATTTAATTTATCTATTTCTATTTAATTTACCTGGACTATTGTCAGTGAAACCAAGGACTTCTCTGGAGTCCAGCTGCAGGTGCAAATTGGCAGGAGGGGGCACAGACAGGACAGCAGCTTGACTGACATCCAGGTCAATCAATGAGCTATTCTTTACCATTGGTGTCATGCTCACTATACAGCTGGGGATGCCTTTTCCAGCCAGTTAGTTTTGGTTTGCCGGCTACTTTGGCTGGCTCTGTTTGGAAGTTCCTTTCTATTGGGAGTCCAGTGTTAGTTCCGCTTTATGATGTTTTTCTGCTTTTCAGTTGGCCTTTGGGCCTCTCTGCCTTTTGCACTTGTACTTTCTCTTGCTGGGATCAGCTGTTCAGGACCAGGGTGCTCTCTTCTTTTGGGCTGTCTGTTCAGCACAACTGGAGTTACATGGGGGATTGCACTGAGAATCATATATTTTACTTTATGTATATTTTAGTATATTATTAGTAGTAGAGTATAATTTTCACTGTTTTATTTCTTTTTTTTTTTTTTTTCCTAAACCCACAAGTTTCTCCCTTCCCTTTCATTTCTCTCCCTTATCCCACTTGGGCACTGGGAGCAGGATGTGAGCAGCTCTCATGGTCTTGGTTGGTGGCTGTGGCAAAACCATGAGAAGAAAGGGTAGTAGTAGCTTCATAAATCTTGAAAATCTCTTTAGAAGATGGTAGAGGAAAACAGCATGAGAAAGGAAAACCATCAGAAACTGCAGCTCTGGAGGTCCAGAGTGGAGCTCAGGGTAAAGAAATGTCACTCTGAGCACAGTGCTGTGGTCATTCAGAAGGACCCTGGATCAGCCATGGCTTTGTGTTTCAAGGAACAGCTGGTGAGGATGGAGAGACAACAGCACAGGTGGGGACACAGTGGGGTGAGAACAAGGTGGGGAAGCACATGGGGTGTCTGCAGCCTGTGGGGAAACAGCCAAGGCCTGGAACAGTGTAGGATGGACTGTGGTGGAGATGGCCAAGAGTGAGGCTGGATGTCACTGAAAGAGGCAAGGTCTTTGTCCCTTTGGCTATGGCTGATGTCCCTGAAAGAGCCAAGGTCTTTGGCCCCTTGGCTGTGGCTGATGTCCCTGAAAGAGCCAAGGTCTTTGTCCCCTTGGCTGTGACTGATATCCCTGACAGCAAGGCCTAAGAGGAGACACATGGTTGTCATGGCCATGGCACCCATTGCCTCCTTGCACCCCCAGGGAGTGTCACACCATTGTCCTGCACTGGGCATCACACTCCCCACACCCCAAGAAGAGACCTGAGCCACACATATGAGGGACAGGATCTCCCTTCCTAGGGGCAGGGGCTCAAGGCTTGGCCATTGTCCTTCATCAAACAAACCAAGGGTTTTCTCAGCATCAGAGCTGCTGCACTTTGCCTTTGCTTGATGAAATCACTGCCTCCAATTATCTGCTCTAACGAGTCCCTGGGGAGGCTTTGTCAGTAACAGCCCTCAGTGGGGCCCATTAATGCTTCAAGGTACTTTGTAGTTTTCTCTGACTTGCACTTCTTGAGCAGATTCTTCAGTCTCTCCTTGGTATCTGAGGTTCATGGACTCAGCACCAAATATGTCATGGGACTCATTAAAACACAGAAAGCCCTAACGAGCCGTGTTTCTTTCGGTAATTTCATTCAAATCTTCCAGACTTGTAGAACTAACTGGAGAGGTTTCAATGGGACACTTGCTGATGAAGATTTCAAAGAAGATCTCATAAAGGAGGGTTTTTTCTGTCAAGGCTGTTTTCTGTCATTTTTCAGTGTATAGAAGAAGTGACAGCAGCATTCTACACTGGACATTGATCCCGAGGGCCTCCTGAAGACATCTGCACAGGCAGGAGAACAGTCCCTTGAGGCTGGACACTGTATAGACAACCTCGCTCCTCACCCCCCACCCCCAGTCTGCCGGTTCCCTCATTGGCCACCAGAGACTGCATCACTTTTCCTCACATCAGACTTCTCCACTGAGCTCTGCAGGAGATGCTGCAGCTCCTGTGCACCAGCTCCACCTACTCTCCTGTGCAAACACTGCACAGTTTAATAAACAGTAAAACACTTTCCTCAGCTGTGTGTGTAAGCTGGATCTGATGAGGTCCACCATCCACAAGGGACATCCACACAAGAACTGGTTTAGACAGAGAGATAGGAAAGGATAGAAATAAACACAATGAAAGTGTTGACTGCCATGTTAATTAGAGCTCTGAAGCATGGGGCATGTTTGTAACTCCTTGAAGCTCAAAGCAGAAACCAGACAGTTGAGAGGCAACAGACCAAAGACCAAAGAGCAAGTGGAGGAGAAACCTGAAAGCGCTGGGAAGGGCAAAGGTCCAGACAGTCTGCTGGAAAGTTGTCCTTTGACAGGGACATTGAATCAGGAGAGGTGGGAACTCCTGAATGATGAGGGAGATGAAAAAATAGAGTGTTGGTAATAGAAGTACAGGGGAAGACCGATATTTCTTCTTCTACCCTAAGTACACTTCCCCATAATTCACTTTTCAGTCTTTTTTTTTTTTTAATTAATATTTTAAAACGAACAAACCACACTCAAACCCACACAAACAAACAAACAAACAAAAACCCAAACATACAAATAAAAAACAATAACTAAACAAAAATCTCCAATCAAACAAACAAAGAAAAAAAACAGGAGAAACAAATACCCCACAAAACCAAAGTAAAAACAAACAAACAAACAAAAAAACCTAAAAAAACAACAACCAAAACCAAAAACAAAACAACAGGAACAACAACAACAAAACAAAGCAGAAACAAAACAACAACGCAAAGGTGCACCTTTCCAAGCAGACATCAGTCATCAGCTGTCTCATCATTAACAGCCAGTGCCAGTTTAGGGGCCCCAGTGTACCTGAGGTGCTGGCCTGGAATTGGCATCTATCACACAGGACCTGGGGAGACCAGAGCACTTTGCAATGCAGGTGGAGCCTGGGCATGGGTTCCTGGGGCACCTACATTGGCACCAGATGTTTGTGTCCCTGGAGGTGAAGACATTTGTGTCCTAAATCCATGCCCAGTTCTGGAAAACTCTTTCAAAGAAAAGTAACCCTCCTAGAAAGACAAACAAACAAATAAATAAATAAATAAATAGCAAATAAATAAATAAATAAATAAATAAATAAGATGAGTGGATAAATAAATAAACAAATAAGAAGTATGTTGACACCTTCCTTTGCTTTGGATCTTTGTCTTCAGTTCTTCTTATTTTAATTTTCATTGACATTAGCTGACATACAATGAGCTTACAAGCAAGAAGCCAAGATCATTTTGTGTCTTGCATAGCACCCCATGCTCTCTGAACCTTCCCTGCCCAGGACTCCTCACACTTTGCCCAGAGCGAGTCACACTGAGGTGTTGGCTGGTTCACTGGCTGAGATGTTGGTTTAGATGGTCACCTACAGCACAGGTGGATCCTACCCCATCATCGTCTGCTCTGCTCTACTTAGAAACAGAGCCCAACATCACCATGGGATCATAAGAGAACTGAGGTTGAAGGGACCTCAGGAGTCTGCAGTCCAACCTGTCACCAACTGACTCACACCAAGGTGCTCAAGCCTTGATTCAATGAGAGACTGAAAACGTGCAAGGACAGAGGCTGCAGAGCCTCTCTGGGTGACCTGAGACAGCACTTGGCTGAGCTCCTAGGGCAGGGGTGTCATATTCATTTTCACTGGAGGCCACATCAACCTCATGGTTGCCTTCAAAGGGCCGAGTGTAGTCTAAGGACTGTATAAATGTAGGAGTAGTTACTTTTATACGGTCCTAAAATTACATTCGGTCCTTTGAAGGCAACCGTGAGGCTGATGTGACCCCCGGTGAAAATGAATTTGCCACCCTTCTTCTAGGGAAAAAGCTTTTCCTGATGTCCTGGCTGAAGCTCTCCTCTTTCACCTTCCACACATCCTCTTTTGTCCTTCTGCCACACACCACGGTGAAGAGCCTGGCTGTGTGTTCTCCATGACCTCCTCATTGGTGCTGACAGGCTCTGATGAGGTCCCTGTCAGCCTTCCCTTCTCTGGGTTGGACGAGCCCAGCTCCCTCAGCCTCTCCTCACAGTCAAAGTGTTTCAGCCCTTAGCCATGTTGAGGACCCTTTGCTAAACACACTCCCGCTTGCCAATATCTTTCCTGAAATCAGTGCTGAAATCTGCACGGAATATTCCATGGAATCCCTTCCCTCCACCTCCTGGCCGTGCTCCTGGTGGCACAGCCCTGGGTGCTCCTGGCCTCCCTTGCACCAGGGCACACGCTGCCTCCTGTCCAGCTCCCTGCCCACACAGACCTTTCCCACAGCTGCTCCCAGCCAGGCAGCCCCAGCCTGTGCCATTGCCGGGTGAGTCCCCTGCAGGGGCAGACACTGGTGTTGGTCCTGCTGAGGTTTCCTGAGGGTCCTGCTAAGAAGTGTTCTCCTCCTTGAACCCCTTGAACAGAAGCCTGGGCGATGTTTCAGTAAAGACCCAGGTACAGGAGGCATCGAGTTCCTCAGCACTCCTTGTTTCCCTTCTTCAGCTGTGGTCTCTGATGCAGCTGCTGAAGCTCTTGGTTTTGCTCTGGACTTTTCTTGCAGCCACCAACTCCAGGTGAGCTTTGCCTTTCCCAAAGTCATCCCTGCACAGCAAAGCCAACGCACATGAACTCCTTGTCTGCACCTGTCCTTGCTGTCACCCCTGGAAACTGCTTTGTGGCTCCTGTCTGTTGCCCCACAGATGTTCCCACAGCCCCACAGTGCAGGCTCAGCACAGGGCAGGGTGTATTTGGGATGGGGAATGGTCTCCCAATGTGATGCACACAGAAGTCCCTGTGCTTTGTCAGCCCGTGGTCTTCCTGTTGTGCAGCCTCTCCAAGCTCTTGGAGAGGCCGTGTCAGCTGTGGGGTCACAGATGGCCCTGCCCCAGGCTCTGCCAGGGTCTGGGCCAGGAGAGAGGCTGGGCAGGGCTGGCCATTCCCTGAGACAGGCCCTGAGCCCAGCAGGAGGATGGACATGGTCTCACAGGGAACCTCACCCGTAAACCTGGGCTGAGCAGCCAGTGCTGGACATGGCCCACGAGAGATGATGAGTGGTTGGGGGGCGACAAAAGTCCTGGGCCACCTTCCTGGTCTGTCTATGATACCAAGGGCACAGAGCAGCCTCCTCTCTTCTGCACCTGCATGTCTTTGATCCCTCACACAAGCCCTGGCTCTGCATCACAACCCCTGGTGTGAGTCTTCACCCTGCATGGCCATGCAGCACGAGATACAGGTTGATGTTTCTCTCTCAGGTCCTTTCCAACCCAGCCCAGCTCCTCGAGTCTCTCCCACCTCCCCCGCCCTCTCTCTACCCCTAATGCCCTCTGCCCAGCAAAGCCCAGTCAGGGCTGGTCCCACACCAGTGCCCATTGCAGGTGCTCTGGGCACTCACCCCACAGCCTCTGCCCCTCTGAAGGGCACAGCAGCTCCTGGGGCTCAGAGAGGGGTCACCCCAGAGGTGGGTGAACATGCACAGCAATAGGAAAAGGAGGCACCTGTGTGTCCTTCACTCTCCTCTCCAGCAGATCCTGAGAGGTCTGCAGCCCCTCCATGCCATCCCCTCTCCCCAGGCCAGCACAAAAGCCCTGGTCCTTGAGGTCCTCAAGAGCTCTTACTGCTCCAGGCACAGAGCAGCCTTTGCAAACCTGGTGCAGTCAGAAAGCTGTTTTCATTTCCCATTAATTCTGGCTATGCAGAAGATGGATCTCTGACCAAAAAAAAAAAAAAGTTGCTGTAGCTTCTTTTATTTCACTTAATTACACTGAGCAACTCCCCATTCACACAAGTCTCTGGGTCACCCAAGATGAACAGATACCTTAGCAACAGGGGTTGAATAGTGACATTTGTTTGAGAGCAAGAATATCACAAGTGGAAAAAAAAGTAGTGAAGGAAATCAGACTTGGCCAGTCATGACATACACTGGGAGGCCTTTGCAGGGAAAATCAGGCAGCCTGTGGCTCCTGAAAAACATCCAGTCATCAGCTTCCTTAGAGCATCCTTGAGATCCTTGTTCCTCATGCTGTAGATGAGGGGATTCAATGTTGGGGGTACCAGTGAATACAGAACAGTTACGACCAGGTCCAGGGATGGGGAGGAGATGGAGTGGGGCTTCAGGTAGGTAAACGTGCCGGTACTGATAAACAAGGAGACCACAGCCAGGTGAGGGAGGCAGGTGGAAAAGGCTTTGTGCCGTCCCTGCTCAGAGGGGATCCTCAGCACGGCCCTGAAGATCTGCACATAGGACACCACAATGAACACAAAACATCCCTCAAAAAAAAGCGCACCAAATATGAGAAGCCCAATTTCCCTGAGGTAGGAGTGTGAGCAGGAGAGCTTGAGGATCTGGGGGATTTCACAGAAGAACTGGCCCAGGGCATTTCCCTTGCACAGTGGCAGTGAAAATGTATTGGCCGTGTGCAGCAGAGCATTGAGAAACCCAGTGGCCCAGGCAGCTGCTGCCATGTGGACACAAGCTCTGCTGCTCAGGAGGGTCCTGTAGTGCAGGGGTTTGCAGATGGCAACGTAGCGGTCGTAGGACATGATGGTGAGAAGAGAATACCCTGCACCACACAAGAAACACGCAAAGAAGACCTGGGCAGCACATCCTGCAAAGGAAATGGCCTTGGTATCCCACAGAGAGTTGGTCATTGATTTGGGGACAGTGATGGAGATGAAGCCCAGGTCAAGGAGAGCGAGGTTGAGGAGGAAAAAGTACATAGGAGTGTGGAGGTGCTGGTCCCAGGCTATGGTGGTGATGATGAGGCCGTTGCCCAGCAGGGCAGCCAGGTAGATGCCCAGGAAGAGCCAGAAGTGCAAGAGCTGCAGCTCCCGGGTGTCTGTGAACGGCAGGAGGAGGAACTGGGTGAAGGAGCTGCTGTTGGACATTTGCTGCCTGTGGGCATGAGGACCTGTCATAGGAGGAAAAGACAGTGATGGTTTAGATGAGACTCACAGACCCTCAAACCCCATCACACAAGGAGACACTTTTAGTTTTAAGGAGAACGTTCTGGCTGGAGCCCTCATCGGTGCTTGATGAGTGTGCAATGAAGAGCAGGGTCTGTGCCCAGGGCCTCTTGAGCAGTCAGCCTGACCCTGTGTGATTGGGTGGGCAGGGGCCAGATCTGGGGTTCAGCTTTGTCAGCTGGAACCGCTCCTGGTGCAGAAGGGACTGTCAGCATCTGTATCCCCAGGCCTGAGAAACTGAGTTGGAGAGGTTTGGGGTTTCTACAGCTCCTTCTGCCCTCCCACCCTGGAGAGTGTTTTTGGGTGTCAGAAACCCTCAGCATTTCTGGTGCACTCAGGGAGAACAGAGCGAGTCCTGTGAGACCAGAGGATGCCTGTGGGTCAGTGCAGAGTGAGGGCAGCTGCTCTGTCCCCCTCTCTTGCTCCAGCTGCCCTGGGCTGGCACCTTTCTGAGATGGAGACTGATCGCACTCCCATGTTACCCTGAAAAGCCCGGAGACACTGCTGAGATCAGCACCTCTGCCTTCATTATGATGCTTTCAGAGAACACACAGATGCTGTAGGACAGGTTTGCATCCTGGAGCGAAGCTCACAGCTTGGAACGAAACCGCAAGCAGACAGCCAATAGTCCTAATGAACGCATTTGATTCAGGGAGCCTCAGCTCACACCCCAGCCCCACAGACTGCCTTGCCTACAGCCCCACAGGTCAGAGCAAAGCTGGACACGTGTTCCCATGGACACACCTGCAGGAAAGGACCCACAAGATCAGGCTGTGACTCTGCAGCTGAAACTCCCATCCCTAGAGAGCCTGACAGCAAGAACAAGATCCCAACAGCAGTGACCCAGAGCAGGGGAGCAAGAAGGACAATGCGGTGAGGGTGGGTGTGAGAGAGGCCAGGGCAGAGGCAGCCGGGCACTCAGACAGCGTCACCCTTCCCCAGCTGTGCAGCCACCTCCCAGACACCAACATTGCCGGGCAGCTGCTCTCAGCCCCTGTGCTCTGCAGAGGAACTGGAGCTCTGGCTGCACAGGAGCTGCTTCATGCCTTGGAGCCCCCGGCCCTGAGGGCAGAGGCTTTGCTGGGGGGGAGAGGAGGCCAGGGGGCTGCTCACAGGAGGGATCTGCACTGCAAGGGATCACAGGGTCTTTTCTCTGTTCTCCCTCCCATAACCACTCCAGGTTTAGTTTCCTCTCATTTCTGATCATTTCCCTGCTGCCTGGAGATTGTCCCCCTGGGAGGTGTTTCCCTGTCCATGTCTCTTCCCTGTCAGTGCTCACAGACCCCATCCCACCCTCTGTGCCCTCCCCCTGGCCCTACAGATCCTGCCTGTTCACAGGGCACTGCCTGGGGGCATCTTCCTGTTTGCAGGTTGGAAAACAGGACAGGTCAGACTAGGCTGAGGGGTCCAGCCAAGGTGATGCAGGTGCTGTGCACAGGCAGAGGGGTGGTGAAGGGATGTTATGAGCCTTCTGGCAGATGTACTGATCACTCAGAGTTGCAGTTCAGGAGTCTCAGTGACTTGTTTAAGCATGAGAGCTCATTTTCATTTCATCCTTTCCTGCACCCCCCACTCCTTGGGAGAGGAAACTGAAAAGACAGGCGCAGGAAAGCTCCTTTTCTGTCTGGTAATCCTTGCACTGATCTTGTCCTTGAGGCATCCCCCTGGCAAAATCTTGGGGTGATCTGGAGGTGTGAGCAGCCCTGACCCACACAGCACCCTCTCCACTGCAGAAACACATTTCCTGCCCTATCGGGCTTGCTCCTTCATGTGACATCTTCTCCCCTCAGTGTTGTTGGGATCTCCCCAGGCAGACTGAGCGCTGACCCTGGCAGGCGGCAGAGTCCCTGCCCTGGCACAGCCCTGGGCTGCAGGGACCCTGCTCTGCAGGACAGCCCTGGGCACCCCTGGGAGCTCCCCCTGCAGTCACCCTCAGCAGAAGGTGCCATGATGCCCTTTCCCATTGATGATGCCACAGGGAAGCCCTGCTCTGGACTGTGTTCTTCTCTACAGCAGAGATACTGTGAGAGAGACCTGACAGATCCTGTAAATTGTGGGATGTATCATCTTTAGGGTCTCTCTCCAGGAAATGCAGCAGTATTGTCCAACAGCCAGAGACTTACCATGTAAGGACTGTGAAGATTTGTCTCTCAATGAGCCCTCAGCAAGCAGCCACCTGCATTGCCTTTCCCCTCTCTGTGCCTGACTCCTGTGCCCTCAGTGCTGCAGGCAGAGCCCTCAGCCCTGCTGCATGTGCAGAGGAGCTGCTCCTGGGCAGAGCTGTCTCTCTGCAGCGCTGCCGCTTGCCAGGAGCTCCCTCTGTCCCAGGAGCCCAGCCCAGCTCAGCAGCACAGGAGCAGCCCCTCATGTCCCTTTCTCTGTCTCCTCCAGGCTCCCTCCACATGCCTCTGGGGCTCCAGGGGCACAACTTCAAAGTTGAAGTAATCAGTGATGTTGATTCTCTCTCCTCTTCAGAGACACTTCTTTCCAGCACTGTACATTTAGTTTTAAAAAAATAAATCACTATGAGAATCATATTTTCTTGTCCCATCCTTACATAGGACACGAGGAATGCTACAGCAAATTATCTAATTTCTTCAAACTGGGGGAGAAATATCTTCAGTTGAATGAACTTAGGCATTTTGTTCTGCTTTTATACTCTTAGGTGCAAAGGGACATTCATCAGTCTTTGGCCATGTCATGTCTGTGCTCTGAGGCAAAGCCTTCGCACACGTGGGCTCTTGGACACTTGGTACCAGGTTTCCTGTGGCAGGTCAGAGCTGGGCTGGTGCCACAGCTGGGGTGGTCCAGCCCGATGTGGAGGCAATGGCCTCAGATGGGAACCTGACTGGGGGAGCTGGAGCTGTCAGTGCTGCACACAGAGCTGTGACACGGATGGAATGAAATGCCAGGCAGGGTGGTAAAAGTGAGTTCATCTGCTCTGCAAGGACAGCAGCCTCCAAGCACAGAACAGCCCAGATCAGAACTCAGTCTGGACCTCTAAGGCAATTCAAGGGCCCATAATGAGCTGGTACTACTGCAGGAACAGTTAAAGGAGAAACAAAGACACTGCGTGGCCATTGATGAATTTAATAAGGGAAAGAGGTGAGAATCCCTGTGTCCTCTTGTCCTCCATCTTCACCAGCAATGTGTCGCAGGACTGTGTGACTGGAGACAGGAATCTGCAGAACAATCAGCTGAGGATGGGGATCAAGTCAGGGGTCACTGTAACTAACACAATCCTCTCCAGTCTATGGGACAGCAGGGGCAGCATCCCAGGAGCTGAGACAGCAGGACGATGTCACAGGGAGGCCACTCTCCACCATCTTGGAAAGCTCTTGGAGACTGGGGGGAGTCCCTGGCCACTGGCAGCTCTCACACAGTGTGTGCACTTTTCAGAATGGCCAATGGTTGAGCAGGGGAACTAAGGTCTGTGCCCCAGAACATGTCCACTGGGACCCCATTTCTGGGTGTCTGGAAGAGAAGGTGACGGGGTTTACCCAGGGCAGGCTGTGCCTGTCCATGCTCTTTGTTTTCGGTGATTAAAGGATAGGGTTTGGATGTGGGCAGAGCAGTGGTGGTCTGATACTTGGAAGTCAGCAAGGCATTCGGTGTCATCCCCCACAACATTACTGTGTTCAAGGAAGGATATTATGGTCTGTGTCAGTGTGTAAGTAGATGGGTAAAAAGCAATCTGGATGGTTGGGCTTGGAAAGGTGCTGTAGAAAGGGAGAAACTTTCCAGTCCTGAGGACAGTCAAGCACTGGAAGCTGTTTCCCAGGAGTGCGCACTCACTCTGTCCCAGAAAGTGACCAAGATGTGTTTGGATCAAGCCCTGAGTAATCTGGTCTGACCCTGCTTTGAGCGGGAGGTTGTTCAAGACATTTCCTGTCATCACATTCAGCCTGAATGACGCTGTCCTTTCATCCCCTTCATGTTTTCAGTTTAGACAAAGCTCTCAGGTGCTTCCTGACCACAGGAATAATTCACATGAGGTGCAGGGCTGCTTTACAAGTTCCTTAAACAGCCCTGACCACAACTTTTGCATCACTTTTCCTTTGCCCCAACCCAGGGTTTTTTTTGCTGTCCTAATTCCCTTGCAGAAAGAACTGCCCATATTGCTAACCCTTTCAGAGCAGGTTGTTCAAGAGGTGTCAACATCCATGTACAGAGTGTGCACATCAGCCAGGCAGCAAAGCCACCGTTACAGAAATGGACACGAGGCTCTTGACCAGCTCCTTGAACTCAGATATCAGCGTGACATGTCTGCTGAGATTCCAGGGAACACCTGAACTGTAAGTGCAGAGCATATGAGTCCTCGATGGGTGACTTGTCTCCTGACCCACGTGGTGCTTTAGGCTGTGAGGAGAATCAAAACCAGCCATTTGACTGGGGTAGTTCCATTTTACACGTGTCACACAGGGCAGATGAAGGGAGCTCAGAACTCCAGACTCTGCTGCACAGTTGGGACTACAGAGACTGGAAATGCAGGTGACAGTGTGTGTCAGTGCACACCACATAAAGATTCTGGCGTCCTTTGTGCCTTTGTACCAAAGCCCAGCCTGCTCAGATTTTGAAAGGATTGCTCCAAAGCCTGGTGACCCAAATCTCTACAACTGTCTCTCCTCAACAGCCTTTTACCCCAGGAAGGGGAAAACTGCCAATGCAAGCACCAAACCAATGCCCAACCTGCCTGGAGAGCCAGGGCAGTTGTGCCACACAACAGCAGCCGCTGAGGGAAGCTGGAGGTGATGGAATTGAAATGGTTCCAACCCAAATCATAGAATCATGCCATCATAGAATCATTTATTTTGGAAAAGACCCTTAACAATATAGAGTACAAATGTAAATCAAATCCCTAATCGCCACATCTCCACATCTTCTAAATACCTCCAGCAATGGAAGCTCCAGTCCTGAGCTGGCAGAACACCACTGGCTGCAGTTGGACATAAGATACTGGTCATGACTGTGAGTTCAGCCCTCGCTGGCAGAATGTCTCACATCGTCACTGAGGAGGGCAGGGGGTTGGGAGATGGGAGCACGTTTCAGTTTCCAGATCCCAGCACAGAGCCCAAACCATCCTGCCCTTGAACTCTGGCATCCCATTTCCTGAGACGCAAAGCTGATGGCCTTATGTGGATAATCATGTTAAAAGGCACGAATAATCCTTCAAGTGTTTGTGTAATTTGTCTCGGAATCTGTAGTTATATTTAAATATCTGTAAAATAGTACCCTGCATCTGTGGTAGCCCCTCTGGCAATGACAATTAAATAAGTATTTGCACTATAAGGCTTCATAAGCCATCCACAAGCACACATCTAAGTGGTTCAGATGAAGGGTGGTCTGGCAAACGTCACCCTTTGTGTCCCCAGGTGCATGGACACTGCTCATGTGCCTCTGCAGAGAGTGGCAGGAGCTGGATCCCCTTCTCGGGACAGACTCCTTCCAGGAGAGACACAGACACAGGGGGAACTCATCAGAACTTTACGGAATTTCACTCGGTATCAGTTTTGAAACATTGGGTGCTGTCCTGTGACTGCCCTTTCTGCACAAATGATCATACAAAGACAACCATTTAGTAAGACACGGTCATAAAGGGGCTGTTATGGACAAGAAAGCTCACCATGAACTCAGAAGAGAGCGAGGAAGTTTATAATAAGCACCAGGAAGAACCAAGAAGCTCAAGGCCTCTTCTGAAGAGCAGGAGGCCCTGAGCAGCCGTGATTGGCCATGTGTAGGTGTGGGAGAGGGTCAGGGCATGTCAGGGAGAAGCAATGAGATGGATGATGGCTTCGGTGAACCCTTCCAGCCATGTCTGAGCCCAGAAATGGAAAGCATTTGATGTCTGCAGGTGGAGGAGGAACAGGAGGAAGATTTTCCTGGGAATGTGGAAGGAAGAAAGGCCTCTCTTGGGCTAATCATGTATGACAGTGACATTTCCATCCTGTGGGCATGACTGTGCCTGGGAGATGGGGAATGGCTGCTGCTGGGGTGTTTGTGCTCAGTCATGGCCCATGAGCTGACCCTGCTCTGCTCCTCTCTTACACTGCCCACACTTGGATGGACCTCAGGACTCACCCATGAACCTGGAGGAAGCAGGAACCTCCTGGAGTGCTGGCCCTATACAGAACAAGAAGAGTGAAAGGTTTGTGAGACACATGGGAGTGCAGGAAGAGAGTGGTCTATGCGTAGCAGTAACTGTGTTAAACGCAAGAAGAGGACCTGAAGAACATGAGCCGGTCATGCTAACGTGGAATAGACTGATATTTCTTTTTCATTTTAGAGCAGTAGAAGAAGGAACGTGTGCATTTCCGTGCTGGGGCGTGGATCTAAATTGAGGATTCGAGCAAGTTTGGGACTGGGACAGTTTAGGTGATTGGTGACCATTGTCAAGTGTTTGAAAGAAGATGAATGGGTTTTGAGGACCTCACAGGCATTGCCAAATCCTCAGAAAAACAGAGCCCTGTGGTTAAAGAAACAGCACTTGGCACCAAACCCACACCCAAACCACAAATACCCTCCCAGTGACCACAGGCAGAGCCTGAGAAACATAAGAGAGAAAGGGTCTCCTTTGCCTGGTCCTGGGGTCAGCCATCCTGATGATAAAGAGACATGAAGGGCTCACGTGGCATCAGAGCCATCCCCACATCACCTTTACCACCTGTAACCAGTGCCTCCAAGTCTTTTCTTCACCAGCCTCCAGGGACAGGGACCTGCACTAGTTGTTTCCTTCACAGCTGTGTCAGTGATGGCCCTTCATGGAGTCCCAAACACCCTCAAAAACTTGGGATTTGCTTCTGCTTTTCACTTCATTGGACGTTTGTTCGTTGTTTCAGCAGCTGCAGTTCAGGATCATGGCAGCAGAGGGCTCATGAGCATGTAAAATGCTCTTACAAGCCAAGGCTCTGTGCATCATTTTCCCGAAGTCTTCAAGTCTGGTGTGGATGGTTACAGAGATTTCAGGAATAGCCAAACAGAGACCATTTCCAGCATAAACAGCAACAAATCAGTATTTCTTCTATTTCCTTCCCTACTCGCCCTTCCCTCCCTTTCCAGAACAGTTGGTCTCAGCAGTGTCCTGTTCATATTGATCAGGAGCGTTTCCTGATAAATATTGAATATATCGGAAAAGTGGATGTCTAAATCACCATGTGAGTGGGGAGACAGGCCAGGACACCTCAAGAGGAGTCACACTCCTCTGGACCAAGATGTGGGTGTCTCTGGGAATCTCAGGTGCCACAGCACAGCGATACTTGTGTTCAGGGAGCTGGTCAAATGACCCAACTCCTGTTCTGTAATGGTGTCTGAGTTTGCTCAGGTCAGCCCTGACTTGAGCCCCATCCACTGCTGGGTGTTCTCCAGATTCCTGTTTTCAGGAACAAAGTCCCAGGAGACCTTGCTGGTGAAGATGGAGGCAAAGAAGCCATGAAGAACCTCAGTCCTGTCTGATTCTACTCTTACAAAGTTCAGCAGCAGGCCCACGATCACCCTGTTTGTTTCTTACAGTAAGGAAGCTGTATCAGCTCATCTTGCTGCCCTCAGCCTCCCCTGCAGGTATCAAGTCCAACGGAGCTTTGGCATCATCCCCACATACATGGACAAGGTTTCTAAATTCCTCCTTTGCAGCTTCCCCTGCTTCCACCTCCTGTGTGCTGCGTTTTTGCCCTGGAGCTCCATCAGTTCAGAAGAGCAGCCTCACAAGATAAATGCTTCTTTTCACGGGTACTCACAGAGATCACTCTTTTGCTTGGAGCAGGCTGTCCTGTAAGGCTGATCAAATTTCCCGACCTCCTTCACACCCACTTCCATGTCACCACTTGTATTGTCCACCACCCCCCAGTATGTCAAAGTCTTCTCCTCTGGAGCCCACCAGCCTGTGCTCTGCTGCTGGCCTTCCTCTCTCCCCTCTGGAGCCTGGGACCCCACTCTTTCCTGGTCACAATAGCCAAGGTGGACACTGATGTTCACATCCCTCACCAGCTCTTCCTTCTTCATCAGTACCAGATCCATGCGAGCATCACCCTCATTGGCCCACCAGGCAGACATGTTAAGAAGCTGGCCCAAGAACATCTGGACTGCTGGCACCTGCCACTTTGACTGGCCATTTACTGCCAGGGCCATTACATTTCCCCATAGGAATCTGCTCATTGACTGGAGACGTCCTAAGGTTGTTGACAGAAGATCTTTTACATTTCTTCTCCATGATCAAGTAGTTTGTAACATCTGACTGAATTTACATGGCGATGTCTTGGAATTGGGAGTGGGTGTGGGTGTGCTACAGTTGTCACATCTCTGAGAAGACAACAGGAGTTTGAACGACGTCAGACAGAACCGATTTCAGCTGCTCCAAGATGGACACATTCCTTGCCAAATCTGAGCCACTCAGTGATGCTGGCAGCACCTCTGTGATTCTTTTACTTGAGAAAGGGTAAAAAACAACTGTGCTTTTTGCCTTGTTATCATCTTCCAAGAGCCTCAGCTCCATTTTCCCATTCCTGACTGTTCCATCCTGACCAACTCTTTCTGGTTTGTAAGTGTGAAGTCCCACAGGGCACCTCACCTCACTGACTCCTCAGTCACCCGTGTCAGGAAGATGTTGTCAATGAGCTCCAACCCCTCCTGGATGGCTGGTACCTTGCAGATATTGGGATATCTCAGGTCTGCCAGGAGGACACCGTCCTGGAAACATGAGGCTTCTTTCATTTGTCTGAAGGAGGCCTCATCTAATTCCTCTTCCTCATCACTGAGTCAGTAGCTGATGTCCAGTGACCACAACACTGCCCATGTTGTTCTCCTCTCTCATGTTGACTCCTCATTGTTCAGCTGACATTGTCTGTCCCCAGGCAGAGCTCCATGCATTCCTGCTGCTCTCTGACATAAAGAACAACTTCCCCTCAGAGTCCAGACATGGCGTTACGAGCACCAAACCCACAACACCCCACAGTTTCTCTAGGAGGTGATATTTGTAGTGTCCTGTAACTCCTCATGCTGTTCTCTTGTGAGAGACACCCTCATCAGGATAAACCATCTGCATACAAACATTAACAGCTGAGCTTCAGTCAAAGGAGAGTCCAGACCTTGAGAAGCTTTAGGGTTCCACCATCAGGAATCTCATAAATTTTAAAAGAAGTGACCAGCTCTGTATTGGGGCAGGAGAGCAAACCCATTCATGAGGACAGAGCAGGACCTGACACGCTGAGCAGTGACCCTGGGGAAACGGGCCTGGGCACTCCAAGGTCCCCACACCAGCCCGTGGTGCACGCTCACCAGGAACAAGGCAGCTGCACACGAGGCTGCATGAGGAGGAGCGTGGGGACCCAGACACCTGGAGTTCTCATCCCATTCGGTTCAGCACTGGTGTGACCCCACACACACGGGGGTGTGCCAGTGTGCGGCTTCCCAGTTTGGAGAAGCAGGGAGGAACTGGGAAGGGCTTCAAGGAACAGCTGGGGAGGATGGAGAGATCTCAACAAAGGAAGGAAGATGCTCAGACAAGAGCAAGGTGGGGCAGCAGGGGGGATGTCTGCAGCCTGCAGGGAAAGAGGTGCAGGGGATGCCACAGCAGAGGACAGGCTGTGGTGGAGATGATCAAGGGATGTAAAGAGGCTGAAAGACCCAACAGACATGAGCTCCTTCTCCCCTTGGCTATGGCTGTCATCTGCACCTCTGATGCCTGTGAGGAGACACCTTGTCCTTCCAGCACAGAGGCCTCATGGCCTCCTTGTCCCCAGCCAGGAACCTGGGAGCTCTGGGACTGTAGTCCTGCCCTTGGCCTTGCACAGCCCCACATCACACTATCCCAGGAAGAGCCCTGGGCAACGTGAGAGGGACAGGATCAGACTTCCAAGGGCTGGGGGTCTGGGCTTGACCCTTTAGTTAATGAAACACATCCAGGTTTACTCAGAATCAGAGCCACCAATACTTTACTTTTCCTGACCTGTCTTCACTGCCTCCAGTTTTCTACTCTAACTGACCCTGGATATTGTTTCTCAGTAGGTTCCCTCAGTGGGACCCATTAACATTACAAGAAACTTTGGAGTTTGAATCTGACTTTGACTTCTTGTGAAGTTTCTTCAGCTTCCCCTCAGGGTTTGAGGTTCATGGTCTCAGCACCAAAGCCACCAGAGGGGTCATTAAAGCACCTTTTGTGCTGCTGAGCTGGGCTGGGCTCCTGGGACAGAGGGAGCTCCTGGCAAGCGGCAGCACTGCAGAGAGACAGCTCTGCCCAGGAGCAGCTCCTCTGCACAGCGCAGCAGGGCTGAGGGCTCTGCCTGGGGCACTGAGGGCACAGGAGCCAGGCGGAGGGAGGGGAAAGACAATGTAGGTTGTTGGTCGCTGAGGGCTCACTGAGAAACAAATCTTCACAGCAGTAACACGGTAAGTGTCTGGCTGTAGGACAATACAGCTACATTTCCTGGAGGGATCTCCTAAAGCTGGCACATGACACAGTTTGCAGGATCTGCCAGGTCTCCACAGCATCTCTGTTGTAGAGAAGAACACTCTCCAGAGCAGGGCTTCCCTGCTGCACTGTCAGTGGGGAAGGGCATGATGGCAAATACTGCTGAGGGTGACTGCAGGGGAAGCACCCAGGGGTGCCCAGGGCTGTCCTGCAGAGCAGGGTCCCTGCAGCCCAGGGCTGTGCCGGGGCAGGGACTCTGCCACCTGCCAGGGTCAGCGCTCAGCCTGCCTGGGGAGATCCCAATGACAAGGAGGGGAGAAGCTGTCGCATGAAGGAGTAAACCCTCTTGGACAGGAAAGGTGTTTCTGCTGTGGAGAGGGTGCTGTGTGGGTCAGCGCTGCTCACAGCTCCAGATCACATGCAGGACTTTTCCAAGGGGATACCTCAAGGACGAGATCAATGCAAGGATTAGCAGACAGGTAACGAGCTTTCCAGTCTTTTCAGTTTCCTATCCCAAGTGGTGAGGGGTGCAGAAAAGGATAAAGTGAAAATGAGCTTAAACAAGTCACTGAGACTCCTGAACTGCAACTCTGAGTGATCAGCACATCTGCCAGAAGGCTCATAACATCCCTTCACCACCCCTCTGCCTGTGCACAGCACCTGCATCACCTTGGCTGGACCCCTCAGCCTTAGTCTGACCTGTCCTGTTTTCCAGCCTGCAAACAGGAAGATGCCCCCAGGCAGTGCCCTGTGAACAGGCAGGATCTGTAGGGCCAGGGGGAGGGCACAGAGGGTGGGATGGGGTCTGTGAGCGCTGACAGGGAAGAGACATGGACAGGGAAACACCTCCCAGGGTCCGAATCTCCAAACAGCAGGGAAATGATAAGAAAAGAAAGGAAACTAAACTCGGAATTGTTATGGGAGGGAGAACAGAGAAAAGTCCCTGTGATCCCCTGCAGTGCAGATCCCTCCTGTGAGCAGCCCCCTGGCCTCCTGTCCCACCCAGCAAAGCCTCTGCCCTCAGGGCCAGGGGCTCCAAGGCATGAAGCAGCTCCTGTGCAGCCAGAGCTCCAGTTCCTCTGCAGAGCACAGGGGCTGAGAGCAGCTGCCCGGCAATGTTGGTGTCTGGGAGGTGGCTGCACAGCTGGGGAAGGGTGACGCTCTCTGAGTGCCCGGCTGCCTCTGCCCTGGCCTCTCTCACACCCACCCTCACCGCATTGTCCTTCTTGCTCCCCTGCTCTGGGTCACTGCTGTTGGGATCTTGTTCTTGCTGTCAGGCTCTCTGGGGATGGGAGTTTCAGCTGCAGAGTCACAGCATGATCTTGTGGGTCCTTTCCTGCAGGTGTGTCCATGGGAACACGTGTCCCAGCTTTGCTCTGCCCTCTGGGCTGTGGGCAATGCAGGCTGTGGGGCTGGGGAGTGAGCTGAGTGTCCTTCAATCAAATGTCATCATTAGGATTCTTGGCTGTTTCCTTCCAAGCTCTGAGATTTCCTCCAGGATGCAAACCTGTCCTATAGCACTTCAGCATTATCTGAATTCACCACAGAGAAGTGCAGAAATTCTATGATGTAGGAAATTCTGTTGGGTTTGTGAAATCTGCCGTGTGTGTCCTGGGCTAAATGTGGGGAGCTGAGGCCTTAAGAAAGGGTGAGACATGTTGTGGTCTGAGGGGGATCCCTCTTCTCCGTAGCTCCCAGTGGCTTTTCAGTGATCAGTCTCCATCTCAGAAAGGTGCCAGCCCAGGGCAGCTGGAGCAAGACAGAGGGACAGAGCAGCTGCCCTCACTCTGCACTGACCCACAGGCATCCTCTGGTCTCACAGGACTCGCTCTGTTGTCCCTGAGTGCAGCAGAAATGCTGAGGGTTTCTGACACCCAACAACACTCTGCAGTGAATATGGTGGGAGACGTAAAAATCCTGGAACTCCCAAACTGCCTTCACCACCTCTGTTCCTTGTGAATGGGAAAGCAAGTGCTGACAGCCCTTCTGTGTTAGCAGAACCAGGACAGTTCCCACCGTTCCCGTGGCCCCACTTCTGCAGAGCTGGGCTGAGTTACCGAGAGCCCATGGGCACAGGCCCTGCTCTTGGTTGCACATTTGGGAAGCACCAAGCAGGGCTCCAGCCATAGTGCTGGAGAAAGTTCTCATAATAAAACAAAAGGTTGTCTGTGTGTGACAGGGGAGTGTCTATTGGAGTTGGTTTGATTTTTGTCAGAGAACTCTTCCCTGGATTCTCACTCTTTTTTTTTTTTCTCATGACAGCGCCCCATGTCCAGGAAAAGCAAATGTCCAACAGCAGCTCCATCACCCAGTTCCTCCTCCTGCCGTTCACAGACACATGGGATCTGCAGCTCTTGCACTTCTGGCTCTTCCTGGGCATCTACTTGGCTGCCCTCCTGGGCAACGGCCTCATCATCACCACCATAGCCTGGGACCAGCACCTCCACACCCCCATGTTCTTCTTCCTGCTCAACCTCGCCCTCCTCGACCTGGGCTTCATCTCCACCACTGTCCCCAAATCCATGGACAATTCCCTCTGGGACACCAGGACCATCTCATACTCAGGATGTGCTGCCCAGGTTTTTTTTTCCTTTTTTTGTGCTACAGCAGAGTATTCTCTTCTCACCATCATGTCGTACGACCGCTACGTTGCCATCTGCAAACCCCTGCACTACGGGACCCTCCTGGGCAGCAGAGCTTGTGTCCACATGGCAGCAGCTGCCTGGGCCACTGGGTTTCTCAATGCTCTGCTGCACACGGCCAATACATTTTCACTGCCCCTGTGCAAGGGCAATGCCCTGGACCAGTTCTTCTGTGGAATACCCCAGATCCTAAAGCTCTCCTGCTCAGACACCTACCTCAGGGAACTTGGGCTTATTGTGGTCAGTTCCTGTTTAGCTTTTATGTGCTTCATTTTCATTGTGGTGTCCTATGTGCAGATCTTCAGGGCCGTGCTGAGGATCCCCTCTGAGCAGGGACGGCACAAAGCCTTTTCCACTTGTCTCCCTCACCTGGCTGTGGTCTCCCTGTTTATCAGTACAGGTTCCTTTGCCTATCTGAAGCCCCCCTCCATTTCCTCCCCTTCAGTGGATCTGGTGGTGTCTGTTCTGTACTTGGTGGTGCCTCCAGCAGTGAACCCCCTGATCTACAGCATGAGGAACCAGGAGCTCAAGGATGCCCTGTGGAAACAGATGACTGAATTTCATCTGAAGCTATAAACTGCCGCTATCTTCTTCTACATATAAGTTATAGTCTAACTCATCACAGATTTTTCCTCTCTGCAGCAATTTTGTCTCTAGCTGTGGTTTTTTTTACTGTGATAATGTTGTAATTCCTTTTGTAATGCACTGCCTACTTTTATTTTCTCAGCGAGTGACTGTGTCAATGAGGAACCCTACTCTTTGTCTCTAAGCAAAATAAAGGGTGCTTTAGTGATATTTTTTTTTTTTTTTCTGACATCTTTCCTTCACAGCCTTTTTGGAGCTGCAGGGACAGTTTCTGTGTGCATGGGTGGAAGGGAAAAGAGTCTTCACATGGCAGCACCGAGAGTGAGCACCAGTGCTTGATATTCCAGAGCTGTTCTCTTTCCTCTTCAACACTGCCCTTCTAACTCCTTGTGTTGGTGCAAGGCCTGAGCGCTCTGGCAGCTTGGTCCCCGTCCTGCTGTGTGTCAGTGCTGTGAGCGCAGGCAGGGACAGGCAATGGGCACTGCTGTCACAGAGCTGGGCTCACAACAGCCTTTCCAGATAGAAAGGTGATCTCCTAGGGGCATGGCGTGAAGATTTAGGTCTTCTTAGAAAATTTATCTACGAACATGCCCACAAAAGTGGCCACAGATGCAAACCCCAGGGCACAGCTGAACAGTGTGTGTGTGCAGGGCTGGCACACAGCAGTGTCCTCTCACAGCCAGGCCTCCTGCCAGAGACCTGCAGGACCAGCAGAGCAGGGGCTGGGCTGTGCCTCTGTGCACTGGACACCCAGGGCAATCGTCATGGGCTGGCCCCTCACAACCACCATTTCCATCACTGGCCTCTCACCCCAGCTCAGAGTTCTTTGTCCCTCCATGGAAGTACACTGAATGAATAGGTCAGAGGTCCATGTTTGCATTGTACAGATGAGATGTGAGCATGCACATCATCTATGTGAGGCGATATGAACCCAAGTCAGTACAAACACCATCAACTATTCCTTGTGGTTCCATGAAAGCCTGCAAGACAGAGTTTATTGAAGTCACATCATGTTGGGACTAATATCCCATAGGAAACCACCAGAATGCAGCACTTGGATGTGCTTCCTTGAGCCAATGTCCATTCCTGATGATGAGGGACATCAAAGATAAATGTAGAACATGGTGACACACCATAGGGCTGAGGTACCTCCCATCCCTTAGGTATAGGAACAGGAGCGCAGAAGGACACTGTGACTCCTGCCTCTGTGTCTAAAAGGGAAAGTGTCTGTCCCTGAATATCTCAATGTGTTTTAAGAATCCATGAGGCCAGCTCAGATGTGGACACCTGACAGAACCCTGATATTTCTGTGTGTGACTCCAGGGACACACCCCAGTGGCACAGTGAGATTCCTCTCAGCTCCCTTGGACAGGCTCATTGCAAGTGTCCCTGTTTGTTGTATCACCTTTGCCATCCTCATCCCATGCTGTTCTACACAGTCCTACACCTGCCCCTCTTTCTCTCTGGGAAATTCTGGATTGTGGTCTCAAAAGTGCCAGAGTAATCAGAGAGGATCAGAGGTTCCCTCAGAAAGGCAGACGTCAAACCCATCTTCAAGAATGGCAGGAAGGAGAACTGGGAGAATGACAGGCTGGTCAGCCTACGTCTGTTCCTGGGAGGGTGACGAGTCACATTCTCCTGCAGCCATCTCCAGGCAGTTGTAGGACAAGGAAGGGATTGCTGAACCCAAACGGGCAGGGGAAAGAAAGGCATGTTGTGTACATAGAGTTTTGCAAGGCCCCAGACATGGTGTCCTATGGTGGCCTTAGAGCAGATTGGGAAGATCTGGGATAAAGATGTGGATATTGTGATGGGTGGGAAGTTGTCTGGATGACCAAGCCCAAATATCATCAGTGGTACAAAGTCCTGTGTTTAGCCGGTTTCCAGCGGCATCCCTCAGTGATGAGTACTGGGGCCAACACTGTCGAATGTCTTTATTCTGCCTCTTCATTATGTCATGGAGTGCATTTTCAGCTCCTTTGTGGATGCTGGAAAGCTGGGCAGAGGCCTAAAACAACCTCACCTGGTGGACCCTGCCTTGAGCAGGAGAGTGAGACAAGATGATGTTCAGGGCTCTCTTCAAATCTGAGTTATTCTAGGATTCAATGAATCTTTGCATTGGAGAGGTGTTTGAAGACAGAAGATGTAGTCCTTACCAGTTAAAAGAATGAATCCTGCCTGCAATTGCTAAACTAAAATATGTAAATCCTCTCAGTTGTGGTCAGTCTGCTCCTCTAATAAATATAAAAGTGACTTTTAAAACACCTAATCAGAACCTGCAAAGAATACTGTCCTTGCAGTGCAGACACTCTGGAGCCTGCACAATTAGTTGAGCCTTGTTTTAACATCTGTCTCAAGACTGTTACATCAAGTGTCTTTTAGCTGAACTTTGCTCCTTATACAGTCATAATAATACTAACATACACATTCCTAGGATGGGAGACCCAGGCTCAGCCCAGGACCCTTCTTCAACAAACACAGATGGAGGAAGAAGAGAGAAAAGAGGCAGAAGCAGAGGTATAAATGGCCCAGTGTAAATACAGCAGCTCCTCTGAGGAATGTTTCTCCACTCAAACCCTTGATAGGAAATCTATTGGATAAATTTGATGAAAGCAGCTCAGTTTGATCTGCTCACACACTGGACCACAAGGAGGGTGATGGCTGGGTACGATGCCATGTGGTCACTTGTGTCTCAGGAGCTCATAGTCCAGTAGGAAGCCAATGGCTGTGCAGGGCACTGTGAGGTCACTTCTGCCTCTGCAGGGGATAGGCCAACAGCAGGAACATGGCTGGGAAAGGACTGTGAGGTCACCCATACGAGACGAGCAATCGGGCCCAATCAGCATGGCTTTGTGAAAGGCAGGTCCTGCTTGACCAGCCTGATCTCCTTCTATGACAAGGTGACCGGCTGAGCAGATGAGGGAAAGTCTGTGGTGGGGAGTGAATCCGCCACACAGGCTGTGGGTGTTGTGTCGTTAGACTGCAGTAAAGCCTTTGACACCGTATCCCACAGCATCTCCTGGAGAAGCTGCAGCTCATGGCCTGGATGGTGTATCTGCGATGGCTAAAGAACCGGCTGGAGGGCTGGGCCCAAAGAGTTGTGGTGAACAGAGCCAAATCCGATTGGTGGCCGGTCATGAGTGGTGTCCCCAGGGCTCAGTATTGGGGCCAGTTCTGTTTGATCTCTTTATCAGTGATCTGGATGAGGGGATCTAATGCACCCTCAGTAATTTTGCAGATGACACCAAATTGGTTGGGAATGTTCTCCCGATGGAGAGTAGGAAGGGTCTACAGAGAGATCTGGACTGGGCAAAGTGATGACCTGAGGGAAAATATTTGAGGCTTAACAAGGCCAACTGCCAGGTCCTGCACTTGCGTCACAACAACCACAGGCAGCACTACAGTCTTGGGGAAGAGGGGCTGGAAAGCTGCCTGGAAAAGAGGGATCTGGGGTGTCGATTGAGCCAGCTGAAGGTGAGGCAGCATGTGCCCAGGTGGCCAAAATGCCACCAGAATCCTGGCTTGCATTAAGAGTAGCACAGCCAGCAGGACCAGGTTAGTGATTGTCTCATTGTACTTGGCGCTTGTGAGGTCCCACCTCAAATACTGTGGTTGGTTTCGGGTCCCTCACTATAGGAAAGACCTTGAGGTGCTGGAGCAGGTTCAGGGAAGGGCAATGGTCCTGGTGAAGAGGCTGGAGCAAAAGTCTGATGAGGAGTGGCTGAGGAAACTGGTGCTGTTTAGTCTGAAGAAAAGATGGCTGAGGGGAGACCTTCTCACTCTACAACTACATAAAGGAGGTTGGAGCATGGAGAGTGTTGGTCTCTCCATGTCTGTCCTGTACTGAGGACCCCAGAGCTGGACACAGGACTCCAAGTGGGGTCTCACCAGAGTGAAGCAGAGGAGCAGAATCTCATCCCTTGACCTGCTGGTCATGCTCCTTTGGATGCAGCCCAAGATATGGTTGGCCTTCTGGACTGCAAGCGCACATTGCTGGATCCTGTCCAGTCTTTCACCCACCAGTATCCCCAAGTCCTTCTCATCAGGGCTGCTCTCAATCCCTTCGTCCCCAGCCTGTACTGATACCAGGGGTTGCCCCAACCCAGGTGCAGGACCTTGTGTTTGGTCTTGTTCAACCTCAGGAGACTCACATGAACCACTTCTTCAGCTTATCCAGGTTCGTCTGAATGGCTGCTGTCCCTCAGGTGTATCAGCAACACCACTCAGTTTGGTGTCATCTACAAACTTGCTGAGGGTGCACCTGATCCCACTATGTCATTGATGAAGATATTAAACAGTACTGATCCCAGTATGGACCCCTGAGGGACAACACTTGTCTCCAGTGTCCATCCAGACATTGTGCCATTGACCACCACTCTCTGGGTGCAACCATTGAGCCAGTTCCTCACATACTAAACAGTCCAGTCATCGAATCTGTATCTCTGCAATTCAGAGAGAAGGGTGTTGTGAGGGACCATGTCAAAGGCTTTACAAAAGTCCAGATAGATGACATCCATAGCCCGCCCTTTGTCCAGTGATGTAGTTACTCTATTGTAGAAGGCCACTGGGTTAGTCAGGCAGGACTTGCCCTTGGTGGAGCCCTGCTGGCCGTCTCAAATCACCTCCCTGTCCTCCTTGTGCCTTAGCACAGCTTCTAGGAGGATCTGTGCCATGATCTTCCAAGCACAGGTAAGAGGCTGACAGGTCAGTAGTTTTCAGGGTCCTCCTTTCTACAGCAGAGAAACACTGCCACACAGCACAGCTTGGAACGTGGAGACCGGACATGAGGAAGAAGAAATGTCCCTCAAAGGGCAGTGCTGTGGCACAAGAAATCATCCAGAAGGAGCACGAGATCAGTCCATCTTCTTGTGTTTCAAGGAACAGAGCATAAGAGTGGAGGCACACCAGTCAATGTATGGAAATACCAGGGTGAGAGCAAGGGGAGGAAGCAAGATGGGTGTCTACAGCCTGCAGGGAAACAGAAGCAGCTGTGGGACAGTGTAGGACAACCTGTGGTGGAGATGGCAAAGGGCACTGGCAAGGCTGGATGTCACCAAGAGAACCCAAGTCTTTGTCCCCTTGGCTATGGCCATCTCCTCTGCCACCAAGGCCTGTGAGGAGACATGTTGTCCTGAGGCACTGGGACACCTGATGGCCTCCTTGCACACCCCCAGGAAGGCTGGGAACTGTCACACCATTGTCCTTCACTCAGCACCACACAGCCCACATCCCCCTGGCCCAGGAAGAGCCCTGAGCAATGTGTGAGGGACAGGATCTGCCTTCCCAGGGGCTGGGGGTCAGGCCTTGGCCTCTCTGCTTCACCCAGCTAAACCAGGGTTTTCTCAGCACCTCAGCTGCCTGCACATTTCCCTTTGTTTATCTGCCACCATGGCCTCCAATCCTCTGCTCTAACGAGTCCCTGGGGAGGCTCTGCTGGTTCTTGCCCTCAGTGGAACTCATGAATACTTCAAGGTACTTAGTACTTTTTTCTTCTGGCTTTGACTTCTGGAAAGATTTGTGCAATCTGCTCTCAGCCTCTGAGAAATGTTCAAGGACTCAGCATCAAATGCACCATGGGGTTCATTACACTGAAGAAACCCCTAAGAAACCGTTTCTTTTCCTGTAATCATCTTCTAGTCTTGTACTGTGAATTAAACAATGTTCTTTGTGTATATTATGGAGAAAGATTTCAAAAAGCTTCTGATAAAAATGTCTTTCTGTTGAAAAGGGTGTATTTCATTACTGTTCAGTTTGGGGAAGTGCTGACTGCAGCATTATCTGATGTGGATCCAGGGTCTCTCCTAAGCAGGTCTGGACTGGCTGGAGAAGCTGTCCCTTGAGCTCTCACACCGTGTGCACAACCTTGCTCCTCACCTCCCCAACCCCATCGTTTCTCTCATTGGCCCCCTGGGCCTTGCATCCCTTTTCCTTACACCAGACTTCTCCACTGCAGTCTGCAGCTGGATGTGCCAGCTCCTTTGCACCAGCTCCCACCTGCTCTCCTTGGAGACCTGGCTGCACACAGCAAACAGGGACTTTGCTTTACCTTTGAACAAACTAAATAACACTGATAAGAGTAATGGTTAAAAAAAACCCACATTCCTCAACTGTACATCAAGGACAAACTGCCACCACTGAGGGTCACCTTCTCCAAGGCAGAAACATGCAAGAAATGTTTTAGACAGAAAGAAAATTATGAAATAAACACAATAAAAGAATTGGCTAAAGACAGAATTAGACAGACTACTGAATGACAAGGAAGCTTTTAACTCCTTGAAGCTGAAAGCAGCAACTGGATTGTTGACAAGTGTCTGAGTGATCAAACAGTAAGAGGAAGGGAAATCCAGAGAGCAATTGCAAGTGCTTGTGTGCAGATCAGCTGCTGGAAATGGGACTTCAGACATGGTCAGTTTAGTTAGGGCAGGAGGAAATACCTGGAGGATGAGGGAGATCAGATGCACAGATAACAGAGAGAGTGCTGAGAAGGCAAATGTAGTGGAGGATCAGAAGTTCTCCTCTTGCTCTTAATGCACATCCTGAAAAGTCTCATTTTGATCTCATGGGAAAACACTTCTATTTAAGGTATTCAAAACAAAGAGAGGAGAATTACAACACCAACAACTTTTGATGTTTAAAGTTACAAAACACATTTTCTTCATCTACATCTTTCAATTGGTTTCTTTTTCCCTTCATTTTTAAAAAAATGTTCTCTAGATTTCTCTCCTACCAAAGCCTCCAGCACAAAGAAAGATAATCCTTGTGTCTTGCACAGGGTCGAAGGCACCAAACAATCCACTGCCATGGACTGTCAGTGCCACTTTTTACCCTTGGCACACAGTGAGTCATGCTGGAAGCTGTGGACCACTCTGGCCTGATGGAGGAAAGAAGGAGAAATAGGTTAATTGGAGTGTTCTCTTTTTAGATGGCCATATTGACAGTGATCTCAACAGATCTCTGTTACCTGTCTTTCTATGTGATCATAAGGAAAAATAAATATATATATGTGTTGGTAAATATATAGGAAAATACATAATTGTGTCCATTTACTCAGCAAAATACATTTCCTACCAGCACTCTCAAAGGAAGAATATCTCTTCCGAGAAACTGCTGCCTCCCAAGTCTCTGTGACTGGAGACAGGAATCTGGAGAACAACCAGCAGTGGATGGGGATCAAGTCAGGGTAACTGGAACTAACACAACCCTCTCCAGTCTATGGGACAGCAGCATCCCAGGAGCTGAGACAGCAGGACGATGTCACAGGGAGGCCACTCTCCACCATCTTGGAAAGCTCATGGAGACTGGGGGGACTCCCTGACCACTGGCAGCTCTCACACAGTGTGTGCACTTTTCAAAATGGCCAATGGGTGAGCAGGGGAACTAAGGGCTGTGCCCCAGAACATGTCCACTGGGACCCCATTTCTGGGTGTCTGGAAGAGAAGGTGATGGGGTTTACCCAGGGCAGGTTGTGCCTGTCCATCCTCTTTGCTTTCTGTGAGGAAAGGACAGGGCTGTGGACGTGGGGAGAACACTGGTGATCTGTTACCTGGAAGTCAGCAAGGCATTCAGCATCATCCCCCACAATATTCTTGTGCCCAAGGCAGTATATTATGGTCTGTGTCAGTGTGTAAGTAGATGAGTAAAAAGCCATCTAGATGTTTGGGCTTGGAAAGGTGCTGTAGAAAGGGAGAAACTTTCCAGTCCTGAGGACAGTCAAGCACTGGAAGCTGTGTCCCAGGAGTGTGCACTCACTCTGTCCCAGAAAGTGACCAAGATGTGTTTGGATAAAGCCCCGAGTAATCTGGTCTGACCCTGATTTGAGCGGGAGGTTGGTCAAGACACCTGCTGAGGTCCCATCCAGCCTGAATGACGCTGTCCTTTCATCGCCTTCATGTTTTCCATTTAGGGACAGCTCTCAGGTTCTCTCTGACCACAGGAATAACTCACATCACATGCAGAGCTGCTTTTCAAGCAACAGTAAACAGGTCTGACGACAACTTTTTCATCCCTTTTCATTTGCTTCAATCCAGGGTCTTTTTTGCTGTCCTAATACTCTTCCTAAAAGAACTGCCCATGTTGTTAAGCGTCTCAGAGCAGGTTGCTCAGGAGGTGTCAGCATCCATGTACAGAATCTGCACATCAGCCAGGCAGCAAAGCCACCAGTAAAGAAATGGAGACGAGGCTCCTGACCAGCTCCTTAAACCCAGATATCAGTGTGAGAGGTCTGCTGAGATTACAGTGAAGCCCTGAAGTTTAGGACCGGAGAATTTTTAGTCCTATCTGAGCATCCTGGTTCATCTCCTGTCTGGCGGCCGGAAGATCTTGCGCTGTACGGAAAGATAGTAGCCCCTCCCTTGATAGGTGTAGTGTGTAGTGTGTGATCTAAGCCGATGGATGTGACGTTGTAAAACTCAAGGTATATATTGCTGTGTTACCTATCAATAAACGCCATTTGCCATCCACCACATTGGTGTCTGCGAGCTGATCGATCGAGTGGCCAGAGGGTGGTCGCCGTGCTGTTACTGAACCAGGTCGCTAGTGCCACCTTGTGGCTGCAACGATCTCCTGACCCATGTGGTGCTTCAGGTTGTGAAGAGAATCAAAACCAACTCCTTGACTGCAGTAGTTCCATTTTACATGTGTCACAGAGGGCAGATGAAGGGAGCTCAGAACTCCAATCTCTGCTGTACGACTGGGACTTCAGAGATTGGAAATGTAGGATAAAATGTTCTGTCAGTGCACACTACATAAAGTTTGTGGCTTACTTTGTGCCTTTTCACTACCCCGCGATCTGTTTGGCTTTCTATGGCTAAAAAGGAAACAACCCCCTTATGCCACCTGCCCCTCACACCAGAAAAACAAAGGAGAAAATGTATGGAATACGGATGAAATGGGAGCAATTTTGTTCAAGAGTTGTATTCTTTCAATGATAAAAAATGTAGAAGTGAAAGAAAGCACTGTTCTAAGAACTTCATACAAGAGGCTAACTACTGAAATGTAGTATCTGTTCTGAGAATTGAGAATGACTGTTGGGAAGGACATTAAAGAGCTTTAGTTCATTAGCATAACCAAGAATAAGGAGTTTTCTGTTACTGTTACTAGTGACAGTACCACTGTTCAAAAACATCCGTCAGAGCATCTCCATTCATCCTCGGCTCCAAAGCTCAGCCCTCTCAGATTTTGACAGGATTGCTTCAAACCCCTGTGACCCAAACCTCTACAACTGTCTCTCCTCAACAGTCTTTTACCCCAGGAAGGGGAAAACTGCCAATGCAGGCAACAAACCAGTGCCCAACCTGCCTGGAGAGCCAGGACAGCTGTGCCACACAACAGCAGCCGCTGAGGGAAGCTGGAGGTGATGGAACTGAAATGGTTCCAACCTAAATCATAGAATTATAGTATCATGGAATCATTTATTTTGGAAAAGACCCTTTACAACATAGAATACAAATGTAAATCAAATCCTTAATCGCCGCATCTCCACATCTTCTAAATGCCTCCAGCCATGGAAGCTCCAATCCTGAGCTGGCAGGACACCATTGGCTGCAGTTGGACATAAGATACTGGTCATGACTGTGAGTTCAGCCCTCGCTGGCAGAATGTCTCACACATCACTGAGGAGGGCAGGGGGTTGGGAGATGGGAGCACGTTTCAGTTTCCAGATCCCAGGACAGAGCCCAAACCATCCTGCCCTTGAACTCTGACATTCCAGTTCCTGAGATGCAAAGCTGGTGGCTTTCTCTGGATAATCATGTTAAAAGGCAAGAACTATCCTTCAAGAAACAATGAGATGGCTGATGGCTTTATTGAACCCTTCCAGCCATGTCTGAACCCAGAAATGGAAAGCAGTTGATGTCTGCAGGTGGAGGAGGAACAGGAGGAAGATTTTCCTGGGAATGTGGAAGGAAGAAAGGCCTCTCTTGGGCTACTCATGTATGGCAGTGCCATTTGCATGCTGTGAGCTTGTCTGTGCCTGGGAGATGGGGAATGGCTGCTGCTGGGGTGGTTGTGCTCAGTCATGGCCCATGAGCTGACCCTGCTCTGCTCCTCTCTTACGCTGCCCACACTTGGATGGACCTCAGGAACCATCCATGAGCCTGGTGGATCCATGAACCTCCTGGAGTGATGGGGTATAGATCCAAATAGAGGATTCAAGAAAGTGTGGGACTGGGACATTGAGGTGATTGATGACCATTGCCAGATGTATGAAGGAAGGTGGATGAGTTGTGAGGAACTCACAGGCATTTCCAGCTCCACAGAAAACCAGAGCCTTGCACTTAAAAGAACAGCACAGAAAACCCACCCCAAAACACAAAACACTCACACTGACCACAGGAAAATGTGAAGGGGCTTCGTTAGAAGGAGATATGTTGTTGAATTAGTCAGGCCCAAAGGAATCTCAAGGCCACTTCAAGAAGCTGAGAACAGAATCTGCTGTGAGAAAGAGGGGCGTTTCTTCATTAACAGGGCCTCAGCATGGCGTGAGTCGTCGGACCTATCATCAGTGGGGTTCCAGCGTGTGGACTGCCCATGATACTCATTTAGCGAATCCATGCTTGGAGCGTGGCTTCGTGATTAGAGAATAGTTGCTTATATAAGGAGACATGTTTCTATAATAAATGGCTTTGGCGTGATTCACATTGAATCGGAGTGCTGAGTCCTTTATCGTTCCAACAAATGGTGACCCCGACGTGATATTCCGAACGGCGTCTCACTAAGGTCGGGGAAAAGCCTGGAGCGGCCCAGCCGGAGGCGGCTCAGCTGGACTGAGAGCCGGGCGGAGACGTACGGACGTTCCGCGGATAAATTTTGTTGAAGAAGGCCCCGGGAAAGGTGAGCGGCTGGGAGCAGGAGGAGGGAAGAGTGAAGTTATGGGGCAGAATATATCCTCAGAGGAAGAAGCTATAGTTAAGATCCTCCTGCATATTCTCTCTATGAGAGGACTTAAATATGAAGAAAGTAACTTACGTAGACTGTTGGTTTGCTGTAGAACTAACGGCTACCCGACAGAAGCTGAGAAAGCTTTTAAAATTGAACTTTGGGACGATATAGGGCAGAAATTATGGGATAAGGTTAGCGACGGAGATAAAGAAGCTAAATCATTAGCGACTACATGGAAGCTTATAATTTCCACCTTAAAAGAATTTAAGGCTGAGCGGGCTGCAGTTACTGGAATTTTTGCAGCGTTACAGCCTGATAAGAACTCTAAAAATAACTGTGAAGCTTACCCAGTTCGTGTTTTCGATACCCTCCTTACTCCATCCCCTGTTGTGCCTTCGGCACCCCCGATGATACAACAGTCTGGGGCGGAGGGAGGAAAATTACCGAGTGGATGGCCTCCTGTACCATCACACGACCCTGGAGAGACCAAGAAGTCCAAAGAACTGGAGTCAGATAATTTGTCAAAAGGACTGGTGAAAGCTGAGAATGCTAAAGTCGTAAATAAGTGTAATGTCAATTCTTTTACTGATTTGTGTCCGCCTTCACCGCTTTCTATCCTTCTAACTCCTACAAGAGAACAGAAGGAGCCGCCGGATAAGAACTGGACAAAAGAACTGTGTGAAAGATCAGATCAGCTATTAGCGAGTGAATCCAACAGTCAGCAATATCAAGCTATGAGAGAGGTGCCTGAAACCAACAAAGCAGCCAAATCATTTGCAACTGTTAATCAGGGTCCCAATGAGAATTACATGCAATTTATTGACCACCTTCAAGAGACCATCAATAAGCAGATTGAAAACTTAGAAGTTAAGGAAGCACTGGTGTTGAAATTAGCAGTAGAAAATGCTAATGTTTGCTATCAGCATGTTATTTGCGAGTTTTACAGTACATATTAGGTGTTCCTGTGTACCGTCTCTCTGAAAATCAAGCAGCTTGTCAGGAATGTGAGTTAATTGTTTCACTAGTTGTTTTTAAGTGCGCCATAAAACCTTCTGCCTGCTCTTCCCACTCAGGCTGCAAGCAGCCCTGTGCTTCCCCCCCGCCTCCCCCCCCCCCCCCAAGGTTTTTACTTGCAAGATGGGGTCAGGAATGATTGTTTTCAGTTGTGTTCCTAAAAAATCGGTATTGGGAGGTGTTTTAAAACATAGAAAAGCACTCGGACAAGAAATCATTAAATCTTTTCAGACAGTTTTACAGGCAGGGCGATTTGAACTTCAACAAGCTGAGAGAGACTTAACTGATAACACACAGGTCAGAAAACTTGTTAAAGTCTGCAAGATGCTTTCCTTATTAACCCGTTTTCTTTGTGGGTATCTGTTTAAGAATGTTGCAATTTTGGTAGATCTTTGTTACATGGTACGATAAGTTCACAGTTTGTTAAATCATGAGATTCCGTTGACTCAAAATGTGCATTTTGTGATAATACAGAAGAACATGAGTAATTTAGTTCTTTACTGCATGAATGTGATGTCTATCCCTGTTTCTCTATTAGGACGGGATGTGTTAGGACAACTAGGAGCAACTCTGGTGACAAAACAACAGCATTTCTAGAAGCGGCCATTGATGATGGGCGACCAGTACTTAAATTACAGTGGAAAAATGATGATCCAGTATGGGTAAATCAATGGCCACTCAGTAAAGAAAAACTCGCCCATGTTGAAGAGCTAGTACAGGAACAGCTTGAAAAAGGGCATTTAGAGCCGTCTACAAGTCCCTGGAATACTCCTGTGTTTACTATTCAGAAAAAATCAAGCAAATTGAGGTTGTTACATGATCTTCGAAAAATTAATGATACCATGGAAGACATGGGAGCATTACAGCCGGGATTACCGTCCCCTGTTATGATTCCAGAAAATTGGCAGATCTTAATAATTGACTTGAAAGATTGTTTTTTCACCATTGCTTTGCATCCTGATGACTGTAAAGGTTTTGCATTTTCCATAAATTCTGTAAATAAGGCTGAACCTGCGAAAAGGTATCAATGGGTAGTTTTGCCACAGAGAATGAAAAATTCCCCAACTATGTGTCAAATTTATGTAGCTTGGGCCTTGCAATCAATCAGAAAATCTCATCCTGAGTTAGTGATTTACCACTACATGGATGACATATTAATAGCTGGGGAAACTTTTTCGACTGATTTGTTGATAAATGAAGTATCTGATACATTGCAGCATAGAGGATTGCAAATTGCTCCAGAAAAGATACAAATTCAACCAGCATGGAAATATCTTGTTTGGGAAATTTCTCAGTCCACAGTGAAACCTCAGAAAATAGTATGTCAGCCTGTCATTCAACCCTTAAATGATGTGCAGAAACTAGTGGGTGATCTGAATTGGGTCCAGAGCATTTGTGGGATCACTAATGAGGATTTAGCTCCAATTGTAAAACTGCTAAAAGGGGATAGTGACATTAGCTCTCCTAGAACGCTTACTGCTGAGGCGGATGCTGCTCTGAAAAAGATTATGTCCAAACTTGTAAAAGCTTTCAGCCATAGGTGGAACCCAGATTATGTAATCGGACTACTAATTGTAAACAATACTAACTATCCTTTTGCTCTCATAATGCAATGGACAACTGGTAAGGAGCTGTTAAAGATCTTAGAGTGGGTGTTTTTGCATTTTCGACTCAAACGAACCATTACAACCAGGGTTGAGGTCTTTGCTCAGCTTATAATGAAAGGTAGGCAGAGAATAGTCGAAATTTCAGGGGCTGAGCCTGCATATATCATTGTTCCCCTCGTTTCAGAATATTTACAGTGGGCTTTGCAGAACTCCTTACCTTTTCAGATTGCGTTATTAGATTCTCAAGCTTTAATTAAGACATTTTCCCCTCCACACAAGTTAATGTCAGTTTTGAATATGGGATCAATGGAGGAGGGTCCCCCTCTTCTCTCAGAATTTCCTGTTAAAGCACCCACAGTGTTCACTGACGCAGGGGGTAAAATGCAGAAAGCAGCAATTACATGGAAAACAGATGGAAAATGGCACAATGTGATACTAACTGACCTGAAAGGATCAACTCAGCATTTGGAACTCAGGGCTGTAATAGAAGTGTTTATCAGATTTGCTCATAGCCCAGTGAATATTGTTTGTGATTCTTTGTATGTGGTAGGTGTGGTAGCTCGCATTGAAAGATCATTGCTCAAAGAGGTTCAGGATGCACAACTGATGTCTTTGTTCAAGTAACTATGGTTGTTGGTAGAAGAGAGACAACACTGATACTTCATAACACATATCCGTAGTCATCTGACAATTCAAGGCGATTTAGCTGAAGGAAACCGCTGAGCTGATTTTCTTGTATCTCCTGCCTGGGTTCCACCTCCAGTAGATAGGTTTGGGCAAGCAGTACACTCTCATAGTTTCCTCCATCAGTCTGCTCAGGTCTTACAGCGGCAATTTTCATTGTCCGAAAGTGAAGCCCGAGGTATTGTTAAAAGTTGTGCAGATTGTCAGCGCATCTCAGTAGGGCTGGGTGCAGGAGTCAATCCAGGAGGATTAGGAGCCTTGGAATTGTGGCAAATGGACGTCACACATGTCCCTGAATTTGGTAGGCTGAAGTATGTGCATATGTCTATTGATACATATTCTTTCGCCACATGGGCCACTGCTCAGACTGGTGAAACTAGTTCACATGTGCAACGACATTTACGTTCTGCTTTTGCAGCTTTGGGAGTTCCTGCACAGGTCAAGACAGACAACGCACCTGGTTATATCGCCAAAGCTACTGCCACCTTTTTTCAGTTGTGGGGTGTTAAGCACATTACAGAGATACCAAATTCTCCTACTGGTCAGGCCTTGGTAGAAAGGATGAATCGAACTCTCAAGCATCAGCTTGACAAACAAAAAGGGGGAACTGACTGTACTACTCCACATGACAGACTAAGCACAGCATTATATGTCTTGAACTTTTTACGCCTTCCGCAAGGGTTCGACATTCCACCTATGATTCGTCATGGAACAAGCTTAAAAGGACACTTGACAGACCTTAGAGAAAATCAGTGTCAGGTCAAAATACGCAATGGAGTTACTGGTGAATGGGAGGGTCCTTTCCAATTAATAATTTGGGGAAAGGGTTATGCTTGTGTCATTACAGACCAAGGATCAAAATGGATTCCTGCGAAATGGATCAAGCCATGGCTGAATAAAGACAACAAAGATTCAACAGATGCAGAAGGACAGGAGGGAGATAAGTTGTGAGAATTGTCTCAAATGTAAACCATGAATTCTTATTCAGTGTTATAGACGCTCTTAGACCCAGTGGTCTAAAAGCTTATTAGTAAACAGATAAGGTACCTTCCATAGAGAATGCTAATTTGAACAGATAGTAAGAGTTCCAAAAGGGTGATATTACAATTAGATAATCTATGCATAGATAAGGTAAAAGTATAAGATATTTCTACCATGGTAACCTAATTTAGCAACTGGTAAGGTTTTAAAAGAGATATTAAGATTAAGCTATAGATCTTTTAAATAGGTTAATATAAGTTTTAAGATATTAATTCAATAATTAGCATATGAATAGGTTAATATAAGTTTTAAGATATTAAGTCAATAATTAGCATATGCTGATGGTATTAAGTACGTTACTCTATAAACTGCGCAGTTATAGATCTTTTAAGAATTTAAGAGAATATATTGTATTAAGTTGTCTGACTATTCTAAAATAGTGCGTTGGTAAGGTTGTCATAAGTAGAATTAAGGTTTTATATATGATATGAAGGTTTGAGTATAAGCAGATAGTTGTTTAATCTTATTAAGTAAGGTTTAGCTACATTATATGTAATTGTAATTATGTTGTTAATCACGTGTCCTATGTTGCAGTGTATTTCAAAGCATGCTGTTTAAAGGGCCTGACTAGTTCAAAAACAAAAAGGGGGAATTGTGAAGGGGTTTCGTTAGAAGGAGATATGCTGTTGAATTAGTCAGGCCCAAAGGAATCTCAAGGCCACTTTGAGAAGCTGAGAACAGAATCTGCTGTGAGAAAGAGGGGCGTTTCTTCATTAACAGGACCTCAGCATGGCGTGAGTCGTCGGACCTATCATCGGTGGGGCTCCAGCGTGTGGACTGCCCATGATACTCATTTAGCGAATCCATGCTTGGAGCGTGGATTCGTGATTAGAGAATAGTTGCATATATAAGGAGACATGTTTCTGTAATAAATGGCTTTGGCGTGATTCACATTGAATCGGAGTGCTGAGTCCTTTATCGTTCCAACATAACCCCAAATCTAAACCTAAAATCTAAACCTAACCCCAAATCTAAACCTAACCCCAAATCTAAACCTAAAATCTAAACCTAACCCCAAATCTAAACCTAAAATCTAAACCTAAAATCTAAACCTAACCTAAAATCTAAACCTAACCCCAAATCTAAACCTAAAATCTAAACCTAACCCCAAATCTAAACCTAACCCCAAATCTAAAACTAAAATCTAAACCTAACCCCAAATCTAAACCTAAAATCTAAACGTAACCCCAAATCTAAACCTAAAATCTAAACCTAACCCCAAATCTAAACCGAAAATCTAAACCTAACCCCAAATCTAAACCTAACCCCAAATATAAACCGAAAATCTAAACCTAACCCCAAATCTAAACCGAAAATCTAAACCTAACCCCAAATCTAAACCGAAAATCTAAACCTAAAATCTAAACCTAACCTAAAATCTAAACCTAACCCCAAATCTAAACCTAAAATCTAAACCTAACCCCAAATCTAAACCTAAAATCTAAACCTAACCCCAAATCTTAACCTAAAATCTAAACCTAACCCCAAATCTAAACCTAACCCCAAATCTAAACCTAACCCCAAATCTAACCCCAAATCTAAACCTAACCCCAAATCTAAACCTAAAATCTAAACCTAACCCCAAATCTAAACCTAAAATCTAAACCTAACCCCAAATCTAAACCTAACCCCAAATCTAAACCGAAAATCTAAACCTAACCCCAAATCTAAACCGAAAATCTAAACCTAACCCCAAATCTAAACCTAAAATCTAAACCTAACCCCAAATCTAAACCTAAACCCAAATCTAAACCTAAAATCTAAACCTAACCCCAAATCTAAACCTAACCCCAAATCTAAACCTAAAATCTAAACCTAACCCCAAATCTAAACCTAAAATCTAAACCTAACCCCAAATCTAAACCTAACCCCAAATCTAAACCTAAAATCTAAACCTAACCCCAAATCTAAACCTAAAATCTAAACCTAACCCCAAATCTAAACCTAACCCCAAATCTAACCCCAAATCTAAACCTAACCCCAAATCTAAACCTAAAATCTAAACCTAACCCCAAATCTAAACCTAACCCCAAATCTAAACCTAAAATCTAAACCTAACCCCAAATCTAAACCTAAAATCTAAACCTAACCCCAAATCTAAACCTAACCCCAAATCTAAACCTAACCCCAAATGTAACCCCAAATCTAAACCTAACCCCAAATCTAAACCTAAAATCTAAACCTAACCCCAAATCTAAACCTAAAATCTAAACCTAACCCCAAATCTAAACCTAACCCCAAATCTAAACCTAAAATCTAAACCTAACCCCAAATCTAAACCTAAAATCTAAACCTAACCCCAAATCTAAACCTAAAATCTAAACCTAACCCCAAATCTAAACCTAAAATCTAAACCTAACCCCAAATCTAAACCTAACCCCAGATCTAAACCTAAAATCTAAACCTAACCCCAAATCTAAACCTAAAATCTAAACCTAACCCCAAATCTAAACCTAACCCCAAATTTAAACCTAAAATCTAAACCTAACCCCAAATCTAAACCTAACCCCAAATCTAAACCTAAAATCTAAACCTAACCCCAAATCTAAACCTAAAATCTAAACCTAACCCCAAATCTAAACCTAAAATCTAAACCTAAAATCTAAACCTAACCCCAAATCTAAACCTAACCCCAAATCTAAACCTAAAATCTAAACCTAACCCCAAATCTAAACCTAACCCCAAATCTAAACCTAAAATCTAAACCTAACCCCAAATCTAAACCTAACCCCAAATCTAAACCTAACCCCAAATCTAAACCTAAAATCAAAACCTAAAATCTAAACCTAACCCCAAATCTAAACCTAAAATCTAAACCTAACCCCAAATCTAAACCTAACCCCAAATCTAAACCTAAAATCTAAACCTAACCCCAAATCTAAACCTAAAATCTAAACCTAACCCCAAATCTAAACCAAAAATCTAAACCTAACACCAAATCTAAACCTAACCCCAAATCTAAACCTAACCCCAAATCTAACCCCAAATCTAAACCTAAAATCTAAACCTAACCTCAAATCTAAACCTAAAATCTAAACCTAACACCAAATCTAAACCTAACCCCAAATCTAAACCTAACCCCAAATCTAAGCCCAAATCTAAACCTAAAATCTAAACCTAACCCCAAATCTAAACCTAAAATCTAAACCTAACCCCAAATCTAAACCTAAAATCTAAACCTAACACCAAATCTAAACCTAAACCCAAATCTAAACCTAACCCCAAATCTAAACCTAACCCCAAATCTAAGCCCAAATCTAAACCTAAAATCTAAACCTAACCCCAAAACTAAACCTAAAATCTAAACCTAACACCAAATCTAAACCTAAACCTAACCCCAACCCCTAACCCCAAATCTAAACCTAACCCCAAATCTAAACCTAACCCCAAATCTAAACCTAAAATCTAAACCTAACCCCAAATCTAAACCTAACCCCAAATCTAAACCAAAAATCTAAACCTAACCCCAAATCTAAACCTAAAATCTAAACCTAAAATCTAAACCTAACCTAAAATCTAAACCTAACCCCAAATCTAAACCTAAAATCTAAACCTAACCCCAAATCTAAACCTAAAATCTAAACCTAACACCAAATCTAAACCGAAAATCTAAACCTAACCCCAAATCTAAACCTAAAATCTAAACCTAACCCCAAATCTAAACCTAACCTAAAATCTAAACCTAACCCCAAATCTAAACCTAAAATCTAAACCTAACCCCAAATCTAAACCTAAAATCTAAACCTAACCCCAAATCTAAACCTAAAATCTAAACCTAAAATCTAAACCTAACCCCAAATCTAAACCTAACCCCAAATCTAAACCTAAAATCTAAACCTAACCCCAAATCTAAACCTAACCCCAAATCTAAACCTAAAATCTAAACCTAAAATCTAAACCTAACCCCAAATCTAAACCTAACCCCAAATCTAAGCCTAAAATCTAAACCTAACCCCAAATCTAAACCTAAAATCTAAACCTAACCTAAAATCTAAACCTAACCCCAAATCTAAACCTAAAATCTAAACCTAACCCCAAATCTAAACCGAAAATCTAAACCTAACCCCAAATCTAAACCTAAAATCTAAACCTAACCCCAAATCTAAACCTAAAATCTAAACCTAACCCCAAATCTAAACCTAACCCCAAATCTAAACCTAAAATCTAAACCTAACCCCAAATCTAAACCTAACCTCAAATCTAAACCTAACCCCAAATCTAAACCTAAAATCTAAACCTAAAATCTAAACCTAACCACAAATCTAAACCTAAAATCTAAACCTAACCCCAAATCTAAACCTAACCCCAAATCTAAACCTAAAATCTAAACCTAACCCCAAATCTAAACCTAAAATCTAAACCTAACCCCAAATCTAAACCAAAAATCTAAACCTAACACCAAATCTAAACCTAACCCCAAATCTAAACCTAACCCCAAATCTAACCCCAAATCTAAACCTAAAATCTAAACCTAACCTCAAATCTAAACCTAAAATCTAAACCTAACCCCAAATCTAAACCTAACCCCAAATCTAAACCTAAAATCTAAACCTAACCCCAAATCTAAACCTAAAATCTAAACCTAAACCCAAATCTAAACCTAACACCAAATCTAAACCTAACCCCAAATCTAAGCCCAAATCTAAACCTAAAATCTAAACCTAATCCCAAATCTAAACCTAAAATCTAAACCTAACCCCAAATCTAAACCTAAAATCTAAACCTAACACCAAATCTAAACCTAACCCCAAATCTAAACCTAACCCCAAACCTAACCCCAAATCTAAACCTAAAATCTAAACCTAACCCCAAATCTAAACCTAAAATCTAAACCTAACCCCAAATCTAAACCTAACCCCAACCCCTAACCCCAAATCTAAACCTAACCCCAAATCTAAACCTAACCCCAAATCTAAACCTAAAATCTAAACCTAACCCCAAATCTAAACCTAACCCCAAATCTAAACCAAAAATCTAAACCTAACCCCAAATCTAAACCTAAAATCTAAACCTAAAATCTAAACCTAACCTAAAATCTAAACCTAACCCCAAATCTAAACCGAAAATCTAAACCTAACCCCATATCTAAACCTAACCCCAAATCTAAACCGACAATCTAAACCTAACTCCAAATCTAAACCGAAAATCTAAACCTAACCCCAAATGAAAACCGAAAATCTAAACCTAACCCCAAATCTAAACCTAACCCCAAATCTAAACCTAAAATCTAAACCTAACCCCAAATCTAAACCTAAAATCTAAACCTAACCCCAAATCTAAACCTAAAATCTAAACCTAAAATCTAAACCTAACCCCAAATCTAAACCTAACCCCAAATCTAAACCTAAAATCTAAACCTAACCCCAAATCTAAACCTAACCCCAAATCTAAACCTAAAATCTAAACCTAACCCCAAATCTAAACCTAACCCCAAATCTAAACCTAAAATCTAAACCTAAAATCTAAACCTAACCCCAAATCTAAACCTAAAATCTAAACCTAACCCCAAATCTAAACCAAAAATCTAAACCTAACACCAAATCTAAACCTAACCCCAAATCTAAACCTAAAATCTAAACCTAACCCCAAATCTAAACCTAACCCCAAATCTAAACCAAAAATCTAAACCTAACCCCAAATCTAAACCTAAAATCTAAACCTAAAATCTAAACCTAACCTAAAATCTAAACCTAACCCCAAATCTAAACCGAAAATCTAAACCTAACCCCATATCTAAACCTAACCTAAAATCTAAACCTAACCCCAAATCTAAACCGAAAATCTAAACCTAACCCCATATCTAAACCTAACCCCAAATCTAAACCGAAAATCTAAACCTAACACCAAATCTAAACCGAAAATCTAAACCTAACCCCAAATGAAAACCGAAAATCTAAACCTAACCCCAAATCTAAACCTAACCCCAAATCTAAACCTAAAATCTAAACCTAACCCCAAATCTAAACCTAAAATCTAAACCTAACCCCAAATCTAAACCTAACCCCAAATCTAAACCTAAAATCTAAACCTAACCCCAAATCTAAACCTAACCCCAAATCTAAACCTAAAATCTAAACCTAACCCCAAATCTAAACCTAACCCCAAATCTAAACCTAACCCCAAATCTAAACCTAAAATCTAAACCTAAAATCTAAACCTAACCCCAAATCTAAACCTAAAATCTAAACCGAACCCCAAATCTAAACCAAAAATCTAAACCTAACACCAAATCTAAACCTAACCCCAAATCTAAACCTAACCCCAAATCTAAACCTAACCCCAAATCTAAGCCCAAATCTAAACCTAAAATCTAAACCTAAAATCTAAACCTAACCCCAAATCTAAACCTAAAATCTAAACCTAACCCCAAATCTAAACCTAACCCCAAATCTAAACCAAAAATCTAAACCTAACCCCAAATCTAAACCTAAAATCTAAACCTAAAATCTAAACCTAACCTAAAATCTAAACCTAACCCCAAATCTAAACCGAAAATCTAAACCTAACCCCATATCTAAACCTAACCCCAAATCTAAACCGAAAATCTAAACCTAACACCAAATCTAAACCGAAAATCTAAACCTAACCCCAAATGAAAACCGAAAATCTAAACCTAACCCCAAATCTAAACCTAACCCCAAATCTAAACCTAAAATCTAAACCTAACCCCAAATCTAAACCTAAAATCTAAACCTAACCCCAAATCTAAACCTAACCCCAAATCTAAACCTAAAATCTAAACCTAACCCCAAATCTAAACCTAACCCCAAATCTAAACCTAAAATCTAAACCTAACCCCAAATCTAAACCTAACCCCAAATCTAAACCTAACCCCAAATCTAAACCTAAAATCTAAACCTAAAATCTAAACCTAACCCCAAATCTAAACCTAAAATCTAAACCGAACCCCAAATCTAAACCTAAAATCTAAACCTAACCCCAAATCTAAACCTAACCCCAAATCTAAACCAAAAATCTAAACCTAACCCCAAATCTAAACCTAAAATCTAAACCTAAAATCTAAACCTAACCTAAAATCTAAACCTAACCCCAAATCTAAACCTAAAATCTAAACCTAACCCCCAATCTAAACCTGACCCCAAATCTAAACCTAAAATCTAAACCTAACACCAAATCTAAACCGAAAATCTAAACCTAACCCCAAATCTAAACCTAAAATCTAAACCTAACCCCAAATCTAAACCTAACCTAAAATCTAAACCTAACCCCAAATCTAAACCTAAAATCTAAAACTAACCCCAAATCTAAACCTAAAATCTAAACCTAACCTAAAATCTAAACCTAACCCCAAATCTAAACCTAAAATCTAAACCTAACCCCAAATCTAAACCTAACCCCAAATCTAAACCTAACCCCAAATCTAAACCTAACCCCAAATCTAAACCTGAAATCTAAACCTAACCCCAAATCTAAACCTAAAATCTAAACCTAACACCAAATCTAAACCTAACCCCAAATCTAAACCTAACCCCAAATCTAACCCCAAATCTAAACCCCAAATCTAAACCTAACCTCAAATCTAAACCTAAAATCTAAACCTAACCCCAAATCTAAACCTAACCCCAAATCTAAACCTAAAATCTAAACCTAACCCCAAATCTAAACCTAAAATCTAAACCTAACCCCAAATCTAAACCTAACCCCAGATCTAAATCTAAAATGTAAACCTAACCCCAAATCTAAACCTAACCCCAAATCTAAACCTAACCCCAAATCTAAACCTAAAATCTGAACCTAAAATCTAAACCTAAACCCAAATCTAAACCTAACCCCAAATCTAAACCTAACCCCAAATCTAAACCTAAAATCTGAACCTAAAATCTAAACCTAACCCCAAATCTAAACCTAAAATCTAAACCTAACCCCAAATCTAAACCAAAAATCTAAACCTAACACCAAATCTAAACCTAACCCCAAATCTAAACCTAACCCCAAATCTAACCCCAAATCTAAACCTAAAATCTAAACCTAACCTCAAATCTAAACCTAAAATCTAAACCTAACCCCAAATCTAAACCTAACCCCAAATCTAAACCTAAAATCTAAACCTAACCCCAAATCTAAACCTAATATTTAAACCTAACCCCAAATCTAAACCAAAAATCTAAACCTAACCCCAAATCTAAACCTAAAATCTAAACCTAAAATCTAAACCTAACCTAAAATCTAAACCTAACCCCAAATCTAAACCGAAAATCTAAACCTAACCCCAAATCTAAACCTAAAATCTAAACCTAACCCCAAATCTAAACCTAACCTAAAATCTAAACCTAACCCCAAATCTAAACCTAACCCCAAATCTAAACCCAAATCTAAACCTAAAATCTAAACCTAACCCCAAATCTAAACCTAAAATCTAAACCTAACCCCAAATCTAAACCTAAAATCTAAACCTAACACCAAATCTAAACCTAAACCCAAATCTAAACCTAACCCCAAATCTAAACCTAACCCCAAATCTAAGCCCAAATCTAAACCTAAAATCTAAACCTAACCCCAAATCTAAACCTAAAATCTAAACCTAACACCAAATCTAAACCTAACCCCAACCCCTAACCCCAAATCTAAACCTAACCCCAAATCTAAACCTAACCCCAAATCTAAACCTAAAATCTAAACCTAACCCCAAATCTAAACCTAACCCCAAATCTAAACCAAAAATCTAAACCTAACCCCAAATCTAAACCTAAAATCTAAACCTAAAATCTAAACCTAACCTAAAATCTAAACCTAACCCCAAATCTAAACCTAAAATCTAAACCTAACCCCAAATCTAAACCTAACCCCAAATCTAAACCTAAAATCTAAACCTAACACCAAATCTAAACCGAAAATCTAAACCTAACCCCAAATCTAAACCTAAAATCTAAACCTAACCCCAAATCTAAACCTAACCTAAAATCTAAATCTAACCCCAAATCTAAACCTAAAATCTAAACCTAACCCCAAATCTAAACCTAAAATCTAAACCTAACCCCAAATCTAAACCTAAAATCTAAACCTAACCCCAAATCTAAACCTAACCCCAAATCTAAACCTAAAATCTAAACCTAACCCCAAATCTAAACCTAACCTCAAATCTAAACCTAACCCCAAATCTAAACCTAAAATCTAAACCTAACCCCAAATCTAAACCTAAAATCTAAACCTAACCCCAAATCTAAACCTAACCCCAAATCTAAACCTAAAATCTAAACCTAACCCCAAATCTAAACCTAAAATCTAAACCTAACCCCAAATCTAAACCAAAAATCTAAACCTAACACCAAATCTAAACCTAACCCCAAATCTAAACCTAACCCCAAATCTAACCCCAAATCTAAACCTAAAATCTAAACCTAACCTCAAATCTAAACCTAAAATCTAAACCTAACCCCAAATCTAAACCTAACCCCAAATCTAAACCTAAAATCTAAACCTAACCCCAAATCTAAACCTAAAATCTAAACCTAACCCCAAATCTAAACCTAACACCAAATCTAAACCTAACCCCAAATCTAAGCCCAAATCTAAACCTAAAATCTAAACCTAATCCCAAATCTAAACCTAAAATCTAAACCTAACCCCAAATATAAACCTAAAATCTAAACCTAACACCAAATCTAAACCTAACCCCAAATCTAAACCTAACCCCAAACCTAACCCCAAATCTAAACCTAAAATCTAAACCTAACCCCAAATCTAAACCTAAAATCTAAACCTAACCCCAAATCTAAACCTAACCCCAACCCCTAACCCCAAATCTAAACCTAACCCCAAATCTAAACCTAACCCCAAATCTAAACCTAAAATCTAAACCTAACCCCAAATCTAAACCTAACCCCAAATCTAAACCAAAAATCTAAACCTAACCCCAAATCTAAACCTAAAATCTAAACCTAAAATCTAAACCTAACCTAAAATCTAAACCTAACCCCAAATCTAAACCGAAAATCTAAACCTAACCCCATATCTAAACCTAACCCCAAATCTAAACCGACAATCTAAACCTAACTCCAAATCTAAACCGAAAATCTAAACCTAACCCCAAATGAAAACCGAAAATCTAAACCTAACCCCAAATCTAAACCTAACCCCAAATCTAAACCTAAAATCTAAACCTAACCCCAAATCTAAACCTAAAATCTAAACCTAACCCCAAATCTAAACCTAAAATCTAAACCTAAAATCTAAACCTAACCCCAAGTCTAAACCTAACCCCAAATCTAAACCTAAAATCTAAACCTAACCCCAAATCTAAACCTAACCCCAAATCTAAACCTAAAATCTAAACCTAACCCCAAATCTAAACCTAACCCCAAATCTAAACCTAAAATCTAAACCTAAAATCTAAACCTAACCCCAAATCTAAACCTAACCCCAAATCTAAACCTAACCCCAAATCTAAACCTAACCCCAAATCTAAACCTAAAATCTAAACCTAAAATCTAAACCTAACCCCAAATCTAAACCTAAAATCTAAACCTAACCCCAAATCTAAACCAAAAATCTAAACCTAACACCAAATCTAAACCTAACCCCAAATCTAAACCTAACCCCAAATCTAACCCCAAATCTAAACCTAAAATCTAAACCTAACCCCAAATCTAAACCTAACCTAAAATCTAAACCTAACCCCAAATCTAAACCTAAAATCTAAAACTAACCCCAAATCTAAACCTAAAATCTAAACCTAACCTAAAATCTAAACCTAACCCCAAATCTAAACCTAAAATCTAAACCTAACCCCAAATCTAAACCTAACCCCAAATCTAAACCTAACCCCAAATCTAAACCTAACCCCAAATCTAAACCTGAAATCTAAACCTAACCCCAAATCTAAACCTAAAATCTAAACCTAACACCAAATCTAAACCTAACCCCAAATCTAAACCTAACCCCAAATCTAACCCCAAATCTAAACCCCAAATCTAAACCTAACCTCAAATCTAAACCTAAAATCTAAACCTAACCCCAAATCTAAACCTAACCCCAAATCTAAACCTAAAATCTAAACCTAACCCCAAATCTAAACCTAAAATCTAAACCTAACCCCAAATCTAAACCTAACCCCAGATCTAAATCTAAAATGTAAACCTAACCCCAAATCTAAACCTAACCCCAAATCTAAACCTAACCCCAAATCTAAACCTAAAATCTGAACCTAAAATCTAAACCTAAACCCAAATCTAAACCTAACCCCAAATCTAAACCTAACCCCAAATCTAAACCTAAAATCTGAACCTAAAATCTAAACCTAACCCCAAATCTAAACCTAAAATCTAAACCTAACCCCAAATCTAAACCAAAAATCTAAACCTAACACCAAATCTAAACCTAACCCCAAATCTAAACCTAACCCCAAATCTAACCCCAAATCTAAACCTAAAATCTAAACCTAACCTCAAATCTAAACCTAAAATCTAAACCTAACCCCAAATCTAAACCTAACCCCAAATCTAAACCTAAAATCTAAACCTAACCCCAAATCTAAACCTAATATTTAAACCTAACCCCAAATCTAAACCAAAAATCTAAACCTAACCCCAAATCTAAACCTAAAATCTAAACCTAAAATCTAAACCTAACCTAAAATCTAAACCTAACCCCAAATCTAAACCGAAAATCTAAACCTAACCCCAAATCTAAACCTAAAATCTAAACCTAACCCCAAATCTAAACCTAACCTAAAATCTAAACCTAACCCCAAATCTAAACCTAACCCCAAATCTAAACCCAAATCTAAACCTAAAATCTAAACCTAACCCCAAATCTAAACCTAAAATCTAAACCTAACCCCAAATCTAAACCTAAAATCTAAACCTAACACCAAATCTAAACCTAAACCCAAATCTAAACCTAACCCCAAATCTAAACCTAACCCCAAATCTAAGCCCAAATCTAAACCTAAAATCTAAACCTAACCCCAAATCTAAACCTAAAATCTAAACCTAACACCAAATCTAAACCTAACCCCAACCCCTAACCCCAAATCTAAACCTAACCCCAAATCTAAACCTAACCCCAAATCTAAACCTAAAATCTAAACCTAACCCCAAATCTAAACCTAACCCCAAATCTAAACCAAAAATCTAAACCTAACCCCAAATCTAAACCTAAAATCTAAACCTAAAATCTAAACCTAACCTAAAATCTAAACCTAACCCCAAATCTAAACCTAAAATCTAAACCTAACCCCAAATCTAAACCTAACCCCAAATCTAAACCTAAAATCTAAACCTAACACCAAATCTAAACCGAAAATCTAAACCTAACCCCAAATCTAAACCTAAAATCTAAACCTAACCCCAAATCTAAACCTAACCTAAAATCTAAATCTAACCCCAAATCTAAACCTAAAATCTAAACCTAACCCCAAATCTAAACCTAAAATCTAAACCTAACCCCAAATCTAAACCTAAAATCTAAACCTAACCCCAAATCTAAACCTAACCCCAAATCTAAACCTAAAATCTAAACCTAACCCCAAATCTAAACCTAACCTCAAATCTAAACCTAACCCCAAATCTAAACCTAAAATCTAAACCTAACCCCAAATCTAAACCTAAAATCTAAACCTAACCCCAAATCTAAACCTAACCCCAAATCTAAACCTAAAATCTAAACCTAACCCCAAATCTAAACCTAAAATCTAAACCTAACCCCAAATCTAAACCAAAAATCTAAACCTAACACCAAATCTAAACCTAACCCCAAATCTAAACCTAACCCCAAATCTAACCCCAAATCTAAACCTAAAATCTAAACCTAACCTCAAATCTAAACCTAAAATCTAAACCTAACCCCAAATCTAAACCTAACCCCAAATCTAAACCTAAAATCTAAACCTAACCCCAAATCTAAACCTAAAATCTAAACCTAACCCCAAATCTAAACCTAACACCAAATCTAAACCTAACCCCAAATCTAAGCCCAAATCTAAACCTAAAATCTAAACCTAATCCCAAATCTAAACCTAAAATCTAAACCTAACCCCAAATATAAACCTAAAATCTAAACCTAACACCAAATCTAAACCTAACCCCAAATCTAAACCTAACCCCAAACCTAACCCCAAATCTAAACCTAAAATCTAAACCTAACCCCAAATCTAAACCTAAAATCTAAACCTAACCCCAAATCTAAACCTAACCCCAACCCCTAACCCCAAATCTAAACCTAACCCCAAATCTAAACCTAACCCCAAATCTAAACCTAAAATCTAAACCTAACCCCAAATCTAAACCTAACCCCAAATCTAAACCAAAAATCTAAACCTAACCCCAAATCTAAACCTAAAATCTAAACCTAAAATCTAAACCTAACCTAAAATCTAAACCTAACCCCAAATCTAAACCGAAAATCTAAACCTAACCCCATATCTAAACCTAACCCCAAATCTAAACCGACAATCTAAACCTAACTCCAAATCTAAACCGAAAATCTAAACCTAACCCCAAATGAAAACCGAAAATCTAAACCTAACCCCAAATCTAAACCTAACCCCAAATCTAAACCTAAAATCTAAACCTAACCCCAAATCTAAACCTAAAATCTAAACCTAACCCCAAATCTAAACCTAAAATCTAAACCTAAAATCTAAACCTAACCCCAAGTCTAAACCTAACCCCAAATCTAAACCTAAAATCTAAACCTAACCCCAAATCTAAACCTAACCCCAAATCTAAACCTAAAATCTAAACCTAACCCCAAATCTAAACCTAACCCCAAATCTAAACCTAAAATCTAAACCTAAAATCTAAACCTAACCCCAAATCTAAACCTAACCCCAAATCTAAACCTAACCCCAAATCTAAACCTAACCCCAAATCTAAACCTAAAATCTAAACCTAAAATCTAAACCTAACCCCAAATCTAAACCTAAAATCTAAACCTAACCCCAAATCTAAACCAAAAATCTAAACCTAACACCAAATCTAAACCTAACCCCAAATCTAAACCTAACCCCAAATCTAACCCCAAATCTAAACCTAAAATCTAAACCTAACCTCAAATCTAAACCTAAAATCTAAACCTAACCCCAAATGTAAACCTAACCCCAAATCTAAACCTAAAATCTAAACCTAACCCGAAATCTAAACCAAAAATCTAAACCTAACACCAAATCTAAACCTAACCCCAAATCTAAACCTAACCCCAAATCTAAACCTAACCCCAAATCTAAGCCCAAATCTAAACCTAAAATCTAAACCTAACCCCAAATCTAAACGTAAAATCTAAACCTAACACCAAATCTAAACCTAACCCCAAATCTAAACCTAAAATCTAAACCTAACCCCAAATCTAAACCTAAAATCTAAACCTAACCCCAAATCTAAACCTAACACCAAATCTAAACCTAACCCCAAATCTAAGCCCAAATCTAAACCTAAAATCTAAACCTAATCCCAAATCTAAACCTAAAATCTAAACCTAACCCCAAATCTAAACCTAAAATCTAAACCTAACACCAAATCTAAACCTAAAATCTAAACCTAACCCCAAATCTAAACCTAACCCCAACCCCTAACCCCAAATCTAAACCTAACCCCAAATCTAAACCTAACCCCAAATCTAAACCTAAAATCTAAACCTAACCCCAAATCTAAACCTAACCCCAACCCCTAACCCCAAATCTAAACCTAACCCCAAATCTAAACCTAACCCCAAATCTAAAACTAAAATCTAAACCTAACCCCAAATCTAAACCTAACCCAAATCTAAACCGAAAATCTAAACCTAACCCCAAATGAAAACCGAAAATCTAAACCTAACCCCAAATCTAAACCTAACCCCAAATCTAAACCTAAAATCTAAACCTAACCCCAAATCTAAACCTAAAATCTAAACCTAACCCCAAATCTAAACCTAAAATCTAAACCTAAAATCTAAACCTAACCCCAAATCTAAACCTAACCCCAAATCTAAACCTAAAATCTAAACCTAAGCCCAAATCTAAACCTAACCCCAAATCTAAACCTAAAATCTAAACCTAACCCCAAATCTAAACCTAACCCCAAATCTAAACCTAACCCCAAATCTAAACCTAAAATCTAAACCTAAAATCTAAACCTAACCCCAAATCTAAACCTAAAATCTAAACCGAACCCCAAATCTAAACCAAAAATCTAAACCTAACACCAAATCTAAACCTAACCCCAAATCTAAACCTAACCCCAAATCTAAACCTAACCCCAAATCTAAGCCCAAATCTAAACCTAAAATCTAAACCTAAAATCTAAACCTAACCCCAAATCTAAACCTAAAATCTAAACCTAACCCCAAATCTAAACCTAAAATCTAAACCTAACCCCAAATCTAAATCAAAAATCTAAATCTAACACCAAATCTAAACCTAACCCCAAATCTAAACCTAAAATCTAAACCTAACCTCAAATCTAAACCTAAAATCTAAACCTAACCCCAAATCTAAACCTAACCCCAAATCTAAACCTAAAATCTAAACCTAACCCGAAATCTAAACCTAAAATCTAAACCTAACACCAAATCTAAACCTAACCCCAAATCTAAACCTAACCCCAAATCTAAGCCCAAATCTAAACTTAAAATCTAAACCTAATCCCAAATCTAAACCTAAAATCTAAACCTAACCCCAAATCTAAACCTAAAATCTAAACCTAACACCAAATCTAAACCTAACCCCAAATCTAAACCTAACCCCAAATCTAAACCTAAAATCTAAACCTAACCCCAAATCTAAACCTAACCCCAAATCTAAACCAAAAATCTAAACCTAACCCCAAATCTAAACCTAAAATCTAAACCTAAAATCTAAACGTAACCTAAAATCTAAACCTAACCCCAAATCTAAACCTAAAATCTAAACCTAACCCGAAATCTAAACCAAAAATCTAAACCTAACACCAAATCTAAACCTAACCCCAAATCTAAACCTAACCCCAAATCTAAACCTAACCCCAAATCTAAGCCCAAATCTAAACCTAAAATCTAAACCTAACCCCAAATCTAAACGTAAAATCTAAACCTAACACCAAATCTAAACCTAACCCCAAATCTAAACCTAAAATCTAAACCTAACCCCAAATCTGAACCTAAAATCTAAACCTAACCCCAAATCTAAACCTAACACCAAATCTAAACCTAACCCCAAATCTAAGCCCAAATCTAAACCTAAAATCTAAACCTAATCCCAAATCTAAACCTAAAATCTAAACCTAACCCCAAATCTAAACCTAAAATCTAAACCTAACACCAAATCTAAACCTAAAATCTAAACCTAACCCCAAATCTAAACCTAACCCCAACCCCTAACCCCAAATCTAAACCTAACCCCAAATCTAAACCTAACCCCAAATCTAAACCTAAAATCTAAACCTAACCCCAAATCTAAACCTAACCCCAAATCTAAACCAAAAATCTAAACCTAACCCCAAATCTAAACCTAAAATCTAAACCTAAAATCTAAACCTAACCTAAAATCTAAACCTAACCCCAAATCTAAACCGAAAATCTAAACCTAACCCCATATCTAAACCTAACCCCAAATCTAATCCGAAAATCTAAACCTAACACCAAATCTAAACCGAAAATCTAAACCTAACCCCAAATGAAAACCGAAAATCTAAACCTAACCCCAAATCTAAACCTAACCCCAAATCTAAACCTAAAATCTAAACCTAACCCCAAATCTAAACCTAAAATCTAAACCTAACCCCAAATCTAAACCTAAAATCTAAACCTAAAATCTAAACCTAACCCCAAATCTAAACCTAACCCCAAATCTAAACCTAAAATCTAAACCTAAGCCCAAATCTAAACCTAACCCCAAATCTAAACCTAAAATCTAAACCTAACCCCAAATCTAAACCTAACCCCAAATCTAAACCTAACCCCAAATCTAAACCTAAAATCTAAACCTAAAATCTAAACCTAACCCCAAATCTAAACCTAAAATCTAAACCGAACCCCAAATCTAAACCAAAAATCTAAACCTAACACCAAATCTAAAACTAACCCCAAATCTAAACCTAACCCCAAATCTAAACCTAACCCCAAATCTAAGCCCAAATCTAAACCTAAAATCTAAACCTAAAATCTAAACCTAACCCCAAATCTAAACCTAAAATCTAAACCTAACCCCAAATCTAAACCTAAAATCTAAACCTAACCCCAAATCTAAATCAAAAATCTAAATCTAACACCAAATCTAAACCTAACCCCAAATCTAAACCTAAAATCTAAACCTAACCTCAAATCTAAACCTAAAATCTAAACCTAACCCCAAATCTAAACCTAACCCCAAATCTAAACCTAAAATCTAAACCTAACCCGAAATCTAAACCTAAAATCTAAACCTAACACCAAATCTAAACCTAACCCCAAATCTAAACCTAACCCCAAATCTAAGCCCAAATCTAAACTTAAAATCTAAACCTAATCCCAAATCTAAACCTAAAATCTAAACCTAACCCCAAATCTAAACCTAAAATCTAAACCTAACACCAAATCTAAACCTAACACCAAATCTAAACCTAACCCCAAATCTAAACCTAAAATCTAAACCTAACCCCAAATCTAAACCTAACCCCAAATCTAAACCAAAAATCTAAACCTAACCCCAAATCTAAACCTAAAATCTAAACCTAAAATCTAAACGTAACCTAAAATCTAAACCTAACCCCAAATCTAAACCTAAAATCTAAACCTAACCCCAAATCTAAACCTGACCCCAAATCTAAACCTAAAATCTAAACCTAACACCAAATCTAAACCGAAAATCTAAACCTAACCCCAAATCTAAACCTAAAATCTAAACCTAACCCCAAATCTAAACCTAACCTAAAATCTAAACCTAACCCCAAATCTAAACCTAAAATCTAAAACTAACCCCAAATCTAAACCTAAAATCTAAACCTAACCTAAAATCTAAACCTAACCCCAAATCTAAACCTAAAATCTAAACCTAACCCCAAATCTAAACCTAACCCCAAATCTAAACCTAACCCCAAATCTAAACCTGAAATCTAAACCTAACCCCAAATCTAAACCTAAAATCTAAACCTAACACCAAATCTAAACCTAACCCCAAATCTAAACCTAACCCCAAATCTAACCCCAAATCTAAACCCCAAATCTAAACCTAACCTCAAATCTAAACCTAAAATCTAAACCTAACCCCAAATCTAAACCTAACCCCAAATCTAAACCTAAAATCTAAACCTAACCCCAAATCTAAACCTAAAATCTAAACCTAACCCCAAATCTAAACCTAACCCCAAATCTAAAACTAAAATCTAAACCTAACCCCAAATCTAAACCTAACCCCAAATCTAAACCTAAAATCTGAACCTAAAATCTAAACCTAAACCCAAATCTAAACCTAACCCCAAATCTAAACCTAACCCCAAATCTAAACCTAAAATCTGAACCTAAAATCTAAACCTAACCCCAAATCTAAACCTAAAATCTAAACCTAACCCCAAATCTAAACCTAAAATCTAAACCTAACACCAAATCTAAACCTAACCCCAAATCTAAACCTAACCCCAAATCTAACCCCAAATCTAAACCTAAAATCTAAACCTAACCTCAAATCTAAACCTAAAATCTAAACCTAACCCCAAATCTAAACCTAACCCCAAATCTAAACCTAAAATCTAAACCTAACCCCAAATCTAAACCTAATATTTAAACCTAACACCAAATCTAAACCTAACCCCAAATCTAAACCTAACCCCAAACCTAACCCCAAATCTAAATCTAAAATCTAAACCTAATCCCAAATCTAAACCTAAAATCTAAACCTAACCCCAAATCTAAACCTAAAATCTAAACCTAACACCAAATCTAAATCTAACTCCAAATCTAAACCTAACCCCAAATCTAAACCTAACCCCAAATCTAAGCCCAAATCTAAACCTAAAATCTAAACCTAACCCCAAATCTAAACCTAAAATCTAAACCTAACCCCAAATCTAAACCTAACCCCAACCCCTAACCCCAAATCTAAACCTAACCCCAAATCTAAACCTAACCCCAAATCTAAAACTAAAATCTAAACCTAACCCCAAATCTAAACCTAACCCCAAATCTAAACCAAAAATCTAAACCTAACCCCAAATCTAAACCTAAAATCTAAACCTAAAATCTAAACCTAACCTAAAATCTAAACCTAACCCCAAATGAATACCGAAAATCTAAACCTAACCCCAAATCTAAACCTAACCCCAAATCTAAACCTAAAATCTAAACCTAACCCCAAATCTAAACCTAAAATCTAAACCTAACCCCAAATCCAAACCTAAAATCTAAACCTAAAATCTAAACCTAACCCCAAATCTAAACCTAAAATCTAAACCTAACACCAAATCTAAACCTAACCCCAAATCTAAACCTAAAATCTAAACCTAACCCCAAATCTAAACCTAACATAAAATCTAAACCTAACCCCAAATCTAAACCTAAAATCTAAACCTAAAATCTAAACCTAACCCCAAATCTAAACCTAAAATCTAAACCTAACCCCAAATCTAAACCTAACCCCAAATCTAAACCTAAAATCTAAACCTAACCCCAAATCTAAACCTAAAATCTAAACCTAACCCCAAATCTAAACCAAAAATCTAAACCTAACACCAAATCTAAACCTAACCCCAAATCTAAACCTAACCCCAAATCTAACCCCAAATCTAAACCTAAAATCTAAACCTAACCTCAAATCTAAACCTAAAATCTAAACCTAACCCCAAATCTAAACCTAACCCCAAATCTAAACCTAAAATCTAAACCTAACCCGAAATCTAAACCTAAAATCTAAACCTAACCCCAAATCTAAACCTAAAATCTAAACCTAACACCAAATCTAAACCGAAAATCTAAACCTAACCCCAAATCTAAACCTAAAATCTAAACCTAACCCCAAATCTAAACCTAACCTAAAATCTAAACCTAACCCCAAATCTAAACCTAAAATCTAAACCTAACCCGAAATCTAAACCTAAAATCTAAACCTAACCCCAAATCTAAACCTAAAATCTAAACCTAAAATCTAAACCTAACCCCAAATCTAAACCTAACCCCAAATCTAAACCTAAAATCTAAACCTAACCCCAAATCTAAACCGAAAATCTAAACCTAACCCCAAATCTAAACCGAAAATCTAAACCTAACCCCATATCTAAACCTAACCCCAAATCTAAACCTAACCCCAAATCTAACCACAAATCTAAACCCCAAATCTAAACCTAACCTCAAATCTAAACCTAAAATCTAAACCTAACCCCAAATCTAAACCTAACCCCAAATCTAAACCTAAAATCTAAACCTAACCCCAAATCTAAACCTAAAATCTAAACCTAACCCCAAATCTAAACCTAACCCCAAATCTAAACCTAAAATCTAAACCTAACCCGAAATCTAAACCTAAAATCTAAACCTAACACCAAATCTAAACCTAACCCCAAATCTAAACCTAACCCCAAATCTAAGCCCAAATCTAAACTTAAAATCTAAACCTAATCCCAAATCTAAACCTAAAATCTAAACCTAACCCCAAATCTAAACCTAAAATCTAAACCTAACACCAAATCTAAACCTAACCCCAAATCTAAACCTAACCCCAAATCTAAACCTAACATCTAAACCTAACCCCAAATCTAAACCTAACCCCAAATCTAAACCAAAAATCTAAACCTAACCCCAAATCTAAACCTAAAATCTAAACCTAAAATCTAAACGTAACCTAAAATCTAAACCTAACCCCAAATCTAAACCTAAAATCTAAACCTAACCCCAAATCTAAACCTGACCCCAAATCTAAACCTAAAATCTAAACCTAACACCAAATCTAAACCGAAAATCTAAACCTAACCCCAAATCTAAACCTAAAATCTAAACCTAACCCCAAATCTAAACCTAACCTAAAATCTAAACCTAACCCCAAATCTAAACCTAAAATCTAAAACTAACCCCAAATCTAAACCTAAAATCTAAACCTAACCTAAAATCTAAACCTAACCCCAAATCTAAACCTAAAATCTAAACCTAACCCCAAATCTAAACCTAACCCCAAATCTAAACCTAACCCCAAATCTAAACCTGAAATCTAAACCTAACCCCAAATCTAAACCTAAAATCTAAACCTAACACCAAATCTAAACCTAACCCCAAATCTAAACCTAACCCCAAATCTAACCCCAAATCTAAACCCCAAATCTAAACCTAACCTCAAATCTAAACCTAAAATCTAAACCTAACCCCAAATCTAAACCTAACCCCAAATCTAAACCTAAAATCTAAACCTAACCCCAAATCTAAACCTAAAATCTAAACCTAACCCCAAATCTAAACCTAACCCCAAATCTAAACCTAAAATCTAAACCTAACCCCAAATCTAAACCTAACCCCAAATCTAAACCTAAAATCTGAACCTAAAATCTAAACCTAACCCCAAATCTAAACCTAACCCCAAATCTAAGCCCAAATCTAAACCTAAAATCTAAACCTAACCCCAAATCTAAACCTAAAATCTAAACCTAACCCCAAATCTAAACCTAACCCCAACCCCTAACCCCAAATCTAAACCTAACCCCAAATCTAAACCTAACCCCAAATCTAAAACTAAAATCTAAACCTAACCCCAAATCTAAACCTAACCCCAAATCTAAACCAAAAATCTAAACCTAACCCCAAATCTAAACCTAAAATCTAAACCTAAAATCTAAACCTAACCTAAAATCTAAACCTAACCCCAAATCTAAACCGAAAATCTAAACCTAACCCCAAATCTAAACCTAAAATCTAAACCTAACCCCAAATCTAAACCTAACCTAAAATCTAAACCTAACCACAAATCTAAACCGAAAATCTAAACCTAACCCCAAATGAATACCGAAAATCTAAACCTAACCCCAAATCTAAACCTAACCCCAAATCTAAACCTAAAATCTAAACCTAACCCCAAATCTAAACCTAAAATCTAAACCTAACCCCAAATCCAAACCTAAAATCTAAACCTAAAATCTAAACCTAACCCCAAATCTAAACCTAAAATCTAAACCTAACACCAAATCTAAACCTAACCCCAAATCTAAACCTAACCCCAAATCTAAACCTAACCCCAAATCTAAGCCCAAATCTAAACCTAAAATCTAAACCTAACCCCAAATCTAAACGTAAAATCTAAACCTAACACCAAATCTAAACCTAACCCCAAATCTAAACCTAAAATCTAAACCTAACCCCAAATCTAAACCTAAAATCTAAACCTAACCCCAAATCTAAACCTAACACCAAATCTAAACCTAACCCCAAATCTAAGCCCAAATCTAAACCTAAAATCTAAACCTAATCCCAAATCTAAACCTAAAATCTAAACCTAACCCCAAATCTAAACCTAAAATCTAAACCTAACACCAAATCTAAACCTAAAATCTAAACCTAACCCCAAATCTAAACCTAACCCCAACCCCTAACCCCAAATCTAAACCTAACCCCAAATCTAAACCTAACCCCAAATCTAAACCTAAAATCTAAACCTAACCCCAAATCTAAACCTAACCCCAACCCCTAACCCCAAATCTAAACCTAACCCCAAATCTAAACCTAACCCCAAATCTAAAACTAAAATCTAAACCTAACCCCAAATCTAAACCTAACCCAAATCTAAACCGAAAATCTAAACCTAACCCCAAATGAAAACCGAAAATCTAAACCTAACCCCAAATCTAAACCTAACCCCAAATCTAAACCTAAAATCTAAACCTAACCCCAAATCTAAACCTAAAATCTAAACCTAACCCCAAATCTAAACCTAAAATCTAAACCTAAAATCTAAACCTAACCCCAAATCTAAACCTAACCCCAAATCTAAACCTAAAATCTAAACCTAAGCCCAAATCTAAACCTAACCCCAAATCTAAACCTAAAATCTAAACCTAACCCCAAATCTAAACCTAACCCCAAATCTAAACCTAACCCCAAATCTAAACCTAAAATCTAAACCTAAAATCTAAACCTAACCCCAAATCTAAACCTAAAATCTAAACCGAACCCCAAATCTAAACCAAAAATCTAAACCTAACACCAAATCTAAACCTAACCCCAAATCTAAACCTAACCCCAAATCTAAACCTAACCCCAAATCTAAGCCCAAATCTAAACCTAAAATCTAAACCTAAAATCTAAACCTAACCCCAAATCTAAACCTAAAATCTAAACCTAACCCCAAATCTAAACCTAAAATCTAAACCTAACCCCAAATCTAAATCAAAAATCTAAATCTAACACCAAATCTAAACCTAACCCCAAATCTAAACCTAAAATCTAAACCTAACCTCAAATCTAAACCTAAAATCTAAACCTAACCCCAAATCTAAACCTAACCCCAAATCTAAACCTAAAATCTAAACCTAACCCGAAATCTAAACCTAAAATCTAAACCTAACACCAAATCTAAACCTAACCCCAAATCTAAACCTAACCCCAAATCTAAGCCCAAATCTAAACTTAAAATCTAAACCTAATCCCAAATCTAAACCTAAAATCTAAACCTAACCCCAAATCTAAACCTAAAATCTAAACCTAACACCAAATCTAAACCTAACCCCAAATCTAAACCTAACCCCAAATCTAAACCTAAAATCTAAACCTAACCCCAAATCTAAACCTAACCCCAAATCTAAACCAAAAATCTAAACCTAACCCCAAATCTAAACCTAAAATCTAAACCTAAAATCTAAATGTAACCTAAAATCTAAACCTAACCCCAAATCTAAACCTAAAATCTAAACCTAACCCGAAATCTAAACCAAAAATCTAAACCTAACACCAAATCTAAACCTAACCCCAAATCTAAACCTAACCCCAAATCTAAACCTAACCCCAAATCTAAGCCCAAATCTAAACCTAAAATCTAAACCTAACCCCAAATCTAAACCTAAAATCTAAACCTAACCCCAAATCTAAACCTAACCCCAAATCTAAACCTAACCCCAAATCTAAACCTGAAATCTAAACCTAACCCCAAATCTAAACCTAAAATCTAAACCTAACACCAAATCTAAACCTAACCCCAAATCTAAACCTAACCCCAAATCTAACCCCAAATCTAAACCCCAAATCTAAACCTAACCTCAAATCTAAACCTAAAATCTAAACCTAACCCCAAATCTAAACCTAACCCCAAATCTAAACCTAAAATCTAAACCTAACCCCAAATCTAAACCTAAAATCTAAACCTAACCTCAAATCTAAACCTAAAATCTAAACCTAACACCAAATCTAAACCTAACCCCAAATCTAAACCAAGAATCTAAACCTAACCCCAAATCTAAACCTAAAATCTAAACCTAAAATCTAAACCTAACCTCAAATCTAAACCTAACCCCAAATCTAAACCTAACCCCAAATCTAAACCTAACCCCAAATCTAAACCTGAAATCTAAACCTAACCCCAAATCTAAACCTAAAATCTAAACCTAACACCAAATCTAAACCTAACCCCAAATCTAAACCTAACCCCAAATCTAAACCTAACCCCAAATCTAAGCCCAAATCTAAACCTAAAATCTAAACCTAACCCCAAATCTAAACCTAAAATCTAAACCTAACCCCAAATCTAAACCTAAAATCTAAACCTAACACCAAATCTAAACCTAACCCAACCCCTAACCCCAAATCTAAACCTAACCCCAAATCTGAACCTAACCCCAAATCTAAACCTAAAATCTAAACCTAACCCCAAATCTAAACCTAACCCCAAATCTAAACCAAAAATCTAAACCTAACCCCAAATCTAAACCTAAAATCTAAACCTAGAATCTAAACCTAACCTAAAATCTAAACCTAACCCCAAATCTAACCCCAAATCTAAACCCCAAATCTAAACCTAACCTCAAATCTAAACCTAAAATCTAAACCTAACACCAAATCTAAACCTAACCCCAAATCTAAGCCCAAATCTAAACCTAAAATCTAAACCTAATCCCAAATCTAAACCTAAAATCTAAACCTAACCCCAAATCTAAACCTAAAATCTAAACCTAACACCAAATCTAAACCTAAAATCTAAACCTAACCCCAAATCTAAACCTAACCCCAACCCCTAACCCCAAATCTAAACCTAACCCCAAATCTAAACCTAACCCCAAATCTAAACCTAAAATCTAAACCTAACCCCAAATCTAAACCTAACCCCAAATCTAAACCAAAAATCTAAACCTAACCCCAAATCTAAACCTAAAATCTAAACCTAAAATCTAAACCTAACCTAAAATCTAAACCTAACCCCAAATCTAAACCGAAAATCTAAACCTAACCCCATATCTAAACCTAACCCCAAATCTAATCCGAAAATCTAAACCTAACACCAAATCTAAACCGAAAATCTAAACCTAACCCCAAATGAAAACCGAAAATCTAAACCTAACCCCAAATCTAAACCTAACCCCAAATCTAAACCTAAAATCTAAACCTAACCCCAAATCTAAACCTAAAATCTAAACCTAACCCCAAATCTAAACCTAAAATCTAAACCTAAAATCTAAACCTAACCCCAAATCTAAACCTAACCCCAAATCTAAACCTAAAATCTAAACCTAAGCCCATATCTAAACCTAACCCCAAATCTAAACCTAAAATCTAAACCTAACCCCAAATCTAAACCTAACCCCAAATCTAAACCTAACCCCAAATCTAAACCTAAAATCTAAACCTAAAATCTAAACCTAACCCCAAATCTAAACCTAAAATCTAAACCGAACCCCAAATCTAAACCAAAAATCTAAACCTAACACCAAATCTAAAACTAACCCCAAATCTAAACCTAACCCCAAATCTAAACCTAACCCCAAATCTAAGCCCAAATCTAAACCTAAAATCTAAACCTAAAATCTAAACCTAACCCCAAATCTAAATCAAAAATCTAAATCTAACACCAAATCTAAACCTAACCCCAAATCTAAACCTAAAATCTAAACCTAACCTCAAATCTAAACCTAAAATCTAAACCTAACCCCAAATCTAAACCTAACCCCAAATCTAAACCTAAAATCTAAACCTAACCCGAAATCTAAACCTAAAATCTAAACCTAACACCAAATCTAAACCTAACCCCAAATCTAAACCTAACCCCAAATCTAAGCCCAAATCTAAACTTAAAATCTAAACCTAATCCCAAATCTAAACCTAAAATCTAAACCTAACCCCAAATCTAAACCTAAAATCTAAACCTAACACCAAATCTAAACCTAACCCCAAATCTAAACCTAACCCCAAATCTAAACCTAAAATCTAAACCTAACCCCAAATCTAAACCTAACCCCAAATCTAAACCAAAAATCTAAACCTAACCCCAAATCTAAACCTAAAATCTAAACCTAAAATCTAAACGTAACCTAAAATCTAAACCTAACCCCAAATCTAAACCTAAAATCTAAACCTAACCCCAAATCTAAACCTGACCCCAAATCTAAACCTAAAATCTAAACCTAACACCAAATCTAAACCGAAAATCTAAACCTAACCCCAAATCTAAACCTAAAATCTAAACCTAACCCCAAATCTAAACCTAACCTAAAATCTAAACCTAACCCCAAATCTAAACCTAAAATCTAAAACTAACCCCAAATCTAAACCTAAAATCTAAACCTAACCTAAAATCTAAACCTAACCCCAAATCTAAACCTAAAATCTAAACCTAACCCCAAATCTAAACCTAACCCCAAATCTAAACCTAACCCCAAATCTAAACCTGAAATCTAAACCTAACCCCAAATCTAAACCTAAAATCTAAACCTAACCCCAAATCTAAACCGAAAATCTAAACCTAACCCCAAATCTAAACCTAAAATCTAAACCTAACCCCAAATCTAAACCTAACCTAAAATCTAAACCTAACCACAAATCTAAACCGAAAATCTAAACCTAACCCCAAATGAATACCGAAAATCTAAACCTAACCCCAAATCTAAACCTAACCCCAAATCTAAACCTAAAATCTAAACCTAACCCCAAATCTAAACCTAAAATCTAAACCTAACCCCAAATCCAAACCTAAAATCTAAACCTAAAATCTAAACCTAACCCCAAATCTAAACCTAAAATCTAAACCTAACACCAAATCTAAACCTAACCCCAAATCTAAACCTAACCCCAAATCTAAACCTAACCCCAAATCTAAGCCCAAATCTAAACCTAAAATCTAAACCTAACCCCAAATCTAAACGTAAAATCTAAACCTAACACCAAATCTAAACCTAACCCCAAATCTAAACCTAAAATCTAAACCTAACCCCAAATCTAAACCTAAAATCTAAACCTAACCCCAAATCTAAACCTAACACCAAATCTAAACCTAACCCCAAATCTAAGCCCAAATCTAAACCTAAAATCTAAACCTAATCCCAAATCTAAACCTAAAATCTAAACCTAACCCCAAATCTAAACCTAAAATCTAAACCTAACACCAAATCTAAACCTAAAATCTAAACCTAACCCCAAATCTAAACCTAACCCCAACCCCTAACCCCAAATCTAAACCTAACCCCAAATCTAAACCTAACCCCAAATCTAAACCTAAAATCTAAACCTAACCCCAAATCTAAACCTAACCCCAACCCCTAACCCCAAATCTAAACCTAACCCCAAATCTAAACCTAACCCCAAATCTAAAACTAAAATCTAAACCTAACCCCAAATCTAAACCTAACCCAAATCTAAACCGAAAATCTAAACCTAACCCCAAATGAAAACCGAAAATCTAAACCTAACCCCAAATCTAAACCTAACCCCAAATCTAAACCTAAAATCTAAACCTAACCCCAAATCTAAACCTAAAATCTAAACCTAACCCCAAATCTAAACCTAAAATCTAAACCTAAAATCTAAACCTAACCCCAAATCTAAACCTAACCCCAAATCTAAACCTAAAATCTAAACCTAAGCCCAAATCTAAACCTAACCCCAAATCTAAACCTAAAATCTAAACCTAACCCCAAATCTAAACCTAACCCCAAATCTAAACCTAACCCCAAATCTAAACCTAAAATCTAAACCTAAAATCTAAACCTAACCCCAAATCTAAACCTAAAATCTAAACCGAACCCCAAATCTAAACCAAAAATCTAAACCTAACACCAAATCTAAACCTAACCCCAAATCTAAACCTAACCCCAAATCTAAACCTAACCCCAAATCTAAGCCCAAATCTAAACCTAAAATCTAAACCTAAAATCTAAACCTAACCCCAAATCTAAACCTAAAATCTAAACCTAACCCCAAATCTAAACCTAAAATCTAAACCTAACCCCAAATCTAAATCAAAAATCTAAATCTAACACCAAATCTAAACCTAACCCCAAATCTAAACCTAAAATCTAAACCTAACCTCAAATCTAAACCTAAAATCTAAACCTAACCCCAAATCTAAACCTAACCCCAAATCTAAACCTAAAATCTAAACCTAACCCGAAATCTAAACCTAAAATCTAAACCTAACACCAAATCTAAACCTAACCCCAAATCTAAACCTAACCCCAAATCTAAGCCCAAATCTAAACTTAAAATCTAAACCTAATCCCAAATCTAAACCTAAAATCTAAACCTAACCCCAAATCTAAACCTAAAATCTAAACCTAACACCAAATCTAAACCTAACCCCAAATCTAAACCTAACCCCAAATCTAAACCTAAAATCTAAACCTAACCCCAAATCTAAACCTAACCCCAAATCTAAACCAAAAATCTAAACCTAACCCCAAATCTAAACCTAAAATCTAAACCTAAAATCTAAATGTAACCTAAAATCTAAACCTAACCCCAAATCTAAACCTAAAATCTAAACCTAACCCGAAATCTAAACCAAAAATCTAAACCTAACACCAAATCTAAACCTAACCCCAAATCTAAACCTAACCCCAAATCTAAACCTAACCCCAAATCTAAGCCCAAATCTAAACCTAAAATCTAAACCTAACCCCAAATCTAAACGTAAAATCTAAACCTAACACCAAATCTAAACCTAACCCCAAATCTAAACCTAAAATCTAAACCTAACCCCAAATCTGAACCTAAAATCTAAACCTAACCCCAAATCTAAACCTAACACCAAATCTAAACCTAACCCCAAATCTAAGCCCAAATCTAAACCTAAAATCTAAACCTAATCCCAAATCTAAACCTAAAATCTAAACCTAACCCCAAATCTAAACCTAAAATCTAAACCTAACACCAAATCTAAACCTAAAATCTAAACCTAACCCCAAATCTAAACCTAACCCCAACCCCTAACCCCAAATCTAAACCTAACCCCAAATCTAAACCTAACCCCAAATCTAAACCTAAAATCTAAACCTAACCCCAAATCTAAACCTAACCCCAAATCTAAACCAAAAATCTAAACCTAACCCCAAATCTAAACCTAAAATCTAAACCTAAAATATAAACCTAACCTAAAATCTAAACCTAACCCCAAATCTAAACCGAAAATCTAAACCTAACCCCATATCTAAACCTAACCCCAAATCTAATCCGAAAATCTAAACCTAACACCAAATCTAAACCGAAAATCTAAACCTAACCCCAAATGAAAACCGAAAATCTAAACCTAACCCCAAATCTAAACCTAACCCCAAATCTAAACCTAAAATCTAAACCTAACCCCAAATCTAAACCTAAAATCTAAACCTAACCCCAAATCTAAACCTAAAATCTAAACCTAAAATCTAAACCTAACCCCAAATCTAAACCTAACCCCAAATCTAAACCTAAAATCTAAACCTAAGCCCAAATCTAAACCTAACCCCAAATCTAAACCTAAAATCTAAACCTAACCCCAAATCTAAACCTAACCCCAAATCTAAACCTAACCCCAAATCTAAACCTAAAATCTAAACCTAAAATCTAAACCTAACCCCAAATCTAAACCTAAAATCTAAACCGAACCCCAAATCTAAACCAAAAATCTAAACCTAACACCAAATCTAAAACTAACCCCAAATCTAAACCTAACCCCAAATCTAAACCTAACCCCAAATCTAAGCCCAAATCTAAACCTAAAATCTAAACCTAAAATCTAAACCTAACCCCAAATCTAAACCTAAAATCTAAACCTAACCCCAAATCTAAACCTAAAATCTAAACCTAACCCCAAATCTAAATCAAAAATCTAAATCTAACACCAAATCTAAACCTAACCCCAAATCTAAACCTAAAATCTAAACCTAACCTCAAATCTAAACCTAAAATCTAAACCTAACCCCAAATCTAAACCTAACCCCAAATCTAAACCTAAAATCTAAACCTAACCCGAAATCTAAACCTAAAATCTAAACCTAACACCAAATCTAAACCTAACCCCAAATCTAAACCTAACCCCAAATCTAAGCCCAAATCTAAACTTAAAATCTAAACCTAATCCCAAATCTAAACCTAAAATCTAAACCTAACCCCAAATCTAAACCTAAAATCTAAACCTAACACCAAATCTAAACCTAACCCCAAATCTAAACCTAACCCCAAATCTAAACCTAAAATCTAAACCTAACCCCAAATCTAAACCTAACCCCAAATCTAAACCAAAAATCTAAACCTAACCCCAAATCTAAACCTAAAATCTAAACCTAAAATCTAAACGTAACCTAAAATCTAAACCTAACCCCAAATCTAAACCTAAAATCTAAACCTAACCCCAAATCTAAACCTGACCCCAAATCTAAACCTAAAATCTAAACCTAACACCAAATCTAAACCGAAAATCTAAACCTAACCCCAAATCTAAACCTAAAATCTAAACCTAACCCCAAATCTAAACCTAACCTAAAATCTAAACCTAACCCCAAATCTAAACCTAAAATCTAAAACTAACCCCAAATCTAAACCTAAAATCTAAACCTAACCTAAAATCTAAACCTAACCCCAAATCTAAACCTAAAATCTAAACCTAACCCCAAATCTAAACCTAACCCCAAATCTAAACCTAACCCCAAATCTAAACCTGAAATCTAAACCTAACCCCAAATCTAAACCTAAAATCTAAACCTAACACCAAATCTAAACCTAACCCCAAATCTAAACCTAACCCCAAATCTAACCCCAAATCTAAACCCCAAATCTAAACCTAACCTCAAATCTAAACCTAAAATCTAAACCTAACCCCAAATCTAAACCTAACCCCAAATCTAAACCTAAAATCTAAACCTAACCCCAAATCTAAACCTAAAATCTAAACCTAACCTCAAATCTAAACCTAAAATCTAAACCTAACACCAAATCTAAACCTAACCCCAAATCTAAACCAAGAATCTAAACCTAACCCCAAATCTAAACCTAAAATCTAAACCTAAAATCTAAACCTAACCTCAAATCTAAACCTAACCCCAAATCTAAACCTAACCCCAAATCTAAACCTAACCCCAAATCTAAACCTGAAATCTAAACCTAACCCCAAATCTAAACCTAAAATCTAAACCTAACACCAAATCTAAACCTAACCCCAAATCTAAACCTAACCCCAAATCTAAACCTAACCCCAAATCTAAGCCCAAATCTAAACCTAAAATCTAAACCTAACCCCAAATCTAAACCTAAAATCTAAACCTAACCCCAAATCTAAACCTAAAATCTAAACCTAACACCAAATCTAAACCTAACCCAACCCCTAACCCCAAATCTAAACCTAACCCCAAATCTGAACCTAACCCCAAATCTAAACCTAAAATCTAAACCTAACCCCAAATCTAAACCTAACCCCAAATCTAAACCAAAAATCTAAACCTAACCCCAAATCTAAACCTAAAATCTAAACCTAGAATCTAAACCTAACCTAAAATCTAAACCTAACCCCAAATCTAACCCCAAATCTAAACCCCAAATCTAAACCTAACCTCAAATCTAAACCTAAAATCTAAACCTAACACCAAATCTAAACCTAACCCCAAATCTAAGCCCAAATCTAAACCTAAAATCTAAACCTAATCCCAAATCTAAACCTAAAATCTAAACCTAACCCCAAATCTAAACCTAAAATCTAAACCTAACACCAAATCTAAACCTAAAATCTAAACCTAACCCCAAATCTAAACCTAACCCCAACCCCTAACCCCAAATCTAAACCTAACCCCAAATCTAAACCTAACCCCAAATCTAAACCTAAAATCTAAACCTAACCCCAAATCTAAACCTAACCCCAAATCTAAACCAAAAATCTAAACCTAACCCCAAATCTAAACCTAAAATCTAAACCTAAAATCTAAACCTAACCTAAAATCTAAACCTAACCCCAAATCTAAACCGAAAATCTAAACCTAACCCCATATCTAAACCTAACCCCAAATCTAATCCGAAAATCTAAACCTAACACCAAATCTAAACCGAAAATCTAAACCTAACCCCAAATGAAAACCGAAAATCTAAACCTAACCCCAAATCTAAACCTAACCCCAAATCTAAACCTAAAATCTAAACCTAACCCCAAATCTAAACCTAAAATCTAAACCTAACCCCAAATCTAAACCTAAAATCTAAACCTAAAATCTAAACCTAACCCCAAATCTAAACCTAACCCCAAATCTAAACCTAAAATCTAAACCTAAGCCCAAATCTAAACCTAACCCCAAATCTAAACCTAAAATCTAAACCTAACCCCAAATCTAAACCTAACCCCAAATCTAAACCTAACCCCAAATCTAAACCTAAAATCTAAACCTAAAATCTAAACCTAACCCCAAATCTAAACCTAAAATCTAAACCGAACCCCAAATCTAAACCAAAAATCTAAACCTAACACCAAATCTAAAACTAACCCCAAATCTAAACCTAACCCCAAATCTAAACCTAACCCCAAATCTAAGCCCAAATCTAAACCTAAAATCTAAACCTAAAATCTAAACCTAACCCCAAATCTAAACCTAAAATCTAAACCTAACCCCAAATCTAAACCTAAAATCTAAACCTAACCCCAAATCTAAATCAAAAATCTAAATCTAACACCAAATCTAAACCTAACCCCAAATCTAAACCTAAAATCTAAACCTAACCTCAAATCTAAACCTAAAATCTAAACCTAACCCCAAATCTAAACCTAACCCCAAATCTAAACCTAAAATCTAAACCTAACCCGAAATCTAAACCTAAAATCTAAACCTAACACCAAATCTAAACCTAACCCCAAATCTAAACCTAACCCCAAATCTAAGCCCAAATCTAAACTTAAAATCTAAACCTAATCCCAAATCTAAACCTAAAATCTAAACCTAACCCCAAATCTAAACCTAAAATCTAAACCTAACACCAAATCTAAACCTAACCCCAAATCTAAACCTAACCCCAAATCTAAACCTAAAATCTAAACCTAACCCCAAATCTAAACCTAACCCCAAATCTAAACCAAAAATCTAAACCTAACCCCAAATCTAAACCTAAAATCTAAACCTAAAATCTAAACGTAACCTAAAATCTAAACCTAACCCCAAATCTAAACCTAAAATCTAAACCTAACCCCAAATCTAAACCTGACCCCAAATCTAAACCTAAAATCTAAACCTAACACCAAATCTAAACCGAAAATCTAAACCTAACCCCAAATCTAAACCTAAAATCTAAACCTAACCCCAAATCTAAACCTAACCTAAAATCTAAACCTAACCCCAAATCTAAACCTAAAATCTAAAACTAACCCCAAATCTAAACCTAAAATCTAAACCTAACCTAAAATCTAAACCTAACCCCAAATCTAAACCTAAAATCTAAACCTAACCCCAAATCTAAACCTAACCCCAAATCTAAACCTAACCCCAAATCTAAACCTGAAATCTAAACCTAACCCCAAATCTAAACCTAAAATCTAAACCTAACACCAAATCTAAACCTAACCCCAAATCTAACCCCAAATCTAAACCCCAAATCTAAACCTAACCTCAAATCTAAACCTAAAATCTAAACCTAACCCCAAATCTAAACCTAACCCCAAATCTAAACCTAAAATCTAAACCTAACCCCAAATCTAAACCTAAAATCTAAACCTAACCCCAAATCTAAACCTAACCCCAAATCTAAACCTAAAATCTAAACCTAACCCCAAATCTAAACCTAACCCCACATCTAAACCTAAAATCTGAACCTAAAATCTAAACCTAAACCCAAATCTAAACCTAACCCCAAATCTAAACCTAACCCCAAATCTAAACCTAAAATCTGAACCTAAAATCTAAACCTAACCCCAAATCTAAACCTAAAATCTAAACCTAACCCCAAATCTAAACCAAAAATCTAAACCTAACACCAAATCTAAACCTAACCCCAAATCTAAACCTAACCCCAAATCTAACCCCAAATCTAAACCTAAAATCTAAACCTAACCTCAAATCTAAACCTAAAATCTAAACCTAACCCCAAATCTAAACCTAACCCCAAATCTAAACCTAAAATCTAAACCTAACCCCAAATCTAAACCTAATATTTAAACCTAACACCAAATCTAAACCTAACCCCAAATCTAAACCTAACCCCAAACCTAACCCCAAATCTAAATCTAAAATCTAAACCTAATCCCAAATCTAAACCTAAAATCTAAACCTAACCCCAAATCTAAACCTAAAATCTAAACCTAACACCAAATCTAAATCTAACTCCAAATCTAAACCTAACCCCAAATCTAAACCTAACCCCAAATCTAAGCCCAAATCTAAACCTAAAATCTAAACCTAACCCCAAATCTAAACCTAAAATCTAAACCTAACCCCAAATCTAAACCTAACCCCAACCCCTAACCCCAAATCTAAACCTAACCCCAAATCTAAACCTAACCCCAAATCTAAAACTAAAATCTAAACCTAACCCCAAATCTAAACCTAACCCCAAATCTAAACCAAAAATCTAAACCTAACCCCAAATCTAAACCTAAAATCTAAACCTAAAATCTAAACCTAACCCCAAATCTAAACCTAACCCCAAATCTAAACCTAAAATCTAAACCTAACCCCAAATCTAAACCTAAAATCTAAACCTAACCCCAAATCTAAACCTAACCCCAAATCTAAACCTAAAATCTAAACCTAACCCCAAATCTAAACCTAACCCCAAATCTAAACCTAAAATCTGAACCTAAAATCTAAACCTAACCCCAAATCTAAACCTAACCCCAAATCTAAGCCCAAATCTAAACCTAAAATCTAAACCTAACCCCAAATCTAAACCTAAAATCTAAACCTAACCCCAAATCTAAACCTAACCCCAACCCCTAACCCCAAATCTAAACCTAACCCCAAATCTAAACCTAACCCCAAATCTAAAACTAAAATCTAAACCTAACCCCAAATCTAAACCTAACCCCAAATCTAAACCAAAAATCTAAACCTAACCCCAAATCTAAACCTAAAATCTAAACCTAAAATCTAAACCTAACCTAAAATCTAAACCTAACCCCAAATCTAAACCAAAAATCTAAACCTAACACCAAATCTAAACCTAACCCCAAATCTAAACCTAACCCCAAATCTAACCCCAAATCTAAACCTAAAATCTAAACCTAACCTCAAATCTAAACCTAAAATCTAAACCTAACCCCAAATCTAAACCTAACCCCAAATCTAAACCTAAAATCTAAACCTAACCCCAAATCTAAACCTAATATTTAAACCTAACACCAAATCTAAACCTAACCCCAAATCTAAACCTAACCCCAAACCTAACCCCAAATCTAAATCTAAAATCTAAACCTAATCCCAAATCTAAACCTAAAATCTAAACCTAACCCCAAATCTAAACCTAAAATCTAAACCTAACACCAAATCTAAATCTAACTCCAAATCTAAACCTAACCCCAAATCTAAACCTAACCCCAAATCTAAGCCCAAATCTAAACCTAAAATCTAAACCTAACCCCAAATCTAAACCTAAAATCTAAACCTAACCCCAAATCTAAACCTAACCCCAACCCCTAACCCCAAATCTAAACCTAACCCCAAATCTAAACCTAACCCCAAATCTAAAACTAAAATCTAAACCTAACCCCAAATCTAAACCTAACCCCAAATCTAAACCAAAAATCTAAACCTAACCCCAAATCTAAACCTAAAATCTAAACCTAAAATCTAAACCTAACCCCAAATCTAAACCTAACCCCAAATCTAAACCTAAAATCTAAACCTAACCCCAAATCTAAACCTAAAATCTAAACCTAACCCCAAATCTAAACCTAACCCCAAATCTAAACCTAAAATCTAAACCTAACCCCAAATCTAAACCTAACCCCAAATCTAAACCTAAAATCTGAACCTAAAATCTAAACCTAACCCCAAATCTAAACCTAACCCCAAATCTAAGCCCAAATCTAAACCTAAAATCTAAACCTAACCCCAAATCTAAACCTAAAATCTAAACCTAACCCCAAATCTAAACCTAACCCCAACCCCTAACCCCAAATCTAAACCTAACCCCAAATCTAAACCTAACCCCAAATCTAAAACTAAAATCTAAACCTAACCCCAAATCTAAACCTAACCCCAAATCTAAACCAAAAATCTAAACCTAACCCCAAATCTAAACCTAAAATCTAAACCTAAAATCTAAACCTAACCTAAAATCTAAACCTAACCCCAAATCTAAACCGAAAATCTAAACCTAACCCCAAATCTAAACCTAAAATCTAAACCTAACCCCAAATCTAAACCTAACCTAAAATCTAAACCTAACCACAAATCTAAACCGAAAATCTAAACCTAACCCCAAATGAATACCGAAAATCTAAACCTAACCCCAAATCTAAACCTAACCCCAAATCTAAACCTAAAATCTAAACCTAACCCCAAATCTAAACCTAAAATCTAAACCTAACCCCAAATCCAAACCTAAAATCTAAACCTAAAATCTAAACCTAACCCCAAATCTAAACCTAAAATCTAAACCTAACACCAAATCTAAACCTAACCCCAAATCTAAACCTAACCCCAAATCTAAACCTAACCCCAAATCTAAGCCCAAATCTAAACCTAAAATCTAAACCTAACCCCAAATCTAAACGTAAAATCTAAACCTAACACCAAATCTAAACCTAACCCCAAATCTAAACCTAAAATCTAAACCTAACCCCAAATCTAAACCTAAAATCTAAACCTAACCCCAAATCTAAACCTAACACCAAATCTAAACCTAACCCCAAATCTAAGCCCAAATCTAAACCTAAAATCTAAACCTAATCCCAAATCTAAACCTAAAATCTAAACCTAACCCCAAATCTAAACCTAAAATCTAAACCTAACACCAAATCTAAACCTAAAATCTAAACCTAACCCCAAATCTAAACCTAACCCCAACCCCTAACCCCAAATCTAAACCTAACCCCAAATCTAAACCTAACCCCAAATCTAAACCTAAAATCTAAACCTAACCCCAAATCTAAACCTAACCCCAACCCCTAACCCCAAATCTAAACCTAACCCCAAATCTAAACCTAACCCCAAATCTAAAACTAAAATCTAAACCTAACCCCAAATCTAAACCTAACCCAAATCTAAACCGAAAATCTAAACCTAACCCCAAATGAAAACCGAAAATCTAAACCTAACCCCAAATCTAAACCTAACCCCAAATCTAAACCTAAAATCTAAACCTAACCCCAAATCTAAACCTAAAATCTAAACCTAACCCCAAATCTAAACCTAAAATCTAAACCTAAAATCTAAACCTAACCCCAAATCTAAACCTAACCCCAAATCTAAACCTAACCCCAAATCTAAACCTAAAATCTAAACCTAAAATCTAAACCTAACCCCAAATCTAAACCTAAAATCTAAACCGAACCCCAAATCTAAACCAAAAATCTAAACCTAACACCAAATCTAAACCTAACCCCAAATCTAAACCTAACCCCAAATCTAAACCTAACCCCAAATCTAAGCCCAAATCTAAACCTAAAATCTAAACCTAAAATCTAAACCTAACCCCAAATCTAAACCTAAAATCTAAACCTAACCCCAAATCTAAACCTAAAATCTAAACCTAACCCCAAATCTAAATCAAAAATCTAAATCTAACACCAAATCTAAACCTAACCCCAAATCTAAACCTAAAATCTAAACCTAACCTCAAATCTAAACCTAAAATCTAAACCTAACCCCAAATCTAAACCTAACCCCAAATCTAAACCTAAAATCTAAACCTAACCCGAAATCTAAACCTAAAATCTAAACCTAACACCAAATCTAAACCTAACCCCAAATCTAAACCTAACCCCAAATCTAAGCCCAAATCTAAACTTAAAATCTAAACCTAATCCCAAATCTAAACCTAAAATCTAAACCTAACCCCAAATCTAAACCTAAAATCTAAACCTAACCCCAAATCTAAACCTAACCCCAAATCTAAACCTAAAATCTAAACCTAACCCCAAATCCAAACCTAACCCCAAATCTAAACCAAAAATCTAAACCTAACCCCAAATCTAAACCTAAAATCTAAACCTAAAATCTAAACGTAACCTAAAATCTAAACCTAACCCCAAATCTAAACCTAAAATCTAAACCTAACCCGAAATCTAAACCAAAAATCTAAACCTAACACCAAATCTAAACCTAACCCCAAATCTAAACCTAACCCCAAATCTAAACCTAACCCCAAATCTAAGCCCAAATCTAAACCTAAAATCTAAACCTAACCCCAAATCTAAACGTAAAATCTAAACCTAACACCAAATCTAAACCTAACCCCAAATCTAAACCTAAAATCTAAACCTAACCCCAAATCTGAACCTAAAATCTAAACCTAACCCCAAATCTAAACCTAACACCAAATCTAAACCTAACCCCAAATCTAAGCCCAAATCTAAACCTAAAATCTAAACCTAATCCCAAATCTAAACCTAAAATCTAAACCTAACCCCAAATCTAAACCTAAAATCTAAACCTAACACCAAATCTAAACCTAAAATCTAAACCTAACCCCAAATCTAAACCTAACCCCAACCCCTAACCCCAAATCTAAACCTAACCCCAAATCTAAACCTAACCCCAAATCTAAACCTAAAATCTAAACCTAACCCCAAATCTAAACCTAACCCCAAATCTAAACCAAAAATCTAAACCTAACCCCAAATCTAAACCTAAAATCTAAACCTAAAATCTAAACCTAACCTAAAATCTAAACCTAACCCCAAATCTAAACCGAAAATCTAAACCTAACCCCATATCTAAACCTAACCCCAAATCTAATCCGAAAATCTAAACCTAACACCAAATCTAAACCGAAAATCTAAACCTAACCCCAAATGAAAACCGAAAATCTAAACCTAACCCCAAATCTAAACCTAACCCCAAATCTAAACCTAAAATCTAAACCTAACCCCAAATCTAAACCTAAAATCTAAACCTAACCCCAAATCTAAACCTAAAATCTAAACCTAAAATCTAAACCTAACCCCAAATCTAAACCTAACCCCAAATCTAAACCTAAAATCTAAACCTAAGCCCAAATCTAAACCTAACCCCAAATCTAAACCTAAAATCTAAACCTAACCCCAAATCTAAACCTAACCCCAAATCTAAACCTAACCCCAAATCTAAACCTAAAATCTAAACCTAAAATCTAAACCTAACCCCAAATCTAAACCTAAAATCTAAACCGAACCCCAAATCTAAACCAAAAATGTAAACCTAACACCAAATCTAAAACTAACCCCAAATCTAAACCTAACCCCAAATCTAAACCTAACCCCAAATCTAAGCCCAAATCTAAACCTAAAATCTAAACCTAAAATCTAAACCTAACCCCAAATCTAAACCTAAAATCTAAACCTAACCCCAAATCTAAACCTAAAATCTAAACCTAACCCCAAATCTAAATCAAAAATCTAAATCTAACACCAAATCTAAACCTAACCCCAAATCTAAACCTAAAATCTAAACCTAACCTCAAATCTAAACCTAAAATCTAAACCTAACCCCAAATCTAAACCTAACCCCAAATCTAAACCTAAAATCTAAACCTAACTCGAAATCTAAACCTAAAATCTAAACCTAACACCAAATCTAAACCTAACCCCAAATCTAAACCTAACCCCAAATCTAAGCCCAAATCTAAACTTAAAATCTAAACCTAATCCCAAATCTAAACCTAAAATCTAAACCTAACCCCAAATCTAAACCTAAAATCTAAACCTAACACCAAATCTAAACCTAACCCCAAATCTAAACCTAACCCCAAATCTAAACCTAAAATCTAAACCTAACCCCAAATCTAAACCTAACCCCAAATCTAAACCTAAAATCTAAACCTAACCCCAAATCTAAACCTAAAATCTAAACCTAAAATCTAAACGTAACCTAAAATCTAAACCTAACCCCAAATCTAAACCTAAAATCTAAACCTAACCCCAAATCTAAACCTGACCCCAAATCTAAACCTAAAATCTAAACCTAACACCAAATCTAAACCGAAAATCTAAACCTAACCCCAAATCTAAACCTAAAATCTAAACCTAACCCCAAATCTAAACCTAACCTAAAATCTAAACCTAACCCCAAATCTAAACCTAAAATCTAAAACTAACCCCAAATCTAAACCTAAAATCTAAACCTAACCTAAAATCTAAACCTAACCCCAAATCTAAACCTAAAATCTAAACCTAACCCCAAATCTAAACCTAACCCCAAATCTAAACCTAACCCCAAATCTAAACCTGAAATCTAAACCTAACCCCAAATCTAAACCTAAAATCTAAACCTAACACCAAATCTAAACCTAACCCCAAATCTAAACCTAACCCCAAATCTAACCCCAAATCTAAACCCCAAATCTAAACCTAACCTCAAATCTAAACCTAAAATCTAAACCTAACCCCAAATCTAAACCTAACCCCAAATCTAAACCTAAAATCTAAACCTAACCCCAAATCTAAACCTAAAATCTAAACCTAACCTCAAATCTAAACCTAAAATCTAAACCTAACACCAAATCTAAACCTAACCCCAAATCTAAACCAAGAATCTAAACCTAACCCCAAATCTAAACCTAAAATCTAAACCTAAAATCTAAACCTAACCTCAAATCTAAACCTAACCCCAAATCTAAACCTAACCCCAAATCTAAACCTAACCCCAAATCTAAACCTGAAATCTAAACCTAACCCCAAATCTAAACCTAAAATCTAAACCTAACACCAAATCTAAACCTAACCCCAAATCTAAACCTAACCCCAAATCTAAACCTAACCCCAAATCTAAGCCCAAATCTAAACCTAAAATCTAAACCTAACCCCAAATCTAAACCTAAAATCTAAACCTAACCCCAAATCTAAACCTAAAATCTAAACCTAACACCAAATCTAAACCTAACCCAACCCCTAACCCCAAATCTAAACCTAACCCCAAATCTGAACCTAACCCCAAATCTAAACCTAAAATCTAAACCTAACCCCAAATCTAAACCTAACCCCAAATCTAAACCAAAAATCTAAACCTAACCCCAAATCTAAACCTAAAATCTAAACCTAGAATCTAAACCTAACCTAAAATCTAAACCTAACCCCAAATCTAACCCCAAATCTAAACCCCAAATCTAAACCTAACCTCAAATCTAAACCTAAAATCTAAACCTAACACCAAATCTAAACCTAACCCCAAATCTAAGCCCAAATCTAAACCTAAAATCTAAACCTAATCCCAAATCTAAACCTAAAATCTAAACCTAACCCCAAATCTAAACCTAAAATCTAAACCTAACACCAAATCTAAACCTAAAATCTAAACCTAACCCCAAATCTAAACCTAACCCCAACCCCTAACCCCAAATCTAAACCTAACCCCAAATCTAAACCTAACCCCAAATCTAAACCTAAAATCTAAACCTAACCCCAAATCTAAACCTAACCCCAAATCTAAACCAAAAATCTAAACCTAACCCCAAATCTAAACCTAAAATCTAAACCTAAAATCTAAACCTAACCTAAAATCTAAACCTAACCCCAAATCTAAACCGAAAATCTAAACCTAACCCCATATCTAAACCTAACCCCAAATCTAATCCGAAAATCTAAACCTAACACCAAATCTAAACCGAAAATCTAAACCTAACCCCAAATGAAAACCGAAAATCTAAACCTAACCCCAAATCTAAACCTAACCCCAAATCTAAACCTAAAATCTAAACCTAACCCCAAATCTAAACCTAAAATCTAAACCTAACCCCAAATCTAAACCTAAAATCTAAACCTAAAATCTAAACCTAACCCCAAATCTAAACCTAACCCCAAATCTAAACCTAAAATCTAAACCTAAGCCCAAATCTAAACCTAACCCCAAATCTAAACCTAAAATCTAAACCTAACCCCAAATCTAAACCTAACCCCAAATCTAAACCTAACCCCAAATCTAAACCTAAAATCTAAACCTAAAATCTAAACCTAACCCCAAATCTAAACCTAAAATCTAAACCGAACCCCAAATCTAAACCAAAAATCTAAACCTAACACCAAATCTAAAACTAACCCCAAATCTAAACCTAACCCCAAATCTAAACCTAACCCCAAATCTAAGCCCAAATCTAAACCTAAAATCTAAACCTAAAATCTAAACCTAACCCCAAATCTAAACCTAAAATCTAAACCTAACCCCAAATCTAAACCTAAAATCTAAACCTAACCCCAAATCTAAATCAAAAATCTAAATCTAACACCAAATCTAAACCTAACCCCAAATCTAAACCTAAAATCTAAACCTAACCTCAAATCTAAACCTAAAATCTAAACCTAACCCCAAATCTAAACCTAACCCCAAATCTAAACCTAAAATCTAAACCTAACCCGAAATCTAAACCTAAAATCTAAACCTAACACCAAATCTAAACCTAACCCCAAATCTAAACCTAACCCCAAATCTAAGCCCAAATCTAAACTTAAAATCTAAACCTAATCCCAAATCTAAACCTAAAATCTAAACCTAACCCCAAATCTAAACCTAAAATCTAAACCTAACACCAAATCTAAACCTAACCCCAAATCTAAACCTAACCCCAAATCTAAACCTAAAATCTAAACCTAACCCCAAATCTAAACCTAACCCCAAATCTAAACCAAAAATCTAAACCTAACCCCAAATCTAAACCTAAAATCTAAACCTAAAATCTAAACGTAACCTAAAATCTAAACCTAACCCCAAATCTAAACCTAAAATCTAAACCTAACCCCAAATCTAAACCTGACCCCAAATCTAAACCTAAAATCTAAACCTAACACCAAATCTAAACCGAAAATCTAAACCTAACCCCAAATCTAAACCTAAAATCTAAACCTAACCCCAAATCTAAACCTAACCTAAAATCTAAACCTAACCCCAAATCTAAACCTAAAATCTAAAACTAACCCCAAATCTAAACCTAAAATCTAAACCTAACCTAAAATCTAAACCTAACCCCAAATCTAAACCTAAAATCTAAACCTAACCCCAAATCTAAACCTAACCCCAAATCTAAACCTAACCCCAAATCTAAACCTGAAATCTAAACCTAACCCCAAATCTAAACCTAAAATCTAAACCTAACACCAAATCTAAACCTAACCCCAAATCTAAACCTAACCCCAAATCTAACCCCAAATCTAAACCCCAAATCTAAACCTAACCTCAAATCTAAACCTAAAATCTAAACCTAACCCCAAATCTAAACCTAACCCCAAATCTAAACCTAAAATCTAAACCTAACCCCAAATCTAAACCTAAAATCTAAACCTAACCCCAAATCTAAACCTAACCCCAAATCTAAACCTAAAATCTAAACCTAACCCCAAATCTAAACCTAACCCCAAATCTAAACCTAAAATCTGAACCTAAAATCTAAACCTAAACCCAAATCTAAACCTAACCCCAAATCTAAACCTAACCCCAAATCTAAACCTAAAATCTGAACCTAAAATCTAAACCTAACCCCAAATCTAAACCTAAAATCTAAACCTAACCCCAAATCTAAACCAAAAATCTAAACCTAACACCAAATCTAAACCTAACCCCAAATCTAAACCTAACCCCAAATCTAACCCCAAATCTAAACCTAAAATCTAAACCTAACCTCAAATCTAAACCTAAAATCTAAACCTAACCCCAAATCTAAACCTAACCCCAAATCTAAACCTAAAATCTAAACCTAACCCCAAATCTAAACCTAATATTTAAACCTAACACCAAATCTAAACCTAACCCCAAATCTAAACCTAACCCCAAACCTAACCCCAAATCTAAATCTAAAATCTAAACCTAATCCCAAATCTAAACCTAAAATCTAAACCTAACCCCAAATCTAAACCTAAAATCTAAACCTAACACCAAATCTAAATCTAACTCCAAATCTAAACCTAACCCCAAATCTAAACCTAACCCCAAATCTAAGCCCAAATCTAAACCTAAAATCTAAACCTAACCCCAAATCTAAACCTAAAATCTAAACCTAACCCCAAATCTAAACCTAACCCCAACCCCTAACCCCAAATCTAAACCTAACCCCAAATCTAAACCTAACCCCAAATCTAAAACTAAAATCTAAACCTAACCCCAAATCTAAACCTAACCCCAAATCTAAACCAAAAATCTAAACCTAACCCCAAATCTAAACCTAAAATCTAAACCTAAAATCTAAACCTAACCTAAAATCTAAACCTAACCCCAAATCTAAACCGAAAATCTAAACCTAACCCCAAATCTAAACCTAAAATCTAAACCTAACCCCAAATCTAAACCTAACCTAAAATCTAAACCTAACCACAAATCTAAACCGAAAATCTAAACCTAACCCCAAATGAATACCGAAAATCTAAACCTAACCCCAAATCTAAACCTAACCCCAAATCTAAACCTAAAATCTAAACCTAACCCCAAATCTAAACCTAAAATCTAAACCTAACCCCAAATCCAAACCTAAAATCTAAACCTAAAATCTAAACCTAACCCCAAATCTAAACCTAAAATCTAAACCTAACACCAAATCTAAACCTAACCCCAAATCTAAACCTAAAATCTAAACCTAACCCCAAATCTAAACCTAACATAAAATCTAAACCTAACCCCAAATCTAAACCTAAAATCTAAACCTAAAATCTAAACCTAACCCCAAATCTAAACCTAAAATCTAAACCTAACCCCAAATCTAAACCTAAAATCTAAACCTAACCCCAAATCTAAACCAAAAATCTAAACCTAACACCAAATCTAAACCTAACCCCAAATCTAAACCTAACCCCAAATCTAACCCCAAATCTAAACCTAAAATCTAAACCTAACCTCAAATCTAAACCTAAAATCTAAACCTAACCCCAAATCTAAACCTAACCCCAAATCTAAACCTAAAATCTAAACCTAACCCGAAATCTAAACCTAAAATCTAAACCTAACCCCAAATCTAAACCTAAAATCTAAACCTAACACCAAATCTAAACCGAAAATCTAAACCTAACCCCAAATCTAAACCTAAAATCTAAACCTAACCCCAAATCTAAACCTAACCTAAAATCTAAACCTAACCCCAAATCTAAACCTAAAATCTAAACCTAACCCGAAATCTAAACCTAAAATCTAAACCTAACCCCAAATCTAAACCTAAAATCTAAACCTAAAATCTAAACCTAACCCCAAATCTAAACCTAACCCCAAATCTAAACCTAAAATCTAAACCTAACCCCAAATCTAAACCGAAAATCTAAACCTAACCCCAAATCTAAACCGAAAATCTAAACCTAACCCCATATCTAAACCTAACCCCAAATCTAAACCTAACCCCAAATCTAACCACAAATCTAAACCCCAAATCTAAACCTAACCTCAAATCTAAACCTAAAATCTAAACCTAACCCCAAATCTAAACCTAACCCCAAATCTAAACCTAAAATCTAAACCTAACCCCAAATCTAAACCTAAAATCTAAACCTAACCCCAAATCTAAACCTAACCCCAAATCTAAACCTAAAATCTAAACCTAACCCGAAATCTAAACCTAAAATCTAAACCTAACACCAAATCTAAACCTAACCCCAAATCTAAACCTAACCCCAAATCTAAGCCCAAATCTAAACTTAAAATCTAAACCTAATCCCAAATCTAAACCTAAAATCTAAACCTAACCCCAAATCTAAACCTAAAATCTAAACCTAACACCAAATCTAAACCTAACCCCAAATCTAAACCTAACCCCAAATCTAAACCTAACATCTAAACCTAACCCCAAATCTAAACCTAACCCCAAATCTAAACCAAAAATCTAAACCTAACCCCAAATCTAAACCTAAAATCTAAACCTAAAATCTAAACGTAACCTAAAATCTAAACCTAACCCCAAATCTAAACCTAAAATCTAAACCTAACCCCAAATCTAAACCTGACCCCAAATCTAAACCTAAAATCTAAACCTAACACCAAATCTAAACCGAAAATCTAAACCTAACCCCAAATCTAAACCTAAAATCTAAACCTAACCCCAAATCTAAACCTAACCTAAAATCTAAACCTAACCCCAAATCTAAACCTAAAATCTAAAACTAACCCCAAATCTAAACCTAAAATCTAAACCTAACCTAAAATCTAAACCTAACCCCAAATCTAAACCTAAAATCTAAACCTAACCCCAAATCTAAACCTAACCCCAAATCTAAACCTAACCCCAAATCTAAACCTAACCCCAAATCTAAACCTGAAATCTAAACCTAACCCCAAATCTAAACCTAAAATCTAAACCTAACACCAAATCTAAACCTAACCCCAAATCTAAACCTAACCCCAAATCTAACCCCAAATCTAAACCCCAAATCTAAACCTAACCTCAAATCTAAACCTAAAATCTAAACCTAACCCCAAATCTAAACCTAACCCCAAATCTAAACCTAAAATCTAAACCTAACCCCAAATCTAAACCTAAAATCTAAACCTAACCCCAAATCTAAACCTAACCCCAAATCTAAACCTAAAATCTAAACCTAACCCCAAATCTAAACCTAACCCCAAATCTAAACCTAAAATCTGAACCTAAAATCTAAACCTAACCCCAAATCTAAACCTAACCCCAAATCTAAGCCCAAATCTAAACCTAAAATCTAAACCTAACCCCAAATCTAAACCTAAAATCTAAACCTAACCCCAAATCTAAACCTAACCCCAACCCCTAACCCCAAATCTAAACCTAACCCCAAATCTAAACCTAACCCCAAATCTAAAACTAAAATCTAAACCTAACCCCAAATCTAAACCTAACCCCAAATCTAAACCAAAAATCTAAACCTAACCCCAAATCTAAACCTAAAATCTAAACCTAAAATCTAAACCTAACCTAAAATCTAAACCTAACCCCAAATCTAAACCGAAAATCTAAACCTAACCCCAAATCTAAACCTAAAATCTAAACCTAACCCCAAATCTAAACCTAACCTAAAATCTAAACCTAACCACAAATCTAAACCGAAAATCTAAACCTAACCCCAAATGAATACCGAAAATCTAAACCTAACCCCAAATCTAAACCTAACCCCAAATCTAAACCTAAAATCTAAACCTAACCCCAAATCTAAACCTAAAATCTAAACCTAACCCCAAATCCAAACCTAAAATCTAAACCTAAAATCTAAACCTAACCCCAAATCTAAACCTAAAATCTAAACCTAACACCAAATCTAAACCTAACCCCAAATCTAAACCTAAAATCTAAACCTAACCCCAAATCTAAACCTAACATAAAATCTAAACCTAACCCCAAATCTAAACCTAAAATCTAAACCTAAAATCTAAACCTAACCCCAAATCTAAACCTAAAATCTAAACCTAACCCCAAATCTAAACCAAAAATCTAAACCTAACACCAAATCTAAACCTAACCCCAAATCTAAACCTAACCCCAAATCTAACCCCAAATCTAAACCTAAAATCTAAACCTAACCTCAAATCTAAACCTAAAATCTAAACCTAACCCCAAATCTAAACCTAACCCCAAATCTAAACCTAAAATCTAAACCTAACCCGAAATCTAAACCTAAAATCTAAACCTAACCCCAAATCTAAAACTAAAATCTAAACCTAATCCCAAATCTAAACCTAAAATCTAAACCTAACCCCAAATCTAAACCTAAAATCTAAACCTAACCCCAAATCTAAACCTAACCTAAAATCTAAACCTAACCCCAAATCTAAACCTAAAATCTAAACCTAACCCGAAATCTAAATCTAAAATCTAAACCTAACCCCAAATCTAAACCTAAAATCTAAACCTAAAATCTAAACCTAACCCCAAATCTAAACCTAACCCCAAATCTAAACCTAAAATCTAAACCTAACCCCAAATCTAAACCGAAAATCTAAACCTAACCCCAAATCTAAACCGAAAATCTAAACCTAACCCCATATCTAAACCTAACCCCAAATCTAAACCTAACCCCAAATCTAACCACAAATCTAAACCCCAAATCTAAACCTAACCTCAAATCTAAACCTAAAATCTAAACCTAACCCCAAATCTAAACCTAACCCCAAATCTAAACCTAAAATCTAAACCTAACCCCAAATCTAAACCTAAAATCTAAACCTAACCCCAAATCTAAACCTAACCCCAAATCTAAACCTAAAATCTAAACCTAACCCCAAATCTAAACCTAACCCCAAATCTAAACCTAACCCCAAATCTAAACCTAAAATCTAAACCTAAAATCTAAACCTAACCCCAAATCTAAACCTAAAATCTAAACCTAACCCCAAATCTAAACCTAACCCCAAATCTAAACCTAAAATCTAAACCTAACCCCAAATCTAAACCTAACCCCAAATCTAAACCTAAAATCTAAACCTAAAATCTAAACCTAACCCCAAATCTAAACCTAAAATCTAAACCTAACCCCAAATCTAAACCTAACCCCAAATCTAAACCTAAAATCTAAACCTAACCCCAAATCTAAACCTAAAATCTAAACCTAACCCCAAATCTAAACCAAAAATCTAAACCTAACACCAAATCTAAACCTAACCCCAAATCTAAACCTAACCCCAAATCTAACCCCAAATCTAAACCTAAAATCTAAACCTAACCTCAAATCTAAACCTAAAATCTAAACCTAACCCCAAATCTAAACCTAACCCCAAATCTAAACCTAAAATCTAAACCTAACCCGAAATCTAAACCTAAAATCTAAACCTAACCCCAAATCTAAACCTAAAATCTAAACCTAACACCAAATCTAAACCGAAAATCGAAACCTAACCCCAAATCTAAACCTAAAATCTAAACCTAACCCCAAATCTAAACCTAACCTAAAATCTAAACCGAACCCCAAATCTAAACCTAAAATCTAAACCTAACCCGAAATCTAAACCTAAAATCTAAACCTAACCCCAAATCTAAACCTAAAATCTAAACCTAAAATCTAAACCTAACCCCAAATCTAAACCTAACCCCAAATCTAAACCTAAAATCTAAACCTAACCCCAAATCTAAACCGAAAATCTAAACCTAACCCCATATCTAAACCTAACCCCAAATCTAAACCTAACCCCAAATCTAACCCCAAATCTAAACCCCAAATCTAAACCTAACCTCAAATCTAAACCTAAAATCTAAACCTAACCCCAAATCTAAACCTAACCCCAAATCTAAACCTAAAATCTAAACCTAACCCCAAATCTAAACCTAAAATCTAAACCTAACCCCAAATCTAAACCTAACCCCAAATCTAAACCTAAAATCTAAACCTAACCCCAAATCTAAACCTAACCCTAAATCTAAACCTAACCCCAAATCTAAACCTAAAATCTAAACCTAAAATCTAAACCTAACCCCAAATCTAAACCTAAAATCTAAACCTAACCCCAAATCTAAACCTAACCCCAAATCTAAACCTAAAATCTAAACCTAACCCCAAATCTAAACCTAAAATCTAAACCTAACCCCAAATCTAAACCAAAAATCTAAACCTAACACCAAATCTAGACCTAACCCCAAATCTAAACCTAACCCCAAATCTAACCCCAAATCTAAACCTAAAATCTAAACCTAACCTCAAATCTAAACCTAAAATCTAAACCTAACCCCAAATCTAAACCTAACCCCAAATCTAAACCTAAAATCTAAACCTAACCCCAAATCTAAACCTAAAATCTAAACCTAACACCAAATCTAAACCTAACCCCAAATCTAAACCTAACCCCAAATCTAAGCCCAAATATAAACCTAAAATCTAAACCTAACCCCAAATCTAAACCTAACCCCAAATCTAAACCTAAAATCTAAACCTAACCCCAAATCTAAACCTAAAATCTAAACCTAACCCCAAATCTAAACCTAACCCCAAATCTAACCCCAAATCTAAACCTAACCCCAAATCTAAACCTAACCCCAAATCTAAACCTAAAATCTAAACCTAACCCCAAATCTAAACCTAAAATCTAAACCTAACCCCAAATCTAAACCTAAAATCTAAACCTAACCCCAAATCTAAACCTAACCCCAAATCTAAACCTAACCCCAAATGTAACCCCAAATCTAAACCTAACCCCAAATCTAAACCTAAAATCTAAACCTAACCCCAAATCTAAACCTAAAATCTAAACCTAACCCCAAATCTAAACCTAACCCCAAATCTAAACCTAAAATCTAAACCTAACCCCAAATCTAAACCTAAAATCTAAACCTAACCCCAAATCTAAACCTAAAATCTAAACCTAACCCCAAATCTAAACCTAAAATCTAAACCTAACCCCAAATCTAAACCTAACCCCAGATCTAAACCTAAAATCTAAACCTAACCCCAAATCTAAACCTAAAATCTAAACCTAACCCCAAATCTAAACCTAACCCCAAATTTAAACCTAAAATCTAAACCTAACCCCAAATCTAAACCTAACCCCAAATCTAAACCTAAAATCTAAACCTAACCCCAAATCTAAACCTAAAATCTAAACCTAACCCCAAATCTAAACCTAAAATCTAAACCTAAAATCTAAACCTAACCCCAAATCTAAACCTAACCCCAAATCTAAACCTAAAATCTAAACCTAACCCCAAATCTAAACCTAACCCCAAATCTAAACCTAAAATCTAAACCTAACCCCAAATCTAAACCTAACCCCAAATCTAAACCTAACCCCAAATCTAAACCTAAAATCAAAACCTAAAATCTAAACCTAACCCCAAATCTAAACCTAAAATCTAAACCTAACCCTAAATCTAAACCTAACCCCAAATCTAAACCTAAAATCTAAACCTAACCCCAAATCTAAACCTAAAATCTAAACCTAACCCCAAATCTAAACCAAAAATCTAAACCTAACACCAAATCTAAACCTAACCCCAAATCTAAACCTAACCCCAAATCTAACCCCAAATCTAAACCTAAAATCTAAACCTAACTTCAAATCTAAACCTAAAATCTAAACCTAACCCCAAATCTAAACCTAACCCCAAATCTAAACCTAAAATCTAAACCTAACCCCAAATCTAAACCTAAAATCTAAACCTAACAGCAAATCTAAACCTAACCCCAAATCTAAACCTAACCCCAAATCTAAACCTAACCCCAAATGTAACCCCAAATCTAAACCTAAAATCTAAACCTAACCCCAAATCTAAACCTAAAATCTAAACCTAACCCCAAATCTAAACCTAAAATCTAAACCTAACACCAAATCTAAACCTAAACCCAAATCTAAACCTAACCCCAAATCTAAACCTAACCCCAAATCTAAGCCCAAATCTAAACCTAAAATCTAAACCTAACCCCAAATCTAAACCTAAAATCTAAACCTAACACCAAATCTAAACCTAACCCCAACCCCTAACCCCAAATCTAAACCTAACCCCAAATCTAAACCTAACCCCAAATCTAAACCTAAAATCTAAACCTAACCCCAAATCTAAACCTAACCCCAAATCTAAACCAAAAATCTAAACCTAACCCCAAATCTAAACCTAAAATCTAAACCTAAAATCTAAACCTAACCTAAAATCTAAACCTAACCCCAAATCTAAACCTAAAATCTAAACCTAACCCCAAATCTAAACCTAAAATCTAAACCTAACACCAAATCTAAACCGAAAATCTAAACCTAACCCCAAATCTAAACCTAAAATCTAAACCTAACCCCAAATCTAAACCTAACCTAAAATCTAAACCTAACCCCAAATCTAAACCTAAAATCTAAACCTAACCCCAAATCTAAACCTAAAATCTAAACCTAACCCCAAATCTAAACCTAAAATCTAAACCTAAAATCTAAACCTAACCCCAAATCTAAACCTAACCCCAAATCTAAACCTAAAATCTAAACCTAACCCCAAATCTAAACCTAACCCCAAATCTAAACCTAACCCCAAATCTAAACCTAAAATCTAAACCTAACCCCAAATCTAAACCTAACCCCAAATCTAAGCCTAAAATCTAAACCTAACCCCAAATCTAAACCTAAAATCTAAACCTAACCTAAAATCTAAACCTAACCCCAAATCTAAACCTAAAATCTAAACCTAACCCCAAATCTAAACCTAACCCCAAATCTAAACCAAAAATCTAAACCTAACACCAAATCTAAACCTAACCCCAAATCTAAACCTAACCCCAAATCTAACCCCAAATCTAAACCTAAAATCTAAACCTAACCTCAAATCTAAAGCTGAAATCTAAACCTAACCCCAAATCTAAACCTAACCCCAAATCTAAACCTAAAATCTAAACCTAACCCCAAATCTAAACCTAAAATCTAAACCTAACCCCAAATCTAAACCTAACACCAAATCTAAACCTAACCCCAAATCTAAGCCCAAATCTAAACCTAAAATCTAAACCTAACCCCAAATCTAAACGTAAAATCTAAACCTAACACCAAATCTAAACCTAACCCCAAATCTAAACCTAAAATCTAAACCTAACCCCAAATCTAAACCTAAAATCTAAACCTAACCCCAAATCTAAACCTAACACCAAATCTAAACCTAACCCCAAATCTAAGCCCAAATCTAAACCTAAAATCTAAACCTAATCCCAAATCTAAACCTAAAATCTAAACCTAACCCCAAATCTAAACCTAAAATCTAAACCTAACACCAAATCTAAACCTAAAATCTAAACCTAACCCCAAATCTAAACCTAACCCCAACCCCTAACCCCAAATCTAAACCTAACCCCAAATCTAAACCTAACCCCAAATCTAAACCTAAAATCTAAACCTAACCCCAAATCTAAACCTAACCCCAACCCCTAACCCCAAATCTAAACCTAACCCCAAATCTAAACCTAACCCCAAATCTAAAACTAAAATCTAAACCTAACCCCAAATCTAAACCTAACCCCAAATCTAAACCGAAAATCTAAACCTAACCCCAAATGAAAACCGAAAATCTAAACCTAACCCCAAATCTAAACCTAACCCCAAATCTAAACCTAAAATCTAAACCTAACCCCAAATCTAAACCTAAAATCTAAACCTAACCCCAAATCTAAACCTAAAATCTAAACCTAAAATCTAAACCTAACCCCAAATCTAAACCTAACCCCAAATCTAAACCTAAAATCTAAACCTAAGCCCAAATCTAAACCTAACCCCAAATCTAAACCTAAAATCTAAACCTAACCCCAAATCTAAACCTAACCCCAAATCTAAACCTAACCCCAAATCTAAACCTAAAATCTAAACCTAAAATCTAAACCTAACCCCAAATCTAAACCTAAAATCTAAACCGAACCCCAAATCTAAACCAAAAATCTAAACCTAACACCAAATCTAAACCTAACCCCAAATCTAAACCTAACCCCAAATCTAAACCTAACCCCAAATCTAAGCCCAAATCTAAACCTAAAATCTAAACCTAAAATCTAAACCTAACCCCAAATCTAAACCTAAAATCTAAACCTAACCCCAAATCTAAACCTAAAATCTAAACCTAGCCCCAAATCTAAATCAAAAATCTAAATCTAACACCAAATCTAAACCTAACCCCAAATCTAAACCTAAAATCTAAACCTAACCCCAAATCTAAACCTAAAATCTAAACCTAACCCCAAATCTAAACCAAAAATCTAAACCTAACACCAAATCTAAACCTAACCCCAAATCTAAACCTAACCCCAAATCTAACCCCAAATCAAAACCTAAAATCTAAACCTAACCTCAAATCTAAAGCTGAAATCTAAACCTAACCCCAAATCTAAACCTAACCCCAAATCTAAACCTAAAATCTAAACCTAACCCCAAATCTAAACCTAAAATCTAAACCTAACCCCAAATCTAAACCTAACCCCAACCCCTAACCCCAAATCTAAACCTAACCCCAAATCTAAACCTAACCCCAAATCTAAACCTAAAATCTAAACCTAACCCCAAATCTAAACCTAACCCCAAATCTAAACCAAAAATCTAAACCTAACCCCAAACCTAAACCTAAAATCTAAATCTAAAATCTAAACCTAACCTAAAATCTAAACCTAACCCCAAATCTAAACCGAAAATCTAAACCTAACCCCATATCTAAACCTAACCCCAAATCTAAACCGACAATCTAAACCTAACTCCAAATCTAAACCGAAAATCTAAACCTAACCCCAAATGAAAACCGAAAATCTAAACCTAACCCCAAATCTAAACCTAACCCCAAATCTAAACCTAAAATCTAAACCTAACCCCAAATCTAAACCTAAAATCTAAACCTAACCCCAAATCTAAACCTAAAATCTAAACCTAACCCCAAATCTAAACCTAACCCCAAATCTAAACCTAAAATCTAAACCTAACCCCAAATCTAAACCTAACCCCAAATCTAAACCTAAAATCTAAACCTAACCCCAAATCTAAACCTAACCCCAAATCTAAACCTAACCCCAAATCTAAACCTAAAATCTAAACCTAAAATCTAAACCTAATCCCAAATCTAAACCTAAAATCTAAACCTAACCCCAAATCTAAACCAAAAATCTAAACCTAACCCCAAATCTAAACCTAACCCCAAATCTAAACCTAAAATCTAAACCTAACCCCAAATCTAAACCTAAAATCTAAACCTAACCCCAAATCTAAACCAAAAATCTAAACCTAACACCAAATCTAAACCTAACCCCAAATCTAAACCTAACCCCAAATCTAACCCCAAATCTAAACCTAAAATCTAAACCTAACCTCAAATCTAAACCTAAAATCTAAACCTAACCCCAAATGTAAACCTAACCCCAAATCTAAACCTAAAATCTAAACCTAACCCGAAATCTAAACCAAAAATCTAAACCTAACACCAAATCTAAACCTAACCCCAAATCTAAACCTAACCCCAAATCTAAACCTAACCCCAAATCTAAGCCCAAATCTAAACCTAAAATCTAAACCTAACCCCAAATCTAAACGTAAAATCTAAACCTAACACCAAATCTAAACCTAACCCCAAATCTAAACCTAAAATCTAAACCTAACCCCAAATCTAAACCTAAAATCTAAACCTAACCCCAAATCTAAACCTAACACCAAATCTAAACCTAACCCCAAATCTAAGCCCAAATCTAAACCTAAAATCTAAACCTAATCCCAAATCTAAACCTAAAATCTAAACCTAACCCCAAATCTAAACCTAAAACCTAAACCTAACACCAAATCTAAACCTAAAATCTAAACCTAACCCCAAATCTAAACCTAACCCCAACCCCTAACCCCAAATCTAAACCTAACCCCAAATCTAAACCTAACCCCAAATCTAAACCTAAAATCTAAACCTAACCCCAAATCTAAACCTAACCCCAAATCTAAACCAAAAATCTAAACCTAACCCCAAATCTAAACCTAAAATCTAAACCTAAAATCTAAACCTAACCTAAAATCTAAACCTAACCCCAAATCTAAACCGAAAATCTAAACCTAACCCCATATCTAAACCTAACCCCAAATCTAAACCGAAAATCTAAACCTAACACCAAATCTAAACCGAAAATCTAAACCTAACCCCAAATGAAAACCGAAAATCTAAACCTAACCCCAAATCTAAACCTAACCCCAAATCTAAACCTAAAATCTAAACCTAACCCCAAATCTAAACCTAAAATCTAAACCTAACCCCAAATCTAAACCTAAAATCTAAACCTAAAATCTAAACCTAACCCCAAATCTAAACCTAACCCCAAATCTAAACCTAAAATCTAAACCTAACCCCAAATCTAAACCTAACCCCAAATCTAAACCTAAAATCTAAACCTAACCCCAAATCTAAACCTAACCCCAAATCTAAACCTAAAATCTAAAACTAAAATCTAAACCTAACCCCAAATCTAAACCTAAAATCTAAACCGAACCCCAAATCTAAACCAAAAATCTAAACCTAACACCAAATCTAAACCTAACCCCAAATCTAAACCTAACCCCAAATCTAAACCTAACCCCAAATCTAAGCCCAAATCTAAACCTAAAATCTAAACCGAAAATCTACACCTAACCCCAAATCTAAACCTAAAATCTAAACCTAACCCCAAATCTAAACCTAAAATCTAAACCTAACCCCAAATCTAAATCAAAAATCTAAACCTAACACCAAATCTAAACCTAACCCCAAATCTAAACCTAAAATCTAAACCTAACCCCAAATCTAAACCTAAAATCTAAACCTAACCCCAAATCTAAACCTAACCCCAAATCTAAACCTAAAATCTAAACCTAACCCGAAATCTAAACCTAAAATCTAAACCTAACACCAAATCTAAACCTAACCCCAAATCTAAACCTAACCCCAAATCTAAGCCCAAATCTAAACCTAAAATCTAAACCTAATCCCAAATCTAAACCTAAAATCTAAACCTAACCCCAAATCTAAACCTAAAATCTAAACCTAACACCAAATCTAAACCTAACCCCAAATCTAAACCTAACCCCAAATCTAAACCTAAAATCTAAACCTAACCCCAAATCTAAACCTAACCCCAAATCTAAACCAAAAATCTAAACCTAACCCCAAATCTAAACCTAAAATCTAAACCTAAAATCTAAACCTAACCTAAAATCTAAACCTAACCCCAAATCTAAACCTAAAATCTAAACCTAACCCCAAATCTAAACCTGACCCCAAATCTAAACCTAAAATCTAAACCTAACACCAAATCTAAACCGAAAATCTAAACCTAACCCCAAATCTAAACCTAAAATCTAAACCTAACCCCAAATCTAAACCTAACCTAAAATCTAAACCTAACCCCAAATCTAAACCTAAAATCTAAAACTAACCCCAAATCTAAACCTAAAATCTAAACCTAACCTAAAATCTAAACCTAACCCCAAATCTAAACCTAAAATCTAAACCTAACCCCAAATCTAAACCTAACCCCAAATCTAAACCTAACCCCAAATCTAAACCTAACCCCAAATCTAAACCTGAAATCTAAACCTAACCCCAAATCTAAACCTAAAATCTAAACCTAACACCAAATCTAAACCTAACCCCAAATCTAAACCTAACCCCAAATCTAACCCCAAATCTAAACCCCAAATCTAAACCTAACCTCAAATCTAAACCTAAAATCTAAACCTAACCCCAAATCTAAACCTAACCCCAAATCTAAACCTAAAATCTAAACCTAACCCCAAATCTAAACCTAAAATCTAAACCTAACCCCAAATCTAAACCTAACCCCAAATCTAAACCTAAAATGTAAACCTAACCCCAAATCTAAACCTAACCCCAAATCTAAACCTAACCCCAAATCTAAACCTAAAATCTGAACCTAAAATCTAAACCTAAACCCAAATCTAAACCTAACCCCAAATCTAAACCTAACCCCAAATCTAAACCTAAAATCTGAACCTAAAATCTAAACCTAACCCCAAATCTAAACCTAAAATCTAAACCTAACCCCAAATCTAAACCAAAAATCTAAACCTAACACCAAATCTAAACCTAACCCCAAATCTAAACCTAACCCCAAATCTAACCCCAAATCTAAACCTAAAATCTAAACCTAACCTCAAATCTAAACCTAAAATCTAAACCTAACCCCAAATCTAAACCTAACCCCAAATCTAAACCTAAAATCTAAACCTAACCCCAAATCTAAACGTAATATTTAAACCTAACACCAAATCTAAACCTAACCCCAAACCTAACCCCAAATCTAAATCTAAAATCTAAACCTAATCCCAAATCTAAACCTAAAATCTAAACCTAACCCCAAATCTAAACCTAAAATCTAAACCTAACACCAAATCTAAATCTAACTCCAAATCTAAACCTAACCCCAAATCTAAACCTAACCCCAAATCTAAGCCCAAATCTAAACCTAAAATCTAAACCTAACCCCAAATCTAAACCTAAAATCTAAACCTAACCCCAAATCTAAACCTAACCCCAACCCCTAACCCCAAATCTAAACCTAACCCCAAATCTAAACCTAACCCCAAATCTAAACCAAAAATCTAAACCTAACCCCAAATCTAAACCTAAAATCTAAACCTAAAATCTAAACCTAACCTAAAATCTAAACCTAACCCCAAATCTAAACCGAAAATCTAAACCTAACCCCAAATCTAAACCTAAAATCTAAACCTAACCCCAAATCTAAACCTAACCTAAAATCTAAACCTAACCACAAATCTAAACCGAAAATCTAAACCTAACCCCAAATGAATACCGAAAATCTAAACCTAACCCCAAATCTAAACCTAACCCCAAATCTAAACCTAAAATCTAAACCTAACCCCAAATCTAAACCTAAAATCTAAACCTAACCCCAAATCCAAACCTAAAATCTAAACCTAAAATCTAAACCTAACCCCAAATCTAAACCTAAAATCTAAACCTAACACCAAATCTAAACCTAACCCCAAATCTAAACCTAAAATCTAAACCTAACCCCAAATCTAAACCTAACATAAAATCTAAACCTAACCCCAAATCTAAACCTAAAATCTAAACCTAAAATCTAAACCTAACCCCAAATCTAAACCTAAAATCTAAACCTAACCCCAAATCTAAACCTAAAATCTAAACCTAACCCCAAATCTAAACCTAAAATCTAAACCTAACCCCAAATCTAAACCAAAAATCTAAACCTAACACCAAATCTAAACCTAACCCCAAATCTAAACCTAACCCCAAATCTAACCCCAAATCTAAACCTAAAATCTAAACCTAACCTCAAATCTAAACCTAAAATCTAAACCTAACCCCAAATCTAAACCTAAAATCTAAACCTAACACCAAATCTAAACCTAACCCGAAATCTAAACCTAAAATCTAAACCTAACCCCAAATCTAAACCTAAAATCTAAACCTAACACCAAATCTAAACCGAAAATCGAAACCTAACCCCAAATCTAAACCTAAAATCTAAACCTAACCCCAAATCTAAACCTAACCTAAAATCTAAACCTAACCCCAAATCTAAACCTAAAATCTAAACCTAACCCGAAATCTAAACCTAAAATCTAAACCTAACCCCAAATCTAAACCTAAAATCTAAACCTAAAATCTAAACCTAACCCCAAATCTAAACCTAACCCCAAATCTAAACCTAAAATCTAAACCTAACCCCAAATCTAAACCGAAAATCTAAACCTAACCCCATATCTAAACCTAACCCCAAATCTAAACCTAACCCCAAATCTAACCCCAAATCTAAACCCCAAATCTAAACCTAACCTCAAATCTAAACCTAAAATCTAAACCTAACCCCAAATCTAAATCTAACCCCAAATCTAAACCTAAAATCTAAACCTAACCCCAAATCTAAACCTAAAATCTAAACCTAACCCCAAATCTAAACCTAACCCCAAATCTAAACCTAAAATCTAAACCTAACCCCAAATCTAAACCTAACCCTAAATCTAAACCTAACCCCAAATCTAAACCTAAAATCTAAACCTAAAATCTAAACCTAACCCCAAATCTAAACCTAAAATCTAAACCTAACCTCAAATCTAAACCTAAAATCTAAACCTAACCCCAAATCTAAACCTAACCCCAAATCTAAACCTAAAATCTAAACCTAACCCCAAATGTAAACCTAAAATCTAAACCTAACACCAAATCTAAACCTAACCCCAAATCTAAACCTAACCCCAAATCTAAGCCCAAATCTAAACCTAAAATCTAAACCTAATCCCAAATCTAAACCTAAAATATAAATCTAACCCCAAATCTAAACCTAACCCCAAATCTAAGCCCAAATCTAAACCTAAAATCTAAACCTAATCCCAAATCTAAACCTAAAATCTAAACCTAACCCCAAATCTAAACCTAAAATCTAAACCTAACACCAAATCTAAACCTAACCCCAAATCTAAACCTAACCCCAAATCTAAACCTAACCCCAAATCTAAGCCCAAATCTAAACCTAAAATCTAAACCTAACCCCAAATCTAAACCTAAAATCTAAACCTAACCCCAAATCTAAACCTAAAATCTAAACCTAACACCAAATCTAAACCTAACCCAACCCCTAACCCCAAATCTAAACCTAACCCCAAATCTGAACCTAACCCCAAATCTAAACCTAAAATCTAAACCTAACCCCAAATCTAAACCTAACCCCAAATCTAAACCAAAAATCTAAACCTAACCCCAAATCTAAACCTAAAATCTAAACCTAGAATCTAAACCTAACCTAAAATCTAAACCTAACCCCAAATCTAAACCTAAAATCTAAACCTAACCCCAAATCTAAACCTAACCCCAAATCTAAACATAAAATCTAAACCTAACACCAAATCTAAACCTAACCCCAAATCTAAACCAAGAATCTAAACCTAACCCCAAATCTAAACCTAAAATCTAAACCTAAAATCTAAACCTAACCTAAAATCTAAACCTAACCCAAAATCTAAACCGAAAATCTAAACCTAACCCCAAATCTAAACCTAACCCCAAATCTAAACCGAAAATCTAAACCTAACACCAAATCTAAACCGAAAATCTAAACCTAACCCCAAATGAAAACCGAAAATCTAAACCTAACCCCAAATCTAAACCTAACCCCAAATCTAAACCTAAAATCTAAACCTAACCCCAAATCTAAACCTAAAATCTAAACCTAACCCCAAATCTAAACCTAAATTCTAAACCTAAAATCTAAACCTAACCCCAAATCTAAACCTAACCCCAAATCTAAACCTAAAATCTAAACCTAACCCCAAATCTAAACCTAACCCCAAATCTAAACCTAAAATCTAAACCTAACCCCAAATCTAAACCTAACCCCAAATCTAAACCTAAAATCTAAACCTAAAATCTAAACCTAACCCCAAATCTAAACGTAAAATCTAAACCTAACCCCAAATCTAAACCTAACCCCAAATCTAAACCTAAAATCTAAACCTAACCCCAAATCTAAACCTAAAATCTAAACCTAACCCCAAATCTAAACCAAAAATCTAAACCTAACACCAAATCTAAACCTAACCCCAAATCTAAACCTAAAATCTAAACCTAACCTCAAATCTAAACCTAAAATCTAAACCTAACCCCAAATCTAAACCTAACCCCAAATCTAAACCTAAAATCTAAACCTAACCCGAAATCTAAACCTAAAATCTAAACCTAACACCAAATCTAAACCTAACCCCAAATCTAAACCTAACCCCAAATCTAAGCCCAAATCTAAACCTAAAATCTAAACCTAATCCCAAATCTAAACCTAAAATCTAAACCTAACACCAAATCTAAACCTAAAATCTAAACCTAACACCAAATCTAAACCTAACCCCAAATCTAAACCTAACCCCAAATCTAAGCCCAAATCTAAACCTAAAATCTAAACCTAACCCCAAATCTAAACCTAAAATCTAAACCTAACACCAAATCTAAACCTAACCCCAACCCCTAACCCCAAATCTAAACCTAACCCGAAATCTAAACCTAACCCCAAATCTAAACCTAAAATCTAAACCTAACCCCAAATCTAAACCAAAAATCTAAACCTAACCCCAAATCTAAACCTAAAATCTAAACCTAAAATCTAAACCTAACCTAAAATCTAAACCTAACCCCAAATCTAAACCTAAAATCTAAACCTAACCCCAAATCTAAACCTAACCCCAAATCTAAACCTAAAATCTAAACCTAACACCAAATCTAAAACTAACCCCAAATCTAAACCTAAAATCTAAACCTAAAATCTAAACCTAACCCCAAATCTAAACCTAAAATCTAAACCTAACCCCAAATCTAAACCTAAAATCTAAACCTAACCCGAAATCTAAACCTTAAATCTAAACCTAACCCCAAATCTAAACCTAAAATCTAAACCTAAAATCTAAACCTAACCCCAAATCTAAACCTAACCCCAAATCTAAACCTAAAATCTAAACCTAACCCCAAATCTAAACCTAACCCCAAATCTAAACCTAACCCCAAATCTAAACCTAAAATCTAAACCGAAATCTAAACCTAAAATCTAAACCTAACCCCAAATCTAAACCTAACCCCAAATCTAAACCTAAAATCTAAACCTAACCCCAAATCTAAACCTAAAATCTAAACCTAAAATCTAAACCTAACCCCAAATCTAAACCTAACCCCAAATCTAAACCTAAAATCTAAACCTAACCCCAAATCTAAACCGAAAATCTAAACCTAACCCCAAATCTAAACCTAACACCAAATCTAAACCTAACCCCACATCTAACCCCAAATCTAAACCTAACCTCAAATCTAAACCTAAAATCTAAACCTAACCCCAAATCTAAACCTAACCCCAAATATAAACCTAAAATCTAAACCTAACCCCAAATCTAAACCTAAAATCTAAACCTAACCCCAAATCTAAACCTAAAATCTAAACCTAACACCAAATCTAAACCTAACCCCAAATCTAAACCTAACCCCAAATCTAAACCTAAAATGTAAACCTAACCCCAAATCTAAACCTAACCCCAAATCTAAACCTAAAATCTAAACCTAACCCCAAATCTAAACCTAAAATCTAAACCTAACCCCAAATCTAAACCAAAAATCTAAACCTAACCCCAAATCTAAACTTAACCCCAAATCTAAACCTAACCTAAAATCTAAACCTAACCCCAAATCTAAACCTAAAATCTAAACCTAACCTCAAATCTAAACCTAAAATCTAAACCTAACCCCAAATCTAAACCTAACCCCAAATCTAAACCTAAAATCTAAACCTAACACCAAATCTAAACCTAACCCCAAATCTAAACCTAACCCCAAATCTTAGCCCAAATCTAAACCTAAAATCTAAAACTAATCCCAAATCTAAACCTAAAATCTAAACCTAACCCCAAATCTAAACCTAAAATCTAAACCTAACACCAAATCTAAACCTAAAATCTAAACCTAAAATCTAAACCTAACCCCAAAACTAAACCTAACCCCAACCCCTAACCCCAAATCTAAACCTAACCCCAAATCTAAACCTAACCCCAAATCTAAACCTAAAATCTAAACCTAACCCCAAATCTAAACCTAACCCCAAATCTAAACCTAACCCCAAATCTAAGCCCAAATCTTAACCTAAAATCTAAACCTAACCCCAAATCTAAACCTAAAATCTAAACCTAACCCCAAATCTAAACCTAAAATCTAAACCTAACACCAAATCTAAACCTAACCCCAAATCTAAACCTAACCCCAAATCTAACCACAAATCTAAACCTAACCGCAAATCTAAACCTAAAATCTAAACCTAACCCCAAATCTAAACCTAACCCCAAATCTAAACCTAAAATCTAAACCTAACCCCAAATCTAAACCTAAAATCTAAACCTAACCCCAAATCTAAACCTAACCCCAAATCTAAACCTAACCCCAAATCTAACCCCAAATCTAAACCTAACCCCAAATCTAAACCTAAAATCTAAACCTAACCCCAAATCTAAACCTAACCCCAAATCTAAACCTAACCCCAAATCTAAACCCCAAAGCTAAACCTAACCCCAAATCTAAACCCCAAAGCTAAACCTAACCCCAAATCTAAACCGAAAATCTAAACCTAACCCCAAATCTAAACCTAAAATCTAAACCTAACCCCAAATCTAAACCTAAAATCTAAACCTAACCCCAAATCTAACCCAAATCTAAACCTAAAATCTAAACCTAATCCCAAATGTAAACCTAAAATCTAAACCTAACCCCAAATCTAAACCAAAAATCTAAACCTAACCCCAAATCTAAACCTAAAATCTAAGCCTAACCCCAAATGTAAACCTAAAATCTAAACCTAAACCCAAATCTAAACCTCACCCCAAATCTAAACCTAAAATCTAAACCTAACCCCAAATCTAAACCTAAAATCTAAACCTAACCCCAAATCTAAACCTAACCCCAAATCTAAACCTAAAATCTAAACCTAACCCCAAATCTAAACCTAACCCCAAATCTAAACCTAAAATCTAAACCTAACCCCAAATCTAAACCTAAAATCTAAACCTAACCCCAAATCTAAACCTAAAATTTAAGCCTAACCCCAAATCTAAACCTAAAATCTAAACCTAAGCCCAAATCTAAACCTAACCTCAAATCTAAACCGAAAATCTAAACCTAACCCCAAATCTAAACCTAAAATCTAAACCTAACCCCAAATCTAAACCTAAAATCTAAACCTAACCTAAAATCTAAACCTAACACCAAATCTAAACCTAAAATCTGAACCTAAAATCTAAACCTAACCCCAAATCTAAACCTAAAATATAAACCTAACCCCAAATCTAAACCTAAAATCTAAACCTAACCCCAAATCTAAACCTAACCCCAAATCTAAACCCCAAATCTAAACCTAACCCCAAATCTAAACCGAAAATCTAAACCTAACCCCAAATCTAAACCTAAAATCTAAACCTAACCACAAATCTAAACCTAAAATCTAAACCTAACCCCAAATCTAAACCTAACCCCAAATCTAAACCCCAAATCTAAACCTAACCCCAAATCTAAACCGAAAATCTAAACCTAACCCCAAATCTAAACCTAAAATCTAAACCTAACCCCAAATCTAAACCTAACCCCAAATCTAAACCTAAAATCTAAACCTAACCCCAAATCTAACCCAAATGTAAACCTAAAATCTAAACCTAACCCCAAATCTAAACCTAAAATCTAAACCTAACCCCAAATCTAAACCTAAAATCTAAACCTAACCCCAAATCTAAACTTAAAATCTAAGCCTAACCCCAAATCTAAACCTAAAATCTAAACCTAACCCCAAATCTAAACCTAACCCCAAATCTAAACCTGACCCCAAATCTAAACCTAAAATCTAAACCTAACCCCAAATCTAAACCTAAAATCTAAACCTAACCCCAAATCTAAACCGAAAATCTAAACCTAACACCAAATCTAAACCGAAAATCTAAACCTAAAATCTAAACCTAAAATCTAAACCTAAAATCTAAACCTAACCCCAAATCTAAACCTAAAATCTAAACCTAACCCCAAATCTAAACCTAAAATCTAAACCTAACCCCAAATCTAAACCTAACCCCAAATCTAAACCTAAAATCTAAACCTAACCCCAAATCTAAACCTAACCCCAAATCTAAACCTAAAATCTAAACCTAACCCCAAATCTAAACCTAACCCCAAATCTAAACCTAACCCCAAATCTAAACCTAAAATCTAAACCTAACCCCAAATCTAAACCTAAAATCTAAACCTAACCTAAAATCTAAACCTAACCCCAAATCTAAACCAAAAATCTAAACCTAACCCCAAATCTAATCCTAAAATCTAAACCTAACCCCAAATCTAGACCTAAAATCTAAACCTAACCCCAAATCTAAACCTAAAATCTAAACCTAAAATCTAAACCTAACCCCAAATCTAAACCTAACCCCAAATCTAAACCTAAAATCTAAACCTAACCCCAAATCTAAACCTAACCCCAAATCTAAACCTAAAATCTAAACCTAACCCCAAATCTAAACCTAACCCCAAATCTAAAACTAACCCCAAATCTAAACCTAAAATCTAAACCTAAAATCTAAACCTAACCCCAAATCTAAACCTAAAATCTAAACCTAACCCCAAATCTAAACCTAAAATCTAAACCTAACCCCAAATCTAAACCTAACCCCAAATCTAAACCTAAAATCTAAACCTAACCCCAAATCTAAACCTAAAATCTAAACCTAACCCCAAATCTAACCTAAAATCTAAACCTAACACCAAATCTAAACCTAACCCCAAATCTAAACCAAACCCCAAATCTAACCCCAAATCTAAACCTAAAATCTAAACCTAACCTCAAATCTAAACCTAAAATCTAAACCTAACCCCAAATCTAAACCTAACCCCAAATCTAAACCTAAAATCTAAACCTAACCCCAAATCTAAACCTAAAATCTAAACCTAACACCAAATCTAAACCTAACCCCAAATCTAAACCTAACCCCAAATCTAAACCTAACCCCAAATCTAAGACCAAATCTAAACCTAAAATCTAAACCTAATCCCAAATCTAAACCTAAAATCTAAACCTAACCCCAAATCTAAACCTAAAATCTACACCTAACACCAAATCTAAACCTAACCCCAAATCTAAACCTAACCCCAAATCTAAGCCCAAATCTAAACCTAAAATCTAAACCTAACCCCAAATCTAAACCTAAAATCTAAACCTAACACCAAATCTAAACCTAACCCCAACCCCTAACCCCAAATCTAAACCTAACCCCAAATCTAAACCTAACCCCAAATCTAAACCTAAAATCTAAACCTAACCCCAAATCTAAACCTAACTCCAAATCTAAACCAAAAATCTAAACCTAACCCCAAATCTAAACCTAAAATCTAAACCTAAAATCTAAACCTAACCTAAAATCTAAACCTAACCCCAAATCTAAACCGAAAATCTAAACCTGACCCCAAATCTAAACCTAACCCCAAATCTAAAACCTAAAATCTAAACCTAACACCAAATCTAAACCTAGCCCCAAATCTAAACCTAAAATCTAAACCTAAAATCTAAACCTAACCCCAAATCTAAACCTAAAATCTAAACCTAACACCAAATCTAAACCTAAAATCTAAACCTAACACGAAATCTAAACCTAAAATCTAAACCTAACCCCAAATCTAAACCTAACCCCAAATCTAAACCTAAAATCTAAACCTAACCCCAAATCTAAACCTAACCCCAAATCTAAACCTAAAATCTAAACCTAACCCCAAATCTAAACCTAACCCCAAATCTAAACCTAACCCCAAATCTAAACCTAAAATCTAAACCTAACCCCAAATCTAAACCTAAAATCTAAACCTAACCCCAAAACTAAACCGAAAATCTAAACCTAACCCCAAATCTAAACCGAAAATCTAAACCTAACACCAAATCTAAACCTAACCCCAAATCTAAACCTAACCCCAAATCTAACCCCAAATCTAAACCCCAAATCTAAACCTAACCTCAAATCTAAACCTAAAATTTAAACCTAACCCCAAATCTAAACCTAACCCCAAATCTAAACCTAAAATCTAAACCTAACCCCAAATCTAAACCTAACCCCAAATCTAAACCTAAAATCTAAACCTAACCCCAAATCTAAACCTAAAATCTAAACCTAACCCCAAATCTAAACCTAACCCCAAATCTAAACCTAAAATCTAAACCTAACCCCAAATCTAAACCTAAAATCTAAACCTAACCCCAAATCTAAACCTAACCCCAAATCTAAACCTAACCCCAAATCTAAACCTAAAATCTAAACCTAAAATCTAAACCTAACCCCAAATCTAAACCTAAAATCTAAACCTAACCCCAAATCTAAACCTAACCCCAAATCTAAACCTAAAATCTAAACCTAACCCCAAATCTAAACCTAAAATCTAAACCTAACCCCAAATCTAAACCAAAAATCTAAACCTAACACCAAATCTAAACCTAACCCCAAATCTAAACCTAACCCCAAATCTAACCCCAAATCTAAACCTAAAATCTAAACCTAACCTCAAATCTAAACCTAAAATCTAAACCTAACCCCAAATCTAAACCTAACCCCAAATCTAAACCTAACCCCAAATCTAAGCCCAAATCTAAAACTAAAATCTAAACCTAATCCCAAATCTAAACCTAAAATCTAAACCTAACCCCAAATCTAAACCTAACCCCAAATCTAAACCTAAAATCTAAACCTAACCCTAAATCTAAACCTAAAATCTAAACCTAACCCCAAATCTAAACCTAACCCCAAATCTAAACCTAACCCCAAATCTAAGCCCAAATCTAAACCTAAAATCTAAACCTAATCCCAAATCTAAACCTAAAATCTAAACCTAACCCCAAATCTAAACCTAAAATCTAAACCTAACACCAAATCTAAACCTAACCCCAAATCTAAACCTAAAATCTAAACCTAACCCCAAATCTAAACCTAACCCCAAATCTAAACCTAACTCCAAATCTAAGCCCAAATCTAAACCTAAAATCTAAACCTAACCCCAAATCTAAACCTAAAATCTAAACCTAACCCCAAATCTAAACCTAAAATCTAAACCTAACCCCAAATCTAAACCTAACCCCAAATCTAAACCTAAATTCTAAACCTAACCCCAAATCTAAACCTAAAATCTAAACCTAACACCAAATCTAAACCGAAAATCTAAACCTAACCCCAAATCTAAACCTAACCCCAAATCTAAACCTAACCCCAAATCTAAACCTAAAATCTAAACCTAACCCCAAATATAAACCTAAAATCTAAACCTAACCCCAAATCTAAACCAAAAATCTAAACCTAACCCCAAATCTAAACCTAAAATCTAAACCTAACCCCAAATCTAAACCTAACCCCAAATCTAAACCTAACCCCAAATCTAACCCCAAATCTAAACCTAACCGCAAATCTAAACCTAAAATCTAAACCTAACCCCAAATCTAAACCTAACCCCAAATCTAAACCTAAAATCTAAACCTAACCCCAAATCTAAACCTAAAATCTAAACCTAACACCAAATCTAAACCTAACCCCAAATCTAAACCTAACCCCAAATCTAAACCTAACCCCAAATCTAAGCCCAAATCTAAACCTAAAATCTAAACCTAATCCCAAATCTAAACCTAACCCCAAATCTAAACCTAACCCCAAATCTAAGCCCAAATCTAAACCTAAAATCTAAACCTAACCCCAAATCTAAACCTAAAATCTAAACCTAACACCAAATCTAAACCTAACCCCAAATCTAAACCTAACCCCAAATCTAAACCTAACCCCAAATCTAAGCCCAAATCTAAACCTAAAATCTAAACCTAACCCCAAATCTAAACCTAAAATCTAAACCTAACCCCAAATCTAAACCTAACCCCAAATCTAAACCTAAAATCTAAACCTAACCCCAAATCTAAACCTAACCCCAAATCTAAACCTAAAATCTAAACCTAACCCCAAATCTAAACCTAAAATCTAAACCTAACCCCAAATCTAAACCTAAAATTTAAGCCTAACCCCAAATCTAAACCTAAAATCTAAACCTAAGCCCAAATCTAAACCTAACCTCAAATCTAAACCGAAAATCTAAACCTAACCCCAAATCTAAACCTAAAATCTAAACCTAACCCCAAATCTAAACCTAAAATTTAAACCTAACCTAAAATCTAAACCTAACCCAAATCTAAACCTAAAATCTAAACCTAAAATCTAAACCTAACCCCAAATCTAAACCAAAAATCTAAACCTAACCCCAAATCTAAACCTAAAATCTAAACCTAACCCCAAATCTAAACCTAACCCCAAATCTAAACCTAACCCCAAATCTAACCCCAAATCTAAACCTAACCGCAAATCTAAACCTAAAATCTAAACCTAACCCCAAATCTAAACCTAACCCCAAATCTAAACCTAAAATCTAAACCTAACCCCAAATCTAAACCTAAAATCTAAACCTAACACCAAATCTAAACCTAATCCCAAATCTAAACCTAAAATCTAAACCTAACCCCAAATCTAAACCTAAAATCTAAACCTAACACCAAATCTAAACCTAACCCCAAATCTAAACCTAACCCCAAATCTAAACCTAACCCCAAATCTAAGCCCAAATCTAAACCTAAAATCTAAACCTAACCCCAAATCTAAACCTAAAATGTAAACCTAACACCAAATCTAAACCTAACCCCAACCCCTAACCCCAAATCTAAACCTAACCCCAAATCTAAACCTAACCCCAAATGTAAACCTAAAATCTAAACCTAACCCCAAATCTAAACCTAACCCCAAATCTAAACCAAAAATCTAAACCTAACCCCAAATCTAAACCTAAAATCTAAACCTAAAATCTAAACCTAACCCCAAATCTATACCTAAAATCTAAACCTAACCCCAAATCTAAACCTAACCCCAAATCTAAACCTAAAATCTAAACCTAACACCAAATCTAAACCTAGCCCCAAATCTAAACCTAAAATCTAAACCTAACCCCAAATCTAAACCTAAAATCTAAACCTAACCCGAAATCTAAACCTAAAATCTAAACCTAACCCCAAATCTAAACCTAACCCCAAATCTAAACCTAAAATCTAAACCTAACCCCAAATCTAAACCTAAAATCTAAACCTAACCCCAAATCTAAACCTAACCCCAAATCTAAACCTAAAATCTAAACCTAACCCCAAATCTAAACCTAAAATCTAAACCTAACCCCAAATCTAAACCTAACCCGAAATCTAAACCTAACCCGAAATCTAAACCTAAAATCTAAACCTAAAATCTAAACCTAACCCCAAATCTAAACCTAAAATCTAAACCTAACCCCAAATCTAAACCTAACCCCAAATCTAAACCTAAAATCTAAACCTAACCCCAAATCTAAACCTAAAATCTAAACCTAACCCCAAATCTAAACCAAAAATCTAAACCTAACCCCAAATCTAAACCTAACCCCAAATCTAACCCCAAATCTAAACCTAAAATCTAAACCTAACCTCAAATCTAAACCTAAAATCTAAACCTAACCCCAAATCTAAACCTAACCCCAAATCTAAACCTAAAATCTAAACCTAACCCCAAATCTAAACCTAAAATCTAAACCTAACACCAAATCTAAACCTAACCCCAAATCTAAACCTAACCCCAAATCTAAGCCCAAATCTAAACCTAAAATCTAAACCTAATCCCAAATCTAAACCTAAAATCTAAACCTAACCCCAAATCTAAACCTAAAATCTAAACCTAACACCAAATCTAAACCTAAAATCTAAACCTAACACCAAATCTAAACCTAAACCCAAATCTAAACCTAATCCCAAATCTAACCCCAAATCTAAACCTAACCCCAAATCTAAACCTAAAATCTAAACCTAACCCCAAATCTAAACCTAACCCCAAATCTAAACCTAAAATCTAAACCTAACCCCAAATCTAAACCTAAAATCTAAACCTAACCCCAAATCTAAACCTAACCCCAAATCTAAACCTAACCCCAAATCTAAACCTAAAATCTAAACCTAACCCCAAATCTAAACATAAAATCTAAACCTAACCCCAAATCTAAACCTAAAATCTAAACCTAACCCCAAATCTAAACCAAAAATCTAAACCTAACCCCAAATCTAAACCTAAAATCTAAACCTAACCCCAAATCTAAACCTAACCCCAAATCTAAACCTAACCCCAAATCTAAACCTAACCCCAAATCTAAACCTAAAATCTAAACCTAACCCCAAATCTAAACCTAAAATCTAAACCTAACCCCAAATCTAAACCTAACCCCAAATCTAAACCTAAAATCTAAACCTAACACCAAATCTAAACCTAACCCCAAATCTAAACCTAACCCCAAATCTAAACCTAACCCCAAATCTAAGCCCAAATCTAAACCTAAAATCTAAACCTAATCCCAAATCTAAACCTAAAATCTAAACCTAACCCCAAATCTAAACCTAAAATCTAAACCTAACACCAAATCTAAACCTAACCCCAAATCTAAACCTAACCCCAAATCTAAACCTAACCCCAAATCTAAGCCCAAATCTAAACCTAAAATCTAAACCTAACCCCAAATCTAAACCTAAAATCTAAACCTAACACCAAATCTAAACCTAACCCCAACCCCTAACCCCAAATCTAAACCTAACCCCAAATCTAAACCTAACCCCAAATCTAAACCTAAAATCTAAACCTAACCCCAAATCTAAACCTAACCCCAAATCTAAACCAAAAATCTAAACCTAACCCCAAATCTAAACCTAAAATCTAAACCTAAAATCTAAACCTAACCTAAAATCTAAACCTAACCCCAAATCTAAACCTAAAATCTAAACCTAACCCCAAATCTAAACCTAACCCCAAATCTAAACCTAAAATCTAAACCTAACACCAAATCTAAACCTAACCCCAAATCTAAACCTAACCCAAAATCTAAACCTAAAATCTAAACCTAACCCCAAATCTAAACCTAAAATCTAAACCTAACCCCAAATCTAAACCTAAAATCTAAACCTAACCCCAAATCTAAACCTAAAATCTAAACCTAAAATCTAAACCTAAACCCAAATCTAAACCTAACCCCAAATCTAAACCTAAAATCTAAACCTAACCCCAAATCTAAACCTAACCCCAAATCTAAACCTAAAATCTAAACCTAACCCCAAATCTAAACCTAACCCCAAATCTAAACCTAAAATCTAAACCTAACCCCAAATCTAAACCTAAAATATAAACCTAACCCCAAATCTAAACCTAACCCCAAATCTAAACCTAAAATCTAAACCTAACCCCAAATCTAAACCTAAAATCTAAACCTAACCCCAAATCTAAACCTAACCCCAAATCTAAAACTAAAATCTAAACCTAACCCCAAATATAAACCTAACCCCAAATCTAAACCTAACCCCAAATCTAAACCTAAAATCTAAACCTAAAATCTAAACCTAACCCCAAATCTAAACCTAAAATCTAAACATAACCCCAAATCTAAACCTAACCCCAAATCTAAACCTAAAATCTAAACCTAACCCCAAATTTAAACCTAAAATCTAAACTTAACCCCAAGTCTAAACCAAAAATCTAAACCTAACACCAAATCTAAACCTAACCCCAAATCTAAACCTAACCCCAAATCTAACCCCAAATCTAAACCTAAAATCTAAACCTAACCTCAAATCTAAACCTAAAATCTAAACCTAACCCCAAATCTAAACCTAACCCAAATCTAAACCTAAAATCTAAACCTAACCCCAAATCTAAACCTAAAATCTAAACCTAACACCAAATCTAAACCTAACCCCAAATCTAAACCTAACCCCAAATCTAAGCCGAAATCTAAACCTAAAATCTAAACCTAATCCCAAATCTAAACCTAAAATCTAAACCTAACCCCAAATCTAAACCTAAAATCTAAACCTAACACCAAATCTAAACCTAACCCCAAATCTAAACCTAAAATCTAAACCTAACCCCAAATCTAAACCTAACCCCAACCCCTAACCCCAAATCTAAACCTAACCCCAAATCTAAACCTAACCCCAAATCTAAACCGAAAATCTAAACCTAATCCCAAATCTAAACCTAACCCCAAATCTAAACCTAACCCCAAATCTAAGCCTAAATCTAAACCTAAAATCTAAACCTAACCCCAAATCTAAACCTAAAATCTAAACCTAACCCCAAATCTAAACCTAAAATCTAAACCTAACACCAAATCTAAACCTAACCCCAAATCTAAACCTAACCCCAAATCTAACCCCAAATCTAAACCTAACCCCAAATCTAACCCTAAAATCTAAACCTAACCCCAAATCTAAACCTAAAATCTAAACCTAACCCCAAATCTAAACCTAACTCCAAATCTAAACCTAACCCCAAATCTAACCCCAAATCTAAACCTAACCCCAAATCTAAACCTAAAATCTAAACCTAACCCCAAATCTAAACCTAAAATCTAAACCTAACCCCAAATCTAAACCAAAAATCTAAACCTAACCCCAAATCTAAACCTAAATTCTAAACCTAACCCCAAATCTAAACCTAACCCCAAATCTAAACCTAAGCCCAAATCTAAACCTAAAATCTAAACCTAACCCCAAATCTAAACCTAAAATCTAAAACTAACCCCAAATCTAAACCTAACCCCAAATCTAAACCTAAAATCTAAACCTAACCCCAAATCTAAACCTAAAATCTAAACCTAACTCCAAATCTAAACCTAACCCCAAATCTAAACCTAACCCCAAATCTAAACCCCAAATCTAAACCTAACCCCAAATCTAAACCGAAAATCTAAACCTAACCCCAAATCTAAACCTAAAATCTAAACCTAACCCCAAATCTAAACCTAACCCCAAATCTAAACCTAACCCCAAATCTAAACCTAAAATCTAAACCTAACCCCAAATCTAAACCTAACCCCAAATCTAACCCAAATCTAAACCTAAAATCTAAACCTAACCCCAAATCTAAACCTAAAATCTAAACCTAACCCCAAATCTAAACCTAAAATCTAAGCCTAACCCCAAATCTAAACCTAAAATCTAAACCTAAACCCAAATCTAAACCTAAAATCTAAACCTAAACCCAAATCTAAACCTAACCCCAAATCTAAACCTAAAATCTAAACCTAACCCCAAATCTAAACCTAAAATCTAAACCTAACCCCAAATCTAAACCTAACCCCAAATCTAAACCTAAAATCTAAACCTAACCCCAAATCTAAACCTAAAATCTAAACCTAACCCCAAATCTAAACCTAACCCCAAATCTAAACCTAAAATCTGAACCTAACCCCAAATCTAAACCTAAAATCTAAACCTAACCCCAAATCTAAACCTAAAATTTAAGCCTAACCCCAAATCTAAACCTAAAATCTAAACCTAACCCCAAATCTAAACCTAACCTCAAATCTTAACCAAAAATCTAAACCTAACCCCAAATCTAAACCTAAAATCTAAACCTAACCCCAAATCTAAACCTAAAATCTAAACCTAACCTAAAATCTAAACCTAACCTCAAATCTAAACCTAAAATCTAAACCTAACCCCAAATCTAAACCTAACCCCAAATCTAAACCTAAAATCTAAACCTAACCCCAAATCTAAACCGAAAATCTAAACCTAACCCCAAATCTAAACCTAACCCCAAATCTAAACCAAAAATCTAAACCTAACCCCAAATCTAAACCTAACCCGAAATCTAAACCTAAAATCTAAACCTAACCCCAAATCTAAACCTAAAATCTAAACCTAAAATCTAAACCTAACCCCAAATCTAAACCTAAAATCTGAACCTAACCCCAAGTCTAAACCTAAAATCTAAACCTAACCCCAAATCTAACCCCAAATCTAAACCTAAAATCTAAACCTAACCTCAAATCTAAACCTAAAATCTAAACCTAACCCCAAATCTAAACCTAACCCCAAATCTAAACCTAAAATCTAAACCTAACCCCAAATCTAAACCTAAAATCTAAACCTAACACCAAATCTAAACCTAACCCCAAATCTAAACCTAACCCCAAATCTAAGCCCAAATCTAAACCTAAAATCTAAACCTAATCCCAAATCTAAACCTAAAATCTAAACCTAACCCCAAATCTAAACCTAAAATCTAAACCTAACACCAAATCTAAACCTAACCCCAAATCTAAACCTAACCCCAAATCTAAACCTAACCCCAAATCTAAGCCCAAATCTAAACCTAAAATCTAAACCTAACCCCAAATCTAAACCTAAAATCTAAACCTAACACCAAATCTAAACCTAACCCCAAATCTAAACCAAAAATCTAAACCTAACCCCAAATCTAAATCTAAAATCTAAATTTAAAATCTAAATCTAAACTAAAATCTAAACCTAACCCCAAATCTAAACCTAAAATCTAAACCTAACCCCAAATCTAAACCTAACCCCAAATCTAAACCTAAAATCTAAACCTAACACCAAATCTAAACCTAGCCCCAAATCTAAACCTAAAATCTAAACCTAAAATCTAAACCTAACCCCAAATCTAAACCTAATATCTAAACCTAACCCCAAATCTAAACCTAAAATCTAAACCTAACCCGAAATCTAAACCTAAAATCTAAACCTAACCCCAAATCTAAACCTAACCCCAAATCTAAACCTAAAATCGAAACCTAACCCCAAATCTAAACCTAACCCCAAATCTAAACCTAAAATCTAAACCTAACCCCAAATCTAAACCTAACCCCAAATCTAAACCTAAAATCTAAACCTAACCCCAAATCTAAACCTAAAATCTAAACCTAACCCCAAATCTAAACCTAAAATCTAAACCTAACCCCAAATCTAAACCGAAAATCTAAACCTAACCCCAAATCTAAACCGAAAATCTAAACCTAACACCAAATCTAAACCTAACCCCAAATCTAAACCTAAACCCAAATCTAACCCCAAATCTAAACCCCAAATCTAAACCTAACCTCAAATCTAAACCTAAAATCTAAACCTAACCCCAAATCTAAACCTAACCCCAAATCTAAACCTAAAATCTAAACCTAACCCCAAATCTAAACCTAAAATCTAAACCTAAACCCAAATCTAAACCTAACCCCAAATCTAAACCTAAAATCTAAACCTAACCCCAAATCTAAACCTAAAATCTAAACCTAACCCCAAATCTAAACCTAAAATCTAAACCTAACCCCAAATCTAAACCTAACCCCAAATCTAAACCTAAAATCTAAACCTAACCCCAAATCTAAACCTAAAATCTAAACCTAACCCCAAATCTAAACCAAAAATTTAACCTAACCCCAAATCTATACCTAAAATCCAAACCTTAGCCCAAATCTAAACATAACCCCAAATCTAAAACTAAACCTAAATCTAAACCGAAAATCTAAACCTAACCCCAAATCTAAACCTAAAATCTAAACCTAACCCCAAATCTAAACCTAACCCCAAATGTAAACCTAAAATCTAAACCTAACCCCAAATCTAAACCTAAAATCTAAACCTAACACCAAATCTAAACCTAACCCCAAATCTAAACCTAACCCCAAATCTAAACCTAACCCCAAATCTAAGCCCAAATCTAAACCTAAAATCTAAACCTAATCCCAAATCTAAACCTAAAATCTAAACCTAACCCCAAATCTAAACCTAAAATCTAAACCTAACTCCAAATCTAAACCTAAACCCAAATCTAAACCTAACCCCAAATCTAAACCTAACCCCAAATCTAAGCACAAATCTAAACCTAAAATCTAAACCTAACCCCAAATCTAAACCTAAAATCTAAACCTAACCCCAAATCTAAACCTAAAATCTAAACCTAACCCCAAATCTAAACCTAAAATCTAAACCTAACCCCAAATCTAAACCTAACCCCAAATCTAAACCTAACCCCAAATCTAAACCTAAAATCTAAACCTAACCCCAAATCTAAACCTAAAATCTAAACCTAACCCCAAATCTAAACCTAACCCCAAATCTAAATCTAAAATCTAAACCTAACCCCAAATCTAAACCTAAAATCTAAACCTAACACCAAATCTAAACCTAACCCCAAATCTAAACCTAACCCCAAATCTAAGCCCAAATCTAAACCTAAAATCTAAACCTAATCCCAAATCTAAACCTAAAATCTAAACATAACCCCAAATCTAAACCTAAAATCTAAACCTAACACCAAATCTAAACCTAACCCCAAATCTAAACCTAACCCCAAATCTAAACCTAACCCCAAATCTAAGCCCAAATCTAAACCTAAAATCGAAACCTAACCCCAAATCTAAACCTAAAATCTAAACCTAACCCCAAATCTAAACCTAAAATCTAAACCTAACCCCAAATCTAAACCTAAAATCTAAGCCTAACCCCAAATCTAAACCTAAAATCTAAACCTAAACCCAAATCTAAACCTAAAATCTAAACCTAACCCCAAATCTAAACCTAACCCCAAATCTAAACCTAACCACAAATCTAACCCCAAATCTAAACCTAAAATCTAAACCTAACCTAAAATCTAAACCTAACCCCAAATCTAAACCTAAAATCTAAACCTAACCCCAAATCTAAACCTAAAATCTAAACCTAACTCCAAATCTAAACCTAAAATCTAAACCTAACCTAAAATCTAAACCTAACCCCAAATCTAAACCTAAAATCTAAACCTAACCCCAAATCTAAACCGAAAATCTAAACCTAACCCCAAATCTAAACCTAAAATCTAAACCTAACCTAAAATCTAAACCTAACCCCAAATCTAAACCTAAAATCTAAACCTAAAATCTAAACCTAACCCCAAATCTAAACCTAAAATCTAAACCTAACCCCAAATCTAAATCGAAAATCTAAACCTAACCCCAAATCTAAACCTAAAATCTAAACCTAACCCCAAATCTAAACCTAACCCCAAATCTAAACCAAAAATCTAAACCTAACCCCAAATCTAAACCTAAAATCTAAACCTAAAATCTAAACCTAACCTAAAATCTAAACCTAACCCCAAATCTAAACCTAAAATCTAAACCTAACCCCAAATCTAAACCTAAAATCTAAACCTAACACCAAATCTAAACTGAAAATCTAAACCTAACCCCAAATCTAAACCTAAAATCTAAACCTAACCCCAAATCTAAACCTAACCTAAAATCTAAACCTAACCCCAAATCTAAACCTAAAATCTAAACCTAACCCGAAATCTAAACCTAAAATCTAAACCTAACCCCAAATCTAAACCTAAAATCTAAACCTAAAATCTAAACCTAACCCCAAATCTAAACCTAACCCCAAATCTAAACCTAAAATCTAACCCTAACCCCAAATCTAAACCTAAAATCTAAACCTAACCCCAAATCTAAACCAAAAATCTAAACCTAACCCCAAATCTAAACCTAAAATCGAAACCTAACCCCAAATCTAAACCTAACCCCAAATCTAAACCTAAAATCTAAACCTAACCCCAAATCTAAACCTAACCCCAAATCTAAACCTAAAATCTAAACCTAACCCCAAATCTAAACCTAAAATCTAAACCTAACCCCAAATCTAAACCTAAAATCTAAACCTAACCCCAAATCTAAACCGAAAATCTAAACCTAACCCCAAATCTAAACCGAAAATCTAAACCTAACACCAAATCTAAACCTAACCCCAAATCTAAACCTAAACCCAAATCTAACCCCAAATCTAAACCCCAAATCTAAACCTAACCTCAAATCTAAACCTAAAATCTAAACCTAACCCCAAATCTAAACCTAACCCCAAATCTAAACCTAAAATCTAAACCTAACCCCAAATCTAAACCTAAAATCTAAACCTAAACCCAAATCTAAACCTAACCCCAAATCTAAACCTAAAATCTAAACCTAACCCCAAATCTAAACCTAAAATCTAAACCTAACCCCAAATCTAAACCTAAAATCTAAACCTAACCCCAAATCTAAACCTAACCCCAAATCTAAACCTAAAATCTAAACCTAACCCCAAATCTAAACCTAAAATCTAAACCTAACCCCAAATCTAAACCAAAAATTTAACCTAACCCCAAATCTATACCTAAAATCCAAACCTTAGCCCAAATCTAAACATAACCCCAAATCTAAAACTAAACCTAAATCTAAACCGAAAATCTAAACCTAACCCCAAATCTAAACCTAAAATCTAAACCTAACCCCAAATCTAAACCTAACCCCAAATGTAAACCTAAAATCTAAACCTAACCCCAAATCTAAACCTAAAATCTAAACCTAACACCAAATCTAAACCTAACCCCAAATCTAAACCTAACCCCAAATCTAAACCTAACCCCAAATCTAAGCCCAAATCTAAACCTAAAATCTAAACCTAATCCCAAATCTAAACCTAAAATCTAAACCTAACCCCAAATCTAAACCTAAAATCTAAACCTAACTCCAAATCTAAACCTAAACCCAAATCTAAACCTAACCCCAAATCTAAACCTAACCCCAAATCTAAGCACAAATCTAAACCTAAAATCTAAACCTAACCCCAAATCTAAACCTAAAATCTAAACCTAACCCCAAATCTAAACCTAAAATCTAAACCTAACCCCAAATCTAAACCTAAAATCTAAACCTAACCCCAAATCTAAACCTAACCCCAAATCTAAACCTAACCCCAAATCTAAACCTAAAATCTAAACCTAACCCCAAATCTAAACCTAAAATCTAAACCTAACCCCAAATCTAAACCTAACCCCAAATCTAAATCTAAAATCTAAACCTAACCCCAAATCTAAACCTAAAATCTAAACCTAACACCAAATCTAAACCTAACCCCAAATCTAAACCTAACCCCAAATCTAAGCCCAAATCTAAACCTAAAATCTAAACCTAATCCCAAATCTAAACCTAAAATCTAAACATAACCCCAAATCTAAACCTAAAATCTAAACCTAACACCAAATCTAAACCTAACCCCAAATCTAAACCTAACCCCAAATCTAAACCTAACCCCAAATCTAAGCCCAAATCTAAACCTAAAATCGAAACCTAACCCCAAATCTAAACCTAAAATCTAAACCTAACCCCAAATCTAAACCTAAAATCTAAACCTAACCCCAAATCTAAACCTAAAATCTAAGCCTAACCCCAAATCTAAACCTAAAATCTAAACCTAAACCCAAATCTAAACCTAAAATCTAAACCTAACCCCAAATCTAAACCTAACCCCAAATCTAAACCTAACCACAAATCTAACCCCAAATCTAAACCTAAAATCTAAACCTAACCTAAAATCTAAACCTAACCCCAAATCTAAACCTAAAATCTAAACCTAACCCCAAATCTAAACCTAAAATCTAAACCTAACTCCAAATCTAAACCTAAAATCTAAACCTAACCTAAAATCTAAACCTAACCCCAAATCTAAACCTAAAATCTAAACCTAACCCCAAATCTAAACCGAAAATCTAAACCTAACCCCAAATCTAAACCTAAAATCTAAACCTAACCTAAAATCTAAACCTAACCCCAAATCTAAACCTAAAATCTAAACCTAAAATCTAAACCTAACCCCAAATCTAAACCTAAAATCTAAACCTAACCCCAAATCTAAATCGAAAATCTAAACCTAACCCCAAATCTAAACCTAAAATCTAAACCTAACCCCAAATCTAAACCTAACCCCAAATCTAAACCAAAAATCTAAACCTAACCCCAAATCTAAACCTAAAATCTAAACCTAAAATCTAAACCTAACCTAAAATCTAAACCTAACCCCAAATCTAAACCTAAAATCTAAACCTAACCCCAAATCTAAACCTAAAATCTAAACCTAACACCAAATCTAAACTGAAAATCTAAACCTAACCCCAAATCTAAACCTAAAATCTAAACCTAACCCCAAATCTAAACCTAACCTAAAATCTAAACCTAACCCCAAATCTAAACCTAAAATCTAAACCTAACCCGAAATCTAAACCTAAAATCTAAACCTAACCCCAAATCTAAACCTAAAATCTAAACCTAAAATCTAAACCTAACCCCAAATCTAAACCTAACCCCAAATCTAAACCTAAAATCTAACCCTAACCCCAAATCTAAACCTAAAATCTAAACCTAACCCCAAATCTAAACCAAAAATCTAAACCTAACCCCAAATCTAAACCTAAAATCTAAACCTAACCCCAAATCTAAACCGAAAATCTAAACCTAACCCCAAATCTAAACCGAAAATCTCAACCTAACACCAAATCTAAACCTAACCCCAAATCTAAACCTAACCCCAAATCTAACCCAAAATCTAAACCCCAAATCTAAACCTAACCTCAAATCTAAACCTAAAATCTAAACCTAACCCCAAATCTAAACCTAACCCCAAATCTAAACCTAAAATCTAAACCTAACCCCAAATCTAAACCTAAAATCTAAACCTAACCCCAAATCTAAACCTAACCCCAAATCTAAACCTAAAATCTAAACCTAACCCCAAATCTAAACCTAACCCCAAATCTAAACCTAACCCCAAATCTAAACCTAAAATCTAAACCTAACCCCAAATCTAAACCTAAAATCTAAACCTAACCCCAAATCTAAACCAAAAATCTAAACCTAACCCCAAATCTAAACCTAAAATCTAAACCTAACCCCAAATCTAAACCTAACCCCAAATCTAAACCTAACCCCAAATCTAAACCTAAAATCTAAACCTAACCCCAAATCTAAACCTAACCCCAAATCTAAACCTAACCCCAAATCTAAGCCCAAATCTAAACCTAAAATCTAAACCTAATCCCAAATCTAAACCTAAAATCTAAACCTAACCCCAAATCTAAACCTAAAATCTAAACCTAACACCAAATCTAAACCTAAAATCTAAACCTAACCCCAAATCTAAACCTAACCCCAAATCTAAGCCCAAATCTAAACCTAAAATCTAAACCTAACCCCAAATCTAAACCTAAAATCTAAACCTAACCCCAAATCTAAACCTAAAATCTAAACCTAACCCCAAATCTAAACCTAAAATCTAAGCCTAACCCCAAATCTAAACCTAACCCCAAATCTAAGCCCAAATCTAAACCTAAAATCTAAACCTAACCCCAAATCTAAACCTAAAATCTAAACCTAACACCAAATCTAAACCTAACCCCAAATCTAAACCAAAAATCTAAACCTAACCCCAAATCTAAATCTAAAATCTAAATTTAAAATCTAAATCTAAACTAAAATCTAAACCTAACCCCAAATCTAAACCTAAAATCTAAACCTAACCCCAAATCTAAACCTAACCCCAAATCTAAACTTAAATCTAAACCTAACACCAAATCTAAACCTAGCCCCAAATCTAAACCTAAAATCTAAACCTAAAATCTAAACCTAACCCCAAATCTAAACCTAATATCTAAACCTAACCCCAAATCTAAACGTAAAATCTAAACCTAACCCGAAATCTAAACCTAAAATCTAAACCTAACCCCAAATCTAAACCTAACCCCAAATCTAAACCTAAAATCGAAACCTAACCCCAAATCTAAACCTAACCCCAAATCTAAACCTAAAATCTAAACCTAACCCCAAATCTAAACCTAACCCCAAATCTAAACCTAAAATCTAAACCTAACCCCAAATCTAAACCTAAAATCTAAACCTAACCCCAAATCTAAACCTAAAATCTAAACCTAACCCCAAATCTAAACCGAAAATCTAAACCTAACCCCAAATCTAAACCGAAAATCTAAACCTAACACCAAATCTAAACCTAACCCCAAATCTAAACCTAAACCCAAATCTAACCCCAAATCTAAACCCCAAATCTAAACCTAACCTCAAATCTAAACCTAAAATCTAAACCTAACCCCAAATCTAAACCTAACCCCAAATCTAAACCTAAAATCTAAACCTAACCCCAAATCTAAACCTAAAATCTAAACCTAAACCCAAATCTAAACCTAACCCCAAATCTAAACCTAAAATCTAAACCTAACCCCAAATCTAAACCTAAAATCTAAACCTAACCCCAAATCTAAACCTAAAATCTAAACCTAACCCCAAATCTAAACCTAACCCCAAATCTAAACCTAAAATCTAAACCTAACCCCAAATCTAAACCTAAAATCTAAACCTAACCCCAAATCTAAACCAAAAATTTAACCTAACCCCAAATCTATACCTAAAATCCAAACCTTAGCCCAAATCTAAACATAACCCCAAATCTAAAACTAAACCTAAATCTAAACCGAAAATCTAAACCTAACCCCAAATCTAAACCTAAAATCTAAACCTAACCCCAAATCTAAACCTAACCCCAAATGTAAACCTAAAATCTAAACCTAACCCCAAATCTAAACCTAAAATCTAAACCTAACACCAAATCTAAACCTAACCCCAAATCTAAACCTAACCCCAAATCTAAACCTAACCCCAAATCTAAGCCCAAATCTAAACCTAAAATCTAAACCTAATCCCAAATCTAAACCTAAAATCTAAACCTAACCCCAAATCTAAACCTAAAATCTAAACCTAACTCCAAATCTAAACCTAACCCCAAATCTAAACCTAACCCCAAATCTAAACCTAACCCCAAATCTAAGCACAAATCTAAACCTAAAATCTAAACCTAACCCCAAATCTAAACCTAAAATCTAAACCTAAGCCCAAATCTAAACCTAAAATCTAAACCTAACCCCAAATCTAAACCTAAAATCTAAACCTAACCCCAAATCTAAACCTAACCCCAAATCTAAACCTAACCCCAAATCTAAACCTAAAATCTAAACCTAACCCCAAATCTAAACCTAAAATCTAAACCTAACCCCAAATCTAAACCTAACCCCAAATCTAAATCTAAAATCTAAACCTAACCCCAAATCTAAACCTAAAATCTAAACCTAACACCAAATCTAAACCTAACCCCAAATCTAAACCTAACCCCAAATCTAAGCCCAAATCTAAACCTAAAATCTAAACCTAATCCCAAATCTAAACCTAAAATCTAAACATAACCCCAAATCTAAACCTAAAATCTAAACCTAACACCAAATCTAAACCTAACCCCAAATCTAAACCTAACCACAAATCTAACCCCAAATCTAAACCTAAAATCTAAACCTAACCTAAAATCTAAACCTAACCCCAAATCTAAACCTAAAATCTAAACCTAACCCCAAATCTAAACCTAAAATCTAAACCTAACTCCAAATCTAAACCTAAAATCTAAACCTAACCTAAAATCTAAACCTAACCCCAAATCTAAACCTAAAATCTAAACCTAACCCCAAATCTAAACCGAAAATCTAAACCTAACCCCAAATCTAAACCTAAAATCTAAACCTAACCTAAAATCTAAACCTAACCCCAAATCTAAACCTAAAATCTAAACCTAAAATCTAAACCTAACCCCAAATCTAAACCTAAAATCTAAACCTAACCCCAAATCTAAATCGAAAATCTAAACCTAACCCCAAATCTAAACCTAAAATCTAAACCTAACCCCAAATCTAAACCTAACCCCAAATCTAAACCAAAAATCTAAACCTAACCCCAAATCTAAACCTAAAATCTAAACCTAAAATCTAAACCTAACCTAAAATCTAAACCTAACCCCAAATCTAAACCTAAAATCTAAACCTAACCCCAAATCTAAACCTAAAATCTAAACCTAACACCAAATCTAAACCGAAAATCTAAACCTAACCCCAAATCTAAACCTAAAATCTAAACCTAACCCCAAATCTAAACCTAACCTAAAATCTAAACCTAACCCCAAATCTAAACCTAAAATCTAAACCTAACCCGAAATCTAAACCTAAAATCTAAACCTAACCCCAAATCTAAACCTAAAATCTAAACCTAAAATCTAAACCTAACCCCAAATCTAAACCTAACCCCAAATCTAAACCTAAAATCTAACCCTAACCCCAAATCTAAACCTAAAATCTAAACCTAACCCCAAATCTAAACCAAAAATCTAAACCTAACCCCAAATCTAAACCTAAAATCTAAACCTAACCCCAAATCTAAACCGAAAATCTAAACCTAACCCCAAATCTAAACCGAAAATCTCAACCTAACACCAAATCTAAACCTAACCCCAAATCTAAACCTAACCCCAAATCTAACCCAAAATCTAAACCCCAAATCTAAACCTAACCTCAAATCTAAACCTAAAATCTAAACCTAACCCCAAATCTAAACCTAACCCCAAATCTAAACCTAAAATCTAAACCTAACCCCAAATCTAAACCTAAAATCTAAACCTAACCCCAAATCTAAACCTAACCCCAAATCTAAACCTAAAATCTAAACCTAACCCCAAATCTAAACCTAACCCCAAATCTAAACCTAACCCCAAATCTAAACCTAAAATCTAAACCTAACCCCAAATCTAAACCTAAAATCTAAACCTAACCCCAAATATAAACCTAAAATCTAAACCTAACCCCAAATCTAAACCAAAAATCTAAACCTAACCCCAAATCTAAACCTAAAATCTAAACCTAACCCCAAATCTAAACCTAACCCCAAATCTAAACCTAACCCCAAATCTAAACCTAAAATCTAAACCTAACCCCAAATCTAAACCTAACCCCAAATCTAAACCTAACCCCAAATCTAAACCTAACCCCAAATCTAAGCCCAAATCTAAACCTAAAATCTAAACCTAATCCCAAATCTAAACCTAAAATCTAAACCTAACCCAAAATCTAAACCTAAAATCTAAACCTAACACCAAATCTAAACCTAAAATCTAAACCTAACCCCAAATCTAAACCTAACCCCAAATCTAAGCCCAAATCTAAACCTAAAATCTAAACCTAACCCCAAATCTAAACCTAAAATCTAAACCTAACCCCAAATCTAAACCTAAAATCTAAACCTAACACCAAATCTAAACCTAACCCCAAATCTAAACCTAACCCCAAATCTAAACCTAAAATCTAAACCTAACCCCAAATCTAAACCTAACCCCAAATCTAAACCTAACCCCAAATCTAAACCTAACCCCAAATCTAAGCCCAAATCTAAACCTAACCCCAAATCTAAACCTAATCCCAAATCTAAACCTAAAATCTAAACCTAACCCCAAATCTAAACCTAACCCCAAATCTAAACCTAAAATCTAAACCTAACCCCAAATCTAAACCTAAAATCTAAACCTAACACCAAATCTAAACCTAACCCCAAATCTAAACCTAACCCCAAATCTAAACCTAACCCCAAATGTAAGCCCAAATCTAAACCTAAAATCTAAACCTAATCCCAAATCTAAACCTAACCCCAAATCTAAACCTAACCCCAAATCTAAACCTAACCCCAAATCTAAGCCCAAATCTAAACCTAACCCCAAATCTAAACCTAATCCCAAATCTAAACCTAAAATCTAAAACTAACCCCAAATCTAAACCTAACCCCAAATCTAAACCTAAAATCTAAACCTAACCCCAAATCTAAACCTAAAATCTAAACCTAACACCAAATCTAAACCTAACCCCAAATCTAAACCTAACCCCAAATCTAAACCTAACCCCAAATGTAAGCCCAAATCTAAACCTAAAATCTAAACCTAATCCCAAATCTAAACCTAAAATCTAAACCTAACCCCAAATCTAAACCTAAAATCTAAACCTAACTCCAAATCTAAACCTAACCCCAAATCTAAACCTAACCCCAAATCTAAACCTAAAATCTAAACCTAACCCCAAATCTAAACCTAAAATCTAAACCTAACCCCAAATCTAAACCTAAAATCTAAACCTAACCCCAAATCTAAACCTAACCCCAAATCTAAACCTAAAATCTAAACCTAACCCCAAATCTAAACCTAACCCCAAATCTAAACCTAAAATCTAAACCTAACCCCAAATCTAAACCTAAAATCTAAACCTAACCCCAAATATAAACCTAAAATCTAAACCTAACCCCAAATCTAAACCTAACCCCAAATCTAAACCTAACCCCAAATCTAAACCTAAAATCTAAACCTAACCCCAAATCTAAACCTAACCCCAAATCTAAACCTAACCCCAAATCTAAACCTAACCCCAAATCTAAGCCCAAATCTAAACCTAAAATCTAAACCTAATCCCAAATCTAAACCTAAAATCTAAACCTAACCCCAAATCTAAACCTAAAATCTAAACCTAACACCAAATCTAAACCTAAAATCTAAACCTAACCCCAAATCTAAACCTAACCCCAAATCTAAGCCCAAATCTAAACCTAAAATCTAAACCTAACCCCAAATCTAAACCTAAAATCTAAACCTAACCCCAAATCTAAACCTAAAATCTAAACCTAACCCCAAATCTAAACCTAAAATCTAAGCCTAACCCCAAATCTAAACCTAAAATCTAAACCTAACCCCAAATCTAAACCTAACCCCAAATCTAAACCTAACCCCAAATCTAAGCCCAAATCTAAACCTAACCCCAAATCTAAACCTAATCCCAAATCTAAACCTAAAATCTAAACCTAACCCCAAATCTAAACCTAACCCCAAATCTAAACCTAAAATCTAAACCTAACCCCAAATCTAGACCTAAAATCTAAACCTAACACCAAATCTAAACCTAACCCCAAATCTAAACCTAACCCCAAATGTAAGCCCAAATCTAAACCTAAAATCTAAACCTAATCCCAAATCTAAACCTAACCCAAAATCAAAACCTAACCCCAAATCTAAACCTAACCCCAAATCTAAGCCCAAATCTAAACCTAACCCCAAATCTAAACCTAATCCCAAATCTAAACCTAAAATCTAAACCTAACCCCAAATCTAAACCTAACCCCAAATCTAAACCTAACCCCAAATCTAAGCCCAAATCTAAACCTAAAATCGAAACCTCACCCCAAATCTAAACCTAAAATCTAAACCTAACCCCAAATCTAAACCTAAAATCTAAACCTAACCCCAAATCTAAACCTAAAATCTAAGCCTAACCCCAAATCTAAACCTAAAATCTAAACCTAAACCCAAATCTAAACCTAAAATCTAAACCTAACCCCAAATCTAAACCTAACCCCAAATCTAAACCTAACCACAAATCTAACCCCAAATCTAAACCTAAAATCTAAACCTAACCTAAAATCTAAACCTAACCCCAAATCTAAACCTAAAATCTAAACCTAACCCCAAATCTAAACCTAAAATCTAAACCTAACTCCAAATCTAAACCTAAAATCTAAACCTAACCTAAAATCTAAACCTAACCCCAAATCTAAACCTAAAATCTAAACCTAACCCCAAATCTAAACCGAAAATCTAAACCTAACCCCAAATCTAAACCTAAAATCTAAACCTAACCTAAAATCTAAACCTAACCCCAAATCTAAACCTAAAATCTAAACCTAAAATCTAAACCTAACCCCAAATCTAAACCTAAAATCTAAACCTAACCCCAAATCTAAATCGAAAATCTAAACCTAACCCCAAATCTAAACCTAAAATCTAAACCTAACCCCAAATCTAAACCTAACCCCAAATCTAAACCAAAAATCTAAACCTAACCCCAAATCTAAACCTAAAATCTAAACCTAAAATCTAAACCTAACCTAAAATCTAAACCTAACCCCAAATCTAAACCTAAAATCTAAACCTAACCCCAAATCTAAACCTAAAATCTAAACCTAACACCAAATCTAAACCGAAAATCTAAACCTAACCCCAAATCTAAACCTAAAATCTAAACCTAACCCCAAATCTAAACCTAACCTAAAATCTAAACCTAACCCCAAATCTAAACCTAAAATCTAAACCTAACCCGAAATCTAAACCTAAAATCTAAACCTAACCCCAAATCTAAACCTAAAATCTAAACCTAAAATCTAAACCTAACCCCAAATCTAAACCTAACCCCAAATCTAAACCTAAAATCTAACCCTAACCCCAAATCTAAACCTAAAATCTAAACCTAACCCCAAATCTAAACCAAAAATCTAAACCTAACCCCAAATCTAAACCTAAAATCTAAACCTAACCCCAAATCTAAACCGAAAATCTAAACCTAACCCCAAATCTAAACCGAAAATCTCAACCTAACACCAAATCTAAACCTAACCCCAAATCTAAACCTAACCCCAAATCTAACCCAAAATCTAAACCCCAAATCTAAACCTAACCTCAAATCTAAACCTAAAATCTAAACCTAACCCCAAATCTAAACCTAACCCCAAATCTAAACCTAAAATCTAAACCTAACCCCAAATCTAAACCTAAAATCTAAACCTAACCCCAAATCTAAACCTAACCCCAAATCTAAACCTAAAATCTAAACCTAACCCCAAATCTAAACCTAACCCCAAATCTAAACCTAACCCCAAATCTAAACCTAAAATCTAAACCTAACCCCAAATCTAAACCTAAAATCTAAACCTAACCCCAAATATAAACCTAAAATCTAAACCTAACCCCAAATCTAAACCAAAAATCTAAACCTAACCCCAAATCTAAACCTAAAATCTAAACCTAACCCCAAATCTAAACCTAACCCCAAATCTAAACCTAACCCCAAATCTAAACCTAAAATCTAAACCTAACCCCAAATCTAAACCTAACCCCAAATCTAAACCTAACCCCAAATCTAAACCTAACCCCAAATCTAAGCCCAAATCTAAACCTAAAATCTAAACCTAATCCCAAATCTAAACCTAAAATCTAAACCTAACCCCAAATCTAAACCTAAAATCTAAACCTAACACCAAATCTAAACCTAAAATCTAAACCTAACCCCAAATCTAAACCTAACCCCAAATCTAAGCCCAAATCTAAACCTAAAATCTAAACCTAACCCCAAATCTAAACCTAAAATCTAAACCTAACCCCAAATCTAAACCTAAAATCTAAACCTAACACCAAATCTAAACCTAACCCCAAATCTAAACCTAACCCCAAATCTAAACCTAAAATCTAAACCTAACCCCAAATCTAAACCTAACCCCAAATCTAAACCTAACCCCAAATCTAAGCCCAAATCTAAACCTAACCCCAAATCTAAACCTAATCCCAAATCTAAACCTAAAATCTAAACCTAACCCCAAATCTAAACCTAACCCCAAATCTAAACCTAAAATCTAAACCTAACCCCAAATCTAAACCTAAAATCTAAACCTAACACCAAATCTAAACCTAACCCCAAATCTAAACCTAACCCCAAATCTAAACCTAACCCCAAATGTAAGCCCAAATCTAAACCTAAAATCTAAACCTAATCCCAAATCTAAACCTAACCCCAAATCTAAACCTAACCCCAAATCTAAACCTAACCCCAAATCTAAGCCCAAATCTAAACCTAACCCCAAATCTAAACCTAAAATCTAAACCTAACCCCAAATCTAAACCTAAAATCTAAACCTAACACCAAATCTAAACCTAACCCCAAATCTAAACCTAACCCCAAATCTAAACCTAACCCCAAATGTAAGCCCAAATCTAAACCTAAAATCTAAACCTAATCCCAAATCTAAACCTAAAATCTAAACCTAACCCCAAATCTAAACCTAAAATCTAAACCTAACTCCAAATCTAAACCTAACCCCAAATCTAAACCTAACCCCAAATCTAAACCTAAAATCTAAACCTAACCCCAAATCTAAACCTAAAATCTAAACCTAACCCCAAATCTAAACCTAAAATCTAAACCTAACCCCAAATCTAAACCTAACCCCAAATCTAAACCTAAAATCTAAACCTAACCCCAAATCTAAACCTAACCCCAAATCTAAACCTAACCCCAAATCTAAACCTAAAATCTAAACCTAACCCCAAATCTAAACCTAAAATCTAAACCTAACCCCAAATATAAACCTAAAATCTAAACCTAACCCCAAATCTAAACCTAACCCCAAATCTAAACCTAACCCCAAATCTAAACCTAAAATCTAAACCTAACCCCAAATCTAAACCTAACCCCAAATCTAAACCTAACCCCAAATCTAAACCTAACCCCAAATCTAAGCCCAAATCTAAACCTAAAATCTAAACCTAATCCCAAATCTAAACCTAAAATCTAAACCTAACCCCAAATCTAAACCTAAAATCTAAACCTAACACCAAATCTAAACCTAAAATCTAAACCTAACCCCAAATCTAAACCTAACCCCAAATCTAAGCCCAAATCTAAACCTAAAATCTAAACCTAACCCCAAATCTAAACCTAAAATCTAAACCTAACCCCAAATCTAAACCTAAAATCTAAACCTAACCCCAAATCTAAACCTAAAATCTAAGCCTAACCCCAAATCTAAACCTAAAATCTAAACCTAACCCCAAATCTAAACCTAACCCCAAATCTAAACCTAACCCCAAATCTAAACCTAACCCCAAATCTAAGCCCAAATCTAAACCTAACCCCAAATCTAAACCTAATCCCAAATCTAAACCTAAAATCTAAACCTAACCCCAAATCTAAACCTAACCCCAAATCTAAACCTAAAATCTAAACCTAACCCCAAATCTAAACCTAAAATCTAAACCTAACACCAAATCTAAACCTAACCCCAAATCTAAACCTAACCCCAAATGTAAGCCCAAATCTAAACCTAAAATCTAAACCTAATCCCAAATCTAAACCTAACCCAAAATCTAAACCTAACCCCAAATCTAAACCTAACCCCAAATCTAAGCCCAAATCTAAACCTAAAATCTAAACCTAATCCCAAATCTAAACCTAACCCAAAATCTAAACCTAACTCCAAATCTAAACCTAACCCCAAATCTAAACCTAACCCCAAATCTAACCCCAAATCTAAACCTAAAATCTAAACCTAACCCCAAATCTAAACCTAAAATCTAAACCTAACCCCAAATCTAAACCTAAAATCTAAACCTAACCCCAAATCTAAACCTAAAATCTAAACCTAACCCCAAATCTAAACCTAACCCCAAATCTAAACCTAACCCCAAATCTAAACCTAAAATCTAAACCTAACCCCAAATCTAAACCTAACCCCAAATCTAAACCTAAAATCTAAACCTAACCCCAAATCTAAACCTAAAATCTAAACCTAACACCAAATCTAAACCTAACCCCAAATCTAAACCTAACCCCAAATCTAAACCTAACCCCAAATCTAAGCCCAAATCTAAACCTAAAATCTAAACCTAATCCCAAATCTAAACCTAAAATCTAAACCTAACCCCAAATCTAAACCTAAAATCTAAACCTAACTCCAAATCTAAACCTAACCCCAAATCTAAACCTAACCCCAAATCTAAACCTAACCCCAAATCTAAGCACAAATCTAAACCTAAAATCTAAACCTAACCCCAAATCTAAACCTAAAATCTAAACCTAACCCCAAATCTAAACCTAACCCCAAATCTAACCCAAAATCTAAACCCCAAATCTAAACCTAACCTCAAATCTAAACCTAAAATCTAAACCTAACCCCAAATCTAAACCTAACCCCAAATCTAAACCTAAAATCTAAACCTAACCCCAAATCTAAACCTAAAATCTAAACCTAACCCCAAATCTAAACCTAACCCCAAATCTAAACCTAAAATCTAAACCTAACCCCAAATCTAAACCTAACCCCAAATCTAAACCTAACCCCAAATCTAAACCTAAAATCTAAACCTAACCCCAAATCTAAACCTAAAATCTAAACCTAACCCCAAATATAAACCTAAAATCTAAACCTAACCCCAAATCTAAACCAAAAATCTAAACCTAACCCCAAATCTAAACCTAAAATCTAAACCTAACCCCAAATCTAAACCTAACCCCAAATCTAAACCTAACCCCAAATCTAAACCTAAAATCTAAACCTAACCCCAAATCTAAACCTAACCCCAAATCTAAACCTAACCCCAAATCTAAACCTAACCCCAAATCTAAGCCCAAATCTAAACCTAAAATCTAAACCTAATCCCAAATCTAAACCTAAAATCTAAACCTAACCCCAAATCTAAACCTAAAATCTAAACCTAACCCCAAATCTAAACCTAACCCCAAATCTAAGCCCAAATCTAAACCTAAAATCTAAACCTAACCCCAAATCTAAACCTAAAATCTAAACCTAACCCCAAATCTAAACCTAAAATCTAAACCTAACCCCAAATCTAAACCTAAAATCTAAGCCTAACCCCAAATCTAAACCTAAAATCTAAACCTAACCCCAAATCTAAACCTAAAATCTAAACCTAAACCCAAATCTAAACCTAACCCCAAATCTAAACCTAAAATCTAAACCTAACCCCAAATCTAAACCTAAAATCTAAACCTAATCCCAAATCTAAACCTAAAATCTAAACCTAACACCAAATCTAAACCTAAAATCTAAACCTAACCCCAAATCTAAACCTAACCCCAAATCTAAGCCCAAATCTAAACCTAAAATCTAAACCTAACCCCAAATCTAAACCTAAAATCTAAACCTAACCCCAAATCTAAACCTAAAATCTAAACCTAACCCCAAATCTAAACCTAAAATCTAAGCCTAACCCCAAATCTAAACCTAAAATCTAAACCTAACCCCAAATCTAAACCTAAAATCTAAACCCAAACCCAAATCTAAACCTAACCCCAAATCTAAACCTAAAATCTAAACCTAACCCCAAATCTAAACCTAAAATCTAAACCTAACCCCAAATCTAAACCTAACCCCAAATCTAAACCTAAAATCTAAACCTAACCCCAAATCTAAACCTAAAATCTAAACCTAACCCCAAATCTAAACCTAAAATGTAAGCCTAACCCCAAATCTAAACCTAAAATCTAAACCTAACCCCAAATCTAAACCTAACCTCAAATCTAAACCAAAAATCTAAACCTAACCCCAAATCTAAACCTAAAATCTAAACCTAACCCCAAATCCAAACCTAAAATCTAAACCTAACCTAAAATCTAAACCTAACCCCAAATCTAAACCTAAAATCTAAACCTAAAATCTAAACCTAACCCCAAATCTAAACCTAAAATCTAAACCTAACCCCAAATCTAAACCTAACCCCAAATCTAAACCTAAAATCTAAACCTAACACCAAATCTAAACCTAGCCCCAAATCTAAACCTAAAATCTAAACCTAAAATCTAAACCTAACCCCAAATCTAAACCTAATATCTAAACCTAACCCCAAATCTAAACCTAAAATCTAAACCTAACCCGAAATCTAAACCTAAAATCTAAACCTAACCCCAAATCTAAACCTAACCCCAAATCTAAACCTAAAATCGAAACCTAACCCCAAATCTAAACCTAACCCCAAATCTAAACCTAAAATCTAAACCTAACCCCAAATCTAAACCTAACCCCAAATCTAAACCTAACCCCAAATCTAAACCTAAAATCTAAACCTAACCCCAAATCTAAACCTAAAATCTAAACCTAACCCCAAATCTAAACCGAAAATCTAAACCTAACCCCAAATCTAAACCGAAAATCTAAACCTAACACCAAATCTAAACCTAACCCCAAATCTAAACCTAAACCCAAATCTAACCCCAAATCTAAACCCCAAATCTAAACCTAACCTCAAATCTAAACCTAAAATCTAAACCTAACCCCAAATCTAAACCTAACCCCAAATCTAAACCTAAAATCTAAACCTAACCCCAAATCTAAACCTAAAATCTAAACCTAAACCCAAATCTAAACCTAACCCCAAATCTAAACCTAAAATCTAAACCTAACCCCAAATCTAAACCTAACCAAAAATCTAAACCTAACCCCAAATCTAAACCTAAAATCTAAACCTAACCCCAAATCTAAACCTAAAATCTAAACCTAACCCCAAATCTAAACCAAAAATCTAAACCTAACACCAAATCTAAACCTAACCCCAAATCTAAACCTAACCCCAAATCTAACCCCAAATCTAAACCTAAAATCTAAACCTAACCTCAAATCTAAACCTAAAATCTAAACCTAACCCCAAATCTAAACCTAAAATCTAAACCTAACCCCAAATCTAAACCTAACCCCAAATCTAAACCTAAAATCTAAACCTAACCCCAAATCTAAACCTAACCCCAAATCTAAACCTAACCCCAAATCTAAGCCCAAATCTAAACCTAAAATCTAAACCTAATCCCAAATCTAAACCTAAAATCTAAACCTAACCCCAAATCTAAACCTAAAATCTAAACCTAACACCAAATCTGAACCTAACCCCAAATCTATTCCTAAAATCTAAACCTAACCCCAAATCTAAACCTAACCCCAACCCCTAACCCCAAATATAAACCTAACCCCAAATCTAAACCTAACCCCAAATCTAAACCTAAAATCTAAACCTAACCCCAAATCTAAACCTAACCCCAAATCTAAACCTAACCCCAAATCTAAGCCCAAATCTAAACCTAAAATCTAAACCTAACCCCAAATCTAAACCTAAAATCTAAACCTAACCCCAAATCTAAACCTAAAATCTAAACCTAACACCAAATCTAAACCTAACCCCAAATCTAAACCTAACCCCAAATCTAACCCCAAATCTAAACCTAACCCCAAATCTAAACCTAACCCCAAATCTAAACCTAAAATCTAAACCTAACCCCAAATCTAAACCTAACCCCAAATCTAAACCTAAAATCTAAACCTAACCCCAAATCTAAACCTAAAATCTAAACCTAACACCAAATCTAAACCTAACCCCAAATCTAAACCTAACCCCAAATCTAAACCTAACCCCAAATGTAAGCCCAAATCTAAACCTAAAATCTAAACCTAATCCCAAATCTAAACCTAAAATCTAAACCTAACCCCAAATCTAAACCTAAAATCTAAACCTAAAATCTAAACCTAACCCCAAATCTAAACCTAACCCCAAATCTAAACCTAACCCCAAATCTAAACCTAAAATCTAAACCTAACCCCAAATCTAAACCTAAAATCTAAACCTAACACCAAATCTAAACCTAACCCCAAATCTAAACCTAACCCCAAATCTAAACCTAACCCCAAATCTAAGCCCAAATCTAAACCTAAAATCTAAACCTAATCCCAAATCTAAACCTAAAATCTAAACCTAACCCCAAATCTAAACCTAAAATCTAAACCTAACTTCAAATCTAAACCTAACCCCAAATCTAAACCTAACCCCAAATCTAAACCTAACCCCAAATCTAAGCACAAATCTAAACCTAAAATCTAAACCTAACCCCAAATCTAAACCTAAAATCTAAACCTAACCCCAAATCTAAACCTAAAATCTAAACCTAACCCCAAATCTAAACCTAAAATCTAAACCTAACCCCAAATCTAAACCTAAAATCTAAACCTAACCCCAAATCTAAACCTAAAATCTAAACCTAACCTAAAATCTAAACCTAACCCCAAATCTAAACCTAAAATCTAAACCTAACCCCAAATCTAAACCGAAAATCTAAACCTAACCCCAAATCTAAACCTAAAATCTAAACCTAACCTAAAATCTAAACCTAACCCCAAATCTAAACCTAAAATCTAAACCTAAAATCTAAACCTAACCCCAAATCTAAACCGAAAATCTAAACCTAACCCCAAATCTAAACCGAAAATCTAAACCTAACCCCAAATCTAAACCTAAAATCTAAACCTAACCCCAAATCTAAACCTAACCCCAAATCTAAACCAAAAATCTAAACCTAACCCCAAATCTAAACCTAAAATCTAAACCTAAAATCTAAACCTAACCTAAAATCTAAACCTAACCCCAAATCTAAACCTAAAATCTAAACCTAACCCCAAATCTAAACCTAAAATCTAAACCTAACACCAAATCTAAACCTAGCCCCAAATCTAAACCTAAAATCTAAACCTAAAATCTAAACCTAACCCCAAATCTAAACCTAATATCTAAACCTAACCCCAAATCTAAACCTAAAATCTAAACCTAACCCGAAATCTAAACCTAAAATCTAAACCTAACCCCAAATCTAAACCTAACCCCAAATCTAAACCTAAAATCGAAACCTAACCCCAAATCTAAACCTAAAATCTAAACCTAACCCCAAATCTAAACCTAAAATCTAAACCTAACCCCAAATCTAAACCTAACCCCAAATCTAAACCTAAAATCTAAACCTAACCCCAAATCTAAACCTAACCCCAAATCTAAACCTAACCCCAAATCTAAACCTAAAATCTAAACCTAACCCCAAATCTAAACCTAAAATCTAAACCTAACCCCAAATATAAACCTAAAATCTAAACCTAACCCCAAATCTAAACCTAACCCCAAATCTAAACCTAACCCCAAATCTAAACCTAAAATCTAAACCTAACCCCAAATCTAAACCTAACCCCAAATCTAAACCTAACCCCAAATCTAAACCTAACCCCAAATCTAAGCCCAAATCTAAACCTAAAATCTAAACCTAATCCCAAATCTAAACCTAAAATCTAAACCTAACCCCAAATCTAAACCTAAAATCTAAACCTAACACCAAATCTAAACCTAAAATCTAAACCTAACCCCAAATCTAAACCTAACCCCAAATCTAAGCCCAAATCTAAACCTAAAATCTAAACCTAACCCCAAATCTAAACCTAAAATCTAAACCTAACCCCAAATCTAAACCTAAAATCTAAACCTAACCCCAAATCTAAACCTAAAATCTAAGCCTAACCCCAAATCTAAACCTAAAATCTAAACCTAACCCCAAATCTAAACCTAACCCCAAATCTAAACCTAACCCCAAATCTAAACCTAACCCCAAATCTAAGCCCAAATCTAAACCTAACCCCAAATCTAAACCTAATCCCAAATCTAAACCTAAAATCTAAACCTAACCCCAAATCTAAACCTAAAATCTAAACCTAAAATCTAAACCTAACCCCAAATCTAAACCTAAAATCTAAACCTAACCCCAAATCTAAACCTAACCCCAAATCTAAACCTAACCCCAAATGTAAGCCCAAATCTAAACCTAAAATCTAAACCTAATCCCAAATCTAAACCTAACCCAAAATCTAAACCTAACCCCAAATCTAAACCTAACCCCAAATCTAAGCCCAAATCTAAACCTAACCCCAAATCTAAACCTAATCCCAAATCTAAACCTAAAATCTAAACCTAACCCCAAATCTAAACCTAACCCCAAATCTAAACCTAAAATCTAAACCTAACCCCAAATCTAAACCTAAAATCTAAACCTAACACCAAATCTAAACCTAACCCCAAATCTAAACCTAACCCCAAATCTAAACCTAACCCCAAATGTAAGCCCAAATCTAAACCTAAAATCTAAACCTAATCCCAAATCTAAACCTAAAATCTAAACCTAAAATCTAAACCTAACTCCAAATCTAAACCTAACCCCAAATCTAAACCTAACCCCAAATCTAACCCCAAATCTAAACCTAAAATCTAAACCTAACCCCAAATCTAAACCTAAAATCTAAACCTAACCCCAAATCTAAACCTAAAATCTAAACCTAAATTCAAATCTAAACCTAAAATCTAAACCTAACCCCAAATCTAAACCTAACCCCAAATCTAAACCTAACCCCAAATCTAAACCTAAAATCTAAACCTAACCCCAAATCTAAACCTAACCCCAAATCTAAACCTAAAATCTAAACCTAACCCCAAATCTAAACCTAAAATCTAAACCTAACACCAAATCTAAACCTAACCCCAAATCTAAACCTAACCCCAAATCTAAACCTAACCCCAAATCTAAGCCCAAATCTAAACCTAAAATCTAAACCTAATCCCAAATCTAAACCTAAAATCTAAACCTAACCCCAAATCTAAACCTAAAATCTAAACCTAACTCCAAATCTAAACCTAACCCCAAATCTAAACCTAACCCCAAATCTAAGCACAAATCTAAACCTAAAATCTAAACCTAACCCCAAATCTAAACCTAAAATCTAAACCTAACCCCAAATCTAAACCTAACCCCAAATCTAACCCAAAATCTAAACCCCAAATCTAAACCTAACCTCAAATCTAAACCTAAAATCTAAACCTAACCCCAAATCTAAACCTAACCCCAAATCTAAACCTAAAATCTAAACCTAACCCCAAATCTAAACCTAAAATCTAAACCTAACCCCAAATCTAAACCTAACCCCAAATCTAAACCTAAAATCTAAACCTAACCCCAAATCTAAACCTAACCCCAAATCTAAACCTAACCCCAAATCTAAACCTAAAATCTAAACCTAACCCCAAATCTAAACCTAAAATCTAAACCTAACCCCAAATATAAACCTAAAATCTAAACCTAACCCCAAATCTAAACCAAAAATCTAAACCTAACCCCAAATCTAAACCTAAAATCTAAACCTAACCCCAAATCTAAACCTAACCCCAAATCTAAACCTAACCCCAAATCTAAACCTAAAATCTAAACCTAACCCCAAATCTAAACCTAACCCCAAATCTAAACCTAACCCCAAATCTAAACCTAACCCCAAATCTAAGCCCAAATCTAAACCTAAAATCTAAACCTAATCCCAAATCTAAACCTAAAATCTAAACCTAACCCCAAATCTAAACCTAAAATCTAAACCTAACCCCAAATCTAAACCTAACCCCAAATCTAAGCCCAAATCTAAACCTAAAATCTAAACCTAACCCCAAATCTAAACCTAAAATCTAAACCTAACCCCAAATCTAAACCTAAAATCTAAACCTAACCCCAAATCTAAACCTAAAATCTAAGACTAACCCCAAATCTAAACCTAAAATCTAAACCTAACCCCAAATCTAAACCTAAAATCTAAACCTAAACCCAAATCTAAACCTAACCCCAAATCTAAACCTAAAATCTAAACCTAACCCCAAATCTAAACCTAAAATCTAAACCTAATCCCAAATCTAAACCTAATATCTAAACCTAACACCAAATCTAAACCTAAAATCTAAACCTAACCCCAAATCTAAACCTAACCCCAAATCTAAGCCCAAATCTAAACCTAAAATCTAAACCTAACCCCAAATCTAAACCTAAAATCTAAACCTAACCCCAAATCTAAACCTAAAATCTAAGCCTAACCCCAAATCTAAACCTAAAATCTAAACCTAACCCCAAATCTAAACCTAAAATCTAAACCCAAACCCAAATCTAAACCTAACCCCAAATCTAAACCTAAAATCTAAACCTAACCCCAAATCTAAACCTAAAATCTAAACCTAACCCCAAATCTAAACCTAACCCCAAATCTAAACCTAAAATCTAAACCTAACCCCAAATCTAAACCTAAAATCTAAACCTAACCCCAAATCTAAACCTAAAATTTAAGCCTAACCCCAAATCTAAACCTAAAATCTAAACCTAACCCCAAATCTAAACCTAACCTCAAATCTAAACCAAAAATCTAAACCTAACCCCAAATCTAAACCTAAAATCTAAACCTAACCCCAAATCCAAACCTAAAATCTAAACCTAACCTAAAATCTAAACCTAACCCCAAATCTAAACCTAAAATCTAAACCTAAAATCTAAACCTAACCCCAAATCTAAACCTAAAATCTAAACCTAACCCCAAATCTAAACCTAACCCCAAATCTAAACCTAAAATCTAAACCTAACACCAAATCTAAACCTAGCCCCAAATCTAAACCTAAAATCTAAACCTAAAATCTAAACCTAACCCCAAATCTAAACCTAATATCTAAACCTAACCCCAAATCTAAACCTAAAATCTAAACCTAACCCGAAATCTAAACCTAAAATCTAAACCTAACCCCAAATCTAAACCTAACCCCAAATCTAAACCTAAAATCGAAACCTAACCCCAAATCTAAACCTAACCCCAAATCTAAACCTAAAATCTAAACCTAACCCCAAATCTAAACCTAACCCCAAATCTAAACCTAACCCCAAATCTAAACCTAAAATCTAAACCTAACCCCAAATCTAAACCTAAAATCTAAACCTAACCCCAAATCTAAACCGAAAATCTAAACCTAACCCCAAATCTAAACCGAAAATCTAAACCTAACACCAAATCTAAACCTAACCCCAAATCTAAACCTAAACCCAAATCTAACCCCAAATCTAAACCCCAAATCTAAACCTAACCTCAAATCTAAACCTAAAATCTAAACCTAACCCCAAATCTAAACCTAACCCCAAATCTAAACCTAAAATCTAAACCTAACCCCAAATCTAAACCTAAAATCTAAACCTAAACCCAAATCTAAACCTAACCCCAAATCTAAACCAAAAATCTAAACCTAACCCCAAATCTAAACCTAACCCCAAATCTAAACCTAACCCCAAATCTAACCCCAAATCTAAACCTAAAATCTAAACCTAATCCCAAATCTAAACCTAAAATCTAAACCTAACCCCAAATCTAAACCTAAAATCTAAACCTAACACCAAATCTGAACCTAACCCCAAATCTATTCCTAAAATCTAAACCTAACCCCAAATCTAAACCTAACCCCAACCCCTAACCCCAAATATAAACCTAACCCCAAATCTAAACCTAACCCCAAATCTAAACCTAAAATCTAAACCTAACCCCAAATCTAAACCTAACCCCAAATCTAAACCTAACCCCAAATCTAAGCCCAAATCTAAACCTAAAATCTAAACCTAACCCCAAATCTAAACCTAAAATCTAAACCTAACCCCAAATCTAAACCTAAAATCTAAACCTAACACCAAATCTAAACCTAACCCCAAATCTAAACCTAACCCCAAATCTAACCCCAAATCTAAACCTAACCCCAAATCTAAACCTAACCCCAAATCTAAACCTAAAATCTAAACCTAACCCCAAATCTAAACCTAACCCCAAATCTAAACCTAAAATCTAAACCTAACCCCAAATCTAAACCTAAAATCTAAACCTAACACCAAATCTAAACCTAACCCCAAATCTAAACCTAACCCCAAATCTAAACCTAACCCCAAATGTAAGCCCAAATCTAAACCTAAAATCTAAACCTAATCCCAAATCTAAACCTAAAATCTAAACCTAACCCCAAATCTAAACCTAAAATCTAAACCTAACTCCAAATCTAAACCTAACCCCAAATCTAAACCTAACCCCAAATCTAAACCTAAAATCTAAACCTAACCCCAAATCTAAACCTAAAATCTAAACCTAACACCAAATCTAAACCTAACCCCAAATCTAAACCTAACCCCAAATCTAAACCTAACCCCAAATGTAAGCCCAAATCTAAACCTAAAATCTAAACCTAATCCCAAATCTAAACCTAAAATCTAAACCTAACCCCAAATCTAAACCTAAAATCTAAACCTAACTCCAAATCTAAACCTAACCCCAAATCTAAACCTAACCCCAAATCTAACCCCAAATCTAAACCTAAAATCTAAACCTAACCCCAAATCTAAACCTAAAATCTAAACCTAACCCCAAATCTAAACCTAAAATCTAAACCTAACCCCAAATCTAAACCCCAAATCTAAACCTAAAATCTAAACCTAACCCCAAATCTAAACCTAACCCCAAATCTAAACCTAAAATCTAAACCTAACCCCAAATCTAAACCTAAAATCTAAACCTAACACCAAATCTAAACCTAACCCCAAATCTAAACCTAACCCCAAATCTAAACCTAACCCCAAATCTAAGCCCAAATCTAAACCTAAAATCTAAACCTAATCCCAAATCTAAACCTAAAATCTAAACCTAACCCCAAATCTAAACCTAAAATCTAAACCTAACTTCAAATCTAAACCTAACCCCAAATCTAAACCTAACCCCAAATCTAAACCTAACCCCAAATCTAAGCACAAATCTAAACCTAAAATCTAAACCTAACCCCAAATCTAAACCTAAAATCTAAACCTAACCCCAAATCTAAACCTAAAATCTAAACCTAACCCCAAATCTAAACCTAAAATCTAAACCTAACCCCAAATCTAAACCTAAAATCTAAACCTAACCCCAAATCTAAACCTAAAATCTAAACCTAACCTAAAATCTAAACCTAACCCCAAATCTAAACCTAAAATCTAAACCTAACCCCAAATCTAAACCGAAAATCTAAACCTAACCCCAAATCTAAACCTAAAATCTAAACCTAACCTAAAATCTAAACCTAACCCCAAATCTAAACCTAAAATCTAAACCTAAAATCTAAACCTAACCCCAAATCTAAACCGAAAATCTAAACCTAACCCCAAATCTAAACCGAAAATCTAAACCTAACCCCAAATCTAAACCTAAAATCTAAACCTAACCCCAAATCTAAACCTAACCCCAAATCTAAACCAAAAATCTAAACCTAACCCCAAATCTAAACCTAAAATCTAAACCTAAAATCTAAACCTAACCTAAAATCTAAACCTAACCCCAAATCTAAACCTAAAATCTAAACCTAACCCCAAATCTAAACCTAAAATCTAAACCTAACACCAAATCTAAACCTAGCCCCAAATCTAAACCTAAAATCTAAACCTAAAATCTAAACCTAACCCCAAATCTAAACCTAATATCTAAACCTAACCCCAAATCTAAACCTAAAATCTAAACCTAACCCGAAATCTAAACCTAAAATCTAAACCTAACCCCAAATCTAAACCTAACCCCAAATCTAAACCTAAAATCGAAACCTAACCCCAAATCTAAACCTAAAATCTAAACCTAACCCCAAATCTAAACCTAACCCCAAATCTAAACCTAACCCCAAATCTAAACCTAAAATCTAAACCTAACCCCAAATCTAAACCTAAAATCTAAACCTAACCCCAAATCTAAACCGAAAATCTAAACCTAACCCCAAATCTAAACCGAAAATCTAAACCTAACACCAAATCTAAACCTAACCCCAAATCTAAACCTAAACCCAAATCTAACCCCAAATCTAAACCCCAAATCTAAACCTAACCTCAAATCTAAACCTAAAATCTAAACCTAACCCCAAATCTAAACCTAACCCCAAATCTAAACCTAAAATCTAAACCTAACCCCAAATCTAAACCTAAAATCTAAACCTAAACCCAAATCTAAACCTAACCCCAAATCTAAACCTAAAATCTAAACCTAACCCCAAATCTAAACCTAACCAAAAATCTAAACCTAACCCCAAATCTAAACCTAAAATCTAAACCTAACCCCAAATCTAAACCTAAAATCTAAACCTAACCCCAAATCTAAACCAAAAATCTAAACCTAACACCAAATCTAAACCTAACCCCAAATCTAAACCTAACCCCAAATCTAACCCCAAATCTAAACCTAAAATCTAAACCTAACCTCAAATCTAAACCTAAAATCTAAACCTAACCCCAAATCTAAACCTAAAATCTAAACCTAACCCCAAATCTAAACCTAACCCCAAATCTAAACCTAAAATCTAAACCTAACCCCAAATCTAAACCTAACCCCAAATCTAAACCTAACCCCAAATCTAAGCCCAAATCTAAACCTAAAATCTAAACCTAATCCCAAATCTAAACCTAAAATCTAAACCTAACCCCAAATCTAAACCTAAAATCTAAACCTAACACCAAATCTGAACCTAACCCCAAATCTATTCCTAAAATCTAAACCTAACCCCAAATCTAAACCTAACCCCAACCCCTAACCCCAAATATAAACCTAACCCCAAATCTAAACCTAACCCCAAATCTAAACCTAAAATCTAAACCTAACCCCAAATCTAAACCTAACCCCAAATCTAAACCTAACCCCAAATCTAAGCCCAAATCTAAACCTAAAATCTAAACCTAACCCCAAATCTAAACCTAAAATCTAAACCTAACCCCAAATCTAAACCTAAAATCTAAACCTAACACCAAATCTAAACCTAACCCCAAATCTAAACCTAACCCCAAATCTAACCCCAAATCTAAACCTAACCCCAAATCTAAACCTAACCCCAAATCTAAACCTAAAATCTAAACCTAACCCCAAATCTAAACCTAAAATCTAAACCTAAAATCTAAACCTAACCCCAAATCTAACCCCAAATCTAAACCTAACCCCAAATCTAACCCCAAATCTAAACCTAACCCCAAATCTAAACCTAAAATCTAAACCTAACCCCAAATCTAAACCTAAAATCTAAACCTAACCCCAAATCTAAACCTAAAATCTAAACCTAACCCCAAATCTAAACCTAAAATTTAAGCCTAACCCCAAATCTAAACCTAAAATCTAAACCTAACCCCAAATCTAAACCTAACCTCAAATCTAAACCAAAAATCTAAACCTAACCCCAAATCTAAACCTAAAATCTAAACCTAACCCCAAATCCAAACCTAAAATCTAAACCTAACCTAAAATCTAAACCTAACCCCAAATCTAAACCTAAAATCTAAACCTAAAATCTAAACCTAACCCCAAATCTAAACCTAAAATCTAAACCTAACCCCAAATCTAAACCTAACCCCAAATCTAAACCTAAAATCTAAACCTAACACCAAATCTAAACCTAGCCCCAAATCTAAACCTAAAATCTAAACCTAAAATCTAAACCTAAAATCTAAACCTAATCCCAAATCTAAACCTAATATCTAAACCTAACCCCAAATCTAAACCTAAAATCTAAACCTAACCCCAAATCTAAACCTAACCCCAAATCTAAACCTAACCCCAAATCTAAACCTAAAATCTAAACCTAACCCCAAATCTAAACCTAACCCCAAATCTAAACCTAAAATCTAAACCTAACCCCAAATCTAAACCAAAAATCTAAACCTAACACCAAAGCTAAACCTAACCCCAAATCTAAACCTAACCCCAAATCTAAACCTAACCACAAATCTAAGCCCAAATCTAAACCTAAAATCTAAACCTAATCCCAAATCTAAACCTAAAATCTAAACCTAACCCCAAATCTAAACCTAAAATCTAAACCTAACTCCAAATCTAAACCTAACCCCAAATCTAAACCTAACTCCAAATCTAAACCTAACCCCAAATCTAAGCACAAATCTAAACCTAAAATCTAAACCTAACCCCAAATCTAAACCTAAAATCTAAACCTAACCCCAAATCTAAACCTAAAATCTAAACCTAACCCCAAATCTAAACCTAAAATCAAACCTAACCCCAAATCTAAACCTAAAATCTAAACCTAACCCCAAATCTAAACCTAAAATCTAAACCTAACCTAAAATCTAAACCTAACCCCAAATCTAAACCTAAAATCTAAACCTAACCCCAAATCTAAACCGAAAATCTAAACCTAACCCCAAATCTAAACCTAAAATCTAAACCTAACCTAAAATCTAAACCTAACCCCAAATCTAAACCTAAAATCTAAACCTAAAATCTAAACCTAACCCCAAATCTAAACCTAAAATCTAAACCTAACCCCAAATCTAAACCGAAAATCTAAACCTAACCCCAAATCTAAACCTAAAATCTAAACCTAACCCCAAATCTAAACCTAACCCCAAATCTAAACCAAAAATCTAAACCTAACCCCAAATCTAAACCTAAAATCTAAACCTAAAATCTAAACCTAACCTAAAATCTAAACCTAACCCCAAATCTAAACCTAAAATCTAAACCTAACCCCAAATCTAAACCTAAAATCTAAACCTAACACCAAATCTAAACCGAAAATCTAAACCTAACCCCAAATCTAAACCTAAAATCTAAACCTAACCCCAAATCTAAACCTAACCTAAAATCTAAACCTAACCCCAAATCTAAACCTAAAATCTAAACCTAACCCGAAATCTAAACCTAAAATCTAAACCTAACCCCAAATCTAAACCTAAAATCTAAACCTAAAATCTAAACCTAACCCCAAATCTAAACCTAACCCCAAATCTAAACCTAAAATCTAACCCTAACCCCAAATCTAAACCTAAAATCTAAACCTAACCCCAAATCTAAACCAAAAATCTAAACCTAACCCCAAATCTAAACCTAAAATCTAAACCTAACCCCAAATCTAAACCGAAAATCTAAACCTAACCCCAAATCTAAACCGAAAATCTCAACCTAACACCAAATCTAAACCTAACCCCAAATCTAAACCTAAACCCCAAATCTAACCCAAAATCTAAACCCCAAATCTAAACCTAACCTCAAATCTAAACCTAAAATCTAAACCTAACCCCAAATCTAAACCTAACCCCAAATCTAAACCTAAAATCTAAACCTAACCCCAAATCTAAACCTAACCCCAAATCTAAACCTAACCCCAAATCTAAACCTAAAATCTAAACCTAACCCCAAATCTAAACCTAAAATCTAAACCTAACCCCAAATCTAAACCTAAAATCTAAACCTAACCCCAAATCTAAACCTAACCCCAAATCTAAACCTAAAATCTAAACCTAACCCCAAATCTAAACCTAACCCCAAATCTAAACCTAACCCCAAATCTAAGCCCAAATCTAAACCTAAAATCTAAACCTAATCCCAAATCTAAACCTAAAATCTAAACCTAACCCCAAATCTAAACCTAAAATCTAAACCTAACACCAAATCTGAACCTAACCCCAAATCTATTCCTAAAATCTAAACCTAACCCCAAATCTAAACCTAACCCCAACCCCTAACCCCAAATATAAACCTAACCCCAAATCTAAACCTAACCCCAAATCTAAACCTAAAATCTAAACCTAACCCCAAATCTAAACCTAACCCCAAATCTAAACCTAACCCCAAATCTAAGCCCAAATCTAAACCTAAAATCTAAACCTAACCCCAAATCTAAACCTAAAATCTAAACCTAACCCCAAATCTAAACCTAAAATCTAAACCTAACACCAAATCTAAACCTAACCCCAAATCTAAACCTAACCCCAAATCTAACCCCAAATCTAAACCTAACCCCAAATCTAAACCTAACCCCAAATCTAAACCTAAAATCTAAACCTAACCCCAAATCTAAACCTAAAATCTAAACCTAAAATCTAAACCTAACCCCAAATCTAAACCTAACCCCAAATCTAAACCTAACCCCAAATCTAACCCCAAATCTAAACCTAACCCCAAATCTAAACCTAAAATCTAAACCTAACCCCAAATCTAAACCTAACCCCAAATCTAAACCTAAAATCTAAACCTAACCCCAAATCTAAACCTAAAATCTAAACCTAACACCAAATCTAAACCTAACCCCAAATCTAAACCTAACCCCAAATCTAAACCTAACCCCAAATGTAAGCCCAAATCTAAACCTAAAATCTAAACCTAATCCCAAATCTAAACCTAAAATCTAAACCTAACCCCAAATCTAAACCTAAAATCTAAACCTAACTCCAAATCTAAACCTAACCCCAAATCTAAACCTAACCCCAAATCTAAACCTAACCCCAAATCTAACCCCAAATCTAAACCTAAAATCTAAACCTAACCCCAAATCTAAACCTAAAATCTAAACCTAACCCCAAATCTAAACCTAAAATCTAAACCTAACCCCAAATCTAAACCTAACCCCAAATCTAAACCTAACCCCAAATCTAAACCTAAAATCTAAACCTAACCCCAAATCTAAACCAAAAATCTAAACCTAACACCAAATCTAAACCTAACCCCAAATCTAAACCTAACCCCAAATCTAAGCCCAAATCTAAACCTAAAATCTAAATCTAATCCCAAATCTAAACCTAAAATCTAAACCTAACCCCAAATCTAAACCTAAAATCTAAACCTAACTCCAAATCTAAACCTAACCCCAAATCTAAACCTAACCCCAAATCTAAACCTAACCCCAAATCTAAGCACAAATCTAAACCTAAAATCTAAACCTAACCCCAAATCTAAACCTAAAATCTAAACCTAACCCCAAATCTAAACCTAAAATCTAAACCTAACCCCAAATCTAAACCTAAAATCAAACCTAACCCCAAATCTAAACCTAAAATCTAAACCTAACCCCAAATCTAAACCTAAAATCTAAACCTAACCTAAAATCTAAACCTAACCCCAAATCTAAACCTAAAATCTAAACCTAACCCCAAATCTAAACCGAAAATCTAAACCTAACCCCAAATCTAAACCGAAAATCTAAACCTAACCCCAAATCTAAACCTAAAATCTAAACCTAACCTAAAATCTAAACCTAACCCCAAATCTAAACCTAAAATCTAAACCTAAAATCTAAACCTAACCCCAAATCTAAACCTAAAATCTAAACCTAACCCCAAATCTAAACCGAAAATCTAAACCTAACCCCAAATCTAAACCTAAAATCTAAACCTAACCCCAAATCTAAACCTAACCCCAAATCTAAACCAAAAATCTAAACCTAACCCCAAATCTAAACCTAAAATCTAAACCTAAAATCTAAACCTAACCTAAAATCTAAACCTAACCCCAAATCTAAACCTAAAATCTAAACCTAACCCCAAATCTAAACCTAAAATCTAAACCTAACACCAAATCTAAACCGAAAATCTAAACCTAACCCCAAATCTAAACCTAAAATCTAAACCTAACCCCAAATCTAAACCTAACCTAAAATCTAAACCTAACCCCAAATCTAAACCTAAAATCTAAACCTAACCCGAAATCTAAACCTAAAATCTAAACCTAACCCCAAATCTAAACCTAAAATCTAAACCTAAAATCTAAACCTAACCCCAAATCTAAACCTAACCCCAAATCTAAACCTAAAATCTAACCCTAACCCCAAATCTAAACCTAAAATCTAAACCTAACCCCAAATCTAAACCGAAAATCTAAACCTAACCCCAAATCTAAACCGAAAATCTCAACCTAACACCAAATCTAAACCTAACCCCAAATCTAAACCTAACCCCAAATCTAACCCAAAATCTAAACCCCAAATCTAAACCTAACCTCAAATCTAAACCTAAAATCTAAACCTAACCCCAAATCTAAACCTAACCCCAAATCTAAACCTAAAATCTAAACCTAACCCCAAATCTAAACCTAACCCCAAATCTAAACCTAACCCCAAATCTAAACCTAAAATCTAAACCTAACCCCAAATCTAAACCTAAAATCTAAACCTAACCCCAAATCTAAACCTAACCCCAAATCTAAACCTAACCCCAAATCTAAACCTAACCCCAAATCTAAGCCCAAATCTAAACCTAAAATCTAAACCTAATCCCAAATCTAAACCTAAAATCTAAACCTAACCCCAAATCTAAACCTAAAATCTAAACCTAACCCCAAATCTAAACCTAAAATCTAAACCTAACCCCAAATCTAAACCTAACCCCAAATCTAAGCCCAAATCTAAACCTAAAATCTAAACCTAACCCCAAATCTAAACCTAAAATCTAAACCTAACCCCAAATCTAAACCTAAAATCTAAACCTAACCCCAAATCTAAACCTAAAATCTAAGCCTAACCCCAAATCTAAACCTAAAATCTAAACCTAACCCCAAATCTAAACCTCAAATCTAAACCTAAACCCAAATCTAAACCTAACCCCAAATCTAAACCTAAAATCTAAACCTAACCCCAAATCTAAACCTAAAATCTAAACCTAACCCCAAATCTAAACCTAAAATCTAAACCTAACCCCAAATCTAAACCTAACCCCAAATCTAAACCTAAAATCTAAACCTAACCCCAAATCTAAACCTAAAATCTAAACCTAACCACAAATCTAAACCTAAAATTTAAGCCTAACCCCAAATCTAAACCTAAAATCTAAACCTAACCCCAAATCTAAACCTAACCTCAAATCTAAACCAAAAATCTAAACCTAACCCCAAATCTAAACCTAAAATCTAAACCTAACCCCAAATCCAAACCTAAAATCTAAACCTAACCTAAAATCTAAACCTAACCCCAAATCTAAACCTAAAATCTAAACCTAAAATCTAAACCTAACCCCAAATCTAAACCTAAAATCTAAACCTAACCCCAAATCTAAACCTAACCCCAAATCTAAACCTAAAATCTAAACCTAACACCAAATCTAAACCTAGCCCCAAATCTAAACCTAAAATCTAAACCTAAAATCTAAACCTAACCCCAAATCTAAACCTAATATCTAAACCTAACCCCAAATCTAAACCTAAAATCTAAACCTAACCCGAAATCTAAACCTAAAATCTAAACCTAACCCCAAATCTAAACCTAACCCCAAATCTAAACCTAAAATCGAAACCTAACCCCAAATCTAAACCTAAACCCAAATCTAAACCTAAAACCTAAACCTAACCCCAAATCTAAACCTAACCCCAAATCTAAACCTAACCCCAAATCTAAACCTAACCCCAAATCTAAACCTAAAATCTAAACCTAACCCCAAATCTAAACCGAAAATCTAAACCTAACCCCAAATCTAAACCGAAAATCTAAACCTAACACCAAATCTAAACCTAACCCCAAATCTAAACCTAAACCCAAATCTAACCCCAAATCTAAACCCCAAATCTAAACCTAACCTCAAATCTAAACCTAAAATCTAAACCTAACCCCAAATCTAAACCTAACCCCAAATCTAAACCTAAAATCTAAACCTAACCCCAAATCTAAACCTAAAATCTAAGCCTAACCCCAAATCTAAACCTAAAATCTAAACCTAAACCCAAATCTAAACCTAAAATCTAAACCTAACCCCAAATCTAAACCTAACCCCAAATCTAAACCTAAAATCTAAACCTAACCCCAAATCTAAACCTAAAATCTAAACCTAACCCCAAATCTAAACCAAAAATCTAAACCTAACATAAAATCTAAACCTAACCCCAAATCTAAACCTAACCCCAAATCTAACCCCAAATCTAAACCTAAAATCTAAACCTAACCTCAAATCTAAACCTAAAATCTAAACCTAACCCCAAATCTAAACCTAAAATCTAAACCTAACCCCAAATCTAAACCTAACCCCAAATCTAAACCTAAAATCTAAACCTAACCCCAAATCTAAACCTAACCCCAAATCTAAACCTAACCCCAAATCTAAGCCCAAATCTAAACCTAAAATCTAAACCTAATCCCAAATCTAAACCTAAAATCTAAACCTAACCCCAAATCTAAACCTAAAATCTAAACCTAACACCAAATCTGAACCTAACCCCAAATCTATTCCTAAAATCTAAACCTAACCCCAAATCTAAACCTAACCCCAACCCCTAACCCCAAATATAAACCTAACCCCAAATCTAAACCTAACCCCAAATCTAAACCTAAAATCTAAACCTAACCCCAAATCTAAACCTAACCCCAAATCTAAACCTAACCCCAAATCTAAGCCCAAATCTAAACCTAAAATCTAAACCTAACCCCAAATCTAAACCTAAAATCTAAACCTAACACCAAATCTAAACCTAACCCCAAATCTAAACCTAACCCCAAATCTAACCCCAAATCTAAACCTAACCCCAAATCTAAACCTAAGCCCAAATCTAAACCTAAAATCTAAACCTAACCCCAAATCTAAACCTAAAATCTAAACCTAAAATCTAAACCTAACCCCAAATCTAAACCTAAAATCTAAACCTAACCCCAAATCTAAACCTAACCCCAAATCTAAACCTAACCCCAAATCTAACCCCAAATCTAAACCTAACCCCAAATCTAAACCTAAAATCTAAACCTAACCCCAAATATAAACCTAAAATCTAAACCTAACCCCAAATCTAAACCAAAAATCTAAACCTAACCCCAAATCTATACCTAAAATCCAAACCTTAGCCCAAATCTAAACCTAACCCCAAATCTAAAACTAAACCTAAATCTAAACCGAAAATCTAAACCTAACCCCAAATCTAAACCTAAAATCTAAACCTAACCCCAAATCTAAACCTAACCCCAAATCTAAACCTAAAATCTAAACCTAACCCCAAATCTAAACCTAAAATCTAAACCTAACACCAAATCTAAACCTAACCCCAAATCTAAACCTAACCCCAAATCTAAGCCCAAATCTAAACCTAAAATCTAAACCTAATCCCAAATCTAAACCTAAAATCTAAACCTAACCCCAAATCTAAACCTAAAATCTAAACCTAACTCCAAATCTAAACCTAACCCCAAATCTAAACCTAACCCCAAATCTAAACCTAACCCCAAATCTAAGCACAAATCTAAACCTAAAATCTAAACCTAACCCCAAATCTAAACCTAAAATCTAAACCTAACCCCAAATCTAAACCGAAAATCTAAACCTAACCCCAAATCTAAACCGAAAATCTCAACCTAACACCAAATCTAAACCTAACCCCAAGTCTAAACCTAACCCCAAATCTAAACCCCAAATCTAAACCTAACCTCAAATCTAAACCTAAAATCTAAACCTAACCCCAAATCTAAACCTAACCCCAAATCTAAACCTAAAATCTAAACCTAACCCCAAATCTAAACCTAAAATCTAAACCTAACACCAAATCTAAACCTAACCCCAAATCTAAGCCCAAATCTAAACCTAAAATCTAAACCTAATCCCAAATCTAAACCTAAAATCTAAACATAACCCCAAATCTAAACCTAAAATCTAAACCTAACACCAAATCTAAACCTAACCCCAAATCTAAGCCCAAATCTAAACCTAAAATCTAAACCTAACCCCAAATCTAAACCTAACCCCAAATCTAAGCCCAAATCTAAACCTAAAATCTAAACCTAACCCCAAATCTAAACCTAAAATCTAAACCTAACCCCAAATCTAAACCAAAAATCTAAACCTAACACCAAATCTAAACCTAACCCCAAATCTAAACCTAACCCCAAATCTAAGCCCAAATCTAAACCTAAAATCTAAATCTAATCCCAAATCTAAACCTAAAATCTAAACCTAACCCCAAATCTAAACCTAAAATCTAAACCTAACTCCAAATCTAAACCTAACCCCAAATCTAAACCTAACCCCAAATCTAAACCTAACCCCAAATCTAAGCACAAATCTAAACCTAAAATCTAAACCTAACCCCAAATCTAAACCTAAAATCTAAACCTAACCCCAAATCTAAACCTAAAATCTAAACCTAACCCCAAATCTAAACCTAAAATCAAACCTAACCCCAAATCTAAACCTAAAATCTAAACCTAACCCCAAATCTAAACCTAAAATCTAAACCTAACCTAAAATCTAAACCTAACCCCAAATCTAAACCTAAAATCTAAACCTAACCCCAAATCTAAACCGAAAATCTAAACCTAACCCCAAATCTAAACCGAAAATCTAAACCTAACCCCAAATCTAAACCTAAAATCTAAACCTAACCTAAAATCTAAACCTAACCCCAAATCTAAACCTAAAATCTAAACCTAAAATCTAAACCTAACCCCAAATCTAAACCTAAAATCTAAACCTAACCCCAAATCTAAACCGAAAATCTAAACCTAACCCCAAATCTAAACCTAAAATCTAAACCTAACCCCAAATCTAAACCTAACCCCAAATCTAAACCAAAAATCTAAACCTAACCCCAAATCTAAACCTAAAATCTAAACCTAAAATCTAAACCTAACCTAAAATCTAAACCTAACCCCAAATCTAAACCTAAAATCTAAACCTAACCCCAAATCTAAACCTAAAATCTAAACCTAACACCAAATCTAAACCGAAAATCTAAACCTAACCCCAAATCTAAACCTAAAATCTAAACCTAACCCCAAATCTAAACCTAACCTAAAATCTAAACCTAACCCCAAATCTAAACCTAAAATCTAAACCTAACCCGAAATCTAAACCTAAAATCTAAACCTAACCCCAAATCTAAACCTAAAATCTAAACCTAAAATCTAAACCTAACCCCAAATCTAAACCTAACCCCAAATCTAAACCTAAAATCTAACCCTAACCCCAAATCTAAACCTAAAATCTAAACCTAACCCCAAATCTAAACCGAAAATCTAAACCTAACCCCAAATCTAAACCGAAAATCTCAACCTAACACCAAATCTAAACCTAACCCCAAATCTAAACCTAACCCCAAATCTAACCCAAAATCTAAACCCCAAATCTAAACCTAACCTCAAATCTAAACCTAAAATCTAAACCTAACCCCAAATCTAAACCTAACCCCAAATCTAAACCTAAAATCTAAACCTAACCCCAAATCTAAACCTAACCCCAAATCTAAACCTAACCCCAAATCTAAACCTAAAATCTAAACCTAACCCCAAATCTAAACCTAAAATCTAAACCTAACCCCAAATCTAAACCTAACCCCAAATCTAAACCTAACCCCAAATCTAAACCTAACCCCAAATCTAAGCCCAAATCTAAACCTAAAATCTAAACCTAATCCCAAATCTAAACCTAAAATCTAAACCTAACCCCAAATCTAAACCTAAAATCTAAACCTAACCCCAAATCTAAACCTAAAATCTAAACCTAACCCCAAATCTAAACCTAACCCCAAATCTAAGCCCAAATCTAAACCTAAAATCTAAACCTAACCCCAAATCTAAACCTAAAATCTAAACCTAACCCCAAATCTAAACCTAAAATCTAAACCTAACCCCAAATCTAAACCTAAAATCTAAGCCTAACCCCAAATCTAAACCTAAAATCTAAACCTAACCCCAAATCTAAACCTCAAATCTAAACCTAAACCCAAATCTAAACCTAACCCCAAATCTAAACCTAAAATCTAAACCTAACCCCAAATCTAAACCTAAAATCTAAACCTAACCCCAAATCTAAACCTAAAATCTAAACCTAACCCCAAATCTAAACCTAACCCCAAATCTAAACCTAAAATCTAAACCTAACCCCAAATCTAAACCTAAAATCTAAACCTAACCCCAAATCTAAACCTAAAATTTAAGCCTAACCCCAAATCTAAACCTAAAATCTAAACCTAACCCCAAATCTAAACCTAACCTCAAATCTAAACCAAAAATCTAAACCTAACCCCAAATCTAAACCTAAAATCTAAACCTAACCCCAAATCCAAACCTAAAATCTAAACCTAACCTAAAATCTAAACCTAACCCCAAATCTAAACCTAAAATCTAAACCTAAAATCTAAACCTAACCCCAAATCTAAACCTAAAATCTAAACCTAACCCCAAATCTAAACCTAACCCCAAATCTAAACCTAAAATCTAAACCTAACACCAAATCTAAACCTAGCCCCAAATCTAAACCTAAAATCTAAACCTAAAATCTAAACCTAACCCCAAATCTAAACCTAATATCTAAACCTAACCCCAAATCTAAACCTAAAATCTAAACCTAACCCGAAATCTAAACCTAAAATCTAAACCTAACCCCAAATCTAAACCTAACCCCAAATCTAAACCTAAAATCGAAACCTAACCCCAAATCTAAACCTAAACCCAAATCTAAACCTAAAACCTAAACCTAACCCCAAATCTAAACCTAACCCCAAATCTAAACCTAACCCCAAATCTAAACCTAACCCCAAATCTAAACCTAAAATCTAAACCTAACCCCAAATCTAAACCGAAAATCTAAACCTAACCCCAAATCTAAACCGAAAATCTAAACCTAACACCAAATCTAAACCTAACCCCAAATCTAAACCTAAACCCAAATCTAACCCCAAATCTAAACCCCAAATCTAAACCTAACCTCAAATCTAAACCTAAAATCTAAACCTAACCCCAAATCTAAACCTAACCCCAAATCTAAACCTAAAATCTAAACCTAACCCCAAATCTAAACCTAAAATCTAAGCCTAACCCCAAATCTAAACCTAAAATCTAAACCTAAACCCAAATCTAAACCTAAAATCTAAACCTAACCCCAAATCTAAACCTAACCCCAAATCTAAACCTAAAATCTAAACCTAACCCCAAATCTAAACCTAAAATCTAAACCTAACCCCAAATCTAAACCAAAAATCTAAACCTAACATAAAATCTAAACCTAACCCCAAATCTAAACCTAACCCCAAATCTAACCCCAAATCTAAACCTAAAATCTAAACCTAACCTCAAATCTAAACCTAAAATCTAAACCTAACCCCAAATCTAAACCTAAAATCTAAACCTAACCCCAAATCTAAACCTAACCCCAAATCTAAACCTAAAATCTAAACCTAACCCCAAATCTAAACCTAACCCCAAATCTAAACCTAACCCCAAATCTAAGCCCAAATCTAAACCTAAAATCTAAACCTAATCCCAAATCTAAACCTAAAATCTAAACCTAACCCCAAATCTAAACCTAAAATCTAAACCTAACACCAAATCTGAACCTAACCCCAAATCTATTCCTAAAATCTAAACCTAACCCCAAATCTAAACCTAACCCCAACCCCTAACCCCAAATATAAACCTAACCCCAAATCTAAACCTAACCCCAAATCTAAACCTAAAATCTAAACCTAACCCCAAATCTAAACCTAACCCCAAATCTAAACCTAACCCCAAATCTAAGCCCAAATCTAAACCTAAAATCTAAACCTAACCCCAAATCTAAACCTAAAATCTAAACCTAACACCAAATCTAAACCTAACCCCAAATCTAAACCTAACCCCAAATCTAACCCCAAATCTAAACCTAACCCCAAATCTAAACCTAAGCCCAAATCTAAACCTAAAATCTAAACCTAACCCCAAATCTAAACCTAAAATCTAAACCTAAAATCTAAACCTAACCCCAAATCTAAACCTAAAATCTAAACCTAACCCCAAATCTAAACCTAACCCCAAATCTAAACCTAACCCCAAATCTAACCCCAAATCTAAACCTAACCCCAAATCTAAACCTAAAATCTAAACCTAACCCCAAATATAAACCTAAAATCTAAACCTAACCCCAAATCTAAACCAAAAATCTAAACCTAACCCCAAATCTATACCTAAAATCCAAACCTTAGCCCAAATCTAAACCTAACCCCAAATCTAAAACTAAACCTAAATCTAAACCGAAAATCTAAACCTAACCCCAAATCTAAACCTAAAATCTAAACCTAACCCCAAATCTAAACCTAACCCCAAATCTAAACCTAAAATCTAAACCTAACCCCAAATCTAAACCTAAAATCTAAACCTAACACCAAATCTAAACCTAACCCCAAATCTAAACCTAACCCCAAATCTAAACCTAACCCCAAATCTAAGCCCAAATCTAAACCTAAAATCTAAACCTAATCCCAAATCTAAACCTAAAATCTAAACCTAACCCCAAATCTAAACCTAAAATCTAAACCTAACTCCAAATCTAAACCTAACCCCAAATCTAAACCTAACCCCAAATCTAAACCTAACCCCAAATCTAAGCACAAATCTAAACCTAAAATCTAAACCTAACCCCAAATCTAAACCTAAAATCTAAACCTAACCCCAAATCTAAACCGAAAATCTAAACCTAACCCCAAATCTAAACCGAAAATCTCAACCTAACACCAAATCTAAACCTAACCCCAAGTCTAAACCTAACCCCAAATCTAAACCCCAAATCTAAACCTAACCTCAAATCTAAACCTAAAATCTAAACCTAACCCCAAATCTAAACCTAACCCCAAATCTAAACCTAAAATCTAAACCTAACCCCAAATCTAAACCTAAAATCTAAACCTAACACCAAATCTAAACCTAACCCCAAATCTAAGCCCAAATCTAAACCTAAAATCTAAACCTAATCCCAAATCTAAACCTAAAATCTAAACATAACCCCAAATCTAAACCTAAAATCTAAACCTAACACCAAATCTAAACCTAACCCCAAATCTAAGCCCAAATCTAAACCTAAAATCTAAACCTAACCCCAAATCTAAACCTAACCCCAAATCTAAGCCCAAATCTAAACCTAAAATCTAAACCTAACCCCAAATCTAAACCTAAAATCTAAACCTAACCCCAAATCTAAACCTAAAATCTAAACCTAACCCCAAATCTAAACCTAAAATCTAAGCCTAACCCCAAATCTAAACCTAAAATCTAAACCTAAACCCAAATCTAAACCTAAAATCTAAACCTAACCCCAAATCTAAACCTAACCCCAAATCTAAACCTAAAATCTAAACCTAACCCCAAATCTAAACCTAAAATCTAAACCTAACCTAAAATCTAAACCTAACCCCAAATCTAAACCTAAAATCTAAACCTAACCCCAAATCTAAACCTAAAATCTAAACCTAACCCCAAATCTAAACCTAAAATCTAAACCTAACCTAAAATCTAAACCTAACCCCAAATCTAAACCTAAAATCTAAACCTAACCCCAAATCTAAACCTAAAATCTAAACCTAACCCCAAATCTAAACCTAAAATCTAAACCTAACCTAAAATCTAAACCTAACCCCAAATCTAAACCTAAAATCTAAACCTAAAATCTAAACCTAACCCCAAATCTAAACCTAAAATCTAAACCTAACCCCAAATCTAAACCGAAAATCTAAACCTAACCCCAAATCTAAACCTAAAATCTAAACCTAACCCCAAATCTAAACCTAACCCCAAATCTAAACCAAAAATCTAAACCTAACCCCAAATCTAAACCTAAAATCTAAACCTAAAATCTAAACCTAACCTAAAATCTAAACCTAACCCCAAATCTAAACCTAAAATCTAAACCTAACCCCAAATCTAAACCTAAAATCTAAACCTAACCCCAAATCTAAACCGAAAATCTAAACCTAACCCCAAATCTAAACCTAAAATCTAAGCCTAACCCCAAATCTAAACCTAACCTAAAATCTAAACCTAACCCCAAATCTAAACCTAAAATCTAAACCTAACCCGAAATCTAAACCTACAATCTAAACCTAACCCCAAATCTAAACCTAAAATCTAAACCTAAAATCTAAACCTAACCCCAAATCTAAACCTAACCCCAAATCTAAACCTAAAATCTAACCCTAACCCCAAATCTAAACCTAAAATCTAAACCTAACCCCAAATCTAAACCAAAAATCTAAACTTAACCCCAAATCTAAATCTAATATCTAAACCTAACCCCAAATCTAAACCGAATATCTAAACCTAACCCCAAATCTAAACCGAAAATCTCAACCTAACACCAAATCTAAACCTAACCCCAAGTCTAAACCTAACCCCAAATCTAACCCCAAATCTAAACCCCAAATCTAAACCTAACCTCAAATCTAAACCTAAAATCTAAACCTAACCCCAAATCTAAACCTAACCCCAAATCTAAACCTAAAATCTAAACCTAACCCCAAATCTAAACCTAAAATCTAAACCTAACCCCAAATCTAAACCTAACCCCAAATCTAAACCTAAAATCTAAACCTAACCCCAAATCTAAACCTAACCCCAAATCTAAACCTAAAATCTAAACCTAACCCCAAATCTAAACCTAAAATCTAAACCTAACCCCAAATATAAACCTAAAATCTAAACCTAACCCCAAATCTAAACCAAAAATCTAAACCTAACCCCAAATCTAAACCTAAAATCTAAACCTAACCCCAAATCTAAACCTAACCTAAAATCTAAACCTAACCCCAAATCTAAACCTAAAATCTAAACCTAACCCGAAATCTAAACCTAAAATCTAAACCTAACCCCAAATCTAAACCTAAAATCTAAACCTAAAATCTAAACCTAACCCCAAATCTAAACCTAACCCCAAATCTAAACCTAAAATCTAACCCTAACCCCAAATCTAAACCTAAAATCTAAACCTAACCCCAAATCTAAACCGAAAATCTAAACCTAACCCCAAATCTAAACCGAAAATCTCAACCTAACACCAAATCTAAACCTAACCCCAAATCTAAACCTAACCCCAAATCTAACCCAAAATCTAAACCCCAAATCTAAACCTAACCTCAAATCTAAACCTAAAATCTAAACCTAACCCCAAATCTAAACCTAACCCCAAATCTAAACCTAAAATCTAAACCTAACCCCAAATCTAAACCTAACCCCAAATCTAAACCTAACCCCAAATCTAAACCTAAAATCTAAACCTAACCCCAAATCTAAACCTAAAATCTAAACCTAACCCCAAATCTAAACCTAACCCCAAATCTAAACCTAGCCCCAAATCTAAACCTAACCCCAAATCTAAGCCCAAATCTAAACCTAAAATCTAAACCTAATCCCAAATCTAAACCTAAAATCTAAACCTAACCCCAAATCTAAACCTAAAATCTAAACCTAACCCCAAATCTAAACCTAAAATCTAAACCTAACCCCAAATCTAAACCTAACCCCAAATCTAAGCCCAAATCTAAACCTAAAATCTAAACCTAACCCCAAATCTAAACCTAAAATCTAAACCTAACCCCAAATCTAAACCTAAAATCTAAACCTAAGCCCAAATCTAAACCTAAAATCTAAGCCTAACCCCAAATCTAAACCTAAAATCTAAACCTAACCCCAAATCTAAACCTCAAATCTAAACCTAAACCCAAATCTAAACCTAACCCCAAATCTAAACCTAAAATCTAAACCTAACCCCAAATCTAAACCTAAAATCTAAACCTAACCCCAAATCTAAACCTAAAATCTAAACCTAACCCCAAATCTAAACCTAACCCCAAATCTAAACCTAAAATCTAAACCTAACCCCAAATCTAAACCTAAAATCTAAACCTAACCACAAATCTAAACCTAAAATTTAAGCCTAACCCCAAATCTAAACCTAAAATCTAAACCTAACCCCAAATCTAAACCTAACCTCAAATCTAAACCAAAAATCTAAACCTAACCCCAAATCTAAACCTAAAATCTAAACCTAACCCCAAATCCAAACCTAAAATCTAAACCTAACCTAAAATCTAAACCTAACCCCAAATCTAAACCTAAAATCTAAACCTAAAATCTAAACCTAACCCCAAATCTAAACCTAAAATCTAAACCTAACCCCAAATCTAAACCTAACCCCAAATCTAAACCTAAAATCTAAACCTAACACCAAATCTAAACCTAGCCCCAAATCTAAACCTAAAATCTAAACCTAAAATCTAAACCTAACCCCAAATCTAAACCTAATATCTAAACCTAACCCCAAATCTAAACCTAAAATCTAAACCTAACCCGAAATCTAAACCTAAAATCTAAACCTAACCCCAAATCTAAACCTAACCCCAAATCTAAACCTAAAATCGAAACCTAACCCCAAATCTAAACCTAAACCCAAATCTAAACCTAAAACCTAAACCTAACCCCAAATCTAAACCTAACCCCAAATCTAAACCTAACCCCAAATCTAAACCTAACCCCAAATCTAAACCTAAAATCTAAACCTAACCCCAAATCTAAACCGAAAATCTAAACCTAACCCCAAATCTAAACCGAAAATCTAAACCTAACACCAAATCTAAACCTAACCCCAAATCTAAACCTAAACCCAAATCTAACCCCAAATCTAAACCCCAAATCTAAACCTAACCTCAAATCTAAACCTAAAATCTAAACCTAACCCCAAATCTAAACCTAACCCCAAATCTAAACCTAAAATCTAAACCTAACCCCAAATCTAAACCTAAAATCTAAGCCTAACCCCAAATCTAAACCTAAAATCTAAACCTAAACCCAAATCTAAACCTAAAATCTAAACCTAACCCCAAATCTAAACCTAACCCCAAATCTAAACCTAAAATCTAAACCTAACCCCAAATCTAAACCTAAAATCTAAACCTAACCCCAAATCTAAACCAAAAATCTAAACCTAACATAAAATCTAAACCTAACCCCAAATCTAAACCTAACCCCAAATCTAACCCCAAATCTAAACCTAAAATCTAAACCTAACCTCAAATCTAAACCTAAAATCTAAACCTAACCCCAAATCTAAACCTAAAATCTAAACCTAACCCCAAATCTAAACCTAACCCCAAATCTAAACCTAAAATCTAAACCTAACCCCAAATCTAAACCTAACCCCAAATCTAAACCTAACCCCAAATCTAAGCCCAAATCTAAACCTAAAATCTAAACCTAATCCCAAATCTAAACCTAAAATCTAAACCTAACCCCAAATCTAAACCTAAAATCTAAACCTAACACCAAATCTGAACCTAACCCCAAATCTATTCCTAAAATCTAAACCTAACCCCAAATCTAAACCTAACCCCAACCCCTAACCCCAAATATAAACCTAACCCCAAATCTAAACCTAACCCCAAATCTAAACCTAAAATCTAAACCTAACCCCAAATCTAAACCTAACCCCAAATCTAAACCTAACCCCAAATCTAAGCCCAAATCTAAACCTAAAATCTAAACCTAACCCCAAATCTAAACCTAAAATCTAAACCTAACACCAAATCTAAACCTAACCCCAAATCTAAACCTAACCCCAAATCTAACCCCAAATCTAAACCTAACCCCAAATCTAAACCTAAGCCCAAATCTAAACCTAAAATCTAAACCTAACCCCAAATCTAAACCTAAAATCTAAACCTAAAATCTAAACCTAACCCCAAATCTAAACCTAAAATCTAAACCTAACCCCAAATCTAAACCTAACCCCAAATCTAAACCTAACCCCAAATCTAACCCCAAATCTAAACCTAACCCCAAATCTAAACCTAAAATCTAAACCTAACCCCAAATATAAACCTAAAATCTAAACCTAACCCCAAATCTAAACCAAAAATCTAAACCTAACCCCAAATCTATACCTAAAATCCAAACCTTAGCCCAAATCTAAACCTAACCCCAAATCTAAAACTAAACCTAAATCTAAACCGAAAATCTAAACCTAACCCCAAATCTAAACCTAAAATCTAAACCTAACCCCAAATCTAAACCTAACCCCAAATCTAAACCTAAAATCTAAACCTAACCCCAAATCTAAACCTAAAATCTAAACCTAACACCAAATCTAAACCTAACCCCAAATCTAAACCTAACCCCAAATCTAAGCCCAAATCTAAACCTAAAATCTAAACCTAATCCCAAATCTAAACCTAAAATCTAAACCTAACCCCAAATCTAAACCTAAAATCTAAACCTAACTCCAAATCTAAACCTAACCCCAAATCTAAACCTAACCCCAAATCTAAACCTAACCCCAAATCTAAGCACAAATCTAAACCTAAAATCTAAACCTAACCCCAAATCTAAACCTAAAATCTAAACCTAACCCCAAATCTAAACCGAAAATCTAAACCTAACCCCAAATCTAAACCGAAAATCTCAACCTAACACCAAATCTAAACCTAACCCCAAGTCTAAACCTAACCCCAAATCTAAACCCCAAATCTAAACCTAACCTCAAATCTAAACCTAAAATCTAAACCTAACCCCAAATCTAAACCTAACCCCAAATCTAAACCTAAAATCTAAACCTAACCCCAAATCTAAACCTAAATCTAAACCTAACACCAAATCTAAACCTAACCCCAAATCTAAGCCCAAATCTAAACCTAAAATCTAAACCTAATCCCAAATCTAAACCTAAAATCTAAACATAACCCCAAATCTAAACCTAAAATCTAAACCTAACACCAAATCTAAACCTAACCCCAAATCTAAGCCCAAATCTAAACCTAAAATCTAAACCTAACCCCAAATCTAAACCTAACCCCAAATCTAAGCCCAAATCTAAACCTAAAATCTAAACCTAACCCCAAATCTAAACCTAAAATCTAAACCTAACCCCAAATCTAAACCAAAAATCTAAACCTAACACCAAATCTAAACCTAACCCCAAATCTAAACCTAACCCCAAATCTAAGCCCAAATCTAAACCTAAAATCTAAATCTAATCCCAAATCTAAACCTAAAATCTAAACCTAACCCCAAATCTAAACCTAAAATCTAAACCTAACTCCAAATCTAAACCTAACCCCAAATCTAAACCTAACCCCAAATCTAAACCTAACCCCAAATCTAAGCACAAATCTAAACCTAAAATCTAAACCTAACCCCAAATCTAAACCTAAAATCTAAACCTAACCCCAAATCTAAACCTAAAATCTAAACCTAACCCCAAATCTAAACCTAAAATCAAACCTAACCCCAAATCTAAACCTAAAATCTAAACCTAACCCCAAATCTAAACCTAAAATCTAAACCTAACCTAAAATCTAAACCTAACCCCAAATCTAAACCTAAAATCTAAACCTAACCCCAAATCTAAACCGAAAATCTAAACCTAACCCCAAATCTAAACCGAAAATCTAAACCTAACCCCAAATCTAAACCTAAAATCTAAACCTAACCTAAAATCTAAACCTAACCCCAAATCTAAACCTAAAATCTAAACCTAAAATCTAAACCTAACCCCAAATCTAAACCTAAAATCTAAACCTAACCCCAAATCTAAACCGAAAATCTAAACCTAACCCCAAATCTAAACCTAAAATCTAAACCTAACCCCAAATCTAAACCTAACCCCAAATCTAAACCAAAAATCTAAACCTAACCCCAAATCTAAACCTAAAATCTAAACCTAAAATCTAAACCTAACCTAAAATCTAAACCTAACCCCAAATCTAAACCTAAAATCTAAACCTAACCCCAAATCTAAACCTAAAATCTAAACCTAACACCAAATCTAAACCGAAAATCTAAACCTAACCCCAAATCTAAACCTAAAATCTAAACCTAACCCCAAATCTAAACCTAACCTAAAATCTAAACCTAACCCCAAATCTAAACCTAAAATCTAAACCTAACCCGAAATCTAAACCTAAAATCTAAACCTAACCCCAAATCTAAACCTAAAATCTAAACCTAAAATCTAAACCTAACCCCAAATCTAAACCTAACCCCAAATCTAAACCTAAAATCTAACCCTAACCCCAAATCTAAACCTAAAATCTAAACCTAACCCCAAATCTAAACCGAAAATCTAAACCTAACCCCAAATCTAAACCGAAAATCTCAACCTAACACCAAATCTAAACCTAACCCCAAATCTAAACCTAACCCCAAATCTAACCCAAAATCTAAACCCCAAATCTAAACCTAACCTCAAATCTAAACCTAAAATCTAAACCTAACCCCAAATCTAAACCTAACCCCAAATCTAAACCTAAAATCTAAACCTAACCCCAAATCTAAACCTAACCCCAAATCTAAACCTAACCCCAAATCTAAACCTAAAATCTAAACCTAACCCCAAATCTAAACCTAAAATCTAAACCTAACCCCAAATCTAAACCTAACCCCAAATCTAAACCTAACCCCAAATCTAAACCTAACCCCAAATCTAAGCCCAAATCTAAACCTAAAATCTAAACCTAATCCCAAATCTAAACCTAAAATCTAAACCTAACCCCAAATCTAAACCTAAAATCTAAACCTAACCCCAAATCTAAACCTAAAATCTAAACCTAACCCCAAATCTAAACCTAACCCCAAATCTAAGCCCAAATCTAAACCTAAAATCTAAACCTAACCCCAAATCTAAACCTAAAATCTAAACCTAACCCCAAATCTAAACCTAAAATCTAAACCTAACCCCAAATCTAAACCTAAAATCTAAGCCTAACCCCAAATCTAAACCTAAAATCTAAACCTAACCCCAAATCTAAACCTCAAATCTAAACCTAAACCCAAATCTAAACCTAACCCCAAATCTAAACCTAAAATCTAAACCTAACCCCAAATCTAAACCTAAAATCTAAACCTAACCCCAAATCTAAACCTAAAATCTAAACCTAACCCCAAATCTAAACCTAACCCCAAATCTAAACCTAAAATCTAAACCTAACCCCAAATCTAAACCTAAAATCTAAACCTAACCCCAAATCTAAACCTAAAATTTAAGCCTAACCCCAAATCTAAACCTAAAATCTAAACCTAACCCCAAATCTAAACCTAACCTCAAATCTAAACCAAAAATCTAAACCTAACCCCAAATCTAAACCTAAAATCTAAACCTAACCCCAAATCCAAACCTAAAATCTAAACCTAACCTAAAATCTAAACCTAACCCCAAATCTAAACCTAAAATCTAAACCTAAAATCTAAACCTAACCCCAAATCTAAACCTAAAATCTAAACCTAACCCCAAATCTAAACCTAACCCCAAATCTAAACCTAAAATCTAAACCTAACACCAAATCTAAACCTAGCCCCAAATCTAAACCTAAAATCTAAACCTAAAATCTAAACCTAACCCCAAATCTAAACCTAATATCTAAACCTAACCCCAAATCTAAACCTAAAATCTAAACCTAACCCGAAATCTAAACCTAAAATCTAAACCTAACCCCAAATCTAAACCTAACCCCAAATCTAAACCTAAAATCGAAACCTAACCCCAAATCTAAACCTAAACCCAAATCTAAACCTAAAACCTAAACCTAACCCCAAATCTAAACCTAACCCCAAATCTAAACCTAACCCCAAATCTAAACCTAACCCCAAATCTAAACCTAAAATCTAAACCTAACCCCAAATCTAAACCGAAAATCTAAACCTAACCCCAAATCTAAACCGAAAATCTAAACCTAACACCAAATCTAAACCTAACCCCAAATCTAAACCTAAACCCAAATCTAACCCCAAATCTAAACCCCAAATCTAAACCTAACCTCAAATCTAAACCTAAAATCTAAACCTAACCCCAAATCTAAACCTAACCCCAAATCTAAACCTAAAATCTAAACCTAACCCCAAATCTAAACCTAAAATCTAAGCCTAACCCCAAATCTAAACCTAAAATCTAAACCTAAACCCAAATCTAAACCTAAAATCTAAACCTAACCCCAAATCTAAACCTAACCCCAAATCTAAACCTAAAATCTAAACCTAACCCCAAATCTAAACCTAAAATCTAAACCTAACCCCAAATCTAAACCAAAAATCTAAACCTAACATAAAATCTAAACCTAACCCCAAATCTAAACCTAACCCCAAATCTAACCCCAAATCTAAACCTAAAATCTAAACCTAACCTCAAATCTAAACCTAAAATCTAAACCTAACCCCAAATCTAAACCTAAAATCTAAACCTAACCCCAAATCTAAACCTAACCCCAAATCTAAACCTAAAATCTAAACCTAACCCCAAATCTAAACCTAACCCCAAATCTAAACCTAACCCCAAATCTAAGCCCAAATCTAAACCTAAAATCTAAACCTAATCCCAAATCTAAACCTAAAATCTAAACCTAACCCCAAATCTAAACCTAAAATCTAAACCTAACACCAAATCTGAACCTAACCCCAAATCTATTCCTAAAATCTAAACCTAACCCCAAATCTAAACCTAACCCCAACCCCTAACCCCAAATATAAACCTAACCCCAAATCTAAACCTAACCCCAAATCTAAACCTAAAATCTAAACCTAACCCCAAATCTAAACCTAACCCCAAATCTAAACCTAACCCCAAATCTAAGCCCAAATCTAAACCTAAAATCTAAACCTAACCCCAAATCTAAACCTAAAATCTAAACCTAACACCAAATCTAAACCTAACCCCAAATCTAAACCTAACCCCAAATCTAACCCCAAATCTAAACCTAACCCCAAATCTAAACCTAAGCCCAAATCTAAACCTAAAATCTAAACCTAACCCCAAATCTAAACCTAAAATCTAAACCTAAAATCTAAACCTAACCCCAAATCTAAACCTAAAATCTAAACCTAACCCCAAATCTAAACCTAACCCCAAATCTAAACCTAACCCCAAATCTAACCCCAAATCTAAACCTAACCCCAAATCTAAACCTAAAATCTAAACCTAACCCCAAATATAAACCTAAAATCTAAACCTAACCCCAAATCTAAACCAAAAATCTAAACCTAACCCCAAATCTATACCTAAAATCCAAACCTTAGCCCAAATCTAAACCTAACCCCAAATCTAAAACTAAACCTAAATCTAAACCGAAAATCTAAACCTAACCCCAAATCTAAACCTAAAATCTAAACCTAACCCCAAATCTAAACCTAACCCCAAATCTAAACCTAAAATCTAAACCTAACCCCAAATCTAAACCTAAAATCTAAACCTAACACCAAATCTAAACCTAACCCCAAATCTAAACCTAACCCCAAATCTAAACCTAACCCCAAATCTAAGCCCAAATCTAAACCTAAAATCTAAACCTAATCCCAAATCTAAACCTAAAATCTAAACCTAACCCCAAATCTAAACCTAAAATCTAAACCTAACTCCAAATCTAAACCTAACCCCAAATCTAAACCTAACCCCAAATCTAAACCTAACCCCAAATCTAAGCACAAATCTAAACCTAAAATCTAAACCTAACCCCAAATCTAAACCTAAAATCTAAACCTAACCCCAAATCTAAACCGAAAATCTAAACCTAACCCCAAATCTAAACCGAAAATCTCAACCTAACACCAAATCTAAACCTAACCCCAAGTCTAAACCTAACCCCAAATCTAAACCCCAAATCTAAACCTAACCTCAAATCTAAACCTAAAATCTAAACCTAACCCCAAATCTAAACCTAACCCCAAATCTAAACCTAAAATCTAAACCTAACCCCAAATCTAAACCTAAAATCTAAACCTAACACCAAATCTAAACCTAACCCCAAATCTAAGCCCAAATCTAAACCTAAAATCTAAACCTAATCCCAAATCTAAACCTAAAATCTAAACATAACCCCAAATCTAAACCTAAAATCTAAACCTAACACCAAATCTAAACCTAACCCCAAATCTAAGCCCAAATCTAAACCTAAAATCTAAACCTAACCCCAAATCTAAACCTAACCCCAAATCTAAGCCCAAATCTAAACCTAAAATCTAAACCTAACCCCAAATCTAAACCTAAAATCTAAACCTAACCCCAAATCTAAACCTAAAATCTAAACCTAACCCCAAATCTAAACCTAAAATCTAAGCCTAACCCCAAATCTAAACCTAAAATCTAAACCTAAACCCAAATCTAAACCTAAAATCTAAACCTAACCCCAAATCTAAACCTAACCCCAAATCTAAACCTAAAATCTAAACCTAACCCCAAATCTAAACCTAAAATCTAAACCTAACCTAAAATCTAAACCTAACCCCAAATCTAAACCTAAAATCTAAACCTAACCCCAAATCTAAACCTAAAATCTAAACCTAACCCCAAATCTAAACCTAAAATCTAAACCTAACCTAAAATCTAAACCTAACCCCAAATCTAAACCTAAAATCTAAACCTAACCCCAAATCTAAACCTAAAATCTAAACCTAACCCCAAATCTAAACCTAAAATCTAAACCTAACCTAAAATCTAAACCTAACCCCAAATCTAAACCTAAAATCTAAACCTAAAATCTAAACCTAACCCCAAATCTAAACCTAAAATCTAAACCTAACCCCAAATCTAAACCGAAAATCTAAACCTAACCCCAAATCTAAACCTAAAATCTAAACCTAACCCCAAATCTAAACCTAACCCCAAATCTAAACCAAAAATCTAAACCTAACCCCAAATCTAAACCTAAAATCTAAACCTAAAATCTAAACCTAACCTAAAATCTAAACCTAACCCCAAATCTAAACCTAAAATCTAAACCTAACCCCAAATCTAAACCTAAAATCTAAACCTAACCCCAAATCTAAACCGAAAATCTAAACCTAACCCCAAATCTAAACCTAAAATCTAAGCCTAACCCCAAATCTAAACCTAACCTAAAATCTAAACCTAACCCCAAATCTAAACCTAAAATCTAAACCTAACCCGAAATCTAAACCTACAATCTAAACCTAACCCCAAATCTAAACCTAAAATCTAAACCTAAAATCTAAACCTAACCCCAAATCTAAACCTAACCCCAAATCTAAACCTAAAATCTAACCCTAACCCCAAATCTAAACCTAAAATCTAAACCTAACCCCAAATCTAAACCAAAAATCTAAACTTAACCCCAAATCTAAATCTAATATCTAAACCTAACCCCAAATCTAAACCGAATATCTAAACCTAACCCCAAATCTAAACCGAAAATCTCAACCTAACACCAAATCTAAACCTAACCCCAAGTCTAAACCTAACCCCAAATCTAACCCCAAATCTAAACCCCAAATCTAAACCTAACCTCAAATCTAAACCTAAAATCTAAACCTAACCCCAAATCTAAACCTAACCCCAAATCTAAACCTAAAATCTAAACCTAACCCCAAATCTAAACCTAAAATCTAAACCTAACCCCAAATCTAAACCTAACCCCAAATCTAAACCTAAAATCTAAACCTAACCCCAAATCTAAACCTAACCCCAAATCTAAACCTAAAATCTAAACCTAACCCCAAATCTAAACCTAAAATCTAAACCTAACCCCAAATATAAACCTAAAATCTAAACCTAACCCCAAATCTAAACCAAAAATCTAAACCTAACCCCAAATCTAAACCTAAAATCTAAACCTAACCCCAAATCTAAACCTAACCCCAAATCTAAACCTAACCCCAAATCTAAACCTAAAATCTAAACCTAACCCCAAATCTAAACCTAAAATCTAAACCTAACCCCAAATCTAAACCTAACCCCAAATCTAAACCTAAAATCTAAACCTAACCCCAAATCTAAACCTAAAATCTAAACCTAACACCAAATCTAAACCTAACCCCAAATCTAAACCTAACCCCAAATCTAAACCTAACCCCAAATCTAAGCCCAAATCTAAACCTAAAATCTAAACCTAATCCCAAATCTAAACCTAAAATCTAAACCTAACCCCAAATCTAAACCTAAAATCTAAACCTAACACCAAATCTAAACCTAAAATCTAAACCTAACCCCAAATCTAAACCTAACCCCAAATCTAAGCCCAAATCTAAACCTAAAATCTAAACCTAACCCCAAATCTAAACCTAAAATCTAAACCTAACCCCAAATCTAAACCTAAAATCTAAGCCTAACCCCAAATCTAAACCTAAAATCTAAACCTAAACCCAAATCTAAACCTAAAATCTAAACCTAAACCCAAATCTAAACCTAACCCCAAATCTAAACCTAAAATCTAAACCTAACCCCAAATCTAAACCTAACCCCAAATCAAAACCTAAAATCTAAACCTAACCCCAAATCTAAACCTAAAATCTAAACCTAACCCCAAATCTAAACCTAAAATCTAAACCTAACCCCAAATCTAAACCTAAAATCTAAACCTAACCCCAAATCTAAACCTAACCTCAAATCTAAACCAAAAATCTAAACCTAACCCCAAATCTAAACCTAAAATCTAAACCTAACCCCAAATCCAAACCTAAAATCTAAACCTAACCCCAAATCTAAACCGAAAATCTAAACCTAACCCCAAATCTAAACCTAAAATCTAAACCTAAAATCTAAACCTAACCCCAAATCTAAACCTAAAATCTAAACCTAACCCCAAATCTAAACCGAAAATCTAAACCTAACCCCAAATCTAAACCTAAAATCTAAACCTAACCCCAAATCTAAACCTAACCCCAAATCTAAACCAAAAATCTAAACCTAACCCCAAATGTAAACCTAAAATCCAAACCTAAAATCTAAACCTAACCTAAAATCTAAACCTAACCACAAATCTAAACCTAAAATCTAAACCTAACACCAAATCTAAACCTAACCCCAAATCTAAACCTAAAATCTAAACCTAAAATCTAAACCTAACCCCAAATCTAAACCTAAAATCTAAACCTAACCCCAAATCTATACCTAAAATCTAAACCTAAAATCTAAACCTAACCCCAAATCTAAACCTAAAATCTAAACCTAACACCAAATCTAAACCTAACCCCAAATCTAAACCTAACCCCAAATCTAAACCTAACCCCAAATCTAAGCCCAAATCTTAACCTAAAATCTAAACCTAATCCCAAATCTAAACCTAAAATCTAAACCTAACCCCAAATCTAAACCTAAAATCTAAACCTAACTCCAAATCTAAACCTAACCCCAAATCTAAACCTAACCCCAAATATAAACCTAACCCCAAATCTAAGCACAAATCTAAACCTAAAATCTAAACCTAACCCCAAATCTAAACCTAAAATCTAAACCTAACCCCAAATCTAAACCTAAAATCTAAACCTAACCCCAAATCTAAACCTAAAATCTAAACCTAACCCCAAATCTAAACCTAACCCCAAATCTAAACCTAACCCCAAATCTAAACCTAAAATCTAAACCTAACCCCAAATCTAAACCTAAAATCTAAACCTAACCCCAAATCTAAACCTAACCCCAAATCTAAACCTAAAATCTAAACCTAACCCCAAATCTAAACCTAAAATCTAAACCTAACACCAAATCTAAACCTAACCCCAAATCTAAACCTAACCCCAAATCTAAGCCCAAATCTAAACCTAAAATCTAAACCTAATCCCAAATCTAAACCTAAAATCTAAACCTAACCCCAAATCTAAACCTAAAATCTAAACCTAACACCAAATCTAAACCTAACCCCAAATCTAAACCTAACCCCAAATCTAAGCCCAAATCTAAACCTAAAATCTAAACCTAACCCCAAATCTAAACCTAAATTCTAAACCTAACCCCAAATCTAAACCTAACCCCAAATCTAAACCTAAAATCTAAACCTAACCCCAAATCTAAACCTAAAATCTAAACCTAACACCAAATCTAAACCTAACCCCAAATCTAAACCTAACCCCAAATCTAAACCTAACCCCAAATATAAGCCCAAATCTAAACCTAAAATCTAAACCTAACCCCAAATCTAAACCTAAAATCTAAACCTAACCCCAAATCTAAACCTAAAATCTAAACCTAACCCCAAATCTAAACCTAAAATCTAAGCCTAACCCCAAATCTAAACCTAAAATCTAAACCTAAACCCAAATCTAAACCTAAAATCTAAACCTAACCCCAAATCTAAACCTAAAATCTAAACCTAACACCAAATCTAAACCTAACCCCAAATCTAAACCTAAACCCAAATCTAAACCTAACCCCAAATCTAAGCCCAAATCTTAACCTAAAATCTAAACCTAATCCCAAATCTAAACCTAAAATCTAAACCTAACCCCAAATCTAAACCTAAAATCTAAACCTAACTCCAAATCTAAACCTAACCCCAAATCTAAACCTAACCCCAAATCTAAACCTAACCCCAAATCTAAGCACAAATCTAAACCTAAAATCTAAACCTAACCCCAAATCTAAACCTAAAATCTAAACCTAACCCCAAATCTAAACCTAAAATCTAAACCTAACCCCAAATCTAAACCTAAAATCTAAACCTAACCCCAAATCTAAACCTAACCTAAAATCTAAACCTAACCCCAAATCTAAACCTAAAATCTAAACCTAACCCCAAATCTAAACCTAAAATCTAAACCTAACCCCAAATCTAAACCTAACCCCAAATCTAAACCTAAAATCTAAACCTAACCCCAAATCTAAACCTAAAATCTAAACCTAACACCAAATCTAAACCTAACCCCAAATCTAAACCTAACCCCAAATCTAAGCCCAAATCTAAACCTAAAATCTAAACCTAATCCCAAATCTAAACCTAAAATCTAAACCTAACCCCAAATCTAAACCTAAAATCTAAACCTAACACCAAATCTAAACCTAACCCCAAATCTAAACCTAACCCCAAATCTAAGCCCAAATCTAAACCTAAAATCTAAACCTAACCCCAAATCTAAACCTAAAATCTAAACCTAACCCCAAATCTAAACCTAACCCCAAATCTAAACCTAAAATCTAAACCTAACCCCAAATCTAAACCTAAAATCTAAACCTAACACCAAATCTAAACCTAACCCCAAATCTAAACCTAACCCCAAATCTAAACCTAACCCCAAATATAACCCCAAATCTAAACCTAAAATCTAAACCTAACCCCAAATCTAAACCTAAAATCTAAACCTAACCCCAAATCTAAACCTAAAATCTAAACCTAACCCCAAATCTAAACCTAAAATCTAAGCCTAACCCCAAATCTAAACCTAAAATCTAAACCTAAACCCAAATCTAAACCTAAAATCTAAACCTAACCCCAAATCTAAACCTAACCCCAAATCTAAACCTAAAATCTAAACCTAACCCCAAATCTAAACCTAAAATCTAAACATAACCTAAAATCTAAACCTAACCCCTAATCTAAACCTAAAATCTAAACCTAACCCCAAATCTAAACCTAAAATCTAAACCTAACCCCAAATCTAAACCTAAAATCTAAACGTAACCTAAAATCTAAACCTAACCCCAAATCTAAACCTAAAATCTAAACCTAACCCCAAATCTAAACCTAAAATCTAAACCTAACCCCAAATCTAAACCTAAAATCTAAACCTAAGCTAAAATCTAAACCTAACCCCAAATCTAAACCTAAAATCTAAACCTAAAATCTAAACCTAACCCCAAATCTAAACCTAAAATCTAAACCTAACCCCAAATCTAAACCGAAAATCTAAACCTAACCCCAAATCTAAACCTAAAATCTAAACCTAACCCCAAATCTAAACCGAAAATCTAAACCTAACCCCAAATCTAAACCTAAAATCTAAACCTAAAATCTAAACCTAACCCCAAATCTAAACCTAACCCCAAATCTAAACCTAAAATCTAACCCTAACCGCAAATCTAAACCTAAAATCTAAACCTAACCCCAAATCTAACCCAAAATCTAAACCCCAAATCTAAACCTAACCTCAAATCTAAACCTAAAATCTAAACCTAACCCCAAATCTAAACCTAACCCCAAATCTAAACCTAAAATCTAAACCTAACCCCAAATCTAAACCTAAAATCTAAACCTAACCCCAAATCTAAACCTAACCCCAAATCTAAACCTAAAATCTAAACCTAACCCCAAATCTAAACCTAACCCCAAATCTAAACCTAACCCCAAATCTAAACCTAAAATCTAAACCTAACCCCAAATCTAAACCTAAAATCTAAACCTAACCCCAAATATAAACCTAAAATCTAAACCTAACCCCAAATCTAAACCAAAAATCTAAACCTAACCCCAAATCTAAACCTAAAATCTAAACCTAACCCCAAATCTAAACCTAACCCCAAATCTAAACCTAACCCCAAATCTAAACCTAAAATCTAAACCTAACCCCAAATCTAAACCTAAAATCTAAACCTAACCCCAAATCTAAACCTAACCCCAAATCTAAACCTAAAATCTAAACCTAACCCCAAATCTAAACCTAAAATCTAAACCTAACACCAAATCTAAACCTAACCCCAAATCTAAACCTAACCCCAAATCTAAACCTAACCCCAAATCTAAGCCCAAATCTAAACCTAAAATCTAAACCTAATCCCAAATCTAAACCTAAAACCTAAACCTAACCCCAAATCTAAACCTAAAATCTAAACCTAACACCAAATCTAAACCTAAAATCTAACCCTAACCCCAAATCTAAACCTAACCCCAAATCTAAGCCCAAATCTAAACCTAAAATCTAAACCTAACCCCAAATCTAAACCTAAAATCTAAACCTAACCCCAAATCTAAACCTAAAATCTAAGCCTAACCCCAAATCTAAACCTAAAATCTAAACCTAAACCGAAATCTAAACCTAAAATCTAAACCTAAACCCAAATCTAAACCTAACCCCAAATCTAAACCTAAAATCTAAACCTAACCCCAAATCTAAACCTAAAATCTAAACCTAACCCCAAATCTAAACTTAACCCCAAATCTAAACCTAAAATCTAAACCTAACCCCAAATCTAAACCTAAAATTTAAGCCTAACCCCAAATCTAAACCTAAAATCTAAACCTAACCCCAAATCTAAACCTAACCTCAAATCTAAACCAAAAATCTAAACCTAACCCCAAATCTAAACCTAAAATCTAAACCTAACCCCAAATCTAAACCTAAAATCTAAGCCTAACCCCAAATCTAAACCTAAAATCTAAACCTAAACCCAAATCTAAACCTAAAATCTAAACCTAACCCCAAATCTAAACCTAACCCCAAATCTAAACCTAAAATCTAAACCTAACCCCAAATCTAAACCTAAAATCTAAACATAACCTAAAATCTAAACCTAACCCCAAATCTAAACCTAAAATCTAAACCTAACCCCAAATCTAAACCTAAAATCTAAACCTAACCCCAAATCTAAACCTAAAATCTAAACGTAACCTAAAATCTAAACCTAACCCCAAATCTAAACCTAAAATCTAAACCTAACCCCAAATCTAAACCTAAAATCTAAACCTAACCCCAAATCTAAACCTAAAATCTAAACCTAAGCTAAAATCTAAACCTAACCCCAAATCTAAACCTAAAATCTAAACCTAAAATCTAAACCTAACCCCAAATCTAAACCTAAAATCTAAACCTAACCCCAAATCTAAACCGAAAATCTAAACCTAACCCCAAATCTAAACCTAAAATCTAAACCTAACCCCAAATCTAAACCGAAAATCTAAACCTAACCCCAAATCTAAACCTAAAATCTAAACCTAAAATCTAAACCTAACCCCAAATCTAAACCTAACCCCAAATCTAAACCTAAAATCTAACCCTAACCGCAAATCTAAACCTAAAATCTAAACCTAACCCCAAATCTAACCCAAAATCTAAACCCCAAATCTAAACCTAACCTCAAATCTAAACCTAAAATCTAAACCTAACCCCAAATCTAAACCTAACCCCAAATCTAAACCTAAAATCTAAACCTAACCCCAAATCTAAACCTAAAATCTAAACCTAACCCCAAATCTAAACCTAACCCCAAATCTAAACCTAAAATCTAAACCTAACCCCAAATCTAAACCTAACCCCAAATCTAAACCTAACCCCAAATCTAAACCTAAAATCTAAACCTAACCCCAAATCTAAACCTAAAATCTAAACCTAACCCCAAATATAAACCTAAAATCTAAACCTAACCCCAAATCTAAACCAAAAATCTAAACCTAACCCCAAATCTAAACCTAAAATCTAAACCTAACCCCAAATCTAAACCTAACCCCAAATCTAAACCTAACCCCAAATCTAAACCTAAAATCTAAACCTAACCCCAAATCTAAACCTAAAATCTAAACCTAACCCCAAATCTAAACCTAACCCCAAATCTAAACCTAAAATCTAAACCTAACCCCAAATCTAAACCTAAAATCTAAACCTAACACCAAATCTAAACCTAACCCCAAATCTAAACCTAACCCCAAATCTAAACCTAACCCCAAATCTAAGCCCAAATCTAAACCTAAAATCTAAACCTAATCCCAAATCTAAACCTAAAACCTAAACCTAACCCCAAATCTAAACCTAAAATCTAAACCTAACACCAAATCTAAACCTAAAATCTAAACCTAACCCCAAATCTAAACCTAACCCCAAATCTAAGCCCAAATCTAAACCTAAAATCTAAACCTAACCCCAAATCTAAACCTAAAATCTAAACCTAACCCCAAATCTAAACCTAAAATCTAAACCTAACCCCAAATCTAAACCTAAAATCTAAGCCTAACCCCAAATCTAAACCTAAAATCTAAACCTAAACCGAAATCTAAACCTAAAATCTAAACCTAAACCCAAATCTAAACCTAACCCCAAATCTAAACCTAAAATCTAAACCTAACCCCAAATCTAAACCTAAAATCTAAACCTAACCCCAAATCTAAACTTAACCCCAAATCTAAACCTAAAATCTAAACCTAACCCCAAATCTAAACCTAAAATTTAAGCCTAACCCCAAATCTAAACCTAAAATCTAAACCTAACCCCAAATCTAAACCTAACCTCAAATCTAAACCAAAAATCTAAACCTAACCCCAAATCTAAACCTAAAATCTAAACCTAACCCCAAATCTAAACCTAAAATCTAAACCTAACCTAAAATCTAAACCTAACCCCAAATCTAAACCTAAAATCTAAACCTAAAATCTAAACCTAACCCCAAATCTAAACCTAAAATCTAAACCTAACCCCAAATCTAAACCTAAAATCTAAACCTAAAATCTAAACCTAACCCCAAATCTAAACCTAAAATCTAAACCTAACCCCAAATGTAAACCTAAAATCTAAACCTAAAATCTAAACCTAACCTAAAATCTAAACCTAACCCCAAATCTAAACCTAAAATCTAAACCTAACCCCAAATCTAAACCGAAAATCTAAACCTAACCCCAAATCTAAACCTAAAATCTAAACCTAACCCCAAATCTATACCTAAAATCTAAACCTAAAATCTAAACCTAACCCCAAATCTAAACCTAAAATCTAAACCTAACCCCAAATCTAAACCAAAAATCTAAACCTAACCCCAAATCTAAACCTAAAATCTAAACCTAACCCCAAATCTAAACCGAAAATCTAAACCTAACCCCAAATCTAAACCGAAAATCTAAACCTAACACCAAATCTAAACCTAACCCCAAATCTAAACCTAACCCCAAATCTAACCCCAAATCTAAACCCCAAATCTAAACCTAACCTCAAATCTAAACCTAAAATCTAAACCTAACCCCAAATCTAAACCTAAAATCTAAACCTAACCCCAAATCTAAACCTAAAATCTAAACCTAACCCCAAATCTAAACCTAACCCCAAATCTAAACCTAAAATCTAAACCTAACCCCAAATCTAAACCTAACCCCAAATCTAAACCTAACCCCAAATCTAAACCTAAAATCTAAACCTAACCCCAAATCTAAACCTAAAATCTAAACCTAACCCCAAATCTAAACCAAAAATCTAAGCCTAACACCAAATCTAAACCTAACCCCAAATCTAAACCTAACCCCAAATCTAACCCCAAATCTAAACCTAAAATCTAAACCTAACCTCAAATCTAAACCTAAAATCTAAACCAAACCCCAAATCTAAACCTAACCCCAAATCTAAACCTAAAATCTAAACCTAACCCCAAATCTAAACCTAAAATCTAAACCTAACACCAAATCTAAACCTAACCCCAAATCTAAACCTAACCCCAAATCTAAGCCCAAATCTAAACTTAAAATCTAAACCTAACCTCAAATCTAAACCTAAAATCTAAACCTAACCCCAAATCTAAACCTAAAATCTAAACCTAACCCCAAATCTAAACCTAAAATCTAAACCTAACCCCAAATCTAAACCTAAAATCTAAACGTAACCTAAAATCTAAACCTAACCCCAAATCTAAACCTAAAATCTAAACCTAACCCCAAATCTAAACCTAAAATCTAAACCTAACCCCAAATCTAAACCTAAAATCTAAACCTAACCTAAAATCTAAACCTAACCCCAAATCTAAACCTAAAATCTAAACCTAAAATCTAAACCTAACCCCAAATCTAAACCTAAAATCTAAACCTAACCCCAAATCTAAACCGAAAATCTAAACCTAACCCCAAATCTAAACCTAAAATCTAAACCTAACCCCAAATCTAAACCGAAAATCTAAACCTAACCCCAAATCTAAACCTAAAATCTAAACCTAACCCCAAATCTAAACCGAAAATCTAACCCTAACCCCAAATCTAAACCTAAAATCTAAACCTAACCCCAAATCTAAACCAAAAATCTAAACCTAACCCCAAATCTAAACCTAAAATCTAAACCTAACCCCAAATCTAAACCAAAAATCTAAACCTAACCCCAAATCTAAACCGAAAATCTCAACCTAACACCAAATCTAAACCTAACCCCAAATCTAAACCTAACCCCAAATCTAACCCCAAATCTAAACCCCAAATCTAAACCTAACCTCAAATCTAAACCTAAAATCTAAACCTAACCCCAAATCTAAACCTAAAATCTAAACCTAACCCCAAATCTAAACCTAAAATCTAAACCTAACCCCAAATCTAAACCTAACCCCAAATCTAAACCTAAAATCTAAACCTAACCCCAAATCTAAACCTAACCCCAAATCTAAACCTAACCCCAAATCTAAACCTAAAATCTAAACCTAACCCCAAATCTAAACCTAAAATCTAAACCTAACACCAAATCTAAACCTAACCCCAAATCTAAACCTAACCCCAAATCTAAACCTAACCCCAAATATAACCCCAAATCTAAACCTAAAATCTAAACCTAACCCCAAATCTAAACCTAAAATCTAAACCTAACCCCAAATCTAAACCTAAAATCTAAACCTAACCCCAAATCTAAACCTAAAATCTAAGCCTAACCCCAAATCTAAACCTAAAATCTAAACCTAAACCCAAATCTAAACCTAAAATCTAAACCTAACCCCAAATCTAAACCTAACCCCAAATCTAAACCTAAAATCTAAACCTAACCCCAAATCTAAACCTAAAATCTAAACATAACCTAAAATCTAAACCTAACCCCTAATCTAAACCTAAAATCTAAACCTAACCCCAAATCTAAACCTAAAATCTAAACCTAACCCCAAATCTAAACCTAAAATCTAAACGTAACCTAAAATCTAAACCTAACCCCAAATCTAAACCTAAAATCTAAACCTAACCCCAAATCTAAACCTAAAATCTAAACCTAACCCCAAATCTAAACCTAAAATCTAAACCTAAGCTAAAATCTAAACCTAACCCCAAATCTAAACCTAAAATCTAAACCTAAAATCTAAACCTAACCCCAAATCTAAACCTAAAATCTAAACCTAACCCCAAATCTAAACCGAAAATCTAAACCTAACCCCAAATCTAAACCTAAAATCTAAACCTAACCCCAAATCTAAACCGAAAATCTAAACCTAACCCCAAATCTAAACCTAAAATCTAAACCTAAAATCTAAACCTAACCCCAAATCTAAACCTAACCCCAAATCTAAACCTAAAATCTAACCCTAACCGCAAATCTAAACCTAAAATCTAAACCTAACCCCAAATCTAACCCAAAATCTAAACCCCAAATCTAAACCTAACCTCAAATCTAAACCTAAAATCTAAACCTAACCCCAAATCTAAACCTAACCCCAAATCTAAACCTAAAATCTAAACCTAACCCCAAATCTAAACCTAAAATCTAAACCTAACCCCAAATCTAAACCTAACCCCAAATCTAAACCTAAAATCTAAACCTAACCCCAAATCTAAACCTAACCCCAAATCTAAACCTAACCCCAAATCTAAACCTAAAATCTAAACCTAACCCCAAATCTAAACCTAAAATCTAAACCTAACCCCAAATATAAACCTAAAATCTAAACCTAACCCCAAATCTAAACCAAAAATCTAAACCTAACCCCAAATCTAAACCTAAAATCTAAACCTAACCCCAAATCTAAACCTAACCCCAAATCTAAACCTAACCCCAAATCTAAACCTAAAATCTAAACCTAACCCCAAATCTAAACCTAAAATCTAAACCTAACCCCAAATCTAAACCTAACCCCAAATCTAAACCTAAAATCTAAACCTAACCCCAAATCTAAACCTAAAATCTAAACCTAACACCAAATCTAAACCTAACCCCAAATCTAAACCTAACCCCAAATCTAAACCTAACCCCAAATCTAAGCCCAAATCTAAACCTAAAATCTAAACCTAATCCCAAATCTAAACCTAAAACCTAAACCTAACCCCAAATCTAAACCTAAAATCTAAACCTAACACCAAATCTAAACCTAAAATCTAAACCTAACCCCAAATCTAAACCTAACCCCAAATCTAAGCCCAAATCTAAACCTAAAATCTAAACCTAACCCCAAATCTAAACCTAAAATCTAAACCTAACCCCAAATCTAAACCTAAAATCTAAGCCTAACCCCAAATCTAAACCTAAAATCTAAACCTAAACCGAAATCTAAACCTAAAATCTAAACCTAAACCCAAATCTAAACCTAACCCCAAATCTAAACCTAAAATCTAAACCTAACCCCAAATCTAAACCTAAAATCTAAACCTAACCCCAAATCTAAACTTAACCCCAAATCTAAACCTAAAATCTAAACCTAACCCCAAATCTAAACCTAAAATTTAAGCCTAACCCCAAATCTAAACCTAAAATCTAAACCTAACCCCAAATCTAAACCTAACCTCAAATCTAAACCAAAAATCTAAACCTAACCCCAAATCTAAACCTAAAATCTAAACCTAACCCCAAATCTAAACCTAAAATCTAAGCCTAACCCCAAATCTAAACCTAAAATCTAAACCTAAACCCAAATCTAAACCTAAAATCTAAACCTAACCCCAAATCTAAACCTAACCCCAAATCTAAACCTAAAATCTAAACCTAACCCCAAATCTAAACCTAAAATCTAAACATAACCTAAAATCTAAACCTAACCCCAAATCTAAACCTAAAATCTAAACCTAACCCCAAATCTAAACCTAAAATCTAAACCTAACCCCAAATCTAAACCTAAAATCTAAACGTAACCTAAAATCTAAACCTAACCCCAAATCTAAACCTAAAATCTAAACCTAACCCCAAATCTAAACCTAAAATCTAAACCTAACCCCAAATCTAAACCTAAAATCTAAACCTAAGCTAAAATCTAAACCTAACCCCAAATCTAAACCTAAAATCTAAACCTAAAATCTAAACCTAACCCCAAATCTAAACCTAAAATCTAAACCTAACCCCAAATCTAAACCGAAAATCTAAACCTAACCCCAAATCTAAACCTAAAATCTAAACCTAACCCCAAATCTAAACCGAAAATCTAAACCTAACCCCAAATCTAAACCTAAAATCTAAACCTAAAATCTAAACCTAACCCCAAATCTAAACCTAACCCCAAATCTAAACCTAAAATCTAACCCTAACCGCAAATCTAAACCTAAAATCTAAACCTAACCCCAAATCTAACCCAAAATCTAAACCCCAAATCTAAACCTAACCTCAAATCTAAACCTAAAATCTAAACCTAACCCCAAATCTAAACCTAACCCCAAATCTAAACCTAAAATCTAAACCTAACCCCAAATCTAAACCTAAAATCTAAACCTAACCCCAAATCTAAACCTAACCCCAAATCTAAACCTAAAATCTAAACCTAACCCCAAATCTAAACCTAACCCCAAATCTAAACCTAACCCCAAATCTAAACCTAAAATCTAAACCTAACCCCAAATCTAAACCTAAAATCTAAACCTAACCCCAAATATAAACCTAAAATCTAAACCTAACCCCAAATCTAAACCAAAAATCTAAACCTAACCCCAAATCTAAACCTAAAATCTAAACCTAACCCCAAATCTAAACCTAACCCCAAATCTAAACCTAACCCCAAATCTAAACCTAAAATCTAAACCTAACCCCAAATCTAAACCTAAAATCTAAACCTAACCCCAAATCTAAACCTAACCCCAAATCTAAACCTAAAATCTAAACCTAACCCCAAATCTAAACCTAAAATCTAAACCTAACACCAAATCTAAACCTAACCCCAAATCTAAACCTAACCCCAAATCTAAACCTAACCCCAAATCTAAGCCCAAATCTAAACCTAAAATCTAAACCTAATCCCAAATCTAAACCTAAAACCTAAACCTAACCCCAAATCTAAACCTAAAATCTAAACCTAACACCAAATCTAAACCTAAAATCTAAACCTAACCCCAAATCTAAACCTAACCCCAAATCTAAGCCCAAATCTAAACCTAAAATCTAAACCTAACCCCAAATCTAAACCTAAAATCTAAACCTAACCCCAAATCTAAACCTAAAATCTAAACCTAACCCCAAATCTAAACCTAAAATCTAAGCCTAACCCCAAATCTAAACCTAAAATCTAAACCTAAACCGAAATCTAAACCTAAAATCTAAACCTAAACCCAAATCTAAACCTAACCCCAAATCTAAACCTAAAATCTAAACCTAACCCCAAATCTAAACCTAAAATCTAAACCTAACCCCAAATCTAAACTTAACCCCAAATCTAAACCTAAAATCTAAACCTAACCCCAAATCTAAACCTAAAATTTAAGCCTAACCCCAAATCTAAACCTAAAATCTAAACCTAACCCCAAATCTAAACCTAACCTCAAATCTAAACCAAAAATCTAAACCTAACCCCAAATCTAAACCTAAAATCTAAACCTAACCCCAAATCTAAACCTAAAATCTAAACCTAACCTAAAATCTAAACCTAACCCCAAATCTAAACCTAAAATCTAAACCTAAAATCTAAACCTAACCCCAAATCTAAACCTAAAATCTAAACCTAACCCCAAATCTAAACCTAAAATCTAAACCTAAAATCTAAACCTAACCCCAAATCTAAACCTAAAATCTAAACCTAACCCCAAATGTAAACCTAAAATCTAAACCTAAAATCTAAACCTAACCTAAAATCTAAACCTAACCCCAAATCTAAACCTAAAATCTAAACCTAACCCCAAATCTAAACCGAAAATCTAAACCTAACCCCAAATCTAAACCTAAAATCTAAACCTAACCCCAAATCTATACCTAAAATCTAAACCTAAAATCTAAACCTAACCCCAAATCTAAACCTAAAATCTAAACCTAACCCCAAATCTAAACCAAAAATCTAAACCTAACCCCAAATCTAAACCTAAAATCTAAACCTAACCCCAAATCTAAACCGAAAATCTAAACCTAACCCCAAATCTAAACCGAAAATCTAAACCTAACACCAAATCTAAACCTAACCCCAAATCTAAACCTAACCCCAAATCTAACCCCAAATCTAAACCCCAAATCTAAACCTAACCTCAAATCTAAACCTAAAATCTAAACCTAACCCCAAATCTAAACCTAAAATCTAAACCTAACCCCAAATCTAAACCTAAAATCTAAACCTAACCCCAAATCTAAACCTAACCCCAAATCTAAACCTAAAATCTAAACCTAACCCCAAATCTAAACCTAACCCCAAATCTAAACCTAACCCCAAATCTAAACCTAAAATCTAAACCTAACCCCAAATCTAAACCTAAAATCTAAACCTAACCCCAAATCTAAACCAAAAATCTAAGCCTAACACCAAATCTAAACCTAACCCCAAATCTAAACCTAACCCCAAATCTAACCCCAAATCTAAACCTAAAATCTAAACCTAACCTCAAATCTAAACCTAAAATCTAAACCAAACCCCAAATCTAAACCTAACCCCAAATCTAAACCTAAAATCTAAACCTAACCCCAAATCTAAACCTAAAATCTAAACCTAACACCAAATCTAAACCTAACCCCAAATCTAAACCTAACCCCAAATCTAAGCCCAAATCTAAACTTAAAATCTAAACCTAACCTCAAATCTAAACCTAAAATCTAAACCTAACCCCAAATCTAAACCTAAAATCTAAACCTAACCCCAAATCTAAACCTAAAATCTAAACCTAACCCCAAATCTAAACCTAAAATCTAAACGTAACCTAAAATCTAAACCTAACCCCAAATCTAAACCTAAAATCTAAACCTAACCCCAAATCTAAACCTAAAATCTAAACCTAACCCCAAATCTAAACCTAAAATCTAAACCTAACCTAAAATCTAAACCTAACCCCAAATCTAAACCTAAAATCTAAACCTAAAATCTAAACCTAACCCCAAATCTAAACCTAAAATCTAAACCTAACCCCAAATCTAAACCGAAAATCTAAACCTAACCCCAAATCTAAACCTAAAATCTAAACCTAACCCCAAATCTAAACCGAAAATCTAAACCTAACCCCAAATCTAAACCTAAAATCTAAACCTAACCCCAAATCTAAACCGAAAATCTAACCCTAACCCCAAATCTAAACCTAAAATCTAAACCTAACCCCAAATCTAAACCAAAAATCTAAACCTAACCCCAAATCTAAACCTAAAATCTAAACCTAACCCCAAATCTAAACCAAAAATCTAAACCTAACCCCAAATCTAAACCGAAAATCTCAACCTAACACCAAATCTAAACCTAACCCCAAATCTAAACCTAACCCCAAATCTAACCCCAAATCTAAACCCCAAATCTAAACCTAACCTCAAATCTAAACCTAAAATCTAAACCTAACCCCAAATCTAAACCTAAAATCTAAACCTAAACCCAAATCTAAACCTAAAATCTAAACCTAACCCCAAATCTAAACCTAACCCCAAATCTAAACCTAAAATCTAAACCTAACCCCAAATCTAAACCTAACCCCAAATCTAAACCTAACCCCAAATCTAAACCTAAAATCTAAACCTAACCCCAAATCTAAACCTAAAATCTAAACCTAACCCCAAATATAAACCTAAAATCTAAACCTAACCCCAAATCTAAACCAAAAATCTAAACCTAACCCCAAATCTAAACCTAAAATCTAAACCTAACCCCAAATCTAAACCTAACCCCAAATCTAAACCTAACCCCAAATCTAAACCTAAAATCTAAACCTAACCCCAAATCTAAACCTAAAATCTAAACCTAACCCCAAATCTAAACCTAACCCCAAATCTAAACCTAAAATCTAAACCTAACCCCAAATCTAAACCTAAAATCTAAACCTAACACCAAATCTAAACCTAACCCCAAATTTAAACCTAACCCCAAATCTAAACCTAACCCCAAATCTAAGCCCAAATCTAAACCTAAAATCTAAACCTAATCCCAAATCTAAACCTAAAATCTAAACCTAACCCCAAATCTAAACCTAAAATCTAAACCTAACACCAAATCTAAACCTAAAATCTAAACCTAACCGAAAATCTAAACCTAACCCCAAATCTAAGCCCAAATCTAAACCTAAAATCTAAACCTAACCCCAAATCTAAACCTAAAATCTAAACCTAACCCCAAATCTAAACCTAAAATCTAAACCTAACCCCAAATCTAAACCTAAAATCTAAGCCTAACCCCAAATCTAAACCTAAAATCTAAACCTAAACCGAAATCTAAACCTAAAATCTAAACCTAAACCCAAATCTAAACCTAACCCCAAATCTAAACCTAAAATCTAAACCTAACCCCAAATCTAAACCTAAAATCTAAACCTAACCCCAAATCTAAACCTAAAATTTAAGCCTAACCCCAAATCTAAACCTAAAATCTAAACCTAACCCCAAATCTAAACCTAACCTCAAATCTAAACCAAAAATCTAAACCTAACCCCAAATCTAAACCTAAAATCTAAACCTAACCCCAAATCTAAACCTAAAATCTAAACCTAACCTAAAATCTAAACCTAACCCCAAATCTAAACCTAAAATCTAAACCTAAAATCTAAACCTAACCCCAAATCTAAACCTAAAATCTAAATCTAACCCCAAATCTAAACCTAAAATCTAAACCTAAAATCTAAACCTAACCCCAAATCTAAACCTAAAATCTAAACCTAACCCCAAATGTAAACCTAAAATCTAAACCTAAAATCTAAACCTAACCTAAAATCTAAACCTAACCCCAAATCTAAACCTAAAATCTAAACCTAACACCAAATCTAAACCGAAAATCTAAACCTAAACCCAAATTTAAACCTAAAATCTAAACCTAACCCCAAATCTATACCTAAAATCTAAACCTAAAATCTAAACCTAACCCCAAATCTAAACCTAAAATCTAAACCTAACCCCAAATCTAAACCAAAAATCTAAACCTAACCCCAAATCTAAACCTAAAATCTAAACCTAACCCCAAATCTAAACCGAAAATCTAAACCTAACCCCAAATCTAAACCTAAAATCTAAACCTAACACCAAATCTAAACCTAACCCCAAATCTAAACCTAACCCCAAATCTAACCCCAAATCAAAACCCCAAATCTAAACCTAACCTCAAATCTAAACCTAAAATCTAAACCTAACCCCAAATCTAAACCTAAAATCTAAACCTAACCCCAAATCTAAACCTAAAATCTAAACCTAACCCCAAATCTAAACCTAAGCCCAAATCTAAACCTAAAATCTAAACCTAACCCCAAATCTAAACCTAACCCCAAATCTAAACCTAACCCCAAATCTAAACCTAAAATCTAAACCTAACACCAAATCTAAACCTAAAATCTAAACCTAACCCCAAATCTAAACCAAAAATCTAAACCTAACACCAAATCTAAACCTAACCCCAAATCTAAACCTAACCCCAAATCTAACCCCAAATCTAAACCTAAAATCTAAACCTAACTTCAAATCTAAACCTAAAATCTAAACCAAACCCCAAATCTAAACCTAACCCCAAATCTAAACCTAAAATCTAAACCTAAACCCAAATCTAAACCTAAAATCTAAACCTAAACCCAAATCTAAACCTAACCCCAAATCTAAACCTAAAATCTAAACCTAACCCCAAATCTAAACCTAAAATCTAAACCTAACCCCAAATCTAAACCTAACCCCAAATCTAAACCTAAAATCTAAACCTAACCCCAAATCTAAACCTAAAATCTAAACCTAACGCCAAATCTAAACCTAAAATTTAAGCCTAACCCCAAATCTAAACCTAAAATCTAAACCTAACCCCAAATCTAAACCTAACCTCAAATCTAAACCAAAAATCTAAACCTAACCCCAAATCTAAACCTAAAATCTAAACCTAACCCCAAATCTAAACCTAAAATCTAAACCTAACCTAAAATCTAAACCTAACCCCAAATCTAAACCTAAAATCTAAACCTAAAATCTAAACCTAACCCCAAATCTAAACCTAAAATCTAATCCTAACCCCAAATCTAAACCGAAAATCTAAACCTAACCCCAAATCTAAACCTAAAATCTAAACCTAACCCCAAATCTAAACCTAACCCCAAATCTAAACCAAAAATCTAAACCTAACCCCAAATCTAAACCTAAAATCTAAACCTAAAATCTAAACCTAACCTAAAATCTAAACCTAACCCCAAATCTAAACCTAACCCCAAATCTAAACCTAAAATCTAAACCTAACACCAAATCTAAACCGAAAATCTAAACCTAACCCCAAATCTAAACCTAAAATCTAAACCTAACCCCAAATCTAAACCTAACCTAAAATCTAAACCTAACCCCAAATCTAAACCTAAAATCTAAACCTAACCCGAAATCTAAACCTAAAATCTAAACCTAACCCCAAATCTATACCTAAAATCTAAACCTAAAATCTAAACCTAACCCCAAATCTAAACCTAAAATCTAAACCTAACCCCAAATCTAAACCAAAAATCTAAACCTAACCCCAAATCTAAACCTAAAATCTAAACCTAACCCCAAATCTAAACCGAAAATCTAAACCTAACCCCAAATCTAAACCGAAAATCTAAACCTAACACCAAATCTAAACCTAACCCCAAATCTAAACCTAACCCCAAATCTAACCCCAAATCTAAACCCCAAATCTAAACCTAACCTCAAATCTAAACCTAAAATCTAAACCTAACCCCAAATCTAAACCTAACCCCAAATCTAAACCTAAAATCTAAACCTAACCCCAAATCTAAACCTAACCCCAAATCTAAACCTAAAATCTAAACCTAACCCCAAATCTAAACCTAACCCCAAATCTAAACCTAACCCCAAATCTAAACCTAAAATCTAAACCTAACCCCAAATCTAAACCTAAAATCTAAACCTAACCCCAAATCTAAACCAAAAATCTAAACCTAACACCAAATCTAAACCTAACCCCAAATCTAAACCTAACCCCAAATCTAACCCCAAATCTAAACCTAAAATCTAAACCTAACCTCAAATCTAAACCTAAAATCTAAACCAAACCCCAAATCTAAACCTAAAATCTAAACCTAATCCCAAATCTAAACCTAAAATCTAAACCTAACCCCAAATCTAAACCTAAAATCTAAACCTAACCCCAAATCTAAACCTAACCCCAAATCTAAACCTAACCCCAAATCTAAGCCCAAATCTAAACCTAAAATCTAAACCTAACCCCAAATCTAAACCTAAAATCTAAACCTAACCCCAAATCTAAACCTAACCCCAAATCTAAGCCCAAATCTAAACCTAAAATCTAAACCTAACCCCAAATCTAAACCTAAAATCTAAACCTAACCCCAAATCTAAACCTAAAATCTAAACCTAACCCCAAATCTAAACCGAAAATCTAAACCTAACACCAAATCTAAACCTAACCCCAAATCTAAACCTAACCCCAAATCTAACCCCAAATCTAAACCCCAAATCTAAACCTAACCTCAAATCTAAACCTAAAATCTAAACCTAACCCCAAATCTAAACCTAACCCCAAATCTAAACCTAAAATCTAAACCTAACCCCAAATCTAAACCTGAAATCTAAACCTAACCCCAAATCTAAACCTAACCCCAAATCTAAACCTAAAATCTAAACCTAACCCCAAATCTAAACCAAAAATTTAAACCTAACCCCAAATCTAAACCTAAAATCTAAACCTAACCCCAAATCTAAACCTAACCCCAAATCTAAACCTAACCCCAAATCTAAACCTAAAATCTAAACCTAACCCCAAATCTAAACCTAAAATCTAAACCTAAGCCCAAATCTAAACCTAAAATCTAAACCTAACCCCAAATCTAAACCTAAAATCTAAACCTAACACCAAATCTAAACCTAACCCCAAATCTAAACCTAACCCCAAATCTAAGCCCAATTCTAAACCTAAAATCTAAACCTAATCCCAAATCTAAACCTAAAATCTAAACCTAACCCCAAATCTAAACCTAAAATCTAAACCTAACACCAAATCTAAACCTAACCCCAAATCTAAACCTAACCCCAAATCTAAACCTAACCCCAAATCTAAGCCCAAATCTAAACCTAAAATCTAAACCTAACCCCAAATCTAAACCTAAAATCTAAACCTAACCCCAAATCTAAACCTAACCCCAAATCTAAACCTAAGCCCAAATCTAAACCTAAAATCTAAACCTAACCCCAAATCTAAACCTAAAATCTAAACCTAACCCCAAATCTAAACCTAACCCCAAATCTAAACCTAAAATCTAAACCTAACCCCAAATCTAAACCAAAAATCTAAACCTAACACCAAATCTAAACCTAACCCCAAATCTAAACCTAACCCCAAATCTAAACCTAACCCCAAATCTAAGCCCAAATCTAAACCTAAAATCTAAACCTAATCCCAAATCTAAACCTAAAATCTAAACCTAACCCCAAATCTAAACCTAAAATCTAAACCTAACACCAAATCTAAACCTAAAATCTAAACCTAACCCCAAATCTAAACCTAACCCCAAATCTAAGCCCAAATCTAAACCTAAAATCTAAACCTAACCCCAAATCTAAACCTAAAATCTAAACCTAACCCCAAATCTAAACCTAAAATCTAAGCCTAACCCCAAATCTAAACCTAAAATCTAAACCTAAACCCAAATCTAAACCTAAAATCTAAACCTAAACCCAAATCTAAACCTAACCCCAAATCTAAACCTAAAATCTAAACCTAACCCCAAATCTAAACCTAAAATCTAAACCTAACCCCAAATCTAAACCTAACCCCAAATCTAAACCTAAAATCTAAACCTAACCCCAAATCTAAACCTAAAATCTAAACCTAACGCCAAATCTAAACCTAAAATTTAAGCCTAACCCCAAATCTAAACCTAAAATCTAAACCTAACCCCAAATCTAAACCTAACCTCAAATCTAAACCAAAAATCTAAACCTAACCCCAAATCTAAACCTAAAATCTAAACTTAACCCCAAATCTAAACCTAAAATCTAAACCTAACCTAAAATCTAAACCTAACCCCAAATCTAAACCTAAAATCTAAACCTAAAATCTAAACCTAACCCCAAATCTAAACCTAAAATCTAATCCTAACCCCAAATCTAAACCGAAAATCTAAACCTAACCCCAAATCTAAACCTAAAATCTAAACCTAACCCCAAATCTAAACCTAACCCCAAATCTAAACCTAAAATCTAAACCTAACCCCAAATCTAAACCTAACCCCAAATCTAAACCTAAGCCCAAATCTAAACCTAAAATCTAAACCTAACCCCAAATCTAAACCTAAAATCTAAACCTAACCCCAAATCTAAACCTAACCCCAAATCTAAACCTAAAATCTAAACCTAACCCCAAATCTAAACCAAAAATCTAAACCTAACACCAAATCTAAACCTAACCCCAAATCTAAACCTAACCCCAAATCTAAACCTAACCCCAAATCTAAGCCCAAATCTAAACCTAAAATCTAAACCTAATCCCAAATCTAAACCTAAAATCTAAACCTAACCCCAAATCTAAACCTAAAATCTAAACCTAACACCAAATCTAAACCTAAAATCTAAACCTAACCCCAAATCTAAACCTAACCCCAAATCTAAGCCCAAATCTAAACCTAAAATCTAAACCTAACCCCAAATCTAAACCTAAAATCTAAACCTAACCCCAAATCTAAACCTAAAATCTAAGCCTAACCCCAAATCTAAACCTAAAATCTAAACCTAAACCCAAATCTAAACCTAAAATCTAAACCTAAACCCAAATCTAAACCTAACCCCAAATCTAAACCTAAAATCTAAACCTAACCCCAAATCTAAACCTAAAATCTAAACCTAACCCCAAATCTAAACCTAACCCCAAATCTAAACCTAAAATCTAAACCTAACCCCAAATCTAAACCTAACCCCAAATCTAAACCTAACCCCAAATCTAAACCTAAAATCTAAACCTAACCCCAAATCTAAACCTAAAATCTAAACCTAAGCCCAAATCTAAACCTAAAATCTAAACCTAACCCCAAATCTAAACCTAAAATCTAAACCTAACACCAAATCTAAACCTAACCCCAAATCTAAACCTAACCCCAAATCTAAGCCCAATTCTAAACCTAAAATCTAAACCTAATCCCAAATCTAAACCTAAAATCTAAACCTAACCCCAAATCTAAACCTAAAATCTAAACCTAACACCAAATCTAAACCTAACCCCAAATCTAAACCTAACCCCAAATCTAAACCTAACCCCAAATCTAAGCCCAAATCTAAACCTAAAATCTAAACCTAACCCCAAATCTAAACCTAAAATCTAAACCTAACCCCAAATCTAAACCTAACCCCAAATCTAAACCTAAGCCCAAATCTAAACCTAAAATCTAAACCTAACCCCAAATCTAAACCTAAAATCTAAACCTAACCCCAAATCTAAACCTAACCCCAAATCTAAACCTAAAATCTAAACCTAACCCCAAATCTAAACCAAAAATCTAAACCTAACACCAAATCTAAACCTAACCCCAAATCTAAACCTAACCCCAAATCTAAACCTAACCCCAAATCTAAGCCCAAATCTAAACCTAAAATCTAAACCTAATCCCAAATCTAAACCTAAAATCTAAACCTAACCCCAAATCTAAACCTAAAATCTAAACCTAACACCAAATCTAAACCTAAAATCTAAACCTAACCCCAAATCTAAACCTAACCCCAAATCTAAGCCCAAATCTAAACCTAAAATCTAAACCTAACCCCAAATCTAAACCTAAAATCTAAACCTAACCCCAAATCTAAACCTAAAATCTAAGCCTAACCCCAAATCTAAACCTAAAATCTAAACCTAACCCCAAATCTAAACCTAACCCCAAATCTAAACCTAAAATCTAAACCTAACCCCAAATCTAAACCTAACCCCAAATCTAAACCTAAAATCTAAACCTAACCCCAAATCTAAACCTAACCCCAAATCTAAACCTAACCCCAAATCTAAACCTAAAATCTAAACCTAACCCCAAATCTAAACCTAAAATCTAAACCTAACCCCAAATCTAAACCAAAAATCTAAACCTAACACCAAATCTAAACCTAACCCCAAATCTAAACCTAACCCCAAATCTAACCCCAAATCTAAACCTAAAATCTAAACCTAACCCCAAATCTAAACCTAAAATCTAAACCAAACCCCAAATCTAAACCTAAAATCTAAACCTAATCCCAAATCTAAACCTAAAATCTAAACCTAACCCCAAATCTAAACCTAAAATCTAAACCTAACCCCAAATCTAAACCTAACCCCAAATCTAAACCAAACCCCAAATCTAAACCTAAAATCTAAACCTAATCCCAAATCTAAACCTAAAATCTAAACCTAACCCCAAATCTAAACCTAAAATCTAAACCTAACCCCAAATCTAAACCTAACCCCAAATCTAAACCTAACCCCAAATCTAAACCTAAAATCTAAACCTAACCCCAAATCTAAACCTAACCCCAAATCTAAACCTAAAATCTAAACCTAACCCCAAATCTAAACCTAACCCCAAATCTAAACCTAACCCCAAATCTAAACCTAAAATCTAAACCTAACCCCAAATCTAAACCTAAAATCTAAACCTAACCCCAAATCTAAACCAAAAATCTAAACCTAACACCAAATCTAAACCTAACCCCAAATCTAAACCTAACCCCAAATCTAACCCCAAATCTAAACCTAAAATCTAAACCTAACCTCAAATCTAAACCTAAAATCTAAACCAAACCCCAAATCTAAACCTAAAATCTAAACCTAATCCCAAATCTAAACCTAAAATCTAAACCTAACCCCAAATCTAAACCTAAAATCTAAACCTAACGCCAAATCTAAACCTAAAATTTAAGCCTAACCCCAAATCTAAACCTAAAATCTAAACCTAACCCCAAATCTAAACCTAACCTCAAATCTAAACCAAAAATCTAAACCTAACCCCAAATCTAAACCTAAAATCTAAACTTAACCCCAAATCTAAACCTAAAATCTAAACCTAACCTAAAATCTAAACCTAACCCCAAATCTAAACCTAAAATCTAAACCTAAAATCTAAACCTAACCCCAAATCTAAACCTAAAATCTAATCCTAACCCCAAATCTAAACCGAAAATCTAAACCTAACCCCAAATCTAAACCTAAAATCTAAACCTAACCCCAAATCTAAACCTAACCCCAAATCTAAACCTAAAATCTAAACCTAACCCCAAATCTAAACCTAACCCCAAATCTAAACCTAAGCCCAAATCTAAACCTAAAATCTAAACCTAACCCCAAATCTAAACCTAAAATCTAAACCTAACACCAAATCTAAACCTAAAATCTAAACCTAACCCCAAATCTAAACCTAACCCCAAATCTAAGCCCAAATCTAAACCTAAAATCTAAACCTAACCCCAAATCTAAACCTAAAATCTAAACCTAACCCCAAATCTAAACCTAAAATCTAAGCCTAACCCCAAATCTAAACCTAAAATCTAAACCTAACCCCAAATCTAAACCTAACCCCAAATCTAAACCTAAAATCTAAACCTAACCCCAAATCTAAACCTAACCCCAAATCTAAACCTAAAATCTAAACCTAACCCCAAATCTAAACCTAACCCCAAATCTAAACCTAACCCCAAATCTAAACCTAAAATCTAAACCTAACCCCAAATCTAAACCTAAAATCTAAACCTAACCCCAAATCTAAACCAAAAATCTAAACCTAACACCAAATCTAAACCTAACCCCAAATCTAAACCTAACCCCAAATCTAACCCCAAATCTAAACCTAAAATCTAAACCTAACCTCAAATCTAAACCTAAAATCTAAACCAAACCCCAAATCTAAACCTAAAATCTAAACCTAATCCCAAATCTAAACCTAAAATCTAAACCTAACCCCAAATCTAAACCTAAAATCTAAACCTAACCCCAAATCTAAACCTAACCCCAAATCTAAACCTAACCCCAAATCTAAACCTAAAATCTAAACCTAACCCCAAATCTAAACCTAACCCCAAATCTAAACCTAAAATATAAACCTAACCCCAAATCTAAACCTAACCCCAAATCTAAACCTAACCCCAAATCTAAACCTAAAATCTAAACCTAACCCCAAATCTAAACCAAAAATCTAAACCTAACACCAAATCTAAACCTAACCCCAAATCTAAACCTAACCCCAAATCTAACCCCAAATCTAAACCTAAAATCTAAACCTAACCTCAAATCTAAACCTAAAATCTAAACCAAACCCCAAATCTAAACCTAAAATCTAAACCTAATCCCAAATCTAAACCTAAAATCTAAACCTAACCCCAAATCTAAACCTAAAATCTAAACCTAACGCCAAATCTAAACCTAAAATTTAAGCCTAACCCCAAATCTAAACCTAAAATCTAAACCTAACCCCAAATCTAAACCTAACCTCAAATCTAAACCAAAAATCTAAACCTAACCCCAAATCTAAACCTAAAATCTAAACTTAACCCCAAATCTAAACCTAAAATCTAAACCTAACCTAAAATCTAAACCTAACCCCAAATCTAAACCTAAAATCTAAACCTAAAATCTAAACCTAACCCCAAATCTAAACCTAAAATCTAATCCTAACCCCAAATCTAAACCGAAAATCTAAACCTAACCCCAAATCTAAACCTAAAATCTAAACCTAACCCCAAATCTAAACCTAACCCCAAATCTAAACCTAAAATCTAAACCTAACCCCAAATCTAAACCTAACCCCAAATCTAAACCTAAGCCCAAATCTAAACCTAAAATCTAAACCTAACCCCAAATCTAAACCTAAAATATAAACCTAACACCAAATCTAAACCTAAAATCTAAACCTAACCCCAAATCTAAACCTAACCCCAAATCTAAGCCCAAATCTAAACCTAAAATCTAAACCTAACCCCAAATCTAAACCTAAAATCTAAACCTAACCCCAAATCTAAACCTAAAATCTAAGCCTAACCCCAAATCTAAACCTAAAATCTAAACCTAACCCCAAATCTAAACCTAACCCCAAATCTAAACCTAAAATCTAAACCTAACCCCAAATCTAAACCTAACCCCAAATCTAAACCTAAAATCTAAACCTAACCCCAAATCTAAACCTAACCCCAAATCTAAACCTAACCCCAAATCTAAACCTAAAATCTAAACCTAACCCCAAATCTAAACCTAAAATCTAAACCTAACCCCAAATCTAAACCAAAAATCTAAACCTAACACCAAATCTAAACCTAACCCCAAATCTAAACCTAACCCCAAATCTAACCCCAAATCTAAACCTAAAATCTAAACCTAACCTCAAATCTAAACCTAAAATCTAAACCAAACCCCAAATCTAAACCTAAAATCTAAACCTAATCCCAAATCTAAACCTAAAATCTAAACCTAACCCCAAATCTAAACCTAAAATCTAAACCTAACCCCAAATCTAAACCTAACCCCAAATCTAAACCTAACCCCAAATCTAAACCTAAAATCTAAACCTAACCCCAAATCTAAACCTAACCCCAAATCTAAACCTAAAATCTAAACCTAACCCCAAATCTAAACCTAACCCCAAATCTAAACCTAACCCCAAATCTAAACCTAAAATCTAAACCTAACCCCAAATCTAAACCAAAAATCTAAACCTAACACCAAATCTAAACCTAACCCCAAATCTAAACCTAACCCCAAATCTAACCCCAAATCTAAACCTAAAATCTAAACCTAACCTCAAATCTAAACCTAAAATCTAAACCAAACCCCAAATCTAAACCTAAAATCTAAACCTAATCCCAAATCTAAACCTAAAATCTAAACCTAACCCCAAATCTAAACCTAAAATCTAAACCTAACGCCAAATCTAAACCTAAAATTTAAGCCTAACCCCAAATCTAAACCTAAAATCTAAACCTAACCCCAAATCTAAACCTAACCTCAAATCTAAACCAAAAATCTAAACCTAACCCCAAATCTAAACCTAAAATCTAAACTTAACCCCAAATCTAAACCTAAAATCTAAACCTAACCTAAAATCTAAACCTAACCCCAAATCTAAACCTAAAATCTAAACCTAAAATCTAAACCTAACCCCAAATCTAAACCTAAAATCTAATCCTAACCCCAAATCTAAACCGAAAATCTAAACCTAACCCCAAATCTAAACCTAAAATCTAAACCTAACCCCAAATCTAAACCTAACCCCAAATCTAAACCTAAAATCTAAACCTAACCCCAAATCTAAACCTAACCCCAAATCTAAACCTAAGCCCAAATCTAAACCTAAAATCTAAACCTAACCCCAAATCTAAACCTAAAATCTAAACCTAACACCAAATCTAAACCTAAAATCTAAACCTAACCCCAAATCTAAACCTAACCCCAAATCTAAGCCCAAATCTAAACCTAAAATCTAAACCTAACCCCAAATCTAAACCTAAAATCTAAACCTAACCCCAAATCTAAACCTAAAATCTAAGCCTAACCCCAAATCTAAACCTAAAATCTAAACCTAACCCCAAATCTAAACCTAACCCCAAATCTAAACCTAAAATCTAAACCTAACCCCAAATCTAAACCTAACCCCAAATCTAAACCTAAAATCTAAACCTAACCCCAAATCTAAACCTAACCCCAAATCTAAACCTAACCCCAAATCTAAACCTAAAATCTAAACCTAACCCCAAATCTAAACCTAAAATCTAAACCTAACCCCAAATCTAAACCAAAAATCTAAACCTAACACCAAATCTAAACCTAACCCCAAATCTAAACCTAACCCCAAATCTAACCCCAAATCTAAACCTAAAATCTAAACCTAACCTCAAATCTAAACCTAAAATCTAAACCAAACCCCAAATCTAAACCTAAAATCTAAACCTAATCCCAAATCTAAACCTAAAATCTAAACCTAACCCCAAATCTAAACCTAAAATCTAAACCTAACCCCAAATCTAAACCTAACCCCAAATCTAAACCTAACCCCAAATCTAAGCCCAAATCTAAACCTAAAATCTAAACCTAACCCCAAATCTAAACCTAAAATCTAAACCTAACCCCAAATCTAAACCTAACCCCAAATCTAAGCCCAAATCTAAACCTAAAATCTAAACCTAACCCCAAATCTAAACCTAAAATCTAAACCTAACCCCAAATCTAAACCTAAAATCTAAACCTAACCCCAAATCTAAACCGAAAATCTAAACCTAACACCAAATCTAAACCTAACCCCAAATCTAAACCTAACCCCAAATCTAACCCCAAATCTAAACCCCAAATCTAAACCTAACCTCAAATCTAAACCTAAAATCTAAACCTAACCCCAAATCTAAACCTAACCCCAAATCTAAACCTAAAATCTAAACCTAACCCCAAATCTAAACCTGAAATCTAAACCTAACCCCAAATCTAAACCTAAAATCTAAACCTAACCACAAATCTAAACCTAACCCCAAATCTAAACCTAACCCCAAATCTAAACCTAAAATCTAAACCTAACCCCAAATCTAAACCTAAAATCTAAACCTAACCCCAAATATAAACCTAAAATCTAAACCTAACCCCAAATCTAAACCAAAAATTTAAACCTAACCCCAAATCTAAACCTAAAATCTAAACCTAACCCCAAATCTAAACCTAACCCCAAATCTAAACCTAACCCCAAATCTAAACCTAAAATCTAAACCTAACCCCAAATCTAAACCTAAAATCTAAACCTAAGCCCAAATCTAAACCTAAAATCTAAACCTAACCCCAAATCTAAACCTAAAATCTAAACCTAACACCAAATCTAAACCTAACCCCAAATCTAAACCTAACCCCAAATCTAAGCCCAATTCTAAACCTAAAATCTAAACCTAATCCCAAATCTAAACCTAAAATCTAAACCTAACCCCAAATCTAAACCTAAAATCTAAACCTAACACCAAATCTAAACCTAACCCCAAATCTAAACCTAACCCCAAATCTAAACCTAACCCCAAATCTAAGCCCAAATCTAAACCTAAAATCTAAACCTAACCCCAAATCTAAACCTAAAATCTAAACCTAACCCCAAATCTAAACCTAACCCCAAATCTAAACCTAAGCCCAAATCTAAACCTAAAATCTAAACCTAACCCCAAATCTAAACCTAAAATCTAAACCTAACCCCAAATCTAAACCTAACCCCAAATCTAAACCTAAAATCTAAACCTAACCCCAAATCTAAACCAAAAATCTAAACCTAACACCAAATCTAAACCTAACCCCAAATCTAAACCTAACCCCAAATCTAAACCTAACCCCAAATCTAAGCCCAAATCTAAACCTAAAATCTAAACCTAATCCCAAATCTAAACCTAAAATCTAAACCTAACCCCAAATCTAAACCTAAAATCTAAACCTAACACCAAATCTAAACCTAAAATCTAAACCTAACCCCAAATCTAAACCTAACCCCAAATCTAAGCCCAAATCTAAACCTAAAATCTAAACCTAACCCCAAATCTAAACCTAAAATCTAAACCTAACCCCAAATCTAAACCTAAAATCTAAGCCTAACCCCAAATCTAAACCTAAAATCTAAACCTAAACCCAAATCTAAACCTAAAATCTAAACCTAAACCCAAATCTAAACCTAACCCCAAATCTAAACCTAAAATCTAAACCTAACCCCAAATCTAAACCTAAAATCTAAACCTAACCCCAAATCTAAACCTAACCCCAAATCTAAACCTAAAATCTAAACCTAACCCCAAATCTAAACCTAAAATCTAAACCTAACGCCAAATCTAAACCTAAAATTTAAGCCTAACCCCAAATCTAAACCTAAAATCTAAACCTAACCCCAAATCTAAACCTAAAATCTAAACCTAAAATCTAAACCTAACCCCAAATCTAAACCTAAAATCTAAACCTAACCCCAAATCTAAACCTAAAATCTAAACCTAACCTAAAATCTAAACCTAACCCCAAATCTAAACCCAAATCTAAACCTAAAATCTAAACCTAACCCCAAATCTAAACCTAAAATCTAATCCTAACCCCAAATCTAAACCGAAAATCTAAACCTAACCCCAAATCTAAACCTAAAATCTAAACCTAACCCCAAATCTAAACCTAACCCCAAATCTAAACCTAAAATCTAAACCTAACCCCAAATCTAAACCTAACCCCAAATCTAAACCTAAGCCCAAATCTAAACCTAAAATCTAAACCTAACCCCAAATCTAAACCTAAAATCTAAACCTAACCCCAAATCTAAACCTAACCCCAAATCTAAACCTAAAATCTAAACCTAACCCCAAATCTAAACCAAAAATCTAAACCTAACACCAAATCTAAACCTAACCCCAAATCTAAACCTAACCCCAAATCTAAACCTAACCCCAAATCTAAGCCCAAATCTAAACCTAAAATCTAAACCTAATCCCAAATCTAAACCTAAAATCTAAACCTAACCCCAAATCTAAACCTAAAATCTAAACCTAACACCAAATCTAAACCTAAAATCTAAACCTAACCCCAAATCTAAACCTAACCCCAAATCTAAGCCCAAATCTAAACCTAAAATCTAAACCTAACCCCAAATCTAAACCTAAAATCTAAACCTAACCCCAAATCTAAACCTAAAATCTAAGCCTAACCCCAAATCTAAACCTAAAATCTAAACCTAAACCCAAATCTAAACCTAAAATCTAAACCTAAACCCAAATCTAAACCTAACCCCAAATCTAAACCTAAAATCTAAACCTAACCCCAAATCTAAACCTAAAATCTAAACCTAACCCCAAATCTAAACCTAACCCCAAATCTAAACCTAAAATCTAAACCTAACCCCAAATCTAAACCTAAAATCTAAACCTAACGCCAAATCTAAACCTAAAATTTAAGCCTAACCCCAAATCTAAACCTAAAATCTAAACCTAACCCCAAATCTAAACCTAACCTCAAATCTAAACCAAAAATCTAAACCTAACCCCAAATCTAAACCTAAAATCTAAACCTAACCCCAAATCTAAACCTAAAATCTAAACCTAACCTAAAATCTAAACCTAACCCCAAATCTAAACCTAAAATCTAAACCTAAAATCTAAACCTAACCCCAAATCTAAACCTAAAATCTAATCCTAACCCCAAATCTAAACCGAAAATCTAAACCTAACCCCAAATCTAAACCTAAAATCTAAACCTAACCCCAAATCTAAACCTAACCCCAAATCTAAACCAAAAATCTAAACCTAACCCCAAATCTAAACCTAAAATCTAAACCTAAAATCTAAACCTAACCTAAAATCTAAACCTAACCCCAAATCTAAACCTAAAATCTAAACCTAACCCCAAATCTAAACCTAACCCCAAATCTAAACCTAAAATCTAAACCTAACACCAAATCTAAACCGAAAATCTAAACCTAACCCCAAATCTAAACCTAAAATCTAAACCTAACCCCAAATCTAAACCTAACCTAAAATCTAAACCTAACCCCAAATCTAAACCTAAAATCTAAACCTAACCCGAAATCTAAACCTAAAATCTAAACCTAACCCCAAATCTATACCTAAAATCTAAACCTAAAATCTAAACCTAACCCCAAATCTAAACCTAAAATCTAAACCTAACCCCAAATCTAAACCTAAAATCTAAACCTAACCCCAAATCTAAACCTAAAATCTAAACCTAACCCCAAATCTAAACCGAAAATCTAAACCTAACCCCAAATCTAAACCGAAAATCTAAACCTAACACCAAATCTAAACCTAACCCCAAATCTAAACCTAACCCCAAATCTAACCCCAAATCTAAACCCCAAATCTAAACCTAACCTCAAATCTAAACCTAAAATCTAAACCTAACCCCAAATCTAAACCTAACCCCAAATCTAAACCTAAAATCTAAACCTAACCCCAAATCTAAACCTAACCCCAAATCTAAACCTAAAATCTAAACCTAACCCCAAATCTAAACCTAACCCCAAATCTAAACCTAACCCCAAATCTAAACCTAAAATCTAAACCTAACCCCAAATCTAAACCTAAAATCTAAACCTAACCCCAAATCTAAACCAAAAATCTAAACCTAACACCAAATCTAAACCTAACCCCAAATCTAAACCTAACCCCAAATCTAACCCCAAATCTAAACCTAAAATCTAAACCTAACCTCAAATCTAAACCTAAAATCTAAACCAAACCCCAAATCTAAACCTAAAATCTAAACCTAATCCCAAATCTAAACCTAAAATCTAAACCTAACCCCAAATCTAAACCTAAAATCTAAACCTAACCCCAAATCTAAACCTAACCCCAAATCTAAACCTAACCCCAAATCTAAGCCCAAATCTAAACCTAAAATCTAAACCTAACCCCAAATCTAAACCTAAAATCTAAACCTAACCCCAAATCTAAACCTAACCCCAAATCTAAGCCCAAATCTAAACCTAAAATCTAAACCTAACCCCAAATCTAAACCTAAAATCTAAACCTAACCCCAAATCTAAACCTAAAATCTAAACCTAACCCCAAATCTAAACCGAAAATCTAAACCTAACACCAAATCTAAACCTAACCCCAAATCTAAACCTAACCCCAAATCTAACCCCAAATCTAAACCCCAAATCTAAACCTAACCTCAAATCTAAACCTAAAATCTAAACCTAACCCCAAATCTAAACCTAACCCCAAATCTAAACCTAAAATCTAAACCTAACCCCAAATCTAAACCTGAAATCTAAACCTAACCCCAAATCTAAACCTAACCCCAAATCTAAACCTAAAATCTAAACCTAACCACAAATCTAAACCTAACCCCAAATCTAAACCTAACCCCAAATCTAAACCTAAAATCTAAACCTAACCCCAAATCTAAACCTAAAATCTAAACCTAACCCCAAATATAAACCTAAAATCTAAACCTAACCCCAAATCTAAACCAAAAATTTAAACCTAACCCCAAATCTAAACCTAAAATCTAAACCTAACCCCAAATCTAAACCTAACCCCAAATCTAAACCTAACCCCAAATCTAAACCTAAAATCTAAACCTAACCCCAAATCTAAACCTAAAATCTAAACCTAACCCCAAATCTAAACCTAAAATCTAAACCTAACCCCAAATCTAAACCTAAAATCTAAACCTAACACCAAATCTAAACCTAACCCCAAATCTAAACCTAACCCCAAATCTAAACCTAACCCCAAATCTAAGCCCAAATCTAAACCTAAAATCTAAACCTAATCCCAAATCTAAACCTAAAATCTAAACCTAACCCCAAATCTAAACCTAAAATCTAAACCTAACACCAAATCTAAACCTAACCCCAAATCTAAACCTAACCCCAAATCTAAACCTAACCCCAAATCTAAGCCCAAATCTAAACCTAAAATCTAAACCTAACCCCAAATCTAAACCTAAAATCTAAACCTAACCCCAAATCTAAACCTAACCCCAAATCTAAACCTAAGCCCAAATCTAAACCTAAAATCTAAACCTAACCCCAAATCTAAACCTAAAATCTAAACCTAACCCCAAATCTAAACCTAACCCCAAATCTAAACCTAAAATCTAAACCTAACCCCAAATCTAAACCAAAAATCTAAACCTAACACCAAATCTAAACCTTACCCCAAATCTAAACCTAAACCCAAATCTAAACCTAACCCCAAATCTAAGCCCAAATCTAAACCTAAAATCTAAACCTAATCCCAAATCTAAACCTAAAATCTAAACCTAACCCCAAATCTAAACCTAAAATCTAAACCTAACACCAAATCTAAACCTAAAATCTAAACCTAACCCCAAATCTAAACCTAACCCCAAATCTAAGCCCAAATCTAAACCTAAAATCTAAACCTAACCCCAAATCTAAACCTAAAATCTAAACCTAACCCCAAATCTAAACCTAAAATCTAAGCCTAACCCCAAATCTAAACCTAAAATCTAAACCTAAACCCAAATCTAAACCTAAAATCTAAACCTAAACCCAAATCTAAACCTAACCCCAAATCTAAACCTAAAATCTAAACCTAACCCCAAATCTAAACCTAAAATCTAAACCTAACCCCAAATCTAAACCTAACCCCAAATCTAAACCTAAAATCTAAACCTAACCCCAAATCTAAACCTAAAATCTAAACCTAACGCCAAATCTAAACCTAAAATTTAAGCCTAACCCCAAATCTAAACCTAAAATCTAAACCTAACCCCAAATCTAAACCTAACCTCAAATCTAAACCAAAAATCTAAACCTAACCCCAAATCTAAACCTAAAATCTAAACCTAACCCCAAATCTAAACCTAAAATCTAAACCTAACCTAAAATCTAAACCTAACCCCAAATCTAAACCTAAAATCTAAACCTAAAATCTAAACCTAACCCCAAATCTAAACCTAAAATCTAATCCTAACCCCAAATCTAAACCGAAAATCTAAACCTAACCCCAAATCTAAACCTAAAATCTAAACCTAACCCCAAATCTAAACCTAACCCCAAATCTAAACCAAAAATCTAAACCTAACCCCAAATCTAAACCTAAAATCTAAACCTAAAATCTAAACCTAACCTAAAATCTAAACCTAACCCCAAATCTAAACCTAAAATCTAAACCTAACACCAAATCTAAACCGAAAATCTAAACCTAACCCCAAATCTAAACCTAAAATCTAAACCTAACCCCAAATCTAAACCTAACCTAAAATCTAAACCTAACCCCAAATCTAAACCTAAAATCTAAACCTAACCCGAAATCTAAACCTAAAATCTAAACCTAACCCCAAATCTATACCTAAAATCTAAACCTAAAATCTAAACCTAACCCCAAATCTAAACCTAAAATCTAAACCTAACCCCAAATCTAAACCAAAAATCTAAACCTAACCCCAAATCTAAACCTAAAATCTAAACCTAACCCCAAATCTAAACCGAAAATCTAAACCTAACCCCAAATCTAAACCGAAAATCTAAACCTAACACCAAATCTAAACCTAACCCCAAATCTAAACCTAACCCCAAATCTAACCCCAAATCTAAACCCCAAATCTAAACCTAACCTCAAATCTAAACCTAAAATCTAAACCTAACCCCAAATCTAAACCTAACCCCAAATCTAAACCTAAAATCTAAACCTAACCCCAAATCTAAACCTAACCCCAAATCTAAACCTAAAATCTAAACCTAACCCCAAATCTAAACCTAACCCCAAATCTAAACCTAAAATCTAAACCTAACCCCAAATCTAAACCTAAAATCTAAACCTAACCCCAAATCTAAACCAAAAATCTAAACCTAACACCAAATCTAAACCTAACCCCAAATCTAAACCTAACCCCAAATCTAACCCCAAATCTAAACCTAAAATCTAAACCTAACCTCAAATCTAAACCTAAAATCTAAACCAAACCCCAAATCTAAACCTAAAATCTAAACCTAACCCCAAATCTAAACCTAAAATCTAAACCTAACACCAAACCTAAACCTAACCCCAAATCTAAACCTAACCCCAAATCTAAGCCCAAATCTAAACTTAAAATCTAAACCTAATCCCAAATCTAAAGCTAAAATCTAAACCTAACCCCAAATCTAAACCTAAAATCTAAACCTAACACCAAATCTGAACCTAACCCCAAATCTAAACCTAAAATCTAAACCTAACCCCAAATCTAAACCTAACCCCAATCCCTAACCCCAAATCTAAACCTAACCCCAAATCTAAACCTAACCCCAAATCTAAACCTAAAATCTAAACCTAACCCCAAATCTAAACCTAACCCCAAATCTAAACCTAACCCCAAATCTAAGCCCAAATCTAAACCTAAAATCTAAACCTAACCCCAAATCTAAACCTAAAATCTAAGCCTAACCCCAAATCTAAACCTAAAATCTAAACCTAAACCCAAATCTAAACCTAAAATCTAAACCTAACCCCAAATCTAAACCTAACCCCAAATCTAAACCTAAAATCTAAACCTAACCCCAAATCTAAACCTAAAATCTAAACCTAACCTAAAATCTAAACCTAACCCCAAATCTAAACCTAAAATCTAAACCTAACCCCAAATCTAAACCTAAAATCTAAACCTAACCTAAAATCTAAACCTAACCCCAAATCTAAACCTAAAATCTAAACATAAAATCTAAACCTAACCCCAAATCTAAACCTAAAATCTAAACCTAACCCCAAATCTAAACCGAAAATCTAAACCTAACCCCAAATCTAAACCTAAAATCTAAACCTAACCCCAAATCTAAACCTAACCCCAAATCTAAACCTAAAATCTAAACCTAACCCCAAATCTAAACCTAAAATCTAAACCTAAAATCTAAACCTAACCTAAAATCTAAACCTAACCCCAAATCTAAACCTAAAATCTAAACCTAACCCCAAATCTAAACCTAACCTAAAATCTAAACCTAACCCCAAATCTAAACCTAAAATCTAAACCTAACCCGAAATCTAAACCTAAAATCTAAACCTAACCCCAAATCTAAACCTAAAATCTAAACCTAAAATCTAAACCTAACCCCAAATCTAAACCTAACCCCAAATCTAAACCTAAAATCTAAACCTAACCCCAAATCTAAACCTAAAATCTAAACCTAACCCCAAATCTAAACCAAAAATCTAAACCTAACCCCAAATCTAAACCTAAAATCTAAACCTAACCCCAAATCTAAACCGAAAATCTAAACCTAACCCCAAATCTAAACCGAAAATCTCAACCTAACACCAAATCTAAACCTAACCCCAAATCTAAACCTAACCCCAAATCTAACCCAAAATCTAAACACCAAATCTAAACCTAACCTCAAATCTAAACCTAAAATCTAAACCTAACCCCAAATCTAAACCTAACCCCAAATCTAAACCTAAAATCTAAACCTAACCCCAAATCTAAACCTAAAATCTAAACCTAACCCCAAATCTAAACCTAACCCCAAATCTAAACCTAAAATCTAAACCTAACCCCAAATCTAAACCTAACCCCAAATCTAAACCTAACTCCAAATCTAAACCTAAAATCTAAACCTAACCCCAAATCTAAACCTAAAATCTAAACCTAACCCCAAATATAAACCTAAAATCTAAACCTAACCCCAAATCTAAACCAAAAATCTAAACCTAACCCCAAATCTAAACCTAAAATCTAAACCTAACCCCAAATCTAAACCTAACCCCAAATCTAAACCTAACCCCAAATCTAAACCTAAAATCTAAACCTAACCCCAAATCTAAACCTAAAAATTAAACCTAACCCCAAATCTAAACCTAACCCCAAATCTAAACCTAAAATCTAAACCTAACCCCAAATCTAAACCTAAAATCTAAACCTAACACCAAATCTAAACCTAACCCCAAATCTAAACCTAACCCCAAATCTAAACCTAACCCCAAATCTAAGCCCAAATCTAAACCTAAAATCTAAACCTAATCCCAAATCTAAACCTAAAATCTAAACCTAACCCCAAATCTAAACCTAAAATCTAAACCTAACACCAAATCTAAACCTAAAATCTAAACCTAACCCCAAATCTAAACCTAACCATAAATCTAAGCCCAAATCTAAACCTAAAATCTAAACCTAACCCCAAATCTAAACCTAAAATCTAAACCTAACCCCACATCTAAACCTAAAATCTAAGCCTAACCCCAAATCTAAACCTAAAATCTAAACCTAAACCCAAATCTAAACCTAAAATCTAAACCTAAACCCAAATCTAAACCTAACCCCAAATCTAAACCTAAAATCTAAACCTAACCCCAAATCTAAACCTAAAATCTAAACCTAACCCCAAATCTAAACCTAACCCCAAATCTAAACCTAAAATCTAAACCTAACCCCAAATCTAAACCTAAAATCTAAACCTAACCCCAAATCTAAACCTAAAATTTAAGCCTAACCCCAAATCTAAACCTAAAATCTAAACCTAACCCCAAATCTAAACCTAACCTCAAATCTAAACCAAAAATCTAAACCTAACCCCAAATCTAAACCTAAAATCTAAACCTAACCCCAAATCTAAACCTAAAATCTAAACCTAACCTAAAATCTAAACCTAACCCCAAATCTAAACCTAAAATCTAAACCTAAAATCTAAACCTAACCCCAAATCTAAACCTAAAATCTAAACCTAACCCCAAATCTAAACCGAAAATCTAAACCTAACCCCAAATCTAAACCTAAAATCTAAACCTAACCCCAAATCTAAACCTAACCCCAAATCTAAACCAAAAATCTAAACCTAACCCCAAATGTAAACCTAAAATCTAAACCTAAAATCTAAACCTAACCTAAAATCTAAACCTAACCCCAAATCTAAACCTAAAATCTAAACCTAACCCCAAATCTAAACCTAACCCCAAATCTAAACCTAATATCTAAACCTAACACCAAATCTAAACCGAAAATCTAAACCTAACCCCAAATCTAAACCTAAAATCTAAACCTAACCCCAAATCTAAACCTAACCTAAAATCTAAACCTAACCCCAAATCTAAACCTCAAATCTAAACCTAACCCGAAATCTAAACCTAAAATCTAAACCTAACCCCAAATCTATACCTAAAATCTAAACCTAAAATCTAAACCTAACCCCAAATCTATACCTAAAATCTAAACCTAAAATCTAAACCTAACCCCAAATCTAAACCTAAAATCTAAACCTAACCACAAATCTAAACCAAAAATCTAAACCTAACTCCAAATCTAAACCTAAAATCTAAACCTAACCCCAAATCTAAACCGAAAATCTAAACCTAACCCCAAATCTAAACCGAAAATCTAAACCTAACACCAAATCTAAACCTAACCCCAAATCTAACCCCAAATCTAAACCCCAAATCTAAACCTAACCTCAAATCTAAACCTAAAATCTAAACCTAACCCCAAATCTAAGCCTAACCCCAAATCTAAACCTAAAATCTAAACCTAACCCCAAATCTAAACCTAACCCCAAATCTAAACCTAAAATCTAAACCTAACCCCAAATCTAAACCTAACCCCAAATCTAAACCTAACCCCAAATCTAAACCTAAAATCTAAACCTAACCCCAAATCTAAACCTAAAATCTAAACCTAACCCCAAATCTAAACCTAAAATCTAAACCTAACCCCAAATCTAAACCTAAAATCTAAACCTAACACCAAATCTAAACCTAACCCCAAATCTAAACCTAACCCCAAATCTAACCCCAAATCTAAACCTAAAATCTAAACCTAACCTCAAATCTAAACCTAAAATCTAAACCAAACCCCAAATCTAAACCTAACCCCAAATCTAAACCTAAAATCTAAACCTAACCCCAAATCTAAACCTAAAATCTAAACCTAACACCAAATCTAAACCTAACCCCAAATCTAAACCTAACCCCAAATCTAAGCCCAAATCTAAACTTAAAATCTAAACCTAATCCCAAATCTAAACCTAAAATCTAAACCTAACCCCAAATCTAAACCTAAAATCTAAACCTAACACCAAATCTGAACCTAACCCCAAATCTAAACCTAAAATCTAAACCTAACCCCAAATCTAAACCTAACCCCAACCCCTAACCCCAAATCTAAACCTAACCCCAAATCTAAACCTAACCCCAAATCTAAACCTAAAATCTAAACCTAACCCCAAATCTAAACCTAACCCCAAATCTAAACCTAACCCCAAATCTAAACCTAACCCCAAATCTAAGCCCAAATCTAAACCTAAAATCTAAACCTAACCCCAAATCTAAACCTAAAATCTAAACCTAACACCAAATCTAAACCTAACCCCAAATCTAAACCTAACCCCAAATCTAAGCCCAAATCTAAACCTAAAATCTAAACCTAATCCCAAATCTAAACCTAAAATCTAAACCTAACCCCAAATCTAAACCTAAAATCTAAACCTAACACCAAATCTGAACCTAACCCCAAATCTAAACCTAACCCCAACCCCTAACCCCAAATCTAAACCTAACCCCAAATCTAAACCTAACCCCAAATCTAAACCTAAAATCTAAACCTAACCCCAAATCTAAACCTAACCCCAAATCTAAACCTAACCCCAAATCTAAGCCCAAATCTAAACCTAAAATCTAAACCTAACCCCAAATCTAAACCTAAAATCTAAACCTAACCCTAAATCTAAACCTAAAATCTAAACCTAACACCAAATCTAAACCGAAAATCTAAACCTAACCCCAAATCTAAACCAAAAATCTAAACCTAACCCCAAATCTAAACCTAAAATCTAAACCTAACCCCAAATCTAAACCGAAAATCTAAACCTAACCCCAAATCTAAACCGAAAATCTCAACCTAACACCAAATCTAAACCTAACCCCAAATCTAAACCGAACCCCAAATCTAACCCAAAATCTAAACCCCAAATCTAAACCTAACCTCAAATCTAAACCTAAAATCTAAACCTAACCCCAAATCTAAACCTAACCCCAAATCTAAACCTAAAATCTAAACCTAACCCCAAATCTAAACCTAAAATCTAAACCTAACCCCAAATCTAAACCTAACCCCAAATCTAAACCTAAAATCTAAACCTAACCCCAAATCTAAACCTAACCCCAAATCTAAACCTAACCCCAAATCTAAACCTAAAATCTAAACCTAACCCCAAATCTAAACCTAAAATCTAAACCTAACCCCAAATCTAAACCAAAAATCTAAACCTAACCCCAAATCTAAACCTAAAATCTAAACCTAACCCCAAATCTAAACCTAACCCCAAATCTAAACCTAACCCCAAATCTAAACCTAAAATCTAAACCTAACCCCAAATCTAAACCTAAAATCTAAACCTAACCCCAAATCTAAACCTAACCCCAAATCTAAACCTAAAATCTAAACCTAACCCCAAATCTAAACCTAAAATCTAAACCTAACACCAAATCTAAACCTAACCCGAAATCTAAACCTAACCCCAAATCTAAACCTAACCCCAAATCTAAGCCCAAATCTAAACCTAAAATCTAAACCTAATCCCAAATCTAAACCTAAAATCTAAACCTAACCCCAAATCTAAACCTAAAATCTAAACCTAACACCAAATCTAAACCTAAAATCTAAACCTAACCCCAAATCTAAACCTAACCCCAAATCTAAGCCCAAATCGAAACCTAAAATCTAAACCTAACCCCAAATCTAAACCTAAAATCTAAACCTAACCCCAAATCTAAACCTAAAATCTAAACCTAACCCCAAATCTAAACCTAAAATCTAAGCCTAACCCCAAATCTAAACCTAAAATCTAAACCTAAACCCAAATCTAAACCTAAAATCTAAACCTAAACCCAAATCTAAACCTAACCCCAAATCTAAACCTAAAATCTAAACCTAACCCCAAATCTAAACCTAAAATCTAAACCTAACCCCAAATCTAAACCTAAAATCTAAACCTAACCCCAAATCTAAACTTAACCCCAAATCTAAACCTAAAATCTAAACCTAACCCCAAATCTAAACCTAAAATCTAAACCTAACCCCAAATCTAAACCTAACCCCAAATCTAAACCTAACCCCAAATCTAAACCTAAAATCTAAACCTAACCCCAAATCTAAACCTAACCTCAAATCTAAACCAAAAATCTAAACCTAACCCCAAATCTAAACCTAAAATCTAAACCTAACCCCAAATCTAAACCTAAAATCTAAACCTAACCTAAAATCTAAACCTAACCCCAAATCTAAACCTAAAATCTAAACCTAAAATCTAAACCTAACCCCAAATCTAAACCTAAAATCTAAACCTAACCCCAAATCTAAACCTAAAATCTAAACCTAACCCCAAATCTAAACCTAAAATCTAAACCTAACCCCAAATCTAAACCTAACCCCAAATCTAAACCAAAAATCTAAACCTAACCCCAAATCTAAACCTAAAATCTAAACCTAAAATCTAAACCTAACCTAAAATCTAAACATAACCCCAAATCTAAACCTAAAATCTAAACCTAACACCAAATCTAAACCGAAAATCTAAACCTAACCCCAAATCTAAACCTAAAATCTAAACCTAACCCCAAATCTAAACCTAAAATCTAAACCTAACCCCAAATCTATACCTAAAATCTAAACCTAAAATCTAAACCTAACCCCAAATCTAAACCTAACCCCAAATCTAAACCTAAAATCTAAACCTAACCCCAAATCTAAACCTAAAATCTAAACCTAACCCCAAATCTAAACCAAAAATCTAAACCTAACCCCAAATCTAAACCTAAAATCTAAACCTAACCCCAAATCTAAACCGAAAATCTAAACCTAACCCCAAATCTAAACCGAAAATCTAAACCTAACACCAAATCTAAACCTAACCCCAAATCTAAACCTAACCCCAAATCTAACCCCAAATCTAAACCCCAAATCTAAACCTAACCCCAAATCTAAACCTAAAATCTAAACCTAACCCCAAATCTAAACCTAAAATCTAAACCTAACCCCAAATCTAAACCTAAAATCTAAACCTAACCCCAAATCTAAACCTAACCCCAAATCTAAACCTAAAATCTAAACCTAACCCCAAATCTAAACCTAACCCCAAATCTAAACCTAACCCCAAATCTAAACCTAAAATCTAAACCTAACCCCAAATCTAAACCGAAAATCTAAACCTAACCCCAAATCTAAACCGAAAATCTCAACCTAACACCAAATCTAAACCTAACCCCAAATCTAAACCTAACCCCAAATCTAACCCAAATCTAAACCTAAAATCTAAACCTAACCTCAAATCTAAACCTAAAATCTAAACCAAACCCCAAATCTAAACCTAACCCCAAATCTAAACCTAAAATCTAAACCTAACCCCAAATCTAAACCTAAAATCTAAACCTAACACCAAATCTAAACCTAACCCCAAATCTAAACCTAACCCCAAATCTAAGCCCAAATCTAAACTTAAAATCTAAACCTAATCCCAAATCTAAACCTAAAATCTAAACCTAACCCCAAATCTAAACCTAAAATCTAAACCTAACACCAAATCTGAACCTAACCCCAAATCTAAACCTAAAATCTAAACCTAACCCCAAATCTAAACCGAACCCCAACCCCTAACCCCAAATCTAAACCTAACCCCAAATCTAAACCTAACCCCAAATCTAAACCTAAAATCTAACCCTAACCCCAAATCTAAACCTAACCCCAAATCTAAACCTAACCCCAAATCTAAACCTAACCCCAAATCTAAGCCCAAATCTAAACCTAAAATCTAAACCTAACCCCAAATCTAAACCTAAAATCTAAACCTAACACCAAATCTAAACCTAACCCCAAATCTAAACCTAAAATCTAAACCTAACACCAAATCTAAACCGAAAATCTAAACCTAACCCCAAATCTAAACCTAAAATCTAAACCTAACCCCAAATCTAAACCTAACCTAAAATCTAAACCTAACCCCAAATCTAAACCTAAAATCTAAACCTAACCCGAAATCTAAACCTAAAATCTAAACCTAACCCCAAATCTAAACCAAAAATCTAAACCTAACCCCAAATCTAAACCTAAAATCTAAACCTAACCCCAAATCTAAATCTAACCCCAAATCTAAACCTAACCCCAAATCTAAACCTAAAATCTAAACCTAACCCCAAATCTAAACCTAAAATCTAAACCTAACCCCAAATCTAAACCTAACCCCAAATCTAAACCTAAAATCTAAACCTAACCCCAAATCTAAACCTAAAATCTAAAACTAACACCAAATCTAAACCTAACCCCAAATCTAAACCTAACCCCAAATCTAAACCTAACCCCAAACCTAAGCCCAAATCTAAACCTAAAATCTAAACCTAATCCCAAATCTAAACCTAAAATCTAAACCTAACCCCAAATCTAAACCTAAAATCTAAACCTAACACCAAATCTAAACCTAAAATCAAAACCTAACCCCAAATCTAAACCTAACCCCAAATCTAAGCCCAAATCTAAACCTAAAATCTAAACCTAACCCCAAATCTAAACCTAAAATCTAAACCTAACCCCAAATCTAAACCTAAAATCTAAACCTAACCCCAAATCTAAACCTAAAATCTAAGCCTAACCCCAAATCTAAACCTAAAATCTAAACCTAAACCCAAATCTAAACCTAAAATCTAAACCTAACCCCAAATCTAAACCTAACCCCAAATCTAAACCTAAAATCTAAACCTAACCCCAAATCTAAACCTAAAATCTAAACCTAACCCCAAATCTAAACCTAAAATCTAAACCTAACCCCAAATCTAAACTTAACCCCAAATCTAAACCTAAAATCTAAACCTAACCCCAAATCTAAACCTAAAATCTAAACCTAACCCCAAATCTAAACCTAACCCCAAATCTAAACCTAACCCCAAATCTAAACCTAAAATCTAAACCTAACCCCAAATCTAAACCTAACCTCAAATCTAAACCAAAAATCTAAACCTAACCCCAAATCTAAACCTAAAATCTAAACCTAACCCCAAATCTAAACCTAAAATCTAAACCTAACCTAAAATCTAAACCTAACCCCAAATCTAAACCTAAAATCTAAACCTAAAATCTAAACCTAACCCCAAATCTAAACCTAAAATCTAAACCTAACCCCAAATCTAAACCGAAAATCTAAACCTAACCCCAAATCTAAACCTAAAATCTAAACCTAACCCCAAATCTAAACCTAACCCCAAATCTAAACCAAAAATCTAAACCTAACCCCAAATCTAAACCTAAAATCTAAACCTAAAATCTAAACCTAACCTAAAATCTAAACCTAACCCCAAATCTAAACCTAAAATCTAAACCTAACACCAAATCTAAACCGAAAATCTAAACCTAACCCCAAATCTAAACCTAAAATCTAAACCTAACCCCAAATCTAAACCTAAAATCTAAACCTAACCCCAAATCTATACCTAAAATCTAAACCTAAAATCTAAACCTAACCCCAAATCTAAACCTAACCCCAAATCTAAACCTAAAATCTAAACCTAACCCCAAATCTAAACCTAAAATCTAAACCTAACCCCAAATCTAAACCTAAAATCTAAACCTAACACCAAATCTAAACCTAAAATCTAAACCTAACCCCAAATCTAAACCTAACCCCAAATCTAAGCCCAAATCTAAACCTAAAATCTAAACCTAACCCCAAATCTAAACCTAAAATCTAAACCTAACCCCAAATCTAAACCTAAAATCTAAACCTAACCCCAAATCTAAACCTAAAATCTAAGCCTAACCCCAAATCTAAACCTAAAATCTAAACCTAAACCCAAATCTAAACCTAAAATCTAAACCTAAACCCAAATCTAAACCTAACCTCAAATCTAAACCAAAAATCTAAACCTAACCCCAAATCTAAACCTAAAATCTAAACCTAACCCCAAATCTAAACCTAAAATCTAAACCTAACCTAAAATCTAAACCTAACCCCAAATCTAAACCTAAAATCTAAACCTAAAATCTAAACCTAACCCCAAATCTAAACCTAAAATCTAAACCTAACCCCAAATCTAAACCGAAAATCTAAACCTAACCCCAAATCTAAACCTAAAATCTAAACCTAACCCCAAATCTAAACCTAACCCCAAATCTAAACCAAAAATCTAAACCTAACCCCAAATCTAAACCTAAAATCTAAACCTAAAATCTAAACCTAACCTAAAATCTAAACCTAACCCCAAATCTAAACCTAAAATCTAAACCTAACACCAAATCTAAACCGAAAATCTAAACCTAACCCCAAATCTAAACCTAAAATCTAAACCTAACCCCAAATCTAAACCTAAAATCTAAACCTAACCCCAAATCTATACCTAAAATCTAAACCTAAAATCTAAACCTAACCCCAAATCTAAACCTAACCCCAAATCTAAACCTAAAATCTAAACCTAACCCCAAATCTAAACCTAAAATCTAAACCTAACCCCAAATCTAAACCTAAAATCTAAACCTAACACCAAATCTAAACCTAAAATCTAAACCTAACCCCAAATCTAAACCTAACCCCAAATCTAAGCCCAAATCTAAACCTAAAATCTAAACCTAACCCCAAATCTAAACCTAAAATCTAAACCTAACCCCAAATCTAAACCTAAAATCTAAACCTAACCCCAAATCTAAACCTAAAATCTAAGCCTAACCCCAAATCTAAACCTAAAATCTAAGCCTAACCCCAAATCTAAACCTAAAATCTAAACCTAAACCCAAATCTAAACCTAAAATCTAAACCTAACCCCAAATCTAAACCTAACCCCAAATCTAAACCTAAAATCTAAACCTAACCCCAAATCTAAACCTAACCCCAAATCTAAACCTAACCCCAAATCTAAACCTAAAATCTAAACCTAACCCCAAATCTAAACCGAAAATCTAAACCTAACCCCAAATCTAAACCGAAAATCTCAACCTAACACCAAATCTAAACCTAACCCCAAATCTAAACCTAACCCCAAATCTAACCCAAATCTAAACCTAAAATCTAAACCTAACCTCAAATCTAAACCTAAAATCTAAACCAAACCCCAAATCTAAACCTAACCCCAAATCTAAACCTAAAATCTAAACCTAACCCCAAATCTAAACCTAAAATCTAAACCTAACACCAAATCTAAACCTAACCCCAAATCTAAACCTAACCCCAAATCTAAGCCCAAATCTAAACTTAAAATCTAAACCTAATCCCAAATCTAAACCTAAAATCTAAACCTAACCCCAAATCTAAACCTAAAATCTAAACCTAACACCAAATCTGAACCTAACCCCAAATCTAAACCTAAAATCTAAACCTAACCCCAAATCTAAACCGAACCCCAACCCCTAACCCCAAATCTAAACCTAACCCCAAATCTAAACCTAACCCCAAATCTAAACCTAAAATCTAACCCTAACCCCAAATCTAAACCTAACCCCAAATCTAAACCTAACCCCAAATCTAAACCTAACCCCAAATCTAAGCCCAAATCTAAACCTAAAATCTAAACCTAACCCCAAATCTAAACCTAAAATCTAAACCTAACACCAAATCTAAACCTAACCCCAAATCTAAACCTAAAATCTAAACCTAACACCAAATCTAAACCGAAAATCTAAACCTAACCCCAAATCTAAACCTAAAATCTAAACCTAACCCCAAATCTAAACCTAACCTAAAATCTAAACCTAACCCCAAATCTAAACCTAAAATCTAAACCTAACCCGAAATCTAAACCTAAAATCTAAACCTAACCCCAAATCTAAACCAAAAATCTAAACCTAACCCCAAATCTAAACCTAAAATCTAAACCTAACCCCAAATCTAAATCTAACCCCAAATCTAAACCTAACCCCAAATCTAAACCTAAAATCTAAACCTAACCCCAAATCTAAACCTAAAATCTAAACCTAACCCCAAATCTAAACCTAACCCCAAATCTAAACCTAAAATCTAAACCTAACCCCAAATCTAAACCTAAAATCTAAAACTAACACCAAATCTAAACCTAACCCCAAATCTAAACCTAACCCCAAATCTAAACCTAACCCCAAATCTAAGCCCAAATCTAAACCTAAAATCTAAACCTAATCCCAAATCTAAACCTAAAATCTAAACCTAACCCCAAATCTAAACCTAAAATCTAAACCTAACACCAAATCTAAACCTAAAATCAAAACCTAACCCCAAATCTAAACCTAACCCCAAATCTAAGCCCAAATCTAAACCTAAAATCTAAACCTAACCCCAAATCTAAACCTAAAATCTAAACCTAACCCCAAATCTAAACCTAAAATCTAAGCCTAACCCCAAATCTAAACCTAAAATCTAAACCTAAACCCAAATCTAAACCTAAAATCTAAACCTAACCCCAAATCTAAACCTAACCCCAAATCTAAACCTAAAATCTAAACCTAACCCCAAATCTAAACCTAAAATCTAAACCTAACCCCAAATCTAAACCTAAAATCTAAACCTAACCCCAAATCTAAACTTAACCCCAAATCTAAACCTAAAATCTAAACCTAACCCCAAATCTAAACCTAAAATCTAAACCTAACCCCAAATCTAAACCTAACCCCAAATCTAAACCTAACCCCAAATCTAAACCTAAAATCTAAACCTAACCCCAAATCTAAACCTAACCTCAAATCTAAACCAAAAATCTAAACCTAACCCCAAATCTAAACCTAAAATCTAAACCTAACCCCAAATCTAAACCTAAAATCTAAACCTAACCTAAAATCTAAACCTAACCCCAAATCTAAACCTAAAATCTAAACCTAAAATCTAAACCTAACCCCAAATCTAAACCTAAAATCTAAACCTAACCCCAAATCTAAACCGAAAATCTAAACCTAACCCCAAATCTAAACCTAAAATCTAAACCTAACCCCAAATCTAAACCTAACCCCAAATCTAAACCAAAAATCTAAACCTAACCCCAAATCTAAACCTAAAATCTAAACCTAAAATCTAAACCTAACCTAAAATCTAAACCTAACCCCAAATCTAAACCTAAAATCTAAACCTAACACCAAATCTAAACCGAAAATCTAAACCTAACCCCAAATCTAAACCTAAAATCTAAACCTAACCCCAAATCTAAACCTAAAATCTAAACCTAACCCCAAATCTATACCTAAAATCTAAACCTAAAATCTAAACCTAACCCCAAATCTAAACCTAACCCCAAATCTAAACCTAAAATCTAAACCTAACCCCAAATCTAAACCTAAAATCTAAACCTAACCCCAAATCTAAACCTAAAATCTAAACCTAACACCAAATCTAAACCTAAAATCTAAACCTAACCCCAAATCTAAACCTAACCCCAAATCTAAGCCCAAATCTAAACCTAAAATCTAAACCTAACCCCAAATCTAAACCTAAAATCTAAACCTAACCCCAAATCTAAACCTAAAATCTAAACCTAACCCCAAATCTAAACCTAAAATCTAAGCCTAACCCCAAATCTAAACCTAAAATCTAAACCTAAACCCAAATCTAAACCTAAAATCTAAACCTAAACCCAAATCTAAACCTAACCTCAAATCTAAACCAAAAATCTAAACCTAACCCCAAATCTAAACCTAAAATCTAAACCTAACCCCAAATCTAAACCTAAAATCTAAACCTAACCTAAAATCTAAACCTAACCCCAAATCTAAACCTAAAATCTAAACCTAAAATCTAAACCTAACCCCAAATCTAAACCTAAAATCTAAACCTAACCCCAAATCTAAACCGAAAATCTAAACCTAACCCCAAATCTAAACCTAAAATCTAAACCTAACCCCAAATCTAAACCTAACCCCAAATCTAAACCAAAAATCTAAACCTAACCCCAAATCTAAACCTAAAATCTAAACCTAAAATCTAAACCTAACCTAAAATCTAAACCTAACCCCAAATCTAAACCTAAAATCTAAACCTAACACCAAATCTAAACCGAAAATCTAAACCTAACCCCAAATCTAAACCTAAAATCTAAACCTAACCCCAAATCTAAACCTAAAATCTAAACCTAACCCCAAATCTATACCTAAAATCTAAACCTAAAATCTAAACCTAACCCCAAATCTAAACCTAACCCCAAATCTAAACCTAAAATCTAAACCTAACCCCAAATCTAAACCTAAAATCTAAACCTAACCCCAAATCTAAACCTAAAATCTAAACCTAACACCAAATCTAAACCTAAAATCTAAACCTAACCCCAAATCTAAACCTAACCCCAAATCTAAGCCCAAATCTAAACCTAAAATCTAAACCTAACCCCAAATCTAAACCTAAAATCTAAACCTAACCCCAAATCTAAACCTAAAATCTAAACCTAACCCCAAATCTAAACCTAAAATCTAAGCCTAACCCCAAATCTAAACCTAAAATCTAAACCTAAACCCAAATCTAAACCTAAAATCTAAACCTAAACCCAAATCTAAACCTAACCCCAAATCTAAACCTAAAATCTAAACCTAACCCCAAATCTAAACCTAAAATCTAAACCTAACCCCAAATCTAAACCTAAAATCTAAACCTAACCCCAAATCTAAACTTAACCCCAAATCTAAACCTAAAATCTAAACCTAACCCCAAATCTAAACCTAAAATCTAAACCTAACCCCAAATCTAAACCTAACCCCAAATCTAAACCTAACCCCAAATCTAAACCTAAAATCTAAACCTAACCCCAAATCTAAACCTAACCTCAAATCTAAACCAAAAATCTAAACCTAACCCCAAATCTAAACCTAAAATCTAAACCTAACCCCAAATCTAAACCTAAAATCTAAACCTAACCTAAAATCTAAACCTAACCCCAAATCTAAACCTAAAATCTAAACCTAAAATCTAAACCTAACCCCAAATCTAAACCTAAAATCTAAACCTAACCCCAAATCTAAACCGAAAATCTAAACCTAACCCCAAATCTAAACCTAAAATCTAAACCTAACCCCAAATCTAAACCTAACCCCAAATCTAAACCAAAAATCTAAACCTAACCCCAAATCTAAACCTAAAATCTAAACCTAAAATCTAAACCTAACCTAAAATCTAAACCTAACCCCAAATCTAAACCTAAAATCTAAACCTAACACCAAATCTAAACCGAAAATCTAAACCTAACCCCAAATCTAAACCTAAAATCTAAACCTAACCCCAAATCTAAACCTAAAATCTAAACCTAACCCCAAATCTATACCTAAAATCTAAACCTAAAATCTAAACCTAACCCCAAATCTAAACCTAACCCCAAATCTAAACCTAAAATCTAAACCTAACCCCAAATCTAAACCTAAAATCTAAACCTAACCCCAAATCTAAACCAAAAATCTAAACCTAACCCCAAATCTAAACCTAAAATCTAAACCTAACCCCAAATCTAAACCTAAACCCAAATCTAAACCTAAAATCTAAACCTAACCCCAAATCTAAACCTAACCCCAAATCTAAACCTAACCCCAAATCTAAACCTAAAATCTAAACCTAACCCCAAATCTAAACCGAAAATCTAAACCTAACCCCAAATCTAAACCGAAAATCTCAACCTAACACCAAATCTAAACCTAACCCCAAATCTAAACCTAACCCCAAATCTAACCCAAATCTAAACCTAAAATCTAAACCTAACCTCAAATCTAAACCTAAAATCTAAACCAAACCCCAAATCTAAACCTAACCCCAAATCTAAACCTAAAATCTAAACCTAACCCCAAATCTAAACCTAAAATCTAAACCTAACACCAAATCTAAACCTAACCCCAAATCTAAACGTAACCCCAAATCTAAGCCCAAATCTAAACTTAAAATCTAAACCTAATCCCAAATCTAAACCTAAAATCTAAACCTAACCCCAAATCTAAACCTAAAATCTAAACCTAACACCAAATCTGAACCTAACCCCAAATGTAAACCTAAAATCTAAACCTAACCCCAAATCTAAACCTAACCCCAACCCCTAACCCCAAATCTAAACCTAACCCCAAATCTAAACCTAACCCCAAATCTAAACCTAAAATCTAACCCTAACCCCAAATCTAAACCTAACCCCAAATCTAAACCTAACCCCAAATCTAAACCTAAAATCTAAACCTAACACCAAATCTAAACCGAAAATCTAAACCTAACCCCAAATCTAAACCTAAAATCTAAACCTAACCCCAAATCTAAACCTAACCTAAAATCTAAACCTAACCCCAAATCTAAACCTAAAATCTAAACCTAACCCGAAATCTAAACCTAAAATCTAAACCTAACCCCAAATCTAAACCAAAAATCTAAACCTAACCCCAAATCTAAACCTAAAATCTAAACCTAACCCCAAATCTAAACCTAACCCCAAATCTAAACCTAACCCCAAATCTAAACCTAAAATCTAAACCTAACCCCAAATCTAAACCTAAAATCTAAACCTAACCCCAAATCTAAACCTAACCCCAAATCTAAACCTAAAATCTAAACCTAACCCCAAATCTAAACCTAAAATCTAAACCTAACACCAAATCTAAACCTAACCCCAAATCTAAACCTAACCCCAAATCTAAACCTAACCCCAAATCTAAGCCCAAATCTAAACCTAAAATCTAAACCTAATCCCAAATCTAAACCTAAAATCTAAACCTAACCCCAAATCTAAACCTAAAATCTAAAGCTAACACCAAATCTAAACCTAAAATCTAAACCTAACCCCAAATCTAAACCTAACCCCAAATCTAAGCCCAAATCTAAACCTAAAATCTAAACCTAACCCCAAATCTAAACCTAAAATCTAAACCTAACCCCAAATCTAAACCTAAAATCTAAACCTAACCCCAAATCTAAACCTAAAATCTAAGCCTAACCCCAAATCTAAACCTAAAATCTAAACCTAAACCCAAATCTAAACCTAAAATCTAAACCTAAACCCAAATCTAAACCTAACCCCAAATCTAAACCTAAAATCTAAACCTAACCCCAAATCTAAACCTAAAATCTAAACCTAACCCCAAATCTAAACCTAAAATCTAAACCTAACCCCAAATCTAAACTTAACCCCAAATATAAACCTAAAATCTAAACCTAACCCCAAATCTAAACCTAAAATCTAAACCTAACCCCAAATCTAAACCTAACCTCAAATCTAAACCAAAAATCTAAACCTAACCCCAAATCTAAACCTAAAATCTAAACCTAACCCCAAATCTATACCTAAAATCTAAACCTAAAATCTAAACCTAACCCCAAATCTAAACCTAAAATCTAAACCTAACCCCAAATCTAAACCAAAAATCTAAACCTAACCCCAAATCTAAACCTAAAATCTAAACCTAACCCCAAATCTAAACCGAAAATCTAAACCTAACCCCAAATCTAAACCGAAAATCTAAACCTAACACCAAATCTAAACCTAACCCCAAATCTAAACCTAACCCCAAATCTAACCCCAAATCTAAACCCCAAATCTAAACCTAACCTCAAATCTAAACCTAAAATCTAAACCTAACCCCAAATCTAAACCTAAAATCTAAACCTAACCCCAAATCTAAACCTAAAATCTAAACCTAACCCCAAATCTAAACCTAAGCCCAAATCTAAACCTAAAATCTAAACCTAACCCCAAATCTAAACCTAACCCCAAATCTAAACCTAACCCCAAATCTAAACCTAAAATCTAAACCTAACCCCAAATCTAAACCTAAAATCTAAACCTAACACCAAATCTAAACCTAACCCCAAATCTAAACCTAACCCCAAATCTAAACCTAACCCCAAATCTAAGCCCAAATCTAAACCTAAATTCTAAACCTAATCCCAAATCTAAACCTAAAATCTAAACCTAACCCCAAATCTAAACCTAAAATCTAAACCTAACACCAAATCTAAACCTAAAATCTAAACCTAACCCCAAATCTAAACCTAACCCCAAATCTAAGCCCAAATCTAAACCTAAAATCTAAACCTAACCCCAAATCTAAACCTAAAATCTAAACCTAACCCCAAATCTAAACCTAAAATCTAAACCTAACCCCAAATCTAAACCTAAAATCTAAGCCTAACCCCAAATCTAAACCTAAAATCTAAACCTAAACCCAAATCTAAACCTAAAATCTAAACCTAAACCCAAATCTAAACCTAACCCCAAATCTAAACCTAAAATCTAAACCTAACCCCAAATCTAAACCTAAAATCTAAACCTAACCCCAAATCTAAACCTAAAATCTAAACCTAACCCCAAATCTAAACCTAAAATCTAAACCTAACCCCAAATCTAAACTTAACCCCAAATCTAAACCTAAAATCTAAACCTAACCCCAAATCTAAACCTAAAATCTAAACCTAACCCCAAATCTAAACCTAACCCCAAATCTAAACCTAAAATCTAAACCTAACCCCAAATCTAAACCTAACCTCAAATCTAAACCAAAAATCTAAACCTAACCCCAAATCTAAACCTAAAATCTAAACCTAACCCCAAATCTATACCTAAAATCTAAACCTAAAATCTAAACCTAACCCCAAATCTAAACCTAAAATCTAAACCTAACCCCAAATCTAAACCAAAAATCTAAACCTAACCCCAAATCTAAACCTAAAATCTAAACCTAACCCCAAATCTAAACCGAAAATCTAAACCTAACCCCAAATCTAAACCGAAAATCTAAACCTAACACCAAATCTAAACCTAACCCCAAATCTAAACCTAACCCCAAATCTAACCCCAAATCTAAACCTAAAATCTAAACCTAACCTCAAATCTAAACCTAAAATCTAAACCTAACCCCAAATCTAAACCTAAAATCTAAACCTAACCCCAAATCTAAACCTAAAATCTAAACCTAACCCCAAATCTAAACCTAAGCCCAAATCTAAACCTAAAATCTAAACCTAACCCCAAATCTAAACCTAACCCCAAATCTAAACCTAACCCCAAATCTAAACCTAAAATCTAAACCTAACCCCAAATCTAAACCTAAAATCTAAACCTAACCCCAAATCTAAACCAAAAATCTAAACCTAACACCAAATCTAAACCTAACCCCAAATCTAAACCTAACCCCAAATCTAACCCCAAATCTAAACCTAAAATCTAAACCTAACCTCAAATCTAAACCTAAAATCTAAACCAAACCCCAAATCTAAACCTAACCCCAAATCTAAACCTAAAATCTAAACCTAACCCCAAATCTAAACCTAAAATCTAAACCTAACACCAAATCTAAACCTAACCCCAAATCTAAACCTAACCCCAAATCTAAGCCCAAATCTAAACTTAAAATCTAAACCTAATCCCAAATCTAAACCTAAAATCTAAACCTAACCCCAAATCTAAACCTAAAATCTAAACCTAACACCAAATCTGAACCTAACCCCAAATCTAAACCTAAAATCTAAACCTAACCCCAAATCTAAACCTAACCCCAACCCCTAACCCCAAATCTAAACCTAACCCCAAATCTAAACCTAACCCCAAATCTAAACCTAAAATCTAAACCTAACCCCATATCTAAACCTAACCCCAAATCTAAGCCCAAATCTAAACCTAAAATCTAAACCTAACCCCAAATCTAAACCTAAAATCTAAACCTAACCCCAAATCTAAACGTAAAATCTAAACCTAACCCCAAATATAAACCTAAAATCTAAACCTAACCCCAAATATAAACCTAAAATCTAAACCTAACCCCAAATCTAAACCAAAAATCTAAACCTAAAATCTAAACCTAACCCCAAATCTAAACCTAACCCCAAATCTAAACCAAAAATCTAAACCTAAAATCTAAACCTAACACCAAATCTGAACCTAACCCCAAATCTAAACCTAAAATCTAAACCTAACCCCAAATCTAAACCTAACCCCAACCCCTAACCCCAAATCTAAACCTAACCCCAAATCTAAACCTAACCCCAAATCTAAACCTAAAATCTAAACCTAACCCCAAATCTAAACCTAACCCCAAATCTAAACCTAACCCCAAATCTAACCCCAAATCTAAACCTAACCCCAAATCTAAACCTAAAATCTAAACCTAACCCCAAATATAAACCTAAAATCTAAACCTAACCCCAAATCTAAACCAAAAATCTAAACCTAAAATCTAAACCTAACCCCAAATCTAAACCTAACCCCAAATCTAAACCTAACCCCAAATCTAAACCTAAAATCTAAACCTAACCCCAAATCTAAACCTAAAATCTAAACCTAACCCCAAATCTAAACCTAACCCCAAATCTAAACCTAAAATCTAAACCTAACCCCAAATCTAAACCTAAAATCTAAACCTAACACCAAATCTAAACCTAACCCCAAATCTAAACCTAACCCCAAATCTAAACCTAACCCCAAATCTAAGCCCAAATCTAAACCTAAAATCTAAACCTAATCCCAAATCTAAACCTAAAATCTAAACCTAACCCCAAATCTAAACCTAAAATCTAAACCTAACCCCAAATCTAAACCTAACCCCAAATCTAAACCTAACCCCAAATCTAAGCCCAAATCTAAACCTAAAATCTAAACCTAACCCCAAATCTAAACCTAAAATCTAAACCTAACCCCAAATCTAAACCTAACCCCAAATCTAAGGCCAAATCTAAACCTAAAATCTAAACCTAACCCCAAATCTAAACCTAAAATCTAAACCTAACCCCAAATCTAAACCTAAAATCTAAACCTAACCCCAAATCTAAACCGAAAATCTAAACCTAACACCAAATCTAAACCTAACCCCAAATCTAAACCTAACCCCAAATCTAACCCCAAATCTAAACCCCAAATCTAAACCTAACCTCAAATCTAAACCTAAAATCTAAACCTAACCCCAAATCTAAACCTAACCCCAAATCTAAACCTAAAATCTAAACCTAACCCCAAATCTAAACCTGAAATCTAAACCTAACCCCAAATCTAAACCTAACCCCAAATCTAAACCTAAAATCTAAACCTAACCCCAAATCTAAACCTAACCCCAAATCTAAACCTAAAATCTAAACCTAACCCCAAATCTAAACCTAAAATCTAAACCTAACCCCAAATATAAACCTAAAATCTAAACCTAACCCCAAATCTAAACCAAAAATTTAAACCTAACCCCAAATCTAAACCTAAAATCTAAACCTAACCCCAAATCTAAACCTAACCCCAAATCTAAACCTAAAATCTAAACCTAACCCCAAATCTAAACCTAAAATCTAAACCTAACCCCAAATCTAAACCTAAAATCTAAACCTAACCCCAAATCTAAACCTAAAATCTAAACCTAACACCAAATCTAAACCTAACCCCAAATCTAAACCTAACCCCAAATCTAAACCTAACCCCAAATCTAAGCCCAAATCTAAACCTAAAATCTAAACCTAATCCCAAATCTAAACCTAAAATCTAAACCTAACCCCAAATCTAAACCTAAAATCTAAACCTAACACCAAATCTAAACCTAACCCCAAATCTAAACCTAACCCCAAATCTAAACCTAACCCCAAATCTAAGCCCAAATCTAAACCTAAAATCTAAACCTAACCCCAAATCTAAACCTAAAATCTAAACCTAACCCCAAATCTAAACCTAACCCCAAATCTAAACCTAAGCCCAAATCTAAACCTAAAATCTAAACCTAACCCCAAATCTAAACCTAAAATCTAAACCTAACCCCAAATCTAAACCTAACCCCAAATCTAAACCTAAAATCTAAACCTAACCCCAAATCTAAACCAAAAATCTAAACCTAACACCAAATCTAAACCTAACCCCAAATCTAAACCTAACCCCAAATCTAAACCTAACCCCAAATCTAAGCCCAAATCTAAACCTAAAATCTAAACCTAATCCCAAATCTAAACCTAAAATCTAAACCTAACCCCAAATCTAAACCTAAAATCTAAACCTAACACCAAATCTAAACCTAAAATCTAAACCTAACCCCAAATCTAAACCTAACCCCAAATCTAAGCCCAAATCTAAACCTAAAATCTAAACCTAACCCCAAATCTAAACCTAAAATCTAAACCTAACCCCAAATCTAAACCTAAAATCTAAGCCTAACCCCAAATCTAAACCTAAAATCTAAACCTAAACCCAAATCTAAACCTAAAATCTAAACCTAAACCCAAATCTAAACCTAACCCCAAATCTAAACCTAAAATCTAAACCTAACCCCAAATCTAAACCTAAAATCTAAACCTAACCCCAAATCTAAACCTAACCCCAAATCTAAACCTAAAATCTAAACCTAACCCCAAATCTAAACCTAAAATCTAAACCTAACGCCAAATCTAAACCTAAAATATAAGCCTAACCCCAAATCTAAACCTAAAATCTAAACCTAACCCCAAATCTAAACCTAACCTCAAATCTAAACCAAAAATCTAAACCTAACCCCAAATCTAAACCTAAAATCTAAACCTAACCCCAAATCTAAACCTAAAATCTAAACCTAACCTAAAATCTAATCCTAACCCCAAATCTAAACCTAAAATCTAAACCTAAAATCTAAACCTAACCCCAAATCTAAACCTAAAATCTAAACCTAACCCCAAATCTAAACCGAAAATCTAAACCTAACCCCAAATCTAAACCTAAAATCTAAACCTAACCCCAAATCTAAACCTAACCCCAAATCTAAACCAAAAATCTAAACCTAACCCCAAATCTAAACCTAAAATCTAAACCTAAAATCTAAACCTAACCTAAAATCTAAACCTAACCCCAAATCTAAACCTAAAATCTAAACCTAACCCCAAATCTAAACCTAACCCCAAATCTAAACCTAAAATCTAAAGCTAACCCCAAATCTAAACCTAAAATCTAAACCTAACCCCAAATCTAAACCTAAAATCTAAACCTAACCCCAAATCTAAACCTAACCTAAAATCTAAACCTAACCCCAAATCTAAACCTAAAATCTAAACCTAACCCGAAATCTAAACCTAAAATCTAAACCTAACCCCAAATCTATACCTAAAATCTAAACCTAAAATCTAAACCTAACCCCAAATCTAAACCTAAAATCTAAACCTAACCCCAAATCTAAACCAAAAATCTAAACCTAACCCCAAATCTAAACCTAAAATCTAAACCTAACCCCAAATCTAAACCGAAAATCTAAACCTAACCCCAAATCTAAACCGAAAATCTAAACCTAACACCAAATCTAAACCTAACCCCAAATCTAAACCTAACCCCAAATCTAACCCCAAATCTAAACCCCAAATCTAAACCTAACCTCAAATCTAAACCTAAAATCTAAACCTAACCCCAAATCTAAACCTAACCCCAAATCTAAACCTAAAATCTAAACCTAACCCCAAATCTAAACCTAACCCCAAATCTAAACCTAAAATCTAAACCTAACCCCAAATCTAAACCTAACCCCAAATCTAAACCTAACCCCAAATCTAAACCTAAAATCTAAACCTAACCCCAAATCTAAACCTAAAATCTAAACCTAACCCCAAATCTAAACCAAAAATCTAAACCTAACACCAAATCTAAACCTAACCCCAAATCTAAACCTAACCCCAAATCTAACCCCAAATCTAAACCTAAAATCTAAACCTAACCTCAAATCTAAACCTAAAATCTAAACCAAACCCCAAATCTAAACCTAAAATCTAAACCTAACCCCAAATCTAAACCTAAAATCTAAACCTAACACCAAATCTAAACCTAACCCCAAATCTAAACCTAACCCCAAATCTAAGCCCAAATCTAAACTTAAAATCTAAACCTAATCCCAAATCTAAACCTAAAATCTAAACCTAACCCCAAATCTAAACCTAAAATCTAAACCTAACACCAAATCTGAACCTAACCCCAAATCTAAACCTAAAATCTAAACCTAACCCCAAATCTAAACCTAACCCCAACCCCTAACCCCAAATCTAAACCTAACCCCAAATCTAAACCTAACCCCAAATCTAAACCTAAAATCTAAACCTAACCCCAAATCTAAACCTAACCCCAAATCTAAACCTAACCCCAAATCTAAACCTAACCCCAAATCTAAGCCCAAATCTAAACCTAAAATCTAAACCTAACCCCAAATCTAAACCTAAAATCTAAACCTAACCCCAAATCTAAACCTAAAATCTAAACCTAAACCCAAATCTAAACCTAAAATCTAAACCTAACCCCAAATCTAAACCTAACCCCAAATCTAAACCTAAAATCTAAACCTAACCCCAAATCTAAACCTAAAATCTAAACCTAACCTAAAATCTAAACCTAACCCCAAATCTAAACCTAAAATCTAAACCTAACCCCAAATCTAAACCTAAAATCTAAACCTAACCCCAAATCTAAACCTAAAATCTAAACATAAAATCTAAACCTAACCCCAAATCTAAACCTAAAATCTAAACCTAACCCCAAATCTAAACCGAAAATCTAAACCTAACCCCAAATCTAAACCTAAAATCTAAACCTAACCCCAAATCTAAACCTAACCCCAAATCTAAACCTAAAATCTAAACCTAACCCCAAATCTAAACCTAAAATCTAAACCTAAAATCTAAACCTAACCTAAAATCTAAACCTAACCCCAAATCTAAACCTAAAATCTAAACCTAACCCCAAATCTAAACCTAACCCCAAATCTAAACCTAAAATCTAAACCTAACCCCAAATCTAAACCTAAAATCTAAACCTAACCCCAAATCTAAACCTAAAATCTAAACCTAACCCCAAATCTAAACCTAACCTAAAATCTAAACCTAACCCCAAATCTAAACCTAAAATCTAAACCTAACCCCAAATCTAAACCTAAAATCTAAACCTAACCCCAAATCTAAACCTAAAATCTAAACCTAAAATCTAAACCTAACCCCAAATCTAAACCTAACCCCAAATCTAAACCTAAAATCTAAACCTAACCCCAAATCTAAACCTAAAATCTAAACCTAACCCCAAATCTAAACCAAAAATCTAAACCTAACCCCAAATCTAAACCTAAAATCTAAACCTAACCCCAAATCTAAACCGAAAATCTAAACCTAACCCCAAATCTAAACCGAAAATCTCAACCTAACACCAAATCTAAACCTAACCCCAAATCTAAACCTAACCCCAAATCTAACCCAAAATCTAAACCCCAAATCTAAACCTAACCCCAAATCTAAACCTAAAATCTAAACCTAACCCCAAATCTAAACCTAACCCCAAATCTAAACCTAAAATCTAAACCTAACCCCAAATCTAAACCTAAAATCTAAACCTAACCCCAAATCTAAACCTAACCCCAAATCTAAACCTAAAATCTAAACCTAACCCCAAATCTAAACCTAACCCCAAATCTAAACCTAACCCCAAATCTAAACCTAAAATCTAAACCTAACCCCAAATCTAAACCTAAAATCTAAACCTAACCCCAAATCTAAACCTAAAATCTAAACCTAACCTAAAATCTAAACCTAACCCCAAATCTAAACCTAAAATCTAAACATAAAATCTAAACCTAACCCCAAATCTAAACCTAAAATCTAAACCTAACCCCAAATCTAAACCGAAAATCTAAACCTAACCCCAAATCTAAACCTAAAATCTAAACCTAACCCCAAATCTAAACCTAAAATCTAAACCTAAAATCTAAACCTAACCTAAAATCTAAACCTAACCCCAAATCTAAACCTAAAATCTAAACCTAACCCCAAATCTAAACCTAACCCCAAATCTAAACCTAAAATCTAAACCTAACCCCAAATCTAAACCTAAAATCTAAACCTAACCCCAAATCTAAACCTAAAATCTAAACCTAACCCCAAATCTAAACCTAACCTAAAATCTAAACCTAACCCCAAATCTAAACCTAAAATCTAAACCTAACCCGAAATCTAAACCTAAAATCTAAACCTAACCCCAAATCTAAACCTAAAATCTAAACCTAAAATCTAAACCTAACCCCAAATCTAAACCTAAAATCTAAACCTAAAATCTAAACCTAACCCCAAATCTAAACCTAACCCCAAATCTAAACCTAAAATCTAAACCTAACCCCAAATCTAAACCTAAAATCTAAACCTAACCCCAAATCTAAACCAAAAATCTAAACCTAACCCCAAATCTAAACCTAAAATCTAAACCTAACCCCAAATCTAAACCGAAAATCTAAACCTAACCCCAAATCTAAACCGAAAATCTAAACCTAACACCAAATCTAAACCTAACCCCAAATCTAAACCTAACCCCAAATCTAACCCAAAATCTAAACCCCAAATCTAAACCTAACCTCAAATCTAAACCTAAAATCTAAACCTAACCCCAAATCTAAACCTAACCCCAAATCTAAACCTAAAATCTAAACCTAACCCCAAATCTAAACCTAAAATCTAAACCTAACCCCAAATCTAAACCTAACCCCAAATCTAAACCTAAAATCTAAACCTAACCCCAAATCTAAACCTAACCCCAAATCTAAACCTAACCCCAAATCTAAACCTAAAATCTAAACCTAACCCCAAATCTAAACCTAAAATCTAAACCTAACCCCAAATATAAACCTAAAATCTAAACCTAACCCCAAATCTAAACCAAAAATCTAAACCTAACCCCAAATCTAAACCTAAAATCTAAACCTAACCCCAAATCTAAACCTAACCCCAAATCTAAACCTAAAATCTAAACCTAACCCCAAATCTAAACCTAAAAATTAAACCTAACCCCAAATCTAAACCTAAAATCTAAACCTAACCCCAAATCTAAACCTAAAATCTAAACCTAACACCAAATCTAAACCTAACCCCAAATCTAAACCTAACCCCAAATCTAAGCCCAAATCTAAACCTAAAATCTAAACCTAATCCCAAATCTAAACCTAAAATCTAAACCTAACCCCAAATCTAAACCTAAAATCTAAACCTAACACCAAATCTAAACCTAAAATCAAAACCTAACCCCAAATCTAAACCTAACCATAAATCTAAGCCCAAATCTAAACCTAAAATCTAAACCTAACCCCAAATCTAAACCTAAAATCTAAACCTAACCCCAAATCTAAACCTAAAATCTAAGCCTAACCCCAAATCTAAACCTAAAATCTAAACCTAAACCCAAATCTAAACCTAAAATCTAAACCTAAACCCAAATCTAAACCTAACCCCAAATCTAAACCTAAAATCTAAACCTAACCCCAAATCTAAACCTAAAATCTAAACCTAACCCCAAATCTAAACCTAACCCCAAATCTAAACCTAAAATCTAAACCTAACCCCAAATCTAAACCTAAAATCTAAACCTAACCCCAAATCTAAACCTAAAATTTAAGCCTAACCCCAAATCTAAACCTAAAATCTAAACCTAACCCCAAATCTAAACCTAACCTCAAATCTAAACCAAAAATCTAAACCTAACCCCAAATCTAAACCTAAAATCTAAACCTAACCCCAAATCTAAACCTAAAATCTAAACCTAACCTAAAATCTAAACCTAACCCCAAATCTAAACCTAAAATCTAAACCTAAAACCTAAACCTAACCCCAAATCTAAACCTAAAATCTAAACCTAACCCCAAATCTAAACCGAAAATCTAAACCTAACCCCAAATCTAAACCTAAAATCTAAACCTAACCCCAAATCTAAACCTAACCCCAAATCTAAACCAAAAATCTAAACCTAACCCCAAATGTAAACCTAAAATCTAAACCTAAAATCTAAACCTAACCTAAAATCTAAACCTAACCCCAAATCTAAACCTAAAATCTAAACCTAACCCCAAATCTAAACCTAAAATCTAAACCTAACACCAAATCTAAACCGAAAATCTAAACCTAACCCCAAATCTAAACCTAAAATCTAAACCTAACCCCAAATCTAAACCTAACCTAAAATCTAAACCTAACCCCAAATCTAAACCTCAAATCTAAACCTAACCCCAAATCTAAACCTAAAATCTAAACCTAACCCCAAATCTATACCTAAAATCTAAACCTAAAATCTAAACCTAACCCCAAATCTAAACCTAACCCCAAATCTAAACCTAAAATCTAAACCTAACCCCAAATCTAAACCTAAAATCTAAACCTAACCCCAAATCTAAACCAAAAATCAAAACCTAACTCCAAATCTAAACCTAAAATCTAAACCTAACCCCAAATCTAAACCGAAAATCTAAACCTAACCCCAAATCTAAACCGAAAATCTAAACCTAACACCAAATCTAAACCTAACCCCAAATCTAAACCTAACCCCAAATCTAACCCCAAATCTAAACCCCAAATCTAAACCTAACCTCAAATCTAAACCTAAAATCTAAACCTAACCCCAAATCTAAACCTAACCCCAAATCTAAACCTAAAATCTAAACCTAACCCCAAATCTAAACCTAAAATCTAAACCTAACCCCAAATCTAAACCTAACCCCAAATCTAAACCTAAAATCTAAACCTAACCCCAAATCTAAACCTAACCCCAAATCTAAACCTAACCCCAAATCTAAACCTAAAATCTAAACCTAACCCCAAATCTAAACCTAAAATCTAAACCTAACCCCAAATCTAAACCTAAAATCTAAACCTAACACCAAATCTAAACCTAACCCCAAATCTAAACCTAACCCCAAATCTAACCCCAAATCTAAACCTAAAATCTAAACCTAACCTCAAATCTAAACCTAAAATCTAAACCAAACCCCAAATCTAAACCTAACCCCAAATCTAAACCTAAAATCTAAACCTAACCCCAAATCTAAACCTAAAATCTAAACCTAACACCAAATCTAAACCTAACCCCAAATCTAAACCTAACCCCAAATCTAAGCCCAAATCTAAACTTAAAATCTAAACCTAATCCCAAATCTAAACCTAAAATCTAAACCTAACCCCAAATCTAAACCTAAAATCTAAACCTAACACCAAATCTGAACCTAACCCCAAATCTAAACCTAAAATCTAAACCTAACCCCAAATCTAAACCTAACCCCAACCCCTAACCCCAAATCTAAACCTAACCCCAAATCTAAACCTAACCCCAAATCTAAACCTAAAATCTAAACCTAACCCCAAATCTAAACCTAACCCCAAATCTAAACCTAACCCCAAATCTAAACCTAACCCCAAATCTAAGCCCAAATCTAAACCTAAAATCTAAACCTAACCCCAAATCTAAACCTAAAATCTAAACCTAACACCAAATCTAAACCTAACCCCAAATCTAAACCTAACCCCAAATCTAAGCCCAAATCTAAACCTAAAATCTAAACCTAATCCCAAATCTAAACCTAAAATCTAAACCTAACCCCAAATCTAAACCTAAAATCTAAACCTAACACCAAATCTGAACCTAACCCCAAATCTAAACCTAAAATCTAAACCTAACCCCAAATCTAAACCTAACCCCAACCCCTAACCCCAAATCTAAACCTAACCCCAAATATAAACCTAACCCCAAATCTAAACCTAAAATCTAAACCTAACCCCAAATCTAAACCTAACCCCAAATCTAAACCTAACCCCAAATCTAAGCCCAAATCTAAACCTAAAATCTAAACCTAACCCCAAATCTAAACCTAAAATCTAAACCTAACCCTAAATCTAAACCTAAAATCTAAACCTAACCCCAAATCTAAACCGAAAATCTAAACCTAACCCCAAATCTAAACCAAAAATCTAAACCTAACCCCAAATCTAAACCTAAAATCTAAACCTAACCCCAAATCTAAACCGAAAATCTAAACCTAACCCCAAATCTAAACCGAAAATCTCAACCTAACACCAAATCTAAACCTAACCCCAAATCTAAACCGAACCCCAAATCTAACCCAAAATCTAAACCCCAAATCTAAACCTAACCTCAAATCTAAACCTAAAATCTAAACCTAACCCCAAATCTAAACCTAACCCCAAATCTAAACCTAAAATCTAAACCTAACCCCAAATCTAAACCTAAAATCTAAACCTAACCCCAAATCTAAACCTAACCCCAAATCTAAACCTAAAATCTAAACCTAACCCCAAATCTAAACCTAACCCCAAATCTAAACCTAACCCCAAATCTAAACCTAAAATCTAAACCTAACCCCAAATCTAAACCTAAAATCTAAACCTAACACCAAATCTAAACCTAACCCCAAATCTAAACCTAACCCCAAATCTAAGCCCAAATCTAAACTTAAAATCTAAACCTAATCCCAAATCTAAACCTAAAATCTAAACCTAACCCCAAATCTAAACCTAAAATCTAAACCTAACACCAAATCTGAACCTAACCCCAAATCTAAACCTAAAATCTAAACCTAACCCCAAATCTAAACCTAACCCCAACCCCTAACCCCAAATCTAAACCTAACCCCAAATCTAAACCTAACCCCAAATCTAAACCTAAAATCTAACCCTAACCCCAAATCTAAACCTAACCCCAAATCTAAACCTAACCCCAAATCTAAACCTAACCCCAAATCTAAGCCCAAATCTAAACCTAAAATCTAAACCTAACCCCAAATCTAAACCTAAAATCTAAACCTAACACCAAATCTAAACCTAACCCCAAATCTAAACCTAAAATCTAAACCTAACACCAAATCTAAACCGAAAATCTAAACCTAACCCCAAATCTAAACCTAAAATCTAAACCTAACCCCAAATCTAAACCTAACCTAAAATCTAAACCTAACCCCAAATCTAAACCTAAAATCTAAACCTAACCCGAAATCTAAACCTAAAATCTAAACCTAACCCCAAATCTAAACCAAAAATCTAAACCTAACCCCAAATCTAAACCTAAAATCTAAACCTAACCCCAAATCTAAACCTAACCCCAAATCTAAACCTAACCCCAAATCTAAACCTAAAATCTAAACCTAACCCCAAATCTAAACCTAAAATCTAAACCTAACCCCAAATCTAAACCTAACCCCAAATCTAAACCTAAAATCTAAACCTACCCCCAAATCTAAACCTAAAATCTAAACCTAACACCAAATCTAAACCTAACCCCAAATCTAAACCTAACCCCAAATCTAAACCTAACCCCAAATCTAAGCCCAAATCTAAACCTAAAATCTAAACCTAATCCCAAATCTAAACCTAAAATCTAAACCTAACCCCAAATCTAAACCTAAAATCTAAACCTAACACCAAATCTAAACCTAAAATCTAAACCTAACCCCAAATCTAAACCTAACCCCAAATCTAAGCCCAAATCTAAACCTAAAATCTAAACCTAACCCCAAATCTAAACCTAAAATCTAAACCTAACCCCAAATCTAAACCTAAAATCTAAACCTAACCCCAAATCTAAACCTAAAATCTAAGCCTAACCCCAAATCTAAACCTAAAATCTAAACCTAAACCCAAATCTAAACCTAAAATCTAAACCTAAACCCAAATCTAAACCTAACCCCAAATCTAAACCTAAAATCTAAACCTAACCCCAAATCTAAACCTAAAATCTAAACCTAACCCCAAATCTAAACCTAAAATCTAAACCTAACCCCAAATCTAAACCTAACCCCAAATCTAAACCTAAAATCTAAACCTAACCCCAAATCTAAACCTAACCCCAAATCTAAACCTAACCCCAAATCTAAACCTAAAATCTAAACCTAACCCCAAATCTAAACCGAAAATCTAAACCTAACCCCAAATCTAAACCGAAAATCTCAACCTAACACCAAATCTAAACCTAACCCCAAATCTAAACCTAACCCCAAATCTAACCCAAAATCTAAACCTAACACCAAATCTAAACCTAACCCCAAATCTAAACCTAACCCCAAATCTAACCCCAAATCTAAACCCCAAATCTAAACCTAACCTCAAATCTAAACCTAAAATCTAAACCTAACCCCAAATCTAAACCTAACCCCAAATCTAAACCTAAAATCTAAACCTAACCCCAAATCTAAACCTAAAATCTAAACCTAACCCCAAATCTAAACCTAACCCCAAATCTAAACCTAAAATCTAAACCTAACCCCAAATCTAAACCTAACCCCAAATCTAAACCTAACCCCAAATCTAAACCTAAAATCTAAACCTAACCCCAAATATAAACCTAAAATCTAAACCTAACCCCAAATCTAAACCTAAAATCTAAACCTAACCCCAAATCTAAACCTAAAATCTAAACCTAACACCAAATCTAAACCTAACCCCAAATCTAAACCTAACCCCAAATCTAACCCCAAATCTAAACCTAAAATCTAAACCTAACCTCAAATCTAAACCTAAAATCTAAACCAAACCCCAAATCTAAACCTAACCCCAAATCTAAACCTAAAATCTAAACCTAACCCCAAATCTAAACCTAAAATCTAAACCTAACACCAAATCTAAACCTAACCCCAAATCTAAACCTAACCCCAAATCTAAGCCCAAATCTAAACTTAAAATCTAAACCTAATCCCAAATCTAAACCTAAAATCTAAACCTAACCCCAAATCTAAACCTAAAATCTAAACCTAACACCAAATCTGAACCTAACCCCAAATCTAAACCTAAAATCTAAACCTAACCCCAAATCTAAACCTAACCCCAACCCCTAACCCCAAATCTAAACCTAACCCCAAATCTAAACCTAACCCCAAATCTAAACCTAAAATCTAAACCTAACCCCAAATCTAAACCTAACCCCAAATCTAAACCTAACCCCAAATCTAAACCTAACCCCAAATCTAAGCCCAAATCTAAACCTAAAATCTAAACCTAACCCCAAATCTAAACCTAAAATCTAAACCTAACACCAAATCTAAACCTAACCCCAAATCTAAACCTAACCCCAAATCTAAGCCCAAATCTAAACCTAAAATCTAAACCTAATCCCAAATCTAAACCTAAAATCTAAACCTAACCCCAAATCTAAACCTAAAATCTAAACCTAACACCAAATCTGAACCTAACCCCAAATCTAAACCTAAAATCTAAACCTAACCCCAAATCTAAACCTAACCCCAACCCCTAACCCCAAATCTAAACCTAACCCCAAATATAAACCTAACCCCAAATCTAAACCTAAAATCTAAACCTAACCCCAAATCTAAACCTAACCCCAAATCTAAACCTAACCCCAAATCTAAGCCCAAATCTAAACCTAAAATCTAAACCTAACCCCAAATCTAAACCTAAAATCTAAACCTAACCCTAAATCTAAACCTAAAATCTAAACCTAACCCCAAATCTAAACCGAAAATCTAAACCTAACCCCAAATCTAAACCAAAAATCTAAACCTAACCACAAATCTAAACCTAAAATCTAAACCTAACCCCAAATCTAAACCGAAAATCTAAACCTAACCCCAAATCTAAACCGAAAATCTCAACCTAACACCAAATCTAAACCTAACCCCAAATCTAAACCGAACCCCAAATCTAACCCAAAATCTAAACCCCAAATCTAAACCTAACCTCAAATCTAAACCTAAAATCTAAACCTAACCCCAAATCTAAACCTAACCCCAAATCTAAACCTAAAATCTAAACCTAACCCCAAATCTAAACCTAACCCCAAATCTAAACCTAAAATCTAAACCTAACCCCAAATCTAAACCTAACCCCAAATCTAAACCTAACCCCAAATCTAAACCGAAAATCTAAACCTAACCCCAAATCTAAACCTAAAATCTAAACCTAACACCAAATCTAAACCTAACCCCAAATCTAAACCTAACCCCAAATCTAAGCCCAAATCTAAACTTAAAATCTAAACCTAATCCCAAATCTAAACCTAAAATCTAAACCTAACCCCAAATCTAAACCTAAAATCTAAACCTAACACCAAATCTGAACCTAACCCCAAATCTAAACCTAAAATCTAAACCTAACCCCAAATCTAAACCTAACCCCAACCCCTAACCCCAAATCTAAACCTAACCCCAAATCTAAACCTAACCCCAAATCTAAACCTAAAATCTAACCCTAACCCCAAATCTAAACCTAACCCCAAATCTAAACCTAACCCCAAATCTAAACCTAACCCCAAATCTAAGCCCAAATCTAAACCTAAAATCTAAACCTAACCCCAAATCTAAAGCTAAAATCTAAACCTAACACCAAATCTAAACCTAACCCCAAATCTAAACCTAAAATCTAAACCTAACACCAAATCTAAACCGAAAATCTAAACCTAACCCCAAATCTAAACCTAAAATCTAAACCTAACCCCAAATCTAAACCTAACCTAAAATCTAAACCTAACCCCAAATCTAAACCTAAAATCTAAACCTAACCCGAAATCTAAACCTAAAATCTAAACCTAACCCCAAATCTAAACCAAAAATCTAAACCTAACCCCAAATCTAAACCTAAAATCTAAACCTAACCCCAAATCTAAACCTAACCCCAAATCTAAACCTAACCCCAAATCTAAACCTAAAATCTAAACCTAACCCCAAATCTAAACCTAAAATCTAAACCTAACCCCAAATCTAAACCTAACCCCAAATCTAAACCTAAAATCTAAACCTAACCCCAAATCTAAACCTAAAATCTAAACCTAACACCAAATCTAAACCTAACCCCAAATCTAAACCTAACCCCAAATCTAAACCTAACCCCAAATCTAAGCCCAAATCTAAACCTAAAATCTAAACCTAATCCCAAATCTAAACCTAAAATCTAAACCTAACCCCAAATCTAAACCTAAAATCTAAACCTAACACCAAATCTAAACCTAAAATCTAAACCTAACCCCAAATCTAAACCTAACCCCAAATCTAAGCCCAAATCTAAACCTAAAATCTAAACCTAACCCCAAATCTAAACCTAAAATCTAAACCTAACCCCAAATCTAAACCTAAAATCTAAACCTAACCCCAAATCTAAACCTAAAATCTAAGCCTAACCCCAAATCTAAACCTAAAATCTAAACCTAAACCCAAATCTAAACCTAAAATCTAAACCTAAACCCAAATCTAAACCTAACCCCAAATCTAAACCTAAAATCTAAACCTAACCCCAAATCTAAACCTAAAATCTAAACCTAACCCCAAATCTAAACCTAAAATCTAAACCTAACCCCAAATCTAAACCTAACCCCAAATCTAAACCTAAAATCTAAACCTAACCCCAAATCTAAACCTAACCCCAAATCTAAACCTAACCCCAAATCTAAACCTAAAATCTAAACCTAACCCCAAATCTAAACCGAAAATCTAAACCTAACCCCAAATCTAAACCGAAAATCTCAACCTAACACCAAATCTAAACCTAACCCCAAATCTAAACCTAACCCCAAATCTAACCCAAAATCTAAACCCCAAATCTAAACCTAACCTCAAATCTAAACCTAAAATCTAAACCTAACCCCAAATCTAAACCTAACCCCAAATCTAAACCTAAAATCTAAACCTAACCCCAAATCTAAACCTAAAATCTAAACCTAACCCCAAATCTAAACCTAACCCCAAATCTAAACCTAAAATCTAAACCTAACCCCAAATCTGAACCTAACCCCAAATCTAAACCTAACCCCAAATCTAAACCTAAAATCTAAACCTAACCCCAAATCTAAACCTAAAATCTAAACCTAACCCCAAATCTAAACCTAAAATCTAAACCTAACCCCAAATCTAAACCAAAAATCTAAACCTAACCCCAAATCTAAACCTAAAATCTAAACCTAACCCCAAATCTAAACCTAACCCCAAATCTAAACCTAACCCCAAATCTAAACCTAAAATCTAAACCTAACCCCAAATCTAAACCTAACCCCAAATCTAAACCTAACCCCAAATCTAAACCTAACCCCAAATCTAAACCTAAAATCTAAACCTAACCCCAAATCTAAACCTAAAATCTAAACCTAACACCAAATCTAAACCTAACCCCAAATCTAAACCTAACCCCAAATCTAAACCTAACCCCAAATCTAAGCCCAAATCTAAACCTAAAATCTAAACCTAATCCCAAATCTAAACCTAAAATCTAAACCTAACCCCAAATCTAAACCTAAAATCTAAACCTAACCCCAAATCTAAACCTAAAATCTAAACCTAACCCCAAATCTAAACCTAACCATAAATCTAAGCCCAAATCTAAACCTAAAATCTAAACCTAACCCCAAATCTAAACCTAAAATCTAAACCTAACCCCAAATCTAAACCGAAAATCTAAGCCTAACCCCAAATCTAAACCTAAAATCTAAACCTAAACCCAAATCTAAACCTAAAATCTAAACCTAAACCCAAATCTAAACCTAACCCCAAATCTAAACCTAAAATCTAAACCTAACCCCAAATCTAAACCTAAAATCTAAACCTAACCCCAAATCTAAACCTAACCCCAAATCTAAACCTAAAATCTAAACCTAACCCCAAATCTAAACCTAAAATCTAAACCTAACCCCAAATCTAAACCTAAAATTTAAGCCTAACCCCAAATCTAAACCTAAAATCTAAACCTAACCCCAAATCTAAACCTAACCTCAAATCTAAACCAAAAATCTAAACCTAACCCCAAATCTAAACCTAAAATCTAAACCTAACCCCAAATCTAAACCTAAAATCTAAACCTAACCTAAAATCTAAACCTAACCCCAAATCTAAACCTAAAATCTAAACCTAAAATCTAAACCTAACCCCAAATCTAAACCTAAAATCTAAACCTAACCCCAAATCTAAACCGAAAATCTAAACCTAACCCCAAATCTAAACCTAAAATCTAAACCTAACCCCAAATCTAAACCTAACCCCAAATCTAAACCAAAAATCTAAACCTAACCCCAAATGTAAACCTAAAATCTAAACCTAAAATCTAAACCTAACCTAAAATCTAAACCTAACCCCAAATCTAAACCTAAAATCTAAACCTAACCCCAAATCTAAACCTAACCCCAAATCTAAACCTAAAATCTAAACCTAACACCAAATCTAAACCGAAAATCTAAACCTAACCCCAAATCTAAACCTAAAATCTAAACCTAACCCCAAATCTAAACCTAACCTAAAATCTAAACCTAACCCCAAATCTAAACCTCAAATCTAAACCTAACCCGAAATCTAAACCTAAAATCTAAACCTAACCCCAAATCTATACATAAAATCTAAACCTAAAATCTAAACCTAACCCCAAATCTAAACCTAACCCCAAATCTAAACCTAAAATCTAAACCTAACCCCAAATCTAAACCTAAAATCTAAACCTAACCCCAAATCTAAACCTAAAATCTAAACCTAACCCGAAATCTAAACCTAAAATCTAAACCTAACCCCAAATCTAAACCGAAAATCTAAACCTAACCCCAAATCTAAACCGAAAATCTCAACCTAACACCAAATCTAAACCTAACCCCAAATCTAAACCTAACCCCAAATCTAACCCAAAATCTAAACCCCAAATCTAAACCTAACCTCAAATCTAAACCTAAAATCTAAACCTAACCCCAAATCTAAACCTAACCCCAAATCTAAACCTAAAATCTAAACCTAACCCCAAATCTAAACCTAAAATCTAAACCTAACCCCAAATCTAAACCTAACCCCAAATCTAAACCTAAAATCTAAACCTAACCCCAAATCTAAACCTAGAATCTAAACCTAACCCCAAATCTAAACCTAAAATCTAAACCTAACCCCAAATCTAAACCTAAAATCTAAACCTAACACCAAATCTAAACCTAACCCCAAATCTAAACCTAACCCCAAATCTAACCCCAAATCTAAACCTAAAATCTAAACCTAACCTCAAATCTAAACCTAAAATCTAAACCAAACCCCAAATCTAAACCTAACCCCAAATCTAAACCTAAAATCTAAACCTAACCGCAAATCTAAACCTAAAATCTAAACCTAACACCAAATCTAAACCTAACCCCAAATCTAAACCTAACCCCAAATCTAAGCCCAAATCTAAACTTAAAATCTAAACCTAATCCCAAATCTAAACCTAAAATCTAAACCTAACCCCAAATCTAAACCTAACCCCAACCCCTAACCCCAAATCTAAACCTAACCCCAAATCTAAACCTAACCCCAAATCTAAACCTAAAATCTAAACCTAACCCCAAATCTAAACCTAACCCCAAATCTAAACCTAACCCCAAATCTAAACCTAACCCCAAATCTAAGCCCAAATCTAAACCTAAAATCTAAACCTAACCCCAAATCTAAACCTAAAATCTAAACCTAACACCAAATCTAAACCTAACCCCAAATCTAAACCTAACCCCAAATCTAAGCCCAAATCTAAACCTAAAATCTAAACCTAATCCCAAATCTAAACCTAAAATCTAAACCTAACCCCAAATCTAAATCTAAAATCTAAACCTAACACCAAATCTGAACCTAACCCCAAATCTAAACCTAAAATCTAAACCTAACCCCAAATCTAAACCTAACCCCAACCCCTAACCCCAAATCTAAACCTAACCCCAAATATAAACCTAACCCCAAATCTAAACCTAAAATCTAAACCTAACCCCAAATCTAAACCTAACCCCAAATCTAAACCTAACCCCAAATCTAAGCCCAAATCTAAACCGAAAATCTAAACCTAACCCCAAATCTAAACCAAAAATCTAAACCTAACCCCAAATCTAAACCTAAAATCTAAACCTAACCCCAAATCTAAACCGAAAATCTAAACCTAACCCCAAATCTAAACCGAAAATCTCAACCTAACACCAAATCTAAACCTAACCCCAAATCTAAACCGAACCCCAAATCTAACCCAAAATCTAAACCCCAAATCTAAACCTAACCTCAAATCTAAACCTAAAATCTAAACCTAACCCCAAATTTAAACCTAACCCCAAATCTAAACCTAAAATCTAAACCTAACCCCACATCTAAACCTAAAATCTAAACCTAACCCCAAATCTAAACCTAACCCCAAATCTAAACCTAAAATCTAAACCTAACCCCAAATCTAAACCTAACCCCAAATCTAAACCTAACCCCAAATCTAAACCTAAAATCTAAACCTAACCCCAAATCTAAACCTAAAATCTAAACCTAACCCCAAATCTAAACCAAAAATCTAAACCTAACCCCAAATCTAAACCTAAAATCTAAACCTAACCCCAAATCTAAACCTAACCCCAAATCTAAACCTAACCCCAAATCTAAACCTAAAATCTAAACCTAACCCCAAATCTAAACCTAAAATCTAAACCTAACCCCAAATCTAAACCTAACCCCAAATCTAAACCTAAAATCTAAACCTAACCCCAAATCTAAACCTAAAATCTAAACCTAACACCAAATCTAAACCTAACCCCAAATCTAAACCTAACCCCAAATCTAAACCTAACCCCAAATCTAAGCCCAAATCTAAACCTAAAATCTAAACCTAATCCCAAATCTAAACCTAAAATCTAAACCTAACCCCAAATCTAAACCTAAAATCTAAACCTAACACCAAATCTAAACCTAAAATCTAAACCTAACCCCAAATCTAAACCTAACCCCAAATCTAAGCCCAAATCTAAACCTAAAATCTAAACCTAACCCCAAATCTAAACCTAAAATCTAAACCTAACCCCAAATCTAAACCTAAAATCTAAACCTAACCCCAAATCTAAACCTAAAATCTAAGCCTAACCCCAAATCTAAACCTAAAATCTAAACCTAAACCCAAATCTAAACCTAAAATCTAAACCTAAACCCAAATCTAAACCTAACCCCAAATCTAAACCTAAAATCTAAACCTAACCCCAAATCTAAACCTAAAATCTAAACCTAACCCCAAATCTAAACCTAAAATCTAAACCTAACCCCAAATCTAAACTTAACCCCAAATCTAAACCTAAAATCTAAACCTAACCCCAAATCTAAACCTAAAATCTAAACCTAACCCCAAATCTAAACCTAACCCCAAATCTAAACCTAACCCCAAATCTAAACCTAAAATCTAAACCTAACCCCAAATCTAAACCTAACCTCAAATCTAAACCAAAAATCTAAACCTAACCCCAAATCTAAACCTAAAATCTAAACCTAACCCCAAATCTAAACCTAAAATCTAAACCTAACCTAAAATCTAAACCTAACCCCAAATCTAAACCTAAAATCTAAACCTAAAATCTAAACCTAACCCCAAATCTAAACCTAAAATCTAAACCTAACCCCAAATCTAAACCGAAAATCTAAACCTAACCCCAAATCTAAACCTAAAATCTAAACCTAACCCCAAATCTAAACCTAACCCCAAATCTAAACCAAAAATCTAAACCTAACCCCAAATCTAAACCTAAAATCTAAACCTAAAATCTAAACCTAACCTAAAATCTAAACCTAACCCCAAATCTAAACCTAAAATCTAAACCTAACACCAAATCTAAACCGAAAATCTAAACCTAACCCCAAATCTAAACCTAAAATCTAAACCTAACCCCAAATCTAAACCTAAAATCTAAACCTAACCCCAAATCTATACCTAAAATCTAAACCTAAAATCTAAACCTAACCCCAAATCTAAACCTAACCCCAAATCTAAACCTAAAATCTAAACCTAACCCCAAATCTAAACCTAAAATCTAAACCTAACCCCAAATCTAAACCAAAAATCTAAACCTAACCCCAAATCTAAACCTAAAATCTAAACCTAACCCCAAATCTAAACCGAAAATCTAAACCTAACCCCAAATCTAAACCGAAAATCTAAACCTAACCCCAAATCTAAACCTAACCCCAAATCTAAACCTAACCCCAAATCTAACCCCAAATCTAAACCCCAAATCTAAACCTAACCCCAAATCTAAACCTAAAATCTAAACCTAACCCCAAATCTAAACCTAAAATCTAAACCTAACCCCAAATCTAAACCTAACCCCAAATCTAAACCTAACCCCAAATCTAACCCCAAATCTAAACCTAAAATCTAAACCTAACCTCAAATCTAAACCTAAAATCTAAACCAAACCCCAAATCTAAACCTAACCCCAAATCTAAACCTAAAATCTAAACCTAACCCCAAATCTAAACCTAAAATCTAAACCTAACACCAAATCTAAACCTAACCCCAAATCTAAACCTAACCCCAAATCTAAGCCCAAATCTAAACTTAAAATCTAAACCTAATCCCAAATCTAAACCTAAAATCTAAACCTAACCCCAAATCTAAACCTAAAATCTAAACCTAACACCAAATCTGAACCTAACCCCAAATCTAAACCTAAAATCTAAACCTAACCCCAAATCTAAACCTAACCCCAACCCCTAACCACAAATCTAAACCTAACCCCAAATCTAAACCTAACCCCAAATCTAAACCTAAAATCTAACCCTAACCCCAAATCTAAACCTAACCCCAAATCTAAACCTAACCCCAAATCTAAACCTAACCCCAAATCTAAGCCCAAATCTAAACCTAAAATCTAAACCTAACCCCAAATCTAAACCTAAAATCTAAACCTAACACCAAATCTAAACCTAACCCCAAATCTAAACCTAACCCCAAATCTAAACCCAAATCTAAACCTAAAATCTAAACCTAATCCCAAATCTAAACCTAAAATCTAAACCTAACCCCAAATCTAAACCTAAAATCTAAACCTAACACCAAATCTGAACCTAACCCCAAATCTAAACCTAAAATCTAAACCTAACCCCAAATCTAAACCTAACCCCAACCCCTAACCCCAAATCTAAACCTAACCCCAAATCTAAACCTAACCCCAAATCTAAACCTAAAATCTAAACCTAACCCCAAATCTAAACCTAACCCCAAATCTAAACCTAACCCCAAATCTAAGCCCAAATCTAAACCTAAAATCTAAACCTAACCCCAAATCTAAACCTAACCCCAAATCTAACCCCAAATCTAAACCTAACCCCAAATCTAAACCTAAAATCTAAACCTAACCCCAAATCTAAACCTAAAATCTAAACCTAACCCCAAATCTAAACCTAAAATCTAAACCTAATCCCAAATCTAAACCTAAAATCTAAACCTAACACCAAATCTAAACCTAACCCCAAATCTAAACCTAACCCCAAATCTAACCCCAAATCTAAACCTAACCCCAAATCTAAACCTAAAATCTAAACCTAACCCCAAATCTAAACCTAAAATCTAAACCTAACCCCAAATCTAAACCTAAAATCTAAACCTAATCCCAAATCTAAACCTAAAATCTAAACCTAACCCCAAATCTAAACCTAACCCCAAATCTAAACCTAACCCCAAATCTAACCCCAAATCTAAACCTAACCCCAAATCTAAACCTAAAATCTAAACCTAACCCCAAATATAAACCTAAAATCTAAACCTAACCCCAAATCTAAACCAAAAATCTAAACCTAAAATCTAAACCTAACCCCAAATCTAAACCTAACCCCAAATCTAAACCTAACCCCAAATCTAAACCTAAAATCTAAACCTAACCCCAAATCTAAACCTAAAATCTAAACCTAACCCCAAATCTAAACCTAACCCCAAATCTAAACCTAAAATCTAAACCTAACCCCAAATCTAAACCTAAAATCTAAACCTAACACCAAATCTAAACCTAACCCCAAATCTAAACCTAACCCCAAATCTAAACCTAACCCCAAATCTAAGCCCAAATCTAAACCTAAAATCTAAACCTAATCCCAAATCTAAACCTAAAATCTAAACCTAACCCCAAATCTAAACCTAAAATCTAAACCTAACCCCAAATCTAAACCTAACCCCAAATCTAAACCTAACCCCAAATCTAAGACCAAATCTAAACCTAAAATCTAAACCTAACCCCAAATCTAAACCTAAAATCTAAACCTAACCCCAAATCTAAACCTAAAATCTAAACCTAACCCCAAATCTAAACCTAAAATCTAAACCTAACCCCAAATCTAAACCAAAAATCTAAACCTAACCCCAAATCTAAACCTAAAATCTAAACCTAACCCCAAATCTAAACCGAAAATCTAAACCTAACCCCAAATCTAAACCGAAAATCTAAACCTAACACCAAATCTAAACCTAACCCCAAATCTAAACCTAACCCCAAATCTAACCCCAAATCTAAACCCCAAATCTAAACCTAACCTCAAATCTAAACCTAAAATCTAAACCTAACCCCAAATCTAAACCTAAAATCTAAACCTAACCCCAAATCTAAACCTAAAATCTAAACCTAACCCCAAATCTAAACCTAACCCCAAATCTAAACCTAAAATCTAAACCTAACCCCAAATCTAAACCTAACCCCAAATCTAAACCTAAAATCTAAACCTAACCCCAAATCTAAACCTAAAATCTAAACCTAACCCCAAATATAAACCTAAAATCTAAACCTAACCCCAAATCTAAACCAAAAATTTAAACCTAACCCCAAATCTAAACCTAAAATCTAAACCTAACCCCAAATCTAAACCTAACCCCAAATCTAAACCTAAAATCTAAACCTAACCCCAAATCTAAACCTAAAATCTAAACCTAACCCCAAATCTAAACCTAACCCCAAATCTAAACCTAAAATCTAAACCTAACCCCAAATCTAAACCTAAAATCTAAACCTAACACCAAATCTAAACCTAACCCCAAATCTAAACCTAACCCCAAATCTAAGCCCAAATCTAAACCTAAAATCTAAACCTAATCCCAAATCTAAACCTAAAATCTAAACCTAACCCCAAATCTAAACCTAAAATCTAAACCTAACACCAAATCTAAACCTAACCCCAAATCTAAACCTAACCCCAAATCTAAACCTAACCCCAAATCTAAGCCCAAATCTAAACCTAAAATCTAAACCTAAAATCTAAACCTAACCCCAAATCTAAACCTAAAATCTAAACCTAACCCCAAATCTAAACCTAACCCCAAATCTAAACCTAAAATCTAAACCTAACCCCAAATCTAAACCTAAAATCTAAACCTAACCCCAAATCTAAACCTAACCCCAAATCTAAACCTAACCCCAAATCTAAACCTAAAATCTAAACCTAACCCCAAATCTAAACCTAAAATCTAAACCTAACACCAAATCTAAACCTAACCCCAAATCTAAACCTAACCCCAAATCTAAACCTAACCCCAAATCTAAGCCCAAATCTAAACCTAAAATCTAAACCTAATCCCAAATCTAAACCTAAAATCTAAACCTAACCCCAAATCTAAACCTAAAATCTAAACCTAACACCAAATCTAAACCTAAAATCTAAACCTAACCCCAAATCTAAACCTAACCCCAAATCTAAGCCCAAATCTAAACCTAAAATCTAAACCTAACCCCAAATCTAAACCTAAAATCTAAACCTAACCCCAAATCTAAACCTAAAATCTAAACCTAACCCCAAATCTAAACCTAAAATCTAAGCCTAACCCCAAATCTAAACCTAAAATCTAAACCTAAACCCAAATCTAAACCTAAAATCTAAACCTAACACCAAATCTAAACCTAACCCCAAATCTAAACCTAAAATCTAAACCTAACCCCAAATCTAAACCTAAAATCTAAACCTAACCCCAAATCTAAACCTAACCCCAAATCTAAACCTAAAATCTAAACCTAACCCCGAATCTAAACCTAAAATCTAAACCTAACGCCAAATCTAAACCTAAAATTTAAGCCTAACCCCAAATCTAAACCTAAAATCTAAACCTAATCCCAAATCTAAACCTAACCTCAAATCTAAACCAAAAATCTAAACCTAACCCCAAATCTAAACCTAAAATCTAAACCTAACCTAAAATCTAAACCTAACCCCAAATCTAAACCTAAAATCTAAACCTAAAATCTAAACCTAACCCCAAATCTAAACCTAAAATCTAAACCTAACCCCAAATCTAAACCGAAAATCTAAACCTAACCCCAAATTTAAAACTAAAATCTAAACCTAACCCCAAATCTAAACCTAACCCCAAATCTAAACCAAAAATCTAAACCTAACCCCAAATGTAAACCTAAAATCTAAACCTAAAATCTAAACCTAACCTAAAATCTAAACCTAACCCCAAATCTAAACCTAAAATCTAAACCTAACCCCAAATCTAAACCTAACCCCAAATCTAAACCTAAAATCTAAACCTAACACCAAATCTAAACCGAAAATCTAAACCTAACCCCAAATCTAAACCTAAAATCTAAACCTAACCCCAAATCTAAACCTAACCTAAAATCTAAACCTAACCCCATATCTAAACCTAAAATCTAAACCTAACCCGAAATCTAAACCTAAAATCTAAACCTAACCCCAAATCTATACCTAAAATCTAAACCTAAAATCTAAACCTAACCCCAAATCTAAACCTAAAATCTAAACCTAACCCCAAATCTAAACCTAAAATCTAAACCTAACCCCAAATCTAAACCAAAAATCTAAACCTAACCCCAAATCTAAACCTAAAATCTAAACCTAACCCCAAATCTAAACCGAAAATCTAAACCTAACCCCAAATCTAAACCGAAAATCTAAACCTAACACCAAATCTAAACCTAACCCCAAATCTAAACCTAACCCCAAATCTAACCCCAAATCTAAACCCCAAATCTAAACCTAACCTCAAATCTAAACCTAAAATCTAAACCTAACCCCAAATCTAAACCTAACCCCAAATCTAAACCTAAAATCTAAACCTAACCCCAAATCTAAACCTAAAATCTAAACCTAACCCCAAATCTAAACCTAACCCCAAATCTAAACCTAAAATCTAAACCTAACCCCAAATCTAAACCTAACCCCAAATCTAAACCTAACCCCAAATCTAAACCTAAAATCTAAACCTAACCCCAAATCTAAACCTAAAATCTAAACCTAACCCCAAATCTAAACCAAAAATCTAAACCTAACACCAAATCTAAACCTAACCCCAAATCTAAACCTAACCCCAAATCTAACCCCAAATCTAAACCTAAAATCTAAACCTAACCTCAAATCTAAACCTAAAATCTAAACCAAACCCCAAATCTAAACCTAAAATCTAAACCTAACCCCAAATCTAAACCTAAAATCTAAACCTAACACCAAATCTAAACCTAACCCCTAATCTAAACCTAACCCCAAATCTAAGCACAAATCTAAACTTAAAATCTAAACCTAATCCCAAATCTAAACCTAAAATCTAAACCTAACCCCAAATCTAAACCTAAAATCTAAACCTAACACCAAATCTGAACCTAACCCCAAATCTAAACCTAAAATCTAAACCTAACCCCAAATCTAAACCTAACCCCAACCCCTAACCCCAAATCTAAACCTAAAATCTAAACCTAACCCCAAATCTAAACCTAACCCCAACCCCTAACCCCAAATCTAAACCTAACCCCAAATCTAAACCTAACCCCAAATCTAAACCTAAAATCTAAACCTAACCCCAAATCTAAACCTAACCCCAAATCTAAACCTAACCCCAAATCTAAACCTAACCCCAAATCTAAGCCCAAATCTAAACCTAAAATCTAAACCTAACCCCAAATCTAAACCTAAAATCTAAGCCTAACCCCAAATCTAAACCTAAAATCTAAACCTAAACCCAAATCTAAACCTAAAATCTAAACCTAACCCCAAATCTAAACCTAACCCCAAATCTAAACCTAAAATCTAAACCTAACCTAAAATCTAAACCTAACCCCAAATCTAAACCTAAAATCTAAACCTAACCCCAAATCTAAACCTAAAATCTAAACCTAACCCCAAATCTAAACCTAAAATCTAAACCTAACCTAAAATCTAAACCTAACCCCAAATCTAAACCTAAAATCTAAACCTAACCCCAAATCTAAACCTAAAATCTAAACCTAACCTAAAATCTAAACCTAACCCCAAATCTAAACCTAAAATCTAAACATAAAATCTAAACCTAACCCCAAATCTAAACCTAAAATCTAAACCTAACCCCAAATCTAAACCGAAAATCTAAACCTAACCCCAAATCTAAACCTAAAATCTAAACCTAACCCCAAATCTAAACCTAACCCCAAATCTAAACCTAAAATCTAAACCTAACCCCAAATCTAAACCTAAAATCTAAACCTAAAATCTAAACCTAACATAAAATCTAAACCTAACCCCAAATCTAAACCTAAAATCTAAACCTAACCCCAAATCTAAACCTAACCCCAAATCTAAACCTAAAATCTAAACCTAACACCAAATCTAAACCGAAAATCTAAACCTAACCCCAAATCTAAACCTAAAATCTAAACCTAACCCCAAATCTAAACCTAACCTAAAATCTAAACCTAACCCCAAATCTAAACCTAAAATCTAAACCTAACCCGAAATCTAAACCTAAAATCTAAACCTAACCCCAAATCTAAACCTAAAATCTAAACCTAACCCCAAATCTAAACCTAACCCCAAATCTAAACCTAAAATCTAAACCTAACCCCAAATCTAAACCTAACCTAAAATCTAAACCTAACCCCAAATCTAAACCTAAAATCTAAACCTAACCCGAAATCTAAACCTAAAATCTAAACCTAACCCCAAATCTAAACCGAAAATCTAAACCTAACCCCAAATCTAAACCGAAAATCTCAACCTAACACCAAATCTAAACCTAACCCCAAATCTAAACCTAACCCCAAATCTAACCCAAAATCTAAACCCCAAATCTAAACCTAACCTCAAATCTAAACCTAAAATCTAAACCTAACCCCAAATCTAAACCTAACCCCAAATCTAAACCTAAAATCTAAACCTAACCCCAAATCTAAACCTAAAATCTAAACCTAACCCCAAATCTAAACCTAACCCCAAATCTAAACCTAAAATCTAAACCTAACCCCAAATCTAAACCTAACCCCAAATCTAAACCTAACCCCAAATCTAAACCTAAAATCTAAACCTAACCCCAAATATAAACCTAAAATCTAAACCTAACCCCAAATCTAAACCAAAAATCTAAACCTAACCCCAAATCTAAACCTAAAATCTAAACCTAACCCCAAATCTAAACCTAACCCCAAATCTAAACCTAAAATCTAAACCTAACCCCAAATCTAAACCTAAAATCTAAACCTAACCCCAAATCTAAACCTAAAATCTAAACCTAACACCAAATCTAAACCTAACCCCAAATCTAAACCTAACCCCAAATCTAAACCTAACCCCAAATATAAACCTAAAATCTAAACCTAACCCCAAATCTAAACCTAAAATCTAAACCTAACCCCAAATCTAAACCTAACCCCAAATCTAAACCTAAAATCTAAACCTAACCCCAAATCTAAACCTAAAATCTAAACCTAACCCCAAATCTAAACCTAACCCCAAATCTAAACCTAAAATCTAAACCTAACCCCAAATCTAAACCTAAAATCTAAACCTAACACCAAATCTAAACCTAACCCCAAATCTAAACCTAACCCCAAATCTAAACCTAACCCCAAATCTAAGCCCAAATCTAAACCTAAAATCTAAACCTAATCCCAAATCTAAACCTAAAATCTAAACCTAACCCCAAATCTAAACCTAAAATCTAAACCTAACACCAAATCTAAACCTAACCCCAAATCTAAACCTAACCCCAAATCTAAACCTAACCCCAAATCTAAGCCCAAATCTAAACCTAAAATCTAAACCTAACCCCAAATCTAAACCTAAAATCTAAACCTAACCCCAAATCTAAACCTAACCCCAAATCTAAACCTAACCCCAAATCTAAACCTAAAATCTAAACCTAACCCCAAATCTAAACCTAAAATCTAAACCTAACCCCAAATCTAAACCTAACCCCAAATCTAAACCTAAAATCTAAACCTAACCCCAATTCTAAACCTAAAATCTAAACCTAACACCAAATCTAAACCTAACCCCAAATCTAAACCTAACCCCAAATCTAAACCTAACCCCAAATCTAAGCCCAAATCTAAACCTAAAATCTAAACCTAATCCCAAATCTAAACCTAAAATCTAAACCTAACCCCAAATCTAAACCTAAAATCTAAACCTAACACCAAATCTAAACCTAAAATCTAAACCTAACCCCAAATCTAAACCTAACCCCAAATCTAAGCCCAAATCTAAACCTAAAATCTAAACCTAACCCCAAATCTAAACCTAAAATCTAAACCTAACCCCAAATCTAAACCTAAAATCTAAACCTAACCCCAAATCTAAACCTAAAATCTAAACCTAACCCCAAATCTAAACCTAAAATCTAAACCTAAACCCAAATCTAAACCTAACCCCAAATCTAAACCTAAAATCTAAACCTAACCCCGAATCTAAACCTAAAATCTAAACCTAACGCCAAATCTAAACCTAAAATTTAAGCCTAACCCCAAATCTAAACCTAAAATCTAAACCTAACCCCAAATCTAAACCTAACCTCAAATCTAAACCAAAAATCTAAACCTAACCCCAAATCTAAACCTAAAATCTAAACCTAACCTAAAATCTAAACCTAACCCCAAATCTAAACCTAAAATCTAAACCTAAAATCTAAACCTAACCCCAAATCTAAACCTAAAATCTAAACCTAACCCCAAATCTAAACCGAAAATCTAAACCTAACCCCAAATGTAAACCTAAAATCTAAACCTAAAATCTAAACCTAACCTAAAATCTAAACCTAACCCCAAATCTAAACCTAAAATCTAAACCTAACCCCAAATCTAAACCTAACCCCAAATCTAAACCTAACCCCAAATCTAAACCAAAAATCTAAACCTAACCCCAAATGTAAACCTAAAATCTAAACCTAAAATCTAAACCTAACCTAAAATCTAAACCTAACCCCAAATCTAAACCTAAAATCTAAACCTAACCCCAAATCTAAACCTAACCCCAAATCTAAACCTAAAATCTAAACCTAACACCAAATCTAAACCGAAAATCTAAACCTAACCCCAAATCTAAACCTAAAATCTAAACCTAACCCCAAATCTAAACCTAACCTAAAATCTAAACCTAACCCCAAATCTAAACCTAAAATCTAAACCTAACCCGAAATCTAAACCTAAAATCTAAACCTAACCCCAAATCTATACCTAAAATCTAAACCTAAAATCTAAACCTAACCCCAAATCTAAACCTAAAATCTAAACCTAACCCCAAATCTAAACCTAAAATCTAAACCTAACCCCAAATCTAAACCGAAAATCTAAACCTAACCCCAAATCTAAACCGAAAATCTAAACCTAACACCAAATCTAAACCTAACCCCAAATCTAAACCTAACCCCAAATCTAACCCCAAATCTAAACCCCAAATCTAAACCTAACCTCAAATCTAAACCTAAAATCTAAACCTAACCCCAAATCTAAACCTAACCCCAAATCTAAACCTAAAATCTAAACCTAACCCCAAATCTAAACCTAAAATCTAAACCTAACCCCAAATCTAAACCTAACCCCAAATCTAAACCTAAAATCTAAACCTAACCCCAAATCTAAACCTAACCCCAAATCTAAACCTAACCCCAAATCTAAACCTAAAATCTAAACCTAACCCCAAATCTAAACCTAAAATCTAAACCTAACCCCAAATCTAAACCAAAAATCTAAACCTAACCCCAAATCTAAACCTAACCCCAAATCTAACCCCAAATCTAAACCTAAAATCTAAACCTAACCTCAAATCTAAACCTAAAATCTAAACCAAACCCCAAATCTAAACCTAAAATCTAAACCTAACCCCAAATCTAAACCTAAAATCTAAACCTAACACCAAATCTAAACCTAACCCCTAATCTAAACCTAACCCCAAATCTAAGCACAAATCTAAACTTAAAATCTAAACCTAATCCCAAATCTAAACCTAAAATCTAAACCTAACCCCAAATCTAAACCTAAAATCTAAACCTAACACCAAATCTGAACCTAACCCCAAATCTAAACCTAAAATCTAAACCTAACCCCAAATCTAAACCTAACCCCAACCCCTAACCCCAAATCTAAACCTAAAATCTAAACCTAACCCCAAATCTAAACCTAACCCCAACCCCTAACCCCAAATCTAAACCTAACCCCAAATCTAAACCTAACCCCAAATCTAAACCTAAAATCTAAACCTAACCCCAAATCTAAACCTAACCCCAAATCTAAACCTAACCCCAAATCTAAACCTAACCCCAAATCTAAGCCCAAATCTAAACCTAAAATCTAAACCTAACCCCAAATCTAAACCTAAAATCTAAGCCTAACCCCAAATCTAAACCTAAAATCTAAACCTAAACCCAAATCTAAACCTAAAATCTAAACCTAACCCCAAATCTAAACCTAACCCCAAATCTAAACCTAAAATCTAAACCTAACCCCAAATCTAAACCTAAAATCTAAACCTAACCTAAAATCTAAACCTAACCCCAAATCTAAACCTAAAATCTAAACCTAACCCCAAATCTAAACCTAAAATCTAAACCTAACCCCAAATCTAAACCTAAAATCTAAACCTAACCTAAAATCTAAACCTAACCCCAAATCTAAACCTAAAATCTAAACCTAACCCCAAATCTAAACCTAAAATCTAAACCTAACCTAAAATCTAAACCTAACCCCAAATCAAAACCTAAAATCTAAACATAAAATCTAAACCTAACCCCAAATCTAAACCTAAAATCTAAACCTAACCCCAAATCTAAACCGAAAATCTAAACCTAACCCCAAATCTAAACCTAAAATCTAAACCTAACCCCAAATCTAAACCTAACCCCAAATCTAAACCAAAAATCTAAACCTAACCCCAAATCTAAACCTAAAATCTAAACCTAAAATCTAAACCTAACATAAAATCTAAACCTAACCCCAAATCTAAACCTAAAATCTAAACCTAACCCCAAATCTAAACCTAAAATCTAAACCTAACACCAAATCTAAACCGATAATCTAAACCTAACCCCAAATCTAAACCTAAAATCTAAACCTAACCCCAAATCTAAACCTAACCCCAAATCTAAACCTAACCCCAAATCTAAACCTAAAATCTAAACCTAACCCGAAATCTAAACCTAAAATCTAAACCTAACCCCAAATCTAAACCTAAAATCTAAACCTAAAATCTAAACCTAACCCCAAATCTAAACCTAACCCCAAATCTAAACCTAAAATCTAAACCTAACCCCAAATCTAAACCTAAAATCTAAACCTAACCCCAAATCTAAACCAAAAATCTAAACCTAACCACAAATCTAAACCTAAAATCTAAACCTAACCCCAAATCTAAACCGAAAATCTAAACCTAACCCCAAATCTAAACCGAAAATCTCAACCTAACACCAAATCTAAACCTAACCCCAAATCTAAACCTAACCCCAAATCTAACCCAAAATCTAAACCCCAAATCTAAACCTAACCTCAAATCTAAACCTAAAATCTAAACCTAACCCCAAATCTAAACCTAAAATCTAAACCTAACACCAAATCTAAACCTAACCCCTAATCTAAACCTAACCCCAAATCTAAGCACAAATCTAAACTTAAAATCTAAACCTAATCCCAAATCTAAACCTAAAATCTAAACCTAACCCCAAATCTAAACCTAAAATCTAAACCTAACACCAAATCTGAACCTAACCCCAAATCTAAACCTAAAATCTAAACCTAACCCCAAATCTAAACCTAACCCCAACCCCTAACCCCAAATCTAAACCTAAAATCTAAACCTAACCCCAAATCTAAACCTAACCCCAACCCCTAACCCCAAATCTAAACCTAACCCCAAATCTAAACCTAACCCCAAATCTAAACCTAAAATCTAAACCTAACCCCAAATCTAAACCTAACCCCAAATCTAAACCTAACCCCAAATCTAAACCTAACCCCAAATCTAAGCCCAAATCTAAACCTAAAATCTAAACCTAACCCCAAATCTAAACCTAAAATCTAAGCCTAACCCCAAATCTAAACCTAAAATCTAAACCTAAACCCAAATCTAAACCTAAAATCTAAACCTAACCCCAAATCTAAACCTAACCCCAAATCTAAACCTAAAATCTAAACCTAACCCCAAATCTAAACCTAAAATCTAAACCTAACCTAAAATCTAAACCTAACCCCAAATCTAAACCTAAAATCTAAACCTAACCCCAAATCTAAACCTAAAATCTAAACCTAACCCCAAATCTAAACCTAAAATCTAAACCTAACCTAAAATCTAAACCTAACCCCAAATCTAAACCTAAAATCTAAACCTAACCCCAAATCTAAACCTAAAATCTAAACCTAACCTAAAATCTAAACCTAACCCCAAATCAAAACCTAAAATCTAAACATAAAATCTAAACCTAACCCCAAATCTAAACCTAAAATCTAAACCTAACCCCAAATCTAAACCGAAAATCTAAACCTAACCCCAAATCTAAACCTAAAATCTAAACCTAACCCCAAATCTAAACCTAACCCCAAATCTAAACCAAAAATCTAAACCTAACCCCAAATCTAAACCTAAAATCTAAACCTAAAATCTAAACCTAACATAAAATCTAAACCTAACCCCAAATCTAAACCTAAAATCTAAACCTAACCCCAAATCTAAACCTAAAATCTAAACCTAACACCAAATCTAAACCGATAATCTAAACCTAACCCCAAATCTAAACCTAAAATCTAAACCTAACCCCAAATCTAAACCTAACCCCAAATCTAAACCTAACCCCAAATCTAAACCTAAAATCTAAACCTAACCCGAAATCTAAACCTAAAATCTAAACCTAACCCCAAATCTAAACCTAAAATCTAAACCTAAAATCTAAACCTAACCCCAAATCTAAACCTAACCCCAAATCTAAACCTAAAATCTAAACCTAACCCCAAATCTAAACCTAAAATCTAAACCTAACCCCAAATCTAAACCAAAAATCTAAACCTAACCACAAATCTAAACCTAAAATCTAAACCTAACCCCAAATCTAAACCGAAAATCTAAACCTAACCCCAAATCTAAACCGAAAATCTCAACCTAACACCAAATCTAAACCTAACCCCAAATCTAAACCTAACCCCAAATCTAACCCAAAATCTAAACCCCAAATCTAAACCTAACCTCAAATCTAAACCTAAAATCTAAACCTAACCCCAAATCTAAACCTAACCCCAAATCTAAACCTAAAATCTAAACCTAACCCCAAATCTAAACCTAAAATCTAAACCTAACCCAAATCTAAACCTAACCCCAAATCTCAACCTAAAATCTAAACCTAACCCCAAATCTAAACCTAACCCCAAATCTAAACCTAACCCCAAATCTAAACCTAAAATCTAAACCTAACCCCAAATATAAACCTAAAATCTAAACCTAACCCCAAATCTAAACCAAAAATCTAAACCTAACCCCAAATCTAAACCTAAAATCTAAACCTAACCCCAAATCTAAACCTAACCCCAAATCTAAACCTAAAATCTAAACCTAACCCCAAATCTAAACCTAAAATCTAAACCTAACCCCAAATCTAAACCTAACCCCAAATCTAAACCTAACCCCAAATCTAAACCTAAAATCTAAACCTAACACCAAATCTAAACCTAACCCTAGATCTAAACCTAACCCCAAATCTAAACCTAACCCCAAATCTAAGCCCAAATCTAAACCTAAAATCTAAACCTAATCCCAAATCTAAACCTAAAATCTAAACCTAACCCCAAATCTAAACCTAAAATCTAAACCTAACACCAAATCTAAACCTAAAATCTAAACCTAACCCCAAATCTAAACCTAACCCCAAATCTAAGCCCAAATCTAAACCTAAAATCTAAACCTAACCCCAAATCTAAACCTAAAATCTAAACCTAACCCCAAATCTAAACCTAAAATCTAAGCCTAACCCCAAATCTAAACCTAAAATCTAAACCTAAACCCAAATCTAAACCTAAAATCTAAACCTAAACCCAAATCTAAACCTAACCCCAAATCTAAACCTAAAATCTAAACCTAATCCCAAATCTAAACCTAAAATCTAAACCTAACCCCAAATCTAAACCTAACCCCAAATCTAAACCTAAAATCTAAACCTAACCCCAAATCTAAACCTAAAATCTAAACCTAACCCCAAATCTAAACCTAAAATTTAAGCCTAACCCCAAATCTAAACCTAAAATCTAAACCTAACCCCAAATCTAAACCTAACCTCAAATCTAAACCAAAAATCTAAACCTAACCCCAAATCTAAACCTAAAATCTAAACCTAACCCCAAATCTAAACCTAAAATCTAAACCTAACCTAAAATCTAAACCTAACCCCAAATCTAAACCTAAAATCTAAACCTAAAATCTAAACCTAACCCCAAATCTAAACCTAAAATCTAAACCTAACCCCAAATCTAAACCTAAAATCTAAACCTAATCCCAAATCTAAACCTAAAATCTAAACCTAACCCCAAATCTAAACCTAACCCCAAATCTAAACCTAAAATCTAAACCTAACCCCAAATGTAAACCTAAAATCTAAACCTAAAATCTAAACCTAACCTAAAATCTAAACCTAACCCCAAATCTAAACCTAAAATCTAAACCTAACCCCAAATCTAAACCTAACCCCAAATCTAAACCTAAAATCTAAACCTAACACCAAATCTAAACCGAAAATCTAAACCTAACCCCAAATCTAAACCTAAAATCTAAACCTAACCCCAAATCTAAACCTAACCTAAAATCTAAACCTAACCCCAAATCTAAACCTCAAATCTAAACCTAACCCGAAATCTAAACCTAAAATCTAAACCTAACCCCAAATCTATACCTAAAATCTAAACCTAAAATCTAAACCTAACCCCAAATCTAAACCTAACCCCAAATCTAAACCTAAAATCTAAACCTAACCCCAAATCTAAACCAAAAATCTAAACCTAACTCCAAATCTAAACCTAAAATCTAAACCTAACCCCAAATCTAAACCGAAAATCTAAACCTAACCCCAAATCTAAACCGAAAATCTAAACCTAACCCCAAATCTAAACCTAACCCCAAATCTAACCCCAAATCTAAACCCCAAATCTAAACCTAACCTCAAATCTAAACCTAAAATCTAAACCTAACCCCAAATCTAAACCTAACCCCAAATCTAAACCTAAAATCTAAACCTAACCCCAAATCTAAACCTAAAATCTAAACCTAACCCCAAATCTAAACCTAAAATCTAAACCTAACACCAAATCTAAACCGAAAATCTAAACCTAACCCCAAATCTAAACCTAAAATCTAAACCTAACCCCAAATCTAAACCGAAAATCTAAACCTAACCCCAAATCTAAACCTAAAATCTAAACCTAACCCCAAATCTAAACCTAACCCCAAATCTAAACCTAAAATCTAAACCTAACCCCAAATCTAAACCTAAAATCTAAACCTAAAATCTAAACCTAACATAAAATCTAAACCTAACCCCAAATCTAAACCTAAAATCTAAACCTAACCCCAAATCTAAACCTAACCCCAAATCTAAACCTAAAATCTAAACCTAACACCAAATCTAAACCGAAAATCTAAACCTAACCCCAAATCTAAACCTAAAATCTAAACCTAACCCCAAATCTAAACCTAACCTAAAATCTAAACCTAACCCCAAATCTAAACCTAAAATCTAAACCTAACCCGAAATCTAAACCTAAAATCTAAACCTAACCCCAAATCTAAACCTAAAATCTAAACCTAAAATCTAAACCTAACCCCAAATCTAAACCTAACCCCAAATCTAAACCTAAAATCTAAACCTAACCCCAAATCTAAACCTAAAATCTAAACCTAACCCCAAATCTAAACCAAAAATCTAAACCTAACCCCAAATCTAAACCTAAAATCTAAACCTAACCCCAAATCTAAACCGAAAATCTAAACCTAACCCCAAATCTAAACCGAAAATCTCAACCTAACACCAAATCTAAACCTAACCCCAAATCTAAACCTAACCCCAAATCTAACCCAAAATCTAAACCTAACCCCAAATCTAAACCTAAAATCTAAACCTAACCCCAAATCTAAACCTAACCCCAAATCTCAACCTAAAATCTAAACCTAACCCCAAATCTAAACCTAACCCCAAATCTAAACCTAACCCCAAATCTAAACCTAAAATCTAAACCTAACCCCAAATATAAACCTAAAATCTAAACCTAACCCCAAATCTAAACCAAAAATCTAAACCTAACCCCAAATATAAACCTAAAATCTAAACCTAACCCCAAATCTAAACCAAAAATCTAAACCTAACCCCAAATCTAAACCTAAAATCTAAACCTAACCCCAAATCTAAACCTAAAATCTAAACCTAACCCCAAATCTAAACCTAACCCCAAATCTAAACCTAACCCCAAATCTAAACCTAACCCCAAATCTAAACCTAAAATCTAAACCTAACACCAAATCTAAACCTAACCCCAAATCTAAACCTAACCCCAAATCTAAACCTAACCCCAAATCTAAGCCCAAATCTAAACCTAAAATCTAAACCTAACCTCAAATCTAAACCAAAAATCTAAACCTAACCCCAAATCTAAACCTAAAATCTAAACCTAACCCCAAATCTAAACCTAAAATCTAAACCTAACCCCAAATCTAAACCTAACCCCAAATCTAAGCCCAAATCTAAACCTAAAATCTAAACCTAACCCCAAATCTAAACCTAAAATCTAAACCTAACCCCAAATCTAAACCTAAAATCTAAGCCTAACCCCAAATCTAAACCTAAAATCTAAACCTAAACCCAAATCTAAACCTAAAATCTAAACCTAAACCCAAATCTAAACCTAACCCCAAATCTAAACCTAAAATCTAAACCTAACCCCAAATCTAAACCTAAAATCTAAACCTAACCCCAAATCTAAACCTAACCCCAAATCTAAACCTAAAATCTAAACCTAACCCCAAATCTACACCTAAAATTTAAGCCTAACCCCAAATCTAAACCTAAAATCTAAACCTAACCCCAAATCTAAACCTAACCTCAAATCTAAACCAAAAATCTAAACCTAACCCCAAATCTAAACCTAAAATCTAAACCTAACCCCAAATCTAAACGTAAAATCTAAACCTAACCTAAAATCTAAACCTAACCCCAAATCTAAACCTAAAATCTAAACCTAAAATCTAAACCTAACCCCAAATCTAAACCTAAAATCTAAACCTAACCCCAAATCTAAACCTAAAATCTAAACCTAACCCCAAATCTAAACCTAACCCCAAATCTAAACCTAAAATCTAAACCTAACCCCAAATGTAAACCTAAAATCTAAACCTAAAATCTAAACCTAACCTAAAATCTAAACCTAACCCCAAATCTAAACCTAAAATCTAAACCTAACCCCAAATCTAAACCTAACCCCAAATCTAAACCTAAAATCTAAACCTAACACCAAATCTAAACCGAAAAACTAAACCTAACCCCAAATCTAAACCTAAAATCTAAACCTAACCCCAAATCTAAACCTAACCTAAAATCTAAACCTAACCCCAAATCTAAACCTCAAATCTAAACCTAACCCGAAATCTAAACCTAAAATCTAAACCTAACCCCAAATCTATACCTAAAATCTAAACCTAAAATCTAAACCTAACCCCAAATCTAAACCTAACCCCAAATCTAAACCTAAAATCTAAACCTAACCCCAAATCTAAACCTAAAATCTAAACCTAACCCCAAATCTAAACCAAAAATCTAAACCTAACTCCAAATCTAAACCTAAAATCTAAACCTAACCCCAAATCTAAACCGAAAATCTAAACCTAACCCCAAATCTAAACCGAAAATCTAAACCTAACCCCAAATCTAAACCTAACCCCAAATCTAACCCCAAATCTAAACCCCAAATCTAAACCTAACCTCAAATCTAAACCTAAAATCTAAACCTAACCCCAAATCTAAACCTAACCCCAAATCTAAACCTAAAATCTAAACCTAACCCCAAATCTAAACCTAAAATCTAAACCTAACCCCAAATCTAAACCTAACCCCAAATCTAAACCTAAAATCTAAACCTAACCCCAAATCTAAACCTAACCCCAAATCTAAACCTAACCCCAAATCTAAACCTAAAATCTAAACCTAACCCCAAATCTAAACCTAAAATCTAAACCTAACCCCAAATCTAAACCAAAAATCTAAACCTAACACCAAATCTAAACCTAACCCCAAATCTAAACCTAACCCCAAATCTAACCCCAAATCTAAACCTAAAATCTAAACCCTACCTCAAATCTAAACCTAAAATCTAAACCAAACCCCAAATCTAAACCTAACCCCAAATCTAAACCTAAAATCTAAACCTAACACCAAATCTAAACCTAACCCCAAATCTAAACCTAACCCCAAATCTAAGCCCAAATCTAAACTTAAAATCTAAACCTAATCCCAAATCTAAACCTAAAATCTAAACCTAACCCCAAATCTAAACCTAAAATCTAAACCTAACACCAAATCTGAACATAACCCCAAATCTAAACCTAAAATCTAAACCTAAACCCAAATCTAAACCTAACCCCAACCCCTAACCCCAAATCTAAACCTAACCCCAAATCTAAACCTAACCCCAAATCTAAACCTAAAATCTAAACCTAACCCCAAATCTAAACCTAACCCCAAATCTAAACCTAACCCCAAATCTAAACCTAACCCCAAATCTAAGCCCAAATCTAAACCTAAAATCTAAACCTAACCCCAAATCTAAACCTAAAATCTAAACCTAACACCAAATCTAAACCTAACCCCAAATCTAAACCTAACCCCAAATCTAAGCCCAAATCTAAACCTAAAATCTAAACCTAATCCCAAATCTAAACCTAAAATCTAAACCTAACCCCAAATCTAAACCGAAAATCTAAACCTAACACCAAATCTGAACCTAACCCCAAATCTAAACCTAAAATCTAAACCTAACCCCAAATCTAAACCTAACCCCAACCCCTAACCCCAAATCTAAACCTAACCCCAAATATAAACCTAACCCCAAATCTAAACCTAAAATCTAAACCTAACCCCAAATCTAAACCTAACCCCAAATCTAAGCCCAAATCTAAACCTAAAATCTAAACCTAATCCCAAATCTAAACCTAAAGTCTAAACCTAACCCCAAATCTAAACCTAAAATCTAAACCTAACACCAAATCTAAACCTAAAATCTAAACCTAACCCCAAATCTAAGCCCAAATCTAAACCTAAAATCTAAACCTAACCCCAAATCTAAACCTAAAATCTAAACCTAACCCCAAATCTAAACCTAAAATCTAAACCTAACCCCAAAGCTAAACCTAAAATCTAAGCCTAACCCCAAATCTAAACCTAAAATCTAAACCTAAACCCAAATATAAACCTAAAATCTAAACCTAAACCCAAATCTAAACCTAACTTCAAATCTAAACCTAAAATCTAAACCTAACCCCAAATCTAAACCTAAAATCTAAACCTAACCCCAAATCTAAACCTAAAATCTAAACCTAACCCCAAATCTAAACTTAACCCCAAATCTAAACCTAAAATCTAAACCTAACCCCAAATCTAAACCTAAAATCTAAACCTAACCCCAAATCTAAACCTAACCCCAAATCTAAACCTAACCCCAAATCTAAACCTAAAATCTAAACCTAACCCCAAATCTAAACCTAACCTCAAATCTAAACCAAAAATCTAAACCTAACCCCAAATCTAAACCTAAAATCTAATCCTAACCCCAAATCTAAACCTAAAATCTAAACCTAACCTAAAATCTAAACCTAACCCCAAATCTAAACCTAAAATCTAAACCTAAAATCTAAACCTAACCCCAAATCTAAACCTAAAATCTAAACCTAACCCCAAATCTAAACCGAAAATCTAAACCTAACCCCAAATCTAAACCTAAAATCTAAACCTAACCCCAAATCTAAACCTAACCCCAAATCTAAACCAAAAATCTAAACCTAACCCCAAATCTAAACCTAAAATCAAAACCTAAAATCTAAACCTAACCTAAAATCTAAACCTAACCCCAAATCTAAACCTAAAATCTAAACCTAACACCAAATCTAAACCGAAAATCTAAACCTAACCCCAAATCTAAACCTAAAATCTAAACCTAACCCCAAATCTAAACCTAAAATCTAAACCTAACCCCAAATCTATACCTAAAATCTAAACCTAAAATCTAAACCTAACCCCAAATCTAAACCTAACCCCAAATCTAAACCTAAAATCTAAACCTAACCCCAAATCTAAACCTAAAATCTAAACCTAACCCCAAATCTAAACCAAAAATCTAAACCTAACCCCAAATCTAAACCTAAAATCTAAACCTAACCCCAAATCTAAACCGAAAATCTAAACCTAACCCCAAATCTAAACCGAAAATCTAAACCTAACACCAAATCTAAACCTAACCCCAAATCTAACCCTAACCCCAAATCTAACCCCAAACCTAAACCCCAAATCTAAACCTAACCTCAAATCTAAACCTAAAATCTAAACCTAACCCCAAATCTAAACCTAAAATCTAAACCTAACCCCAAATCTAAACCTAAAATCTAAACCTAACCCCAAATCTAAACCTATAATCTAAACCTAACCCCAAATCTAAACCAAAAATCTAAACCTAACACCAAATCTAAACCTAACCCCAAATCTAAACCTAACCCCAAATCTAACCCCAAATCTAAACCTAAAATCTAAACCTAACCTCAAATCTAAACCTAAAATCTAAACCAAACCCCAAATCTAAACCTAACCCCAAATCTAAACCTAAAATCTAAACCTAACCCCAAATCTAAACCTAAAATCTAAACCTAACCCCAAATCTAAACTTAACCCCAAATCTAAACCTAAAATCTAAACCTAACCCCAAATCTAAACCTAAAATCTAAACCTAACCCCAAATCTAAACCTAACCCCAAATCTAAACCTAACCCCAAATCTAAACCTAAAATCTAAACCTAACCCCAAATCTAAACCTAACCTCAAATCTAAACCAAAAATCTAAACCTAACCCCAAATCTAAACCTAAAATCTAATCCTAACCCCAAATCTAAACCTAAAATCTAAACCTAACCTAAAATCTAAACCTAACCCCAAATCTAAACCTAAAATCTAAACCTAAAATCTAAACCTAACCCCAAATCTAAACCTAAAATCTAAACCTAACCCCAAATCTAAACCGAAAATCTAAACCTAACCCCAAATCTAAACCTAAAATCTAAACCTAACCCCAAATCTAAACCTAACCCCAAATCTAAACCAAAAATCTAAACCTAACCCCAAATCTAAACCTAAAATCAAAACCTAAAATCTAAACCTAACCTAAAATCTAAACCTAACCCCAAATCTAAACCTAAAATCTAAACCTAACACCAAATCTAAACCGAAAATCTAAACCTAACCCCAAATCTAAACCTAAAATCTAAACCTAACCCCAAATCTAAACCTAAAATCTAAACCTAACCCCAAATCTATACCTAAAATCTAAACCTAAAATCTAAACCTAACCCCAAATCTAAACCTAACCCCAAATCTAAACCTAAAATCTAAACCTAACCCCAAATCTAAACCTAAAATCTAAACCTAACCCCAAATCTAAACCTAACCCCAAATCTAAGCCCAAATCTAAACCTAAAATCTAAACCTAACCCCAAATCTAAACCTAAAATCTAAACCTAACCCCAAATCTAAACCTAAAATCTAAACCTAACCCCAAAGCTAAACCTAAAATCTAAGCCTAACCCCAAATCTAAACCTAAAATCTAAACCTAAACCCAAATATAAACCTAAAATCTAAACCTAAACCCAAATCTAAACCTAACTTCAAATCTAAACCTAAAATCTAAACCTAACCCCAAATCTAAACCTAAAATCTAAACCTAACCCCAAATCTAAACCTAAAATCTAAACCTAACCCCAAATCTAAACTTAACCCCAAATCTAAACCTAAAATCTAAACCTAACCCCAAATCTAAACCTAAAATCTAAACCTAACCCCAAATCTAAACCTAACCCCAAATCTAAACCTAACCCCAAATCTAAACCTAAAATCTAAACCTAACCCCAAATCTAAACCTAACCTCAAATCTAAACCAAAAATCTAAACCTAACCCCAAATCTAAACCTAAAATCTAATCCTAACCCCAAATCTAAACCTAAAATCTAAACCTAACCTAAAATCTAAACCTAACCCCAAATCTAAACCTAAAATCTAAACCTAAAATCTAAACCTAACCCCAAATCTAAACCTAAAATCTAAACCTAACCCCAAATGTAAACCGAAAATCTAAACCTAACCCCAAATCTAAACCTAAAATCTAAACCTAACCCCAAATCTAAACCTAACCCCAAATCTAAACCAAAAATCTAAACCTAACCCCAAATCTAAACCTAAAATCAAAACCTAAAATCTAAACCTAACCTAAAATCTAAACCTAACCCCAAATCTAAACCTAAAATCTAAACCTAACACCAAATCTAAACCGAAAATCTAAACCTAACCCCAAATCTAAACCTAAAATCTAAAACTAACCCCAAATCTAAACCTAAAATCTAAACCTAACCCCAAATCTATACCTAAAATCTAAACCTAAAATCTAAACCTAACCCCAAATCTAAACCTAACCCCAAATCTAAACCTAAAATCTAAACCTAACCCCAAATCTAAACCTAAAATCTAAACCTAACCCCAAATCTAAACCAAAAATCTAAACCTAACCCCAAATCTAAACCTAAAATCTAAACCTAACCCCAAATCTAAACCGAAAATCTAAACCTAACCCCAAATCTAAACCGAAAATCTAAACCTAACACCAAATCTAAACCTAACCCCAAATCTAACCCTAACCCCAAATCTAACCCCAAACCTAAACCCCAAATCTAAACCTAACCTCAAATCTAAACCTAAAATCTAAACCTAACCCCAAATCTAAACCTAAAATCTAAACCTAACCCCAAATCTAAACCTATAATCTAAACCTAACCCCAAATCTAAACCAAAAATCTAAACCTAACACCAAATCTAAACCTAACCCCAAATCTAAACCTAACCCCAAATCTAACCCCAAATCTAAACCTAAAATCTAAACCTAACCTCAAATCTAAACCTAAAATCTAAACCAAACCCCAAATCTAAACCTAACCCCAAATCTAAACCTAAAATCTAAACCTAACCCCAAATCTAAACCTAAAATCTAAACCTAACCCCAAATCTAAACTTAACCCCAAATCTAAACCTAAAATCTAAACCTAACCCCAAATCTAAACCTAAAATCTAAACCTAACCCCAAATCTAAACCTAACCCCAAATCTAAACCTAACCCCAAATCTAAACCTAAAATCTAAACCTAACCCCAAATCTAAACCTAACCTCAAATCTAAACCAAAAATCTAAACCTAACCCCAAATCTAAACCTAAAATCTAATCCTAACCCCAAATCTAAACCTAAAATCTAAACCTAACCTAAAATCTAAACCTAACCCCAAATCTAAACCTAAAATCTAAACCTAAAATCTAAACCTAACCCCAAATCTAAACCTAAAATCTAAACCTAACCCCAAATCTAAACCGAAAATCTAAACCTAACCCCAAATCTAAACCTAAAATCTAAACCTAACCCCAAATCTAAACCTAACCCCAAATCTAAACCAAAAATCTAAACCTAACCCCAAATCTAAACCTAAAATCAAAACCTAAAATCTAAACCTAACCTAAAATCTAAACCTAACCCCAAATCTAAACCTAAAATCTAAACCTAACACCAAATCTAAACCGAAAATCTAAACCTAACCCCAAATCTAAACCTAAAATCTAAACCTAACCCCAAATCTAAACCTAAAATCTAAACCTAACCCCAAATCTATACCTAAAATCTAAACCTAAAATCTAAACCTAACCCCAAATCTAAACCTAACCCCAAATCTAAACCTAAAATCTAAACCTAACCCCAAATCTAAACCTAAAATCTAAACCTAACCCCAAATCTAAACCAAAAATCTAAACCTAACCCCAAATCTAAACCTAAAATCTAAACCTAACCCCAAATCTAAACCGAAAATCTAAACCTAACCCCAAATCTAAACCGAAAATCTAAACCTAACACCAAATCTAAACCTAACCCCAAATCTAACCCTAACCCCAAATCTAACCCCAAACCTAAACCCCAAATCTAAACCTAACCTCAAATCTAAACCTAAAATCTAAACCTAACCCCAAATCTAAACCTAAAATCTAAACCTAACCCCAAATCTAAACCTAAAATCTAAACCTAACCCCAAATCTAAACCTATAATCTAAACCTAACCCCAAATCTAAACCAAAAATCTAAACCTAACACCAAATCTAAACCTAACCCCAAATCTAAACCTAACCCCAAATCTAACCCCAAATCTAAACCTAAAATCTAAACCTAACCTCAAATCTAAACCTAAAATCTAAACCAAACCCCAAATCTAAACCTAACCCCAAATCTAAACCTAAAATCTAAACCTAACCCCAAATCTAAACCTAAAATCTAAACCTAACACCAAATCTAAACCTAACCCCAAATCTAAACCTAACCCCAAATCTAAGCCCAAATCTAAACTTAAAATCTAAACCTAATCCCAAATCTAAACCTAAAATCTAAACCTAACCCCAAATCTAAACCTAAAATCTAAACCTAACACCAAATCTGAACCTAACCCCAAATCTAAACCTAAAATCTGAACCTAACCCCAAATCTAAACCTAACCCCAACCCCTAACCCCAAATCTAAACCTAACCCCAAATCTAAACCTAACCCCAAATCTAAACCTAAAATCTAAACCTAACCCCAAATCTAAACCTAATCCCAAATCTAAACCTAACCCCAAATCTAAACCTAACCCCAAATCTAAGCCCAAATCTAAACCTAAAATCTAAACCTAACCCCAAATCTAAACCTAAAATCTAAACTTAACACCAAATCTAAACCTAACCCCAAATCTAAACCTAACCCCAAATCTAAGCCCAAATCTAAACCTAAAATCTAAACCTAACCCCAAATCTAAACCTAAAATCTAAACTTAACACCAAATCTAAACCTAACCCCAAATCTAAACCTAATCCAAATCTAACCCCAAATCTAAACCTAAAATCTAAACCTAACCTCAAATCTAAACCTAAAATCTAAACCAAACCCCAAATCTAAACCTAACCCCAAATCTAAACCTAAAATCTAAACCTAACCCCAAATCTAAACCTAACCCCAAATCTAAACCTAAAATCTAAACCTAACCCCAAATCTAAACCTAACCCCAAATCTAAACCTAACCCCAAATCTAAACCTAAAATCTAAACCTAACCCCAAATCTAAACCTAACCCCAAATCTCAACCTAAAATCTAAACCTAACCCCAAATCTAAACCTAACCCCAAATCTAAACCTAACCCCAAATCTAAACCTAAAATCTAAACCTAACCCCAAATATAAACCTAAAATCTAAACCTAACCCCAAATCTAAACCAAAAATCTAAACCTAACCCCAAATATAAACCTAAAATCTAAACCTAACCCCAAATCTAAACCAAAAATCTAAACCTAACCCCAAATCTAAACCTAAAATCTAAACCTAACCCCAAATCTAAACCTAAAATCTAAACCTAACCCCAAATCTAAACCTAACCCCAAATCTAAACCTAACCCCAAATCTAAACCTAACCCCAAATCTAAACCTAAAATCTAAACCTAACCCCAAATCTAAACCTAACCCCAAATCTAAACCTAACCCCAAATCTAAGCCCAAATCTAAACCTAAAATCTAAACCTAATCCCAAATCTAAACCTAAAATCTAAACCTAACCCCAAATCTAAACCTAAAATCTAAACCTAACACCAAATCTAAACCTAAAATCTAAACCTAACCCCAAATCTAAACCTAACCCCAAATCTAAGCCCAAATCTAAACCTAAAATCTAAACCTAACCCCAAATCTAAACCTAAAATCTAAACCTAACCCCAAATCTAAACCTAAAATCTAAGCCTAACCCCAAATCTAAACCTTAAATCTAAACCTAAACCCAAATCTAAACCTAAAATCTAAACCTAAACCCAAATCTAAACCTAACCCCAAATCTAAACCTAAAATCTAAACCTAACCCCAAATCTAAACCTAAAATCTAAACCTAACCCCAAATCTAAACCTAACCCCAAATCTAAACCTAAAATCTAAACCTAACCCCAAATCTAAACCTAAAATCTAAACCTAACCCCAAATCTAAACCTAAAATTTAAGCCTAACCCCAAATCTAAACCTAAAATCTAAACCTAACCCCAAATCTAAACCTAACCTCAAATCTAAACCAAAAATCTAAACCTAACCCCAAATCTAAACCTAAAATCTAAACCTAACCCCAAATCTAAACCTAAAATCTAAACCTAACCTAAAATCTAAACCTAACCCCAAATCTAAACCTAAAATCTAAACCTAAAATCTAAACCTAACCCCAAATCTAAACCTAAAATCTAAACCTAACCCCAAATCTAAACCTAAAATCTAAACCTAACCCCAAATCTAAACCTAACCCCAAATCTAAACCTAAAATCTAAACCTAACCCCAAATGTAAACCTAAAATCTAAACCTAAAATCTAAACCTAACCTAAAATCTAAACCTAAGCCCAAATCTAAACCTAAAATCTAAACCTAACCCCAAATCTAAACCTAACCCGAAATCTAAACCTAAAATCTAAACCTAACACCAAATCTAAACCGAAAAACTAAACCTAACCCCAAATCTAAACCTAACCCCAAATCTAACCCCAAATCTAAACCTAAAATCTAAACCTAACCTCAAATCTAAACCTAAAATCTAAACCAAACCCCAAATCTAAACCTAACCCCAAATCTCAACCTAAAATCTAAACCTAACCCCAAATCTAAACCTAAAATCTAAACCTAACACCAAATCTAAACCTAACCCCAAATCTAAACCTAACCCCAAATCTAAGCCCAAATCTAAACCTAAAATCTAAACCTAATCCCAAATCTAAACCTAAAATCTAAACCTAACACCAAATCTAAACCGAAAATCTAAACCTAACACCAAATCTGAACCTAACCCCAAATCTAAACCTAAAATCTAAACCTAACCCCAAATCTAAACCTAACCCCAACCCCTAACCCCAAATCTAAACCAAACCCCAAATCTAAACCTAACCCCAAATCTAAACCTAAAATCTAAACCTAACCCCAAATCTAAACCTAACCCCAAATCTAAACCTAACCCCAAATCTAAGCCCAAATCTAAACCTAAAATCTAAACCTAATCCCAAATCTAAACCTAAAGTCTAAACCTAACCCCAAATCTAAACCTAAAATCTAAACCTAACACCAAATCTAAACCTAAAATCTAAACCTAACCCCAAATCTAAACCTAACCCCAAATCTAAGCCCAAATCTAAACCTAAAATCTAAACCTAACCCCAAATCTAAACCTAAAATCTAAACCTAACCCCAAATCTAAACCTAAAATCTAAACCTAACCCCAAAGCTAAACCTAAAATCTAAGCCTAACCCCAAATCTAAACCTAAAATATAAACCTAAACCCAAATCTAAACCTAAAATCTAAACCTAAACCCAAATCTAAACCTAACTTCAAATCTAAACCTAAAATCTAAACCTAACCCCAAATCTAAACCTAAAATCTAAACCTAACCCCAAATCTAAACCTAAAATCTAAACCTAACCCCAAATCTAAACTTAACCCCAAATCTAAACCTAAAATCTAAACCTAACCCCAAATCTAAACCTAAAATCTAAACCTAACCCCAAATCTAAACCTAACCCCAAATCTAAACCTAACCCCAAATCTAAACCTAAAATCTAAACCTAACCCCAAATCTAAACCTAACCTCAAATCTAAACCAAAAATCTAAACCTAACCCCAAATCTAAACCTAAAATCTAATCCTAACCCCAAATCTAAACCTAAAATCTAAACCTAACCTAAAATCTAAACCTAACCCCAAATCTAAACCTAAAATCTAAACCTAAAATCTAAACCTAACCCCAAATCTAAACCTAAAATCTAAACCTAACCCCAAATCTAAACCGAAAATCTAAACCTAACCCCAAATCTAAACCTAAAATCTAAACCTAACCCCAAATCTAAACCTAACCCCAAATCTAAACCTAAAATCTAAACCTAACCCCAAATCTAAACCTAAAATCAAAACCTAAAATCTAAACCTAACCTAAAATCTAAACCTAACCCCAAATCTAAACCTAAAATCTAAACCTAACACCAAATCTAAACCGAAAATCTAAACCTAACCCCAAATCTAAACCTAAAATCTAAACCTAACCCCAAATCTAAACCTAAAATCTAAACCTAACCCCAAATCTATACCTAAAATCTAAACCTAAAATCTAAACCTAACCCCAAATCTAAACCTAACCCCAAATCTAAACCTAAAATCTAAACCTAACCCCAAATCTAAACCTAAAATCTAAACCTAACCCCAAATCTAAACCAAAAATCTAAACCTAACCCCAAATCTAAACCTAAAATCTAAACCTAACCCCAAATCTAAAGCGAAAATCTAAACCTAACCCCAAATCTAAACCGAAAATCTAAACCTAACACCAAATCTAAACCTAACCCCAAATCTAACCCTAACCCCAAATCTAACCCCAAACCTAAACCCCAAATCTAAACCTAACCTCAAATCTAAACCTAAAATCTAAACCTAACCCCAAATCTAAACCTAAAATCTAAACCTAACCCCAAATCTAAACCTAAAACCTAACCTAACCCCAAATCTAAACCTAACCCCAAATCTAAGCCCAAATCTAAACTTAAAATCTAAACCTAATCCCAAATCTAAACCTAAAATCTAAACCTAACCCCAAATCTAAACCTAAAATCTAAACCTAACACCAAATCTGAACCTAACCCCAAATCTAAACCTAAAATCTGAACCTAACCCCAAATCTAAACCTAACCCCAACCCCTAACCCCAAATCTAAACCTAACCCCAAATCTAAACCTAACCCCAAATCTAAACCTAAAATCTAAACCTAACCCCAAATCTAAACCTAATCCCAAATCTAAACCTAACCCCAAATCTAAACCTAACCCCAAATCTAAGCCCAAATCTAAACCTAAAATCTAAACCTAACCCCAAATCTAAACCTAAAATCTAAACTTAACACCAAATCTAAACCTAACCCCAAATCTAAACCTAACCCCAAATCTAAGCCCAAATCTAAACCTAAAATCTAAACCTAACCCCAAATCTAAACCTAAAATCTAAACTTAACACCAAATCTAAACCTAACCCCAAATCTAAACCTAATCCAAATCTAACCCCAAATCTAAACCTAAAATCTAAACCTAACCTCAAATCTAAACCTAAAATCTAAACCAAACCCCAAATCTAAACCTAACCCCAAATCTAAACCTAAAATCTAAACCTAACCCCAAATCTAAACCTAACCCCAAATCTAAACCTAAAATCTAAACCTAACCCCAAATCTAAACCTAACCCCAAATCTAAACCTAACCCCAAATCTAAACCTAAAATCTAAACCTAACCCCAAATCTAAACCTAAAATCTAAACCTAACCCCAAATCTAAACCAAAAATCTAAACCTAACCCCAAATCTAAACCTAAAATCTAAACCTAACCCCAAATCTAAACCGAAAATCTAAACCTAACCCCAAATCTAAACCGAAAATCTCAACCTAACACCAAATCTAAACCTAACCCCAAATCTAAACCTAACCCCAAATCTAACCCAAAATCTAAACCCCAAATCTAAACCTAACCTCAAATCTAAACCTAAAATCTAAACCTAACCCCAAATCTAAACCTAACCCCAAATCTAAACCTAAAATCTAAACCTAACCCCAAATCTAAACCTAAAATCTAAACCTAACCCCAAATCTAAACCTAACCCCAAATCTAAACCTAAAATCTAAACCTAACCCCAAATCTAAACCTAACCCCAAATCTAAACCTAACCCCAAATCTAAACCTAAAATCTAAACCTAACCCCAAATCTAAACCTAAAATCTAAACCTAACCCCAAATCTAAACCAAAAATCTAAACTTAACCCCAAATCTAAACCTAAAATCTAAACCTAACCCCAAATCTAAACCTAACCCCAAATCTAAATCTAACCCCAAATCTAAACCTAAATTCTAAACCTAACCCCAAATCTAAACCTAAAATCTAAACCTAACCCCAAATCTAAACCTAACCCCAAATCTAAACCTAAAATCTAAACCTAACCCCAAATCTAAACCTAAAATCTAAACCTAACACCAAATCTAAACTTAACACCAAATCTAAACCTAACCCCAAATCTAAACCTAACCCCAAATCTAAGCCCAAATCTAAACCTAAAATCTAAACCTAATCCCAAATCTAAACCTAAAATCTAAACCTAACCCCAAATCTAAACCTAAAATCTAAACCTAACCCCAAAGCTAAACCTAAAATCTAAGCCTAACCCCAAATCTAAACCTAAAATCTAAACCTAAACCCAAATCTAAACCTAAAATCTAAACCTAAACCCAAATCTAAACCTAACCCCAAATCTAAACCTAAAATCTAAACCTAACCCCAAATCTAAACCTAAAATCTAAACCTAACCCCAAATCTAAACCTAAAATCTAAACCTAACCCCAAATCTAAACTTAACCCCAAATCTAAACCTAAAATCTAAACCTAACCCCAAACCTAAACCTAAAATCTAAACCTAACCCCAAATCTAAACCTAACCCCAAATCTAAACCTAACCCCAAATCTAAACCTAAAATCTAAACCTAACCCCAAATCTAAACCTAACCTCAAATCTAAACCAAAAATCTAAACCTAACCCCAAATCTAAACCTAAAATCTAAACCTAACCCCAAATCTAAACCTAAAATCTAAACCTAACCTAAAATCTAAACCTAACCCCAAATCTAAACCTAAAATCTAAACCTAAAATCTAAACCTAACCCCAAATCTAAACCTAAAATCTAAACCTAACCCCAAATCTAAACCGAAAATCTAAACCTAACCCCAAATCTAAACCTAAAATCTAAACCTAACCCCAAATCTAAACCTAACCCCAAATCTAAACCTAAAATCTAAACCTAAAATCTAAACCTAACCCCAAATCTAAACCTAAAATCTAAACCTAACACCAAATCTAAACCGAAAATCTAAACCTAACCCCAAATCTAAACCTAAAATCTAAACCTAACCCCAAATCTAAACCTAAAATCTAAACCTAACCCCAAATCTATACCTAAAATCTAAACCTAAAATCTAAACCTAACCCCAAATCTAAACCTAACCCCAAATCTAAACCTAAAATCTAAACCTAACCCCAAATCTAAACCTAAAATCTAAACCTAACCCCAAATCTAAACCAAAAATCAAAACCTAACCCCAAATCTAAACCTAAAATCTAAACCTAACCCCAAATCTAAACCGAAAATCTAAACCTAACCCCAAATCTAAACCTAAAATCTAAACCTAACACCAAATCTAAACCTAACCCCAAATCTAAACCTAACTCCAAATCTAACCCCAAACCTAAACCCCAAATCTAAACCTAACCTCAAATCTAAACCTAAAATCTAAACCTAACCCCAAATCTAAACCTAAAATCTAAACCTAACCCCAAATCTAAACCTAAAATCTAAACCTAACCCCAAATCTAAACCTAACCCCAAATCTAAACCTAAAATCTAAACCTAACCCCAAATCTAAACCTAACCCCAAATCTAAACCTAACCCCAAATCTAAACCTAAAATCTAAACCTAACCCCGAATCTAAACCTATAATCTAAACCTAACCCCAAATCTAAACCAAAAATCTAAACCTAACACCAAATCTAAACCTAACCCCAAATCTAAACCTAACCCCAAATCTAACCCCAAATCTAAACCTAAAATCTAAACCTAACCTCAAATCTAAACCTAAAATCTAAACCAAACCCCAAATCTAAACCTAACCCCAAATCTAAACCTAAAATCTAAACCTAACCCCAAATCTAAACCTAAAATCTAAACCTAACACCAAATCTAAACCTAACCCCAAATCTAAACCTAACCCCAAATCTAAGCCCAAATCTAAACTTAAAATCTAAACCTAATCCCAAATCTAAACCTAAAATCTAAACCTAACCCCAAATCTAAACCTAAAATCTAAACCTAACACCAAATCTGAACCTAACCCCAAATCTAAACCTAAAATCTGAACCTAACCCCAAATCTAAACCTAACCCCAACCCCTAACCCCAAATCTAAACCTAACCCCAAATCTAAACCTAACCCCAAATCTAAACCTAAAATCTAAACCTAACCCCAAATCTAAACCTAACCCCAAATCTAAACCTAACCCCAAATCTAAACCTAACCCCAAATCTAAGCCCAAATCTAAACCTAAAATCTAAACCTAACCCCAAATCTAAACCTAAAATCTAAACTTAACACCAAATCTAAACCTAACCCCAAATCTAAACCTAACCCCAAATCTAAGCCCAAATCTAAACCTAAAATCTAAACCTAACCCCAAATCTAAACCTAAAATCTAAACTTAACACCAAATCTAAACCTAACCCCAAATCTAAACCTAACCCCAAATCTAACCCCAAATCTAAACCTAAAATCTAAACCTAACCTCAAATCTAAACCTAAAATCTAAACCAAACCCCAAATCTAAACCTAACCCCAAATCTAAACCTAAAATCTAAACCTAACCCCAAATCTAAACCTAACCCCAAATCTAAACCTAAAATCTAAACCTAACCCCAAATCTAAACCTAACCCCAAATCTAAACCTAACCCCAAATCTAAACCTAAAATCTAAACCTAACCCCAAATCTAAACCTAAAATCTAAACCTAACCCCAAATCTAAACCAAAAATCTAAACCTAACCCCAAATCTAAACCTAAAATCTAAACCTAACCCCAAATCTAAACCTAACCCCAAATCTAAACCTAACCCCAAATCTAAACCTAAATTCTAAACCTAACCCCAAATCTAAACCTAAAATCTAAACCTAACCCCAAATCTAAACCTAACCCCAAATCTAAACCTAAAATCTAAACCTAACCCCAAATCTAAACCTAAAATCTAAACCTAACACCAAATCTAAACCTAACCCCAAATCTAAACCTAACCCCAAATCTAAACCTAACCCCAAATCTAAGCCCAAATCTAAACCTAAAATCTAAACCTAATCCCAAATCTAAACCTAAAATCTAAACCTAACCCCAAATCTAAACCTAAAATCTAAACCTAACACCAAATCTAAACCTAAAATCTAAACCTAACCCCAAATCTAAACCTAACCCCAAATCTAAGCCCAAATCTAAACCTAAAATCTAAACCTAACCCCAAATCTAAACCTAAAATCTAAACCTAACCCCAAATCTAAACCTAAAATCTAAACCTAACCCCAAAGCTAAACCTAAAATCTAAGCCTAACCCCAAATCTAAACCTAAAATCTAAACCTAAACCCAAATCTAAACCTAAAATCTAAACCTAAACCCAAATCTAAACCTAACCCCAAATCTAAACCTAAAATCTAAACCTAACCCCAAATCTAAACCTAAAATCTAAACCTAACCCCAAATCTAAACCTAACCTCAAATCTAAACCAAAAATCTAAACCTAACCCCAAATCTAAACCTAAAATCTAAACCTAACCCCAAATCTAAACCAAAAATCTAAACCTAACCCCAAATCTAAACCTAAAATCTAAACCTAACCCCAAATCTAAACCGAAAATCTAAACCTAACCCCAAATCTAAACCGAAAATCTAAACCTAACACCAAATCTAAACCTAACCCCAAATCTAAACCTAACCCCAAATCTAACCCCAAACCTAAACCCCAAATCTAAACCTAACCTCAAATCTAAACCTAAAATCTAAACCTAACCCCAAATCTAAACCTAAAATCTAAACCTAACCCCAAATCTAAACCTAAAATCTAAACCTAACCCCAAATCTAAACCTAACCCCAAATCTAAACGTAAAATCTAAACCTAACCCCAAATCTAAACCTAACCCCAAATCTAAACCTAACCCCAAATCTAAACCTAAAATCTAAACCTAACCCCAAATCTAAACCTATAATCTAAACCTAACCCCAAATCTAAACCAAAAATCTAAACCTAACACCAAATCTAAACCTAACCCCAAATCTAAACCTAACCCCAAATCTAACCCCAAATCTAAACCTAAAATATAAACCTAACCTCAAATCTAAACCTAAAATCTAAACCAAACCCCAAATCTAAACCTAACCCCAAATCTAAACCTAAAATCTAAACCTAACCCCAAATCTAAACCTAACCCCAAATCTAAACCTAAAATCTAAACCTAACCCCAAATCTAAACCTAAAATCTAAACCTAACCCCAAATCTAAACCTAACCCCAAATCTAAACCTAAATTCTAAACCTAACCCCAAATCTAAGCCTAAAATCTAAACCTAACCCCAAATCTAAACCTAACCCCAAATCTAAACCTAAAATCTAAACCTAACCCCAAATCTAAACCTAAAATCTAAACCTAACACCAAATCTAAACCTAACCCCAAATCTAAACCTAACCCCAAATCTAAACCTAACCCCAAATCTAAGCCCAAATCTAAACCTAAAATCTAAACCTAATCCCAAATCTAAACCTAAAATCTAAACCTAACCCCAAATCTAAACCTAAAATCTAAACCTAACACCAAATCTAAACCTAAAATCTAAACCTAACCCCAAATCTAAACCTAACCCCAAATCTAAGCCCAAATCTAAACCTAAAATCTAAACCTAATCCCAAATCTAAACCTAAAATCTAAACCTAACCCCAAATCTAAACCTAAAATCTAAACCTAACCCCAAATCTAAACCTAAAATCTAAGCCTAACCCCAAATCTAAACCTAAAATCTAAACCTAAACCCAAATCTAAACCTAAAATCTAAACCTAAACCCAAATCTAAACCTAAGCCCAAATCTAAACCTAAAATCTAAACCTAACCCCAAATCTAAACCTAAAATCTAAACCTAACCCCAAATCTAAACCTAACCTCAAATCTAAACCAAAAATCTAAACCTAACCCCAAATCTAAACCTAAAATCTAAACCTAACCCCAAATCTAAACCAAAAATCTAAACCTAACCCCAAATCTAAACCTAAAATCTAAACCTAACCCCAAATCTAAACCGAAAATCTAAACCTAACCCCAAATCTAAACCGAAAATCTAAACCTAACACCAAATCTAAACCTAACCCCAAATCTAAACCTAACCCCAAATCTAACCCCAAACCTAAACCCCAAATCTAAACCTAACCTCAAATCTAAACCTAAAATCTAAACCTAACCCCAAATCTAAACCTAAAATCTAAACCTAACCCCAAATCTAAACCTAAAATCTAAACCTAACCCCAAATCTAAACCTAACCCCAAATCTAAACCTAAAATCTAAACCTAACCCCAAATCTAAACCTAACCCCAAATCTAAACCTAACCCCAAATCTAACCCCAAATCTAAACCTAAAATCTAAACCTAACCTCAAATCTAAACCTAAAATCTAAACCAAACCCCAAATCTAAACCTAACCCCAAATCTAAACCTAAAATCTAAACCTAACCCCAAATCTAAACCTAAAATCTAAACCTAACACCAAATCTAAACCTAACCCCAAATCTAAACCTAACCCCAAATCTAAACCTAAAATCTAAACCTAACCCCAAATCTAAACCTAACCCCAAATCTAAACCTAACCCCAAATCTAAACCTAAAATCTAAACCTAACCCCAAATCTAAACCTAAAATCTAAACCTAACCCCAAATCTAAACCAAAAATCTAAACCTAACCCCAAATCTAAACCTAACCCCAAATCTAAACCTAACCCCAAATCTAAACCTAACCCCAAATCTAAACCTAAATTCTAAACCTAACCCCAAATCTAAACCTAAAATCTAAACCTAACCCCAAATCTAAACCTAACCCCAAATCTAAACCTAAAATCTAAACCTAACCCCAAATCTAAACCTAAAATCTAAACCTAACACCAAATCTAAACCTAACCCCAAATCTAAACCTAACCCCAAATCTAAACCTAACCCCAAATCTAAGCCCAAATCTAAACCTAAAATCTAAACCTAATCCCAAATCTAAACCTAAAATCTAAACCTAACCCCAAATCTAAACCTAAAATCTAAACCTAACACCAAATCTAAACCTAAAATCTAAACCTAACCCCAAATCTAAACCTAACCCCAAATCTAAGCCCAAATCTAAACCTAAAATCTAAACCTAACCCCAAATCTAAACCTAAAATCTAAACCTAACCCCAAATCTAAACCTAAAATCTAAACCTAACCCCAAAGCTAAACCTAAAATCTAAGCCTAACCCCAAATCTAAACCTAAAATCTAAACCTAAACCCAAATCTAAACCTAAAATCTAAACCTAAACCCAAATCTAAACCTAACCCCAAATCTAAACCTAAAATCTAAACCTAACCCCAAATCTAAACCTAAAATCTAAACCTAACCCCAAATCTAAACCTAACCTCAAATCTAAACCAAAAATCTAAACCTAACCCCAAATCTAAACCTAAAATCTAAACCTAACCCCAAATCTAAACCAAAAATCTAAACCTAACCCCAAATCTAAACCTAAAATCTAAACCTAACCCCAAATCTAAACCGAAAATCTAAACCTAACCCCAAATCTAAACCGAAAATCTAAACCTAACACCAAATCTAAACCTAACCCCAAATCTAAACCTAACCCCAAATCTAACCCCAAACCTAAACCCCAAATCTAAACCTAACCTCAAATCTAAACCTAAAATCTAAACCTAACCCCAAATCTAAACCTAAAATCTAAACCTAACCCCAAATCTAAACCTAAAATCTAAACCTAACCCCAAATCTAAACCTAACCCCAAATCTAAACGTAAAATCTAAACCTAACCCCAAATCTAAACCTAACCCCAAATCTAAGCCCAAATCTAAACCTAAAATCTAAACCTAACCCCAAATCTAAACCTATAATCTAAACCTAACCCCAAATCTAAACCAAAAATCTAAACCTAACACCAAATCTAAACCTAACCCCAAATCTAAACCTAACCCCAAATCTAACCCCAAATCTAAACCTAAAATATAAACCTAACCTCAAATCTAAACCTAAAATCTAAACCAAACCCCAAATCTAAACCTAACCCCAAATCTAAACCTAAAATCTAAACCTAACCCCAAATCTAAACCTAACCCCAAATCTAAACCTAAAATCTAAACCTAACCCCAAATCTAAACCTAAAATCTAAACCTAACCCCAAATCTAAACCTAACCCCAAATCTAAACCTAAATTCTAAACCTAACCCCAAATCTAAACCTAAAATCTAAACCTAACCCCAAATCTAAACCTAACCCCAAATCTAAACCTAAAATCTAAACCTAACCCCAAATCTAAACCTAAAATCTAAACCTAACACCAAATCTAAACCTAACCCCAAATCTAAACCTAACCCCAAATCTAAACCTAACCCCAAATCTAAGCCCAAATCTAAACCTAAAATCTAAACCTAATCCCAAATCTAAACCTAAAATCTAAACCTAACCCCAAATCTAAACCTAAAATCTAAACCTAACACCAAATCTAAACCTAAAATCTAAACCTAACCCCAAATCTAAACCTAACCCCAAATCTAAGCCCAAATCTAAACCTAAAATCTAAACCTAACCCCAAATCTAAACCTAAAATCTAAACCTAACCCCAAATCTAAACCTAAAATCTAAACCTAACCCCAAATCTAAACCTAACCCCAAATCTAAAACTAACCCCAAATCTAAACTTAACCCCAAATCTAAACCTAAAATCTAAACATAACCCCAAATCTAAACCTAACCCCAAATCTAAACCTAACCCCAAATCTAAACCTAACCCCAAATCTAAACCTAAAATCTAAACCTAACCCCAAATCTAAACCTAACCCCAAATCTAAGCCCAAATCTAAACCTAAAATCTAAACCTAACCCCAAATCTAAACCTAAAATCTAAACCTAACCCCAAATCTAAACCTAAAATCTAAACCTAACCCCAAAGCTAAACCTAAAATCTAAGCCTAACCCCAAATCTAAACCTAAAATCTAAACCTAAACCCAAATCTAAACCTAAAATCTAAACCTAAACCCAAATCTAAACCTAACCCCAAATCTAAACCTAAAATCTAAACCTAACCCCAAATCTAAACCTAAAATCTAAACCTAACCCCAAATCTAAACCTAAAATCTAAACCTAACCCCAAATCTAAACTTAACCCCAAATCTAAACCTAAAATCTAAACCTAACCCCAAATCTAAACCTAAAATCTAAACCTAACCCCAAATCTAAACCTAACCCCAAATCTAAACCTAAAATCTAAACCTAACCCCAAATCTAAACCTAACCCCAAATCTAAACCTAACCCCAAATCTAAACCTAAAATCTAAACCTAACCCCAAATCTAAACCTAAAATCTAAACCTAACCCCAAATCTAAACCAAAAATCTAAACCTAACCCCAAATCTAAACCTAAAATCTAAACCTAACCCCAAATCTAAACCTAACCCCAAATCTAAACCTAACCCCAAATCTAAACCTAAATTCTAAACCTAACCCCAAATCTAAACCTAAAATCTAAACCTAACCCCAAATCTAAACCTAACCCCAAATCTAAACCTAAAATCTAAACCTAACCCCAAATCTAAACCTAAAATCTAAACCTAACACCAAATCTAAACCTAACCCCAAATCTAAACCTAACCCCAAATCTAAACCTAACCCCAAATCTAAGCCCAAATCTAAACCTAAAATCTAAACCTAATCCCAAATCTAAACCTAAAATCTAAACCTAACCCCAAATCTAAACCTAAAATCTAAACCTAATCCCAAATCTAAACCTAAAATCTAAACCTAACCCCAAATCTAAACCTAACCCCAAATCTAAGCCCAAATCTAAACCTAAAATCTAAACCTAACCCCAAATCTAAACCTAAAATCTAAACCTAACCCCAAATCTAAACCTAAAATCTAAACCTAACCCCAAAGCTAAACCTAAAATCTAAGCCTAACCCCAAATCTAAACCTAAAATCTAAACCTAAACCCAAATCTAAACCTAAAATCTAAACCTAAACCCAAATCTAAACCTAACCCCAAATCTAAACCTAAAATCTAAACCTAACCCCAAATCTAAACCTAAAATCTAAACCTAACCCCAAATCTAAACCTAAAATCTAAACCTAACCCCAAATCTAAACTTAACCCCAAATCTAAACCTAAAATCTAAACCTAACCCCAAATCTAAACCTAAAATCTAAACCTAACCCCAAATCTAAACCTAACCCTAAATCTAAACCTAACCCCAAATCTAAACCTAAAATCTAAACCTAACCCCAAATCTAAACCTAACCTCAAATCTAAACCAAAAATCTAAACCTAACCCCAAATCTAAACCTAAAATCTAAACCTAACCCCAAATCTAAACCTAAAATCTAAACCTAACCCCAAATCTAAACCTAACCCCAAATCTAAACCTAAAATCTAAACCTAAAATCTAAACCTAACCCCAAATCTAAACCTAAAATCTAAACCTAACCCCAAATCTAAACCGAAAATCTAAACCTAACCCCAAATCTAAACCTAAAATCTAAACCTAACCCCAAATCTAAACCTAACCCCAAATCTAAACCTAAAATCTAAACCTAACCCCAAATCTAAACCTAAAATCTAAACCTAAAATCTAAACCTAACCTAAAATCTAAACCTAACCCCAAATCTAAACCTAAAATCTAAACCTAACACCAAATCTAAACCGAAAATCTAAACCTAACCCCAAATCTAAACCTAAAATCTAAACCTAACCCCAAATCTAAACCTAAAATCTAAACCTAACCCCAAATCCAAACCGAACCCCAAATCTAAACCGAAAATGTAAACCTAACCCCAAATCTAAACCTAAAATCTAAACCTAACCCCAAATCTAAACCTAAAATCTAAACCTAACCCCAAATCTAAACCAAAAATCTAAACCTAACCCCAAATCTAAACCTAAAATCTAAACCTAACCCCAAATCTAAACCGAAAATCTAAACCTAACCCCAAATCTAAACCGAAAATCTAAACCTAACACCAAATCTAAACCTAACCCCAAATCTAAACCTAACCCCAAATCTAACCCCAAACCTAAACCCCAAATCTAAACCTAACCTCAAATCTAAACCTAAAATCTAAACCTAACCCCAAATCTAAACCGAAAATCTAAACCTAACCCCAAATCTAAACCGAAAATCTAAACCTAACACCAAATCTAAACCTAACCCCAAATCTAAACCTAACCCCAAATCTAACCCCAAACCTAAACCCCAAATCTAAACCTAACCTCAAATCTAAACCTAAAATCTAAACCTAACCCCAAATCTAAACCTAAAATCTAAACCTAACCCCAAATCTAAACCTAAAATCTAAACCTAACCCCAAATCTAAACCTAACCCCAAATCTAAACCTAAAATCTAAACCTAACCCCAAATCTAAACCTAACCCCAAATCTAAACCTAACCCCAAATCTAAACCTAAAATCTAAACCTAACCCCAAATCTAAACCTATAATCTAAACCTAACCCCAAATCTAAACCAAAAATCTAAACCTAACACCAAATCTAAACCTAACCCCAAATCTAAACCTAACCCCAAATCTAACCCCAAATCTAAACCTAAAATCTAAACCTAACCTCAAATCTAAACCTAAAATCTAAACCAAACCCCAAATCTAAACCTAACCCCAAATCTAAACCTAAAATCTAAACCTAACCCCAAATCTAAACCTAAAATCTAAACCTAACACCAAATCTAAACCTAACCCCAAATCTAAACCTAACCCCAAATCTAAGCCCAAATCTAAACTTAAAATCTAAACCTAATCCCAAATCTAAACCTAAAATCTAAACCTAACCCCAAATCTAAACCTAAAATCTAAACCTAACACCAAATCTGAACCTAACCCCAAATCTAAACCTAAAATCTGAACCTAACCCCAAATCTAAACCTAACCCCAACCCCTAACCCCAAATCTAAACCTAACCCCAAATCTAAACCTAACCCCAAATCTAAACCTAAAATCTAAACCTAACCCCAAATCTAAACCTAACCCCAAATCTAAACCTAACCCCAAATCTAAACCTAACCCCAAATCTAAGCCCAAATCTAAACCTAAAATCTAAACCTAACCCCAAATCTAAACCTAAAATCTAAACTTAACACCAAATCTAAACCTAACCCCAAATCTAAACCTAACCCCAAATCTAAGCCCAAATCTAAACCTAAAATCTAAACCTAACCCCAAATCTAAACCTAAAATCTAAACTTAACACCAAATCTAAACCTAACCCAAAATCTAAACCTAACCCCAAATCTAACCCCAAATCTAAACCTAAAATCTAAACCTAACCTCAAATCTAAACCTAAAATCTAAACCAAACCCCAAATCTAAACCTAACCCCAAATCTAAACCTAAAATCTAAACCTAACCCCAAATCTAAACCTAACCCCAAATCTAAACCTAAAATCTAAACCTAACCCCAAATCTAAACCTAACCCCAAATCTAAACCTAACCCCAAATCTAAACCTAAAATCTAAACCTAACCCCAAATCTAAACCTAAAATCTAAACCTAACCCCAAATCTAAACCAAAAATCTAAACCTAACCCCAAATCTAAACCTAAAATCTAAACCTAACCCCAAATCTAAACCTAACCCCAAATCTAAACCTAACCCCAAATCTAAACCTAAATTCTAAACCTAACCCCAAATCTAAACCTAAAATCTAAACCTAACCCCAAATCTAAACCTAACCCCAAATCTAAACCTAAAATCTAAACCTAACCCCAAATCTAAACCTAAAATCTAAACCTAACACCAAATCTAAACCTAACCCCAAATCTAAACCTAACCCCAAATCTAAACCTAACCCCAAATCTAAGCCCAAATCTAAACCTAAAATCTAAACCTAATCCCAAATCTAAACCTAAAATCTAAACCTAACCCCAAATCTAAACCTAAAATCTAAACCTAACCCCAAATCTAAACCTAAAATCTAAACCTAACCCCAAATCTAAACCTAACCCCAAATCTAAGCCCAAATCTAAACCTAAAATCTAAACCTAACCCCAAATCTAAACCTAAAATCTAAACCTAACCCCAAATCTAAACCTAAAATCTAAACCTAACCCCAAAGCTAAACCTAAAATCTAAGCCTAACCCCAAATCTAAACCTAAAATCTAAACCTAAACCCAAATCTAAACCTAAAATCTAAACCTAAACCCAAATCTAAACCTAACCCCAAATCTAAACCTAAAATCTAAACCTAACCCCAAATCTAAACCTAAAATCTAAACCTAACCCCAAATCTAAACCTAAAATCTAAACCTAACCCCAAATCTAAACTTAACCCCAAATCTAAACCTAAAATCTAAACCTAACCCCAAATCTAAACCTAAAATCTAAACCTAACCCCAAATCTAAACCTAACCCTAAATCTAAACCTAACCCCAAATCTAAACCAAAAATCTAAACCTAACCCCAAATCTAAACCTAAAATCTAAACCTAACCCCAAATCTAAACCTAAAATCTAAACCTAACACCAAATCTAAACCTAACCCCAAATCTAAACCTAAAATCTAAACCTAAAATCTAAACCTAACCCCAAATCTAAACCTAAAATCTAAACCTAACCCCAAATCTAAACCGAAAATCTAAACCTAACCCCAAATCTAAACCTAAAATCTAAACCTAACCCCAAATCTAAACCTAACCCCAAATCTAAACCAAAAATCTAAACCTAACCCCAAATCTAAACCTAAAATCTAAACCTAAAATCTAAACCTAACCTAAAATCTAAACCTAACCCCAAATCTAAACCTAAAATCTAAACCTAACACCAAATCTAAACCGAAAATCTAAACCTAACCCCAAATCTAAACCTAAAATCTAAACCTAACCCCAAATCTAAACCTAAAATCTAAACCTAAAATCTAAACCTAACCCCAAATCTAAACCTAACCCCAAATCTAAACCTAAAATCTAAACCTAACCCCAAATCTAAACCTAAAATCTAAACCTAACCCCAAATCTAAACCAAAAATCTAAACCTAACCCCAAATCTAAACCTAAAATGTAAACCTAACCCCAAATCTAAACCGAAAATCTAAACCTAACCCCAAATCTAAACCGAAAATCTAAACCTAACACCAAATCTAAACCTAACCCCAAATCTAAACCTAACCCCAAATCTAACCCCTAACCTAAACCCCAAATCTAAACCTAACCTCAAATCTAAACCTAAAATCTAAACCTAACCCCAAATCTAAACCTAAAATCTAAACCTAACCCCAAATCTAAACCTAAAATCTAAACCTAACCCCAAATCTAAACCTAACCCCAAATCTAAACCTAAAATCTAAACCTAACCCCAAATCTAAACCTAACCCCAAATCTAAACCTAACCCCAAATCTAAACCTAAAATCTAAACCTAACCCCAAATCTAAACCTATAATCTAAACCTAACCCCAAATCTAAACCAAAAATCTAAACCTAACACCAAATCTAAACCTAACCCCAAATCTAAACCTAACCCCAAATCTAACCCCAAATCTAAACCTAAAATCTAAACCTAACCTCAAGTCTAAACCTAAAATCTAAACCAAACCCCAAATCTAAACCTAACCTCAAATCTAAACCTAAAATCTAAACCTAACCCCAAATCTAAACCTAAAATCTAAACCTAACACCAAATCTAAACCTAACCCCAAATCTAAACCTAACCCCAAATCTAAGCCCAAATCTAAACTTAAAATCTAAACCTAATCCCAAATCTAAACCTAAAATCTAAACCTAACCCCAAATCTAAACCTAAAATCTAAACCTAACATTAAATCTGAACCTAACCCCAAATCTAAACCTAAAATCTAAACCTAACCCCAAATCTAAACCTAACCCCAACCCCTAACCCCAAATCTAAACCTAACCCCAAATCTAAACCTAAAATCTAACCCTAACCCCAAATCTAAACCTAACCCCAAATCTAAACCTAACCCCAAATCTAAACCTAACCCCAAATCTAAGCCCAAATCTAAACCTAAAATCTAAACCTAACCCCAAATCTAAACCTAAAATCTAAACCTAACACCAAATCTAAACCTAACCCCAAATCTAAACCTAACCCCAAATCTAAGCCCAAATCTAAACCTAAAATCTAAACCTAATCCCAAATCTAAACCTAAAATCTAAACCTAACCCCAAATCTAAACCTAAAATCTAAACCTAACCCCAAATCTAAACCTAACCTCAAATCTAAACCAAAAATCTAAACCTAACCCCAAATCTAAACCTAAAATCTAAACCTAACCCCAAATCTAAACCTAAAATCTAAACCTAACCCCAAATCTAAACCTAACCCCAAATCTAAACCTAAAATCTAAACCTAAAATCTAAACCTAACCCCAAATCTAAACCTAAAATCTAAACCTAACCCCAAATCTAAACCGAAAATCTAAACCTAACCCCAAATCTAAACCTAAAATCTAAACCTAACCCCAAATCTAAACCTAACCCCAAATCTAAACCAAAAATCTAAACCTAACCCCAAATCTAAACCTAAAATCTAAACCTAAAATCTAAACCTAACCTAAAATCTAAACCTAACCCCAAATCTAAACCTAAAATCTAAACCTAACACCAAATCTAAACTGAAAATCTAAACCTAACCCCAAATCTAAACCTAAAATCTAAACCTAACCCCAAATCTAAACCTAAAATCTAAACCTAAAATCTAAACCTAACCCCAAATCTAAACCTAACCCCAAATCTAAACCTAAAATCTAAACCTAACCCCAAATCTAAACCTAAAATCTAAACCTAACCCCAAATCTAAACCTAAAATGTAAACCTAACCCCAAATCTAAACCGAAAATCTAAACCTAACCCCAAATCTAAACCGAAAATCTAAACCTAACACCAAATCTAAACCTAACCCCAAATCTAAACCTAACCCCAAATCTAACCCCTAACCTAAACCCCAAATCTAAACCTAACCTCAAATCTAAACCTAAAATCTAAACCTAACCCCAAATCTAAACCTAAAATCTAAACCTAACCCCAAATCTAAACCTAAAATCTAAACCTAACCCCAAATCTAAACCTAACCCCAAATCTAAACCTAAAATCTAAACCTAACCCCAAATCTAAACCTAACCCCAAATCTAAACCTAACCCCAAATCTAAACCTAAAATCTAAACCTAACCCCAAATCTAAACCTATAATCTAAACCTAACCCCAAATCTAAACCAAAAATCTAAACCTAACACCAAATCTAAACCTAACCCCAAATCTAAACCTAACCCCAAATCTAACCCCAAATCTAAACCTAAAATCTAAACCTAACCTCAAGTCTAAACCTAAAATCTAAACCAAACCCCAAATCTAAACCTAACCCCAAATCTAAACCTAAAATCTAAACCTAACCCCAAATCTAAACCTAAAATCTAAACCTAACACCAAATCTAAACCTAACCCCAAATCTAAACCTAACCCCAAATCTAAGCCCAAATCTAAACTTAAAATCTAAACCTAATCCCAAATCTAAACCTAAAATCTAAACCTAACCCCAAATCTAAACCTAAAATCTAAACCTAACACCAAATCTGAACCTAACCCCAAATCTAAACCTAAAATCTAAACCTAACCCCAAATCTAAACCTAACCCCAACCCCTAACCCCAAATCTAAACCTAACCCCAAATCTAAACCTAAAATCTAACCCTAACCCCAAATCTAAACCTAACCCCAAATCTAAACCTAACCCCAAATCTAAACCTAACCCCAAACCTAAGCCCAAATCTAAACCTAAAATCTAAACCTAATCCCAAATCTAAACCTAAAATCTAAACCTAACCCCAAATCTAAACCTAAAATCTAAACCTAACACCAAATCTGAACCTAACCCCAAATCTAAACCTAAAATCTAAACCTAACCCCAAATCTAAACCTAACCCCAACCCCTAACCCCAAATCTAAACCTAACCCCAAATCTAAACCTAACCCCAAATCTAAACCTAAAATCTAAACCTAACCCCAAATCTAAACCTAACCCCAAATCTAAAACTAACCCCAAATCTAAGCCCAAATCTAAACCTAAAATCTAAACCTAACCCCAAATCTAAACCTAAAATCTAAACCTAACCCCAAATCTAAACCTAAAATCTAAACCTAACACCAAATCTAAACCTAACCCCAAATCTAAACCTAAAATCTAAACCTAACCCCAAATCTAAACCTAAAATCTAAACCTAACCCCAAATCTAAACCTAAAATCTAAACCTAATCCCAAATCTAAACCTAAAATCTAAACCTAACCCCAAATCTAAACCTAACCCCAAATCTAACCCCAAATCTAAACCTAACCCCAAATCTAAACCTAAAATCTAAACCTAACCCCAAATATAAACCTAAAATCTAAACCTAACCCCAAATCTAAACCAAAAATCTAAACCTAAAATCTAAACCTAACCCCAAATCTAAACCTAACCCCAAATCTAAACCTAACCCCAAATCTAAACCTAAAATCTAGACCTAACCCCAAATCTAAACCTAAAATCTAAACCTAACCCCAAATCTAAACCTAACCCCAAATCTAAACCTAAAATCTAAACCTAACCCCAAATCTAAACCTAAAATCTAAACCTAACCTCAAATCTAAACCTAAAATCTAAACCTAACCCCAAATCTAAACCTAACCCCAAATCTAAGCCCAAATCTAAACCTAAAATCTAAACCTAATCCCAAATCTAAACCTAAAATCTAAACCTAACCCCAAATCTAAACCTAAAATCTAAACCTAACCCCAAATCTAAACCTAACCCCAAATCTAAACCTAACCCCAAATCTAAGCCCAAATCTAAACCTAAAATCTAAACCTAACCCCAAATCTAAACCTAAAATCTAAACCTAACCCCAAATCTAAACCTAAAATCTAAACCTAACCCCAAATCTAAACCAAAAATCTAAACCTAACCCCAAATCTAAACCTAAAATCTAAACCTAACCCCAAATCTAAACCGAAAATCTAAACCTAACCCCAAATCTAAACCGAAAATCTAAACCTAACACCAAATCTAAACCTAACCCCAAATCTAAACCTAACCCCAAATCTAACCCCAAATCTAAACCCCAAATCTAAACCTAACCTCAAATCTAAACCTAAAATCTAAACCTAACCCCAAATCTAAACCTAAAATCTAAACCTAACCCCAAATCTAAACCTAAAATCTAAACCTAACCCCAAATCTAAACCTAACCCCAAATCTAAACCTAAAATCTAAACCTAACCCCAAATCTAAACCTAACCCCAAATCTAAACCTAACCCCAAATCTAAACCTAAAATCTAAACCTAACCCCAAATCTAAACCTAAAATCTAAACCTAACCCCAAATATAAACCTAAAATCTAAACCTAACCCCAAATCTAAACCAAAAATTTAAACCTAACCCCAAATCTAAACCTAAAATCTAAACCTAACCCCAAATCTAAACCTAACCCCAAATCTAAACCTAAAATCTAAACCTAACCCCAAATCTAAACCTAAAATCTAAACCTAACCCCAAATCTAAACCTAACCCCAAATCTAAACCTAAAATCTAAACCTAACCCCAAATCTAAACCTAAAATCTAAACCTAACACCAAATCTAAACCTAACCCCAAATCTAAACCTAACCCCAAATCTAAACCTAACCCCAAATCTAAGCCCAAATCTAAACCTAAAATCTAAACCTAATCCCAAATCTAAACCTAAAATCTAAACCTAACCCCAAATCTAAACCTAAAATCTAAACCTAACACCAAATCTAAACCTAAACCCAAATCTAAACCTAACCCCAAATCTAAACCTAACCCCAAATCTAAGCCCAAATCTAAACCTAAAATCTAAACCTAACCCCAAATCTAAACCTAAAATCTAAACCTAACCCCAAATCTAAACCTAACCCCAAATCTAAACCTAACCCCAAATCTAAACCTAAAATCTAAACCTAACCCCAAATCTAAACCTAAAATCTAAACCTAACCCCAAATCTAAACCTAACCCCAAATCTAAACCTAAAATCTAAACCTAACCCCAAATCTAAACCTAAAATCTAAACCTAACACCAAATCTAAACCTAACCCCAAATCTAAACCTAACCCCAAATCTAAACCTAACCCCAAATCTAAGCCCAAATCTAAACCTAAAATCTAAACCTAATCCCAAATCTAAACCTAAAATCTAAACCTAACCCCAAATCTAAACCTAAAATCTAAACCTAACCCCAAATCTAAACCTAAAATCTAAACCTAACCCCAAATCTAAACCTAACCCCAAATCTAAGCCCAAATCTAAACCTAAAATCTAAACCTAACCCCAAATCTAAACCTAAAATCTAAACCTAACCCCAAATCTAAACCTAAAATCTAAACCTAACCCCAAATCTAAACCTAAAATCTAAGCCTAACCCCAAATCTAAACCTAAAATCTAAACCTAAACCCAAATCTAAACCTAAAATCTAAACCTAAACCCAAATCTAAACCTAACCCCAAATCTAAACCTAAAATCTAAACCTAACCCCAAATCTAAACCTAAAATCTAAACCTAACCCCAAATCTAAACCTAACCCCAAATCTAAACCTAAAATCTAAACCTAACCCCAAATCTAAACCTAAAATCTAAACCTAACCCCAAATCTAAACCTAAAATTTAAGCCTAACCCCAAATCTAAACCTAAAATCTAAACCTAACCCCAAATCTAAACCTAACCTCAAATCTAAACCAAAAATCTAAACCTAACCCCAAATCTAAACCTAAAATCTAAACCTAACCTAAAATCTAAACCTAACCCCAAATCTAAACCTAAAATCTAAACCTAACCCGAAATCTAAACCTAAAATCTAAACCTAACCCCAAATCTAAACCTAAAATCTAAACCTAAAATCTAAACCTAACCCCAAATCTAAACCTAACCCCAAATCTAAACCTAAAATCTAAACCTAACCCCAAATCTAAACCTAAAATCTAAACCTAACCCCAAATCTAAACCAAAAATCTAAACCTAACCCCAAATCTAAACCGAAAATCTCAACCTAACCCCAAATCTAAACCGAAAATCTAAACCTAACACCAAATCTAAACCTAACCCCAAATCTAAACCTAACCCCAAATCTAACCCAAAATCTAAACCCCAAATCTAAACCTAACCTCAAATCTAAACCTAAAATCTAAACCTAACCCCAAATCTAAACCTAACCCCAAACCTAACCCCAAATCTAAACCTAACCCCAAATCTAAACCTAAAATCTAAACCTAACCCCAAATCTAAACCTAACCCCAAATCTAAACCTAACCCCAAATGTAAACCTAAAATCTAAACCTAACCCCAAATCTAAACCTAAAATCTAAACCTAACACCAAATCTAAACCTAAAATCTAAACCTAACCCCAAATCTAAACCTAACCCCAAATCTAAACCTAACCACAAATCTAAACCTAAAATCTAAACCTAACCCCAAATCTAAACTTAAAATCTAAACCTAACCCCAAATCTAAACCAAAAATCTAAACCTAACCCCAAATCTAAACCTAAAATCTAAACCTAACCCCAAATCTAAACCGAAAATCTAAACCTAACCCCAAATCTAAACCGAAAATCTCAACCTAACACCAAATCTAAACCTAACCCCAAATCTAAACCTAACCCCAAATCTAACCCAAAATCTAAACCCCAAATATAAACCTAACCTCAAATCTAAACCTAAAATCTAAACCTAACCCCAAATCTAAACCTAACCCCAAATCTAAACCTAAAATCTAAACCTAACCCCAAATCTAAACCTAAAATCTAAACCTAACCCCAAATCTAAACCTAACCCCAAATCTAAACCTAAAATCTAAACCTAACCCCAAATCTAAACCTAACCCCAAATCTAATCCTAACCCCAAATCTAAACCTAAAATCTAAACCTAACCCCAAATCTAAACCTAAAATCTAAACCTAACCCCAAATCTAAACCTAACCCCAAATCTAAACCTAAAATCTAAACCTAACCCCAAATCTAAACCTAACCCCAAATCTAAACCTAACCCCAAATCTAAACCTAAAATCTAAACCTAACACCAAATCTAAACCTAACCCCAAATCTAAACCTAACCCCAAATATAAACCTAAAATCTAAACCTAACCCCAAATCTAAACCAAAAATCTAAACCTAAACCCAAATCTAAACCTAAAATCTAAACCTAAACCCAAATCTAAACCTAAAATCTAAACCTAACCCCAAATCTAAACCTAACCTCAAATCTAAACCAAAAATCTAAACCTAACCCCAAATCTAAACCTAAAATCTAAACCTAACCCCAAATCTAAACCTAAAATCTAAACCTAACCTAAAATCTAAACCTAACCCCAAATCTAAACCTAAAATCTAAACCTAAAATCTAAACCTAACCCCAAATCTAAACCTAACCCCAAATCTAAACCGAAAATCTAAACCTAACCCCAAATCTAAACCTAAAATCTAAACCTAACCCCAAATCTAAACCTAACCCCAAATCTAAACCAAAAATCTAAACCTAACCCCAAATGTAAACCTAAAATCTAAAACTAACACCAAATCTAAACCTAACCCCAAATCTAAACCTAACCCCAAATCTAAACCTAACCCCAAATCTAAGCCCAAATCTAAACCTAAAATCTAAACCTAATCCCAAATCTAAACATAAAATCTAAACCTAACCCCAAATCTAAACCTAAAATCTAAACCTAACACCAAATCTAAACCTAAAATCTAAACCTAACCCCAAATCTAAACCTAACCCCAAATCTAAGCCCAAATCTAAACCTAAAATCTAAACCTAACCCCAAATCTAAACCTAAAATCTAAACCTAACCCCAAATCTAAACCTAAAATCTAAACCTAACCCCAAATCTAAACCTAACCCCAAATCTAAACCTAAAATCTAAACCTAACACCAAATCTAAACCGAAAATCTAAACCTAACCCCAAATCTAAACCTAAAATCTAAACCTAACCCCAAATCTAAACCTAACCTAAAATCTAAACCTAACCCCAAATCTAAACCTAAAATCTAAACCTAACCCGAAATCTAAACCTAAAATCTAAACCTAACCCCAAATCTATACCTAAAATCTAAACCTAAAATCTAAACCTAACCCCAAATCTAAACCTAACCCCAAATCTAAACCTAAAATCTAAACCTAACCCCAAATCTAAACCTAAAATCTAAACCTAACCCCAAATCTAAACCAAAAATGTAAACCTAACCCCAAATCTAAACCTAAAATCTAAACCTAACCCCAAATCTAAACCTAAAATCTAAACCTAACCCCAAATCTAAACCTAACCCCAAATCTAAACCTAAAATCTAAACCTAACCCCAAATCTAAACCTAACCCCAAATCTAAACCTAACCCCAAATCTAAACCTAAAATCTAAACCTAACCCCAAATCTAAACCTAAAATCTAAACCTAACCCCAAATATAAACCTAAAATCTAAACCTAACCCCAAATCTAAACCAAAAATCTAAACCTAAACCCAAATCTAAACCTAAAATCTAAACCTAACCCCAAATCTAAACCTAACCCCAAATCTAAACCTAACCCCAAATCTAAACCTAAAATCTAAACCTAACCCCAAATCTAAACCTAAAATCTAAACCTAACCCCAAATCTAAACCTAACCCCAAATCTAAACCTAAAATCTAAACCTAACCCCAAATCTAAACCTAAAATCTAAACCTAACACCAAATCTAAACCTAACCCCAAATCTAAACCTAACCCCAAATCTAAACCTAACCCCAAATCTAAGCCCAAATCTAAACCTAAAATCTAAACCTAATCCCAAATCTAAACATAAAATCTAAACCTAACCCCAAATCTAAACCTAAAATCTAAACCTAACACCAAATCTAAACCTAAAATCTAAACCTAACCCCAAATCTAAACCTAACCCCAAATCTAAGCCCAAATCTAAACCTAAAATCTAAACCTAATCCCAAATCTAAACCTAAAATCTAAACCTAACCCCAAATCTAAACCTAAAATCTAAACCTAACCCCAAATCTAAACCTAAAATCTAAACCTAACCCCAAATCTAAACCTAACCCCAAATCTAAGCCCAAATCTAAACCTAAAATCTAAACCTAACCCCAAATCTAAACCTAAAATCTAAACCTAACCCCAAATCTAAACCTAAAATCTAAACCTAACCCCAAATCTAAACCTAAAATCTAAGCCTAACCCCAAATCTAAACCTAAAATCTAAACCTAAACCCAAATCTAAACCTAAAATCTAAACCTAAACACAAATCTAAACCTAACCCCAAATCTAAACCTAAAATCTAAACCTAACCCCAAATCTAAACCTAAAATCTAAACCTAACCCCAAATCTAAACCTAACCCCAAATCTAAACCTAAAATCTAAACCTAACCCCAAATCTAAACCTAAAATCTAAACCTAACGCCAAATCTAAACCTAAAATTTAAGCCTAACCCCAAATCTAAACCTAAAATCTAAACCTAACCCCAAATCTAAACCTAACCTCAAATCTAAACCAAAAATCTAAACCTAACCCCAAATCTAAACCTAAAATCTAAACCTAACCTAAAATCTAAACCTAACCCCAAATCTAAACCTAAAATCTAAACCTAACCCCAAATCTAAACCTAAAATCTAAACCTAACCCCAAATCTAAACCTAAAATCTAAACCTAAAATCTAAACCTAACCCCAAATCTAAACCTAACCCCAAATCTAAACCTAAAATCTAAACCTAACCCCAAATCTAAACCTAAAATCTAAACCTAACCCCAAATCTAAACCAAAAATCTAAACCTAACCCCAAATCTAAACCGAAAATCTCAACCTAACCCCAAATCTAAACCGAAAATCTAAACCTAACACCAAATCTAAACCTAACCCCAAATCTAAACCTAACCCCAAATCTAACCCAAAATCTAAACCCCAAATCTAAACCTAACCTCAAATCTAAACCTAAAATCTAAACCTAACCCCAAATCTAAACCTAACCCCAAACCTAACCCCAAATCTAAACCTAACCCCAAATCTAAACCTAAAATCTAAACCTAACCCCAAATCTAAACCTAACCCCAAATCTAAACCTCAAATCTAAACCTAACCCCAAATCTAAACCTAACCCCAAATCTAAACCTAACCCCAAATGTAAACCTAAAATCTAAACCTAACCCCAAATCTAAACCTAAAATCTAAACCTAACACCAAATCTAAACCTAAAATCTAAACCTAACCCCAAATCTAAACCTAACCCCAAATCTAAACCTAACCACAAATCTAAACCTAAAATCTAAACCTAACCCCAAATCTAAACTTAAAATCTAAACCTAACCCCAAATCTAAACCAAAAATCTAAACCTAACCCCAAATCTAAACCTAAAATCTAAACCTAACCCCAAATCTAAACCGAAAATCTAAACCTAACCCCAAATCTAAACCGAAAATCTCAACCTAACACCAAATCTAAACCTAACCCCAAATCTAAACCTAACCCCAAATCTAACCCAAAATCTAAACCCCAAATATAAACCTAACCTCAAATCTAAACCTAAAATCTAAACCTAACCCCAAATCTAAACCTAACCCCAAATCTAAACCTAAAATCTAAACCTAACCCCAAATCTAAACCTAAAATCTAAACCTAACCCCAAATCTAAACCTAACCCCAAATCTAAACCTAAAATCTAAACCTAACCCCAAATCTAAACCTAACCCCAAATCTAATCCTAACCCCAAATCTAAACCTAAAATCTAAACCTAACCCCAAATCTAAACCTAAAATCTAAACCTAACCCCAAATCTAAACCTAACCCCAAATCTAAACCTAAAATCTAAACCTAACCCCAAATCTAAACCTAACCCCAAATCTAAACCTAACCCCAAATCTAAACCTAAAATCTAAACCTAACCCCAAATCTAAACCTAAAATCTAAACCTAACCCCAAATATAAACCTAAAATCTAAACCTAACCCCAAATCTAAACCAAAAATCTAAACCTAAACCCAAATCTAAACCTAAAATCTAAACCTAACCCCAAATCTAAACCTAACCCCAAATCTAAACCTAACCCCAAATCTAAACCTAAAATCTAAACCTAACCCCAAATCTAAACCTAAAATCTAAACCTAACCCCAAATCTAAACCTAACCCCAAATCTAAACCTAAAATCTAAACCTAACCCCAAATCTAAACCTAAAATCTAAACCTAACACCAAATCTAAACCTAACCCCAAATCTAAACCTAACCCCAAATCTAAACCTAACCCCAAATCTAAGCCCAAATCTAAACCTAAAATCTAAACCTAACCCCAAATCTAAACCTAAAATCTAAACCTAACCCCAAATCTAAACCTAAAATCTAAGCCTAACCCCAAATCTAAACCTAAAATCTAAACCTAAACCCAAATCTAAACCTAAAATCTAAACCTAAACCCAAATCTAAACCTAACCCCAAATCTAAACCTAAAATCTAAACCTAACCCCAAATCTAAACCTAAAATCTAAACCTAACCCCAAATCTAAACCTAACCCCAAATCTAAACCTAAAATCTAAACCTAACCCCAAATCTAAACCTAAAATCTAAACCTAACCCCAAATCTAAACCTAAAATTTAAGCCTAAACCCAAATCTAAACCTAAAATCTAAACCTAACCCCAAATCTAAACCTAACCTCAAATCTAAACCAAAAATCTAAACCTAACCCCAAATCTAAACCTAAAATCTAAACCTAACCCCAAATCTAAACCTAAAATCTAAACCTAACCTAAAATCTAAACCTAACCCCAAATCTAAACCTAAAATCTAAACCTAAAATCTAAACCTAACCCCAAATCTAAACCTAACCCCAAATCTAAACCGAAAATCTAAACCTAACCCCAAATCTAAACCTAAAATCTAAACCTAACCCCAAATCTAAACCTAACCCCAAATCTAAACCAAAAATCTAAACCTAACCCCAAATGTAAACCTAAAATCTAAACCTAACACCAAATCTAAACCTAACCCCAAATCTAAACCTAACCCCAAATCTAAACCTAACCCCAAATCTAAGCCCAAATCTAAACCTAAAATCTAAACCTAATCCCAAATCTAAACATAAAATCTAAACCTAACCCCAAATCTAAACCTAAAATCTAAACCTAACACCAAATCTAAACCTAAAATCTAAACCTAACCCCAAATCTAAACCTAACCCCAAATCTAAGCCCAAATCTAAACCTAAAATCTAAACCTAACCCCAAATCTAAACCTAAAATCTAAACCTAACCCCAAATCTAAACCTAACCCCAAATCTAAACCTAAAATCTAAACCTAACACCAAATCTAAACCGAAAATCTAAACCTAACCCCAAATCTAAACCTAAAATCTAAACCTAACCCCAAATCTAAACCTAACCTAAAATCTAAACCTAACCCCAAATCTAAACCTAAAATCTAAACCTAACCCGAAATCTAAACCTAAAATCTAAACCTAACCCCAAATCTATACCTAAAATCTAAACCTAAAATCTAAACCTAACCCCAAATCTAAACCTAACCCCAAATCTAAACCTAAAATCTAAACCTAACCCCAAATCTAAACCTAAAATCTAAACCTAACCCCAAATCTAAACCAAAAATGTAAACCTAACCCCAAATCTAAACCTAAAATCTAAACCTAACCCCAAATCTAAACCTAAAATCTAAACCTAACCCCAAATCTAAACCTAACCCCAAATCTAAACCTAAAATCTAAACCTAACCCCAAATCTAAACCTAACCCCAAATCTAAACCTAACCCCAAATCTAAACCTAAAATCTAAACCTAACCCCAAATCTAAACCTAAAATCTAAACCTAACCCCAAATATAAACCTAAAATCTAAACCTAACCCCAAATCTAAACCAAAAATCTAAACCTAAACCCAAATCTAAACCTAAAATCTAAACCTAACCCCAAATCTAAACCTAACCCCAAATCTAAACCTAACCCCAAATCTAAACCTAAAATCTAAACCTAACCCCAAATCTAAACCTAAAATCTAAACCTAACCCCAAATCTAAACCTAACCCCAAATCTAAACCTAAAATCTAAACCTAACCCCAAATCTAAACCTAAAATCTAAACCTAACACCAAATCTAAACCTAACCCCAAATCTAAACCTAACCCCAAATCTAAACCTAACCCCAAATCTAAGCCCAAATCTAAACCTAAAATCTAAACCTAATCCCAAATCTAAACATAAAATCTAAACCTAACCCCAAATCTAAACCTAAAATCTAAACCTAACACCAAATCTAAACCTAAAATCTAAACCTAACCCCAAATCTAAACCTAACCCCAAATCTAAGCCCAAATCTAAACCTAAAATCTAAACCTAACCCCAAATCTAAACCTAAAATCTAAACCTAACCCCAAATCTAAACCTAAAATCTAAGCCTAACCCCAAATCTAAACCTAAAATCTAAACCTAAACCCAAATCTAAACCTAAAATCTAAACCTAAACCCAAATCTAAACCTAACCCCAAATCTAAACCTAAAATCTAAACCTAACCCCAAATCTAAACCTAAAATCTAAACCTAACCCCAAATCTAAACCTAACCCCAAATCTAAACCTAAAATCTAAACCTAACCCCAAATCTAAACCTAAAATCTAAACCTAACCCCAAATCTAAACCTAAAATTTAAGCCTAAACCCAAATCTAAACCTAAAATCTAAACCTAACCCCAAATCTAAACCTAACCTCAAATCTAAACCAAAAATCTAAACCTAACCCCAAATCTAAACCTAAAATCTAAACCTAACCCCAAATCTAAACCTAAAATCTAAACCTAACCTAAAATCTAAACCTAACCCCAAATCTAAACCTAAAATCTAAACCTAAAATCTAAACCTAACCCCAAATCTAAACCTAAAATCTAAACCTAACCCCAAATCTAAACCGAAAATCTAAACCTAACCCCAAATCTAAACCTAAAATCTAAACCTAACCCCAAATCTAAACCTAACCCCAAATCTAAACCAAAAATCTAAACCTAACCCCAAATGTAAACCTAAAATCTAAACCTAAAATCTAAACCTAACCTAAAATCTAAACCTAACCCCAAATCTAAACCTAAAATCTAAACCTAACCCCAAATCTAAACCTAACCCCAAATCTAAACCTAAAATCTAAACCTAACACCAAATCTAAACCGAAAATCTAAACCTAACCCCAAATCTAAACCTAAAATCTAAACCTAACCCCAAATCTAAACCTAACCTAAAATCTAAACCTAACCCCAAATCTAAACCTAAAATCTAAACCTAACCCGAAATCTAAACCTAAAATCTAAACCTAACCCCAAATCTAAACCTAAAATCTAAGCCTAACCTCAAATCTAAACCTAAAATCTAAACCTAAACCCAAATCTAAACCTAAAATCTAAACCTAAACCCAAATCTAAACCTAACCCCAAATCTAAACCTAAAATCTAAACCTAACCCCAAATCTAAACCTAAAATCTAAACCTAACCCCAAATCTAAACCTAACCCCAGATCTAAACCTAAAATCTAAACCTAACCCCAAATCTAAACCTAAAATCTAAACCTAACCCCAAATCTAAACCTAAAATTTAAGCCTAAACCCAAATCTAAACCTAAAATCTAAACCTAACCCCAAATCTAAACCTAACCTCAAATCTAAACCAAAAATCTAAACCTAACCCCAAATCTAAACCTAAAATCTAAACCTAACCCCAAATCTAAACCTAAAATCTAAACCTAACCTAAAATCTAAACCTAACCCCAAATCTAAACCTAAAATCTAAACCTAAAATCTAAACCTAACCCCAAATCTAAACCTAAAATCTAAACCTAACCCCAAATCTAAACCGAAAATCTAAACCTAACCCCAAATCTAAACCTAAAATCTAAACCTAACCCCAAATCTAAACCTAACCCCAAATCTAAACCAAAAATCTAAACCTAACCCCAAATGTAAACCTAAAATCTAAACCTAAAATCTAAACCTAACCTAAAATCTAAACCTAACCCCAAATCTAAACCTAAAATCTAAACCTAACCCCAAATCTAAACCTAACCCCAAATCTAAACCTAAAATCTAAACCTAACACCAAATCTAAACCGAAAATCTAAACCTAACCCCAAATCTAAACCTAAAATCTAAACCTAACCCCAAATCTAAACCTAACCTAAAATCTAAACCTAACCCCAAATCTAAACCTAAAATCTAAACCTAACCCGAAATCTAAACCTAAAATCTAAACCTAACCCCAAATCTATACCTAAAATCTAAACCTAAAATCTAAACCTAACCCCAAATCTAAACCTAACCCCAAATCTAAACCTAAAATCTAAACCTAACCCCAAATCTAAACCTAAAATCTAAACCTAACCCCAAATCTAAACCAAAAATCTAAACCTAACCCCAAATCTAAACCTAAAATCTAAACCTAACCCCAATCTAAACCTAAAATCTAAACCTAACCCCAAATCTAAACCTAACCCCAAATCTAAACCTAAAATCTAAACCTAACCCCAAATCTAAACCTAACCCCAAATCTAAACCTAACCCCAAATCTAAACCTAAAATCTAAACCTAACCCCAAATCTAAACCTAAAATCTAAACCTAACCCCAAATATAAACCTAAAATCTAAACCTAACCCCAAATCTAAACCAAAAATCTAAACCTAAACCCAAATCTAAACCTAAAATCTAAACCTAACCCCAAATCTAAACCTAACCCCAAATCTAAACCTAACCCCAAATCTAAACCTAAAATCTAAACCTAACCCCAAATCTAAACCTAAAATCTAAACCTAACCCCAAATCTAAACCTAACCCCATATCTAAACCTAAAATCTAAACCTAACCCCAAATCTAAACCTAAAATCTAAACCTAACACCAAATCTAAACCTAACCCCAAATCTAAACCTAACCCCAAATCTAAACCTAACCCCAAATCTAAGCCCAAATCTAAACCTAAAATCTAAACCTAATCCCAAATCTAAACATAAAATCTAAACCTAACCCCAAATCTAAACCTAAAATCTAAACCTAACACCAAATCTAAACCTAAAATCTAAACCTAACCCCAAATCTAAACCTAACCCCAAATCTAAGCCCAAATCTAAACCTAAAATCTAAACCTAACCCCAAATCTAAACCTAAAATCTAAACCTAACCCCAAATCTAAACCTAAAATCTAAGCCTAACCCCAAATCTAAACCTAAAATCTAAACCTAAACCCAAATCTAAACCTAAAATCTAAACCTAAACCCAAATCTAAACCTAACCCCAAATCTAAACCTAAAATCTAAACCTAACCCCAAATCTAAACCTAAAATCTAAACCTAACACCAAATCTAAACCTAACCCCAAATCTAAACCTAAAATCTAAACCTAACCCCAAATCTAAACCTAAAATCTAAACCTAACCCCAAATCTAAACCTAAAATTTAAGCCTAAACCCAAATCTAAACCTAAAATCTAAACCAAACCCCAAATCTAAACCTAACCTCAAATCTAAACCAAAAATCTAAACCTAACCCCAAATCTAAACCTAAAATCTAAACCTAACCCCAAATCTAAACCTAAAATCTAAACCTAACCTAAAATCTAAACCTAACCCCAAATCTAAACCTAAAATCTAAACCTAAAATCTAAACCTAACCCCAAATCTAAACCTAAAATCTAAACCTAACCCCAAATCTAAACCGAAAATCTAAACCTAACCCCAAATCTAAACCTAAAATCTAAACCTAACCCCAAATCTAAACCAAAAATCTAAACCTAACCCCAAATGTAAACCTAAAATCTAAACCTAAAATCTAAACCTAACCTAAAATCTAAACCTAACCCCAAATCTAAACCTAAAATCTAAACCTAACCCCAAATCTAAACCTAACCCCAAATCTAAGCCCAAATCTAAACCTAAAATCTAAACCTAACCCCAAATCTAAACCTAAAATCTAAACCTAACCCCAAATCTAAACCTAAAATCTAAACCTAACCCCAAATCTAAACCTAACCCCAAATCTAAACCTAAAATCTAAACCTAACACCAAATCTAAACCGAAAATCTAAACCTAACCCCAAATCTAAACCTAAAATCTAAACCTAACCCCAAATCTAAACCTAACCTAAAATCTAAACCTAACCCCAAATCTAAACCTAAAATCTAAACCTAACCCGAAATCTAAACCTAAAATCTAAACCTAACCCCAAATCTATACCTAAAATCTAAACCTAAAATCTAAACCTAACCCCAAATCTAAACCTAACCCCAAATCTAAACCTAACCCCAAATCTAAACCTAAAATCTAAACCTAACCCCAAATCTAAACCTAAAATCTAAACCTAACCCCAAATCTAAACCAAAAATGTAAACCTAACCCCAAATCTAAACCTAAAATCTAAACCTAACCCCAAATCTAAACCTAAAATCTAAACCTAACCCCAAATCTAAACCTAACCCCAAATCTAAACCTAAAATCTAAACCTAACCCCAAATCTAAACCTAACCCCAAATCTAAACCTAACCCCAAATCTAAACCTAAAATCTAAACCTAACCCCAAATCTAAACCTAAAATCTAAACCTAACCCCAAATATAAACCTAAAATCTAAACCTAACCCCAAATCTAAACCAAAAATCTAAACCTAAACCCAAATCTAAACCTAAAATCTAAACCTAACCCCAAATCTAAACCTAACCCCAAATCTAAACCTAACCCCAAATCTAAACCTAAAATCTAAACCTAACCCCAAATCTAAACCTAAAATCTAAACCTAACCCCAAATCTAAACCTAACCCCAAATCTAAACCTAAAATCTAAACCTAACCCCAAATCTAAACCTAAAATCTAAACCTAACACCAAATCTAAACCTAACCCCAAATCTAAACCTAACCCCAAATCTAAACCTAACCCCAAATCTAAGCCCAAATCTAAACCTAAAATCTAAACCTAATCCCAAATCTAAACATAAAATCTAAACCTAACCCCAAATCTAAACCTAAAATCTAAACCTAACACCAAATCTAAACCTAAAATCTAAACCTAACCCCAAATCTAAACCTAACCCCAAATCTAAGCCCAAATCTAAACCTAAAATCTAAACCTAACCCCAAATCTAAACCTAAAATCTAAACCTAACCCCAAATCTAAACCTAAAATCTAAGCCTAACCCCAAATCTAAACCTAAAATCTAAACCTAAACCCAAATCTAAACCTAAAATCTAAACCTAAACCCAAATCTAAACCTAACCCCAAATCTAAACCTAAAATCTAAACCTAACCCCAAATCTAAACCTAAAATCTAAACCTAACCCCAAATCTAAACCTAACCCCAAATCTAAACCTAAAATCTAAACCTAACCCCAAATCTAAACCTAAAATCTAAACCTAACCCCAAATCTAAACCTAAAATTTAAGCCTAAACCCAAATCTAAACCTAAAATCTAAACCTAACCCCAAATCTAAACCTAACCTCAAATCTAAACCAAAAATCTAAACCTAACCCCAAATCTAAACCTAAAATCTAAACCTAACCCCAAATCTAAACCTAAAATCTAAACCTAACCTAAAATCTAAACCTAACCCCAAATCTAAACCTAAAATCTAAACCTAAAATCTAAACCTAACCCCAAATCTAAACCTAAAATCTAAACCTAACCCCAAATCTAAACCGAAAATCTAAACCTAACCCCAAATCTAAACCTAAAATCTAAACCTAACCCCAAATCTAAACCTAACCCCAAATCTAAACCAAAAATCTAAACCTAACCCCAAATGTAAACCTAAAATCTAAACCTAAAATCTAAACCTAACCTAAAATCTAAACCTAACCCCAAATCTAAACCTAAAATCTAAACCTAACCCCAAATCTAAACCTAACCCCAAATCTAAACCTAAAATCTAAACCTAACACCAAATCTAAACCGAAAATCTAAACCTAACCCCAAATCTAAACCTAAAATCTAAACCTAACCCCAAATCTAAACCTAACCTAAAATCTAAACCTAACCCCAAATCTAAACCTAAAATCTAAACCTAACCCGAAATCTAAACCTAAAATCTAAACCTAACCCCAAATCTAAACCTAAAATCTAAGCCTAACCTCAAATCTAAACCTAAAATCTAAACCTAAACCCAAATCTAAACCTAAAATCTAAACCTAAACCCAAATCTAAACCTAACCCCAAATCTAAACCTAAAATCTAAACCTAACCCCAAATCTAAACCTAAAATCTAAACCTAACCCCAAATCTAAACCTAACCCCAGATCTAAACCTAAAATCTAAACCTAACCCCAAATCTAAACCTAAAATCTAAACCTAACCCCAAATCTAAACCTAAAATTTAAGCCTAAACCCAAATCTAAACCTAAAATCTAAACCTAACCCCAAATCTAAACCTAACCTCAAATCTAAACCAAAAATCTAAACCTAACCCCAAATCTAAACCTAAAATCTAAACCTAACCCCAAATCTAAACCTAAAATCTAAACCTAACCTAAAATCTAAACCTAACCCCAAATCTAAACCTAAAATCTAAACCTAAAATCTAAACCTAACCCCAAATCTAAACCTAAAATCTAAACCTAACCCCAAATCTAAACCGAAAATCTAAACCTAACCCCAAATCTAAACCTAAAATCTAAACCTAACCCCAAATCTAAACCTAACCCCAAATCTAAACCAAAAATCTAAACCTAACCCCAAATGTAAACCTAAAATCTAAACCTAAAATCTAAACCTAACCTAAAATCTAAACCTAACCCCAAATCTAAACCTAAAATCTAAACCTAACCCCAAATCTAAACCTAACCCCAAATCTAAACCTAAAATCTAAACCTAACACCAAATCTAAACCGAAAATCTAAACCTAACCCCAAATCTAAACCTAAAATCTAAACCTAACCCCAAATCTAAACCTAACCTAAAATCTAAACCTAACCCCAAATCTAAACCTAAAATCTAAACCTAACCCGAAATCTAAACCTAAAATCTAAACCTAACCCCAAATCTAAACCTAAAATCTAAACCTAAAATCTAAACCTAACCCCAAATCTAAACCTAACCCCAAATCTAAACCTAAAATCTAAACCTAACCCCAAATCTAAACCTAAAATCTAAACCTAACCCCAAATCTAAACCTAAAATCTAAACCTAACCCCAAATCTAAACCTAAAATCTAAACCTAACCCCAATCTAAACCTAAAATCTAAACCTAACCCCAAATCTAAACCTAACCCCAAATCTAAACCTAAAATCTAAACCTAACCCCAAATCTAAACCTAACCCCAAATCTAAACCTAACCCCAAATCTAAACCTAAAATCTAAACCTAACCCCAAATCTAAACTTAAATCTAAACCTAACCCCAAATATAAACCTAAAATCTAAACCTAACCCCAAATCTAAACCAAAAATCTAAACCTAAACCCAAATCTAAACCTAAAATCTAAACCTAACCCCAAATCTAAACCTAACCCCAAATCTAAACCTAACCCCAAATCTAAACCTAAAATCTAAACCTAACCCCAAATCTAAACCTAAAATCTAAACCTAACCCCAAATCTAAACCTAACCCCATATCTAAACCTAAAATCTAAACCTAACCCCAAATCTAAACCTAAAATCTAAACCTAACACCAAATCTAAACCTAACCCCAAATCTAAACCTAACCCCAAATCTAAACCTAACCCCAAATCTAAGCCCAAATCTAAACCTAAAATCTAAACCTAATCCCAAATCTAAACATAAAATCTAAACCTAACCCCAAATCTAAACCTAAAATCTAAACCTAACACCAAATCTAAACCTAAAATCTAAACCTAACCCCAAATCTAAACCTAACCCCAAATCTAAGCCCAAATCTAAACCTAAAATCTAAACCTAACCCCAAATCTAAACCTAAAATCTAAACCTAACCCCAAATCTAAACCTAAAATCTAAGCCTAACCCCAAATCTAAACCTAAAATCTAAACCTAAACCCAAATCTAAACCTAAAATCTAAACCTAAACCCAAATCTAAACCTAACCCCAAATCTAAACCTAAAATCTAAACCTAACCCCAAATCTAAACCTAAAATCTAAACCTAACACCAAATCTAAACCTAACCCCAAATCTAAACCTAAAATCTAAACCTAACCCCAAATCTAAACCTAAAATCTAAACCTAACCCCAAATCTAAACCTAAAATTTAAGCCTAAACCCAAATCTAAACCTAAAATCTAAACCAAACCCCAAATCTAAACCTAACCTCAAATCTAAACCAAAAATCTAAACCTAACCCCAAATCTAAACCTAAAATCTAAACCTAACCCCAAATCTAAACCTAAAATCTAAACCTAACCTAAAATCTAAACCTAACCCCAAATCTAAACCTAAAATCTAAACCTAAAATCTAAACCTAACCCCAAATCTAAACCTAAAATCTAAACCTAACCCCAAATCTAAACCGAAAATCTAAACCTAACCCCAAATCTAAACCTAAAATCTAAACCTAACCCCAAATCTAAACCTAACCCCAAATCTAAACCAAAAATCTAAACCTAACCCCAAATGTAAACCTAAAATCTAAACCTAAAATCTAAACCTAACCTAAAATCTAAACCTAACCCCAAATCTAAACCTAAAATCTAAACCTAACCCCAAATCTAAACCTAACCCCAAATCTAAACCTAAAATCTAAACCTAACACCAAATCTAAACCGAAAATCTAAACCTAACCCCAAATCTAAACCTAAAATCTAAACCTAACCCCAAATCTAAACCTAACCTAAAATCTAAACCTAACCCCAAATCTAAACCTAAAATCTAAACCTAACCCGAAATCTAAACCTAAAATCTAAACCTAACCCCAAATCTATACCTAAAATCTAAACCTAAAATCTAAACCTAACCCCAAATCTAAACCTAACCCCAAATCTAAACCTAAAATCTAAACCTAACCCCAAATCTAAACCTAAAATCTAAACCTAACCCCAAATCTAAACCAAAAATCTAAACCTAACTCCAAATCTAAACCTAAAATCTAAACCTAACCCCAAATCTAAACCGAAAATCTAAACCTAACCCCAAATCTAAACCGAAAATCTAAACCTAACACCAAATCTAAACCTAACCCCAAATCTAAACCTAACCCCAAATCTAACCCCAAATCTAAACCCCAAATCTAAACCTAACCTCAAATCTAAACCTAAAATCTAAACCTAACCCCAAATCTAAACCTAACCCCAAATCTAAACCTAAAATCTAAACCTAACCCCAAATCTAAACCTAAAATCTAAACCTAACCCCAAATCTAAACCTAACCCCAAATCTAAACCTAAAATCTAAACCTAACCCCAAATCTAAACCTAATCCCAAATCTAAACCTAACCCCAAATCTAAACCTAAAATCTAAACCTAACCCCAAATCTAAACCTATAATCTAAACCTAACCCCAAATCTAAACCAAAAATCTAAACCTAACACCAAATCTAAACCTAACCCCAAATCTAAACCTAACCCCAAATCTAACCCCAAATCTAAACCTAAAATCTAAACCAAACCCCAAATCTAAACCTAACCCCAAATCTAAACCTAAAATCTAAACCTAACCCCAAATCTAAACCTAAAATCTAAACCTAACACCAAATCTAAACCTAACCCCAAATCTAAACCTAACCCCAAATCTAAGCCCAAATATAAACTTAAAATCTAAACCTAATCCCAAATCTAAACCTAAAATCTAAACCTAACCCCAAATCTAAACCTAAAATCTAAACCTAACACCAAATCTGAACCTAACCCCAAATCTAAACCTAAAATCTAAACCTAACCCCAAATCTAAACCTAACCCCAACCCCTAACGCCAAATCTAAACCTAACCCCAAATCTAAACCTAACCCCAAATCTAAACCTAAAATCTAAACCTAACCCCAAATCTAAACCTAACCCCAAATCTAAACCTAACCCCAAATCTAAGCCCAAATCTAAACCTAAAATCTAAACCTAACCCCAAATCTAAACCTAAAATCTAAACTTAACACCAAATCTAAACCTAACCCCAAATCTAAACCTAACCCCTAACCCCAAATCTAAACCTAAAATCTAAACCTAAACCCAAATCTAAACCTAAAATCTAAACCTAAACCCAAATCTAAACCTAACCCCAAATCTAAACCTAAAATCTAAACCTAACCCCAAATCTAAACCTAAAATCTAAACCTAACCCCAAATCTAAACCTAACCCCAAATCTAAACCTAAAATCTAAACCTAACCCCAAATCTAAACCTAAAATCTAAACCTAACCCCAAATCTAAACCTAAAATTTAAGCCTAACCCCAAATCTAAACCTAAAATCTAAACCTAACCCCAAATCTAAACCTAACCTCAAATCTAAACCAAAAATCTAAACCTAACCCCAAATCTAAACCTAAAATCTAAACCTAACCCCAAATCTAAACCTAAAATCTAAACCTAACCTAAAATCTAAACCTAACCCCAAATCTAAACCTAAAATCTAAACCTAAAATCTAAACCTAACCCCAAATCTAAACCTAAAATCTAAACCTAACCCCAAATCTAAACCGAAAATCTAAACCTAACCCCAAATCTAAACCTAAAATCTAAACCTAACCCCAAATCTAAACCTAACCCCAAATCTAAACCAAAAATCTAAACCTAACCCCAAATCTAAACCTAAAATCTAAACCTAACCCCAAATCTAAACCTAACCCCAAATCTAAACCTAAAATCTAAACCTAACCCCAAATCTAAACCTAAAATCTAAACCTAAAATCTAAACCTAACCCCAAATCTAAACCTAACCCCAAATCTAAACCTAAAATCTAAACCTAACCCCAAATCTAAACCTAACCCCAAATCTAAACCTAAAATCTAAACCTAACACCAAATCTAAACCGAAAATCTAAACCTAACCCCAAATCTAAACCTAAAATCTAAACCTAACCCCAAATCTAAACCTAACCTAAAATCTAAACCTAACCCCAAATCTAAACCTAAAATCTAAACCTAACCCGAAATCTAAACCTAAAATCTAAACCTAACCCCAAATCTAAACCTAAAATCTAAACCTAAAATCTAAACCTAACCCCAAATCTAAACCTAACCCCAAATCTAAACCTAAAATCTAAACCTAACCCCAAATCTAAACCTAAAATCTAAACCTAACCCCAAATCTAAACCAAAAATCTAAACCTAACTCCAAATCTAAACCTAAAATCAAAACCTAACCCCAAATCTAAACCGAAAATCTAAACCTAACCCCAAATCTAAACCGAAAATCTAAACCTAACACCAAATCTAAACCTAATCCCAAATCTAAACCTAACCCCAAATCTAACCCCAAATCTAAACCCCAAATCTAAACCTAACCCCAAATCTAAACCTAACCCCAAATCTAAACCTAAAATCTAAACCTAACCCCAAATCTAAACCTAAAATCTAAACCTAACCCCAAATATAAACCTAAAATCTAAACCTAACCCCAAATCTAAACCAAAAATCTAAACCTAAACCCAAATCTAAACCTAAAATCTAAACCTAACCCCAAATCTAAACCTAACCCCAAATCTAAACCTAACCCCAAATCTAAACCTAAAATCTAAACCTAACCCCAAATCTAAACCTAAAATCTAAACCTAACCCCAAATCTAAACCTAACCCCAAATCTAAACCTAAAATCTAAACCTAACCCCAAATCTAAACCTAAAATCTAAACCTAACACCAAATCTAAACCTAACCCCAAATCTAAACCTAACCCCAAATCTAAACCTAACCCCAAATCTAAGCCAAAATCTAAACCTAAAATCTAAACCTAATCCCAAATCTAAACATAAAATCTAAACCTAACCCCAAATCTAAACCTAAAATCTAAACCTAACACCAAATCTAAACCTAAAATCTAAACCTAACCCCAAATCTAAACCTAACCCCAAATCTAAGCCCAAATCTAAACCTAAAATCTAAACCTAACCCCAAATCTAAACCTAAAATCTAAACCTAACCCCAAATCTAAACCTAAAATCTAAGCCTAACCCCAAATCTAAACCTAAAATCTAAACCTAAACCCAAATCTAAACCTAAAATCTAAACCTAAACCCAAATCTAAACCTAACCCCAAATCTAAACCTAAAATCTAAACCTAACCCCAAATCTAAACCTAAAATCTAAACCTAACCCCAAATCTAAACCTAACCCCAAATCTAAACCTAAAATCTAAACCTAACCCCAAATCTAAACCTAAAATCTAAACCTAACCCCAAATCTAAACCTAAAATTTAAGCCTAAACCCAAATCTAAACCTAAAATCTAAACCTAACCCCAAATCTAAACCTAACCTCAAATCTAAACCAAAAATCTAAACCTAACCCCAAATCTAAACCTAAAATCTAAACCTAACCCCAAATCTAAACCTAAAATCTAAACCTAACCTAAAATCTAAACCTAACCCCAAATCTAAACCTAAAATCTAAACCTAAAATCTAAACCTAACCCCAAATCTAAACCTAAAATCTAAACCTAACCCCAAATCTAAACCGAAAATCTAAACCTAACCCCAAATCTAAACCTAAAATCTAAACCTAACCCCAAATCTAAACCTAACCCCAAATCTAAACCAAAAATCTAAACCTAACCCCAAATGTAAACCTAAAATCTAAACCTAAAATCTAAACCTAACCTAAAATCTAAACCTAACCCCAAATCTAAACCTAAAATCTAAACCTAACCCCAAATCTAAACCTAACCCCAAATCTAAACCTAAAATCTAAACCTAACACCAAATCTAAACCGAAAATCTAAACCTAACCCCAAATCTAAACCTAAAATCTAAACCTAACCCCAAATCTAAACCTAACCTAAAATCTAAACCTAACCCCAAATCTAAACCTAAAATCTAAACCTAACCCGAAATCTAAACCTAAAATCTAAACCTAACCCCAAATCTAAACCTAAAATCTAAGCCTAACCTCAAATCTAAACCTAAAATCTAAACCTAAACCCAAATCTAAACCTAAAATCTAAACCTAAACCCAAATCTAAACCTAACCCCAAATCTAAACCTAAAATCTAAACCTAACCCCAAATCTAAACCTAAAATCTAAACCTAACCCCAAATCTAAACCTAACCCCAGATCTAAACCTAAAATCTAAACCTAACCCCAAATCTAAACCTAAAATCTAAACCTAACCCCAAATCTAAACCTAAAATTTAAGCCTAAACCCAAATCTAAACCTAAAATCTAAACCTAACCCCAAATCTAAACCTAACCTCAAATCTAAACCAAAAATCTAAACCTAACCCCAAATCTAAACCTAAAATCTAAACCTAACCCCAAATCTAAACCTAAAATCTAAACCTAACCTAAAATCTAAACCTAACCCCAAATCTAAACCTAAAATCTAAACCTAAAATCTAAACCTAACCCCAAATCTAAACCTAAAATCTAAACCTAACCCCAAATCTAAACCGAAAATCTAAACCTAACCCCAAATCTAAACCTAAAATCTAAACCTAACCCCAAATCTAAACCTAACCCCAAATCTAAACCAAAAATCTAAACCTAACCCCAAATGTAAACCTAAAATCTAAACCTAAAATCTAAACCTAACCTAAAATCTAAACCTAACCCCAAATCTAAACCTAAAATCTAAACCTAACCCCAAATCTAAACCTAACCCCAAATCTAAACCTAAAATCTAAACCTAACACCAAATCTAAACCGAAAATCTAAACCTAACCCCAAATCTAAACCTAAAATCTAAACCTAACCCCAAATCTAAACCTAACCTAAAATCTAAACCTAACCCCAAATCTAAACCTAAAATCTAAACCTAACCCGAAATCTAAACCTAAAATCTAAACCTAACCCCAAATCTATACCTAAAATCTAAACCTAAAATCTAAACCTAACCCCAAATCTAAACCTAACCCCAAATCTAAACCTAAAATCTAAACCTAACCCCAAATCTAAACCTAAAATCTAAACCTAACCCCAAATCTAAACCAAAAATCTAAACCTAACCCCAAATCTAAACCTAAAATCTAAACCTAACCCCAAATCTAAACCTAAAATCTAAACCTAACCCCAAATCTAAACCTAACCCCAAATCTAAACCTAAAATCTAAACCTAACCCCAAATCTAAACCTAACCCCAAATCTAAACCTAACCCCAAATCTAAACCTAAAATCTAAACCTAACCCCAAATCTAAACCTAAAATCTAAACCTAACCCCAAATATAAACCTAAAATCTAAACCTAACCCCAAATCTAAACCAAAAATCTAAACCTAAACCCAAATCTAAACCTAAAATCTAAACCTAACCCCAAATCTAAACCTAACCCCAAATCTAAACCTAACCCCAAATCTAAACCTAAAATCTAAACCTAACCCCAAATCTAAACCTAAAATCTAAACCTAACCCCAAATCTAAACCTAACCCCATATCTAAACCTAAAATCTAAACCTAACCCCAAATCTAAACCTAAAATCTAAACCTAACACCAAATCTAAACCTAACCCCAAATCTAAACCTAACCCCAAATCTAAACCTAACCCCAAATCTAAGCCCAAATCTAAACCTAAAATCTAAACCTAATCCCAAATCTAAACATAAAATCTAAACCTAACCCCAAATCTAAACCTAAAATCTAAACCTAACACCAAATCTAAACCTAAAATCTAAACCTAACCCCAAATCTAAACCTAACCCCAAATCTAAGCCCAAATCTAAACCTAAAATCTAAACCTAACCCCAAATCTAAACCTAAAATCTAAACCTAACCCCAAATCTAAACCTAAAATCTAAGCCTAACCCCAAATCTAAACCTAAAATCTAAACCTAAACCCAAATCTAAACCTAAAATCTAAACCTAAACCCAAATCTAAACCTAACCCCAAATCTAAACCTAAAATCTAAACCTAACCCCAAATCTAAACCTAAAATCTAAACCTAACACCAAATCTAAACCTAACCCCAAATCTAAACCTAAAATCTAAACCTAACCCCAAATCTAAACCTAAAATCTAAACCTAACCCCAAATCTAAACCTAAAATTTAAGCCTAAACCCAAATCTAAACCTAAAATCTAAACCAAACCCCAAATCTAAACCTAACCTCAAATCTAAACCAAAAATCTAAACCTAACCCCAAATCTAAACCTAAAATCTAAACCTAACCCCAAATCTAAACCTAAAATCTAAACCTAACCTAAAATCTAAACCTAACCCCAAATCTAAACCTAAAATCTAAACCTAAAATCTAAACCTAACCCCAAATCTAAACCTAAAATCTAAACCTAACCCCAAATCTAAACCGAAAATCTAAACCTAACCCCAAATCTAAACCTAAAATCTAAACCTAACCCCAAATCTAAACCTAACCCCAAATCTAAACCAAAAATCTAAACCTAACCCCAAATGTAAACCTAAAATCTAAACCTAAAATCTAAACCTAACCTAAAATCTAAACCTAACCCCAAATCTAAACCTAAAATCTAAACCTAACCCCAAATCTAAACCTAACCCCAAATCTAAACCTAAAATCTAAACCTAACACCAAATCTAAACCGAAAATCTAAACCTAACCCCAAATCTAAACCTAAAATCTAAACCTAACCCCAAATCTAAACCTAACCTAAAATCTAAACCTAACCCCAAATCTAAACCTAAAATCTAAACCTAACCCGAAATCTAAACCTAAAATCTAAACCTAACCCCAAATCTATACCTAAAATCTAAACCTAAAATCTAAACCTAACCCCAAATCTAAACCTAACCCCAAATCTAAACCTAAAATCTAAACCTAACCCCAAATCTAAACCTAAAATCTAAACCTAACCCCAAATCTAAACCAAAAATCTAAACCTAACTCCAAATCTAAACCTAAAATCTAAACCTAACCCCAAATCTAAACCGAAAATCTAAACCTAACCCCAAATCTAAACCGAAAATCTAAACCTAACACCAAATCTAAACCTAACCCCAAATCTAAACCTAACCCCAAATCTAACCCCAAATCTAAACCCCAAATCTAAACCTAACCTCAAATCTAAACCTAAAATCTAAACCTAACCCCAAATCTAAACCTAACCCCAAATCTAAACCTAAAATCTAAACCTAACCCCAAATCTAAACCTAAAATCTAAACCTAACCCCAAATCTAAACCTAACCCCAAATCTAAACCTAAAATCTAAACCTAACCCCAAATCTAAACCTAATCCCAAATCTAAACCTAACCCCAAATCTAAACCTAAAATCTAAACCTAACCCCAAATCTAAACCTATAATCTAAACCTAACCCCAAATCTAAACCAAAAATCTAAACCTAACACCAAATCTAAACCTAACCCCAAATCTAAACCTAACCCCAAATCTAACCCCAAATCTAAACCTAAAATCTAAACCAAACCCCAAATCTAAACCTAACCCCAAATCTAAACCTAAAATCTAAACCTAACCCCAAATCTAAACCTAAAATCTAAACCTAACACCAAATCTAAACCTAACCCCAAATCTAAACCTAACCCCAAATCTAAGCCCAAATATAAACTTAAAATCTAAACCTAATCCCAAATCTAAACCTAAAATCTAAACCTAACCCCAAATCTAAACCTAAAATCTAAACCTAACACCAAATCTGAACCTAACCCCAAATCTAAACCTAAAATCTAAACCTAACCCCAAATCTAAACCTAACCCCAACCCCTAACCCCAAATCTAAACCTAACCCCAAATCTAAACCTAACCCCAAATCTAAACCTAAAATCTAAACCTAACCCCAAATCTAAACCTAACCCCAAATCTAAACCTAACCCCAAATCTAAGCCCAAATCTAAACCTAAAATCTAAACCTAACCCCAAATCTAAACCTAAAATCTAAACTTAACACCAAATCTAAACCTAACCCCAAATCTAAACCTAACCCCTAACCCCAAATCTAAACCTAAAATCTAAACCTAAACCCAAATCTAAACCTAAAATCTAAACCTAAACCCAAATCTAAACCTAACCCCAAATCTAAACCTAAAATCTAAACCTAACCCCAAATCTAAACCTAAAATCTAAACCTAACCCCAAATCTAAACCTAACCCCAAATCTAAACCTAAAATCTAAACCTAACCCCAAATCTAAACCTAAAATCTAAACCTAACCCCAAATCTAAACCTAAAATTTAAGCCTAACCCCAAATCTAAACCTAAAATCTAAACCTAACCCCAAATCTAAACCTAACCTCAAATCTAAATCAAAAATCTAAACCTAACCCCAAATCTAAACCTAAAATCTAAACCTAACCCCAAATCTAAACCTAAAATCTAAACCTAACCTAAAATCTAAACCTAACCCCAAATCTAAACCTAAAATCTAAACCTAAAATCTAAACCTAACCCCAAATCTAAACCTAAAATCTAAACCTAACCCCAAATCTAAACCGAAAATCTAAACCTAACCCCAAATCTAAACCTAAAATCTAAACCTAACCCCAAATCTAAACCTAACCCCAAATCTAAACCAAAAATCTAAACCTAACCCCAAATCTAAACCTAAAATCTAAACCTAACCCCAAATCTAAACCTAACCCCAAATCTAAACCAAAAATCTAAACCTAACCCCAAATGTAAACCTAAAATCTAAACCTAAAATCTAAACCTAACCTAAAATCTAAACCTAACCCCAAATCTAAACCTAAAATCTAAACCTAACCCCAAATCTAAACCTAACCCCAAATCTAAACCGAAAATCTAAACCTAACACCAAATCTAAACCGAAAATCTAAACCTAACCCCAAATCTAAACCTAAAATCTAAACCTAACCCCAAATCTAAACCTAACCTAAAATCTAAACCTAACCCCAAATCTAAACCTAAAATCTAAACCTAACCCGAAATCTAAACCTAAAATCTAAACCTAACCCCAAATCTATACCTAAAATCTAAACCTAAAATCTAAACCTGACCCCAAATCTAAACCTAACCCCAAATCTAAACCTAAAATCTAAACCTAACCCCAAATCTAAACCTAAAATCTAAACCTAACCCCAAATCTAAACCAAAAATCTAAACCTAACTCCAAATCTAAACCTAAAATCAAAACCTAACCCCAAATCTAAACCGAAAATCTAAACCTAACCCCAAATCTAAACCGAAAATCTAAACCTAACACCAAATCTAAACCTAATCCCAAATCTAAACCTAACCCCAAATCTAACCCCAAATCTAAACCCCAAATCTAAACCTAACCTCAAATCTAAACCTAAAATCTAAACCTAACCCCAAATCTAAACCTAAAATCTATACCTAACCCCAAATCTAAACCTAATCCCAAATCTAAACCTAACCCCAAATCTAACCCCAAATCTAAACCCCAAATCTAAACCTAACCCCAAATCTAAACCTAAAATCTAAACCTAACCCCAAATCTAAACCTAAAATCTAAACCTAACCCCAAATCTAAACCTAACCCCAAATCTAAACCTAAAATCTAAACCTAACCCCAAATCTAAACCTAACCCCAAATCTAAACCTAACCCCAAATCTAAACCTAAAATCTAAACCTAACCCCAAATCTAAACCTATAATCTAAACCTAACCTTAAATCTAAACCAAAAATCTAAACCTAACACCAAATCTAAACCTAACCCCAAATCTAAACCTAACCCCAAATCTAACCCCAAATCTAAACCTAAAATCTAAACCTAACCTCAAATCTAAACCTAAAATCTAAACCAAACCCCAAATCTAAACCTAACCCCAAATCTAAACCTAAAATCTAAACCTAACCCCAAATCTAAACCTAAAATCTAAACCTAACACCAAATCTAAACCTAACCCCAAATCTAAACCTAACCCCAAATCTAAGCCCAAATCTAAACTTAAAATCTAAACCTAATCCCAAATCTAAACCTAAAATCTAAACCTAACCCCAAATCTAAACCTAACCCCAACCCCTAACCCCAAATCTAAACCTAACCCCAAATCTAAACCTAACCCCAAATCTAAACCTAAAATCTAAACCTAACCCCAAATCTAAACCTAACCCCAAATCTAAACCTAACCCCAAATCTAAACCTAACCCCAAATCTAAGCCCAAATCTAAACCTAAAATCTAAACCTAACCCCAAATCTAAACCTAAAATCTAAACCTAACACCAAATCTAAACCTAACCCCAAATCTAAACGTAACCCCAAATCTAAGCCCAAATCTAAACCTAAAATCTAAACCTAATCCCAAATCTAAACCTAAAATCTAAACCTAACCCCAAATCTAAACCTAAAATCTAAACCTAACACCAAATCTGAACCTAACCCCAAATCTAAACCTAAAATCTAAACCTAACCCCAAATCTAAACCTAACCCCAACCCCTAACCCCAAATCTAAACCTAACCCCAAATATAAACCTAACCCCAAATCTAAACCTAAAATCTAAACCTAACCCCAAATCTAAACCTAACCACAAATCTAAACCTAACCACAAATCTAAGCCCAAATCTAAACCTAAAATCTAAACCTAACCCCAAATCTAAACCTAAAATCTAAACCTAACCCCAAATCTAAACCTAAAATCTAAACCTAACACTAAATCTAAACCTAACCCCAAATCTAAACCTAACCCCAAATCTAACCCCAAATCTAAACCTAACCCCAAATCTAAACCTAAAATCTAAACCTAACCCCAAATCTAAACCTAAAATCTAAACATAAAATCTAAACCTAACCCCAAATCTAAACCTAAAATCTAAACCTAACCCCAAATCTAAACCGAAAATCTAAACCTAACCCCAAATCTAAACCTAAAATCTAAAGCTAACCCCAAATCTAAACCTAACCCCAAATCTAAACCTAAAATCTAAACCTAACCCCAAATCTAAACCTAAAATCTAAACCTAACCTAAAATCTAAACCTAACCCCAAATCTAAACCTAAAATCTAAACCTAACCCCAAATCTAAACCTAAAATCTAAACCTAACCCCAAATCTAAACCTAAAATCTAAACCTAACCTAAAATCTAAACCTAACCCCAAATCTAAACCTAAAATCTAAACCTAACCCCAAATCTAAACCGAAAATCTAAACCTAACCCCAAATCTAAACCTAAAATCTAAACCTAACCCCAAATCTAAACCTAACCCCAAATCTAAACCTAAAATCTAAACCTAACACCAAATCTAAACTGAAAATCTAAACCTAACCCCAAATCTAAACCTAAAATCTAAACCTAACCCCAAATCTAAACCTAACCTAAAATCTAAACCTAACCCCAAATCTAAACCTAAAATCAAAACCTAACCCGAAATCTAAAACTAAAATCTAAACCTAACCCCAAATCTAAACCTAAAATCTAAACCTAAAATCTAAACCTAACCCCAAATCTAAACCTAACCCCCAATCTAAACCTAAAATCTAAACCTAACCCCAAATCTAAACCTAAAATCTAAACCTAACCCCAAATCTAAACCAAAAATCTAAACCTAACCCCAAATCTAAACCTAAAATCTAAACCTAACCCCAAATCTAAACCGAAAATCTAAACCTAACCCCAAATCTAAACCGAAAATCTCAACCTAACACCAAATCTAAACCTAACCCCAAATCTAAACCTAACCCCAAATCTAACCCAAAATCTAAACCCCAAATCTAAACCGAACCTCAAATCTAAACCTAAAATCTAAACCTAACCCCAAATCTAAACCTAACCCCAAATCTAAACCTAAAATCTAAACCTAACCCCAAATCTAAACCTAAAATCTAAACCTAACCCCAAATCTAAACCTAACCCCAAATCTAAACCTAAAATCTAAACCTAACCCCAAATCTAAACCTAACCCCAAATCTAAACCTAACCCCAAATCTAAACCTAAAATCTAAACCTAACCCCAAATCTAAACCTAAAATCTAAACCTAACACCAAATCTAAACCTAAAATCTAAACCTAACCCCAAATCTAAACCAAAAATCTAAACCTAACCCCAAATCTAAACCTAAAATCTAAACCTAACCCCAAATCTAAACCTAACCCCAAATCTAAACCTAAAATCTAAACCTAACCCCAAATCTAAACCTAAAATCTAAACCTAACCCCAAATCTAAACCAAAAATCTAAACCTAACCCCAAATCTAAACCTAAAATCTAAACCTAACCCCAAATCTAAATCGAAAATCTAAACCTAACCCCAAATCTAAACCTAACCGCAAATCTAAACCTAAAATCTAAACCTAACCCCAAATCTAAACTTAAAATCTAAACCTAACCCCAAATCTAAACCAAAAATCTAAACCTAACCCCAAATCTAAACCTAAAATCTAAACCTAACCCCAAATCTAAACCTAAAATCTAAACCTAACACCAAATCTAAACCTAACCCCAAATCTAAACCTAACCCCAAATCTAACCCCAAATCTAAACCTAACCCCAAATCTAAACCTAAAATCTAAACCTAACCCCAAATCTAAACCTAAAATCTAAACCTAACCCCAAATCTAAACCAAAAATCTAAACCTAACCCCAAATCTAAACCTAAAATCTAAACCTAAAATCTAAACCTAACCCCAAATCTAAACCTAACCCCAAATCTAAACCTAAAATCTAAACCTAACCCCAAATCTAAACCTAACCCCAAATCTAAACCTAAAATCTAAACCTAACACCAAATCTAAACCGAAAATCTAAACCTAACCCCAAATCTAAACCTAAAATCTAAACCTAACCCCAAATCTAAACCTAACCTAAAATCTAAACCTAACCCCAAATCTAAACCTAAAATCTAAACCTAACCCGAAATCTAAACCTAAAATCTAAACCTAACCCCAAATCTAAACCTAAAATCTAAACCTAAAATCTAAACCTAACCCCAAATCTAAACCTAACCCCAAATCTAAACGTAAAATCTAAACCTAACCCCAAATCTAAACCTAAAATCTAAACCTAACCCCAAATCTAAACCAAAAATCTAAACCTAACCCCAAATCTAAACCTAAAATCTAAACCTAACCCCAAATCTAAACCTAAAATCTAAACCTAACCCCAAATCTAAACCGAAAATCTCAACCTAACACCAAATCTAAACCTAACCCCAAATCTAAACCTAACCCCAAATCTAACCCAAAATCTAAACCCCAAATCTAAACCTAACCTCAAATCTAAACCTAAAATCTAAACCTAACCCCAAATCTAAACCTAACCCCAAATCTAAACCTAAAATCTAAACCTAACCCCAAATCTAAACCTAAAATCTAAACCTATCCCCAAATCTAAACCTAACCCCAAATCTAAACCTAAAATCTAAACCTAACCCCAAATCTAAACCTAACCCCAAATCTAAACCTAACCCCAAATCTAAACCTAAAATCTAAACCTAACCCCAAATCTAAACCTAAAATCTAAACCTAACACCAAATCTAAACCTAAAATCTAAACCTAACCCCAAATCTAAACCAAAAATCTAAACCTAACCCCAAATCTAAACCTAAAATCTAAACCTAACCCCAAATCTAAACCTAACCCCAAATCTAAACCTAACCCCAAATCTAAACCTAAAATCTAAACCAAACCCCAAATCTAAACCTAAAATCTAAACCTAACCCCAAATCTAAACCAAAAATCTAAACCTAACCCCAAATCTAAACCTAAAATCTAAACCTAACCCCAAATCTAAACCGAAAATCTAAACCTAACCCCAAATCTAAACCTAACCCCAAATCTAAACCTAAAATCTAAACCTAACCCCAAATCTAAACTTAAAATCTAAACCTAACCCCAAATCTAAACCAAAAATCTAAACCTAACCCCAAATCTAAACCTAAAATCTAAACCTAACCCCAAATCTAAACCGAAAATCTAAACCTAACCCCAAATCTAAACCGAAAATCTCAACCTAACACCAAATCTAAACCTAACCCCAAATCTAAACCTAACCCCAAATCTAACCCAAAATCTAAACCCCAAATCTAAACCTAACCTCAAATCTAAACCTAAAATCTAAACCTAACCCCAAATCTAAACCTAACCCCAAATCTAAACCTAAAATCTAAACCTAACCCCAAATCTAAACCTAAAATCTAAACCTAACCCCAAATCTAAACCTAACCCCAAATCTAAACCTAAAATCTAAACCTAACCCCAAATCTAAACCTAAAATCTAAACCTAAAATCTAAACCTAACCCCAAATCTAAACCTAACCCCCAATCTAAACCTAAAATCTAAACCTAACCCCAAATCTAAACCTAAAATCTAAACCTAACCCCAAATCTAAACCAAAAATCTAAACCTAACCCCAAATCTAAACCTAAAATCTAAACCTAACCCCAAATCTAAACCGAAAATCTAAACCTAACCCCAAATCTAAACCTAAAATCTCAACCTAACACCAAATCTAAACCTAACCCCAAATCTAAACCTAACCCCAAATCTAACCCAAAATCTAAACCCCAAATCTAAACCGAACCTCAAATCTAAACCTAAAATCTAAACCTAACCCCAAATCTAAACCTAACCCCAAATCTAAACCTAAAATCTAAACCTAACCCCAAATCTAAACCTAAAATCTAAACCTAACCCCAAATCTAAACCTAACCCCAAATCTAAACCTAAAATCTAAACCTAACCCCAAATCTAAACCTAACCCCAAATCTAAACCTAACCCCAAATCTAAACCTAAAATCTAAACCTAACCCCAAATCTAAACCTAAAATCTAAACCTAACACCAAATCTAAACCTAAAATCTAAACCTAACCCCAAATCTAAACCAAAAATCTAAACCTAACCCCAAATCTAAACCTAAAATCTAAACCTAACCCCAAATCTAAACCTAACCCCAAATCTAAACCTAAAATCTAAACCTAACCCCAAATCTAAACCTAAAATCTAAACCTAACCCCAAATCTAAACCAAAAATCTAAACCTAACCCCAAATCTAAACCTAAAATCTAAACCTAACCCCAAATCTAAATCGAAAATCTAAACCTAACCCCAAATCTAAACCTAACCGCAAATCTAAACCTAAAATCTAAACCTAACCCCAAATCTAAACTTAAAATCTAAACCTAACCCCAAATCTAAACCAAAAATCTAAACCTAACCCCAAATCTAAACCTAAAATCTAAACCTAACCCCAAATCTAAACCTAAAATCTAAACCTAACACCAAATCTAAACCTAACCCCAAATCTAAACCTAACCCCAAATCTAACCCCAAATCTAAACCTAACCCCAAATCTAAACCTAAAATCTAAACCTAACCCCAAATCTAAACCTAACCCCAAATCTAAACCTAACCCCAAATCTAAACCTAAAATCTAAACCTAACCCCAAATCTAAACCTAAAATCTAAACCTAAAATCTAAACCTAACCCCAAATCTAAACCTAACCCCAAATCTAAACCTAAAATCTAAACCTAACCCCAAATCTAAACCTAACCCCAAATCTAAACCTAAAATCTAAACCTAACACCAAATCTAAACCGAAAATCTAAACCTAACCCCAAATCTAAACCTAAAATCTAAACCTAACCCCAAATCTAAACCTAACCTAAAATCTAAACCTAACCCCAAATCTAAACCTAAAATCTAAACCTAACCCGAAATCTAAACCTAAAATCTAAACCTAACCCCAAATCTAAACCTAAAATCTAAACCTAAAATCTAAACCTAACCCCAAATCTAAACCTAACCCCAAATCTAAACGTAAAATCTAAACCTAACCCCAAATCTAAACCTAAAATCTAAACCTAACCCCAAATCTAAACCAAAAATCTAAACCTAACCCCAAATCTAAACCTAAAATCTAAACCTAACCCCAAATCTAAACCTAAAATCTAAACCTAACCCCAAATCTAAACCGAAAATCTCAACCTAACACCAAATCTAAACCTAACCCCAAATCTAAACCTAACCCCAAATCTAACCCAAAATCTAAACCCCAAATCTAAACCTAAAATCTAAACCTAACCCCAAATCTAAACCTAACCCCAAATCTAAACCTAAAATCTAAACCTAACCCCAAATCTAAACCTAAAATCTAAACCTATCCCCAAATCTAAACCTAACCCCAAATCTAAACCTAAAATCTAAACCTAACCCCAAATCTAAACCTAACCCCAAATCTAAACCTAACCCCAAATCTAAACCTAAAATCTAAACCTAACCCCAAATCTAAACCTAAAATCTAAACCTAACACCAAATCTAAACCTAAAATCTAAACCTAACCCCAAATCTAAACCAAAAATCTAAACCTAACCCCAAATCTAAACCTAAAATCTAAACCTAACCCCAAATCTAAACCTAACCCCAAATCTAAACCTAACCCCAAATCTAAACCTAAAATCTAAACCAAACCCCAAATCTAAACCTAAAATCTAAACCTAACCCCAAATCTAAACCAAAAATCTAAACCTAACCCCAAATCTAAACCTAAAATCTAAACCTAACCCCAAATCTAAACCGAAAATCTAAACCTAACCCCAAATCTAAACCTAACCCCAAATCTAAACCTAAAATCTAAACCTAACCCCAAATCTAAACTTAAAATCTAAACCTAACCCCAAATCTAAACCAAAAATCTAAACCTAACCCCAAATCTAAACCTAAAATCTAAACCTAACCCCAAATCTAAACCGAAAATCTAAACCTAACCCCAAATCTAAACCGAAAATCTAAACCTAACCCCAAATCTAAACCTAACCCCAAATCTAAACCTAAAATCTAAACCTAACCCCAAATCTAAACCTAAAATCTAAACCTAACCCCAAATCTAAACCTAACCCCAAATCTAAACCTAACCCCAAATCTAAACCTAAAATCTAAACCTAACCCCAAATCTAAACCTAACCCCAAATCTAAACCTAACCCCAAATCTAAACCTAAAATCTAAACCTAACCCCAAATCTAAACCTAAAATCTAAACCTAACCCCAAATATAAACCTAAAATCTAAACCTAACCCCAAATCTAAACCAAAAATCTAAACCTAAACCCAAATCTAAACCTAAAATCTAAACCTAACCCCAAATCTAAACCTAACCCCAAATCTAAACCTAACCCCAAATCTAAACCTAAAATCTAAACCTAACCCCAAATCTAAACCTAAAATCTAAACCTAAAATCTAAACCTAACCCCAAATCTAAACCTAACCCCAAATCTAAACCTAAAATCTAAACCTAACCCCAAATCTAAACCTAACCCCAAATCTAAACCTAAAATCTAAACCTAACACCAAATCTAAACCGAAAATCTAAACCTAACCCCAAATCTAAACCTAAAATCTAAACCTAACCCCAAATCTAAACCTAACCTAAAATCTAAACCTAACCCCAAATCTAAAACTAAAATCTAAACCTAACCCGAAATCTAAACCTAAAATCTAAACCTAACCCCAAATCTAAACCTAAAATCTAAACCTAAAATCTAAACCTAACCCCAAATCTAAACCTAACCCCAAATCTAAACGTAAAATCTAAACCTAACCCCAAATCTAAACCTAAAATGTAAACCTAACCCCAAATCTAAACCAAAAATCTAAACCTAACCCCAAATCTAAACCTAAAATCTAAACCTAACCCCAAATCTAAACCTAAAATCTAAACCTAACCCCAAATCTAAACCGAAAATCTCAACCTAACACCAAATCTAAACCTAACCCCAAATCTAAACCTAACCCCAAATCTAACCCAAAATCTAAATCCCAAATCTAAACCTAACCTCAAATCTAAACCTAAAATCTAAACCTAACCCCAAATCTAAACCTAACCCCAAATCTAAACCTAAAATCTAAACCTAACCCCAAATCTAAACCTAAAATCTAAACCTAACCCCAAATCTAAACCTAACCCCAAATCTAAACCTAAAATCTAAACCTAACCCCAAATCTAAACCTAACCCCAAATCTAAACCTAACCCCAAATCTAAACCTAAAATCTAAACCTAACCCCAAATCTAAACCTAAAATCTAAACCTAACACCAAATCTAAACCTAAAATCTAAACCTAACCCCAAATCTAAACCAAAAATCTAAACCTAACCCCAAATCTAAACCTAAAATCTAAACCTAACCCCAAATCTAAACCTAACCCCAAATCTAAACCTAACCCCAAATCTAAACCTAAAATCTAAACCAAACCCCAAATCTAAACCTAAAATCTAAACCTAACCCCAAATCTAAACCAAAAATCTAAACCTAACCCCAAATCTAAACCTAAAATCTAAACCTAACCCCAAATCTAAACCGAAAATCTAAACCTAACCCCAAATCTAAACCTAACCCCAAATCTAAACCTAAAATCTAAACCTAACCCCAAATCTAAACTTAAAATCTAAACCTAACCCCAAATCTAAACCAAAAATCTAAACCTAACCCCAAATCTAAACCTAAAATCTAAACCTAACCCCAAATCTAAACCGAAAATCTAAACCTAACCCCAAATCTAAACCGAAAATCTCAACCTAACACCAAATCTAAACCTAACCCCAAATCTAAACCTAACCCCAAATCTAACCCAAAATCTAAACCCCAAATCTAAACCTAACCTCAAATCTAAACCTAAAATCTAAACCTAACCCCAAATCTAAACCTAACCCCAAATCTAAACCTAAAATCTAAACCTAACCCCAAATCTAAACCTAAAATCTAAACCTAACCCCAAATCTAAACCTAACCCCAAATCTAAACCTAAAATCTAAACCTAACCCCAAATCTAAACCTAACCCCAAATCTAAACCTAACCCCAAATCTAAACCTAAAATCTAAACCTAACCCCAAATCTAAACCTAAAATCTAAACCTAACCCCAAATATAAACCTAAAATCTAAACCTAACCCCAAATCTAAACCAAAAATCTAAACCTAAACCCAAATCTAAACCTAAAATCTAAACCTAACCCCAAATCTAAACCTAACCCCAAATCTAAACCTAACCCCAAATCTAAACCTAAAATCTAAACCTAACCCCAAATCTAAACCTAAAATCTAAACCTAACCCCAAATCTAAACCTAACCCCAAATCTAAACCTAAAATCTAAACCTAACCCCAAATCTAAAACTAAAATCTAAACCTAACCCCAAATCTAAACCTAAAATCTAAACCTAACCCCAAATCTAAACCTAACCCCAAATCTAAGCCCAAATCTAAACCTAAAATCTAAACCTAATCCCAAATCTAAACCTAAAATCTAAACCTAACCCCAAATCTAAACCTAAAATCTAAACCTAACACCAAATCTAAACCTAAAATCTAAACCTAACCCCAAATCTAAACCTAACCCCAAATCTAAGCCCAAATCTAAACCTAAAATCTAAACCTAACCCCAAATCTAAACCTAAAATCTAAACCTAACCCCAAATCTAAACCTAAAATCTAAGCCTAACCCCAAATCTAAACCTAAAATCTAAACCTAAACCCAAATCGAAACCTAAAATCTAAACCTAAACCCAAATCTAAACCTAACCCCAAATCTAAACCTAAAATCTAAACCTAACCCCAAATCTAAACCTAAAATCTAAACCTAACCCCAAATCTAAACCTAAAATCTAAACCTAACCCCAAATCTAAACCTAACCCCAAATCTAGACCTAAAATCTAAACCTAACCCCAAATCTAAACCTAAAATCTAAACCTAACCCCAAATCTAAACCTAAAATTTAAGCCTAACCCCAAATCTAAACCTAAAATCTAAACCTAACCCCAAATCTAAACCTAACCTCAAATCTAAACCTAAAATCTAAACCTAACCCCAAATCTAAACCTAAAATCTAAACCTAACCCCAAATCTAAACCTAAAATCTAAACCTAACCTAAAATCTAAACCTAACCCCAAATCTAAACCTAAAATCTAAACCTAAAATCTAAACCTAACCCCAAATCTAAACCTAAAATCTAAACCTAACCCCAAATCTAAACCGAAAATCTAAACCTAACCCCAAATCTAAACCTAAAATCTAAACCTAAAATCTAAACCTAACCCCAAATCTAAACCTAAAATCTAAACCTAACACCAAATCTAAACCGAAAATCTAAACCTAACCCCAAATCTAAACCTAAAATCTAAACCTAACCCCAAATCTAAACCTAACCTAAAATCTAAACCTAACCCCAAATCTAAACCTAAAATCTAAACCTAACCCGAAATCTAAACCTAAAATCTAAACCTAACCCCAAATCTATACCTAAAATCTAAACCTAAAATCTAAACCTAACTCCAAATCTAAACCTAAAATCTAAACCTAACCCCAAATCTAAACCGAAAATCTAAACCTAACCCCAAATCTAAACCGAAAATCTAAACCTAACACCAAATCTAAACCTAACCCCAAATCTAAACCTAACCCCAAATCTAACCCCAAATCTAAACCCCAAATCTAAACCTAACCTCAAATCTAAACCTAAAATCTAAACCTAACCCCAAATCTAAACCTAACCCCAAATCTAAACCTAAAATCTAAACCTAACCCCAAATCTAAACCTAAAATCTAAACCTAACCCCAAATCTAAACCTAACCCCAAATCTAAACCTAAAATCTAAACCTAACCCCAAATCTAAACCTAACCCCAAATCTAAACCTAACCCCAAATCTAAACCTAAAATCTAAACCTAACCCCAAATCTAAACCTAAAATCTAAACCTAACCCCAAATCTAAACCTAAAATCTAAACCTAACCCCAAATCTAAACCTAACCCCAAATCTAAACCTAAAATCTAAACCTAACCCCAAATCTAAACCTAAAATCTAAACCTAACCCGAAATCTAAACCTAAAATTTAAGCCTAACCCCAAATCTAAACCTAAAATCTAAACCTAACCCCAAATCTAAACCTAACCTCAAATCTAAACCAAAAATCTAAACCTAACCCCAAATCTAAACCTAAAATCTAAACCTAACCCCAAATCTAAACCTAAAATCTAAACCTAACCTAAAATCTAAACCTAACCCCAAATCTAAACCTAAAATCTAAACCTAAAATCTAAACCTAACCCCAAATCTAAACCTAAAATCTAAACCTAACCCCAAATCTAAACCGAAAATCTAAACCTAACCCCAAATCTAAACCTAAAATCTAAACCTAACCCCAAATCTAAACCTAACCCCAAATCTAAACCTAAAATCTAAACCTAACACCAAATCTAAACCGAAAATCTAAACCTAACCCCAAATCTAAACCTAAAATCTAAACCTAACCCCAAATCTAAACCTAACCTAAAATCTAAACCTAACCCCAAATCTAAACCTAAAATCTAAACCTAACCCGAAATCTAAACCTAAAATCTAAACCTAACCCCAAATATATACCTAAAATCTAAACCTAAAATCTAAACCTAACCCCAAATCTAAACCTAAAATCTAAACCTAACCCCAAATCTAAACCTAAAATCTAAACCTAACCCCAAATCTAAACCTAAAATCTAAACCTAACCCCAAATCTAAACCAAAAATCTAAACCTAACTCCAAATCTAAACCTAAAATCTAAACCTAACCCCAAATCTAAACCGAAAATCTAAACCTAACCCCAAATCTAAACCGAAAATCTAAACCTAACACCAAATCTAAACCTAACCCCAAATCTAAACCTAACCCCAAATCTAACCCCAAATCTAAACCCCAAATCTAAACCTAACCTCAAATCTAAACCTAAAATCTAAACCTAACCCCAAATCTAAACCTAACCCCAAATCTAAACCTAAAATCTAAACCTAACCCCAAATCTAAACCTAAAATCTAAACCTAACCCCAAATCTAAACCTAACCCCAAATCTAAACCTAAAATCTAAACCTAACCCCAAATCTAAACCGAAAATCTAAACCTAACCCCAAATCTAAACCGAAAATCTCAACCTAACACCAAATCTAAACCTAACCCCAAATCTAAACCTAACCCCAAATCTAACCCAAAATCTAAACCCCAAATCTAAACCTAACCTCAAATCTAAACCTAAAATCTAAACCTAACCCCAAATCTAAACCTAAAATCTAAACCTAAAATCTAAACCTAACCCCAAATCTAAACCTAACCCCAAATCTAAACCTAAAATCTAAACCTAACCCCAAATCTAAACCTAACCCCAAATCTAAACCTAAAATCTAAACCTAACACCAAATCTAAACCGAAAATCTAAACCTAACCCCAAATCTAAACCTAAAATCTAAACCTAACCCCAAATCTAAACCTAACCTAAAATCTAAACCTAACCCCAAATCTAAACCTAAAATCTAAACCTAACCCGAAATCTAAACCTAAAATCTAAACCTAACCCCAAATCTAAACCTAAAATCTAAACCTAAAATCTAAACCTAACCCCAAATCTAAACCTAACCCCAAATCTAAACGTAAAATCTAAACCTAACCCCAAATCTAAACCTAAAATGTAAACCTAACCCCAAATCTAAACCAAAAATCTAAACCTAACCCCAAATCTAAACCTAAAATCTAAACCTAACCCCAAATCTAAACCTAAAATCTAAACCTAACCCCAAATCTAAACCGAAAATCTCAACCTAACACCAAATCTAAACCTAACCCCAAATCTAAACCTAACCCCAAATCTAACCCAAAATCTAAATCCCAAATCTAAACCTAACCTCAAATCTAAACCTAAAATCTAAACCTAACCCCAAATCTAAACCTAACCCCAAATCTAAACCTAAAATCTAAACCTAACCCCAAATCTAAACCTAAAATCTAAACCTAACCCCAAATCTAAACCTAACCCCAAATCTAAACCTAAAATCTAAACCTAACCCCAAATCTAAACCTAACCCCGAATCTAAACCTAACCCCAAATCTAAACCTAAAATCTAAACCTAACCCCAAATCTAAACCTAAAATCTAAACCTAACACCAAATCTAAACCTAAAATCTAAACCTAACCCCAAATCTAAACCAAAAATCTAAACCTAACCCCAAATCTAAACCTAAAATCTAAACCTAACCCCAAATCTAAACCTAACCCCAAATCTAAACCTAACCCCAAATCTAAACCTAAAATCTAAACCAAACCCCAAATCTAAACCTAAAATCTAAACCTAACCCCAAATCTAAACCAAAAATCTAAACCTAACCCCAAATCTAAACCTAAAATCTAAACCTAACCCCAAATCTAAACCGAAAATCTAAACCTAACCCCAAATCTAAACCTAACCCCAAATCTAAACCTAAAATCTAAACCTAACCCCAAATCTAAACTTAAAATCTAAACCTAACCCCAAATCTAAACCAAAAATCTAAACCTAACCCCAAATCTAAACCTAAAATCTAAACCTAACCCCAAATCTAAACCGAAAATCTAAACCTAACCCCAAATCTAAACCGAAAATCTCAACCTAACACCAAATCTAAACCTAACCCCAAATCTAAACCTAACCCCAAATCTAACCCAAAATCTAAACCCCAAATCTAAACCTAACCTCAAATCTAAACCTAAAATCTAAACCTAACCCCAAATCTAAACCTAACCCCAAATCTAAACCTAAAATCTAAACCTAACCCCAAATCTAAACCTAAAATCTAAACCTAACCCCAAATCTAAACCTAACCCCAAATCTAAACCTAAAATCTAAACCTAACCCCAAATCTAAACCTAACCCCAAATCTAAACCTAACCCCAAATCTAAACCTAAAATCTAAACCTAACCCCAAATCTAAACCTAAAATCTAAACCTAACCCCAAATATAAACCTAAAATCTAAACCTAACCCCAAATCTAAACCAAAAATCTAAACCTAAACCCAAATCTAAACCTAAAATCTAAACCTAACCCCAAATCTAAACCTAACCCCAAATCTAAACCTAACCCCAAATCTAAACCTAAAATCTAAACCTAACCCCAAATCTAAACCTAAAATCTAAACCTAACCCCAAATCTAAACCTAACCCCAAATCTAAACCTAAAATCTAAACCTAACCCCAAATCTAAAACTAAAATCTAAACCTAACCCCAAATCTAAACCTAAAATCTAAACCTAACCCCAAATCTAAACCTAACCCCAAATCTAAGCCCAAATCTAAACCTAAAATCTAAACCTAACCCCAAATCTAAACCTAAAATCTAAACCTAACCCCAAATCTAAACCTAAAATCTAAACCTAACACCAAATCTAAACCTAAAATCTAAACCTAACCCCAAATCTAAAACTAACCCCAAATCTAAGCCCAAATCTAAACCTAAAATCTAAACCTAACCCCAAATCTAAACCTAAAATCTAAACCTAACCCCAAATCTAAACCTAAAATCTAAGCCTAACCCCAAATCTAAACCTAAAATCTAAACCTAAACCCAAATCGAAACCTAAAATCTAAACCTAAACCCAAATCTAAACCTAACCCCAAATCTAAACCTAAAATCTAAACCTAACCCCAAATCTAAACCTAAAATCTAAACCTAACCCCAAATCTAAACCTAAAATCTAAACCTAACCCCAAATCTAAACCTAACCCCAAATCTAAACCTAAAATCTAAACCTAACCCCAAATCTAAACCTAAAATCTAAACCTAACCCCAAATCTAAACCTAAAATCTAAACCTAACCCCAAATCTAAACCTAACCTCAAATCTAAACCTAAAATCTAAACCTAACCCCAAATCTAAACCTAAAATCTAAACCTAACCCCAAATCTAAACCTAAAATCTAAACCTAACCTAAAATCTAAACCTAACCCCAAATCTAAACCTAAAATCTAAACCTAAAATCTAAACCTAACCCCAAATCTAAACCTAAAATCTAAACCTAACCCCAAATCTAAACCGAAAATCTAAACCTAACCCCAAATCTAAACCTAAAATCTAAACCTAACCCCAAATCTAAACCTAAAATCTAAACCTAACACCAAATCTAAACCGAAAATCTAAACCTAACCCCAAATCTAAACCTAAAATCTAAACCTAACCCCAAATCTAAACCTAACCCCAAATCTAAACCTAACCCCAAATCTAAACCTAAAATCTAAACCTAACCCGAAATCTAAACCTAAAATCTAAACCTAACCCCAAATCTATACCTAAAATCTAAACCTAAAATCTAAACCTAACTCCAAATCTAAACCTAAAATCTAAACCTAACCCCAAATCTAAACCGAAAATCTAAACCTAACCCCAAATCTAAACCGAAAATCTAAACCTAACACCAAATCTAAACCTAACCCCAAATCTAAACCTAACCCCAAATCTAACCCCAAATCTAAACCCCAAATCTAAACCTAACCTCAAATCTAAACCTAAAATCTAAACCTAACCCCAAATCTAAACCTAACCCCAAATCTAAACCTAAAATCTAAACCTAACCCCAAATCTAAACCTAAAATCTAAACCTAACCCCAAATCTAAACCTAACCCCAAATCTAAACCTAAAATCTAAACCTAACCCCAAATCTAAACCTAACCCCAAATCTAAACCTAACGCCAAATCTAAACCTAAAATCTAAACCTAACCCCAAATCTAAACCTAAAATCTAAACCTAACCCCAAATCTAAACCTAAAATCTAAACCTAACCCCAAATCTAAACCTAACCCCAAATCTAAACCTAAAATCTAAACCTAACCCCAAATCTAAACCTAAAATCTAAACCTAACCCGAAATCTAAACCTAAAATTTAAGCCTAACCCCAAATCTAAACCTAAAATCTAAACCTAACCCCAAATCTAAACCTAACCTCAAATCTAAACCAAAAATCTAAACCTAACCCCAAATCTAAACCTAAAATCTAAACCTAACCCCAAATCTAAACCTAAAATCTAAACCTAACCTAAAATCTAAACCTAACCCCAAATCTAAACCTAAAATCTAAACCTAAAATCTAAACCTAACCCCAAATCTAAACCTAAAATCTAAACCTAACCCCAAATCTAAACCGAAAATCTAAACCTAACCCCAAATCTAAACCTAAAATCTAAACCTAACCCCAAATCTAAACCTAACCCCAAATCTAAACCTAAAATCTAAACCTAACACCAAATCTAAACCGAAAATCTAAACCTAACCCCAAATCTAAACCTAAAATCTAAACCTAACCCCAAATCTAAACCTAACCTAAAATCTAAACCTAACCCCAAATCTAAACCTAAAATCTAAACCTAACCCGAAATCTAAACCTAAAATCTAAACCTAACCCCAAATATATACCTAAAATCTAAACCTAAAATCTAAACCTAACCCCAAATCTAAACCTAAAATCTAAACCTAACCCCAAATCTAAACCTAAAATCTAAACCTAACCCCAAATCTAAACCTAAAATCTAAACCTAACCCCAAATCTAAACCAAAAATCTAAACCTAACTCCAAATCTAAACCTAAAATCTAAACCTAACCCCAAATCTAAACCGAAAATCTAAACCTAACCCCAAATCTAAACCGAAAATCTAAACCTAACACCAAATCTAAACCTAACCCCAAATCTAAACCTAACCCCAAATCTAACCCCAAATCTAAACCCCAAATCTAAACCTAACCTCAAATCTAAACCTAAAATCTAAACCTAACCCCAAATCTAAACCTAACCCCAAATCTAAACCTAAAATCTAAACCTAACCCCAAATCTAAACCTAAAATCTAAACCTAACCCCAAATCTAAACCTAACCCCAAATCTAAACCTAAAATCTAAACCTAACCCCAAATCTAAACCTAACCCCAAATCTAAACCTAACCCCAAATCTAAACCTAAAATCTAAACCTAACCCCAAATCTAAACCTATAATCTAAACCTAACCCCAAATCTAAACCAAAAATCTAAACCTAACACCAAATCTAAACCTAACCCCAAATCTAAACCTAACCCCAAATCTAACCCCAAATCTAAACCTAAAATCTAAACCTAACCTCAAATCTAAACCTAAAATCTAAACCAAACCCCAAATCTAAACCTAACCCCAAATCTAAACCTAAAATCTAAACCTAACCCCAAATCTAAACCAAAAATCTAAACCTAACCCCAAATCTAAACCTAAAATCTAAACCTAAACCCAAATCTAAACCGAAAATCTAAACCTAACCCCAAATCTAAACCGAAAATCTCAACCTAACACCAAATCTAAACCTAACCCCAAATCTAAACCTAACCCCAAATCTAACCCAAAATCTAAACCCCAAATCTAAACCTAACCTCAAATCTAAACCTAAAATCTAAACCTAACCCCAAATCTAAACCTAACCCCAAATCTAAACCTAAAATCTAAACCTAACCCCAAATCTAAACCTAAAATCTAAACCTAACCCCAAATCTAAACCTAACCCCAAATCTAAACCTAAAATCTAAACCTAACCCCAAATCTAAACCTAACCCCAAATCTAAACCTAACCCCAAATCTAAACCTAAAATCTAAACCTAACCCCAAATCTAAACCTAAAATCTAAACCTAACACCAAATCTAAACCGAAAATCTAAACCTAACCCCAAATCTAAACCAAAAATCTAAACCTAACCCCAAATCTAAACCTAAAATCTAAACCTAACCCCAAATCTAAACCTAACCCCAAATCTAAACCTAAAATCTAAACCTAACCCCAAATCTAAACCAAAAATCTAAACCTAACCCCAAATCTAAACCTAAAATCTAAACCTAACCCCAAATCTAAACCTAAAATCTAAACCTAACCCCAAATCTAAACCTAACCCCAAATCTAAACCTAAAATCTAAACCTAACCCCAAATCTAAACTTAAAATCTAAACCTAACCCCAAATCTAAACCAAAAATCTAAACCTAACCCCAAATCTAAACCTAAAATCTAAACCTAACCCCTAATCTAAACCTAAAATCTAAACCTAACACCAAATCTAAACCTAACCCCAAATCTAAACCTAACCCCATATCTAACCCCAAATCTAAACCTAACCCCAAATCTAAACCTAAAATCTAAACCTTACCCCAAATCTAAACCTAAAATCTAAACCTAACCCCAAATCTAAACCTAAAATCTAAACCTAATCCCAAATCTAAACCTAAAATCTAAACCTAACCCCAAATCTAAACCTAACCCCAAATCTAAACCTAACCCCAAATCTAACCCCAAATCTAAACCTAACCCCAAATCTAAACCTAAAATCTAAACCTAACCCCAAATATAAACCTAAAATCTAAACCTAACCCCAAATCTAAACCAAAAATCTAAACCTAAAATCTAAACCTAACCCCAAATCTAAACCTAGCCCCAAATCTAAACCTAACCCCAAATCTAAACCTAAAATCTAAACCTAACCCCAAATCTAAACCTAAAATCTAAACCTAACCCCAAATCTAAACCTAACCCCAAATCTAAACCTAAAATCTAAACCTAACCCCAAATCTAAACCTAAAATCTAAACCTAACACCAAATCTAAACCTAACCCCAAATCTAAACCTAACCCCAAATCTAAACCTAACCCCAAATCTAAGCCCAAATCTAAACCTAAAATCTAAACCTAATCCCAAATCTAAACCTAAAATCTAAACCTAACCCCAAATCTAAACCTAAAATCTAAACCTAACCCCAAATCTAAACCTAACCCCAAATCTAAACCTAACCCCAAATCTAAGCCCAAATCTAAACCTAAAATCTAAACCTAACCCCAAATCTAAACCTAAAATCTAAACCTAACCCCAAATCTAAACCTAAAATCTAAACCTAACCCCAAATCTAAACCTAAAATCTAAACCTAACCCCAAATCTAAACCGAAAATCTAAACCTAACCCCAAATCTAAACCGAAAATCTAAACCTAACACCAAATCTAAACCTAACCCCAAATCTAAACCTAACCCCAAATCTAATCCCAAATCTAAACCCCAAATCTAAACCTAACCTCAAATCTAAACCTAAAATCTAAACCTAACCCCAAATCTAAACCTAACCCCAAATCTAAACCTAAAATCTAAACCTAACCCCAAATCTAAACCTGAAATCTAAACCTAACCCCAAATCTAAACCTAACCCCAAATCTAAACCTAAAATCTAAACCTAACCCCAAATCTAAACCTAACCCCAAATCTAAACCTAACCCCAAATCTAAACCTAAAATCTAAACCTAACCCCAAATCTAAACCTAAAATCTAAACCTAACCCCAAATCTAAACCAAAAATCTAAACCTAACCCCAAATCTAAACCTAAAATCTAAACCTAACCCCAAATCTAAACCTAACCCCAAATCTAAACCTAACCCCAAATCTAAACCTAAAATCTAAACCTAACCCCAAATCTAAACCTAAAATCTAAACCTAACCCCAAATCTAAACCTAACCCCAAATCTAAACCTAAAATCTAAACCTAACCCCAAATCTAAACCTAAAATCTAAACCTAACCCCAAATCTAAACCTAACCCCAAATCTAAACCTAAAATCTAAACCTAACCCCAAATCTAAACCTAACCCCAAATCTAAACCTAAAATCTAAACCTAACCCCAAATCTAAACCTAAAATCTAAACCTAACCCCAAATCTAAACCTAACCCCAAATCTAAACCTAACCCCAAATCTAAGCCCAAATCTAAACGTAAAATCTAAACCTAATCCCAAATCTAAACCTAAAATCTAAACCTAACCCCAAATCTAAACCTAAAATCTAAACCTAACACCAAATCTAAACCTAACCCCAAATCTAAACCTAACCCCAAATCTAAGCCCAAATCTAAACCTAAAATCTAAACCTAACCCCAAATCTAAACCTAAAATCTAAACCAAACCCCAAATCTAAACCTAACCCCAAATCTAAACCTAACCCCAAATCTAAACCTAAAATCTAAACCTAACCCCAAATCTAAACCTAAAATCTAAACCTAACCCCAAATCTAAACCTAACCCCAAATCTAAACCTAAAATCTAAACCTAACCCCAAATCTAAACCTAAAATCTAAACCTAACACCAAATCTAAACCTAACCCCAAATCTAAACCTAACCCCAAATCTAAACCTAACCCCAAATCTAAGCCCAAATCTAAACCTAAAATCTAAACCTAATCCCAAATCTAAACCTAAAATCTAAACCTAACCCCAAATCTAAACCTAAAATCTAAACCTAACACCAAATCTAAACCTAAAATCTAAACCTAACCCCAAATCTAAACCTAACCCCAAATCTAAGCCCAAATCTAAACCTAAAATCTAAACCTAACCCCAAATCTAAACCTAAAATCTAAACCTAACCCCAAATCTAAACCTAAAATCTAAACCTAACCCCAAATCTAAACCTAAAATCTAAGCCTAACCCCAAATCTAAACCTAACCCCAAATCTAAACCTAAAATCTAAACCTAACCCCAAATCTAAACCTAAAATCTAAACCTAACCCCAAATCTAAACCTAAAATCTAAACCTAACCCCAAATCTAAACCTAACCCCAAATCTAAACCTAAAATCTAAACCTAACCCCAAATCTAAACCTAAAATCTAAACCTAACGCCAAATCTAAACCTAAAATTTAAGCCTAACCCCAAATCTAAACCTAAATCTAAACCTAACCCCAAATCTAAACCTAACCTCAAATCTAAACCAAAAATCTAAACCTAACCCCAAATCTAAACCTAAAATCTAAACCTAACCCCAAATCTAAACCTAAAATCTAAACCTAACCCCAAATCTAAACCTAAAATCTAAACCTAAAATCTAAACCTAACCCCAAATCTAAACCTAAAATCTAAACCTAACCCCAAATCTAAACCGAAAATCTAAACCTAACCCCAAATCTAAACCAAAAATCTAAACCTAAACCCAAATCTAAACCTAAAATCTAAACCTAACCCCAAATCTAAACCTAACCCCAAATCTAAACCTAAAATCTAAACCTAACCCCAAATCTAAACCTAAAATCTAAACCTAACCCCAAATCTAAACCTAACCCCAAATCTAAACCTAAAATCTAAACCTAACCCCAAATCTAAACCTAAAATCTAAACCTAACACCAAATCTAAACCTAACCCCAAATCTAAACCTAACCCCAAATCTAAGCCCAAATCTAAACCTAAAATCTAAACCTAACCCCAAATCTAAACCTAAAATCTAAACCTAACACCAAATCTAAACCTAACCCCAAATCTAAACCTAACCCCAAATCTAAACCTAACCCCAAACCTAATCCCAAATCTAAACCTAAAATCTAAACCTAACCCCAAATCTAAACCTAAAATCTAAACCTAACACCAAATCTAAACCTAAAATCTAAACCTAACCCCAAATCTAAACCTAACACCAAATCTAAGCCCAAATCTAAACCTAAAATCTAAACCTAACCCCAAATCTAAACCTAAAATCTAAGCCTAACCCCAAATCTAAACCTAAAATCTAAACCTAAACCCAAATCGAAACCTAAAATCTAAACCTAAACCCAAATCTAAACCTAACCCCAAATCTAAACCTAAAATCTAAACCTAACCCCAAATCTAAACCTAAAATCTAAACCTAACCCCAAATCTAAACCTAAAATCTAAACCTAACCCCAAATCTAAACCTAAAATTTAAGCCTAACCCCAAATCTAAACCAAAAATCTAAACCTAACCCCAAATCTAAACCTAAAATCTAAACCTAACCCCAAATCTAAACCTAAAATCTAAACCTAACCTAAAATCTAAACCTAACCCCAAATCTAAACCTAAAATCTAAACCTAAAATCTAAACCTAACCCCAAATCTAAACCTAAAATCTAAACCTAACCCCAAATCTAAACCGAAAATCTAAACCTAACCCCAAATCTAAACCTAAAATCTAAACCTAACCCCAAATCTAAACCTAAAATCTAAACCTAACCCCAAATCTAAACCTAACCCCAAATCTAAACCTAACCCCAAATCTAAGCCCAAATCTAAACGTAAAATCTAAACCTAATCCCAAATCTAAACCTAAAATCTAAACCTAACCCCAAATCTAAACCTAAAATCTAAACCTAACACCAAATCTAAACCTAACCCCAAATCTAAACCTAACCCCAAATCTAAACCTAACCCCAAATCTAAGCCCAAATCTAAACCTAAAATCTAAACCTAACCCCAAATCTAAACCTAAAATCTAAACCTAACCCCAAATCTAAACCTAAAATCTAAACCTAAAATCTAAACCTAACCCCAAATCTAAACCTAAAATCTAAACCTAACACCAAATCTAAACCGAAAATCTAAACCTAACCCCAAATCTAAACCTAAAATCTAAACCTAACCCCAAATCTAAACCTAACCCCAAATCTAAACCAAAAATCTAAACCTAACCCCAAATGTAAACCTAAAATCTAAACCTAAAATCTAAACCTAACCTAAAATCTAAACCTAACCCCAAATCTAAACCTAAAATCTAAACCTAACCCCAAATCTAAACCTAACCTCAAATCTAAACCTAAAATCTAAACCTAACACCAAATCTAAACCGAAAATCTAAACCTAACCCCAAATCTAAACCTAAAATCTAAACCTAACCCCAAATCTAAACCTAACCTAAAATCTAAACCTAACCCCAAATCTAAACCTAAAATCTAAACCTAACCCGAAATCTAAACCTAAAATCTAAACCTAACCCCAAATCTATACCTAAAATCTAAACCTAAAATCTAAACCTAACCCCAAATCTAAACCTAACCCCAAATCTAAACCTAAAATCTAAACCTAACCCCAAATCTAAACCTAAAATCTAAACCTAACCCCAAATCTAAACCAAAAATCTAAACCTAACACCAAATCTAAACCTAACCCCAAATCTAAACCTAACCCCAAATCTAACCCCAAATCTAAACCTAAAATATAAACCTAACCTCAAATCTAAACCTAAAATCTAAACCAAACCCCAAATCTAAACCTAACCCCAAATCTAAACCTAAAATCTAAACCTAACCCCAAATCTAAACCTAAAATCTAAACCTAACACCAAATCTAAACCAAAAATCTAAACCTAACCCCAAATCTAAACCTAAAATCTAAACCTAACCCCAAATCTAAACCGAAAATCTAAACCTAACCCCAAATCTAAACCTAACCCCAAATCTAAACCTAAAATCTAAACCTAACCCCAAATCTAAACTTAAAATCTAAACCTAACCCCAAATCTAAACCAAAAATCTAAACCTAACCCCAAATCTAAACCTAAAATCTAAACCTAACCCCAAATCTAAACCGAAAATCTAAACCTAACCCCAAATCTAAACCGAAAATCTCAACCTAACACCAAATCTAAACCTAACCCCAAATCTAAACCTAACCCCAAATCTAACCCAAAATCTAAACCCCAAATCTAAACCTAACCTCAAATCTAAACCTAAAATCTAAACCTAACCCCAAATCTAAACCTAACCCCAAATCTAAACCTAAAATCTAAACCTAACCCCAAATCTAAACCTAAAATCTAAACCTAACCCCAAATCTAAACCTAACCCCAAATCTAAACCTAAAATCTAAACCTAACCCCAAATCTAAACCTAACCCCAAATCTAAACCTAACCCCAAATCTAAACCTAAAATCTAAACCTAACCCCAAATCTAAACCTAAAATCTAAACCTAACCCCAAATATAAACCTAAAATCTAAACCTAACCCCAAATCTAAACCAAAAATCTAAACCTAAACCCAAATCTAAACCTAAAATCTAAACCTAACCCCAAATCTAAACCTAACCCCAAATCTAAACCTAACCCCAAATCTAAACCTAAAATCTAAACCTAACCCCAAATCTAAACCTAAAATCTAAACCTAACCCCAAATCTAAACCTAACCCCAAATCTAAACCTAAAATCTAAACCTAACCCCAAATCTAAACCTAAAATCTAAACCTAACACCAAATCTAAACCTAACCCCAAATCTAAACCTAACCCCAAATCTAAACCTAACCCCAAATCTAAGCCCAAATCTAAACCTAAAATCTAAACCTAATCCCAAATCTAAACCTAAAATCTAAACCTAACCCCAAATCTAAACCTAAAATCTAAACCTAACACCAAATCTAAACCTAAAATCTAAACCTAACCCCAAATCTAAACCTAAAATCTAAACCTAACCCCAAATATAAACCTAAAATCTAAACCTAACCCCAAATCTAAACCAAAAATCTAAACCTAAACCCAAATCTAAACCTAAAATCTAAACCTAACCCCAAATCTAAACCTAACCCCAAATCTAAACCTAACCCCAAATCTAAACCTAAAATCTAAACCTAACCCCAAATCTAAACCTAAAATCTAAACCTAACCCCAAATCTAAATCTAACCCCAAATCTAAACCTAAAATCTAAACCTAACCCCAAATCTAAACCTAAAATCTAAGCCTAACCCCAAATCTAAACCTAAAATCTAAACCTAAACCCAAATCGAAACCTAAAATCTAAACCTAAACCCAAATCTAAACCTAACCCCAAATCTAAACCTAAAATCTAAACCTAACCCCAAATCTAAACCTAAAATCTAAACCTAACCCCAAATCTAAACCTAAAATCTAAACCTAACCCCAAATCTAAACCTAACCCCAAATCTAAACCTAAAATCTAAACCTAACCCCAAATCTAAACCTAAAATCTAAACCTAACCCCAAATCTAAACCTAAAATTTAAGCCTAACCCCAAATCTAAACCTAAAATCTAAACCTAACCCCAAATCTAAACCTAACCTCAAATCTAAACCAAAAATCTAAACCTAACCCCAAATCTAAACCTAAAATCTAAACCTAACCCCAAATCTAAACCTAAAATCTAAACCTAACCTAAAATCTAAACCTAACCCCAAATCTAAACCTAAAATCTAAACCTAAAATCTAAACCTAACCCCAAATCTAAACCTAAAATCTAAACCTAACCCCAAATCTAAACCGAAAATCTAAACCTAACCCCAAATCTAAACCTAAAATCTAAACCTAACCCCAAATCTAAACCTAACCCCAAATCTAAAACAAAAATCTAAACCTAACCCCAAATGTAAACCTAAAATCTAAACCTAAAATCTAAACCTAACCTAAAATCTAAACCTAACCCCAAATCTAAACCTAAAATCTAAACCTAACCCCAAATCTAAACCTAACCCCAAATCTAAACCTAAAATCTAAACCTAACACCAAATCTAAACCGAAAATCTAAACCTAACCCCAAATCTAAACCTAAAATCTAAACCTAACCCCAAATCTAAACCTAACCTAAAATCTAAACCTAACCCCAAATCTAAACCTAAAATCTAAACCTAACCCGAAATCTAAACCTAAAATCTAAACCTAACCCCAAATCTATACCTAAAATCTAAACCTAAAATCTAAACCTAACCCCAAATCTAAACCTAACCCCAAATCTAAACCTAAAATCTAAACCTAACCCCAAATCTAAACCTAAAATCTAAACCTAACCCCAAATCTAAACCAAAAATCTAAACCTAACTCCAAATCTAAACCTAAAATCTAAACCTAACCCCAAATCTAAACCGAAAATCTAAACCTAACCCCAAATCTAAACCGAAAATCTCAACCTAACACCAAATCTAAACCTAACCCCAAATCTAAACCTAACCCCAAATCTAACCCCAAATCTAAACCCCAAATCTAAACCTAACCTCAAATCTAAACCGAAAATCTCAACCTAACACCAAATCTAAACCTAACCCCAAATCTAAACCTAACCCCAAATCTAACCCCAAATCTAAACCCCAAATCTAAACCTAACCCCAAATCTAAACCTAAAATCTAAACCTAACCCCAAATCTAAACCTAAAATCTAAACCTAACCCCAAATCTAAACCTAACCCCAAATCTAAACCTAAAATCTAAACCTAACCCCAAATCTAAACCTAACCCCAAATCTAAACCTAACCCCAAATCTAAACCTAAAATCTAAACCTAACCCCAAATCTAAACCTATAATCTAAACCTAACCCCAAATCTAAACCAAAAATCTAAACCTAACACCAAATCTAAACCTAACCCCAAATCTAAACCTAACCCCAAATCTAACCCCAAATCTAAACCTAAAATCTAAACCTAACCTCAAATCTAAACCTAAAATCTAAACCAAACCCCAAATCTAAACCTAACCCCAAATCTAAACCTAAAATCTAAACCTAACCCCAAATCTAAACCAAAAATCTAAACCTAACCCCAAATCTAAACCTAAAATCTAAACCTAACCCCAAATCTAAACCGAAAATCTAAACCTAACCCCAAATCTAAACCGAAAATCTCAACCTAACACCAAATCTAAACCTAACCCCAAATCTAAACCTAACCCCAAATCTAACCCAAAATCTAAACCCCAAATCTAAACCTAACCTCAAATCTAAACCTAAAATCTAAACCTAACCCCAAATCTAAACCTAACCCCAAATCTAAACCTAAAATCTAAACCTAACCCCAAATCTAAACCTAAAATCTAAACCTAACCCCAAATCTAAACCTAACCCCAAATCTAAACCTAAAATCTAAACCTAACCCCAAATGTAAACCTAACCCCAAATCTAAACCTAACCCCAAATCTAAACCTAAAATCTAAACCTAACCCCAAATCTAAACCTAAAATCTAAACCTAACCCCAAATCTAAACCAAAAATCTAAACCTAACCCCAAATCTAAACCTAAAATCTAAACCTAACCCCAAATCTAAACCTAACCCCAAATCTAAACCTAACCCCAAATCTAAACCTAAAATCTAAACCTAACCCCAAATCTAAACCTAAAATCTAAACCTAACCCCAAATCTAAACCAAAAATCTAAACCTAACCCCAAATCTAAACCTAAAATCTAAACCTAACCCCAAATCTAAACCGAAAATCTAAACCTAACCCCAAATCTAAACCTAACCCCAAATCTAAACCTAAAATCTAAACCTAACCCCAAATCTAAACTTAAAATCTAAACCTAACCCCAAATCTAAACCAAAAATCTAAACCTAATCCCAAATCTAAACCTAAAATCTAAACCTAACCCCAAATCTAAACCTAACCCCAAATCTAAACCTAACCCCAAATCTAACCCCAAATCTAAACCTAACCCCAAATCTAAACCTAAAATCTAAACCTAACCCCAAATCTAAACCGAAAATCTAAACCTAACCCCAAATCTAAACCAAAAATCTAAACCTAAACCCAAATCTAAACCTAAAATCTAAACCTAACCCCAAATCTAAACCTAACCCCAAATCTAAACCTAAAATCTAAACCTAACCCCAAATCTAAACCTAAAATCTAAACCTAACCCCAAATCTAAACCTAACCCCAAATCTAAACCTAAAATCTAAACCTAACCCCAAATCTAAACCTAAAATCTAAACCTAACACCAAATCTAAACCTAACCCCAAATCTAAACCTAACCCCAAATCTAAACCTAACCCCAAATCTAAGCCCAAATCTAAACCTAAAATCTAAACCTAATCCCAAATCTAAACCTAAAATCTAAACCTAACCCCAAATCTAAACCTAAAATCTAAACCTAACCCCAAATCTAAACCTAACCCCAAATCTAAACCTAAAATCTAAACCTAACCCCAAATCTAAACCTGAAATCTAAACCTAACCCCAAATCTAAACCTAACCCCAAATCTAAACCTAAAATCTAAACCTAACCCCAAATCTAAACCTAAAATCTAAACCTAACCCCAAATCTAAACCTAACCCCAAATCTAAACCTAACCCCAAATCTAAGCCCAAATCTAAACGTAAAATCTAAACCTAATCCCAAATCTAAACCTAAAATCTAAACCTAACCCAAAATCTAAACCTAAAATCTAAACCTAACACCAAATCTAAACCTAACCCCAAATCTAAACCTAACCCCAAATCTAAACCTAACCCCAAATCTAAGCCCAAATCTAAACCTAAAATCTAAACCTAACCCCAAATCTAAACCTAAAATCTAAACCAAACCCCAAATCTAAACCTAACCCCAAATCTAAACCTAACCCCAAATCTAAACCTAAAATCTAAACCTAACCCCAAATCTAAACCTAAAATCTAAACCTAACCCCAAATCTAAACCTAACCCCAAATCTAAACCTAAAATCTAAACCTAACACCAAATCTAAACCGAAAATCTAAACCTAACCCCAAATCTAAACCTAAAATCTAAACCTAACCCCAAATCTAAACCTAACCTAAAATCTAAACCTAACCCCAAATCTAAACCTAAAATCTAAACGTAACCCGAAATCTAAACCTAAAATCTAAACCTAACCCCAAATCTATACCTAAAATCTAAACCTAAAATCTAAACCTAACCCCAAATCTAAACCTAACCCCAAATCTAAACCTAAAATCTAAACCTAACCCCAAATCTAAACCTAAAATCTAAACCTAACCCCAAATCTAAACCAAAAATCTAAACCTAACTCCAAATCTAAACCTAAAATCTAAACCTAACCCCAAATCTAAACCGAAAATCTAAACCTAACCCCAAATCTAAACCGAAAATCTCAACCTAACACCAAATCTAAACCTAACCCCAAATCTAAACCTAACCCCAAATCTAACCCCAAATCTAAACCCCAAATCTAAACCTAACCTCAAATCTAAACCGAAAATCTCAACCTAACACCAAATCTAAACCTAACCCCAAATCTAAACCTAACCCCAAATCTAACCCCAAATCTAAACCCCAAATCTAAACCTAACCCCAAATCTAAACCTAAAATCTAAACCTAACCCCAAATCTAAACCTAAAATCTAAACCTAACCCCAAATCTAAACCTAACCCCAAATCTAAACCTAAAATCTAAACCTAACCCCAAATCTAAGCCCAAATCTAAACCTAAAATCTAAACCTAACCCCAAATCTAAACCTAAAATCTAAACCTAACCCCAAATCTAAACCTATAATCTAAACCTAACCCCAAATCTAAACCAAAAATCTAAACCTAACACCAAATCTAAACCTAACCCCAAATCTAAACCTAACCCCAAATCTAACCCCAAATCTAAACCTAAAATCTAAACCTAACCTCAAATCTAAACCTAAAATCTAAACCAAACCGCAAATCTAAACCTAACCCCAAATCTAAACCTAAAATCTAAACCTAACCCCAAATCTAAACCAAAAATCTAAACCTAACCCCAAATCTAAACCTAAAATCTAAACCTAACCCCAAATCTAAACCGAAAATCTAAACCTAACCCCAAATCTAAACCGAAAATCTCAACCTAACACCAAATCTAAACCTAACCCCAAATCTAAACCTAACCCCAAATCTAACCCAAAATCTAAACCCCAAATCTAAACCTAACCTCAAATCTAAACCTAAAATCTAAACCTAACCCCAAATCTAAACCTAACCCCAAATCTAAACCTAAAATCTAAACCTAACCCCAAATCTAAACCTAAAATCTAAACCTAACCCCAAATCTAAACCTAACCCCAAATCTAAACCTAAAATCTAAACCTAACCCCAAATCTAAACCTAACCCCAAATCTAAACCTAACCCCAAATCTAAACCTAAAATCTAAACCTAACCCCAAATCTAAACCTAAAATCTAAACCTAACCCCAAATCTAAACCTAAAATCTAAACCTAACCCCAAATCTAAACCAAAAATCTAAACCTAACCCCAAATCTAAACCTAAAATCTAAACCTAACCCCAAATCTAAACCTAACCCCAAATCTAAACCTAACCCCAAATCTAAACCTAAAATCTAAACCTCACCCCAAATCTAAACCTAAAATCTAAACCTAACCCCAAATCTAAACCAAAAATCTAAACCTAACCCCAAATCTAAACCTAAAATCTAAACCTAACCCCAAATCTAAACCGAAAATCTAAACCTAACCCCAAATCTAAACCTAACCCCAAATCTAAACCTAAAATCTAAACCTAACCCCAAATCTAAACTTAAAATCTAAACCTAACCCCAAATCTAAACCAAAAATCTAAACCTAACCCCAAATCTAAACCTAAAATCTAAACCTAACCCCAAATCTAAACCTAAAATCTAAACCTAACACCAAATCTAAACCTAACCCCAAATCTAAACCTAACCCCAAATCTAACCCCAAATCTAAACCTAACACCAAATCTAAACCTAAAATCTAAACCTAACCCCAAATCTAAACCTAAAATCTAAACCTAACCCCAAATCTAAACCTAAAATCTAAACCTAATCCCAAATCTAAACCTAAAATCTAAACCTAACCCCAAATCTAAACCTAACCCCAAATCTAAACCTAACCCCAAATCTAACCCCAAATCTAAACCTAACCCCAAATCTAAACCTAAAATCTAAACCTAACCCCAAATATAAACCTAAAATCTAAACCTAACCCCAAATCTAAACCAAAAATCTAAACCTAAAATCTAAACCTAACCCCAAATCTAAACCTAACCCCAAATCTAAACCTAAAATCTAAACCTAACCCCAAATCTAAACCTAAAATCTAAACCTAACCCCAAATCTAAACCTAACCCCAAATCTAAACCTAAAATCTAAACCTAACCCCAAATCTAAACCTAAAATCTAAACCTAACACCAAATCTAAACCTAACCCCAAATCTAAACCTAACCCCAAATCTAAACCTAACCCCAAATCTAAGCCCAAATCTAAACCTAAAATCTAAACCTAATCCCAAATCTAAACCTAAAATCTAAACCTAACCCCAAATCTAAACCTAAAATCTAAACCTAACCCCAAATCTAAACCTAACCCCAAATCTAAACCTAAAATCTAAACCTAACCCCAAATCTAAACCTGAAATCTAAACCTAACCCCAAATCTAAACCTAACCCCAAATCTAAACCTAAAATCTAAACCTAACACCAAATCTAAACCTAACCCCAAATCTAAACCTAACCCCAAATCTAAACCTAACCCCAAATCTAAGCCCAAATCTAAACCTAAAATCTAAACCTAACCCCAAATCTAAACCTAAAATCTAAACCAAACCCCAAATCTAAACCTAACCCCAAATCTAAACCTAACCCCAAATCTAAACCTAAAATCTAAACCTAACCCCAAATCTAAACCTAAAATCTAAACCTAACCCCAAATCTAAACCTAACCCCAAATCTAAACCTAAAATCTAAACCTAACCCCAAATCTAAACCTAAAATCTAAACCTAACACCAAATCTAAACCTAACCCCAAATCTAAACCTAACCCCAAATCTAAACCTAACCCCAAATCTAAACCGAAAATCTAAACCTAACCCCAAATCTAAACCGAAAATCTAAACCTAACACCAAATCTAAACCTAACCCCAAATCTAAACCTAACCCCAAATCTAACCCCAAATCTAAACCCCAAATCTAAACCTAACCTCAAATCTAAACCTAAAATCTAAACCTAACCCCAAATCTAAACCTAACCCCAAATCTAAACCGAAAATCTAAACCTAACCCCAAATCTAAACCTAAAATCTAAACCTAACCCCAAATCTAAACCTAAAATCTAAACCTAACCCCAAATCTAAACCTAAAATCTAAACCTAACCCCAAATCTAAACCTAACCCCAAATCTAAACCTAAAATCTAAACCTAACCCCAAATCTAAACCTATAATCTAAACCTAACCCCAAATCTAAACCAAAAATCTAAACCTAACACCAAATCTAAACCTAACCCCAAATCTAAACCTAACCCCAAATCTAACCCCAAATCTAAACCTAAAATCTAAACCTAACCTCAAATCTAAACCTAAAATCTAAACCAAACCCCAAATCTAAACCTAACCCCAAATCTAAACCTAAAATCTAAACCTAACCCCAAATCTAAACCAAAAATCTAAACCTAACCCCAAATCTAAACCTAAAATCTAAGCCTAACCCCAAATCTAAACCGAAAATCTAAACCTAACCCCAAATCTAAACCGAAAATCTCAACCTAACACCAAATCTAAACCTAACCCCAAATCTAAACCTAACCCCAAATCTAACCCAAAATCTAAACCCCAAATCTAAACCTAACCTCAAATCTAAACCTAAAATCTAAACCTAACCCCAAATCTAAACCTAACCCCAAATCTAAACCTAAAATCTAAACCTAACCCCAAATCTAAACCTAAAATCTAAACCTAACCCCAAATCTAAACCTAACCCCAAATCTAAACCTAAAATCTAAACCTAACCCCAAATCTAAACCTAACCCCAAATCTAAACCTAACCCCAAATCTAAACCTAAAATCTAAACCTAACCCCAAATCTCAACCTAAAATCTAAACCTAACACCAAATCTAAACCTAAAATCTAAACATAACCCCAAATCTAAACCAAAAATCTAAACCTAACCCCAAATCTAAACCTAAAATCTAAACCTAACCCCAAATCTAAACCTAACCCCAAATCTAAACCTAACCCCAAATCTAAACCTAAAATCTAAACCTAACCCCAAATCTAAACCTAAAATCTAAACCTAACCCCAAATCTAAACCAAAAATCTAAACCTAACCCCAAATCTAAACCTAAAATCTAAACCTAACCCCAAATCTAAACCGAAAATCTAAACCTAACCCCAAATCTAAACCTAACCCCAAATCTAAACCTAAAATCTAAACCTAACCCCAAATCTAAACTTAAAACGTAAACCTAACCCCAAATCTAAACCAAAAATCTAAACCTAACCCCAAATCTAAACCTAAAATCTAAACCTAACCCCAAATCTAAACCTAAAATCTAAACCTAACACCAAATCTAAACCTAACCCCAAATCTAAACCTAACCCCAAATCTAACCCCAAATCTAAACCTAACCCCAAATCTAAACCTAAAATCTAAACCTAACCCCAAATCTAAACCTAAAATCTAAACCTAACCCCAAATCTAAACCTAAAATCTAAACCTAATCCCAAATCTAAACCTAAAATCTAAACCTAACCCCAAATCTAAACCTAACCCCAAATCTAAACCTAACCCCAAATCTAACCCCAAATCTAAACCTAAAATCTAAACCTAACCCCAAATATAAACCTAAAATCTAAACCTAACCCCAAATCTAAACCAAAAATCTAAACCTAAAATCTAAACCTAACCCCAAATCTAAACCTAACCCCAAATCTAAACCTAACCCCAAATCTAAACCTAAAATCTAAACCTAACCCCAAATCTAAACCTAAAATCTAAACCTAACCCCAAATCTAAACCTAACCCCAAATCTAAACCTAAAATCTAAACCTAACCCCAAATCTAAACCTAAAATCTAAACCTAACCCCAAATCTAAACCAAAAATCTAAACCTAACCCCAAATCTAAACCTAAAATCTAAACCTAACCCCAAATCTAAACCGAAAATCTAAACCTAACCCCAAATCTAAACCGAAAATCTAAACCTAACACCAAATCTAAACCTAACCCCAAATCTAAACCTAACCCCATATCTAACCCCAAATCTAAACCCCAAATCTAAACCTAACCTCAAATCTAAACCTAAAATCTAAACCTAACCCCAAATCTAAACCTAACCCCAAATCTAAACCTAAAATCTAAACCTAACCCCAAATCTAAACCTGAAATCTAAACCTAACCCCAAATCTAAACCTAACCCCAAATCTAAACCTAAAATCTAAACCTAACCCCAAATCTAAACCTAACCCCAAATCTAAACCTAACCCCAAATCTAAACCTAAAATCTAAACCTAACCCCAAATCTAAACCTAAAATCTAAACCTAACCCCAAATCTAAACCTAAAATCTAAACCTAACCCCAAATCTAAACCAAAAATCTAAACCTAACCCCAAATCTAAACCTAAAATCTAAACCTAACCCCAAATCTAAACCTAACCCCAAATCTAAACCTAACCCCAAATCTAAACCTAAAATCTAAACCTAACCCCAAATCTAAACCTAAAATCTAAACCTAACCCCAAATCTAAACCTAACCCCAAATCTAAACCTAAAATCTAAACCTAACCCCAAATCTAAACCTAAAATCTAAACCTAACCCCAAATCTAAACCTAACCCCAAATCTAAACCTAACCCCAAATCTAAGCCCAAATCTAAACGTAAAATCTAAACCTAATCCCAAATCTAAACCTAAAATCTAAACCTAACCCCAAATCTAAACCTAAAATCTAAACCTAACACCAAATCTAAACCTAACCCCAAATCTAAACCTAACCCCAAATCTAAACCTAACCCCAAATCTAAGCCCAAATCTAAACCTAAAATCTAAACCTAACCCCAAATCTAAACCTAAAATCTAAACCAAACCCCAAATCTAAACCTAACCCCAAATCTAAACCTAACCCCAAATCTAAACCTAAAATCTAAACCTAACCCCAAATCTAAACCTAAAATCTAAACCTAACCCCAAATCTAAACCTAACCCCAAATCTAAACCTAAAATCTAAACCTAACCCCAAATCTAAACCTAACCCCAAATCTAAACCTAAAATCTAAACCTAACCCCAAATCTAAACCTAAAATCTCAACCTAACACCAAATCTAAACCTAACCCCAAATCTAAACCTAACCCCAAATCTAACCCAAAATCTAAACCCCAAATCTAAACCTAACCTCAAATCTAAACCTAAAATCTAAACCTAACCCCAAATCTAAACCTAACCCCAAATCTAAACCTAAAATCTAAACCTAACCCCAAATCTAAACCTAAAATCTAAACCTAACCCCAAATCTAAACCTAACCCCAAATCTAAACCTAAAATCTAAACCTAACCCCAAATCTAAACCTAACCCCAAATCTAAACCTAACCCCAAATCTAAACCTAAAATCTAAACCTAACCCCAAATCTCAACCTAAAATCTAAACCTAACACCAAATCTAAACCTAAAATCTAAACATAACCCCAAATCTAAACCAAAAATCTAAACCTAACCCCAAATCTAAACCTAAAATCTAAACCTAACCCCAAATCTAAACCTAACCCCAAATCTAAACCTAACCCCAAATCTAAACCTAAAATCTAAACCTAACCCCAAATCTAAACCTAAAATCTAAACCTAACCCCAAATCTAAACCAAAAATCTAAACCTAACCCCAAATCTAAACCTAAAATCTAAACCTAACCCCAAATCTAAACCGAAAATCTAAACCTAACCCCAAATCTAAACCTAACCCCAAATCTAAACCTAAAATCTAAACCTAACCCCAAATCTAAACTTAAAACGTAAACCTAACCCCAAATCTAAACCAAAAATCTAAACCTAACCCCAAATCTAAACCTAAAATCTAAACCTAACCCCAAATCTAAACCTAAAATCTAAACCTAACACCAAATCTAAACCTAACCCCAAATCTAAACCTAACCCCAAATCTAACCCCAAATCTAAACCTAACCCCAAATCTAAACCTAAAATCTAAACCTAACCCCAAATCTAAACCTAAAATCTAAACCTAACCCCAAATCTAAACCTAAAATCTAAACCTAATCCCAAATCTAAACCTAAAATCTAAACCTAACCCCAAATCTAAACCTAACCCCAAATCTAAACCTAACCCCAAATCTAACCCCAAATCTAAACCTAAAATCTAAACCTAACCCCAAATATAAACCTAAAATCTAAACCTAACCCCAAATCTAAACCAAAAATCTAAACCTAAAATCTAAACCTAACCCCAAATCTAAACCTAACCCCAAATCTAAACCTAACCCCAAATCTAAACCTAAAATCTAAACCTAACCCCAAATCTAAACCTAAAATCTAAACCTAACCCCAAATCTAAACCTAACCCCAAATCTAAACCTAAAATCTAAACCTAACCCCAAATCTAAACCTAAAATCTAAACCTAACCCCAAATCTAAACCAAAAATCTAAACCTAACCCCAAATCTAAACCTAAAATCTAAACCTAACCCCAAATCTAAACCGAAAATCTAAACCTAACCCCAAATCTAAACCGAAAATCTAAACCTAACACCAAATCTAAACCTAACCCCAAATCTAAACCTAACCCCATATCTAACCCCAAATCTAAACCCCAAATCTAAACCTAACCTCAAATCTAAACCTAAAATCTAAACCTAACCCCAAATCTAAACCTAACCCCAAATCTAAACCTAAAATCTAAACCTAACCCCAAATCTAAACCTGAAATCTAAACCTAACCCCAAATCTAAACCTAACCCCAAATCTAAACCTAAAATCTAAACCTAACCCCAAATCTAAACCTAACCCCAAATCTAAACCTAACCCCAAATCTAAACCTAAAATCTAAACCTAACCCCAAATCTAAACCTAAAATCTAAACCTAACCCCAAATCTAAACCTAAAATCTAAACCTAACCCCAAATCTAAACCAAAAATCTAAACCTAACCCCAAATCTAAACCTAAAATCTAAACCTAACCCCAAATCTAAACCTAACCCCAAATCTAAACCTAACCCCAAATCTAAACCTAAAATCTAAACCTAACCCCAAATCTAAACCTAAAATCTAAACCTAACCCCAAATCTAAACCTAACCCCAAATCTAAACCTAAAATCTAAACCTAACCCCAAATCTAAACCTAAAATCTAAACCTAACCCCAAATCTAAACCTAACCCCAAATCTAAACCTAACCCCAAATCTAAGCCCAAATCTAAACGTAAAATCTAAACCTAATCCCAAATCTAAACCTAAAATCTAAACCTAACCCCAAATCTAAACCTAAAATCTAAACCTAACACCAAATCTAAACCTAACCCCAAATCTAAACCTAACCCCAAATCTAAACCTAACCCCAAATCTAAGCCCAAATCTAAACCTAAAATCTAAACCTAACCCCAAATCTAAACCTAAAATCTAAACCAAACCCCAAATCTAAACCTAACCCCAAATCTAAACCTAACCCCAAATCTAAACCTAAAATCTAAACCTAACCCCAAATCTAAACCTAAAATCTAAACCTAACCCCAAATCTAAACCTAACCCCAAATCTAAACCTAAAATCTAAACCTAACCCCAAATCTAAACCTAAAATCTAAACCTAACACCAAATCTAAACCTAACCCCAAATCTAAACCTAACCCCAAATCTAAACCTAACCCCAAATCTAAGCCCAAATCTAAACCTAAAATCTAAACCTAATCCCAAATCTAAACCTAAAATCTAAACCTAACCCCAAATCTAAACCTAAAATCTAAACCTAACCCCAAATCTAAACCTAACCCCAAATCTAAACCTAAAATCTAAACCTAACCCCAAATCTAAACCTGAAATCTAAACCTAACCCCAAATCTAAACCTAACCCCAAATCTAAACCTAAAATCTAAACCTAACACCAAATCTAAACCTAACCCCAAATCTAAACCTAACCCCAAATCTAAACCTAACCCCAAATCTAAGCCCAAATCTAAACCTAAAATCTAAACCTAACCCCAAATCTAAACCTAAAATCTAAACCTAACCCCAAATCTAAACCTAACCCCAAATCTAACCCCAAATCTAAACCTAACCCCAAATCTAAACCTAAAATCTAAACCTAACCCCAAATCTAAACCTAAAATCTAAACCTAACACCAAATCTAAACCTAACCCCAAATCTAAACCTAACCCCAAATCTAAACCTAACCCCAAATCTAAACCGAAAATCTAAACCTAACCCCAAATCTAAACCGAAAATCTAAACCTAACACCAAATCTAAACCTAACCCCAAATCTAAACCTAACCCCAAATCTAACCCCAAATCTAAACCCCAAATCTAAACCTAACCTCAAATCTAAACCTAAAATCTAAACCTAACCCCAAATCTAAACCTAACCCCAAATCTAAACCGAAAATCTAAACCTAACCCCAAATCTAAACCTAAAATCTAAACCTAACCCCAAATCTAAACCTAACCCCAAATCTAAACCTAAAATCTAAACCTAACCCCAAATCTAAACCTAACCCCAAATCTAAACCTAACCCCAAATCTAAACCTAAAATCTAAACCTAACCCCAAATCTAAACCTAAAATCTAAACCTAACCCCAAATCTAAACCAAAAATCTAAACCTAACCCCAAATCTAAACCTAAAATCTAAGCCTAACCCCAAATCTAAACCGAAAATCTAAACCTAACCCCAAATCTAAACCGAAAATCTCAACCTAACACCAAATCTAAACCTAACCCCAAATCTAAACCTAACCCCAAATCTAACCCAAAATCTAAACCCCAAATCTAAACCTAACCTCAAATCTAAACCTAAAATCTAAACCTAACCCCAAATCTAAACCTAACCCCAAATCTAAACCTAAAATCTAAACCTAACCCCAAATCTAAACCTAAAATCTAAACCTAACCCCAAATCTAAACCTAACCCCAAATCTAAACCTAAAATCTAAACCTAACCCCAAATCTAAACCTAACCCCAAATCTAAACCTAACCCCAAATCTAAACCTAAAATCTAAACCTAACCCCAAATCTCAACCTAAAATCTAAACCTAACACCAAATCTAAACCTAAAATCTAAACCTAACCCCAAATCTAAACCAAAAATCTAAACCTAACCCCAAATCTAAACCTAAAATCTAAACCTAACCCCAAATCTAAACCTAACCCCAAATCTAAACCTAACCCCAAATCTAAACCTAAAATCTAAACCTAACCCCAAATCTAAACCTAAAATCTAAACCTAACCCCAAATCTAAACCAAAAATCTAAACCTAACCCCAAATCTAAACCTAAAATCTAAACCTAACCCCAAATCTAAACCGAAAATCTAAACCTAACCCCAAATCTAAACCTAACCCCAAATCTAAACCTAAAATCTAAACCTAACCCCAAATCTAAACTTAAAACGTAAACCTAACCCCAAATCTAAACCAAAAATCTAAACCTAACCCCAAATCTAAACCTAAAATCTAAACCTAACCCCAAATCTAAACCTAAAATCTAAACCTAACACCAAATCTAAACCTAACCCCAAATCTAAACCTAACCCCAAATCTAACCCCAAATCTAAACCTAACCCCAAATCTAAACCTAAAATCTAAACCTAACCCCAAATCTAAACCTAAATTCTAAACCTAACCCCACATCTAAACCTAAAATCTAAACCTAATCCCAAATCTAAACCTAAAATCTAAACCTAACCCCAAATCTAAACCTAACCCCAAATCTAAACCTAACCCCAAATCTAACCCCAAATCTAAACCTAAAATCTAAACCTAACCCCAAATATAAACCTAAAATCTAAACCTAACCCCAAATCTAAACCAAAAATCTAAACCTAAAATCTAAACCTAACCCCAAATCTAAACCTAACCCCAAATCTAAACCTAACCCCAAATCTAAACCTAAAATCTAAACCTAACCCCAAATCTAAACCTAAAATCTAAACCTAACCCCAAATCTAAACCTAACCCCAAATCTAAACCTAAAATCTAAACCTAACCCCAAATCTAAACCTAAAATCTAAACCTAACCCCAAATCTAAACCAAAAATCTAAACCTAACCCCAAATCTAAACCTAAAATCTAAACCTAACCCCAAATCTAAACCGAAAATCTAAACCTAACCCCAAATCTAAACCGAAAATCTAAACCTAACACCAAATCTAAACCTAACCCCAAATCTAAACCTAACCCCATATCTAACCCCAAATCTAAACCCCAAATCTAAACCTAACCTCAAATCTAAACCTAAAATCTAAACCTAACCCCAAATCTAAACCTAACCCCAAATCTAAACCTAAAATCTAAACCTAACCCCAAATCTAAACCTGAAATCTAAACCTAACCCCAAATCTAAACCTAACCCCAAATCTAAACCTAAAATCTAAACCTAACCCCAAATCTAAACCTAACCCCAAATCTAAACCTAACCCCAAATCTAAACCTAAAATCTAAACCTAACCCCAAATCTAAACCTAAAATCTAAACCTAACCCCAAATCTAAACCAAAAATCTAAACCTAACCCCAAATCTAAACCTAAAATCTAAACCTAACCCCAAATCTAAACCTAACCCCAAATCTAAACCTAACCCCAAATCTAAACCTAAAATCTAAACCTAACCCCAAATCTAAACCTAAAATCTAAACCTAACCCCAAATCTAAACCTAACCCCAAATCTAAACCTAAAATCTAAACCTAACCCCAAATCTAAACCTAAAATCTAAACCTAACCCCAAATCTAAACCTAACCCCAAATCTAAACCTAACCCCAAATCTAAGCCCAAATCTAAACGTAAAATCTAAACCTAATCCCAAATCTAAACCTAAAATCTAAACCTAACCCCAAATCTAAACCTAAAATCTAAACCTAACACCAAATCTAAACCTAACCCCAAATCTAAACCTAACCCCAAATCTAAACCTAACCCCAAATCTAAGCCCAAATCTAAACCTAAAATCTAAACCTAACCCCAAATCTAAACCTAAAATCTAAACCAAACCCCAAATCTAAACCTAACCCCAAATCTAAACCTAACCCCAAATCTAAACCTAAAATCTAAACCTAACCCCAAATCTAAACCTAAAATCTAAACCTAACCCCAAATCTAAACCTAACCCCAAATCTAAACCTAAAATCTAAACCTAACCCCAAATCTAAACCTAAAATCTAAACCTAACACCAAATCTAAACCTAACCCCAAATCTAAACCTAACCCCAAATCTAAACCTAACCCCAAATCTAAGCCCAAATCTAAACCTAAAATCTAAACCTAATCCCAAATCTAAACCTAAAATCTAAACCTAACCCCAAATCTAAACCTAAAATCTAAACCTAACACCAAATCTAAACCTAAAATCTAAACCTAACCCCAAATCTAAACCTAACCCCAAATCTAAGCCCAAATCTAAACCTAAAATCTAAACCTAACCCCAAATCTAAACCTAAAATCTAAACCTAACCCCAAATCTAAACCTAAAATCTAAACCTAACCCCAAATCTAAACCTAAAATATAAGCCTAACCCCAAATCTAAACCTAAAATCTAAACCTAAACCCAAATCTAAACCTAAAATCTAAACCTAACCCCAAATCTAAACCTAACCCCAAATCTAAACCTAAAATCTAAACCTAACCCCAAATCTAAACCTAAAATCTAAACCTAACCCCAAATCTAAACCTAACCCCAAATCTAAACCTAAAATCTAAACCTAACCCCAAATCTAAACCTAAAATCTAAACCTAACGCCAAATCTAAACCTAAAATTTAAGCCTAACCCCAAATCTAAACCGAAAATCTAAACCTAACCCCAAATCTAAACCTAACCTCAAATCTAAACCTAAAATCTAAACCTAACCCCAAATCTAAACCTAAAATCTAAACCTAACCCCAAATCTAAACCTAAAATCTAAACCTAACCTAAAATCTAAACCTAACCCCGAATCTAAACCTAAAATCTAAACCTAAAATGTAAACCTAACCCCAAATCTAAACCTAAAATCTAAACCTAACCCCAAATCTAAACCGAAAATCTAAACCTAACCCCAAATCTAAACCTAAAATCTAAACCTAACCCCAAATCTAAACCTAACCCCAAATCTAAACCAAAAATCTAAACCTAACCCCAAATGTAAACCTAAAATCTAAACCTAAAATCTAAACCTAACCTAAAATCTAAACCTAACCCCAAATCTAAACCTAAAATCTAAACCTAACCCCAAATCTAAACCTAACCCCAAATCTAAACCTAAAATCTAAACCTAACACCAAATCTAAACCGAAAATCTAAACCTAACCCCAAATCTAAACCTAAAATCTAAACCTAACCCCAAATCTAAACCTAACCTAAAATCTAAACCTAACCCCAAATCTAAACCTAAAATCTAAACCTAACCCGAAATCTAAACCTAAAATCTAAACCTAACCCCAAATCTATACCTAAAATCTAAACCTAAAATCTAAACCTAACCCCAAATCTAAACCTAACCCCAAATCTAAACCTAAAATCTAAACCTAACCCCAAATCTAAACCTAAAATCTAAACCTAACCCCAAATCTAAACCTAAAATCTTAACCTAACACCAAATCTAAACCTAACCCCAAATCTAAACCTAACCCCAAATCTAAGCCCAAATCTAAACTTAAAATCTAAACCTAATCCCAAATCTAAACCTAAAATCTAAACCTAACCCCAAATCTAAACCTAAAATCTAAACCTAACACCAAATCTGAACCTAACCCCAAATCTAAACCTAAAATCTAAACCTAACCCCAAATCTAAACCTAACCCCAACCCCTAACCCCAAATCTAAACCTAACCCCAAATCTAAACCTAACCCCAAATCTAAACCTAAAATCTAAACCTAACCCCAAATCTAAACCTAACCCCAAATCTAAACCTAACCCCAAATCTAAACCTAAAATCTAAACCTAACCCCAAATCTAAACCTAAAATCTAAACCTAACCCCAAATCTAAACCTAACCCCAAATCTAAACCTAAAATCTAAACCTAACCCCAAATCTAAACCTAACCCCAAATCTAAACCTAACCCCAAATCTAAACCTAAAATCTAAACCTAACCCCAAATCTCAACCTAAAATCTAAACCTAACACCAAATCTAAACCTAAAATCTAAACATAACCCCAAATCTAAACCAAAAATCTAAACCTAACCCCAAATCTAAACCTAAAATCTAAACCTAACCCCAAATCTAAACCTAACCCCAAATCTAAACCTAACCCCAAATCTAAACCTAAAATCTAAACCTAACCCCAAATCTAAACCTAAAATCTAAACCTAACCCCAAATCTAAACCAAAAATCTAAACCTAACCCCAAATCTAAACCTAAAATCTAAACCTAACCCCAAATCTAAACCGAAAATCTAAACCTAACCCCAAATCTAAACCTAACCCCAAATCTAAACCTAAAATCTAAACCTAACCCCAAATCTAAACTTAAAACGTAAACCTAACCCCAAATCTAAACCAAAAATCTAAACCTAACCCCAAATCTAAACCTAAAATCTAAACCTAACCCCAAATCTAAACCTAAAATCTAAACCTAACACCAAATCTAAACCTAACCCCAAATCTAAACCTAACCCCAAATCTAACCCCAAATCTAAACCTAACCCCAAATCTAAACCTAAAATCTAAACCTAACCCCAAATCTAAACCTAAAATCTAAACCTAACCCCAAATCTAAACCTAAAATCTAAACCTAATCCCAAATCTAAACCTAAAATCTAAACCTAACCCCAAATCTAAACCTAACCCCAAATCTAAACCTAACCCCAAATCTAACCCCAAATCTAAACCTAAAATCTAAACCTAACCCCAAATATAAACCTAAAATCTAAACCTAACCCCAAATCTAAACCAAAAATCTAAACCTAAAATCTAAACCTAACCCCAAATCTAAACCTAACCCCAAATCTAAACCTAACCCCAAATCTAAACCTAAAATCTAAACCTAACCCCAAATCTAAACCTAAAATCTAAACCTAACCCCAAATCTAAACCTAACCCCAAATCTAAACCTAAAATCTAAACCTAACCCCAAATCTAAACCTAAAATCTAAACCTAACCCCAAATCTAAACCAAAAATCTAAACCTAACCCCAAATCTAAACCTAAAATCTAAACCTAACCCCAAATCTAAACCGAAAATCTAAACCTAACCCCAAATCTAAACCGAAAATCTAAACCTAACACCAAATCTAAACCTAACCCCAAATCTAAACCTAACCCCATATCTAACCCCAAATCTAAACCCCAAATCTAAACCTAACCTCAAATCTAAACCTAAAATCTAAACCTAACCCCAAATCTAAACCTAACCCCAAATCTAAACCTAAAATCTAAACCTAACCCCAAATCTAAACCTGAAATCTAAACCTAACCCCAAATCTAAACCTAACCCCAAATCTAAACCTAAAATCTAAACCTAACCCCAAATCTAAACCTAACCCCAAATCTAAACCTAACCCCAAATCTAAACCTAAAATCTAAACCTAACCCCAAATCTAAACCTAAAATCTAAACCTAACCCCAAATCTAAACCTAAAATCTAAACCTAACCCCAAATCTAAACCAAAAATCTAAACCTAACCCCAAATCTAAACCTAAAATCTAAACCTAACCCCAAATCTAAACCTAACCCCAAATCTAAACCTAACCCCAAATCTAAACCTAAAATCTAAACCTAACCCCAAATCTAAACCTAAAATCTAAACCTAACCCCAAATCTAAACCTAACCCCAAATCTAAACCTAAAATCTAAACCTAACCCCAAATCTAAACCTAAAATCTAAACCTAACCCCAAATCTAAACCTAACCCCAAATCTAAACCTAACCCCAAATCTAAGCCCAAATCTAAACGTAAAATCTAAACCTAATCCCAAATCTAAACCTAAAATCTAAACCTAACCCCAAATCTAAACCTAAAATCTAAACCTAACACCAAATCTAAACCTAACCCCAAATCTAAACCTAACCCCAAATCTAAACCTAACCCCAAATCTAAGCCCAAATCTAAACCTAAAATCTAAACCTAACCCCAAATCTAAACCTAAAATCTAAACCAAACCCCAAATCTAAACCTAACCCCAAATCTAAACCTAACCCCAAATCTAAACCTAAAATCTAAACCTAACCCCAAATCTAAACCTAAAATCTAAACCTAACCCCAAATCTAAACCTAACCCCAAATCTAAACCTAAAATCTAAACCTAACCCCAAATCTAAACCTAAAATCTAAACCTAACACCAAATCTAAACCTAACCCCAAATCTAAACCTAACCCCAAATCTAAACCTAACCCCAAATCTAAGCCCAAATCTAAACCTAAAATCTAAACCTAATCCCAAATCTAAACCTAAAATCTAAACCTAACCCCAAATCTAAACCTAAAATCTAAACCTAACCCCAAATCTAAACCTAACCCCAAATCTAAACCTAAAATCTAAACCTAACCCCAAATCTAAACCTGAAATCTAAACCTAACCCCAAATCTAAACCTAACCCCAAATCTAAACCTAAAATCTAAACCTAACACCAAATCTAAACCTAACCCCAAATCTAAACCTAACCCCAAATCTAAACCTAACCCCAAATCTAAGCCCAAATCTAAACCTAAAATCTAAACCTAACCCCAAATCTAAACCTAAAATCTAAACCTAACCCCAAATCTAAACCTAACCCCAAATCTAACCCCAAATCTAAACCTAACCCCAAATCTAAACCTAAAATCTAAACCTAACCCCAAATCTAAACCTAAAATCTAAACCTAACACCAAATCTAAACCTAACCCCAAATCTAAACCTAACCCCAAATCTAAACCTAACCCCAAATCTAAACCGAAAATCTAAACCTAACCCCAAATCTAAACCGAAAATCTAAACCTAACACCAAATCTAAACCTAACCCCAAATCTAAACCTAACCCCAAATCTAACCCCAAATCTAAACCCCAAATCTAAACCTAACCTCAAATCTAAACCTAAAATCTAAACCTAACCCCAAATCTAAACCTAACCCCAAATCTAAACCGAAAATCTAAACCTAACCCCAAATCTAAACCTAAAATCTAAACCTAACCCCAAATCTAAACCTAACCCCAAATCTAAACCTAAAATCTAAACCTAACCCCAAATCTAAACCTAACCCCAAATCTAAACCTAACCCCAAATCTAAACCTAAAATCTAAACCTAACCCCAAATCTAAACCTAAAATCTAAACCTAACCCCAAATCTAAACCAAAAATCTAAACCTAACCCCAAATCTAAACCTAAAATCTAAGCCTAACCCCAAATCTAAACCGAAAATCTAAACCTAACCCCAAATCTAAACCGAAAATCTCAACCTAACACCAAATCTAAACCTAACCCCAAATCTAAACCTAACCCCAAATCTAACCCAAAATCTAAACCCCAAATCTAAACCTAACCTCAAATCTAAACCTAAAATCTAAACCTAACCCCAAATCTAAACCTAACCCCAAATCTAAACCTAAAATCTAAACCTAACCCCAAATCTAAACCTAAAATCTAAACCTAACCCCAAATCTAAACCTAACCCCAAATCTAAACCTAAAATCTAAACCTAACCCCAAATCTAAACCTAACCCCAAATCTAAACCTAACCCCAAATCTAAACCTAAAATCTAAACCTAACCCCAAATCTCAACCTAAAATCTAAACCTAACACCAAATCTAAACCTAAAATCTAAACCTAACCCCAAATCTAAACCAAAAATCTAAACCTAACCCCAAATCTAAACCTAAAATCTAAACCTAACCCCAAATCTAAACCTAACCCCAAATCTAAACCTAACCCCAAATCTAAACCTAAAATCTAAACCTAACCCCAAATCTAAACCTAAAATCTAAACCTAACCCCAAATCTAAACCAAAAATCTAAACCTAACCCCAAATCTAAACCTAAAATCTAAACCTAACCCCAAATCTAAACCGAAAATCTAAACCTAACCCCAAATCTAAACCTAACCCCAAATCTAAACCTAAAATCTAAACCTAACCCCAAATCTAAACTTAAAACGTAAACCTAACCCCAAATCTAAACCAAAAATCTAAACCTAACCCCAAATCTAAACCTAAAATCTAAACCTAACCCCAAATCTAAACCTAAAATCTAAACCTAACACCAAATCTAAACCTAACCCCAAATCTAAACCTAACCCCAAATCTAACCCCAAATCTAAACCTAACCCCAAATCTAAACCTAAAATCTAAACCTAACCCCAAATCTAAACCTAAATTCTAAACCTAACCCCACATCTAAACCTAAAATCTAAACCTAATCCCAAATCTAAACCTAAAATCTAAACCTAACCCCAAATCTAAACCTAACCCCAAATCTAAACCTAACCCCAAATCTAACCCCAAATCTAAACCTAAAATCTAAACCTAACCCCAAATATAAACCTAAAATCTAAACCTAACCCCAAATCTAAACCAAAAATCTAAACCTAAAATCTAAACCTAACCCCAAATCTAAACCTAACCCCAAATCTAAACCTAACCCCAAATCTAAACCTAAAATCTAAACCTAACCCCAAATCTAAACCTAAAATCTAAACCTAACCCCAAATCTAAACCTAACCCCAAATCTAAACCTAAAATCTAAACCTAACCCCAAATCTAAACCTAAAATCTAAACCTAACCCCAAATCTAAACCAAAAATCTAAACCTAACCCCAAATCTAAACCTAAAATCTAAACCTAACCCCAAATCTAAACCGAAAATCTAAACCTAACCCCAAATCTAAACCGAAAATCTAAACCTAACACCAAATCTAAACCTAACCCCAAATCTAAACCTAACCCCATATCTAACCCCAAATCTAAACCCCAAATCTAAACCTAACCTCAAATCTAAACCTAAAATCTAAACCTAACCCCAAATCTAAACCTAACCCCAAATCTAAACCTAAAATCTAAACCTAACCCCAAATCTAAACCTGAAATCTAAACCTAACCCCAAATCTAAACCTAACCCCAAATCTAAACCTAAAATCTAAACCTAACCCCAAATCTAAACCTAACCCCAAATCTAAACCTAACCCCAAATCTAAACCTAAAATCTAAACCTAACCCCAAATCTAAACCTAAAATCTAAACCTAACCCCAAATCTAAACCAAAAATCTAAACCTAACCCCAAATCTAAACCTAAAATCTAAACCTAACCCCAAATCTAAACCTAACCCCAAATCTAAACCTAACCCCAAATCTAAACCTAAAATCTAAACCTAACCCCAAATCTAAACCTAAAATCTAAACCTAACCCCAAATCTAAACCTAACCCCAAATCTAAACCTAAAATCTAAACCTAACCCCAAATCTAAACCTAAAATCTAAACCTAACCCCAAATCTAAACCTAACCCCAAATCTAAACCTAACCCCAAATCTAAGCCCAAATCTAAACGTAAAATCTAAACCTAATCCCAAATCTAAACCTAAAATCTAAACCTAACCCCAAATCTAAACCTAAAATCTAAACCTAACACCAAATCTAAACCTAACCCCAAATCTAAACCTAACCCCAAATCTAAACCTAACCCCAAATCTAAGCCCAAATCTAAACCTAAAATCTAAACCTAACCCCAAATCTAAACCTAAAATCTAAACCAAACCCCAAATCTAAACCTAACCCCAAATCTAAACCTAACCCCAAATCTAAACCTAAAATCTAAACCTAACCCCAAATCTAAACCTAAAATCTAAACCTAACCCCAAATCTAAACCTAACCCCAAATCTAAACCTAAAATCTAAACCTAACCCCAAATCTAAACCTAAAATCTAAACCTAACACCAAATCTAAACCTAACCCCAAATCTAAACCTAACCCCAAATCTAAACCTAACCCCAAATCTAAGCCCAAATCTAAACCTAAAATCTAAACCTAATCCCAAATCTAAACCTAAAATCTAAACCTAACCCCAAATCTAAACCTAAAATCTAAACCTAACACCAAATCTAAACCTAAAATCTAAACCTAACCCCAAATCTAAACCTAACCCCAAATCTAAGCCCAAATCTAAACCTAAAATCTAAACCTAACCCCAAATCTAAACCTAAAATCTAAACCTAACCCCAAATCTAAACCTAAAATCTAAACCTAACCCCAAATCTAAACCTAAAATATAAGCCTAACCCCAAATCTAAACCTAAAATCTAAACCTAAACCCAAATCTAAACCTAAAATCTAAACCTAACCCCAAATCTAAACCTAACCCCAAATCTAAACCTAAAATCTAAACCTAACCCCAAATCTAAACCTAAAATCTAAACCTAACCCCAAATCTAAACCTAACCCCAAATCTAAACCTAAAATCTAAACCTAACCCCAAATCTAAACCTAAAATCTAAACCTAACGCCAAATCTAAACCTAAAATTTAAGCCTAACCCCAAATCTAAACCGAAAATCTAAACCTAACCCCAAATCTAAACCTAACCTCAAATCTAAACCTAAAATCTAAACCTAACCCCAAATCTAAACCTAAAATCTAAACCTAACCCCAAATCTAAACCTAAAATCTAAACCTAACCTAAAATCTAAACCTAACCCCGAATCTAAACCTAAAATCTAAACCTAAAATGTAAACCTAACCCCAAATCTAAACCTAAAATCTAAACCTAACCCCAAATCTAAACCGAAAATCTAAACCTAACCCCAAATCTAAACCTAAAATCTAAACCTAACCCCAAATCTAAACCTAACCCCAAATCTAAACCAAAAATCTAAACCTAACCCCAAATGTAAACCTAAAATCTAAACCTAAAATCTAAACCTAACCTAAAATCTAAACCTAACCCCAAATCTAAACCTAAAATCTAAACCTAACCCCAAATCTAAACCTAACCCCAAATCTAAACCTAAAATCTAAACCTAACACCAAATCTAAACCGAAAATCTAAACCTAACCCCAAATCTAAACCTAAAATCTAAACCTAACCCCAAATCTAAACCTAACCTAAAATCTAAACCTAACCCCAAATCTAAACCTAAAATCTAAACCTAACCCGAAATCTAAACCTAAAATCTAAACCTAACCCCAAATCTATACCTAAAATCTAAACCTAAAATCTAAACCTAACCCCAAATCTAAACCTAACCCCAAATCTAAACCTAAAATCTAAACCTAACCCCAAATCTAAACCTAAAATCTAAACCTAACCCCAAATCTAAACCTAAAATCTTAACCTAACACCAAATCTAAACCTAACCCCAAATCTAAACCTAACCCCAAATCTAAGCCCAAATCTAAACTTAAAATCTAAACCTAATCCCAAATCTAAACCTAAAATCTAAACCTAACCCCAAATCTAAACCTAAAATCTAAACCTAACACCAAATCTGAACCTAACCCCAAATCTAAACCTAAAATCTAAACCTAACCCCAAATCTAAACCTAACCCCAACCCCTAACCCCAAATCTAAACCTAACCCCAAATCTAAACCTAACCCCAAATCTAAACCTAAAATCTAAACCTAACCCCAAATCTAAACCTAACCCCAAATCTAAACCTAACCCCAAATCTAAGCCCAAATCTAAACCTAAAATCTAAACCTAACCCTAAATCTAAACCTAAAATCTAAACCTAACACCAAATCTAAACCTAACCCCAAATCTAAACCTAACCTCAAATCTAAGCCCAAATCTAAACCTAAAATCTAAACCTAACCCCAAATCTAAACCTAAAATCTAAACCTAAACCCAAATCTAAACCTAATCCCAAATCTAAACGTAAAATCTAAACCTAACACCAAATCTAAACCGAAAATCTAAACCTAACACCAAATCTGAACCTAACCCCAAATCTAAACCTAAAATCTAAACGTAACCCCAAATCTAAACCTAACCCCAACCCCTAACCCCAAATCTAAACCTAACCCCAAATCTAAACCTAACCCCAAATCTAAACCTAAAATCTAAACCTAACCCCAAATCTAAACCTAACCCCAAATCTAAACCTAACCCCAAATCTAAACCTAAAATCTAAACCTAACCCCAAATCTAAACCTAAAATCTAAACCTAACCCCAAATCTAAACCAAAAATCTAAACCTAACCCCAAATCTAAACCTAAAATCTAAACCTAACCCCAAATCTAAACCTAACCCCAAATCTAAACCTAAAATCTAAACCTAACCCCAAATCGAAACCTAAAATCTAAACCTAACCCCAAATCTAAACCTAACCCCAAATCTAAACCTAAAATCTAAACCTAACCCGAAATCTAAACCTAAAATCTAAACCTAACCCCAAATCTAAACCAAAAATCTAAACCTAACCCCAAATCTAAACCTAAAATCTAAACCTAACCCCAAATCTAAACCTAACCCCAAATCTAAACCTAACCCCAAATCTAAACCTAAAATCTAAACCTAACCCCAAATCTAAACCTAAAATCTAAACCTAACACCAAATCTAAACCTAACCCCAAATCTAAACCTAACCCCAAATCTAAGCCCAAATCTAAACCTAAAATCTAAACCTAATCCCAAATCTAAACCTAAAATCTAAACCTAACCCCAAATCTAAACCTAAAATCTAAACCTAACACCAAATCTAAACCTAACCCCAAATCTAAACCTAACCCCAAATCTAAACCTAAAATCTAAACCTAACACCAAATCTAAACCTAACCCCAAATCTAAACCTAACCCCAAATCTAAACCTAAAATCTAAACCTAACCCCAAATCTAAACCTAAAATCTAAACCTAACCCCAAATCTAAACCTAAAATCTAAGCCTAACCCCAAATCTAAACCTAAAATCTAAACCTACCCCCAAATCTAAACCTAAAATCTAAACCTAACCCCAAATCTAAACCTAACCCCAAATCTAAACCTAAAATCTAAAACTAACCCCAAATCTAAACCTAAAATCTAAGCCTAACCCCAAATCTAAAACTAAAATCTAAACCTAAACCCAAATCTAAACCTAAAATCTAAACCTAACCTAAAATCTAAACCTAACCCCAAATCTAAACCAAAAATCTAAACCTAACCCCAAATCTAAACCTAAAATCTAAACCTAACCCCAAATCTAAACCTAAAATCTAAACCTAACCTAAAATCTAAACCTAACCCCAAATCTAAACCTAAAATCTAAACCTAAAATCTAAACCTAACCACAAATCTAAACCTAAAATCTAAACCTAACCCCAAATCTAAACCGAAAATCTAAACCTAACCCCAAATCTAAACCTAAAATCTAAACCTAACCCCAAATCTAAACCAAAAATCTAAACCTAACCCCAAATCTAAACCTAAAATCTAAACCTAAAATCTAAACCTAACCTAAAATCTAAACCTAACCCCAAATCTAAACCTAAAATCTAAACCTAACCCCAAATCTAAACCTAACCCCAAATCTAAACCTAAAATCTAAACCTAACACCAAATCTAAACCTAAAATCTAAACCTAACCCCAAATCTAAACCTAAAATCTAAACCTAACCCCAAATCTAAACCTAACCTAAAATCTAAACCTAACCCCAAATCTAAACCTAAAATCTAAACCTAACCCGAAATCTAAACCGAAAATCTAAACCTAACCCCAAATCTAAACCTAAAATCTAAACCTAAAATCTAAACCTAACCCCAAATCTAAACCTAACCCCAAATCTAAACCTAAAATCTAAACCTAAACCCAAATCTAAACCTAAAATCTAAACCTAACCCCAAATCTAAACCAAAAATCTAAACCTAACCCCAAATCTAAACCTAAAATCTAAACCTAACCCCAAATCTAAACCTAACCCCAAATTTAACCCCAAATCTAAACCCCAAATCTAAACCTAATCTCAAATCTAAACCTAAAATCTAAACCTAACCCCAAATCTAAACCTAAAATCTAAACCTAACCCCAAATCTAAACCTAAAATCTAAACCTAACCCCAAATCTAAACCTAAAATCTAAACCTAACCCCAAATCTAAACCTAACCCCAAATCTAAACCTAACCCCAAATCTAAACCTAACCCCAAATCTAAACCTAAAATCTAAACCTAACCCCAAATCTAAACCTAAAATCTAAACCTAACACCAAATCTAAACCAAAAATCTAAACCTAACACCAAATCTAAACCTAACCCCAAATCTAAACCTAACCCCAAATCTAACCCCAAATCTAAACCTAAAATCTAAACCTAACCTCAAATCTAAACCTAAAATCTAAACCTAACCCCAAATCTAAACCTAACCCCAAATCTAAACCTAAAATCTAAACCTAACCCCAAATCTAAACCTAAAATCTAAACCTAACACCAAATCTAAACCTAACCCCAAATCTAAACCTAACCCCAAATCTAAGCCCAAATCTAAACCTAAAATCTAAACCTAATCCCAAATCTAAACCTAAAATCTAAACCTAACCCCAAATCTAAACCTAAAATCTAAACCTAACACCAAATCTGAACCTAACCCCAAATCTAAACCTAAAATCTAAACCTAACCCCAAATCTAAACCTAACCCCAACCCCTAACCCCAAATCTAAACCTAACCCCAAATCTAAACCTAACCCCAAATCTAAACCTAAAATCTAAACCTAACCCCAAATCTAAACCTAACCCCAAATCTAAACTTAACCCCAAATCTAAACCTAACCCCAAATCTAAGCCCAAATCTAAACCTAAAATCTAAACCTAACCCCAAATCTAAACCTAAAATCTAAACCTAACACCAAATCTAAACCTAACCCCAAATCTAAACCTAACCCCAAATCTAAGCCCAAATCTAAACCTAAAATCTAAACCTAATCCCAAATCTAAACCTAAAATCTAAACCTAACCCCAAATCTAAACCTAAAATCTAAACCTAACACCAAATCTGAACCTAACCCCAAATCTAAACCTAAAATCTAAACCTAACCCCAAATCTAAACCTAACCCCAACCCCTAACCCCAAATCTAAACCTAACCCCAAATCTAAACCTAACCCCAAATCTAAACCTAAAATCTAAACCTAACCCCAAATCTAAACCTAACCCCAAATCTAAACCTAACCCCAAATCTAAACCTAACCCCAAATCTAAACCTAAAATCTAAACCTAACCCCAAATCTAAACCTAAAATCTAAACCTAACCCCAAATCTAAACCTAAAATCTAAACCTAACACCAAATCTAAACCTAACCCCAAATCTAAACCTAACCCCAAATCTAACCCCAAATCTAAACCTAACCCCAAATCTAAACCTAAAATCTAAACCTAACCCCAAATCTAAACCTAACCCCAAATCTAAACCTAAAATCTAAACCTAACCCCAAATCTAAACCTAAAATCTAAACCTAACCCCAAATCTAAACCTAACCTAAAATCTAAACCTAACCCCAAATCTAACCCCAAATCTAAACCTAACCCCAAATCTAAACCTAAAATCTAAACCTAACCCCAAATATAAACCTAAAATCTAAACCTAACCCCAAATCTAAACCAAAAATCTAAACCTAACCCCAAATCTAAACCTAAAATCTAAACCTAACCCCAAATCTAAACCTAACCCCAAATCTAAACCTAACCCCAAATCTAAACCTAAAATCTAAACCTAACCCCAAATCTAAACCTAAAATCTAAACCTAACCCCAAATCTAAACCTAACCCCAAATCTAAACCTAAAATCTAAACCTAACCCCAAATCTAAACCTAAAATCTAAACCTAACACCAAATCTAAACCTAACCCCAAATCTAAATCTAACCCCAAATCTAAGCCCAAATCTAAACCTAAAATCTAAACCTAATCCCAAATCTAAACCTAACCCCAAATCTAAGCCCAAATCTAAACCTAAAATCTAAACCTAACACCAAATCTAAACCTAACCCCAAATCTAAACCTAACCCCAAATCTAAGCCCAAATCTAAACCTAAAATCTAAACCTAACCCCAAATCTAAACCTAAAATCTAAACCTAACCCCAAATCTAAACCTAAAATCTAAGCCTAACCCCAAATCTAAACCTAAAATCTAAACCTAAACCCAAATCTAAACCTAAAATCTAAACCTAAACCCAAATCTAAACCTAACCCCAAATCTAAAACTAAAATCTAAACCTAACCCCAAATCTAAACCTAAAATGTAAACCTAACCCCAAATCTAAACCTAACCCCAAATCTAAACCTAAAATCTAAACCTAACCCCAAATCTAAACCTAAAATCTAAACCTAACCCCAAATCTAAACCTAAAATTTAAGCCTAACCCCAAATCTAAACCTAAAATCTAAACCTAAGCCCAAATCTAAACCTAACCTCAAATCTAAACCAAAAATCTAAACCTAACCCCAAATCTAAACCTAAAAACTAAACCTAACCCCAAATCTAAACCTAAAATCTAAACCTAACCTAAAATCTAAACCTAACCCCAAACCTAAACCTAAAATCTAAACCTAAAATCTAAACCTAACCCCAAATCTAAACCTAAAATCTAAACCTAACCCCAAATCTAAACCGAAAATCTAAACCTAACCCCAAATCTAAACCTAAAATCTAAACCTAACCCCAAATCTATCCTAACCCCAAATCTAAACCAAAAATCTAAACCTAACCCCAAATCTAAACCTAAAATCTAAACCTAAAATCTAAACCTAACCTAAAATCTAAACCTAACCCCAAATCTAAACCTAAAATCTAAACCTAACCCCAAATCTAAACCTAACCCCAAATCTAAACCTAAAATCTAAACCTAACACCAAATCTAAACCGAAAATCTAAACCTAACCCCAAATCTAAACCTAAAATCTAAACCTAACCCCAAATCTAAACCTAACCTAAAATCTAAACCTAACCCCAAATCTAAACCTAAAATCTAAACCTAACCCGAAATCTAAACCTAAAATCTAAACCTAACCCCAAATCTAAACCTAAAATCTAAACCTAAAATCTAAACCTAACCCCAAATCTAAACCTAACCCCAAATCTAAACCTAACCCCAAATCTAACCCCAAATCTAAATCTAAAATCTAAACCTAACCTCAAATCTAAACCTAAAATCTAAACCTAACCCCAAATCTAAACCTAACCCCAAATCTAAACCTAAAATCTAAACCTAACACCAAATCTAAACCTAAAATCTAAACCTAACACCAAATCTAAACCTAACCCCAAATCTAAACCTAACCCCAAATCTAAACCTAACCCCAAATCTAGGCCCAAATCTAAACCTAAAATCTAAACCTAATCCCAAATCTAAACCTAAAATCTAAACCTAACCCCAAATCTAAACCTAAAATCTAAACCTAACCCCAAATCTAAACCTAACCCCAAATCTAAACCTAACCCCAAATCTAAGCCCAAATCTAAACCTAAAATCTAAACCTAACCCCAAATCTAAACCTAAAATCTAAACCTAACCCCAAATCTAAACCTAACCCCAAATTTAAACCTAACCCCAAATCTAACCCCAAATCTAAACCTAAAATCTAAACCTAACCCCAAATCTAAACCTAAAATCTAAACCTAACACCAAATCTAAACCTAACCCCAAATCTAAACCTAAAATCTAAACCTAACCCCAAATCTAAACCTAACCCCAAATCTAAACCTAACCCCAAATCTAAACCTAAAATCTAAACCTAACCCCAAATCTAAACCTAAAATCTAAACCTAACACCAAATCTAAACCAAAAATCTAAACCTAACACCAAATCTAAACCTAACCCCAAATCTAAACCTAACCCCAAATCTAACCCCAAATCTAAACCTAAAATCTAAACCTAACCTCAAATCTAAACCTAAAATCTAAACCTAACCCCAAATCTAAACCTAACCCCAAATCTAAACCTAAAATCTAAACCTAACCCCAAATCTAAACCTAAAATCTAAACCTAACACCAAATCTAAACCTAACCCCAAATCTAAACCTAACCCCAAATCTAAGCCCAAATCTAAACCTAAAATCTAAACCTAATCCCAAATCTAAACCTAAAATCTAAACCTAACCCCAAATCTAAACCTAAAATCTAAACCTAACCCCAAATCTAAACTTAACCCCAAATCTAAACCTAACCCCAACCCCTAACCCCAAATCTAAACCTAACCCCAATTCTAAACCTAACCCCAAATCTAAACCTAAAATCTAAACCGTAACCCCAAATCTAAACCTAACCCCAAATCTAAACCTAACCCCAAATCTAAGCCCAAATCTAAACCTAAAATCTAAACCTAACCCCAAATCTAAACCTAAAATCTAAACCTAACACCAAATCTAAACCTAACCCCAAATCTAAACCTAACCCCAAATCTAAGCCCAAATCTAAACCTAAAATCTAAACCTAATCCCAAATCTAAACCTAAAATCTAAACCTAACCCCAAATCTAAACCTAAAATCTAAACCTAACACCAAATCTGAACCTAACCCCAAATCTAAACCTAAAATCTAAACCTAACCCCAAATCTAAACCTAACCCCAACCCCTAACCCCAAATCTAAACCTAACCCCAAATCTAAACCTAACCCCAAATCTAAACCTAACCCCAAATCTAAACCTAACCCCAAATCTAAGCCCAAATCTAAACCTAAAATCTAAACCTAACACCAAATCTAAACCTAAAATCTAAACCTAACCCCAAATCTAAACCTAAAATCTAAACCTAACACCAAATCTAAACCTAACCCGAAATCTAAACCTAACCCCAAATCTAACCCCAAATCTAAACCTAACCCCAAATCTAAACCTAAAATCTAAACCTAACCCCAAATCTAAACCTAACCCCAAATCTAAACCTAAAATCTAAACCTAACCCCAAATCTAAACCTAAAATCTAAACCTAACCCCAAATCTAAACCTAACCTAAAATCTAAACCTAACCCCAAATCTAACCCCAAATCTAAACCTAACCCCAAATCTAAACCTAAAATCTAAACCTAACCCCAAATATAAACCTAAAATCTAAACCTAACCCCAAATCTAAACCAAAAATCTAAACCTAACCCCAAATCTAAACCTAAAATCTAAACCTAACCCCAAATCTAAACCTAACCCCAAATCTAAACCTAACCCCAAATCTAAACCTAAAATCTAAACCTAACCCCAAATCTAAACCTAAAATCTAAACCTAACCCCAAATCTAAGCCCAAATCTAAACCTAAAATCTAAACCTAATCCCAAATCTAAACCTAACCTCAAATCTAAGCCCAAATCTAAACCTAAAATCTAAACCTAACACCAAATCTAAACCTAACCCCAAATCTAAACCTAACCCCAAATCTAAGCCCAAATCTAAACCTAAAATCTAAAGCTAACCCCAAATCTAAACCTAAAATCTAAACCTAACCCCAAATCTAAACCTAAAATCTAAGCCTAACCCCAAATCTAAACCTAAAATCTAAACCTAAACCCAAATCTAAACCTAAAATCTAAACCTAAACCCAAATCTAAACCTAACCCCAAATCTAAACCTAAAATCTAAACCTAACCCCAAATCTAAACCTAAAATGTAAACCTAACCCCAAATCTAAACCTAACCCCAAATCTAAACCTAAAATCTAAAGCTAACCCCAAATCTAAACCTAAAATCTAAACCTAACCCCAAATCTAAACCTAAAATTTAAGCCTAACCCCAAATCTAAACCTAAAATCTAAACCTAACCCCAAATCTAAACCTAACCTCAAATCTAAACCAAAAATCTAAACCTAACCCCAAATCTAAACCTAAAATCTAAACCTAACCCCAAATCTAAACCTAAAATCTAAACCTAACCTAAAATCTAAACCTAACCCCAAACCTAAACCTAAAATCTAAACCTAAAATCTAAACCTAACCCCAAATCTAAACCTAAAATCTAAACCTAACCCCAAATCTAAACCGAAAATCTAAACCTAACCCCAAATCTAAACCTAAAATCTAAACCTAACCCCAAATCTATCCTAACCCCAAATCTAAACCAAAAATCTAAACCTAACCCCAAATCTAAACCTAAAATCTAAACCTAAAATCTAAACCTAACCTAAAATCTAAACCTAACCCCAAATCTAAACCTAAAATCTAAACCTAACCCCAAATCTAATCCTAACCCCAAATCTAAACCTAAAATCTAAACCTAACACCAAATCTAAACCGAAAATCTAAACCTAACCCCAAATCTAAACCTAAAATCTAAACCTAACCCGAATTCTAAACCTAAAATCTAAACCTAACCCCAAATCTAAACCTAAAATCTAAACCTAAAATCTAAACCTAACCCCAAATCTAAACCTAACCCCAAATCTAAACCTAAAATCTAAACCTAACCCCAAATCTAAACCTAAAATCTAAACCTAACCCCAAATCTAAACCAAAAATCTAAACCTAACACCAAATCTAAACCTAACCCCAAATCTAACCCCAAATCTAAACCTAAAATCTAAACCTAACCTCAAATCTAAACCTAAAATCTAAACCTAACCCCAAATCTAAACCTAAAATCTAAACCTAACCCCAAATCTAAACCTAAAATCTAAACCTAACACCAAATCTAAACCTAACCCCAAATCTAAACCTAACCCCAAATCTAGGCCCAAATCTAAACCTAAAATCTAAACCTAATCCCAAATCTAAACCTAAAATCTAAACCTAACCCCAAATCTAAACCTAAAATCTAAACCTAACACCAAATCTAAACCTAACCCCAAATCTAAACCTAACCCCAAATCTAAACCTAACCCCAAATCTAAGCCCAAATCTAAACCTAAAATCTAAACCGAACCCCAAATCTAAACCTAAAATCTAAACCTAACACCAAATCTAAACCTAACCCCAACCCCTAACCCCAAATCTAAACCTAACCCCAAATCTAAACCTAACCCCAAATCTAAACCTAAAATCTAAACCTAACCCCAAATCTAAACCTAACCCCAAATCTAAACCAAAAATCTAAACCTAACCCGAAATCTAAACCTAAAATCTAAACTTAAAATCTAAACCTAACCTAAAATCTAAACCTAACCCCAAATCTAAACCTAAAATCTAAACCTAACCCCAAATCTAAACCTAAGCCCAAATCTAAACCTAAAATCTAAACCTAACACCAAATCTAAACCTAGCCCCAAATCTAAACCTAAAATCTAAACCTAAAATCTAAACCTAACCCCAAATCTAAACCTAAAATCTAAACCTAACCCCAAATCTAAACCTAAAATCTAAACCTAACCCGAAATCTAAACCTAAAATCTAAACCTAACCCCAAATCTAAACCTAACCCCAAATCTAAACCTAACCCCAAATCTAACCCCAAATCTAAACCTAACCCCAAATCTAAACCTAAAATCTAAACCTAACCCCAAATCTAAACCTAACCCCAAATCTAAACCTAACCCCAAATCTAAACCTAACCCCAAATCTAAACCTAAAATCTAAACCTAACCCCAAATCTAAACCGAAAATCTAAACCTAACCCCAAATCTAAACCGAAAATCTAAACCTAACACCAAATCTAAACCTAACCCCAAATCTAAACCTAACCCCAAATCTAACCCCAAATCTTAACCCCAAATCTAAACCTAACCTCAAATCTAAACCTAAAATCTAAACCTAACCCCAAATCTAAACCTAACCCCAAATCTAAACCTAAAATCTAAACCTAACCCCAAATCTAAACCTAAAATCTAAACCTAACCCCAAATCTAAACCTAACCCCAAATCTAAACCTAAAATCTAAACCTAACCCCAAATCTAAACCTAACCCCAAATCTAAACCTAAGCCCAAATCTAAACCTAAAATCTAAACCTAACACCAAATCTAAACCTAGCCCCAAATCTAAACCTAAAATCTAAACCTAAAATCTAAACCTAACCCCAAATCTAAACCTAAAATCTAAACCTAAGCCCAAATCTAAACCTAAAATCTAAACCTAACCCCAAATCTAAACCTAAAATCTAAACCTAACCCCAAAACTAAACCTAACCCCAAATCTAAACCTAACCCCAAATCTAACCCCAAATCTAAACATAACCCCAAATCTAAACCTAAAATCTAAACCTAACCCCAAATCTAAACCTAACCCCAAATCTAAACCTAACCCCAAATCTAAACCTAACCCCAAATCTAAACCTAAAATCTAAACCTAACCCCAAATCTAAACCGAAAATCTAAACCTAACCCCAAATCTAAACCGAAAATCTAAACCTAACCCCAAATCTAAACCGAAAATCTAAACCTAACACCAAATCTAAACCTAACCCCAAATCTAAACCTAACCCCAAATCTAACCCCAAATCTAAACCCCAAATCTAAACCTAACCTCAAATCTAAACCTAAAATCTAAACCTAACCCCAAATCTAAACCTAACCCCAAATCTAAACCTAAAATCTAAACCTAACCCCAAATCTAAACCTAAAATCTAAACCTAACCCCAAATCTAAACCTAACCCCAAATCTAAACCTAAAATCTAAACCTAACCCCAAATCTAAACCTAACCCCAAATCTAAACCTAAAATCTAAACCTAACCCCAAATCTAAACCTAAAATCTAAACCTAACACCAAATCTAAACCTAACCCCAAATCTAAACCTAACCCCAAATCTAAACCTAACCCCAAATCTAAACCTAAAATCTAAACCTAACCCCAAATCTAAACCTAACCCCAAATCTAAACCTAACCCCAAATCTAAGCCCAAATCTAAACCTAAAATCTAAACCTAACCCCAAATCTAAACCTAAAATCTAAACCTAACCCCAAATCTAAACCTAAAATCTAAACCTAACACCAAATCTAAACCTAACCCCAAATCTAAACCTAACCCCAAATCTAACCCCAAATCTAAACCTAACCCCAAATCTAAACCTAAAATCTAAACCTAACCCCAAATCTAAACCTAACCCCAAATCTAAACCTAAAATCTAAACCTAACCCCAAATCTAAACCTAAAATCTAAACCTAACCCCAAATCTAAACCTAACCTAAAATCTAAACCTAACCCCAAATCTAACCCCAAATCTAAACCTAACCCCAAATCTAAACCTAAAATCTAAACCTAACCCCAAATATAAACCTAAAATCTAAACCTAACCCCAAATCTAAACCAAAAATCTAAACCTAACCCCAAATCTAAACCTAAAATCTAAACCTAACCCCAAATCTAAACCTAACCCCAAATCTAAACCTAACCCCAAATCTAAACCTAAAATCTAAACCTAACCCCAAATCTAAACCTAAAATCTAAACCTAACCCCAAATCTAAACCTAACCCCAAATCTAAACCTAAAATCTAAACCTAACCCCAAATCTAAACCTAAAATCTAAACCTAACACCAAATCTAAACCTAACCCCAAATCTAAATCTAACCCCAAATCTAAGCCCAAATCTAAACCTAAAATCTAAACCTAATCCCAAATCTAAACCTAACCCCAAATCTAAGCCCAAATCTAAACCTAAAATCTAAACCTAACACCAAATCTAAACCTAACCCCAAATCTAAACCTAACCCCAAATCTAAGCCCAAATCTAAACCTAAAATCTAAACCTAACCCCAAATCTAAACCTAAAATCTAAACCTAACCCCAAATCTAAACCTAAAATCTAAGCCTAACCCCAAATCTAAACCTAAAATCTAAACCTAAACCCAAATCTAAACCTAAAATCTAAACCTAAACAGAAAATCTAAACCTAACCCCAAATCTAAACCTAAAATCTAAACCTAACCCCAAATCTAAACCTAAAATGTAAACCTAACCCCAAATCTAAACCTAACCCCAAATCTAAACCTAAAATCTAAACCTAACCCCAAATCTAAACCTAAAATCTAAACCTAACCCCAAATCTAAACCTAAAATTTAAGCCTAACCCCAAATCTAAACCTAAAATCTAAACCTAAGCCCAAATCTAAACCTAACCTCAAATCTAAACCAAAAATCTAAACCTAACCCCAAATCTAAACCTAAAATCTAAACCTAACCCCAAATCTAAACCTAAAATCTAAACCTAACCTAAAATCTAAACCTAACCCCAAACCTAAACATAAAATCTAAACCTAAAATCTAAACCTAACCCCAAATCTAAACCTAAAATCTAAACCTAACCCCAAATCTAAACCGAAAATCTAAACCTAACCCCAAATCTAAACCTAAAATCTAAACCTAACCCCAAATCTATCCTAACCCCAAATCTAAACCAAAAATCTAAACCTAACCCCAAATCTAAACCTAAAATCTAAACCTAAAATCTAAACCTAACCTAAAATCTAAACCTAACCCCAAATCTAAACCTAAAATCTAAACCTAACCCCAAATCTAAACCTAACCCCAAATCTAAACCTAAAATCTAAACCTAACACCAAATCTAAACCGAAAATCTAAACCTAACCCCAAATCTAAACCTAAAATCTAAACCTAACCCCAAATCTAAACCTAACCTAAAATCTAAACCTAACCCCAAATCTAAACCTAAAATCTAAACCTAACCCGAAATCTAAACCTAAAATCTAAACCTAACCCCAAATCTAAACCTAAAATCTAAACCTAAAATCTAAACCTAACCCCAAATCTAAACCTAACCCCAAATCTAAACCTAAAATCTAAACCTAACCCCAAATCTAAACCTAAAATCTAAACCTAACCCCAAATCTAAACCAAAAATCTAAACCTAACACCAAATCTAAACCTAACCCCAAATCTAAACCTAACCCCAAATCTAACCCCAAATCTAAATCTAAAATCTAAACCTAACCTCAAATCTAAACCTAAAATCTAAACCTAACCCCAAATCTAAACCTAACCCCAAATCTAAACCTAAAATCTAAACCTAACACCAAATCTAAACCTAAAATCTAAACCTAACACCAAATCTAAACCTAACCCCAAATCTAAACCTAACCCCAAATCTAAACCTAACCCCAAATCTAGGCCCAAATCTAAACCTAAAATCTAAACCTAATCCCAAATCTAAACCTAAAATCTAAACCTAACCCCAAATCTAAACCTAAAATCTAAACCTAACCCCAAATCTAAACCTAACCCCAAATCTAAACCTAACCCCAAATCTAAGCCCAAATCTAAACCTAAAATCTAAACCTAACCCCAAATCTAAACCTAAAATCTAAACCTAACCCCAAATCTAAACCTAACCCCAAATCTAAACCTAACCCCAAATCTAACCCCAAATCTAAACCTAAAATCTAAACCTAACCCCAAATCTAAACCTAAAATCTAAACCTAACACCAAATCTAAACCTAACCCCAAATCTAAACCTAAAATCTAAACCTAACCCCAAATCTAAACCTAACACCAAATCTAAACCTAACCCCAAATCTAAACCTAAAATCTAAACCTAACCCCAAATCTAAACCTAAAATCTAAACCTAACACCAAATCTAAACCAAAAATCTAAACCTAACACCAAATCTAAACCTAACCCCAAATCTAAACCTAACCCCAAATCTAACCCCAAATCTAAACCTAAAATCTAAACCTAACCTCAAATCTAAACCTAAAATCTAAACCTAACCCCAAATCTAAACCTAACCCCAAATCTAAACCTAAAATCTAAACCTAACCCCAAATCTAAACCTAAAATCTAAACCTAACACCAAATCTAAACCTAACCCCAAATCTAAACCTAACCCCAAATCTAAGCCCAAATCTAAACCTAAAATCTAAACCTAATCCCAAATCTAAACCTAAAATCTAAACCTAACCCCAAATCTAAACCTAAAATCTAAACCTAACCCCAAATCTAAACCTAAAATCTAAACCTAACCCCAAATCTAAACTTAACCCCAAATCTAAACCTAACCCCAACCCCTAACCCCAAATCTAAACCTAACCCCAATTCTAAACCTAACCCCAAATCTAAACCTAAAATCTAAACCGTAACCCCAAATCTAAACCTAACCCCAAATCTAAACCTAACCCCAAATCTAAGCCCAAATCTAAACCTAAAATCTAAACCTAACCCCAAATCTAAACCTAAAATCTAAACCTAACACCAAATCTAAACCTAACTCCAAATCTAAACCTAACCCCAAATCTAAGCCCAAATCTAAACCTAAAATCTAAACCTAATCCCAAATCTAAACCTAAAATCTAAACCTAACCCCAAATCTAAACCTAAAATCTAAACCTAACACCAAATCTGAACCTAACCCCAAATCTAAACCTAAAATCTAAACCTAACCCCAAATCTAAACCTAACCCCAACCCCTAACCCCAAATCTAAACCTAACCCCAAATCTAAACCTAACCCCAAATCTAAACCTAACCCCAAATCTAAACCTAACCCCAAATCTAAGCCCAAATCTAAACCTAAAATCTAAACCTAACACCAAATCTAAACCTAAAATCTAAACCTAACCCCAAATCTAAACCTAAAATCTAAACCTAACACCAAATCTAAACCTAACCCCAAATCTAAACCTAACCCCAAATCTAACCCCAAATCTAAACCTAACCCCAAATCTAAACCTAAAATCTAAACCTAACCCCAAATCTAAACCTAACCCCAAATCTAAACCTAAAATCTAAACCTAACCCCAAATCTAAACCTAAAATCTAAACCTAACCCCAAATCTAAACCTAACCTAAAATCTAAACCTAACCCCAAATCTAACCCCAAATCTAAACCTAACCCCAAATCTAAACCTAAAATCTAAACCTAACCCCAAATATAAACCTAAAATCTAAACCTAACCCCAAATCTAAACCAAAAATCTAAACCTAACCCCAAATCTAAACCTAAAATCTAAACCTAACCCCAAATCTAAACCTAACCCCAAATCTAAACCTAACCCCAAATCTAAACCTAAAATCTAAACCTAACCCCAAATCTAAACCTAAAATCTAAACCTAACCCCAAATCTAAGCCCAAATCTAAACCTAAAATCTAAACCTAATCCCAAATCTAAACCTAACCCCAAATCTAAGCCCAAATCTAAACCTAAAATCTAAACCTAACACCAAATCTAAACCTAACCCCAAATCTAAACCTAACCCCAAATCTAAGCCCAAATCTAAACCTAAAATCTAAAGCTAACCCCAAATCTAAACCTAAAATCTAAACCTAACCCCAAATCTAAACCTAAAATCTAAGCCTAACCCCAAATCTAAACCTAAAATCTAAACCTAAACCCAAATCTAAACCTAAAATCTAAACCTAAACCCAAATCTAAACCTAACCCCAAATCTAAACCTAAAATCTAAACCTAACCCCAAATCTAAACCTAAAATGTAAACCTAACCCCAAATCTAAACCTAACCCCAAATCTAAACCTAAAATCTAAAGCTAACCCCAAATCTAAACCTAAAATCTAAACCTAACCCCAAATCTAAACCTAAAATTTAAGCCTAACCCCAAATCTAAACCTAAAATCTAAACCTAACCCCAAATCTAAACCTAACCTCAAATCTAAACCAAAAATCTAAACCTAACCCCAAATCTAAACCTAAAATCTAAACCTAACCCCAAATCTAAACCTAAAATCTAAACCTAACCTAAAATCTAAACCTAACCCCAAACCTAAACCTAAAATCTAAACCTAAAATCTAAACCTAACCCCAAATCTAAACCTAAAATCTAAACCTAACCCCAAATCTAAACCGAAAATCTAAACCTAACCCCAAATCTAAACCTAAAATCTAAACCTAACCCCAAATCTATCCTAACCCCAAATCTAAACCAAAAATCTAAACCTAACCCCAAATCTAAACCTAAAATCTAAACCTAAAATCTAAACCTAACCTAAAATCTAAACCTAACCCCAAATCTAAACCTAAAATCTAAACCTAACCCCAAATCTAATCCTAACCCCAAATCTAAACCTAAAATCTAAACCTAACACCAAATCTAAACCGAAAATCTAAACCTAACCCCAAATCTAAACCTAAAATCTAAACCTAACCCGAATTCTAAACCTAAAATCTAAACCTAACCCCAAATCTAAACCTAAAATCTAAACCTAAAATCTAAACCTAACCCCAAATCTAAACCTAACCCCAAATCTAAACCTAAAATCTAAACCTAACCCCAAATCTAAACCTAAAATCTAAACCTAACCCCAAATCTAAACCAAAAATCTAAACCTAACACCAAATCTAAACCTAACCCCAAATCTAACCCCAAATCTAAACCTAAAATCTAAACCTAACCTCAAATCTAAACCTAAAATCTAAACCTAACCCCAAATCTAAACCTAAAATCTAAACCTAACCCCAAATCTAAACCTAAAATCTAAACCTAACACCAAATCTAAACCTAACCCCAAATCTAAACCTAACCCCAAATCTAGGCCCAAATCTAAACCTAAAATCTAAACCTAATCCCAAATCTAAACCTAAAATCTAAACCTAACCCCAAATCTAAACCTAAAATCTAAACCTAACACCAAATCTAAACCTAACCCCAAATCTAAACCTAACCCCAAATCTAAACCTAACCCCAAATCTAAGCCCAAATCTAAACCTAAAATCTAAACCTAACCCCAAATCTAAACCTAAAATCTAAACCTAACACCAAATCTAAACCTAACCCCAACCCCTAACCCCAAATCTAAACCTAACCCCAAATCTAAACCTAACCCCAAATCTAAACCTAAAATCTAAACCTAACCCCAAATCTAAACCTAACCCCAAATCTAAACCAAAAATCTAAACCTAACCCCAAATCTAAACCTAAAATCTAAACTTAAAATCTAAACCTAACCTAAAATCTAAACCTAACCCCAAATCTAAACCTAAAATCTAAACCTAACCCCAAATCTAAACCTAAGCCCAAATCTAAACCTAAAATCTAAACCTAACACCAAATCTAAACCTAGCCCCAAATCTAAACCTAAAATCTAAACCTAAAATCTAAACCTAACCCCAAATCTAAACCTAAAATCTAAACCTAACCCCAAATCTAAACCTAAAATCTAAACCTAACCCGAAATCTAAACCTAAAATCTAAACCTAACCCCAAATCTAAACCTAACCCCAAATCTAAACCTAACCCCAAATCTAACCCCAAATCTAAACCTAACCCCAAATCTAAACCTAAAATCTAAACCTAACCCCAAATCTAAACCTAACCCCAAATCTAAACCTAACCCCAAATCTAAACCTAACCCCAAATCTAAACCTAAAATCTAAACCTAACCCCAAATCTAAACCGAAAATCTAAACCTAACCCCAAATCTAAACCGAAAATCTAAACCTAACACCAAATCTAAACCTAACCCCAAATCTAAACCTAACCCCAAATCTAACCCCAAATCTTAACCCCAAATCTAAACGTAACCTCAAATCTAAACCTAAAATCTAAACCTAACCCCAAATCTAAACCTAACCCCAAATCTAAACCTAAAATCTAAACCTAACCCCAAATCTAAACCTAAAATCTAAACCTAACCCCAAATCTAAACCTAACCCCAAATCTAAACCTAAAATCTAAACCTAACCCCAAATCTAAACCTAACCCCAAATCTAAACCTAAGCCCAAATCTAAACCTAAAATCTAAACCTAACACCAAATCTAAACCTAGCCCCAAATCTAAACCTAAAATCTAAACCTAAAATCTAAACCTAACCCCAAATCTAAACCTAAAATCTAAACCTAAGCCCAAATCTAAACCTAAAATCTAAACCTAACCCCAAAACTAAACCTAACCCCAAATCTAAACCTAACCCCAAATCTAACCCCAAATCTAAACCTAACCCCAAATCTAAACCTAAAATCTAAACCTAACCCCAAATCTAAACCTAACCCCAAATCTAAACCTAACCCCAAATCTAAACCTAACCCCAAATCTAAACCTAAAATCTAAACCTAACACCAAATCTAAACCTAGCCCCAAATCTAAACCTAAAATCTAAACCTAAAATCTAAACCTAACCCCAAATCTAAACCTAAAATCTAAACCTAACCCCAAATCTAAACCTAAAATCTAAACCTAACCCCAAAACTAAACCTAACCCCAAATCTAAACCTAACCCCAAATCTAACCCCAAATCTAAACCTAACCCCAAATCTAAACCTAAAATCTAAACCTAACCCCAAATCTAAACCTAACCCCAAATCTAAACCTAACCCCAAATCTAAACCTAACCCCAAATCTAAACCTAAAATCTAAACCTAACCCCAAATCTAAACCGAAAATCTAAACCTAACCCCAAATCTAAACCGAAAATCTAAACCTAACCCCAAATCTAAACCGAAAATCTAAACCTAACACCAAATCTAAACCTAACCCCAAATCTAAACCTAACCCCAAATCTAACCCCAAATCTAAACCCCAAATCTAAACCTAACCTCAAATCTAAACCTAAAATCTAAACCTAACCCCAAATCTAAACCTAACCCCAAATCTAAACCTAAAATCTAAACCTAACCCCAAATCTAAACCTAAAATCTAAACCTAACCCCAAATCTAAACCTAACCCCAAATCTAAACCTAAAATCTAAACCTAACCCCAAATCTAAACCTAACCCCAAATCTAAACCTAAAATCTAAACCTAACCCCAAATCTAAACCTAAAATCTAAACCTAACACCAAATCTAAACCTAACCCCAAATCTAAACCTAACCCCAAATCTAAGCCCAAATCTAAACCTAAAATCTAAACCTAATCCCAAATCTAAACCTAAAATCTAAACCTAACCCCAAATCTAAACCAAAAATCTATAACCTAACACCAAATCTAAACCTAACCCCAAATCTAAACCTAAAATCTAAACCTAACCCCAAATCTAAACCTAACCCCAACCCCTAACCCCAAATCTAAACCTAACCCCAAATCTAAACCTAACCCCAAATCTAAGCCCAAATCTAAACCTAAAATCTAAACCTAACCCCAAATCTAAACCTAAAATCTAAACCTAACACCAAATCTAAACCTAACCCCAACCCCTAACCCCAAATCTAAACCTAACCCCAAATCTAAACCTAACCCCAAATCTAAACCTAAAATCTAAACCTAACCCCAAATCTAAACCTAACCCCAAATCTAAACCAAAAATCTAAACCTAACCCCAAATCTAAACCTAAAATCTAAACTTAAAATCTAAACCTAACCTAAAATCTAAACCTAACCCCAAATCTAAACCTAAAATCTAAACCTAACCCCAAATCTAAACCGAAAATCTAAACCTAACCCCAAATCTAAACCTAAAATCTAAACCTAACCCCAAATCTAAACCTAACCCCAAATCTAAACCTAACCCCAAATCTAAGTCCAAATCTAAACCTAAAATCTAAACCTAACCCCAAATCTAAACCTAAAATCTAAACCTAACCCCAAATCTAAACCTAAAATCTAAACCTAACCCCAAATCTAAACCTAACCCCAAATCTAAACCTAACCCCAAATCTAACCCCAAATCTAAATCTAACCCCAAATCTAAACCTAAAATCTAAACCTAACCCCAAATCTAAACCTAACCCCAAATCTAAACCTAAAATCTAAACCTAACCCCAAATCTAAACCTAAAATCTAAACCTAACCCCAAATCTAAACCTAAAATCTAAACCTAACCCCAAATATAAACCTAACCCCAAATCTAAACCTAACCCCAAATCTAAACCTAAAATCTAAACCTAACCCCAAATCTAAACCTAAAATCTAAACCTAAACCCAAATCTAAACCTAACCCCAAATCTAAACCTAACCCCAAATCTAAGCCCAAATCTAAACCTAAAATCTAAACCTAACCCCAAATCTAAACCTAAAATCTAAACCTAACACCAAATCTAAACCTAACCCCAACCCCTAACCCCAAATCTAAACCTAACCCCAAATCTAAACCTAACCCCAAATCTAAACCTAAAATCTAAACCTAACCCCAAATCTAAACCTAACCCCAAATCTAAACCAAAAATCTAAACCTAACCCCAAATCTAAACCTAAAATCTAAACTTAAAATCTAAACCTAACCTAAAATCTAAACCTAACCCCAAATCTAAACCTAAAATCTAAACCTAACCCCAAATCTAAACCTAAGCCCAAATCTAAACCTAAAATCTAAACCTAACACCAAATCTAAACCTAGCCCCAAATCTAAACCTAAAATCTAAACCTAAAATCTAAACCTAACCCCAAATCTAAACCTAAAATCTAAACCTAACCCCAAATCTAAACCTAAAATCTAAACCTAACCCGAAATCTAAACCTAAAATCTAAACCTAACCCCAAATCTAAACCTAACCCCAAATCTAAACCTAACCCCAAATCTAACCCCAAATCTAAACCTAACCCCAAATCTAAACCTAAAATCTAAACCTAACCCCAAATCTAAACCTAACCCCAAATCTAAACCTAACCCCAAATCTAAACCTAACCCCAAATCTAAACCTAAAATCTAAACCTAACCCCAAATCTAAACCTAAAATCTAAACCTAACCCCAAATCTAAACCTAAAATCTATACCTAACCCCAAATCTAACCCCAAATCTAAACCTAAAATCTAAACCTAACCTCAAATCTAAACCTAAAATCTAAACCTAACCCCAAATCTAAACCTAACCCCAAATCTAAACCTAAAATCTAAACCTAACCCCAAATCTAAACCTAAAATCTAAACCTAACACCAAATCTAAACCTAACCCCAAATCTAAACCTAACCCCAAATCTAAACCTAACCCCAAATCTAGGCCCAAATCTAAACCTAAAATCTAAACCTAATCCCAAATCTAAACCTAAAATCTAAACCTAACCCGAAATCTAAACCTAAAATCTAAACCTAACCCCAAATCTAAACCTAACCCCAAATCTAACCCCAAATCTAAACCTAACCCCAAATCTAAACCTAAAATCTAAACCTAACCCCAAATCTAAACCTAACCCCAAATCTAAACCTAACCCCAAATCTAAACCTAAAATCTATACCTAACCCCAAATCTAAACCTAAAATCTAAACCTAACCCCAAATCTAAACCGAAAATCTAAACCTAACCCCAAATCTAACCCCAAATCTAAACCTAAAATCTAAACCTAACCTCAAATCTAAACCTAAAATCTAAACCTAACCCCAAATCTAAACCTAACCCCAAATCTAAACCTAAAATCTAAACCTAATCCCAAATCTAAACCTAAAATCTAAACCTAACACCAAATCTAAACCTAACCCCAAATCTAAACCTAACCCCAAATCTAAACCTAACCCCAAATCTAGGCCCAAATCTAAACCTAAAATCTAAACCTAATCCCAAATCTAAACCTAAAATCTAAACCTAACCCCAAATCTAAACCTAAAATCTAAACCTAACACCAAATCTAAACCTAACCCCAAATCTAAACCTAACCCCAAATCTAAACCTAACCCCAAATCTAACCCCAAATCTAAACCTAAAATCTAAACCTAACCCCAAATCTAAACCGAAAATCTAAACCTAACACCAAATCTAAACCTAACCCCAACCCCTAACCCCAAATCTAAACCTAACCCCAAATCTAAACCTAACCCCAAATCTAAACCTAAAATCTAAACCTAACCCCAAATCTAAACCTAACCCCAAATCTAAACCAAAAATCTAAACCTAACCCCAAATCTAAACCTAAAATCTAAACTTAAAATCTAAACCTAACCTAAAATCTAAACCTAACCCCAAATCTAAACCTAAAATCTAAACCTAACCCCAAATCTAAACCTAAGCCCAAATCTAAACCTAAAATCTAAACCTAACACCAAATCTAAACCTAGCCCCAAATCTAAACCTAAAATCTAAACCTAAAATCTAAACCTAACCCCAAATCTAAACCTAAAATCTAAACCTAACCCCAAATCTAAACCTAAAATCTAAACCTAACCCCAAATCTTAACCCCAACTCTAAACCTAACCCCAAATCTAAACCTAACCCCAAATCTAAACCTAACCCCAAATCTAACCCCAAATCTAAACCTAACCCCAAATCTAAACCTAAAATCTAAACCTAACCCCAAATCTAAACCTAACCCCAAATCTAAACCTAACCCCAAATCTAAACCTAACCCCAAATCTAAACCTAAAATCTAAACCTAACCCCAAATCTAAACCGAAATTCTAAACCTATCCCCAAATCTAAACCGAAAATCTAAACCTAACACCAAATCTAAACCTAACCCCAAATCTAAACCTAACCCCAAATCTAACCCCAAATCTTAACCCCAAATCTAAACCTAACCTCAAATCTAAACCTAAAATCTAAACCTAACCCCAAATCTAAACCTAACCCCAAATCTAAACCTAAAATCTAAACCTAACCCCAAATCTAAACCTAAAATCTAAACCTAACCCCAAATCTAAACCTAACCCCAAATCTAAACCTAAAATCTAAACCTAACCCCAAATCTAAACCTAACCCCAAATCTAAACCTAACCCCAAATCTAAACCTAAAATCTAAACCTAACACCAAATCTAAACCTAGCCCCAAATCTAAACCTAAAATCTAAACCTAAAATCTAAACCTAACCCCAAATCTAAACCTAAAATCTAAACATAAGCCCAAATCTAAACCTAAAATCTAAACCTAACCCCAAATCTAAACCTAAAATCTAAACCTAACCCCAAATCTAAACCTAACCCCAAATCTAAACCTAACCGCAAATCTAACCCCAAATCTAAACCTAACCCCAAATATAAACCTAAAATCTAAACCTAACCCCAAATCTAAACCTAACCCCAAATCTAAACCTAACCCCAAATCTAAACCTAAAATCTAAACCTAACCCCAAATCTAAACCGAAAATCTAAACCTAACCCCAAATCTAAACCGAAAATCTAAACCTAACCCCAAATCTAAACCGAAAATCTAAACCTAACACCAAATCTAAACCTAACCCCAAATCTAAACCTAACCCCAAATCTAACCCCAAATCTAAACCCCAAATCTAAACCTAACCTCAAATCTAAACCTAAAATCTAAACCTAACCCCAAATCTAAACCTAACCCCAAATCTAAGTCCAAATCTAAACCTAAAATCTAAACCTAACCCCAAATCTAAACCTAAAATCTAAACCTAACCCCAAATCTAAACCTAAAATCTAAACCTAACCCCAAATCTAAACCTAACCCCAAATCTAAACCTAACCCCAAATCTAAACCTAAAATCTAAACCTAACCCCAAATCTAAACCAAAAATCTAAACCTAACATAAAATCTAAACCTAACCCCAAATCTAAACCTAACCCCAAATCTAACCCCAAATCTAAACCTAAAATCTAAACCTAACCTCAAATCTAAACCTAAAATCTAAACCTAACCCCAAATCTAAACCTAACCCCAAATCTAAACCTAAAATCTAAACCTAACCCCAAATCTAAACCTAAAATCTAAACCTAACACCAAATCTAAACCTAACCCCAAATCTAAACCTAACCCCAAATCTAAGCCCAAATCTAAACCTAAAATCTAAACCTAATCCCAAATCTAAACCTAAAATCTAAACCTAACCCCAAATCTAAACCAAAAATCTATAACCTAACACCAAATCTAAACCTAACCCCAAATCTAAACCTAAAATCTAAACCTAACCCCAAATCTAAACCTAACCCCAACCCCTAACCCCAAATCTAAACCTAACCCCAAATCTAAACCTAACCCCAAATCTAAACCTAAAATCTAAACCTAACCCCAAATCTAAACCTAACCCCAAATCTAAACCTAACCCCAAATCTAAGTCCAAATCTAAACCTAAAATCTAAACCTAACCCCAAATCTAAACCTAAAATCTAAACCTAACCCCAAATCTAAACCGAAAATCTAAACCTAACCCCAAATCTAAACCTAACCCCAAATCTAAACCTAACCCCAAATCTAACCCCAAATCTAAATCTAACCCCAAATCTAAACCTAAAATCTAAACCTAACCCCAAATCTAAACCTAACCCCAAATCTAAACCTAAAATCTAAACCTAACCCCAAATCTAAACCTAAAATCTAAACCTAACCCCAAATCTAAACCTAAAATCTAAACCTAACCCCAAATATAAACCTAACCCCAAATCTAAACCTAACCCCAAATCTAAACCTAAAATCTAAACCTAACCCCAAATCTAAACCTAAAATCTAAACCTAACCCCAAATCTAAACCTAACCCCAAATCTAAACCTAAAATCTAAACCTAACCCCAAATCTAAACCTAAAATCTAAACCTAACACCAAATCTAAACCTAAACCCAAATCTAAACCTAACCCCAAATCTAAGCCCAAATCTAAACCTAAAATCTAAACCTAACCCCAAATCTAAACCTAAAATCTAAACCTAAGACCAAATCTAAACCTAACCCCAACCCCTAACCCCAAATCTAAACCTAACCCCAAATCTAAACCTAACCCCAAATCTAAACCTAAAATCTAAACCTAACCCCAAATCTAAACCTAACCCCATATCTAAACCAAAAATCTAAACCTAACCCCAAATCTAAACCTAAAATCTAAACCTAAAATCTAAACCTAACCTAAAATCTAAACCTAACCCCAAATCTAAACCTAAAATCTAAACCTAACCCCAAATCTAAACCTAAAATCTAAACCTAACCCGAAATCTAAACCTAAAATCTAAACCTAACCCCAAATCTAAACCTAACCCCAAATCTAAACCTAACCCCAAATCTAACCCCAAATCTAAACCTAACCCCAAATCTAAACCTAAAATCTAAACCTAACCCCAAATCTAAACCTAAAATCTAAACCTAACCCCAAATCTAAACCGAAAATCTAAACCTAACCCCAAATCTAACCCCAAATCTAAACCTAAAATCTAAACCTAACCTCAAATCTAAACCTAAAATCTAAACCTAACCCCAAATCTAAACCTAACCCCAAATCTAAACCTAAAATCTAAACCTAACCCCAAATCTAAACCTAAAATCTAAACCTAACACCAAATCTAAACCTAACCCCAAATCTAAACCTAACCCCAAATCTAAACCTAACCCCAAATCTAGGCCCAAATCTAAACCTAAAATCTAAACCTAATCCCAAATCTAAACCTAAAATCTAAACCTAACCCGAAATCTAAACCTAAAATCTAAACCTAACCCCAAATCTAAACCTAACCCCAAATCTAAACCTAACCCCAAATCTAACCCCAAATCTAAACCTAACCCCAAATCTAAACCTAAAATCTAAACCTAACCCCAAATCTAAACCTAACCCCAAATCTAAACCTAACCCCAAATCTAAACCTAAAATCTATACCTAACCCCAAATCTAAACCTAAAATCTAAACCTAAGCCCAAATCTAAACCGAAAATCTAAACCTAACCCCAAATCTAACCCCAAATCTAAACCTAAAATCTAAACCTAACCTCAAATCTAAACCTAAAATCTAAACCTAACCCCAAATCTAAACCTAACCCCAAATCTAAACCTAAAATCTAAACCTAACCCCAAATCTAAACCTAAAATCTAAACCTAACACCAAATCTAAACCTAACCCCAAATCTAAACCTAACCCCAAATCTAAACCTAACCCCAAATCTAGGCCCAAATCTAAACCTAAAATCTAAACCTAATCCCAAATCTAAACCTAAAATCTAAACCTAACCCCAAATCTAAACCTAAAATCTAAACCTAACCCCAAATCTAAACCTAACCCCAAATCTAAACCTAACCCCAAATCTAAGCCCAAATCTAAACCTAAAATCTAAACCTAACCCCAAATCTAAACCTAAAATCTAAACCTAACACCAAATCTAAACCTAACCCCAACCCCTAACCCCAAATCTAAACCTAACCCCAAATCTAAACCTAACCCCAAATCTAAACCTAAAATCTAAACCTAACCCCAAATCTAAACCTAACCCCAAATCTAAACCAAAAATCTAAACCTAACCCCAAATCTAAACCTAAAATCTAAACTTAAAATCTAAACCTAACCTAAAATCTAAACATAACCCCAAATCTAAACCTAAAATCTAAACCTAACCCCAAATCTAAACCTAAGCCCAAATCTAAACCTAAAATCTAAACCTAACACCAAATCTAAACCTAGCCCCAAATCTAAACCTAAAATCTAAACCTAAAATCTAAACCTAACCCCAAATCTAAACCTAAAATCTAAACCTAACCCCAAATCTAAACCTAAAATCTAAACCTAACCCGAAATCTAAACCTAAAATCTAAACCTAACCCCAAATCTAAACCTAACCCCAAATCTAAACCTAACCCCAAATCTAACCCCAAATATAAACCTAACCCCAAATCTAAACCTAAAATCTAAACCTAACCCCAAATCTAAACCTAACCCCAAATCTAAACCTAACCCCAAATCTAAACCTAAAATCTAAACCTAACCCCAAATCTAAACCTAAAATCTAAACCTAACCCCAAATCTAAACCGAAAATCTAAACCTAACCCCAAATCTAAACCGAAAATCTAAACCTAACACCAAATCTAAACCTAACCCCAAATCTAAACCTAACCCCAAATCTAACCCCAAATCTTAACCCCAAATCTAAACCTAACCTCAAATCTAAACCTAAAATCTAAACCTAACCCCAAATCTAAACCTAACCCCAAATCTAAACCTAAAATCTAAACCTAACCCCAAATCTAAACCTAAAATCTAAACCTAACCCCAAATCTAAACCTAACCCCAAATCTAAACCTAAAATCTAAACCTAACCCCAAATCTAAACCTAACCCCAAATCTAAACCTAAGCCCAAATCTAAACCTAAAATCTAAACCTAACACCAAATCTAAACCTAGCCCCAAATCTAAACCTAAAATCTAAACCTAAAATCTAAACCTAACCCCAAATCTAAACCTAAAATCTAAACCTAACCCCAAATCTAAACCTAAAATCTAAACCTAACCCCAAATCTAAACCTAACCCCAAATCTAAACCTAACCCCAAATCTAACCCCAAATCTAAACCTAACCCCAAATCTAAACCTAAAATCTAAACCTAACCCCAAATCTAAACCTAACCCCAAATCTAAACCTAACCCCAAATCTAAACCTAAAATCTAAACCTAACCCCAAATCTAAACCTAAAATCTAAACCTAACCCCAAATCTAAACCGAAAATCTAAACCTAACCCCAAATCTAAACCGAAAATCTAAACCTAACACCAAATCTAAACCTAACCCCAAATCTAAACCTAACCCCAAATCTAACCCCAAATCTAAACCCCAAATCTAAACCTAACCTCAAATCTAAACCTAAAATCTAAACCTAACCCCAAATCTAAACCTAACCCCAAATCTAAACCTAAAATCTAAACCTAACCCCAAATCTAAACCTAAAATCTAAACCTAACCCCAAATCTAAACCTAACCCCAAATCTAAACCTAAAATCTAAACCTAACCCCAAATCTAAACCTAACCCCAAATCTAAACCTAACCCCAAATCTAAACCTAAAATCTAAACCTAACCCCAAATCTAAACCAAAAATCTAAACCTAACATAAAATCTAAACCTAACCCCAAATCTAAACCTAACCCCAAATCTAACCCCAAATCTAAACCTAAAATCTAAACCTAACCTCAAATCTAAAGCTAAAATCTAAACCTAACCCCAAATCTAAACCTAACCCCAAATCTAAACCTAAAATCTAAACCTAACCCCAAATCTAAACCTAAAATCTAAACCTAACACCAAATCTAAACCTAACCCCAAATCTAAACCTAACCCCAAATCTAAGCCCAAATCTAAACCTAAAATCTAAACCTAATCCCAAATCTAAACCTAAAATCTAAACCTAACCCCAAATCTAAACCCAAAATCTATAACCTAACACCAAATCTAAACCTAACCCCAAATCTAAACCTAAAATCTAAACCTAACCCCAAATCTAAACCTAACCCCAAATCTAAACCTAACCCCAAATCTAAACCTAACCCCAAATCTAAACCTAACCCCAAATCTAAACCTAAAATCTAAACCTAACCCCAAATCTAAACCGAACCCCAAATCTAAACCTAACCCCAAATCTAAGCCCAAATCTAAACCTAAAATCTAAACCTAACCCCAAATCTAAACCTAAAATCTAAACCTAACCCCAAATCTAAACCTAAAATCTAAACCTAACCCCAAATCTAAACCTAACCCCAAATCTAAACCTAACCCCAAATCTAACCCCAAATCTAAATCTAACCCCAAATCTAAACCTAAAATCTAAACCTAACCCCAAATCTAAACCTAACCCCAAATCTAAACCTAAAATCTAAACCTAACCCCAAATCTAAACATAAAATCTAAACCTAACCCCAAATCTAAACCTAAAATCTAAACCTAACCCCAAATATAAACCTAACCCCAAATCTAAACCTAACCCCAAATCTAAACCTAAAATCTAAACCTAACCCCAAATCTAAACCTAAAATCTAAACCTAACCCCAAATCTAAACCTAACCCCAAATCTAAACCTAAAATCTAAACCTAACCCCAAATCTAAACCTAAAATCTAAACCTAACACCAAATCTAAACCTAAACCCAAATCTAAACCTAACCCCAAATCTAAGCCCAAATCTAAACCTAAAATCTAAACCTAACCCCAAATCTAAACCTAAAATCTAAACCTAACACCAAATCTAAACCTAACCCCAACCCCTAACCCCAAATCTAAACCTAACCCCAAATCTAAACCTAACCCCAAATCTAAACCTAAAATCTAAACCTAACCCCAAATCTAAACCTAACCCCATATCTAAACCAAAAATCTAAACCTAACCCCAAATCTAAACCTAAAATCTAAACCTAAAATCTAAACCTAACCCCAAATCTAAACCTAAAATCTAAACCTAACCCCAAATCTAAACCTAACCCCAAATCTAAACCTAAAATCTAAACCTAACCCCAAATCTAAACCTAACCCCAAATCTAAACCAAAAATCTAAACCTAACCCCAAATCTAAACCTAAAATCTAAACTTAAAATCTAAACCTAACCTAAAATCTAAACATAACCCCAAATCTAAACCTAAAATCTAAACCTAACCCCAAATCTAAACCTAAGCCCAAATCTAAACCTAAAATCTAAACCTAACACCAAATCTAAACCTAGCCCCAAATCTAAACCTAAAATCTAAACCTAAAATCTAAACCTAACCCCAAATCTAAACCTAAAATCTAAACCTAACCCCAAATCTAAACCTAAAATCTAAACCTAACCCGAAATCTAAACCTAAAATCTAAACCTAACCCCAAATCTAAACCTAACCCCAAATCTAAACCTAACCCCAAATCTAACCCCAAATATAAACCTAACCCCAAATCTAAACCTAAAATCTAAACCTAACCCCAAATCTAAACCTAACCCCAAATCTAAACCTAACCCCAAATCTAAACCTAAAATCTAAACCTAACCCCAAATCTAAACCTAAAATCTAAACCTAACCCCAAATCTAAACCGAAAATCTAAACCTAACCCCAAATCTAAACCGAAAATCTAAACCTAACACCAAATCTAAACCTAACCCCAAATCTAAACCTAACCCCAAATCTAACCCCAAATCTTAACCCCAAATCTAAACCTAACCTCAAATCTAAACCTAAAATCTAAACCTAACCCCAAATCTAAACCTAACCCCAAATCTAAACCTAAAATCTAAACCTAACCCCAAATCTAAACCTAAAATCTAAACCTAACCCCAAATCTAAACCTAACCCCAAATCTAAACCTAAAATCTAAACCTAACCCCAAATCTAAACCTAACCCCAAATCTAAACCTAAGCCCAAATCTAAACCTAAAATCTAAACCTAACACCAAATCTAAACCTAGCCCCAAATCTAAACCTAAAATCTAAACCTAAAATCTAAACCTAACCCCAAATCTAAACCTAAAATCTAAACCTAACCCCAAATCTAAACCTAAAATCTAAACCTAACCCCAAATCTAAACCTAACCCCAAATCTAAACCTAACCCCAAATCTAACCCCAAATCTAAACCTAACCCCAAATCTAAACCTAAAATCTAAACCTAACCCCAAATCTAAACCTAACCCCAAATCTAAACCTAACCCCAAATCTAAACCTAACCCCAAATCTAAACCTAAAATCTAAACCTAACCCCAAATCTAAACCTAAAATCTAAACCTAACCCCAAATCTAAACCGAAAATCTAAACCTAACCCCAAATCTAAACCGAAAATCTAAACCTAACACCAAATCTAAACCTAACCCCAAATCTAAACCTAACCCCAAATCTAACCCCAAATCTAAACCCCAAATCTAAACCTAACCTCAAATCTAAACCTAAAATCTAAACCTAACCCCAAATCTAAACCTAACCCCAAATCTAAACCTAAAATCTAAACCTAACCCCAAATCTAAACCTAAAATCTAAACCTAACCCCAAATCTAAACCTAACCCCAAATCTAAACCTAAAATCTAAACCTAACCCCAAATCTAAACCTAACCCCAAATCTAAACCTAACCCCAAATCTAAACCTAAAATCTAAACCTAACCCCAAATCTAAACCAAAAATCTAAACCTAACATAAAATCTAAACCTAACCCCAAATCTAAACCTAACCCCAAATCTAACCCCAAATCTAAACCTAAAATCTAAACCTAACCTCAAATCTAAAGCTAAAATCTAAACCTAACCCCAAATCTAAACCTAACCCCAAATCTAAACCTAAAATCTAAACCTAACCCCAAATCTAAACCTAAAATCTAAACCTAACACCAAATCTAAACCTAACCCCAAATCTAAACCTAACCCCAAATCTAAGCCCAAATCTAAACCTAAAATCTAAACCTAATCCCAAATCTAAACCTAAAATCTAAACCTAACCCCAAATCTAAACCCAAAATCTATAACCTAACACCAAATCTAAACCTAACCCCAAATCTAAACCTAAAATCTAAACCTAACCCCAAATCTAAACCTAACCCCAAATCTAAACCTAACCCCAAATCTAAACCTAACCCCAAATCTAAACCTAACCCCAAATCTAAACCTAAAATCTAAACCTAACCCCAAATCTAAACCGAACCCCAAATCTAAACCTAACCCCAAATCTAAGCCCAAATCTAAACCTAAAATCTAAACCTAACCCCAAATCTAAACCTAAAATCTAAACCTAACCCCAAATCTAAACCTAAAATCTAAACCTAACCCCAAATCTAAACCTAACCCCAAATCTAAACCTAACCCCAAATCTAACCCCAAATCTAAATCTAACCCCAAATCTAAACCTAACCCCAAATCTAAACCTAAAATCTAAACCTAACCCCAAATCTAAACATAAAATCTAAACCTAACCCCAAATCTAAACCTAAAATCTAAACCTAACCCCAAATATAAACCTAACCCCAAATCTAAACCTAACCCCAAATCTAAACCTAAAATCTAAACCTAACCCCAAATCTAAACCTAAAATCTAAACCTAACCCCAAATCTAAACCTAACCCCAAATCTAAACCTAAAATCTAAACCTAACCCCAAATCTAAACCTAAAATCTAAACCTAACACCAAATCTAAACCTAAACCCAAATCTAAACCTAACCCCAAATCTAAGCCCAAATCTAAACCTAAAATCTAAACCTAACCCCAAATCTAAACCTAAAATCTAAACCTAACACCAAATCTAAACCTAACCCCAACCCCTAACCCCAAATCTAAACCTAACCCCAAATCTAAACCTAACCCCAAATCTAAACCTAAAATCTAAACCTAACCCCAAATCTAAACCTAACCCCATATCTAAACCAAAAATCTAAACCTAACCCCAAATCTAAACCTAAAATCTAAACCTAAAATCTAAACCTAACCCCAAATCTAAACCTAAAATCTAAACCTAACCCCAAATCTAAACCTAACCCCAAATCTAAACCTAAAATCTAAACCTAACACCAAATCTAAACCTAACCCCAAATCTAAACCTAAATTCTAAACCTAACCCCAAATCTAAACCTAAAATCTAAACCTAACCCGAAATCTAAACCTAAAATCTAAACCTAACCCCAAATCTAAACCTATAATCTAAACCTAAAATCTAAACCTAACCCCAAATCTAAACCTAACCCCAAATCTAAACCTGAAATCTAAACCTAACCCCAAATCTAAACCTAACCCCAAATCTAAACCTAAAATCTAAACCTAACCCCAAATCTAAACCTAACCCCAAATCTAAACCTAAAATCTAAACCTAACCCCAAATCTAAACCTAAAATCTAAACCTAACCCCAAATCTAAACCTAACCCCAAATCTAAACCTAAAATCGAAACCTAACCCCAAATCTAAACCTAAAATCTAAACCTAACCCCAAATCTAAACCGAAAATCTAAACCTAACACCAAATCTAAACCTAACCCCAAATCTAAACCTAACCCCAAATCTAACCCCAAATCTAAACCCCAAATCTAAACCTAACCTCAAATCTAAACCTAAAATCTAAACCTAACCCTAAATAAAACCTAATCCCAAATCTAAACCTAAAATCTAAACCTAACCCCAAATCTAAACCTAAAATCTAAACCTAACCCCAAATCTAAACCTAACCCCAAATCTAAACCTAAAATCTAAACCTAACCCCAAATCTAAACCTAACCCCAAATATAATCCTAAAATCTAAACCTAAAATCTAAACCTAACCCCAAATCTAAACCTAAAATCTAAACCTAACCCCAAATCTAAACCTAACCCCAAATCTAAACCTAAAATCTAAACCTAACCCCAAATCTAAACCAAAAATCTAAACCTAACACCAAATCTAAACCTAACCCCAAATCTAAACCTAACCCCAAATCTAACCCCAAATCTAAACCTAAAATCTAAACCTAACCTCAAATCTAAACCTAAAATCTAAACCTAACCCCAAATCTAAACCTAACCCCAAATCTAAACCTAAAATCTAAACCTAACCCCAAATCTAAACCTAAAATCTAAACCTAGCACCAAATCTAAACCTAACCCCAAATCTAAACCTAACCCCAAATCTAAGCCGAAATCTAAACCTAAAATCTAAACCTAATCCCAAATCTAAACCTAAAATCTAAACCTAATCCCAAATCTAAACCTAAAATCTAAACCTAACCCCAAATCTAAACCAAAAATCTATAACCTAACACCAAATCTAAACCTAACCCCAAATCTAAACCTAAAATCTAAACCTAACCCCAAATCTAAACCTAACCCCAACCCCTAACCCCAAATCTAAACCTAACCCCAAATCTAAACCTAACCCCAAATCTAAACCTAAAATCTAAACCTAACCCCAAATCTAAACCTAACCCCAAATCTAAACCTAACCCCAAATCTAAGCCCAAATCTAAACCTAAAATCTAAACCTAACCCCAAATCTAAACCTAACCCCAAATCTAAACCTAACCCCAAATCTAACCCCAAATCTAAATCTAACCCCAAATCTAAACCTAAAATCTAAACCTAACCCCAAATCTAAACCTAACCCCAAATCTAAACCTAAAATCTAAACCTAACCCCAAATCTAAACCGAAAATCTAAACCTAACCCCAAATCTAAACCTAAAATCTAAACCTAACCCCAAATATAAACCTAACCCCAAATCTAAACCTAACCCCAAATCTAAACCTAAAATCTAAACCTAACCCCAAATCTAAACCTAAAATCTAAACCTAACCCCAAATCTAAACCTAACCCCAAATCTAAACCTAAAATCTAAACCTAACCCCAAATCTAAACCTAAAATCTAAACCTAACCCCAAATCTAAACCTAACCCCAAATCTAAGCCCAAATCTAAACCTAAAATCTAAACCTAACCCCAAATCTAAACCTAAAATCTAAACCTAACACCAAATCTAAACCTAACCCCAACCCCTAACCCCAAATCTAAACCTAACCCCAAATCTAAACCTAACCTCAAATCTAAACCTAAAATCTAAACCTAACCCCAAATCTAAACCTAACCCCATATCTAAACCAAAAATCTAAACCTAACCCCAAATCTAAACCTAAAATCTAAACCTAAAATCTAAACCTAACCCCAAATCTAAACCTAAAATCTAAACCTAACCCCAAATCTAAACCTAACCCCAAATCTAAACCTAAAATCTAAACCTAACACCAAATCTAAACCTAACCCCAAATCTAAACCTAAAATCTAAACCTAACCCCAAATCTAAACCTAAAATCTAAACCTAAAATCTAAACCTAACCCCAAATCTAAACCTAAAATCTAAACCTAACCCCAAATCTAAACCTAACCCCAAATCTAAACCTAAAATCTAAACCTAAACCCAAATCTAAACCTAACCCCAAATCTAAACCTAAAATCTAAACCTAACCCCAAATCTAAACCTAAAATCTAAACTTAACCCCAAATCTAAACCTAACTCCAAATCTAAACCTAAAATCGAAACCTAACCCCAAATCTAAACCTAAAATCTAAACCTAACCCCAAATCTAAACCGAAAATCTAAACCTAACACCAAATCTAAACCTAACCCCAAATCTAAACCTAACCCCAAATCTAACCCCAAATCTAAACCCCAAATCTAAACCTAACCTCAAATCTAAACCTAAAATCTAAACCTAACCCTAAATAAAACCTAATCCCAAATCTAAACCTAAAATCTAAACCTAACCCCAAATCTAAACCTAAAATCTAAACCTAACCCCAAATCTAAACCTAACCCCAAATCTAAACCTAAAATCTAAACCTAACCCCAAATCTAAACCTAACCCCAAATCTAAACCTAAAATCTAAACGTAAAATCTAAACCTAACCCCAAATCTAAACCTAAAATCTAAACCTAACCCCAAATCTAAACCTAACCCCAAATCTAAACCTAAAATCTAAACCTAACCCCAAATCTAAACCTAAAATCTAAACCTAACCCCAAATCTAAACCTAAAATCTAAAACTAACACCAAATCTAAACCTAACCCCAAATCTAAACCTAACCCCAAATCTAACCCCAAATCTAAACCTAAAATCTAAACCTAACCTCAAATCTAAACCTAAAATCTAAACCTAACCCCAAATCTAAACCTAACCCCAAATCTAAACCTAAAATCTAAACCTAACCCCAAATCTAAACCTAAAATCTAAACCTAACCCCAAATCTAAACCTAAAATCTAAACCTAACACCAAATCTAAACCTAACCCCAAATCTAAACCTAAAATCTAAACCTAACCCCAAATCTAAACCTAACCCCAACCCCTACCCCAAATCTAAACCTAACCCCAAATCTAAACCTAACCCCAAATCTAAAGCTAAAATCTAAACCTAACCCCAAATCTAAACCTAACCCCAAATCTAAACCTAACCCCAAATCTAAGCCCAAATCTAAACCTAAAATCTAAACCTAACCCCAAATCTAAACCTAAAATCTAAACCTAACCCCAAATCTAAACCTAAAATCTAAACCTAACACCAAATCTAAACCTAACCCCAAATCTAAACCTAACCCCAAATCTAACCCCAAATCTAAACCTAACCCCAAATCTAAACCTAAAATCTAAACCTAACCCCAAATCTAAACCTAACCCCAAATCTAAACCTAAAATCTAAACCTAACCCCAAATCTAAACCTAAAATCTAAACCTAACCCCAAATCTAAACCTAACCCCAAATCTAACCCCAAATCTAAACCTAACCCCAAATCTAAACCTAAAATCTAAACCTAACCCCAAATCTAAACCTAAAATCTAAACCTAACCCCAAATCTAAACCTAAATTCTAAACCTAACCCCAAATCTAAACCTAACCCCAAATCTAAACCCCAAATCTAAACCTAACCCCAAATCTAAACCGAAAATCTAAACCTAACCCCAAATCTAAACCTAAAATCTAAACCTAACCCCAAATCTAAACCTAAAATCTAAACCTAACCCCAAATCTAAACCTAACCCCAAATCTAAACCTAAAATCTAAACCTAACCCCAAATCTAAACCTAAAATCTAAACCTAACACCAAATCTAAACCTAAACCCAAATCTAAACCTAACCCCAAATCTAAGCCCAAATCTAAACCTAAAATCTAAACCTAACCCCAAATCTAAACCTAAAATCTAAACCTAACACCAAATCTAAACCTAACCCCAACCCCTAACCCCAAATCTAAACCTAACCCCAAATCTAAACCTAACCCCAAATCTAAACCTAAAATCTAAACCTAACCCCAAATCTAAACCTAACCCCATATCTAAACCAAAAATCTAAACCTAACCCCAAATCTAAACCTAAAATCTAAACCTAAAATCTAAACCTAACCCCAAATCTAAACCTAAAATCTAAACCTAACCCCAAATCTAAACCTAACCCCAAATCTAAACCTAAAATCTAAACCTAACACCAAATCTAAACCTAACCCCAAATCTAAACCTAAATTCTAAACCTAACCCCAAATCTAAACCTAAAATCTAAACCTAACCCGAAATCTAAACCTAAAATCTAAACCTAACCCCAAATCTAAACCTAAAATCTAAACCTAAAATCTAAACCTAACCCCAAATCTAAACCTAACCCCAAATCTAAACCTGAAATCTAAACCTAACCCCAAATCTAAACCTAACCCCAAATCTAAACCTAAAATCTAAACCTAACCCCAAATCTAAACCTAACCCCAAATCTAAACCTAAAATCTAAACCTAACCCCAAATCTAAACCTAAAATCTAAACCTAACCCCAAATCTAAACCTAACCCCAAATCTAAACCTAAAATCGAAACCTAACCCCAAATCTAAACCTAAAATCTAAACCTAACCCCAAATCTAAACCGAAAATCTAAACCTAACACCAAATCTAAACCTAACCCCAAATCTAAACCTAACCCCAAATCTAACCCCAAATCTAAACCCCAAATCTAAACCTAACCTCAAATCTAAACCTAAAATCTAAACCTAACCCTAAATAAAACCTAATCCCAAATCTAAACCTAAAATCTAAACCTAACCCCAAATCTAAACCTAAAATCTAAACCTAACCCCAAATCTAAACCTAACCCCAAATCTAAACCTAAAATCTAAACCTAACCCCAAATCTAAACCTAACCCCAAATATAATCCTAAAATCTAAACCTAAAATCTAAACCTAACCCCAAATCTAAACCTAAAATCTAAACCTAACCCCAAATCTAAACCTAACCCCAAATCTAAACCTAAAATCTAAACCTAACCCCAAATCTAAACCAAAAATCTAAACCTAACACCAAATCTAAACCTAACCCCAAATCTAAACCTAACCCCAAATCTAACCCCAAATCTAAACCTAAAATCTAAACCTAACCTCAAATCTAAACCTAAAATCTAAACCTAACCCCAAATCTAAACCTAACCCCAAATCTAAACCTAAAATCTAAACCTAACCCCAAATCTAAACCTAAAATCTAAACCTAGCACCAAATCTAAACCTAACCCCAAATCTAAACCTAACCCCAAATCTAAGCCGAAATCTAAACCTAAAATCTAAACCTAATCCCAAATCTAAACCTAAAATCTAAACCTAATCCCAAATCTAAACCTAAAATCTAAACCTAACCCCAAATCTAAACCAAAAATCTATAACCTAACACCAAATCTAAACCTAACCCCAAATCTAAACCTAAAATCTAAACCTAACCCCAAATCTAAACCTAACCCCAACCCCTAACCCCAAATCTAAACCTAACCCCAAATCTAAACCTAACCCCAAATCTAAACCTAAAATCTAAACCTAACCCCAAATCTAAACCTAACCCCAAATCTAAACCTAACCCCAAATCTAAGCCCAAATCTAAACCTAAAATCTAAACCTAACCCCAAATCTAAACCTAACCCCAAATCTAAACCTAACCCCAAATCTAACCCCAAATCTAAATCTAACCCCAAATCTAAACCTAAAATCTAAACCTAACCCCAAATCTAAACCTAACCCCAAATCTAAACCTAAAATCTAAACCTAACCCCAAATCTAAACCGAAAATCTAAACCTAACCCCAAATCTAAACCTAAAATCTAAACCTAACCCCAAATATAAACCTAACCCCAAATCTAAACCTAACCCCAAATCTAAACCTAAAATCTAAACCTAACCCCAAATCTAAACCTAAAATCTAAACCTAACCCCAAATCTAAACCTAACCCCAAATCTAAACCTAAAATCTAAACCTAACCCCAAATCTAAACCTAAAATCTAAACCTAACCCCAAATCTAAACCTAACCCCAAATCTAAGCCCAAATCTAAACCTAAAATCTAAACCTAACCCCAAATCTAAACCTAAAATCTAAACCTAACACCAAATCTAAACCTAACCCCAACCCCTAACCCCAAATCTAAACCTAACCCCAAATCTAAACCTAACCTCAAATCTAAACCTAAAATCTAAACCTAACCCCAAATCTAAACCTAACCCCATATCTAAACCAAAAATCTAAACCTAACCCCAAATCTAAACCTAAAATCTAAACCTAAAATCTAAACCTAACCCCAAATCTAAACCTAAAATCTAAACCTAACCCAAATCTAAACCTAACCCCAAATCTAAACCTAAAATCTAAACCTAACACCAAATCTAAACCTAACCCCAAATCTAAACCTAAAATCTAAACCTAACCCCAAATCTAAACCTAAAATCTAAACCTAAAATCTAAACCTAACCCCAAATCTAAACCTAAAATCTAAACCTAACCCCAAATCTAAACCTAACCCCAAATCTAAACCTAAAATCTAAACCTAAACCCAAATCTAAACCTAACCCCAAATCTAAACCTAAAATCTAAACCTAACCCCAAATCTAAACCTAAAATCTAAACCTAACCCCAAATCTAAACCTAACCCCAAATCTAAACCTAAAATCGAAACCTAACCCCAAATCTAAACCTAAAATCTAAACCTAACCCCAAATCTAAACCGAAAATCTAAACCTAACACCAAATCTAAACCTAACCCCAAATCTAAACCTAACCCCAAATCTAACCCCAAATCTAAACCCCAAATCTAAACCTAACCTCAAATCTAAACCTAAAATCTAAACCTAACCCTAAATAAAACCTAATCCCAAATCTAAACCTAAAATCTAAACCTAACCCCAAATCTAAACCTAAAATCTAAACCTAACCCCAAATCTAAACCTAACCCCAAATCTAAACCTAAAATCTAAACCTAACCCCAAATCTAAACCTAACCCCAAATCTAAACCTAAAATCTAAACGTAAAATCTAAACCTAACCCCAAATCTAAACCTAAAATCTAAACCTAACCCCAAATCTAAACCTAACCCCAAATCTAAACCTAAAATCTAAACCTAACCCCAAATCTAAACCTAAAATCTAAACCTAACCCCAAATCTAAACCTAAAATCTAAACCTAACACCAAATCTAAACCTAACCCCAAATCTAAACCTAACCCCAAATCTAACCCCAAATCTAAACCTAAAATCTAAACCTAACCTCAAATCTAAACCTAAAATCTAAACCTAACCCCAAATCTAAACCTAACCCCAAATCTAAACCTAAAATCTAAACCTAACCCCAAATCTAAACCTAAAATCTAAACCTAACCCCAAATCTAAACCTAAAATCTAAACCTAACACCAAATCTAAACCTAACCCCAAATCTAAACCTAAAATCTAAACCTAACCCCAAATCTAAACCTAACCCCAACCCCTACCCCAAATCTAAACCTAACCCCAAATCTAAACCTAACCCCAAATCTAAAGCTAAAATCTAAACCTAACCCCAAATCTAAACCTAACCCCAAATCTAAACCTAACCCCAAATCTAAGCCCAAATCTAAACCTAAAATCTAAACCTAACCCCAAATCTAAACCTAAAATCTAAACCTAACCCCAAATCTAAACCTAAAATCTAAACCTAACACCAAATCTAAACCTAACCCCAAATCTAAACCTAACCCCAAATCTAACCCCAAATCTAAACCTAACCCCAAATCTAAACCTAAAATCTAAACCTAACCCCAAATCTAAACCTAACCCCAAATCTAAACCTAAAATCTAAACCTAACCCCAAATCTAAACCTAAAATCTAAACCTAACCCCAAATCTAAACCTAACCCCAAATCTAACCCCAAATCTAAACCTAACCCCAAATCTAAACCTAAAATCTAAACCTAACCCCAAATCTAAACCTAAAATCTAAACCTAACCCCAAATCTAAACCTAAATTCTAAACCTAACCCCAAATCTAAACCTAACCCCAAATCTAAACCCCAAATCTAAACCTAACCCCAAATCTAAACCGAAAATCTAAACCTAACCCCAAATCTAAACCTAAAATCTAAACCTAACCCCAAATCTAAACCTAACCCCAAATCTAAACCTAAAATCTAAACCTAACTCCAAATCTAAACCTAACCCCAAATCTAACCCAAATCTAAACCTAAAATCTAAACCTAACCCCATATCTAAACCTAAAATCTAAACCTAACCCCAAATCTAAACCTAAAATCTAAACCTAACCCCAAATGTAAACCTAAAATCTAAGCCTAACCCCAAATCTAAACCTAAAATCTAAACCTAAACCCAAATCTAAACCTAAAATCTAAACCTAAACCCAAATCTAAACCTAACCCCAAATCTAAACCTAAAATCTAAACCTAACCCCAAATCTAAACCTAAAATCTAAACCTAACCCCAAATCTAAACCTAAGCCCAAATCTAAATCTAAAATCTAAACCTAACCCCAAATCTAAACCTAAACCCAAAACTAAACCTAAAATCTAAACCTAACCCCAAATCTAAACCTAAAATCTAAACCTAACCCCAAATCTAAACCTAAAATTTAAGCCTAACCCCAAATCTAAACCTAAAATCTAAACCTAAGCCCAAATCTAAACCTAACCTCAAATCTAAACCAAAAATCTAAACCTAACCCCAAATCTAAACCTAAAATCTAAACCTAACCTAAAATCTAAACCTAACCCCAAATCTAAACCTAAAATCTAAACCTAAAATCTAAACCTAACCCCAAATCTAAACCTAAAATCTAAACCTAACCCCAAATCTAAACCGAAAATCTAAACCTAACCCCAAATCTAAACCTAAAATCTAAACCTAACCCCAAATCTAAACCTAAAATCTAAACCTAACCTAAAATCTAAACCTAACCCCAAATCTAAACCTAAAATCTAAACCTAAAATCTAAACCTAACCCCAAATCTAAACCTAAAATCTAAACCTAACCCCAAATCTAAACCTAAAATCTAAACCTAACCCCAAATCTAAACCTAAAATCTAAACCTAAAATCTAAACCTAACCTAAAATCTAAACCTAACCCCAAATCTAAACCTAAAATCTAAACCTAACCCCAAATCTAAACCTAACCCCAAATCTAAACCTAAAATCTAAACCTAACACCAAATCTAAACCGAAAATCTAAACCTAACCCCAAATCTAAACCTAAAATCTAAACCTAACCCCAAATCTAAACCTAAAATCTAAACCTAAAATCTAAACCTAACCCCAAATCTAAACCTAACCCCAAATCTAAACCTAAAATCTAAACCTAACCCCAAATCTAAACCTAACCCCAAATCTAAACCTAAAATCTAAACCTAACCCCAAATCTAAAACTAACCCCAAATCTAAACCTAACCCCAAATCTAAACCTAACCCCAAATCTAAACCTAAAATCTAAACCTAACCCCAAATCTAAACCTAAAATCGAAAACTAACCTAAAATCTAAACCTAATCCCAAATCTAAACCTAAAATCTAAACCTAACCCCAAATCTAAACCGAAAATCTAAACCTAACCCCAAATATAAACCGAAAATCTAAACCTAACCCCAAATCTAAACCTAACCCCAAATCTAAACCTAACCCCAAATCTAACCCCAAATCTAAACCCCAAATCTAAACCTAACCTCAAATCTAAACCTAAAATCTAAACCTAACCCCAAATCTAAAACTAAAATCTAAACCTAACCCCAAATCTAAACCTAAAATCTAAACCTAACACCAAATCTAAACCTAACCCCAAATCTAAACCTAAAATCTAAACCTAACCCCAAATCTAAACCTAACCCCAAATCTAAACCTAACCCCAAATCTAAACCTAAAATCTAAACCTAAAATCTAAACCTAACCCCAAATCTAAACCTAAAATCTAAACCTAACCCCAAATCTAAACCTAACCCCAAATCTAAACCTAAAATCTAAACCTAACCCCAAATCTAAACCTAAAATCTAAACCTAACCCCAAATCTAAACCAAAAATCTAAACCTAACCCCAAATCTAAACCTAACCCCAAATCTAACCCCAAATCTAAACCTAAAATCTAAACCTAACCTCAAATCTAAACCTAAAATCTAAACCTAACCCCAAATCTAAACCTAACCCCAAATCTAAACCTAAAATCTAAACCTAACCCCAAATCTAAACCTAAAATCTAAACGTAACACCAAATCTAAACCTAACCCCAAATCTAAGCCCAAATCTAAACCTAAAATCTAAACCTAATCCCAAATCTAAACCTAAAATCTAAACCTAACCCCAAATCTAAACCTAAAATCTAAACCTAACACCAAATCTAAACCTAACCCCAAATCTAAACCTAAAATCTAAACCTAACCCCAAATCTAAACCTAACCCCAACCCCTAACCCCAAATCTAAACCTAACCCCAAATCTAAACCTAAAATCAAAACTAACCTAAAATCTAAACCTAACCCCAAATCTAAACCTAAAATCTAAACCTAACCCCAAATCTAAACCGAAAATCTAAACCTAACCCCAAATATAAACCGAAAATCTAAACCTAACCCCAAATCTAAACCTAACCCCAAATCTAAACCTAACCCCAAATCTAACCCCAAATCTAAACCCCAAATCTAAACCTAACCTCAAATCTAAACCTAAAATCTAAACCTAACCCCAAATCTAAACCTAACCCCAAATCTAAAACTAAAATCTAAACCTAACCCCAAATCTAAACCTAAAATCTAAACCTAACCCCAAATCTAAACCTAACCCCAAATCTAAACCTAACCCCAAATCTAAACCTAACCCCAAATCTAAACCTAAGATCTAAACCTAAAATCTAAACCTAACACCAAATCTAAACCTAAAATCTAAACCTAACCCCAAATCTAAACCTAACCCCAAATCTAAACCTAAAATCTAAACCTAACCCCAAATCTAAACCTAAAATCTAAACATAACCCCAAATCTAAACCAAAAATCTAAAACTAACCCCAAATCTAAACCTAACCCCAAATCTAACCCCAAATCTAAACCTAAAATCTAAACCTAAAATCTAAACCTAACCTCAAATCTAAACCTAAAATCTAAACCTAACCCCAAATCTAAACCTAACCCCAAATCTAAACCTAAAATCTAAACCTAACCCCAAATCTAAACCTAAATTCTAAACCTAACACCAAATCTAAACCTAACCCCAAATCTAAGCCCAAATCTAAACCTAAAATCTAAACCTAATCCCAAATCTAAACCTAAAATCTAAACCTAAACCCAAATCTAAACCTAAAATCTAAACCTAACACCAAATCTAAACCTAACCCCAAATCTAAACCTAAAATCTAAACCTAACCCCAAATCTAAACCTAACCCCAACCCCTAACCCCAAATCTAAACCTAACCCCAAATCTAAACCTAACCCCAAATCTAAACCTAAAATCTAAACCTAACCCCAAATCTAAACCTAACCCCAAATCTAAACCTAACCCCAAATCTAAACCTAAAATCTAAACCTAACCCCAAATCTAAACCTAACCCCAAATCTAAACCTAAAATCTAAACCTAACCCCAAATCTAAACCTAAAATCTAAACCTAACCCCAAATCTAAACCTCAAATCTAAACCTAACCCCAAATTTAAACCTAACCCCAAATCTAAACCTAACCCCAAATATAACCCCAAATCTAAACCTAACCCCAAATCTAAACCTAAAATCTAAACCTAACCCCAAATCTAAACCAAAAATCTAAACCTAACCCCAACCCCTAACCCCAAATCTAAACCTAACCCCAAATCTAAACCTAACCCCAAATCTAAACCTAACCCCAAATCTAAACCTAAAATCTAAACCTAACCCCAAATCTAAACCTAACCCCAAATCTAAACCTAAAATCTAAACCTAACCCCAAATCTAAACCTAACCCCAAATCTAAACCTAACCCCAAATCTAAACCTAACCCCAAATCTAAACCTAAAATCTAAACCTAACCTAAAATCTAAACCTAACCCCAAATCTAAACCTAAAATCTAAACCTAACCCCAAATCTAAACCGAAAATCTAAACCTAACACCAAATCTAAACCTAACCCCAAATCTAAACCTAACCCCAAATCTAACCCCAAATCTAAACCCCAAATCTAAACCTAACCTCAAATCTAAACCTAAAATCTAAACCTAACCCCAAATCTAAACCTAACCCCAAATCTAAACCTAAAATCTAAGCCTAAAATCTAAACCTAACCCCAAATCTAAACCTAAAATCTAAACCTAACCCCAAATCTAAACCTAACCCCAAATCTAAACCTAAAATCTAAACCTAACCCCAAATCTAAACCTAAAATCTAAACCTAACACCAAATCTAAACCAAAAATCTAAACCTAACACCAATTCTAAACCTAACCCCAAATCTAAACCTAACCCCAAATCTAACCCCAAATCTAAACCTAAAATCTAAACCTAACCTCAAATCTAAACCTAAAATCTAAACCTAACCCCAAATCTAAACCTAACCCCAAATCTAAACCTAAAATCTAAACCTAACCCCAAATCTAAACCTAAAATCTAAACCTAACACCAAATCTAAACCTAACCCCAAATCTAAACCTAACCCCAAATCTAAGCCCAAATCTAAACCTAAAATCTAAACCTAATCCCAAATCTAAACCGAAAATCTAAACCTAACCCCAAATCTAAACCTAAAATCTAAACCTAACACCAAATCTAAACCTAACCCCAAATCTAAACCTAAAATCTAAACCTAACCCCATATCTAAACCTAAGCCCAACCCCTAACCCCAAATCTAAACCTAACCCCAAATCTAAACCTAACCCCAAATCTAAACCTAAAATCTAAACCTAACCCCAAATCTAAACCTAAAATCTAAACCTAACCCCAAATCTAAACCTAACCCCAAATCTAAACCTAAAATCTAAACCTAACCCCAAATCTAAACCTAAAATCTAAACCTAACACCAAATCGAAACCTAACCCCAAATCTAAACCTAACCCCAAATCTAACCCCAAATCTAAACCTAACCCCAAATCTAAACCTAAAATCTAAACCTAACCTAAAATCTAAACCTAACCCCAAATCTAAACCTAAAATCTAAACCTAACCCCAAATCTAAACCTAAAATCTAAACCTAACCCCAAATCTAAACCTAACCCCAAATCTAAACCTAACCCCAAATCTAACCCCAAATCTAAACCTAACCCCAAATCTAAACCTAAAATCTAAACCTAACCCCAAATCTAAACCTAAAATCTAAACCTAACCCCAAATCTAAACCAAAAATCTAAACCTAACCCCAAATCTAAACCTAAAATCTAAACCTAACCCCAAATCTAAACCTAACCCCAAATCTACACCTAACCCCAAATCTAAACCTAACCCCAAATCTAAACCTAACCCCAAATCTAACCCCAAATCTAAACCTAACCCCAAATCTAAACCTAAAATCTAAACCTAACCCCAAATCTAAACCTAAAATCTAAACCTAACCCCAAATCTAAACCAAAAATCTAAACCTAACCCCAAATCTAAACCTAACCCCAAATCTAAACCTAAAATCTAAACCTAACCCCAAATCTAAACCTAACCCCAAATCTAAACCTAACCCCAAATCTAAACCTAACCCCAAATCTAAACCTAAAATCTAAACCTAACCTCAAATCTAAACCTAAAATCTAAACCTAACCCCAAATCTAAACCTAACCCCAAATCTAAACCTAAAATCTAAACCTAACCCCAAATCTAAACCTAAAATCTAAACCTAACACCAAATCTAAACCTAACCCCAAATCTAAACCTAACCCCAAATCTAAGCCCAAATCTAAACCTAAAATCTAAACCTAATCCCAAATCTAAACCTAGCCCCAAATCTAAACCTAAAATCTAAACCTAACACCAAATCTAAACCTAACCCCAAATCTAAACCTAACCCCAAATCTAACCCCAAATCTAAACCTAAAATCTAAACCTAACCTCAAATCTAAACCTAAAATCTAAACCTAACCCCAAATCTAAACCTAACCCCAAATCTAAACCTAAAATCTAAACCTAACCCCAAATCTAAACCTAAAATCTAAACCTAACACCAAATCTAAACCTAACCCCAAATCTAAACCTAACCCCAAATCTAAGCCCAAATCTAAACCTAAAATCTAAACCTAATCCCAAATCTAAACCTAAAATCTAAACCTAACCCCAAATCTAAACCTAAAATCTAAACCTAACACCAAATCTAAACCTAACCCCAAATCTAAACCTAAAATCTAAACCTAACCCCAAATCTAAACCTAAGCCCAACCCCTAACCCCAAATCTAAACCTAACCCCAAATCTAAACCTAACCCCAAATCTAAACCTAAAATCTAAACCTAACCCCAAATCTAAACCTAAAATCTAAACCTAACCCCAAATCTAAACCTAACCCCAAATCTAAACCTAAAATCTAAACCTAACCCCAAATCTAAACCTAAAATCTAAACCTAACACCAAATCTAAACCTAACCCCAAATCTAAACCTAACCCCAAATCTAACCCCAAATCTAAACCTAACCCCAAATCTAAACCTAAAATCTAAACCTAACCCCAAATCTAAACCTAACCCCAAATCTAAACCTAAAATCTAAACCTAACCCCAAATCTAAACCTAACCCCAAATCTAAACCTAACCCCAAATCTAAACCTAAAATCTAAACCTAACCCCAAATCTAAACCTAACCCCAAATCTAAACCTAACCCCAAATCTAACCCCAAATCTAAACCTAACCCCAAATCTAAACCTAAAATCTAAACCTAACCCCAAATCTAAACCAAAAATCTAAACCTAACCCCAAATCTAAACCTAAAATCTAAACCTAAACCCAAATCTAAACCTAACCCCAAATCTAAACCTAAAATCTAAACCTAACCCCAAATCTAAACCTAAAATCTAAACCTAAACCCAAATCTAAACCTAACCCCAAATCTAAACCTAAAATCTAAACCTAACCCCAAATCTAAACCTAAAATCTAAACCTAAACCCAAATCTAAACCTAACCCCAAATCTAAACCTAAAATCTAAACCTAACCCCAAATCTAAACCTAACCCCAAATCTAAACCTAACCCCAAATCTAAACCCCAAATCTAAACCTAACCCCAAATCTAAACCGAAAATCTAAACCTAACCCCAAATCTAAACCTAAAATCTAAACCTAACCCCAAATCTAAACCTAACCCCGAATCTAAACCTAACCCCAAATCTAAACCTAAAATCTAAACCTAACCCCAAATCTAAACCTAACCCCAAATCTAACCCAAATCTAAACCTAAAATCTAAACCTAACCCCAAATCTAAACCTAAAATCTAAACCTAACCCCAAATCTAAACCTAAAATCTAAACCTAACCCCAAATCTAAACCTAAAATCTAAGCCTAACCCCAAATCTAAACCTAAAATCTAAACCTAACCCCAAATCTAAACCTAACCCCAAATCTAAACCTAAAATCTAAACCTAACCCCAAATCTAAACCTAAAATCTAAACCTAACACCAAATCTAAACCTAACCCCAAATCTAAACCTAACCCCAAATCTAAGCCCAAATCTAAACCTAAAATCTAAACCTAATCCCAAATCTAAACCTAAAATCTAAACCTAACCCCAAATCTAAACCTAAAATCTAAACCTAACACCAAATCTAAACCTAACACCAAATCTAAACCTAAAATCTAAACCTAACCCCAAATCTAAACCGAAAATCTAAACCTAACACCAAATCTAAACCTAACCCCAAATCTAAACCTAACCCCAAATCTAACCCCAAATCTAAACCCCAAATCTAAACCTAACCTCAAATCTAAACCTAAAATCTAAACCTAACCCCAAATCTAAACCTAACCCCAAATCTAAACCTAAAATCTAAGCCTAAAATCTAAACCTAACCCCAAATCTAAACCTAAAATCTAAACCTAACCCCAAATCTAAACCTAACCCCAAATCTAAACCTAAAATCTAAACCTAACCCCAAATCTAAACCTAAAATCTAAACCTAACACCAAATCTAAACCAAAAATCTAAACCTAACACCAAATCTAAACCTAACCCCAAATCTAAACCTAACCCCAAATCTAACCCCAAATCTAAACCTAAAATCTAAACCTAACCTCAAATCTAAACCTAAAATCTAAACCTAACCCCAAATCTAAAACTAACCCCAAATCTAAACCTAAAATCTAAACCTAACCCCAAATCTAAACCTAAAATCTAAACCTAACACCAAATCTAAACCTAACCCCAAATCTAAACCTAACCCCAAATCTAAGCCCAAATCTAAACCTAAAATCTAAACCTAATCCCAAATCTAAACCGAAAATCTAAACCTAACCCCAAATCTAAACCTAAAATCTAAACCTAACACCAAATCTAAACCTAACCCCAAATCTAAACCAAAAATCTAAACCTAACCCCATATCTAAACCTAAGCCCAACCCCTAACCCCAAATCTAAACCTAACCCCAAATCTAAACCTAACCCCAAATCTAAACCTAAAATCTAAACCTAACCCCAAATCTAAACCTAAAATCTAAACCTAACCCCAAATCTAAACCTAACCCCAAATCTAAACCTAAAATCTAAACCTAACCCCAAATCTAAACCTAAAATCTAAACCTAACACCAAATCGAAACCTAACCCCAAATCTAAACCTAACCCCAAATCTAACCCCAAATCTAAACCTAACCCCAAATCTAAACCTAAAATCTAAACCTAACCCCAAATCTAAACCTAACCCCAAATCTAAACCTAAAATCTAAACCTAACCCCAAATCTAAACCTAAAATCTAAACCTAACCCCAAATCTAAACCTAACCCCAAATCTAAACCTAACCCCAAATCTAACCCCAAATCTAAACCTAACCCCAAATCTAAACCTAAAATCTAAACCTAACCCCAAATCTAAACCTAAAATCTAAACCTAACCCCAAATCTAAACCAAAAATCTAAACCTAACCCCAAATCTAAACCTAAAATCTAAACCTAACCCCAAATCTAAACCTAACCCCAAATCTACACCTAACCCCAAATCTAAACCTTAAATCTAAACCTAACCCCAAATCTATACCTAAAATCTAAACCTAACCCCAAATCTAAACCTAAAATCTAAACCTAACCCCAAATCTAAACCTAACCCCAAATCTAAACCTAACCTAAAATCTAAACCTAACCCCAAATCTAAACCTAAAATCTAAACCTAACCTAAAATCTAAACCTAACCCCAAATCTAAACCTAAAATCTAAACCTAACCCCAAATCTAAACCTAACCCCAAATCTAAACCTAAAATCTAAACATAGCCCCAAATCTAAACCTAAAATCTAAACCTAACCCCAAATCCAAACCTAACCCCAAATCTAAACAGAAAATCTAAACCTAACCCCAAATCTAAACCTAAAACCTAACCCCAAATCTAAACCTAACCTAAAATCTAAACCTAACCCCAAATCTAAACCTAAAATCTAAACCTAACCCCAAATCTAAACCTAACCCCAAATCTAAACCTAAAATCTAAACCTAACCCCAAATCTAAACCTAACCTAAAATCTAAACCTAAAATCTAAACCTAACCCCAAATCTAAACCTAAAATCTAAACCTAACCCCAAATCTAAACCTAAAATTTAAGCCTAACCCCAAATCTATACCTAAAATCTAAACCTAAGCCCAAATCTAAACCTAACCAAAAATCTAAAACTAAACCCCAAATCTAAACCGAAAATCTAAACCTAACCCCAAATCTAAACCTAAAATCTAAACCTAACCCCAAATCTAAACCTAACCCCAAATCTAAACCTAAAATCTAAACCTAACCCCAAATCTAAACCCCAAATCTAAACCTAACCCCAAATCTAAACCGAAAATCTAAACCTAACCCCAAATCTAAACCTAAAATCTAAACCTAACCCCAAATCTAAACCTAACCCCAAATCTAAACCTAAAATCTAAACCTAACCCCAAATCTAAACCTAAAATCTAAACCTAACCCCAAATCTAAACCTAAAATCTAAGCCTAACCCCAAATCTAAACGTAAAATCTAAACCTAACCCCAAATCTAAACCTAACCCCAAATCTAAACCTAAAATCTAAACCTAACCCCAAATCTAAACCTAAAATCTAAACCTAACACCAAATCTAAACCTAACCCCAAATCTAAACCTAACCCCAAATCTAAGCCCAAATCTAAACCTAAAATCTAAACCTAATCCCAAATCTAAACCTAAAATCTAAACCTAACCCCAAATCTAAACCTAAAATCTAAACCTAACACCAAATCTAAACCTAACCCCAAATCTAAACCTAAAATCTAAACCTAACCCCAAATCTAAACCTAAACCCAACCCCTAACCCCAAATCTAAACCTAACCCCAAATCTAAACCTAACCCCAAATCTAAACCTAAAATCTAAACCTAACCCCAAATCTAAACCTAACCCCAAAACTAAACCTAACCCCAAATCTAAGCCCTAATATAAACCTAAAATCTAAACCTAACCCCAAATCTAAACCTAAAATCTAAACCTAACACCAAATCTAAACCTAACCCCAAATCTAACTTCAAATCTAAACCTAACCCCAAATCTAAACCTAAAATCTAAACCTAACCCCAAATCTAAACCTAACCTAAAATCTAAACCTAAAATCTAAACCTAACCCCAAATCTAAACCTAAAATCTAAACCTAACCCCAAATCTAAACCTAAAATCTAAACCTAACCCCAAATCTAAACCAAAAATCTAAACCTAACCCCAACCCCTAACCCCAAATCTAAACCTAACCCCAAATCTAAACCTAACCCCAAATCTAAACCTAACCCCAAATCTAAACCTAAAATCTAAACCTAACCCCAAATCTAAACCTAACCCCAAATCTAAACCTAAAATCTAAACCTAACCCCAAATCTAAACCTAACCCCAAATCTAAACCTAACCCCAAATCTAAACCTAACCCCAAATCTAAACCTAAAATCTAAACCTAACCCCAAATCTAAACCTAAAATCTAAACCTAACCCCAAATCTAAACCGAAAATCTAAACGTAACACCAAATCTAAACCTAACCCCAAATCTAAACCTAACCCCAAATCTAACCCCAAATCTAAACCCCAAATCTAAACCTAACCCCAAATCTAAACCTAAAATCTAAACCTAACCCCAAATCTAAATCTAAAATCTAAACCTAACCCCAAATCTAAATCTAAAATCTAAACCTAACCCCAAATCTAAACCTAACCCCAAATCTAAACCTTAAATCTAAACCTAACCCCAAATCTATACCTAAAATCTAAACCTAACCCCAAATCTAAACCTAAAATCTAAACCTAACCCCAAATCTAAACCTAACCCCAAATCTAAACCTAACCTAAAATCTAAACCTAACCCCAAATCTAAACCTAAAATCTAAACCTAACCTAAAATCTAAACCTAACCCCAAATCTAAACCTAAAATCTAAACCTAAGCCCAAATCTAAACCTAACCCCAAATCTAAACCTAAAATCTAAACATAGCCCCAAATCTAAACCTAAAATCTAAACCTAACCCCAAATCCAAACCTAACCCCAAATCTAAACCGAAAATCTAAACCTAACCCCAAATCTAAACCTAAAACCTAACCCCAAATCTAAACCTAACCTAAAATCTAAACCTAACCCCAAATCTAAACCTAAAATCTAAACCTAACCCCAAATCTAAACCTAACCCCAAATCTAAACCTAAAATCTAAACCTAACCCCAAATCTAAACCTAAAATCTAAACCTAACCCCAAATCTAAACCTAACCTAAAATCTAAACCTAAAATCTAAACCTAACCCCAAATCTAAACCTAAAATCTAAACCTAACCCCAAATCTAAACCTAAAATTTAAGCCTAACCCCAAATCTATACCTAAAATCTAAACCTAAGCCCAAATCTAAACCTAACCAAAAATCTAAAACTAAACCCCAAATCTAAACCGAAAATCTAAACCTAACCCCAAATCTAAACCTAAAATCTAAACCTAACCCCAAATCTAAACCTAACCCCAAATCTAAACCTAAAATCTAAACCTAACCCCAAATCTAAACCTAACCCCAAATCTAAACCTAACCCCAAATCTAAACCTAACCCCAAATCTAAACCCCAAATCTAAACCTAACCCCAAATCTAAACCGAAAATCTAAACCTAACCCCAAATCTAAACCTAAAATCTAAACCTAACCCCAAATCTAAACCTAACCCCAAATCTAAACCTAAAATCTAAACCTAACCCCAAATCTAAACCTAAAATCTAAACCTAACCCCAAATCTAAACCTAAAATCTAAGCCTAACCCCAAATCTAAACGTAAAATCTAAACCTAACCCCAAATCTAAACCTAACCCCAAATCTAAACCTAAAATCTAAACCTAACCCCAAATCTAAACCTAAAATCTAAACCTAACACCAAATCTAAACCTAACCCCAAATCTAAACCTAACCCCAAATCTAAGCCCAAATCTAAACCTAAAATCTAAACCTAATCCCAAATCTAAACCTAAAATCTAAACCTAACCCCAAATCTAAACCTAAAATCTAAACCTAACACCAAATCTAAACCTAACCCCAAATCTAAACCTAAAATCTAAACCTAACCCCAAATCTAAACCTAAACCCAACCCCTAACCCCAAATCTAAACCTAACCCCAAATCTAAACCTAAAATCTAAACCTAACCCCAAATCTAAACCTAACCCCAAAACTAAACCTAACCCCAAATCTAAGCCCTAATATAAAACTAAAATCTAAACCTAACCCCAAATCTAAACCTAAAATCTAAACCTAACACCAAATCTAAACCTAACCCCAAATCTAACTTCAAATCTAAACCTAACCCCAAATCTAAACCTAAAATCTAAACCTAACCCCAAATCTAAACCTAACCTAAAATCTAAACCTAAAATCTAAACCTAACCCCAAATCTAAACCTAAAATCTAAACCTAACCCCAAATCTAAACCTAAAATCTAAACCTAACCCCAAATCTAAACCAAAAATCTAAACCTAACCCCAACCCCTAACCCCAAATCTAAACCTAACCCCAAATCTAAACCTAACCCCAAATCTAAACCTAACCCCAAATCTAAACCTAAAATCTAAACCTAACCCCAAATCTAAACCTAACCCCAAATCTAAACCTAAAATCTAAACCTAACCCCAAATCTAAACCTAAAATCTAAACCTAACCCCAAATCTAAACCTAAAATATAAACCTAACCCCAAATCTAAACCTAAAATCTAAACCTAACCCCAAATCTAAACCGAAAATCTAAACGTAACACCAAATCTAAACCTAACCCCAAATCTAAACCTAACCCCAAATCTAACCCCAAATCTAAACCCCAAATCTAAACCTAACCCCAAATCTAAACCTAACCCCAAATCTAACCCCAAATCTAAACCCCAAATCTAAACCTAACCCCAAATCTAAACCTAAAATCTAAACCTAACCCCAAATCTAAATCTAAAATCTAAACCTAACCCCAAATCTAAATCTAAAATCTAAACCTAACCCCAAATCTAAACCTAACCCCAAATCTAAACCTTAAATCTAAACCTAACCCCAAATCTATACCTAAAATCTAAACCTAACCCCAAATCTAAACCTAAAATCTAAACCTAACCCCAAATCTAAACCTAACCCCAAATCTAAACCTAACCTAAAATCTAAACCTAACCCCAAATCTAAACCTAAAATCTAAACCTAACCTAAAATCTAAACCTAACCCCAAATCTAAACCTAACCCCAAATCTAAACCTAAAATCTAAACATAGCCCCAAATCTAAACCTAAAATCTAAACCTAACCCCAAATCCAAACCTAACCCCAAATCTAAACCTAAAATCTAAACCTAACCCCAAATCTAAACCTAAAACCTAACCCCAAATCTAAACCTAACCTAAAATCTAAACCTAACCCCAAATCTAAACCTAAAATCTAAACCTAACCCCAAATCTAAACCTAACCCCAAATCTAAACCTAAAATCTAAACCTAACCCCAAATCTAAACCTAAAATCTAAACCTAACCCCAAATCTAAACCTAACCTAAAATCTAAACCTAAAATCTAAACCTAACCCCAAATCTAAACGTAAAATCTAAACCTAACCCCAAATCTAAACCTAAAATTTAAGCCTAACCCCAAATCTATACCTAAAATCTAAACCTAAGCCCAAATCTAAAACTAAGCCCAAATCTAAACCTAAAATCTAAACCTAACCCCAAATCTAAACCGAAAATCTAAACCTAACCCCAAATCTAAACCTAACCCCAAATCTAAACCTAAAATCTAAACCTAACCCCAAATCTAAACCTAACCCCAAATCTAACCCAAATCTAAACCTAAAATCTAAACCTAACCCCAAATCTAAACCTAACCCCAAATCTAAACCTAACCCCAAATCTAAACCTAACCCCAAATCTAAACCCCAAATCTAAACCTAACCCCAAATCTAAACCGAAAATCTAAACCTAACCCCAAATCTAAACCTAAAATCTAAACCTAACCCCAAATCTAAACCTAACCCCAAATCTAAACCTAAAATCTAAACCTAACCCCAAATCTAAACCTAACCCCAAATCTAAACCAAATCTAAACCTAAAATCTAAACCTAACCCCAAATCTAAACCTAAAATCTAAACCTAACTCCAAATCTAAACCTAAAATCTAAACCTAACCCCAAATCTAAACCTAAAATCTAAGCCTAACCCCAAATCTAAACGTAAAATCTAAACCTAACCCCAAATCTAAACCTAACCCCAAATCTAAACCTAAAATCTAAACCTAACCCCAAATCTAAACCTAAAATCTAAACCTAACACCAAATCTAAACCTAACCCCAAATCTAAACCTAACCCCAAATCTAAGCCCAAATCTAAACCTAAAATCTAAACCTAATCCCAAATCTAAACCTAAAATCTAAACCTAACCCCAAATCTAAACCTAAAATCTAAACCTAACACCAAATCTAAACCGAAAATCTAAACCTAACCCCAAATCTAAACCGAAAATCTAAACCTAACCCCAAATCTAAACCTAACCCCAAATCTAAACCTAACCCCAAATCTAACCCCAAATCTAAACCCCAAATCTAAACCTAACCTCAAATCTAAACCTAAAATCTAAACCTAACCCCAAATCTAAACCTAAAATCTAAACCTAACCCCAAATCTAAACCTAAAATCTAAACCTAACCCCAAATCTAAACCTAAAATCTAAACCTAACCCCAAATCTAAACCTAACCCCAAATCTAAACCTAACCCCAAATCTAAACCTAAAATCTAAACCTAACCCCAAATCTAAACCTAACCCCAAATCTAAACCTAAAATCTAAACCTAACCCCAAATCTAAACCTAAAATCTAAACCTAACCCCAAATCTAAACCTAACCCCAAATCTAAACCTAAAATCTAAACCTAACCCCAAATCTAAACCTAAAATCTAAACCTAACCCCAAATCTAAACCTAACCTAAAATCTAAACCTAAAATCTAAACCTAACCCCAAATCTAAACCTAAAATCTAAACCTAACCCCAAATCTAAACCTAAAATTTAAGCCTAACCCCAAATCTATACCTAAAATCTAAACCTAAGCCCAAATCTAAACCTAACCAAAAATCTAAAACTAAACCCCAAATCTAAACCGAAAATCTAAACCTAACCCCAAATCTAAACCTAAAATCTAAACCTAACCCCAAATCTAAACCTAACCCCAAATCTAAACCTAAAATCTAAACCTAACCCCAAATCTAAACCCCAAATCTAAACCTAACCCCAAATCTAAACCGAAAATCTAAACCTAACCCCAAATCTAAACCTAAAATCTAAACCTAACCCCAAATCTAAACCTAACCCCAAATCTAAACCTAAAATCTAAACCTAACCCCAAATCTAAACCTAAAATCTAAACCTAACCCCAAATCTAAACCTAAAATCTAAGCCTAACCCCAAATCTAAACGTAAAATCTAAACCTAACCCCAAATCTAAACCTAACCCCAAATCTAAACCTAAAATCTAAACCTAACCCCAAATCTAAACCTAAAATCTAAACCTAACACCAAATCTAAACCTAACCCCAAATCTAAACCTAACCCCAAATCTAAGCCCAAATCTAAACCTAAAATCTAAACCTAATCCCAAATCTAAACCTAAAATCTAAACCTAACCCCAAATCTAAACCTAAAATCTAAACCTAACACCAAATCTAAACCTAACCCCAAATCTAAACCTAAAATCTAAACCTAACCCCAAATCTAAACCTAAACCCAACCCCTAACCCCAAATCTAAACCTAACCCCAAATCTAAACCTAACCCCAAATCTAAACCTAAAATCTAAACCTAACCCCAAATCTAAACCTAACCCCAAAACTAAACCTAACCCCAAATCTAAGCCCTAATATAAACCTAAAATCTAAACCTAACCCCAAATCTAAACCTAAAATCTAAACCTAACACCAAATCTAAACCTAACCCCAAATCTAACTTCAAATCTAAACCTAACCCCAAATCTAAACCTAAAATCTAAACCTAACCCCAAATCTAAACCTAACCTAAAATCTAAACCTAAAATCTAAACCTAACCCCAAATCTAAACCTAAAATCTAAACCTAACCCCAAATCTAAACCTAAAATCTAAACCTAACCCCAAATCTAAACCAAAAATCTAAACCTAACCCCAACCCCTAACCCCAAATCTAAACCTAACCCCAAATCTAAACCTAACCCCAAATCTAAACCTAACCCCAAATCTAAACCTAAAATCTAAACCTAACCCCAAATCTAAACCTAACCCCAAATCTAAACCTAAAATCTAAACCTAACCCCAAATCTAAACCTAACCCCAAATCTAAACCTAACCCCAAATCTAAACCTAAAATCTAAACCTAACCCCAAATCTAAACCTAAAATCTAAACCTAACCCCAAATCTAAACCGAAAATCTAAACGTAACACCAAATCTAAACCTAACCCCAAATCTAAACCTAACCCCAAATCTAACCCCAAATCTAAACCCCAAATCTAAACCTAACCCCAAATCTAAACCTAAAATCTAAACCTAACCCCAAATCTAAATCTAAAATCTAAACCTAACCCCAAATCTAAATCTAAAATCTAAACCTAACCCCAAATCTAAACCTAACCCCAAATCTAAACCTTAAATCTAAACCTAACCCCAAATCTATACCTAAAATCTAAACCTAACCCCAAATCTAAACCTAAAATCTAAACCTAACCCCAAATCTAAACCTAACCCCAAATCTAAACCTAACCTAAAATCTAAACCTAACCCCAAATCTAAACCTAAAATCTAAACCTAACCTAAAATCTAAACCTAACCCCAAATCTAAACCTAAAATCTAAACCTAAGCCCAAATCTAAACCTAACCCCAAATCTAAACCTAAAATCTAAACATAGCCCCAAATCTAAACCTAAAATCTAAACCTAACCCCAAATCCAAACCTAACCCCAAATCTAAACCGAAAATCTAAACCTAACCCCAAATCTAAACCTAAAACCTAACCCCAAATCTAAACCTAACCTAAAATCTAAACCTAACCCCAAATCTAAACCTAAAATCTAAACCTAACCCCAAATCTAAACCTAACCCCAAATCTAAACCTAAAATCTAAACCTAACCCCAAATCTAAACCTAAAATCTAAACCTAACCCCAAATCTAAACCTAACCTAAAATCTAAACCTAAAATCTAAACCTAACCCCAAATCTAAACCTAAAATCTAAACCTAACCCCAAATCTAAACCTAAAATTTAAGCCTAACCCCAAATCTATACCTAAAATCTAAACCTAAGCCCAAATCTAAACCTAACCAAAAATCTAAAACTAAACCCCAAATCTAAACCGAAAATCTAAACCTAACCCCAAATCTAAACCTAAAATCTAAACCTAACCCCAAATCTAAACCTAACCCCAAATCTAAACCTAAAATCTAAACCTAACCCCAAATCTAAACCTAACCCCAAATCTAAACCTAACCCCAAATCTAAACCCCAAATCTAAACCTAACCCCAAATCTAAACCGAAAATCTAAACCTAACCCCAAATCTAAACCTAAAATCTAAACCTAACCCCAAATCTAAACCTAACCCCAAATCTAAACCTAAAATCTAAACCTAACCCCAAATCTAAACCTAAAATCTAAACCTAACCCCAAATCTAAACCTAAAATCTAAGCCTAACCCCAAATCTAAACGTAAAATCTAAACCTAACCCCAAATCTAAACCTAACCCCAAATCTAAACCTAAAATCTAAACCTAACCCCAAATCTAAACCTAAAATCTAAACCTAACACCAAATCTAAACCTAACCCCAAATCTAAACCTAACCCCAAATCTAAGCCCAAATCTAAACCTAAAATCTAAACCTAATCCCAAATCTAAACCTAAAATCTAAACCTAACCCCAAATCTAAACCTAAAATCTAAACCTAACACCAAATCTAAACCTAACCCCAAATCTAAACCTAAAATCTAAACCTAACCCCAAATCTAAACCTAAACCCAACCCCTAACCCCAAATCTAAACCTAACCCCAAATCTAAACCTAACCCCAAATCTAAACCTAAAATCTAAACCTAACCCCAAATCTAAACCTAACCCCAAAACTAAACCTAACCCCAAATCTAAGCCCTAATATAAAACTAAAATCTAAACCTAACCCCAAATCTAAACCTAAAATCTAAACCTAACACCAAATCTAAACCTAACCCCAAATCTAACTTCAAATCTAAACCTAACCCCAAATCTAAACCTAAAATCTAAACCTAACCCCAAATCTAAACCTAACCTAAAATCTAAACCTAAAATCTAAACCTAACCCCAAATCTAAACCTAAAATCTAAACCTAACCCCAAATCTAAACCTAAAATCTAAACCTAACCCCAAATCTAAACCAAAAATCTAAACCTAACCCCAACCCCTAACCCCAAATCTAAACCTAACCCCAAATCTAAACCTAACCCCAAATCTAAACCTAACCCCAAATCTAAACCTAAAATCTAAACCTAACCCCAAATCTAAACCTAACCCCAAATCTAAACCTAAAATCTAAACCTAACCCCAAATCTAAACCTAACCCCAAATCTAAACCTAACCCCAAATCTAAACCTAAAATCTAAACCTAACCCCAAATCTAAACCTAAAATCTAAACCTAACCCCAAATCTAAACCGAAAATCTAAACGTAACACCAAATCTAAACCTAACCCCAAATCTAAACCTAACCCCAAATCTAACCCCAAATCTAAACCCCAAATCTAAACCTAACCCCAAATCTAAACCTAACCCCAAATCTAACCCCAAATCTAAACCCCAAATCTAAACCTAACCCCAAATCTAAACCTAAAATCTAAACCTAACCCCAAATCTAAATCTAAAATCTAAACCTAACCCCAAATCTAAATCTAAAATCTAAACCTAACCCCAAATCTAAACCTAACCCCAAATCTAAACCTTAAATCTAAACCTAACCCCAAATCTATACCTAAAATCTAAACCTAACCCCAAATCTAAACCTAAAATCTAAACCTAACCCCAAATCTAAACCTAACCCCAAATCTAAACCTAACCTAAAATCTAAACCTAACCCCAAATCTAAACCTAAAATCTAAACCTAACCTAAAATCTAAACCTAACCCCAAATCTAAACCTAACCCCAAATCTAAACCTAAAATCTAAACATAGCCCCAAATCTAAACCTAAAATCTAAACCTAACCCCAAATCCAAACCTAACCCCAAATCTAAACCTAAAATCTAAACCTAACCCCAAATCTAAACCTAAAACCTAACCCCAAATCTAAACCTAACCTAAAATCTAAACCTAACCCCAAATCTAAACCTAAAATCTAAACCTAACCCCAAATCTAAACCTAACCCCAAATCTAAACCTAAAATCTAAACCTAACCCCAAATCTAAACCTAAAATCTAAACCTAACCCCAAATCTAAACCTAACCTAAAATCTAAACCTAAAATCTAAACCTAACCCCAAATCTAAACCTAAAATCTAAACCTAACCCCAAATCTAAACCTAAAATTTAAGCCTAACCCCAAATCTATACCTAAAATCTAAACCTAAGCCCAAATCTAAAACTAACCCCAAATCTAAACCGAAAATCTAAACCTAACCCCAAATCTAAACCTAAAATCTAAACCTAACCCCAAATCTAAACCTAACCCCAAATTTAAACCTAAAATCTAAACCTAACCCCAAATCTAAACCTAACCCCAAATCTAACCCAAATCTAAACCTAAAATCTAAACCTAACCCCAAATCTAAACCTAACCCCAAATCTAAACCTAACCCCAAATCTAAACCTAACCCCAAATCTAAACCCCAAATCTAAACCTAACCCCAAATCTAAACCGAAAATCTAAACCTAACCCCAAATCTAAACCTAAAATCTAAACCTAACCCCAAATCTAAACCTAACCCCAAATCTAAACCTAAAATCTAAACCTAACCCCAAATCTAAACCTAACCCCAAATCTAAACCAAATCTAAACCTAAAATCTAAACCTAACCCCAAATCTAAACCTAAAATCTAAACCTAACTCCAAATCTAAACCTAAAATCTAAACCTAACCCCAAATCTAAACCTAAAATCTAAGCCTAACCCCAAATCTAAACGTAAAATCTAAACCTAACCCCAAATCTAAACCTAACCCCAAATCTAAACCTAAAATCTAAACCTAACCCCAACCCCTAACCCCAAATCTAAACCTAACCCCAAATCTAAACCTAACCCCAAATCTAAACCTAACCCCAAATCTAAGCCCAAATCTAAACCTAAAATCTAAACCTAATCCCAAATCTAAACCTAAAATCTAAACCTAACCCCAAATCTAAACCTAAAATCTAAACCTAACACCAAATCTAAACCGAAAATCTAAACCTAACCCCAAATCTAAACCGAAAATCTAAACCTAACCCCAAATCTAAACCTAACCCCAAATCTAAACCTAACCCCAAATCTAACCCCAAATCTAAACCCCAAATCTAAACCTAACCTCAAATCTAAACCTAAAATCTAAACCTAACCCCAAATCTAAACCTAACCCCAAATCTAAACCTAAAATCTAAACCTAACACCAAATCTAAACCTAACCCCAAATCTAAACCTAAAATCTAAACCTAACCCCAAATCTAAACCTAACCCCAAATCTAAACCTAACCCCAAATCTAAACCTAAAATCTAAACCTAACCCCAAATCTAAACCTAACCCCAAATCTAAACCTAAAATCTAAACCTAACCCCAAATCTAAACCTAAAATCTAAACCTAACCCCAAATCTAAACCAAAAATCTAAACCTAACCCCAAATCTAAACCTAACCCCAAATCTAATTCCAAATCTAAACCTAAAATCTAAACCCAACCTCAAATCTAAACCTAAAATCTAAACCTAACCCCAAATCTAAACCTAACCCCAAATCTAAACCTAAAATCTAAACCTAACCCCAAATCTAAACCTAAAATCTAAACCTAACACCAAATCTACACCTAACCCCAAATCTAAACCTAACCCCAAATCTAAGCCCAAATCTAAACCTAAAATCTAAACCTAATCCCAAATCTAAACCTAAAATCTAAACCTAACCCCAAATCTAAACCTAAAATCTAAACCTAACACCAAATCTAAACCTAACCCCAAATCTAAACCTAAAATCTAAACCTAACCCCAAATCTATACCTAACCCCAACCCCTAACCCCAAATCTAAACCTAACCCCAAATCTAAACCTAACCCCAAATCTAAACCTAAAATCTAAACCTAACCCCAAATCTAAACCTAACCCCAAATCTAAACCTAACCCCAAATCTAAGCCCTAATCTAAACCTAAAATCTAAACCTAACCCCAAATCTAAACCTAAAATCTAAACCTAACACCAAATCTAAACCTAACCCCAAATCTAACCCCAAATCTAAACCTAACCCCAAATCTAAACCTAAAATCTAAACCTAACCCCAAATCTAAACCTAAAATCTAAACCTAACCCCAAATCTAAACCTAAAATCTAAACCTAACCCCAAATCTAAACCTAACCCCAAATCTAAACCTAACCCCAAATCTAACCCCAAATCTAAACCTAACCCCAAATTTAAACCTAAAATCTAAACCTAACCCGAAATCTAAACCTAAAATCTAAACCTAACCCCAAATCTAAACCAAAAATCTAAACCTAACCCCAACCCCTAACCCCAAATCTAAACCTAACCCCAAATCTAAACCTAACCCCAAATCTAAACCTAACCCCAAATCTAAACCTAAAATCTAAACCTAACCCCAAATCTAAACCTAACCCCAAATCTAAACCTAAAATCTAAACCTAACCCCAAATCTAAACCTAACCCCAAATCTAAACCTAACCCCAAACCTAAACCTAACCCCAAATCTAAACCTAAAATCTAAACCTAACCCCAAATCTAAACCTAAAATCTAAACCTAACCTAAAATCTAAACCTAACCCCAAATCTAAACCTAAAATCTAAACCTAACCCCAAATCTAAACCGAAAATCTAAACCTAACACCAAATCTAAACCTAACCCCAAATCTAAACCTAACCCCAAATCTAACCCCAAATCTAAACCCCAAATCTAAACCTAACCCCAAATCAAAACCTAATCCCAAATCTAACCCCAAATCTAAACCCCAAATCTAAACCTAACCCCAAATCTAAACCTAAAATCTAAACCTAACCCCAAATCTAAATCTAAAATCTAAACCTAACCCCAAATCTAAACCTAACCCCAAATCTAAACCTAAAATCTAAACCTAACCCCAAATCTAAACCTAAAATCTAAACCTAACCCCAAATCTAAACCTAAAATCTAAACCTAACCCCAAATCTAAACCTAACCCCAAATCTAAACCTAACCTAAAATCTAAACCTAACCCCAAATCTAAACCTAAAATCTAAACCTAACCCCAAATCTAAACCTAACCCCAAATCTAAACCTAAAATCTAAACCTAACCCCAAATCTAAACCTAAAATCTAAACCTAACCCCAAATCTAAACCTAACCCCAAATCTAAACCTAAAATCTAAACATAGCCCCAAATCTAAACCTAAAATCTAAACCTAACCCCAAATCCAAACCTAACCCCAAATCTAAACCGAAAATCTAAACCTAACCCCAAATCTAAACCTAAAACCTAACCCCAAATCTAAACTTAACCTAAAATCTAAACCTAACCCCAAATCTAAACCTAAAATCTAAACCTAACCCCAAATCTAAACCTAAAATCTAAGCCTAACCCCAAATCTAAACGTAAAATCTAAACCTAACCCCAAATCTAAACCTAACCCCAAATCTAAACCTAAAATCTAAACCTAACCCCAAATCTAAACCTAAAATCTAAACCTAACACCAAATCTAAACCTAACCCCAAATCTAAACCTAACCCCAAATCTAAGCCCAAATCTAAACCTAAAATCTAAACCTAATCCCAAATCTAAACCTAAAATCTAAACCTAACCCCAAATCTAAACCTAAAATCTAAACCTAACACCAAATCTAAACCTAACCCCAAATCTAAACCTAAAATCTAAACCTAACCCCAAATCTAAACCTAAACCCAACCCCTAACCCCAAATCTAAACCTAACCCCAAATTTAACCTAACCCCAAATCTAAACCTAAAATCTAAACCTAACCCCAAATCTAAACCTAACCCCAAAACTAAACCTAACCCCAAATCTAAGCCCTAATCTAAACCTAAAATCTAAACCTAACCCCAAATCTAAACCTAAAATCTAAACCTAACACCAAATCTAAACCTAGCCCCAAATCTAACCCCAAATCTAAACCTAACCCCAAATCTAAACCTAAAATCTAAACCTAACCCCAAATCTAACCCCAAATCTAAACCCCAAATCTAAACCTAACCCCAAATCTAAACCTAAAATCTAAACCTAACCCCAAATCTAAATCTAAAATCTAAACCTAACCCCAAATCTAAATCTAAAATCTAAACCTAACCCCAAATCTAAACCTAACCCCAAATCTAAACCTTAAATCTAAACCTAACCCCAAATCTATACCTAAAATCTAAACCTAACCCCAAATCTAAACCTAAAATCTAAACCTAACCCCAAATCTAAACCTAACCCCAAATCTAAACCTAACCTAAAATCTAAACCTAACCCCAAATCTAAACCTAAAATCTAAACCTAACCTAAAATCTAAACCTAACCCCAAATCTAAACCTAACCCCAAATCTAAACCTAAAATCTAAACATAGCCCCAAATCTAAACCTAAAATCTAAACCTAACCCCAAATCCAAACCTAACCCCAAATCTAAACCTAAAATCTAAACCTAACCCCAAATCTAAACCTAAAACCTAACCCCAAATCTAAACCTAACCTAAAATCTAAACCTAACCCCAAATCTAAACCTAAAATCTAAACCTAACCCCAAATCTAAACCTAACCCCAAATCTAAACCTAACCCCAAATCTAAACCTAAAATCGAAACCTAACCCCAAATCTAAACCTAAAATCTAAACCTAACCCCAAATCTAAACCGAAAATCTAAACCTAACACCAAATCTAAACCTAACCCCAAATCTAAACCTAACCCCAAATCTAACCCCAAATCTAAACCCCAAATCTAAACCTAACCTCAAATCTAAACCTAAAATCTAAACCTAACCCTAAATAAAACCTAATCCCAAATCTAAACCTAAAATCTAAACCTAACCCCAAATCTAAACCTAAAATCTAAACCTAACCCCAAATCTAAACCTAACCCCAAATCTAAACCTAAAATCTAAACCTAACCCCAAATCTAAACCTAACCCCAAATCTAAACCTAAAATCTAAACGTAAAATCTAAACCTAACCCCAAATCTAAACCTAAAATCTAAACCTAACCCCAAATCTAAACCTAACCCCAAATCTAAACCTAAAATCTAAACCTAACCCCAAATCTAAACCTAAAATCTAAACCTAACCCCAAATCTAAACCTAAAATCTAAACCTAACACCAAATCTAAACCTAACCCCAAATCTAAACCTAACCCCAAATCTAACCCCAAATCTAAACCTAAAATCTAAACCTAACCTCAAATCTAAACCTAAAATCTAAACCTAACCCCAAATCTAAACCTAACCCCAAATCTAAACCTAAAATCTAAACCTAACCCCAAATCTAAACCTAAAATCTAAACCTAACCCCAAATCTAAACCTAAAATCTAAACCTAACACCAAATCTAAACCTAACCCCAAATCTAAACCTAAAATCTAAACCTAACCCCAAATCTAAACCTAACCCCAACCCCTACCCCAAATCTAAACCTAACCCCAAATCTAAACCTAACCCCAAATCTAAAGCTAAAATCTAAACCTAACCCCAAATCTAAACCTAACCCCAAATCTAAACCTAACCCCAAATCTAAGCCCAAATCTAAACCTAAAATCTAAACCTAACCCCAAATCTAAACCTAAAATCTAAACCTAACCCCAAATCTAAACCTAAAATCTAAACCTAACACCAAATCTAAACCTAACCCCAAATCTAAACCTAACCCCAAATCTAACCCCAAATCTAAACCTAACCCCAAATCTAAACCTAAAATCTAAACCTAACCCCAAATCTAAACCTAACCCCAAATCTAAACCTAAAATCTAAACCTAACCCCAAATCTAAACCTAAAATCTAAACCTAACCCCAAATCTAAACCTAACCCCAAATCTAACCCCAAATCTAAACCTAACCCCAAATCTAAACCTAAAATCTAAACCTAACCCCAAATCTAAACCTAAAATCTAAACCTAACCCCAAATCTAAACCTAAATTCTAAACCTAACCCCAAATCTAAACCTAACCCCAAATCTAAACCCCAAATCTAAACCTAACCCCAAATCTAAACCGAAAATCTAAACCTAACCCCAAATCTAAACCTAAAATCTAAACCTAACCCCAAATCTAAACCTAACCCCAAATCTAAACCTAAAATCTAAACCTAACTCCAAATCTAAACCTAACCCCAAATCTAACCCAAATCTAAACCTAAAATCTAAACCTAACCCCATATCTAAACCTAAAATCTAAACCTAACCCCAAATCTAAACCTAAAATCTAAACCTAACCCCAAATGTAAACCTAAAATCTAAGCCTAACCCCAAATCTAAACCTAAAATCTAAACCTAAACCCAAATCTAAACCTAAAATCTAAACCTAAACCCAAATCTAAACCTAACCCCAAATCTAAACCTAAAATCTAAACCTAACCCCAAATCTAAACCTAAAATCTAAACCTAACCCCAAATCTAAACCTAAGCCCAAATCTAAATCTAAAATCTAAACCTAACCCCAAATCTAAACCTAACCCCAAAACTAAACCTAAAATCTAAACCTAACCCCAAATCTAAACCTAAAATCTAAACCTAAGCCCAAATCTAAACCTAACCTCAAATCTAAACCAAAAATCTAAACCTAACCCCAAATCTAAACCTAAAATCTAAACCTAACCTAAAATCTAAACCTAACCCCAAATCTAAACCTAAAATCTAAACCTAAAATCTAAACCTAACCCCAAATCTAAACCTAAAATCTAAACCTAACCCCAAATCTAAACCGAAAATCTAAACCTAACCCCAAATCTAAACCTAAAATCTAAACCTAACCCCAAATCTAAACCTAAAATCTAAACCTAACCTAAAATCTAAACCTAACCCCAAATCTAAACCTAAAATCTAAACCTAAAATCTAAACCTAACCCCAAATCTAAACCTAAAATCTAAACCTAACCCCAAATCTAAACCAAAAATCTAAACCTAACCCCAAATCTAAACCTAAAATCTAAACCTAAAATCTAAACCTAACCTAAAATCTAAACCTAACCCCAAATCTAAACCTAAAATCTAAACCTAACCCCAAATCTAAACCTAACCCCAAATCTAAACCTAAAATCTAAACCTAACACCAAATCTAAACCGAAAATCTAAACCTAACCCCAAATCTAAACCTAAAATCTAAACCTAACCCCAAATCTAAACCTAAAATCTAAACCTAAAATCTAAACCTAACCCCAAATCTAAACCTAACCCCAAATCTAAACCTAAAATCTAAACCTAACCCCAAATCTAAACCTAACCCCAAATCTAAACCTAAAATCTAAACCTAACCCCAAATCTAAAACTAACCCCAAATCTAAACCTAACCCCAAATCTAAACCTAACCCCAAATCTAAACCTAAAATCTAAACCTAACCCCAAATCTAAACCTAAAATCGAAAACTAACCTAAAATCTAAACCTAATCCCAAATCTAAACCTAAAATCTAAACCTAACCCCAAATCTAAACCGAAAATCTAAACCTAACCCCAAATATAAACCGAAAATCTAAACCTAACCCCAAATCTAAACCTAACCCCAAATCTAAACCTAACCCCAAATCTAACCCCAAATCTAAACCCCAAATCTAAACCTAACCTCAAATCTAAACCTAAAATCTAAACCTAACCCCAAATCTAAAACTAAAATCTAAACCTAACCCCAAATCTAAACCTAAAATCTAAACCTAACACCAAATCTAAACCTAACCCCAAATCTAAACCTAAAATCTAAACCTAACCCCAAATCTAAACCTAACCCCAAATCTAAACCTAACCCCAAATCTAAACCTAAAATCTAAACCTAAAATCTAAACCTAACCCCAAATCTAAACCTAAAATCTAAACCTAACCCCAAATCTAAACCTAACCCCAAATCTAAACCTAAAATCTAAACCTAACCCCAAATCTAAACCTAAAATCTAAACCTAACCCCAAATCTAAACCAAAAATCTAAACCTAACCCCAAATCTAAACCTAACCCCAAATCTAACCCCAAATCTAAACCTAAAATCTAAACCTAACCTCAAATCTAAACCTAAAATCTAAACCTAACCCCAAATCTAAACCTAACCCCAAATCTAAACCTAAAATCTAAACCTAACCCCAAATCTAAACCTAAAATCTAAACGTAACACCAAATCTAAACCTAACCCCAAATCTAAGCCCAAATCTAAACCTAAAATGTAAACCTAATCCCAAATCTAAACCTAAAATCTAAACCTAACCCCAAATCTAAACCTAAAATCTAAACCTAACACCAAATCTAAACCTAACCCCAAATCTAAACCTAAAATCTAAACCTAACCCCAAATCTAAACCTAACCCCAACCCCTAACCCCAAATCTAAACCTAACCCCAAATCTAAACCTAAAATCAAAACTAACCTAAAATCTAAACCTAACCCCAAATCTAAACCTAAAATCTAAACCTAACCCCAAATCTAAACCGAAAATCTAAACCTAACCCCAAATATAAACCGAAAATCTAAACCTAACCCCAAATCTAAACCTAACCCCAAATCTAAACCTAACCCCAAATCTAACCCCAAATCTAAACCCCAAATCTAAACCTAACCTCAAATCTAAACCTAAAATCTAAACCTAACCCCAAATCTAAACCTAACCCCAAATCTAAAACTAAAATCTAAACCTAACCCCAAATCTAAACCTAAAATCTAAACCTAACCCCAAATCTAAACCTAACCCCAAATCTAAACCTAACCCCAAATCTAAACCTAACCCCAAATCTAAACCTAAGATCTAAACCTAAAATCTAAACCTAACACCAAATCTAAACCTAAAATCTAAACCTAACCCCAAATCTAAACCTAACCCCAAATCTAAACCTAAAATCTAAACCTAACCCCAAATCTAAACCTAAAATCTAAACATAACCCCAAATCTAAACCAAAAATCTAAAACTAACCCCAAATCTAAACCTAACCCCAAATCTAACCCCAAATCTAAACCTAAAATCTAAACCTAAAATCTAAACCTAACCTCAAATCTAAACCTAAAATCTAAACCTAACCCCAAATCTAAACCTAACCCCAAATCTAAACCTAAAATCTAAACCTAACCCCAAATCTAAACCTAAAATCTAAACCTAACACCAAATCTAAACCTAACCCCAAATCTAAGCCCAAATCTAAACCTAAAATCTAAACCTAATCCCAAATCTAAACCTAAAATCTAAACCTAAACCCAAATCTAAACCTAAAATCTAAACCTAACACCAAATCTAAACCTAACCCCAAATCTAAACCTAAAATCTAAACCTAACCCCAAATCTAAACCTAACCCCAACCCCTAACCCCAAATCTAAACCTAACCCCAAATCTAAACCTAACCCCAAATCTAAACCTAAAATCTAAACCTAACCCCAAATCTAAACCTAACCCCAAATCTAAACCTAAAATCTAAACCTAACCCCAAATCTAAACCTAACCCCAAATCTAAACCTAAAATCTAAACCTAACCCCAAATCTAAACCTAAAATCTAAACCTAACCCCAAATCTAAACCTCAAATCTAAACCTAACCCCAAATTTAAACCTAACCCCAAATCTAAACCTAACCCCAAATATAACCCCAAATCTAAACCTAACCCCAAATCTAAACCTAAAATCTAAACCTAACCCCAAATCTAAACCAAAAATCTAAACCTAACCCCAACCCCTAACCCCAAATCTAAACCTAACCCCAAATCTAAACCTAACCCCAAATCTAAACCTAACCCCAAATCTAAACCTAAAATCTAAACCTAACCCCAAATCTAAACCTAACCCCAAATCTAAACCTAAAATCTAAACCTAACCCCAAATCTAAACCTAACCCCAAATCTAAACCTAACCCCAAATCTAAACCTAACCCCAAATCTAAACCTAAAATCTAAACCTAACCTAAAATCTAAACCTAACCCCAAATCTAAACCTAAAATCTAAACCTAACCCCAAATCTAAACCGAAAATCTAAACCTAACACCAAATCTAAACCTAACCCCAAATCTAAACCTAACCCCAAATCTAACCCCAAATCTAAACCCCAAATCTAAACCTAACCTCAAATCTAAACCTAAAATCTAAACCTAACCCCAAATCTAAACCTAACCCCAAATCTAAACCTAAAATCTAAGCCTAAAATCTAAACCTAACCCCAAATCTAAACCTAAAATCTAAACCTAACCCCAAATCTAAACCTAACCCCAAATCTAAACCTAAAATCTAAACCTAACCCCAAATCTAAACCTAAAATCTAAACCTAACACCAAATCTAAACCAAAAATCTAAACCTAACACCAAATCTAAACCTAACCCCAAATCTAAACCTAACCCCAAATCTAACCCCAAATCTAAACCTAAAATCTAAACCTAACCTCAAATCTAAACCTAAAATCTAAACCTAACCCCAAATCTAAACCTAACCCCAAATCTAAACCTAAAATCTAAACCTAACCCCAAATCTAAACCTAAAATCTAAACCTAACACCAAATCTAAACCTAACCCCAAATCTAAACCTAACCCCAAATCTAAGCCCAAATCTAAACCTAAAATCTAAACCTAATCCCAAATCTAAACCGAAAATCTAAACCTAACCCCAAATCTAAACCTAAAATCTAAACCTAACACCAAATCTAAACCTAACCCCAAATCTAAACCTAAAATCTAAACCTAACCCCATATCTAAACCTAAGCCCAACCCCTAACCCCAAATCTAAACCTAACCCCAAATCTAAACCTAACCCCAAATCTAAACCTAAAATCTAAACCTAACCCCAAATCTAAACCTAAAATCTAAACCTAACCCCAAATCTAAACCTAACCCCAAATCTAAACCTAAAATCTAAACCTAACCCCAAATCTAAACCTAAAATCTAAACCTAACACCAAATCGAAACCTAACCCCAAATCTAAACCTAACCCCAAATCTAACCCCAAATCTAAACCTAACCCCAAATCTAAACCTAAAATCTAAACCTAACCTAAAATCTAAACCTAACCCCAAATCTAAACCTAAAATCTAAACCTAACCCCAAATCTAAACCTAAAATCTAAACCTAACCCCAAATCTAAACCTAACCCCAAATCTAAACCTAACCCCAAATCTAACCCCAAATCTAAACCTAACCCCAAATCTAAACCTAAAATCTAAACCTAACCCCAAATCTAAACCTAAAATCTAAACCTAACCCCAAATCTAAACCAAAAATCTAAACCTAACCCCAAATCTAAACCTAAAATCTAAACCTAACCCCAAATCGAAACCTAACCCCAAATCTACACCTAACCCCAAATCTAAACCTAACCCCAAATCTAAACCTAACCCCAAATCTAACCCCAAATCTAAACCTAACCCCAAATCTAAACCTAAAATCTAAACCTAACCCCAAATCTAAACCTAAAATCTAAACCTAACCCCAAATCTAAACCAAAAATCTAAACCTAACCCCAAATCTAAACCTAACCCCAAATCTAAACCTAAAATCTAAACCTAACCCCAAATCTAAACCTAACCCCAAATCTAAACCTAACCCCAAATCTAAACCTAACCCTAAATCTAAACCTAAAATCTAAACCTAACCTCAAATCTAAACCTAAAATCTAAACCTAACCCCAAATCTAAACCTAACCCCAAATCTAAACCTAAAATCTAAACCTAACCCCAAATCTAAACCTAAAATCTAAACCTAACACCAAATCTAAACCTAACCCCAAATCTAAACCTAACCCCAAATCTAAGCCCAAATCTAAACCTAAAATCTAAACCTAATCCCAAATCTAAACCTAGCCCCAAATCTAAACCTAAAATCTAAACCTAACACCAAATCTAAACCTAACCCCAAATCTAAACCTAACCCCAAATCTAACCCCAAATCTAAACCTAAAATCTAAACCTAACCTCAAATCTAAACCTAAAATCTAAACCTAACCCCAAATCTAAACCTAACCCCAAATCTAAACCTAAAATCTAAACCTAACCCCAAATCTAAACCTAAAATCTAAACCTAACACCAAATCTAAACCTAACCCCAAATCTAAACCTAACCCCAAATCTAAGCCCAAATCTAAACCTAAAATCTAAACCTAATCCCAAATCTAAACCTAAAATCTAAACCTAACCCCAAATCTAAACCTAAAATCTAAACCTAACACCAAATCTAAACCTAACCCCAAATCTAAACCTAAAATCTAAACCTAACCCCAAATCTAAACCTAAGCCCAACCCCTAACCCCAAATCTAAACCTAACCCCAAATCTAAACCTAACCCCAAATCTAAACCTAAAATCTAAACCTAACCCCAAATCTAAACCTAAAATCTAAACCTAACCCCAAATCTAAACCTAACCCCAAATCTAAACCTAAAATCTAAACCTAACCCCAAATCTAAACCTAAAATCTAAACCTAACACCAAATCTAAACCTAACCCCAAATCTAAACCTAACCCCAAATCTAACCCCAAATCTAAACCTAACCCCAAATCTAAACCTAAAATCTAAACCTAACCCCAAATCTAAACCTAACCCCAAATCTAAACCTAAAATCTAAACCTAACCCCAAATCTAAACCTAACCCCAAATCTAAACCTAACCCCAAATCTAAACCTAAAATCTAAACCTAACCCCAAATCTAAACCTAACCCCAAATCTAAACCTAACCCCAAATCTAACCCCAAATCTAAACCTAACCCCAAATCTAAACCTAAAATCTAAACCTAACCCCAAATCTAAACCAAAAATCTAAACCTAACCCCAAATCTAAACCTAAAATCTAAACCTAAACCCAAATCTAAACCTAACCCCAAATCTAAACCTAAAATCTAAACCTAACCCCAAATCTAAACCTAAAATCTAAACCTAAACCCAAATCTAAACCTAACCCCAAATCTAAACCTAAAATCTAAACCTAACCCCAAATCTAAACCTAAAATCTAAACCTAAACCCAAATCTAAACCTAACCCCAAATCTAAACCTAAAATCTAAACCTAACCCCAAATCTAAACCTAACCCCAAATCTAAACCTAACCCCAAATCTAAACCCCAAATCTAAACCTAACCCCAAATCTAAACCGAAAATCTAAACCTAACCCCAAATCTAAACCTAAAATCTAAACCTAACCCCAAATCTAAACCTAACCCCGAATCTAAACCTAACCCCAAATCTAAACCTAAAATCTAAACCTAACCCCAAATCTAAACCTAACCCCAAATCTAACCCAAATCTAAACCTAAAATCTAAACCTAACCCCAAATCTAAACCTAAAATCTAAACCTAACCCCAAATCTAAACCTAAAATCTAAACCTAACCCCAAATCTAAACCTAAAATCTAAGCCTAACCCCAAATCTAAACCTAAAATCTAAACCTAACCCCAAATCTAAACCTAACCCCAAATCTAAACCTAAAATCTAAACCTAACCCCAAATCTAAACCTAAAATCTAAACCTAACACCAAATCTAAACCTAACCCCAAATCTAAACCTAACCCCAAATCTAAGCCCAAATCTAAACCTAAAATCTAAACCTAATCCCAAATCTAAACCTAAAATCTAAACCTAACCCCAAATCTAAACCTAAAATCTAAACCTAACACCAAATCTAAACCTAACACCAAATCTAAACCTAAAATCTAAACCTAACCCCAAATCTAAACCGAAAATCTAAACCTAACACCAAATCTAAACCTAACCCCAAATCTAAACCTAACCCCAAATCTAACCCCAAATCTAAACCCCAAATCTAAACCTAACCTCAAATCTAAACCTAAAATCTAAACCTAACCCCAAATCTAAACCTAACCCCAAATCTAAACCTAAAATCTAAGCCTAAAATCTAAACCTAACCCCAAATCTAAACCTAAAATCTAAACCTAACCCCAAATCTAAACCTAACCCCAAATCTAAACCTAAAATCTAAACCTAACCCCAAATCTAAACCTAAAATCTAAACCTAACACCAAATCTAAACCAAAAATCTAAACCTAACACCAAATCTAAACCTAACCCCAAATCTAAACCTAACCCCAAATCTAACCCCAAATCTAAACCTAAAATCTAAACCTAACCTCAAATCTAAACCTAAAATCTAAACCTAACCCCAAATCTAAACCTAACCCCAAATCTAAACCTAAAATCTAAACCTAACCCCAAATCTAAACCTAAAATCTAAACCTAACACCAAATCTAAACCTAACCCCAAATCTAAACCTAACCCCAAATCTAAGCCCAAATCTAAACCTAAAATCTAAACCTAATCCCAAATCTAAACCGAAAATCTAAACCTAACCCCAAATCTAAACCTAAAATCTAAACCTAACACCAAATCTAAACCTAACCCCAAATCTAAACCTAAAATCTAAACCTAACCCCATATCTAAACCTAAGCCCAACCCCTAACCCCAAATCTAAACCTAACCCCAAATCTAAACCTAACCCCAAATCTAAACCTAAAATCTAAACCTAACCCCAAATCTAAACCTAAAATCTAAACCTAACCCCAAATCTAAACCTAACCCCAAATCTAAACCTAAAATCTAAACCTAACCCCAAATCTAAACCGAAAATCTAAACCTAACCCCAAATCGAAACCTAACCCCAAATCTAAACCTAACCCCAAATCTAACCCCAAATCTAAACCTAACCCCAAATCTAAACCTAAAATCTAAACCTAACCCCAAATCTAAACCTAACCCCAAATCTAAACCTAAAATCTAAACCTAACCCCAAATCTAAACCTAAAATCTAAACCTAACCCCAAATCTAAACCTAACCCCAAATCTAAACCTAACCCCAAATCTAACCCCAAATCTAAACCTAACCCCAAATCTAAACCTAAAATCTAAACCTAACCCCAAATCTAAACCTAAAATCTAAACCTAACCCCAAATCTAAACCAAAAATCTAAACCTAACCCCAAATCTAAACCTAAAATCTAAACCTAACCCCAAATCTAAACCTAACCCCAAATCTACACCTAACCCCAAATCTAAACCTTAAATCTAAACCTAACCCCAAATCTATACCTAAAATCTAAACCTAACCCCAAATCTAAACCTAAAATCTAAACCTAACCCCAAATCTAAACCTAACCCCAAATCTAAACCTAACCTAAAATCTAAACCTAACCCCAAATCTAAACCTAAAATCTAAACCTAACCTAAAATCTAAACCTAACCCCAAATCTAAACCTAAAATCTAAACCTAACCCCAAATCTAAACCTAACCCCAAATCTAAACCTAAAATCTAAACATAGCCCCAAATCTAAACCTAAAATCTAAACCTAACCCCAAATCCAAACCTAACCCCAAATCTAAACCGAAAATCTAAACCTAACCCCAAATCTAAACCTAAAACCTAACCCCAAATCTAAACCTAACCCCAAATCTAAACCTAACCCCAAATCTAAACCCCAAATCTAAACCTAACCCCAAATCTAAACCGAAAATCTAAACCTAACCCCAAATCTAAACCTAAAATCTAAACCTAACCCCAAATCTAAACCTAACCCCGAATCTAAACCTAACCCCAAATCTAAACCTAAAATCTAAACCTAACCCCAAATCTAAACCTAACCCCAAATCTAACCCAAATCTAAACCTAAAATCTAAACCTAACCCCAAATCTAAACCTAAAATCTAAACCTAACCCCAAATCTAAACCTAAAATCTAAACCTAACCCCAAATCTAAACCTAAAATCTAAGCCTAACCCCAAATCTAAACCTAAAATCTAAACCTAACCCCAAATCTAAACCTAACCCCAAATCTAAACCTAAAATCTAAACCTAACCCCAAATCTAAACCTAAAATCTAAACCTAACACCAAATCTAAACCTAACCCCAAATCTAAACCTAACCCCAAATCTAAGCCCAAATCTAAACCTAAAATCTAAACCTAATCCCAAATCTAAACCTAAAATCTAAACCTAACCCCAAATCTAAACCTAAAATCTAAACCTAACACCAAATCTAAACCTAACACCAAATCTAAACCTAAAATCTAAACCTAACCCCAAATCTAAACCGAAAATCTAAACCTAACACCAAATCTAAACCTAACCCCAAATCTAAACCTAACCCCAAATCTAACCCCAAATCTAAACCCCAAATCTAAACCTAACCTCAAATCTAAACATAAAATCTAAACCTAACCCCAAATCTAAACCTAACCCCAAATCTAAACCTAAAATCTAAGCCTAAAATCTAAACCTAACCCCAAATCTAAACCTAAAATCTAAACCTAACCCCAAATCTAAACCTAACCCCAAATCTAAACCTAAAATCTAAACCTAACCCCAAATCTAAACCTAAAATCTAAACCTAACACCAAATCTAAACCAAAAATCTAAACCTAACACCAAATCTAAACCTAACCCCAAATCTAAACCTAACCCCAAATCTAACCCCAAATCTAAACCTAAAATCTAAACCTAACCTCAAATCTAAACCTAAAATCTAAACCTAACCCCAAATCTAAACCTAACCCCAAATCTAAACCTAAAATCTAAACCTAACCCCAAATCTAAACCTAAAATCTAAACCTAACACCAAATCTAAACCTAACCCCAAATCTAAACCTAACCCCAAATCTAAGCCCAAATCTAAACCTAAAATCTAAACCTAATCCCAAATCTAAACCGAAAATCTAAACCTAACCCCAAATCTAAACCTAAAATCTAAACCTAACACCAAATCTAAACCTAACCCCAAATCTAAACCTAAAATCTAAACCTAACCCCATATCTAAACCTAAGCCCAACCCCTAACCCCAAATCTAAACCTAACCCCAAATCTAAACCTAACCCCAAATCTAAACCTAAAATCTAAACCTAACCCCAAATCTAAACCTAAAATCTAAACCTAACCCCAAATCTAAACCTAACCCCAAATCTAAACCTAAAATCTAAACCTAACCCCAAATCTAAACCGAAAATCTAAACCTAACCCCAAATCGAAACCTAACCCCAAATCTAAACCTAACCCCAAATCTAACCCCAAATCTAAACCTAACCCCAAATCTAAACCTAAAATCTAAACCTAACCCCAAATCTAAACCTAACCCCAAATCTAAACCTAAAATCTAAACCTAACCCCAAATCTAAACCTAAAATCTAAACCTAACCCCAAATCTAAACCTAACCCCAAATCTAAACCTAACCCCAAATCTAACCCCAAATCTAAACCTAACCCCAAATCTAAACCTAAAATCTAAACCTAACCCCAAATCTAAACCTAAAATCTAAACCTAACCCCAAATCTAAACCAAAAATCTAAACCTAACCCCAAATCTAAACCTAAAATCTAAACCTAACCCCAAATCTAAACCTAACCCCAAATCTACACCTAACCCCAAATCTAAACCTTAAATCTAAACCTAACCCCAAATCTATACCTAAAATCTAAACCTAACCCCAAATCTAAACCTAAAATCTAAACCTAACCCCAAATCTAAACCTAACCCCAAATCTAAACCTAACCTAAAATCTAAACCTAACCCCAAATCTAAACCTAAAATCTAAACCTAACCTAAAATCTAAACCTAACCCCAAATCTAAACCTAAAATCTAAACCTAACCCCAAATCTAAACCTAACCCCAAATCTAAACCTAAAATCTAAACATAGCCCCAAATCTAAACCTAAAATCTAAACCTAACCCCAAATCCAAACCTAACCCCAAATCTAAACCGAAAATCTAAACCTAACCCCAAATCTAAACCTAAAACCTAACCCCAAATCTAAACCTAACCTAAAATCTAAACCTAACCCCAAATCTAAACCTAAAATCTAAACCTAACCCCAAATCTAAACCTAACCCCAAATCTAAACCTAAAATCTAAACCTAACCCCAAATCTAAACCTAAAATCTAAACCTAACCCCAAATCTAAACCTAACCTAAAATCTAAACCTAAAATCTAAACCTAACCCCAAATCTAAACCTAAAATCTAAACCTAACCCCAAATCTAAACCTAAAATTTAAGCCTAACCCCAAATCTATACCTAAAATCTAAACCTAAGCCCAAATCTAAACCTAACCAAAAATCTAAAACTAAACCCCAAATCTAAACCGAAAATCTAAACCTAACCCCAAATCTAAACCTAAAATCTAAACCTAACCCCAAATCTAAACCTAACCCCAAATCTAAACCTAAAATCTAAACCTAACCCCAAATCTAAACCCCAAATCTAAACCTAACCCCAAATCTAAACCGAAAATCTAAACCTAACCCCAAATCTAAACCTAAAATCTAAACCTAACCCCAAATCTAAACCTAACCCCAAATCTAAACCTAAAATCTAAACCTAACCCCAAATCTAAACCTAAAATCTAAACCTAACCCCAAATCTAAACCTAAAATCTAAGCCTAACCCCAAATCTAAACGTAAAATCTAAACCTAACCCCAAATCTAAACCTAACCCCAAATCTAAACCTAAAATCTAAACCTAACCCCAAATCTAAACCTAAAATCTAAACCTAACACCAAATCTAAACCTAACCCCAAATCTAAACCTAACCCCAAATCTAAGCCCAAATCTAAACCTAAAATCTAAACCTAATCCCAAATCTAAACCTAAAATCTAAACCTAACCCCAAATCTAAACCTAAAATCTAAACCTAACACCAAATCTAAACCTAACCCCAAATCTAAACCTAAAATCTAAACCTAACCCCAAATCTAAACCTAAACCCAACCCCTAACCCCAAATCTAAACCTAACCCCAAATCTAAACCTAACCCCAAATCTAAACCTAAAATCTAAACCTAACCCCAAATCTAAACCTAACCCCAAAACTAAACCTAACCCCAAATCTAAGCCCTAATATAAACCTAAAATCTAAACCTAACCCCAAATCTAAACCTAAAATCTAAACCTAACACCAAATCTAAACCTAACCCCAAATCTAACTTCAAATCTAAACCTAACCCCAAATCTAAACCTAAAATCTAAACCTAACCCCAAATCTAAACCTAACCTAAAATCTAAACCTAAAATCTAAACCTAACCCCAAATCTAAACCTAAAATCTAAACCTAACCCCAAATCTAAACCTAAAATCTAAACCTAACCCCAAATCTAAACCAAAAATCTAAACCTAACCCCAACCCCTAACCCCAAATCTAAACCTAACCCCAAATCTAAACCTAACCCCAAATCTAAACCTAACCCCAAATCTAAACCTAAAATCTAAACCTAACCCCAAATCTAAACCTAACCCCAAATCTAAACCTAAAATCTAAACCTAACCCCAAATCTAAACCTAACCCCAAATCTAAACCTAACCCCAAATCTAAACCTAACCCCAAATCTAAACCTAAAATCTAAACCTAACCCCAAATCTAAACCTAAAATCTAAACCTAACCCCAAATCTAAACCGAAAATCTAAACGTAACACCAAATCTAAACCTAACCCCAAATCTAAACCTAACCCCAAATCTAACCCCAAATCTAAACCCCAAATCTAAACCTAACCCCAAATCTAAACCTAAAATCTAAACCTAACCCCAAATCTAAATCTAAAATCTAAACCTAACCCCAAATCTAAATCTAAAATCTAAACCTAACCCCAAATCTAAACCTAACCCCAAATCTAAACCTTAAATCTAAACCTAACCCCAAATCTATACCTAAAATCTAAACCTAACCCCAAATCTAAACCTAAAATCTAAACCTAACCCCAAATCTAAACCTAACCCCAAATCTAAACCTAACCTAAAATCTAAACCTAACCCCAAATCTAAACCTAAAATCTAAACCTAACCTAAAATCTAAACCTAACCCCAAATCTAAACCTAAAATCTAAACCTAAGCCCAAATCTAAACCTAACCCCAAATCTAAACCTAAAATCTAAACATAGCCCCAAATCTAAACCTAAAATCTAAACCTAACCCCAAATCCAAACCTAACCCCAAATCTAAACCGAAAATCTAAACCTAACCCCAAATCTAAACCTAAAACCTAACCCCAAATCTAAACCTAACCTAAAATCTAAACCTAACCCCAAATCTAAACCTAAAATCTAAACCTAACCCCAAATCTAAACCTAACCCCAAATCTAAACCTAAAATCTAAACCTAACCCCAAATCTAAACCTAAAATCTAAACCTAACCCCAAATCTAAACCTAACCTAAAATCTAAACCTAAAATCTAAACCTAACCCCAAATCTAAACCTAAAATCTAAACCTAACCCCAAATCTAAACCTAAAATTTAAGCCTAACCCCAAATCTATACCTAAAATCTAAACCTAAGCCCAAATCTAAACCTAACCAAAAATCTAAAACTAAACCCCAAATCTAAACCGAAAATCTAAACCTAACCCCAAATCTAAACCTAAAATCTAAACCTAACCCCAAATCTAAACCTAACCCCAAATCTAAACCTAAAATCTAAACCTAACCCCAAATCTAAACCTAACCCCAAATCTAAACCTAACCCCAAATCTAAACCTAACCCCAAATCTAAACCCCAAATCTAAACCTAACCCCAAATCTAAACCGAAAATCTAAACCTAACCCCAAATCTAAACCTAAAATCTAAACCTAACCCCAAATCTAAACCTAACCCCAAATCTAAACCTAAAATCTAAACCTAACCCCAAATCTAAACCTAAAATCTAAACCTAACCCCAAATCTAAACCTAAAATCTAAGCCTAACCCCAAATCTAAACGTAAAATCTAAACCTAACCCCAAATCTAAACCTAACCCCAAATCTAAACCTAAAATCTAAACCTAACCCCAAATCTAAACCTAAAATCTAAACCTAACACCAAATCTAAACCTAACCCCAAATCTAAACCTAACCCCAAATCTAAGCCCAAATCTAAACCTAAAATCTAAACCTAATCCCAAATCTAAACCTAAAATCTAAACCTAACCCCAAATCTAAACCTAAAATCTAAACCTAACACCAAATCTAAACCTAACCCCAAATCTAAACCTAAAATCTAAACCTAACCCCAAATCTAAACCTAAACCCAACCCCTAACCCCAAATCTAAACCTAACCCCAAATCTAAACCTAACCCCAAATCTAAACCTAAAATCTAAACCTAACCCCAAATCTAAACCTAACCCCAAAACTAAACCTAACCCCAAATCTAAGCCCTAATATAAAACTAAAATCTAAACCTAACCCCAAATCTAAACCTAAAATCTAAACCTAACACCAAATCTAAACCTAACCCCAAATCTAACTTCAAATCTAAACCTAACCCCAAATCTAAACCTAAAATCTAAACCTAACCCCAAATCTAAACCTAACCTAAAATCTAAACCTAAAATCTAAACCTAACCCCAAATCTAAACCTAAAATCTAAACCTAACCCCAAATCTAAACCTAAAATCTAAACCTAACCCCAAATCTAAACCAAAAATCTAAACCTAACCCCAACCCCTAACCCCAAATCTAAACCTAACCCCAAATCTAAACCTAACCCCAAATCTAAACCTAACCCCAAATCTAAACCTAAAATCTAAACCTAACCCCAAATCTAAACCTAACCCCAAATCTAAACCTAAAATCTAAACCTAACCCCAAATCTAAACCTAAAATCTAAACCTAACCCCAAATCTAAACCTAAAATCTAAACCTAACCCCAAATCTAAACCTAAAATCTAAACCTAACCCCAAATCTAAACCGAAAATCTAAACGTAACACCAAATCTAAACCTAACCCCAAATCTAAACCTAACCCCAAATCTAACCCCAAATCTAAACCCCAAATCTAAACCTAACCCCAAATCTAAACCTAACCCCAAATCTAACCCCAAATCTAAACCCCAAATCTAAACCTAACCCCAAATCTAAACCTAAAATCTAAACCTAACCCCAAATCTAAATCTAAAATCTAAACCTAACCCCAAATCTAAATCTAAAATCTAAACCTAACCCCAAATCTAAACCTAACCCCAAATCTAAACCTTAAATCTAAACCTAACCCCAAATCTATACCTAAAATCTAAACCTAACCCCAAATCTAAACCTAAAATCTAAACCTAACCCCAAATCTAAACCTAACCCCAAATCTAAACCTAACCTAAAATCTAAACCTAACCCCAAATCTAAACCTAAAATCTAAACCTAACCTAAAATCTAAACCTAACCCCAAATCTAAACCTAACCCCAAATCTAAACCTAAAATCTAAACATAGCCCCAAATCTAAACCTAAAATCTAAACCTAACCCCAAATCCAAACCTAACCCCAAATCTAAACCTAAAATCTAAACCTAACCCCAAATCTAAACCTAAAACCTAACCCCAAATCTAAACCTAACCTAAAATCTAAACCTAACCCCAAATCTAAACCTAAAATCTAAACCTAACCCCAAATCTAAACCTAACCCCAAATCTAAACCTAAAATCTAAACCTAACCCCAAATCTAAACCTAAAATCTAAACCTAACCCCAAATCTAAACCTAACCTAAAATCTAAACCTAAAATCTAAACCTAACCCCAAATCTAAACCTAAAATCTAAACCTAACCCCAAATCTAAACCTAAAATTTAAGCCTAACCCCAAATCTATACCTAAAATCTAAACCTAAGCCCAAATCTAAAACTAACCCCAAATCTAAACCGAAAATCTAAACCTAACCCCAAATCTAAACCGAAAATCTAAACCTAACCCCAAATCTAAACCTAACCCCAAATCTAAACCTAAAATCTAAACCTAACCCCAAATCTAAACCTAACCCCAAATCTAACCCAAATCTAAACCTAAAATCTAAACCTAACCCCAAATCTAAACCTAACCCCAAATCTAAACCTAACCCCAAATCTAAACCTAACCCCAAATCTAAACCCCAAATCTAAACCTAACCCCAAATCTAAACCGAAAATCTAAACCTAACCCCAAATCTAAACCTAAAATCTAAACCTAACCCCAAATCTAAACCTAACCCCAAATCTAAACCTAAAATCTAAACCTAACCCCAAATCTAAACCTAACCCCAAATCTAAACCAAATCTAAACCTAAAATCTAAACCTAACCCCAAATCTAAACCTAAAATCTAAACCTAACTCCAAATCTAAACCTAAAATCTAAACCTAACCCCAAATCTAAACCTAAAATCTAAGCCTAACCCCAAATCTAAACGTAAAATCTAAACCTAACCCCAAATCTAAACCTAACCCCAAATCTAAACCTAAAATCTAAACCTAACCCCAAATCTAAACCTAAAATCTAAACCTAACACCAAATCTAAACCTAACCCCAAATCTAAACCTAACCCCAAATCTAAGCCCAAATCTAAACCTAAAATCTAAACCTAATCCCAAATCTAAACCTAAAATCTAAACCTAACCCCAAATCTAAACCTAAAATCTAAACCTAACACCAAATCTAAACCGAAAATCTAAACCTAACCCCAAATCTAAACCGAAAATCTAAACCTAACCCCAAATCTAAACCTAACCCCAAATCTAAACCTAACCCCAAATCTAACCCCAAATCTAAACCCCAAATCTAAACCTAACCTCAAATCTAAACCTAAAATCTAAACCTAACCCCAAATCTAAACCTAACCCCAAATCTAAACCTAAAATCTAAACCTAACACCAAATCTAAACCTAACCCCAAATCTAAACCTAAAATCTAAACCTAACCCCAAATCTAAACCTAACCCCAAATCTAAACCTAACCCCAAATCTAAACCTAAAATCTAAACCTAACCCCAAATCTAAACCTAACCCCAAATCTAAACCTAAAATCTAAACCTAACCCCAAATCTAAACCTAAAATCTAAACCTAACCCCAAATCTAAACCTAACCCCAAATCTAAACCTAAAATCTAAACCTAACCCCAAATCTAAACCTAAAATCTAAACCTAACCCCAAATCTAAACCTAACCTAAAATCTAAACCTAAAATCTAAACCTAACCCCAAATCTAAACCTAAAATCTAAACCTAACCCCAAATCTAAACCTAAAATTTAAGCCTAACCCCAAATCTATACCTAAAATCTAAACCTAAGCCCAAATCTAAACCTAACCAAAAATCTAAAACTAAACCCCAAATCTAAACCGAAAATCTAAACCTAACCCCAAATCTAAACCTAAAATCTAAACCTAACCCCAAATCTAAACCTAACCCCAAATCTAAACCTAAAATCTAAACCTAACCCCAAATCTAAACCTAAAATCTAAACCTAACCCCAAATCTAAACCGAAAATCTAAACCTAACCCCAAATCTAAACCTAAAATCTAAACCTAACCCCAAATCTAAACCTAACCCCAAATCTAAACCTAAAATCTAAACCTAACCCCAAATCTAAACCTAAAATCTAAACCTAACCCCAAATCTAAACCTAAAATCTAAGCCTAACCCCAAATCTAAACGTAAAATCTAAACCTAACCCCAAATCTAAACCTAACCCCAAATCTAAACCTAAAATCTAAACCTAACCCCAAATCTAAACCTAAAATCTAAACCTAACACCAAATCTAAACCTAACCCCAAATCTAAACCTAACCCCAAATCTAAGCCCAAATCTAAACCTAAAATCTAAACCTAATCCCAAATCTAAACCTAAAATCTAAACCTAACCCCAAATCTAAACCTAAAATCTAAACCTAACACCAAATCTAAACCTAACCCCAAATCTAAACCTAAAATCTAAACCTAACCCCAAATCTAAACCTAAACCCAACCCCTAACCCCAAATCTAAACCTAACCCCAAATCTAAACCTAACCCCAAATCTAAACCTAAAATCTAAACCTAACCCCAAATCTAAACCTAACCCCAAAACTAAACCTAACCCCAAATCTAAGCCCTAATATAAACCTAAAATCTAAACCTAACCCCAAATCTAAACCTAAAATCTAAACCTAACACCAAATCTAAACCTAACCCCAAATCTAACTTCAAATCTAAACCTAACCCCAAATCTAAACCTAAAATCTAAACCTAACCCCAAATCTAAACCTAACCTAAAATCTAAACCTAAAATCTAAACCTAACCCCAAATCTAAACCTAAAATCTAAACCTAACCCCAAATCTAAACCTAAAATCTAAACCTAACCCCAAATCTAAACCAAAAATCTAAACCTAACCCCAACCCCTAACCCCAAATCTAAACCTAACCCCAAATCTAAACCTAACCCAAATCTAAACCTAACCCCAAATCTAAACCTAAAATCTAAACCTAACCCCAAATCTAAACCTAACCCCAAATCTAAACCTAAAATCTAAACCTAACCCCAAATCTAAACCTAACCCCAAATCTAAACCTAACCCCAAATCTAAACCTAACCCCAAATCTAAACCTAAAATCTAAACCTAACCCCAAATCTAAACCTAAAATCTAAACCTAACCCCAAATCTAAACCGAAAATCTAAACGTAACACCAAATCTAAACCTAACCCCAAATCTAAACCTAACCCCAAATCTAACCCCAAATCTAAACCCCAAATCTAAACCTAACCCCAAATCTAAACCTAAAATCTAAACCTAACCCCAAATCTAAATCTAAAATCTAAACCTAACCCCAAATCTAAATCTAAAATCTAAACCTAACCCCAAATCTAAACCTAACCCCAAATCTAAACCTTAAATCTAAACCTAACCCCAAATCTATACCTAAAATCTAAACCTAACCCCAAATCTAAACCTAAAATCTAAACCTAACCCCAAATCTAAACCTAACCCCAAATCTAAACCTAACCTAAAATCTAAACCTAACCCCAAATCTAAACCTAAAATCTAAACCTAACCTAAAATCTAAACCTAACCCCAAATCTAAACCTAAAATCTAAACCTAAGCCCAAATCTAAACCTAACCCCAAATCTAAACCTAAAATCTAAACATAGCCCCAAATCTAAACCTAAAATCTAAACCTAACCCCAAATCCAAACCTAACCCCAAATCTAAACCGAAAATCTAAACCTAACCCCAAATCTAAACCTAAAACCTAACCCCAAATCTAAACCTAACCTAAAATCTAAACCTAACCCCAAATCTAAACCTAAAATCTAAACCTAACCCCAAATCTAAACCTAACCCCAAATCTAAACCTAAAATCTAAACCTAACCCCAAATCTAAACCTAAAATCTAAACCTAACCCCAAATCTAAACCTAACCTAAAATCTAAACCTAAAATCTAAACCTAACCCCAAATCTAAACCTAAAATCTAAACCTAACCCCAAATCTAAACCTAAAATTTAAGCCTAACCCCAAATCTATACCTAAAATCTAAACCTAAGCCCAAATCTAAACCTAACCAAAAATCTAAAACTACACCCCAAATCTAAACCGAAAATCTAAACCTAACCCCAAATCTAAACCTAAAATCTAAACCTAACCCCAAATCTAAACCTAACCCCAAATCTAAACCTAAAATCTAAACCTAACCCCAAATCTAAACCTAACCCCAAATCTAAACCTAACCCCAAATCTAAACCCCAAATCTAAACCTAACCCCAAATCTAAACCGAAAATCTAAACCTAACCCCAAATCTAAACCTAAAATCTAAACCTAACCCCAAATCTAAACCTAACCCCAAATCTAAACCTAAAATCTAAACCTAACCCCAAATCTAAACCTAAAATCTAAACCTAACCCCAAATCTAAACCTAAAATCTAAGCCTAACCCCAAATCTAAACGTAAAATCTAAACCTAACCCCAAATCTAAACCTAACCCCAAATCTAAACCTAAAATCTAAACCTAACCCCAAATCTAAACCTAAAATCTAAACCTAACACCAAATCTAAACCTAACCCCAAATCTAAACCTAACCCCAAATCTAAGCCCAAATCTAAACCTAAAATCTAAACCTAATCCCAAATCTAAACCTAAAATCTAAACCTAACCCCAAATCTAAACCTAAAATCTAAACCTAACACCAAATCTAAACCTAACCCCAAATCTAAACCTAAAATCTAAACCTAACCCCAAATCTAAACCTAAACCCAACCCCTAACCCCAAATCTAAACCTAACCCCAAATCTAAACCTAACCCCAAATCTAAACCTAAAATCTAAACCTAACCCCAAATCTAAACCTAACCCCAAAACTAAACCTAACCCCAAATCTAAGCCCTAATATAAAACTAAAATCTAAACCTAACCCCAAATCTAAACCTAAAATCTAAACCTAACACCAAATCTAAACCTAACCCCAAATCTAACTTCAAATCTAAACCTAACCCCAAATCTAAACCTAAAATCTAAACCTAACCCCAAATCTAAACCTAACCTAAAATCTAAACCTAAAATCTAAACCTAACCCCAAATCTAAACCTAAAATCTAAACCTAACCCCAAATCTAAACCTAAAATCTAAACCTAACCCCAAATCTAAACCAAAAATCTAAACCTAACCCCAACCCCTAACCCCAAATCTAAACCTAACCCCAAATCTAAACCTAACCCCAAATCTAAACCTAACCCCAAATCTAAACCTAAAATCTAAACCTAACCCCAAATCTAAACCTAACCCCAAATCTAAACCTAAAATCTAAACCTAACCCCAAATCTAAACCTAACCCCAAATCTAAACCTAACCCCAAATCTAAACCTAAAATCTAAACCTAACCCCAAATCTAAACCTAAAATCTAAACCTAACCCCAAATCTAAACCGAAAATCTAAACGTAACACCAAATCTAAACCTAACCCCAAATCTAAACCTAACCCCAAATCTAACCCCAAATCTAAACCCCAAATCTAAACCTAACCCCAAATCTAAATCTAACCCCAAATCTAACCCCAAATCTAAACCCCAAATCTAAACCTAACCCCAAATCTAAACCTAAAATCTAAACCTAACCCCAAATCTAAATCTAAAATCTAAACCTAACCCCAAATCTAAATCTAAAATCTAAACCTAACCCCAAATCTAAACCTAACCCCAAATCTAAACCTTAAATCTAAACCTAACCCCAAATCTATACCTAAAATCTAAACCTAACCCCAAATCTAAACCTAAAATCTAAACCTAACCCCAAATCTAAACCTAACCCCAAATCTAAACCTAACCTAAAATCTAAACCTAACCCCAAATCTAAACCTAAAATCTAAACCTAACCTAAAATCTAAACCTAACCCCAAATCTAAACCTAACCCCAAATCTAAACCTAAAATCTAAACATAGCCCCAAATCTAAACCTAAAATCTAAACCTAACCCCAAATCCAAACCTAACCCCAAATCTAAACCTAAAATCTAAACCTAACCCCAAATCTAAACCTAAAACCTAACCCCAAATCTAAACCTAACCTAAAATCTAAACCTAACCCCAAATCTAAACCTAAAATCTAAACCTAACCCCAAATCTAAACCTAACCCCAAATCTAAACCTAAAATCTAAACCTAACCCCAAATCTAAACCTAAAATCTAAACCTAACCCCAAATCTAAACCTAACCTAAAATCTAAACCTAAAATCTAAACCTAACCCCAAATCTAAACCTAAAATCTAAACCTAACCCCAAATCTAAACCTAAAATTTAAGCCTAACCCCAAATCTATACCTAAAATCTAAACCTAAGCCCAAATCTAAAACTAACCCCAAATCTAAACCGAAAATCTAAACCTAACCCCAAATCTAAACCTAAAATCTAAACCTAACCCCAAATCTAAACCTAACCCCAAATTTAAACCTAAAATCTAAACCTAACCCCAAATCTAAACCTAACCCCAAATCTAACCCAAATCTAAACCTAAAATCTAAACCTAACCCCAAATCTAAACCTAACCCCAAATCTAAACCTAACCCCAAATCTAAACCTAACCCCAAATCTAAACCCCAAATCTAAACCTAACCCCAAATCTAAACCGAAAATCTAAACCTAACCCCAAATCTAAACCTAAAATCTAAACCTAACCCCAAATCTAAACCTAACCCCAAATCTAAACCTAAAATCTAAACCTAACCCCAAATCTAAACCTAACCCCAAATCTAAACCAAATCTAAACCTAAAATCTAAACCTAACCCCAAATCTAAACCTAAAATCTAAACCTAACTCCAAATCTAAACCTAAAATCTAAACCTAACCCCAAATCTAAACCTAAAATCTAAGCCTAACCCCAAATCTAAACGTAAAATCTAAACCTAACCCCAAATCTAAACCTAACCCCAAATCTAAACCTAAAATCTAAACCTAACCCCAACCCCTAACCCCAAATCTAAACCTAACCCCAAATCTAAACCTAACCCCAAATCTAAACCTAACCCCAAATCTAAGCCCAAATCTAAACCTAAAATCTAAACCTAATCCCAAATCTAAACCTAAAATCTAAACCTAACCCCAAATCTAAACCTAAAATCTAAACCTAACACCAAATCTAAACCGAAAATCTAAACCTAACCCCAAATCTAAACCGAAAATCTAAACCTAACCCCAAATCTAAACCTAACCCCAAATCTAAACCTAACCCCAAATCTAACCCCAAATCTAAACCCCAAATCTAAACCTAACCTCAAATCTAAACCTAAAATCTAAACCTAACCCCAAATCTAAACCTAACCCCAAATCTAAACCTAAAATCTAAACCTAACACCAAATCTAAACCTAACCCCAAATCTAAACCTAAAATCTAAACCTAACCCCAAATCTAAACCTAACCCCAAATCTAAACCTAACCCCAAATCTAAACCTAAAATCTAAACCTAACCCCAAATCTAAACCTAACCCCAAATCTAAACCTAAAATCTAAACCTAACCCCAAATCTAAACCTAAAATCTAAACCTAACCCCAAATCTAAACCAAAAATCTAAACCTAACCCCAAATCTAAACCTAACCCCAAATCTAATTCCAAATCTAAACCTAAAATCTAAACCCAACCTCAAATCTAAACCTAAAATCTAAACCTAACCCCAAATCTAAACCTAACCCCAAATCTAAACCTAAAATCTAAACCTAACCCCAAATCTAAACCTAAAATCTAAACCTAACACCAAATCTACACCTAACCCCAAATCTAAACCTAACCCCAAATCTAAGCCCAAATCTAAACCTAAAATCTAAACCTAATCCCAAATCTAAACCTAAAATCTAAACCTAACCCCAAATCTAAACCTAAAATCTAAACCTAACACCAAATCTAAACCTAACCCCAAATCTAAACCTAAAATCTAAACCTAACCCCAAATCTAAACCTAACCCCAACCCCTAACCCCAAATCTAAACCTAACCCCAAATCTAAACCTAACCCCAAATCTAAACCTAAAATCTAAACCTAACCCCAAATCTAAACCTAACCCCAAATCTAAACCTAACCCCAAATCTAAGCCCTAATCTAAACCTAAAATCTAAACCTAACCCCAAATCTAAACCTAAAATCTAAACCTAACACCAAATCTAAACCTAACCCCAAATCTAACCCCAAATCTAAACCTAACCCCAAATCTAAACCTAAAATCTAAACCTAACCCCAAATCTAAACCTAAAATCTAAACCTAACCCCAAATCTAAACCTAAAATCTAAACCTAACCCCAAATCTAAACCTAACCCCAAATCTAAACCTAACCCCAAATCTAACCCCAAATCTAAACCTAACCCCAAATTTAAACCTAAAATCTAAACCTAACCCGAAATCTAAACCTAAAATCTAAACCTAACCCCAAATCTAAACCAAAAATCTAAACCTAACCCCAACCCCTAACCCCAAATCTAAACCTAACCCCAAATCTAAACCTAACCCCAAATCTAAACCTAACCCCAAATCTAAACCTAAAATCTAAACCTAACCCCAAATCTAAACCTAACCCCAAATCTAAACCTAAAATCTAAACCTAACCCCAAATCTAAACCTAACCCCAAATCTAAACCTAACCCCAAACCTAAACCTAACCCCAAATCTAAACCTAAAATCTAAACCTAACCCCAAATCTAAACCGAAAATCTAAACCTAACACCAAATCTAAACCTAACCCCAAATCTAAACCTAACCCCAAATCTAACCCCAAATCTAAACCCCAAATCTAAACCTAACCCCAAATCAAAACCTAATCCCAAATCTAACCCCAAATCTAAACCCCAAATCTAAACCTAACCCCAAATCTAAACCTAAAATCTAAACCTAACCCCAAATCTAAATCTAAAATCTAAACCTAACCCCAAATCTAAACCTAACCCCAAATCTAAACCTAAAATCTAAACCTAACCCCAAATCTAAACCTAAAATCTAAACCTAACCCCAAATCTAAACCTAAAATCTAAACCTAACCCCAAATCTAAACCTAACCCCAAATCTAAACCTAACCTAAAATCTAAACCTAACCCCAAATCTAAACCTAAAATCTAAACCTAACCCCAAATCTAAACCTAACCCCAAATCTAAACCTAAAATCTAAACCTAACCCCAAATCTAAACCTAAAATCTAAACCTAACCCCAAATCTAAACCTAACCCCAAATCTAAACCTAAAATCTAAACATAGCCCCAAATCTAAACCTAAAATCTAAACCTAACCCCAAATCCAAACCTAACCCCAAATCTAAACCGAAAATCTAAACCTAACCCCAAATCTAAACCTAAAACCTAACCCCAAATCTAAACTTAACCTAAAATCTAAACCTAACCCCAAATCTAAACCTAAAATCTAAACCTAACCCCAAATCTAAACCTAAAATCTAAGCCTAACCCCAAATCTAAACGTAAAATCTAAACCTAACCCCAAATCTAAACCTAACCCCAAATCTAAACCTAAAATCTAAACCTAACCCCAAATCTAAACCTAAAATCTAAACCTAACACCAAATCTAAACCTAACCCCAAATCTAAACCTAACCCCAAATCTAAGCCCAAATCTAAACCTAAAATCTAAACCTAATCCCAAATCTAAACCTAAAATCTAAACCTAACCCCAAATCTAAACCTAAAATCTAAACCTAACACCAAATCTAAACCTAACCCCAAATCTAAACCTAAAATCTAAACCTAACCCCAAATCTAAACCTAAACCCAACCCCTAACCCCAAATCTAAACCTAACCCCAAATTTAACCTAACCCCAAATCTAAACCTAAAATCTAAACCTAACCCCAAATCTAAACCTAACCCCAAAACTAAACCTAACCCCAAATCTAAGCCCTAATCTAAACCTAAAATCTAAACCTAACCCCAAATCTAAACCTAAAATCTAAACCTAACACCAAATCTAAACCTAGCCCCAAATCTAACCCCAAATCTAAACCTAACCCCAAATCTAAACCTAAAATCTAAACCTAACCCCAAATCTAACCCCAAATCTAAACCCCAAATCTAAACCTAACCCCAAATCTAAACCTAAAATCTAAACCTAACCCCAAATCTAAATCTAAAATCTAAACCTAACCCCAAATCTAAATCTAAAATCTAAACCTAACCCCAAATCTAAACCTAACCCCAAATCTAAACCTTAAATCTAAACCTAACCCCAAATCTATACCTAAAATCTAAACCTAACCCCAAATCTAAACCTAAAATCTAAACCTAACCCCAAATCTAAACCTAACCCCAAATCTAAACCTAACCTAAAATCTAAACCTAACCCCAAATCTAAACCTAAAATCTAAACCTAACCTAAAATCTAAACCTAACCCCAAATCTAAACCTAACCCCAAATCTAAACCTAAAATCTAAACATAGCCCCAAATCTAAACCTAAAATCTAAACCTAACCCCAAATCCAAACCTAACCCCAAATCTAAACCTAAAATCTAAACCTAACCCCAAATCTAAACCTAAAACCTAACCCCAAATCTAAACCTAACCTAAAATCTAAACCTAACCCCAAATCTAAACCTAAAATCTAAACCTAACCCCAAATCTAAACCTAACCCCAAATCTAAACCTAAAATCTAAACCTAACCCCAAATCTAAACCTAAAATCTAAACCTAACCCCAAATCTAAACCTAACCTAAAATCTAAACCTAAAATCTAAACCTAACCCCAAATCTAAACCTAAAATCTAAACCTAAACCCCAAATCTAAACCTAAAATTTAAGCCTAACCCCAAATCTATACCTAAAATCTAAACCTAAGCCCAAATCTAAAACTAACCCCAAGTCTAAACCGAAAATCTAAACCTAACCCCAAATCTAAACCTAAAATCTAAACCTAACCCCAAATCTAAACCTAACCCCAAATCTAAACCTAAAATCTAAACCTAACCCCAAATCTAAACCTAACCCCAAATCTAACCCAAATCTAAACCTAAAATCTAAACCTAACCCCAAATCTAAACCTAACCCCAAATCTAAACCTAACCCCAAATCTAAACCTAACCCCAAATCTAAACCCCAAATCTAAACCTAACCCCAAATCTAAACCGAAAATCTAAACCTAACCCCAAATCTAAACCTAAAATCTAAACCTAACCCCAAATCTAAACCTAACCCCAAATCTAAACCTAAAATCTAAACCTAACCCCAAATCTAAACCTAACCCCAAATCTAAACCAAATCTAAACCTAAAATCTAAACCTAACCCCAAATCTAAACCTAAAATCTAAACCTAACTCCAAATCTAAACCTAAAATCTAAACCTAACCCCAAATCTAAACCTAAAATCTAAGCCTAACCCCAAATCTAAACGTAAAATCTAAACCTAACCCCAAATCTAAACCTAACCCCAAATCTAAACCTAAAATCTAAACCTAACCCCAAATCTAAACCTAAAATCTAAACCTAACACCAAATCTAAACCTAACCCCAAATCTAAACCTAACCCCAAATCTAAGCCCAAATCTAAACCTAAAATCTAAACCTAATCCCAAATCTAAACCTAAAATCTAAACCTAACCCCAAATCTAAACCTAAAATCTAAACCTAACACCAAATCTAAACCGAAAATCTAAACCTAACCCCAAATCTAAACCGAAAATCTAAACCTAACCCCAAATCTAAACCTAACCCCAAATCTAAACCTAACCCCAAATCTAACCCCAAATCTAAACCCCAAATCTAAACCTAACCTCAAATCTAAACCTAAAATCTAAACCTAACCCCAAATCTAAACCTAACCCCAAATCTAAACCTAAAATCTAAACCTAACACCAAATCTAAACCTAACCCCAAATCTAAACCTAAAATCTAAACCTAACCCCAAATCTAAACCTAACCCCAAATCTAAACCTAACCCCAAATCTAAACCTAAAATCTAAACCTAACCCCAAATCTAAACCTAACCCCAAATCTAAACCTAAAATCTAAACCTAAACCCAAATCTAAACCTAAAATCTAAACCTAACCCCAAATCTAAACCAAAAATCTAAACCTAACCCCAAATCTAAACCTAACCCCAAATCTAATTCCAAATCTAAACCTAAAATCTAAACCCAACCTCAAATCTAAACCTAAAATCTAAACCTAACCCCAAATCTAAACCTAACCCCAAATCTAAACCTAAAATCTAAACCTAACCCCAAATCTAAACCTAAAATCTAAACCTAACACCAAATCTACACCTAACCCCAAATCTAAACCTAACCCCAAATCTAAGCCCAAATCTAAACCTAAAATCTAAACCTAATCCCAAATCTAAACCTAAAATCTAAACCTAACCCCAAATCTAAACCTAAAATCTAAACCTAACACCAAATCTAAACCTAACCCCAAATCTAAACCTAAAATCTAAACCTAACCCCAAATCTAAACCTAACCCCAACCCCTAACCCCAAATCTAAACCTAACCCCAAATCTAAACCTAACCCCAAATCTAAACCTAAAATCTAAACCTAACCCCAAATCTAAACCTAACCCCAAATCTAAACCTAACCCCAAATCTAAGCCCTAATCTAAACCTAAAATCTAAACCTAACCCCAAATCTAAACCTAAAATCTAAACCTAACCCCAAATCTAAACCTAAAATCTAAACCTAACCCCAAATCTAAACCAAAAATCTAAACCTAACCCCAAATCTAAACCTAACCCCAAATCTAATTCCAAATCTAAACCTAAAATCTAAACCCAACCTCAAATCTAAACCTAAAATCTAAACCTAACCCCAAATCTAAACCTAACCCCAAATCTAAACCTAAAATCTAAACCTAACCCCAAATCTAAACCTAAAATCTAAACCTAACACCAAATCTACACCTAACCCCAAATCTAAACCTAACCCCAAATCTAAGCCCAAATCTAAACCTAAAATCTAAACCTAATCCCAAATCTAAACCTAAAATCTAAACCTAACCCCAAATCTAAACCTAAAATCTAAACCTAACACCAAATCTAAACCTAACCCCAAATCTAAACCTAAAATCTAAACCTAACCCCAAATCTAAACCTAACCCCAACCCCTAACCCCAAATCTAAACCTAACCCCAAATCTAAACCTAACCCCAAATCTAAACCTAAAATCTAAACCTAACCCCAAATCTAAACCTAACCCCAAATCTAAACCTAACCCCAAATCTAAGCCCTAATCTAAACCTAAAATCTAAACCTAACCCCAAATCTAAACCTAAAATCTAAACCTAACACCAAATCTAAACCTAACCCCAAATCTAACCCCAAATCTAAACCTAACCCCAAATCTAAACCTAAAATCTAAACCTAACCCCAAATCTAAACCTAAAATCTAAACCTAACCCCAAATCTAAACCTAACCCCAAATCTAAACCTAACCCCAAATCTAACCCCAAATCTAAACCTAACCCCAAATTTAAACCTAAAATCTAAACCTAACCCGAAATCTAAACCTAAAATCTAAACCTAACCCCAAATCTAAACCAAAAATCTAAACCTAACCCCAACCCCTAACCCCAAATCTAAACCTAACCCCAAATCTAAACCTAACCCCAAATCTAAACCTAACCCCAAATCTAAACCTAAAATCTAAACCTAACCCCAAATCTAAACCTAACCCCAAATCTAAACCTAAAATCTAAACCTAACCCCAAATCTAAACCTAACCCCAAATCTAAACCTAACCCCAAACCTAAACCTAACCCCAAATCTAAACCTAAAATCTAAACCTAACCCCAAATCTAAACCTAAAATCTAAACCTAACCTAAAATCTAAACCTAACCCCAAATCTAAACCTAAAATCTAAACCTAACCCCAAATCTAAACCGAAAATCTAAACCTAACACCAAATCTAAACCTAACCCCAAATCTAAACCTAACCCCAAATCTAACCCCAAATCTAAACCCCAAATCTAAACCTAACCCCAAATCAAAACCTAATCCCAAATCTAACCCCAAATCTAAACCCCAAATCTAAACCTAACCCCAAATCTAAACCTAAAATCTAAACCTAACCCCAAATCTAAATCTAAAATCTAAACCTAACCCCAAATCTAAACCTAACCCCAAATCTAAACCTAAAATCTAAACCTAACCCCAAATCTAAACCTAAAATCTAAACCTAACCCCAAATCTAAACCTAAAATCTAAACCTAACCCCAAATCTAAACCTAACCCCAAATCTAAACCTAACCTAAAATCTAAACCTAACCCCAAATCTAAACCTAAAATCTAAACCTAACCCCAAATCTAAACCTAACCCCAAATCTAAACCTAAAATCTAAACCTAACCCCAAATCTAAACCTAAAATCTAAACCTAACCCCAAATCTAAACCTAACCCCAAATCTAAACCTAAAATCTAAACATAGCCCCAAATCTAAACCTAAAATCTAAACCTAACCCCAAATCCAAACCTAACCCCAAATCTAAACCGAAAATCTAAACCTAACCCCAAATCTAAACCTAAAACCTAACCCCAAATCTAAACTTAACCTAAAATCTAAACCTAACCCCAAATCTAAACCTAAAATCTAAACCTAACCCCAAATCTAAACCTAAAATCTAAGCCTAACCCCAAATCTAAACGTAAAATCTAAACCTAACCCCAAATCTAAACCTAACCCCAAATCTAAACCTAAAATCTAAACCTAACCCCAAATCTAAACCTAAAATCTAAACCTAACACCAAATCTAAACCTAACCCCAAATCTAAACCTAACCCCAAATCTAAGCCCAAATCTAAACCTAAAATCTAAACCTAATCCCAAATCTAAACCTAAAATCTAAACCTAACCCCAAATCTAAACCTAAAATCTAAACCTAACACCAAATCTAAACCTAACCCCAAATCTAAACCTAAAATCTAAACCTAACCCCAAATCTAAACCTAAACCCAACCCCTAACCCCAAATCTAAACCTAACCCCAAATTTAACCTAACCCCAAATCTAAACCTAAAATCTAAACCTAACCCCAAATCTAAACCTAACCCCAAAACTAAACCTAACCCCAAATCTAAGCCCTAATCTAAACCTAAAATCTAAACCTAACCCCAAATCTAAACCTAAAATCTAAACCTAACACCAAATCTAAACCTAGCCCCAAATCTAACCCCAAATCTAAACCTAACCCCAAATCTAAACCTAAAATCTAAACCTAACCCCAAATCTAACCCCAAATCTAAACCCCAAATCTAAACCTAACCCCAAATCTAAACCTAAAATCTAAACCTAACCCCAAATCTAAATCTAAAATCTAAACCTAACCCCAAATCTAAATCTAAAATCTAAACCTAACCCCAAATCTAAACCTAACCCCAAATCTAAACCTTAAATCTAAACCTAACCCCAAATCTATACCTAAAATCTAAACCTAACCCCAAATCTAAACCTAAAATCTAAACCTAACCCCAAATCTAAACCTAACCCCAAATCTAAACCTAACCTAAAATCTAAACCTAACCCCAAATCTAAACCTAAAATCTAAACCTAACCCCAAATCTAAACCTAACCCCAAATCTAAACCTAACCCCAAATCTAAACCTAAAATCTAAACATAGCCCCAAATCTAAACCTAAAATCTAAACCTAACCCCAAATCCAAACCTAACCCCAAATCTAAACCTAAAATCTAAACCTAACCCCAAATCTAAACCTAACCCCAAATCTAAACCTAAAATCTAAACCTAACCCCAAATCTAAACCTAAAATCTAAACCTAACCCCAAATCTAAACCTAACCCCAAATCTAAACCTAAAATCTAAACCTAACCCCAAATCTAAACCTAAAATCTAAACCTAACCCCAAATCTAAACCTAACCTAAAATCTAAACCTAACCCCAAATCTAAACCTAAAATCTAAACCTAACCCCAAATCTAAACCTAAAATTTAAGCCTAACCCCAAATCTATACCTAAAATCTAAACCTAAGCCCAAATCTAAAACTAACCCCAAGTCTAAACCGAAAATCTAAACCTAACCCCAAATCTAAACCTAAAATCTAAACCTAACCCCAAATCTAAACCTAACCCCAAATCTAAACCTAAAATCTAAACCTAACCCCAAATCTAAACCTAACCCCAAATCTAACCCAAATCTAAACCTAAAATCTAAACCTAACCCCAAATCTAAACCTAACCCCAAATCTAAACCTAACCCCAAATCTAAACCTAACCCCAAATCTAAACCCCAAATCTAAACCTAACCCCAAATCTAAACCGAAAATCTAAACCTAACCCCAAATCTAAACCTAAAATCTAAACCTAACCCCAAATCTAAACCTAACCCCAAATCTAAACCTAAAATCTAAACCTAACCCCAAATCTAAACCTAACCCCAAATCTAAACCAAATCTAAACCTAAAATCTAAACCTAACCCCAAATCTAAACCTAAAATCTAAACCTAACTCCAAATCTAAACCTAAAATCTAAACCTAACCCCAAATCTAAACCTAAAATCTAAGCCTAACCCCAAATCTAAACGTAAAATCTAAACCTAACCCCAAATCTAAACCTAACCCCAAATCTAAACCTAAAATCTAAACCTAACCCCAAATCTAAACCTAAAATCTAAACCTAACACCAAATCTAAACCTAACCCCAAATCTAAACCTAACCCCAAATCTAAGCCCAAATCTAAACCTAAAATCTAAACCTAATCCCAAATCTAAACCTAAAATCTAAACCTAACCCCAAATCTAAACCTAAAATCTAAACCTAACACCAAATCTAAACCGAAAATCTAAACCTAACCCCAAATCTAAACCGAAAATCTAAACCTAACCCCAAATCTAAACCTAACCCCAAATCTAAACCTAACCCCAAATCTAACCCCAAATCTAAACCCCAAATCTAAACCTAACCTCAAATCTAAACCTAAAATCTAAACCTAACCCCAAATCTAAACCTAACCCCAAATCTAAACCTAAAATCTAAACCTAACACCAAATCTAAACCTAACCCCAAATCTAAACCTAAAATCTAAACCTAACCCCAAATCTAAACCTAACCCCAAATCTAAACCTAACCCCAAATCTAAACCTAAAATCTAAACCTAACCCCAAATCTAAACCTAACCCCAAATCTAAACCTAAAATCTAAACCTAACCCCAAATCTAAACCTAAAATCTAAACCTAACCCCAAATCTAAACCAAAAATCTAAACCTAACCCCAAATCTAAACCTAACCCCAAATCTAATTCCAAATCTAAACCTAAAATCTAAACCCAACCTCAAATCTAAACCTAAAATCTAAACCTAACCCCAAATCTAAACCTAACCCCAAATCTAAACCTAAAATCTAAACCTAACCCCAAATCTAAACCTAAAATCTAAACCTAACACCAAATCTACACCTAACCCCAAATCTAAACCTAACCCCAAATCTAAGCCCAAATCTAAACCTAAAATCTAAACCTAATCCCAAATCTAAACCTAAAATCTAAACCTAACCCCAAATCTAAACCTAAAATCTAAACCTAACACCAAATCTAAACCTAACCCCAAATCTAAACCTAAAATCTAAACCTAACCCCAAATCTAAACCTAACCCCAACCCCTAACCCCAAATCTAAACCTAACCCCAAATCTAAACCTAACCCCAAATCTAAACCTAAAATCTAAACCTAACCCCAAATCTAAACCTAACCCCAAATCTAAACCTAACCCCAAATCTAAGCCCTAATCTAAACCTAAAATCTAAACCTAACCCCAAATCTAAACCTAAAATCTAAACCTAACACCAAATCTAAACCTAACCCCAAATCTAACCCCAAATCTAAACCTAACCCCAAATCTAAACCTAAAATCTAAACCTAACCCCAAATCTAAACCTAAAATCTAAACCTAACCCCAAATCTAAACCTAAAATCTAAACCTAACCCCAAATCTAAACCTAACCCCAAATCTAAACCTAACCCCAAATCTAACCCCAAATCTAAACCTAACCCCAAATTTAAACCTAAAATCTAAACCTAACCCGAAATCTAAACCTAAAATCTAAACCTAACCCCAAATCTAAACCAAAAATCTAAACCTAACCCCAACCCCTAACCCCAAATCTAAACCTAACCCCAAATCTAAACCTAACCCCAAATCTAAACCTAACCCCAAATCTAAACCTAAAATCTAAACCTAACCCCAAATCTAAACCTAACCCCAAATCTAAACCTAAAATCTAAACCTAACCCCAAATCTAAACCTAACCCCAAATCTAAACCTAACCCCAAACCTAAACCTAACCCCAAATCTAAACCTAAAATCTAAACCTAACCCCAAATCTAAACCTAAAATCTAAACCTAACCTAAAATCTAAACCTAACCCCAAATCTAAACCTAAAATCTAAACCTAACCCCAAATCTAAACCGAAAATCTAAACCTAACACCAAATCTAAACCTAACCCCAAATCTAAACCTAACCCCAAATCTAACCCCAAATCTAAACCCCAAATCTAAACCTAACCCCAAATCAAAACCTAACCCCAAATCTAACCCCAAATCTAAACCCCAAATCTAAACCTAACCCCAAATCTAAACCTAAAATCTAAACCTAACCCCAAATCTAAATCTAAAATCTAAACCTAACCCCAAATCTAAACCTAACCCCAAATCTAAACCTAAAATCTAAACCTAACCCCAAATCTAAACCTAAAATCTAAACCTAACCCCAAATCTAAACCTAAAATCTAAACCTAACCCCAAATCTAAACCTAACCCCAAATCTAAACCTAACCTAAAATCTAAACCTAACCCCAAATCTAAACCTAAAATCTAAACCTAACCCCAAATCTAAACCTAACCCCAAATCTAAACCTAAAATCTAAACCTAACCCCAAATCTAAACCTAAAATCTAAACCTAACCCCAAATCTAAACCTAACCCCAAATCTAAACCTAAAATCTAAACATAGCCCCAAATCTAAACCTAAAATCTAAACCTAACCCCAAATCCAAATCTAACCCCAAATCTAAACCGAAAATCTAAACCTAACCCCAAATCTAAACCTAAAACCTAACCCCAAATCTAAACTTAACCTAAAATCTAAACCTAACCCCAAATCTAAACCTAAAATCTAAACCTAACCCCAAATCTAAACCTAAAATCTAAGCCTAACCCCAAATCTAAACGTAAAATCTAAACCTAACCCCAAATCTAAACCTAACCCCAAATCTAAACCTAAAATCTAAACCTAACCCCAAATCTAAACCTAAAATCTAAACCTAACACCAAATCTAAACCTAACCCCAAATCTAAACCTAACCCCAAATCTAAGCCCAAATCTAAACCTAAAATCTAAACCTAATCCCAAATCTAAACCTAAAATCTAAACCTAACCCCAAATCTAAACCTAAAATCTAAACCTAACACCAAATCTAAACCTAACCCCAAATCTAAACCTAAAATCTAAACCTAACCCCAAATCTAAACCTAAACCCAACCCCTAACCCCAAATCTAAACCTAACCCCAAATTTAACCTAACCCCAAATCTAAACCTAAAATCTAAACCTAACCCCAAATCTAAACCTAACCCCAAAACTAAACCTAACCCCAAATCTAAGCCCTAATCTAAACCTAAAATCTAAACCTAACCCCAAATCTAAACCTAAAATCTAAACCTAACACCAAATCTAAACCTAGCCCCAAATCTAACCCCAAATCTAAACCTAACCCCAAATCTAAACCTAAAATCTAAACCTAACCCCAAATCTAAACCTAACCTAAAATCTAAACCTAAAATCTAAACCTAACCCCAAATCTAAACCTAAAATCTAAACCTAACACCAAATCTAAACCTAAAATCTAAACCTAACCCCAAATCTAAACCAAAAATCTAAACCTAACCCCAACCCCTAACCCCAAATCTAAACCTAACCCCAAATCTAAACCTATCCCCAAATCTAAACTTAACCCCAAATCTAAACCTAAAATCTAAACCTAACCCCAAATCTAAACCTAACCCCAAATCTAAACCTAAAATCTAAACCTAACCCCAAATCTAAACCTAACCCCAAATCTAAACCTAACCCCAAATCTAAACCTAACCCCAAATCTAAACCTAAAATCTAAACCTAACCCCAAATCTAAACCTAAAATCTAAACCTAACCCCAAATCTAAACCTAACCCCAAATCTAAACCTAAAATCTAAACCTAACCCCAAATCTAAACCGAAAATCTAAACGTAACACCAAATCTAAACCTAACCCCAAATCTAAACCTAACCCCAAATCTAACTCCAAATCTAAACCCCAAATCTAAACCTAACCCCAAATCTAAACCTAACCCCAAATCTAACCCCAAATCTAAACCCCAAATCTAAACCTAACCGCAAATCTAAACCTAAAATCTAAACCTAACCCCAAATCTAAATCTAACATCTAAACCTAACCCCAAATCTAAATCTAAAATCTAAACCTAACCCCAAATCTAAACCTAACCCCAAATCTAAACCTTAAATCTAAACCTAACCCCAAATCTATACCTAAAATCTAAACCTAACCCCAAATCTAAACCTAAAATCTAAACCTAACCCCAAATCTAAACCTAACCCCAAATCTAAACCTAACCTAAAATCTAAACATAACCCCAAATCTAAACCTAAAATCTAAACCTAACCTAAAATCTAAACCTAACCCCAAATCTAAACCTAAAATCTAAACCTAACCCCAAATCTAAACCTAACCCCAAATCAAAACCTAAAATCTAAACATAGCCCCAAATCTAAACCTAAAATCTAAACCTAACCCCAAATCCAAACCTAACCCCAAATCTAAACCGAAAATCTAAACCTAACCCCAAATCTAAACCTAAAACCTAACCCCAAATCTAAACCTAACCTAAAATCTAAACCTAACCCCAAATCTAAACCTAAAATCTAAACCTAACCCCAAATCTAAACCTAACCCCAAATCTAAACCTAAAATCTAAACCTAACCCCAAATCTAAACCTAAAATCTAAACCTAACCCCAAATCTAAACCTAAAATTTAAGCCTAACCCCAAATCTATACCTAAAATCTAAACCTAAGCCCAAATCTAAACCTAACCCCAAATCTAAAACTAAACCCAAATCTAAACCGAAAATCTAAACCTAACCCCAAATCTAAACCTAAAATCTAAACCTAACCCCAAATCTAAACCTAACCCCAAATCTAAACCTAAAATCTAAACCTAACCCCAAATCTAAACCTAACCCCAAATCTAAACCTAACCCCAAATCTAAACCTAACCCCAAATCTAAACCCCAAATCTAAACCTAACCCCAAATCTAAACCGAAAATCTAAACCTAACCCCAAATCTAAACCTAAAATCTAAACCTAACCCCAAATCTAAACCTAACCCCAAATCTAAACCTAAAATCTAAACCTAACCCCAAATCTAAACCTAACCCCAAATCTAACCCAAATCTAAACCTAAAATCTAAACCTAACCCCAAATCTAAACCTAAAATCTAAACCTAACCCCAAATCTAAACCTAAAATCTAAACCTAACCCCAAATCTAAACCTAAAATCTAAGCCTAACCCCAAATCTAAACGTAAAATCTAAACCTAACCCCAAATCCAAACCTAACCCCAAATCTAAACCTAAAATCTAAACCTAACCCCAAATCTAAACCTAAAATCTAAACCTAACACCAAATCTAAACCTAACCCCAAATCTAAACCTAACCCCAAATCTAAGCCCAAATCTAAACCTAAAATCTAAACCTAATCCCAAATCTAAACCTAAAATCTAAACCTAACCCCAAATCTAAACCTAAAATCTAAACCTAACACCAAATCTAAACCTAACCCCAAATCTAAACCTAACCCCAAATCTAAGCCCAAATCTAAACCTAAAATCGAAACCTAACCCCAAATCTAAACCTAAAATCTAAACCTAACCCCAAATCTAAACCTAACCCCAAATCTAAGCCCAAATCTAAACCTAAAATCTAAACCTAATCCCAAATCTAAACCTAAAATCTAAACCTAACCCCAAATCTAAACCTAAAATCTAAACCTAACCCCAAATCTAAACCTAACCCCAAATCTAAGCCCAAATCTAAACCTAAAATCGAAACCTAACCCCAAATCTAAACCTAAAATCTAAACCTAACCCCAAATCTAAACCTAACCCCTACCCCTAACCCCAAATCTAAACCTAACCCCAAATCTAAACCTAACCCCAAATCTAAACCTAAAATCTAAACCTAACCCCAAATCTAAACCGAAAATCTAAACCTAACCCCAAATCTAAACCGAAAATCTAAACCTAACCCCAAATCTAAACCTAACCCCAAATCTAAACCTAACCCCAAATCTAAACCCAAATCTAAACCCCAAATCTAAACCTAACCTCAAATCTAAACCTAAAATCTAAACCTAACCCCAAATCTAAACCTAACCCCAAATCTAAACCTAAAATCTAAACCTAACACCAAATCTAAACATAACCCCAAATCTAAACCTAAAATCTAAACCTAACCCCAAATCTAAACCTAACCCCAAATCTAAACCTAACCCCAAATCTAAACCTAACCCCAAATCTAAGCCCTAATCTAAACCTAAAATCTAAACCTAACACCAAATCTAAACCTAAAATCTAAACCTAACACCAAATCTAAACCTAACCCCAAATCTAACCCAAATCTAAACCTAACCCCAAATCTAAACCTAAAATCTAAACCTAACCCCAAATCTAAACCTAACCCCAAATCTAAACCTAAAATCTAAACCTAACCCCAAATCTAAACCTAAAATCTAAACCTAACCCCAAATCTAAACCTAAAATCTAAACCTAACCCCAAATCTAAACCTAACCCCAAATCTAACCCCAAATCTAAACCTAACCCCAAATTTAAACCTAAAATCTAAACCTAACCCCAAATCTAAACCTAAAATCTAAACCTAACCCCAAATCTAAACCAAAAATCTAAACCTAACCCCAACCCCTAACCCCAAATCTAAACCTAACCCCAAATCTAAACCTAACCCCAAATCTAAACCTAACCCCAAATCTAAACCTAAAATCTAAACCTAACCCCAAATCTAAACCTAACCCCAAATCTAAACCTAAAATCTAAACCTAACCCCAAATCTAAACCTAACCCCAAATCTAAACCTAACCCCAAACCTAAACCTAACCCCAAATCTAAACCTAAAATCTAAACCTAACCCCAAATCTAAACCTAAAATCTAAACCTAACCTAAAATCTAAACCTAACCCCAAATCTAAACCTAAAATCTAAACCTAACCCCAAATCTAAACCGAAAATCTAAACCTAACACCAAATCTAAACCTAACCCCAAATCTAAACCTAACCCCAAATCTAACCCCAAATCTAAACCCCAAATCTAAACCTAACCCCAAATCTAAACCTAAACCCAAATCTAACCCCAAATCTAAACCCCAAATCTAAACCTAACCCCAAATCTAAACCTAAAATCTAAACCTAACCCCAAATCTAAATCTAAAATCTAAACCTAACCCCAAATCTAAACCTAACCCCTAATCTAAACCTAACCCCAAATCTAAACATTAAATCTAAACCTAACCCCAAATCTAAACCTAAAATCTAAACCTAACCCCAAATCTAAACCTAAAATCTAAACCTAACCCCAAATCTAAACCTAACCCCAAATCTAAACCTAACCTAAAATCTAAACCTAACCCCAAATCTAAACCTAAAATCTAAACCTAACCCCAAATCTAAACCTAACCCCAAATCTAAACCTAAAATCTAAACCTAACCCCAAATCTAAACCTAAAATCTAAACCTAACCCCAAATCTAAACCTAACCCCAAATCTAAACCTAAAATCTAAACATAGCCCCAAATCTAAACCTAAAATCTAAACCTAACCCCAAATCCAAACCTAACCCCAAATCTAAACCGAAAATCTAAACCTAACCCCAAATCTAAACCTAAAACCTAACCCCAAATCTAAACCTAACCTAAAATCTAAACCTAACCCCAAATCTAAACCTAAAATCTAAACCTAACCCCAAATCTAAACCTAACCCCAAATCTAAACCTAAAATCTAAACCTAACCCCAAATCTAAACCTAAAATTTAAGCCTAACCCCAAATCTAAACCTAAAATCTAAACCTAACCCCAAATCTAAACCTAACCCCAAATCTAAAACTAACCCCAAATCTAAACCGAAAATCTAAACCTAACCCCAAATCTAAAACTAAAATCTAAACCTAACCCCAAATCTAAACCTAACCCCAAATCTAAACCTAAAATCTAAACCTAACCCCAAATCTAAACCTAAAATCTAAACCTAACCCCAAATCTAAACCTAACCCCAAATCTAAACCTAAAATCTAAACCTAACCCCAAATCTAAACCTAAAATCTAAACCTAACCCCAAATCCAAACCTAACCCCAAATCTAAACCTAAAATCTAAACCTAACCCCAAATCTAAACCTAAAATCTAAACCTAACCTAAAATCTAAACCTAACCCCAAATCTAAACCTAAAATCTAAACCTAACCCCAAATCTAAACCTAACCCCAAATCTAAACCTAAAATCTAAACCTAACCCCAAATCTAAACCTAAAATCTAAACCTAACCCGAAATCTAAACCTAACCCCAAATCTAAACCGAAAATCTAAACCTAACCCCAAATCTAAACCTAAAATCTAAACCTAACCCCAAATCTAAACCGAAAATTTAAGTCTAACCCCAAATCTAAACCTAAAATCTAAACCTAACCCCAAATCTAAACCTAACCCCAAATCTAAACCTAAAATCTAAACCTAACCCCAAATCTAAACCTAAAATCTAAACCTAACCCCAAATCTAAACCTAACCCCAAATCTAAACCTAAAATCTAAACCTAACCCCAAATCTAAACCTAAAATCTAACCCTAAACAAAATCTAAACCTAACCCCAAATCTAAACCTAAAATCTAAACCTAACCCCAAATCTAAACCTAAAATCTAAACCTAACCCCAAATCTAAACCTAACCCCAAATCTAAACCTAAAATCTAAACCTAAACCCAAATCTAAACCTAGCCCCAAATATAAACCTAAAATCTAAACCTAACCCCAAATCTAAAGCTAACCCCAAATCTAAACCTAAAATCTAAACCTAACCCCAAATCTAAACCTAACCCCAAATCTAAACCTAAAATCTAACCTAATGCCAAATCTAAAAATAACCCCAAATCTAAACCTAAAATCTAAAAATAACCCCAAATCTAAACCTAAAATCTAAACCTAACCCCAAATCTAAACCTAAAATCTAAACCTAACCCCAAATCTAAACTTAACCCCAAATCTAAACCTAAAATCTAAACCTAACCCCAAATCTAAACCTAAAATCTAAACCTAACCCCAAATCTAAACCTAAAATCTAAACCTAACCCCAAATCTAAACCTAAAATCTAAACCTAAGCCCAAATCTAAACCTAACCTCAAATCTAAACCTAACCTAAAATCTAAACCTAACCGCAAATCTAAACCTAAAATTTAAACCTAACCACAAATCTATACCTAACCCCAAATCTAAACCGAAAATCTAAACCTAACCCCAAATCTAAACCTAAAATCTAAACCTAACCTAAAATCTAAACCTAAAATCTAAACCTAACCCCAAATCTAAACCTAACCCCAAATCTAAACCTAAAATCTAAACCTAACCCCAAATCTAAACCTAAAATCTAAACCTAACCCCAAATCTAAACCTAACCCCAAATCTAAACCTAAAATCTAAACCTAACCCCAAATCTAAACCTAACCCCAAATCTAAACCTAACCCCAAATCTAAACCCCAAATCTAAACCTAACCCCAAATCTAAGCCGAATTTCTAAACCTAACCCCAAATCTAAACCTAAAATCTAAACCTAACCCCAAATCTAAACCTAACCCCAAATCTAAACCTAAAATCTAAACCTAACCCCAAATCTAAACCTAACCCCAAATCTAACCCAAATCTAAACCTAAAATCTAAACCTAACCCCAAATCTAAACCTAAAATCTAAACCTAACCCCAAATCTAAACCTAAAATCTAAACCTAACCCCAAATCTAAACTTAAAATATAAGCCTAACCCCAAATCTAAACGTAAAATCTAAACCTAACCCCAAATCTAAACCTAACCCCAAATCTAAACCTAAAATCTAAACCTAACCCCAAATCTAAACCTAAAATCTAAACCTAACACCAAATCTAAACCTAACCCCAAATCTAAACCTAACCCCAAATCTAAGCCCAAATCTAAACCTAAAATCTAAACCTAATCCCAAATCTAAACCTAAAATCTAAACCTAACGCCAAATCTAAACCTAAAATCTAAACCTAACACCAAATCTAAACCTAACCCCAAATCTAAACCTAACCCCAAATCTAAGCCCAAATCTAAACCTAAAATCGAAACCTAACCCCAAATCTAAACCTAAAATCTAAACCTAACCCCAAATCTAAACCTAACCCCAACCCCTAACCCCAAATCTAAACCTAACCCCAAATCTAAAACTAACCCCAAATCTAAACCTAAAATCTAAACCTAACCCCAAATCTAAACCGAAAATCTAAACCTAACCCCAAATCTAAACCGAAAATCTAAACCTAACCCCAAATCTAAACCGAAAATCTAAACCTAACCCCAAATCTAAACCTAACCCCAAATCTAACCCCAAATCTAAACCCCAAATCTAAACCTAACCTCAAATCTAAACCTAAAATCTAAACCTAACCCCAAATCTAAACCTAACCCCAAATCTAAACCTAAAATCTAAACCTAACCCCAAATCTAAACCTAACCCCAAATCTAAACCTAAAATCTAAACCTAACACCAAATCTAAACCTAACCCCAAATCTAAACCTAACCCCAAATCTAAACCTAAAATCTAAACCTAACCCCAAATCTAAACCTAACCCCAAATCTAAACCTAAAATCTAAACCTAACCCCAAATCTAAACCTAAAATCTAAACCTAACCCCAAATCTAAACCAAAAATCTAAACCTAACCCCAAATCTAAACCTAACCCCAAATCTAACCCCAAATCTAAACCTAAAATCTAAACCCAACCTGAAATCTAAACCTAAAATCTAAACCTAACCCCAAATCTAAACCTAACCCCAAATCTAAACCTAAAATCTAAACCTAACCCCAAATCTAAACCTAAAATCTAAACCTAACACCAAATCTAAACCTAACCCCAAATCTAAACCTAACCCCAAATCTAAGCCCAAATCTAAACCTAAAATCTAAACCTAATCCCAAATCTAAACCTAAAATCTAAACCTAACCCCAAATCTAAACCTAAAATCTAAACCTAACACCAAATCTAAACCTAACCCCAAATCTAAACCTAAAATCTAAACCTAACCCCAAATCTAAACCTAACCCCAACCCCTAACCCCAAATCTAAACCTAACCCCAAATCTAAACCTAACCCCAAATCTAAACCTAAAATCTAAACCTAACCCCAAATCTAAACCTAACCCCAAATCTAAACCTAACCCCAAATCTAAGCCCTAATCTAAACCTAAAATCTAAACCTAACCCCAAATCTAAACCTAAAATCTAAACCTAACACCAAATCTAAACCTAACCCCAAATCTAACCCCAAATCTAAACCTAAGTCCAAATCTAAACCTAAAATCTAAACCTAACCCCAAATCTAAACCTAAAATCTAAACCTAACCCCAAATCTAAACCTAACCCCAAATCTAAACCTAACCCCAAATCTAACCCCAAATCTAAACCTAACCCCAAATTTAAACCTAAAATCTAAACCTAACCCCAAATCTAAACCTAAAATCTAAACCTAACCCCAAATCTAAACCAAAAATCTAAACCTAACCCCAACCCCTAACCCCAAATCTAAACCTAACCACAAATCTAAACCTAACCCCAAACCTAAACCTAACCCCAAATCTAAACCTAAAATCTAAACCTAACCCCAAATCTAAACCTAAAATCTAAACCTAACCTAAAATCTAAACCTAACCCCAAATCTAAACCTAAAATCTAAACCTAACCCCAAATCTAAACCTAAAATCTAAACCTAACCTAAAATCTAAACCTAACCCCAAATCTAAACCTAAAATCTAAACCTAACCCCAAATCTAAACCCCAAATCTAAACCTAACCCCAAATCTAAACCTAACCCCAAATCTAACCCCAAATCTAAACCCCAAATCTAAACCTAACCCCAAATCTAAACCTAAAATCTAAACCTAACCCCAAATCTAAATCTAAAATCTAAACCTAACCCCAAAGCTAAACCTAACCCCAAATCTAAACCTTAAATCTAAACCTAACCCCAAATCTAAACCTAAAATCTAAACCTAACTCCAAATCTAAACCTAAAATCTAAACCTAACCCCAAATCTAAACCTAGCCCCAAATCTAAACCTAAAATCTAAACCTAACCCCAAATCCAAACCTAAAATCTAAACCTAACCCCATATTCTAAACTTAACCCCAAATCTAAAACTAACCTAAAATCTAAACCTAACCCCAGATCTAAACCTAAAATCTAAAGCTAACCCCAAATCTAAACCTAAAATCTAAACCTAAAATCTAAACCTAACCCCAAATCTAAACCTAAAATCTAAACCTAACCCCAAATCTAAACCTAACCCCAAATCTAAACCTAAAATCTAAACATAACCCCAAATCTAAACCTAAAATCTAAACCTAACCCCAAATCCAAACCTAACCCCAAATCTAAACCTAAAATCTAAACCTAACCCCAAATCTAAACCTAAAATCTAAACCTAACCTAAAATCTAAACCTAACCCCAAATCTAAACCTAAAATCTAAACCTAACCCCAAATCTAAACCTAACCCCAAATCTAAACCTAAAATCTAAACCTAACCCCAAATCTAAACCTAAAATCTAAACCTAACCCGAAATCTAAACCTAACCCCAAATCTAAACCGAAAATCTAAACCTAACCCCAAATCTAAACCTAAAATCTAAACCTAACCCCAAATCTAAACCTAAAATTTAAGTCTAACCCCAAATCTAAACCTAAAATCTAAACCTAACCCCAAATCTAAACCTAACCCCAAATCTAAACCTTAAATCTAAACCTAACCTAAAATCTAAACCTAAAATCTAAACCTAACCCCAAATCTAAACCTAACCCCAAATCTAAACCTAAAATCTAAACCTAACCCCAAATCTAAACCTAAAATCTAAACCTAACCCCAAATCTAAACCTAACCCCAAATCTAAACCTAAAATCTAAACCTAACCCCAAATCTAAACCTAAAATCTAACCCTAAACAAAATCTAAACCTAACCCCAAATCTAAACCTAAAATCTAAACCTAACCCCAAATCTAAACCTAAAATCTAAACCTAACCCCAAATCTAAACCTAACCCCAAATCTAAACCTAAAATCTAAACCTAACCCCAAATCTAAACCTAGCCCCAAATATAAACCTAAAATCTAAACCTAACCCCAAATCTAAACCTAAAATCTAAACCTAACCCCAAATCTAAACCTAACCCCAAATCTAAACCAAAAATCTAACCTAACGCCAAATCTAAAAATAACCCCAAATCTAAACCTAAAATCTAAAAATAACCCCAAATCTAAACCTAAAATCTAAACCTAACCCCAAATCTAAACCTAAAATCTAAACCTAACCCCAAATCTAAACCTAAAATCTAAACCTAACCCCAAATCTAAACTTAACCCCAAATCTAAACCTAAAATCTAAACCTAACCCCAAATCTAAACCTAAAATCTAAACCTAACCCCAAATCTAAACCTAAAATCTAAACCTAACCCCAAACCTAAACCTAAAATCTAAACCTAAGCCCAAATCTAAACTTAACCCCAAATCTAAACCTAACCTAAAATCTAAACCTAACCGCAAATCTAAACCTAAAATCTAAACCTAACCACAAATCTATACCTAACCCCAAATCTAAACCGAAAATCTAAACCTAACCCCAAATCTAAACCTAAAATCTAAACCTAACCCCAAATCTAAAACTAAAATCTAAACCTAAAATCTAAACCTAACCTAAAATTTAAACCTAACCCTAAATCTAAACCTAAAATCTAAACCTAACCCCAAATCTAAACCTAACCCCAAATCTAAACCTAAAATCTAAAACTAAGCCCAAATCTAAACCTAAAATTTAAGCCTAACCCCAAATCTAAACCTAAAATCTAAACCTAACCCCAAATCTAAACCTAACCCCAAATCTAAAACTAACCCCAAATCTAAACCGAAAATCTAAACCTAACCCCAAATCTAAACCTAAAATCTAAACCTAACCCCAAATCTAAACCTAACCCCAAATCTAAACGTAACCCCAAATCTAAACCTAACCCCAAATCTAAACCTTAAATCTAAACCTAACCCCAAATCTAAACCTAAAATCTAAACCTAACCCCAAATCTAAACCTAAAATCTAAACCTAACCCCAAATCTAAACCTAAAATCTAAACCTAACCTAAAATCTAAACCTAAAATCTAAACCTAACCAAAAATCTAAACCTAAAATCTAAACCTAACCCCAAATCTAAACCTAAAATCTAAACCTAACCCCAAATCTAAACCTAAAATCTAAACCTAACCCGAAATCTAAACCTAACCCCAAATCTAAACCTAAAATCTAAACCTAACCCCAAATCTAAACCTAAAATCTAAACTTAACCCCAAATCTAAACCTAACCCCAAATCTAAACCTAAAATCTAAACCTAACCCCAAATCTAAACCTAACCCCAAATCTAAACCTAAAATCTAAACCTAACCCCAAATCTAAACCTAAAATCTAAACCTAACCCCAAATCTAAACCTAACCCCAAATCTAAACCTAAAATCTAAACATAACCCCAAATCTAAACCTAAAATCTAAACCTAACCCCAAATCCAAACCTAACCCCAAATCTAAACCTAAAATCTAAACCTAACCCCAAATCTAAACCGAAAATCTAAACCTAACCCCAAATCTAAACCTAACCCCAAATCTAAACCTAAAATCTAAACCTAACCCCAAATCTAAACCTAACCCCAAATCTAAACCTAAAATCTAAACCTAACCCCAAATCTAAACCTAAGATCTAAACCTAACCCGAAATCTAAACCTAACCCCAAATCTAAACCTAAAATCTAAACCTAACCCCAAATCTAAACCTAAAATCTAAACCTAACCCCAAATCTAAACCTAACCCCAAATCTAAACCTAAAATCTAAACCTAACCCCAAATCTAAATCTAAAATCTAAACCTAACCCCACATCTAAACCTAACCCCAAATATAAACCTTAAATCTAAACCTAACCCCAAATCTAAACCGAAAATCTAAACCTAACCCCAAATCTAAACCTAAAATCTAAACCTAACCCCAAATCTAAACCTAACCCCAAATCTAAACCTAACCCCAAATCTAAACCTAACCCCAAATCTAAACCTAAAATGTAAATCTAACCTAAAATCTAAACCTAACCCCAAATCTAAACCTAAAATCTAAACCTAACCTAAAATCTAAACCTAACCCCAAATCTAAACCTAAAATCTAAACCTAACCCCAAATCTAAACCTAACCCTAAATCTAAACCTAAAATCTAAACCTAACCCCAAATCTAAACCTAAAATCTAAACCTAACCCCAAATCTAAACCTAACCCCAAATCTAAACCTAAAATCTAAACCTAACCCCAAATCTAAACCTAAAATCTAAACCTAAAATCTAAACCTAACCCCAAATCTAAACCGAAAATCTAAACCTAACCCCAAATCTAAACCTAAAATCTAAACCTAACCTAAAATCTAAACCTAACCCCAAATCTAAACCTAAAATCTAAACCTAACCCCAAATCTAAACCTAACCCCAAATCTAAACCTAAAATCTAAACCTAACCCCAAATCTAAACCTAAAATCTAAACCTAACCCCAAATCTAAACCTAAAATCTAACCTAACCCCAAATCTAAAAATAACCCCAAATCTAAACCTAAAATCTAAACCTAACCCCAAATCTAAACCTAAAATCTAAACCTAACCCCAAATCTAAACCTAAAATCTAAACCTAACCCCAAATCTAAACTTAACCCCAAATCTAAACCTAACCTAAAATCTAAACCTAACCCCAAATCTAAACCTAAATTTTAAACCTAACCCCAAATCTAAACCGAAAATCTAAACCTAACCCCAAATCTAAACCTAAAATCTAAACCTAACCCCAAATCTAAACCTAAAATCTAAACCTAACCCCAAATCTAAACCTAACCCCAAATCTAAACCTAAAATCTAAACCTAACCCCAAATCTAAACCTAACCCCAAATCTAAACCTAACCCCAAATCTAAACCTAACCCCAAATCTAAACCTAAAATCTAAACCTAAACCCAAATCTAAACCTAACCTAAAATCTAAACCTAAAATCTAAACCTAACCCCAAAGCTAAACCTAAAATCTAAACCTAACCCCAAATCTAAACCTAAAATTTAAGCCTAACCCCAAATCTAAACCTAAAATCTAAACCTAACCCCAAATCTAAACCTAACCCAAAATCTAAACCTAAAATCTAAACCTAACCCCAAATCTAAACCTAAAATCTAAACCTAAACCCAAATCTAAACCTAACCCCAAATCTAAACCTAAAATCTAAACCTAACCCCAAATCTAAACCTAACCCCAAATCTAAACCTAAAATCTAAACCTAACCCCAAATCTAAACCTAAAACCTAAACCTAACCCTAAATCTAAAACTAACCCCAAATCTAAACCTAAAATCTAAACATAACCCCAAATCTAAACCTAAAATCTAAACCTAACCCCAAATCCAAACCTAACCCCAAATCTAAACCTAAAATCTAAACCTAACCCCAAATCTAAACCGAAAATCTAAACCTAACCCCAAATCTAAACCTAACCCCAAATCTAAACCTAAAATCTAAACCTAACCCCAAATCTAAACCTAACCCCAAATCTAAACCTAAAATCTAAACCTAACCCCAAATCTAAACCTAAGATCTAAACCTAACCCGAAATCTAAACCTAACCCCAAATCTAAACCTAAAATTTAAGCCTAACCCCGAATCTAAACCTAAAATCTAAACCTAACCCCAAATCTAAACCTAACCCCAAATCTAAACCTAAAATCTGAACCTAACCCCAAATCTAAATCTAAAATCTAAACCTAACCCCAAATCTAAACCTAACCCCAAATCTAAACCTAAAATCTAAACCTAACCCCAAATCTAAACCTAAAATCTAAACCTAACCCCAAATCTAAACCTAACCCCAAATCTAAACCTAACCCCAAATCTAAACCTAAAATCTAAATCTAACCTAAAATCTAAACCTAACCCCAAATCTAAACCTAAAATCTAAACCTAACCTAAAATCTAAACCTAACCCCAAATCTAAACCTAAAATCTAAACCTAACCCCAAATCTAAACCTAACCCCAAATCTAAACCTAAAATCTAAACCTAACCCCAAATCTAAACCTAAAATCTAAACCTAACCCCAAATCTAAACCTAACCCCAAATCTAAACCTAAAATCTAAACCTAAACCCAAATCTAAACCTAAAATCTAAACCTAACCCCAAATCCAAACCTAACCCCAAATCTAAACCGAAAATCTAAACCTAACCCCAAATCTAAACCTAAAATCTAAACCTAAACTAAAATCTAAACCTAACCCCAAATCTAAACCTAAAATCTAAACCTAACCCCAAATCTAAACCTAACCCCAAATCTAAACCTAAAATCTAAACCTAACCCCAAATCTAAACCTAAAATCTAAACCTAACCCCAAATCTAAACCTAAAATCTAACCTAACTCCAAATCTAAAAATAACCCCAAATCTAAACCTAAAATCTAAACCTAACCCCAAATCTAAACCTAAAATCTAAATCTAACCACAAATCTAAACTTAACCCCAAATCTAAACCTAAAATCTAAACCTAACCCCAAATCTAAACCTAAAATCTAAACCTAACCCCAAATCTAAACCTAAAATCTAAACCTAACCCCAAATCTAAACTTAACCCCAAATCTAAACCTAACCTAAAATCTAAACCTAACCCCAAATCTAAACCTAAAATCTAAAGCTAACCCCAAATCTAAACCTAAAATCTAAACCTAACCCCAAATCTAAACCTAAAATCTAAACCTAACCCCAAATCTAAACCTAAAATCTAAACCTAACCCCAAATCCAAACCGAACCCCAAATCTAAACCGAAAATCTAAACCTAACCCCAAATCTAAACCTAAAATCTAAACATAACCCCAAATCTAAACCTAAAATCTAAACCTAACCCCAAATCTAAACCTAACCCCAAATCTAAACCTAACCCCAAATCTAAACCTTAAATCTAAACCTAACCCCAAATCTAAACCTAAAATCTAAACCTAACCACAAATCTAAACCTAAAATCTAAACCTAACCTAAAATCTAAACCTAACCCCAAATCTAAACCTAAAATCTAAACCTAACCCCAAATCTAAACCTAAATTTTAAACCTAACCCCAAATCTAAACCGAAAATCTAAACCTAACCCCAAATCTAAACCTAAAATCTAAACCTAACCCCAAATCTAAACCTAAAATCTAAACCTAACCCCAAATCTAAACCTAACCCCAAATCTAAACCTAAAATCTAAACCTAACCCCAAATCTAAACCTAACCCCAAATCTAAACCTAAAATCTAAACCTAACCCCAAATCTAAACCTAAAATCTAAACCTAAACCCAAATCTAAACCTAACCTAAAATCTAAACCTAAAATCTAAACCTAACCCCAAAGCTAAACCTAAAATCTAAACCTAACCCCAAATCTAAACCTAAAATTTAAGCCTAACCCCAAATCTAAACCTAAAATCTAAACCTAACCCCAAATCTAAACCTAACCCAAAATCTAAACCTAAAATCTAAACCTAACCCCAAATCTAAACCTAAAATCTAAACCTAAACCCAAATCTAAACCTAACCCCAAATCTAAACCTAAAATCTAAACCTAACCCCAAATCTAAACCTAACCCCAAATCTAAACCTAAAATCTAAACCTAACCCCAAATCTAAACCTAAAACCTAAACCTAACCCTAAATCTAAAACTAACCCCAAATCTAAACCTAAAATCTAAACATAACCCCAAATCTAAACCTAAAATCTAAACCTAACCCCAAATCCAAACCTAACCCCAAATCTAAACCTAAAATCTAAACCTAACCCCAAATCTAAACCGAAAATCTAAACCTAACCCCAAATCTAAACCTAACCCCAAATCTAAACCTAAAATCAAAACCTAACCCCAAATCTAAACCTAACCCCAAATCTAAACCTAAAATCTAAACCTAACCCCAAATCTAAACCTAAGATCTAAACCTAACCCGAAATCTAAACCTAACCCCAAATCTAAACCTAAAATTTAAGCCTAACCCCGAATCTAAACCTAAAATCTAAACCTAACCCCAAATCTAAATCTAACCCCAAATCTAAACCTAAAATCTAAACCTAACCCCAAATCTAAATCTAAAATCTAAACCTAACCCCAAATCTAAACCTAACCACAAATATAAACCTTAAATCTAAACCTAACCCCAAATCTAAACCTAAAATCTAAACCTAACCCCAAATCTAAACCTAAAATCTAAACCTAACCCCAAATCTAAACCTAACCCCAAATCTAAACCTAACCCCAAATCTAAACCTAAAATCTAAATCTAACCTAAAATCTAAACCTAACCCCAAATCTAAACCTAAAATCTAAACCTAACCTAAAATCTAAACCTAACCCCAAATCTAAACCTAAAATCTAAACCTAACCCCAAATCTAAACCTAACCCCAAATCTAAACCTAAAATCTAAACCTAACCCCAAATCTAAACCTAAAATCTAAACCTAACCCCAAATCTAAACCTAACCCCAAATCTAAACCTAAAATCTAAACCTAAACCCAAATCTAAACCTAAAATCTAAACCTAAACCCAAATCCAAACCTAACCCCAAATCTAAACCGAAAATCTAAACCTAACCCCAAATCTAAACCTAAAATCTAAACCTAACCTAAAATCTAAACCTAACCCCAAATCTAAACCTAAAATCTAAACCTAACCCCAAATCTAAACCTAACCCCAAATCTAAACCTAAAATCTAAACCTAACCCCAAATCTAAACCTAAAATCTAAACCTAACCCCAAATCTAAACCTAAAATCTAACCTAACTCCAAATCTAAAAATAACCCCAAATCTAAACCTAAAATCTAAACCTAACCCCAAATCTAAACCTAAAATCTAAATCTAACCACAAATCTAAACTTAACCCCAAATCTAAACCTAAAATCTAAACCTAACCCCAAATCTAAACCTAAAATCTAAACCTAACCCCAAATCTAAACCTAAAATCTAAACCTAACCCCAAATCTAAACTTAACCCCAAATCTAAACCTAACCTAAAATCTAAACCTAACCCCAAATCTAAACCTAAAATCTAAAGCTAACCCCAAATCTAAACCTAAAATCTAAACCTAACCCCAAATCTAAACCTAAAATCTAACCCTAAACAAAATCTAAACCTAACCCCAAATCTAAACCTAAAATATAAACCTAACCCCAAATCTAAACCGAAAATCTAAACCTAACCCCAAATCTAAACCTAACCCCAAATCTAAACCTAAAATCTAAACCTAACCCCAAATCTAAACCTAAAATCTAAACCTAACCCCAAATCCAAACCGAACCCCAAATCTAAACCGAAAATGTAAACCTAACCCCAAATCTAAACCTAAAATCTAAACCTAACCCCAAATCTAAACCTAAAATCTAAACCTAACCCCAAATCTAAGCCTAACCCCAAATCTAAACCTAACCCCAAATCTAAACCTAACCCCAAATCTAAACCTTAAATCTAAACCTAACCCCAAATCTAAACCTAAAATCTAAACCTAACCACAAATCTAAACCTAAAATCTAAACCTAACCTAAAATCTAAACCTAACCCCAAATCTAAACCTAAAATCTAAACCTAACCCCAAATCTAAACCTAACGCCAAATCTAAATCTAAAATCTAAACCTAACCCGAAATCTAAACCTAACCCCAAATCTAAACCTAAAATCTAAACCTAACCCCAAATCTAAACCTAAAATCTAAACTTAACCCCAAATCTAAACCTAACCCCAAATCTAAACCTAAAATCTAAACCTAACCCCAAATCTAAACCTAACCCCAAATCTAAACCTAAAATCTAAACCTAACCCCAAATCTAAACCTAAAATCTAAACCTAACCCCAAATCTAAACCTAACCCCAAATCTAAACCTAAAATCTAAACCTAACCCCAAATCTAAACCTAAAATCTAAACCTAACCCCAAATCCAAACCTAACCCCAAATCTAAACCTAAAATCTAAACCTAACCCCAAATCTAAACCGAAAATCTAAACCTAACCCCAAATCTAAACCTAACCCCAAATCTAAACCTAAAATCTAAACCTAACCCCAAATCTAAACCTAAAATCTAAACCTAAAATCTAAACCTAACCGCAAATCTAAACCTAAGATCTAAACCTAACCCGAAATCTAAACCTAACCCCAAATCTAAACCTAAAATCTAAACCTAACCCCAAATCTAAACCTAAAATCTAAACCTAACCCCAAATCTAAACCTAACCCCAAATCTAAACCTAAAATCTAAACCTAACCCCAAATCTAAATCTAAAATCTAAACCTAACCCCAAATCTAAACCTAACCCCAAATATAAACCTTAAATCTAAACCTAACCCCAAATCTAAACCGAAATTCTAAACCTAACCCCAAATCTAAACCTAAAATCTAAACCTAACCCCAAATCTAAACCTAACCCCAAATCTAAACCTAACCCCAAATCTAAACCTAACCCCAAATCTAAACCTAAAATGTAAATCTAACCTAAAATCTAAACCTAACCCCAAATCTAAACCTAAAATCTAAACCTAACCTAAAATCTAAACCTAACCCCAAATCTAAACCTAAAATCTAAACCTAACCCCAAATCTAAACCTAACCCCAAATCTAAACCTAAAATCTAAACCTAAGCCCAAATCTAAACCTAAAATCTAAACCTAACCCCAAATCTAAACCTAAAATCTAAACCTAACCCCAAATCTAAACCTAAAATCTAAACCTAACCCCAAATCCAAACCTAACCCCAAATCTAAACCGAAAATCTAAACCTAACCACAAATCTAAACCTAAAATCTAAACCTAACCTAAAATCTAAACCTAACCCCAAATCTAAACCTAAAATCTAAACCTAACCCCAAATCTAAACCTAACCCCAAATCTAAACCTAAAATCTAAACCTAACCCCAAATCTAAACCTAAAATCTAAACCTAACCCCAAATCTAAACCTAAAATCTAACCTAACCCCAAATCTAAAAATAACCCCAAATCTAAACCTAAAATCTAAACCTAACCCCAAATCTAAACCTAAAATCTAAATCTAACCCCAAATCTAAACTTAACCCCAAATCTAAACCTAAAATCTAAACCTAACCCCAAATCTAAACCTAAAATCTAAACCTAACCCCAAATCTAAACTTAACCCCAAATCTAAACCTAACCTAAAATCTAAACCTAACCCCAAATCTAAACCTAAATTTTAAACCTAACCCCAAATCTAAACCGAAAATCTAAACCTAACCCCAAATCTAAACCTAAAATCTAAACCTAACCCCAAATCTAAACCTAAAATCTAAACCTAACCCCAAATCTAAACCTAACCCCAAATCTAAACCTAAAATCTAAACCTAACCCCAAATCTAAACCTAACCCCAAATCTAAACCTAAAATCTAAACCTAACCCCAAATCTAAACCTAAAATCTAAACCTAAACCCAAATCTAAACCTAACCCCAAATCTAAACCTAAAATCTAAACCTAAACCCAAAGCTAAACCTAAAATCTAAACCTAAACCCAAATCTAAACCTAACCCCAAATCTAAACCTAAAATCTAAACCTAACCCCAAATCTAAACCTAAAATCTAAACCTAAACCCAAATCTAAACCTAACTTAAAATCTAAACCTAAAATCTAAACCTAACCCCAAATCTAAACCTAAAATCTAAACTTAACCCCAAATCTAAACCTAACCCCAAATCTAAACCTAAAATCTAAACCTAACCCCAAATCTAAAACTAACCCCAAATCTAAACCTAAAATCTAAACCTAACCCCAAATATAAACCTAAAATCTAAACCTAACCCCAAATCTAAACCTAACCCCAAATCAAAACCTAAAATCTAAACATAACCCCAAATCTAAACTTAACCCCAAATCTAAACCTAACCTAAAATCTAAACCTAACCCCAAATCTAAACCTAAATTTTAAACCTAACCCCAAATCTAAACCGAAAATCTAAACCTAACCCCAAATCTAAACCTAAAATCTAAACCTAACCCCAAATCTAAACCTAAAATCTAAACCTAACCCCAAATCTAAACCTAACCCCAAATCTAAACCTAAAATCTAAACCTAACCCCAAATCTAAACCTAACCCCAAATCTAAACCTAAAATCTAAACCTAAACCCAAATCTAAACCTAACCTAAAATCTAAACCTAAAATCTAAACCTAACCCCAAAGCTAAACCTAAAATCTAAACCTAACCCCAAATCTAAACCTAAAATTTAAGCCTAACCCCAAATCTAAACCTAAAATCTAAACCTAACCCCAAATCTAAACCTAACCCCAAATCTAAACCTAAAATCTAAACCTAACCCCAAATCTAAACCTAAAATCTAAACCTAAACCCAAATCTAAACCTAACTTAAAATCTAAACCTAAAATCTAAACCTAACCCCAAATCTAAACCTAAAATCTAAACTTAACCCCAAATCTAAACCTAACCCCAAATCTAAACCTAAAATCTAAACCTAACCCCAAATCTAAACCTAACCCCAAATCTAAACCTAAAATCTAAACCTAACCCCAAATCTAAACCTAAAATCTAAACCTAACCCCAAATCTAAACCTAACCCCAAATCTAAACCTAAAATCTAAACCTAACCCCAAATCTAAACCTAAAATCTAAACCTAACCCCAAATCCAAACCTAACCCCAAATCTAAACCTAAAATCTAAACCTAACCCCAAATCTAAACCGAAAATCTAAACCTAACCCCAAATCTAAACCTAACCCCAAATCTAAACCTAAAATCTAAACCTAACCCCAAATCTAAACCTAACCCCAAATCTAAACCTAAAATCTAAACCTAACCCCAAATCTAAACCTAAGATCTAAACCTAACCCGAAATCTAAACCTAACCCCAAATCTAAACCTAAAATTTAAGCCTAACCCCGAATCTAAACCTAAAATCTAAACCTAACCCCAAATCTAAACCTAACCCCAAATCTAAACCTAAAATCTAAACCTAACCCCAAATCTAAATCTAAAATCTAAACCTAACCCCAAATCTAAACCTAACCCCAAATATAAACCTTAAATCTAAACCTAACCCCAAATCTAAACCTAAAATCTAAACCTAACCCCAAATCTAAACCTAAAATCTAAACCTAACCCCAAATCTAAACCTAACCCCAAATCTAAACCTAAAATATAAACCTAACCACAAATCTAAACCTAAAATCTAAACCTAACCTAAAATCTAAACCTAACCCCAAATCTAAACCTAAAATCTAAACCTAACCCCAAATCTAAACCTAACCCCAAATCTAAACCTGAAATCTAAACCTAACCCCAAATCTAAACCTAAAATCTAAACCTAACCCGAAATCTAAACCTAACCCCAAATCTAAACCTAAAATCTAAACCTAACCCCAAATCTAAACCTAAAATCTAAACTTAACCCCAAATCTAAACCTAACCCCAAATCTAAACCTAAAATCTAAACCTAACCCCAAATCTAAACCTAACCCCAAATCTAAACCTAAAATCTAAACCTAACCCCAAATCTAAACCTAAAATCTAAACCTAACCCCAAATCTAAACCTAACCCCAAATCTAAACCTAAAATCTAAACATAACCCCAAATCTAAACCTAAAATCTAAACCTAAGCCCAAATCTAAACCTAAAATCTAAACCTAAAATCTAAACCTAACCCCAAATCTAAACCTAAAATCTAAACCTAACCCGAAATCTAAACCTAACCCCAAATCTAAACCTAAAATCTAAACCTAACCCCAAATCTAAACCTAAAATCTAAACCTAACCCCAAATCTAAACCTAACCCCAAATCTAAACCTAAAATCTAAACCTAACCCCAAATCTAAATCTAAAATCTAAACCTAACCCCAAATCTAAACCTAACCCCAAATATAAACCTTAAATCTAAACCTAACCCCAAATCTAAACCGAAATTCTAAACCTAACCCCAAATCTAAACCTAAAATCTAAACCTAACCCCAAATCTAAACCTAACCCCAAATCTAAACCTAACCCCAAATCTAAACCTAACCCCAAATCTAAACCTAAAATGTAAATCTAACCTAAAATCTAAACCTAACCCCAAATCTAAACCTAAAATCTAAACCTAACCTAAAATCTAAACCTAACCCCAAATCTAAACCTAAAATCTAAACCTAACCCCAAATCTAAACCTAACCCCAAATCTAAACCTAAAATCTAAACCTAAGCCCAAATCTAAACCTAAAATCTAAACCTAACCCCAAATCTAAACCTAACCCCAAATCTAAACCTAAAATCTAAACCTAACCCCAAATCTAAACCTAAAATCTAAACCTAACCCCAAATCCAAACCTAACCCCAAATCTAAACCGAAAATCTAAACCTAACCACAAATCTAAACCTAAAATCTAAACCTAACCTAAAATCTAAACCTAACCCCAAATCTAAACCTAAAATCTAAACCTAACCCCAAATCTAAACCTAACCCCAAATCTAAACCTAAAATCTAAACCTAACCCCAAATCTAAACCTAAAATCTAAACCTAACCCCAAATCTAAACCTAAAATCTAACCTAACCCCAAATCTAAAAATAACCCCAAATCTAAACCTAAAATCTAAACCTAACCCCAAATCTAAACCTAAAATCTAAACCTAACCCCAAATCTAAACTTAACCCCAAATCTAAACCTAAAATCTAAACCTAACCCCAAATCTAAACCTAAAATCTAAACCTAACCCCAAATCTAAACCTGAAATCTAAACCTAACCCCAAATCTAAACTTAACCCCAAATCTAAACCTAACCTAAAATCTAAACCTAACCCCAAATCTAAACCTAAATTTTAAACCTAACCCCAAATCTAAACCGAAAATCTAAACCTAACCCCAAATCTAAACCTAAAATCTAAACCTAACCCCAAATCTAAACCTAAAATCTAAACCTAACCCCAAATCTAAACCTAACCCCAAATCTAAACCTAAAATCTAAACCTAACCCCAAATCTAAACCTAACCCCAAATCTAAACCTAAAATCTAAACCTAACCCCAAATCTAAACCTAAAATCTAAACCTAAACCCAAATCTAAACCTAACCTAAAATCTAAACCTAAAATCTAAACCTAACCCCAAAGCTAAACCTAAAATCTAAACCTAACCGCAAATCTAAACCTAAAATTTAAGCCTAACCCCAAATCTATACCTAAAATCTAAACCTAACCCCAAATCTAAACCTAACCCCAAATCTAAACCTAAAATCTAAACCTAACCCCAAATCTAAACCTAAAATCTAAACGTAAACCCAAATCTAAACCTAACTTAAAATCTAAACCTAAAATCTAAACCTAACCCCAAATCTAAACCTAAAATCTAAACTTAACCCCAAATCTAAACCTAACCCCAAATCTAAACCTAAAATCTAAACCTAACCCCAAATCTAAACCTAACCCCAAATCTAAACCTAAAATCTAAACCTAACCCCAAATCTAAACCTAAAATCTAAACCTAACCCGAAATCTAAACCTAACCCCAAATCTAAACCTAAAATCTAAACATAACCCCAAATCTAAACCTAAAATCTAAACCTAACCCCAAATCCAAACCTAACCCCAAATCTAAACCTAAAATCTAAACCTAACCCCAAATCTAAACCGAAAATCTAAACCTAACCCCAAATCTAAACCTAACCCCAAATCTAAACCTAAAATCTAAACCTAACCCCAAATCTAAACCTAACCCCAAATCTAAACCTAAAATCTAAACCTAACCCCAAATCTAAACCTAAGATCTAAACCTAACCCGAAATCTAAACCTAACCCCAAATCTAAACCTAAAATTTAAGCCTAACCCCAAATCTAAACCTAAAATCTAAACCTAACCCCAAATCTAAACCTAACCCCAAATCTAAACCTAAAATCTAAACCTAACCCCAAATCTAAATCTAAAATCTAAACCTAACCCCAAATCTAAACCTAACCCCAAATATAAACCTTAAATCTAAACCTAACCCCAAATCTAAACCTAAAATCTAAACCTAAACCCAAATCTAAACCTAACTTAAAATCTAAACCTAAAATCTAAACCTAACCCCAAATCTAAACCTAAAATCTAAACTTAACCCCAAATCTAAACCTAACCCCAAATCTAAACCTAAAATCTAAACCTAACCCCAAATCTAAACCTAACCCCAAATCTAAACCTAAAATCTAAACCTAACCCCAAATCTAAACCTAAAATCTAAACCTAACCCCAAATCTAAACCTAACCCCAAATCTAAACCTAAAATCTAAACATAACCCCAAATCTAAATCTAAAATCTAAACCTAACCCCAAATCCAAACCTAACCCCAAATCTAAACCTAAAATCTAAACCTAACCCCAAATCTAAACCGAAAATCTAAACCTAACCCCAAATCTAAACCTAACCCCAAATCTAAACCTAAAATCTAAACCTAACCCCAAATCTAAACCTAACCCCAAATCAAAACCTAACCCCAAATCTAAACCTAAAATCTAAACCTAACCCCAAATCTAAACCTAAGATCTAAACCTAACCCGAAATCTAAACCTAACCCCAAATCTAAACCTAAAATTTAAGCCTAACCCCGAATCTAAACCTAAAATCTAAACCTAACCCCAAATCTAAACCTAACCCCAAATCTAAACCTAAAATCTAAACCTAACCCCAAATCTAAATCTAAAATCTAAACCTAACCCCAAATCTAAACCTAACCCCAAATCTAAACCTAAAATCTAAACCTAACCCCAAATCTAAACCTAAAATCTAAACCTAACCCCAAAACTAAACCTAACCCCAAATCTAAACCTAACCCCAAATCTAAACCTAAAATCTAAATCTAACCTAAAATCTAAACCTAACCCCAAATCTAAACCTAAAATCTAAACCTAACCTAAAATCTAAACCTAACCCCAAATCTAAACCTAAAATCTAAACCTAACCCCAAATCTAAACCTAACCCCAAATCTAAACCTAAAATCTAAACCTAAGCCCAAAATCTAAACCTAAAATCTAAACCTAACCCCAAATCTAAACCTAACCCCAAATCTAAACCTAAAATCTAAACCTAACCCCAAATCCAAACCTAACCCCAAATCTAAACCGAAAATCTAAACCTAACCCCAAATCTAAACCTAAAATCTAAACCTAACCTAAAATCTAAACCTAACCCCAAATCTAAACCTAAAATCTAAACCTAACCCCAAATCTAAACCTAACCCCAAATCTAAACCTAAAATCTAAACCTAACCCCAAATCTAAACCTAAAATCTAACCTAACCCCAAATCTAAAAATAACCCCAAATCTAAACCTAAAATCTAAACCTAACCCCAAATCTAAACCTAAAATCTAAATCTAACCACAAATCTAAACTTAACCCCAAATCTAAACCTAAAATCTAAACCTAACCCCAAATCTAAACCTAAAATCTAAACCTAACCCCAAATCTAAACCTAAAATCTAAACCTAACCCCAAATCTAAACTTAACCCCAAATCTAAATCTAACCTAAAATCTAAACCTAACCCCAAATCTAAACCTAAAATCTAACCCTAAACAAAATCTAAACCTAACCCCAAATCTAAACCTAAAATCTAAACCTAACCCCAAATCTAAACCTAAAATCTAAACCTAACCCCAAATCTAAACCTAACCCCAAATCTAAACCTAAAATCTAAACCTAACCCCAAATCTAAACCTAAAATCTAAACCTAACCCCAAATCCAAACCGAACCCCAAATCTAAACCGAAAATCTAAACCTAACCCCAAATCTAAACCTAAAATCTAAACCTAACCTAAAATCTAAACCTAACCCCAAATCTAAACCTAAAATCTAAACCTAACCCCAAATCTAAACCTAACCCCAAATCTAAACCTAAAATCTAAACCTAACCCCAAATCTAAACCTAAAATCTAACCTAACCCCAAATCTAAAAATAACCCCAAATCTAAACCTAAAATCTAAACCTAACCCCAAATCTAAACCTAAAATCTAAATCTAACCCCAAATCTAAACTTAACCCCAAATCTAAACCTAAAATCTAAACCTAACCCCAAATCTAAACCTAAAATCTAAACCTAACCCCAAATCTAAACCTAAAATCTAAACCTAACCCCAAATCTAAACTTAACCCCAAATCTAAACCTAACCTAAAATCTAAACCTAACCCCAAATCTAAACCTAAATTTTAAACCTAACCCCAAATCTAAACCGAAAATCTAAACCTAACCCCAAATCTAAACCTAAAATCTAAACCTAACCCCAAATTTAAACCTAAAATCTAAACCTAACCCCAAATCTAAACCTAACCCCAAATCTAAACCTAAAATCTAAACCTAACCCCAAATCAAAACCTAACCCCAAATCTAAACCTAAAATCTAAACCTAACCCCAAATCTAAACCTAAAATCTAAACCTAAACCCAAATCTAAACCTAACCTAAAATCTAAACCTAAAATCTAAACCTAACCCCAAATCTAAACCTAAAATCTAAACCTAACCCCAAATCTAAACCTAAAATTTAAGCCTAACCCCAAATCTATACCTAAAATCTAAACCTAAGCCCAAATCTAAACCTAACCCCAAATCTAAAACTAAACCTAAATCTAAACCGAAAATCTAAACCTAACCCCAAATCTAAACCTAAAATCTAAACCTAACCCCAAATCTAAACCTAAAATTTAAGCCTAACCCCAAATCTAAACCTAAAATCTAAACCTAACCCCAAATCTAAACCTAAACCCAAATCTAAAACTAACCCCAAATCTAAACCGAAAATCTAAACCTAACCCCAAATCTAAACCTAAAATCTAAACCTAACCCCAAATCTAAACCTAAAATCTAAACCTAACCTAAAATCTAAACCTAACCCCAAATCTAAACCTAAAATCTAAACCTAACCCCAAATCTAAACCTAACCCCAAATCTAAACCTAAAATCTAAACCTAACCCCAAATCTAAACCTAAAATCTATACCTAACCCGAAATCTAAACCTAACCCCAAATCTAAACCTAAAATCTAAACCTAACCCCAAATCTAAACCTAAAATCTAAACTTAACCCGAAATCTAAACCTAACCCCAAATCTAAAACTAAAATCTAAACCTAACCCCAAATCTAAACCTAAAATCTAAACCTAACCCCAAATCTAAACCTAAAATCTAAACCTAACCCCAAATCTAAACCGAAAATCTAAACCTAACCCCAAATCTAAACCTAACCCCAAATCTAAACCTAAAATCTAAACCTAACCCCAAATCTAAACCTAACCCGAAATCTAAACCTAAAATCTAAACCTAACCCCAAATCTAAACCTAAGATCTAAACCTAACCCGAAATCTAAACCTAACCCCAAATCTAAACCTAAAATCTAAACCTAAACCCAAATCTAAACCTAAAATCTAAACCTAACCCCAAATCTAAACCTAACCCCAAATCTAAACCTAAAATCTAAACCTAACCCCAAATCTAAATCTAAAATCTAAACCTAACCCCAAATCTAAACCTAACCCCAAATATAAACCTTAAATCTAAACCTAACCCCAAATCTAAACCTAAAATCTAAACCTAACCCCAAATCTAAACCTAACCCCAAATCTAAACCTAACCCCAAATCTAAACCTAACCCCAAATCTAAACCTAAAATCTATATCTAACCTAAAATCTAAACCTAACCCCAAATCTAAACCTAAAATCTAAACCTAACCTAAAATGTAAACCTAACCCCAAATCGAAACCTAAAATCTAAACCTAACCCCAAATCTAAACCTAACCCCAAATCTAAACCTAAAATCTAAACCTAACCCCAAATCTAAACCTAAAATCTAAACCTAACCCCAAATCTAAACCTAAAATCTAAACCTAACCCCAAATCCAAACCTAACCCCAAATCTAAACCTAAAATCTAAACCTAACCCCAAATCTAAACCTAAAATCTAAACCTAACCCCAAATCTAAACCTAAAATCTAACCTAACCCCAAATCTAAAAATAACCCCAAATCTAAACCTAAAATCTAAACCTAACCCCAAATCTAAACCTAAAATCTAAATCTAACACCAAATCTAAACTTAACCCCAAATCTAAACCTAAAATCTAAACCTAACCCCAAATCTAAACCTAAAATCTAAACCTAACCCCAAATCTAAACTTAACCCCAAATCTAAACCTAACCTAAAATCTAAACCTAACCCCAAATCTAAACCTAAATTTTAAACCTAACCCCAAATCTAAACCGAAAATCTAAACCTAACCCCAAATCTAAACCTAAAATCTAAACCTAACCCCAAATCTAAACCTAAAATCTAAACCTAACCCCAAATCTAAACCTAACCCCAAATCTAAACCTAAAATCTAAACCTAACCCCAAATCTAAACCTAACCCCAAATCTAAACCTAAAATCTAAACCTAACCCCAAATCTAAACCTAAAATCTAAACCTAAACCCAAATCTAAACCTAACCTAAAATCTAAACCTAAAATCTAAACCTAACCCCAAATCTAAACCTAAAATCTAAACCTAACCCCAAATCTAAACCTAAAATTTAAGCCTAACCCCAAATCTATACCTAAAATCTAAACCTAACCCCCAATCTAAACCTAACCCCAAATCTAAACCTAAAATCTAAACCTAACCCCAAATCTAAACCGAAAATCTAAACCTAACCCCAAATCTAAACCTAAAATCTAAACCTAACCCCAAATCTAAACCTAAAATCTAAACCTAACCTAAAATCTAAACCTAACCCCAAATCTAAATCTAAAATCTAAACCTAACCCCAAATCTAAACCTAACCCCAAATCTAAACCTAAAATCTAAACCTAACCCCAAATCTAAACCTAAAATCTATACCTAACCCGAAATCTAAACCTAACCCCAAATCTAAACCTAAAATCTAAACCTAACCCCAAATCTAAACCTAAAATCTAAATTTAACCCGAAATCTAAACCTAACCCCAAATCTAAAACTAAAATCTAAACCTAACCCCAAATCTAAACCTAAAATCTAAACCTAACCCCAAATCTAAACCTAAAATCTAAACATAACCCCAAATCTAAACCTAAAATCTAAACCTAACCCCAAATCCAAACCTAACCCAAATCTAAACCTAAAATCTAAATCTAACCCCAAATCTAAACCTAAAATCTAAACCTAACCTAAAATCTAAACCTAACCCCAAATCTAAACCTAAAATCTAAACCTAACCCCAAATCTAAACCTAACCCCAAATCTAAACCTAAAATCTAAACCTAACCCGAAATCTAAACCTAAAATTTAAGTCTAACCCCAAATCTAAACCTAAAATCTAAACCTAACCCCAAATCTAAACCTAACTTCAAATCTAAACCTTAAATCTAAACTTAACCCCAAATCTAAACCTAAAATTTAAACCTAACCCCAAATCTAAATCTAACCCCAAATCTAAACCGAAAATCTAAACCTAACCCCAAATCTAAACCTAAAATCTAAACCTAACCCCAAATCTAAACCTAACCCCAAATCTAAACCTAAAATCTAAACCTAACCCCAAATCTAAACCTAAAATCTAAACCTAACCCAAATCTAAACCTAACCCCAAATCTAAACCTAAAATCTAAACCTAACACGAAATCTAAACCTAAAATCTAAACCTAACCCCAAATCTAAACCTAACCCCAAATCTAAACCTAAAATCTAAACCTAACCCCAAATCTAAACCTAGCCCCAAATATAAACCTAAAATCTCAACCTAACCCCAAATCTAAACCTAACCCCAAATCTAAACCTAAAATCTAAACCTAACCCCAAATCTAAACCTAAAATCTAAACCTAACCCCAAATCTAAACCTAACCCCAAATCTAAACCTAAAATCTAACCTAACCCCAAATCTAAAGATAACCCCAAATCTAAACCTAAAATCTAAAAATAACCCCAAATCTAAACCTAAAATCTAAACCTAACCCCAAATCTAAACCTAAAATCTAAACCTAACCCCAAATCTAAACCTAAAATCTAAACCTAACCCCAAATCTAAACTTAACCCCAAATCTAAACCTAAAATCTAAAACTAACCACAAATCTAAACCTAAAATCTAAACCTAACCCCAAATCTAAACCTAAAATCTAAACCTAACCCCAAATCTAAACTTAACCCCAAATCTAAACCTAACCTAAAATCTAAACCTAACCGCAAATCTAAACCTAAAATCTAAACCTAATCCCAAATCTATACCTAACCCCAAATCTAAACCGAAAATCTAAACCTAACCCCAAATCTAAACCTAAAATCTAAACCTAACCCCAAATCTAAACCTAAAATCTAAACCTAAAATCTAAACCTAACCTAAAATCTAAACCTAACCCCAAATCTAAACCTAAAATCTAAACCTAACCCCAAATCTAAACCTAACCCCAAATCTAAACCTAAAATCTAAACCTAACCCCAAATCTAAACCTAAAATCTAAACCTAACCCCAAATCTAAACCTAACCCCAAATCTAAACCTAAAATTTAAACCTAACCCCAAATCTAAACCTAAAATCTAAACCTAACCCCAAATCTAAACCTAAAATTTAAGCCTAACCCCAAATCTATACCTAAAATCTAAACCTAAGCCCAAATCTAAACCTAACCCCAAATCTAAAACTAAACCCAAATCTAAACCTAAAATCTAAACCTAACACCAAATCTAAACCTAAAATCTAAACCTAACCCCAAATCTAAACCTAAAATTTAAGCCTAACCCCAAATCTAAACCTAAAATCTAAACCTAACCCCAAATCTAAACCTAACCCCAAATCTAAAACTAACCCCAAATCTAAACCGAAAATCTAAACCTAACCCCAAATCTAAACCTAAAATCTAAACCTAACCCCAAATCTAAACCTAAAATTTAAGCCTAACCCCAAATCTATACCTAAAATCTAAACCTAAGCCCAAATCTAAACCTAACCCCAAATCTAAAACTAAACCTAAATCTAAACCGAAAATCTAAACCTAACCCCAAATCTAAACCTAAAATCTAAACCTAACCCCAAAGCTAAACCTAAAATTTAAGCCTAACCCCAAATCTAATCCTAAAATCTAAACCTAACCCGAAATCTAAACCTAACCCCAAATCTAAAACTAACCCCAAATCTAAACCGAAAATCTAAACCTAACCCCAAATCTAAACCTAAAATCTAAACCTAACCCCAAATCTAAACCTAAAATCTAAACCTAACCTAAAATCTAAACCTAACCCCAAATCTAAATCTAAAATCTAAACCTAACCCCAAATCTAAACCTAACCCCAAATCTAAACCTAAAATCTAAACCTAACCCCAAGTCTAAACCTAAAATCTATACCTAACCCGAAATCTAAACCTAACCCCAAATCTAAACCTAAAATCTAAACCTAACCCGAAATCTAAACCTAAAATCTAAATTTAACCCGAAATCTAAACCTAACCCCAAATCTAAAACTAAAATCTAAACCTAACCCCAAATCTAAACCTAAAATCTAAACCTAACCCCAAATCTAAACCTAAAATCTAAACCTAACCCCAAATCTAAACCTAACCCCAAATCTAAACCTAAAATCTAAACATAACCCCAAATCTAAACCTAAAATCTAAACCTAACCCCAAATCCAAACCTAACCCAAATCTAAACCTAAAATCTAAATCTAACCCCAAATCTAAACCTAAAATCTAAACCTAACCTAAAATCTAAACCTAACCCCAAATCTAAACCTAAAATCTAAACCTAACCCCAAATCTAAACCTAACCCCAAATCTAAACCTAAAATCTAAACCTAACCCGAAATCTAAACCTAAAATTTAAGTCTAACCCCAAATCTAAACCTAAAATCTAAACCTAACCCCAAATCTAAACCTAACCCCAAATCTAAACCTTAAATCTAAACTTAACCCCAAATCTAAACCTAAAATCTAAACCTAACCCCAAATCTAAACCTAACCCCAAATCTAAACCGAAAATCTAAACCTAACCCCAAATCTAAACCTAAAATCTAAACCTAACCCCAAATCTAAACCTAACCCCAAATCTAAACCTAAAATCTAAACCTAACCCCAAATCTAAACCTAAAATCTAAACCTAACCCAAATCTAAACCTAACCCCAAATCTAAACCTAAAATCTAAACCTAACACGAAATCTAAACCTAAAATCTAAACCTAACCCCAAATCTAAACCTAACCCCAAATCTAAACCTAAAATCTAAACCTAACCCCAAATCTAAACCTAGCCCCAAATATAAACCTAAAATCTCAACCTAACCCCAAATCTAAACCTAACCCCAAATCTAAACCTAAAATCTAAACCTAACCCCAAATCTAAACCTAAAATCTAAACCTAACCCCAAATCTAAACCTAACCCCAAATCTAAACCTAAAATCTAAACATAACCCCAAATCTAAACCTAAAATCTAAACCTAACCCCAAATCCAAACCTAACCCCAAATCTAAACCTAAAATCTAAACCTAACCCCAAATCTAAACCTAACCCCAAATCTAAACCTAAAATCTAAACATAACCCCAAATCTAAACCTAAAATCTAAACCTAACCCCAAATCCAAACCTAACCCAAATCTAAACCTAAAATCTAAATCTAACCCCAAATCTAAACCTAAAATCTAAACCTAACCTAAAATCTAAACCTAACCCCAAATCTAAACCTAAAATCTAAACCTAACCCCAAATCTAAACCTAACCCCAAATCTAAACCTAAAATCTAAACCTAACCCCAAATCTAAACCTAAAATTTAAGTCTAACCCCAAATCTAAACCTAAAATCTAAACCTAACCCCAAATCTAAACCTAACCCCAAATCTAAACCTTAAATCTAAACTTAACCCCAAATCTAAACCTAAAATCTAAACCTAACCCCAAATCTAAACCTAACCCCAAATCTAAACCGAAAATCTAAACCTAACCCCAAATCTAAACCTAAAATCTAAACCTAACCCCAAATCTAAACCTAACCACAAATCTAAACCTAAAATCTAAACCTAACCCCAAATCTAAACCTAAAATCTAAACCTAACCCAAATCTAAACCTAACCCCAAATCTAAACCTAAAATCTAAACCTAACACGAAATCTAAACCTAAAATCTAAACCTAACCCCAAATCTAAACCTAACCCCAAATCTAAACCTAAAATCTAAACCTAACCCCAAATCTAAACCTAGCCCCAAATATAAACCTAAAATCTCAACCTAACCCCAAATCTAAACCTAACCCCAAATCTAAACCTAAAATCTAAACCTAACCCCAAATCTAAACCTAAAATCTAAACCTAACCCCAAATCTAAACCTAACCCCAAATCTAAACCTAAAATCTAACCTAACCCCAAATCTAAAGATAACCCCAAATCTAAACCTAAAATCTAAAAATAACCCCAAATCTAAACCTAAAATCTAAACCTAACCCCAAATCTAAACCTAAAATCTAAACCTAACCCCAAATCTAAACCTAAAATCTAAACCTAACCCCAAATCTAAACTTAACCCCAAATCTAAACCTAAAATCTAAAACTAACCACAAATCTAAACCTAAAATCTAAACCTAACCCCAAATCTAAACCTAAAATCTAAACCTAACCCCAAATCTAAACTTAACCCCAAATCTAAACCTAACCTAAAATCTAAACCTAACCGCAAATCTAAACCTAAAATCTAAACCTAATCCCAAATCTATACCTAACCCCAAATCTAAACCGAAAATCTAAACCTAACCCCAAATCTAAACCGAAAATCTAAACCTAACCCCAAATCTAAACCTAAAATCTAAACCTAAAATCTAAACCTAACCTAAAATCTAAACCTAACCCCAAATCTAAACCTAAAATCTAAACCTAACCCCAAATCTAAACCTAACCCCAAATCTAAACCTAAAATCTAAACCTAACCCCAAATCTAAACCTAAAATCTAAACCTAACCCCAAATCTAAACCTAACCCCAAATCTAAACCGAAAATCTAAACCTAACCCCAAATCTAAACCTAAAATCTAAACCTAACCCCAAAGCTAAACCTAAAATTTAAGCCTAACCCCAAATCTAATCCTAAAATCTAAACCTAACCCGAAATCTAAACCTAACCCCAAATCTAAAACTAACCCCAAATCTAAACCGAAAATCTAAACCTAACCCCAAATCTAAACCTAAAATCTAAACCTAACCCCAAATCTAAACCTAAAATCTAAACCTAACCTAAAATCTAAACCTAACCCCAAATCTAAATCTAAAATCTAAACCTAACCCCAAATCTAAACCTAACCCCAAATCTAAACCTAAAATCTAAACCTAACCCCAAATCTAAACCTAAAATCTATACCTAACCCGAAATCTAAACCTAACCCCAAATCTAAACCTAAAATCTAAACCTAACCCGAAATCTAAACCTAAAATCTAAATTTAACCCGAAATCTAAACCTAACCCCAAATCTAAAACTAAAATCTAAACCTAACCCCAAATCTAAACCTAAAATCTAAACCTAACCCCAAATCTAAACCTAAAATCTAAACCTAACCCCAAATCTAAACCTAACCCCAAATCTAAACCTAAAATCTAAACATAACCCCAAATCTAAACCTAAAATCTAAACCTAACCCCAAATCCAAACCTAACCCAAATCTAAACCTAAAATCTAAATCTAACCCCAAATCTAAACCTAAAATCTAAACCTAACCTAAAATCTAAACCTAACACGAAATCTAAACCTAAAATCTAAACCTAACCCCAAATCTAAACCTAACCCCAAATCTAAACCTAAAATCTAAACCTAACCCCAAATCTAAACCTAGCCCCAAATATAAACCTAAAATCTCAACCTAACCCCAAATCTAAACCTAACCCCAAATCTAAACCTAAAATCTAAACCTAACCCCAAATCTAAACCTAAAATCTAAACCTAACCCCAAATCTAAACCTAACCCCAAATCTAAACCTAAAATCTAAACATAACCCCAAATCTAAACCTAAAATCTAAACCTAACCCCAAATCCAAACCTAACCCCAAATCTAAACCTAAAATCTAAACCTAACCCCAAATCTAAACCTAACCCCAAATCTAAACCTAAAATCTAAACATAACCCCAAATCTAAACCTAAAATCTAAACCTAACCCCAAATCCAAACCTAACCCAAATCTAAACCTAAAATCTAAATCTAACCCCAAATCTAAACCTAAAATCTAAACCTAACCTAAAATCTAAACCTAACCCCAAATCTAAACCTAAAATCTAAACCTAACCCCAAATCTAAACCTAACCCCAAATCTAAACCTAAAATCTAAACCTAACCCCAAATCTAAACCTAAAATTTAAGTCTAACCCCAAATCTAAACCTAAAATCTAAACCTAACCCCAAATCTAAACCTAACCCCAAATCTAAACCTTAAATCTAAACTTAACCCCAAATCTAAACCTAAAATCTAAACCTAACCCCAAATCTAAACCTAACCCCAAATCTAAACCGAAAATCTAAACCTAACCCCAAATCTAAACCTAAAATCTAAACCTAACCCCAAATCTAAACCTAACCCCAAATCTAAACCTAAAATCTAAACCTAACCCCAAATCTAAACCTAAAATCTAAACCTAACCCAAATCTAAACCTAACCCCAAATCTAAACCTAAAATCTAAACCTAACACGAAATCTAAACCTAAAATCTAAACCTAACCCCAAATCTAAACCTAACCCCAAATCTAAACCTAAAATCTAAACCTAACCCCAAATCTAAACCTAGCCCCAAATATAAACCTAAAATCTCAACCTAACCCCAAATCTAAACCTAACCCCAAATCTAAACCTAAAATCTAAACCTAACCCCAAATCTAAACCTAAAATCTAAACCTAACCCCAAATCTAAACCTAACCCCAAATCTAAACCTAAAATCTAACCTAACCCCAAATCTAAAGATAACCCCAAATCTAAACCTAAAATCTAAAAATAACCCCAAATCTAAACCTAAAATCTAAACCTAACCCCAAATCTAAACCTAAAATCTAAACCTAACCCCAAATCTAAACCTAAAATCTAAACCTAACCCCAAATCTAAACTTAACCCCAAATCTAAACCTAAAATCTAAAACTAACCACAAATCTAAACCTAAAATCTAAACCTAACCCCAAATCTAAACCTAAAATCTAAACCTAACCCCAAATCTAAACTTAACCCCAAATCTAAACCTAACCTAAAATCTAAACCTAACCGCAAATCTAAACCTAAAATCTAAACCTAATCCCAAATCTATACCTAACCCCAAATCTAAACCGAAAATCTAAACCTAACCCCAAATCTAAACCGAAAATCTAAACCTAACCCCAAATCTAAACCTAAAATCTAAACCTAAAATCTAAACCTAACCTAAAATCTAAACCTAACCCCAAATCTAAACCTAAAATCTAAACCTAACCCCAAATCTAAACCTAACCCCAAATCTAAACCTAAAATCTAAACCTAACCCCAAATCTAAACCTAAAATCTAAACCTAACCCCAAATCTAAACCTAACCCCAAATCTAAACCTAAAATCTAAACCTAACCCCAAATCTAAACCTAAAATCTAAACCTAACCCCAAATCTAAACCTAAAATTTAAGCCTAACCCCAAATCTATACCTAAAATCTAAACCTAAGCCCAAATCTAAACCTAACCCCAAATCTAAAACTAAACCCAAATCTAAACCTAAAATCTAAACCTAACACCAAATCTAAACCTAAAATCTAAACCTAACCCCAAATCTAAACCTAAAATTTAAGCCTAACCCCAAATCTAAACCTAAAATCTAAACCTAACCCCAAATCTAAACCTAACCCCAAATCTAAAACTAACCCCAAATCTAAACCGAAAATCTAAACCTAACCCCAAATCTAAACCTAAAATCTAAACCTAACCCCATATCTAAACCTAAAAACTAAACCTAACCCCAAATCTAAACCTAAAATTTAAGCCTAACCCCAAATCTATACCTAAAATCTAAACCTAAGCCCAAATCTAAACCTAACCCCAAATCTAAAACTAAACCTAAATCTAAACCGAAAATCTAAACCTAACCCCAAATCTAAACCTAAAATCTAAACCTAACCCCAAAGCTAAACCTAAAATTTAAGCCTAACCCCAAATCTAAACCTAAAATCTAAACCTAACCCCAAATCTAAACCTAACCCCAAATCTAAAACTAACCCCAAATCTAAACCGAAAATCTAAACCTAACCCCAAATCTAAACCTAAAATCTAAACCTAACCCCAAATCTAAACCTAAAATCTAAACCTAACCTAAAATCTAAACCTAACCCCAAATCTAAATCTAAAATCTAAACCTAACCCCAAATCTAAACCTAACCCCAAATCTAAACCTAAAATCTAAACCTAACCCCAAATCTAAACCTAAAATCTATACCTAACCCGAAATCTAAACCTAACCCCAAATCTAAACCTAAAATCTAAACCTAACCCCAAATCTAAACCTAAAATCTAAATTTAACCCGAAATCTAAACCTAACCCCAAATCTAAAACTAAAATCTAAACCTAACCCCAAATCTAAACCTAAAATCTAAACCTAACCCCAAATCTAAACCTAAAATCTAAACCTAACCCCAAATCTAAACCTAACCCCAAATCTAAACCTAAAATCTAAACATAACCCCAAATCTAAACCTAAAATCTAAACCTAACCCCAAATCCAAACCTAACCCAAATCTAAACCTAAAATCTAAATCTAACCCCAAATCTAAACCTAAAATCTAAACCTAACCTAAAATCTAAACCTAACCCCAAATCTAAACCTAAAATCTAAACCTAACCCCAAATCTAAACCGAACCCCAAATCTAAACCTAAAATCTAAACCTAACCCGAAATCTAAACCTAAAATTTAAGTCTAACCCCAAATCTAAACCTAAAATCTAAACCTAACCCCAAATCTAAACCTAACCCCAAATCTAAACCTTAAATCTAAACTTAACCCCAAATCTAAACCTAAAATCTAAACCTAACCCCAAATCTAAACCTAACCCCAAATCTAAACCGAAAATCTAAACCTAACCCCAAATCTAAACCTAAAATCTAAACCTAACCCCAAATCTAAACCTAACCCCAAATCTAAACCTAAAATCTAAACCTAACCCCAAATCTAAACCTAAAATCTAAACCTAACCCAAATCTAAACCTAACCCCAAATCTAAACCTAAAATCTAAACCTAACACGAAATCTAAACCTAAAATCTAAACCTAACCCCAAATCTAAACCTAACCCCAAATCTAAACCTAAAATCTAAACCTAACCCCAAATCTAAACCTAGCCCCAAATATAAACCTAAAATCTCAACCTAACCCCAAATCTAAACCTAACCCCAAATCTAAACCTAAAATCTAAACCTAACCCCAAATCTAAACCTAAAATCTAAACCTAACCCCAAATCTAAACCTAACCCCAAATCTAAACCTAAAATCTAACCTAACCCCAAATCTAAAGATAACCCCAAATCTAAACCTAAAATCTAAAAATAACCCCAAATCTAAACCTAAAATCTAAACCTAACCCCAAATCTAAACCTAAAATCTAAACCTAACCCCAAATCTAAACTTAACCCCAAATCTAAACCTAAAATCTAAAACTAACCACAAATCTAAACCTAAAATCTAAACCTAACCCCAAATCTAAACCTAAAATCTAAACCTAACCCCAAATCTAAACTTAACGCCAAATCTAAACCTAACCTAAAATCTAAACCTAACCGCAAATCTAAACCTAAAATCTAAACCTAATCCCAAATCTATACCTAACCCCAAATCTAAACCGAAAATCTAAACCTAACCCCAAATCTAAACCTAAAATCTAAACCTAACCCCAAATCTAAACCTAAAATCTAAACCTAAAATCTAAACCTAACCTAAAATCTAAACCTAACCCCAAATCTAAACCTAAAATCTAAACCTAACCCCAAATCTAAAACTAACCCCAAATCTAAACCTAAAATCTAAACCTAACCCCAAATCTAAACCTAAAATCTAAACCTAACCCCAAATCTAAACCTAACCCCAAATCTAAACCTAAAATCTAAACATAACCTAAAATCTAAACCTAAAATCTAAACCTAACCCCAAATCCAAACCTAACCCCAAATCTAAACCTAAAATCTAAACCTAACCCAAATCTAAACCTAAAATCTAAACCTAACCCCAAATCTAAACCTAACCCCAAATCTAAACCTAAAATCTAAACCTAACCCCAAATCTAAACCTAAAATCTAAACCTAACCCCAAATCTAAACCTAACCCCAAATCTAAACCTAAAATCTAAACATAACCCCAAATCTAAACCTAAAATCTAAACCTAACCCCAAATCCAAACCTAACCCCAAATCTAAACCTAAAATCTAAACCTAACCCAAATCTAAACCTAAAATCTAAACCTAACCCCAAATCTAAACTTAACCCCAAATCTAAACCTAAAATCTAAACCTAAAATCTAAACCTAACCTAAAATCTAAACCTAACCCCAAATCTAAACCTAAAATCTAAACCTAAACCCAAATCTAAACCTAACCCCAAATCTAAACCTAAAATCTAAACCTAACCCCAAATCTAAACCTAAAATCTAAACCTAACCCCAAATCTAAACCTAAAATCTAAACCTAACCCCAAATCTAAACCTAAAATCTAAACCTAACCCCAAATCTAAACCTAAAATTTAAGCCTAACCCCAAATCTATACCTAAAATCTAAACCTAAGCCCAAATCTAAACCTAACCCCAAATCTAAAACTAAACCCAAATCTAAACCGAAAATCTAAACCTAACCCCAAATCTAAACCTAAAATCTAAACCTAACCCCAAATCTAAACCTAAAATTTAAGCCTAACCCCAAATCTAAACCTAAAATCTAAACCTAACCCCAAATCTAAACCTAAAATCTAAACCTAACCCCATATCTAAACCTAAAATCTAAACCTAACCCCAAATCTAAACCTAAAATCTAAACCTAACCCCAAATCTAAACCTAACCCCAAATCTAAACCTAAAATCTAAACCTAACCCCAAATCTAAACCTAAAATCTAAACCTAACCCCAAATCTAAACCTAACCCCAAATCTAAACCTAAAATCTAAACCTATACCCCAAATCTAAACCTAAAATCTAAACCTAACCCAAATCTAAACCTAAAATCTAAACCTAACCCCAAATCTAAACCTAAAATCTAAACCTAACCCCAAATCTAAACCTAAAATCTAAACCTATACCCCAAATCTAAACCTAAAATCTAAACCTAACCCAAATCTAAACCTAAAATCTAAACCTAACCCCAAATCTAAACCTAAAATCTAAACCTAACCCCAAATCTAAACCTAACCCCAAATCTAAACCTAAAATCTAAACCTAACCCCTAATCTAAACCTAACCCCAAATCTAAACCTAAAATCTAAACCTAAAATCTAAACCTAACCCCAAATCCAAACCTAACCCCAAATCTAAACCTAAAATCTAAACCTAAAATCTAAACCTAACCCAAATCTAAACCTAAAATCTAAACCTAACCCCAAATCTAAACCTAACCCCAAATCTAAACCTAAAATCTAAACCTAACCCCAAATCTAAACCTAACCCCAAATCTAAACCTAAAATCTAAACCTAACCCCAAATCTAAACCTAAGATCTAAACCTAACCCCAAATCTAAACCTAACCCCAAATCTAAACCTAAAATCTAAACCTAACCCCAAATCTAAACCTAAAATCTAAACCTAACCCCAAATCTAAACCTAACCCCAAATCTAAACCTAAAATCTAAACCTAACCCCAAATCTAAACCTAAAATCTAAACCTAACCACAAATCTATACCTAACCCCAAATCTAAACCGAAAATCTAAACCTAACCCCAAATCTAAAACCTAAAATCGAAACCTAACCCCAAATCTAAACCTAAAATCTAAACCTAACCCCAAATCTAAACCTAAAATCTAAACCTAACCTAAAATCTAAACCTAACCCCAAATCTAAACCTAAAATCTAAACCTAACCCCAAATCTAAACCTAAAATCTAAACCTAACCCCATATCTAAACCTAAAATCTAAACCTAACCCCAAATCTAAACCTAAAATCTAAACCTAAACCCAAATCTAAACCTAACCCCAAATCTAAACCTAAAATCTAAACCTAACCCCAAATCTAAACCTAAAATCTAAACCTAACCCCAAATCTAAACCTAACCCCAAATCTAAAACTAACCCCAAATCTAAACCGAAAATCTAAACCTAACCCCAAATCTAAACCTAAAATCTAAACCTAACCCCATATCTAAACCTAAAAACTAAACCTAACCCCAAATCTAAACCTAAAATTTAAGCCTAACCCCAAATCTATACCTAAAATCTAAACCTAAGCCCAAATCTAAACCTAACCCCAAATCTAAAACTAAACCTAAATCTAAACCGAAAATCTAAACCTAACCCCAAATCTAAACCTAAAATCTAAACCTAACCCCAAAGCTAAACCTAAAATTTAAGCCTAACCCCAAATCTAAACCTAAAATCTAAACCTAACCCCAAATCTAAACCTAACCCCAAATCTAAAACTAACCCCAAATCTAAACCGAAAATCTAAACCTAACCCCAAATCTAAACCTAAAATCTAAACCTAACCCCAAATCTAAACCTAAAATCTAAACCTAACCTAAAATCTAAACCTAACCCCAAATCTAAATCTAAAATCTAAACCTAACCCCAAATCTAAACCTAACCCCAAATCTAAACCTAAAATCTAAACCTAACCCCAAATCTAAACCTAAAATCTATACCTAACCCGAAATCTAAACCTAACCCCAAATCTAAACCTAAAATCTAAACCTAACCCCAAATCTAAACCTAACCCCAAATCTAAACCTAAAATCTAAACCTAACCCCTAATCTAAACCTAACCCCAAATCTAAACCTAAAATCTAAACCTAAAATCTAAACCTAACCCCAAATCCAAACCTAACCCCAAATCTAAACCTAAAATCTAAACCTAACCCAAATCTAAACCTAAAATCTAAACCTAACCCCAAATCTAAACCTAACCCCAAATCTAAACCTAAAATCTAAACCTAACCCCAAATCTAAACCTAACCCCAAATCTAAACCTAAAATCTAAACCTAACCCCAAATCTAAACCTAAGATCTAAACCTAACCCCAAATCTAAACCTAACCCCAAATCTAAACCTAAAATCTAAACCTAACCCCAAATCTAAACCTAAAATCTAAACCTAACCCCAAATCTAAACCTAACCCCAAATCTAAACCTAAAATCTAAACCTAACCCCAAATCTAAACCTAAAATCTAAACCTAACCACAAATCTATACCTAACCCCAAATCTAAACCGAAAATCTAAACCTAACCCCAAATCTAAAACCTAAAATCGAAACCTAACCCCAAATCTAAACCTAAAATCTAAACCTAACCCCAAATCTAAACCTAAAATCTAAACCTAACCTAAAATCTAAACCTAACCCCAAATCTAAACCTAAAATCTAAACCTAACCCCAAATCTAAACCTAAAATCTAAACCTAACCCCATATCTAAACCTAAAATCTAAACCTAACCCCAAATCTAAACCTAAAATCTAAACCTAAACCCAAATCTAAACCTAACCCCAAATCTAAACCTAAAATCTAAACCTAACCCCAAATCTAAACCTAAAATCTAAACCTAACCCCAAATCTAAACCTAACCCCAAATCTAAAACTAACCCCAAATCTAAACCGAAAATCTAAACCTAACCCCAAATCTAAACCTAAAATCTAAACCTAACCCCATATCTAAACCTAAAAACTAAACCTAACCCCAAATCTAAACCTAAAATTTAAGCCTAACCCCAAATCTATACCTAAAATCTAAACCTAAGCCCAAATCTAAACCTAACCCCAAATCTAAAACTAAACCTAAATCTAAACCGAAAATCTAAACCTAACCCCAAATCTAAACCTAAAATCTAAACCTAACCCCAAAGCTAAACCTAAAATTTAAGCCTAACCCCAAATCTAAACCTAAAATCTAAACCTAACCCCAAATCTAAACCTAACCCCAAATCTAAAACTAACCCCAAATCTAAACCGAAAATCTAAACCTAACCCCAAATCTAAACCTAAAATCTAAACCTAACCCCAAATCTAAACCTAAAATCTAAACCTAACCTAAAATCTAAACCTAACCCCAAATCTAAATCTAAAATCTAAACCTAACCCCAAATCTAAACCTAACCCCAAATCTAAACCTAAAATCTAAACCTAACCCCAAATCTAAACCTAAAATCTATACCTAACCCGAAATCTAAACCTAACCCCAAATCTAAACCTAAAATCTAAACCTAACCCCAAATCTAAACCTAAAATCTAAATTTAACCCGAAATCTAAACCTAACCCCAAATCTAAAACTAAAATCTAAACCTAACCCCAAATCTAAACCTAAAATCTAAACCTAACCCCAAATCTAAACCTAAAATCTAAACCTAACCCCAAATCTAAACCTAACCCCAAATCTAAACCTAAAATCTAAACATAACCCCAAATCTAAACCTAAAATCTAAACCTAACCCCAAATCCAAACCTAACCCAAATCTAAACCTAAAATCTAAATCTAACCCCAAATCTAAACCTAAAATCTAAACCTAACCTAAAATCTAAACCTAACACGAAATCTAAACCTAAAATCTAAACCTAACCCCAAATCTAAACCTAACCCCAAATCTAAACCTAAAATCTAAACCTAACCCCAAATCTAAACCTAGCCCCAAATATAAACCTAAAATCTCAACCTAACCCCAAATCTAAACCTAACCCCAAATCTAAACCTAAAATCTAAACCTAACCCCAAATCTAAACCTAAAATCTAAACCTAACCCCAAATCTAAACCTAACCCCAAATCTAAACCTAAAATCTAAACATAACCCCAAATCTAAACCTAAAATCTAAACCTAACCCCAAATCCAAACCTAACCCCAAATCTAAACCTAAAATCTAAACCTAACCCCAAATCTAAACCTAACCCCAAATCTAAACCTAAAATCTAAACATAACCCCAAATCTAAACCTAAAATCTAAACCTAACCCCAAATCCAAACCTAACCCAAATCTAAACCTAAAATCTAAATCTAACCCCAAATCTAAACCTAAAATCTAAACCTAACCTAAAATCTAAACCTAACCCCAAATCTAAACCTAAAATCTAAACCTAACCCCAAATCTAAACCTAACCCCAAATCTAAACCTAAAATCTAAACCTAACCCCAAATCTAAACCTAAAATTTAAGTCTAACCCCAAATCTAAACCTAAAATCTAAACCTAACCCCAAATCTAAACCTAACCCCAAATCTAAACCTTAAATCTAAACTTAACCCCAAATCTAAACCTAAAATCTAAACCTAACCCCAAATCTAAACCTAACCCCAAATCTAAACCGAAAATCTAAACCTAACCCCAAATCTAAACCTAAAATCTAAACCTAACCCCAAATCTAAACCTAACCCCAAATCTAAACCTAAAATCTAAACCTAACCCCAAATCTAAACCTAAAATCTAAACCTAACCCAAATCTAAACCTAACCCCAAATCTAAACCTAAAATCTAAACCTAACACGAAATCTAAACCTAAAATCTAAACCTAACCCCAAATCTAAACCTAACCCCAAATCTAAACCTAAAATCTAAACCTAACCCCAAATCTAAACCTAGCCCCAAATATAAACCTAAAATCTCAACCTAACCCCAAATCTAAACCTAACCCCAAATCTAAACCTAAAATCTAAACCTAACCCCAAATCTAAACCTAAAATCTAAACCTAACCCCAAATCTAAACCTAACCCCAAATCTAAACCTAAAATCTAACCTAACCCCAAATCTAAAGATAACCCCAAATCTAAACCTAAAATCTAAAAATAACCCCAAATCTAAACCTAAAATCTAAACCTAACCCCAAATCTAAACCTAAAATCTAAACCTAACCCCAAATCTAAACCTAAAATCTAAACCTAACCCCAAATCTAAACTTAACCCCAAATCTAAACCTAAAATCTAAAACTAACCACAAATCTAAACCTAAAATCTAAACCTAACCCCAAATCTAAACCTAAAATCTAAACCTAACCCCAAATCTAAACTTAACCCCAAATCTAAACCTAACCTAAAATCTAAACCTAACCGCAAATCTAAACCTAAAATCTAAACCTAATCCCAAATCTATACCTAACCCCAAATCTAAACCGAAAATCTAAACCTAACCCCAAATCTAAACCGAAAATCTAAACCTAACCCCAAATCTAAACCTAAAATCTAAACCTAAAATCTAAACCTAACCTAAAATCTAAACCTAACCCCAAATCTAAACCTAAAATCTAAACCTAACCCCAAATCTAAACCTAACCCCAAATCTAAACCTAAAATCTAAACCTAACCCCAAATCTAAACCTAAAATCTAAACCTAACCCCAAATCTAAACCTAACCCCAAATCTAAACCTAAAATCTAAACCTAACCCCAAATCTAAACCTAAAATCTAAACCTAACCCCAAATCTAAACCTAAAATTTAAGCCTAACCCCAAATCTATACCTAAAATCTAAACCTAAGCCCAAATCTAAACCTAACCCCAAATCTAAAACTAAACCCAAATCTAAACCTAAAATCTAAACCTAACACCAAATCTAAACCTAAAATCTAAACCTAACCCCAAATCTAAACCTAAAATTTAAGCCTAACCCCAAATCTAAACCTAAAATCTAAACCTAACCCCAAATCTAAACCTAACCCCAAATCTAAAACTAACCCCAAATCTAAACCGAAAATCTAAACCTAACCCCAAATCTAAACCTAAAATCTAAACCTAACCCCATATCTAAACCTAAAAACTAAACCTAACCCCAAATCTAAACCTAAAATTTAAGCCTAACCCCAAATCTATACCTAAAATCTAAACCTAAGCCCAAATCTAAACCTAACCCCAAATCTAAAACTAAACCTAAATCTAAACCGAAAATCTAAACCTAACCCCAAATCTAAACCTAAAATCTAAACCTAACCCCAAAGCTAAACCTAAAATTTAAGCCTAACCCCAAATCTAAACCTAAAATCTAAACCTAACCCCAAATCTAAACCTAACCCCAAATCTAAAACTAACCCCAAATCTAAACCGAAAATCTAAACCTAACCCCAAATCTAAACCTAAAATCTAAACCTAACCCCAAATCTAAACCTAAAATCTAAACCTAACCTAAAATCTAAACCTAACCCCAAATCTAAATCTAAAATCTAAACCTAACCCCAAATCTAAACCTAACCCCAAATCTAAACCTAAAATCTAAACCTAACCCCAAATCTAAACCTAAAATCTATACCTAACCCGAAATCTAAACCTAACCCCAAATCTAAACCTAAAATCTAAACCTAACCCCAAATCTAAACCTAAAATCTAAATTTAACCCGAAATCTAAACCTAACCCCAAATCTAAAACTAAAATCTAAACCTAACCCCAAATCTAAACCTAAAATCTAAACCTAACCCCAAATCTAAACCTAAAATCTAAACCTAACCCCAAATCTAAACCTAACCCCAAATCTAAACCTAAAATCTAAACATAACCCCAAATCTAAACCTAAAATCTAAACCTAACCCCAAATCCAAACCTAACCCAAATCTAAACCTAAAATCTAAATCTAACCCCAAATCTAAACCTAAAATCTAAACCTAACCTAAAATCTAAACCTAACCCCAAATCTAAACCTAAAATCTAAACCTAACCCCAAATCTAAACCGAACCCCAAATCTAAACCTAAAATCTAAACCTAACCCGAAATCTAAACCTAAAATTTAAGTCTAACCCCAAATCTAAACCTAAAATCTAAACCTAACCCCAAATCTAAACCTAACCCCAAATCTAAACCTTAAATCTAAACTTAACCCCAAATCTAAACCTAAAATCTAAACCTAACCCCAAATCTAAACCTAACCCCAAATCTAAACCGAAAATCTAAACCTAACCCCAAATCTAAACCTAAAATCTAAACCTAACCCCAAATCTAAACCTAACCCCAAATCTAAACCTAAAATCTAAACCTAACCCCAAATCTAAACCTAAAATCTAAACCTAACCCAAATCTAAACCTAACCCCAAATCTAAACCTAAAATCTAAACCTAACACGAAATCTAAACCTAAAATCTAAACCTAACCCCAAATCTAAACCTAACCCCAAATCTAAACCTAAAATCTAAACCTAACCCCAAATCTAAACCTAGCCCCAAATATAAACCTAAAATCTCAACCTAACCCCAAATCTAAACCTAACCCCAAATCTAAACCTAAAATCTAAACCTAACCCCAAATCTAAACCTAAAATCTAAACCTAACCCCAAATCTAAACCTAACCCCAAATCTAAACCTAAAATCTAACCTAACCCCAAATCTAAAGATAACCCCAAATCTAAACCTAAAATCTAAAAATAACCCCAAATCTAAACCTAAAATCTAAACCTAACCCCAAATCTAAACCTAAAATCTAAACCTAACCCCAAATCTAAACTTAACCCCAAATCTAAACCTAAAATCTAAAACTAACCACAAATCTAAACCTAAAATCTAAACCTAACCCCAAATCTAAACCTAAAATCTAAACCTAACCCCAAATCTAAACTTAACGCCAAATCTAAACCTAACCTAAAATCTAAACCTAACCGCAAATCTAAACCTAAAATCTAAACCTAATCCCAAATCTATACCTAACCCCAAATCTAAACCGAAAATCTAAACCTAACCCCAAATCTAAACCTAAAATCTAAACCTAACCCCAAATCTAAACCTAAAATCTAAACCTAAAATCTAAACCTAACCTAAAATCTAAACCTAACCCCAAATCTAAACCTAAAATCTAAACCTAACCCCAAATCTAAAACTAACCCCAAATCTAAACCTAAAATCTAAACCTAACCCCAAATCTAAACCTAAAATCTAAACCTAACCCCAAATCTAAACCTAACCCCAAATCTAAACCTAAAATCTAAACATAACCTAAAATCTAAACCTAAAATCTAAACCTAACCCCAAATCCAAACCTAACCCCAAATCTAAACCTAAAATCTAAACCTAACCCAAATCTAAACCTAAAATCTAAACCTAACCCCAAATCTAAACCTAACCCCAAATCTAAACCTAAAATCTAAACCTAACCCCAAATCTAAACCTAAAATCTAAACCTAACCCCAAATCTAAACCTAACCCCAAATCTAAACCTAAAATCTAAACCTAACCCCAAATCTAAATCTAAAATCTAAACCTAACCCCAAATCTAAACCTAACCCCAAATCTAAACCTAAAATCTAAACCTAACCCCAAATCTAAACCTAAAATCTATACCTAACCCGAAATCTAAACCTAACCCCAAATCTAAACCTAAAATCTAAACCTAACCCGAAATCTAAACCTAAAATCTAAATTTAACCCGAAATCTAAACCTAACCCCAAATCTAAAACTAAAATCTAAACCTAACCCCAAATCTAAACCTAAAATCTAAACCTAACCCCAAATCTAAACCTAAAATCTAAACCTAACCCCAAATCTAAACCTAACCCCAAATCTAAACCTAAAATCTAAACATAACCCCAAATCTAAACCTAAAATCTAAACCTAACCCCAAATCCAAACCTAACCCAAATCTAAACCTAAAATCTAAATCTAACCCCAAATCTAAACCTAAAATCTAAACCTAACCTAAAATCTAAACCTAACCCCAAATCTAAACCTAAAATCTAAACCTAACCCCAAATCTAAACCGAACCCCAAATCTAAACCTAAAATCTAAACCTAACCCGAAATCTAAACCTAAAATTTAAGTCTAACCCCAAATCTAAACCTAAAATCTAAACCTAACCCCAAATCTAAACCTAACCCCAAATCTAAACCTTAAATCTAAACTTAACCCCAAATCTAAACCTAAAATCTAAACCTAACCCCAAATCTAAACCTAACCCCAAATCTAAACCGAAAATCTAAACCTAACCCCAAATCTAAACCTAAAATCTAAACCTAACCCCAAATCTAAACCTAACCCCAAATCTAAACCTAAAATCTAAACCTAACCCCAAATCTAAACCTAAAATCTAAACCTAACCCAAATCTAAACCTAACCCCAAATCTAAACCTAAAATCTAAACCTAACACGAAATCTAAACCTAAAATCTAAACCTAACCCCAAATCTAAACCTAACCCCAAATCTAAACCTAAAATCTAAACCTAACCCCAAATCTAAACCTAGCCCCAAATATAAACCTAAAATCTCAACCTAACCCCAAATCTAAACCTAACCCCAAATCTAAACCTAAAATCTAAACCTAACCCCAAATCTAAACCTAAAATCTAAACCTAACCCCAAATCTAAACCTAACCCCAAATCTAAACCTAAAATCTAACCTAACCCCAAATCTAAAGATAACCCCAAATCTAAACCTAAAATCTAAAAATAACCCCAAATCTAAACCTAAAATCTAAACCTAACCCCAAATCTAAACCTAAAATCTAAACCTAACCCCAAATCTAAACTTAACCCCAAATCTAAACCTAAAATCTAAAACTAACCACAAATCTAAACCTAAAATCTAAACCTAACCCCAAATCTAAACCTAAAATCTAAACCTAACCCCAAATCTAAACTTAACGCCAAATCTAAACCTAACCTAAAATCTAAACCTAACCGCAAATCTAAACCTAAAATCTAAACCTAATCCCAAATCTATACCTAACCCCAAATCTAAACCGAAAATCTAAACCTAACCCCAAATCTAAACCTAAAATCTAAACCTAACCCCAAATCTAAACCTAAAATCTAAACCTAAAATCTAAACCTAACCTAAAATCTAAACCTAACCCCAAATCTAAACCTAAAATCTAAACCTAACCCCAAATCTAAAACTAACCCCAAATCTAAACCTAAAATCTAAACCTAACCCCAAATCTAAACCTAAAATCTAAACCTAACCCCAAATCTAAACCTAACCCCAAATCTAAACCTAAAATCTAAACATAACCTAAAATCTAAACCTAAAATCTAAACCTAACCCCAAATCCAAACCTAACCCCAAATCTAAACCTAAAATCTAAACCTAACCCAAATCTAAACCTAAAATCTAAACCTAACCCCAAATCTAAACCTAACCCCAAATCTAAACCTAAAATCTAAACCTAACCCCAAATCTAAACCTAAAATCTAAACCTAACCCCAAATCTAAACCTAACCCCAAATCTAAACCTAAAATCTAAACATAACCCCAAATCTAAACCTAAAATCTAAACCTAACCCCAAATCCAAACCTAACCCCAAATCTAAACCTAAAATCTAAACCTAACCCAAATCTAAACCTAAAATCTAAACCTAACCCCAAATCTAAACTTAACCCCAAATCTAAACCTAAAATCTAAACCTAAAATCTAAACCTAACCTAAAATCTAAACCTAACCCCAAATCTAAACCTAAAATCTAAACCTAAACCCAAATCTAAACCTAACCCCAAATCTAAACCTAAAATCTAAACCTAACCCCAAATCTAAACCTAAAATCTAAACCTAACCCCAAATCTAAACCTAAAATCTAAACCTAACCCCAAATCTAAACCTAAAATCTAAACCTAACCCCAAATCTAAACCTAAAATTTAAGCCTAACCCCAAATCTATACCTAAAATCTAAACCTAAGCCCAAATCTAAACCTAACCCCAAATCTAAAACTAAACCCAAATCTAAACCGAAAATCTAAACCTAACCCCAAATCTAAACCTAAAATCTAAACCTAACCCCAAATCTAAACCTAAAATTTAAGCCTAACCCCAAATCTAAACCTAAAATCTAAACCTAACCCCAAATCTAAACCTAAAATCTAAACCTAACCCCATATCTAAACCTAAAATCTAAACCTAACCCCAAATCTAAACCTAAAATCTAAACCTAACCCCAAATCTAAACCTAACCCCAAATCTAAACCTAAAATCTAAACCTAACCCCAAATCTAAACCTAAAATCTAAACCTAACCCCAAATCTAAACCTAACCCCAAATCTAAACCTAAAATCTAAACCTATACCCCAAATCTAAACCTAAAATCTAAACCTAACCCAAATCTAAACCTAAAATCTAAACCTAACCCCAAATCTAAACCTAAAATCTAAACCTAACCCCAAATCTAAACCTAAAATCTAAACCTATACCCCAAATCTAAACCTAAAATCTAAACCTAACCCAAATCTAAACCTAAAATCTAAACCTAACCCCAAATCTAAACCTAAAATCTAAACCTAACCCCAAATCTAAACCTAACCCCAAATCTAAACCTAAAATCTAAACCTAACCCCTAATCTAAACCTAACCCCAAATCTAAACCTAAAATCTAAACCTAAAATCTAAACCTAACCCCAAATCCAAACCTAACCCCAAATCTAAACCTAAAATCTAAACCTAACCCAAATCTAAACCTAAAATCTAAACCTAACCCCAAATCTAAACCTAACCCCAAATCTAAACCTAAAATCTAAACCTAACCCCAAATCTAAACCTAACCCCAAATCTAAACCTAAAATCTAAACCTAACCCCAAATCTAAACCTAAGATCTAAACCTAACCCCAAATCTAAACCTAACCCCAAATCTAAACCTAAAATCTAAACCTAACCCCAAATCTAAACCTAAAATCTAAACCTAACCCCAAATCTAAACCTAACCCCAAATCTAAACCTAAAATCTAAACCTAACCCCAAATCTAAACCTAAAATCTAAACCTAACCACAAATCTATACCTAACCCCAAATCTAAACCGAAAATCTAAACCTAACCCCAAATCTAAAACCTAAAATCGAAACCTAACCCCAAATCTAAACCTAAAATCTAAACCTAACCCCAAATCTAAACCTAAAATCTAAACCTAACCTAAAATCTAAACCTAACCCCAAATCTAAACCTAAAATCTAAACCTAACCCCAAATCTAAACCTAAAATCTAAACCTAACCCCATATCTAAACCTAAAATCTAAACCTAACCCCAAATCTAAACCTAAAATCTAAACCTAAACCCAAATCTAAACCTAACCCCAAATCTAAACCTAAAATCTAAACCTAACCCCAAATCTAAACCTAAAATCTAAACCTAACCCCAAATCTAAACCTAACCCCAAATCTAAACATAAAATCTAAACCTAACCCCAAATCTAAACCTAACCCCAAATCTAAACCTAAAATCTAAACCTAACCCCAAATCTAAACCTAAAATCTAAACCTAACCCCAAATCTAAACCTAAAATCTAAACCTAACCCCAAATCTAAACCTAACCCCAAATCTAAACCTAAAATCTAAACTTAACCCCAAATCTAAACCTAAAATCTAAATCTAACCCCAAATCTAAACCTAAAATTTAAGTCTAACCCCAAATCTAAACCTAAAATCTAAACCTAACCCTAAATCTAAACCTAACCCCAAATCTAAACCTTAAATCTAAACCTAACCCCAAATCTAAACCTAAAATCTAAACCTAACCCCAAATGTAAACCTAACCCCAAATCTAAACCTAAAATCTAAACCTAACCCCAAATCTAAACCTAAAATCTAAACCTAACCCCAAATCTAAACCTAAAATCTAAACCTAACCCCAAATCTAAACCTAACCCCAAATCTAAACCTAAAATCTAAACCTAACCCCAAATCTAAACCTAAAATCTAAACCTAACCCAAATCTAAACCTAACCCCAAATCTAAACCTAAAATCTAAACCTAACCCCAAATCTAAACCTAGAATCTAAACCTAACCCCAAATCTAAACCTAACCCCAAATCTAAACCTAACCCCAAATCTAAACCTAAAATCTAAACCTAACCTAAAATCTAAACCTAACCCCAAATCTAAACCTAAAATCTAAACCTAACCCCAAATCTAAACCTAAAATCTAAACCTAACCCCAAATCTAAACCTAACCCCAAATCTAAACCTAAAATCTAAACCTAACCCCAAATCCAAACCTAACCCCAAATCTAAACCTAAAATCTAAACCTAACCCCAAATCTAAACCTAAAATCTAAACCTAACCCCAAATCTAAACCTAACCCCAAATCTAAACCTAAGATCTAAACCTAACCCCAAATCTAAACCTAACCCCAAATCTAAACCTAAAATCTAAACCTAACCCCAAATCTAAACCTAAGATCTAAACCTAACCCGAAATCTAAACCTAACCCCAAATCTAAACCTAAAATCTAAACCTAACCCCAAATCTAAACCTAAAATCTAAACCTAACCCCAAATCTAAACCTAACCCCAAATCTAAACCTAAAATCTAAACCTAACCCCAAATCTAAACCTAAAATCTAAACCTAAACCCAAATCTAAACCTAACCCCAAATCTAAACCTAAAATCTAAACCTAACCCCAAATCTAAACCTAAAATCTAAACCTAACCCCAAATCTAAACCTAAAATCTAAACCTAACCCCAAATCTAAACCTAACCCCAAGTCTAAACCTAAAATCCAAACCTAACCCCAAATCTAAACCTAAAATCTAAACCTAATCCCAAATCTAAACCTAAAATCTAAACCTAACCCCAAATCTAAACCTAAAATCTAAACCTAACCCCAAATCTAAACCTAACCCCAAATCTAAACCTAAAATCTAAACCTAACCCCATATCTAAACCTAAAATCTAAACCTAACCCCAAATCTAAACCTAAAATCTAAACCTAACCCCAAATCTAAACCTAAAATCTAAACCTAACCCCATATCTAAACCTAAAATCTAAACCTAACCCCAAATCTAAACCTAAAATCTAAACCTAACCCCAAATCTAAACCTAACCCCAAATCTAAACCTAAAATCTAAACCTAACCCCAAATCTAAACCTAAAATCTAAACCTAACCCCAAATCTAAACCTAACCCCAAATCTAAACCTAAAATCTAAACCTATACCCCAAATCTAAACCTAAAATCTAAACCTAACCCAAATCTAAACCTAAAATCTAAACCTAACCCCAAATCTAAACCTAAAATCTAAACCTAACCCCAAATCTAAACCTAAAATCTAAACCTATACCCCAAATCTAAACCTAAAATCTAAACCTAACCCAAATCTAAACCTAAAATCTAAACCTAACCCCAAATCTAAACCTAAAATCTAAACCTAACCCCAAATCTAAACCTAACCCCAAATCTAAACCTAAAATCTAAACCTAACCCCTAATCTAAACCTAACCCCAAATCTAAACCTAAAATCTAAACCTAACCCCAAATCTAAACCTAAAATCTAAACCTAACCCCAAATCTAAACCTAAAATCTAAACCTAACCCCAAATCTAAACCTAACCCCAAATCTAAACCTAAAATCTAAACCTAACCCCAAATCTAAACCTAAAATCTAAACCTAACCCCAAATCTAAACCTAACCCCAAACCTAAACCTAAAATCTAAACCTAACCACAAATCTAAACCTAAAATCTAAACCTAACCTCAAATCTAAACCTAACCCCAAATCTAAACCTAAAATCTAAACCTAACCCCAAATCTAAACCTAAAATCTAAACCTAACCCCAAATCTAAACCTAGCCCCAAATCTAAACCTAAAATCTAAACCTAACCCCAAATCTAAACCTAACCTCAAATCTAAAACTAACCAAAAATCTAAACCGAAAATCTAAACATAACCCCAAATCTAAACCTAAAATCTAAACCTAACCCCAAATCCAAACCTAACCCCAAATCTAAACCTAAAATCTAAACCTAACCCCAAATCTAAACCTAAAATCTAAACCTAACCCCAAATCTAAACCTAACCCCAAATCTAAACCTAAAATCTAAACCTAACCCCAAATCTAAACCTAACCCCAAATCTAAACCTAAAATCTAAACCTAACCCCAAATCTAAACCTAAAATCTAAACCTAACCCCAAATCTAAACCTAAAATCTAAACCTAACCCCAAATCTAAACTTAACCCCAAATCTAAACCTAAAATCTAAAACTAACCACAAATCTAAACCTAAAATCTAAACCTAACCCCAAATCTAAACCTAAAATCTAAACCTAACCCCAAATCTAATCTTAACCCCAAATCTAAACCTAACCTAAAATCTAAACCTAACCGCAAATCTAAACGTAAAATCTAAACCTAACCCCAAATCTATACCTAACCCCAAATCTAAACCTAAAATCTAAACCTAACCCCAAATCTAAACCTAAAATCTAAACCTAACCCCAAATCTAAACCTAACCCCAAATCTAAACCTAAAATCTAAACCTATACCCCAAATCTAAACCTAAAATCTAAACCTAACCCAAATCTAAACCTAAAATCTAAACCTAACCCCAAATCTAAACCTAAAATCTAAACCTAACCCCAAATCTAAACCTAAAATCTAAACCTATACCCCAAATCTAAACCTAAAATCTAAACCTAACCCAAATCTAAACCTAAAATCTAAACCTAACCCCAAATCTAAACCTAAAATCTAAACCTAACCCCAAATCTAAACCTAACCCCAAATCTAAACCTAAAATCTAAACCTAACCCCTAATCTAAACCTAACCCCAAATCTAAACCTAAAATCTAAACCTAACCCCAAATCTAAACCTAAAATCTAAACCTAACCCCAAATCTAAACCTAAAATCTAAACCTAACCCCAAATCTAAACCTAAACCCAAATCTAAACCTAAAATCTAAACCTAACCCCAAATCTAAACCTAAAATCTAAACCTAACCCCAAATCTAAACCTAACCCCAAACCTAAACCTAAAATCTAAACCTAACCACAAATCTAAACCTAAAATCTAAACCTAACCTCAAATCTAAACCTAACCCCAAATCTAAACCTAAAATCTAAACCTAACCCCAAATCTAAACCTAAAATCTAAACCTAACCCCAAATCTAAACCTAGCCCCAAATCTAAACCTAAAATCTAAACCTAACCCCAAATCTAAACCTAACCTCAAATCTAAAACTAACCAAAAATCTAAACCGAAAATCTAAACATAACCCCAAATCTAAACCTAAAATCTAAACCTAACCCCAAATCCAAACCTAACCCCAAATCTAAACCTAAAATCTAAACCTAACCCCAAATCTAAACCTAACCCCAAATCTAAACCTAAAATCTAAACCTAACCCCAAATCTAAACCTAACCCCAAATCTAAACCTAAAATCTAAACCTAACCCCAAATCTAAACCTAAAATCTAAACCTAACCCCAAATCTAAACCTAAAATCTAAACCTAACCCCAAATCTAAACTTAACCCCAAATCTAAACCTAAAATCTAAAACTAACCACAAATCTAAACCTAAAATCTAAACCTAACCCCAAATCTAAACCTAAAATCTAAACCTAACCCCAAATCTAAACTTAACCCCAAATCTAAACCTAAACTAAAATCTAAACCTAACCGCAAATCTAAACCTAAAATCTAAACCTAACCCCAAATCTATACCTAACCCCAAATCTAAACCGAAAATCTAAACCTAACCCCAAATCTAAAACGAAAATCTAAACCTAACCCCAAATCTAAACCTAAAATCTAAACCTAAAATCTAAACCTAACCTAAAATCTAAACCTAACCCCAAATCTAAACCTAAAATCTAAACCTAACCCCAAATCTAAACCTAACCCCAAATCTAAACCTAAAATCTAAACCTAACCCCAAATCTAAACCTAAAATCTGAACCTAACCCCAAATCTAAACCTAACCCCAAATCTAAACCTAAAATCTAAACCTAACCCCAAATCTAAACCTAAAATCTAAACCTAACCCCAAATCTAAACCTAAAATTTAAGCCTAACCCCAAATCTAAACCTAAAATCTAAACCTAAGCCCAAATCTAAACCTAACCCCAAATCTAAAACTAAACCCAAATCTAAACCGAAAATCTAAACCTAACCCCAAATCTAAAACAAAAATCTAAACCTAACCCCAAATCTAAACCTAAAATTTAAGCCTAACCCCAAATCTAAACCTAAAATCTAAACCTAACCCCAAATCTAAACCTAACCCCAAATCTAAAACTAACCCCAAATCTAAACCGAAAATCTAAACCTAACCCCAAATCTAAACCTAAAATCTAAACCTAACATAAAATCTAAACCTAACCCCAAATCTAAACCTAAAATCTAAACCTAACCCCAAATCTAAACCTAACCCCAAATCTAAAACTAAAATATAAACCTAACCCCAAATCTAAACCTAAAATCTAAACCTAACCCGAAATCTAAACCTAACCCCAAATCTAAACCTAAAATCTAAACCTAACCCCAAATCTAAAGCTAAAATCTAAACTTAACCCCAAATCTAAACCTAACCCCAAATCTAAACCTAAAATCTAAACCTAACCCCAAATCTAAACCTAACCCCAAATCTAAACCTAAAATCTAAACCTAACCCCAAATCTAAACCTAAAATCTAAATCTAACCCCAAATCTAAACTTAACCCCAAATCTAAACCTAAAATCTAACCTAACCCCAAATCTAAAAATAACCCCAAATCTAAACCTAAAATCTAAACCTAACCCAAATCTAATCCTAAAATCTAAATCTAACCCCAAATCTAAACTTAACCCCAAATCTAAACCTAAAATCTAAACCTAACCCCAAATCTAAACCTAAAATCTAAACCTAACCCCAAATCTAAACCTAACCCCAAATCTAAACCTAAAATCTAAACCTAACCCCAAATCTAAACCTAACCCCAAATCTAAACCTAAAATCTAAACCTAACCCCAAATCTAAACCTAAAATCTAAACCTAAACCCAAATCTAAACCTAACCTAAAATCTAAACCTAAAATCTAAACCTAACCCCAAATCTAAACCTAAAAACTAAACCTAACCCCAAATCTAAACCTAAAATTTAAGCCTAACCCCAAATCTATATCTAAAATCTAAACCTAAGCCCAAATCTAAACCTAACCCCAAATCTAAAACTAAACCTAAATCTAAACCGAAAATCTAAACCTAACCCCAAATCTAAACCTAAAATCTAAACCTAACCCCAAAGCTAAACCTAAAATTTAAGCCTAACCCCAAATCTAAACCTAAAATCTAAACCTAACCCCGAATCTAAACCTAACCCCAAATCTAAAACTAACCCCAAATCTAAACCGAAAATCTAAACCTAACCCCAAATCTAAACCTAAAATCTAAACCTAACCCCAAATCTAAACCTAAAATCTAAACCTAACCTAAAATCTAAACCTAACCCCAAATCTAAACCTAAAATCTAAACCTAACCCCAAATATAAACCTAACCCCAAATCTAAACCTAAAATCTAAACCTAACCCCAAATCTAAACCTAAAATCTATACCTAACCCGAAATCTAAACCTAACCCCAAATCTAAACCTAAAATCTAAACCTAACCCCAAATCTAAACCTAAAATCTAAACTTAACCCGAAATCTAAACCTAACCCCAAATCTAAAACTAAAATCTAAACCTAACCCCAAATCTAAACCTAAAATCTAAACCTAACCCCAAATCTAAACCTAAAATCTAAACCTAACCCCAAATCTAAACCTAAAATCTAAACATAACCCCAAATCTAAACCTAAAATCTAAACCTAACCCCAAATCCAAACCTAACCCCAAATCTAAACCTAAAATCTAAATCTAACCCCAAATCTAAACCTAAAATCTAAACCTAACCTAAAATCTAATCCTAACCCCAAATCTAAACCTAAAATCTAAACCTAACCCCAAATCTAAACCTAACCCCAAATCTAAACCTAAAATCTAAACCTAACCCGAAATCTAAACCTAAAATTTAAGTCTAACCCCAAATCTAAACCTAAAATCTAAACCTAACCCCAAATCTAAACCTAACCCCAAATCTAAACCTTAAATCTAAACTTAACCCCAAATCTAAACCTAAAATCTAAACCTAACCCCAAATCTAAACCTAACCCCAAATCTAAACCTAAAATCTAAACCTAACCCCAAATCTAAACCTAAAATCTAAACCTAACCCCAAATCTAAACCTAACCCCAAATCTAAACCTAAAATCTAAACCTAACCCCAAATCTAAACCTAAAATCTAAACCTAACCCAAATCTAAACCTAACCCCAAATCTAAACCTAAAATCTAAACCTAACACGAAATCTAAACCTAAAATCTAAACCTAACCCCAAATCTAAACCTAACCCCAAATCTAAACCTAAAATCTAAACCTAACCCCAAATCTAAACCTAGCCCCAAATATAAACCTAAAATCTCAACCTAACCCCAAATCTAAACCTAACCCCAAATCTAAACCTAAAATCTAAACCTAACCCCAAATCTAAACCTAAAATCTAAACCTAACCCCAAATCTAAACCTAACCCCAAATCTAAACCTAAAATCTAACCTAACCCCAAATCTAAAAATAACCCCAAATCTAAACCTAAAATCTAAAAATAACCCCAAATCTAAACCTAAAATCTAAACAAAACCCCAAATCTAAACCTAAAATCTAAACCTAACCCCAAATCTAAACCTAAAATCTAAACCTAACCCCAAATCTAAACTTAACCCCAAATCTAAACCTAAAATCTAAAACTAACCACAAATCTAAACCTAAAATCTAAACCTAACCCCAAATCTAAACTTAACCCCAAATCTAAACCTAAACTAAAATCTAAACCTAACCGCAAATCTAAACCTAAAATCTAAACCTAACCCCAAATCTATACCTAACCCCAAATCTAAACCGAAAATCTAAACCTAACCCCAAATCTAAACCTAAAATCTAAACCTAACCCCAAATCTAAACCTAAAATCTAAACCTAAAATCTAAACCTAACCTAAAATCTAAACCTAACCCCAAATCTAAACATAAAAACTAAACCTAACCCCAAATCTAAACCTAACCCCAAATCTAAACCTAAAATCTAAACCTAACCCCAAATCTAAACCTAAAATCTAAACCTAACCCCAAATCTAAACCTAAAATCTAAACCTAACCCCAAATCTAAACCTAACCCCAAATCTAAACCTAAAATCTAAACCTAACCCCAAATCTAAACCTAAAATCTAAACCTAACCCCAAATCTAAACCTAAAATTTAAGCCTAACCCCAAATCTATACCTAAAATCTAAACCTAAGCCCAAATCTAAACCTAACCCCAAATCTAAAACTAAACCCAAATCTAAACCGAAAATCTAAACCTAACCCCAAATCTAAACCTAAAATCTAAACCTAACCCCAAATCTAAACCTAAAATTTAAGCCTAACCCCAAATCTAAACCTAAAATCTAAACCTAACCCCAAATCTAAACCTAACCCCAAATCTAAAACTAACCCCAAATCTAAACCGAAAATCTAAACCTAACCCCAAATCTAAACCTAAAATCTAAACCTAACCCCAAATCTAAACCTAAAATCTAAACCTAACATAAAATCTAAACCTAATCCCAAATCTAAACCTAAAATCTAAACCTAACCCCAAATCTAAACCTAACCCCAAATCTAAACCTAAAATATAAACCTAACCCCAAATCTAAACCTAAAATCTAAACCTAACCCGAAATCTAAACCTAACCCCAAATCTAAACCTAAAATCTAAACGTAACCCCAAATCTAAAGCTAAAATCTAAACTTAACCCCAAATCTAAACCTAACCCCAAATCTAAACCTAAAATCTAAACCTAACCCCAAATCTAAACCTAACCCCAAATCTAAACCTAAAATCTAAACCTAACCCCAAATCTAAACCTAAAATCTAAACCTAACCCCAAATCTAAACCTAACCCCAAATCTAAACCTAAAATCTAAACATAACCCCAAATCTAAACCTAAAATCTAAACCTAACCCCAAATCTAAACCTAACCCCAAATCTAAACCTAAAATCTAACCCTAACCCAAATCTAAACCTAAAATCTAAACCTAACCCCAAATCTAAACCTAACCCCAAATCTAAACCTAAAATCTAAACCTAACCCCAAATCTAAACCTAAAATTTAAGCCTAACCCCAAATCTAAACCTAAAATCTAAACCTAAGCCCAAATCTAAACCTAACCCCAAATCTAAAACTAAACCCAAATCTAAACCGAAAATCTAAACCTAACCCCAAATCTAAAACAAAAATCTAAACCTAACCCCAAATCTAAACCTAAAATTTAAGCCTAACCCCAAATCTAAACCTAAAATCTAAACCTAACCCCAAATCTAAACCTAAACCCAAATCTAAAACTAACCCCAAATCTAAACCGAAAATCTAAACCTAACCCCAAATCTAAACCTAAAATCTAAACCTAACCCCAAATCTAAAACTAAAATCTAAACCTAACATAAAATCTAAACCTAACCCCAAATATAAACCTAAAATCTAAACCTAACCCCAAATCTAAACCTAACCCCAAATCTAAACCTAAAATATAAACCTAACCCCAAATCTAAACCTAAAATCTAAACCTAACCCGAAATCTAAACCTAACCCCAAATCTAAACCTAAAATCTAAACCTAACCCCAAATCTAAAGCTAAAATCTAAACTTAACCCCAAATCTAAACCTAACCCCAAATCTAAACCTAAAATCTAAACCTAACCCCAAATCTAAACCTAACCCCAAATCTAAACCTAAAATCTAAACCTAACCCCAAATCTAAACCTAAAATCTAAACCTAACCCCAAATCTAAACCTAAACCCAAATCTAAACCTAAAATCTAAACCTAACCCCAAATCTAATCCTAAAATCTAAATCTAACCCCAAATCTAAACTTAACCCCAAATCTAAACCTAAAATCTAACCTAACCCCAAATCTAAAAATAACCCCAAATCTAAACCAAAAATCTAAACCTAACTCAAATCTAAACCTAAAATCTAAACCTAACCCCAAATCTAAACTTAACCCCAAATCTAAACCTGAAATCTAAACCTAACCCCAAATCTAAACCTAAAATCTAAACCTAACCCCAAATCTAAACCTAAAATCTAAACCTAACCCCAAATCTAAACTTAACCCCAAATCTAAACGTAACCTAAAATCTAAACCTAACCCCAAATCTAAACCTAAATTTTAAACCTAACCCCAAATCTAAACCGAAAATCTAAACCTAACCCCAAATCTAAACCTAAAATCTAAACCTAACCCCAAATCTAAACCTAAAATCTAAACCTAACCCCAAATCTAAACCTAACCCCAAATCTAAACCTAAAATCTAAACCTAACCCCAAATCTAAACCTAACCCCAAATCTAAACCTAAAATCTAAACCTAAACCCAAATCTAAACCTAACCTAAAATCTAAACCTAAAATCTAAACCTAACCCCAAATCTAAACCTAAAAACTAAACCTAACCCCAAATCTAAACCTAAAATTTAAGCCTAACCCCAAATCTATATCTAAAATCTAAACCTAAGCCCAAATCTAAACCTAACCCCAAATCTAAAACTAAACCTAAATCTAAACCGAAAATCTAAACCTAACCCCAAATCTAAACCTAAAATCTAAACCTAACCCCAAAGCTAAACCTAAAATTTAAGCCTAACCCCAAATCTAAACCTAAAATCTAAACCTAACCCCAAATCTAAACCTAACCCCAAATCTAAAACTAACCCCAAATCTAAACCGAAAATCTAAACCTAACCCCAAATCTAAACCTAAAATCTAAACCTAACCCCAAATCTAAACCTAAAATCTAAACATAACCCCAAATCTAAACCTAAAATCTAAACCTAACCCCAAATCTAAACCTAAAATCTAAACCTATACCCCAAATCTAAACCTAAAATCTAAACCTAACCCAAATCTAAACCTAAAATCTAAACCTAACCCCAAATCTAAACCTAAAATCTAAACCTAACCCCAAATCTAAACCTAAAATCTAAACCTATACCCCAAATCTAAACCTAAAATCTAAACCTAACCCAAATCTAAACCTAAAATCTAAACCTAACCCCAAATCTAAACCTAAAATCTAAACCTAACCCCAAATCTAAACCTAACCCCAAATCTAAACCTAAAATCTAAACCTAACCCCTAATCTAAACCTAACCCCAAATCTAAACCTAAAATCTAAACCTAACCCCAAATCTAAACCTAAAATCTAAACCTAACCCCAAATCTAAACCTAAAATCTAAACCTAACCCCAAATCTAAACCTAAACCCAAATCTAAACCTAAAATCTAAACCTAACCCCAAATCTAAACCTAAAATCTAAACCTAACCCCAAATCTAAACCTAACCCCAAACCTAAACCTAAAATCTAAACCTAACCACAAATCTAAACCTAAAATCTAAACCTAACCTCAAATCTAAACCTAACCCCAAATCTAAACCTAAAATCTAAACCTAACCCCAAATCTAAACCTAAAATCTAAACCTAACCCCAAATCTAAACCTAGCCCCAAATCTAAACCTAAAATCTAAACCTAACCCCAAATCTAAACCTAACCTCAAATCTAAAACTAACCAAAAATCTAAACCGAAAATCTAAACATAACCCCAAATCTAAACCTAAAATCTAAACCTAACCCCAAATCCAAACCTAACCCCAAATCTAAACCTAAAATCTAAACCTAACCCCAAATCTAAACCTAACCCCAAATCTAAACCTAAAATCTAAACCTAACCCCAAATCTAAACCTAACCCCAAATCTAAACCTAAAATCTAAACCTAACCCCAAATCTAAACCTAAAATCTAAACCTAACCCCAAATCTAAACCTAAAATCTAAACCTAACCCCAAATCTAAACTTAACCCCAAATCTAAACCTAAAATCTAAAACTAACCACAAATCTAAACCTAAAATCTAAACCTAACCCCAAATCTAAACCTAAAATCTAAACCTAACCCCAAATCTAAACTTAACCCCAAATCTAAACCTAAACTAAAATCTAAACCTAACCGCAAATCTAAACCTAAAATCTAAACCTAACCCCAAATCTATACCTAACCCCAAATCTAAACCGAAAATCTAAACCTAACCCCAAATCTAAAACGAAAATCTAAACCTAACCCCAAATCTAAACCTAAAATCTAAACCTAAAATCTAAACCTAACCTAAAATCTAAACCTAACCCCAAATCTAAACCTAAAATCTAAACCTAACCCCAAATCTAAACCTAACCCCAAATCTAAACCTAAAATCTAAACCTAACCCCAAATCTAAACCTAAAATCTGAACCTAACCCCAAATCTAAACCTAACCCCAAATCTAAACCTAAAATCTAAACCTAACCCCAAATCTAAACCTAAAATCTAAACCTAACCCCAAATCTAAACCTAAAATTTAAGCCTAACCCCAAATCTAAACCTAAAATCTAAACCTAAGCCCAAATCTAAACCTAACCCCAAATCTAAAACTAAACCCAAATCTAAACCGAAAATCTAAACCTAACCCCAAATCTAAAACAAAAATCTAAACCTAACCCCAAATCTAAACCTAAAATTTAAGCCTAACCCCAAATCTAAACCTAAAATCTAAACCTAACCCCAAATCTAAACCTAACCCCAAATCTAAAACTAACCCCAAATCTAAACCGAAAATCTAAACCTAACCCCAAATCTAAACCTAAAATCTAAACCTAACCCCAAATCTAAACCTAAAATCTAAACCTAACATAAAATCTAAACCTAACCCCAAATCTAAACCTAAAATCTAAACCTAACCCCAAATCTAAACCTAACCCCAAATCTAAAACTAAAATATAAACCTAACCCCAAATCTAAACCTAAAATCTAAACCTAACCCGAAATCTAAACCTAACCCCAAATCTAAACCTAAAATCTAAACCTAACCCCAAATCTAAAGCTAAAATCTAAACTTAACCCCAAATCTAAACCTAACCCCAAATCTAAACCTAAAATCTAAACCTAACCCCAAATCTAAACCTAACCCCAAATCTAAACCTAAAATCTAAACCTAACCCCAAATCTAAACCTAAAATCTAAATCTAACCCCAAATCTAAACTTAACCCCAAATCTAAACCTAAAATCTAACCTAACCCCAAATCTAAAAATAACCCCAAATCTAAACCTAAAATCTAAACCTAACCCAAATCTAATCCTAAAATCTAAATCTAACCCCAAATCTAAACTTAACCCCAAATCTAAACCTAAAATCTAAACCTAACCCCAAATCTAAACCTAAAATCTAAACCTAACCCCAAATCTAAACCTAACCCCAAATCTAAACCTAAAATCTAAACCTAACCCCAAATCTAAACCTAACCCCAAATCTAAACCTAAAATCTAAACCTAACCCCAAATCTAAACCTAAAATCTAAACCTAAACCCAAATCTAAACCTAACCTAAAATCTAAACCTAAAATCTAAACCTAACCCCAAATCTAAACCTAAAAACTAAACCTAACCCCAAATCTAAACCTAAAATTTAAGCCTAACCCCAAATCTATATCTAAAATCTAAACCTAAGCCCAAATCTAAACCTAACCCCAAATCTAAAACTAAACCTAAATCTAAACCGAAAATCTAAACCTAACCCCAAATCTAAACCTAAAATCTAAACCTAACCCCAAAGCTAAACCTAAAATTTAAGCCTAACCCCAAATCTAAACCTAAAATCTAAACCTAACCCCAAATCTAAACCTAACCCCAAATCTAAAACTAACCCCAAATCTAAACCGAAAATCTAAACCTAACCCCAAATCTAAACCTAAAATCTAAACCTAACCCCAAATCTAAACCTAAAATCTAAACCTAACCTAAAATCTAAACCTAACCCCAAATCTAAACCTAAAATCTAAACCTAACCCCAAATATAAACCTAACCCCAAATCTAAACCTAAAATCTAAACCTAACCCCAAATCTAAACCTAAAATCTATACCTAACCCGAAATCTAAACCTAACCCCAAATCTAAACCTAAAATCTAAACCTAACCCCAAATCTAAACCTAAAATCTAAACTTAACCCGAAATCTAAACCTAACCCCAAATCTAAAACTAAAATCTAAACCTAACCCCAAATCTAAACCTAAAATCTAAACCTAACCCCAAATCTAAACCTAAAATCTAAACCTAACCCCAAATCTAAACCTAAAATCTAAACATAACCCCAAATCTAAACCTAAAATCTAAACCTAACCCCAAATCCAAACCTAACCCCAAATCTAAACCTAAAATCTAAATCTAACCCCAAATCTAAACCTAAAATCTAAACCTAACCTAAAATCTAATCCTAACCCCAAATCTAAACCTAAAATCTAAACCTAACCCCAAATCTAAACCTAACCCCAAATCTAAACCTAAAATCTAAACCTAACCCGAAATCTAAACCTAAAATTTAAGTCTAACCCCAAATCTAAACCTAAAATCTAAACCTAACCCCAAATCTAAACCTAACCCCAAATCTAAACCTTAAATCTAAACTTAACCCCAAATCTAAACCTAAAATCTAAACCTAACCCCAAATCTAAACCTAACCCCAAATCTAAACCTAAAATCTAAACCTAACCCCAAATCTAAACCTAAAATCTAAACCTAACCCCAAATCTAAACCTAACCCCAAATCTAAACCTAAAATCTAAACCTAACCCCAAATCTAAACCTAAAATCTAAACCTAACCCAAATCTAAACCTAACCCCAAATCTAAACCTAAAATCTAAACCTAACACGAAATCTAAACCTAAAATCTAAACCTAACCCCAAATCTAAACCTAACTCAAATCTAAACCTAAAATCTAAACCTAACCCCAAATCTAAACTTAACCCCAAATCTAAACCTGAAATCTAAACCTAACCCCAAATCTAAACCTAAAATCTAAACCTAACCCCAAATCTAAACCTAAAATCTAAACCTAACCCCAAATCTAAACTTAACCCCAAATCTAAACGTAACCTAAAATCTAAACCTAACCCCAAATCTAAACCTAAATTTTAAACCTAACCCCAAATCTAAACCGAAAATCTAAACCTAACCCCAAATCTAAACCTAAAATCTAAACCTAACCCCAAATCTAAACCTAAAATCTAAACCTAACCCCAAATCTAAACCTAACCCCAAATCTAAACCTAAAATCTAAACCTAACCCCAAATCTAAACCTAACCCCAAATCTAAACCTAAAATCTAAACCTAAACCCAAATCTAAACCTAACCTAAAATCTAAACCTAAAATCTAAACCTAACCCCAAATCTAAACCTAAAAACTAAACCTAACCCCAAATCTAAACCTAAAATTTAAGCCTAACCCCAAATCTATATCTAAAATCTAAACCTAAGCCCAAATCTAAACCTAACCCCAAATCTAAAACTAAACCTAAATCTAAACCGAAAATCTAAACCTAACCCCAAATCTAAACCTAAAATCTAAACCTAACCCCAAAGCTAAACCTAAAATTTAAGCCTAACCCCAAATCTAAACCTAAAATCTAAACCTAACCCCAAATCTAAACCTAACCCCAAATCTAAAACTAACCCCAAATCTAAACCGAAAATCTAAACCTAACCCCAAATCTAAACCTAAAATCTAAACCTAACCCCAAATCTAAACCTAAAATCTAAACATAACCCCAAATCTAAACCTAAAATCTAAACCTAACCCCAAATCTAAACCTAAAATCTAAACCTATACCCCAAATCTAAACCTAAAATCTAAACCTAACCCAAATCTAAACCTAAAATCTAAACCTAACCCCAAATCTAAACCTAAAATCTAAACCTAACCCCAAATCTAAACCTAAAATCTAAACCTATACCCCAAATCTAAACCTAAAATCTAAACCTAACCCAAATCTAAACCTAAAATCTAAACCTAACCCCAAATCTAAACCTAAAATCTAAACCTAACCCCAAATCTAAACCTAACCCCAAATCTAAACCTAAAATCTAAACCTAACCCCTAATCTAAACCTAACCCCAAATCTAAACCTAAAATCTAAACCTAACCCCAAATCTAAACCTAAAATCTAAACCTAACCCCAAATCTAAACCTAAAATCTAAACCTAACCCCAAATCTAAACCTAAACCCAAATCTAAACCTAAAATCTAAACCTAACCCCAAATCTAAACCTAAAATCTAAACCTAACCCCAAATCTAAACCTAACCCCAAACCTAAACCTAAAATCTAAACCTAACCACAAATCTAAACCTAAAATCTAAACCTAACCTCAAATCTAAACCTAACCCCAAATCTAAACCTAAAATCTAAACCTAACCCCAAATCTAAACCTAAAATCTAAACCTAACCCCAAATCTAAACCTAGCCCCAAATCTAAACCTAAAATCTAAACCTAACCCCAAATCTAAACCTAACCTCAAATCTAAAACTAACCAAAAATCTAAACCGAAAATCTAAACATAACCCCAAATCTAAACCTAAAATCTAAACCTAACCCCAAATCCAAACCTAACCCCAAATCTAAACCTAAAATCTAAACCTAACCCCAAATCTAAACCTAACCCCAAATCTAAACCTAAAATCTAAACCTAACCCCAAATCTAAACCTAACCCCAAATCTAAACCTAAAATCTAAACCTAACCCCAAATCTAAACCTAAAATCTAAACCTAACCCCAAATCTAAACCTAAAATCTAAACCTAACCCCAAATCTAAACTTAACCCCAAATCTAAACCTAAAATCTAAAACTAACCACAAATCTAAACCTAAAATCTAAACCTAACCCCAAATCTAAACCTAAAATCTAAACCTAACCCCAAATCTAAACTTAACCCCAAATCTAAACCTAAACTAAAATCTAAACCTAACCGCAAATCTAAACCTAAAATCTAAACCTAACCCCAAATCTATACCTAACCCCAAATCTAAACCGAAAATCTAAACCTAACCCCAAATCTAAAACGAAAATCTAAACCTAACCCCAAATCTAAACCTAAAATCTAAACCTAAAATCTAAACCTAACCTAAAATCTAAACCTAACCCCAAATCTAAACCTAAAATCTAAACCTAACCCCAAATCTAAACCTAACCCCAAATCTAAACCTAAAATCTAAACCTAACCCCAAATCTAAACCTAAAATCTGAACCTAACCCCAAATCTAAACCTAACCCCAAATCTAAACCTAAAATCTAAACCTAACCCCAAATCTAAACCTAAAATCTAAACCTAACCCCAAATCTAAACCTAAAATTTAAGCCTAACCCCAAATCTAAACCTAAAATCTAAACCTAAGCCCAAATCTAAACCTAACCCCAAATCTAAAACTAAACCCAAATCTAAACCGAAAATCTAAACCTAACCCCAAATCTAAAACAAAAATCTAAACCTAACCCCAAATCTAAACCTAAAATTTAAGCCTAACCCCAAATCTAAACCTCAAATCTAAACCTAACCCCAAATCTAAACCTAACCCCAAATCTAAAACTAACCCCAAATCTAAACCGAAAATCTAAACCTAACCCCAAATCTAAACCTAAAATCTAAACCTAACCCCAAATCTAAACCTAAAATCTAAACCTAACATAAAATCTAAACCTAACCCCAAATCTAAACCTAAAATCTAAACCTAACCCCAAATCTAAACCTAACCCCAAATCTAAAACTAAAATATAAACCTAACCCCAAATCTAAACCTAAAATCTAAACCTAACCCGAAATCTAAACCTAACCCCAAATCTAAACCTAAAATCTAAACCTAACCCCAAATCTAAAGCTAAAATCTAAACTTAACCCCAAATCTAAACCTAACCCCAAATCTAAACCTAAAATCTAAACCTAACCCCAAATCTAAACCTAACCCCAAATCTAAACCTAAAATCTAAACCTAACCCCAAATCTAAACCTAAAATCTAAATCTAACCCCAAATCTAAACTTAACCCCAAATCTAAACCTAAAATCTAACCTAACCCCAAATCTAAAAATAACCCCAAATCTAAACCTAAAATCTAAACCTAACCCAAATCTAATCCTAAAATCTAAATCTAACCCCAAATCTAAACTTAACCCCAAATCTAAACCTAAAATCTAAACCTAACCCCAAATCTAAACCTAAAATCTAAACCTAACCCCAAATCTAAACCTAACCCCAAATCTAAACCTAAAATCTAAACCTAACCCCAAATCTAAACCTAACCCCAAATCTAAACCTAAAATCTAAACCTAACCCCAAATCTAAACCTAAAATCTAAACCTAAACCCAAATCTAAACCTAACCTAAAATCTAAACCTAAAATCTAAACCTAACCCCAAATCTAAACCTAAAAACTAAACCTAACCCCAAATCTAAACCTAAAATTTAAGCCTAACCCCAAATCTATATCTAAAATCTAAACCTAAGCCCAAATCTAAACCTAACCCCAAATCTAAAACTAAACCTAAATCTAAACCGAAAATCTAAACCTAACCCCAAATCTAAACCTAAAATCTAAACCTAACCCCAAAGCTAAACCTAAAATTTAAGCCTAACCCCAAATCTAAACCTAAAATCTAAACCTAACCCCAAATCTAAACCTAACCCCAAATCTAAAACTAACCCCAAATCTAAACCGAAAATCTAAACCTAACCCCAAATCTAAACCTAAAATCTAAACCTAACCCCAAATCTAAACCTAAAATCTAAACCTAACCTAAAATCTAAACCTAACCCCAAATCTAAACCTAAAATTTAAACCTAACCCCAAATATAAACCTAACCCCAAATCTAAACCTAAAATCTAAACCTAACCCCAAATCTAAACCTAAAATCTATACCTAACCCGAAATCTAAACCTAACCCCAAATCTAAACCTAAAATCTAAACCTAACCCCAAATCTAAACCTAAAATCTAAACTTAACCCGAAATCTAAACCTAACCCCAAATCTAAAACTAAAATCTAAACCTAACCCCAAATCTAAACCTAAAATCTAAACCTAACCCCAAATCTAAACCTAAAATCTAAACCTAACCCCAAATCTAAACCTAAAATCTAAACATAACCCCAAATCTAAACCTAAAATCTAAACCTAACCCCAAATCCAAACCTAACCCCAAATCTAAACCTAAAATCTAAATCTAACCCCAAATCTAAACCTAAAATCTAAACCTAACCTAAAATCTAATCCTAACCCCAAATCTAAACCTAAAATCTAAACCTAACCCCAAATCTAAACCTAACCCCAAATCTAAACCTAAAATCTAAACCTAACCCGAAATCTAAACCTAAAATTTAAGTCTAACCCCAAATCTAAACCTAAAATCTAAACCTAACCCCAAATCTAAACCTAACCCCAAATCTAAACCTTAAATCTAAACTTAACCCCAAATCTAAACCTAAAATCTAAACCTAACCCCAAATCTAAACCTAACCCCAAATCTAAACCTAAAATCTAAACCTAACCCCAAATCTAAACCTAAAATCTAAACCTAACCCCAAATCTAAACCTAACCCCAAATCTAAACCTAAAATCTAAACCTAACCCCAAATCTAAACCTAAAATCTAAACCTAACCCAAATCTAAACCTAACCCCAAATCTAAACCTAAAATCTAAACCTAACACGAAATCTAAACCTAAAATCTAAACCTAACCCCAAATCTAAACCTAACCCCAAATCTAAACCTAAAATCTAAACCTAACCCCAAATCTAAACCTAGCCCCAAATATAAACCTAAAATCTCAACCTAACCCCAAATCTAAACCTAACCCCAAATCTAAACCTAAAATCTAAACCTAACCCCAAATCTAAACCTAAAATCTAAACCTAACCCCAAATCTAAACCTAACCCCAAATCTAAACCTAAAATCTAACCTAACCCCAAATCTAAAAATAACCCCAAATCTAAACCTAAAATCTAAAAATAACCCCAAATCTAAACCTAAAATCTAAACAAAACCCCAAATCTAAACCTAAAATCTAAACCTAACCCCAAATCTAAACCTAAAATCTAAACCTAACCCCAAATCTAAACTTAACCCCAAATCTAAACCTAAAATCTAAAACTAACCACAAATCTAAACCTAAAATCTAAACCTAACCCCAAATCTAAACTTAACCCCAAATCTAAACCTAAACTAAAATCTAAACCTAACCGCAAATCTAAACCTAAAATCTAAACCTAACCCCAAATCTATACCTAACCCCAAATCTAAACCGAAAATCTAAACCTAACCCCAAATCTAAACCTAAAATCTAAACCTAACCCCAAATCTAAACCTAAAATCTAAACCTAAAATCTAAACCTAACCTAAAATCTAAACCTAACCCCAAATCTAAACATAAAAACTAAACCTAACCCCAAATCTAAACCTAACCCCAAATCTAAACCTAAAATCTAAACCTAACCCCAAATCTAAACCTAAAATCTAAACCTAACCCCAAATCTAAACCTAAAATCTAAACCTAACCCCAAATCTAAACCTAACCCCAAATCTAAACCTAAAATCTAAACCTAACCCCAAATCTAAACCTAAAATCTAAACCTAACCCCAAATCTAAACCTAAAATTTAAGCCTAACCCCAAATCTATACCTAAAATCTAAACCTAAGCCCAAATCTAAACCTAACCCCAAATCTAAAACTAAACCCAAATCTAAACCGAAAATCTAAACCTAACCCCAAATCTAAACCTAAAATCTAAACCTAACCCCAAATCTAAACCTAAAATTTAAGCCTAACCCCAAATCTAAACCTAAAATCTAAACCTAACCCCAAATCTAAACCTAACCCCAAATCTAAAACTAACCCCAAATCTAAACCGAAAATCTAAACCTAACCCCAAATCTAAACCTAAAATCTAAACCTAACCCCAAATCTAAACCTAAAATCTAAACCTAACATAAAATCTAAACCTAATCCCAAATCTAAACCTAAAATCTAAACCTAACCCCAAATCTAAACCTAACCCCAAATCTAAACCTAAACTATAAACCTAACCCCAAATCTAAACCTAAAATCTAAACCTAACCCGAAATCTAAACCTAACCCCAAATCTAAACCTAAAATCTAAACGTAACCCCAAATCTAAAGCTAAAATCTAAACTTAACCCCAAATCTAAACCTAACCCCAAATCTAAACCTAAAATCTAAACCTAACCCCAAATCTAAACCTAACCCCAAATCTAAACCTAAAATCTAAACCTAACCCCAAATCTAAACCTAAAATCTAAACCTAACCCCAAATCTAAACCTAACCCCAAATCTAAACCTAAAATCTAAACATAACCCCAAATCTAAACCTAAAATCTAAACCTAACCCCAAATCTAAACCTAACCCCAAATCTAAACGTAAAATCTAACCCTAACCCAAATCTAAACCTAAAATCTAAACCTAACCCCAAATCTAAACCTAACCCCAAATCTAAACCTAAAATCTAAACCTAACCCCAAATCTAAACCTAAAATTTAAGCCTAACCCCAAATCTAAACCTAAAATCTAAACCTAAGCCCAAATCTAAACCTAACCCCAAATCTAAAACTAAACCCAAATCTAAACCGAAAATCTAAACCTAACCCCAAATCTAAAACAAAAATCTAAACCTAACCCCAAATCTAAACCTAAAATTTAAGCCTAACCCCAAATCTAAACCTAAAATCTAAACCTAACCCCAAATCTAAACCTAAACCCAAATCTAAAACTAACCCCAAATCTAAACCGAAAATCTAAACCTAACCCCAAATCTAAACCTAAAATCTAAACCTAACCCCAAATCTAAAACTAAAATCTAAACCTAACATAAAATCTAAACCTAACCCCAAATATAAACCTAAAATCTAAACCTAACCCCAAATCTAAACCTAACCCCAAATCTAAACCTAAAATATAAACCTAACCCCAAATCTAAACCTAAAATCTAAACCTAACCCGAAATCTAAACCTAACCCCAAATCTAAACCTAAAATCTAAACCTAACCCCAAATCTAAAGCTAAAATCTAAACTTAACCCCAAATCTAAACCTAACCCCAAATCTAAACCTAAAATCTAAACCTAACCCCAAATCTAAACCTAACCCCAAATCTAAACCTAAAATCTAAACCTAACCCCAAATCTAAACCTAAAATCTAAACCTAACCCCAAATCTAAACCTAAACCCAAATCTAAACCTAAAATCTAAACCTAACCCCAAATCTAATCCTAAAATCTAAATCTAACCCCAAATCTAAACTTAACCCCAAATCTAAACCTAAAATCTAACCTAACCCCAAATCTAAAAATAACCCCAAATCTAAACCAAAAATCTAAACCTAACTCAAATCTAAACCTAAAATCTAAACCTAACCCCAAATCTAAACTTAACCCCAAATCTAAACCTGAAATCTAAACCTAACCCCAAATCTAAACCTAAAATCTAAACCTAACCCCAAATCTAAACCTAAAATCTAAACCTAACCCCAAATCTAAACTTAACCCCAAATCTAAACGTAACCTAAAATCTAAACCTAACCCCAAATCTAAACCTAAATTTTAAACCTAACCCCAAATCTAAACCGAAAATCTAAACCTAACCCCAAATCTAAACCTAAAATCTAAACCTAACCCCAAATCTAAACCTAAAATCTAAACCTAACCCCAAATCTAAACCTAACCCCAAATCTAAACCTAAAATCTAAACCTAACCCCAAATCTAAACCTAACCCCAAATCTAAACCTAAAATCTAAACCTAAACCCAAATCTAAACCTAACCTAAAATCTAAACCTAAAATCTAAACCTAACCCCAAATCTAAACCTAAAAACTAAACCTAACCCCAAATCTAAACCTAAAATTTAAGCCTAACCCCAAATCTATATCTAAAATCTAAACCTAAGCCCAAATCTAAACCTAACCCCAAATCTAAAACTAAACCTAAATCTAAACCGAAAATCTAAACCTAACCCCAAATCTAAACCTAAAATCTAAACCTAACCCCAAAGCTAAACCTAAAATTTAAGCCTAACCCCAAATCTAAACCTAAAATCTAAACCTAACCCCAAATCTAAACCTAACCCCAAATCTAAAACTAACCCCAAATCTAAACCGAAAATCTAAACCTAACCCCAAATCTAAACCTAAAATCTAAACCTAACCCCAAATCTAAACCTAAAATCTAAACCTAACCTAAAATCTAAACCTAACCCCAAATCTAAACCTAAAATCTAAACCTAACCCCAAATCTAAACCTAACCCCAAATCTAAACCTAAAATCTAAACCTAACCCCAAATCTAAACCTAAAATCTATACCTAACCCGAAATCTAAACCTAACCCCAAATCTAAACCTAAAATCTAAACCTAACCCCAAATCTAAACCTAAAATCTAAACTTAACCCGAAATCTAAACCTAACCCCAAATCTAAACCTAAAATCTAAACCTAACCCCAAATCTAAACCTAAAATCTAAACCTAACCCCAAATCTAAACCTAAAATCTAAACCTAACCCCAAATCTAAACCTAAAATCTAAACATAACCCCAAATCTAAACCTAAAATCTAAACCTAACCCCAAATCCAAACCTAACCCCAAATCTAAACCTAAAATCTAAATCTAACCCCAAATCTAAACCTAAAATCTAAACCTAACCTAAAATCTAAACCTAACCCCAAATCTAAACCTAAAATCTAAACCTAACCCCAAATCTAAACCTAACCCCAAATCTAAACCTAAAATCTAAACCTAACCCGAAATCTAAACCTAAAATTTAAGTCTAACCCCAAATCTAAACCTAAAATCTAAACCTAACCCCAAATCTAAACCTAACCCCAAATCTAAACCTTAAATCTAAACTTAACCCCAAATCTAAACCTAAAATCTAAACCTAACCCCAAATCTAAACCTAACCCCAAATCTAAACCTAAAATCTAAACCTAACCCCAAATCTAAACCTAAAATCTAAACCTAAACCAAATCTAAACCTAACCCCAAATCTAAACCTAAAATCTAAACCTAACACGAAATCTAAACCTAAAATCTAAACCTAACCCCAAATCTAAACCTAACCCCAAATCTAAACCTAAAATCTAAACCTAACCCCAAATCTAAACCTAGCCCCAAATATAAACCTAAAATCTCAACCTAACCCCAAATCTAAACCTAACCCCAAATCTAAACCTAAAATCTAAACCTAACCCCAAATCTAAACCTAAAATCTAAACCTAACCCCAAATCTAAACCTAACCCCAAATCTAAACCTAAAATCTAACCTAACCCCAAATCTAAAAATAACCCCAAATCTAAACCTAAAATCTAAAAATAACCCCAAATCTAAACCTAAAATCTAAACAAAACCCCAAATCTAAACCTAAAATCTAAACCTAACCCCAAATCTAAACCTAAAATCTAAACCTAACCCCAAATCTAAACTTAACCCCAAATCTAAACCTAAAATCTAAAACTAACCACAAATCTAAACCTAAAATCTAAACCTAACCCCAAATCTAAACCTAAAATCTAAACCTAACCCCAAATCTAAACTTAACCCCAAATCTAAACCTAACCTAAAATCTAAACCTAACCGCAAATCTAAACCTAAAATCTAAACCTAACCCCAAATCTATACCTAACCCCAAATCTAAACCGAAAATCTAAACCTAACCCCAAATCTAAACCTAAAATCTAAACCTAACCCCAAATCTAAACCTAACCCCAAATCTAAACCTAAAATCTAAACCTAACCCCAAATCTAAACCTAAAATCTAAACCTAACCCGAAATCTAAACCTAACCCCAAATCTAAACCTAAAATCTAAACCTAACCCCAAATCTAAAGCTAAAATCTAAACTTAACCCCAAATCTAAACCTAACCCCAAATCTAAACCTAAAATCTAAACCTAACCCCAAATCTAAACCTAACCCCAAATCTAAACCTAAAATCTAAACCTAACCCCAAATCTAAACCTAAAATCTAAACCTAACCCCAAATCTAAACCTAAACCCAAATCTAAACCTAAAATCTAAACCTAACCCCAAATCTAATCCTAAAATCTAAATCTAACCCCAAATCTAAACTTAACCCCAAATCTAAACCTAAAATCTAACCTAACCCCAAATCTAAAAATAACCCCAAATCTAAACCTAAAATCTAAACCTAACCCAAATCTAAACCTAAAATCTAAACCTAACCCCAAATCTAAACTTAACCCCAAATCTAAACCTGAAATCTAAACCTAACCCCAAATCTAAACCTAAAATCTAAACCTAACCCCAAATCTAAACCTAAAATCTAAACCTAACCCCAAATCTAAACTTAACCCCAAATCTAAACGTAACCTAAAATCTAAACCTAACCCCAAATCTAAACCTAAATTTTAAACCTAACCCCAAATCTAAACCGAAAATCTAAACCTAACCCCAAATCTAAACCTAAAATCTAAACCTAACCCCAAATCTAAACCTAAAATCTAAACCTAACCCCAAATCTAAACCTAACCCCAAATCTAAACCTAAAATCTAAACCTAACCCCAAATCTAAACCTAACCCCAAATCTAAACCTAAAATCTAAACCTAAACCCAAATCTAAACCTAACCTAAAATCTAAACCTAAAATCTAAACCTAACCCCAAATCTAAACCTAAAAACTAAACCTAACTCCAAATCTAAACCTAAAATTTAAGCCTAACCCCAAATCTATATCTAAAATCTAAACCTAAGCCCAAATCTAAACCTAACCCCAAATCTAAAACTAAACCTAAATCTAAACCGAAAATCTAAACCTAACCCCAAATCTAAACCTAAAATCTAAACCTAACCCCAAAGCTAAACCTAAAATTTAAGCCTAACCCCAAATCTAAACCTAAAATCTAAACCTAACCCCAAATCTAAACCTAACCCCAAATCTAAAACTAACCCCAAATCTAAACCGAAAATCTAAACCTAACCCCAAATCTAAACCTAAAATCTAAACCTAACCCCAAATCTAAACCTAAAATCTAAACCTAACCTAAAATCTAAACCTAACCCCAAATCTAAACCTAAAATCTAAACCTAACCCCAAATCTAAACCTAACCCCAAATCTAAACCTAAAATCTAAACCTAACCCCAAATCTAAACCTAAAATCTATACCTAACCCGAAATCTAAACCTAACCCCAAATCTAAACCTAAAATCTAAACCTAACCCCAAATCTAAACCTAAAATCTAAACTTAACCCGAAATCTAAACCTAACCCCAAATCTAAACCTAAAATCTAAACCTAACCCCAAATCTAAACCTAAAATCTAAACCTAACCCCAAATCTAAACCTAAAATCTAAACCTAACCCCAAATCTAAACCTAAAATCTAAACATAACCCCAAATCTAAACCTAAAATCTAAACCTAACCCCAAATCCAAACCTAACCCCAAATCTAAACCTAAAATCTAAATCTAACCCCAAATCTAAACCTAAAATCTAAACCTAACCTAAAATCTAAACCTAACCCCAAATCTAAACCTAAAATCTAAACCTAACCCCAAATCTAAACCTAACCCCAAATCTAAACCTAAAATCTAAACCTAACCCGAAATCTAAACCTAAAATTTAAGTCTAACCCCAAATCTAAACCTAAAATCTAAACCTAACCCCAAATCTAAACCTAACCCCAAATCTAAACCTTAAATCTAAACTTAACCCCAAATCTAAACCTAAAATCTAAACCTAACCCCAAATCTAAACCTAACCCCAAATCTAAACCTAAAATCTAAACCTAACCCCAAATCTAAACCTAAAATCTAAACCTAAACCAAATCTAAACCTAACCCCAAATCTAAACCTAAAATCTAAACCTAACACGAAATCTAAACCTAAAATCTAAACCTAACCCCAAATCTAAACCTAACCCCAAATCTAAACCTAAAATCTAAACCTAACCCCAAATCTAAACCTAGCCCCAAATATAAACCTAAAATCTCAACCTAACCCCAAATCTAAACCTAACCCCAAATCTAAACCTAAAATCTAAACCTAACCCCAAATCTAAACCTAAAATCTAAACCTAACCCCAAATCTAAACCTAACCCCAAATCTAAACCTAAAATCTAACCTAACCCCAAATCTAAAAATAACCCCAAATCTAAACCTAAAATCTAAAAATAACCCCAAATCTAAACCTAAAATCTAAACAAAACCCCAAATCTAAACCTAAAATCTAAACCTAACCCCAAATCTAAACCTAAAATCTAAACCTAACCCCAAATCTAAACTTAACCCCAAATCTAAACCTAAAATCTAAAACTAACCACAAATCTAAACCTAAAATCTAAACCTAACCCCAAATCTAAACCTAAAATCTAAACCTAACCCCAAATCTAAACCTAACCCCAAATCTAAACCTAACCTAAAATCTAAACCTAACCGCAAATCTAAACCTAAAATCTAAACCTAACCCCAAATCTATACCTAACCCCAAATCTAAACCGAAAATCTAAACCTAACCCCAAATCTAAACCTAAAATCTAAACCTAACCCCAAATCTAAACCTAAAATCTAAACCTAAAATCTAAACCTAACCTAAAATCTAAACCTAACCCCAAATCTAAACCTAAAATCTAAACCTAACCCCAAATCTAAACCTAACCCCAAATCTAAACCTAAAATCTAAACCTAACCCCAAATCTAAACCTAAAATCTAAACCTAACCCCAAATCTAAAGCTAACCCCAAATCTAAACCTAAAATCTAAACCTAACCCCAAATCTAAACCTAAAATCTAAACCTAACCCCAAATCTAAACCTAAAATTTAAGCCTAACCCCAAATCTATACCTAAAATCTAAACCTAAGCCCAAATCTAAACCTAACCCCAAATCTAAAACTAAACCCAAATCTAAACCGAAAATCTAAACCTAACCCCAAATCTAAACCTAAAATCTAAACCTAACCCCAAATCTAAACCTAAAATTTAAGCCTAACCCCAAATCTAAACCTAAAATCTAAACCTAACCCCAAATCTAAACCTAACCCCAAATCTAAAACTAACCCCAAATCTAAACCGAAAATCTAAACCTAACCCCAAATCTAAACCTAAAATCTAAACCTAACCCCAAATCTAAACCTAAAATCTAAACCTAACATAAAATCTAAACCTAATACCAAATCTAAACCTAAAATCTAAACATAACCCCAAATCTAAACCTAAAATCTAAACCTAACCCCAAATCCAAACCTAACCCCAAATCTAAACCTAAAATCTAACCCTAACCCAAATCTAAACCTAAAATCTAAACCTAACCCCAAATCTAAACCTAACCCCAAATCTAAACCTAAAATCTAAACCTAACCCCAAATCTAAACCTAAAATCTAAACCTAACCCCAAATCTAAACCTAAGATCTAAACCTAACCCCAAATCTAAACCTAACCCCAAATCTAAACCTAAAATCTAAACCTAACCCCAAATCTAAACCTAAAATCTAAACCTAACCCCAAATCTAAACCTAACCCCAAATCTAAACCTAAAATCTAAACCTAACCCCAAATCTAAACCTAAAATCTAAACCTAACCACAAATCTATACCTAACCCCAAATCTAAACCGAAAATCTAAACCTAACCCCAAATCTAAACCTAAAATCGAAACCTAACCCCAAATCTAAACCTAAAATCTAAACCTAACCCCAAATCTAAACCTAAAATCTAAACCTAACCTAAAATCTAAACCTAACCCCAAATCTAAACCTAAAATCTAAACCTAACCCCAAATCTAAACCTAAAATCTAAACCTAACCCCATATCTAAACCTAAAATCTAAACCTAACCCCAAATCTAAACCTAAAATCTAAACCTAACCCCAAATCTAAACCTAACCCCAAATCTAAACCTAAAATCTAAACCTAACCCCAAATCTAAACCTAAAATCTAAACCTAACCCCAAATCTAAACCAAACCCCAAATCTAAACCTAAAATCTAAACCTAACCCCAAATCTAAACCTAAAATCTAAACCTAACCCCAAATCTAAACCTAAAATCTAAACCTAACCCCAAATCTAAACCAAACCCCAAATCTAAACCTAAAATCTAAACCTAACCCCAAATCTAAACCTAACCCCAAATCTAAACCTTAAATCTAAACCTAACCCCAAATCTAAACCTAAAATCTAAACCTAACCCCAAATCTAAACCTAACCCCAAATCTAAACCTAAAATCTAAACCTAACCCCAAATCTAAACCTAAAATCTAAACCTAACCCCAAATCTAAACCTAAAATCTAAACCTAACCCCAAATCTAAACCTAACCCCAAATCTAAACCTAAAATCTAAACCTAACCCCAAATCTAAACCTAAAATCTAAACCTAACCCAAATCTAAACCTAACCACAAATCTAAACCTAAAATCTAAACCTAACCGCAAATCTAAACCTAAAATCTAAACCTAACCCCAAATCTAAACCTAACCCCAAATCTAAACCTAAAATCTAAACCTAAACACAAATCTAAACCTAACCCCAAATCTAAACCTAAAATCTAAACCTAACCTAAAATCTAAACCTAACCCCAAATCTAAACCTAAAATCTAAACCTAACCCCAAATCTAAACCTAAAATCTAAACCTAACCCCAAATCTAAACCTAACCCCAAATCTAAACCTAAAATCTAAACCTAACCCCAAATCCAAACCTAACCCCAAATCTAAACCTAAAATCTAAACCTAACCCCAAATCTAAACCTAAAATCTAAACCTAACCCCAAATCTAAACCTAACCCCAAATCTAAACCTAAAATCTAAACCTAACCCCAAATCTAAACCTAAGATCTAAACCTAACCTGAAATCTAAACCTAACCCCAAATCTAAACCTAAAATCTAAACCTAACCCCAAATCTAAACCTAAAATCTAAACCTAACCCCAAATCTAAACCTAACCCCAAATCTAAACCTAAAATCTAAACCTAACCCCAAATCTAAACCGAAAATCTAAACCTAAACCCAAATCTAAAGCTAAGCCCAAATCTAAACCTAAAATCTAAACCTAACCCCAAATCTAAACCTAAAATCTAAACCTAACCCCAAATCTAAACCTAAAATCTAAACCTAACCCCAAATCTAAACCTAACCCCAAATCTAAACCTAAAATCCAAACCTAACCCCAAATCTAAACCTAAAATCTAAACCTAAACCCAAATCTAAACCTAAAATCTAAACCTAACCTAAAATCTAAACCTAACCCCAAATCTAAACCTAAAATCTAAACCTAACCCCAAATCTAAACCTAACCCCAAATCTAAACCTAAAATCCAAACCTAACCCCAAATCTAAACCTAAAATCTAAACCTAAACCCAAATCTAAACCTAAAATCTAAACCTAACCTAAAATCTAAACCTAACCCCAAATCTAAACCTAAAATCTAAACCTAACCCCAAATCTAAACCTAACCCCAAATCTAAACCTAAAATCTAAACCTAACCCCAAATCTAAACCGAAAATCTAAACCTAACCCCAAATCTAAACCTAAAATCTAAACCTAACCCCAAATCTAAACCTAAAATCTAAACCTAACCCCATATCTAAACCTAAAATCTAAACCTAACCCCAAATCTAAACCGAAAATCTAAACCTAAACCCAAATCTAAACCTAAGCCCAAATCTAAACCTAAAATCTAAACCTAACCCCAAATCTAAACCTAAAATCTAAACCTAACCCCAAATCTAAACCTAAAATCTAAACCTAACCCCAAATCTAAACATAACCCCAAATCTAAACCTAAAATCCAAACCTAACCCCAAATCTAAACCTAAAATCTAAACCTAAACCCAAATCTAAACCTAAAATCTAAACCTAACCTAAAATCTAAACCTAACCCCAAATCTAAACCTAAAATCTAAACCTAACCCCAAATCTAAACCTAACCCCAAATCTAAACCTAAAATCTAAACCTAACCCCAAATCTAAACCGAAAATCTAAACCTAACCCCAAATCTAAACCTAAAATCTAAACCTAACCCCAAATCTAAACCTAAAATCTAAACCTAACCCCATATCTAAACCTAAAATCTAAACCTAACCCCAAATCTAAACCTAAAATCTAAACCTAACCCCAAATCTAAACCTAACCCCAAATCTAAACCTAAAATCTAAACCTAACCCCAAATCTAAACCTAAAATCTAAACCTAACCCCAAATCTAAACCTAAAATCTAAACCTAACCCCAAATCTAAACCTAACCCCAAATCTAAACCTAAAATCTAAACATAACCCCAAATCTAAACCTAAAATCTAAACCTAACCCAAATCTAAACCTAACCCCAAATCTAAACCTAAAATCTAAACCTAACCCCAAATCTAAACCTAAAATCTAAACCTAACCTCAAATCTAAACCTAACCCCAAATCTAAACCTAAAATCTAAACCTAACCCCAAATCTAAACCTAAAATCTAAACCTAACCCCAAATCTAAACCTAAAATCTAAACCTAACCCCAAATCTAAACCTAGCCCCAAATCTAAACCTAAAATCTAAACCTAACCCCAAATCTAAACCTAACCTCAAATCTAAAACTAACCAAAAATCTAAACCGAAAATCTAAACATAACCCCAAATCTAAACCTAAAATCTAAACCTAACCCCAAATCCAAACCTAACCCCAAATCTAAACCTAAAATCTAAACCTAACCCCAAATCTAAACCTAAAATCTAAACCTAACCCCAAATCTAAACCTAACCCCAAATCTAAACCTAAAATCTAAACCTAACCCCAAATCTAAACCTAACCCCAAATCTAAACCTAAAATCTAAACCTAACCCCAAATCTAAACCTAAAATCTAAACCTAACCCGAAATCTAAACCTAACCCCAAATCTAAACCTAAAATCTAAACCTAACCCCAAATCTAAACCTAAAATCTAAACCTAACCCCAAATCTAAACCTAAAATTTAAGTCTAACCCCAAATCTAAACCTAAAATCTAAACCTAACCCCAAATCTAAACCTAACCCCAAATCTAAACCTTAAATCTAAACCTAACCCCAAATCTAAACCTAAAATCTAAACCTAACCCCAAATCTAAACCTAAAATCTAAACCTAACCCAAATCTAAACCTAACCCCAAATCTAAACCTAAAATCTAAACCTAACCCCAAATCTAAACCTAAAATCTAAACCTAACCCCAAATCTAAACCTAACCCCAAATCTAAACCTAAACTCTAAACCTAACCCCAAATCTAAACCTAAAATCTAAACCTAACCCCAAATCTAAACCTAGCCCCAAATCTAAACCTAAAATCTAAACCTAACCCCAAATCTAAACCTAAAATCTAAACCTAACCTAAAATCTAAACCTAACCCCAAATCTAAACCTAAAATCTAAACCTAACCCCAAATCTAAACCTAACCCCAAATCTAAACCTTAAATCTAAACCTAACCCCAAATCTAAACCGAAAATCTAAACCTAACCCCAAATCTAAACCTAAAATCTAAACCTAACCCCAAATCTAAACCTAAGTCCAAATCTAAACCTAAAATCTAAACCTAACCCCAATCTAAACCTAACCCCAAATCTAAACCGAAAATCTAAACCTAACCCGAAATCTAAACCTAAAATCTAAACCTAACCCCAAAGCTAAACCTAAAATTTAAGCCTAACCCCTAATCTAAACCTAAAATCTAAACCTAACCCCAAATCTAAACCTAACCCCAAATCTAAAATTAACCCCAAATCTAAACCGAAAATCTAAACCTAACCCCAAATCTAAACCTAAAATCTAAACCTAACCCCAAATCTAAACCTAAAATCTAAACCTAACCTAAAATCTAAACCTAACCCCAAATCTAAACCTAAAATCTAAACTTAACCCCAAATCTAAACCTAACCCCAAATCTAAACCTAAAATCTAAACCTAACCCCAAATCTAAACCTAAAATCTAAACCAAACCCCAAATCTAAACCTAAAATTTAAGGCTAACCCCAAATCTAAACCTAAAATCTAAACCTAACCCCAAATCTAAACCTAACCCCAAATCTAAAAGTAACCCCAAATCTAAAACGAAAATCTAAACCTAACCCCAAATCTAAACCTAAAATCTAAACCTCACCCCAAATCTAAACCTAAAATCTAAACTTAACCCCAAATCTAAACCTAAAATCTAAACCTAACCCCAAATCTAAACCTAACCCCAAATCTAAACCTAACCCCAAATCTAAACCTAAAATCTAAACCTAACCCCAAATCTAAACCTAACCCCAAATCTACACCTAAAATCTAAACCTAACCCCAAATCTAAACCTAACCCCAAATCTAAACCTAAAATCTAAACATAACCCCAAATCTAAACCTAAAATCTAAACCTAACCCCAAATCTAAACCTAAAATCTAAACCTAACCTAAAATCTAAACCTAACCCCAAATCTAAACCTAAAATCTAAACCTAACCCCAAATCTAAACCTCAAATCTAAACCTAACCCCAAATCTAAACCTAAAATCTAAACCTAACCCCAAATCTAAACCTAAAATTTAAGTCTAACCCCAAATCTAAACCTAAAATCTAAACCTAACCCCAAATCTAAACCTAAACCCAAATCTAAAACTAACCCCAAATCTAAACCGAAAATCTAAACCTAACCCCAAATCTAAACCGAAAATCTAAACCTAACCCCAAATCTAAACCTAAAATCTAAACCTAACCCCAAATCTAAACCTAAAATCTAAACCTAACCCCAAATCTAAACCTAAAATCTAAACCAAACCCCAAATCTAAACTTAACCCCAAATCTAAACCTAACCTAAAATCTAAACCTAACCCCAAATCTAAACCTAAAATCTAAAGCTAACCCCAAATCTAAACCTAAAATCTAAACCTAACCCCAAATCTAAACCTAAAATCTAAACCTAACCCCAAATCTAAACTTAACCCCAAATCTAAACCTAACCTAAAATCTAAACCTAACCCCAAATCTAAACCTAAAATCTAAAGCTAACCCCAAATCTAAACCTAAAATCTAAACCTAAAATCTAAACCTAACCCCAAATCTAAACCTAAAATCTAAACCTAACCCGAAATCTAAACCTAAAATCTAAACCTAACCCCAAATCTAAACCTAAAATCTAAACCTAACCCCATATCTAAAACTAAAATCTAATCCTAACCCCAAATCTAAACCTAAAATCTAAACCTAACCCCAAATCTAAACCTAACCCCAAATCTAAACCTAAAATCTAAACCTAACCCCAAATCTAAACCTAAAATCTAAACCTAACCCCAAATCTAAACCTAAAATCCAAATCTAAACCTAAAATCTAAACCTAACCCCAAATCTAAACCTAAAATCTAAACCTAACCCCAAATCTAAACCTAACCCCAAATCTAAACCTAAAATCTAAACCTAACCCCAAATCTAAACCTAAAATCTAAACCTAACCCCAAATCTAAACCTAAAATCCAAATCTAAACCTAAAATCTAAACCTAACCCCAAATCTAAACCTAAAATCTAAACCTAACCCCAAATCTAAACCTAAAATCCAAATCTAAACCTAAAATCTAAACCTAACCCCAAATCTAAACCTAAAATCTAAACCTAACCCCAAATCTAAACCTAACCCCAAATCTAAACCTAAAATCTAAACCTAACCCCAAATCTAAACTTAACCCCAAATCTAAACCTAACCTAAAATCTAAACCTATCCCCAAATCTAAACCTAAAATCTAAACCTAACCCCAAATCTATACCTAACCCCAAATCTAAACCTAAAATCTAAACCTAACCCCAAATCTAAACCTAAAATCTAAACCTAACCCCAAATCTAACCCCAAATCTAAACCTAAAATCTAAACCTAACCCCAAATCTAAACCTAACCCCAAATCTAAACCTAAAATCTAAACCTAACCCCAAATCTAAACCTAAAATCTAAACCTAACCCCAAATCTAAACCTAACACCAAATCTAAACCTAAAATCTAAACCTAAAATCTAAACCTAACCCCAAATCTAAACCTAACCCCAAATCTAAACCTAAAATTTAAGGCTAACCCCAAATCTAAACCTAAAATCTAAACCTAACCCCAAATCTAAACCTAACCCCAAATCTAAAAGTAACCCCAAATCTAAAACGAAAATCTAAACCTAACCCCAAATCTAAACCTAAAATCTAAACATAACCCCAAATCTAAACCTAATCCCAAATCTAAAACTAACCCCAAATCTAAAACTAACCCCAAATCTTAACCGAAAATATAAACCTAACCCCAAATCTAAACCTAAAATCTAAACCTAACCCCAAATCTAAACCTAAAATTTAAACCTAACCTAAAATCTAAACCTAACCCCAAATCTAAACCTAACCCCAAATCTAAACCTAAAATCTATACTTAACCCGAAATCTAAACCTAACCCCAAATCTAAACCTAAAATCTAAACCTCACCCCAAATCTAAACCTAAAATCTAAACTTAACCCCAAATCTAAACCTAACCCCAAATCTAAACCTAAAATCTAAACCTAACCCCAAATCTAAACCTAACCCCAAATCTAAACCTAAAATCTAAACCTAACCCCAAATCTAAACCTAACCCCAAATCTAAACCTAAAATTTAAACCTAACCCCAAATCTAAACCTAAAATCTAAACCTAACCCCAAATCTAAACCTAACCCCAAATCTAAACCTAAAATCTAAACATAACCCCAAATCTAAACCTGAAATCTAAACCTAACCCCAAATCCAAACCTAACCAAAAATCTAAACCTAAAATCTAAACCTAACCCCAAATCTAAACCTAAAATCTAAACCTAACCTAAAATCTAAACCTAACCCCAAATCTAAACCTAAAATTTAAGTCTAACCCCAAATCTAAACCTAACCCCAAATCTAAACCTAAAATCTAAACCTAACCCCAAATCTAAACCTAAAATCTAAACCTAACCCCAAATCTAAACCTAAAATTTAAGTCTAACCCCAAATCTAAACCTAAAATCTAAACCTAATCCCAAATCTTAACCTAAAATCTAAACCTAACCCCAAATCTAAACCGAAAATCTAAACCTAACCCCAAATCTAAACCGAAAATCTAAACCTAACCCCAAATCTAAACCTAAAATTTAAGGCTAACCCCAAATCTAAACCTAAAATCTAAACCTAACCCCAAATCTAAACCTAAAATCTAAACCTAACCCCAAATCTAAACTTAACCCCAAATCTAAACCTAACCTAAAATCTAAACCTAACCCCAAATCTAAACCTAAAATCTAAAGCTAACCCCAAATCTAAACCTAAAATCTAAACCTAAAATCTAAACCTAACCCCAAATCTAAACCTAAAATCTAAACCTAACCCGAAATCTAAACCTAAAATCTAAACCTAACCCCAAATCTAAACCTAAAATCTAAACCTAACCCCATATCTAAAACTAAAATCTAAACCTAACCCCAAATCTAAACCTAAAATCTAAACCTAACCCCAAATCTAAACCTAAAATCTAAACCTAACCCCAAATCTAAACTTAACCCCAAATCTAAACCTAAAATCTAAACCTAACCCCAAATCTAAACCTAAAATCTAAACCTAACCCCAAATCTAAACCTAAAATCTAAACCTAACCCCAAATCTAAACTTAACCCCAAATCTAAACCTAACCTAAAATCTAAACCTATCCCCAAATCTAAACCTAAAATCTAAACCTAACCCCAAATCTATACCTAACCCCAAATCTAAACCTAAAATCTAAACCTAACCCCAAATCTAAACCTAAAATCTAAACCTAACCCCAAATCTAACCCCAAATCTAAACCTAAAATCTAAACCTAACCCCAAATCTAAACCTAACCCCAAATCTAAACCTAAAATCTAAATCTAACCCCAAATCTAAACCTAAAATCTAAACCTAACCCCAAATCTAAACCTAACCCCAAATCTAAACCTAACCCCAAATCTAAACCTAAAATCTAAACCTAACCCCAAATCTAAACCTAAAATCTAAACCTAACCCCAAATCTAAACCTAAAATTTAAGCCTAACCCCAAATCTATACCTAAAATCTAAACCTAAGCCCAAATCTAAACCTAACCCCAAATCTAAAACTAAACCCAAATCTAAACCGAAAATCTAAACCTAACCCCAAATCTAAACCTAAAATCTAAACCAAACCCCAAATCTAAACCTAAAATTTAAGGCTAACCCCAAATCTAAACCTAAAATCTAAACCTAACCCCAAATCTAAACCTAACCCCAAATCTAAAAGTAACCCCAAATCTAAAAAGAAAATCTAAACCTAACCCCAAATCTAAACCTAAAATCTAAACATAACCCCAAATCTAAACCTAACCCCAAATCTAAAACTAACCCCAAATCTAAAACTAACCCCAAATCTAAACCGAAAATCTAAACCTAACCCCAAATCTAAACCTAAAATCTAAACCTAACCCCAAATCTAAACCTAAAATCTAAACCTAACCTAAAATCTAAACCTAACCCCAAATCTAAACCTAACCCCAAATCTAAACCTAAAATCTAAACCTAACCCCAAATCTAAACCTAACCCCAAATCTAAACCTAAAATCTAAACCTAACCCCGAATCTAAACCTAAAATCTAAACCTAACCCCAAATCTAAACCTAACCCCAAATCTAAACCTAAAATCTAAACCTAACCCCAAATCTAAACCTAACCCCAAATCTAAACCTAAAATCTAAACCTAACCCCAAATCTAAACCTAACCCCAAATCTAAACCTAAAATCTAAACCTAACCCCAAATCTAAACCTAAAATCTAAACCTAACCCCAAATCTAAACCTAACCCCAAATCTAAACCTAAAATCTAAACATAACCCCAAATCTAAACCTAAAATCTAAACCTAACCCCAAATCCAAACCTAACCCCAAATCTAAACCTAAAATCTAAACCTAACCCCAAATCTAAACCTAAAATCTAAACCTAACCTAAAATCTAAACCTAACCCCAAATCTAAACCTAAAATTTAAGTCTAACCCCAAATCTAAACCTAACCCCAAATCTAAACCTAAAATCTAAACCTAACCCCAAATCTAAACCTAAAATCTAAACCTAACCCCAAATCTAAACCTAAAATTTAAGTCTAACCCCAAATCTAAACCTAAAATCTAAACCTAACCCCAAATCTAAACCTAACCCCAAATCTAAACCTAAAATCTAAAACTACCCCCAAATCTAAACCTAAAATCTAAACCTAACCCCAAATCTAAACCTAACCCTAAATCTAAACCTAAAATCTAAACCTAACCCCCAATCTAAACCTAAAATCTAAACCTAACCCCAAATCTAAACCTAAAATCTAAACCTAACCCCAAATCTAAACCTAAAATCTAACCTAACCCCAAATCTAAAAATAACCCCAAATCTAAACCTAAAATCTAAACCTAAAATCTAACCTAACCCCAAATCTAAAAATAACCCCAAATCTAAACCTAAAATCTAAACCTAACCCCAAATCTAAACCTAAAATCTAAACCTAACCCCAAATCTAAACTGAAAATCTAAACCTAACCCCAAATCTAAACTTAAAATCTAAACCTAACCCCAAATCTAAACCTAAAATCTAAACCTAACATCTATACGTAACCCCAAATCTAAACCTAAAATCTAAACCTAACCCCAAATCTAAACTTAACCCATAATCTAAACCTAACCTAAAATCTAAACCTAACCCCAAATCTAAACCTAAAATCTAAAGCTAACCCCAAATCTAAACCTAAAATCTAAACCTAACCCCAAATCTAAACCTAAAATCTAAACCTAAAATCTAAACCTAACCTAAAATCTAAACCTAACCCCAAATCTAAACCTAAAATCTAAACCTAACCCCAAATCTAAACCTAACCCCAAATCTAAACCTAAAATCTAAACCTAACCCGAAATCTAAACCTAAAATCTAAACCTAACCCCAAATCTAAACCTAAAATCTAAACCTAACCCCATATCTAAAACTAAAATCTAATCCTAACCCCAAATCTAAACCTAAAATCTAAACCTAACCCCAAATCTAAACCTAACCCCAAATCTAAACCTAAAATCTAAACCTAACCCCAAATCTAAACCTAAAATCTAAACCTAACCCCAAATCTAAACCTAAAATCCAAATCTAAACCTAAAATCTAAACCTAACCCCAAATCTAAACCTAAAATCTAAACCTAACCCCAAATCTAAACCTAACCCCAAATCTAAACCTAAAATCTAAACCTAACCCCAAATCTAAACCTAAAATCTAAACCTAACCCCAAATCTAAACCTAAAATCCAAATCTAAACCTAAAATCTAAACCTAACCCCAAATCTAAACCTAAAATCTAAACCTAACCCCAAATCTAAACCTAAAATCCAAATCTAAACCTAAAATCTAAACCTAACCCCAAATCTAAACCTAAAATCTAAACCTAACCCCAAATCTAAACCTAACCCCAAATCTAAACCTAAAATCTAAACCTAACCCCAAATCTAAACTTAACCCCAAATCTAAACCTAACCTAAAATCTAAACCTATCCCCAAATCTAAACCTAAAATCTAAACCTAACCCCAAATCTATACCTAACCCCAAATCTAAACCTAAAATCTAAACCTAACCCCAAATCTAAACCTAAAATCTAAACCTAACCCCAAATCTAACCCCAAATCTAAACCTAAAATCTAAACCTAACCCCAAATCTAAACCTAACCCCAAATCTAAACCTAAAATCTAAACCTAACCCCAAATCTAAACCTAAAATCTAAACCTAACCCCAAATCTAAACCTAACACCAAATCTAAACCTAAAATCTAAACCTAAAATCTAAACCTAACCCCAAATCTAAACCTAACCCCAAATCTAAACCTAAAATTTAAGGCTAACCCCAAATCTAAACCTAAAATCTAAACCTAACCCCAAATCTAAACCTAACCCCAAATCGAAAAGTAACCCCAAATCTAAAACGAAAATCTAAACCTAACCCCAAATCTAAACCTAAAATCTAAACATAACCCCAAATCTAAACCTAATCCCAAATCTAAAACTAACCCCAAATCTAAAACTAACCCCAAATCTTAACCGAAAATATAAACCTAACACCAAATCTAAACCTAAAATCTAAACCTAACCCCAAATCTAAACCTAAAATCTAAACCTAACCTAAAATCTAAACCTAACCCCAAATCTAAACCTAACCCCAAATCTAAACCTAAAATCTATACTTAACCCGAAATCTAAACCTAACCCCAAATCTAAACCTAAAATCTAAACCTCACCCCAAATCTAAACCTAAAATCTAAACTTAACCCCAAATCTAAACCTAACCCCAAATCTAAACCTAAAATCTAAACCTAACCCCAAATCTAAACCTAACCCCAAATCTAAACCTAAAATCTAAACCTAACCCCAAATCTAAACCTAACCCCAAATCTAAACCTAAAATTTAAACCTAACCCCAAATCTAAACCTAAAATCTAAACCTAACCCCAAATCTAAACCTAACCCCAAATCTAAACCTAAAATCTAAACATAACCCCAAATCTAAACCTGAAATCTAAACCTAACCCCAAATCCAAACCTAACCAAAAATCTAAACCTAAAATCTAAACCTAACCCCAAATCTAAACCTAAAATCTAAACCTAACCTAAAATCTAAACCTAACCCCAAATCTAAACCTAAAATTTAAGTCTAACCCCAAATCTAAACCTAACCCCAAATCTAAACCTAAAATCTAAACCTAACCCCAAATCTAAACCTAAAATCTAAACCTAACCCCAAATCAAAACCTAAAATTTAAGTCTAACCCCAAATCTAAACCTAAAATCTATACCTAACCCCAAATCTAAACCTAAACCCAAATCTAAAACTAACCCCAAATCTAAACCGAAAATCTAAACCTAACCCCAAATCTAAACCGAAAATCTAAACCTAACCCCAAATCTAAACCTAAAATCTAAACCTAACCCCAAATCTAAACCTAAAATCTAAACCTAACCCCAAATCTAAACTTAACCCCAAATCTAAACCTAACCTAAAATCTAAACCTAACCCCAAATCTAAACCTAAAATCTAAAGCTAACCCCAAATCTAAACCTAAAATCTAAACCTAAAATCTAAACCTAACCCCAAATCTAAACCTAAAATCTAAACCTAACCCGAAATCTAAACCTAAAATCTAAACCTAACCCCAAATCTAAACCTAAAATCTAAACCTAACCCCATATCTAAAACTAAAATCTAAACCTAACCCCAAATCTAAACCTAAAATCTAAACCTAACCCCAAATCTAAACCTAACCCCAAATCTAAACCTAAAATCTAAACCTAACCCCAAATCTAAACCTAAAATCTAAACCTAACCCCAAATCTAAACCTAAAATCCAAATCTAAACCTAAAATCTAAACCTAACCCCAAATCTAAACCTAAAATCTAAACCTAACCCCAAATCTAAACCTAAAATCCAAATCTAAACCTAAAATCTAAACCTAACCCCAAATCTAAACCTAAAATCTAAACCTAACCCCAAATCTAAACCTAACCCCAAATCTAAACCTAAAATCTAAACCTAACCCCAAATCTAAACCTAAAATCTAAACCTAACCCCAAATCTAAACCTAAAATCTAAACCTAACCCCAAATCTAAACTTAACCCCAAATCTAAACCTAAAATCTAAACCTAACCCCAAATCTAAACCTAAAATCTAAACCTAACCCCAAATCTAAACCTAAAATCTAAACCTAACCCCAAATCTAAACCTAAAATCTAAACCTAACCCCAAATCTAAACTTAACCCCAAATCTAAACCTAACCTAAAATCTAAACCTATCCCCAAATCTAAACCTAAAATCTAAACCTAACCCCAAATCTATACCTAACCCCAAATCTAAACCTAAAATCTAAACCTAACCCCAAATCTAAACCTAAAATCTAAACCTAACCCCAAATCTAACCCCAAATCTAAACCTAAAATCTAAACCTAAGCCCAAATCTAAACCTAACCCCAAATCTAAACCTAAAATCTAAATCTAACCCCAAATCTAAACCTAAAATCTAAACCTAACCCCAAATCTAAACCTAACCCCAAATCTAAACCTAAAATCTAAACCTAAAATCTAAACCTAACCCCAAATCTAAACCTAACCCCAAATCTAAACCTAAAATCTAAACCTAACCCCAAATCTAAACCTAAAATCTAAACCTAACCCCAAATCTAAACCTAAAATTTAAGCCTAACCCCAAATCTATACCTAAAATCTAAACCTAAGCCCAAATCTAAACCTAACCCCAAATCTAAAACTAAACCCAAATCTAAACCGAAAATCTAAACCTAACCCCAAATCTAAACCTAAAATCTAAACCAAACCCCAAATCTAAACCTAAAATTTAAGGCTAACCCCAAATCTAAACCTAAAATCTAAACCTAACCCCAAATCTAAACCTAACCCCAAATCTAAAAGTAACCCCAAATCTAAAAAGAAAATCTAAACCTAACCCCAAATCTAAACCTAAAATCTAAACATAACCCCAAATCTAAACCTAACCCCAAATCTAAAACTAACCCCAAATCTAAAACTAACCCCAAATCTAAACCTAACCCCAAATCTAAACCTAACCCCAAATCTAAACCTAAAATCTAAACCTAACCCCAAATCTAAACCTAAAATCTAAACCTAACCTAAAATCTAAACCTAACCCCAAATCTAAACCTAACCCCAAATCTAAACCTAAAATCTAAACCTAACCCCAAATCTAAACCTAACCCCAAATCTAAACCTAAAATCTAAACCTAACCCCAAATCTAAACCTAACCCCAAATCTAAACCTAAAATCTAAACCTAACCCCAAATCTAAACCTAACCCCAAATCTAAACCTAAAATCTAAACCTAACCCCAAATCTAAACCTAACCCCAAATCTAAACCTAAAATCTAAACCTAACCCCAAATCTAAACCTAAAATCTAAACCTAACCCCAAATCTAAACCTAACCCCAAATCTAAACCTAAAATCTAAACATAACCCCAAATCTAAACCTAAAATCTAAACCTAACCCCAAATCCAAACCTAACCCCAAATCTAAACCTAAAATCTAAACCTAACCACAAATCTAAACCTAAAATCTAAACCTAACCTAAAATCTAAACCTAACCCCAAATCTAAACCTAAAATTTAAGTCTAACCCCAAATCTAAACCTAACCCCAAATCTAAACCTAAAATCTAAACCTAACCCCAAATCTAAACCTAAAATCTAAACCTAACCCCAAATCTAAACCTAAAATTTAAGTCTAACCCCAAATCTAAACCTAAAATCTAAACCTAACCCCAAATCTAAACCTAACCCCAAATCTAAACCTAAAATCTAAACCTACCCCCAAATCTAAACCTAAAATCTAAACCTAACCCCAAATCTAAACCTAACCCTAAATCTAAACCTAAAATCTAAACCTAACCCCCAATCTAAACCTAAAATCTAAACCTAACCCCAAATCTAAACCTAAAATCTAAACCTAACCCCAAATCTAAACCTAAAATCTAACCTAACCCCAAATCTAAAAATAACCCCAAATCTAAACCTAAAATCTAAACCTAAAATCTAACCTAACCCCAAATCTAAAAATAACCCCAAATCTAAACCTAAAATCTAAACCTAACCCCAAATCTAAACCTAAAATCTAAACCTAACCCCAAATCTAAACCGAAAATCTAAACCTAACCCCAAATCTAAACTTAAAATCTAAACCTAACCCCAAATCTAAACCTAAAATCTAAACCTAACATCTATACGTAACCCCAAATCTAAACCTAAAATCTAAACCTAACCCCAAATCTAAACTTAACCCATAATCTAAACCTAACCTAAAATCTAAACCTAACCCCAAATCTAAACCTAAAATCTAAACATAACCCCAAATCTAAACTTAACCCATAATCTAAACCTAACCTAAAATCTAAACCTAACCCCAAATCTAAACCTAAAATCTAAAGCTAACCCCAAATCTAAACCTAAAATCTAAACCTAACCCCAAATCTAAACCTAAAATCTAAACCTAAAATCTAAACCTAACCTAAAATCTAAACCTAACCCCAAATCTAAACCTAAAATCTAAACCTAACCCCAAATCTAAACCTAACCCCAAATCTAAACCTAAAATCTAAACCTAACCCCCAATCTAAACCTAACCCCAAATCTAAACCTAAAATCTAAACCTAACCCCAAATCTAAACCTAAAATCTAAACCTAAAATCTCAACCTAACCTAAAATCTAAACCTAACCCCAAATCTAAACCTAAAATCTAAACCTAACCCCAAATCTAAACCTAAACCCAAATCTAAACCTAAAATCTAAACCTAACCCTAAATCTAACCCTAAATCTAAACCTAACCCCAAATCTAAACCTAAAATCTAAACCTAACCCCAAATCTGACCCTAAAATCTAAATCTAAAATCTAAACCTAACCCCAAATCTAAACCTAAAATCTAAACCTAACCCCAAGTCTAAACCTAACCCCAAATCTAAACCTAAAATCTAAACCTAACCCCAAATCTAAACCTAAAATCTAAACCTAACCCCAAATCTGAACCTAAAATCTAAACCTAAAATCTAAACCTAACCTAAAAACTAAACCTAACCCCAAATCTAAACCTAAAATGTAAACCTAACCCCCAATCTAATCCGAAAATCTAAACCTAACCCCAAATCTAAACCTAAAATCTAAACCTAACCCCAAATCTAAACCTAAAATCTAAACCTAAAATCTAAACCTAACCTAAAATCTAAACCTAACCCCAAATCTAAACCTAAGATCTGAACCTAACCCCAAATCTAAACCTAAGATCTGAACCTAACCCCAAATCTAAACCTAACCCCAAATCTAAACCTAAAATCTAAACCTAACCCCAAATCTAAACCTAACCCTAAATCTAAACCTAAAATCTAAACCTAACCCCCAATCTAAACCTAAAATCTAAACCTAACCCCAAATCTAAACCTAAAATCTAAACCTAACCCCAAATCTAAACCTAAAATCTAACCTAACCCCAAATCTAAAAATAACCCCAAATCTAAACCTAAAATCTAAACCTAAAATCTAACCTAACCCCAAATCTAAAAATAACCCCAAATCTAAACCTAAAATCTAAACCTAACCCCAAATCTAAACCTAAAATCTAAACCTAACCCCAAATCTAAACCGAAAATCTAAACCTAACCCCAAATCTAAACTTAAAATCTAAACCTAACCCCAAATCTAAACCTAAAATCTAAACCTAACATCTATACGTAACCCCAAATCTAAACCTAAAATCTAAACCTAACCCCAAATCTAAACTTAACCCATAATCTAAACCTAACCTAAAATCTAAACCTAACCCCAAATCTAAACCTAAAATCTAAACATAACCCCAAATCTAAACTTAACCCATAATCTAAACCTAACCTAAAATCTAAACCTAACCCCAAATCTAAACCTAAAATCTAAAGCTAACCCCAAATCTAAACCTAAAATCTAAAACTAACCCCAAATCTAAACCTAAAATCTAAACCTAAAATCTAAACCTAACCTAAAATCTAAACCTAACCCCAAATCTAAACCTAAAATCTAAACCTAACCCCAAATCTAAACCTAAAATCTAAACCTAACCCCCAATCTAAACCTAACCCCAAATCTAAACCTAAAATCTAAACCTAACCCCAAATCTGAACCTAAAATCTAAACCTAAAATCTAAACCTAACCTAAAAACTAAACCTAACCCCAAATCTAAACCTAAAATGTAAACCTAACCCCCAATCTAATCCGAAAATCTAAACCTAACCCCAAATCTAAACCTAAAACCTAAACCTAACCCCAAATCTAAACCTAAAATCTAAACCTAAAATCTAAACCTAACCTAAAATCTAAACCTAATCCCAAATCTAAACCTAAGATCTGAACCTAACCCCAAATCTAAACCTAACCCCAAATCTAAACCTAAAATCTAAACCTAACCCCAAATCTAAACCTAAAATCTAAACCTAACCCCAAATCTAAACCTAACCCCAAATCTAAACCTAAAATCTAAACCTAACCCCAAATCTAAACCTAAAATTGAAGCCTAACCCCAAATCTAAACCTAAAATCTAAACCTAACCCCAAATCTAAACCTAAAATTGAAGCCTAACCGCAAATCTAAACCTAAAATCTAAACCTAACCCCAAATCTAAACCTAAAATCTAAACCTAACCCCAAATCTAAACCTAACCCCAAATCTAAACCTAAAATCTAAACCTAACCCCAAATCTAAACCTAACCCCAAATATAAACCGAAAATCTAAACCTAACCCCAAATCTAAACCTAAAATTTAAGTCTAACCCCAAATCTAAACCTAACCCCAAATCTAAACCTAAAATCTAAACATAACCCCAAATCTAAACCTAAAATCTAAACCTAACCCCAAATCCAAACCTAACCCCAAATCTAAACCTAAAATCTAAACCTAACCCCAAATCTAAACCTAAAATCTAAACCTAACCTAAAATCTAAACCTAACCCCAAATCTAAACCTAAAATTTAAGTCTAACCCCAAATCTAAACCTAACCCCAAATCTAAACCTAAAATCTAAACCTAACCCCAAATCTAAACCTAAAATCTAAACCTAACCCCAAATCTAAACCTAAAATTTAAGTCTAACCCCAAATCTAAACCTAAAATCTAAACCTAACCCCAAATCTAAACCTAAAATCTAAACCTAACCCCAAATCTAAACCTAACCCCAAATCTAAACCTAAAATCTAAACCTAACCCCCAATCTAAACCTAAAATCTAAACCTAACCCCAAATCTAAACCTAAAATCTAAACCTAACCCCAAATCTAAACCTAAAATCTAACCTAACCCCAAATCTAAAAATAACCCCAAATCTAAACCTAAAATCTAAACCTAAAATCTAACCTAACCCCAAATCTAAAAATAACCCCAAATCTAAACCTAAAATCTAAACCTAACCCCAAATCTAAACCTAAAATCTAAACCTAACCCCAAATCTAAACCGAAAATCTAAACCTAACCCCAAATCTAAACTTAAAATCTAAACCTAACCCCAAATCTAAACCTAAAATCTAAACCTAACATCTATACGTAACCCCAAATCTAAACCTAAAATCTAAACCTAACCCCAAATCTAAACTTAACCCATAATCTAAACCTAACCTAAAATCTAAACCTAACCCCAAATCTAAACCTAAAATCTAAACATAACCCCAAATCTAAACTTAACCCATAATCTAAACCTAACCTAAAATCTAAACCTAACCCCAAATCTAAACCTAAAATCTAAAGCTAACCCCAAATCTAAACCTAAAATCTAAAACTAACCCCAAATCTAAACCTAAAATCTAAACCTAAAATCTAAACCTAACCTAAAATCTAAACCTAACCCCAAATCTAAACCTAAAATCTAAACCTAACCCCAAATCTAAACCTAACCCCAAATCTAAACCTAAAATCTAAACCTAACCCCCAATCTAAACCTAACCCCAAATCTAAACCTAAAATCTAAACGTAACCCCAAATCTGAACCTAAAATCTAAACCTAAAATCTAAACCTAACCTAAAAACTAAACCTAACCCCAAATCTAAACCTAAAATGTAAACCTAACCCCCAATCTAATCCGAAAATCTAAACCTAACCCCAAATCTAAACCTAAAATCTAAACCTAACCCCAAATCTAAACCTAAAATCTAAACCTAAAATCTAAACCTAACCTAAAATCTAAACCTAACCCCAAATCTAAACCTAAGATCTGAACCTAACCCCAAATCTAAACCTAACCCCAAATCTAAACCTAAAATCTAAACCTAACCCCAAATCTAAACCTAAAATCTAAACCTAACCCCAAATCTAAACCTAAAATCTAAACCTAACCCCAAATCTAAACCTAAAATCTAAACCTAACCCCAAATCTAAACCTAAAATTGAAGCCTAACCCCAAATCTAAACCTAAAATCTAAACCTAACCCCAAATCTAAACCTAACCCCAAATCTAAACCTAAAATCTATACCTAACCCGAAATCTAAACCTAACCCCAAATCTAAACCTAACCCCAAATCTAAACCTAACCCCAAATCTAAACCTAAAATCTAAACTTAAACCCAAATCTAAACCTAACCCCAAATCTAAACCTAAAATCTAAACCTAAACCCAAATCTAAACCTAACCCCAAATCTAAACCTAAAATCTAAACCTAACCCCAAATCTAAACCTAAAATCTAAACCTAACCCCAAATCTAAACCTAACCCCCAATCTAAACCTAAAATCTAAACCTAACCCCAAATCTAAACCTAAAATCTAAACCTAACCCCAAATCTAAAACTAAAATCTAAACCTAACCTAGAATCTAAACCTAACCCCAAATCTAAACCTAAAATCTAAACCTAACCCGAAATCTAAACCTAACCCCAAATCTAAACCTAAAATCTAAACCTAACCCCAAATCTAAACCTAAAATCTAAACCTAACCCCAAATCTAAACCTAAAATTTAAGTCTAACCCCAAATCTAAACCTAAAATCTAAACCTAACCCCAAATCTAAACCTAACCCCAAATCTAAACCTAAAATCTAAACCTAACCCCAAATCTAAACCTAAAATCTAAACCTAACCCCAAGTCTAAACCTAACCCCAAATCTAAACCTAAAATCTAAACCTAACCCCAAATCTAAACCTAAAATCTAAACCTAACCCCAAATCTAAACCTAACCCCAAATCTAAACCTAACTCCAAATCTAACCCTAAATCTAAACCTAACCCCAAATCTAAACCTAAAATCTAAACCTAACCCCAAATCTAAACCTAAAATTTAAGACTAACCCCAAATCTACACCTAAAATCTAAACCTAACCCCAAATCTAAACCTAACCCTAAATCTAAAACTAACCCCAAATCTAAACCGAAAATCTAAACCTAATCCCAAATCTTAACCTAAAATCTAAACCTAACCCCAAATCTAAACTTAAAATCTAAACCTAACCCCAAATCTAACCCCAAATCTAAACCTAACCCCAAATCTAAACCTAACCCCAAATCTAAATCTAACCCCAAATCTAAACCTAAAATCTAAACCTAACCCCAAATCTAAACCTAAAATTTAAGCCTAACCCCAAATCTAAACCTAAAATCTAAACCTAACCCCAAATCTAAACCTAACCCCAAATCTAAAACTAACCCCAAATCTAAACTGAAAATCTAAACCTAACCCCAAATCTAAACCTAAAATCTAAACCTAACCCCAAATCTAAACCTAAAATTTAAGACTAACCCCAAATCTACACCCAAAATCTAAACCTAACCCCAAATCTAAACCTAACCCCAAATCTAAACCTAAAATCTAAACCTAACCCCAAATCTAAACCTAACCCCAAATCTAAACCGAAAATCTAAACCTAAGCCCAAATCTAAACCTAAAATCTAAACCTAACCCCAAATCTAAACCTAACCCCAAATCTAAACCTAAAATCTAAACATAACCCCAAATCTAAACCTAAAATCTAAACCTAACCCCAAATCCAAACCTAACCCCAAATCTAAACCTAAAATCTAAACCTAACCCCAAATCTAAACCTAAAATTTAAGTCTAACCCCAAATCTAAACCTAAAATCTAAACCTAACCCCAAATCTAAACCTAACCCCAAATCTAAACCTAAAATCTAAACCTAACCCCAAATCTAAACCTAAAATCTAAACCTAACCCCAAATCTAAACCTAACCCTAAATCTAAACCTAAAATCTAAACCTAACCCCCAATCTAAACCTAAAATCTAAACCTAACCCCAAATCTAAACCTAAAATCTAAACCTAACCCCAAATCTAAACCTAAAATCTAACCTAACCCCAAATCTAAAAATAACCCCAAATCTAAACCTAAAATCTAAACCTAAAATCTAACCTAACCCCAAATCTAAACCTAACCCCAAATCTAAACCTAAAATCTAAACCTAACCCCAAATCTAAACCTAAAATCTAAACCTAACCCCAAATCTAAACCGAAAATCTAAACCTAACCCCAAATCTAAACTTAAAATCTAAACCTAACCCCAAATCTAAACCTAAAATCTAAACCTAACATCTATACGTAACCCCAAATCTAAACCTAAAATCTAAACCTAACCCCAAATCTAAACCGAAAATCTAAACCTAACCCCAAATTTAAACCTAAAATCTAAACCTAACCCCAAATCTAAACCTAAAATCTAAACATAACCCCAAATCTAAACTTAACCCATAATCTAAACCTAACCTAAAATCTAAACCTAACCCCAAATCTAAACCTAAAATCTAAAGCTAACCCCAAATCTAAACCTTAAATCTAAACCTAACCCCAAATCTAAACCTAAAATCTAAACCTAAAATCTAAACCTAACCTAAAATCTAAACCTAACCCCAAATCTAAACCTAAAATCTAAACCTAACCCCAAATCTAAACCTAACCCCAAATCTAAACCTAAAATCTAAACCTAACCCCAAATCTAAACCTAAACCCAAATCTAAACCTAAAATCTAAACCTAACCCCAAATCTAAACCTAAAATCTAAACCTAAAATCTCAACCTAACCTAAAATCTAAACCTAACCCCAAATCTAAACCTAAAATCTAAACCTAACCCCAAATCTAAACCTAAACCCAAATCTAAACCTAAAGTCTAAACCTAACCCCAAATCTAACCCTAAATCTAAACCTAACCCCAAATCTAAACCTAAAATCTAAACCTAACCCCAAATCTGACCCTAAAATCTAAATCTAAAATCTAAACCTAACCTAAAATCTAAACCTAACCCCAAATCTAAACCTAAAATCTAAACCTAACCCCAAATCTAAACCTAACCCCAAATCTAAACCTAAAATCTAAACCTAACCCCAAATCTAAACCTAAAATCTAAACCTAACCCCAAATCTGAACCTAAAATCTAAACCTAAAATCTAAACCTAACCTAAAAACTAAACCTAACCCCAAATCTAAACCTAAAATGTAAACCTAACCCCCAATCTAATCCGAAAATCTAAACCTAACCCCAAATCTAAACCTAAAATCTAAACCTAACCCCAAATCTAAACCTAAAATCTAAACCTAAAATCTAAACCTAACCTAAAATCTAAACCTAACCCCAAATCTAAACCTAAGATCTGAACCTAACCCCAAATCTAAACCTAACCCCAAATCTAAACCTAACCCCAAATCTAAACCTAAAATCTAAACCTAACCCCAAATCTAAACCTAAAATTGAAGCCTAACCCCAAATCTAAACCTAAAATCTAAACCTAACCCCAAATCTAAACCTAACCCCAAATCTAAAACTAACCCCAAATCTAAACCGAAAATCTAAACCTAACCCCAAATCTAAACCTAAAATCTAAACCTAACCCCAAATCTAAACCTAAAATCTATACCTAACCCGAAATCTAAACCTAACCCCAAATCTAAACCTAACCCCAAATCTAAACCTAACCCCAAATCTAAACCTAAAATCTAAACTTAAACCCAAATCTAAACCTAACCCCAAATCTAAACCTAAAATCTAAACCTAAACCCAAATCTAAACCTAACCCCAAATCTAAACCTAAAATCTAAACCTAACCCCAAATCTAAACCTAAAATCTAAACCTAACCCCAAATCTAAACCTAACCCCAAATCTAAACCTAAAATCTAAACCTAAGCCCAAATCTAAACCTAAAATCTAAACCTAACCCCAAATCTAAAACTAAAATCTAAACCTAACCTAGAATCTAAACCTAACCCCAAATCTAAACCTAAAATCTAAACCTAACCCGAAATCTAAACCTAACCCCAAATCTAAACCTAAAATCTAAACCTAACCCCAAATCTAAACCTAAAATCTAAACCTAAACCCAAATCTAAACCTAAAATTTAAGTCTAACCCCAAATCTAAACCTAAAATCTAAACCTAACCCCAAATCTAAACCTAACCCCAAATCTAAACCTAAAATCTAAACCTAACCCCAAATCTAAACCTAAAATCTAAACCTAACCCCAAGTCTAAACCTAACCCCAAATCTAAACCTAAAATCTAAACCTAACCCCAAATCTAAACCTAAAATCTAAACCTAACCCCAAATCTAAACCTAACCCCAAATCTAAACCTAACTCCAAATCTAACCCTAAATCTAAACCTAACCCCAAATCTAAACCTAAAATCTAAACCTAACCCCAAATCTAAACCTAAAATTTAAGACTAACCCCAAATCTACACCTAAAATCTAAACCTAACCCCAAATCTAAACCTAACCCCAAATCTAAAACTAACCCCAAATCTAAACCGAAAATCTAAACCTAACCCCAAATCTTAACCTAAAATCTAAACCTAACCCCAAATCTAAAACTAAAATCTAAACCTAACCCCAAATCTAACCCCAAATCTAAACCTAACCCCAAATCTAAACCTAACCCCAAATCTAAATCTAACCCCAAATCTAAACCTAAAATCTAAACCTAACCCCAAATCTAAACCTAAAATTTAAGCCTAACCCCAAATCTAAACCTAAAATCTAAACTTAACCCCAAATCTAAACCTAACCCCAAATCTAAAACTAACCCCAAATCTAAACCGAAAATCTAAACCTAACCCCAAATCTAAACCTAAAATCTAAACCTAACCCCAAATCTAAACCTAAAATTTAAGCCTAACCCCAAATCTACACCTAAAATCTAAACCTAACCCCAAATCTAAACCTAACCCCAAATCTAAACCGAAAATCTAAACCTAACCCCAAATCTAAACCTAAAATCTAAACCTAACCCCAAATCTAAACCTAAAATCTAAACCTAACCCCAAATCTAAACCTAAAATCTAAACCTAACCCCAAATCTAAACCTAACTCCAAATCTAACCCTAAATCTAAACCTAACCCCAAATCTAAACCTAAAATCTAAACCTAACCCCAAATCTGAACCTAAAATCTAAACCTAAAATCTAAACCTAACCTAAAAACTAAACCTAACCCCAAATCTAAACCTAAAATCTAAACCTAACCCCCAATCTAAACTGAAAATCTAAACCTAACCCCAAATCTAAACCTAAAATCTAAACCTAACCCCAAATCTAAACCTAAAATCTAAACCTAACCCCAAATCTAAACCTAACCCCAAATCTAAACCTAAAATCTAAACCTAACCCCAAATCTAAACCTAAAATCTAAACCTAACCCCAAATCTGAACCTAAAATCTAAACCTAAAATCTAAACCTAACCTAAAAACTAAACCTAACCCCAAATCTAAACCTAAAATCTAAACCTAACCCCCAATCTAAACCGAAAATCTAAACCTAACCCCAAATCTAAACCTAAAATCTAAACATAACCCCAAATCTAAACCTAAAATCTAAACCTAAAATCTAAACCTAACCTAAAATCTAAACCTAACCCCAAATCTAAACCTAAAATTTAAACCTAACCACAAATCTAAACCTAACCCCAAATCTAAACCTAAAATCTAAACCTAACCCCAAATCTAAACCTAAAATCTAAACCTAACCCCAAATCTAAACCTAAAATCTAAACCTAACCCCAAATCTAAACCTAACCCCATATCTAAAACTAACCCCAAATCTAAACCGAAAATCTAAACCTAACCCCAAATCTAAACCTAAAATCTAAACCTAACCCCAAATTTAAACCTAAAATCTATACCTAACCCCAAATCTAAACCTAACCCCAAATCTATACCTAAAATCTAAACCTAACCCCAAATCTAAACCTAAAATATAAACTTAACCCCAAATCTAAACCTAACCCCAAATCTAAACCTAAAATCTAAACCTAACCCCAAATCTAAACCTAACCCCAAATCTAAACCTAAAATCTAAACCTAACCCCAAATCTAAACCTAACCCCAAATCTAAACCTAAACTCTAAACCTAACCCGAAATCTATACCTAACCCCAAATCTAAACCTAAAATCTAAACCTAACCCCAAATCTAAACCTAAAATCTAAACCTAACCCCAAATCTAAACCTTAAATCTAAACCTAACCCCAAATCTAAACCTAAAATCTAAACCTAAGCCCAAATCTAAACCTAACCCCAAATCTAAACCTAAAATCTAAACCTAACCCCAAATCTAAACCTAACCCCAAATCTAAACCTAAAATCTAAACCTAACCCCAAATCTAAACCTTAACTCTAAACCTAACCCGAAATCTGTACCTAACCCCAAATCTAAACCGAAAATCAAAACCTAACCCCAAATCTAAACCTAAAATCTAAACCTAACCCCAAATCTAAACCTTAAATCTAAACCTAACCCCAAATCTAAACCTAAAATCTAAACCTAACCCCAAATCTAAACCTAACCCCAAATCTAAACCTTAAATCTAAACCTAACCCCAAATCTAAACCTAAAATCTAAACCTAACCCCAAATCTAAACCTAACCCCAAATCTAAACCTAACATCTAAACCTAACCCCAAATCTAAACCTAACCCCAAATCTAAACCTAAAATCTAAACCTAACCCCAAATCTAAACCTAAAATCTAAACCTAACCCCAAATCTAAACCTAACCCCAAATCTAAACCTAAAATCTAAACCTAACCCCAAATCTAAACCTAAAATTTAAAGCTAACCCCAAATCTAAACCTAAAATCTAAACCTAACCCCAAATCTAAACCTAACCCCAAATCTAAAACTAACCCCAAATCTAAACCGAAAATCTAAACCTAACCCCAAATCTAAACCTAAAATCTAAACCTAACCCCAAATCTAAACCTAAAATTTAAGACTAACCCCAAATCTACACCTAAAATCTAAACCTAACCCCAAATCTAAACCTAACCCCAAATCTAAAACTAACCCCAAATCTAAACCGAAAATCTAAACCTAACCCCAAATCTAAACCTAAAATCTAAACCTAACCCCAAATCTAAACCTAAAATCTAAACCTAACCCCAAATCTAAACCTAAAATCTAAACCTAACCCCAAATCTAAACCTAAAATCTAAACCTAACCCCAAATCTAAACTTAACCCCAAATCTAAACCTAACCTAAAATCTAAACCTAACCCCAAATCTAAACCTAAAATCTAAAGCTAACCCCAAATCTAAATCTAAAATCTAAACCTAAAATCTAAACCTAACCCCAAATCTAAACCTAAGATCTAAACCTAACCCCAAATCTAAACCTAAAATCTAAACCTAAAATCTAAACCTAACCTAAAATCTAAACCTAACCCCAAATCTAAACCTAAAATCTAAACCTAACCCCAAATCTAAACCTAACCCCAAATCTAAACCTAAAATCTAAACCTAACCCCAAATCTAAACCTAAAATTTAAGACTAACCCCAAATCTACACCTAAAATCTAAACCTAACCCCAAATCTAAACCTAACCCCAAATCTAAAACTAACCCCAAATCTAAACCGAAAATCTAAACCTAACCCCAAATCTTAACCTAAAATCTAAACCTAACCCCAAATCTAAAACTAAAATCTAAAGCTAACCCCAAATCTAACCCCAAATCTAAACCTAACCCCAAATCTAAACCTAACCCCAAATCTAAATCTAACCCCAAATCTAAACCTAAAATCTAAACCTAACCCCAAATCTAAACCTAAAATTTAAGCCTAACCCCAAATCTAAACCTAAAATCTAAACTTAACCCCAAATCTAAACCTAACCCCAAATCTAAAACTAACCCCAAATCTAAACCGAAAATCTAAACCTAACCCCAAATCTAAACCTAAAATCTAAACCTAACCCCAAATCTAAACCTAAAATTTAAGCCTAACCCCAAATCTACACCTAAAATCTAAACCTAACCCCAAATCTAAACCTAACCCCAAATCTAAACCGAAAATCTAAACCTAACCCCAAATCTAAACCTAAAATCTAAACCTAACCCCAAATCTAAACCTAAAATCTAAACCTAACCCCAAATCTAAACCTAAAATCTAAACCTAACCCCAAATCTAAACCTAACTCCAAATCTAACCCTAAATCTAAACCTAACCCCAAATCTAAACCTAAAATCTAAACCTAACCCCAAATCTGAACCTAAAATCTAAACCTAAAATCTAAACCTAACCTAAAAACTAAACCTAACCCCAAATCTAAACCTAAAATCTAAACCTAACCCCCAATCTAAACTGAAAATCTAAACCTAACCCCAAATCTAAACCTAAAATCTAAACCTAACCCCAAATCTAAACCTAAAATCTAAACCTAACCCCAAATCTAAACCTAACCCCAAATCTAAACCTAAAATCTAAACCTAACCCCAAATCTAAACCTAAAATCTAAACCTAACCCCAAATCTGAACCTAAAATCTAAACCTAAAATCTAAACCTAACCTAAAAACTAAACCTAACCCCAAATCTAAACCTAAAATCTAAACCTAACCCCCAATCTAAACCGAAAATCTAAACCTAACCCCAAATCTAAACCTAAAATCTAAACATAACCCCAAATCTAAACCTAAAATCTAAACCTAAAATCTAAACCTAACCTAAAATCTAAACCTAACCCCAAATCTAAACCTAAAATCTAAACCTAACCACAAATCTAAACCTAACCCCAAATCTAAACCTAAAATCTAAACCTAACCCCAAATCTAAACCTAAAATCTAAACCTAACCCCAAATCTAAACCTAAAATCTAAACCTGACCCCAAATCTAAACCTAACCCCATATCTAAAACTAACCCCAAATCTAAACCGAAAATCTAAACCTAACCCCAAATCTAAACCTAAAATCTAAACCTAACCCCAAATTTAAACCTAAAATCTATACCTAACCCCAAATCTAAACCTAACCCCAAATCTATACCTAAAATCTAAACCTAACCCCAAATCTAAACCTAAAATATAAACTTAACCCCAAATCTAAACCTAACCCCAAATCTAAACCTAAAATCTAAACCTAACCCCAAATCTAAACCTAACCCCAAATCTAAACCTAAAATCTAAACCTAACCCCAAATCTAAACCTAACCCCAAATCTAAACCTAAACTCTAAACCTAACCCGAAATCTATACCTAACCCCAAATCTAAACCTAAAATCTAAACCTAACCCCAAATCTAAACCTAAAATCTAAACCTAACCCCAAATCTAAACCTTAAATCTAAACCTAACCCCAAATCTAAACCTAAAATCTAAACCTAAGCCCAAATCTAAACCTAACCCCAAATCTAAACCTAAAATCTAAACCTAACCCCAAATCTAAACCTAACCCCAAATCTAAACCTAAAATCTAAACCTAACCCCAAATCTAAACCTTAACTCTAAACCTAACCCGAAATCTGTACCTAACCCCAAATCTAAACCGAAAATCAAAACCTAACCCCAAATCTAAACCTAAAATCTAAACCTAACCCCAAATCTAAACCTTAAATCTAAACCTAACCCCAAATCTAAACCTAAAATCTAAACCTAACCCCAAATCTAAACCTAACCCCAAATCTAAACCTTAAATCTAAACCTAACCCCAAATCTAAACCTAAAATCTAAACCTAACCCCAAATCTAAACCTAACCCCAAATCTAAACCTAACATCTAAACCTAACCCCAAATCTAAACCTAACCCCAAATCTAAACCTAAAATCTAAACCTAACCCCAAATCTAAACCTAAAATCTAAACCTAACCCCAAATCTAAACCTAACCCCAAATCTAAACCTAAAATCTAAACCTAACCCCAAATCTAAACCTAAAATTTAAAGCTAACCCCAAATCTAAACCTAAAATCTAAACCTAACCCCAAATCTAAACCTAACCCCAAATCTAAAACTAACCCCAAATCTAAACCGAAAATCTAAACCTAACCCCAAATCTAAACCTAAAATCTAAACCTAACCCCAAATCTAAACCTAAAATTTAAGACTAACCCCAAATCTACACCTAAAATCTAAACCTAACCCCAAATCTAAACCTAACCCCAAATCTAAAACTAACCCCAAATCTAAACCGAAAATCTAAACCTAACCCCAAATCTAAACCTAAAATCTAAACCTAACCCCAAATCTAAACCTAAAATCTAAACCTAACCCCAAATCTAAACCTAAAATCTAAACCTAACCCCAAATCTAAACCTAAAATCTAAACCTAACCCCAAATCTAAACTTAACCCCAAATCTAAACCTAACCTAAAATCTAAACCTAACCCCAAATCTAAACCTAAAATCTAAAGCTAACCCCAAATCTAAATCTAAAATCTAAACCTAAAATCTAAACCTAACCCCAAATCTAAACCTAAGATCTAAACCTAACCCCAAATCTAAACCTAAAATCTAAACCTAAAATCTAAACCTAACCTAAAATCTAAACCTAACCCCAAATCTAAACCTAAAATCTAAACCTAACCCCAAATCTAAACCTAACACCAAATCTAAACCTAAAATCTAAACCTAACCCCAAATCTAAAACTAAAATCTAAACCTAACCCCAAATCTAAACCTAACCCCAAATCTAAACCTAAAATCTAAACATAACCCCAAATCTAAACCTAACCCCAAATCTAAACCTAAAATCTAAACATAACCCCAAATCTAAACCTAAAATTTAAGCCTAACCCCAAATCTAAACCTAAAATCTAAACCTAACCCCAAATCTAAACCTAACCCCAAATCTAAACCTAAAATCTAAACCTAACCCCAAATCTAAACCTAACCCCAAATCTAAACCTAAAATCTAAACATAACCCCAAATCTAAACCTAAAATCTAAACCTAACCCGAAATCTATACCTAACCCCAAATCTAAACCTAAAATCTAAACATAACCCCAAATCTAAACCTAAAATCTAAACCTAACCCCAAATCTAAACCTAAAATTTAAATCTAACCCCAAATCTAAACCTAAAATCTAAACCTAACCCCAAATCTAAACCTAACCCCAAATCTAAACCTTAAATCTAAACCTAACCCCAAATCTAAACCTAAAATCTAAACCTAACCCCAAATCTAAAAGTAACCCCAAATCTAAAACGAAAATCTAAACCTAACCCCAAATCTAAACCTAAAATCTAAACCTAACCCCAAATCTAAACCTAAAATCTAAATCTAACCCCAAATCTAAACCTAAAATCTAAACCTAACCCCAAATCTAAACCTAACCCCAAATCTAAACCTAAAATCTAAACCTAACCCCAAATCTAAACCTAACCCCAAATCTAAACCTAAAATCTAAACCTAACCCCAAATCTAAACCTAAAATTTAAGACTAACCCCAAATCTACACCTAAAATCTAAACCTAACCCCAAATCTAAAACTAACCCCAAATCTAAACCGAAAATCTAAACCTAACCCCAAATCTAAACCTAAAATCTAAACCTAACCCCAAATCTAAACCTAAAATTTAAGCCTAACCCCAAATCTACACCTAAAATCTAAACCTAACCCCAAATCTAAACCTAACCCCAAATCTAAACCGAAAATCTAAACCTAACCCCAAATCTAAACCTAAAATCTAAACCTAACCCCAAATCTAAACCTAAAATCTAAACCTAACCCCAAATCTAAACCTAACTCCAAATCTAACCCTAAATCTAAACCTAACCCCAAATCTAAACCTAAAATCTAAACCTAACCCCAAATCTGAACCTAAAATCTAAACCTAAAATCTAAACCTAACCTAAAAACTAAACCTAACCCCAAATCTAAACCTAAAATCTAAACCTAACCCCCAATCTAAACTGAAAATCTAAACCTAACCCCAAATCTAAACCTAAAATCTAAACCTAACCCCAAATCTAAACCTAAAATCTAAACCTAACCCCAAATCTAAACCTAACCCCAAATCTAAACCTAAAATCTAAACCTAACCCCAAATCTAAACCTAAAATCTAAACCTAACCCCAAATCTGAACCTAAAATCTAAACCTAAAATCTAAACCTAACCTAAAAACTAAACCTAACCCCAAATCTAAACCTAAAATCTAAACCTAACCCCCAATCTAAACCGAAAATCTAAACCTAACCCCAAATCTAAACCTAAAATCTAAACATAACCCCAAATCTAAACCTAAAATCTAAACCTAAAATCTAAACCTAACCTAAAATCTAAACCTAACCCCAAATCTAAACCTAAAATCTAAACCTAACCCCAAATCTAAACCTAACCCCAAATCTAAACCTAAAATCTAAACCTAACCCCAAATCTAAACCTAAAATCTAAACCTAACCCCAAATCTAAACCTAAAATCTAAACCTAACCCCAAATCTAAACCTAACCCCATATCTAAAACTAACCCCAAATCTAAACCGAAAATCTAAACCTAACCCCAAATCTAAACCTAAAATCTAAACCTAACCCCAAATCTAAACCTAAAATCTATACCTAACCCCAAATCTAAACCTAACCCCAAATCTATACCTAAAATCTAAACCTAACCCCAAATCTAAACCTAAAATATAAACTTAACCCCAAATCTAAACCTAACCCCAAATCTAAACCTAAAATCTAAACCTAACCCCAAATCTAAACCTAACCCCAAATCTAAACCTAAAATCTAAACCTAACCCCAAATCTAAACCTAACCCCAAATCTAAACCTAAACTCTAAACCTAACCCGAAATCTATACCTAACCCCAAATCTAAACCTAAAATCTAAACCTAACCCCAAATCTAAACCTAAAATCTAAACCTAACCCCAAATCTAAACCTTAAATCTAAACCTAACCCCAAATCTAAACCTAAAATCTAAACCTAAGCCCAAATCTAAACCTAACCCCAAATCTAAACCTAAAATCTAAACCTAACCCCAAATCTAAACCTAACCCCAAATCTAAACCTAAAATCTAAACCTAACCCCAAATCTAAACCTTAACTCTAAACCTAACCCGAAATCTGTACCTAACCCCAAATCTAAACCTAAAATCTAAACCTAACCCCAAATCTAAACCTAAAATCTAAACCTAACCCCAAATCTAAACCTTAAATCTAAACCTAACCCCAAATCTAAACCTAAAATCTAAACCTAACCCCAAATCTAAACCTAACCCCAAATCTAAACCTTAAATCTAAACCTAACCCCAAATCTAAACCTAAAATCTAAACCTAACCCCAAATCTAAACCTAACCCCAAATCTAAACCTAACATCTAAACCTAACCCCAAATCTAAACCTAACCCCAAATCTAAACCTAAAATCTAAACCTAACCCCAAATCTAAACCTAAAATCTAAACCTAACCCCAAATCTAAACCTAACCCCAAATCTAAACCTAAAATCTAAATCTAACCCCAAATCTAAACCTAAAATTTAAAGCTAACCCCAAATCTAAACCTAAAATCTAAACCTAACCCCAAATCTAAACCTAACCCCAAATCTAAAACTAACCCCAAATCTAAACCGAAAATCTAAACCTAACCCCAAATCTAAACCTAAAATCTAAACCTAACCCCAAATCTAAACCTAAAATTTAAGACTAACCCCAAATCTACACCTAAAATCTAAACCTAACCCCAAATCTAAACCTAACCCCAAATCTAAAACTAACCCCAAATCTAAACCGAAAATCTAAACCTAACCCCAAATCTAAACCTAAAATCTAAACCTAACCCCAAATCTAAACCTAAAATCTAAACCTAACCCCAAATCTAAACCTAAAATCTAAACCTAACCCCAAATCTAAACCTAAAATCTAAACCTAACCCCAAATCTAAACTTAACCCCAAATCTAAACCTAACCTAAAATCTAAACCTAACCCCAAATCTAAACCTAAAATCTAAAGCTAACCCCAAATCTAAATCTAAAATCTAAACCTAAAATCTAAACCTAACCCCAAATCTAAACCTAAGATCTAAACCTAACCCCAAATCTAAACCTAAAATCTAAACCTAAAATCTAAACCTAACCTAAAATCTAAACCTAACCCCAAATCTAAACCTAAAATCTAAACCTAACCCCAAATCTAAACCTAACACCAAATCTAAACCTAAAATCTAAACCTAACCCCAAATCTAAAACTAAAATCTAAACCTAACCCCAAATCTAAACCTAACCCCAAATCTAAACCTAAAATCTAAACATAACCCCAAATCTAAACCTAAAATTTAAGCCTAACCCCAAATCTAAACCTAAAATCTAAACCTAACCCCAAATCTAAACCTAACCCCAAATCTAAACCTAAAATCTAAACCTAACCCCAAATCTAAACCTAACCCCAAATCTAAACCTAAAATCTAAACATAACCCCAAATCTAAACCTAAAATCTAAACCTAACCCGAAATCTATACCTAACCCCAAATCTAAACCTAAAATCTAAACATAACCCCAAATCTAAACCTAAAATCTAAACCTAACCCCAAATCTAAACCTAAAATTTAAATCTAACCCCAAATCTAAACCTAAAATCTAAACCTAACCCCAAATCTAAACCTAACCCCAAATCTAAACCTTAAATCTAAACCTAACCCCAAATCTAAACCTAAAATCTAAACCTAACCCCAAATCTAAAAGTAACCCCAAATCTAAAACGAAAATCTAAACCTAACCCCAAATCTAAACCTAAAATCTAAACCTAACCCCAAATCTAAACCTAAAATCTAAATCTAACCCCAAATCTAAACCTAAAATCTAAACCTAACCCCAAATCTAAACCTAACCCCAAATCTAAACCTAAAATCTAAACCTAACCCCAAATCTAAACCTAACCCCAAATCTAAACCTAAAATCTAAACCTAACCCCAAATCTAAACCTAAAATTTAAGACTAACCCCAAATCTACACCTAAAATCTAAACCTAACCCCAAATCTAAAACTAACCCCAAATCTAAACCGAAAATCTAAACCTAACCCCAAATCTTGACCTAAAATCTAAACCTAACCCCAAATCTAAACCTAAAATCTAAACCTAACCCCAAATCTAAACCTAAAATCTAAACCTAACCCCAAATCTAAACCTAAAATCTAAACCTAACCCCAAATCTAAACCTAAAATTTAAGCCTAACACCAAATCTAAACCTAAAATCTAAACCTAACCCCAAATCTAAACCTAACCCCAAATCTAAAACTAACCCCAAATCTTAACCGAAAATCTAAACCTAACCCCAAATCTAAACCTAAAATCTAAACCTAACCCCAAATCTAAACCTAAAATTTAAGACTAACCCCAAATCTACACCTAAAATCTAAACCTAACCCCAAATCTAAACCTAACCCCAAATCTAAAACTAACCCCAAATCTAAACCGAAAATCTAAACCTAACCCCAAATCTAAACCTAAAATCTAAACCTTACCCCAAATCTAAACCTTAAATCTAAACCTAACCCCAAATCTAAACCTAACACCAAATCTAAACCTAAAATCTAAACCTAACCCCAAATCTAAAACTAAAATCTAAACCTAACCCCAAATCTAAACCTAACCCCAAATCTAAACCTAAAATCTAAACCTAACCCCAAATCTAAACCTAACACCAAATCTAAACCTAAAATCTAAACCTAACCCCAAATCTAAACCTAAAATCTAAACCTAACCTAAAATCTAAACCTAACCCCAAATCTAAACCTAAAATCTAAACCTAACCCCAAATCTAAACCTAACACCAAATCTAAACCTAAAATCTAAACCTAACCCCAAATCTAAAACTAAAATCTAAACCTAACCCCAAATCTAAACCTAACCCCAAATCTAAACCTAAAATCTAAACATAACCCCAAATCTAAACCTAAAATTTAAGCCTAACCCCAAATCTAAACCTAAAATCTAAACCTAACCCCAAATCTAAACCTAACCCCAAATCTAAACCTAAAATCTAAACCTAACCCCAAATCTAAACCTAACCCCAAATCTAAACCTAAAATCTAAACATAACCCCAAATCTAAACCTAAAATCTAAACCTAACCCGAAATCTATACCTAACCCCAAATCTAAACCTAAAATCTAAACATAACCCCAAATCTAAACCTAAAATCTAAACCTAACCCCAAATCTAAACCTAAAATTTAAATCTAACCCCAAATCTAAACCTAAAATCTAAACCTAACCCCAAATCTAAACCTAACCCCAAATCTAAACCTTAAATCTAAACCTAACCCCAAATCTAAACCTAAAATTTAAGCCTAACCCCAAATCTAAACCTAAAATCTAAACCTAACCCCAAATCTAAACCTAACACCAAATCTAAACCTAAAATCTAAACCTAACCCCAAATCTAAACCTAAAATCTAAACCTAACCTAAAATCTAAACCTAACCCCAAATCTAAACCTAAAATCTAAACCTAACCCCAAATCTAAACCTAACACCAAATCTAAACCTAAAATCTAAACCTAACCCCAAATCTAAAACTAAAATCTAAACCTAACCCCAAATCTAAACCTAACCCCAAATCTAAACCTAAAATCTAAACATAACCCCAAATCTAAACCTAAAATTTAAGCCTAACCCCAAATCTAAACCTAAAATCTAAACCTAACCCCAAATCTAAACCTAACCCCAAATCTAAACCTAAAATCTAAACCTAACCCCAAATCTAAACCTAACCCCAAATCTAAACCTAAAATCTAAACATAACCCCAAATCTAAACCTAAAATCTAAACCTAACCCGAAATCTATACCTAACCCCAAATCTAAACCTAAAATCTAAACATAACCCCAAATCTAAACCTAAAATCTAAACCTAACCCCAAATCTAAACCTAAAATTTAAATCTAACCCCAAATCTAAACCTAAAATCTAAACCTAACCCCAAATCTAAACCTAACCCCAAATCTAAACCTTAAATCTAAACCTAACCCCAAATCTAAACCTAAAATCTAAACCTAACCCCAAATCTAAAAGTAACCCCAAATCTAAAACGAAAATCTAAACCTAACCCCAAATCTAAACCTAAAATCTAAACCTAACCCCAAATCTAAACCTAAAATCTAAATCTAACCCCAAATCTAAACCTAAAATCTAAACCTAACCCCAAATCTAAACCTAACCCCAAATCTAAACCTAAAATCTAAACCTAACCCCAAATCTAAACCTAACCCCAAATCTAAACCTAAAATCTAAACCTAACCCCAAATCTAAACCTAAAATTTAAGACTAACCCCAAATCTACACCTAAAATCTAAACCTAACCCCAAATCTAAAACTAACCCCAAATCTAAACCGAAAATCTAAACCTAACCCCAAATCTTGACCTAAAATCTAAACCTAACCCCAAATCTAAACCTAAAATCTAAACCTAACCCCAAATCTAAACCTAAAATCTAAACCTAACCCCAAATCTAAACCTAACCCCAAATCTAAACCTAAAATCTAAACCTAACCCCAAATCTAAACCTAAAATTTAAGCCTAACACCAAATCTAAACCTAAAATCTAAACCTAACCCCAAATCTAAACCTAACCCCAAATCTAAAACTAACCCCAAATCTTAACCGAAAATCTAAACCTAACCCCAAATCTTGACCTAAAATCTAAACCTAACCCCAAATCTAAACCTAAAATCTAAACCTAACCCCAAATCTAAACCTAAAATCTAAACCTAACCCCAAATCTAAACCTAACCCCAAATCTAAACCTAAAATCTAAACCTAACCCCAAATCTAAACCTAAAATTTAAGCCTAACACCAAATCTAAACCTAAAATCTAAACCTAACCCCAAATCTAAACCTAACCCCAAATCTAAAACTAACCCCAAATCTTAACCGAAAATCTAAACCTAACCCCAAATCTAAACCTAAAATCTAAACCTAACCCCAAATCTAAACCTAAAATTTAAGACTAACCCCAAATCTACACCTAAAATCTAAACCTAACCCCAAATCTAAACCTAACCCCAAATCTAAACCTAACCCCAAATCTAAACCTAAAATCTAAACCTTACCCCAAATCTAAACCTTAAATCTAAACCTAACCCCAAATCTAAACCTAAAATCTAAACCTAACCCCAAATCTAAACTTAACCCCAAATCTAAACCTAACCTAAAATCTAAACCCAACCCCAAATCTAAACCTAAAATCTAAAGCTAACCCCAAATCTAAACCTAAAATCTAAACCTAAAATCTAAACCTAACCCCAAATCTAAACCTAAAATCTAAACCTAACCCCAAATCTAAACCTAAAATCTAAAACTAAAATCTAAACCTAACCACAAATCTAAACCTAACCCCAAATCTAAACCTAAAACCTAAACCTAACCCTAAATCTAAACCTAAAATCTAAACCTAACCCCAAATCTAAACCTAAAATTTAAGCCTAACCCCAAATCTAAACCTAAAATCTAAACCTAACCCCAAATCTAAACCGAAAATCTAAACCTAACCCCAAATCTAAACCTAAAATCTAAACCTAACCCCAAATCTAAACCTAACCCCAAATCTAAAACTAACCCCAAATCTAAACCGAAAATCTAAACCTAACCCCAAATCTTAACCTAAAATCTAAACCTAACCCCAAATCTAAACCTAAAATCTAAACCTAACCCCAAATCTAAACCTAAAATCTAAACCTAACCCCAAATCTAAACCTAAAATTTAAGCCTAACCCCAAACCTAAACCTAAAATCTAAACCTAACCCCAAATCTAAACCTAACCCCAAATCTAAAACTAACCCCAAATCTAAACCGAAAATCTAAACCTAACCCCAAATCTAAACCTAAAATCTAAACCTAACCCCAAATCTAAACCTAAAATTTAAGATTAACCCCAAATCTACACCTAAAATCGAAACCTAACCCCAAATCTAAACCTAAAATCTAAACCTAACCCCAAATCTAAACCTAAAATTTAAGATTAACCCCAAATCTACACCTAAAATCTAAACCTAACCCCAAATCTAAACCTAACCCCAAATCTAAAACTAACCCCAAATCTAAACCGAAAATCTAAACCTAAACCCCAAATCTAAACCTAAAATCTAAACCTAACCCCAAATCTAAACCTAAAATCTAAACCTAACCCCAAATCTAAACCTAAAATCTAAACCTAAAATCTAAACCCAACCTAAAATCTAAACCTAACCCCAAATCTAAACCTAAAATCTAAACCTAACCCCAAATCTAAACCTAACCCCAAATCTAAACCTCAAATCTAAACCTAACCCCAAATCTAAACCTAAAATCTAAACCTAACCCCAAATCTAAACCTAACCCCAAATCTAAACAAAAAATCTAAACCCTACCCCAAATCTAAACCTAACTCCAAATCTAAGCCTAAATCTAAACCTAACCCCAAATCTAAACCTAAAATTAAACCTAACCCCAAATCTGAACCTAAAATCTAAACCTAAAATCTAAACCTAACCTAAAAACTAAACCTAACCCCAAATCTAAACCTAAAATCTAAACCTAACCCCCAATCTAAACCGAAAATCTAAACCTAACCCCAAATCTAAACCTAAAATCTAAACATAACCCCAAATCTAAACCTAAAATCTAAACCTAACCCCAAATCTGAACCTAAAATCTAAACCTAAAATCTAAACCTAACCTAAAAACTAAACCTAACCCCAAATCTAAACCTAAAATCTAAACCTAACCCCAAATCTAAACCTAAAATTTAAGCCTAACCCCAAATCTAAACCTAAAATCTAAACCTAACCCCAAATCTAAACCGAAAATCTAAACCTAACCCCAAATCTAAACCTAAAATCTAAACCTAACCCCAAATCTAAACCTAACCCCAAATCTAAAACTAACCCCAAATCTAAACCGAAAATCTAAACCTAACCCCAAATCTTAACCTAAAATCTAAACCTAACCCCAAATCTAAACCTAAAATCTAAACCTAACCCCAAATCTAAACCTAAAATCTAAACCTAACCCCAAATCTAAACCTAAAATTTAAGCCTAACCCCAAACCTAAACCTAAAATCTAAACCTAACCCCAAATCTAAACCTAACCCCAAATCTAAAACTAACCCCAAATCTAAACCGAAAATCTAAACCTAACCCCAAATCTAAACCTAAAATCTAAACCTAACCCCAAATCTAAACCTAAAATTTAAGATTAACCCCAAATCTACACCTAAAATCGAAACCTAACCCCAAATCTAAACCTAAAATCTAAACCTAACCCCAAATCTAAACCTAAAATTTAAGATTAACCCCAAATCTACACCTAAAATCTAAACCTAACCCCAAATCTAAACCTAACCCCAAATCTAAAACTAACCCCAAATCTAAACCGAAAATCTAAACCTAAACCCCAAATCTAAACCTCAAATCTAAACCTAACCCCAAATCTAAACCTAAAATCTAAACCTAACCCCAAATCTAAACCTAACCCCAAATCTAAACAAAAAATCTAAACCCTACCCCAAATCTAAACCTAACTCCAAATCTAAGCCTAAATCTAAACCTAACCCCAAATCTAAACCTAAAATTAAACCTAACCCCAAATCTGAACCTAAAATCTAAACCTAAAATCTAAACCTAACCTAAAAACTAAACCTAACCCCAAATCTAAACCTAAAATCTAAACCTAACCCCCAATCTAAACCGAAAATCTAAACCTAACCCCAAATCTAAACCTAAAACCTAAACCTAACCCTAAATCTAAACCTAAAATCTAAACCTAACCCCAAATCTAAACCTAAAATTTAAGCCTAACCCCAAATCTAAACCTAAAATCTAAACCTAACCCCAAATCTAAACCGAAAATCTAAACCTAACCCCAAATCTAAACCTAAAATCTAAAGCTAACCCCAAATCTAAACCTAACCCCAAATCTAAAACTAACCCCAAATCTAAACCGAAAATCTAAACCTAACCCCAAATCTTAACCTAAAATCTAAACCTAACCCCAAATCTAAACCTAAAATCTAAACCTAACCCCAAATCTAAACCTAAAATCTAAACCTAACCCCAAATCTAAACCTAAAATTTAAGCCTAACCCCAAACCTAAACCTAAAATCTAAACCTAACCCCAAATCTAAACCTAACCCCAAATCTAAAACTAACCCCAAATCTAAACCGAAAATCTAAACCTAACCCCAAATCTAAACCTAAAATCTAAACCTAACCCCAAATCTAAACCTAAAATTTAAGATTAACCCCAAATCTACACCTAAAATCGAAACCTAACCCCAAATCTAAACCTAAAATCTAAACCTAACCCCAAATCTAAACCTAAAATTTAAGATTAACCCCAAATCTACACCTAAAATCTAAACCTAACCCCAAATCTAAACCTAACCCCAAATCTAAAACTAACCCCAAATCTAAACCGAAAATCTAAACCTAAACCCCAAATCTAAACCTAAAATCTAAACCTAACCCCAAATCTAAACCTAAAATCTAAACCTAACCCCAAATCTAAACCTAAAATCTAAACCTAAAATCTAAACCCAACCTAAAATCTAAACCTAACCCCAAATCTAAACCTAAAATCTAAACCTAACCCCAAATCTAAACCTAACCCAAAATCTAAACCTCAAATCTAAACCTAACCCCAAATCTAAACCTAAAATCTAAACCTAACCCCAAATCTAAACCTAACCCCAAATCTAAACAAAAAATCTAAACCCTACCCCAAATCTAAACCTAACTCCAAATCTAAGCCTAAATCTAAACCTAACCCCAAATCTAAACCTAAAATTAAACCTAACCCCAAATCTGAACCTAAAATCTAAACCTAAAATCTAAACCTAACCTAAAAACTAAACCTAACCCCAAATCTAAACCTAAAATCTAAACCTAACCCCCAATTTAAACCGAAAATCTAAACCTAACCCCAAATCTAAACCTAAAACCTAAACCTAACCCTAAATCTAAACCTAAAATCTAAACCTAACCCCAAATCTAAACCTAAAATTTAAGCCTAACCCCAAATCTAAACCTAAAATCTAAACCTAACCCCAAATCTAAACCGAAAATCTAAACCTAACCCCAAATCTAAACCTAAAATCTAAAGCTAACCCCAAATCTAAACCTAACCCCAAATCTAAAACTAACCCCAAATCTAAACCGAAAATCTAAACCTAACCCCAAATCTTAACCTAAAATCTAAACCTAACCCCAAATCTAAACCTAAAATCTAAACCTAACCCCAAATCTAAACCTAAAATCTAAACCTAACCCCAAATCTAAACCTAAAATTTAAGCCTAACCCCAAACCTAAACCTAAAATCTAAACCTAACCCCAAATCTAAACCTAACCCCAAATCTAAAACTAACCCCAAATCTAAACCGAAAATCTAAACCTAACCCCAAATCTAAACCTAAAATCTAAACCTAACCCCAAATCTAAACCTAAAATTTAAGATTAACCCCAAATCTACACCTAAAATCGAAACCTAACCCCAAATCTAAACCTAAAATCTAAACCTAACCCCAAATCTAAACCTAAAATTTAAGATTAACCCCAAATCTACACCTAAAATCTAAACCTAACCCCAAATCTAAACCTAACCCCAAATCTAAAACTAATCCCAAATCTAAACCGAAAATCTAAACCTAAACCCCAAATCTAAACCTAAAATCTAAATCTAACCCCAAATCTAAACCTAAAATCTAAACCTAACCCCAAATCTAAACCTAAAATCTAAACCTAAAATCTAAACCCAACCTAAAATCTAAACCTAACCCCAAATCTAAACCTAAAATCTAAACCTAACCCCAAATCTAAACCTAACCCCAAATCTAAACCTCAAATCTAAACCTAACCCCAAATCTAAACCTAAAATCTAAACCTAACCCCAAATCTAAACCTAACCCCAAATCTAAACAAAAAATCTAAACCCTACCCCAAATCTAAACCTAACTCCAAATCTAAGCCTAAATCTAAACCTAACCCCAAATCTAAACCTAAAATTAAACCTAACCCCAAATCTGAACCTAAAATCTAAACCTAAAATCTAAACCTAACCTAAAAACTAAACCTAACCCCAAATCTAAACCTAAAATCTAAACCTAACCCCCAAGCTAAACCGAAAATCTAAACCTAACCCCAAATCTAAACCTAAAATCTAAACATAACCCCAAATCTAAACCTAAAATCTAAACCTAACCCCAAATCTGAACCTAAAATCTAAACCTAAAATCTAAACCTAACCTAAAAACTAAACCTAACCCCAAATCTAAACCTAAAATCTAAACCTAACCCCCAATCTAAACCGAAAATCTAAACCTAACCCCAAATCTAAACCTAAAATCTAAACCTAACCCCAAATCTAAACCTAAAATCTAAACCTAACCCCAAATCTAAACCTAAAATCTAAACCTAACCACAAATCTAAACCTAACCCCAAATCTAAACCTAAAACCTAAACCTAACCCCAAATCTAAACCTAAAATCTAAACCTAACCCCAAATCTAAACCTAAAATTTAAGCCTAACCCCAAATCTAAACCTAAAATCTAAACCTAACCCCAAATCTAAACCGAAAATCTAAACCTAACCCCAAATCTAAAACTAAAATCTAAACCTAACCCCAAATCTAAACCTAACCCCAAATCTAAAACTAACCCCAAATCTAAACCGAAAATCTAAACCTAACCCCAAATCTTAAACTAAAATCTAAACCTAACCCCAAATCTAAACCTAAAATCTAAACCTAACCCCAAATCTAAACCTAAAATCTAAACCTAACCCCAAATCTAAATCTAAAATCTAAACCTAACCCCAAATCTAAACCTAAAATTTAAGCCTAACCCCAAATCTAAACCTAAAATCTAAACCTAACCCCAAATCTTAACCTAACCCCAAATCTAAAACTAACCCCAAATCTAAACCGAAAATCTAAACCTAACCCCAAATCTAAACCTAAAATCTAAACCTAACCCCAAATCTAAACCTAAAATTTAAGATTAACCCCAAATCCACACCTAAAATCTAAACCTAACCCCAAATCTAAACCTAACCCCAAATCTAAAACTAACCCCAAATCTAAACCGAAAATCTAAACCTAACCCCAAATCTAAACCTAAAATCTAAACCTAACCCCAAATCTAAACCTAAAATCTAAACCTAACCCCAAATCTAAACCTAAAATCTAAACCTAAAATCTAAACCTAACCCCAAATCTAAACCTAAAATCTAAACCTAACCCCAAATCTAAACCTAACCCCAAATCTAAACCTCAAATCTAAACCTAACCCCAAATCTAAACCTAAAATCTAAACCTAACCCCAAATCTAAACCTAACCCCAAATCTAAACCTAAAATCTAAACCCTACCCCAAATCTAAACCTAACTCCAAATCTAAACCGAAAATCTAAACCTAACCCCAAATCTAAACCTAAAATCTAAACCTAACCCCAAATCTGAACCTAAAATCTAAACCTAAAATCTAAACCTAACCTAAAAACTAAACCTAACCCCAAATCTAAACCTAAAATCTAAACCTAACCCCCAATCTAAACCGAAAATCTAAACCTAACCCCAAATCTAAACCTAAAATCTAAACCTAACCCGAAATCTAAACCTAAAATCTAAACCTAACCCCAAATCTGAACCTAAAATCTAAACCTAAAATCTAAACCTAACCTAAAAACTAAACCTAACCCCAAATCTAAACCGAAAATCTAAACCTAAAATCTAAACCTAACCTAAAATCTAAACCTAACCCCAAATCTAAAACTAAAATCTAAACCTAACCCCAAATCTAAACCTAACCCCAAATCTAAACCTAAAATCTAAACCTAACCCCAAATCTAAACCTAAAATTTAAGCCTAACCCCAAATCTAAACCTAAAATCTAAACCTAACCCCAAATCTAAACCTAACCCCAAATCTAAAACTATCCCCAAATCTAAACCGAAAATCTAAACCTAACCCCAAATCTAAACCTAAAATCTATACCTAACCCGAAATCTAAACCTAACCCCAAATCTAAACCTAAAATCTAAACCTAACCCCAAATCTAAACCTAAAATCTAAACTTAACCCCAAATCTAAACCTAACCCCAAATCTAAAACTAACCCCAAATCTAAACCGAAAATCTAAACCTAACCCCAAATCTTAACCTAAAATCTAAACCTAACCCCAAATCTAAACCTAAAATCTAAACCTAACCCCAAATTTAAACCTAAAATCTAAACCTAACCCCAAATCTAAACCTAAAATTTAAGCCTAACCCCAAATCTAAACCTAAAATCTAAACCTAACCCCAAATCTAAACCTAACCCCAAATCTAAAACTAACCCCAAATCTAAACCGAAAATCTAAACCTAACCCCAAATCTAAACCTAAAATCTAAACCTAACCCCAAATCTAAACCTAAAATTTAAGCCTAACCCCAAATCTAAACCTAAAATCTAAACCTAACCCCAAATCTAAACCTAACGCCAAATCTAAAAATAACCCCAAATCTAAACGGAAAATCTAAACCTAACCCCAAATCTGAACCTAAAATCTAAACCTAACCCCAAATCTAAACCTAAAATTTAAGACTAACCCCAAATCTACACCTAAAATCTAAACCTAACCCCAAATCTAAACCTAACCCCAAATCTAAACCGAAAATCTAAACCTAACCCCAAATCTAAACCTAAAATCTAAACCTAACCCCAAATCTAAACCTCAAATCTAATCCTAACCCCAAATCTAAACCTAAAATCTAAACCTAAAATCTAAACCTAACCCCAAATCTAAACCTAACCCCAAATCTAAACCTAAAATCTAAACCCTACCCCAAATCTAAACCTAACTCCAAATCTAAGCCTAAATCTAAACCTAACCCCCAATCTAAACTGAAAATCTAAACCTAACCCCAAATCTAAACCTAAAATCTAAACCTAACCCCAAATCTAAACCTAAAATCTAAACCTAACCCCAAATCTAAACCTAACCCCAAATCTAAACCTTAAATCTAAACCTAACCCCAAATCTAAACCTAAAATCTAAACCTAACCCCAAATCTGAACCTAAAATCTAAACCTAAAATCTAAACCTAACCTTAAAACTAAACCTAACCCCAAATCTAAACCTAAAATCTAAACCTAACCCCCAATCTAAACCGAAAATCTAAACCTAACCCCAAATCTAAACCTAAAATCTAAACATAACCCCAAATCTAAACCTAAAATCTAAACCTAAAATCTAAACCTAACCTAAAATCTAAACCTAACCCCAAATCTAAACCTAAAATCTAAACCTAACCACAAATCTAAACCTAACCCCAAATCTAAACCTAAAATCTAAACCTAACCCCAAATCTAAACCTAAAATCTAAACCTAACCCCAAATCTAAACCTAACCCCAAATCTAAACCTAAAATCTAAACCTAACCCCAAATCTAAACCTAAAATCTAAACCTAACCCCAAATCTAAACCTAAAATCTAAACCTAACCCCAAATCTAAACCTAACCCCAAATCTAAACCTCAAATCTAAACCTAACCCCAAATCTAAACCTAAAATCTAAACCTAACCCCAAATCTAAACCTAACCCCAAATCTAAACAAAAAATCTAAACCCTACCCCAAATCTAAACCTAACTCCAAATCTAAGCCTAAATCTAAACCTAACCCCAAATCTAAACCTAAAATTAAACCTAACCCCAAATCTGAACCTAAAATCTAAACCTAAAATCTAAACCTAACCTAAAAACTAAACCTAACCCCAAATCTAAACCTAAAATCTAAACCTAACCCCCAAGCTAAACCGAAAATCTAAACCTAACCCCAAATCTAAACCTAAAATCTAAACATAACCCCAAATCTAAACCTAAAATCTAAACCTAACCCCAAATCTGAACCTAAAATCTAAACCTAAAATCTAAACCTAACCTAAAAACTAAACCTAACCCCAAATCTAAACCTAAAATCTAAACCTAACCCCCAATCTAAACCGAAAATCTAAACCTAACCCCAAATCTAAACCTAAAATCTAAACCTAACCCCAAATCTAAACCTAAAATCTAAACCTAACCCCAAATCTAAACCTAAAATCTAAACCTAACCACAAATCTAAACCTAACCCCAAATCTAAACCTAAAACCTAAACCTAACCCCAAATCTAAACCTAAAATCTAAACCTAACCCCAAATCTAAACCTAAAATTTAAGCCTAACCCCAAATCTAAACCTAAAATCTAAACCTAACCCCAAATCTAAACCGAAAATCTAAACCTAACCCCAAATCTAAAACTAAAATCTAAACCTAACCCCAAATCTAAACCTAACCCCAAATCTAAAACTAACCCCAAATCTAAACCGAAAATCTAAACCTAACCCCAAATCTTAAACTAAAATCTAAACCTAACCCCAAATCTAAACCTAAAATCTAAACCTAACCCCAAATCTAAACCTAAAATCTAAACCTAACCCCAAATCTAAATCTAAAATCTAAACCTAACCCCAAATCTAAACCTAAAATTTAAGCCTAACCCCAAATCTAAACCTAAAATCTAAACCTAACCCCAAATCTTAACCTAACCCCAAATCTAAAACTAACCCCAAATCTAAACCGAAAATCTAAACCTAACCCCAAATCTAAACCTAAAATCTAAACCTAACCCCAAATCTAAACCTAAAATTTAAGATTAACCCCAAATCCACACCTAAAATCTAAACCTAACCCCAAATCTAAACCTAACCCCAAATCTAAAACTAACCCCAAATCTAAACCGAAAATCTAAACCTAACCCCAAATCTAAACCTAAAATCTAAACCTAACCCCAAATCTAAACCTAAAATCTAAACCTAACCCCAAATCTAAACCTAAAATCTAAACCTAAAATCTAAACCTAACCCCAAATCTAAACCTAAAATCTAAACCTAACCCCAAATCTAAACCTAACCCCAAATCTAAACCTCAAATCTAAACCTAACCCCAAATCTAAACCTAAAATCTAAACCTAACCCCAAATCTAAACCTAACCCCAAATCTAAACCTAAAATCTAAACCCTACCCCAAATCTAAACCTAACTCCAAATCTAAACCGAAAATCTAAACCTAACCCCAAATCTAAACCTAAAATCTAAACCTAACCCCAAATCTGAACCTAAAATCTAAACCTAAAATCTAAACCTAACCTAAAAACTAAACCTAACCCCAAATCTAAACCTAAAATCTAAACCTAACCCCCAATCTAAACCTAAAATCTAAACCTAACCCCAAATCTAAACCTAAAATTTAAGACTAACCCCAAATCTACACCTAAAATCTAAACCTAACCCCAAATCTAAACCTAACCCCAAATCTAAACCGAAAATCTAAACCTAACCCCAAATCTAAACCTAAAATCTAAACCTAACCCCAAATCTAAACCTCAAATCTAATCCTAACCCCAAATCTAAACCTAAAATCTAAACCTAAAATCTAAACCTAACCCCAAATCTAAACCTAACCCCAAATCTAAACCTAAAATCTAAACCCTACCCCAAATCTAAACCTAACTCCAAATCTAAGCCTAAATCTAAACCTAACCCCCAATCTAAACTGAAAATCTAAACCTAACCCCAAATCTAAACCTAAAATCTAAACCTAACCCCAAATCTAAACCTAAAATCTAAACCTAACCCCAAATCTAAACCTAACCCCAAATCTAAACCTTAAATCTAAACCTAACCCCAAATCTAAACCTAAAATCTAAACCTAACCCCAAATCTGAACCTAAAATCTAAACCTAAAATCTAAACCTAACCTTAAAACTAAACCTAACCCCAAATCTAAACCTAAAATCTAAACCTAACCCCCAATCTAAACCGAAAATCTAAACCTAACCCCAAATCTAAACCTAAAATCTAAACATAACCCCAAATCTAAACCTAAAATCTAAACCTAAAATCTAAACCTAACCTAAAATCTAAACCTAACCCCAAATCTAAACCTAAAATCTAAACCTAACCACAAATCTAAACCTAACCCCAAATCTAAACCTAAAATCTAAACCTAACCCCAAATCTAAACCTAAAATCTAAACCTAACCCCAAATCTAAACCTAACCCCAAATCTAAACCTAAAATCTAAACCTAACCCCAAATCTAAACCTAAAATCTAAACCTAACCCCAAATCTAAACCTAACCCCATATCTAAACCTAACCCCAAATCTGAACCGAAATTCTAAACCTAACCCCAAATCTAAACCTAAAATCTAAACATAACCCCAAATCTAAACCTAAAATCTAAACCTAACCCCAAATCTGAACCTAAAATCTAAACCTAAAATCTAAACCTAACCTAAAAACTAAACCTAACCCCATATCTAAACCTAAAATCTAAACCTAACCCCCAATCTAAACCTAAAATCTAAACCTAACCCCAAATCTAAACCTAAAATCTAAACCTAACCCCAAATCTAAACCTAACCCCAAATCTAAACCTAAAATCTAAACCCTACCCCAAATCTAAACCTAACTCCAAATCTAAACCGAAAATCTAAACCTAACCCCAAATCTAAACCTAAAATCTAAACCTAACCCCAAATCTGAACCTAAAATCTAAACCTAAAATCTAAACCTAACCTAAAAACTAAACCTAACCCCAAATCTAAACCTAAAATCTAAACCTAACCCCCAATCTAAACCGAAAATCTAAACCTAACCCCAAATCTGAACCTAAAATCTAAACCTAAAATCTAAACCTAACCTAAAATCTAAACCTAACCCCAAATCTAAACCGAAAATCTAAACCTAAAATCTAAACCTAACCTAAAATCTAAACCTAACCCCAAATCTAAAACTAAAATCTAAACCTAACCCCAAATCTAAACCTAACCCCAAATCTAAACCTAAAATCTAAACCTAACCCCAAATCTAAACCTAAAATTTAAGCCTAACCCCAAATCTAAACCTAAAATCTAAACCTAACCCCAAATCTAAACCTAACCCCAAATCTAAAACTATCCCCAAATCTAAACCGAAAATCTAAACCTAACCCCAAATCTAAACCTAAAATCTATACCTAACCCGAAATCTAAACCTAACCCCAAATCTAAACCTAAAATCTAAACCTAACCCCAAATCTAAACCTAAAATCTAAACTTAACCCCAAATCTAAACCTAACCCCAAATCTAAAACTAACCCCAAATCTAAACCGAAAATCTAAACCTAACCCCAAATCTTAACCTAAAATCTAAACCTAACCCCAAATCTAAACCTAAAATCTAAACCTAACCCCAAATTTAAACCTAAAATCTAAACCTAACCCCAAATCTAAACCTAAAATTTAAGCCTAACCCCAAATCTAAACCTAAAATCTAAACCTAACCCCAAATCTAAACCTAACCCCAAATCTAAAACTAACCCCAAATCTAAACCGAAAATCTAAACCTAACCCCAAATCTAAACCTAAAATCTAAACCTAACCCCAAATCTAAACCTAAAATTTAAGCCTAACCCCAAATCTAAACCTAAAATCTAAACCTAACCCCAAATCTAAACCTAACGCCAAATCTAAAAATAACCCCAAATCTAAACGGAAAATCTAAACCTAACCCCAAATCTGAACCTAAAATCTAAACCTAACCCCAAATCTAAACCTAAAATTTAAGACTAACCCCAAATCTACACCTAAAATCTAAACCTAACCCCAAATATAAACCTAACCCCAAATCTAAACCGAAAATCTAAACCTAACCCCAAATCTAAACCTAAAATCTAAACCTAACCCCAAATCTAAACCTCAAATCTAATCCTAACCCCAAATCTAAACCTAAAATCTAAACCTAAAATCTAAACCTAACCCCAAATCTAAACCTAACCCCAAATCTAAACCTAAAATCTAAACCCTACCCCAAATCTAAACCTAACTCCAAATCTAAGCCTAAATCTAAACCTAACCCCCAATCTAAACTGAAAATCTAAACCTAACCCCAAATCTAAACCTAAAATCTAAACCTAACCCCAAATCTAAACCTAAAATCTAAACCTAACCCCAAATCTAAACCTAACCCCAAATCTAAACCTTAAATCTAAACCTAACCCCAAATCTAAACCTAAAATCTAAACCTAACCCCAAATCTGAACCTAAAATCTAAACCTAAAATCTAAACCTAACCTTAAAACTAAACCTAACCCCAAATCTAAACCTAAAATCTAAACCTAACCCCCAATCTAAACCGAAAATCTAAACCTAACCCCAAATCTAAACCTAAAATCTAAACATAACCCCAAATCTAAACCTAAAATCTAAACCTAAAATCTAAACCTAACCTAAAATCTAAACCTAACCCCAAATCTAAACCTAAAATCTAAACCTAACCACAAATCTAAACCTAACCCCAAATCTAAACCTAAAATCTAAACCTAACCCCAAATCTAAACCTAAAATCTAAACCTAACCCCAAATCTAAACCTAACCCCAAATCTAAACCTAAAATCTAAACCTAACCCCAAATCTAAACCTAAAATCTAAACCTAACCCCAAATCTAAACCTAACCCCATATCTAAACCTAACCCCCAATCTGAACCGAAAATCTAAACCTAACCCCAAATCTAAACCTAAAATCTAAACATAACCCCAAATCTAAACCTAAAATCTAAACCTAACCCCAAATCTGAACCTAAAATCTAAACCTAAAATCTAAACCTAACCTAAAAACTAAACCTAACCCCAAATCTAAACCTAAAATCTAAACCTAACCCCCAATCTAAACCGAAAATCTAAACCTAACCCCAAATCTAAACCTAACATCTAAACCTAACCCCAAATCTAAACCTAAAATCTAAACCTAAAATCTAAACCTAACCCCAAATCTAAACCTAAAATCTAAACCTAACCCCAAATCTAAACCTAACCCCAAATCTAAACCTAAAATCTAAACCTAACCCCAAATCTAAAACTAAAATCTAAACCTAACCCCAAATCTAAACCTAACCCCAAATCTAAACCTAAATCTAAACCTAACCCCAAATCTAAACCTAAAATGTAAGCCTAACCCCAAATCTAAACCTAAAATCTAAACCTAACCCCAAATCTAAACCTAACGCCAAATCTAAAAATAACCCCAAATCTAAACGGAAAATCTAAACCTAACCCCAAATCTGAACCTAAAATCTAAACCTAACCCCAAATCTAAACCTAAAATCTATACCTAACCCGAAATCTAAACCTAACCCCAAATCTAAACCTAAAATCTAAACCTAACACCAAATCTAAACCTAACCCCAAATCTAAACCTAAAATCTAAACCTAACCCCAAATCTAAACCTAAAATCTAAACCTAACCCCAAATCTAAACCTAACCCCAAATCTAAACCTAAAATCTAAACCTAACCCCAAATCCAAACCTAACCCCAAATCTAAACCTAAAATCTAAACCTAACCCCAAATCTAAACCTAAAATCTAAACCTAACCTAAAATCTAAACCTAACCCCAAATCTAAACCTAAAATCTAAACCTAACCCCAAATCTAAACCTAACCCCAAATCTAAAACTAACCCCAAATCTAAACCGAAAATCTAAACCTAACCCCAAATCTAAACCTAAAATCTAAACCTAACCACAAATCTAAACCTAAAATCTAAACCTAACCCCAAATCTAAACCTAAAATCTAAACCTAACCCCAAATCTAAACCTAAAATCTAAACCTAAAATCTAAACCTAACCTAAAATCTAAACCTAACCCCAAATCTAAACCTAAAATCTAAACCTAACCCCAAATCTAAACCTAAAATTTAAGACTAACCCCAAATCTACACCTAAAATCTAAACCTAACCCCAAATCTAAACCTAACCCCAAATCTAAAACTAACCCCAAATCTAAACCGAAAATCTAAACCTAACCCCAAATCTTAACCTAAAATCTAAACCTAACCCCAAATCTAAACCTAAAATCTAAACCTAACCCCAAATCTAACCCCAAATCTAAACCTAACCCCAAATCTAAACCTAACCCCAAATCTAAATCTAACCCCAAATCTAAACCTAAAATCTAAACCTAACCCCAAATCTAAACCTAAAATTTAAGCCTAACCCCAAATCTAAACCTAAAATCTAAACCTAACCCCAAATCTAAACCTAACCCCAAATCTAAAACTAACCCCAAATCTAAACCGAAAATCTAAACCTAACCCCAAATCTAAACCTAAAATCTAAACCTAACCCCAAATCTAAACCTAAAATTTAAGACTAACCCCAAATCTACACCTAAAATCTAAACCTAACCCCAAATCTAAACCTAACCCCAAATCTAAACCGAAAATCTAAACCTAACCCCAAATCTAAACCTAAAATCTAAACCTAACCCCAAATCTAAACCTAAAATCTAAACCTAACCCCAAATCTAAACCTAAAATCTAAACCTAACCCCAAATCTAAACCTAACTCCAAATCTAACCCTAAATCTAAACCTAACCCCAAATCTAAACCTAAAATCTAAACCTAACCCCAAATCTGAACCTAAAATCTAAACCTAAAATCTAAACCTAACCTAAAAACTAAACCTAACCCCAAATCTAAACCTAAAATCTAAACCTAACCCCCAATCTAAACTGAAAATCTAAACCTAACCCCAAATCTAAACCTAAAATCTAAACCTAACCCCAAATCTAAACCTAAAATCTAAACCTAACCCCAAATCTAAACCTAACCCCAAATCTAAACCTAAAATCTAAACCTAACCCCAAATCTAAACCTAAAATCTAAACCTAACCCCAAATCTGAACCTAAAATCTAAACCTAAAATCTAAACCTAACCTAAAAACTAAACCTAACCCCAAATCTAAACCTAAAATCTAAACCTAACCCCCAATCTAAACCGAAAATCTAAACCTAACCCCAAATCTAAACCTAAAATCTAAACATAACCCCAAATCTAAACCTAAAATCTAAACCTAAATCTAAACCTAACCTAAAATCTAAACCTAACCCCAAATCTAAACCTAAAATCTAAACCTAACCACAAATCTAAACCTAAAATCTATACCTAACCCCAAATCTAAACCTAACCCCAAATCTATACCTAAAATCTAAACCTAACCCCAAATCTAAACCTAAAATCTAAACCTAACCCCAAATCTAAACCTAAAATCTATACCTAACCCCAAATCTAAACCTAACCCCAAATCTATACCTAAAATCTAAACCTAACCCCAAATCTAAACCTAAAATATAAACTTAACCCCAAATCTAAACCTAACCCCAAATCTAAACCTAAAATCTAAACCTAACCCCAAATCTAAACCTAACCCCAAATCTAAACCTAAAATCTAAACCTAACCCCAAATCTAAACCTAACCCCAAATCTAAACCTAAAATCTAAACCTAACCCCAAATCTAAACCTAAACTCTAAACCTAACCCGAAATCTATACCTAACCCCAAATCTAAACCTAAAATCTAAACCTAACCCGAAATCTAAACCTAAAATCTAAACCTAACCCCAAATCTAAACCTTAAATCTAAACCTAACCCCAAATCTAAACCTAAAATCTAAACCTAAGCCCAAATCTAAACCTAACCCCAAATCTAAACCTAAAATCTAAACCTAACCCCAAATCTAAACCTAAAATCTAAACCTAACCCCAAATCTAAACCTTAAATCTAAACCTAACCCCAAATCTAAACCTAAAATCTAAACCTAACCCCAAATCTAAACCTAACCCCAAATCTAAACCTTAAATCTAAACCTAACCCCAAATCTAAACCTAAAATCTAAACCTAACCCCAAATCTAAACCTAACCCCAAATCTAAACCTAAAATCTAAACCTAACCCCAAATCTAAACCTAACCCCAAATCTAAACCTAAAATCTAAACCTAACCCCAAATCTAAACCTAAAATCTAAACCTAACCCCAAATCTAAACCTAACCCCAAATCTAAACCTAAAATCTAAACCTAACCCCAAATCTAAACCTAAAATTTAAAGCTAACCCCAAATCTAAACCTAAAATCTAAACCTAACCCCAAATCTAAACCTAACCCCAAATCTAAAACTAACCCCAAATCTAAACCGAAAATCTAAACCTAACCCCAAATCTAAACCTAAAATCTAAACCTAACCCCAAATCTAAACCTAAAATTTAAGACTAACCCCAAATCTACACCTAAAATCTAAACCTAACCCCAAATCTAAACCTAACCCCAAATCTAAACCTAACCCCAAATCTAAACCGAAAATCTAAACCTAACCCCAAATCTAAACCTAAAATCTAAACCTAACCCCAAATCTAAACCTAAAATCTAAACCTAACCCCAAATCTAAACCTAAAATCTAAACCTAACCCCAAATCTAAACTTAACCCCAAATCTAAACCTAACCTAAAATCTAAACCTAACCCCAAATCTAAACCTAAAATCTAAAGCTAACCCCAAATCTAAACCTAAAATCTAAACCCTACCCCAAATCTAAACCTAACTCCAAATCTAACCCTAAATCTAAACCTAACCCCAAATCTAAACCTAAAATCTAAACCTAACCCCAAATCTGAACCTAAAATCTAAACCTAAAATCTAAACCTAACCTAAAAACTAAACCTAACCCCAAATCTAAACCTAAAATCTAAACCTAACCCCCAATCTAAACCGAAAATCTAAACCTAACCCCAAATCTAAACCTAAAATCTAAACCTAACCCCAAATCTAAACCTAAAATCTAAACCTAACCTAAAAACTAAACCTAACCCCAAATCTAAATCTAAAATCTAAACCTAACCCCCAATCTAAACCGAAAATCTAAACCTAACCCCAAATCTAAACCTAAAATCTAAACCTAACCCCAAATCTAAACCTAAAATCTAAACCTAAAATCTAAACCTAACCTAAAATCTAAACCTAACCCCAAATCTAAACCTAAAATCTAAACCTAACCTAAAATCTAAACCTAACACCAAATCTAAACCTAAAATCTAAACCTAACCCCAAATCTAAAACTAAAATCTAAACCTAACCCCAAATCTAAACCTAACCCCAAATCTAAACCTAAAATCTAAACATAACCCCAAATCTAAACCTAAAATTTAAGCCTAACCCCAAATCTAAACCTAAAATCTAAACCTAACCCCAAATCTAAACCTAACCCCAAATCTAAACCTAACCCCAAATCTAAACCTAACCCCAAATCTAAACCTAACCCCAAATCTAAACCTAAAATCTAAACATAACCCCAAATCTAAACCTAAAATCTAAACCTAACCCGAAATCTATACCTAACCCCAAATCTAAACCTAAAATCTAAACATAACCCCAAATCTAAACCTAAAATCTAAACCTAACCCCAAATCTAAACCTAAAATTTAAATATAACCCCAAATCTAAACCTAAAATCTAAACCTAACCCCAAATCTAAACCTAACCCCAAAACTAAACCTTAAATCTAAACCTAACCCCAAATCTAAACCTAAAATCTAAACCTAACCCCAAATCTAAACCTAACCCCAAATCTAAACCTAAAATCTAAACCTAACCCCAAATCTAAACCTAAAATCTAAACCTAACCCCAAATCTAAACCTAAAATCTAAATCTAACCCCAAATCTAAACCTAAAATCTAAACCTAACCCCAAATCTAAACCTAACCCCAAATCTAAACCTAAAATCTAAACCTAACCCCAAATCTAAACCTAACCCCAAATCTAAACCTAAAATCTAAACCTAACCCCAAATCTAAACCTAAAATTTAAGACTAACCCCAAATCTACACCTAAAATCTAAACCTAACCCCAAATCTAAAACTAACCCCAAATCTAAACCGAAAATCTAAACCTAACCCCAAATCTTAACCTAAAATCTAAACCTAACCCCAAATCTAAACCTTAAATCTAAACCTAACCCCAAATCTAAACCTAAAATCTAAACCTAACCCCAAATCTAAACCTAACCCCAAATCTAAACCTAAAATCTAAACCTAACCCCAAATCTAAACCTAAAATTTAAGCCTAACCCCAAATCTAAACCTAAAATCTAAACCTAACCCCAAATCTAAACCTAACCCCAAATCTAAAACTAACCCCAAATCTTAACCGAAAATCTAAACCTAACCCCAAATCTAAACCTAAAATCTAAACCTAACCCCAAATCTAAACCTAAAATTTAAGACTAACCCCAAATCTACACCTAAAATCTAAACCTAACCCCAAATCTAAACCTAACCCCAAATCTAAAACTAACCCCAAATCTAAACCGAAAATCTAAACCTAACCCCAAATCTAAACCTAAAATCTAAACCTAACCCCAAATCTAAACCTAAAATCTAAACCTAACCCCAAATCTAAACCTAAAATCTAAACCTAACCCCAAATCTAAACTTAACCCCAAATCTAAACCTAACCTAAAATCTAAACCTAACCCCAAATCTAAACCTAAAATCTAAAGCTAACCCCAAATCTAAACCTAAAATCTAAGCCTAAAATCTAAACCTAACCCCAAATCTAAACCTAAGATCTAAACCTAACCCCAAATCTAAACCTAAAATCTAAACCTAAAATCTAAACCTAACCTAAAATCTAAACCTAACCCCAAATCTAAACCTAAAATCTAAACCTAACCACAAATCTAAACCTAACCCCAAATCTAAACCTAAAACCTAAACCTAACCCCAAATCTAAACCTAAAATCTAAACCTAACCCCAAATCTAAACCTAAAATTTAAGCCTAACCCCAAATCTAAACCTAAAATCTAAACCTAACCCCAAATCTAAACCGAAAATCTAAACCTAACCCCAAATCTAAACCTAAAATCTAAACCTAACCCCAAATCTAAACCTAACCCCAAATCTAAAACTAACCCCAAATCTAAACCGAAAATCTAAACCTAACCCCAAATCTTAACCTAAAATCTAAACCTAACCCCAAATCTAAACCTAAAATCTAAACCTAACCCCAAATCTAAACCTAAAATCTAAACCTAACCCCAAATCTAAACCTAAAATTTAAGCCTAACCCTAAACCTAAACCTAAAATCTAAACCTAACCCCAAATCTAAACCTAACCCCAAATCTAAAACTAACCCCAAATCTAAACCGAAAATCTAAACCTAACCCCAAATCTAAACCTAAAATCTAAACCTAACCCCAAATCTAAACCTAAAATTTAAGATTAACCCCAAATCTAAACCTAAAATCTAAACCTAACCCCAAATCTAAACCTAACCCCAAATCTAAAACTAACCCCAAATCTAAACCGAAAATCTAAACCTAAACCCCAAATCTAAACCTAAAATCTAAACCTAACCCCAAATCTAAACCTAAAATCTAAACCTAACCCCAAATCTAAACCTAAAATCTAAACCTAAAATCTAAACCCAACCTAAAATCTAAACCTAACCCCAAATCTAAACCTAAAATCTAAACCTAACCCCAAATCTAAACCTAACCCCAAATCTAAACCTCAAATCTAAACCTAACCCCAAATCTAAACCTAAAATCTAAACCTAACCCCAAATCTAAACCTAACCCCAAATCTAAACAAAAAATCTAAACCCTACCCCAAATCTAAACCTAACTCCAAATCTAAGCCTAAATCTAAACCTAACCCCAAATCTAAACCTAAAATTAAACCTAACCCCAAATCTGAACCTAAAATCTAAACCTAAAATCTAAACCTAACCTAAAAAATAAACCTAACCCCAAATCTAAACCTAAAATCTAAACCTAACCCCCAATCTAAACCGAAAATCTAAACCTAACCCCAAATCTAAACCTAAAATCTAAACATAACCCCAAATCTAAACCTAAAATCTAAACCTAACCCCAAATCTGAACCTAAAATCTAAACCTAAAATCTAAACCTAACCTAAAAACTAAACCTAACCCCAAATCTAAACCTAAAATCTAAACCTAACCCCCAATCTAAACCGAAAATCTAAACCTAACCCCAAATCTAAACCTAAAATCTAAACCTAACCCCAAATCTAAACCTAAAATCTAAACCTAACCCCAAATCTAAACCTAAAATCTAAACCTAACCACAAATCTAAACCTAACCCCAAATCTAAACCTAAAACCTAAACCTAACCCCAAATCTAAACCTAAAATCTAAATCTAACCCCAAATCTAAACCTAAAATTTAAGCCTAACCCCAAATCTAAACCTAAAATCTAAACCTAACCCCAAATCTAAACCGAAAATCTAAACCTAACCCCAAATCTAAACCTAAAATCTAAACCTAACCCCAAATCTAAACCTAACCCCAAATCTAAAACTAACCCCAAATCTAAACCGAAAATCTAAACCTAACCCCAAATCTTAAACTGAAATCTAAACCTAACCCCAAATCTAAACCTAAAATCTAAACCTAACCCCAAATCTAAACCTAAAATCTAAGCCTAACCCCAAATCTAAACCTAAAATCTAAACCTAACCCCAAATCTAAACCTAAAATCTAAACCTAAAATCTAAACCTAACCTAAAAACTAAACCTAACCCCAAATCTAAACCTAAAATCTAAACCTAACCCCCAATCTAAACCGAAAATCTAAACCTAACCCCAAATCTAAACCTAAAATCTAAACCTAACCCCAAATCTAAACCTAAAATCTAAACCTAACCCCAAATCTGAACCTAAAATCTAAACCTAAAATCTAAACCTAACCTAAAAACTAAACCTAACCCCAAATCTAAACCGAAAATCTAAACCTAAAATCTAAACCTAACCTAAAATCTAAACCTAACCCCAAATCTAAACCTAAAATCTAAACCTAACCCCAAATCTAAACCTAACCGCAAATCTAAACCTAAAATCTAAACCTAACCCCAAATCTAAACCTAAAATCTAAACCTAACCCCAAATCTAAACCTAACCGCAAATCTAAACCTAAAATCTAAACCTAACCCCAAATCTAAAACTAAAATCTAAACCTAACCACAAATCTAAACCTAACCCCAAATCTAAACCTAAAACCTAAACCTAACCCTAAATCTAAACCTAAAATCTAAACCTGACCCCAAATCTAAACCTAAAATTTAAGCCTAACCCCAAATCTAAACCTAAAATCTAAACCTAACCCCAAATCTAAACTGAAAATCTAAACCTAACCCCAAATCTAAACCTAAAATCTAAAGCTAACCCCAAATCTAAACCTAACCCCAAATCTAAAACTAACCCCAAATCTAAACCGAAAATCTAAACCTAACCCCAAATCTTAACCTAAAATCTAAACCTAACCCCAAATCTAAACCTAAAATCTAAACCTAACCCCAAATCTAAACCTAAAATCTAAACCTAACCCCAAATCTAAACCTAAAATTTAAGCCTAACCCCAAACCTAAACCTAAAATCTAAACCTAACCCCAAATCTAAACCTAACCCCAAATCTAAAACTAACCCCAAATCTAAACCGAAAATCTAAACCTAACCCCAAATCTAAACCTAAAATCTAAACCTAACCCCAAATCTAAACCTAAAATTTAAGATTAACCCCAAATCTACACCTAAAATCGAAACCTAACCCCAAATCTAAACCTAAAATCTAAACCTAACCCCAAATCTAAACCTAAAATTTAAGATTAACCCCAAATCTACACCTAAAATCTAAACCTAACCCCAAATCTAAACCTAACCCCAAATCTAAAACTAACCCCAAATCTAAACCGAAAATCTAAACCTAAACCCCAAATCTAAACCTAAAATCTAAATCTAACCCCAAATCTAAACCTAACCCCAAATCTAAACCTCAAATCTAAACCTAACCCCAAATCTAAACCTAAAATCTAAACCTAACCCCAAATCTAAACCTAACCCCAAATCTAAACAAAAAATCTAAACCCTACCCCAAATCTAAACCTAACTCCAAATCTAAGCCTAAATCTAAACCTAACCCCAAATCTAAACCTAAAATTAAACCTAACCCCAAATCTGAACCTAAAATCTAAACCTAAAATCTAAACCTAACCTAAAAACTAAACCTAACCCCAAATCTAAACCTAAAATCTAAACCTAACCCCCAATCTAAACCGAAAATCTAAACCTAACCCCAAATCTAAACCTAAAATCTAAACCTAACCCCAAATCTAAACCTAAAATCTAAACCTAACCCCAAATCTAAACCTAAAATCTAAACCTAACCACAAATCTAAACCTAACCCCAAATCTAAACCTAAAACCTAAACCTAACCCCAAATCTAAACCTAAAATCTAAACCTAACCCCAAATCTAAACCTAAAATTTAAGCCTAACCCCAAATCTAAACCTAAAATCTAAACCTAACCCCAAATCTAAACCGAAAATCTAAACCTAACCCCAAATCTAAACCTAAAATCTAAACCTAACCCCAAATCTAAACCTAACCCCAAATCTAAAACTAACCCCAAATCTAAACCGAAAATCTAAACCTAACCCCAAATCTTAAACTAAAATCTAAACCTAACCCCAAATCTAAACCTAAAATCTAAACCTAACCCCAAATCTAAACCTAAAATCTAAACCTAACCCCAAATCTAAATCTAAAATCTAAACCTAACCCCAAATCTAAACCTAAAATTTAAGCCTAACCCCAAATCTAAACCTAAAATCTAAACCTAACCCCAAATCTTAACCTAACCCCAAATCTAAAACTAACCCCAAATCTAAACCGAAAATCTAAACCTAACCCCAAATCTAAACCTAAAATCTAAACCTAACCCCAAATCTAAACCTAAAATTTAAGATTAACCCCAAATCCACACCTAAAATCTAAACCTAACCCCAAATCTAAACCTAACCCCAAATCTAAAACTAACCCCAAATCTAAACCGAAAATCTAAACCTAACCCCAAATCTAAACCTAAAATCTAAACCTAACCCCAAATCTAAACCTAAAATCTAAACCTAACCCCAAATCTAAACCTAAAATCTAAACCTAAAATCTAAACCTAACCCCAAATCTAAACCTAAAATCTAAACCTAACCCCAAATCTAAACCTAACCCCAAATCTAAACCTCAAATCTAAACCTAACCCCAAATCTAAACCTAAAATCTAAACCTAACCCCAAATCTAAACCTAACCCCAAATCTAAACCTAAAATCTAAACCCTACCCCAAATCTAAACCTAACTCCAAATCTAAACCTAAAATCTAAACCTAACCCCAAATCTAAACCTAAAATCTAAACCTAACCCCAAATCTGAACCTAAAATCTAAACCTAAAATCTAAACCTAACCTAAAAACTAAACCTAACCCCAAATCTAAACCGAAAATCTAAACCTAAAATCTAAACCTAACCTAAAATCTAAACCTAACCCCAAATCTAAAACTAAAATCTAAACCTAACCCCAAATCTAAACCTAACCCCAAATCTAAACCTAAAATCTAAACCTAACCCCAAATCTAAACCTAAAATTTAAGCCTAACCCCAAATCTAAACCTAAAATCTAAACCTAACCCCAAATCTAAACCTAACCCCAAATCTAAAACTATCCCCAAATCTAAACCGAAAATCTAAACCTAACCCCAAATCTAAACCTAAAATCTATACCTAACCCGAAATCTAAACCTAACCCCAAATCTAAACCTAAAATCTAAACCTAACCCCAAATCTAAACCTAAAATCTAAACTTAACCCCAAATCTAAACCTAACCCCAAATCTAAAACTAACCCCAAATCTAAACCGAAAATCTAAACCTAACCCCAAATCTTAACCTAAAATCTAAACCTAACCCCAAATCTAAACCTAAAATCTAAACCTAACCCCAAATTTAAACCTAAAATCTAAACCTAACCCCAAATCTAAACCTAAAATTTAAGCCTAACCCCAAATCTAAACCTAAAATCTAAACCTAACCCCAAATCTAAACCTAACCCCAAATCTAAAACTAACCCCAAATCTAAACCGAAAATCTAAACCTAACCCCAAATCTAAACCTAAAATCTAAACCTAACCCCAAATCTAAACCTAAAATTTAAGCCTAACCCCAAATCTAAACCTAAAATCTAAACCTAACCCCAAATCTAAACCTAACGCCAAATCTAAAAATAACCCCAAATCTAAACGGAAAATCTAAACCTAACCCCAAATCTGAACCTAAAATCTAAACCTAACCCCAAATCTAAACCTAAAATTTAAGACTAACCCCAAATCTACACCTAAAATCTAAACCTAACCCCAAATCTAAACCTAACCCCAAATCTAAACCGAAAATCTAAACCTAACCCCAAATCTAAACCTAAAATCTAAACCTAACCCCAAATCTAAACCTCAAATCTAATCCTAACCCCAAATCTAAACCTAAAATCTAAACCTAAAATCTAAACCTAACCCCAAATCTAAACCTAACCCCAAATCTAAACCTAAAATCTAAACCCTACCCCAAATCTAAACCTAACTCCAAATCTAAGCCTAAATCTAAACCTAACCCCCAATCTAAACTGAAAATCTAAACCTAACCCCAAATCTAAACCTAAAATCTAAACCTAACCCCAAATCTAAACCTAAAATCTAAACCTAACCCCAAATCTAAACCTAACCCCAAATCTAAACCTTAAATCTAAACCTAACCCCAAATCTAAACCTAAAATCTAAACCTAACCCCAAATCTGAACCTAAAATCTAAACCTAAAATCTAAACCTAACCTTAAAACTAAACCTAACCCCAAATCTAAACCTAAAATCTAAACCTAACCCCCAATCTAAACCGAAAATCTAAACCTAACCCCAAATCTAAACCTAAAATCTAAACATAACCCCAAATCTAAACCTAAAATCTAAACCTAAAATCTAAACCTAACCTAAAATCTAAACCTAACCCCAAATCTAAACCTAAAATCTAAACCTAACCCCAAATCTAAACCTAACCCCAAATCTAAACCTAAAATCTAAACCTAACCCCAAATCTAAACCTAAAATCTAAACCTAACCCCAAATCTAAACCTAACCCCATATCTAAACCTAACCCCCAATCTGAACCGAAAATCTAAACCTAACCCCAAATCTAAACCTAAAATCTAAACATAACCCCAAATCTAAACCTAAAATCTAAACCTAACCCCAAATCTGAACCTAAAATCTAAACCTAAAATCTAAACCTAACCTAAAAACTAAACCTAACCCCAAATCTAAACCTAAAATCTAAACCTAACCCCCAATCTAAACCGAAAATCTAAACCTAACCCCAAATCTAAACCTAAAATCTAAACCTAACCCCAAATCTAAACCTAAAATCTAAACCTAAAATCTAAACCTAACCTAAAATCTAAACCTAACCCCAAATCTAAACCTAAAATCTAAACCTAACCCCAAATCTAAACCTAACCCCAAATCTAAACCTAAAATCTAAACCTAACCCCAAATCTAAAACTAAAATCTAAACCTAACCCCAAATCTAAACCTAACCCCAAATCTAAACCTAAATCTAAACCTAACCCCAAATCTAAACCTAAAATGTAAGCCTAACCCCAAATCTAAACCTAAAATCTAAACCTAACCCCAAATCTAAACCTAACGCCAAATCTAAAAATAACCCCAAATCTAAACGGAAAATCTAAACCTAACCCCAAATCTGAACCTAAAATCTAAACCTAACCCCAAATCTAAACCTAAAATCTATACCTAACCCGAAATCTAAACCTAACCCCAAATCTAAACCTAAAATCTAAACCTAACACCAAATCTAAACCTAACCCCAAATCTAAACCTAAAATCTAAACCTAACCCCAAATCTAAACCTAAAATCTAAACCTAACCCCAAATCTAAACCTAACCCCAAATCTAAACCTAAAATCTAAACTTAACCCCAAATCCAAACCTAACCCCAAATCTAAACCTAAAATCTAAACCTAACCCCAAATCTAAACCTAAAATCTAAACCTAACCTAAAATCTAAACCTAACCCCAAATCTAAACCTAAAATCTAAACCTAACCCCAAATCTAAACCTAACCCCAAATCTAAAACTAACCCCAAATCTAAACCGAAAATCTAAACCTAACCCCAAATCTAAACCTAAAATCTAAACCTAACCACAAATCTAAACCTAAAATCTAAACCTAACCCCAAATCTAAACCTAAAATCTAAACCTAACCCCAAATCTAAACCTAAAATCTAAACCTAAAATCTAAACCTAACCTAAAATCTAAACCTAACCCCAAATCTAAACCTAAAATCTAAACCTAACCCCAAATCTAAACCTAAAATTTAAGACTAACCCCAAATCTACACCTAAAATCTAAACCTAACCCCAAATCTAAACCTAACCCCAAATCTAAAACTAACCCCAAATCTAAACCGAAAATCTAAACCTAACCCCAAATCTTAACCTAAAATCTAAACCTAACCCCAAATCTAAACCTAAAATCTAAACCTAACCCCAAATCTAACCCCAAATCTAAACCTAACCCCAAATCTAAACCTATCCCCAAATCTAAATCTAACCCCAAATCTAAACCTAAAATCTAAACCTAACCCCAAATCTAAACCTAAAATTTAAGCCTAACCCCAAATCTAAACCTAAAATCTAAACCTAACCCCAAATCTAAACCTAACCCCAAATCTAAAACTAACCCCAAATCTAAACCGAAAATCTAAACCTAACCCCAAATCTAAACCTAAAATCTAAACCTAACCCCAAATCTAAACCTAAAATTTAAGACTAACCCCAAATCTACACCTAAAATCTAAACCTAACCCCAAATCTAAACCTAACCCCAAATCTAAACCGAAAATCTAAACCTAACCCCAAATCTAAACCTAAAATCTAAACCTAACCCCAAATCTAAACCTAAAATCTAAACCTAACCCCAAATCTAAACCTAAAATCTAAACCTAACCCCAAATCTAAACCTAACTCCAAATCTAACCCTAAATCTAAACCTAACCCCAAATCTAAACCTAAAATCTAAACCTAACCCCAAATCTGAACCTAAAATCTAAACCTAAAATCTAAACCTAACCTAAAAACTAAACCTAACCCCAAATCTAAACCTAAAATCTAAACCTAACCCCCAATCTAAACTGAAAATCTAAACCTAACCCCAAATCTAAACCTAAAATCTAAACCTAACCCCAAATCTAAACCTAAAATCTAAACCTAACCCCAAATCTAAACCTAACCCCAAATCTAAACCTAAAATCTAAACCTAACCCCAAATCTAAACCTAAAATCTAAACCTAACCCCAAATCTGAACCTAAAATCTAAACCTAAAATCTAAACCTAACCTAAAAACTAAACCTAACCCCAAATCTAAACCTAAAATCTAAACCTAACCCCCAATCTAAACCGAAAATCTAAACCTAACCCCAAATCTAAACCTAAAATCTAAACATAACCCCAAATCTAAACCTAAAATCTAAACCTAAATCTAAACCTAACCTAAAATCTAAACCTAACCCCAAATCTAAACCTAAAATCTAAACCTAACCACAAATCTAAACCTAAAATCTATACCTAACCCCAAATCTAAACCTAACCCCAAATCTATACCTAAAATCTAAACCTAACCCCAAATCTAAACCTAAAATCTAAACCTAACCCCAAATCTAAACCTAAAATCTATACCTAACCCCAAATCTAAACCTAACCCCAAATCTATACCTAAAATCTAAACCTAACCCCAAATCTAAACCTAACCCCAAATCTAAACCTAAAATCTAAACCTAACCCCAAATATAAACCTAACCCCAAATCTAAACCTAAAATCTAAACCTAACCCCAAATCTAAACCTAAAATATAAACTTAACCCCAAATCTAAACCTAACCCCAAATCTAAACCTAAAATCTAAACCTAACCCCAAATCTAAACCTAACCCCAAATCTAAACCTAAAATCTAAACCTAACCCCAAATCTAAACCTAACCCCAAATCTAAACCTAAAATCTAAACCTAACCCCAAATCTAAACCTAAACTCTAAACCTAACCCCAAATCTAAACCTAACCCCAAATCTAAACCTAAAATCTAAACCTAACCCCAAATCTAAACCTAAAATCTAAACCTAACCCCAAATCTAAACCTAACCCCATATCTAAACCTAACCCCCAATCTGAACCGAAAATCTAAACCTAACCCCAAATCTAAACCTAAAATCTAAACATAACCCCAAATCTAAACCTAAAATCTAAACCTAACCCCAAATCTGAACCTAAAATCTAAACCTAAAATCTAAACCTAACCTAAAAACTAAACCTAACCCCAAATCTAAACCTAAAATCTAAACCTAACCCCCAATCTAAACCGAAAATCTAAACCTAACCCCAAATCTAAACCTAAAATCTAAACCTAACCCCAAATCTAAACCTAAAATCTAAACCTAAAATCTAAACCTAACCTAAAATCTAAACCTAACCCCAAATCTAAACCTAAAATCTAAACCTAACCCCAAATCTAAACCTAACCCCAAATCTAAACCTAAAATCTAAACCTAACCCCAAATCTAAAACTAAAATCTAAACCTAACCCCAAATCTAAACCTAACCCCAAATCTAAACCTAAATCTAAACCTAACCCCAAATCTAAACCTAAAATGTAAGCCTAACCCCAAATCTAAACCTAAAATCTAAACCTAAACCCAAATCTAAACCTAACGCCAAATCTAAAAATAACCCCAAATCTAAACGGAAAATCTAAACCTAACCCCAAATCTGAACCTAAAATCTAAACCTAACCCCAAATCTAAACCTAAAATCTATACCTAACCCGAAATCTAAACCTAACCCCAAATCTAAACCTAAAATCTAAACCTAACACCAAATCTAAACCTAACCCCAAATCTAAACCTAAAATCTAAACCTAACCCCAAATCTAAACCTAAAATCTAAACCTAACCCCAAATCTAAACCTAACCCCAAATCTAAACCTAAAATCTAAACCCTACCCCAAATCTAAACCTAACCCCAAATCTAAACCTAAAATCTAAACCTAACCCCAAATCTAAACCTAAAATCTAAACCTAACCTAAAATCTAAACCTAACCCCAAATCTAAACCTAAAATCTAAACCTAACCCCAAATCTAAACCTAACCCCAAATCTAAAACTAACCCCAAATCTAAACCGAAAATCTAAACCTAACCCCAAATCTAAACCTAAAATCTAAACCTAACCACAAATCTAAACCTAAAATCTAAACCTAACCCCAAATCTAAACCTAAAATCTAAACCTAACCCCAAATCTAAACCTAAAATCTAAACCTAAAATCTAAACCTAACCTAAAATCTAAACCTAACCCCAAATCTAAACCTAAAATCTAAACCTAACCCCAAATCTAAACCTAAAATTTAAGACTAACCCCAAATCTACACCTAAAATCTAAACCTAACCCCAAATCTAAACCTAACCCCAAATCTAAAACTAACCCCAAATCTAAACCGAAAATCTAAACCTAACCCCAAATCTTAACCTAAAATCTAAACCTAACCCCAAATCTAAACCTAAAATCTAAACCTAACCCCAAATCTAACCCCAAATCTAAACCTAACCCCAAATCTAAACCTAACCCCAAATCTAAATCTAACCCCAAATCTAAACCTAAAATCTAAACCTAACCCCAAATCTAAACCTAAAATTTAAGCCTAACCCCAAATCTAAACCTAAAATCTAAACCTAACCCCAAATCTAAACCTAACCCCAAATCTAAAACTAACCCCAAATCTAAACCGAAAATCTAAACCTAACCCCAAATCTAAACCTAAAATCTAAACCTAACCCCAAATCTAAACCTAAAATTTAAGACTAACCCCAAATCTACACCTAAAATCTAAACCTAACCCCAAATCTAAACCTAACCCCAAATCTAAACCTAAAATCTAAACCTAACCCCAAATCTAAACCTAAAATCTAAACCTAACCCCAAATCTAAACCTAAAATCTAAACCTAACCCCAAATCTAAACCTAAAATCTAAACCTAACCCCAAATCTAAACCTAACTCCAAATCTAACCCTAAATCTAAACCTAACCCCAAATCTAAACCTAAAATCTAAACCTAACCCCAAATCTGAACCTAAAATCTAAACCTAAAATCTAAACCTAACCTAAAAACTAAACCTAACCCCAAATCTAAACCTAAAATCTAAACCTAACCCCCAATCTAAACTGAAAATCTAAACCTAACCCCAAATCTAAACCTAAAATCTAAACCTAACCCCAAATCTAAACCTAAAATCTAAACCTAACCCCAAATCTAAACCTAACCCCAAATCTAAACCTAAAATCTAAACCTAACCCCAAATCTAAACCTAAAATCTAAACCTAACCCCAAATCTGAACCTAAAATCTAAACCTAAAATCTAAACCTAACCTAAAAACTAAACCTAACCCCAAATCTAAACCTAAAATCTAAACCTAACCCCCAATCTAAACCGAAAATCTAAACCTAACCCCAAATCTAAACCTAAAATCTAAACATAACCCCAAATCTAAACCTAAAATCTAAACCTAAATCTAAACCTAACCTAAAATCTAAACCTAACCCCAAATCTAAACCTAAAATCTAAACCTAACCACAAATCTAAACCTAAAATCTATACCTAACCCCAAATCTAAACCTAACCCCAAATCTATACCTAAAATCTAAACCTAACCCCAAATCTAAACCTAAAATCTAAACCTAACCCCAAATCTAAACCTAAAATCTATACCTAACCCCAAATCTAAACCTAACCCCAAATCTATACCTAAAATCTAAACCTAACCCCAAATCTAAACCTAAAATATAAACTTAACCCCAAATCTAAACCTAACCCCAAATCTAAACCTAAAATCTAAACCTAACCCCAAATCTAAACCTAACCCCAAATCTAAACCTAAAATCTAAACCTAACCCCAAATCTAAACCTAACCCCAAATCTAAACCTAAAATCTAAACCTAACCCCAAATCTAAACCTAAACTCTAAACCTAACCCGAAATCTATACCTAACCCCAAATCTAAACCTAAAATCTAAACCTAACCCGAAATCTAAACCTAAAATCTAAACCTAACCCCAAATCTAAACCTTAAATCTAAACCTAACCCCAAATCTAAACCTAAAATCTAAACCTAAGCCCAAATCTAAACCTAACCCCAAATCTAAACCTAAAATCTAAACCTAACCCCAAATCTAAACCTAAAATCTAAACCTAACCCCAAATCTAAACCTTAAATCTAAACCTAACCCCAAATCTAAACCTAAAATCTAAACCTAACCCCAAATCTAAACCTAACCCCAAATCTAAACCTTAAATCTAAACCTAACCCCAAATCTAAACCTAAAATCTAAACCTAACCCCAAATCTAAACCTAACCCCAAATCTAAACCTAAAATCTAAACCTAACCCCAAATCTAAACCTAACCCCAAATCTAAACCTAAAATCTAAACCTAACCCCAAATCTAAACCTAAAATCTAAACCTAACCCCAAATCTAAACCTAACCCCAAATCTAAACCTAAAATCTAAACCTAACCCCAAATCTAAACCTAAAATTTAAAGCTAACCCCAAATCTAAACCTAAAATCTAAACCTAACCCCAAATCTAAACCTAACCCCAAATCTAAAACTAACCCCAAATCTAAACCGAAAATCTAAACCTAACCCCAAATCTAAACCTAAAATCTAAACCTAACCCCAAATCTAAACCTAAAATTTAAGACTAACCCCAAATCTACACCTAAAATCTAAACCTAACCCCAAATCTAAACCTAACCCCAAATCTAAACCGAAAATCTAAACCTAACCCCAAATCTAAACCTAAAATCTAAACCTAACCCCAAATCTAAACCTAAAATCTAAACCTAACCCCAAATCTAAACCTAAAATCTAAACCTAACCCCAAATCTAAACTTAACCCCAAATCTAAACCTAACCTAAAATCTAAACCTAACCCCAAATCTAAACCTAAAATCTAAAGCTAACCCCAAATCTAAACCTAAAATCTAAACCTAAAATCTAAACCTAACCCCAAATCTAAACCTAAGATCTAAACCTAACCCCAAATCTAAACCTAAAATCTAAACCTAAAATCTAAACCTAACCTAAAATCTAAACCTAACCCCAAATCTAAACCTAAAATCTAAACCTAACCCCAAATCTAAACCTAACCCCAAATCTAAACCTAAAATCTAAACCTAACCCCAAATCTAAACCTAAAATCTAAACCTAACCCCAAATCTAAACCTAACCCCAAATCTAAACCTAAAATCTAAACCCTACCCCAAATCTAAACCTAACTCCAAATCTAACCCTAAATCTAAACCTAACCCCAAATCTAAACCTAAAATCTAAACCTAACCCCAAATCTGAACCTAAAATCTAAACCTAAAATCTAAACCTAACCTAAAAACTAAACCTAACCCCAAATCTAAACCTAAAATCTAAACCTAACCCCCAATCTAAACCGAAAATCTAAACCTAACCCCAAATCTAAACCTAAAATCTAAACATAACCCCAAATCTAAACCTAAAATCTAAACCTAACCTAAAAACTAAACCTAACCCCAAATCTAAATCTAAAATCTAAACCTAACCCCCAATCTAAACCGAAAATCTAAACCTAACCCCAAATCTAAACCTAAAATCTAAACCTAACCCCAAATCTAAACCTAAAATCTAAACCTAAAATCTAAACCTAACCTAAAATCTAAACCTAACCCCAAATCTAAACCTAAAATCTAAACCTAACCTAAAATCTAAACCTAACACCAAATCTAAACCTAAAATCTAAACCTAACCCCAAATCTAAAACTAAAATCTAAACCTAACCCCAAATCTAAACCTAACCCCAAATCTAAACCTAAAATCTAAACATAACCCCAAATCTAAACCTAAAATTTAAGCCTAACCCCAAATCTAAACCTAAAATCTAAACCTAACCCCAAATCTAAACCTAACCCCAAATCTAAACCTAACCCCAAATCTAAACCTAACCCCAAATCTAAACCTAACCCCAAATCTAAACCTAAAATCTAAACATAACCCCAAATCTAAACCTAAAATCTAAACCTAACCCGAAATCTATACCTAACCCCAAATCTAAACCTAAAATCTAAACATAACCCCAAATCTAAACCTAAAATCTAAACCTAACCCCAAATCTAAACCTAAAATTTAAATATAACCCCAAATCTAAACCTAAAATCTAAACCTAACACCAAATCTAAACCTAACCCCAAAACTAAACCTTAAATCTAAAACTAACCCTAAATCTAAACCTAAAATCTAAACCTAACCCCAAATCTAAACCTAACCCCAAATCTAAACCTAAAATCTAAACCTAACCCCAAATCTAAACCTAAAATCTAAACCTAACCCCAAATCTAAACCTAAAATCTAAACCTAACCCCAAATCTAAACCTAAAATCTAAACCTAACCCCAAATCTAAACCTAACCCCAAATCTAAACCTAAAATCTAAACCTAACCCCAAATCTAAACCTAACCCCAAATCTAAACCTAAAATCTAAACCTAACCCCAAATCTAAACCTAAAATTTAAGACTAACCCCAAATCTACACCTAAAATCTAAACCTAACCCCAAATCTAAAACTAACCCCAAATCTAAACCGAAAATCTAAACCTAACCCCAAATCTTAACCTAAAATCTAAACCTAACCCCAAATCTAAACCTTAAATCTAAACCTAACCCCAAATCTAAACCTAAAATCTAAACCTAACCCCAAATCTAAACCTAACCCCAAATCTAAACCTAAAATCTAAACCTAACCCCAAATCTAAACCTAAAATTTAAGCCTAACCCCAAATCTAAACCTAAAATCTAAACCTAACCCCAAATCTAAACCTAACCCCAAATCTAAAACTAACCCCAAATCTTAACCGAAAATCTAAACCTAACCCCAAATCTAAACCTAAAATCTAAACCTAACCCCAAATCTAAACCTAAAATTTAAGACTAACCCCAAATCTACACCTAAAATCTAAACCTAACCCCAAATCTAAACCTAACCCCAAATCTAAAACTAACCCCAAATCTAAACCGAAAATCTAAACCTAACCCCAAATCTAAACCTAAAATCTAAACCTAACCCCAAATCTAAACCTAAAATCTAAACCTAACCCCAAATCTAAACCTAAAATCTAAACCTAACCCCAAATCTAAACTTAACCCCAAATCTAAACCTAACCTAAAATCTAAACCTAACCCCAAATCTAAACCTAAAATCTAAAGCTAACCCCAAATCTAAACCTAAAATCTAAGCCTAAAATCTAAACCTAACCCCAAATCTAAACCTAAGATCTAAACCTAACCCCAAATCTAAACCTAAAATCTAAACCTAAAATCTAAACCTAACCTAAAATCTAAACCTAACCCCAAATCTAAACCTAAAATCTAAACCTAACCACAAATCTAAACCTAACCCCAAATCTAAACCTAAAACCTAAACCTAACCCCAAATCTAAACCTAAAATCTAAACCTAACCCCAAATCTAAACCTAAAATTTAAGACTAACCCCAAATCTAAACCTAAAATCTAAACCTAACCCCAAATCTAAACCGAAAATCTAAACCTAACCCCAAATCTAAACCTAAAATCTAAACCTAACCCCAAATCTAAACCTAACCCCAAATCTAAAACTAACCCCAAATCTAAACCGAAAATCTAAACCTAACCCCAAATCTTAACCTAAAATCTAAACCTAACCCCAAATCTAAACCTAAAATCTAAACCTAACCCCAAATCTAAACCTAAAATCTAAACCTAACCCCAAATCTAAACCTAAAATTTAAGCCTAACCCTAAACCTAAACCTAAAATCTAAACCTAACCCCAAATCTAAACCTAACCCCAAATCTAAAACTAACCCCAAATCTAAACCGAAAATCTAAACCTAACCCCAAATCTAAACCTAAAATCTAAACCTAACCCCAAATCTAAACCTAAAATTTAAGATTAACCCCAAATCTACACCTAAAATCTAAACCTAACCCCAAATCTAAACCTAACCCCAAATCTAAAACTAACCCCAAATCTAAACCGAAAATCTAAACCTAAACCCCAAATCTAAACCTAAAATCTAAACCTAACCCCAAATCTAAACCTAAAATCTAAACCTAACCCCAAATCTAAACCTAAAATCTAAACCTAAAATCTAAACCCAACCTAAAATCTAAACCTAACCCCAAATCTAAACCTAAAATCTAAACCCTACCCCAAATCTAAACCTAACTCCAAATCTAAGCCTAAATCTAAACCTAACCCCAAATCTAAACCTAAAATTAAACCTAACCCCAAATCTGAACCTAAAATCTAAACCTAAAATCTAAACCTAACCTAAAAACTAAACCTAACCCCAAATCTAAACCTAAAATCTAAACCTAACCCCCAATCTAAACCGAAAATCTAAACCTAACCCCAAATCTAAACCTAAAATCTAAACATAACCCCAAATCTAAACCTAAAATCTAAACCTAACCCCAAATCTGAACCTAAAATCTAAACCTAAAATCTAAACCTAACCTAAAAACTAAACCTAACCCCAAATCTAAACCTAAAATCTAAACCTAACCCCCAATCTAAACCGAAAATCTAAACCTAACCCCAAATCTAAACCTAAAATCTAAACCTAACCCCAAATCTAAACCTAAAATCTAAACCTAACCCCAAATCTAAACCTAAAATCTAAACCTAACCACAAATCTAAACCTAACCCCAAATCTAAACCTAAAATCTAAACCTAACCCCAAATCTAAACCTAAAATCTAAACCCTACCCCAAATCTAAACCTAACTCCAAATCTAAGCCTAAATCTAAACCTAACCCCAAATCTAAACCTAAAATTAAACCTAACCCCAAATCTAAACCTAAAATCTAAACTTAACCCCAAATCTAAACCTAAAATCTAAACCTAACCTAAAATCTAAACCTAACCCCAAATCTAAACCTAAAATCTAAACCTAACCCCAAATCTAAACCTAACCCCAAATCTAAAACTAACCCCAAATCTAAACCGAAAATCTAAACCTAACCCCAAATCTAAACCTAAAATCTAAACCTAACCACAAATCTAAACCTAAAATCTAAACCTAACCCCAAAACTAAACCTAAAATCTAAACCTAACCCCAAATCTAAACCTAAAATCTAAACCTAAAATCTAAACCTAACCTAAAATCTAAACCTAACCCCAAATCTAAACCTAAAATCTAAACCTAACCCCAAATCTAAACCTAAAATTTAAGACTAACCCCAAATCTACACCTAAAATCTAAACCTAACCCCAAATCTAAACCTAACCCCAAATCTAAAACTAACCCCAAATCTAAACCGAAAATCTAAACCTAACCCCAAATCTTAACCTAAAATCTAAACCTAACCCCAAATCTAAACCTAAAATCTAAACCTAACCCCAAATCTAACCCCAAATCTAAACCTAACCCCAAATCTAAACCTAACCCCAAATCTAAATCTAACCCCAAATCTAAACCTAAAATCTAAACCTAACCCCAAATCTAAACCTAAAATTTAAGCCTAACCCCAAATCTAAACCTAAAATCTAAACCTAACCCCAAATCTAAACCTAACCCCAAATCTAAAACTAACCCCAAATCTAAACCGAAAATCTAAACCTAACCCCAAATCTAAACCTAAAATCTAAACCTAACCCCAAATCTAAACCTAAAATTTAAGACTAACCCCAAATCTACACCTAAAATCTAAACCTAACCCCAAATCTAAACCTAACCCCAAATCTAAACCGAAAATCTAAACCTAACCCCAAATCTAAACCTAAAATCTAAACCTAACCCCAAATCTAAACCTAAAATCTAAACCTAACCCCAAATCTAAACCTAACTCCAAATCTAACCCTAAATCTAAACCTAACCCCAAATCTAAACCTAAAATCTAAACCTAACCCCAAATCTGAACCTAAAATCTAAACCTAAAATCTAAACCTAACCTAAAAACTAAACCTAACCCCAAATCTAAACCTAAAATCTAAACCTAACCCCCAATCTAAACTGAAAATCTAAACCTAACCCCAAATCTAAACCTAAAATCTAAACCTAACCCCAAATCTAAACCTAAAATCTAAACCTAACCCCAAATCTAAACCTAACCCCAAATCTAAACCTAAAATCTAAACCTAACCCCAAATCTAAACCTAAAATCTAAACCTAACCCCAAATCTGAACCTAAAATCTAAACCTAAAATCTAAACCTAACCTAAAAACTAAACCTAACCCCAAATCTAAACCTAAAATCTAAACCTAACCCCCAATCTAAACCGAAAATCTAAACCTAACCCCAAATCTAAACCTAAAATCTAAACATAACCCCAAATCTAAACCTAAAATCTAAACCTAAATCTAAACCTAACCTAAAATCTAAACCTAACCCCAAATCTAAACCTAAAATCTAAACCTAACCACAAATCTAAACCTAAAATCTATACCTAACCCCAAATCTAAACCTAACCCCAAATCTATACCTAAAATCTAAACCTAACCCCAAATCTAAACCTAAAATCTAAACCTAACCCCAAATCTAAACCTAAAATCTATACCTAACCCCAAATCTAAACCTAACCCCAAATCTATACCTAAAATCTAAACCTAACCCCAAATCTAAACCTAAAATATAAACTTAACCCCAAATCTAAACCTAACCCCAAATCTAAACCTAAAATCTAAACCTAACCGCAAATCTAAACCTAACCCCAAATCTAAACCTAAAATCTAAACCTAACCCCAAATCTAAACCTAAAATCTAAACCTAACCCCAAATCTAAACCTAAACTCTAAACCTAACCCGAAATCTATACCTAACCCCAAATCTAAACCTAAAATCTAAACCTAACCCGAAATCTAAACCTAAAATCTAAACCTAACCCCAAATCTAAACCTTAAATCTAAACCTAACCCCAAATCTAAACCTAATATCTAAACCTAAGCCCAAATCTAAACCTAACCCCAAATCTAAACCTAAAATCTAAACCTAACCCCAAATCTAAACCTAAAATCTAAACCTAACCCCAAATCTAAACCTTAAATCTAAACCTAACCCCAAATCTAAACCTAAAATCTAAACCTAACCCCAAATCTAAACCTAACCCCAAATCTAAACCTTAAATCTAAACCTAACCCCAAATCTAAACCTAAAATCTAAACCTAACCCCAAATCTAAACCTAACCCCAAATCTAAACCTAAAATCTAAACCTAACCCCAAATCTAAACCTAACCCCAAATCTAAACCTAAAATCTAAACCTAACCCCAAATCTAAACCTAAAATCTAAACCTAACCCCAAATCTAAACCTAACCCCAAATCTAAACCTAAAATCTAAACCTAACCCCAAATCTAAACCTAAAATTTAAAGCTAACCCCAAATCTAAACCTAAAATCTAAACCTAACCCCAAATCTAAACCTAACCCCAAATCTAAAACTAACCCCAAATCTAAACCGAAAATCTAAACCTAACCCCAAATCTAAACCTAAAATCTAAACCTAACCCCAAATCTAAACCTAAAATTTAAGACTAACCCCAAATCTACACCTAAAATCTAAACCTAACCCCAAATCTAAACCTAACCCCAAATCTAAACCTAACCCCAAATCTAAACCGAAAATCTAAACCTAACCCCAAATCTAAACCTAAAATCTAAACCTAACCCCAAATCTAAACCTAAAATCTAAACCTAACCCCAAATCTAAACCTAAAATCTAAACCTAACCCCAAATCTAAACTTAACCCCAAATCTAAACCTAACCTAAAATCTAAACCTAACCCCAAATCTAAACCTAAAATCTAAAGCTAACCCCAAATCTAAACCTAAAATCTAAACCTAAAATCTAAACCTAACCCCAAATCTAAACCTAAGATCTAAACCTAACCCCAAATCTAAACCTAAAATCTAAACCTAAAATCTAAACCTAACCTAAAATCTAAACCTAACCCCAAATCTAAACCTAAAATCTAAACCTAACCCCAAATCTAAACCTAACCCCAAATCTAAACCTAAAATCTAAACCTAACCCCAAATCTAAACCTAAAATCTAAACCTAACCCCAAATCTAAACCTAACCCCAAATCTAAACCTAAAATCTAAACCCTACCCCAAATCTAAACCTAACTCCAAATCTAACCCTAAATCTAAACCTAACCCCAAATCTAAACCTAAAATCTAAACCTAACCCCAAATCTGAACCTAAAATCTAAACCTAAAATCTAAACCTAACCTAAAAACTAAACCTAACCCCAAATCTAAACCTAAAATCTAAACCTAACCCCCAATCTAAACCGAAAATCTAAACCTAACCCCAAATCTAAACCTAAAATTTAAATATAACCCCAAATCTAAACCTAAAATCTAAACCTAACCCCAAATCTAAACCTAACCCCAAAACTAAACCTTAAATCTAAACCTAACCCCAAATCTAAACCTAAAATCTAAACCTAACTCCAAATCTAAACCTAACCCCAAATCTAAACCTAAAATCTAAACCTAACCCCAAATCTAAACCTAAAATCTAAACCTAACCCCAAATCTAAACCTAAAATCTAAATCTAACCCCAAATCTAAACCTAAAATCTAAACCTAACCCCAAATCTAAACCTAACCCCAAATCTAAACCTAAAATCTAAACCTAACCCCAAATCTAAACCTAACCCCAAATCTAAACCTAAAATCTAAACCTAACCCCAAATCTAAACCTAAAATTTAAGACTAACCCCAAATCTACACCTAAAATCTAAACCTAACCCCAAATCTAAAACTAACCCCAAATCTAAACCGAAAATCTAAACCTAACCCCAAATCTTAACCTAAAATCTAAACCTAACCCCAAATCTAAACCTTAAATCTAAACCTAACCCCAAATCTAAACCTAAAATCTAAACCTAACCCCAAATCTAAACCTAACCCCAAATCTAAACCTAAAATCTAAACCTAACCCCAAATCTAAACCTAAAATTTAAGCCTAACCCCAAATCTAAACCTAAAATCTAAACCTAACCCCAAATCTAAACCTAACCCCAAATCTAAAACTAACCCCAAATCTTAACCGAAAATCTAAACCTAACCCCAAATCTAAACCTAAAATCTAAACCTAACCCCAAATCTAAACCTAAAATTTAAGACTAACCCCAAATCTACACCTAAAATCTAAACCTAACCCCAAATCTAAACCTAACCCCAAATCTAAAACTAACCCCAAATCTAAACCGAAAATCTAAACCTAACCCCAAATCTAAACCTAAAATCTAAACCTAACCCCAAATCTAAACCTAAAATCTAAACCTAACCCCAAATCTAAACCTAAAATCTAAACCTAACCCCAAATCTAAACTTAACCCCAAATCTAAACCTAACCTAAAATCTAAACCTAACCCCAAATCTAAACCTAAAATCTAAAGCTAACCCCAAATCTAAACCTAAAATCTAAGCCTAAAATCTAAACCTAACCCCAAATCTAAACCTAAGATCTAAACCTAACCCCAAATCTAAACCTAAAATCTAAACCTAAAATCTAAACCTAACCTAAAATCTAAACCTAACCCCAAATCTAAACCTAAAATCTAAACCTAACCACAAATCTAAACCTAACCCCAAATCTAAACCTAAAACCTAAACCTAACCCCAAATCTAAACCTAAAATCTAAACCTAACCCCAAATCTAAACCTAAAATTTAAGCCTAACCCCAAATCTAAACCTAAAATCTAAACCTAACCCCAAATCTAAACCGAAAATCTAAACCTAACCCCAAATCTAAACCTAAAATCTAAACCTAACCCCAAATCTAAACCTAAAATCTAAACCTAACCCCAAATCTAAACCGAAAATCTAAACCTAACCCCAAATCTTAACCTAAAATCTAAACCTAACCCCAAATCTAAACCTAAAATCTAAACCTAACCCCAAATCTAAACCTAAAATTTAAGCCTAACCCTAAACCTAAACCTAAAATCTAAACCTAACCCCAAATCTAAACCTAACCCCAAATCTAAAACTAACCCCAAATCTAAACCGAAAATCTAAACCTAACCCAAATCTAAACCTAAAATCTAAACCTAACCCCAAATCTAAACCTAAAATTTAAGATTAACCCCAAATCTACACCTAAAATCTAAACCTAACCCCAAATCTAAACCTAACCCCAAATCTAAAACTAACCCCAAATCTAAACCGAAAATCTAAACCTAAACCCCAAATCTAAACCTAAAATCTAAACCTAACCCCAAATCTAAACCTAAAATCTAAACCTAACCCCAAATCTAAACCTAAAATCTAAACCTAAAATCTAAACCCAACCTAAAATCTAAACCTAACCCCAAATCTAAACCTAAAATCTAAACCCTACCCCAAATCTAAACCTAACTCCAAATCTAAGCCTAAATCTAAACCTAACCCCAAATCTAAACCTAAAATTAAACCTAACCCCAAATCTGAACCTAAAATCTAAACCTAAAATCTAAACCTAACCTAAAAACTAAACCTAACCCCAAATCTAAACCTAAAATCTAAACCTAACCCCCAATCTAAACCGAAAATCTAAACCTAACCCCAAATCTAAACCTAAAATCTAAACATAACCCCAAATCTAAACCTAAAATCTAAACCTAACCCCAAATCTGAACCTAAAATCTAAACCTAAAATCTAAACCTAACCTAAAAACTAAACCTAACCCCAAATCTAAACCTAAAATCTAAACCTAACCCCCAATCTAAACCGAAAATCTAAACCTAACCCCAAATCTAAACCTAAAATCTAAACCTAACCCCAAATCTAAACCTAAAATCTAAACCTAACCCCAAATCTAAACCTAAAATCTAAACCTAACCACAAATCTAAACCTAACCCCAAATCTAAACCTAAAACCTAAACCTAACCCCAAATCTAAACCTAAAATCTAAATCTAACCCCAAATCTAAACCTAAAATTTAAGCCTAACCCCAAATCTAAACCTAAAATCTAAACCTAACCCCAAATCTAAACCTAAAATCTAAACCTAACCCCAAATCTAAACCTAAAATCTAAACCTAACCCCAAATCTAAACCTAAAATCTAAACCTAACCCCAAATCTAAACTTAACCCCAAATCTAAACCTAACCTAAAATCTAAACCTAACCCCAAATCTAAACCTAAAATCTAAAGCTAACCCCAAATCTAAACCTAAAATCTAAGCCTAAAATCTAAACCTAACCCCAAATCTAAACCTAAGATCTAAACCTAACCCCAAATCTAAACCTAAAATCTAAACCTAAAATCTAAACCTAACCTAAAATCTAAAGCTAACCCCAAATCTAAACCTAAAATCTAAACCTAACCACAAATCTAAACCTAACCCCAAATCTAAACCTAAAACCTAAACCTAACCCCAAATCTAAACCTAAAATCTAAACCTAACCCCAAATCTAAACCTAAAACCTAAACCTAACCCCAAATCTAAACCTAAAATCTAAACCTAACCCCAAATCTAAACCGAAAATCTAAACCTAACCCCAAATCTAAACCTAAAATCTAAACCTAACCCCAAATCTAAACCTAAAATCTAAACCTAACCCCAAATCTAAACCGAAAATCTAAACCTAACCCCAAATCTTAACCTAAAATCTAAACCTAACCCCAAATCTAAACCTAAAATCTAAACCTAACCCCAAATCTAAACCTAAAATTTAAGCCTAACCCTAAACCTAAACCTAAAATCTAAACCTAACCCCAAATCTAAACCTAACCCCAAATCTAAAACTAACCCCAAATCTAAACCGAAAATCTAAACCTAACCCAAATCTAAACCTAAAATCTAAACCTAACCCCAAATCTAAACCTAAAATTTAAGATTAACCCCAAATCTACACCTAAAATCTAAACCTAACCCCAAATCTAAACCTAACCCCAAATCTAAAACTAACCCCAAATCTAAACCGAAAATCTAAACCTAAACCCCAAATCTAAACCTAAAATCTAAACCTAACCCCAAATCTAAACCTAAAATCTAAACCTAACCCCAAATCTAAACCTAAAATCTAAACCTAAAATCTAAACCCAACCTAAAATCTAAACCTAACCCCAAATCTAAACCTAAAATCTAAACCCTACCCCAAATCTAAACCTAACTCCAAATCTAAGCCTAAATCTAAACCTAACCCCAAATCTAAACCTAAAATTAAACCTAACCCCAAATCTGAACCTAAAATCTAAACCTAAAATCTAAACCTAACCTAAAAACTAAACCTAACCCCAAATCTAAACCTAAAATCTAAACCTAACCCCCAATCTAAACCGAAAATCTAAACCTAACCCCAAATCTAAACCTAAAATCTAAACATAACCCCAAATCTAAACCTAAAATCTAAACCTAACCCCAAATCTGAACCTAAAATCTAAACCTAAAATCTAAACCTAACCTAAAAACTAAACCTAACCCCAAATCTAAACCTAAAATCTAAACCTAACCCCCAATCTAAACCGAAAATCTAAACCTAACCCCAAATCTAAACCTAAAATCTAAACCTAACCCCAAATCTAAACCTAAAATCTAAACCTAACCCCAAATCTAAACCTAAAATCTAAACCTAACCACAAATCTAAACCTAACCCCAAATCTAAACCTAAAACCTAAACCTAACCCCAAATCTAAACCTAAAATCTAAATCTAACCCCAAATCTAAACCTAAAATTTAAGCCTAACCCCAAATCTAAACCTAAAATCTAAACCTAACGCCAAATCTAAACCGAAAATCTAAACCTAACCCCAAATCTAAACCTAAAATCTAAACCTAACCCCAAATCTAAACCTAACCCCAAATCTAAAACTAACCCCAAATCTAAACCGAAAATCTAAACCTAACCCCAAATCTTAAACTGAAATCTAAACCTAACCCCAAATCTAAACCTAAAATCTAAACCTAACCCCAAATCTAAACCTAAAATCTAAGCCTAACCCCAAATCTAAACCTAAAATCTAAACCTAACCCCAAATCTAACCCCAAATCTAAACCTAAAATCTAAACCTAACCCCAAATCTAAACTTAAAATCTAAACCTAACCCCAAATCTAAACCAAAAATCTAAACCTAACCCCAAATCTAAACCTAAAATCTAAACCTTACCCGAAATCTAAACCTAACCCCAAATCTAAACCTAACCCCAAATCTAAACCTAACCCCAAATCTAAACCTAAAATCTAAACCTAACCCCAAATCTAAACCTAAAATCTAAACCTAACCCCAAATCTAAACCAAAAATCTAAACCTAACCCCAAATCTAAACCTAAAATCTAAACCTAACCCCAAATCTAAACCGAAAATCTAAACCTAACCCCAAATCTAAACCTAACCCCAAATCTAAACCTAAAATCTAAACCTAACCCCAAATCTAAACTTAAAATCTAAACCTAACCCCAAATCTAAACCAAAAATCTAAACCTAACCCCAAATCAAAAACCTAAAATCTAAACCTAACCCCAAATCTAAACCTAAAATCTAAACCTAACACCAAATCTAAACCTAACCCCAAATCTAAACCTAACCCCAAATCTAACCCCAAATCTAAACCTAACCCCAAATCTAAACCTAAAATCTAAACCTAACCCCAAATCTAAACCTAAAATCTAAACCTAACCCCAAATCTTAACCTAACCCCAAATCTAAAACTAACCCCAAATCTAAACCGAAAATCTAAACCTAACCCCAAATCTAAACCTAAAATCTAAACCTAACCCCAAATCTAAACCTAAAATTTAAGATTAACCCCAAATCTACACCTAAAATCTAAACCTAACCCCAAATCTAAACCTAACCCCAAATCTAAACCTAACCCCAAATCTAAACCGAAAATCTAAACCTAACCCCAAATCTAAACCTAAAATTTAAGCCTAACCCCAAATCTAAACCTAAAATCTAAACCTAACCCCAAATCTAAACCTAACCCCAAATCTAAAACTAACCCCAAATCTAAACCGAAAATCTAAACCTAACCCCAAATCTAAACCTAAAATCTATACCTAACCCGAAATCTAAACCTAACCCCAAATCTAAACCTAAAATCTAAACCTAACCCCAAATCTAAACCTAAAATCTAAACTTAACCCCAAATCTAAACCTAACCCCAAATCTAAAACTAACCCCAAATCTAAACCGAAAATCTAAACCTAACCCCAAATCTTAACCTAAAATCTAAACCTAACCCCAAATCTAAACCTAAAATCTAAACCTAACCCCAAATCTAAACCTAAAATCTAAACCTAACCCCAAATCTAAACCTAAAATTTAAGCCTAACCCCAAATCTAAACCTAAAATCTAAACCTAACCCCAAATCTAAACCTAACCCCAAATCTAAAACTAACCCCAAATCTAAACCGAAAATCTAAACCTAACCCCAAATCTAAACCTAAAATCTAAACCTGACCCCAAATCTAAACCTAAAATTTAAGATTAACCCCAAATCTACACCTAAAATCTAAACCTAACCCCAAATCTAAACCTAAAATCTAAACCTAACCTAAAATCTAAACCTAACCTCAAATCTAAACCTAAAATCTAAACCTAACCCCAAATCTAAACCTCAAATCTAATCCTAACCCCAAATCTAAACCTAAAATCTAAACCTAAAATCTAAACCTAACCCCAAATCTAAACCTAACCCCAAATCTAAACCTAAAATCTAAACCCTACCCCAAATCTAAACCTAACTCCAAATCTAAGCCTAAATCTAAACCTAACCCCAAATCTAAACCTAAAATCTAAACCTAACCCCAAATCTGAACCTAAAATCTAAACCTAAAATCTAAACCTAACCTAAAAACTAAACCTAACCCCAAATCTAAACCTAAAATCTAAACCTAACCCCAAATCTGAACCTAAAATCTAAACCTAAAATCTAAACCTAACCTAAAAACTAAACCTAACCCCAAATCTAAACCTAAAATCTAAACCTAACCCCCAATCTAAACCGAAAATCTAAACCTAACCCCAAATCTAAACCTAAAATCTAAACCTAACCCCAAATCTAAACCTAAAATCTAAACCTAAAATCTAAACCTAACCTAAAATCTAAACCTAACCCCAAATCTAAACCTAAAATCTAAACCTAACCCCAAATCTAAACCTAACCCCAAATCTAAACCTAAAATCTAAACCTAACCCCAAATCTAAACCTAAAATCTAAACCTAACCCCAAATCCAAACCTAACCCCAAATCTAAACCTAAAATCTAAACCTAACCCCAAATCTAAACCTAAAATCTAAACCTAACCCCAAATCTAAACCTAACCCCAAATCTAAACCTAACCCCAAATCTAAACCTAACCCCAAATCTAAACCTAACCCCAAATCTAAACCTAACCCCAAATCTAAACCTAAAATCTAAACATAACCCCAAATCTAAACCTAAAATCTAAACCTAACCCGAAATCTAAACCTAACCCCAAATCTAAAACTAACCCCAAATCTAAACCGAAAATCTAAACCTAACCCCAAATCTAAACCTAAAATCTAAACCTAACCCCAAATCTAAACCTAAAATTTAAGACTAACCCCAAATCTACACCTAAAATCTAAACCTAACCCCAAATCTAAACCTAACCCCAAATCTAAACCGAAAATCTAAACCTAACCCCAAATCTAAACCTAAAATCTAAACCTAACCCCAAATCTAAACCTAAAATCTAAACCTAACCCCAAATCTAAACCTAAAATCTAAACCTAACCCCAAATCTAAACCTAACTCCAAATCTAACCCTAAATCTAAACCTAACCCCAAATCTAAACCTAAAATCTAAACCTAACCCCAAATCTGAACCTAAAATCTAAACCTAAAATCTAAACCTAACCTAAAAACTAAACCTAACCCCAAATCTAAACCTAAAATCTAAACCTAACCCCCAATCTAAACTGAAAATCTAAACCTAACCCCAAATCTAAACCTAAAATCTAAACCTAACCCCAAATCTAAACCTAAAATCTAAACCTAACCCCAAATCTAAACCTAACCCCAAATCTAAACCTAAAATCTAAACCTAACCCCAAATCTAAACCTAAAATCTAAACCTAACCCCAAATCTGAACCTAAAATCTAAACCTAAAATCTAAACCTAACCTAAAAACTAAACCTAACCCCAAATCTAAACCTAAAATCTAAACCTAACCCCCAATCTAAACCGAAAATCTAAACCTAACCCCAAATCTAAACCTAAAATCTAAACATAACCCCAAATCTAAACCTAAAATCTAAACCTAAATCTAAACCTAACCTAAAATCTAAACCTAACCCCAAATCTAAACCTAAAATCTAAACCTAACCACAAATCTAAACCTAAAATCTATACCTAACCCCAAATCTAAACCTAACCCCAAATCTATACCTAAAATCTAAACCTAACCCCAAATCTAAACCTAAAATCTAAACCTAACCCCAAATCTAAACCTAAAATCTATACCTAACCCCAAATCTAAACCTAACCCCAAATCTATACCTAAAATCTAAACCTAACCCCAAATCTAAACCTAAAATATAAACTTAACCCCAAATCTAAACCTAACCCCAAATCTAAACCTAAAATCTAAACCTAACCCCAAATCTAAACCTAACCCCAAATCTAAACCTAAAATCTAAACCTAACCCCAAATCTAAACCTAACCCCAAATCTAAACCTAAAATCTAAACCTAACCCCAAATCTAAACCTAAACTCTAAACCTAACCCGAAATCTATACCTAACCCCAAATCTAAACCTAAAATCTAAACCTAACCCCAAATCTAAGCCTAAAATCTAAACCTAACCCCAAATCTAAACCTTAAATCTAAACCTAACCCCAAATCTAAACCTAAAATCTAAACCTAAGCCCAAATCTAAACCTAACCCCAAATCTAAACCTAAAATCTAAACCTAACCCCAAATCTAAACCTAAAATCTAAACCTAACCCCAAATCTAAACCTTAAATCTAAACCTAACCCCAAATCTAAACCTAAAATCTAAACCTAACCCCAAATCTAAACCTAACCCCAAATCTAAACCTTAAATCTAAACCTAACCCCAAATCTAAACCTAAAATCTAAACCTAACCCCAAATCTAAACCTAACCCCAAATCTAAACCTAAAATCTAAACCTAACCCCAAATCTAAACCTAACCCCAAATCTAAACCGAAAATCTAAACCTAACCCCAAATCTAAACCTAAAATTTAAAGCTAACCCCAAATCTAAACCTAAAATCTAAACCTAACCCCAAATCTAAACCTAACCCCAAATCTAAAACTAACCCCAAATCTAAACCGAAAATCTAAACCTAACCCCAAATCTAAACCTAAAATCTAAACCTAACCCCAAATCTAAACCTAAAATTTAAGACTAACCCCAAATCTACACCTAAAATCTAAACCTAACCCCAAATCTAAACCTAACCCCAAATCTAAACCTAACCCCAAATCTAAACCGAAAATCTAAACTTAACCCCAAATCTAAACCTAAAATCTAAACCTAACCCCAAATCTAAACCTAAAATCTAAACCTAACCCCAAATCTAAACTTAACCCCAAATCGAAACCTAACCTAAAATCTAAACCTAACCCCAAATCTAAACCTAAAATCTAAAGCTAACCCCAAATCTAAACCTAAAATCTAAACCTAAAATCTAAACCTAACCCCAAATCTAAACCTAAGATCTAAACCTAACCCCAAATCTAAACCTAAAATCTAAACCTAACCTAAAATCTAAACCTAACCCCAAATCTAAACCTAAAATCTAAACCTAACCCCAAATCTAAACCTAACCCCAAATCTAAACCTAAAATCTAAACCTAACCCCAAATCTAAACCTAAAATCTAAACCTAACCCCAAATCTAAACCTAACCCCAAATCTAAACCTAAAATCTAAACCCTACCCCAAATCTAAACCTAACTCCAAATCTAACCCTAAATCTAAACCTAACCCCAAATCTAAACCTAAAATCTAAACCTAACCCCCAATCTGAACCTAAAATCTAAACCTAACCCCAAATCTAAACCTAAAATCTAAACATAACCCCAAATCTAAACCTAAAATCTAAACCTAACCTAAAAACTAAACCTAACCCCAAATCTAAATCTAAAATCTAAACCTAACCCCCAATCTAAACCGAAAATCTAAACCTAACCCCAAATCTAAACCTAAAATCTAAACCTAACCCCAAATCTAAACCTAAAATCTAAACCTAAAATCTAAACCTAACCTAAAATCTAAACCTAACCCCAAATCTAAACCTAAAATCTAAACCTAACCCCAAATCTAAACCTAACACCAAATCTAAACCTAAAATCTAAACCTAACCCCAAATCTAAAACTAAAATCTAAACCTAACCCCAAATCTAAACCTAACCCCAAATCTAAACCTAAAATCTAAACATAACCCCAAATATAAACCTAAAATTTAAGCCTAACCCCAAATCTAAACCTAAAATCTAAACCTAACCCCAAATCTAAACCTAACCCCAAATCTAAACCTAACCCCAAATCTAAACCTAAAATCTAAACATAACCCCAAATCTAAACCTAAAATCTAAACCTAATCCGAAATCTATACCTAACCCCAAATCTAAACCTAAAATCTAAACATAACCCCAAATCTAAACCTAAAATCTAAACCTAACCCCAAAGCTAAACCTAAAATTTAAATATAACCCCAAATCTAAACCTAAAATCTAAACCTAACCCCAAATCTAAACCTAACCCCAAATCTAAACCTTAAATCTAAACCTAACCCCAAATCTAAACCTAAAATCTAAACCTAACCCCAAATCTAAACCTAACCCCAAATCTAAACCTAAAATCTAAACCTAACCCCAAATCTAAACCTAAAATCTAAACCTAACCCCAAATCTAAACCTAAAATCTAAACCTAACCCCAAATCTAAACCTAAAATCTAAACCTAACCCCAAATCTAACCCCAAATCTAAACCTAAAATCTAAACCTAACCCCAAATCTAAACTTAAAATCTAAACCTAACCCCAAATCTAAACCAAAAATCTAAACCTAACCCCAAATCTAAACCTAAAATCTAAACCTAACCCGAAATCTAAACCTAACCCCAAATCTAAACCTAACCCCAAATCTAAACCTAACCCCAAATCTAAACCTAAAATCTAAACCTAACCCCAAATCTAAACCTAAAATCTAAACCTAACCCCAAATCTAAACCAAAAATCTAAACCTAACCCCAAATCTAAACCTAAAATCTAAACCTAACCCCAAATCTAAACCGAAAATCTAAACCTAACCCCAAATCTAAACCTAACCCCAAATCTAAACCTAAAATCTAAACCTAACCCCAAATCTAAACTTAAAATCTAAACCTAACCCCAAATCTAAACCAAAAATCTAAACCTAACCCCAAATCAAAAACCTAAAATCTAAACCTAACCCCCAATCTAAACCTAAAATCTAAACCTAACACCAAATCTAAACCTAACCCCAAATCTAAACCTAACCCCAAATCTAACCCCAAATCTAAACCTAACCCCAAATCTAAACCTAAAATCTAAACCTAACCCCAAATCTAAACCTAAAATCTAAACCTAACCCCAAATCTTAACCTAACCCCAAATCTAAAACTAACCCCAAATCTAAACCGAAAATCTAAACCTAACCCCAAATCTAAACCTAAAATCTAAACCTAACCCCAAATCTAAACCTAAAATTTAAGATTAATCCCAAATCTACACCTAAAATCTAAACCTAACCCCAAATCTAAACCTAACCCCAAATCTAAAACTAACCCCAAATCTAAACCGAAAATCTAAACCTAACCCCAAATCTAAACCTAAAATCTAAACCTAACCCCAAATCTAAACCTAACCCCAAATCTAAACCTAAAATTTAAGCCTAACCCCAAATCTAAAACTAAAATCTAAACCTAACCCCAAATCTAAACCTAACCCCAAATCTAAACCTAAAATCTAAACCTAACCCCAAATCTAAACCTAAAATTTAAGCCTAACCCCAAATCTAAACCTAAAATCTAAACCTAACCCCAAATCTAAAACTAACCCCAAATCTAAACCGAAAATCTAAACCTAACCCCAAATCTAAACCTAAAATCTATACCTAACCCGAAATCTAAACCTAACCCCAAATCTAAACCTAAAATCTAAACCTAACCCCAAATCTAAACCTAAAATCTAAACTTAACCCCAAATCTAAACCTAACCCCAAATCTAAAACTAACCCCAAATCTAAACCGAAAATCTAAACCTAACCCCAAATCTTAACCTAAAATCTAAACCTAACCCCAAATCTAAACCTAAAATCTAAACCTAACCCCAAATCTAAACCTAAAATCTAAACCTAACCCCAAATCTAAACCTAAAATTTAAGCCTAACCCCAAATCTAAACCTAAAATCTAAACCTAACCCCAAATCTAAACCTAACCCCAAATCTAAAACTAACCCCAAATCTAAACCGAAAATCTAAACCTAACCCCAAATCTAAACCTAAAATCTAAACCTGACCCCAAATCTAAACCTAAAATTTAAGATTAACCCCAAATCTACACCTAAAATCTAAACCTAACCCCAAATCTAAACCTCAAATCTAATCCTAACCCCAAATCTAAACCTAAAATCTAAACCTAAAATCTAAACCTAACCCCAAATCTAAACCTAACCCCAAATCTAAACCTAAAATCTAAACCCTACCCCAAATCTAAACCTAACTCCAAATCTAAGCCTAAATCTAAACCTAACCCCAAATCTAAACCGAAAATCTAAACCTAACCCCAAATCTGAACCTAAAATCTAAACCTAAAATCTAAACCTAACCTAAAAACTAAACCTAACCCCAAATCTAAACCTAAAATCTAAACCTAACCCCAAATCTGAACCTAAAATCTAAACCTAAAATCTAAACCTAACCTAAAAACTAAACCTAACCCCAAATCTAAACCTAAAATCTAAACCTAACCCCCAATCTAAACCGAAAATCTAAACCTAACCCCAAATCTAAACCTAAAATCTAAACCTAACCCCAAATCTAAACCTAAAATCTAAACCTAAAATCTAAACCTAACCTAAAATCTAAACCTAACCCCAAATCTAAACCTAAAATCTAAACCTAACCCCAAATCTAAACCTAACCCCAAATCTAAACCTAAAATCTAAACCTAACCCCAAATCTAAAACTAAAATCTAAACCTAACCCCAAATCTAAACCTAACCCCAAATCTAAACCTAAAATCTAAACCTAACCTCAAATCCAAACCTAACCCCAAATCTAAACCTAAAATCTAAACCTAACCCCAAATCTAAACCTAAAATCTAAACCTAACCTAAAATCTAAACCTAACCCCAAATCTAAACCTAAAATCTAAACCTAACCCCAAATCTAAACCTAACCCCAAATCTAAACCTAACCCCAAATCTAACCTAACCCCAAATCTAAACCTAAAATCTAAACATAACCCCAAATCTAAACCTAAAATCTAAACCTAACCCGAAATCTATACCTAACCCCAAATCTAAACCTAAAATCTAAACATAACCCCAAATCTAAACCTAAAATCTAAACCTAACCCTGATCTAAACCTAAAATTTAAATATAACCCCAAATCTAAACCTAAAATCTAAACCTAACCCCAAATCTAAACCTAACCCCAAATCTAAACCTTAAATCTAAACCTAACCCCAAATCTAAACCTAAAATCTAAACCTAACCCCAAATCTAAACCTAACCCCAAATCTAAACCTAAAATCTAAACCTAACCCCAAATCTAAACCTAAAATCTAAACCTAACCCCAAATCTAAACCTAAAATCTAAATCTAACCCCAAATCTAAACCTAAAATCTAAACCTAACCCCAAATCTAAACCTAACCCCAAATCTAAACCTAAAATCTAAACCTAACCCCAAATCTAAACCTAACCCCAAATCTAAACCTAAAATCTAAACCTAACCCCAAATCTAAACCTAAAATTTAAGACTAACCCCAAATCTACACCTAAAATCTAAACCTAACCCCAAATCTAAAACTAACCCCAAATCTAAACCGAAAATCTAAACCTAACCCCAAATCTTAACCTAAAATCTAAACCTAACCCCAAATCTAAACCTAAAATCTAAACCTAACCCCAAATCTAAACCTAACCCCAAATCTAAACCTAAAATCTAAACCTAACCCCAAATCTAAACCTAAAATTTAAGCCTAACCCCAAATCTAAACCTAAAATCTAAACCTAACCCCAAATCTAAACCTAACCCCAAATCTAAAACTAACCCCAAATCTTAACCGAAAATCTAAACCTAACCCCAAATCTAAACCTAAAATCTAAACCTAACCCCAAATCTAAACCTAAAATTTAAGACTAACCCCAAATCTACACCTAAAATCTAAACCTAACCCCAAATCTAAACCTAACCCCAAATCTAAAACTAACCCCAAATCTAAACCGAAAATCTAAACCTAACCCCAAATCTAAACCTAAAATCTAAACCTAACCCCAAATCTAAACCTAAAATCTAAACCTAACCCCAAATCTAAACTTAACCCCAAATCTAAACCAAACCTAAAATCTAAACCTAACCCCAAATCTAAACCTAAAATCTAAAGCTAACCCCAAATCTAAACCTAAAATCTAAGCCTAAAATCTAAACCTAACCCCAAATCTAAACCTAAGATCTAAACCTAACCCCAAATCTAAACCTAAAATCTAAACCTAAAATCTAAACCTAACCCCAAATCTAAACCTAACCCCAAATCTAAACCTAAAATCTAAACCTAACCACAAATCTAAACCTAACCCCAAATCTAAACCTAAAACCTAAACCTAACCCCAAATCTAAACCTAAAATCTAAACCTAACCCCAAATCTAAACCTAAAATTTAAGCCTAACCCCAAATCTAAACCTAAAATCTAAACCTAACCCCAAATCTAAACCGAAAATCTAAACCTAACCCCAAATCTAAACCTAAAATCTAAACCTAACCCCAAATCTAAACCTAACCCCAAATCTAAAACTAACCCCAAATCTAAACCGAAAATCTAAACCTAACCCCAAATCTTAACCTAAAATCTAAACCTAACCCCAAATCTAAACCTAAAATCTAAACCTAACCCCAAATCTAAACCTAAAATCTAAACCTAACCCCAAATCTAAACCTAAAATTTAAGCCTAACCCTAAACCTAAACATAAAATCTAAACCTAACCCCAAATCTAAACCTAACCCCAAATCTAAAACTAACCCCAAATCTAAACCGAAAATCTAAACCTAACCCCAAATCTAAACCTAAAATCTAAACCTAACCCCAAATCTAAACCTAAAATTTAAGATTAACCCCAAATCTACACCTAAAATCTAAACCTAACCCCAAATCTAAACCTAACCCCAAATCTAAAACTAACCCCAAATCTAAATCGAAAATCTAAACCTAAACCCCAAATCTAAACCTAAAATCTAAACCTAACCCCAAATCTAAACCTAAAATCTAAACCTAACCCCAAATCTAAACCTAAAATCTAAACCTAAAATCTAAACCCAACCTAAAATCTAAACCTAACCCCAAATCTAAACCTAAAATCTAAACCTAACCCCAAATCTAAACCTAACCCCAAATCTAAACCTCAAATCTAAACCTAACCCCAAATCTAAACCTAAAATCTAAACCTAACCCCAAATCTAAACCTAACCCCAAATCTAAACAAAAAATCTAAACCCTACCCCAAATCTAAACCTAACTCCAAATCTAAGCCTAAATCTAAACCTAACCCCAAATCTAAACCTAAAATTAAACCTAACCCCAAATCTGAACCTAAAATCTAAACCTAAAATCTAAACCTAACCTAAAAACTAAACCTAACCCCAAATCTAAACCTAAAATCTAAACCTAACCCCCAATCTAAACCGAAAATCTAAACCTAACCCCAAATCTAAACCTAAAATCTAAACATAACCCCAAATCTAAACCTAAAATCTAAACCTAACCCCAAATCTGAACCTAAAATCTAAACCTAAAATCTAAACCTAACCTAAAAACTAAACCTAACCCCAAATCTAAACCTGAAATCTAAACCTAACCCCCAATCTAAACCGAAAATCTAAACCTAACCCCAAATCTAAACCTAAAATCTAAACCTAACCCCAAATCTAAACCTAAAATCTAAACCTAACCCCAAATCTAAACCTAAAATCTAAACCTAACCCCAAATCTAAACCTAAAATTTAAGCCTAACCCCAAATCTAAACCTAAAATCTAAACCTAACCCCAAATCTAAACCTAAAATCTAAACCTAACCCCAAATCTAAACCTAACCCCAAATCTAAACCGAAAATCTAAACCTAACCCCAAATCTTAAACTAAAATCTAAACCTAACCCCAAATCTAAACCTAAAATCTAAACCTAACCCCAAATCTAAACCTAAAATCTAAACCTAACCCCAAATCTAAACCTAAAATCTAAACCTAACCCCAAATCTAAACCTAAAATTTAAGCCTAACCCCAAATCTAAACCTAAAATCTAAACCTAACCCCAAATCTTAACCTAACCCCAAATCTAAAACTAACCCCAAATCTAAACCGAAAATCTAAACCTAACCCCAAATCTAAACCTAAAATCTAAACCTAACCCCAAATCTAAACCTAAAATTTAAAATTAACCCCAAATCTACACCTAAAATCTAAACCTAACCCCAAATCTAAACCTAACCCCAAATCTAAAACTAACCCCAAATCTAAACCGAAAATCTAAACCTAACCCCAAATCTAAACCTAAAATCTAAACCTAACCCCAAATCTAAACCTAAAATCTAAACCTAACCCCAAATCTAAACCTAAAATCTAAACCTAAAATCTAAACCTAACCCCAAATCTAAACCTAAAATCTAAACCTAACCCCAAATCTAAACCTAACCCCAAATCTAAACCTCAAATCTAAACCTAACCCCAAATCTAAACCTAAAATCTAAACCTAACCCCAAATCTAAACCTAACCCCAAATCTAAACCTAAAATCTAAACCCTACCCCAAATCTAAACCTAACTCCAAATCTAAGCCTAAATCTAAACCTAACCCCAAATCTAAACCTAAAATCTAAACCTAACCCCAAATCTAAACCTAAAATCTAAACCTAAAATCTAAACCTAACCTAAAAACTAAACCTAACCCCAAATCTAAACCTAAAATCTAAACCTAACCCCCAATCTAAACTGAAAATCTAAACCTAACCCCAAATCTAAACCTAAAATCTAAACCTAACCCCAAATCTAAACCTAAAATCTAAACCTAACCCCAAATCTGAACCTAAAATCTAAACCTAAAATCTAAACCTAACCTAAAAACTAAACCTAACCCCAAATCTAAACCGAAAATCTAAACCTAAAATCTAAACCTAACCTAAAATCTAAACCTAACCCCAAATCTAAACCTAAAATCTAAACCTAACCCCAAATCTAAACCTAACCCCAAATCTAAACCTAAAATTTAAGCCTAACCCCAAATCTAAAACTAAAATCTAAACCTAACCCCAAATCTAAACCTAACCCCAAATCTAAACCTAAAATCTAAACCTAACCCCAAATCTAAACCTAAAATTTAAGCCTAACCCCAAATCTAAACCTAAAATCTAAACCTAACCCCAAATCTAAACCTAACCCCAAATCTAAAACTAACCCCAAATCTAAACCGAAAATCTAAACCTAACCCCAAATCTAAACCTAAAATCTATACCTAACCCGAAATCCAAACCTAACCCCAAATCTAAACCTAAAATCTAAACCTAACCCCAAATCTAAACCTAAAATCTAAACTTAACCCCAAATCTAAACCTAACCCCAAATCTAAAACTAACCCCAAATCTAAACCTAAAATCTAAACCTAACCCCAAATCTAAACCTAAAATTTAAGCCTAACCCCAAATCTAAACCTAAAATCTAAACCTAACCCCAAATCTAAACCTAAAATCTAAACCTAACCCCAAATCTAAACCTAAAATTTAAGCCTAACCCCAAATCTAAACCTAAAATCTAAACCTAACCCCAAATCTAAACCTAACCCCAAATCTAAAACTAACCCCAAATCTAAACCGAAAATCTAAACCTAACCCCAAATCTAAACCTAAAATCTAAACCTGACCCCAAATCTAAACCTAAAATTTAAGATTAACCCCAAATCTACACCTAAAATCTAAACCTAACCCCAAATCTAAACCTAAAATCTAAACCTAACCTAAAATCTAAACCTAACCTCAAATCTAAACCTAAAATCTAAACCTAACCCCAAATCTAAACCTCAAATCTAATCCTAACCCCAAATCTAAACCTAAAATCTAAACCTAAAATCTAAACCTAACCCCAAATCTAAACCTAACCCCAAATCTAAACCTAAAATCTAAACCCTACCCCAAATCTAAACCTAACTCCAAATCTAAGCCTAAATCTAAACCTAACCCCAAATCTAAACCTAAAATCTAAACCTAACCCCAAATCTGAACCTAAAATCTAAACCTAAAATCTAAACCTAACCTAAAAACTAAACCTAACCCCAAATCTAAACCTAAAATCTAAACCTAACCCCAAATCTGAACCTAAAATCTAAACCTAACCTAAAAACTAAACCTAACCCAAAATCTAAACCTAAAATCTAAACCTAACCCCCAATCTAAACCGAAAATCTAAACCTAACCCCAAATCTAAACCTAAAATCTAAACCTAACCCCAAATCTAAACCTAAAATCTAAACCTAACCCCAAATCTAAACCTAAAATCTAAACCTAAAATCTAAACCTAACCTAAAATCTAAACCTAACCCCAAATCTAAACCTAAAATCTAAACCTAACCCCAAATCTAAACCTAACCCCAAATCTAAACCTAAAATCTAAACCTAACCCCAAATCTAAAACTAAAATCTAAACCTAACCCCAAATCTAAACCTAACCCCAAATCTAAACCTAAAATCTAAACCTAACCCCAAATCCAAACCTAACCCCAAATCTAAACCTAAAATCTAAACCTAACCCCAAATCTAAACCTAAAATCTAAACCTAACCTAAAATCTAAACCTAACCCCAAATCTAAACCTAAAATCTAAACCTAACCCCAAATCTAAACCTAAAATTTAAGCCTAACCCCAAATCTAAACCTAAAATCTAAACCTAACCCCAAATCTAAACCTAACCCCAAATCTAAAACTAACCCCAAATCTTAACCGAAAATCTAAACCTAACCCCAAATCTAAACCTAAAATCTAAACCTAACCCCAAATCTAAACCTAAAATTTAAGACTAACCCCAAATCTACACCTAAAATCTAAACCTAACCCCAAATCTAAACCTAACCCCAAATCTAAAACTAACCCCAAATCTAAACCGAAAATCTAAACCTAACCCCAAATCTAAACCTAAAATCTAAACCTAACCCCAAATCTAAACCTAAAATCTAAACCTAACCCCAAATCTAAACTTAACCCCAAATCTAAACCTAACCTAAAATCTAAACCTAACCCCAAATCTAAACCTAAAATCTAAAGCTAACCCCAAATCTAAACCTAAAATCTAAGCCTAAAATCTAAACCTAACCCCAAATCTAAACCTAAGATCTAAACCTAACCCCAAATCTAAACCTAAAATCTAAACCTAAAATCTAAACCTAACCCCAAATCTAAACCTAACCCCAAATCTAAACCTAAAATCTAAACCTAACCACAAATCTAAACCTAACCCCAAATCTAAACCTAAAACCTAAACCTAACCCCAAATCTAAACCTAAAATCTAAACCTAACCCCAAATCTAAACCTAAAATTTAAGCCTAACCCCAAATCTAAACCTAAAATCTAAACCTAACCCCAAATCTAAACCGAAAATCTAAACCTAACCCCAAATCTAAACCTAAAATCTAAACCTAACCCCAAATCTAAACCTAACCCCAAATCTAAAACTAACCCCAAATCTAAACCGAAAATCTAAACCTAACCCCAAATCTTAACCTAAAATCTAAACCTAACCCCAAATCTAAACCTAAAATCTAAACCTAACCCCAAATCTAAACCTAAAATCTAAACCTAACCCCAAATCTAAACCTAAAATTTAAGCCTAACCCTAAACCTAAACATAAAATCTAAACCTAACCCCAAATCTAAACCTAACCCCAAATCTAAAACTAACCCCAAATCTAAACCGAAAATCTAAACCTAACCCCAAATCTAAACCTAAAATCTAAACCTAACCCCAAATCTAAACCTAAAATTTAAGATTAACCCCAAATCTACACCTAAAATCTAAACCTAACCCCAAATCTAAACCTAACCCCAAATCTAAAACTAACCCCAAATCTAAATCGAAAATCTAAACCTAAACCCCAAATCTAAACCTAAAATCTAAACCTAACCCCAAATCTAAACCTAAAATCTAAACCTAACCCCAAATCTAAACCTAAAATCTAAACCTAAAATCTAAACCCAACCTAAAATCTAAACCTAACCCCAAATCTAAACCTAAAATCTAAACCTAACCCCAAATCTAAACCTAACCCCAAATCTAAACCTCAAATCTAAACCTAACCCCAAATCTAAACCTAAAATCTAAACCTAACCCCAAATCTAAACCTAACCCCAAATCTAAACAAAAAATCTAAACCCTACCCCAAATCTAAACCTAACTCCAAATCTAAGCCTAAATCTAAACCTAACCCCAAATCTAAACCTAAAATTAAACCTAACCCCAAATCTGAACCTAAAATCTAAACCTAAAATCTAAACCTAACCTAAAAACTAAACCTAACCCCAAATCTAAACCTAAAATCTAAACCTAACCCCAAATCTGAACCTAAAATCTAAACCTAAAATCTAAACCTAACCTAAAAACTAAACCTAACCCCAAATCTAAACCTAAAATCTAAACCTAACCCCCAATCTAAACCGAAAATCTAAACCTAACCCCAAATCTAAACCTAAAATCTAAACCTAACCCCAAATCTAAACCTAAAATCTAAACCTAACCCCAAATCTAAACCTAAAATCTAAACCTAACCCCAAATCTAAACCTAAAATTTAAGCCTAACCCCAAATCTAAACCTAAAATCTAAACCTAACCCCAAATCTAAACCTAAAATCTAAACCTAACCCCAAATCTAAACCTAAAATCTAAACCTAACCCCAAATCTAAACCTAACCCCAAATCTAAACCGAAAATCTAAACCTAACCCCAAATCTTAAACTAAAATCTAAACCTAACCCCAAATCTAAACCTAAAATCTAAACCTAACCCCAAATCTAAACCTAAAATCTAAACCTAACCCCAAATCTAAACCTAAAATCTAAACCTAACCCCAAATCTAAACCTAAAATTTAAGCCTAACCCCAAATCTAAACCTAAAATCTAAACCTAACCCCAAATCTTAACCTAACCCCAAATCTAAAACTAACCCCAAATCTAAACCGAAAATCTAAACCTAACCCCAAATCTAAACCTAAAATCTAAACCTAACCCCAAATCTAAACCTAAAATTTAAAATTAACCCCAAATCTACACCTAAAATCTAAACCTAACCCCAAATCTAAAACTAACCCCAAATCTAAAACTAACCCCAAATCTAAACCGAAAATCTAAACCTAACCCCAAATCTAAACCTAAAATCTAAACCTAACCCCAAATCTAAACCTAAAATCTAAACCTAACCCCAAATCTAAACCTAAAATCTAAACCTAAAATCTAAACCTAACCCCAAATCTAAACCTAAAATCTAAACCTAACCCCAAATCTAAACCTAACCCCAAATCTAAACCTCAAATCTAAACCTAACCCCAAATCTAAACCTAAAATCTAAACCTAACCCCAAATCTAAACCTAACCCCAAATCTAAACCTAAAATCTAAACCCTACCCCAAATCTAAACCTAACTCCAAATCTAAGCCTAAATCTAAACCTAACCCCAAATCTAAACCTAAAATCTAAACCTAACCCCAAATCTAAACCTAAAATCTAAACCTAAAATCTAAACCTAACCTAAAAACTAAACCTAACCCCAAATCTAAACCTAAAATCTAAACCTAACCCCCAATCTAAACTGAAAATCTAAACCTAACCCCAAATCTAAACCTAAAATCTAAACCTAACCCCAAATCTAAACCTAAAATCTAAACCTAACCCCAAATCTGAACCTAAAATCTAAACCTAAAATCTAAACCTAACCTAAAAACTAAACCTAACCCCAAATCTAAACCGAAAATCTAAACCTAAAATCTAAACCTAACCTAAAATCTAAACCTAACCCCAAATCTAAACCTAAAATCTAAACCTAACCCCAAATCTAAACCTAACCCCAAATCTAAACCTAAAATTTAAGCCTAACCCCAAATCTAAAACTAAAATCTAAACCTAACCCCAAATCTAAACCTAACCCCAAATCTAAACCTAAAATCTAAACCTAACCCCAAATCTAAACCTAAAATTTAAGCCTAACCCCAAATCTAAACCTAAAATCTAAACCTAACCCCAAATCTAAACCTAACCCCAAATCTAAAACTAACCCCAAATCTAAACCGAAAATCTAAACCTAACCCCAAATCTAAACCTAAAATCTATACCTAACCCGAAATCCAAACCTAACCCCAAATCTAAACCTAAAATCTAAACCTAACCCCAAATCTAAACCTAAAATCTAAACTTAACCCCAAATCTAAACCTAACCCCAAATCTAAAACTAACCCCAAATCTAAACCTAAAATCTAAACCTAACCCCAAATCTAAACCTAAAATTTAAGCCTAACCCCAAATCTAAACCTAAAATCTAAACCTAACCCCAAATCTAAACCTAAAATCTAAACCTAACCCCAAATCTAAACCTAAAATTTAAGCCTAACCCCAAATCTAAACCTAAAATCTAAACCTAACCCCAAATCTAAACCTAACCCCAAATCTAAAACTAACCCCAAATCTAAACCGAAAATCTAAACCTAACCCCAAATCTAAACCTAAAATCTAAACCTGACCCCAAATCTAAACCTAAAATTTAAGATTAACCCCAAATCTACACCTAAAATCTAAACCTAACCCCAAATCTAAACCTAAAATCTAAACCTAACCTAAAATCTAAACCTAACCTCAAATCTAAACCTAAAATCTAAACCTAACCCCAAATCTAAACCTCAAATCTAATCCTAACCCCAAATCTAAACCTAAAATCTAAACCTAAAATCTAAACCTAACCCCAAATCTAAACCTAACCCCAAATCTAAACCTAAAATCTAAACCCTACCCCAAATCTAAACCTAACTCCAAATCTAAGCCTAAATCTAAACCTAACCACAAATCTAAACCTAAAATCTAAACCTAACCCCAAATCTGAACCTAAAATCTAAACCTAAAATCTAAACCTAACCTAAAAACTAAACCTAACCCCAAATCTAAACCTAAAATCTAAACCTAACCCCAAATCTGAACCTAAAATCTAAACCTAACCTAAAAACTAAACCTAACCCAAAATCTAAACCTAAAATCTAAACCTAACCCCCAATCTAAACCGAAAATCTAAACCTAACCCCAAATCTAAACCTAAAATCTAAACCTAACCCCAAATCTAAACCTAAAATCTAAACCTAAAATCTAAATCTAACCTAAAATCTAAACCTAACCCCAAATCTAAACCTAAAATCTAAACCTAACCCCAAATCTAAACCTAACCCCAAATCTAAACCTAAAATCTAAACCTAACCCCAAATCTAAAACTAAAATCTAAACCTAACCCCAAATCTAAACCTAACCCCAAATCTAAACCTAAAATCTAAACCTAACCCCAAATCCAAACCTAACCCCAAATCTAAACCTAAAATCTAAACCTAACCCGAAATCTAAACCTAAAATCTAAACCTAACCTAAAATCTAAACCTAACCCCAAATCTAAACCTAAAATCTAAACCTAACCCCAAATCTAAACCTAACCCCAAATCTAAAACTAACCCCAAATCTAAACCTAAAATCTAAACCTAACCCCAAATCTAAACCTAAAATCTAAACCTAACCCCAAATCTAAACCTAAAATCTAAACCTAACCCCAAATCTAAACCTAAAATCTAAACCTAACCCCAAATCTAAACTTAACCCCAAATCTAAACCTAACCTAAAATCTAAACCTAACCCCAAATCTAAACCTAAAATCTAAAGCTAACCCCAAATATAAACCTAAAATCTAAACCTAACCCCAAATATAAACCTAAAATCTAAACCTAAAATCTAAACCTAACCTAAAATCTAAACCTAACCCCAAATCTAAACCTAAAATCTAAACCTAACCCCAAATCTAAACCTAACCCCAAATCTAAACCTAAAACCTAAACCTAACCCCAAATCTAAACCTAAAATCTAAACCTAACCCCAAATCTAAACCTAAAATTTAAGCCTAACCCCAAATCTAAACCTAAAATCTAAACCTAACCCCAAATCTAAACCGAAAATCTAAACCTAACCCCAAATCTAAACCTAAAATCTAAACCTAACCCCAAATCTAAACCTAACCCCAAATCTAAAACTAACCCCAAATCTAAACCGAAAATCTAAACCTAACCCCAAATCTTAACCTAAAATCTAAACCTAACCCCAAATCTAAACCTAAAATCTAAACCTAACCCCAAATCTAAACCTAAAATCTAAACCTAACCCCAAATCTAAACCTAAAATTTAAGCCTAACCCCAAATCTAAACCTAAAATCTAAACCTAACCACAAATCTAAACCTAACCCCAAATCTAAACCTAAAACCTAAACCTAACCCCAAATCTAAACCTAAAATCTAAACCTAACCCCAAATCTAAACCTAAAATTTAAGCCTAACCCCAAATCTAAACCTAAAATCTAAACCTAACCCCAAATCTAAACCGAAAATCTAAACCTAACCCCAAATCTAAACCTAAAATCTAAACCTAACCCCAAATCTAAACCTAAAATCTAAACCTAACCCCAAATCTAAACCTAAAATTTAAGCCTAACCCTAAACCTAAACCTAAAATCTAAACCTAACCCCAAATCTAAACCTAACCCCAAATCTAAAACTAACCCCAAATCTAAACCGAAAATCTAAACCTAACCCCAAATCTAAACCTAAAATCTAAACCTAACCCCAAATCTAAACCTAAAATTTAAGATTAACCCCAAATTTACACCTAAAATCTAAACCTAACCCCAAATCTAAACCTAACCCCAAATCTAAACCTAACCCCAAATCTAAACCGAAAATCTAAACCTAAACCCCAAATCTAAACCTAAAATCTAAACCTAACCCCAAATCTAAACCTAAAATCTAAACCTAACCCCAAATCTAAACCTAAAATCTAAACCTAAAATCTAAACCCAACCTAAAATCTAAACCTAACCCCAAATCTAAACCTAAAATCTAAACCTAACCCCAAATCTAAACCTAACCCCAAATCTAAACCTAAAATCTAAACCTAACCCCAAATCTAAACCTCAAATCTAAACCTAACCCCAAATCTAAACCTAAAATCTAAACCTAACCCCAAATCTAAAACTAACCCCAAATCTAAACCGAAAATCTAAACCTAACCCCAAATCTTAACCTAAAATCTAAACCTAACCCCAAATCTAAACCTAAAATCTAAACCTAACCCCAAATCTAAACCTAAAATCTAAACCTAACCCCAAATCTAAACCTAAAATTTAAGCCTAACCCCAAATCTAAACCTAAAATCTAAACCTAACCACAAATCTAAACCTAACCCCAAATCTAAACCTAAAACCTAAACCTAACCCCAAATCTAAACCTAAAATCTAAACCTAACCCCAAATCTAAACCTAAAATTTAAGCCTAACCCCAAATCTAAACCTAAAATCTAAACCTAACCCCAAATCTAAACCGAAAATCTAAACCTAACCCCAAATCTAAACCTAAAATCTAAACCTAACCCCAAATCTAAACCTAAAATCTAAACCTAACCCCAAATCTAAACCTAAAATTTAAGCCTAACCCTAAACCTAAACCTAAAATCTAAACCTAACCCCAAATCTAAACCTAACCCCAAATCTAAACCGAAAATCTAAACCTAACCCCAAATCTAAACCTAAAATCTAAACCTAACCCCAAATCTAAACCTAAAATTTAAGATTAACCCCAAATTTACACCTAAAATCTAAACCTAACCCCAAATCTAAACCTAACCCCAAATCTAAACCTAACCCCAAATCTAAACCGAAAATCTAAACCTAAACCCCAAATCTAAACCTAAAATCTAAACCTAACCCCAAATCTAAACCTAAAATCTAAACCTAACCCCAAATCTAAACCTAAAATCTAAACCTAAAATCTAAACCCAACCTAAAATCTAAACCTAACCCCAAATCTAAACCTAAAATCTAAACCTAACCCCAAATCTAAACCTAACCCCAAATCTAAACCTCAAATCTAAACCTAACCCCAAATCTAAACCTAAAATCTAAACCTAACCCCAAATCTAAACCTAACCCCAAATCTAAACAAAAAATCTAAACCCTACCCCAAATCTAAACCTAACTCCAAATCTAAGCCTAAATCTAAACCTAACCCCAAATCTAAACCTAAAATTAAACCTAACCCCAAATCTGAACCTAAAATCTAAACCTAAAATCTAAACCTAACCTAAAAACTAAACCTAACCCCAAATCTAAACCTAAAATCTAAACCTAACCCCCAATCTAAACCGAAAATCTAAACCTAACCCCAAATCTAAACCTAAAATCTAAACATAACCCCAAATCTAAACCTAAAATCTAAACCTAACCCCAAATCTGAACCTAAAATCTAAACCTAAAATCTAAACCTAACCTAAAAACTAAACCTAACCCCAAATCTAAACCTAAAATCTAAACCTAACCCCCAATCTAAACCGAAAATCTAAACCTAACCCCAAATCTAAACCTAAAATCTAAACCTAACCCCAAATCTAAACCTAAAATCTAAACCTAACCCCAAATCTAAACCTAAAATCTAAACCTAACCACAAATCTAAACCTAACCCCAAATCTAAACCTAAAACCTAAACCTAACCCCAAATCTAAACCTAAAATCTAAACCTAACCCCAAATCTAAACCTAAAATTTAAGCCTAACCCCAAATCTAAACCTAAAATCTAAACCTAACCCCAAATCTAAACCGAAAATCTAAACCTAACCCCAAATCTAAACCTAAAATCTAAACCTAACCCCAAATCTAAACCTAACCCCAAATCTAAAACTAACCCCAAATCTAAACCGAAAATCTAAACCTAACCCCAAATCTTAAACTAAAATCTAAACCTAACCCCAAATCTAAACCTAAAATCTAAACCTAACCCCAAATCTAAACCTAAAATCTAAACCTAACCCCAAATCTAAACCTAAAATTTAAGCCTAACCCCAAATCTAAACCTAAAATCTAAACCTAACCCCAAATCTTAACCTAACCCCAAATCTAAAACTAACCCCAAATCTAAACCGAAAATCTAAACCTAACCCCAAATCTAAACCTAAAATCTAAACCTAACCCCAAATCTAAACCTAAAATTTAAAATTAACCCCAAATCTACACCTAAAATCTAAACCTAACCCCAAATCTAAACCTAACCCCAAATCTAAAACTAACCCCAAATCTAAACCGAAAATCTAAACCTAACCCCAAATCTAAACCTAAAATCTAAACCTAACCCCAAATCTAAACCTAAAATCTAAACCTAACCCCAAATCTAAACCTAACCCCAAATCTAAACCTCAAATCTAAACCTAACCCCAAATCTAAACCTAAAATCTAAACCTAACCCCAAATCTAAACCTAACCCCAAATCTAAACCTAAAATCTAAACCCTACCCCAAATCTAAACCTAACTCCAAATCTAAGCCTAAATCTAAACCTAACCCCAAATCTAAACCTAAAATCTAAACCTAACCCCAAATCTAAACCTAAAATCTAAACCTAAAATCTAAACCTAACCTAAAAACTAAACCTAACCCCAAATCTAAACCTAAAATCTAAACCTAACCCCCAATCTAAACCGAAAATCTAAACCTAACCCCAAATCTAAACCTAAAATCTAAACCTAACCCCAAATCTAAACCTAAAATCTAAACCTAACCCCAAATCTGAACCTAAAATCTAAACCTAAAATCTAAACCTAACCTAAAAACTAAACCTAACCCCAAATCTAAACCGAAAATCTAAACCTAAAATCTAAACCTAACCTAAAATCTAAACCTAACCCCAAATCTAAACCTAAAATCTAAACCTAACCCCAAATCTAAACCTAACCCCAAATCTAAACCTAAAATTTAAGCCTAACCCCAAATCTAAGACTAAAATCTAAACCTAACCCCAAATCTAAACCTAACCCCAAATCTAAACCTAAAATCTAAACCTAACCCCAAATCTAAACCTAAAATTTAAGCCTAACCCCAAATCTAAACCTAAAATCTAAACCTAACCCCAAATCTAAACCTAACCCCAAATCTAAAACTAACCCCAAATCTAAACCGAAAATCTAAACCTAACCCCAAATCTAAACCTAAAATCTATACCTAACCCGAAATCTAAACCTAACCCCAAATCTAAACCTAAAATCTAAACCTAACCCCAAATCTAAACCTAAAATCTAAACTTAACCCCAAATCTAAACCTAACCCCAAATCTAAAACTAACCCCAAATCTAAACCGAAAATCTAAACCTAACCCCAAATCTTAACCTAAAATCTAAACCTAACCCCAAATCTAAACCTAAAATCTAAACCTAACCCCAAATCTAAACCTAAAATCTAAACCTAACCCCAAATCTAAACCTAAAATTTAAGCCTAACCCCAAATCTAAACCTAAAATCTAAACCTAACCCCAAATCTAAACCTAACCCCAAATCTAAAACTAACCCCAAATCTAAACCGAAAATCTAAACCTAACCCCAAATCTAAACCTAAAATCTAAACCTGACCCCAAATCTAAACCTAAAATTTAAGATTAACCCCAAATCTACACCTAAAATCTAAACCTAACCCCAAATCTAAACCTAAAATCTAAACCTAACCTAAAATCTAAACCTAACCTCAAATCTAAACCTAAAATCTAAACCTAACCCCAAATCTAAACCTCAAATCTAATCCTAACCCCAAATCTAAACCTAAAATCTAAACCTAAAATCTAAACCTAACCCCAAATCTAAACCTAACCCCAAATCTAAACCTAAAATCTAAACCCTACCCCAAATCTAAACCTAACTCCAAATCTAAGCCTAAATCTAAACCTAACCCCAAATCTAAACCTAAAATCTAAACCTAACCCCAAATCTGAACCTAAAATCTAAACCTAAAATCTAAACCTAACCTAAAAACTAAACCTAACCCCAAATCTAAACCTAAAATCTAAACCTAACCCCAAATCTGAACCTAAAATCTAAACCTAAAATCTAAACCTAACCTAAAAACTAAACCTAACCCCAAATCTAAACCTAAAATCTAAACCTAACCCCCAATCTAAACCGAAAATCTAAACCTAACCCCAAATCTAAACCTAAAATCTAAACCTAACCCCAAATCTAAACCTAAAATCTAAACCTAAAATCTAAACCTAACCTAAAATCTAAACCTAACCCCAAATCTAAACCTAAAATCTAAACCTAACCCCAAATCTAAACCTAACCCCAAATCTAAACCTAAAATCTAAACCTAACCCCAAATCTAAAACTAAAATCTAAACCTAACCCCAAATCTAAACCTAACCCCAAATCTAAACCTAAAATCTAAACCTAACCCCAAATCCAAACCTAACCCCAAATCTAAACCTAAAATCTAAACCTAACCCCAAATCTAAACCTAAAATCTAAACCTAACCTAAAATCTAAACCTAACCCCAAATCTAAACCTAAAATCTAAACCTAACCCCAAATCTAAACCTAACCCCAAATCTAAAACTAACCCCAAATCTAAACCGAAAATCTAAACCTAACCCCAAATCTAAACCTAAAATCTAAACCTAACCACAAATCTAAACCTAAAATCTAAACCTAACCCCAAATCTAAACCTAAAATCTAAACCTAACCCCAAATCTAAACCTAAAATCTAAACCTAACCCCAAATCTAAACTTAACCCCAAATCTAAACCTAACCTAAAATCTAAACCTAACCCCAAATCTAAACCTAAAATCTAAAGCTAACCCCAAATATAAACCTAAAATCTAAACCTAACCCCAAATCTAAACCTAAAATCTAAACCTAAAATCTAAACCTAACCTAAAATCTAAACCTAACCCCAAATCTAAACCTAAAATCTAAACCTAACCCCAAATCTAAACCTAACCCCAAATCTAAACCTAAAACCTAAACCTAACCCCAAATCTAAACCTAAAATCTAAACCTAACCCCAAATCTAAACCTAAAATTTAAGCCTAACCCCAAATCTAAACCTAAAATCTAAACCTAACCCCAAATCTAAACCGAAAATCTAAACCTAACCCCAAATCTAAACATGAAATCTAAACCTAACCCCAAATCTAAACCTAAAATCTAAACCTAACCCCAAATCTAAACCTAAAATCTAAACCTAACCCCAAATCTAAACCTAAAATTTAAGCCTAACCCTAAACCTAAACCTAAAATCTAAACCTAACCCCAAATCTAAACCTAACCCCAAATCTAAAACTAACCCCAAATCTAAACCGAAAATCTAAACCTAACCCCAAATCTAAACCTAAAATCTAAACCTAACCCCAAATCTAAACCTAAAATTTAAGATTAACCCCAAATTTACACCTAAAATCTAAACCTAACCCCAAATCTAAACCTAACCCCAAATCTAAACCTAACCCCAAATCTAAACCGAAAATCTAAACCTAAACCCCAAATCTAAACCTAAAATCTAAACCTAACCCCAAATCTAAACCTAAAATCTAAACCTAACCCCAAATCTAAACCTAAAATCTAAACCTAAAATCTAAACCCAACCTAAAATCTAAACCTAACCCCAAATCTAAACCTAAAATCTAAACCTAACCCCAAATCTAAACCTAACCCCAAATCTAAACCTAAAATCTAAACCTAACCCCAAATCTAAACCTCAAATCTAAACCTAACCCCAAATCTAAACCTAAAATCTAAACCTAACCCCAAATCTAAAACTAACCCCAAATCTAAACCGAAAATCTAAACCTAACCCCAAATCTTAACCTAAAATCTAAACCTAACCCCAAATCTAAACCTAAAATCTAAACCTAACCCCAAATCTAAACCTAAAATCTAAACCTAACCCCAAATCTAAACCTAAAATTTAAGCCTAACCCCAAATCTAAACCTAAAATCTAAACCTAACCACAAATCTAAACCTAACCCCAAATCTAAACCTAAAACCTAAACCTAACCCCAAATCTAAACCTAAAATCTAAACCTAACCCCAAATCTAAACCTAAAATTTAAGCCTAACCCCAAATCTAAACCTAAAATCTAAACCTAACCCCAAATCTAAACCGAAAATCTAAACCTAACCCCAAATCTAAACCTAAAATCTAAACCTAACCCCAAATCTAAACCTAAAATCTAAACCTAACCCCAAATCTAAACCTAAAATTTAAGCCTAACCCTAAACCTAAACCTAAAATCTAAACCTAACCCCAAATCTAAACCTAACCCCAAATCTAAACCGAAAATCTAAACCTAACCCCAAATCTAAACCTAAAATCTAAACCTAACCCCAAATCTAAACCTAAAATTTAAGATTAACCCCAAATTTACACCTAAAATCTAAACCTAACCCCAAATCTAAACCTAACCCCAAATCTAAACCTAACCCCAAATCTAAACCGAAAATCTAAACCTAAACCCCAAATCTAAACCTAAAATCTAAACCTAACCCCAAATCTAAACCTAAAATCTAAACCTAACCCCAAATCTAAACCTAAAATCTAAACCTAAAATCTAAACCCAACCTAAAATCTAAACCTAACCCCAAATCTAAACCTAAAATCTAAACCTAACCCCAAATCTAAACCTAACCCCAAATCTAAACCTCAAATCTAAACCTAACCCCAAATCTAAACCTAAAATCTAAACCTAACCCCAAATCTAAACCTAACCCCAAATCTAAACAAAAAATCTAAACCCTACCCCAAATCTAAACCTAACTCCAAATCTAAGCCTAAATCTAAACCTAACCCCAAATCTAAACCTAAAATTAAACCTAACCCCAAATCTGAACCTAAAATCTAAACCTAAAATCTAAACCTAACCTAAAAACTAAACCTAACCCCAAATCTAAACCTAAAATCTAAACCTAACCCCCAATCTAAACCGAAAATCTAAACCTAACCCCAAATCTAAACCTAAAATCTAAACATAACCCCAAATCTAAACCTAAAATCTAAACCTAACCCCAAATCTGAACCTAAAATCTAAACCTAAAATCTAAACCTAACCTAAAAACTAAACCTAACCCCAAATCTAAACCTAAAATCTAAACCTAACCCCCAATCTAAACCGAAAATCTAAACCTAACCCCAAATCTAAACCTAAAATCTAAACCTAACCCCAAATCTAAACCTAAAATCTAAACCTAACCCCAAATCTAAACCTAAAATCTAAACCTAACCACAAATCTAAACCTAACCCCAAATCTAAACCTAAAACCTAAACCTAACCCCAAATCTAAACCTAAAATCTAAACCTAACCCCAAATCTAAACCTAAAATTTAAGCCTAACCCCAAATCTAAACCTAAAATCTAAACCTAACCCCAAATCTAAACCGAAAATCTAAACCTAACCCCAAATCTAAACCTAAAATCTAAACCTAACCCCAAATCTAAACCTAACCCCAAATCTAAAACTAACCCCAAATCTAAACCGAAAATCTAAACCTAACCCCAAATCTTAAACTAAAATCTAAACCTAACCCCAAATCTAAACCTAAAATCTAAACCTAACCCCAAATCTAAACCTAAAATCTAAACCTAACCCCAAATCTAAACCTAAAATTTAAGCCTAACCCCAAATCTAAACCTAAAATCTAAACCTAACCCCAAATCTTAACCTAACCCCAAATCTAAAACTAACCCCAAATCTAAACCGAAAATCTAAACCTAACCCCAAATCTAAACCTAAAATCTAAACCTAACCCCAAATCTAAACCTAAAATTTAAAATTAACCCCAAATCTACACCTAAAATCTAAACCTAACCCCAAATCTAAACCTAACCCCAAATCTAAAACTAACCCCAAATCTAAACCGAAAATCTAAACCTAACCCCAAATCTAAACCTAAAATCTAAACCTAACCCCAAATCTAAACCTAAAATCTAAACCTAACCCCAAATCTAAACCTAACCCCAAATCTAAACCTCAAATCTAAACCTAACCCCAAATCTAAACCTAAAATCTAAACCTAACCCCAAATCTAAACCTAACCCCAAATCTAAACCTAAAATCTAAACCCTACCCCAAATCTAAACCTAACTCCAAATCTAAGCCTAAATCTAAACCTAACCCCAAATCTAAACCTAAAATCTAAACCTAACCCCAAATCTAAACCTAAAATCTAAACCTAAAATCTAAACCTAACCTAAAAACTAAACCTAACCCCAAATCTAAACCTAAAATCTAAACCTAACCCCCAATCTAAACCGAAAATCTAAACCTAACCCCAAATCTAAACCTAAAATCTAAACCTAACCCCAAATCTAAACCTAAAATCTAAACCTAACCCCAAATCTGAACCTAAAATCTAAACCTAAAATCTAAACCTAACCTAAAAACTAAACCTAACCCCAAATCTAAACCGAAAATCTAAACCTAAAATCTAAACCTAACCTAAAATCTAAACCTAACCCCAAATCTAAACCTAAAATCTAAACCTAACCCCAAATCTAAACCTAACCCCAAATCTAAACCTAAAATTTAAGCCTAACCCCAAATCTAAGACTAAAATCTAAACCTAACCCCAAATCTAAACCTAACCCCAAATCTAAACCTAAAATCTAAACCTAACCCCAAATCTAAACCTAAAATTTAAGCCTAACCCCAAATCTAAACCTAAAATCTAAACCTAACCCCAAATCTAAACCTAACCCCAAATCTAAAACTAACCCCAAATCTAAACCGAAAATCTAAACCTAACCCCAAATCTAAACCTAAAATCTATACCTAACCCGAAATCTAAACCTAACCCCAAATCTAAACCTAAAATCTAAACCTAACCCCAAATCTAAACCTAAAATCTAAACTTAACCCCAAATCTAAACCTAACCCCAAATCTAAAACTAACCCCAAATCTAAACCGAAAATCTAAACCTAACCCCAAATCTTAACCTAAAATCTAAACCTAACCCCAAATCTAAACCTAAAATCTAAACCTAACCCCAAATCTAAACCTAAAATCTAAACCTAACCCCAAATCTAAACCTAAAATTTAAGCCTAACCCCAAATCTAAACCTAAAATCTAAACCTAACCCCAAATCTAAACCTAACCCCAAATCTAAAACTAACCCCAAATCTAAACCGAAAATCTAAACCTAACCCCAAATCTAAACCTAAAATCTAAACCTGACCCCAAATCTAAACCTAAAATTTAAGATTAACCCCAAATCTACACCTAAAATCTAAACCTAACCCCAAATCTAAACCTAAAATCTAAACCTAACCTAAAATCTAAACCTAACCTCAAATCTAAACCTAAAATCTAAACCTAACCCCAAATCTAAACCTCAAATCTAATCCTAACCCCAAATCTAAACCTAAAATCTAAACCTAAAATCTAAACCTAACCCCAAATCTAAACCTAACCCCAAATCTAAACCTAAAATCTAAACCCTACCCCAAATCTAAACCTAACTCCAAATCTAAGCCTAAATCTAAACCTAACCCCAAATCTAAACCTAAAATCTAAACCTAACCCCAAATCTGAACCTAAAATCTAAACCTAAAATCTAAACCTAACCTAAAAACTAAACCTAACCCCAAATCTAAACCTAAAATCTAAACCTAACCCCAAATCTGAACCTAAAATCTAAACCTAAAATCTAAACCTAACCTAAAAACTAAACCTAACCCCAAATCTAAACCTAAAATCTAAACCTAACCCCCAATCTAAACCGAAAATCTAAACCTAACCCCAAATCTAAACCTAAAATCTAAACCTAACCCCAAATCTAAACCTAAAATCTAAACCTAAAATCTAAACCTAACCTAAAATCTAAACCTAACCCCAAATCTAAACCTAAAATCTAAACCTAACCCCAAATCTAAACCTAACCCCAAATCTAAACCTAAAATCTAAACCTAACCCCAAATCTAAAACTAAAATCTAAACCTAACCCCAAATCTAAACCTAACCCCAAATCTAAACCTAAAATCTAAACCTAACCCCAAATCCAAACCTAACCCCAAATCTAAACCTAAAATCTAAACCTAACCCCAAATCTAAACCTAAAATCTAAACCTAACCTAAAATCTAAACCTAACCCCAAATCTAAACCTAAAATCTAAACCTAACCCCAAATCTAAACCTAACCCCAAATCTAAAACTAACCCCAAATCTAAACCGAAAATCTAAACCTAACCCCAAATCTAAACCTAAAATCTAAACCTAACCACAAATCTAAACCTAAAATCTAAACCTAACCCCAAATCTAAACCTAAAATCTAAACCTAACCCCAAATCTAAACCTAAAATCTAAACCTAACCCCAAATCTAAACTTAACCCCAAATCTAAACCTAACCTAAAATCTAAACCTAACCCCAAATCTAAACCTAAAATCTAAAGCTAACCCCAAATATAAACCTAAAATCTAAACCTAACCCCAAATCTAAACCTAAAATCTAAACCTAAAATCTAAACCTAACCTAAAATCTAAACCTAACCCCAAATCTAAACCTAAAATCTAAACCTAACCCCAAATCTAAACCTAACCCCAAATCTAAACCTAAAACCTAAACCTAACCCCAAATCTAAACCTAAAATCTAAACCTAACCCCAAATCTAAACCTAAAATTTAAGCCTAACCCCAAATCTAAACCTAAAATCTAAACCTAACCCCAAATCTAAACCGAAAATCTAAACCTAACCCCAAATCTAAACATGAAATCTAAACCTAACCCCAAATCTAAACCTAAAATCTAAACCTAACCCCAAATCTAAACCTAAAATCTAAACCTAACCCCAAATCTAAACCGAAAATCTAAACCTAACCCCAAATCTTAACCTAAAATCTAAACCTAACCCCAAATCTAAACCTAAAATCTAAACCTAACCCCAAATCTAAACCTAAAATCTAAACCTAACCCCAAATCTAAACCTAAAATTTAAGCCTAACCCCAAATCTAAACCTAAAATCTAAACCTAACCCCAAATCTAAACCTAACCCCAAATCTAAAACTAACCCCAAATCTAAACCGAAAATCTAAACCTAACCCCAAATCTAAACCTAAAATCTAAACCTAACCCCAAATCTAAACCTAAAATTTAAGACTAACCCCAAATCTACACCTAAAATCTAAACCTAACCCCAAATCTAAACCTAACCCCAAATCTAAACCTAAAATCTAAACCTAACCCCAAATCTAAACCTAAAATCTAAACCTAAAATCTAAACCTAACCTAAAATCTAAACCTAACCCCAAATCTAAACCTAAAATCTAAACCTAACCCCAAATCTAAACCTAACCCCAAATCTAAACCTCAAATCTAAACCTAACCCCAAATCTAAATCTAAAATCTAAACCTAACCCCAAATCTAAACCTAACCCCAAATCTAAACCTAAAATCTAAACCCTACCCCAAATCTAAACCTAACTCCAAATCTAAGCCTAATTCTAAACCTAACCCCAAATCTAAACCTAAAATCTAAAACTAACCCCAAATCTGAACCTAAAATCTACCTAAAATCTAAACCTAACCCCAAATCCAAACCTAACCCCAAATCTAAACCTAAAATCTAAACCTAACCCCAAATCTAAACCTAAAATCTAAACCTAACCTAAAATCTAAACCTAACCCCAAATCTAAACCTAAAATCTAAACCTAACCCCAAATCTAAACCTAACCCCAAATCTAAAACTAACCCCAAATCTAAACCGAAAATCTAAACCTAACCCCAAATCTAAACCTAAAATCTAAACCTAACCACAAATCTAAACCTAAAATCTAAACCTAACCCCAAATCTAAACCTAAAATCTAAACCTAACCCCAAATCTAAACCTAAAATCTAAACCTAACCCCAAATCTAAACTTAACCCCAAATCTAAACCTAACCTAAAATCTAAACCTAACCCCAAATCTAAACCTAAAATCTAAAGCTAACCCCAAATATAAACCTAAAATCTAAACCTAACCCCAAATATAAACCTAAAATCTAAACCTAAAATCTAAACCTAACCTAAAATCTAAACCTAACCCCAAATCTAAACCTAAAATCTAAACCTAACCCCAAATCTAAATCTAACCCCAAATCTAAACCTAAAATATAAACCTAACCCCAAATCTAAACCTAAAATCTAAACCTAACCCCAAATCTAAACCTAAAATTTAAGCCTAACCCCAAATCTAAACCTAAAATCTAAACCTAACCCCAAATCTAAACCGAAAATCTAAACCTAACCCCAAATCTAAACCTAAAATCTAAACCTAACCCCAAATCTAAACCTAACCCCAAATCTAAAACTAACCCCAAATCTAAACCGAAAATCTAAACCTAACCCCAAATCTTAACCTAAAATCTAAACCTAACCCCAAATCTAAACCTAAAATCTAAACCTAACCCCAAATCTAAACCTAAAATCTAAACCTAACCGCAAATCTAAACCTAAAATTTAAGCCTAACCCCAAATCTAAACCTAAAATCTAAACCTAACCCCAAATCTAAACCTAACCCCAAATCTAAAACTAACCCCAAATCTAAACCGAAAATCTAAACCTAACCCCAAATCTAAACCTAAAATTTAAGACTAACCCCAAATCTACACCTAAAATCTAAACCTAACCCCAAATCTAAACCTAACCCCAAATCTAAACCTAAAATCTAAACCTAACCCCAAATCTAAACCGAAAATCTAAACCTAACCCCAAATCTAAACCTAAAATCTAAACCTAACCCCAAATCTAAACCTAAAACCTAAACCTAACCCCAAATCTAAACCTAAAATCTAAACCTAACCCCAAATCTAAACCTAAAATCTAAACCTAAAATCTAAACCTAACCTAAAATCTAAACCTAACCCCAAATCTAAACCTAAAATCTAAACCTAACCCCAAATCTAAACCTAACCCCAAATCTAAACCTCAAATCTAAACCTAACCCCAAATCTAAATCTAAAATCTAAACCTAACCCCAAATCTAAACCTAACCCCAAATCTAAACCTAAAATCTAAACCCTACCCCAAATCTAAACCTAACTCCAAATCTAAGCCTAATTCTAAACCTAACCCCAAATCTAAACCTAAAATCTAAAACTAACCCCAAATCTGAACCTAAAATCTAAACCTAAAATCTAAACCTAACCTAAAAACTAAACCTAAACCCAAATCTAAACCTAAAATCTAAACCTAACCCCCAATCTAAACCGAAAATCTAAACCTAACCCCAAATCTAAACTTAAAATCTAAACCTAACCCCAAATCTAAACCTAAAATCTAAACCTAACCCCAAATCTGAACCTCAAATCTAAACCTAAAATCTAAACCTAACCTAAAAACTAAACCTAACCCCAAATCTAAACCTAAAATCTAAACCTAACCCCCAATCTAAACCGAAAATCTAAACCTAACCCCAAATCTAAACCTAAAATCTAAACCTAACCCCAAATCTAAACCTAAAATCTAAACCTAAAATCTAAACCTAACCTAAAATCTAAACCTAACCCCAAATCTAAAACTAAAATCTAAACCTAACCCCAAATCTAAAACTAAAATCTAAACCTAACCCCAAATCTAAACCTAACCCCAAATCTAAACCTAAAATCTAAACCTAACCCCAAATCTAAACCTAAAATTTAAGCCTAACCCCAAATCTAAACCTAAAATCTAAACCTAACCCCAAATCTAAACCTAACCCCAAATCTAAAACTAACCCCAAATCTAAACCGAAAATCTAAACCTAACCCCAAATCTAAACCTAAAATCTAAACCTAACCCCAAATCTAAACCTAAAATTTAAGACTAACCCCAAATCTACACCTAAAATCTAAACCTAACCCCAAATCTAAACCTAACCCCAAATCTAAACCTAAAATCTAAACCTAACCCCAAATCTAAACCGAAAATCTAAACCTAACCCCAAATCTAAACCTAAAATCTAAACCTAACCCCAAATCTAAACCTAAAACCTAAACCTAACCCCAAATCTAAACCTAAAATCTAAACCTAACCCCAAATCTAAACCTAAAATCTAAACCTAAAATCTAAACCTAACCTAAAATCTAAACCTAATCCCAAATCTAAACCTAAAATCTAAACCTAACCCCAAATCTAAACCTAACCCCAAATCTAAACCGCAAATCTAAACCTAACCCCAAATCTAAATCTAAAATCTAAACCTAACCCCAAATCTAAACCTAAAATCTAAACCCTACCCCAAATCTAAACCTAACTCCAAATCTAAGCCTAATTCTAAACCTAACCCCAAATCTAAACCTAAAATCTAAAACTAACCCCAAATCTGAACCTAAAATCTAAACCTAAAATCTAAACCTAACCTAAAAACTAAACCTAACCCCAAATCTAAACCTAAAATCTAAACCTAACCCCCAATCTAAACCGAAAATCTAAACCTAACCCCAAATCTAAACTTAAAATCTAAACCTAACCCCAAATCTAAACCTAAAATCTAAACCTAACCCCAAATCTGAACCTAAAATCTAAACCTAAAATCTAAACCTAACCTAAAAACTAAACCTAACCCCAAATCTAAACCTAAAATCTAAACCTAACCCCCAATCTAAACCGAAAATCTAAACCTAACCCCAAATCTAAACCTAAAATCTAAACCTAACCCCAAATCTAAACCTAAAATCTAAACCTAAAATCTAAACCTAACCTAAAATCTAAACCTAACCCCAAATCTAAACCTAAAATCTAAACCTAACCCCAAATCTAAAACTAAAATCTAAACCTAACCCCAAATCTAAACCTAACCCCAAATCTAAACCTAAAATCTAAACCTAACCCCAAATCTAAACCTAAAATTTAAGCCTAACCCCAAATCTAAACCTAAAATCTAAACCTAACCCCAAATCTAAACCTAACCCCAAATCTAAAACTAACCCCAAATCTAAACCGAAAATCTAAACCTAACCCCAAATCTAAACCTAAAATCTAAACCTAACCCCAAATCTAAACCTAACCTAAAATCTAAACCTAAAATCTAAACCTAACCCCAAATCTAAACCTAAAATCTAAACTTAACCCCAAATCTAAACCTAACCCCAAATCTAAACCTAAAATCTAAACCTAACCCCAAATCTAAACCTAACCCCAAATCTAAACCTAAAATCTAAACCTAACCCCAAATCTAAACCTAAAATCTAAACCTAACCCCAAATCTAAACCTAACCCCAAATCTAAACCTAAAATCTAAACCTAACCCCAAATCTAAACCTAAAATCTAAACCTAACCCCAAATCTAAACCTAACCCCAAATCTAAAACTAACCCCAAATCTAAACCGAAAATCTAAACCTAACCCCAAATCTAAACCTAAAATCTAAACCTAACCCCAAATCTAAACCTAAAATCTAAACCTAACCCCAAATCTAAACCTAAAATCTAAAGCTAACCCCAAATCTAAACCTAAAATCTAAACCTAACCTAAAATCTAAACCTAACCTCAAATCTAAACCTAAAATCTAAACCTAACCCCAAATCTAAACCTCAAATCTAATCCTAACCCCAAATCTAAACCTAAAATCTAAACCTAAAATCTAAACCTAACCCCAAATCTAAACCTAACCCCAAATCTAAACCTAAAATCTAAACCCTACCCCAAATCTAAACCTAACTCCAAATCTAAGCCTAAATCTAAACTTAACCCCAAATCTAAACCTAAAATCTAAACCTAACCCCAAATCTGAACCTAAAATCTAAACCTAAAATCTAAACCTAACCTAAAAACTAAACCTAACCCCAAATCTAAACCTAAAATCTAAACCTAACCCCAAATCTGAACCTAAAATCTAAACCTAAAATCTAAACCTAACCTAAAAACTAAACCTAACCCCAAATCTAAACCTAAAATCTAAACCTAACCCCCAATCTAAACCGAAAATCTAAACCTAACCCCAAATCTAAACCTAAAATCTAAACCTAACCCCAAATCTAAACCTAAAATCTAAACCTAAAATCTAAACCTAACCTAAAATCTAAACCTAACCCCAAATCTAAACCTAAAATCTAAACCTAACCCCAAATCTAAACCTAACCCCAAATCTAAACCTAAAATCTAAACCTAACCCCAAATCTAAAACTAAAATCTAAACCTAACCCCAAATCTAAACCTAACCCCAAATCTAAACCTAAAATCTAAACCTAACCCCAAATCCAAACCTAACCCCAAATCTAAACCTAAAATCTAAACCTAACCCCAAATCTAAACCTAAAATCTAAACCTAACCTAAAATCTAAACCTAACCCCAAATCTAAACCTAAAATCTAAACCTAACCCCAAATCTAAACCTAACCCCAAATCTAAAACTAACCCCAAATCTAAACCGAAAATCTAAACCTAACCCCAAATCTAAACCTAAAATCTAAACCTAACCACAAATCTAAACCTAAAATCTAAACCTAACCCCAAATCTAAACCTAAAATCTAAACCTAACCCCAAATCTAAACCTAAAATCTAAACCTAACCCCAAATCTAAACTTAACCCCAAATCTAAACCTAACCTAAAATCTAAACCTAACCCCAAATCTAAACCTAAAATCTAAAGCTAACCCCAAATATAAACCTAAAATCTAAACCTAACCCCAAATATAAACCTAAAATCTAAACCTAAAATCTAAACCTAACCTAAAATCTAAACCTAACCCCAAATCTAAACCTAAAATCTAAACCTAACCCCAAATCTAAACCTAACCCCAAATCTAAACCTAAAACCTAAACCTAACCCCAAATCTAAACCTAAAATCTAAACCTAACCCCAAATCTAAACCTAAAATTTAAGCCTAACCCCAAATCTAAACCTAAAATCTAAACCTAACCCCAAATCTAAACCGAAAATCTAAACCTAACCCCAAATCTAAACCTAACCCCAAATCTAAAACTAACCCCAAATCTAAATCTAAAATCTAAACCTAACCCCAAATCTAAACCTAAAATCTAAACCCTACCCCAAATCTAAACCTAACTCCAAATCTAAGCCTAATTCTAAACCTAACCCCAAATCTAAACCTAAAATCTAAAACTAACCCCAAATCTGAACCTAAAATCTAAACCTAAAATCTAAACCTAACCTAAAAACTAAACCTAACCCCAAATCTAAACCTAAAATCTAAACCTAACCCCCAATCTAAACCGAAAATCTAAACCTAACCCCAAATCTAAACTTAAAATCTAAACCTAACCCCAAATCTAAACCTAAAATCTAAACCTAACCCCAAATCTGAACCTAAAATCTAAACCTAAAATCTAAACCTAACCTAAAAACTAAACCTAACCCCAAATCTAAACCTAAAATCTAAACCTAACCCCCAATCTAAACCGAAAATCTAAACCTAACCCCAAATCTAAACCTAAAATCTAAACCTAACCCCAAATCTAAACCTAAAATCTAAACCTAAAATCTAAACCTAACCTAAAATCTAAACCTAACCCCAAATCTAAACCTAAAATCTAAACCTAACCCCAAATCTAAAACTAAAATCTAAACCTAACCCCAAATCTAAACCTAACCCCAAATCTAAACCTAAAATCTAAACCTAACCCCAAATCTAAACCTAAAATTTAAGCCTAACCCCAAATCTAAACCTAAAATCTAAACCTAACCCCAAATCTAAACCTAACCCCAAATCTAAAACTAACCCCAAATCTAAACCGAAAATCTAAACCTAACCCCAAATCTAAACCTAAAATCTAAACCTAACCCCAAATCTAAACCTAACCTAAAATCTAAACCTAAAATCTAAACCTAACCCCAAATCTAAACCTAAAATCTAAACTTAACCCCAAATCTAAACCTAACCCCAAATCTAAACCTAAAATCTAAACCTAACCCCAAATCTAAACCTAACCCCAAATCTAAACCTAAAATCTAAACCTAACCCCAAATCTAAACCTAAAATCTAAACCTAACCCCAAATCTAAACCTAACCCCAAATCTAAACCTAAAATCTAAACCTAACCCCAAATCTAAACCTAAAATCTAAACCTAACCCCAAATCTAAACCTAACCCCAAATCTAAAACTAACCCCAAATCTAAACCGAAAATCTAAACCTAACCCCAAATCTAAACCTAAAATCTAAACCTAACCCCAAATCTAAACCTAAAATCTAAACCTAACCCCAAATCTAAACCTAAAATCTAAAGCTAACCCCAAATCTAAACCTAAAATCTAAACCTAACCTAAAATCTAAACCTAACCTCAAATCTAAACCTAAAATCTAAACCTAACCCCAAATCTAAACCTCAAATCTAATCCTAACCCCAAATCTAAACCTAAAATCTAAACCTAAAATCTAAACCTAACCCCAAATCTAAACCTAACCCCAAATCTAAACCTAAAATCTAAACCCTACCCCAAATCTAAACCTAACTCCAAATCTAAGCCTAAATCTAAACTTAACCCCAAATCTAAACCTAAAATCTAAACCTAACCCCAAATCTGAACCTAAAATCTAAACCTAAAATCTAAACCTAACCTAAAAACTAAACCTAACCCCAAATCTAAACCTAAAATCTAAACCTAACCCCAAATCTGAACCTAAAATCTAAACCTAAAATCTAAACCTAACCTAAAAACTAAACCTAACCCCAAATCTAAACCTAAAATCTAAACCTAACCCCCAATCTAAACCGAAAATCTAAACCTAACCCCAAATCTAAACCTAAAATCTAAACCTAACCCCAAATCTAAACCTAAAATCTAAACCTAAAATCTAAACCTAACCTAAAATCTAAACCTAACCCCAAATCTAAACCTAAAATCTAAACCTAACCCCAAATCTAAACCTAACCCCAAATCTAAACCTAAAATCTAAACCTAACCCCAAATCTAAAACTAAAATCTAAACCTAACCCCAAATCTAAACCTAACCCCAAATCTAAACCTAAAATCTAAACCTAACCCCAAATCCAAACCTAACCCCAAATCTAAACCTAAAATCTAAACCTAACCCCAAATCTAAACCTAAAATCTAAACCTAACCTAAAATCTAAACCTAACCCCAAATCTAAACCTAAAATCTAAACCTAACCCCAAATCTAAACCTAACCCCAAATCTAAAACTAACCCCAAATCTAAACCGAAAATCTAAACCTAACCCCAAATCTAAACCTAAAATCTAAACCTAACCACAAATCTAAACCTAAAATCTAAACCTAACCCCAAATCTAAACCTAAAATCTAAACCTAACCCCAAATCTAAACCTAAAATCTAAACCTAACCCCAAATCTAAACTTAACCCCAAATCTAAACCTAACCTAAAATCTAAACCTAACCCCAAATCTAAACCTAAAATCTAAAGCTAACCCCAAATATAAACCTAAAATCTAAACCTAACCCCAAATATAAACCTAAAATCTAAACCTAAAATCTAAACCTAACCTAAAATCTAAACCTAACCCCAAATCTAAACCTAAAATCTAAACCTAACCCCAAATCTAAACCTAACCCCAAATCTAAACCTAAAACCTAAACCTAACCCCAAATCTAAACCTAAAATCTAAACCTAACCCCAAATCTAAACCTAAAATTTAAGCCTAACCCCAAATCTAAACCTAAAATCTAAACCTAACCCCAAATCTAAACCGAAAATCTAAACCTAACCCCAAATCTAAACCTAACCCCAAATCTAAAACTAACCCCAAATCTAAACCTAAAATCTAAACCTAACCCCAAATCTTAACCTAAAATCTAAACCTAACCCCAAATCTAAACCTAAAATCTAAACCTAAACCCAAATCTAAACCTAAAATCTAAACCTAACCCCAAATCTAAACCTAAAATTTAAGCCTAACCCCAAATCTAAACCTAAAATCTAAACCTAACCCCAAATCTAAACCTAACCCCAAATCTAAAACTAACCCCAAATCTAAACCGAAAATCTAAACCTAACCCCAAATCTAAACCTAAAATCTAAACCTAACCCCAAATCTAAACCTAAAATTTAAGATTAACCCCAAATCTACACCTAAAATCTAAACCTAACCCCAAATCTAAACCTAACCCCAAATCTAAACCTAAAATCTAAACCTAACCCCAAATCTAAACCGAAAATCTAAACCTAACCCCAAATCTAAACCTAAAATCTAAACCTAACCCCAAATCTAAACCTAAAACCTAAACCTAACCCCAAATCTAAACCTAAAATCTAAACCTAACCCCAAATCTAAACCTAAAATCTAAACCTAAAATCTAAACCTAACCTAAAATCTAAACCTAACCCCAAATCTAAACCTAAAATCTAAACCTAACCCCAAATCTAAACCTAACCCCAAATCTAAACCTCAAATCTAAACCTAACCCCAAATCTAAATCTAAAATCTAAACCTAACCCCAAATCTAAACCTAACCCCAAATCTAAACCTAAAATCTAAACCCTACCCCAAATCTAAACCTAACTCCAAATCTAAGCCTAATTCTAAACCTAACCCCAAATCTAAACCTAAAATCTAAAACTAACCCCAAATCTAAACCTAAAATCTAAACCTAAAATCTAAACCTAACCTAAAAACTAAACCTAACCCCAAATCTAAACCTAAAATCTAAACCTAACCCCCAATCTAAACCGAAAATCTAAACCTAACCCCAAATCTAAACTTAAAATCTAAACCTAACCCCAAATCTAAACCTAAAATCTAAACCTAACCCCAAATCTGAACCTAAAATCTAAATCTAAAATCTAAACCTAACCTAAAAACTAAACGTAACCCCAAATCTAAACCTAAAATCTAAACCTAACCCCCAATCTAAACCGAAAATCTAAACCTAACCCCAAATCTAAACCTAAAATCTAAACCTAACCCCAAATCTAAATCTAAAATCTAAACCTAAAATCTAAACCTAACCCCAAATCTAAACCTAACCCCAAATCTAAACCTAAAATCTAAACCTAACCCCAAATCTAAAACTAAAATCTAAACCTAACCCCAAATCTAAACCTAACCCCAAATCTAAACCTAAAATCTAAACCTAACCCCAAATCTAAACCTAAAATTTAAGCCTAACCCCAAATCTAAACCTAAAATCTAAACCTAACCCCAAATCTAAACCTAACCCCAAATCTAAAACTAACCCCAAATCTAAACCGAAAATCTAAACCTAACCCCAAATCTAAACCTAAAATCTATACCTAACCCGAAATCTAAACCTAACCCCAAATCTAAACCTAAAATCTAAACCTAACCCCAAATCTAAACCTAAAATCTAATCTTAACCCCAAATCTAAACCTAACCCCAAATCTAAACCTAAAATCTAAACCTAACCCCAAATCTAAACCTAACCCCAAATCTAAACCTAAAATCTAAACCTAACCCCAAATCTAAACCTAAAATCTAAACCTAACCCCAAATCTAAACCTAACCCCAAATCTAAACCTAAAATCTAAACCTAACCCCAAATCTAAACCTAAAATCTAAACCTAACCCCAAATCTAAACCTAAAATCTAAACCTAACCCCAAATCTAAAACTAACCCCAAATCTAAACCGAAAATCTAAACCTAACCCCAAATCTTAACCTAAAATCTAAACCTAACCCCAAATCTAAACCGAAAATCTAAACCTAACCCCAAATCTAAACATGAAATCTAAACCTAACCCCAAATCTAAACCTAAAATCTAAACCTAACCCCAAATCTAAACCTAAAATCTAAACCTAACCCCAAATCTAAACCGAAAATCTAAACCTAACCCCAAATCTTAACCTAAAATCTAAACCTAACCCCAAATCTAAACCTAAAATCTAAACCTAACCCCAAATCTAAACCTAAAATCTAAACCTAACCCCAAATCTAAACCTAAAATTTAAGCCTAACCCCAAATTTAAACCTAAAATCTAAACCTAACCCCAAATCTAAACCTAACCCCAAATCTAAAACTAACCCCAAATCTAAACCGAAAATCTAAACCTAACCCCAAATCTAAACCTAAAATCTAAACCTAACCCCAAATCTAAACCTAAAATTTAAGACTAACCCCAAATCTACACCTAAAATCTAAACCTAACCCCAAATCTAAACCTAACCCCAAATCTAAACCTAAAATCTAAACCTAACCCCAAATCTAAACCGAAAATCTAAACCTAACCCCAAATCTAAACCTAAAATCTAAACCTAACCCCAAATCTAAACCTAAAACCTAAACCTAACCCCAAATCTAAACCTAAAATCTAAACCTAACCCCAAATCTAAACCTAAAATCTAAACCTAAAATCTAAACCTAACCTAAAATCTAAACCTAACCCCAAATCTAAACCTAAAATCTAAACCTAACCCCAAATCTAAACCTAACCCCAAATCTAAACCTCAAATCTAAACCTAACCCCAAATCTAAATCTAAAATCTAAACCTAACCCCAAATCTAAACCTAACCCCAAATCTAAACCTAAAATCTAAACCCTACCCCAAATCTAAACCTAACTCCAAATCTAAGCCTAATTCTAAACCTAACCCCAAATCTAAACCTAAAATCTAAAACTAACCCCAAATCTGAACCTAAAATCTAAACCTAAAATCTAAACCTAACCCCTAATCCAAACCTAACCCCAAATCTAAACCTAAAATCTAAACCTAACCCCAAATCTAAACCTAAAATCTAAACCTAACCTAAAATCTAAACCTAACCCCAAATCTAAACCTAAAATCTAAACCTAACCCCAAATCTAAACCTAACCCCAAATCTAAAACTAACCCCAAATCTAAACCGAAAATCTAAACCTAACCCCAAATCTAAACCTAAAATCTAAACCTAACCCCAAATCTAAACCTAAAATCTAAACCTAACCCCAAATCTAAACCTAAAATCTAAACCTAACCCCAAATCTAAACTTAACCCCAAATCTAAACCTAACCTAAAATCTAAACCTAACCCCAAATCTAAACCTAAAATCTAAAGCTAACCCCAAATATAAACCTAAAATCTAAACCTAACCCCAAATATAAACCTAAAATCTAAACCTAAAATCTAAACCTAACCTAAAATCTAAACCTAACCCCAAATCTAAACCTAAAATCTAAACCTAACCCCAAATCTAAACCTAACCCCAAATCTAAACCTAAAACCTAAACCTAACCCCAAATCTAAACCTAAAATCTAAACCTAACCCCAAATCTAAACCTAAAATTTAAGCCTAACCCCAAATCTAAACCTAAAATCTAAACCTAACCCCAAATCTAAACCGAAAATCTAAACCTAACCCCAAATCTAAACCTAAAATCTAAACCTAACCCCAAATCTAAACCTAACCCCAAATCTAAAACTAACCCCAAATCTAAACCGAAAATCTAAACCTAACCCCAAATCTTAACCTAAAATCTAAACCTAACCCCAAATCTAAACCTAAAATCTAAACCTAACCCCAAATCTAAACCTAAAATCTAAACCTAACCCCAAATCTAAACCTAAAATTTAAGCCTAACCCCAAATCTAAACCTAAAATCTAAACCTAACCCCAAATCTAAACCTAACCCCAAATCTAAAACTAACCCCAAATCTAAACCGAAAATCTAAACCTAACCCCAAATCTAAACCTAAAATTTAAGACTAACCCCAAATCTACACCTAAAATCTAAACCTAACCCCAAATCTAAACCTAACCCCAAATCTAAACCTAAAATCTAAACCTAACCCCAAATCTAAACCGAAAATCTAAACCTAACCCCAAATCTAAACCTAAAATCTAAACCTAACCCCAAATCTAAACCTAAAACCTAAACCTAACCCCAAATCTAAACCTAAAATCTAAACCTAACCCCAAATCTAAACCTAAAATCTAAACCTAAAATCTAAACCTAACCTAAAATCTAAACCTAACCCCAAATCTAAACCTAAAATCTAAACCTAACCCCAAATCTAAACCTAACCCCAAATCTAAACCTCAAATCTAAACCTAACCCCAAATCTAAACCTAAAATCTAAACCTAACCCCAAATCTAAACCTAACCCCAAATCTAAACCTAAAATCTAAACCCTACCCCAAATCTAAACCTAACTCCAAATCTAAGCCTAATTCTAAACCTAACCCCAAATCTAAACCTAAAATCTAAAACTAACCCCAAATCTGAACCTAAAATCTAAACCTAAAATCTAAACCTAACCTAAAAACTAAACCTAACCCCAAATCTAAACCTAAAATCTAAACCTAACCCCCAATCTAAACCGAAAATCTAAACCTAACCCCAAATCTAAACTTAAAATCTAAACCTAACCCCAAATCTAAACCTAAAATCTAAACCTAACCCCAAATCTGAACCTAAAATCTAAACCTAAAATCTAAACCTAACCTAAAAACTAAACCTAACCCCAAATCTAAACCTAAAATCTAAACCTAACCCCCAATCTAAACCGAAAATCTAAACCTAACCCCAAATCTAAACCTAAAATCTAAACCTAACCCCAAATCTAAACCTAAAATCTAAACCTAAAATCTAAACCTAACCTAAAATCTAAACCTAACCCCAAATCTAAAACTAAAATCTAAACCTAACCCCAAATCTAAAACTAAAATCTAAACCTAACCCCAAATCTAAACCTAACCCCAAATCTAAACCTAAAATCTAAACCTAACCCCAAATCTAAACCTAAAATTTAAGCCTAACCCCAAATCTAAACCTAAAATCTAAACCTAACCCCAAATCTAAACCTAACCCCAAATCTAAAACTAACCCCAAATCTAAACCGAAAATCTAAACCTAACCCCAAATCTAAACCTAAAATCTAAACCTAACCCCAAATCTAAACCTAAAATTTAAGACTAACCCCAAATCTACACCTAAAATCTAAACCTAACCCCAAATCTAAACCTAACCCCAAATCTAAACCTAAAATCTAAACCTAACCCCAAATCTAAACCGAAAATCTAAACCTAACCCCAAATCTAAACCTAAAATCTAAACCTAACCCCAAATCTAAACCTAAAACCTAAACCTAACCCCAAATCTAAACCTAAAATCTAAACCTAACCCCAAATCTAAACCTAAAATCTAAACCTAAAATCTAAACCTAACCTAAAATCTAAACCTAATCCCAAATCTAAACCTAAAATCTAAACCTAACCCCAAATCTAAACCTAACCCCAAATCTAAACCGCAAATCTAAACCTAACCCCAAATCTAAATCTAAAATCTAAACCTAACCCCAAATCTAAACCTAAAATCTAAACCCTACCCCAAATCTAAACCTAACTCCAAATCTAAGCCTAATTCTAAACCTAACCCCAAATCTAAACCTAAAATCTAAAACTAACCCCAAATCTGAACCTAAAATCTAAACCTAAAATCTAAACCTAACCTAAAAACTAAACCTAACCCCAAATCTAAACCTAAAATCTAAACCTAACCCCCAATCTAAACCGAAAATCTAAACCTAACCCCAAATCTAAACTTAAAATCTAAACCTAACCCCAAATCTAAACCTAAAATCTAAACCTAACCCCAAATCTGAACCTAAAATCTAAACCTAAAATCTAAACCTAACCTAAAAACTAAACCTAACCCCAAATCTAAACCTAAAATCTAAACCTAACCCCCAATCTAAACCGAAAATCTAAACCTAACCCCAAATCTAAACCTAAAATCTAAACCTAACCCCAAATCTAAACCTAAAATCTAAACCTAAAATCTAAACCTAACCTAAAATCTAAACCTAACCCCAAATCTAAACCTAAAATCTAAACCTAACCCCAAATCTAAAACTAAAATCTAAACCTAACCCCAAATCTAAACCTAACCCCAAATCTAAACCTAAAATCTAAACCTAACCCCAAATCTAAACCTAAAATTTAAGCCTAACCCCAAATCTAAACCTAAAATCTAAACCTAACCCCAAATCTAAACCTAACCCCAAATCTAAAACTAACCCCAAATCTAAACCGAAAATCTAAACCTAACCCCAAATCTAAACCTAAAATCTAAACCTAACCCCAAATCTAAACCTAACCTAAAATCTAAACCTAAAATCTAAACCTAACCCCAAATCTAAACCTAAAATCTAAACTTAACCCCAAATCTAAACCTAACCCCAAATCTAAACCTAAAATCTAAACCTAACCCCAAATCTAAACCTAACCCCAAATCTAAACCTAAAATCTAAACCTAACCCCAAATCTAAACCTAAAATCTAAACCTAACCCCAAATCTAAACCTAACCCCAAATCTAAACCTAAAATCTAAACCTAACCCCAAATCTAAACCTAAAATCTAAACCTAACCCCAAATCTAAACCTAACCCCAAATCTAAAACTAACCCCAAATCTAAACCGAAAATCTAAACCTAACCCCAAATCTAAACCTAAAATCTAAACCTAACCCCAAATCTAAACCTAAAATCTAAACCTAACCCCAAATCTAAACCTAAAATCTAAAGCTAACCCCAAATCTAAACCTAAAATCTAAACCTAACCTAAAATCTAAACCTAACCTCAAATCTAAACCTAAAATCTAAACCTAACCCCAAATCTAAACCTCAAATCTAATCCTAACCCCAAATCTAAACCTAAAATCTAAACCTAAAATCTAAACCTAACCCCAAATCTAAACCTAACCTCAAATCTAAACCTAAAATCTAAACCCTACCCCAAATCTAAACCTAACTCCAAATCTAAGCCTAAATCTAAACTTAACCCCAAATCTAAACCTAAAATCTAAACCTAACCCCAAATCTGAACCTAAAATCTAAACCTAAAATCTAAACCTAACCTAAAAACTAAACCTAACCCCAAATCTAAACCTAAAATCTAAACCTAACCCCAAATCTGAACCTAAAATCTAAACCTAAAATCTAAACCTAACCTAAAAACTAAACCTAACCCCAAATCTAAACCTAAAATCTAAACCTAACCCCCAATCTAAACCGAAAATCTAAACCTAACCCCAAATCTAAACCTAAAATCTAAACCTAACCCCAAATCTAAACCTAAAATCTAAACCTAAAATCTAAACCTAACCTAAAATCTAAACCTAACCCCAAATCTAAACCTAAAATCTAAACCTAACCCCAAATCTAAACCTAACCCCAAATCTAAACCTAAAATCTAAACCTAACCCCAAATCTAAAACTAAAATCTAAACCTAACCCCAAATCTAAACCTAACCCCAAATCTAAACCTAAAATCTAAACCTAACCCCAAATCCAAACCTAACCCCAAATCTAAACCTAAAATCTAAACCTAACCCCAAATCTAAACCTAAAATCTAAACCTAACCTAAAATCTAAACCTAACCCCAAATCTAAACCTAAAATCTAAACCTAACCCCAAATCTAAACCTAACCCCAAATCTAAAACTAACCCCAAATCTAAACCGAAAATCTAAACCTAACCCCAAATCTAAACCTAAAATCTAAACCTAACCACAAATCTAAACCTAAAATCTAAACCTAACCCCAAATCTAAACCTAAAATCTAAACCTAACCCCAAATCTAAACCTAAAATCTAAACCTAACCCCAAATCTAAACTTAACCCCAAATCTAAACCTAACCTAAAATCTAAACCTAACCCCAAATCTAAACCTAAAATCTAAAGCTAACCCCAAATATAAACCTAAAATCTAAACCTAACCCCAAATATAAACCTAAAATCTAAACCTAAAATCTAAACCTAACCTAAAATCTAAACCTAACCCCAAATCTAAACCTAAAATCTAAACCTAACCCCAAATCTAAACCTAACCCCAAATCTAAACCTAAAACCTAAACCTAACCCCAAATCTAAACCTAAAATCTAAACCTAACCCCAAATCTAAACCTAAAATTTAAGCCTAACCCCAAATCTAAACCTAAAATCTAAACCTAACCCCAAATCTAAACCGAAAATCTAAACCTAACCCCAAATCTAAACCTAACCCCAAATCTAAAACTAACCCCAAATCTAAACCTAAAATCTAAACCTAACCCCAAATCTTAACCTAAAATCTAAACCTAACCCCAAATCTAAACCTAAAATCTAAACCTAAACCCAAATCTAAAGCTAAAATCTAAACCTAACCCCAAATCTAAACCTAAAATTTAAGCCTAACCCCAAATCTAAACCTAAAATCTAAACCTAACCCCAAATCTAAACCTAACCCCAAATCTAAAACTAACCCCAAATCTAAACCGAAAATCTAAACCTAACCCCAAATCTAAACCTAAAATCTAAACCTAACCCCAAATCTAAACCTAAAATTTAAGATTAACCCCAAATCTACACCTAAAATCTAAACCTAACCCCAAATCTAAACCTAACCCCAAATCTAAACCTAAAATCTAAACCTAACCCCAAATCTAAACCGAAAATCTAAACCTAACCCCAAATCTAAACCTAAAATCTAAACCTAACCCCAAATCTAAACCTAAAACCTAAACCTAACCCCAAATCTAAACCTAAAATCTAAACCTAACCCCAAATCTAAACCTAAAATCTAAACCTAAAATCTAAACCTAACCTAAAATCTAAACCTAACCCCAAATCTAAACCTAAAATCTAAACCTAACCCCAAATCTAAACCTAACCCCAAATCTAAACCTCAAATCTAAACCTAACCCCAAATCTAAATCTAAAATCTAAACCTAACCCCAAATCTAAACCTAACCCCAAATCTAAACCTAAAATCTAAACCCTACCCCAAATCTAAACCTAACTCCAAATCTAAGCCTAATTCTAAACCTAACCCCAAATCTAAACCTAAAATATAAAACTAACCCCAAATCTAAACCTAAAATCTAAACCTAAAATATAAACCTAACCTAAAAACTAAACCTAACCCCAAATCTAAACCTAAAATCTAAACCTAACCCCCAATCTAAACCGAAAATCTAAACCTAACCCCAAATCTAAACTTAAAATCTAAACCTAACCCCAAATCTAAACCTAAAATCTAAACCTAACCCCAAATCTGAACCTAAAATCTAAATCTAAAATCTAAACCTAACCTAAAAACTAAACCTAACCCCAAATCTAAACCTAAAATCTAAACCTAACCCCCAATCTAAACCGAAAATCTAAACCTAACCCCAAATCTAAACCTAAAATCTAAACCTAACCCCAAATCTAAATCTAAAATCTAAACCTAAAATCTAAACCTAACCCCAAATCTAAACCTAACCCCAAATCTAAACCTAAAATCTAAACCTAACCCTAAATCTAAAACTAAAATCTAAACCTAACCCCAAATCTAAACCTAACCCCAAATCTAAACCTAAAATCTAAACCTAACCCCAAATCTAAACCTAAAATTTAAGCCTAACCCCAAATCTAAACCTAAAATCTAAACCTAACCCCAAATCTAAACCTAACCCCAAATCTAAAACTAACCCCAAATCTAAACCGAAAATCTAAACCTAACCCCAAATCTAAACCTAAAATCTATACCAAACCCGAAATCTAAACCTAACCCCAAATCTAAACCTAAAATCTAAACCTAACCCCAAATCTAAACCTAAAATCTAAACTTAACCCCAAATCTAAACCTAACCCCAAATCTAAACCTAAAATCTAAACCTAACCCCAAATCTAAACCTAACCCCAAATCTAAACCTAAAATCTAAACCTAACCCCAAATCTAAACCTAAAATCTAAACCTAACCCCAAATCTAAACCTAACCCCAAATCTAAACCTAAAATCTAAACCTAACCCCAAATCTAAACCTAAAATCTAAACCTAACCCCAAATCTAAACCTAAAATCTAAACCTAACCCCAAATCTAAAACTAACCCCAAATCTAAACCGAAAATCTAAACCTAACCCCAAATCTTAACCTAAAATCTAAACCTAACCCCAAATCTAAACCTAAAATCTAAACCTAACCCCAAATCTAAACCTAAAATCTAAACCTAACCCCAAATCTAAACCTAAAATTTAAGCCTAACCCCAAATCTAAACCTAAAATCTAAACCTAACCCCAAATCTAAACCTAACCCCAAATCTAAACCTAACCCCAAATCTAAACCTAACCCCAAATCTAAAACTAACCCCAAATCTAAACCTAAAATCTAAACCTAACCCCAAATCTAAACCTAAAATTTAAGATTAACCCCAAATCTACACCTAAAATCTAAACCTAATCCCAAATCTAAACCTAACCCCAAATCTAAAACTAACCCCAAATCTAAACCGAAAATCTAAACCTAACCCCACATCTAAACCTAAAATCTAAACCTAACCCCAAATCTAAACCTAAAACCTAAACCTAACCCCAAATCTAAACCTAAAATCTAAACCTAACCCCAAATCTAAACCTAAAATCTAAACCTAACCCCAAATCTAAACCTAACCCCAAATCTAAACCTAAAATCTAAACCTAACCCCAAATCTAAACCTAACCCCAAATCTAAACCTAAAATCTAAACCTAACCTAAAATCTAAACCTAACCCCAAATCTAAACCTAAAATCTAAACCTAACCCCAAATCTAAACCTAACCCCAAATCTAAACCTAAAATCTAAACCTAACCCCAAATCTAAACCTAAAATCTAAACCCTACCCCGAATCTAAACCTAACTCCAAATCTAAGCCTAATTCTAAACCTAATCCCAAATCTAAACCTAAAATCTATACCTAACCCGAAATCTAAACCTAACCCCAAATCTAAACCTAAAATCTAAACCTAACCCCAAATCTAAACCTAAAATCTAAACTTAACCCCAAATCTAAACCTAACCCCAAATCTAAACCTAAAATCTAAACCTAACCCCAAATCTAAACCTAACCCCAAATCTAAACCTAAAATCTAAACCTAACCCCAAATCTAAACCTAAAATCTAAACCTAACCCCAAATCTAAACCTAACCCCAAATCTAAACCTAAAATCTAAACCTAACCCCAAATCTAAACCTAAAATCTAAACCTAACCCCAAATCTAAACCTAAAATCTAAACCTAACCCCAAATCTAAAACTAACCCCAAATCTAAACCGAAAATCTAAACCTAACCCCAAATCTTAACCTAAAATCTAAACCTAACCCCAAATCTAAACCTAAAATCTAAACCTAACCCCAAATCTAAACCTAAAATCTAAACCTAACCCCAAATCTAAACCTAAAATCTAAACCTAAACCCAAATCTAAACCTAAAATTTAAGCCTAACCCCAAATCTAAACCTAAAATCTAAACCTAACCCCAAATCTAAACCTAACCCCAAATCTAAACCTAACCCCAAATCTAAACCTAACCCCAAATCTAAAACTAACCCCAAATCTAAACCTAAAATCTAAACCTAACCCCAAATCTAAACCTAAAATTTAAGATTAACCCCAAATCTACACCTAAAATCTAAACCTAATCCCAAATCTAAACCTAACCCCAAATCTAAAACTAACCCCAAATCTAAACCGAAAATCTAAACCTAACCCCAAATCTAAACCTAAAATCTAAACCTAACCCCAAATCTAAACCTAAAACCTAAACCTAACCCCAAATCTAAACCTAAAATCTAAACCTAACCCCAAATCTAAACCTAAAATCTAAACCTAACCCCAAATCTAAACCTAACCCCAAATCTAAACCTAAAATCTAAACCTAACCCCAAATCTAAACCTAACCCCAAATCTAAACCTAAAATCTAAACCTAACCTAAAATCTAAACCTAACCCCAAATCTAAACCTAAAATCTAAACCTAACCCCAAATCTAAACCTAACCCCAAATCTAAACCTAAAATCTAAACCTAACCCCAAATCAAAACCGAAAATCTAAACCCTACCCCGAATCTAAACCTAACTCCAAATCTAAGCCTAATTCTAAACCTAATCCCAAATCTAAACCTAAAATCTAAAACTAACCCCAAATCTGAACCTAAAATCTAAACCTAAAATCTAAACCTAACCTAAAAACTAAACCTAACCCCAAATCTAAACCTAAAATATAAACCTAACCCCCAATCTAAACCGAAAATCTAAACCTAACCCCAAATCTAAACCTAAAATCTAAACCTAACCCCAAATCTAAACCTAAAATCTAAACCTAACCCCAAATCTGAACCTAAAATCTAAACCTAAAATCTAAACCTAACCTAAAAACTAAACCTAACCCCAAATCTAAACCTAAAATCTAAACCTAACCCCCAATCTAAACCGAAAATCTAAACCTAACCCCAAATCTAAACCTAAAATCTAAACCTAACCCCAAATCTAAACCTAAAATCTAAACCTAATATCTAAACCTAACCTAAAATCTAAACCTAACCCCAAATCTAAACCTAAAATCTAAACCTAACCCCAAATCTAAACCTAACCCCAAATCTAAACCTAAAATCTAAACCTAACCCCAAATCTAAACCTAAAATCTAAACCTAACCCCAAATCTATACCTAACCCCAAATCTAAACCTAAAATCTAAACCTAACCCCAAATCTAAACCTAAAATTTAAGCCTAACCCCAAATCTAAACCTAAAATCTAAACCTAACCCCAAATCTAAAACTAACCCCAAATCTAAACCGAAAATCTAAACCTAACCCCAAATCTAAACCTAAAATCTATACCTAACCCGAAATCTAAACCTAACCCCAAATCTAAACCTAAAATCTAAACCTAACCCCAAATCTAAACCTAAAATCTAAACCTAACCCCAAATCTAAACCTAAAATCTAAACCTAACCCCAAATCCAAACCTAACCCCAAATCTAAACCTAAAATCTAAACCTAACCCCAAATCTAAACCTAAAATCTAAACCTAACCTAAAATCTAAACCTAACCCCAAATCTAAACCTAAAATCTAAGCCTAACCCCAAATCTAAACCTAACCCCAAATCTAAACCTAAAATCTAAACCTAACCCCAAATCTAAACCTAAAATCTAAACCTAACCCGAAATCTAAACCTAACCCCAAATCTAAACCTAAAATCTAAACCTAACCCCAAATATAAACCTAAAATCTAAACCTAACCCCAAATCTAAACCTAAAATTAAGTCTAACCCCAAATCTAAACCTAAAATCTAAACCTAACCCCAAATCTAAACCTAACCCCAAATCTAAACCTAAAATCTAAACCTAACCCCAAATCTAAACCTAACCCCAAATCTAAACCTAAAATCTAAACCTAACCCCAAATCTAAACCTAAAATTTAAGCCTAACCCCAAATCTAAACCTAAAATCTAAACCTAACCCCAAATCTAAACCTAACCCCAAATCTAAAACTAACCCCAAATCTAAACCGAAAATCTAAAAATAACGCAAAATCTAAACCTAAAATCTAAACCTAACCCCAAATCTAAACCTAAAATTTAAGACTAACCCCAAATCTACACCTAAAATCTAAACCTAACCCCAAATCTAAACCTAACCCCAAATCTAAAACTAGCCCCAAATCTAAACCGAAAATCTAAACCTAACCCCAAATCTAAACCTAAAATCTAAACCTAACCCCAAATCTAAACCTAAAATCTAAACCTAACCCCAAATCTAAACCTAAAATTTAAGCCTAACCCCAAATCTAAACCTAAAATCCAAACCTAACCCCAAATCTAAACCTAACCCCAAATCTAAAACTAACCCCAAATCTAAACCGAAAATCTAAACCTAACCCCAAATCTAAACCTAAAATCTAAACCTAACCCCAAATCTAAACCTAACCCCAAATCTAAACCTCAAATCTAAACCTAACCCCAAATCTAAATCTAAAATCTAATCCTAACCCCAAATCTAAACCTAACCCCAAATCTAAACCTAAAATCTAAACCCTACCCCAAATCTAAACCTAACTCCAAATCTAAGCCTAATTCTAAACCTAACCCCAAATCTAAACCTAAAATCTAAAACTAACCCCAAATCTGAACCTAAAATCTAAACCTAAAATCTAAACCTAACCTAAAAACTAAACCTAACCCCAAATCTAAACCTAAAATCTAAATCTAATCCCCAATCTGAACCGAAAATCTAAACCTAACCCCAAATCTAAACTTAAAATCTAAACCTAACCCCAAATCTAAACCTAAAATCTAAACCTAACCCCAAATCTGAACCTAAAATCTAAACCTAAAATCTAAACCTAACCTAAAAACTAAACCTAACCCCAAATCTAAACCTAAAATCTAAACCTAACCCCCAATCTAAACCGAAAATCTAAACCTAACCCCAAATCTAAACCTAAAATCTAAACCTAAACCCAAATCTAAACCTAAAATCTAAACCTAAAATCTAAACCTAACCTAAAATCTAAACCTAACCCCAAATCTAAACCTAAAATCTAAACCTAACCCCAAATCTAAAACTAAAATCTAAACTTAACCCCAAATCTAAACCTAACCCCAAATCTAAACCTAAAATCTAAACCTAACCCCAAATCTAAACCTAAAATTTAAGCCTAACCCCAAATCTAAACCTAAAATCTAAACCTAACCCCAAATCTAAACCTAACCCCAAATCTAAAACTAACCCCAAATCTAAACCGAAAATCTAAACCTAACCCCAAATCTAAACCTAAAATCTAAACCTAACCCCAAATCTAAACCTAACCTAAAATCTAAACCTAAAATCTAAACCTAACCCCAAATCTAAACCTAAAATCTAAACCTAACCCCAAATCTAAACCTAACCCAAAATCTAAACCTAAAATCTAAACCTAACCCCAAATCTAAACCTAACCCCAAATCTAAACCTAAAATCTAAACCTAACCCCAAATCTAAACCTAAAATCTAAACCTAACCCCAAATCTAAACCTAAAATCTAAACCTAAAATCTAAACCTAACCTAAAATCTAAACCTAACCCCAAATCTAAACCTAAAATCTAAACCTAACCCCAAATCTAAACCTAAAATCTAAACCTAAAATCTAAACCTAACCTAAAATCTAAACCTAACCCCAAATCTAAACCTAAAATCTAAACCTAACCCCAAATCTAAAACTAAAATCTAAACTTAACCCCAAATCTAAAACTAACCCCAAATCTAAACCTAAAATCTAAACCTAACCCCAAATCTAAACCTAAAATTTAAGCCTAACCCCAAATCTAAACCTAAAATCTAAACCTAACCCCAAATCTAAACCTAACCCCAAATCTAAAACTAACCCCAAATCTAAACCGAAAATCTAAACCTAACCCCAAATCTAAACCTAAAATCTAAACCTAACCCCAAATCTAAACCTAACCTAAAATCTAAACCTAAAATCTAAACCTAACCCCAAATCTAAACCTAAAATCTAAACTTAACCCCAAATCTAAACCTAACCCCAAATCTAAACCTAAAATCTAAACCTAACCCCAAATCTAAACCTAACCCCAAATCTAAACCTAAAATCTAAACCTAACCCCAAATCTAAACCTAAAATCTAAACCTAACCCCAAATCTAAACCTAAAATCTAAACCTAAAATCTAAACCTAACCTAAAATCTAAACCTAACCCCAAATCTAAACCTAAAATCTAAACCTAACCCCAAATCTAAACCTAACCCCAAATCTAAACCTCAAATCTAAACCTAACCCCAAATCTAAATCTAAAATCTAAACCTAACCCCAAATCTAAACCTAACCCCAAATCTAAACCTAAAATCTAAACCCTACCCCAAATCTAAACCTAACTCCAAATCTAAGCCTAATTCTAAACCTAACCCCAAATCTAAACCTAAAATCTAAAACTAACCCCAAAACTAAACCTAAAATCTAAACCTAAAATCTAAACCTAACCTAAAAACTAAACCTAACCCCAAATCTAAACCTAAAATCTAAACCTAACCCCCAATCTAAACCGAAAATCTAAACCTAACCCCAAATCTAAACTTAAAATCTAAACCTAACCCCAAATCTAAACCTAAAATCTAAACCTAACCCCAAATCTGAACCTAAAATCTAAACCTAAAATCTAAACCTAACCTAAAAACTAAACCTAACCCCAAATCTAAACCTAAAATCTAAACCTAACCCCCAATCTAAACCGAAAATCTAAACCTAACCCCAAATCTAAACCTAAAATCTAAACCTAACCCCAAATCTAAATCTAAAATCTAAACCTAAAATCTAAACCTAACCTAAAATCTAAACCTAACCCCAAATCTAAACCTAAAATCTAAGCCTAACCCCAAATCTAAACCTAACCCCAAATCTAAACCTAAAATCTAAACCTAACCCCAAATCTAAACCTAAAATCTAAACCTAACCCGAAATCTAAACCTAACCCCAAATCTAAACCTAAAATCTAAACCTAACCCCAAATCTAAACCTAAAATCTAAACCTAACCCGAAATCTAAACCTAAAATTAAGTCTAACCCCAAATCTAAACCTAAAATCTAAACCTAACCCCAAATCTAAACCTAACCCCAAATCTAAACCTAAAATCTAAACCTAACCCCAAATCTAAACCTAACCCCAAATCTAAACCTAAAATCTAAACCTAACCCCAAATCTAAACCTAAAATTTAAGCCTAACCCCAAATCTAAACCTAAAATCTAAACCTAACCCCAAATCTAAACCTAACCCCAAATCTAAAACTAACCCCAAATCTAAACCGAAAATCTAAAAATAACGCAAAATCTAAACCTAAAATCTAAACCTAACCCCAAATCTAAACCTAAAATTTAAGACTAACCCCAAATCTACACCTAAAATCTAAACCTAACCCCAAATCTAAACCTAACCCCAAATCTAAAACTAGCCCCAAATCTAAACCGAAAATCTAAACCTAACCCCAAATCTAAACCTAAAATCTAAACCTAACCCCAAATCTAAACCTAAAATCTAAACCTAACCCCAAATCTAAACCTAAAATTTAAGCCTAACCCCAAATCTAAACCTAAAATCTAAACCTAACCCCAAATCTAAACCTAACCCCAAATCTAAAACTAACCCCAAATCTAAACCGAAAATCTAAACCTAACCCCAAATCTAAACCTAAAATCTAAACCTAACCCCAAATCTAAACCTAACCTAAAATCTAAACCTAAAATCTAAACCTAACCCCAAATCTAAACCTAAAATCTAAACTTAACCCCAAATCTAAACCTAACCCCAAATCTAAACCTAAAATCTAAACCTAACCCCAAATCTAAACCTAACCCCAAATCTAAACCTAAAATCTAAACCTAACCCCAAATCTAAACCTAAAATCTAAACCTAACCCCAAATCTAAACCTAAAATCTAAACCTAAAATCTAAACCTAACCTAAAATCTAAACCTAACCCCAAATCTAAACCTAAAATCTAAACCTAACCCCAAATCTAAACCTAAAATCTAAACCTAAAATCTAAACCTAACCTAAAATCTAAACCTAACCCCAAATCTAAACCTAAAATCTAAACCTAACCCCAAATCTAAAACTAAAATCTAAACTTAACCCCAAATCTAAACCTAACCCCAAATCTAAACCTAAAATCTAAACCTAACCCCAAATCTAAACCTAAAATTTAAGCCTAACCCCAAATCTAAACCTAAAATCTAAACCTAACCCCAAATCTAAACCTAACCCCAAATCTAAAACTAACCCCAAATCTAAACCGAAAATCTAAACCTAACCCCAAATCTAAACCTAAAATCTAAACCTAACCCCAAATCTAAACCTAACCTAAAATCTAAACCTAAAATCTAAACCTAACCCCAAATCTAAACCTAAAATCTAAACTTAACCCCAAATCTAAACCTAACCCCAAATCTAAACCTAAAATCTAAACCTAACCCCAAATCTAAACCTAACCCCAAATCTAAACCTAAAATCTAAACCTAACCCCAAATCTAAACCTAAAATCTAAACCTAACCCCAAATCTAAACCTAAAATCTAAACCTAAAATCTAAACCTAACCTAAAATCTAAACCTAACCCCAAATCTAAACCTAAAATCTAAACCTAACCCCAAATCTAAACCTAACCCCAAATCTAAACCTCAAATCTAAACCTAACCCCAAATCTAAATCTAAAATCTAAACCTAACCCCAAATCTAAACCTAACCCCAAATCTAAACCTAAAATCTAAACCCTACCCCAAATCTAAACCTAACTCCAAATCTAAGCCTAATTCTAAACCTAACCCCAAATCTAAACCTAAAATCTAAAACTAACCCCAAAACTAAACCTAAAATCTAAACCTAAAATCTAAACCTAACCTAAAAACTAAACCTAACCCCAAATCTAAACCTAAAATCTAAACCTAACCCCCAATCTAAACCGAAAATCTAAACCTAACCCCAAATCTAAACTTAAAATCTAAACCTAACCCCAAATCTAAACCTAAAATCTAAACCTAACCCCAAATCTGAACCTAAAATCTAAACCTAAAATCTAAACCTAACCTAAAAACTAAACCTAACCCCAAATCTAAACCTAAAATCTAAACCTAACCCCCAATCTAAACCGAAAATCTAAACCTAACCCCAAATCTAAACCTAAAATCTAAACCTAACCCCAAATCTAAATCTAAAATCTAAACCTAAAATCTAAACCTAACCTAAAATCTAAACCTAACCCCAAATCTAAACCTAAAATCTAAGCCTAACCCCAAATCTAAACCTAACCCCAAATCTAAACCTAAAATCTAAACCTAACCCCAAATCTAAACCTAAAATCTAAACCTAACCCGAAATCTAAACCTAACCCCAAATCTAAACCTAAAATCTAAACCTAACCCCAAATCTAAACCTAAAATCTAAACCTAACCCGAAATCTAAACCTAAAATTAAGTCTAACCCCAAATCTAAACCTAAAATCTAAACCTAACCCCAAATCTAAACCTAACCCCAAATCTAAACCTAAAATCTAAACCTAACCCCAAATCTAAACCTAACCCCAAATCTAAACCTAAAATCTAAACCTAACCCCAAATCTAAACCTAAAATTTAAGCCTAACCCCAAATCTAAACCTAAAATCTAAACCTAACCCCAAATCTAAACCTAACCCCAAATCTAAAACTAACCCCAAATCTAAACCGAAAATCTAAAAATAACGCAAAATCTAAACCTAAAATCTAAACCTAACCCCAAATCTAAACCTAAAATTTAAGACTAACCCCAAATCTACACCTAAAATCTAAACCTAACCCCAAATCTAAACCTAACCCCAAATCTAAAACTAGCCCCAAATCTAAACCGAAAATCTAAACCTAACCCCAAATCTAAACCTAAAATCTAAACCTAACCCCAAATCTAAACCTAAAATCTAAACCTAACCCCAAATCTAAACCTAAAATTTAAGCCTAACCCCAAATCTAAACCTAAAATCTAAACCTAACCCCAAATCTAAACCTAACCCCAAATCTAAAACTAACCCCAAATCTAAACCGAAAATCTAAACCTAACCCCAAATCTAAACCTAAAATCTAAACCTAACCCCAAATCTAAACCTAAAATTTAAGATTTCCCCCAAATCTACACCTAAAATCTAAACCTAACCCCAAATCTAAACCTAACCCCAAATCTAAACCTAAAATCTAAACCTAACCCCAAATCTAAACCGAAAATCTAAACCTAACCCCAAATCTAAACCTAAAATCTAAACCTAACCCCAAATCTAAACCTAAAACCTAAACCTAACCCCAAATCTAAACCTAAAATCTAAACCTAACCCCAAATCTAAACCTAAAATCTAAACCTAAAATCTAAACCTAACCTAAAATCTAAACCTAACCCCAAATCTAAACCTAAAATCTAAACCTAACCCCAAATCTAAACCTAACCCCAAATCTAAACCTCAAATCTAAACCCTACCCCAAATCTAAACCTAACTCCAAATCTAAGCCTAATTCTAAACCTAACCCCAAATCTAAACCTAAAATCTAAAACTAACCCCAAATCTGAACCTAAAATCTAAACCTAAAATCTAAACCTAACCTAAAAACTAAACCTAACCCCAAATCTAAACCTAAAATCTAAATCTAATCCCCAATCTGAACCGAAAATCTAAACCTAACCCCAAATCTAAACCGAAAATCTAAACCTAACCCCAAATCTAAACCTAAAATCTAAACCTAACCCCAAATCTGAACCTAAAATCTAAACCTAAAATCTAAACCTAACCTAAAAACTAAACCTAACCCCAAATCTAAACCTAAAATCTAAACCTAACCCCCAATCTAAACCGAAAATCTAAACCTAACCCCAAATCTAAACCTAAAATCTAAACCTAACCCCAAATCTAAACCTAAAATCTAAACCTAAAATCTAAACCTAACCTAAAATCTAAACCTAACCCCAAATCTAAACCTAAAATCTAAACCTAACCCCAAATCTAAAACTAAAATCTAAACCTAACCCCAAATCTAAACCTAACCCCAAATCTAAACCTAAAATCTAAACCTAACCCCAAATCTAAACCTAACCCCAAATCTAAAACTAACCCCAAATCTAAACCGAAAATCTAAACCTAACCCCAAATCTAAACCTAAAATCTAAACCTAACCCCAAATCTAAACCTAACCTAAAATCTAAACCTAAAATCTAAACCTAACCCCAAATCTAAACCTAAAATCTAAACTTAACCCCAAATCTAAACCTAACCCCAAATCTAAACCTAAAATCTAAACCTAACCCCAAATCTAAACCTAACCCCAAATCTAAACCTAAAATCTAAACCTAACCCCAAATCTAAACCTAAAATCTAAACCTAACCCCAAATCTAAACCTAAAATCTAAACCTAAAATCTAAACCTAACCTAAAATCTAAACCTAACCCCAAATCTAAACCTAAAATCTAAACCTAACCCCAAATCTAAACCTAACCCCAAATCTAAACCTCAAATCTAAACCTAACCCCAAATCTAAATCTAAAATCTAAACCTAACCCCAAATCTAAACCTAACCCCAAATCTAAACCTAAAATCTAAACCCTACCCAAATCTAAACCTAACTCCAAATCTAAGCCTAATTCTAAACCTAACCCCAAATCTAAACCTAAAATCTAAAACTAACCCCAAAACTAAACCTAAAATCTAAACCTAAAATCTAAACCTAACCTAAAAACTAAACCTAACCCCAAATCTAAACCTAAAATCTAAACCTAACCCCCAATCTAAACCGAAAATCTAAACCTAACCCCAAATCTAAACTTAAAATCTAAACCTAACCCCAAATCTAAACCTAAAATCTAAACCTAACCCCAAATCTGAACCTAAAATCTAAACCTAAAATCTAAACCTAACCTAAAAACTAAACCTAACCCCAAATCTAAACCTAAAATCTAAACCTAACCCCAAATCTAAACCGAAAATCTAAACCTAACCCCAAATCTAAACCTAAAATCTAAACCTAACCCCAAATCTAAATCTAAAATCTAAACCTAAAATCTAAACCTAACCCCAAATCTAAACCTAACCCCAAATCTAAACCTAAAATCTAAACCTAACCCCAAATCTAAAACTAAAATCTAAACCTAACCCCAAATCTAAACCTAACCCCAAATCTAAACCTAAAATCTAAACCTAACCCCAAATCTAAACCTAAAATTTAAGCCTAACCCCAAATCTAAACCTAAAATCTAAACCTAACCCCAAATCTAAACCTAACCCCAAATCTAAAACTAACCCCAAATCTAAACCTAAAATCTAAACCTAACCCCAAATCTAAACCTAAAATCTAAACTTAACCCCAAATCTAAACCTAACCCCAAATCTAAACCTAAAATCTAAACCTAACCCCAAATCTAAACCTAACCCCAAATCTAAACCTAAAATCTAAACCTAAGCCCAAATCTAAACCTAAAATCTAAACCTAACCCCAAATCTAAACCTAACCCCAAATCTAAACCTAAAATCTAAACCTAACCCCAAATCTAAACCTAAAATCTAAACCTAACCCCAAATCTAAACCTAAAATCTAAACCTAACCCCAAATCTAAAACTAACCCCAAATCTAAACCGAAAATCTAAACCTAACCCCAAATCTTAACCTAAAATCTAAACCTAACCCCAAATCTAAACCTAAAATCTAAACCTAACCCCAAATCTAAACCTAAAATCTAAACCTAACCCCAAATCTAAACCTAAAATTTAAGCCTAACCCCAAATCTAAACCTAAAATCTAAACCTAACCCCAAATCTAAACCTAACCCCAAATCTAAAACTAACCCCAAATCTAAAACTAACCCCAAATCTAAACCTAAAATCTAAACCTAACCCCAAATCTAAACCTAAAATTTAAGATTAACCCCAAATCTACACCTAAAATCTAAACCTAATCACAAATCTAAACCTAACCCCAAATCTAAAACTAACCCCAAATCTAAACCGAAAATCTAAACCTAACCCCAAATCTAAACCTAAAATCTAAACCTAACCCCAAATCTAAACCTAAAACCTAAACCTAACCCCAAATCTAAACCTAAAATCTAAACCTAACCCCAAATCTAAACCTAAAATCTAAACCTAAAATCTAAACCTAACCTAAAATCTAAACCTAACCCCAAATCTAAACCTAAAATCTAAACCTAACCCCAAATCTAAACCTAACCCCAAATCTAAACCTAAAATCTAAACCTAACCCCAAATCTAAACCTAAAATCTAAACCCTACCCCAAATCTAAACCTAACTCCAAATCTAAGCCTAATTCTAAACCTAATCCCAAATCTAAACCTAAAATCTAAAACTAACCCCAAATCTGAACCTAAAATCTAAACCTAAAATCTAAACCTAACCTAAAAACTAAACCTAACCCCAAATCTAAACCTAAAATATAAACCTAACCCCCAATCTAAACCGAAAATCTAAACCTAACCCCAAATCTAAACCTAAAATCTAAACCTAACCCCAAATCTAAACCTAAAATCTAAACCTAACCCCAAATCTGAACCTAAAATCTAAACCTAAAATCTAAACCTAACCTAAAAACTAAACCTAACCCCAAATCTAAACCTAAAATCTAAACCTAACCCCCAATCTAAACCGAAAATCTAAACCTAACCCCAAATCTAAACCTAAAATCTAAACCTAACCCCAAATCTAAACCTAAAATCTAAACCTAATATCTAAACCTAACCTAAAATCTAAACCTAACCCCAAATCTAAACCTAAAATCTAAACCTAACCCCAAATCTAAACCTAACCCCAAATCTAAACCTAAAATCTAAACCTAACCCCAAATCTAAACCTAAAATCTAAACCTAACCCCAAATCTATACCTAACCCCAAATCTAAACCTAAAATCTAAACCTAACCCCAAATCTAAACCTAAAATTTAAGCCTAACCCCAAATCTAAACCTAAAATCTAAACCTAACCCCAAATCTAAAACTAACCCCAAATCTAAACCGAAAATCTAAACCTAACCCCAAATCTAAACCTAAAATCTATACCTAACCCGAAATCTAAACCTAACCCCAAATCTAAACCTAAAATCTAAACCTAACCCCAAATCTAAACCTAAAATCTAAACCTAACCCCAAATCCAAACCTAACCCCAAATCTAAACCTAAAATCTAAACCTAACCCCAAATCTAAACCTAAAATCTAAACCTAACCTAAAATCTAAACCTAACCCCAAATCTAAACCTAAAATCTAAGCCTAACCCCAAATCTAAACCTAACCCCAAATCTAAACCTAAAATCTAAACCTAACCCCAAATCTAAACCTAAAATCTAAACCTAACCCGAAATCTAAACCTAACCCCAAATCTAAACCTAAAATCTAAACCTAACCCCAAATCTAAACCTAAAATCTAAACCTAACCCCAAATCTAAACCTAAAATTAAGTCTAACCCCAAATCTAAACCTAAAATCTAAACCTAACCCCAAATCTAAACCTAACCCCAAATCTAAACCTAAAATCTAAACCTAACCCCAAATCTAAACCTAACCCCAAATCTAAACCTAAAATCTAAACCTAACCCCAAATCTAAACCTAAAATTTAAGCCTAACCCCAAATCTAAACCTAAAATCTAAACCTAACCCCAAATCTAAACCTAACTCCAAATCTAAAACTAACCCCAAATCTAAACCGAAAATCTAAAAATAACGCAAAATCTAAACCTAAAATCTAAACCTAACCCCAAATCTAAACCTAAAATTTAAGACTAACCCCAAATCTACACCTAAAATCTAAACCTAACCCCAAATCTAAACCTAACACCAAATCTAAAACTAGCCCCAAATCTAAACCGAAAATCTAAACCTAACCCCAAATCTAAACCTAAAATCTAAACCTAACCCCAAATCTAAACCTAAAATTTAAGCCTAACCCCAAATCTAAACCTAAAATCTAAACCTAACCCCAAATCTAAACCTAACCCCAAATCTAAAACTAACCCCAAATCTAAACCGAAAATCTAAACCTAACCCCAAATCTAAACCTAAAATCTAAACCTAACCCCAAATCTAAACCTAAAATTTAAGATTAACCCCAAATCTACACCTAAAATCTAAACCTAACCCCAAATCTAAACCTAACCCCAAATCTAAACCTAAAATCTAAACCTAACCCCAAATCTAAACCGAAAATCTAAACCTAACCCCAAATCTAAACCTAAAATCTAAACCTAACCCCAAATCTAAACCTAAAACCTAAACCTAACCCCAAATCTAAACCTAAAATCTAAACCTAACCCCAAATCTAAACCTAAAATCTAAACCTAAAATCTAAACCTAACCTAAAATCTAAACCTAACCCCAAATCTAAACCTAAAATCTAAACCTAACCCCAAATCTAAACCTAACCCCAAATCTAAACCTCAAATCTAAACCTAACCCCAAATCTAAATCTAAAATCTAAACCTAACCCCAAATCTAAACCTAACCCCAAATCTAAACCTAAAATCTAAACCCTACCCCAAATCTAAACCTAACTCCAAATCTAAGCCTAATTCTAAACCTAACCCCAAATCTAAACCTAAAATCTAAAACTAACCCCAAATCTGAACCTAAAATCTAAACCTAAAATCTAAACCTAACCTAAAAACTAAACCTAACCCCAAATCTAAACCTAAAATATAAACCTAACCCCCAATCTAAACCGAAAATCTAAACCTAACCCCAAATCTGAACCTAAAATCTAAACCTAAAATCTAAACCTAACCTAAAAACTAAACCTAACCCCAAATCTAAACCTAAAATCTAAACCTAACCCCCAATCTAAACCGAAAATCTAAACCTAACCCCAACTCTAAACCTAAAATCTAAACCTAACCCCAAATCTAAACCTAAAATCTAAACCTAAAATCTAAACCTAACCTAAAATCTAAACCTAACCCCAAATCTAAACCTAAAATCTAAACCTAACCCCAAATCTAAAACTAAAATCTAAACCTAACCCCAAATCTAAACCTAACCCCAAATCTAAACCTAAAATCTAAACCTAACCCCAAATCTAAACCTAAAATTTAAGCCTAACCCCAAATCTAAACCTAAAATCTAAACCTAACCCCAAATCTAAACCTAACCCCAAATCTAAAACTAACCCCAAATCTAAACCGAAAATCTAAACCTAACCCCAAATCTAAACCTAAAATCTAAACCTAACCCCAAATCTAAACCTAACCTAAAATCTAAACCTAAAATCTAAACCTAACCCCAAATCTAAACCTAAAATCTAAACTTAACCCCAAATCTAAACCTAACCCCAAATCTAAACCTAAAATCTAAACCTAACCCCAAATCTAAACCTAACCCCAAATCTAAACCTAAAATCTAAACCTAACCCCAAATCTAAACCTAAAATCTAAACCTAACCCCAAATCTAAACCTAACCCCAAATCTAAACCTAAAATCTAAACCTAACCCCAAATCTAAACCTAAAATCTAAACCTAACCCCAAATCCAAACCTAACCCCAAATCTAAAACTAACCCCAAATCTAAACCAAAAATCTAAACCTAACCCCAAATCTAAACCTAAAATCTAAACCTAACCCCAAATCTAAACCTAAAATTTAAGATTAACCCCAAATCTACACCTAAAATCTAAACCTAACCCCAAATCTAAACCTAACCCCAAATCTAAAACTAACCCCAAATCTAAACCGAAAATCTAAACCTAACCCCAAATCTAAACCTAAAATCTAAACCTAACCCCAAATCTAAACCTAAAATCTAAACCTAACCCCAAATCTAAACCTAAAATCTAAAGCTAACCCCAAATCTAAACCTAAAATCTAAACCTAACCTCAAATCTAAACCTAAAATCTAAACCTAACCCCAAATCTAAACCTCAAATCTAATCCTAACCCCAAATCTAAACCTAAAATCTAAACCTAACCCCAAATCTAAACCTAACCCCAAATCTAAACCTAAAATCTAAACCCTACCCTAAATCTAAACCTAACTCCAAATCTAAGCCTAAATCTAAACCTAACCCCAAATCTAAACCTAAAATCTAAACCTAACCCCAAATCTGAACCTAAAATCTAAACCTAAAATCTAAACCTAACCTAAAAACTAAACCTAACACCAAATCTAAACCTAAAATCTAAACCTAACCCCAAATCTGAACCTAAAATCTAAACCTAAAATCTAAACCTAACCTAAAAACTAAACCTAACCCCAAATCTAAACCTAAAATCTAAACCTAACCCCCAATCTAAACCGAAAATCTAAACCTAACCCCAAATCTAAACCTAAAATCTAAACCTAACCCCAAATCTAAACCTAAAATCTAAACCTAACCCCAAATCTAAACCTAACCCCAAATCTAAAACTAACCCCAAATCTAAACCGAAAATCTAAACCTAACCCCAAATCTAAACCTAAAATCTAAACCTAACCACAAATCTAAACCTAAAATCTAAACCTAACCCCAAATCTAAACCTAAAATCTAAACCTAACCCCAAATCTAAAACCTAAAATCTAAACCTAACCCCAAATCTAAACTTAACCCCAAATCTAAACCTAACCTAAAATCTAAACCTAACCCCAAATCTAAACCTAAAATCTAAAGCTAACCCCAAATATAAACCTAAAATCTAAACCTAACCCCAAATATAAACCTAAAATCTAAACCTAAAATCTAAACCTAACCTAAAATCTAAACCTAACCCCAAATCTAAACCTAAAATCTAAACCTAACCCTAAATCTAAACCTAACCCCAAATCTAAACCTAAAACCTAAACCTAACCCCAAATCTAAACCTAAAATCTAAACCTAACCCCAAATCTAAACCTAAAATTTAAGCCTAACCCCAAATCTAAACCTAAAACCTAAACCTAACCCCAAATCTAAACCGAAAATCTAAACCTAACCCCAAATCTAAACCTAAAATCTAAACCTAACCCCAAATCTAAACCTAACCCCAAATCTAAACCTAAAACCTAAACCTAACCCCAAATCTAAACCTAAAATCTAAACCTAACCCCAAATCTAAACCTAAAATTTAAGCCTAACCCCAAATCTAAACCTAAAATCTAAACCTAACCCCAAATCTAAACCGAAAATCTAAACCTAACCCCAAATCTAAACCTAACCCCAAATCTAAAACTAACCCCAAATCTAAACCGAAAATCTAAACCTAACCCCAAATCTTAACCTAAAATCTAAACCTAACCCCAAATCTAAACCTAAAATCTAAACCTAAACCCAAATCTAAACCTAAAATCTAAACCTAACCCCAAATCTAAACCTAAAATTTAAGCCTAACCCCAAATCTAAACCTAAAATCTAAACCTAACCCCCAATCTAAACCGAAAATCTAAACCTAACCCCAAATCTAAACCTAAAATCTAAACCTAACCCCAAATCTAAACCTAAAATCTAAACCTAATATCTAAACCTAACCTAAAATCTAAACCTAACCCCAAATCTAAACCTAAAATCTAAACCTAACCCCAAATCTAAACCTAACCCCAAATCTAAACCTAAAATCTAAACCTAACCCCAAATCTAAACCTAAAATCTAAACCTAACCCCAAATCTATACCTAACCCCAAATCTAAACCTAAAATCTAAACCTAACCCCAAATCTAAACCTAAAATTTAAGCCTAACCCCAAATCTAAACCTAAAATCTAAACCTAACCCCAAATCTAAAACTAACCCCAAATCTAAACCGAAAATCTAAACCTAACCCCAAATCTAAACCTAAAATCTATACCTAACCCGAAATCTAAACCTAACCCCAAATCTAAACCTAAAATCTAAACCTAACCCCAAATCTAAACCTAAAATCTAAACCTAACCCCAAATCCAAACCTAACCCCAAATCTAAACCTAAAATCTAAACCTAACCCCAAATCTAAACCTAAAATCTAAACCTAACCTAAAATCTAAACCTAACCCCAAATCTAAACCTAAAATCTAAGCCTAACCCCAAATCTAAACCTAACCCCAAATCTAAACCTAAAATCTAAACCTAACCCCAAATCTAAACCTAAAATCTAAACCTAACCCGAAATCTAAACCTAACCCCAAATCTAAACCTAAAATCTAAACCTAACCCCAAATCTAAACCTAAAATCTAAACCTAACCCCAAATCTAAACCTAAAATTAAGTCTAACCCCAAATCTAAACCTAAAATCTAAACCTAACCCCAAATCTAAACCTAACCCCAAATCTAAACCTAAAATCTAAACCTAACCCCAAATCTAAACCTAAAATCTAAACCTAACCCCAAATCTAAACCTAAAATTTAAGCCTAACCCCAAATCTAAACCTAAAATCTAAACCTAACCCCAAATCTAAACCTAACTCCAAATCTAAAACTAACCCCAAATCTAAACCGAAAATCTAAAAATAACGCAAAATCTAAACCTAAAATCTAAACCTAACCCCAAATCTAAACCTAAAATTTAAGACTAACCCCAAATCTACACCTAAAATCTAAACCTAACCCCAAATCTAAACCTAACACCAAATCTAAAACTAGCCCCAAATCTAAACCGAAAATCTAAACCTAACCCCAAATCTAAACCTAAAATCTAAACCTAACCCCAAATCTAAACCTAAAATTTAAGCCTAACCCCAAATCTAAACCTAAAATCTAAACCTAACCCCAAATCTAAACCTAACCCCAAATCTAAAACTAACCCCAAATCTAAACCGAAAATCTAAACCTAACCCCAAATCTAAACCTAAAATCTAAACCTAACCCCAAATCTAAACCTAAAATTTAAGATTAACCCCAAATCTACACCTAAAATCTAAACCTAACCCCAAATCTAAACCTAACCCCAAATCTAAACCTAAAATCTAAACCTAACCCCAAATCTAAACCGAAAATCTAAACCTAACCCCAAATCTAAACCTAAAATCTAAACCTAACCCCAAATCTAAACCTAAAACCTAAACCTAACCCCAAATCTAAACCTAAAATCTAAACCTAACCCCAAATCTAAACCTAAAATCTAAACCTAAAATCTAAACCTAACCTAAAATCTAAACCTAACCCCAAATCTAAACCTAAAATCTAAACCTAACCCCAAATCTAAACCTAACCCCAAATCTAAACCTCAAATCTAAACCTAACCCCAAATCTAAATCTAAAATCTAAACCTAACCCCAAATCTAAACCTAACCCCAAATCTAAACCTAAAATCTAAACCCTACCCCAAATCTAAACCTAACTCCAAATCTAAGCCTAATTCTAAACCTAACCCCAAATCTAAACCTAAAATCTAAAACTAACCCCAAATCTGAACCTAAAATCTAAACCTAAAATCTAAACCTAACCTAAAAACTAAACCTAACCCCAAATCTAAACCTAAAATATAAACCTAACCCCCAATCTAAACCGAAAATCTAAACCTAACCCCAAATCTGAACCTAAAATCTAAACCTAAAATCTAAACCTAACCTAAAAACTAAACCTAACCCCAAATCTAAACCTAAAATCTAAACCTAACCCCCAATCTAAACCGAAAATCTAAACCTAACCCCAAATCTAAACCTAAAATCTAAACCTAACCCCAAATCTAAACCTAAAATCTAAACCTAAAATCTAAACCTAACCTAAAATCTAAACCTAACCCCAAATCTAAACCTAAAATCTAAACCTAACCCCAAATCTAAAACTAAAATCTAAACCTAACCCCAAATCTAAACCTAACCCCAAATCTAAACCTAAAATCTAAACCTAACCCCAAATCTAAACCTAAAATTTAAGCCTAACCCCAAATCTAAACCTAAAATCTAAACCTAACCCCAAATCTAAACCTAACCCCAAATCTAAAACTAACCCCAAATCTAAACCGAAAATCTAAACCTAACCCCAAATCTAAACCTAAAATCTAAACCTAACCCCAAATCTAAACCTAACCTAAAATCTAAACCTAAAATCTAAACCTAACCCCAAATCTAAACCTAAAATCTAAACTTAACCCCAAATCTAAACCTAACCCCAAATCTAAAACTAACCCCAAATCTAAACCTAAAATCTAAACCTAACCCCAAATCTAAACCTAAAATCTAAACCTAACCCCAAATCTAAACCTAACCCCAAATCTAAACCTAAAATCTAAACCTAACCCCAAATCTAAACCTAAAATCTAAACCTAACCCCAAATCCAAACCTAACCCCAAATCTAAAACTAACCCCAAATCTAAACCAAAAATCTAAACCTAACCCCAAATCTAAACCTAAAATCTAAACCTAACCCCAAATCTAAACCTAAAATTTAAGATTAACCCCAAATCTACACCTAAAATCTAAACCTAACCCCAAATCTAAACCTAACCCCAAATCTAAAACTAACCCCAAATCTAAACCGAAAATCTAAACCTAACCCCAAATCTAAACCTAAAATCTAAACCTAACCCCAAATCTAAACCTAAAATCTAAACCTAACCCCAAATCTAAACCTAAAATCTAAAGCTAACCCCAAATCTAAACCTAAAATCTAAACCTAACCTCAAATCTAAACCTAAAATCTAAACCTAACCCCAAATCTAAACCTCAAATCTAATCCTAACCCCAAATCTAAACCTAAAATCTAAACCTAACCCCAAATCTAAACCTAACCCCAAATCTAAACCTAAAATCTAAACCCTACCCTAAATCTAAACCTAACTCCAAATCTAAGCCTAAATCTAAACCTAACCCCAAATCTAAACCTAAAATCTAAACCTAACCCCAAATCTGAACCTAAAATCTAAACCTAAAATCTAAACCTAACCTAAAAACTAAACCTAACACCAAATCTAAACCTAAAATCTAAACCTAACCCCAAATCTGAACCTAAAATCTAAACCTAAAATCTAAACCTAACCTAAAAACTAAACCTAACCCCAAATCTAAACCTAAAATCTAAACCTAACCCCCAATCTAAACCGAAAATCTAAACCTAACCCCAAATCTAAACCTAAAATCTAAACCTAACCCCAAATCTAAACCTAAAATCTAAACCTAACCCCAAATCTAAACCTAACCCCAAATCTAAAACTAACCCCAAATCTAAACCGAAAATCTAAACCTAACCCCAAATCTAAACCTAAAATCTAAACCTAACCACAAATCTAAACCTAAAATCTAAACCTAACCCCAAATCTAAGCCTAAAATCTAAACCTAACCCCAAATCTAAAACCTAAAATCTAAACCTAACCCCAAATCTAAACTTAACCCCAAATCTAAACCTAACCTAAAATCTAAACCTAACCCCAAATCTAAACCTAAAATCTAAAGCTAACCCCAAATATAAACCTAAAATCTAAACCTAACCCCAAATATAAACCTAAAATCTAAACCTAAAATCTAAACCTAACCTAAAATCTAAACCTAACCCCAAATCTAAACCTAAAATCTAAACCTAACCCTAAATCTAAACCTAACCCCAAATCTAAACCTAAAACCTAAACCTAACCCCAAATCTAAACCTAAAATCTAAACCTAACCCCAAATCTAAACCTAAAATTTAAGCCTAACCCCAAATCTAAACCTAAAACCTAAACCTAACCCCAAATCTAAACCGAAAATCTAAACCTAACCCCAAATCTAAACCTAAAATCTAAACCTAACCCCAAATCTAAACCTAACCCCAAATCTAAACCTAAAACCTAAACCTAACCCCAAATCTAAACCTAAAATCTAAACCTAACCCCAAATCTAAACCTAAAATTTAAGCCTAACCCCAAATCTAAACCTAAAATCTAAACCTAACCCCAAATCTAAACCGAAAATCTAAACCTAACCCCAAATCTAAACCTAACCCCAAATCTAAAACTAACCCCAAATCTAAACCGAAAATCTAAACCTAACCCCAAATCTTAACCTAAAATCTAAACCTAACCCCAAATCTAAACCTAAAATCTAAACCTAAACCCAAATCTAAACCTAAAATCTAAACCTAACCCCAAATCTAAACCTAAAATTTAAGCCTAACCCCAAATCTAAACCTAAAATCTAAACCTAACCCCAAATCTAAACCTAACCCCAAATCTAAAACTAACCCCAAATCTAAACCGAAAATCTAAACCTAACCCCAAATCTAAACCTAAAATCTATACCTAACCCGAAATCTAAACCTAACCCCAAATCTAAACCTAAAATCTAAACCTAACCCCAAATCTAAACCTAAAATCCAAACTTAACCCCAAATCTAAACCTAACCCCAAATCTAAACCTAAAATCTAAACCTAACCCCAAATCTAAACCTAAAATCTAAACCTAACCCCAAATCTAAAACTAACCCCAAATCTAAACCGAAAATCTAAACCTAACCCCAAATCTTAACCTAAAATCTAAACCTAACCCCAAATCTAAACCTAAAATCTAAACCTAACCCCAAATCTGAACCTAAAATCTAAACCTAACCCCAAATCTAAACCTAAAATCTAAACCTAACCCCAAATCTAAACCTAAAATTTAAGCCTAACCCCAAATCTAAACCTAAAATCTAAACCTAACCCCAAATCTAAACCTAACCCCAAATCTAAAACTAACCCCAAATCTAAACCGAAAATCTAAACCTAACCCCAAATCTAAACCTAAAATCTAAACCTAACCCCAAATCTAAACCTAAAATTTAAGATTAACCCCAAATCTACACCTAAAATCTAAACCTAATCCCAAATCTATACCTAACCCCAAATCTAAAACTAACCCCAAATCTAAACCGAAAATCTAAACCTAACCCCAAATCTAAACCTAAAATCTAAACCTAACCCCAAATCTAAACCTAAAACCTAAACCTAACCCCAAATCTAAACCTAAAATCTAAACCTAACCCCAAATCTAAACCTAAAATCTAAACCTAAAATCTAAACCTAACCTAAAATCTAAACCTAACCCCAAATCTAAACCTAAAATCTAAACCTAACCCCAAATCTAAACCTAACCCCAAATCTAAACCTAAAATCTAAACCTAACCCCAAATCTAAACCTAAAATCTAAACCCTACCCCAAATCTAAACCTAACTCCAAATCTAAGCCTAATTCTAAACCTAATCCCAAATCTAAACCTAAAATCTAAAACTAACCCCAAATCTGAACCTAAAATCTAAACGTAAAATCTAAACCTAACCTAAAAACTAAACCTAACCCCAAATCTAAACCTAAAATATAAACCTAACCCCCAATCTAAACCGAAAATCTAAACCTAACCCCAAATCTAAACCTAAAATCTAAACCTAACCCCAAATCTAAACCTAAAATCTAAACCTAATATCTAAACCTAACCTAAAATCTAAACCTAACCCCAAATCTAAACCTAAAATCTAAACCTAACCCCAAATCTAAACCTAACCCCAAATCTAAACCTAAAATCTAAACCTAACCCCAAATCTAAACCTAAAATCTAAACCTAACCCCAAATCTATAGCTAACCCCAAATCTAAACCTAAAATCTAAACCTAACCCCAAATCTAAACCTAAAATTTAAGCCTAACCCCAAATCTACACCTAAAATCTAAACCTAACCCCAAATCTAAAACTAACCCCAAATCTAAACCGCAAATCTAAACCTAACCCCAAATCTAAACCTAAAATCTATACCTAACCCGAAATCTAAACCTAACCCCAAATCTAAACCTAAAATCTAAACCTAACCCCAAATCTAAACCTAAAATCTAAACCTAACCCCAAATCCAAACCTAACCCCAAATCTAAACCTAAAATCTAAACCTAACCCCAAATCTAAACCTAAAATCTAAACCTAACCTAAAATCTAAACCTAACCCCAAATCTAAACCTAAAATCTAAGCCTAACCCCAAATCTAAACCTAACCCCAAATCTAAACCTAAAATCTAAACCTAACCCCAAATATAAACCTAAAATCTAAACCTAACCCCAAATCTAAACCAAAAATCTAAACCTAACCCCAAATCTAAACCTAAAATCTAAACCTAACCCCAAATCTAAACCTAAAATTAAGTCTAACCCCAAATCTAAACCTAAAATCTAAACCTAAGCCCAAATCTAAACCTAACCCCAAATCTAAACCTAAAATCTAAACCTAACCCCAAATCTAAACCTAACCCCAAATCTAAACCTAAAATCTAAACCTAACCCCAAATCTAAACCTAAAATTTAAGCCTAACCCCAAATCTAAACCTAAAATCTAAACCTAACCCCAAATCTAAACCTAACCCCAAATCTAAAACTAACCCCAAATCTAAACCGAAAATCTAAAAATAACGCAAAAACTAAACCTAAAATCTAAACCTAACCCCAAATCTAAACCTAAAATTTAAGACTAACCCCAAATCTACACCTAAAATCTAAACCTAACCCCAAATCTAAACCTAACCCCAAATCTAAAACTAGCCCCAAATCTAAACCGAAAATCTAAACCTAACCCCAAATCTAAACCTCAAATCTAAACCTAACCCCAAATCTAAACCTAAAATCTAAACCTAACCTCAAATCTAAACCTAAAATCTAAACCTAACCCCAAATCTAAACCTAACCCCAAATCTAAACCTAAAATCTAAACCTAACCCCAAATCTAAACCTAAAATTTAAGCCTAACCCCAAATCTAAACCTAAAATCTAAACCTAACCCCAAATCTAAACCTAACCCCACATCTAAAACTAACCCCAAATCTAAACCGAAAATCTAAACCTAACCCCAAATCTAAACCTAAAATCTAAACCTAACCCCAAATCTAAACCTAAAATTTAAGACTAACCCCAAATCTACACCTAAAATCTAAACCTAACCCCAAATCTAAACCTAAGCCCAAATCTAAAACTAACCCCAAATCTAAACCGAAAATCTTAACCTAACCCCAAATCTAAACCTAAAATCTAAACCTAACCCCAAATCTAAACTTAACCCCAAATCTAAACCTAACCTAAAATCTAAACCTAACCCCAAATCTAAACCTAAAATCTAAAGCTAACCCCAAATCTAAACCTCAAATCTAAACCTAAAATCTAAACCTAACCCCAAATCTAAACCTAAAATCTAAACCTAACCCCAAATCTAAACCTAAAATCTAAACCTAACCCCATATCTAAACCTAAAATCTAAACCTAACCCCATATCTAAACCTAAAATCTAAACCTAACCCCAAATCTAAACCTAAAATCTAAACCTAACCCCAAATCTAAACCTAACCCCAAATCTAAACCTAAAATCTAAACCTAACCCCAAATCTAAACCTAAAATCTAAACCTAACCCCAAATCTAAACCTAAAATCCAAATCTAAACCTAAAATCTAAACCTAACCCCAAATCTAAACCGAAAATCTAAACCTAACCCCAAATCTAAACCTAACCCCAAATCTAAACCTAAAATCTAAACCTAACCCCAAATCTAAACCTAAAATCTAAACCTAACCCCAAATCTAAACTTAACCCCAAATTTAAACCTAAAATCTAAACCTAACCCCAAATCTAAACCTAAAATCTAAACCTAACCCCAAAACTAAACCTAAAATCTAAACCTAACCCCAAATCTAAACCTAAAATCTAAACCTAACCCCAAATCTAAACTTAACCCCAAATCTAAACCTAACCGAATATCAAAACCTTACCCCAAATCTAAACCTAAAATCTAAACCTAAACCCAAATCTATACCTAACCCCAAATCTAAACCGAAAATCAAAACCTAACCCCAAATCTAAACCTAAAATCTAAACCTAACCCCAAATCTAAACCTAAAATCTAAACCTAAAATCTAAACCTAACCTAAAATCTAAACCTAACCCCAAATCTAAACCTAAAATCTAAACCTAACCCCAAATCTAAACCTAACCCCAAATCTAAACCTAAAATCTAAATCTAACCCCAAATCTAAACCTAAAATCTAAACCTAACCCCAAATCTAAACCTAACCCCAAATCTAAACCTAAAATCTAAACCTAAAATCTAAACCTAACCCCAAATCTAAACCTAACCCCAAATCTAAACCTAAAATCTAAACCTAACCCCAAATCTAAACCTAAAATCTAAACCTAACCCCAAATCTAAACCTAAAATTTAAGCCTAACCCCAAATCTATACCTAAAATCTAAACCTAAGCCCAAATCTAAACCTAACCCCAAATCTAAAACTAAACCCAAATCTAAACCTAAAATCTAAACCTAACCCCAAATCTAAACCTAAAATCTAAACCAAACCCCAAATCTAAACTTAAAATTTAAGCCTAACCCAAAATCTAAACCTAAAATCTAAACCTAACCCCAAATCTAAACCTAACCCCAAATCTAAAACTAACCCCAAATCTAAACCGAAAATCTAAACCTAACCCCAAATCTAAACCTAAAATCTAAACATAACCCCAAATCTAAACCTAACCCCAAATCTAAAACTAACCCCAAATCTAAAACTAACCCCAAATCTAAACCGAAAATCTAAACCTAACCCCAAATCTAAACCTAAAATCTAAACCTAACCCCAAATCTAAACCTAAAATTTAAGATTAACCCCAAATCTACACCTAAAATCTAAACCTAACCCCAAATCTAAAACTAACCCCAAATCTAAACCGAAAATCTAAACCTAACCCCAAATCTAAACCTAAAATCTAAACCTAACCCCAAATCTAAACCTAAAATCTAAACCTAACCCCAAATCTAAACCTAAAATCTAAACCTAACCCCAAATCTAAACCTAAAATCTAAACCTAAAATCTAAACCTAACCTAAAATCTAAACCTAACCTCAAATCTAAACCTAAAATCTAAACCTAACCCCAAATCTAAACCTCAAATCTAATCCTAACCCCAAATCTAAACCTAAAATCTAAACCTAAAATCTAAACCTAACCCCAAATCTAAACCTAACCCCAAATCTAAACCTAAAATCTAAACCCTACCCCAAATCTAAACCTAACTCCAAATCTAAGCCTAAATCTAAACCTAACCCCAAATCTAAACCTAAAATCTAAACCTAACTCCAAATCTGAACCTAAAATCTAAACCTAAAATCTAAACCTAACCTAAAAACTAAACCTAACCCCAAATCTAAACCTAAAATCTAAACCTAACCCCCAATCTAAACCGAAAATCTAAACCTAACCCCAAATCTAAACCTAAAATCTAAACATAACCCCAAATCTAAACCTAAAATCTAAACCTAACCCCAAATCTGAACCTAAAATCTAAACCTAAAATCTAAACCTAACCTAAAAACTAAACCTAACCCCAAATCTAAACCTAAAATCTAAACCTAACCCCAAATCTAAACCTAAAATCTAAACCTAAAATCTAAACCTAACCTAAAATCTAAACCTGACCCCAAATCTAAACCTAAAATCTAAACCTAACCCCAAATCTAAACCTAACCCCAAATCTAAACCTAAAATCTAAACCTAACCCCAAATCTAAACCTAACCCCAAATCTAAACCTAAATCTAAACCTAACCCCAAATCTAAACCTAAAATTTAAGCCTAACCCCAAATCTAAACCTAAAATCTAAACCTAACCCCAAATCTAAACCTAACCCCAAATCTAAAAATAACCCCAAATCTAAATGGAAAATCTAAACCTAACCCCAAATCTAAACCTAAAATCTAAACCTAAGCCCAAATCTAAAACTAACCCCAAATCTAAACCTAAAATCTAAACCTAACCGCAAATCTAAACCTAACCCCAAATCTAAACCTAAAATCTAAACCTAACCCCAAATCCAAACCTAACCCCAAATCTAAACCTAAAATCTAAACCTAACCCCAAATCTAAACCTAAAATCTAAACCTAACCTAAAATCTAAACCTAACCCCAAATCTAAACCTAAAATCTAAACCTAACCCCAAATCTAAACCTAACCCCAAATCTAAAACTAACCCCAAATCTAAACCGAAAATCTAAACCTAACCCCAAATCTAAACCTAAAATCTAAACCTAACCCCAAATCTAAACCTAAAATCTAAACCTAACCCCAAATCTAAACTAAACCCCAAATCTAAACCTAACCTAAAATCTAAACCTAACCCCAAATATAAACCTAAAATCTAAACCTAAAATCTAAACCTAACCTAAAATCTAAACCTAACCCCAAATCTAAACCTAAAATCTAAACCTAACCACAAATCTAAACCTAACCCCAAATCTAAACCTAAAACCTAAACCTAACCCCAAATCTAAACCTAAAATCTAAACCTAACCCCAAATCTAAACCTAAAATTTAAGCCTAACCCCAAATCTAAACCTAAAATCTAAACCTAACCCCAAATCTAAACCGAAAATCTAAACCTAACCCCAAATCTAAACCTAAAATCTAAACCTAACCCCAAATCTAAACCTAAAATCTAAACCTAACCCCAAATCTAAACCTAACCTAAAATCTAAACCTAAAATCTAAACCTAACCCCAAATCTAAACCTAAAATCTAAACTTAACCCCAAATCTAAACCTAACCCCAAATCTAAACCTAAAATCTAAACCTAACCCCAAATCTAAACCTAACCCCAAATCTAAACCTAAAATCTAAACCTAACCCCAAATCTAAACCTAAAATCTAAACCTAACCCCAAATCTAAACCTAACCCCAAATCTAAACCTAAAATCTAAACCTAACCCCAAATCTAAACCTAAAATCTAAACCTAACCCCAAATCTAAACCTAACCCCAAATCTAAAACTAACCCCAAATCTAAACCGAAAATCTAAACCTAACCCCAAATCTAAACCTAAAATCTAAACCTAACCCCAAATCTAAACCTAAAATCTAAACCTAACCCCAAATCTAAACCTAAAATCTAAAGCTAACCCCAAATCTAAACCTAAAATCTAAACCTAACCTAAAATCTAAACCTAACCTCAAATCTAAACCTAAAATCTAAACCTAACCCCAAATCTAAACCTCAAATCTAATCCTAACCCCAAATCTAAACCTAAAATCTAAACCTAAAATCTAAACCTAACCCCAAATCTAAACCTAACCTCAAATCTAAACCTAAAATCTAAACCCTACCCCAAATCTAAACCTAACTCCAAATCTAAGCCTAAATCTGAACTTAACCCCAAATCTAAACCTAAAATCTAAACCTAACCCCAAATCTGAACCTAAAATCTAAACCTAAAATCTAAACCTAACCTAAAAACTAAACCTAACCCCAAATCTAAACCTAAAATCTAAACCTAACCCCAAATCTGAACCTAAAATCTAAACCTAAAATCTAAACCTAACCTAAAAACTAAACCTAACCCCAAATCTAAACCTAAAATCTAAACCTAACCCCCAATCTAAACCGAAAATCTAAACCTAACCCCAAATCTAAACCTAAAATCTAAACCTAACCCCAAATCTAAACCTAAAATCTAAACCTAAAATCTAAACCTAACCTAAAATCTAAACCTAACCCCAAATCTAAACCTAAAATCTAAACCTAACCCCAAATCTAAACCTAACCCCAAATCTAAACCTAAAATCTAAACCTAACCCCAAATCTAAAACTAAAATCTAAACCTAACCCCAAATCTAAACCTAACCCCAAATCTAAACCTAAAATCTAAACCTAACCCCAAATCCAAACCTAACCCCAAATCTAAACCTAAAATCTAAACCTAACCCCAAATCTAAACCTAAAATCTAAACCTAACCTAAAATCTAAACCTAACCCCAAATCTAAACCTAAAATCTAAACCTAACCCCAAATCTAAACCTAACCCCAAATCTAAAACTAACCCCAAATCTAAACCGAAAATCTAAACCTAACCCCAAATCTAAACCTAAAATCTAAACCTAACCACAAATCTAAACCTAAAATCTAAACCTAACCCCAAATCTAAACCTAAAATCTAAACCTAACCCCAAATCTAAACCTAAAATCTAAACCTAACCCCAAATCTAAACTTAACCCCAAATCTAAACCTAACCTAAAATCTAAACCTAACCCCAAATCTAAACCTAAAATCTAAAGCTAACCCCAAATATAAACCTAAAATCTAAACCTAACCCCAAATATAAACCTAAAATCTAAACCTAAAATCTAAACCTAACCTAAAATCTAAACCTAACCCCAAATCTAAACCTAAAATCTAAACCTAACCCCAAATCTAAACCTAACCCCAAATCTAAACCTAAAACCTAAACCTAACCCCAAATCTAAACCTAAAATCTAAACCTAACCCCAAATCTAAACCTAAAATTTAAGCCTAACCCCAAATCTAAACCTAAAATCTAAACCTAACCCCAAATCTAAACCGAAAATCTAAACCTAACCCCAAATCTAAACCTAACCCCAAATCTAAAACTAACCCCAAATCTAAACCTAAAATCTAAACCTAACCCCAAATCTTAACCTAAAATCTAAACCTAACCCCAAATCTAAACCTAAAATCTAAACCTAAACCCAAATCTAAAGCTAAAATCTAAACCTAACCCCAAATCTAAACCTAAAATTTAAGCCTAACCCCAAATCTAAACCTAAAATCTAAACCTAACCCCAAATCTAAACCTAACCCCAAATCTAAAACTAACCCCAAATCTAAACCGAAAATCTAAACCTAACCCCAAATCTAAACCTAAAATCTAAACCTAACCCCAAATCTAAACCTAAAATTTAAGATTAACCCCAAATCTACACCTAAAATCTAAACCTAACCCCAAATCTAAACCTAACCCCAAATCTAAACCTAAAATCTAAACCTAACCCCAAATCTAAACCGAAAATCTAAACCTAACCCCAAATCTAAACATAAAATCTAAACCTAACCCCAAATCTAAACCTAAAACCTAAACCTAACCCCAAATCTAAACCTAAAATCTAAACCTAACCCCAAATCTAAACCTAAAATCTAAACCTAAAATCTAAACCTAACCTAAAATCTAAACCTAACCCCAAATCTAAACCTAAAATCTAAACCTAACCCCAAATCTAAACCTAACCCCAAATCTAAACCTCAAATCTAAACCTAACCCCAAATCTAAATCTAAAATCTAAACCTAACCCCAAATCTAAACCTAACCCCAAATCTAAACCTAAAATCTAAACCCTACCCCAAATCTAAACCTAACTCCAAATCTAAGCCTAATTCTAAACCTAACCCCAAATCTAAACCTAAAATATAAAACTAACCCCAAATCTAAACCTAAAATCTAAACCTAAAATCTAAACCTAACCTAAAAACTAAACCTAACCCCAAATCTAAACCTAAAATCTAAACCTAACCCCCAATCTAAACCGAAAATCTAAACCTAACCCCAAATCTAAACTTAAAATCTAAACCTAACCCCAAATCTAAACCTAAAATCTAAACCTAACCCCAAATCTGAACCTAAAATCTAAATCTAAAATCTAAACCTAACCTAAAAACTAAACCTAACCCCAAATCTAAACCTAAAATCTAAACCTAACCCCCAATCTAAACCGAAAATCTAAACCTAACCCCAAATCTAAACCTAAAATCTAAACCTAACCCCAAATCTAAATCTAAAATCTAAACCTTAAATCTAAACCTAACCCCAAATCTAAACCTAACCCCAAATCTAAACCTAAAATCTAAACCTAACCCTAAATCTAAAACTAAAATCTAAACCTAACCCCAAATCTAAACCTAACCCCAAATCTAAACCTAAAATCTAAACCTAACCCCAAATCTAAACCTAAAATTTAAGCCTAACCCCAAATCTAAACCTAAAATCTAAACCTAACCCCAAATCTAAACCTAACCCCAAATCTAAAACTAACCCCAAATCTAAACCGAAAATCTAAACCTAACCCCAAATCTAAACCTAAAATCTATACCTAACCCGAAATCTAAACCTAACCCCAAATCTAAACCTAAAATCTAAACCTAACCCCAAATCTAAACCTAAAATCTAAACTTAACCCCAAATCTAAACCTAACCCCAAATCTAAACCTAAAATCTAAACCTAACCCCAAATCTAAACCTAACCCCAAATCTAAACCTAAAATCTAAACCTAACCCCAAATCTAAACCTAAAATCTAAACCTAACCCCAAATCTAAACCTAACCCCAAATCTAAACCTAAAATCTAAACCTAACCCCAAATCTAAACCTAAAATCTAAACCTAACCCCAAATCTAAACCTAAAATCTAAACCTAACCCCAAATCTAAAACTAACCCCAAATCTAAACCGAAAATCTAAACCTAACCCCAAATCTTAACCTAAAATCTAAACCTAACCCCAAATCTAAACCTAAAATCTAAACCTAACCCCAAATCTAAACCTAAAATCTAAACCTAACCCCAAATCTAAACCTAAAATTTAAGCCTAACCCCAAATCTAAACCTAAAATCTAAACCTAACCCCAAATCTAAACCTAACCCCAAATCTAAACCTAACCCCAAATCTAAACCTAACCCCAAATCTAAAACTAACCCCAAATCTAAACCTAAAATCTAAACCTAACCCCAAATCTAAACCTAAAATTTAAGATTAACCCCAAATCTACACGTAAAATCTAAACCTAATCCCAAATCTAAACCTAACCCCAAATCTAAAACTAACCCCAAATCTAAACCGAAAATCTAAACCTAACCCCACATCTAAACCTAAAATCTAAACCTAACCCCAAATCTAAACCTAAAACCTAAACCTAACCCCAAATCTAAACCTAAAATCTAAACCTAACCCCAAATCTAAACCTAAAATCTAAACCTAACCCCAAATCTAAACCTAACCCCAAATCTAAACCTAAAATCTAAACCTAACCCCAAATCTAAACCTAACCCCAAATCTAAACCTAAAATCTAAACCTAACCTAAAATCTAAACCTAACCCCAAATCTAAACCTAAAATCTAAACCTAACCCCAAATCTAAACCTAACCCCAAATCTAAACCTAAAATCTAAACCTAACCCCAAATCTAAACCTAAAATCTAAACCCTACCCCGAATCTAAACCTAACTCCAAATCTAAGCCTAATTCTAAACCTAATCCCAAATCTAAACCTAAAATCTATACCTAACCCGAAATCTAAACCTAACCCCAAATCTAAACCTAAAATCTAAACCTAACCCCAAATCTAAACCTAAAATCTAAACTTAACCCCAAATCTAAACCTAACCCCAAATCTAAACCTAAAATCTAAACCTAACCCCAAATCTAAACCTAACCCCAAATCTAAACCTAAAATCTAAACCTAACCCCAAATCTAAACCTAAAATCTAAACCTAACCCCAAATCTAAACCTAACCCCAAATCTAAACCTAAAATCTAAACCTAACCCCAAATCTAAACCTAAAATCTAAACCTAACCCCAAATCTAAACCTAAAATCTAAACCTAACCCCAAATCTAAAACTAACCCCAAATCTAAACCGAAAATCTAAACCTAACCCCAAATCTTAACCTAAAATCTAAACCTAACCCCAAATCTAAACCTAAAATCTAAACCTAACCCCAAATCTAAACCTAAAATCTAAACCTAACCCCAAATCTAAACCTAAAATCTAAACCTAACCCCAAATCTAAACCTAAAATTTAAGCCTAACCCCAAATCTAAACCTAAAATCTAAACCTAACCCCAAATCTAAACCTAACCCCAAATCTAAACCTAACCCCAAATCTAAACCTAACCCCAAATCTAAAACTAACCCCAAATCTAAACCTAAAATCTAAACCTAACCCCAAATCTAAACCTAAAATTTAAGATTAACCCCAAATCTACACCTAAAATCTAAACCTAATCCCAAATCTAAACCTAACCCCAAATCTAAAACTAACCCCAAATCTAAACCGAAAATCTAAACCTAACCCCAAATCTAAACCTAAAATCTAAACCTAACCCCAAATCTAAACCTAAAACCTAAACCTAACCCCAAATCTAAACCTAAAATCTAAACCTAACCCCAAATCTAAACCTAAAATCTAAACCTAACCCCAAATCTAAACCTAACCCCAAATCTAAACCTAAAATCTAAACCTAACCCCAAATCTAAACCTAACCCCAAATCTAAACCTAAAATCTAAACCTAACCTAAAATCTAAACCTAACCCCAAATCTAAACCTAAAATCTAAACCTAACCCCAAATCTAAACCTAACCCCAAATCTAAACCTAAAATCTAAACCTAACCCCAAATCTAAACCTAAAATCTAAACCTAACCCCAAATCTAAACCTAACCCCAAATCTAAACCTAAAATCTAAACCTAACCCCAAATCTAAACCTAAAATCTAAACCTAACCCCAAATCTAAACCTAAAATCTAAACCTAACCCCAAATCTAAAACTAACCCCAAATCTAAACCGAAAATCTAAACCTAACCCCAAATCTTAACCTAAAATCTAAACCTAACCCCAAATCTAAACCTAAAATCTAAACCTAACCCCAAATCTAAACCTAAAATCTAAACCTAACCCCAAATCTAAACCTAAAATCTAAACCTAACCCCAAATCTAAACCTAAAATTTAAGCCTAACCCCAAATCTAAACCTAAAATCTAAACCTAACCCCAAATCTAAACCTAACCCCAAATCTAAACCTAACCCCAAATCTAAACCTAACCCCAAATCTAAAACTAACCCCAAATCTAAACCTAAAATCTAAACCTAACCCCAAATCTAAACCTAAAATTTAAGATTAACCCCAAATCTACACCTAAAATCTAAACCTAATCCCAAATCTAAACCTAACCCCAAATCTAAAACTAACCCCAAATCTAAACCGAAAATCTAAACCTAACCCCAAATCTAAACCTAAAATCTAAACCTAACCCCAAATCTAAACCTAAAACCTAAACCTAACCCCAAATCTAAACCTAAAATCTAAACCTAACCCCAAATCTAAACCTAAAATCTAAACCTAACCCCAAATCTAAACCTAACCCCAAATCTAAACCTAAAATCTAAACCTAACCCCAAATCTAAACCTAACCCCAAATCTAAACCTAAAATCTAAACCTAACCTAAAATCTAAACCTAACCCCAAATCTAAACCTAAAATCTAAACCTAACCCCAAATCTAAACCTAACCCCAAATCTAAACCTAAAATCTAAACCTAACCCCAAATCTAAACCTAAAATCTAAACCCTACCCCGAATCTAAACCTAACTCCAAATCTAAGCCTAATTCTAAACCTAATCCCAAATCTAAACCTAAAATCTAAAACTAACCCCAAATCTGAACCTAAAATCTAAACCTAAAATCTAAACCTAACCTAAAAACTAAACCTAACCCCAAATCTAAACCTAAAATATAAACCTAACCCCCAATCTAAACCGAAAATCTAAACCTAACCCCAAATCTAAACCTAAAATCTAAACCTAACCCCAAATCTAAACCTAAAATCTAAACCTAACCCCAAATCTGAACCTAAAATCTAAACCTAAAATCTAAACCTAACCTAAAAACTAAACCTAACCCCAAATCTAAACCTAAAATCTAAACCTAACCCCCAATCTAAACCGAAAATCTAAACCTAACCCCAAATCTAAACCTAAAATCTAAACCTAACCCCAAATCTAAACCTAAAATCTAAACCTAATATCTAAACCTAACCTAAAATCTAAACCTAACCCCAAATCTAAACCTAAAATCTAAACCTAACCCCAAATCTAAACCTAACCCCAAATCTAAACCTAAAATCTAAACCTAACCCCAAATCTAAACCTAAAATCTAAACCTAACCCCAAATCTATACCTAACCCCAAATCTAAACCTAAAATCTAAACCTAACCCCAAATCTAAACCTAAAATTTAAGCCTAACCCCAAATCTAAACCTAAAATCTAAACCTAACCCCAAATCTAAAACTAACCCCAAATCTAAACCGAAAATCTAAACCTAACCCCAAATCTAAACCTAAAATCTATACCTAACCCGAAATCTAAACCTAACCCCAAATCTAAACCTAAAATCTAAACCTAACCCCAAATCTAAACCTAAAATCTAAACCTAACCCCAAATCTAAACCTAAAATCTAAACCTAACCCCAAATCCAAACCTAACCCCAAATCTAAACCTAAAATCTAAACCTAACCCCAAATCTAAACCTAAAATCTAAACCTAACCTAAAATCTAAACCTAACCCCAAATCTAAACCTAAAATCTAAGCCTAACCCCAAATCTAAACCTAACCCCAAATCTAAACCTAAAATCTAAACCTAACCCCAAATCTAAACCTAAAATCTAAACCTAACCCGAAATCTAAACCTAACCCCAAATCTAAACCTAAAATCTAAACCTAACCCCAAATATAAACCTAAAATCTAAACCTAACCCCAAATCTAAACCTAAAATTAAGTCTAACCCCAAATCTAAACCTAAAATCTAAACCTAACCCCAAATCTAAACCTAACCCCAAATCTAAACCTAAAATCTAAACCTAACCCCAAATCTAAACCTAACCCCAAATCTAAACCTAAAATCTAAACCTAACCCCAAATCTAAACCTAAAATTTAAGCCTAACCCCAAATCTAAACCTAAAATCTAAACCTAACCCCAAATCTAAACCTAACCCCAAATCTAAAACTAACCCCAAATCTAAACCGAAAATCTAAAAATAACGCAAAATCTAAACCTAAAATCTAAACCTAACCCCAAATCTAAACCTAAAATTTAAGACTAACCCCAAATCTACACCTAAAATCTAAACCTAACCCCAAATCTAAACCTAACCCCAAATCTAAAACTAGCCCCAAATCTAAACCGAAAATCTAAACCTAACCCCAAATCTAAACCTAAAATCTAAACCTAACCCCAAATCTAAACCTAAAATTTAAGCCTAACCCCAAATCTAAACCTAAAATCCAAACCTAACCCCAAATCTAAACCTAACCCCAAATCTAAAACTAACCCCAAATCTAAACCGAAAATCTAAACCTAACCCCAAATCTAAACCTAAAATCTAAACCTAACCCCAAATCTAAACCTAACCCCAAATCTAAACCTCAAATCTAAACCTAACCCCAAATCTAAATCTAAAATCTAAACCTAACCCCAAATCTAAACCTAACCCCAAATCTAAACCTAAAATCTAAACCCTACCCCAAATCTAAACCTAACTCCAAATCTAAGCCTAATTCTAAACCTAACCCCAAATCTAAACCTAAAATCTAAAACTAACCCCAAATCTGAACCTAAAATCTAAACCTAAAATCTAAACCTAACCTAAAAACTAAACCTAACCCCAAATCTAAACCTAAAATCTAAATCTAATCCCCAATCTGAACCGAAAATCTAAACCTAACCCCAAATCTAAACTTAAAATCTAAACCTAACCCCAAATCTAAACCTAAAATCTAAACCTAACCCCAAATCTGAACCTAAAATCTAAACCTAAAATCTAAACCTAACCTAAAAACTAAACCTAACCCCAAATCTAAACCTAAAATCTAAACCTAACCCCCAATCTAAACCGAAAATCTAAACCTAACCCCAAATCTAAACCTAAAATCTAAACCTAAACCCAAATCTAAACCTAAAATCTAAACCTAAAATCTAAACCTAACCTAAAATCTAAACCTAACCCCAAATCTAAACCTAAAATCTAAACCTAACCCCAAATCTAAAACTAAAATCTAAACTTAACCCCAAATCTAAACCTAACCCCAAATCTAAACCTAAAATCTAAACCTAACCCCAAATCTAAACCTAAAATTTAAGCCTAACCCCAAATCTAAACCTAAAATCTAAACCTAACCCCAAATCTAAACCTAACCCCAAATCTAAAACTAACCCCAAATCTAAACCGAAAATCTAAACCTAACCCCAAATCTAAACCTAAAATCTAAACCTAACCCCAAATCTAAACCTAACCTAAAATCTAAACCTAAAATCTAAACCTAACCCCAAATCTAAACCTAAAATCTAAACTTAACCCCAAATCTAAACCTAACCCCAAATCTAAACCTAAAATCTAAACCTAACCCCAAATCTAAACCTAACCCCAAATCTAAACCTAAAATCTAAACCTAACCCCAAATCTAAACCTAAAATCTAAACCTAACCCCAAATCTAAACCTAAAATCTAAACCTAAAATCTAAACCTAACCTAAAATCTAAACCTAACCCCAAATCTAAACCTAAAATCTAAACCTAACCCCAAATCTAAACCTAAAATCTAAACCTAAAATCTAAACCTAACCTAAAATCTAAACCTAACCCCAAATCTAAACCTAAAATCTAAACCTAACCCCAAATCTAAAACTAAAATCTAAACTTAACCCCAAATCTAAACCTAACCCCAAATCTAAACCTAAAATCTAAACCTAACCCCAAATCTAAACCTAAAATTTAAGCCTAACCCCAAATCTAAACCTAAAATCTAAACCTAACCCCAAATCTAAACCTAACCCCAAATCTAAAACTAACCCCAAATCTAAACCGAAAATCTAAACCTAACCCCAAATCTAAACCTAAAATCTAAACCTAACCCCAAATCTAAACCTAACCTAAAATCTAAACCTAAAATCTAAACCTAACCCCAAATCTAAACCTAAAATCTAAACTTAACCCCAAATCTAAACCTAACCCCAAATCTAAACCTAAAATCTAAACCTAACCCCAAATCTAAACCTAACCCCAAATCTAAACCTAAAATCTAAACCTAACCCCAAATCTAAACCTAAAATCTAAACCTAACCCCAAATCTAAACCTAAAATCTAAACCTAAAATCTAAACCTAACCTAAAATCTAAACCTAACCCCAAATCTAAACCTAAAATCTAAACCTAACCCCAAATCTAAACCTAACCCCAAATCTAAACCTCAAATCTAAACCTAACCCCAAATCTAAATCTAAAATCTAAACCTAACCCCAAATCTAAACCTAACCCCAAATCTAAACCTAAAATCTAAACCCTACCCCAAATCTAAACCTAACTCCAAATCTAAGCCTAATTCTAAACCTAACCCCAAATCTAAACCTAAAATCTAAAACTAACCCCAAAACTAAACCTAAAATCTAAACCTAAAATCTAAACCTAACCTAAAAACTAAACCTAACCCCAAATCTAAACCTAAAATCTAAACCTAACCCCCAATCTAAACCGAAAATCTAAACCTATCCCCAAATCTAAACTTAAAATCTAAACCTAACCCCAAATCTAAACCTAAAATCTAAACCTAACCCCAAATCTGAACCTAAAATCTAAACCTAAAATCTAAACCTAACCTAAAAACTAAACCTAACCCCAAATCTAAACCTAAAATCTAAACCTAACCCCCAATCTAAACCGAAAATCTAAACCTAACCCCAAATCTAAACCTAAAATCTAAACCTAACCCCAAATCTAAATCTAAAATCTAAACCTAAAATCTAAACCTAACCTAAAATCTAAACCTAACCCCAAATCTAAACCTAAAATCTAAGCCTAACCCCAAATCTAAACCTAACCCCAAATCTAAACCTAAAATCTAAACCTAACCCCAAATCTAAACCTAAAATCTAAACCTAACCCGAAATCTAAACCTAACCCCAAATCTAAACCTAAAATCTAAACCTAACCCCAAATCTAAACCTAAAATCTAAACCTAACCCCAAATCTAAACCTAAAATTAAGTCTAACCCCAAATCTAAACCTAAAATCTAAACCTAACCCCAAATCTAAACCTAACCCCAAATCTAAACCTAACCCCAAATCTAAACCTAAAATCTAAACCTAACCCCAAATCTAAACCTAAAATTTAAGCCTAACCCCAAATCTAAACCTAAAATCTAAACCTAACCCCAAATCTAAACCTAACCCCAAATCTAAAACTAACCCCAAATCTAAACCGAAAATCTAAAAATAACGCAAAATCTAAACCTAAAATCTAAACCTAACCCCAAATCTAAACCTAAAATTTAAGACTAACCCCAAATCTACACCTAAAATCTAAACCTAACCCCAAATCTAAACCTAACCCCAAATCTAAAACTAGCCCCAAATCTAAACCGAAAATCTAAACCTAACCCCAAATCTAAACCTAAAATCTAAACCTAACCCCAAATCTAAACCTAAAATCTAAACCTAACCCCAAATCTAAACCTAAAATTTAAGCCTAACCCCAAATCTAAACCTAAAATCTAAACCTAACCCCAAATCTAAACCTAACCCCAAATCTAAAACTAACCCCAAATCTAAACCGAAAATCTAAACCTAACCCCAAATCTAAACCTAAAATCTAAACCTAACCCCAAATCTAAACCTAAAATTTAAGATTTCCCCCAAATCTACACCTAAAATCTAAACCTAACCCCAAATCTAAACCTAACCCCAAATCTAAACCTAAAATCTAAACCTAACCCCAAATCTAAACCGAAAATCTAAACCTAACCCCAAATCTAAACCTAAAATCTAAACCTAACCCCAAATCTAAACCTAAAACCTAAACCTAACCCCAAATCTAAACCTAAAATCTAAACCTAACCCCAAATCTAAACCTAAAATCTAAACCTAAAATCTAAACCTAACCTAAAATCTAAACCTAACCCCAAATCTAAACCTAAAATCTAAACCTAACCCCAAATCTAAACCTAACCCCAAATCTAAACCTCAAATCTAAACCCTACCCCAAATCTAAACCTAACTCCAAATCTAAGCCTAATTCTAAACCTAACCCCAAATCTAAACCTAAAATCTAAAACTAACCCCAAATCTGAACCTAAAATCTAAACCTAAAATCTAAACCTAACCTAAAAACTAAACCTAACCCCAAATCTAAACCTAAAATCTAAATCTAATCCCCAATCTGAACCGAAAATCTAAACCTAACCCCAAATCTAAACCGAAAATCTAAACCTAACCCCAAATCTAAACCTAAAATCTAAACCTAACCCCAAATCTGAACCTAAAATCTAAACCTAAAATCTAAACCTAACCTAAAAACTAAACCTAACCCCAAATCTAAACCTAAAATCTAAACCTAACCCCCAATCTAAACCGAAAATCTAAACCTAACCCCAAATCTAAACCTAAAATCTAAACCTAACCCCAAATCTAAACCTAAAATCTAAACCTAAAATCTAAACCTAACCTAAAATCTAAACCTAACCCCAAATCTAAACCTAAAATCTAAACCTAACCCCAAATCTAAAACTAAAATCTAAACCTAACCCCAAATCTAAACCTAACCCCAAATCTAAACCTAAAATCTAAACCTAACCCCAAATCTAAACCTAACCCCAAATCTAAAACTAACCCCAAATCTAAACCGAAAATCTAAACCTAACCCCAAATCTAAACCTAAAATCTAAACCTAACCCCAAATCTAAACCTAACCTAAAATCTAAACCTAAAATCTAAACCTAACCCCAAATCTAAACCTAAAATCTAAACTTAACCCCAAATCTAAACCTAACCCCAAATCTAAACCTAAAATCTAAACCTAACCCCAAATCTAAACCTAACCCCAAATCTAAACCTAAAATCTAAACCTAACCCCAAATCTGAACCTAAAATCTAAACCTAAAATCTAAACCTAACCTAAAAACTAAACCTAACCCCAAATCTAAACCTAAAATCTAAACCTAACCCCAAATCTAAACCGAAAATCTAAACCTAACCCCAAATCTAAACCTAAAATCTAAACCTAACCCCAAATCTAAATCTAAAATCTAAACCTAAAATCTAAACCTAACCCCAAATCTAAACCTAACCCCAAATCTAAACCTAAAATCTAAACCTAACCCCAAATCTAAAACTAAAATCTAAACCTAACCCCAAATCTAAACCTAACCCCAAATCTAAACCTAAAATCTAAACCTAACCCCAAATCTAAACCTAAAATTTAAGCCTAACCCCAAATCTAAACCTAAAATCTAAACCTAACCCCAAATCTAAACCTAACCCCAAATCTAAAACTAACCCCAAATCTAAACCTAAAATCTAAACCTAACCCCAAATCTAAACCTAAAATCTAAACTTAACCCCAAATCTAAACCTAACCCCAAATCTAAACCTAAAATCTAAACCTAACCCCAAATCTAAACCTAACCCCAAATCTAAACCTAAAATCTAAACCTAAGCCCAAATCTAAACCTAAAATCTAAACCTAACCCCAAATCTAAACCTAACCCCAAATCTAAACCTAAAATCTAAACCTAACCCCAAATCTAAACCTAAAATCTAAACCTAACCCCAAATCTAAACCTAAAATCTAAACCTAACCCCAAATCTAAACCTAACCCCAAATCTAAACCGAAAATCTAAACCTAACCCCAAATCTTAACCTAAAATCTAAACCTAACCCCAAATCTAAACCTAAAATCTAAACCTAACCCCAAATCTAAACCTAAAATCTAAACCTAACCCCAAATCTAAACCTAAAATCTAAACCTAACCCCAAATCTAAACCTAAAATTTAAGCCTAACCCCAAATCTAAACCTAAAATCTAAACCTAACCCCAAATCTAAACCTAACCCCAAATCTAAAACTAACCCCAAATCTAAAACTAACCCCAAATCTAAACCTAAAATCTAAACCTAACCCCAAATCTAAACCTAAAATTTAAGATTAACCCCAAATCTACACCTAAAATCTAAACCTAATCCCAAATCTAAACCTAACCCCAAATCTAAAACTAACCCCAAATCTAAACCGAAAATCTAAACCTAACCCCAAATCTAAACCTAAAATCTAAACCTAACCCCAAATCTAAACCTAAAACCTAAACCTAACCCCAAATCTAAACCTAAAATCTAAACCTAACCCCAAATCTAAACCTAAAATCTAAACCTAAAATCTAAACCTAACCTAAAATCTAAACCTAACCCCAAATCTAAACCTAAAATCTAAACCTAACCCCAAATCTAAACCTAACCCCAAATCTAAACCTAAAATCTAAACCTAACCCCAAATCTAAACCTAAAATCTAAACCCTACCCCAAATCTAAACCTAACTCCAAATCTAAGCCTAATTCTAAACCTAATCCCAAATCTAAACCTAAAATCTAAAACTAACCCCAAATCTGAACCTAAAATCTAAACCTAAAATCTAAACCTAACCTAAAAACTAAACCTAACCCCAAATCTAAACCTAAAATATAAACCTAACCCCCAATCTAAACCGAAAATCTAAACCTAACCCCAAATCTAAACCTAAAATCTAAACCTAACCCCAAATCTAAACCTAAAATCTAAACCTAACCCCAAATCTGAACCTAAAATCTAAACCTAAAATCTAAACCTAACCTAAAAACTAAACCTAACCCCAAATCTAAACCTAAAATCTAAACCTAACCCCCAATCTAAACCGAAAATCTAAACCTAACCCCAAATCTAAACCTAAAATCTAAACCTAACCCCAAATCTAAACCTAAAATCTAAACCTAATATCTAAACCTAACCTAAAATCTAAACCTAACCCCAAATCTAAACCTAAAATCTAAACCTAACCCCAAATCTAAATCTAACCCCAAATCTAAACCTAAAATCTAAACCTAACCCCAAATCTAAACCTAAAATCTAAACCTAACCCCAAATCTATACCTAACCCCAAATCTAAACCTAAAATCTAAACCTAACCCCAAATCTAAACCTAAAATTTAAGCCTAACCCCAAATCTAAACCTAAAATCTAAACCTAACCCCAAATCTAAAACTAACCCCAAATCTAAACCGAAAATCTAAACCTAACCCCAAATCTAAACCTAAAATCTATACCTAACCCGAAATCTAAACCTAACCCCAAATCTAAACCTAAAATCTAAACCTAACCCCAAATCTAAACCTAAAATCTAAACCTAACCCCAAATCCAAACCTAACCCCAAATCTAAACCTAAAATCTAAACCTAACCCCAAATCTAAACCTAAAATCTAAACCTAACCTAAAATCTAAACCTAACCCCAAATCTAAACCTAAAATCTAAGCCTAACCCCAAATCTAAACCTAACCCCAAATCTAAACCTAAAATCTAAACCTAACCCCAAATCTAAACCTAAAATCTAAACCTAACCCGAAATCTAAACCTAACCCCAAATCTAAACCTAAAATCTAAACCTAACCCCAAATCTAAACCTAAAATCTAAACCTAACCCCAAATCTAAACCTAAAATTAAGTCTAACCCCAAATCTAAACCTAAAATCTAAACCTAACCCCAAATCTAAACCTAACCCCAAATCTAAACCTAAAATCTAAACCTAACCCCAAATCTAAACCTAACCCCAAATCTAAACCTAAAATCTAAACCTAACCCCAAATCTAAACCTAAAATTTAAGCCTAACCCCAAATCTAAACCTAAAATCTAAACCTAACCCCAAATCTAAACCTAACTCCAAATCTAAAACTAACCCCAAATCTAAACCGAAAATCTAAAAATAACGCAAAATCTAAACCTAAAATCTAAACCTAACCCCAAATCTAAACCTAAAATTTAAGACTAACCCCAAATCTACACCTAAAATCTAAACCTAACCCCAAATCTAAACCTAACACCAAATCTAAAACTAGCCCCAAATCTAAACCGAAAATCTAAACCTAACCCCAAATCTAAACCTAAAATCTAAACCTAACCCCAAATCTAAACCTAAAATTTAAGCCTAACCCCAAATCTAAACCTAAAATCTAAACCTAACCCCAAATCTAAACCTAACCCCAAATCTAAAACTAACCCCAAATCTAAACCGAAAATCTAAACCTAACCCCAAATCTAAACCTAAAATCTAAACCTAACCCCAAATCTAAACCTAAAATTTAAGATTAACCCCAAATCTACACCTAAAATCTAAACCTAACCCCAAATCTAAACCTAACCCCAAATCTAAACCTAAAATCTAAACCTAACCCCAAATCTAAACCGAAAATCTAAACCTAACCCCAAATCTAAACCTAAAATCTAAACCTAACCCCAAATCTAAACCTAAAACCTAAACCTAACCCCAAATCTAAACCTAAAATCTAAACCTAACCCCAAATCTAAACCTAAAATCTAAACCTAAAATCTAAACCTAACCTAAAATCTAAACCTAACCCCAAATCTAAACCTAAAATCTAAACCTAACCCCAAATCTAAACCTAACCCCAAATCTAAACCTCAAATCTAAACCTAACCCCAAATCTAAATCTAAAATCTAAACCTAACCCCAAATCTAAACCTAACCCCAAATCTAAACCTAAAATCTAAACCCTACCCCAAATCTAAACCTAACTCCAAATCTAAGCCTAATTCTAAACCTAACCCCAAATCTAAACCTAAAATCTAAAACTAACCCCAAATCTGAACCTAAAATCTAAACCTAAAATCTAAACCTAACCTAAAAACTAAACCTAACCCCAAATCTAAACCTAAAATATAAACCTAACCCCCAATCTAAACCGAAAATCTAAACCTAACCCCAAATCTGAACCTAAAATCTAAACCTAAAATCTAAACCTAACCTAAAAACTAAACCTAACCCCAAATCTAAACCTAAAATCTAAACCTAACCCCCAATCTAAACCGAAAATCTAAACCTAACCCCAAATCTAAACCGAAAATCTAAACCTAACCCCAAATCTAAACCTAAAATCTAAACCTAACCCCAAATCTAAACCTAAAATCTAAACCTAAAATCTAAACCTAACCTAAAATCTAAACCTAACCCCAAATCTAAACCTAAAATCTAAACCTAACCCCAAATCTAAAACTAAAATCTAAACCTAACCCCAAATCTAAACCTAACCCCAAATCTAAACCTAAAATCTAAACCTAACCCCAAATCTAAACCTAAAATTTAAGCCTAACCCCAAATCTAAACCTAAAATCTAAACCTAACCCCAAATCTAAACCTAACCCCAAATCTAAAACTAACCCCAAATCTAAACCGAAAATCTAAACCTAACCCCAAATCTAAACCTAAAATCTAAACCTAACCCCAAATCTAAACCTAACCTAAAATCTAAACCTAAAATCTAAACCTAACCCCAAATCTAAACCTAAAATCTAAACTTAACCCCAAATCTAAACCTAACCCCAAATGTAAACCTAAAATCTAAACCTAACCCCAAATCTAAACCTAACCCCAAATCTAAACCTAAAATCTAAACCTAACCCCAAATCTAAACCTAAAATCTAAACCTAACCCCAAATCTAAACCTAACCCCAAATCTAAACCTAAAATCTAAACCTAACCCCAAATCTAAACCTAAAATCTAAACCTAACCCCAAATCCAAACCTAACCCCAAATCTAAAACTAACCCCAAATCTAAACCAAAAATCTAAACCTAACCCCAAATCTAAACCTAAAATCTAAACCTAACCCCAAATCTAAACCTAAAATTTAAGATTAACCCCAAATCTACACCTAAAATCTAAACCTAACCCCAAATCTAAACCTAACCCCAAATCTAAAACTAACCCCAAATCTAAACCGAAAATCTAAACCTAACCCCAAATCTAAACCTAAAATCTAAACCTAACCCCAAATCTAAACCTAAAATCTAAACCTAACCCCAAATCTAAACCTAAAATCTAAAGCTAACCCCAAATCTAAACCTAAAATCTAAACCTAACCTCAAATCTAAACCTAAAATCTAAACCTAACCCCAAATCTAAACCTCAAATCTAATCCTAACCCCAAATCTAAACCTAAAATCTAAACCTAACCCCAAATCTAAACCTAACCCCAAATCTAAACCTAAAATCTAAACCCTACCCTAAATCTAAACCTAACTCCAAATCTAAGCCTAAATCTAAACCTAACCCCAAATCTAAACCTAAAATCTAAACCTAACCCCAAATCTGAACCTAAAATCTAAACCTAAAATCTAAACCTAACCTAAAAACTAAACCTAACACCAAATCTAAACCTAAAATCTAAACCTAACCCCAAATCTGAACCTAAAATCTAAACCTAAAATCTAAACCTAACCTAAAAACTAAACCTAACCCCAAATCTAAACCTAAAATCTAAACCTAACCCCCAATCTAAACCGAAAATCTAAACCTAACCCCAAATCTAAACCTAAAATCTAAACCTAACCCCAAATCTAAACCTAAAATCTAAACCTAACCCCAAATCTAAACCTAACCCCAAATCTAAAACTAACCCCAAATCTAAACCGAAAATCTAAACCTAACCCCAAATCTAAACCTAAAATCTAAACCTAACCACAAATCTAAACCTAAAATCTAAACCTAACCCCAAATCTAAACCTAAAATCTAAACCTAACCCCAAATCTAAAACCTAAAATCTAAACCTAACCCCAAATCTAAACTTAACCCCAAATCTAAACCTAACCTAAAATCTAAACCTAACCCCAAATCTAAACCTAAAATCTAAAGCTAACCCCAAATATAAACCTAAAATCTAAACCTAACCCCAAATATAAACCTAAAATCTAAACCTAAAATCTAAACCTAACCTAAAATCTAAACCTAACCCCAAATCTAAACCTAAAATCTAAACCTAACCCTAAATCTAAACCTAACCCCAAATCTAAACCTAAAACCTAAACCTAACCCCAAATCTAAACCTAAAATCTAAACCTAACCCCAAATCTAAACCTAAAATTTAAGCCTAACCCCAAATCTAAACCTAAAACCTAAACCTAACCCCAAATCTAAACCGAAAATCTAAACCTAACCCCAAATCTAAACCTAAAATCTAAACCTAACCCCAAATCTAAACCTAACCCCAAATCTAAACCTAAAACCTAAACCTAACCCCAAATCTAAACCTAAAATCTAAACCTAACCCCAAATCTAAACCTAAAATTTAAGCCTAACCCCAAATCTAAACCTAAAATCTAAACCTAACCCCAAATCTAAACCGAAAATCTAAACCTAACCCCAAATCTAAACCTAACCCCAAATCTAAAACTAACCCCAAATCTAAACCGAAAATCTAAACCTAACCCCAAATCTTAACCTAAAATCTAAACCTAACCCCAAATCTAAACCTAAAATCTAAACCTAAACCCAAATCTAAACCTAAAATCTAAACCTAACCCCAAATCTAAACCTAAAATTTAAGCCTAACCCCAAATCTAAACCTAAAATCTAAACCTAACCCCAAATCTAAACCTAACCCCAAATCTAAAACTAACCCCAAATCTAAACCGAAAATCTAAACCTAACCCCAAATCTAAACCTAAAATCTATACCTAACCCGAAATCTAAACCTAACCCCAAATCTAAACCTAAAATCTAAACCTAACCCCAAATCTAAACCTAAAATCTAAACTTAACCCCAAATCTAAACCTAACCCCAAATCTAAACCTAAAATCTAAACCTAACCCCAAATCTAAACCTAACCCCAAATCTAAACCTAAAATCTAAACCTAACCCCAAATCTAAACCTAAAATCTAAACCTAACCCCAAATCTAAACCTAACCCCAAATCTAAACCTAAAATCTAAACCTAACCCCAAATCTAAACCTAAAATCTAAACCTAACCCCAAATCTAAAACTAACCCCAAATCTAAACCGAAAATCTAAACCTAACCCCAAATCTTAACCTAAAATCTAAACCTAACCCCAAATCTAAACCTAAAATCTAAACCTAACCCCAAATCTGAACCTAAAATCTAAACCTAACCCCAAATCTAAACCTAAAATCTAAACCTAACCCCAAATCTAAACCTAAAATTTAAGCCTAACCCCAAATCTAAACCTAAAATCTAAACCTAACCCCAAATCTAAACCTAACCCCAAATCTAAAACTAACCCCAAATCTAAACCGAAAATCTAAACCTAACCCCAAATCTAAACCTAAAATCTAAACCTAACCCCAAATCTAAACCTAAAATTTAAGATTAACCCCAAATCTACACCTAAAATCTAAACCTAATCCCAAATCTAAACCTAACCCCAAATCTAAAACTAACCCCAAATCTAAACCGAAAATCTAAACCTAACCCCAAATCTAAACCTAAAATCTAAACCTAACCCCAAATCTAAACCTAAAACCTAAACCTAACCCCAAATCTAAACCTAAAATCTAAACCTAACCCCAAATCTAAACCTAAAATCTAAACCTAAAATCTAAACCTAACCTAAAATCTAAACCTAACCCCAAATCTAAACCTAAAATCTAAACCTAACCCCAAATCTAAACCTAACCCCAAATCTAAACCTAAAATCTAAACCTAACCCCAAATCTAAACCTAAAATCTAAACCCTACCCCAAATCTAAACCTAACTCCAAATCTAAGCCTAATTCTAAACCTAATCCCAAATCTAAACCTAAAATCTAAAACTAACCCCAAATCTGAACCTAAAATCTAAACCTAAAATCTAAACCTAACCTAAAAACTAAACCTAACCCCAAATCTAAACCTAAAATATAAACCTAACCCCCAATCTAAACCGAAAATCTAAACCTAACCCCAAATCTAAACCTAAAATCTAAACCTAACCCCAAATCTAAACCTAAAATCTAAACCTAACCCCAAATCTGAACCTAAAATCTAAACCTAAAATCTAAACCTAACCTAAAAACTAAACCTAACCCCAAATCTAAACCTAAAATCTAAACCTAACCCCCAATCTAAACCGAAAATCTAAACCTAACCCCAAATCTTAACCTAAAATCTAAACCTAACCCCAAATCTAAACCTAAAATCTAAACCTAATATCTAAACCTAACCTAAAATCTAAACCTAACCCCAAATCTAAACCTAAAATCTAAACCTAACCCCAAATCTAAACCTAACCCCAAATCTAAACCTAAAATCTAAACCTAACCCCAAATCTAAACCTAAAATCTAAACCTAACCCCAAATCTATAGCTAACCCCAAATCTAAACCTAAAATCTAAACCTAACCCCAAATCTAAACCTAAAATTTAAGCCTAACCCCAAATCTACACCTAAAATCTAAACCTAACCCCAAATCTAAAACTAACCCCAAATCTAAACCGCAAATCTAAACCTAACCCCAAATCTAAACCTAAAATCTATACCTAACCCGAAATCTAAACCTAACCCCAAATCTAAACCTAAAATCTAAACCTAACCCCAAATCTAAACCTAAAATCTAAACCTAACCCCAAATCCAAACCTAACCCCAAATCTAAACCTAAAATCTAAACCTAACCCCAAATCTAAACCTAAAATCTAAACCTAACCTAAAATCTAAACCTAACCCCAAATCTAAACCTAAAATCTAAGCCTAACCCCAAATCTAAACCTAACCCCAAATCTAAACCTAAAATCTAAACCTAACCCCAAATATAAACCTAAAATCTAAACCTAACCCCAAATCTAAACCAAAAATCTAAACCTATCCCCAAATCTAAACCTAAAATCTAAACCTAACCCCAAATCTAAACCTAAAATTAAGTCTAACCCCAAATCTAAACCTAAAATCTAAACCTAAGCCCAAATCTAAACCTAACCCCAAATCTAAACCTAAAATCTAAACCTAACCCCAAATCTAAACCTAACCCCAAATCTAAACCTAAAATCTAAACCTAACCCCAAATCTAAACCTAAAATTTAAGCCTAACCCCAAATCTAAACCTAAAATCTAAACCTAACCCCAAATCTAAACCTAACCCCAAATCTAAAACTAACCCCAAATCTAAACCGAAAATCTAAAAATAACGCAAAATCTAAACCTAAAATCTAAACCTAACCCCAAATCTAAACCTAAAATTTAAGACTAACCCCAAATCTACACCTAAAATCTAAACCTAACCCCAAATCTAAACCTAACCCCAAATCTAAAACTAGCCCCAAATCTAAACCGAAAATCTAAACCTAACCCCAAATCTAAACCTCAAATCTAAACCTAACCCCAAATCTAAACCTAAAATCTAAACCTAACCTCAAATCTAAACCTAAAATCTAAACCTAACCCCAAATCTAAACCTAACCCCAAATCTAAACCTAAAATCTAAACCTAACCCCAAATCTAAACCTAAAATTTAAGCCTAACCCCAAATCTAAACCTAAAATCTAAACCTAACCCCAAATCTAAACCTAACCCCACATCTAAAACTAACCCCAAATCTAAACCGAAAATCTAAACCTAACCCCAAATCTAAACCTAAAATCTAAACCTAACCCCAAATCTAAACCTAAAATTTAAGACTAACCCCAAATCTACACCTAAAATCTAAACCTAACCCCAAATCTAAACCTAAGCCCAAATCTAAAACTAACCCCAAATCTAAACCGAAAATCTTAACCTAACCCCAAATCTAAACCTAAAATCTAAACCTAACCCCAAATCTAAACTTAACCCCAAATCTAAACCTAACCTAAAATCTAAACCTAACCCCAAATCTAAACCTAAAATCTAAAGCTAACCCCAAATCTAAACCTCAAATCTAAACCTAAAATCTAAACCTAACCCCAAATCTAAACCTAAAATCTAAACCTAACCCCAAATCTAAACCTAAAATCTAAACCTAACCCCAAATCTAAACCTAAAATCTAAACCTAACCCCATATCTAAACCTAAAATCTAAACCTAACCCCATATCTAAACCTAAAATCTAAACCTAACCCCAAATCTAAACCTAAAATCTAAACCTAACCCCAAATCTAAACCTAACCCCAAATCTAAACCTAAAATCTAAACCTAACCCCAAATCTAAACCTAAAATCTAAACCTAACCCCAAATCTAAACCTAAAATCCAAATCTAAACCTAAAATCTAAACCTAACCCCAAATCTAAACCGAAAATCTAAACCTAACCCCAAATCTAAACCTAACCCCAAATCTAAACCTAAAATCTAAACCTAACCCCAAATCTAAACCTAAAATCTAAACCTAACCCCAAATCTAAACTTAACCCCAAATTTAAACCTAAAATCTAAACCTAACCCCAAATCTAAACCTAAAATCTAAACCTAACCCCAAAACTAAACCTAAAATCTAAACCTAACCCCAAATCTAAACCTAAAATCTAAACCTAACCCCAAATCTAAACTTAACCCCAAATCTAAACCTAACCGAAAATCAAAACCTAACCCCAAATCTAAACCTAAAATCTAAACCTAAACCCAAATCTATACCTAACCCCAAATCTAAACCGAAAATCAAAACCTAACCCCAAATCTAAACCTAAAATCTAAACCTAACCCCAAATCTAAACCTAAAATCTAAACCTAAAATCTAAACCTAACCTAAAATCTAAACCTAACCCCAAATCTAAACCTAAAATCTAAACCTAACCCCAAATCTAAACCTAACCCCAAATCTAAACCTAAAATCTAAATCTAACCCCAAATCTAAACCTAAAATCTAAACCTAACCCCAAATCTAAACCTAACCCCAAATCTAAACCTAAAATCTAAACCTAAAATCTAAACCTAACCCCAAATCTAAACCTAACCCCAAATCTAAACCTAAAATCTAAACCTAACCCCAAATCTAAACCTAAAATCTAAACCTAACCCCAAATCTAAACCTAAAATTTAAGCCTAACCCCAAATCTATACCTAAAATCTAAACCTAAGCCCAAATCTAAACCTAACCCCAAATCTAAAACTAATCCCAAATCTAAACCTAAAATCTAAACCTAACCCCAAATCTAAACCTAAAATCTAAACCAAACCCCAAATCTAAACTTAAAATTTAAGCCTAACCCAAAATCTAAACCTAAAATCTAAACCTAACCCCAAATCTAAACCTAACCCCAAATCTAAAACTAACCCCAAATCTAAACCGAAAATCTAAACCTAACCCCAAATCTAAACCTAAAATCTAAACATAACCCCAAATCTAAACCTAACCCCAAATCTAAAACTAACCCCAAATCTAAAACTAACCCCAAATCTAAACCGAAAATCTAAACCTAACCCCAAATCTAAACCTAAAATCTAAACCTAACCCCAAATCTAAACCTAAAATTTAAGATTAACCCCAAATCTACACCTAAAATCTAAACCTAACCCCAAATCTAAAACTAACCCCAAATCTAAACCGAAAATCTAAACCTAACCCCAAATCTAAACCTAAAATCTAAACCTAACCCCAAATCTAAACCTAAAATCTAAACCTAACCCCAAATCTAAACCTAAAATCTAAACCTAACCCCAAATCTAAACCTAAAATCTAAACCTAAAATCTAAACCTAACCTAAAATCTAAACCTAACCTCAAATCTAAACCTAAAATCTAAACCTAACCCCAAATCTAAACCTCAAATCTAATCCTAACCCCAAATCTAAACCTAAAATCTAAACCTAAAATCTAAACCTAACCCCAAATCTAAACCTAACCCCAAATCTAAACCTAAAATCTAAACCCTACCCCAAATCTAAACCTAACTCCAAATCTAAGCCTAAATCTAAACCTAACCCCAAATCTAAACCTAAAATCTAAACCTAACTCCAAATCTGAACCTAAAATCTAAACCTAAAATCTAAACCTAACCTAAAAACTAAACCTAACCCCAAATCTAAACCTAAAATCTAAACCTAACCCCCAATCTAAACCGAAAATCTAAACCTAACCCCAAATCTAAACCTAAAATCTAAACATAACCCCAAATCTAAACCTAAAATCTAAACCTAACCCCAAATCTGAACCTAAAATCTAAACCTAAAATCTAAACCTAACCTAAAAACTAAACCTAACCCCAAATCTAAACCTAAAATCTAAACCTAACCCCAAATCTAAACCTAAAATCTAAACCTAAAATCTAAACCTAACCTAAAATCTAAACCTGACCCCAAATCTAAACCTAAAATCTAAACCTAACCCCAAATCTAAACCTAACCCCAAATCTAAACCTAAAATCTAAACCTAACCCCAAATCTAAACCTAACCCCAAATCTAAACCTAAATCTAAACCTAACCCCAAATCTAAACCTAAAATTTAAGCCTAACCCCAAATCTAAACCTAAAATCTAAACCTAACCCCAAATCTAAACCTAACCCCAAATCTAAAAATAACCCCAAATCTAAATGGAAAATCTAAACCTAACCCCAAATCTAAACCTAAAATCTAAACCTAAGCCCAAATCTAAACCTAACCCCAAATCTAAACCTAAAATCTAAACCTAACCGCAAATCTAAACCTAACCCCAAATCTAAACCTAAAATCTAAACCTAACCCCAAATCCAAACCTAACCCCAAATCTAAACCTAAAATCTAAACCTAACCCCAAATCTAAACCTAAAATCTAAACCTAACCTAAAATCTAAAAATAACCCCAAATCTAAACCTAAAATCTAAACCTAACCCCAAATCTAAACCTAACCCCAAATCTAAAACTAACCCCAAATCTAAACCGAAAATCTAAACCTAACCCCAAATCTAAACCTAAAATCTAAACCTAACCCCAAATCTAAACCTAAAATCTAAACCTAACCCCAAATCTAAACTAAACCCCAAATCTAAACCTAACCTAAAATCTAAACCTAACCCCAAATATAAACCTAAAATCTAAACCTAAAATCTAAACCTAACCTAAAATCTAAACCTAACCCCAAATCTAAACCTAAAATCTAAACCTAACCACAAATCTAAACCTAACCCCAAATCTAAACCTAAAACCTAAACCTAACCCCAAATCTAAACCTAAAATCTAAACCTAACCCCAAATCTAAACCTAAAATTTAAGCCTAACCCCAAATCTAAACCTAAAATCTAAACCTAACCCCAAATCTAAACCGAAAATCTAAACCTAACCCCAAATCTAAACCGAAAATCTAAACCTAACCCCAAATCTAAACCGAAAATCTAAACCTAACCCCAAATCTAAACCTAAAATTTAAGCCTAACCCCAAATCTAAACCTAAAATCTAAACCTAACCCCAAATCTAAACCTAACCCCAAATCTAAAACTAACCCCAAATCTAAACCGAAAATCTAAACCTAACCCCAAATCTAAACCTAAAATCTAAACCTAACCCCAAATCTAAACCTAAAATTTAAGATTAACCCCAAATCTACACCTAAAATCTAAACCAAACCCCAAATCTAAACCTAACCCCAGATCTAAACCTAAAATCTAAACCTAACCCCAAATTTAAACCGAAAATCTAAACTAAACCCCAAATCTAAACCTAAAATCTAAACCTAACCCCAAATCTAAACCTAAAATCTAAACCTAAAATCTAAACCTAACCTAAAATCTAAACCTGACCCCAAATCTAAACCTAAAATCTAAACCTAACCCCAAATCTAAACCTAACCCCAAATCTAAACCTAAAATCTAAACCTAACCCCAAATCTAAACCTAACCCCAAATCTAAACCTAACCCCAAATCTAAAAACAACCCCAAATCTAAATGGAAAATCTAAACCTAACCCCAAATCTAAACCTAAAATCTAAACCTAAGCCCAAATCTAAAACTAACCCCAAATCTAAACCTAAAATCTAAACCTAACCGCAAATCTAAACCTAACCCCAAATCTAAACCTAAAATCTAAACCTAACCCCAAATCCAAACCTAACCCCAAATCTAAACCTAAAATTTAAGCCTAACCCCAAATCTAAACCTAAAATCTAAACCTAACCCCAAATCTAAACCTAACCCCAAATCTAAAACTAACCCCAAATCTAAACCGAAAATCTAAACCTAACCCCAAATCTAAACCTAAAATCTAAACCTAACCCCAAATCTAAACCTAAAATTTAAGATTAACCCCAAATCTACACCTAAAATCTAAACCTAACCCCAAATGTAAAACTAACCCCAAATCTAAACCGAAAATCTAAACCTAACCCCAAATCTAAACATAAAATCTAAACCTAACCCCAAATCTAAACCTAAAACCTAAACCTAACCTAAAATCTAAACCTAAAATCTAAACCTAACCCCAAATCTAAACCTAAAATCTAAACCTAAAATCTAAACCTAACCTAAAATCTAAACCTAACCCCAAATCTAAACCTAAAATCTAAACCTAACCCCAAATCTAAACCTAACCCCAAATCTAAACCTCAAATCTAAACCTAACCCCAAATCTAAATCTAAAATCTAAACCTAACCCCAAATCTAAACCTAACCCCAAATCTAAACCTAAAATCTAAACCCTACCCCAAATCTAATCCTAACTCCAAATCTAAGCCTAATTCTAAACCTAACCCCAAATCTAAACCTAAAATCTAAAACTAACCCCAAATCTGAACCTAAAATCTAAACCTAAAATCTAAACCTAACCTAAAAACTAAACCTAACCCCAAATCTAAACCTAAAATCTATACCTAACCCCCAATCTAAACCGAAAATCTAAACCTAACCCCAAATCTAAACCTAAAATCTAAACCTAACCCCAAATCTAAACCTAAAATCTAAACCTAACCCCAAATCTGAACCTAAAATCTAAACCTAAAATCTAAACCTAACCTAAAAACTAAACCTAACCCCAAATCTAAACCTACAATCTAAACCTAACCCCCAATCTAAACCGAAAATCTAAACCTAACCCCAAATCTAAACTTAAAATCTAAACCTAACCCCAAATCTAAACCTAACCCCAAATCTAAACCTAAAATCTAAACCTAACCCCAAATCTAAAACTAAAATCTAAACCTAACCCCAAATCTAAACCTAACCCCAAATCTAAACCTAAAATCTAAACCTAACCCCAAATCTAAACCTAAAATTTAAGCCTAACCCTAAATCTAAACCTAAAATCTAAACCTAACCCCAAATCTAAAACTAACCCCAAATCTAAACCGAAAATCTAAACCTAACCCCAAATCTAAACCTAAAATCTATACCTAACCCGAAATCTAAACCTAACCCCAAATCTAAACCTAAAATCTAAACCTAACCCCAAATCTAAACCTAAAATCTAAACTTAACCACAAATCTAAACCTAACCCCAAATCTAAACCTAAAATCTAAACCTAACCCCAAATCTAAACCTAAAATCTAAACCTAACCCCAAATCCAAACCTAACCCCAAATCTAAACCTAAAATCTAAACCTAACCCCAAATCTAAACCTAAAATCTAAACCTAACCTAAAATCTAAACCTAACCCCAAATCTAAACCTAAAATCTAAACCTAACCCCAAATCTAAATCTAACCCCAAATCTAAACCTAAAATCTAAACCTAACCCCAAATCTAAACCTAAAATCTAAACCTAAACCCAAATCTAAACCTAACCCCAAATCTAAACCTAAAATCTAAACCTAACCCCAAATCTAAACCTAAAATCTAACGCTAACCCCAAATCTAAACCTAAAATTTAAGTCTAACCCCAAATCTAAACCTAAAATCTAAACCTAAGCCCAAATCTAAACCTAACCCCAAATCTAAACCTAAAATCTAAACCTAACCCCAAATCTAAACCTAACCCCAAATCTAAACCTAAAATCTAAACCTAACCCCAAATCTAAACCTAAAATTTAAGCCTAACCCCAAATCTAAACCTAAAATCTAAACCTAACCCCAAATCTAAACCTAACCCCAAATCTAAAACTAACCCCAAATCTAAACCGAAAATCTAAAAATAACGCAAAATCTAAACCTAAAATCTAAACCTAACCCCAAATCTAAACCTAAAATTTAAGACTAACCCCAAATCTACACCTAAAATCTAAACCTAACCCCAAATCTAAACCTAACCCCAAATCTAAAACTAGCCCCAAATCTAAACCGAAAATCTAAACCTAACCCCAAATCTAAACCTAAAATCTAAACCTAACCCCAAATCTAAACCTAAAATCTAAACCTAACCTCAAATCTAAACCTAAAATCTAAACCTAACCCCAAATCTAAACCTAACCCCAAATCTAAACCTAAAATCTAAACCTAACCCCAAATCTAAACCTAAAATTTAAGCCTAACCCCAAATCTAAACCTAAAATCTAAACCTAACCCCAAATCTAAACCTAACCCCAAATCTAAAACTAACCCCAAATCTAAACCGAAAATCTAAACCTAACCCCAAATCTAAACCTAAAATCTAAACCTAACCCCAAATCTAAACCTAAAATTTAAGACTAACCCCAAATCTACACCTAAAATCTAAACCTAACCCCAAATCTAAACCTAACCCCAAATCTAAAACTAACCCCAAATCTAAACCGAAAATCTAAACCTAACCCCAAATCTAAACCTAAAATCTAAACCTAACCCCAAATCTAAACCTAAAATCTAAACCTAACCCCAAATCTAAACCTAACCCCAAATCTAAACCTAAAATCTAAACCTAACCCCAAATCTAAACCTAAAATCTAAACCTAACCCCAAATCTAAACCTAAAATCCAAATCTAAACCTAAAATCTAAACCTAACCCCAAATCTAAACCTAAAATCTAAACCTAACCCCAAATCTAAACCTAACCCCAAATCTAAACCTAAAATCTAAACCTAACCCCAAATCTAAACCTAAAATCTAAACCTAAACCCAAATCTAAACTTAACCCCAAATCTAAACCTAAAATCTAAACCTAACCCCAAATCTAAACCTAAAATCTAAACCTAACCCCAAATCTAAACCTAAAATCTAAACCTAACCCCAAATCTAAACTTAACCCCAAATCTAAACCTAACCTAAAATCTAAACCTAACCCCAAATCTAAACCTAACCCCAAATCTAAACCTAAAATCTAAACCTAACCCCAAATCTAAAACTAAAATCTAAACCTAACCCCAAATCTAAACCTAACCCCAAATCTAAACCTAAAATCTAAACCTAACCCCAAATCTAAACCTAAAATTTAAGCCTAACCCTAAATCTAAACCTAAAATCTAAACCTAACCCCAAATCTAAAACTAACACCAAATCTAAACCGAAAATCTAAACCTAACCCCAAATCTAAACCTAAAATCTATACCTAACCCGAAATCTAAACCTAACCCCAAATCTAAACCTAAAATCTAAACCTAACCCCAAATCTAAACCTAAAATCTAAACTTAACCCCAAATCTAAACCTAACCCCAAATCTAAACCTAAAATCTAAACCTAACCCCAAATCTAAACCTAAAATCTAAACCTAACCCCAAATCCAAACCTAACCCCAAATCTAAACCTAAAATCTAAACCTAACCCCAAATCTAAACCTAAAATCTAAACCTAACCTAAAATCTAAACCTAACCCCAAATCTAAACCTAAAATCTAAACCTAACCCCAAATCTAAATCTAACCCCAAATCTAAACCTAAAATCTAAACCTAACCCCAAATCTAAACCTAAAATCTAAACCTAAACCCAAATCTAAACCTAACCCCAAATCTAAACCTAAAATCTAAACCTAACCCCAAATCTAAACCTAAAATCTAACGCTAACCCCAAATCTAAACCTAAAATTTAAGTCTAACCCCAAATCTAAACCTAAAATCTAAACCTAAGCCCAAATCTAAACCTAACCCCAAATCTAAACCTAAAATCTAAACCTAACCCCAAATCTAAACCTAACCCCAAATCTAAACCTAAAATCTAAACCTAACCCCAAATCTAAACCTAAAATTTAAGCCTAACCCCAAATCTAAACCTAAAATCTAAACCTAACCCCAAATCTAAACCTAACCCCAAATCTAAAACTAACCCCAAATCTAAACCGAAAATCTAAAAATAACGCAAAATCTAAACCTAAAATCTAAACCTAACCCCAAATCTAAACCTAAAATTTAAGACTAACCCCAAATCTACACCTAAAATCTAAACCTAACCCCAAATCTAAACCTAACCCCAAATCTAAAACTAGCCCCAAATCTAAACCGAAAATCTAAACCTAACCCCAAATCTAAACCTAAAATCTAAACCTAACCCCAAATCTAAACCTAAAATCTAAACCTAACCTCAAATCTAAACCTAAAATCTAAACCTAACCCCAAATCTAAACCTAACCCCAAATCTAAACCTAAAATCTAAACCTAACCCCAAATCTAAACCTAAAATTTAAGCCTAACCCCAAATCTAAACCTAAAATCTAAACCTAACCCCAAATCTAAACCTAACCCCAAATCTAAAACTAACCCCAAATCTAAACCGAAAATCTAAACCTAACCCCAAATCTAAACCTAAAATCTAAACCTAACCCCAAATCTAAACCTAAAATTTAAGACTAACCCCAAATCTACACCTAAAATCTAAACCTAACCCCAAATCTAAACCTAACCCCAAATCTAAAACTAACCCCAAATCTAAACCGAAAATCTAAACCTAACCCCAAATCTAAACCTAAAATCTAAACCTAACCCCAAATCTAAACCTAAAATCTAAACCTAACCCGAAATCTAAACCTAAAATCTAAACCTAACCCCAAATCTAAACCTAAAATCTAAACCTAACCCCAAATCTAAACCTAAAATCTAAACCTAACCCCAAATCTAAACCTAACCCCAAATCTAAACCTAAAATCTAAACCTAACCCCAAATCTAAACCTAAAATCTAAACCTAACCCCAAATCTAAACCTAAAATCCAAATCTAAACCTAAAATCTAAACCTAACCCCAAATCTAAACCTAAAATCTAAACCTAACCCCAAATCTAAACCTAACCCCAAATCTAAACCTAAAATCTAAACCTAACCCCAAATCTAAACCTAAAATCTAAACCTAACCCCAAATCTAAACTTAACCCCAAATCTAAACCTAAAATCTAAACCTAACCCCAAATCTAAACCTAAAATCTAAACCTAACCCCAAATCTAAACCTAAAATCTAAACCTAACCCCAAATCTAAACTTAACCCCAAATCTAAACCTAACCTAAAATCTAAACCTAACCCCAAATCTAAACCTAACCCCAAATCTAAACCTAAAATCTAAACCTAACCCCAAATCTAAACCTAACCCCAAATCTAAACCTAAAATCTAAACCTAACCCCAAATCTAAACCTAAAATTTAAGCCTAACCCCAAATCTAAACCTAAAATCTAAACCTAACCCCAAATCTAAACCTAACTCCAAATCTAAAACTAACCCCAAATCTAAACCGAAAATCTAAAAATAACGCAAAATCTAAACCTAAAATCTAAACCTAACCCCAAATCTAAACCTAAAATTTAAGACTAACCCCAAATCTACACCTAAAATCTAAACCTAACCCCAAATCTAAACCTACCCCCAAATCTAAAACTAGCCCCAAATCTAAACCGAAAATCTAAACCTAACCCCAAATCTAAACCTAAAATCTAAACCTAACCCCAAATCTAAACCTAAAATCTAAACCTAACCTCAAATCTAAACCTAAAATCTAAACCTAACTCCAAATCTAAACCTAACCCCAAATCTAAACCTAAAATCTAAACCTAACCCCAAATCTAAACCTAAAATTTAAGCCTAACCCCAAATCTAAACCTAAAATCTAAACCTAACCCCAAATCTAAACCTAACCCCAAATCTAAAACTAACCCCAAATCTAAACCGAAAATCTAAACCTAACCCCAAATCTAAACCTAAAATCTAAACCTAACCCCAAATCTAAACCTAAAATTTAAGACTAACCCCAAATCTACACCTAAAATCTAAACCTAACCCCAAATCTAAACCTAACCCCAAATCTAAAACTAACCCCAAATCTAAACCGAAAATCTAAACCTAACCCCAAATCTAAACCTAAAATCTAAACCTAACCCCAAATCTAAACTTAACCCCAAATCTAAACCTAACCTAAAATCTAAACCTAACCCCAAATCTAAACCTAAAATCTAAAGCTAACCCCAAATCTAAACCTAAAATCTAAACCTAAAATCTAAACCTAACCCCAAATCTAAACCTAAAATCTAAACCTAACCCGAAATCTAAACCTAAAATCTAAACCTAACCCCAAATCTAAACCTAAAATCTATACCTAACCCGAAATCTAAACCTAACCCCAAATCTAAACCGAAAATCTAAACCTAACCCCAAATCTTAACCTAAAATCTAAACCTAACCCCAAATCTAAACCTAAAATCTAAACCTAACCCCAAATCTAAACCTAAAATCTAAACCTAACCCCAAATCTAAACCTAAAATCTAAACCTAACCCCAAATCTAAACCTAAAATCTAAACCTAACCCCAAATCTAAACCTAAAATTTAAGCCTAACCCCAAATCTAAACCTAAAATCTAAACCTAACCCCAAATCTAAACCTAACCCCAAATCTAAAACTAACCCCAAATCTAAACCGAAAATCTAAACCTAACCCCAAATCTAAACCTAAAATCTAAACCTAACCCCAAATCTAAACCTAAAATTTAAGATTAACCCCAAATCTACACCTAAAATCTAAACCTAACCCCAAATGTAAAACTAACCCCAAATCTAAACCGAAAATCTAAACCTATCCCCAAATCTAAACATAAAATCTAAACCTAACCCCAAATCTAAACCTAAAACCTAAACCTAACCTAAAATCTAAACCTAAAATCTAAACCTAACCCCAAATCTAAACCTAAAATCTAAACCTAAAATCTAAACCTAACCTAAAATCTAAACCTAACCCCAAATCTAAACCTAAAATCTAAACCTAACCCCAAATCTAAACCTAACCCCAAATCTAAACCTCAAATCTAAACCTAACCCCAAATCTAAATCTAAAATCTAAACCTAACCCCAAATCTAAACCTAACCCCAAATCTAAACCTAAAATCTAAACCCTACCCCAAATCTAAACCTAACTCCAAATCTAAGCCTAATTCTAAACCTAACCCCAAATCTAAACCTAAAATCTAAAACTAACCCCAAATCTGAACCTAAAATCTAAACCTAAAATCTAAACCTAACCTAAAAACTAAACCTAACCCCAAATCTAAACCTAAAATCTAAACCTAACCCCCAATCTAAACCGAAAATCTAAACCTAACCCCAAATCTAAACCTAAAATCTAAACCTAACCCCAAATCTAAACCTAAAATCTAAACCTAACCCCAAATCTGAACCTAAAATCTAAACCTAAAATCTAAACCTAACCTAAAAACTAAACCTAACCCCAAATCTAAACCTAAAATCTAAACCTAACCCCCAATCTAAACCTAAAATCTAAACCTAACCCCAAATCTAAAACTAAAATCTAAACCTAACCCCAAATCTAAACCTAACCCCAAATCTAAACCTAAAATCTAAACCTAACCCCAAATCTAAAACTAAAATCTAAACCTAACCCCAAATCTAAACCTAACCCCAAATCTAAACCTAAAATCTAAACCTAACCCCAAATCTAAACCTAAAATTTAAGCCTAACCCTAAATCTAAACCTAAAATCTAAACCTAACCCCAAATCTAAAACTAACCCCAAATCTAAACCGAAAATCTAAACCTAACCCCAAATCTAAACCTAAAATCTATACCTAACCCGAAATCTAAACCTAACCCCAAATCTAAACCTAAAATCTAAACCTAACCCCAAATCTAAACCTAAAATCTAAACTTAACCCCAAATCTAAACCTAAAATTTAAGACTAACCCCAAATCTACACCTAAAATCTAAACCTAACCCCAAATCTAAACCTAACCCCAAATCTAAAACTAGCCCCAAATCTAAACAGAAAATCTAAACCTAACCCCAAATCTAAACCTAAAATCTAAACCTAACCCCAAATCTAAACCTAAAATCTAAACCTAACCTCAAATCTAAACCTAAAATCTAAACCTAACCCCAAATCTAAACCTAACCCCAAATCTAAACCTAAAATCTAAACCTAACCCCAAATCTAAACCTAAAATTTAAGCCTAACCCCAAATCTAAACCTAAAATCTAAACCTAACCCCAAATCTAAACCTAACCCCAAATCTAAAACTAACCCCAAATCTAAACCGAAAATCTAAACCTAACCCCAAATCTAAACCTAAAATCTAAACCTAACCCCAAATCTAAACCTAAAATTTAAGACTAACCCCAAATCTACACCTAAAATCTAAACCTAACCCCAAATCTAAACCTAACCCCAAATCTAAACCTAAAATCTAAACCTAACCCCAAATCTAAACTTAACCCCAAATCTAAACCTAACTTAAAATCTAAACCTAACCCCAAATCTAAACCTAAAATCTAAAGCTAACCCCAAATCTAAACCTAAAATCTAAACCTAAAATCTAAACCTAACCCCAAATCTAAACCTAAAATCTAAACCTAACCCGAAATCTAAACCTAAAATCTAAACCTAACCCCAAATCTAAACCTAAAATCTAAACCTAACCCCAAATCTAAACCTAAAATCTAAACCTAACCACAAATCTAAACCTAAAATCTAAACCTAACCCCAAATCTAAACCTAAAATCTAAACCTAACCCCAAATCTAAACCTAAAATCTAAACCTAACCCCAAATCTAAACCTAAAATCCAAATCTAAACCTAAAATCTAAACCTAACCCCAAATCTAAACCTAAAATCTAAACCTAACCCCAAATCTAAACCTAACCCCAAATCTAAACCTAAAATCTAAACCTAACCCCAAATCTAAACCTAAAATCTAAACCTAACCCCAAATCTAAACTTAACCCCAAATCTAAACCTAAAATCTAAACCTAACCCCAAATCTAAACCTAAAATCTAAACCTAACCCCAAATCTAAACCTAAAATCTAAACCTAACCCCAAATCTAAACTTAACCCCAAATCTAAACCTAACCTAAAATCTAAACCTAACCCCAAATCTAAACCTAACCCCAAATCTAAACCTAAAATCTAAACCTAACCCCAAATCTAAACCTAACCCCAAATCTAAACCTAAAATCTAAACCTAACCCCAAATCTAAACCTAAAATTTAAGCCTAACCCCAAATCTAAACCTAAAATCTAAACCTAACCCCAAATCTAAACCTAACCCCAAATCTAAAACTAACCCCAAATCTAAACCGAAAATCTAAAAATAACGCAAAATCTAAACCTAAAATCTAAACCTAACCCCAAATCTAAACCTAAAATTTAAGACTAACCCCAAATCTACACCTAAAATCTAAACCTAACCCCAAATCTAAACCTAACCCCAAATCTAAAACTAGCCCCAAATCTAAACCGAAAATCTAAACCTAACCCCAAATCTAAACCTAAAATCTAAACCTAACCCCAAATCTAAACCTAAAATCTAAACCTAACCTCAAATCTAAACCTAAAATCTAAACCTAACTCCAAATCTAAACCTAACCCCAAATCTAAACCTAAAATCTAAACCTAACCCCAAATCTAAACCTAAAATTTAAGCCTAACCCCAAATCTAAACCTAAAATCTAAACCTAACCCCAAATCTAAACCTAACCCCAAATCTAAAACTAACCCCAAATCTAAACCGAAAATCTAAACCTAACCCCAAATCTACACCTAAAATCTAAACCTAACCCCAAATCTAAACCTAAAATTTAAGACTAACCCCAAATCTACACCTAAAATCTAAACCTAACCCCAAATCTAAACCTAACCCCAAATCTAAAACTAACCCCAAATCTAAACCGAAAATCTAAACCTAACCCCAAATCTAAACCTAAAATCTAAACCTAACCCCAAATCTAAACTTAACCCCAAATCTAAACCTAACCTAAAATCTAAACCTAACCCCAAATCTAAACCTAAAATCTAAAGCTAACCCCAAATCTAAACCTAAAATCTAAACCTAAAATCTAAACCTAACCCCAAATCTAAACCTAAAATCTAAACCTAACCCGAAATCTAAACCTAAAATCTAAACCTAACCCCAAATCTAAACCTAAAATCTAAACCTAACCCCAAATCTAAACCTAAAATCTAAACCTAACCCCAAATCTAAACCTAATCCCAAATCTAAACTTAAAATCTAAACCTAACCCCAAATCTAAACCTAAAATCTAAACGTAACCCCAAATCTAAACCTAAAATCCAAATCTAAACCTAAAATCTAAACCTAACCCCAAATCTAAACCTAAAATCTAAACCTAACCCCAAATCTAAACCTAACCCCAAATCTAAACCTAAAATCTAAACCTAACCCCAAATCTAAACCTAAAATCTAAACCTAACCCCAAATCTAAACTTAACCCCAAATCTAAACCTAAAATCTAAACCTAACCCCAAATCTAAACCTAAAATCTAAACCTAACCCCAAATCTAAACCTAAAATCTAAACCTAACCCCAAATCTAAACTTAACCCCAAATCTAAACCTAACCTAAAATCTAAACCTAACCCCAAATCTAAACCTAAAATCTAAACCTAACCCCAAATCTATACCTAACCCCAAATCTAAACCGAAAATCAAAACCTAACCCCAAATCTAAACCTAAAATCTAAACCTAACCCCAAATCTAAACCTAAAATCTAAACCTAAAATCTAAACCTAACCTAAAATCTAAACCTAACCCCAAATCTAAACCTAAAATCTAAACCTAACCCCAAATCTAAACCTAACCCCAAATCTAAACCTAAAATCTAAATCTAACCCCAAATCTAAACCTAAAATCTAAACCTAACCCCAAATCTAAACCTAACCCCAAATCTAAACCTAAAATCTAAACCTAAAATCTAAACCTAACCCCAAATCTAAACCTAACCCCAAATCTAAACCTAAAATCTAAACCTAACCCCCAATCTAAACCGAAAATCTAAACCTAACCCCAAATCTAAACTTAAAATCTAAACCTAACCCCAAATCTATACCTAAAATCTAAACCTAAGCCCAAATCTAAACCTAACCCCAAATCTAAAACTAAACCCAAATCTAAACCTAAAATCTAAACCTAACCCCAAATCTAAACCTAAAATTTAAACCAAACCCCAAATCTAAACCTAAAATTTAAGCCTAACCCCAAATCTAAACCTAAAATCTAAACCTAACCCCAAATCTAAACCTAACCCCAAATCTAAAACTAACCCCAAATCTAAACCGAAAATCTAAACCTAACCCCAAATCTAAACCTAAAATCTAAACATAACCCCAAATCTAAACCTAACCCCAAATCTAAAACTAACCCCAAATCTAAAACTAACCCCAAATCTAAACCGAAAATCTAAACCTAACCCCAAATCTAAACCTAAAATCTAAACCTAACCCCAAATCTAAACCTAAAATCTAAACCTAACCTAAAATCTAATACCTAACCCCAAATCTAAACCTAACCCCAAATCTAAACCTAAAATCTATACCTAACCCGAAATCTAAACCTAACCCCAAATCTAAACCTAAAATCTAAACCTAACCCCAAATCTAAACCTAAAATCTAAACTTAACCCCAAATCTAATCCTAACCCCAAATCTAAACCTAAAATCTAAACCTAACCCCAAATCTAAACCTAACCCCAAATCTAAACCTAAAATCTAAACCTAACCCCAAATCTAAACCTAACCCCAAATCTAAAACTAACCCCAAATCTAAACCGAAAATCTAAAAATAACCCTAAATCTAAACCTAAAATCTAAACCTAACCCCAAATCTAAACCTAAAATTTAAGACTAACCCCAAATCTACACCTAAAATCTAAACCTAACCCCAAATCTAAACCTAACCCCAAATCTAAACCTAACCCCAAATCTAAAACTAACCCCAAATCTAAACCTAAAATCTAAAGCTAACCCCAAATCTAAACCTAAAATCTAAACCTAAAATCTAAACCTAACCCCAAATCTAAACCTAAAATCTAAACCTAACCCGAAATCTAAACCTAAAATCTAAACCTAACCCCAAATCTAAACCTAAAATCTAAACCTAACCCCAAATCTAAACCTAAAATCTAAACCTAACCCCAAATCTAAACCTAAAATCTAAACCTAACCCCAAATCTAAACCTAACCCCAAATCTAAACCTAAAATCTAAACCTAACCCCAAATCTAAACCTAAAATCTAAACCTAACCCCAAATCTAAACCTAAAATCCAAATCTAAACCTAAAATCTAAACCTAACCCCAAATCTAAACCTAAAATCTAAACCTAACCCCAAATCTAAACCTAACCCCAAATCTAAACCTAAAATCTAAACCTAACCCCAAATCTAAACCTAAAATCTAAACCTAACCCCAAATCTAAACTTAACCCCAAATCTAAACCTAAAATCTAAACCTAACCCCAAATCTAAACCTAAAATCTAAACCTAACCCCAAATCTAAACCTAAAATCTAAACCTAACCCCAAATCTAAACTTAACCCCAAATCTAAACCTAACCTAAAATCTAAACCTAACCCCAAATCTAAACCTAACCCCAAATCTAAACCTAAAATCTAAACCTAACCCCAAATCTAAACCTAACCCCAAATCTAAACCTAAAATCTAAATCTAACCCCAAATCTAAACCTAAAATTTAAGCCTAACCCCAAATCTAAACCTAAAATCTAAACCTAACCCCAAATCTAAATCTAACCCCAAATCTAAAACTAACCCCAAATCTAAACCGAAAATCTAAAAATAACGCAAAATCTAAACCTAAAATCTAAACCTAACCCCAAATCTAAACCTAAAATTTAAGACTAACCCCAAATCTACACCTAAAATCTAAACCTAACCCCAAATCTAAACCTAACCCCAAATCTAAAACTAGCCCCAAATCTAAACCGAAAATCTAAACCTAACCCCAAATCTAAACCTAAAATCTAAACCTAACCCCAAATCTAAACCTAAAATCTAAACCTAACCTCAAATCTAAACCTAAAATCTAAACCTAACTCCAAATCTAAACCTAACCCCAAATCTAAACCTAAAATCTAAACCTAACCCCAAATCTAAACCTAAAATTTAAGCCTAACCCCAAATCTAAACCTAAAATCTAAACCTAACCCCAAATCTAAACCTAACCCCAAATCTAAAACTAACCCCAAATCTAAACCGAAAATCTAAACCTAACCCCAAATCTAAACCTAAAATCTAAACCTAACCCCAAATCTAAACCTAAAATTTAAGACTAACCCCAAATCTACACCTAAAATCTAAACCTAACCCCAAATCTAAACCTAACCCCAAATCTAAAACTAACCCCAAATCTAAACCGAAAATCTAAACCTAACCCCAAATCTAAACCTAAAATCTAAACCTAACCCCAAATCTAAACTTAACCCCAAATCTAAACCTAACCTAAAATCTAAACCTAACCCCAAATCTAAACCTAAAATCTAAAGCTAACCCCAAATCTAAACCTAAAATCTAAACCTAAAATCTAAACCTAACCCCAAATCTAAACCTAAAATCTAAACCTAACCCGAAATCTAAACCTAAAATCTAAACCTAACCCCAAATCTAAACCTAAAATCTAAACCTAACCCCAAATCTAAACCTAAAATCTAAACCTAACCCCAAATCTAAACCTAAAATCTAAACCTAACCCCAAATCTAAACCTAACCCCAAATCTAAACTTAAAATCTAAACCTAACCCCAAATCTAAACCTAAAATCTAAACGTAACCCCAAATCTAAACCTAAAATCCAAATCTAAACCTAAAATCTAAACCTAACCCCAAATCTAAACCTAAAATCTAAACCTAACCCCAAATCTAAACCTAACCCCAAATCTAAACCTAAAATCTAAACCTAACCCCAAATCTAAACCTAAAATCTAAACCTAACCCCAAATCTAAACTTAACCCCAAATCTAAACCTAAAATCTAAACCTAACCCCAAATCTAAACCTAAAATCTAAACCTAACCCCAAATCTAAACCTAAAATCTAAACCTAACCCCAAATCTAAACTTAACCCCAAATCTAAACCTAACCTAAAATCTAAACCTAACCCCAAATCTAAACCTAAAATCTAAACCTAACCCCAAATCTAAACCTAAAATTTAAGACTAACCCCAAATCTACACCTAAAATATAAACCTAACCCCAAATCTAAACCTAACCCCAAATCTAAAACTAACCCCAAATCTAAACCGAAAATCTAAACCTAACCCCAAATCTAAACCTAAAATCTAAACCTAACCCCAAATCTAAACTTAACCCCAAATCTAAACCTAACCTAAAATCTAAACCTAACCCCAAATCTAAACCTAAAATCTAAAGCTAACCCCAAATCTAAACCTAAAATCTAAACCTAAAATCTAAACCTAACCCCAAATCTAAACCTAAAATCTAAACCTAACCCGAAATCTAAACCTAAAATCTAAACCTAACCCCAAATCTAAACCTAAAATCTAAACCTAACCCCAAATCTAAACCTAAAATCTAAACCTAACCCCAAATCTAAACCTAAAATCTAAACCTAACCCCAAATCTAAACCTAACCCCAAATCTAAACTTAAAATCTAAACCTAACCCCAAATCTAAACCTAAAATCTAAACGTAACCCCAAATCTAAACCTAAAATCCAAATCTAAACCTAAAATCTAAACCTAACCCCAAATCTAAACCTAAAATCTAAACCTAACCCCAAATCTAAACCTAACCCCAAATCTAAACCTAAAATCTAAACCTAACCCCAAATCTAAACCTAAAATCTAAACCTAACCCCAAATCTAAACTTAACCCCAAATCTAAACCTAAAATCTAAACCTAACCCCAAATCTAAACCTAAAATCTAAACCTAACCCCAAATCTAAACCTAAAATCTAAACCTAACCCCAAATCTAAACTTAACCCCAAATCTAAACCTAACCTAAAATCTAAACCTAACCCCAAATCTAAACCTAAAATCTAAACCTAACCCCAAATCTATACCTAACCCCAAATCTAAACCGAAAATCAAAACCTAACCCCAAATCTAAACCTAAAATCTAAACCTAACCCCAAATCTAAACCTAAAATCTAAACCTAAAATCTAAACCTAACCTAAAATCTAAACCTAACCCCAAATCTAAACCTAAAATCTAAACCTAACCCCAAATCTAAACCTAACCCCAAATCTAAACCTAAAATCTAAATCTAACCCCAAATCTAAACCTAAAATCTAAACCTAACCCCAAATCTAAACCTAACCCCAAATCTAAACCTAAAATCTAAACCTAAAATCTAAACCTAACCCCAAATCTAAACCTAACCCCAAATCTAAACCTAAAATCTAAACCTAACCCCAAATCTAAACCTAAAATCTAAACCTAACACCAAATCTAAACCTAAAATTTAAGCCTAACCCCAAATCTATACCTAAAATCTAAACCTAACCCCAAATCTAAACCTAACCCCAAATCTAAAACTAAACCCAAATCTAAACCTAAAATCTAAACCTAACCCCAAATCTAAACCTAAAATTTAAACCAAACCCCAAATCTAAACCTAAAATTTAAGCCTAACCCCAAATCTAAACCTAAAATCTAAACCTAACCCCAAATCTAAACCTAACCCCAAATCTAAAACTAACCCCAAATCTAAACCGAAAATCTAAACCTAACCCCAAATCTAAACCTAAAATCTAAACATAACCCCAAATCTAAACCTAACCCCAAATCTAAAACTAACCCCAAATCTAAAACTAACCCCAAATCTAAACCGAAAATCTAAACCTAACCCCAAATCTAAACCTAAAATCTAAACCTAACCCCAAATCTAAACCTAAAATCTAAACCTAACCTAAAATCTAATACCTAACCCCAAATCTAAACCTAACCCCAAATCTAAACCTAAAATCTATACCTAACCCGAAATCTAAACCTAACCCCAAATCTAAACCTAAAATCTAAACCTAACCCCAAATCTAAACCTAAAATCTAAACCTAACCCCAAATCTAAACCTAACCCCAAATCTAAACCTAAAATCTAAACCTAACCCCAAATCTAAACCTAACCCCAAATCTAAACCTAAAATCTAAACCTAACCCCAAATCTAAACCTAACCCCAAATCTAAAACTAACCCCAAATCTAAACCGAAAATCTAAAAATAACCCTAAATCTAAACCTAAAATCTAAACCTAACCCCAAATCTAAACCTAAAATTAAAGACTAACCCCAAATCTACACCTAAAATCTAAACCTAACCCCAAATCTAAACCTAACCCCAAATCTAAAACTAACCCCAAATCTAAACTGAAAATCTAAACCTAACCCCAAATCTAAACCTAAAATCTAAACCTAGCCCCAAATCTAAACATAAAATCTAAACCTAACCTCAAATCTAAACCTAAAATCTAAACCTAACCCCAAATCTAAACCTAACCCCAAATCTAAACCTAAAATCTAAACCTAACCCCAAATCTAAACCTAAAATTTAATCCTAACCCCAAATCTAAACCTAAAATCTAAACCTAACCCCAAATCTAAACCTAAAATCTAAACCTAAAACTAACCCCAAATCTAAACCGAAAATCTAAACCTAACCCCAAATCTAAACCTAAAATCTAAACCTAACCCCAAATCTAAACCTAAAATCTAAACCTAACCCCAAATCTAAACTTCACCCCAAATCTAAACCTAACCTAAAATCTAAACCTAACCCCAAATCTAAACCTAAAATCTAAAGCTAACCCCAAATCTAAACCTAAAATCTAAACCTAAAATCTAAACCTAACCCCAAATCTAAACCTAAAATCTAACCCTAACCCGAAATCTAAACCTAAAATCTAAACCTAACCCCAAATCAAAACCTAAAATCTAAACCTAACCCCATATTTAAAACTAAAATCTAAACCTAACCCCAAATCTAAACCTAAAATCTAAAGCTAACCCCAAATCTAAACCTAACCCCAAATCTAAACCTAAAATCTAAAGCTAACCCCAAATCTAAACCTAAAATCTAAAGCTAACCCCAAATCTAAACCTAAAATCCAAATCTAAACCTAAAATCTAAACCTAACCCCAAATCTAAACCTAAAATCTAAACCTAACCCCAAATCTAAACCTAACCCCAAATCTAAACCTAAAATCTAAACCTAACCCCAAATCTAAACCTAAAATCTAAACCTAAACCCAAATCTAAACCTAAAATCTAAACCTAACCCCAAATCTAAACTTAACCCCAAATCTAAAACTAACCCCAAATCTAAACCGAAAATCTAAACCTAACCCCAAATCTAAACCTAAAATCTAAACCTAACCCCAAATCTAAACCTAAAATTTAAGACTAACCCCAAATCTACACCTAAAATCTAAACCTAACCCCAAATCTAAAACTAACCCCAAATCTAAACCGAAAATCTAAACCTAACCCCAAATCTAAACCTAAAATCTATACCTAACCCGAAATCTAAACCTAACCCCAAATCTAAACCTAAAATCTAAACCTAACCCCAAATCTAAACCTAAAATCTAAACTTAACCCCAAATCTAAACCTAACCCCAAATCTAAACCTAAAATCTAAACCTAACCCCAAATCTAAACCTAACCCCAAATCTAAACCTAAAATCTAAACCTAACCCCAAATCTAAACCTAACCCCAAATCTAAACCTAAAATCTAAACCTAACCCCAAATCTAAACCTAAAATCTAAACCTAACACGAAATCTAAACCTAACCCCAAATCTAAACCTAAAATCTAAACCTAACCCCAAATCTAAACCTAAAATCTAAACCTAACGCCAAATATAAACCTAAAATTTAAGTCTAACCCCAAATCTAAACCTAAAATCTAAACCTAACCCCAAATCTAAACCTAACCCCAAATCTAAACCTAAAATCTAAACCTAACCCCAAATCTAAACCTAAAATCTAAACCTAACCCCAAATCTAAACCTAACCCCAAATCTAAACCTAAAATCTAAACCTAACCCCAAATCTAAACCTAAAATTTAAGCCTAACCCCAAATCTAAACCTAAAATCTAAACCTAACCCCAAATCTAAACCTAAAATCTAAACCTAACCCCAAATCTAAACCTAAAATTTAAGACTAACCCCAAATCTACACCTAAAATCTAAACCTAACCCCAAATCTAAACCTAACCCCAAATCTAAAACTAGCCCCAAATCTAAACCGAAAATCTAAACCTAACCCCAAATCTAAACCTAAAATCTAAACCTAACCCCAAATCTAAACCTAAAATCTAAACCTAACCTCAAATCTAAACCTAAAATCTAAAACTAACCCCAAATCTAAACCTAACCCCAAATCTAAACCTAAAATCTAAACCTAACCCCAAATCTAAACCTAAAATCTAAACCTAACCCCAAACCTAAACCTAACCCCAAATCTAAAACTAACCCCAAATCTAAACCGAAAATCTAAACCTAACCCCAAATCTAAACCTAAAATCTAAACCTAACCCCAAAACTAAACCTAAAATTTAAGACTAACCCCAAATCTAAACCTAAAATCTAAACCTAACCCCAAATCTAAACCTAAAATTTAAGACTAACCCCAAATCTACACCTAAAATCTAAACCTAACCCCAAATCTAAACCTAACCCCAAATCTAAAACTAACCCCAAATCTAAACCTAACCCCAAATCTAAACCTAACCCCAAATCTAAACCTAACCCCAAATCTAAATCTAACCCCAAATCTAAACCGAAAATCTAAACCTAACCCCAAATCTAAACCTAAAATCTAAACCTAGCCCCAAATCTAAACCTAAAATCTAAACCTAACCTCAAATCTAAACCTAAAATCTAAACCTTACCCCAAATCTAAACCTAACCCCAAATCTAAACCTAAAATCTAAACCTAACCCCAAATCCAAACCTAAAATTTAATCCTAACGCCAAATCTAAACCTGAAATCTAAACCTAACCCCAAATCTAAACCTAACCCCAAATCTAAACCTATCCCCAAATCTAAACTGAAAATCTAAACCTAACCCCAAATCTAAACCTAAAATCTAAACCTAACCCCAAATCTAAACCTAAAATCTAAACCTAACCCCAAATCTAAACTTAACCCCAAATCTAAACCTAACCTAAAATCTAAACCTAACCCCAAATCTAAACCTAAAATCTAAAGCTAACCCCAAATCTAAACCTAAAATCTAAACCTAAAATCTAAACCTAACCCCAAATCTAAACCTAAAATCTAAACCTAACCCGAAATCTAAACCTAAAATCTAAACCTAACCCCAAATCTAAACCTAAAATCTAAACCTAACCCCATATTTAAAACTAAAATCTAAACCTAACCCCAAATCTAAACCTAAAATCTAAACCTAACACCAAATCTAAACCTAACCCCAAATCTAAACCTAAAATCTAAACCTAACCCGAAATCTAAACCTAAAATCTAAACCTAACCCCAAATCTAAACCTAAAATCCAAATCTAAACCTAAAATCTAAACCTAACCCCAAATCTAAACCTAAAATCTAAACCTAACCCCAAATCTAAACCTAACCCCAAATCTAAACCTAAAATCTAAACCTAACCCCAAATCTAAACCTAAAATCTAAACCTAAACCCAAATCTAAACCTAAAATCTAAACCTAACCCCAAATCTAAACTTAACCCCAAATCTAAAACTAACCCCAAATCTAAAATGAAAATCTAAACCTAACCCCAAATCTAAACCTAAAACCTAAACCTAACCCCAAATCTAAACCTAAAATTTAAGACTAACCCCAAATCTACACCTAAAATCTAAACCTAACCCCAAATCTAAACCTAACCCCAAATCTAAACCTAAAATCTAAACCTAACCCGAAATCTAAACCTAAAATCTAAACCTAACCCCAAATCTAAACCTAAAATCTAAACGTAACCCCAAATCTAAACCTAAAATTTAAGCCTAACCCCAAATCTAAACCTAAAATCTAAACCTAACCCCAAATCTAAACCTAACCCCAAATCTAAAACTAACCCCAAATCTAAACCGAAAATCTAAACCTAACCCCAAATCTAAACCTAAAATCTAAACCTAACCCCAAATCTAAACCTAAAATTTAAGATTAACCCCAAATCTACACCTAAAATCTAAACCTAACCCCAAATCTAAACCTAACCCCAAATCTAAAACTAACCCCAAATCTAAACCGAAAATCTAAACCTAACCCCAAATCTAAACCTAAAATCTAAACCTAACCCCAAATCTAAACCTAAAACCTAAACCTAACCCCAAATCTAAACCTAAAATCTAAACCTAACCCCAAATCTAAACCTAAAATCTAAACCTAAAATCTAAACCTAACCTAAAATCTAAACCTAACCCCAAATCTAAACCTAAAATCTAAACCTAACCCCAAATCTAAACCTAACCCCAAATCTAAACCCCAAATCTAAACCTAACCCCAAATCTAAACCTAAAATCTAAACCTAACCCCAAATCTAAACCTAACCCCAAATCTAAACCTAAAATCTAAACCCTACCCCAAATCTAAACCTAACTCCAAATCTAAGCCTAAATCTAAACCTAACCCCAAATCTAAACCTAAAATCTAAACCTAACCCCAAATCTGAACCTAAAATCTAAACCTAAAATCTAAACCTAATCTAAAAACTAAACCTAACCCCAAATCTAAACCTAAAATCTAAACCTAACCCCCAATCTAAACCGAAAATCTAAACCTAACCCCAAATCTAAACCTAAAATCTAAACCTAACCCCAAATCTAAACCTAAAATCTAAACCTAACCCCAAATCTGAACCTAAAATCTAAACCTAAAAACTAAACCTAACCCCAAATCTAAAACTAAAATCTAAACCTAACCCCCAATCTAAACCGAAAATCTAAACCTAACCCCAAATCTAAACCCGAAATCTAAACCTAACCCCAAATCTAAACCTAAAATCTAAACCTAAAATCTAAACCTAACCTAAAATCTAAACCTAAGCCCAAATCTAAACCTAAAATCTAAACCTAACCCCAAATCTAAACCTAACCCCAAATCTAAACCTAAAATCTAAACCTAACCCCAAATCTAAAACTAAAATCTAAACCTAACCCCAAATCTAAACCTAAAATCTAAACCTAACCCCAAATCTAAACCTAAAATTTAAGCCTAACCCCAAATCTAAACCTAAAATCTAAACCTAACCCCAAATCTAAACCTAACCCCAAATCTAAAACTAACCCCAAATCTAAACCGAAAATCTAAACCTAACCCCAAATCTAAACCTAAAATCTATACCTAACCCGAAATCTAAACCTAACCCCAAATCTAAACCTAAAATCTAAACCTAACCCCAAATCTAAACCTAAAATCTAAACTTAACCCCAAATCTAAACCTAACCCCAAATCTAAACCTAAAATCTAAACCTAACCCCAAATCTAAACCTAACCCCAAATCTAAACCTAAAATCTAAACCTAACCCCAAATCTAAACCTAAAATCTAAACCTAACCCCAAATCTAAACCTAAAATCTAAACCTAACCCCAAATCTAAACCTAACCCCAAATCTAAACCTAAAATCTAAACATAACCCCAAATCTAAACCTAAAATCTAAACCTAACCCCAAATCCAAACCTAACCCCAAATCTAAACCTAAAATCTAAACCTAACCCCAAATCTAAACCTAAAATCTAAACCTAAGGTAAAATCTAAACCTAACCCCAAATCTAAACCTAAAATCTAAACCTAACCCCAAATCTAAACCTAACCCCAAATCTAAACCTAAAATCTAAACCTAACCCCAAATCTAAACCTAAAATCTAAACCTAACCCGAAATCTAAACCTAACCCCAAATCTAAACCTAAAATCTAAACCTAACCCCAAATCTAAACCTAAAATATAAACCTAACCCCAATTCTAAACCTAAAATTTAAGTCTAACCCCAAATCTAAACCTAAAATCTAAACCTAACCCCAAATCTAAACCTAACCCCAAATCTAAACCTAAAATCTAAACCTAACCCCAAATCTAAACCTAACCCCAAATCTAAACCTAAAATCTAAACCTAACCCGAAATCTAAACCTAAAATTTAAGCCTAACCCCAAATCTAAACCTAAAATCTAAACCTAACCCCAAATCTAAACCTAACCCCAAATCTAAAACTAACCCCAAATCTAAACCGAAAATCTAAAAATAACCCCAAATCTAAACCTAAAATCTAAACCTAACCCCAAATCTAAACCTAAAATTTAAGACTAACCCCAAATCTACACCTAAAATCTAAACCTAACCCCAAATCTAAACCTAACCCCAAATCTAAAACTAGCCCCAAATCTAAACCGAAAATCTAAACCTAACCCCAAATCTAAACCTAAAATCTAAACCTAACCCCAAATCTAAACCTAAAATCTAAACCTAACCTCAAATCTAAACCTAAAATCTAAACCTAACCCCAAATCTAAACCTAACCCCAAATCTAAACCTAAGATCTAAACCTAACCCCAAATCTAAACCTAAAATTTAAGCCTAACCCCAAATCTAAACCTAAATTCTAAACCTAACCCCAAACCTAAACCTAACCCCAAATCTATAAACTAACCCCAAATCTAAACCGAAAATCTAAACCTAACCCCAAATCTAAACCTAAAATCTAAACCTAACCCCAAATCTAAACCTAAAATCTAAGCCTAACCCCAAATCTACACCTAAAATCTAAACCTAACTCCAAATCTAAACCTAACCCCAAATCTAAAACTAACCCCAAATCTAAACCGAAAATCTAAACCTAACCCCAAATCTAAACCTAAAATCTAAACCTAACCCCAAATCTAAACCTAAAATCTAAACCTAACCCCAAATCTAAACCTAAAATCTAAACCTAAAATCTAAACCTAACCCCAAATCTAAACCTAAAATCTAAACCTAACCCGAAATCTAAACCTAAAATCTAAACCTAACCCCAAATCTAAACCTAAAATCTAAACCTAACGCCATATCTAAAACTAAAATCTAAACCTAACCCCAAATCTAAACCTAAAATCTAAACCTAACCCCAAATCTAAACCTAACCCCAAATCTAAACCTAAAATCTAAACCTAACCCCAAATCTAAACCTAAAATCTAAACCTAACCCCAAATCTAAACCTAAAATCCAAATCTAAACCTAAAATCTAAACCTAACCCCAAATCTAAACCTAAAATCTAAACCTAACCCCAAATCTAAACCTAACCCCAAATCTAAACCTAAAATCTAAACCTAACCCCAAATCTAAACCTAAAATCTAAACCTAACCCCAAATCTAAACTTAACCCCAAATCTAAACCTAAAATCTAAACCTAACCCCAAATCTAAAGCTAAAATCTAAACCTAACCCCAAATCTAAAGCTAAAATCTAAACCTAACCCCAAATCTAAACCTAAAATCTAAACCTAACCCCAAATCTAAACTTAACCCCAAATCTAAACCTAACCTAAAATCTAAACCTAACCCCAAATCTAAACCTAAAATCTAAACCTAACCCCAAATCTATACCTAACCCCAAATCTAAACCGAAAATCAAAACCTAACCCCAAATCTAAACCTAAAATCTAAACCTAACCCCAAATCTAAACCTAAAATCTAAACCTAACCCCAAATCTAAACCTAAAATCTAAACCTAACCCCAAACCTAAACCTAACCCCAAATCTAAAACTAACCCCAAATCTAAACCGAAAATCTAAACCTAACCCCAAATCTAAACCTAAAATCTAAACCTAACCCCAAATCTAAACCTAAAATTTAAGCCTAACCCCAAATCTAAACCTAAAATCTAAACCTAACCCCAAATCTAAACCTAAAATTTAAGACTAACCCCAAATCTACACCTAAAATCTAAACCTAACCCCAAATCTAAACCTAACCCCAAATCTAAAACTAACCCCAAATCTAAACCTAACCCCAAATCTAAACCTAACCCCAAATCTAAAACTAACCCCAAATCTAAACCTAACCCCAAATCTAAAACTAACCCCAAATCTAAACCGAAAATCTAAACCTAACCCCAAATCTAAACCTAAAATCTAAACCTAGCCCCAGATCTAAACCTAAAATCTAAACCTAACCTCAAATCTAAACCTAAAATCTAAACCTAACCCCAAATCTAAACCTAACCCCAAATCTAAACCTAAAATCTAAACCTAACCCCAAATCTAAACCTAAAATTTAATCCTAATCCCAAATCTAAACCTAAAATCTAAACCTAACCCCAAATCTAAACCTAACCCCAAATCTAAAACTAACCCCAAATCTAAACGGAAAATCTAAACCTAACCCCAAATCTAAACCTAAAATCTAAACCTAACCCCAAATCTAAACCTAAAATCTAAACCTAACCCCAAATCTAAACTTAACCCCAAATCTAAACCTAACCTAAAATCTAAACCTAACCCCAAATCTAAACCTAAAATCTAAAGCTAACCCCAAATCTAACCCTAAAATCTAAACCTAAAATCTAAACCTAACCCCAAATCTAAACCTAAAATCTAAACCTAACCCGAAATCTAAACCTAAAATCTAAACCTAACCCCAAATCTAAACCTAAAATCTAAACCTAACCCCATATTTAAAACTAAAATCTAAACCTAACCCCAAATCTAAACCTAAAATCTAAACCTAACCCCAAATCTAAACCTAACCCCAAATCTAAACCTAAAATCTAAACCTAACCCCAAATCTAAACCTAAAATCTAAACCTAACCCCAAATCTAAACCTAAAATCCAAATCTAAACCTAAAATCTAAACCTAACCCCAAATCTAAACCTAAAATCTAAACCTAACCCCAAATCTAAACCTAACCCCAAATCTAAACCTAAAATCTAAACCTAACCCCAAATCTAAACCTAAAATCTAAACCTAAACCCAAATCTAAACCTAAAATCTAAACCTAACCCCAAATCTAAACTTAACCCCAAATCTAAAACTAACCCCAAATCTAAACCGAAAATCTAAACCTAACCCCAAATCTAAACCTAAAACCTAAACCTAACCCCAAATCTAAACCTAAAATTTAAGACTAACCCCAAATCTACACCTAAAATCTAAACCTAACCCCAAATCTAAAACTAACCCCAAATCTAAACCGAAAATCTAAACCTAACCCCAAATCTAAACCTAAAATCTAAACCTAACCCCAAATCTAAACCTAAAATCTAAACCTAACCCCAAATCTAAACCTAAAATCTAAACGTAACCCCAAATCTAAACCTAAAATTTAAGCCTAACCCCAAATCTAAACCTAAAATCTAAACCTAACCCCAAATCTAAACCTAACCCCAAATCTAAAACTAACCCCAAATCTAAACCGAAAATCTAAACCTAACCCCAAATCTAAACCTAAAATCTAAACCTAACCCCAAATCTAAACCTAAAATTTAAGATTAACCCCAAATCTACACCTAAAATCTAAACCTAACCCCAAATCTAAACCTAACCCCAAATCTAAAACTAACCCCAAATCTAAACCGAAAATCTAAACCTAACCCCAAATCTAAACCTAAAATCTAAACCTAACCCCAAATCTAAACCTAAAACCTAAACCTAACCCCAAATCTAAACCTAAAATCTAAACCTAACCCCAAATCTAAACCTAAAATCTAAACCTAAAATCTAAACCTAACCTAAAATCTAAACCTAACCCCAAATCTAAACCTAAAATCTAAACCTAACCCCAAATCTAAACCTAACCCCAAATCTAAACCCCAAATCTAAACCTAACCCCAAATCTAAACCTAAAATCTAAACCTAACCCCAAATCTAAACCTAACCCCAAATCTAAACCTAAAATCTAAACCCTACCCCAAATCTAAACCTAACTCCAAATCTAAGCCTAAATCTAAACCTAACCCCAAATCTAAACCTAAAATCTAAACCTAACCCCAAATCTGAACCTAAAATCTAAACCTAAAATCTAAACCTAACCTAAAAACTAAACCTAACCCCAAATCTAAACCTAAAATCTAAACCTAACCCCCAATCTAAACCGAAAATCTAAACCTAACCCCAAATCTAAACCTAAAATCTAAACCTAACCCCAAATCTAAACCTAAAATTTAAGACTAACCCCAAATCTACACCTAAAATCTAAACCTAAAAACTAAACCTAACCCCAAATCTAAAACTAAAATCTAAACCTAACCCCCAATCTAAACCGAAAATCTAAACCTAACCCCAAATCTAAACCTAAAATCTAAACCTAACCCCAAATCTAAACCTAAAATCTAAACCTAAAATCTAAACCTAACCTAAAATCTAAACCTAACCCCAAATCTAAACCTAAAATCTAAACCTAACCCCAAATCTAAACCTAACCCCAAATCTAAACCTAAAATCTAAACCTAACCCCAAATCTAAAACTAAAATCTAAACCTAACCCCAAATCTAAACCTAAAATCTAAACCTAACCCCAAATCTAAACCTAAAATTTAAGCCTAACCCCAAATCTAAACCTAAAATCTAAACCTAACCCCAAATCTAAACCTAACCCCAAATCTAAAACTAACCCCAAATCTAAACCGAAAATCTAAACCTAACCCCAAATCTAAACCTAAAATCTATACCTAACCCGAAATCTAAACCTAACCCCAAATCTAAACCTAAAATCTAAACCTAACCCCAAATCTAAACCTAAAATCTAAACTTAACCCCAAATCTAAACCTAACCCCAAATCTAAACCTAAAATCTAAACCTAACCCCAAATCTAAACCTAACCCCAAATCTAAACCTAAAATCTAAACCTAACCCCAAATCTAAACCTAAAATCTAAACCTAACCCCAAATCTAAACCTAACCCCAAATCTAAACCTAAAATCTAAACATAACCCCAAATCTAAACCTAAAATCTAAACCTAACCCCAAATCCAAACCTAACCCCAAATCTAAACCTAAAATCTAAACCTAACCCCAAATCTAAACCTAAAATCTAAACCTAACCTAAAATCTAAACCTAACCCCAAATCTAAACCTAAAATCTAAACCTAACCCCAAATCTAAACCTAACCCCAAATCTAAACCTAAAATCTAAACCTAACCCCAAATCTAAACCTAAAATCTAAACCTAACCCGAAATCTAAACCTAACCCCAAATCTAAACCTAAAATCTAAACCTAACCCCAAATCTAAACCTAAAATCTAAACCTAACCCCAATTCTAAACCTAAAATTTAAGTCTAACCCCAAATCTAAACCTAAAATCTAAACCTAACCCCAAATCTAAACCTAACCCCAAATCTAAACCTAAAATCTAAACCTAACCCCAAATCTAAACCTAAAATTTAAGCCTAACCCCAAATCTAAACCTAAAATCTAAACCTAACCCCAAATCTAAACCTAACCCCAAATCTAAAACTAACCCCAAATCTAAACCGAAAATCTAAAAATAACGCAAAATCTAAACCTAAATCTAAACCTAACCCCAAATCTAAACCTAAAATTTAAGACTAACCCCAAATCTACACCTAAAATCTAAACCTAACCCCAAATCTAAACCTAACCCCAAATCTAAAACTAGCCCCAAATCTAAACCGAAAATCTAAACCTAACCCCAAATCTAAACCTAAAATCTAAACCTAACCCCAAATCTAAACATAAAATCTAAACCTAACCCCAAATCTAAACCTAAAATCTAAACCTAACCCCAAATCTAAACCTAACCCCAAATCTAAACCTAAGATCTAAACCTAACCCCAAATCTAAACCTAAAATTTAAGCCTAACCCCAAATCTAAACCTAAAATCTAAACCTAACCCCAAACCTAAACCTAACCTCAAATCTATAAACTAACCCCAAATCTAAACCGAAAATCTAAACCTAACCCCAAATCTAAACCTAAAATCTAAACCTAACCCCAAATCTAAACCTAAAATTTAAGCCTAACCCCAAATCTAAACCTAAAATCTAAACCTAACCCCAAATCTAAACCTAACCCCAAATCTAAAACTAACCCCAAATCTAAACCGAAAATCTAAACCTAACCCCAAATCTAAACCTAAAATCTAAACCTAACCCCAAATCTAAACCTAAAATTTAAGATTAACCCCAAATCTACACCTAAAATCTAAACCTAACCCCAAATCTAAAACTAACCCCAAATCTAAACCGAAAATCTAAACCTAACCCCAAATCTAAACCTAAAATCTAAACCTAACCCCAAATCTAAACCTAAAACCTAAACCTAACCCCAAATCTAAACCTAAAATCTAAACCTAACCCCAAATCTAAACCTAAAATCTAAACCTAAAATCTAAACCTAACCTAAAATCTAAACCTAACCCCAAATCTAAACCTAAAATCTAAACCTAACCCCAAATCTAAACCTAACCCCAAATCTAAACCCCAAATCTAAACCTAACCCCAAATCTAAACCTAAAATCTAAACCTAACCCCAAATCTAAACCTAACCCCAAATCTAAACCTAAAATCTAAACCCTACCCCAAATCTAAACCTAACTCCAAATCTAAGCCTAAATCTAAACCTAACCCCAAATCTAAACCTAAAATCTAAACCTAACCCCAAATCTGAACCTAAAATCTAAACCTAAAATCTAAACCTAACCTAAAAACTAATCCTAACCCCAAATCTAAACCTAAAATCTAAACCTAACCCCCAATCTAAACCGAAAATCTAAACCTAACCCCAAATCTAAACCTAAAATCTAAACCTAACCCCAAATCTAAACCTAAAATCTAAACCTAACCCCAAATCTGAACCTAAAATCTAAACCTAAAAACTAAACCTAACCCCAAATCTAAACCTAAAATCTAAACCTAACCCCCAATCTAAACCGAAAATCTAAACCTAACCCCAAATCTAAACCTAAAATCTAAACCTAACCCCAAATCTAAACCTAAAATCTAAACCTAAAATCTAAACCTAACCTAAAATCTAAACCTAACCCCAAATCTAAACCTAAAATCTAAAGCTAACCCCAAATCTAACCCTAAAATCTAAACCTAAAATCTAACCCTAACCCCAAATCTAAACCTAAAATCTAAACCTAACCCGAAATCTAAACCTAAAATCTAAACCTAACCCCAAATCTAAACCTAAAATCTAAACCTAACCCCATATTTAAAACTAAAATCTAAACCTAACCCCAAATCTAAACCTAAAATCTAAACCTAACCCCAAATCTAAACCTAACCCCAAATCTAAACCTAAAATCTAAACCTAACCCCAAATCTAAACCTAAAATCTAAACCTAACCCCAAATCTAAACCTAAAATCCAAATCTAAACCTAAAATCTAAACCTAACCCCAAATCTAAAACTAAAATCTAAACCTAACCCCAAATCTAAACCTAACCCCAAATCTAAACCTAAAATCTAAACCTAACCCCAAATCTAAACCTAAAATCTAAACCTAAACCCAAATCTAAACCTAAAATCTAAACCTAACCCCAAATCTAAACTTAACCCCAAATCTAAAACTAACCCCAAATCTAAACCGAAAATCTAAACCTAACCCCAAATCTAAACCTAAAACCTAAACCTAACCCCAAATCTAAACCTAAAATTTAAGACTAACCCCAAATCTACACCTAAAATCTAAACCTAACCCCAAATCTAAAACTAACCCCAAATCTAAACCGAAAATCTAAACCTAACCCCAAATCTAAACCTAAAATCTAAACCTAACCCCAAATCTAAACCTAAAATCTAAACGTAACCCCAAATCTAAACCTAAAATTTAAGCCTAACCCCAAATCTAAACCTAAAATCTAAACCTAACCCCAAATCTAAACCTAACCCCAAATCTAAAACTAACCCCAAATCTAAACCGAAAATCTAAACCTAACCCCAAATCTAAACCTAAAATCTAAACCTAACCCCAAATCTAAACCTAAAATTTAAGATTAACCCCAAATCTACACCTAAAATCTAAACCTAACCCCAAATCTAAACCTAACCCCAAATCTAAAACTAACCCCAAATCTAAACCGAAAATCTAAACCTAACCCCAAATCTAAACCTAAAATCTAAACCTAACCCCAAATCTAAACCTAAAACCTAAACCTAACCCCAAATCTAAACCTAAAATCTAAACCTAACCCCAAATCTAAACCTAAAATCTAAACCTAAAATCTAAACCTAACCTAAAATCTAAACCTAACCCCAAATCTAAACCTAAAATCTAAACCTAACCCCAAATCTAAACCTAACCCCAAATCTAAACCCCAAATCTAAACCTAACCCCAAATCTAAACCTAAAATCTAAACCTAACCCCAAATCTAAACCTAACCCCAAATCTAAACCTAAAATCTAAACCCTACCCCAAATCTAAACCTAACTCCAAATCTAAGCCTAAATCTAAACCTAACCCCAAATCTAAACCTAAAATCTAAACCTAACCCCAAATCTGAACCTAAAATCTAAACCTAAAATCTAAACCTAACCTAAAAACTAAACCTAACCCCAAATCTAAACCTAAAATCTAAACCTAACCCCCAATCTAAACCGAAAATCTAAACCTAACCCCAAATCTAAACCTAAAATCTAAACCTAACCCCAAATCTAAACCTAAAATTTAAGACTAACCCCAAATCTACACCTAAAATCTAAACCTAAAAACTAAACCTAACCCCAAATCTAAAACTAAAATCTAAACCTAACCCCCAATCTAAACCGAAAATCTAAACCTAACCCCAAATCTAAACCTAAAATCTAAACCTAACCCCAAATCTAAACCTAAAATCTAAACCTAAAATCTAAACCTAACCTAAAATCTAAACCTAACCCCAAATCTAAACCTAAAATCTAAACCTAACCCCAAATCTAAACCTAACCCCAAATCTAAACCTAAAATCTAAACCTAACCCCAAATCTAAAACTAAAATCTAAACCTAACCCCAAATCTAAACCTAAAATCTAAACCTAACCCCAAATCTAAACCTAAAATTTAAGCCTAACCCCAAATCTAAACCTAAAATCTAAACCTAACCCCAAATCTAAACCTAACCCCAAATCTAAAACTAACCCCAAATCTAAACCGAAAATCTAAACCTAACCCCAAATCTAAACCTAAAATCTATACCTAACCCGAAATCTAAACCTAACCCCAAATCTAAACCTAAAATCTAAACCTAACCCCAAATCTAAACCTAAAATCTAAACTTAACCCCAAATCTAAACCTAACCCCAAATCTAAACCTAAAATCTAAACCTAACCCCAAATCTAAACCTAACCCCAAATCTAAACCTAAAATCTAAACCTAACCCCAAATCTAAACCTAAAATCTAAACCTAACCCCAAATCTAAACCTAACCCCAAATCTAAACCTAAAATCTAAACATAACCCCAAATCTAAACCTAAAATCTAAACCTAACCCCAAATCCAAACCTAACCCCAAATCTAAACCTAAAATCTAAACCTAACCCCAAATCTAAACCTAAAATCTAAACCTAACCTAAAATCTAAACCTAACCCCAAATCTAAACCTAAAATCTAAACCTAACCCCAAATCTAAACCTAACCCCAAATCTAAACCTAAAATCTAAACCTAACCCCAAATCTAAACCTAAAATCTAAACCTAACCCGAAATCTAAACCTAACCCCAAATCTAAACCTAAAATCTAAACCTAACCCCAAATCTAAACCTAAAATCTAAACCTAACCCCAATTCTAAACCTAAAATTTAAGTCTAACCCCAAATCTAAACCTAAAATCTAAACCTAACCCCAAATCTAAACCTAAAATCTAAACCTAACCCCAAATCTAAACCTAAAATTTAAGCCTAACCCCAAATCTAAACCTAAAATCTAAACCTAACCCCAAATCTAAACCTAACCCCAAATCTAAAACTAACCCCAAATCTAAACCGAAAATCTAAAAATAACGCAAAATCTAAACCTAAAATCTAAACCTAACCCCAAATCTAAACCTAAAATTTAAGACTAACCCCAAATCTACACCTAAAATCTAAACCTAACCCCAAATCTAAACCTAACCCCAAATCTAAAACTAGCCCCAAATCTAAACCGAAAATCTAAACCTAACCCCAAATCTAAACCTAAAATCTAAACCTAACCCCAAATCTAAACATAAAATCTAAACCTAACCCCAAATCTAAACCTAAAATCTAAACCTAACCCCAAATCTAAACCTAACCCCAAATCTAAACCTAAGATCTAAACCTAACCCCAAATCTAAACCTAAAATTTAAGCCTAACCCCAAATCTAAACCTAAAATCTAAACCTAACCCCAAACCTAAACCTAACCTCAAATCTATAAAATAACCCCAAATCTAAACCGAAAATCTAAACCTAACCCCAAATCTAAACCTAAAATCTAAACCTAACCCCAAATCTAAACCTAAAATTTAAGCCTAACCCCAAATCTAAACCTAAAATCTAAACCTAACCCCAAATCTAAACCTAACCCCAAATCTAAAACTAACCCCAAATCTAAACCGAAAATCTAAACCTAACCCCAAATCTAAACCTAAAATCTAAACCTAACCCCAAATCTAAACCTAAAATTTAAGATTAACCCCAAATCTACACCTAAAATCTAAACCTAACCCCAAATCTAAACCTAACCCCAAATCTAAAACTAACCCCAAATCTAAACCGAAAATCTAAACCTAACCCCAAATCTAAACCTAAAATCTAAACCTAACCCCAAATCTAAACCTAAAACCTAAACCTAACCCCAAATCTAAACCTAAAATCTAAACCTAACCCCAAATCTAAACCTAAAATCTAAACCTAAAATCTAAACCTAACCTAAAATCTAAACCTAACCCCAAATCTAAACCTAAAATCTAAACCTAACCCCAAATCTAAACCTAACCCCAAATCTAAACCCCAAATCTAAACCTAACCCCAAATCTAAACCTAAAATCTAAACCTAACCCCAAATCTAAACCTAACCCCAAATCTAAACCTAAAATCTAAACCCTACCCCAAATCTAAACCTAACTCCAAATCTAAGCCTAAATCTAAACCTAACCCCAAATCTAAACCTAAAATCTAAACCTAACCCCAAATCTGAACCTAAAATCTAAACCTAAAATCTAAACCTAACCTAAAAACTAAACCTAACCCCAAATCTAAACCTAAAATCTAAACCTAACCCCCAATCTAAACCGAAAATCTAAACCTAACCCCAAATCTAAACCTAAAATCTAAACCTAACCCCAAATCTAAACCTAAAATCTAAACCTAACCCCAAATCTGAACCTAAAATCTAAACCTAAAAACTAAACCTAACCCCAAATATAAAACTAAAATCTAAACCTAACCCCCAATCTAAACCGAAAATCTAAACCTAACCCCAAATCTAAACCTAAAATCTAAACCTAACCCCAAATCTAAACCTAAAATCTAAACCTAAAATCTAAACCTAACCTAAAATCTAAACCTAACCCCAAATCTAAACCTAAAATCTAAACCTAACCCCAAATCTAAACCTAACCCCAAATCTAAACCTAAAATCTAAACCTAACCCCAAATCTAAAACTAAAATCTAAACCTAACCCCAAATCTAAACCTAAAATCTAAACCTAACCCCAAATCTAAACCTAAAATTTAAGCCTAACCCCAAATCTAAACCTAAAATCTAAACCTAACCCCAAATCTAAACCTAACCCCAAATCTAAAACTAACCCCAAATCTAAACCGAAAATCTAAACCTAACCCCAAATCTAAACCTAAAATCTATACCTAACCCGAAATCTAAACCTAACCCCAAATCTAAACCTAAAATCTAAACCTAACCCCAAATCTAAACCTAAAATCTAAACTTAACCCCAAATCTAAACCTAACCCCAAATCTAAACCTAAAATCTAAACCTAACCCCAAATCTAAACCTAACCCCAAATCTAAACCTAAAATCTAAACCTAACCCCAAATCTAAACCTAAAATCTAAACCTAACCCCAAATCTAAACCTAACCCCAAATCTAAACCTAAAATCTAAACATAACCCCAAATCTAAACCTAAAATCTAAACCTAACCCCAAATCCAAACCTAACCCCAAATCTAAACCTAAAATCTAAACCTAACCCCAAATCTAAACCTAAAATCTAAACCTAACCTAAAATCTAAACCTAACCCCAAATCTAAACCTAAAATCTAAACCTAACCCCAAATCTAAACCTAACCCCAAATCTAAACCTAAAATCTAAACCTAACCCCAAATCTAAACCTAAAATCTAAACCTAACCCGAAATCTAAACCTAACCCCAAATCTAAACCTAAAATCTAAACCTAACCCCAAATCTAAACCTAAAATCTAAACCTAACCCCAATTCTAAACCTAAAATTTAAGTCTAACCCCAAATCTAAACCTAAAATCTAAACCTAACCCCAAATCTAAACCTAACCCCAAATCTAAACCTAAAATCTAAACCTAACCCCAAATCTAAACCTAAAATTTAAGCCTAACCCCAAATCTAAACCTAAAATCTAAACCTAACCCCAAATCTAAACCTAACCCCAAATCTAAAACTAACCCCAAATCTAAACCGAAAATCTAAAAATAACCCCAAATCTAAACCTAAAATCTAAACCTAACCCCAAATCTAAACCTAAAATTTAAGACTAACCCCAAATCTACACCTAAAATCTAAACCTAACCCCAAATCTAAACCTAACCCCAAATCTAAAACTAGCCCCAAATCTAAACCGAAAATCTAAACCTAACCCCAAATCTAAACCTAAAATCTAAACCTAACCCCAAATCTAAACCTAAAATCTAAACCTAACCTCAAATCTAAACCTAAAATCTAAACCTAACCCCAAATCTAAACCTAACCCCAAATCTAAACCTAAGATCTAAACCTAACCCCAAATCTAAACCTAAAATTTAAGCCTAACCCCAAATCTAAACCTAAAATCTAAACCTAACCCCAAACCTAAACCTAACCCCAAATCTATAAACTAACCCCAAATCTAAACCGAAAATCTAAACCTAACCCCAAATCTAAACCTAAAATCTAAACCTAACCCCAAATCTAAACCTAAAATTTAAGCCTAACCCCAAATCTACACCTAAAATCTAAACCTAAGCCCAAATCTAAACCTAACCCCAAATCTAAAACTAACCCCAAATCTAAACCGAAAATCTAAACCTAACCCCAAATCTAAACCTAAAATCTAAACCTAACCCCAAATCTAAACCTAAAATCTAAACCTAAAATCTAAACCTAACCCCAAATCTAAACCTAAAATCTAAACCTAACCCGAAATCTAAACCTAAAATCTAAACCTAACCCCAAATCTAAACCTAAAATCTAAACCTAACCCCATATCTAAAACTAAAATCTAAACCTAACCCCAAATCTAAACCTAAAATCTAAACCTAACCCCAAATCTAAACCTAACCCCAAATCTAAACCTAAAATCTAAACCTAACCCCAAATCTAAACCTAACCCAAAATCTAAACCTAAAATCTAAACCTAACCCCAAATCTAAACTTAAAATCTAAACCTAACCCCAAATCTAAACTTAACCCCAAATCTAAACCTAAAATCTAAACCTAACCCCAAATCTAAAGCTAAAATCTAAACCTAACCCCAAATCTAAACCTAAAATCTAAACCTAACCCCAAATCTAAACCTAAAATCTAAACCTAACCCCAAATCTAAACTTAACCCCAAATCTAAACCTAACCTAAAATCTAAACCTAACCCCAAATCTAAACCTAAAATCTAAACCTAACCCCAAATCTATACCTAACCCCAAATCTAAACCGAAAATCAAAACCTAACCCCAAATCTAAACCTAAAATCTAAACCTAACCCCAAATCTAAACCTAAAATCTAAACCTAAAATCTAAACCTAACCTAAAATCTAAACCTAACCCCAAATCTAAACCTAAAATCTAAACCTAACCCCAAATCTAAACCTAACCCCAAATCTAAACCTAAAATGTAAATCTAACCCCAAATCTAAACCTAAAATCTAAACCTAACCCCAAATCTAAACCTAAAATCTAAACCTAAAATCTAAACCTAACCCCAAATCTAAACCTAACCCCAAATCTAAACCTAAAATCTAAACCTAACCCCAAATCTAAACCTAAAATCTAAACCTAACCCCAAATCTAAACCTAAAATTTAAGCCTAACCCCAAATCTATACCTAAAAACTAAACCTAAGCCCAAATCTAAACCTAACCCCAAATCTAAAACTAAACCCAAATCTAAACCTAAAATCTAAACCTAACCCCAAATCTAAACCTAAAATCTAAACCAAACGCCAAATCTAAACCTAAAATCTAAACCTAACCCCAAATCTAAACCTAAAATCTAAACATAACCCCAAATCTAAACCTAACCCCAAATCTAAAACTAACCCCAAATCTAAACCGAAAATCTAAACCTAACCCCAAATCTAAACCTAAAATCTAAACATAACCCCAAATCTAAACCTAACCCCAAATCTAAAACTAACCCCAAATCTAAAACTAACCCCAAATCTAAACCGAAAATCTAAACCTAACCCCAAATCTAAACCTAAAATCTAAACCTAACCCCAAATCTAAACCTAAAATCTAAACCTAACCTAAAATCTAATACCTAACCCCAAATCTAAACCTAACCCCAAATCTAAACCTAAAATCTATACCTAACCCGAAATCTAAACCTAACCCCAAATCTAAACCTAAAATCTAAACCTAACCCCAAATCTAAACCTAAAATCTAAACTTAACCCCAAATATAATCCTAACCCCAAATCTAAACCTAAAATCTAAACCTAACCCCAAATCTAAACCTAACCCCAAATCTAAACCTAAAATCTAAACCTAACCCCAAATCTAAACCTAACCCCAAATCTAAAACTAACCCCAAATCTAAACCGAAAATCTAAAAATAACCCCAAATCTAAACCTAAAATCTAAACCTAACCCCAAATCTAAACCTAAAATTTAAGACTAACCCCAAATCTACACCTAAAATCTAAACCTAACCCCAAATCTAAACCTAACCCCAAATCTAAAACTAACCCCAAATCTAAACCTAAAATCTAAACCTAACCCCAAATCTAAACCTAAAATCTAAACCTAGCCCCAAATCTAAACCTAAAATCTAAACCTAACCTCAAATCTAAACCTAAAATCTAAACCTAACCCCAAATCTAAACTTAACCCCAAATCTAAACCTAAAATCTAAACCTAAAATTTAATCCTAACCCCAAATCTAAACCTAAAATCTAAACCTAACCCCAAATCTAAACCGAAAATCTAAACCTAACCCCAAATCTAAACCTAAAATCTAAACCTAACCCCAAATCCAAACCTAAAATCTAAACCTAACCCCAAATCTAAACCTAAGATCTAAACCTAACCCCAAATCTAAACCTAAAATTTAAGCCTAACCCCAAATCTAAACCTAAAATCTAAACCTAACCCCAAACCTAAACCTAACCCCAAATCTATAAACTAACCCAAAATCTAAACCGAAAATCTAAACCTAACCCCAAATCTAAACCTAAAATCTAAACCTAACCCCAAATCTAAACCTAAAATTTAAGCCTAACCCCAAATCTACACCTAAAATCTAAACCTAACCCCAAATCTAAACCTAACCCCAAATCTAAAACTAACCCCAAATCTAAACCGAAAATCTAAACCTAACCCCAAATCTAAACCTAAAATCTAAACCTAACCCCAAATCTAAACCTAAAATCTAAACCTAACCCCAAATCTAAACCTAAAATCTAAACCTAACCCCAAATCTAAACCTAAAATCTAAACCTAACCCCAAATCTAAACCTAACCCCAAATCTAAACCTAAGATCTAAACCTAACCCCAAATCTAAACCTAAAATTTAAGCCTAACCCCAAATCTAAACCTAAAATCTAAACCTAACCCCAAACCTAAACCTAACCCCAAATCTATAAACTAACCCCAAATCTAAACCGAAAATCTAAACCTAACCCCAAATCTAAACCTAAAATCTAAACCTAACCCCAAATCTAAACCTAAAATTTAAGCCTAACCCCAAATCTACACCTAAAATCTAAACCTAACCCCAAATCTAAACCTAACCCCAAATCTAAAACTAACCCCAAATCTAAACCGAAAATCTAAACCTAACCCCAAATCTAAACCTAAAATCTAAACCTAACCCCAAATCTAAACCTAAAATCTAAACCTAACCCCAAATCTAAACCTAAAATCTAAACCTAAAATCTAAACCTAACCCCAAATCTAAACCTAAAATCTAAACCTAACCCGAAATCTAAACCTAAAATCTAAACCTAACCCCAAATCTAAACCTAAAATCTAAACCTAACCCCATATCTAAAACTAAAATCTAAACCTAACCCCAAATCTAAACCTAAAATCTAAACCTAACCCCAAATCTAAACCTAACCCCAAATCTAAACCTAAAATCTAAACCTAACCCCAAATCTAAACCTAAAATCTAAACCTAACCCCAAATCTAATCCTAAAATCCAAATCTAAACCTAAAATCTAAACCTAACCCCAAATCTAAACCTAACCCAAAATCTAAACCTAAAATCTAAACCTAACCCCAAATCTAAACCTAAAATCTAAACCTAACCCCAAATCTAAACTTAACCCCAAATCTAAACCTAAAATCTAAACCTAACCCCAAATCTAAAGCTAAAATCTAAACCTAACCCCAAATCTAAACCTAAAATCTAAACCTAACCCCAAATCTAAACCTAAAATCTAAACCTAACCCCAAATCTAAACTTAACCCCAAATCTAAACCTAACCTAAAATCTAAACCTAACCCCAAATCTAAACCTAAAATCTAAACCTAACCCCAAATCTATACCTAACCCCAAATCTAAACCGAAAATCAAAACCTAACCCCAAATCTAAACCTAAAATCTAAACCTAACCCCAAATCTAAACCTAAAATCTAAACCTAACCCCAAATCTAAACCTAACCCCAAATCTAAACCTAAAATGTAAATCTAACCCCAAATCTAAACCTAAAATCTAAACCTAACCCCAAATCTAAACCTAACCCCAAATCTAAACCTAAAATCTAAACCTAAAATCTAAACCTAACCCCAAATCTAAACCTAACCCCAAATCTAAACCTAAAATCTAAACCTAACCCCAAATCTAAACCTAAAATCTAAACCTAACCCCAAATCTAAACCTAAAATTTAAGCCTAACCCCAAATCTATACCTAAAAACTAAACCTAACCCCAAATCTAAACCTAACCCCAAATCTAAAACTAAACCCAAATCTAAACCTAAAATCTAAACCTAACCCCAAATCTAAACCTAAAATCTAAACCAAACCCCAAATCTAAACCTAAAATCTAAACCTAACCCCAAATCTAAACCTAAAATCTAAACATAACCCCAAATCTAAACCTAACCCCAAATCTAAAACTAACCCCAAATCTAAACCGAAAATCTAAACCTAACCCCAAATCTAAACCTAAAATCTAAACATAACCCCAAATCTAAACCTAACCCCAAATCTAAAACTAACCCCAAATCTAAAACTAACCCCAAATCTAAACCGAAAATCTAAACCTAACCCCAAATCTAAACCTAAAATCTAAACCTAAAATCTAAACCTAACCTAAAATCTAAACCTAACCCCAAATCTAAACCTAAAATCTAAACATAACCCCAAATCTAAACCTAACCCCAAATCTAAAACTAACCCCAAATCTAAACCGAAAATCTAAACCTAACCCCAAATCTAAACCTAAAATCTAAACATAACCCCAAATCTAAACCTAACCCCAAATCTAAAACTAACCCCAAATCTAAACCGAAAATCTAAACCTAACCCCAAATCTAACCCCAAATCTAAACCTAAAATCTAAACCTAACCTAAAATCTAATACCTAACCCCAAATCTAAACCTAACCCCAAATCTAAACCTAAAATCTATACCTAACCCGAAATCTAAACCTAACCCCAAATCTAAACCTAAAATCTAAACCTAACCCCAAATCTAAACCTAAAATCTAAACTTAACCCCAAATATAATCCTAACCCCAAATCTAAACCTAAAATCTAAACCTAACCCCAAATCTAAACCTAACCCCAAATCTAAACCTAAAATCTAAACCTAACCCCAAATCTAAACCTAAAATTTAAGCCTAACCCCAAATCTAAACCTAAAATCTAAACCTAACCCCAAATCTAAACCTAACCCCAAATCTAAAACTAACCCCAAATCTAAACCGAAAATCTAAAAATAACCCCAAATCTAAACCTAAAATCTAAACCTAACCCCAAATCTAAACCTAAAATTTAAGACTAACCCCAAATCTACACCTAAAATCTAAACCTAACCCCAAATCTAAACCTAACCCCAAATCTAAAACTAACCCCAAATCTAAACCTAAAATCTAAACCTAACCCCAAATCTAAACCTAAAATCTAAACCTAGCCCCAAATCTAAACCTAAAATCTAAACCTAACCTCAAATCTAAACCTAAAATCTAAACCTAACCCCAAATCTAAACTTAACCCCAAATCTAAACCTAAAATCTAAACCTAACCCCAAATCTAAACCTAAAATTTAATCCTAACCCCAAATCTAATCCTAAAATCTAAACCTAACCCCAAATCTAAACCTAACCCCAAATCTAAAACTAACCCCAAATCTAAACCGAAAATCTAAACCTAACCCCAAATCTAAACCTAAAATCTAAACCTAACCCCAAATCCAAACCTAAAATCTAAACCTAACCCCAAATCTAAACCTAAGATCTAAACCTAACCCCAAATCTAAACCTAAAATATAAGCCTAACCCCAAATCTAAACCTAAAATCTAAACCTAACCCCAAACCTAAACCTAACCCCAAATCTATAAACTAACCCCAAATCTAAACCGAAAATCTAAACCTAACCCCAAATCTAAACCTAAAATCTAAACCTAACCCCAAATCCAAACCTAAAATCTAAACCTAACCCCAAATCTAAACCTAAGATCTAAACCTAACCCCAAATCTAAACCTAAAATATAAGCCTAACCCCAAATCTAAACCTAAAATCTAAACCTAACCCCAAACCTAAACCTAACCCCAAATCTATAAACTAACCCCAAATCTAAACCGAAAATCTAAACCTAACCCCAAATCTAAACCTAAAATCTAAACCTAACCCCAAATCTAAACCTAAAATTTAAGCCTAACCCCAAATCTACACCTAAAATCTAAACCTAACCCCAAATCTAAACCTAACCCCAAATCTAAAACTAACCCCAAATCTAAACCGAAAATCTAAACCTAACCCCAAATCTAAACCTAAAATCTAAACCTAACCCCAAATCTAAACCTAAAATCTAAACCTAACCCCAAATCTAAACCTAAAATCTAAACCTAAAATCTAAACCTAACCCCAAATCTAAACCTAAAATCTAAACCTAACCCGAAATCTAAACCTAAAATCTAAACCTAACCCCAAATCTAAACCTAAAATCTAAACCTAACCCCAAATCTAAACCTAAAATCCAAATCTAAACCTAAAATCTAAACCTAACCCCAAATCTAAACCTAAAATCTAAACCTAACCCCAAATCTAAACCTAACCCCAAATCTAAACCTAAAATCTAAACCTAACCCCAAATCTAAACCTAAAATCTAAACCTAACCCCAAATCTAAACTTAACCCCAAATCTAAACCTAAAATCTAAACCTAACCCCAAATCTAAAGCTAAAATCTAAACCTAACCCCAAATCTAAACCTAAAATCTAAACCTAACCCCAAATCTAAACTTAACCCCAAATCTAAACCTAACCTAAAATCTAAACCTAACCCCAAATCTAAACCTAAAATCTAAACCTAACCCCAAATCTATACCTAACCCCAAATCTAAACCGAAAATCAAAACCTAACCCCAAATCTAAACCTAAAATCTAAACCTAACCCCAAATCTAAACCTAAAATCTAAACCTAAAATCTAAACCTAACCTAAAATCTAAACCTAACCCCAAATCTAAACCTAAGATCTAAACCTAACCCCAAATCTAAACCTAAAATTTAAGCCTAACCCCAAATCTAAACCTAAAATCTAAACCTAACCCCAAACCTAAACCTAACCCCAAATCTATAAACTAACCCCAAATCTAAACCGAAAATCTAAACCTAACCACAAATCTAAACCTAAAATCTAAACCTAACCCCAAATCTAAACCTAAAATTTAAGCCTAACCCCAAATCTAAACCTAAAATCTAAACCTAACCCCAAATCTAAACCTAACCCCAAATCTAAAACTAACCCCAAATCTAAACCGAAAATCTAAACCTAACCCCAAATCTAAACCTAAAATCTAAACCTAACCCCAAATCTAAACCTAAAATTTAAGATTAACCCCAAATCTACACCTAAAATCTAAACCTAACCCCAAATCTAAACCTAACCCCAAATCTAAAACTAAACCCAAATCTAAACCTAAAATCTAAACCTAACCCCAAATCTAAACCTAAAATCTAAACCTAACCCCAAATCTAAACCTAAAACCTAAACCTAACCCCAAATCTAAACCTAAAATCTAAACCTAACCCCAAATCTAAACCTAAAATCTAAACCTAAAATCTAAACCTAACCTAAAATCTAAACCTAACCCCAAATCTAAACCTAAAATCTAAACCTAACCCCAAATCTAAACCTAACCCCAAATCTAAACCCCAAATCTAAACCTAACCCCAAATCTAAACCTAAAATCTAAACCTAACCCCAAATCTAAACCTAACCCCAAATACAAACCTAAAATCTAAACCCTACCCCAAATCTAAACCTAACTCCAAATCTAAGCCTAAATCTAAACCTAACCCCAAATCTAAACCTAAAATCTAAACCTAACCCCAAATCTGAACCTAAAATCTAAACCTAAAATCTAAACCTAACCTAAAAACTAAACCTAACCCCAAATCTAAACCTAAAATCTAAACCTAACCCCCAATCTAAACCGAAAATCTAAACCTAACCCCAAATCTAAACCTAAAATCTAAACCTAACCCCAAATCTAAACCTAAAATCTAAACCTAACCCCAAATCTGAACCTAAAATCTAAACCTAAAAACTAAACCTAACCCCAAATCTAAAACTAAAATCTAAACCTAACCCCCAATCTAAACCGAAAATCTAAACCTAACCCCAAATCTAAACCTAAAATCTAAACCTAACCCCAAATCTAAACCTAAAATCTAAACCTAAAATCTAAACCTAACCTAAAATCTAAACCTAACCCCAAATCTAAACCTAAAATCTAAACCTAACCCCAAATCTAAACCTAACCCCAAATCTAAACCTAAAATCTAAACCTAACCCCAAATCTAAAACTAAAATCTAAACCTAACCCCAAATCTAAACCTAAAATCTAAACCTAACCCCAAATCTAAACCTAATATTAAGCCTAACCCCAAATCTAAACCGAAAATCTAAACCTAACCCCAAATCTAAACCTAACCCCAAATCTAAAACTAACCCCAAATCTAAACCGAAAATCTAAACCTAACCCCAAATCTAAACCTAAAATCTATACCTAACCCGAAATCTAAACCTAACCCCAAATCTAAACCTAAAATCTAAACCTAACCCCAAATCTAAACCTAAAATCTAAACTTAACCCCAAATCTAAACCTAACCCCAAATCTAAACCTAAAATCTAAACCTAACCCCAAATCTAAACCTAACCCCAAATCTAAACCTAAAATCTAAACCTAACCCCAAATCTAAACCTAAAATCTAAACCTAACCCCAAATCTAAACCTAACCCCAAATCTAAACCTAAAATCTAAACATAACCCCAAATCTAAACCTAAAATCTAAACCTAACCCCAAATCCAAACCTAACCCCAAATCTAAACCTAAAATCTAAACCTAACCCCAAATCTAAACCTAAAATCTAAACCTAACCTAAAATCTAAACCTAACCCCAAATCTAAACCTAAAATCTAAACCTAACCCCAAATCTAAACCTAACCCCAAATCTAAACCTAAAATCTAAACCTAACCCCAAATCTAAACCTAAAATCTAAACCTAACCCGAAATCTAAACCTAACCCCAAATCTAAACCTAAAATCTAAACCTAACCCCAAATCTAAACCTAAAATCTAAACCTAACCCCAATTCTAAACCTAAAATTTAAGTCTAACCCCAAATCTAAACCTAAAATCTAAACCTAACCCCAAATCTAAACCTAACCCCAAATCTAAACCTAAAATCTAAAACTAACCCCAAATCTAAACCTAAAATTTAAGCCTAACCCCAAATCTAAACCTAAAATCTAAACCTAACCCCAAATCTAAACCTAACCCCAAATCTAAAACTAACCCCAAATCTAAACCGAAAATCTAAAAATAACCCCAAATCTAAACCTAAAATCTAAACCTAACCCCAAATCTAAACCTAAAATTTAAGACTAACCCCAAATCTACACCTAAAATCTAAACCTAACCCCAAATCTAAACCTAACCCCAAATCTAAAACTAGCCCCAAATCTAAACCGAAAATCTAAACCTAACCCCAAATCTAAACCTAAAATCTAAACCTAACCCCAAATCTAAACCTAAAATCTAAACCTAACCTCAAATCTAAACCTAAAATCTAAACCTAACCCCAAATCTAAACCTAACCCCAAATCTAAACCTAAGATCTAAACCTAACCCCAAATCTAAACCTAAAATTTAAGCCTAACCCCAAATCTAAACCTAAAATCTAAACCTAACCCCAAACCTAAACCTAACCCCAAATCTATAAACTAACCCCAAATCTAAACCGAAAATCTAAACCTAACCCCAAATCTAAACCTAAAATCTAAACCTAACCCCAAATCTAAACCTAAAATTTAAGCCTAACCCCAAATCTACACCTAAAATCTAAACCTAACCCCAAATCTAAACCTAACCCCAAATCTAAACCGAAAATCTAAACCTAACCCCAAATCTAAACCTAAAATCTAAACCTAACCCCAAATCTAAACCTAAAATCTAAACCTAACCCCAAATCTAAACCTAAAATCTAAACCTAAAATCTAAACCTAACCCCAAATCTAAACCTAAAATCTAAACCTAACCCCAAATCTAAACCTAAAATCTAAACCTAACCCCAAATCTAAACCTAAAATCTAAACCTAACCCCATATCTAAAACTAAAATCTAAACCTAACCCCAAATCTAAACCTAAAATCTAAACCTAACCCCAAATCTAAACCTAACCCCAAATCTAAACCTAAAATCTAAACCTAACCCCAAATCTAAACCTAACCCAAAATCTAAACCTAAAATCTAAACCTAACCCCAAATCTAAACCTAAAATCTAAACCTAACCCCAAATCTAAACTTAACCCCAAATCTAAACCTAAAATCTAAACCTAACCCCAAATCTAAAGCTAAAATCTAAACCTAACCCCAAATCTAAACCTAAAATCTAAACCTAACCCCAAATCTAAACCTAAAATCTAAACCTAACCCCAAATCTAAACTTAACCCCAAATCTAAACCTAACCTAAAATCTAAACCTAACCCCAAATCTAAACCTAAAATCTAAACCTAACCCCAAATCTATACCTAACCCCAAATCTAAACCGAAAATCAAAACCTAACCCCAAATCTAAACCTAAAATCTAAACCTAACCCCAAATCTAAACCTAAAATCTAAACCTAAAATCTAAACCTAACCTAAAATCTAAACCTAACCCCAAATCTAAACCTAAAATCTAAACCTAACCCCAAATCTAAACCTAACCCCAAATCTAAACCTAAAATATAAATCTAACCCCAAATCTAAACCTAAAATCTAAACCTAACCCCAAATCTAAACCTAACCCCAAATCTAAACCTAAAATCTAAACCTAAAATCTAAACCTAACCCCAAATCTAAACCTAACCCCAAATCTAAACCTAAAATCTAAACCTAACCCCAAATCTAAACCTAAAATCTAAACCTAACCCCAAATCTAAACCTAAAATTTAAGCCTAACCCCAAATCTATACCTAAAAACTAAACCTAAGCCCAAATCTAAACCTAACCCCAAATCTAAAACTAAACCCAAATCTAAACCTAAAATCTAAACCTAACCCCAAATCTAAACCTAAAATCTAAACCAAACGCCAAATCTAAACCTAAAATCTAAACCTAACCCCAAATCTAAACCTAAAATCTAAACATAACCCCAAATCTAAACCTAACCCCAAATCTAAAACTAACCCCAAATCTAAACGGAAAATCTAAACCTAACCCCAAATCTAAACCTAAAATCTAAACATAACCCCAAATCTAAACCTAACCCCAAATCTAAAACTAACCCCAAATCTAAAACTAACCCCAAATCTAAACCGAAAATCTAAACCTAACCCCAAATCTAAACCTAAAATCTAAACCTAACCCCAAATCTAAACCTAAAATCTAAACCTAACCTAAAATCTAATACCTAACCCCAAATCTAAACCTAACCCCAAATCTAAACCTAAAATCTATACCTAACCCGAAATCTAAACCTAACCCCAAATCTAAACCTAAAATCTAAACCTAACCCCAAATCTAAACCTAAAATCTAATACCTAACCCCAAATATAATCCTAACCCCAAATCTAAACCTAAAATCTAAACCTAACCCCAAATCTAAACCTAAAATTTAATCCTAACCCCAAATCTAAACCTAAAATCTAAAAATAACCCCAAATCTAAACCTAACCCCAAATCTATACCTAACCCCAAATCTAAACCGAAAATCAAAACCTAACCCCAAATCTAAACCTAAAATCTAAACCTAACCCCAAATCTAAACCTAAAATCTAAACCTAAAATCTAAACCTAACCTAAAATCTAAACCTAACCCCAAATCTAAACCTAAAATCTAAACCTAACCCCAAATCTAAACCTAACCCCAAATCTAAACCTAAAATGTAAATCTAACCCCAAATCTAAACCTAAAATCTAAACCTAACCCCAAATCTAAACCTAACCCCAAATCTAAACCTAAAATCTAAACCTAAAATCTAAACCTAACCCCAAATCTAAACCTAACCCCAAATCTAAACCTAAAATCTAAACCTAACCCCAAATCTAAACCTAAAATCTAAACCTAACCCCAAATCTAAACCTAAAATTTAAGCCTAACCCCAAATCTATACCTAAAAACTAAACCTAAGCCCAAATCTAAACCTAACCCCAAATCTAAAACTAAACCCAAATCTAAACCTAAAATCTAAACCTAACCCCAAATCTAAACCTAAAATCTAAACCAAACCCCAAATCTAAACCTAAAATCTAAACCTAACCCCAAATCTAAACCTAAAATCTAAACATAACCCCAAATCTAAACCTAACCCCAAATCTAAAACTAACCCCAAATCTAAACCGAAAATCTAAACCTAACCCCAAATCTAAACCTAAAATCTAAACATAACCCCAAATCTAAACCTAACCCCAAATCTAAAACTAACCCCAAATCTAAAACTAACCCCAAATCTAAACCGAAAATCTAAACCTAACCCCAAATCTAAACCTAAAATCTAAACCTAACCCCAAATCTAAACTTAAAATCTAAACCTAACCTAAAATCTAATACCTAACCCCAAATCTAAACCTAACCCCAAATCTAAACCTAAAATCTATACCTAACCCGAAATCTAAACCTAACCCCAAATCTAAACCTAAAATCTAAACCTAACCCCAAATCTAAACCTAAAATCTAAACTTAACCCCAAATATAATCCTAACCCCAAATCTAAACCTAAAATCTAAACCTAACCCCAAATCTAAACCTAACCCCAAATCTAAACCTAAAATCTAAACCTAACCCCAAATCTAAACCTAAAATTTAAGCCTAACCCCAAATCTAAACCTAAAATCTAAACCTAACCCCAAATCTAAACCTAACCCCAAATCTAAAACTAACCCCAAATCTAAACCTAAAATCTAAACCTAACCCCAAATCTAAACCTAAAATCTAAACCTAGCCCCAAATCTAAACCTAAAATCTAAACCTAACCTCAAATCTAAACCTAAAATCTAAACCTAACCCCAAATCTAAACTTAACCCCAAATCTAAACCTAAAATCTAAACCTAACCCCAAATCTAAACCTAAAATTTAATCCTAACCCCAAATCTAAACCTAAAATCTAAACCTAACCCCAAATCTAAACCTAACCCCAAATCTAAAACTAACCCCAAATCTAAACCGAAAATCTAAACCTAACCCCAAATCTAAACCTAAAATCTAAACCTAACCCCAAATCCAAACCTAAAATCTAAACCTAACCCCAAATCTAAACCTAAGATCTAAACCTAACCCCAAATCTAAACCTAAAATATAAGCCTAACCCCAAATCTAAACCTAAAATCTAAACCTAACCCCAAACCTAAACCTAACCCCAAATCTATAAACTAACCCCAAATCTAAACCGAAAATCTAAACCTAACCCCAAATCTAAACCTAAAATCTAAACCTAACCCTAAATCTAAACCTAAAATTTAAGCCTAACCCCAAATCTACACCTAAAATCTAAACCTAACCCCAAATCTAAACCTAACCCCAAATCTAAAACTAACCCCAAATCTAAACCGAAAATCTAAACCTAACCCCAAATCTAAACCTAAAATCTAAACCTAACCCCAAATCTAAACCTAAAATCTAAACCTAACCCCAAATCTAAACCTAAAATCTAAACCTAAAATCTAAACCTAACCCCAAATCTAAACCTAAAATCTAAACCTAACCCGAAATCTAAACCTAAAATCTAAACCTAACCCCAAATCTAAACCTAAAATCTAAACCTAACCCCAAATCTAAACCTAAAATCCAAATCTAAACCTAAAATCTAAACCTAACCCCAAATCTAAACCTAAAATCTAAACCTAACCCCAAATCTAAACCTAACCCCAAATCTAAACCTAAAATCTAAACCTAACCCCAAATCTAAACCTAAAATCTAAACCTAACCCCAAATCTAAACTTAACCCCAAATCTAAACCTAAAATCTAAACCTAACCCCAAATCTAAAGCTAAAATCTAAACCTAACCCCAAATCTAAACCTAAAATCTAAACCTAACCCCAAATCTAAACTTAACCCCAAATCTAAACCTAACCTAAAATCTAAACCTAACCCCAAATCTAAACCTAAAATCTAAACCTAACCCCAAATCTAAACCTAACCCCAAATCTAAACCTAAAATCTAAACCTAAAATCTAAACCTAACCCCAAATCTAAACCTAAAATCTAAACCTAACCCCAAATCTAAACCTAACCCCAAATCTAAACCTAAAATCTAAACCTAAAATCTAAACCTAACCCCAAATCTAAACCTAACCCCAAATCTAAACCTAAAATCTAAACCTAACCCCAAATCTAAACCTAAAATCTAAACCTAACCCCAAATCTAAACCTAAAATTTAAACCTAACCCCAAATCTATACCTAAAAACTAAACCTAAGCCCAAATCTAAACCTAACCCCAAATCTAAAACTAAACCCAAATCTAAACCTAAAATCTAAACCTAACCCCAAATCTAAACCTAAAATCTAAACCAAACCCCAAATCTAAACCTAAAATCTAAACCTAACCCCAAATCTAAACCTAAAATCTAAACCTAACCCCAAATCTAAACCTAACCCCAAATCTAAAACTAACCCCAAATCTAAACCGAAAATCTAAACCTAACCCCAAATCTAAACCTAAAATCTAAACATAACCCCAAATCTAAACCTAACCCCAAATCTAAAACTAACCCCAAATCTAAACCTAACCCCAAATCTAAACCGAAAATCTAAACCTAACCCCAAATCTAAACCTAAAATCTAAACCTAACCCCAAATCTAAACCTAAAATCTAAACCTAACCTAAAATCTAATACCTAACCTAAAATCTAAACCTAACCCCAAATCTAAACCTAAAATCTATACCTAACCCGAAATCTAAACCTAACCCCAAATCTAAACCTAAAATCTAAACCTAACCCCAAATCTAAACCTAAAATCTAAACTTAACCCCAAATCTAATCCTAACCCCAAATCTAAACCTAAAATCTAAACCTAACCCCAAATCTAAACCTAACCCCAAATCTAAACCTAAAATCTAAACCTAACCCCAAATCTAAACCTAAAATTTAATCCTAACCCCAAATCTAAACCTAAAATCTAAACCTAACCCCAAATCTAAACCTAACCCCAAATCTAAAACTAACCCCAAATCTAAACCGAAAATCTAAACCTAACCCCAAATCTAAACCTAAAATCTAAACCTAACCCCAAATCTAAACCTAAAATCTAAACATAACCCCAAATCTAAACTTAACCCCAAATCTAAACCTAACCTAAAATCTAAACCTAACCCCAAATCTAAACCTAAAATCTAAACCTAACCCCAAATCTAAACCTAACCCCAAATCTAAACCTAAAATCTAAACCTAACCCCAAATCTAAACCTAAAATCTAAACCTAACCCCAAATCTAAAACTAAAATCCAAATCTAAACCTAAAATCTAAACCTAACCCCAAATCTAAACCTAAAATCTAAACCTAACCCCAAATCTAAACCTAACCCCAAATCTAAACCTAAAATCTAAACCTAACCCCAAATCTAAACCTAAAATCTAAACCTAACCCCAAATCTAAACTTAACCCCAAATCTAAACCTAAAATCTAAACCTAACCCCAAATCTAAAGCTAAAATCTAAACCTAACCCCAAATCTAAACCTAAAATCTAAACCTAACCCCAAATCTAAACCTAAAATCTAAACCTAACCCCAAATCTAAACTTAACCCCAAATCTAAACCTAACCTAAAATCTAAACCTAACCCCAAATCTTAACCTAAAATCTAAACCTAACCCCAAATCTATACCTAACCCCAAATCTAAACCGAAAATCAAAACCTAACCCCAAATCTAAACCTAAAATCTAAACCTAACCCCAAATCTAAACCTAAAATCTAAACCTAAAATCTAAACCTAACCCCAAATCTAAACCTAACCCCAAATCTAAACCTAAAATCTAAACCTAACCCCAAATCTAAACCTAACCCCAAATCTAAACCTAAAATGTAAATCTAACCCCAAATCTAAACCTAAAATCTAAACCTAACCCCAAATCTAAACCTAACCCCAAATCTAAACCTAAAATCTAAACCTAAAATCTAAACCTAACCCCAAATCTAAACCTAACCCCAAATCTAAACCTAAAATCTAAACCTAACCCCAAATCTAAACCTAAAATCTAAACCTAACCCCAAATCTAAACCTAAAATTTAAGCCTAACCCCAAATCTATACCTAAAAACTAAACCTAAGCCCAAATCTAAACCTAACCCCAAATCTAAAACTAAACCCAAATCTAAACCTAAAATCTAAACCTAACCCCAAATCTAAACCTAAAATCTAAACCTAACCCCAAATCTAAACCTAAAATCTAAACCTAACCCCAAATCTAAACCTAACCCCAAATCTAAACCTAACCCCAAATCTAAACCGAAAATCTAAACCTAACCCCAAATCTAAACCTAACCCCAAATCTAAACCTAAAATCTAATCCTAACCCCAAATCTAAACCTAACCCCAAATCTAAACCTAAAATCTAAACCTAACCTGAAATCTAAACCTAAAATCTAAACCTAACCCCAAATCTAAACCTAAACCCAAATCTAAACCTAAAATCTAAACCTAACCCCAAATCTAAACCTAAAATTTAAGCCTAACCCCAAATCTAAACCTAAAATCTAAACCTAACCCCAAATCTAAACCTAACCCCAAATCTAAAACTAACCCCAAATCTAAACCGAAAATCTAAACCTAACCCCAAATCTAAACCTAAAATCTAAACCTAACCCCAAATCTAAACCTAAAATTTAAGACTAACCCCAAATCTACACCTAAAATCTAAACCTAACCCCAAATCTAAACCTAACCCCAAATCTAAAACTAACCCCAAATCTAAACCGAAAATCTAAACCTAACCCCAAATCTAAACCTAAAATCTAAACCTAACCCCAAATCTAAACCTAAAATCTAAACCTAACCCCAAATCTAAACTTAACCCCAAATCTAAACCTAACCTAAAATCTAAACCTAACCCCAAATCTAAACCTAAAATCTAAAGCTAACCCCAAATCTAAACCTAAAATCTAAACCTAAAATCTAAACCTAACCCCAAATCTAAACCTAAAATCTAAACCTAACCCAAAATCTAAACCTAAAATCTAAACCTAACCCCAAATCTAAACCTAAAATCTAAACCTAACCCCATATCTAAAACTAAAATCTAAACCTAACCCCAAATCTAAACATAAAATCTAAACCTAACCCCAAATCTAAACCTAAAATCTAAACCTAACCCCAAATCTAAACCTAAAATCTAAACCTAACCCCAAATCTAAACCTAAAATCCAAATCTAAACCTAAAATCTAAACCTAACCCCAAATCTAAACCTAAAATCTAAACCTAACCCCAAATCTAAACCTAACCCCAAATCTAAACCTAAAATCTAAACCTAACCCCAAATCTAAACCTAAAATCTAAACCTAACCCCAAATCTAAACTTAACCCCAAATCTAAACCTAAAATCTAAACCTAACCCCAAATCTAAACCTAAAATCTAAACCTAACCCCAAATCTAAACCTAAAATCTAAACCTAACCCCAAATCTAAACCTAAAATCTAAACCTAACCCCAAATCTAAACTTAACCCCAAATCTAAACCTAACCTAAAATCTAAACCTAACCCCAAATCTAAACCTAAAATCTAAACCTAACCCCAAATCTATACCTAACCCCAAATCTAAACCGAAAATCAAAACCTAACCCCAAATCTAAACCTAAAATCTAAACCTAACCCCATATCTAAACCTAAAATCTAAATCTAAAATCTAAACCTAACCTAAAATCTAAACCTAACCCCAAATCTAAACCTAAAATCTAAACCTAACCCCAAATCTAAACCTAACCCCAAATCTAAACCTAAAATCTAAATCTAACCCCAAATCTAAACCTAAAATCTAAACCTAACCCCAAATCTAAACCTAACCCCAAATCTAAACCTAAAATCTAAACCTAAAATCTAAACCTAACCCCAAATCTAAACCTAACCCCAAATCTAAACCTAAAATCTAAACCTAACCCCAAATCTAAACCTAAAATCTAAACCTAACACCAAATCTAAACCTAAAATTTAAGCCTAACCCCAAATCTATACCTAAAATCTAAACCTAAGCCCAAATCTAAACCTAACCCCAAATCTAAAACTAAACCCAAATCTAAACCTAAAATCTAAACCTAACCCCAAATCTAAACCTAAAATCTAAACCAAACCCCAAATCTAAACCTAAAATTTAAGCCTAACCCCAAATCTAAACCTAAAATCTAAACCTAACCCCAAATCTAAACCTAACCCCAAATCTAAAACTAACCCCAAATCTAAACCGAAAATCTAAACCTAACCCCAAATCTAAACCTAAAATCTAAACATAACCCCAAATCTAAACCTAACCCCAAATCTAAAACTAACCCCAAATCTAAAACTAACCCCAAATCTAAACCGAAAATCTAAACCTAACCCCAAATCTAAACCTAAAATCTAAACCTAACCCCAAATCTAAACCTAAAATCTAAACCTAACCTAAAATCTAATACCTAACCCCAAATCTAAACCTAACCCCAAATCTAAACCTAAAATCTATACCTAACCCGAAATCTAAACCTAACCCCAAATCTAAACCTAAAATCTAAACCTAACCCCAAATCTAAAACTAAAATCTAAACTTAACCCCAAGTCTAATCCTAACCCCAAATGTAAACCTAAAATCTAAACCTAACCCCAAATCTAAACCTAACCCCAAATCTAAACCTAAAATCTAAACCTAACCCCAAATCTAAACCTAAACCCAAATCTAAAACTAACCCCAAATCTAAACCGAAAATCTAAAAATAACCCTAAATCTAAACCTAAAATCTAAACCTAACCCCAAATCTAAACCTAAAATTTAAGACTAACCCCAAATCTACACCTAAAATCTAAACCTAACCCCAAATCTAAACCTAACCCCAAATCTAAAACTAACCCCAAATCTAAACCGAAAATCTAAACCTAACCCCAAATCTAAACCTAAAATCTAAACCTAGCCCCAAATCTAAACATAAAATCTAAACCTAACCTCAAATCTATACCTAAAATCTAAACCTAACCCCAAATCTAAACCTAACCCCAAATCTAAACCTAAAATCTAAACCTAACCCCAAATCTAAACCTAAAATTTAATCCTAACCCCAAATCTAAACCTAAAATCTAAACCTAACCCCAAATCTAAACCTAAAATCTAAACCTAAAACTAACCCCAAATCTAAACCGAAAATCTAAACCTAACCCCAAATCTAAACCTAAAATCTAAACCTAACCCCAAATCTAAACTTCACCCCAAATCTAAACCTAACCTAAAATCTAAACCTAACCCCAAATCTAAACCTAAAATCTAAAGCTAACCCCAAATCTAAACCTAAAATCTAAACCTAAAATCTAAACCTAACCCCAAATCTAAACCTAAAATCTAACCCTAACCCGAAATCTAAACCTAAAATCTAAACCTAACCCCAAATCTAAACCTAACCCCAAATCTAAAACTAACCCCAAATCTAAACCGAAAATCTAAACCTAACCCCAAATCTAAACCTAAAATCTAAACCTAACCCCAAATCTAAACCTAAAACCTAAACCTAACCCCAAATCTAAACCTAAAATCTAAACCTAACCCCAAATCTAAACCTAAAATCTAAACCTAAAATCTAAACCTAACCTAAAATCTAAACCTAACCCCAAATCTAAACCTAAAATCTAAACCTAACCCCAAATCTAAACCTAACCCCAAATCTAAACCCCAAATCTAAACCTAACCCCAAATCTAAACCTAAAATCTAAACCCTACCCCAAATCTAAACCTAACTCCAAATCTAAGCCTAAATCTAAACCTAACCCCAAATCTAAACCTAAAATCTAAACCTAACCCCAAATCTGAACCTAAAATCTAAACCTAAAATCTAAACCTAACCTAAAAACTAAACCTAACCCCAAGTCTAAACCTAAAATCTAAACCTAACCCCCAATCTAAACCGAAAATCTAAACCTAACCCCAAATCTAAACCGAAAATCTAAACCTAACCCCAAATCTAAACCTAAAATCTAAACCTAACCCCAAATCTAAACCTAAAATCTAAACCTAAAAACTAAACCTAACCCCAAATCTAAAACTAAAATCTAAACCTAACCCCCAATCTAAACCGAAAATCTAAACCTAACCCCAAATCTAAACCTAAAATCTAAACCTAACCCCAAATCTAAACCTAAAATCTAAACCTAAAATCTAAACCTAACCTAAAATCTAAACCTAACCCCAAATCTAAACCTAAAATCTAAACCTAACCCCAAATCTAAACCTAACCCCAAATCTAAACCTAAAATCTAAACCTAACCCCAAATCTAAAACTAAAATCTAAACCTAACCCCAAATCTAAACCTAAAATCTAAACCTAACCCCAAATCTAAACCTAAAATTTAAGCCTAACCCCAAATCTAAACCTAAAATCTAAACCTAACCCCAAATCTAAACCTAACCCCAAATCTAAAACTAACCCCAAATCTAAACCGAAAATCTAAACCTAACCCCAAATCTAAACCTAAAATCTATACCTAACCCGAAATCTAAACCTAACCCCAAATCTAAACCTAAAATCTAAACCTAACCCCAAATCTAAACCTAAAATCTAAACTTAACCCCAAATCTAAACCTAACCCCAAATCTAAACCTAAAATCTAAACCTAACCCCAAATCTAAACCTAACCCCAAATCTAAACCTAAAATCTAAACCTAACCCCAAATCTAAACCTAACCCCAAATCTAAACCTAAAATCTAAACATAACCCCAAATCTAAACCTAAAATCTAAACCTAACCCCAAATCCAAACCTAACCCCAAATCTAAACCTAAAATCTAAACCTAACCCCAAATCTAAACCTAAAATCTAAACCTAACCTAAAATCTAAACCTAACCCCAAATCTAAACCTAAAATCTAAACCTAACCCCAAATCTAAACCTAACCCCAAATCTAAACCTAAAATCTAAACCTAACCCCAAATCTAAACCTAAAATCTAAACCTAACCCGAAATCTAAACCTAACCCCAAATCTAAACCTAAAATCTAAACCTAACCCCAAATCTAAACCTAAAATCTAAACCTAACCCCAATTCTAAACCTAAAATTTAAGTCTAACCCCAAATCTAAACCTAAAATCTAAACCTAACCCCAAATCTAAACCTAATCCCAAATCTAAACCTAAAATCTAAACCTAACCCCAAATCTAAACCTAACCCCAAATCTAAACCTAAAATCTAAACCTAACCCCAAATCTAAACCTAAAATTTAAGCCTAACCCCAAATCTAAACCTAAAATCTAAACCTAACCCCAAATCGAAACCTAACCCCAAATCTAAAACTAACCCCAAATCTAAACCGAAAATCTAAAAATAACCCCAAATCTAAACCTAAAATCTAAACCTAACCCCAAATCTAAACCTAAAATTTAAGACTAACCCCAAATCTACACCTAAAATCTAAACCTAACCCCAAATCTAAACCTAACCCCAAATCTAAAACTAGCCCCAAATCTAAACCTAAAATCTAAACCTAACCCCAAATCTAAACCTAAAATCTAAACCTAACCTCAAATCTAAACCTAAAATCTAAACCTAACCCCAAATCTAAACCTAACCCCAAATCTAAACCTAAGATCTAAACCTAACCCCAAATCTAAACCTAAAATTTAAGCCTAACCCCAAATCTAAACCTAAAATCTAAACCTAACCCCAAACCCAAACTTAACCCCAAATCTATAAACTAACCCCAAATCTAAACCGAAAATCTAAACCTAACCCCAAATCTAAACCTAAAATCTAAACCTAACCCCAAATCTAAACCTAAAATTTAAGCCTAACCCCAAATCTACACCTAAAATCTAAACCTAACCCCAAATCTAAACCTAACCCCAAATCTAAAACTAACCCCAAATCTAAACCGAAAATCTAAACCTAACCCCAAATCTAAACCTAAAATCTAAACCTAACCCCAAATCTAAACCTAAAATCTAAACCTAACCCCAAATATAAACCTAAAATCTAAACCTAACCCCAAATCTAAACCTAAAATCTAAACCTAACCCCAAATATAAACCTAAAATCTAAACCTAACCCCAAATCTAAACCTAAAATCTAAACCTAAAATCTAAACCTAACCCCAAATCTAAACCTAAAATCTAAACCTAACCCAAAATCTAAACCTAAAATCTAAACCTAACCCCAAATCTAAACCTAAAATCTAAACCTAACCCCATATCTAAAACTAAAATCTAAACCTAACCCCAAATCTAAACCTAAAATCTAAACCTAACCCCAAATCTAAACCTAACCCCAAATCTAAACCTAAAATCTAAACCTAACCCCAAATCTAAAACTAAAATCTAAACCTAACCCCAAATCTAAACCTAAAATCCAAATCTAAACCTAAAATCTAAACCTAACCCCAAATCTAAACCTAAAATCTAAACCTAACCCCAAATCTAAACCTAACCCCAAATCTAAACCTAAAATCTAAACCTAACCCCAAATCTAAACCTAAAATCTAAACCTAACCCCAAATCTAAACCTAAAATCTAAACCTAACCCCAAATCTAAACTTAACCCCAAATCTAAACCTAAAATCTAAACCTAACCCCAAATCTATACCTAACCCCAAATCTAAACCGAAAATCAAAACCTAACCCCAAATCTAAACCTAAAATCTAAACCTAACCCCAAATCTAAACCTAAAATCTAAACCTAAAATCTAAACCTAACCCCAAATCTAAACCTAACCCCAAATCTAAACCTAAAATCTAAACCTAACCCCAAATCTAAACCTAAAATCTAAACCTAACCCCAAATCTAAACCTAAAATTTAAGCCTAACCCCAAATCTATACCTAAAATCTAAACCTAACCCCAAATCTAAACCTAAAATCTAAACCTAACCCCAAATCTAAACCTAAACCCAAATCTAAAACTAACCCCAAATCTAAACCGAAAATCTAAAAATAACCCTAAATCTAAACCTAAAATCTAAACCTAACCCCAAATCTAAACCTAAAATTTAAGACTAACCCCAAATCTACACCTAAAATCTAAACCTAACCCCAAATCTAAACCTAACCCCAAATCTAAAACTAACCCCAAATCTAAACCGAAAATCTAAACCTAACCCCAAATCTAAACCTAAAATCTAAACCTAGCCCCAAATCTAAACATAAAATCTAAACCTAACCTCAAATCTATACCTAAAATCTAAACCTAACCCCAAATCTAAACCTAACCCCAAATCTAAACCTAAAATCTAAACCTAACCCCAAATCTAAACCTAAAATTTAATCCTAACCCCAAATCTAAACCTAAAATCTAAACCTAACCCCAAATCTAAACCTAAAATCTAAACCTAAAACTAACCCCAAATCTAAACCGAAAATCTAAACCTAACCCCAAATCTAAACCTAAAATCTAAACCTAACCCCAAATCTAAACTTCACCCCAAATCTAAACCTAACCTAAAATCTAAACCTAACCCCAAATCTAAACCTAAAATCTAAAGCTAACCCCAAATCTAAACCTAAAATCTAAACCTAAAATCTAAACCTAACCCCAAATCTAAACCTAAAATCTAACCCTAACCCGAAATCTAAACCTAAAATCTAAACCTAACCCCAAATCTAAACCTAACCCCAAATCTAAAACTAACCCCAAATCTAAACCTAAAATCTAAACCTAACCCCAAATCTAAACCTAAAATCTAAACCTAACCCCAAATCTAAACCTAAAACCTAAACCTAACCCCAAATCTAAACCTAAAATCTAAACCTAACCCCAAATCTAAACCTAAAATCTAAACCTAAAATCTAAACCTAACCTAAAATCTAAACCTAACCCCAAATCTAAACCTAAAATCTAAACCTAACCCCAAATCTAAACCTAACCCCAAATCTAAACCCCAAATCTAAACCTAACCCCAAATCTAAACCTAAAATCTAAACCCTACCCCAAATCTAAACCTAACTCCAAATCTAAGCCTAAATCTAAACCTAACCCCAAATCTAAACCTAAAATCTAAACCTAACCCCAAATCTGAACCTAAAATCTAAACCTAAAATCTAAACCTAACCTAAAAACTAAACCTAACCCCAAGTCTAAACCTAAAATCTAAACCTAACCCCCAATCTAAACCGAAAATCTAAACCTAACCCCAAATCTAAACCGAAAATCTAAACCTAACCCCAAATCTAAACCTAAAATCTAAACCTAACCCCAAATCTAAACCTAAAATCTAAACCTAAAAACTAAACCTAACCCCAAATCTAAAACTAAAATCTAAACCTAACCCCCAATCTAAACCGAAAATCTAAACCTAACCCCAAATCTAAACCTAAAATCTAAACCTAACCCCAAATCTAAACCTAAAATCTAAACCTAAAATCTAAACCTAACCTAAAATCTAAACCTAACCCCAAATCTAAACCTAAAATCTAAACCTAACCCCAAATCTAAACCTAACCCCAAATCTAAACCTAAAATCTAAACCTAACCCCAAATCTAAAACTAAAATCTAAACCTAACCCCAAATCTAAACCTAAAATCTAAACCTAACCCCAAATCTAAACCTAAAATTTAAGCCTAACCCCAAATCTAAACCTAAAATCTAAACCTAACCCCAAATCTAAACCTAACCCCAAATCTAAAACTAACCCCAAATCTAAACCGAAAATCTAAACCTAACCCCAAATCTAAACCTAAAATCTATACCTAACCCGAAATCTAAACCTAACCCCAAATCTAAACCTAAAATCTAAACCTAACCCCAAATCTAAACCTAAAATCTAAACTTAACCCCAAATCTAAACCTAACCCCAAATCTAAACCTAAAATCTAAACCTAACCCCAAATCTAAACCTAACCCCAAATCTAAACCTAAAATCTAAACCTAACCCCAAATCTAAACCTAACCCCAAATCTAAACCTAAAATCTAAACATAACCCCAAATCTAAACCTAAAATCTAAACCTAACCCCAAATCCAAACCTAACCCCAAATCTAAACCTAAAATCTAAACCTAACCCCAAATCTAAACCTAAAATCTAAACCTAACCTAAAATCTAAACCTAACCCCAAATCTAAACCTAAAATCTAAACCTAACCCCAAATCTAAACCTAACCCCAAATCTAAACCTAAAATCTAAACCTAACCCCAAATCTAAACCTAAAATCTAAACCTAACCCGAAATCTAAACCTAACCCCAAATCTAAACCTAAAATCTAAACCTAACCCCAAATCTAAACCTAAAATCTAAACCTAACCCCAATTCTAAACCTAAAATTTAAGTCTAACCCCAAATCTAAACCTAAAATCTAAACCTAACCCCAAATCTAAACCTAATCCCAAATCTAAACCTAAAATCTAAACCTAACCCCAAATCTAAACCTAACCCCAAATCTAAACCTAAAATCTAAACCTAACCCCAAATCTAAACCTAAAATTTAAGCCTAACCCCAAATCTAAACCTAAAATCTAAACCTAACCCCAAATCGAAACCTAACCCCAAATCTAAAACTAACCCCAAATCTAAACCGAAAATCTAAAAATAACCCCAAATCTAAACCTAAAATCTAAACCTAACCCCAAATCTAAACCTAAAATTTAAGACTAACCCCAAATCTACACCTAAAATCTAAACCTAACCCCAAATCTAAACCTAACCCCAAATCTAAAACTAGCCCCAAATCTAAACCTAAAATCTAAACCTAACCCCAAATCTAAACCTAAAATCTAAACCTAACCTCAAATCTAAACCTAAAATCTAAACCTAACCCCAAATCTAAACCTAACCCCAAATCTAAACCTAAGATCTAAACCTAACCCCAAATCTAAACCTAAAATTTAAGCCTAACCCCAAATCTAAACCTAAAATCTAAACCTAACCCCAAACCCAAACTTAACCCCAAATCTATAAACTAACCCCAAATCTAAACCGAAAATCTAAACCTAACCCCAAATCTAAACCTAAAATCTAAACCTAACCCCAAATCTAAACCTAAAATTTAAGCCTAACCCCAAATCTACACCTAAAATCTAAACCTAACCCCAAATCTAAACCTAACCCCAAATCTAAAACTAACCCCAAATCTAAACCGAAAATCTAAACCTAACCCCAAATCTAAACCTAAAATCTAAACCTAACCCCAAATCTAAACCTAAAATCTAAACCTAACCCCAAATATAAACCTAAAATCTAAACCTAACCCCAAATCTAAACCTAAAATCTAAACCTAACCCCAAATATAAACCTAAAATCTAAACCTAACCCCAAATCTAAACCTAAAATCTAAACCTAAAATCTAAACCTAACCCCAAATCTAAACCTAAAATCTAAACCTAACCCGAAATCTAAACCTAAAATCTAAACCTAACCCCAAATCTAAACCTAAAATCTAAACCTAACCCCATATCTAAAACTAAAATCTAAACCTAACCCCAAATCTAAACCTAAAATCTAAACCTAACCCCAAATCTAAACCTAACCCCAAATCTAAACCTAAAATCTAAACCTAACCCCAAATCTAAAACTAAAATCTAAACCTAACCCCAAATCTAAACCTAAAATCCAAATCTAAACCTAAAATCTAAACCTAACCCCAAATCTAAACCTAAAATCTAAACCTAACCCCAAATCTAAACCTAACCCCAAATCTAAACCTAAAATCTAAACCTAACCCCAAATCTAAACCTAAAATCTAAACCTAACCCCAAATCTAAACCTAAAATCTAAACCTAACCCCAAATCTAAACTTAACCCCAAATCTAAACCTAAAATCTAAACCTAACCCCAAATCTATACCTAACCCCAAATCTAAACCGAAAATCAAAACCTAACCCCAAATCTAAACCTAAAATCTAAACCTAACCCCAAATCTAAACCTAAAATCTAAACCTAAAATCTAAACCTAACCCCAAATCTAAACCTAACCCCAAATCTAAACCTAAAATCTAAACCTAACCCCAAATCTAAACCTAAAATCTAAACCTAACCCCAAATCTAAACCTAAAATTTAAGCCTAACCCCAAATCTATACCTAAAATCTAAACCTAAGCCCAAATCTAAACCTAACCCCAAATCTAAAACTAAACCCCAAATCTAAACCGAAAATCTAAACCTAACCCCAAATCTAAACCTAAAATCTAAACCAAACCCCAAATCTAAACCTAAAATTTAAGCCTAACCCCAAATCTAAACCTAAAATCTAAACCTAACCCCAAATCTAAACCTAAAATCTAAACCTAACCCCAAATCTAAACCTAAAATCTAAACCTAACCTAAAATCTAAACCTAACCCCAAATCTAAACCTAAAATCTATACCTAACCCGAAATCTAAACCTAACCCCAAATCTAAACCTAAAATATAAACATAACCCCAAATCTAAACCTAAAATCTAAACCTAACCCCAAATCTAAACCTAACCCCAAATCTAAACCTAAAATCTAAATCTAACCCCAAATCTAAACCTAAAATCTAAACCTAACCCCAAATCTAAACCTAACCCCAAATCTAAACCTAAAATCTAAACCTAAAATCTAAACCTAACCCCAAATCTAAACCTAACCCCAAATCTAAACCTAAAATCTAAACCTAACCCCAAATCTAAACCTAAAATCTAAACCTAACCCCAAATCTAAACCTAAAATTTAAGCCTAACCCCAAATCTATACCTAAAATCTAAACCTAAGCCCAAATCTAAACCTAACCCCAAATCTAAAACTAAACCCAAATCTAAACCGAAAATCTAAACCTAAAATCTAAACCAAACCCCAAATCTAAACCTAAAATTTAAGCCTAACCCCAAATCTAAACCGAAAATCTAAACCTAACCCCAAATCTAAACCTAAAATCTAAACCTAACCCCAAATCTAAACCTAAAATCTAAACCTAACCCCAAATCTAAACCTAAAATCTAAACCTAACCCCATATCTAAACCTAAAATCTAAACCTAACCCCAAATCTAAACCTAAAATCTAAACCTAACCCCAAATCTAAACCTAACCCCAAATCTAAACCTAAAATCTAAACCTAACCCCAAATCTAAACCTAAAATGTGAACCTAACCCCAAATCTAAACCTAACCCCAAATCTAAACCTAAAATCTAAACCTAACCCCAAATCTAAACCTAAAATCTAAACCTAACCCAAATCTAAACCTAACCCCAAATCTAAACCTAAAATCTAAACCTAACCCCAAATCTAAACCTAAAATCTAAACCTAACCCCAAATCTAAACCTAACCCCAAATCTAAACCTAAAATCTAAACCTAACCCCAAATCTAAACCTAAAATCTAAACCTAACCCCAAATCTAAACCTAAAATCTAAACCTAACCCCAAACCTAACCCCAAATCTAAACCTAACCCCAAATCTAAACCTAAAATCTAAACCTAAACCCAAATCTAAACCTAAAATCTAAACCTAACCCCAAATCTAAACCTAAAATCTAAACCTAACCCCAAATCTAAACTTAACCCCAAATCTAAAACTAACCCCAAATCTAAACCGAAAATCTAAACCTAACCCCAAATCTAAACCTAAAACCTAAACCTAACCCCAAATCTAAACCTAAAATTTAAGCCTAACCCCAAATCTATACCTAAAATCTAAACCTAAGCCCAAATCTAAACCTAACCCCAAATCTAAAACTAAACCCAAATCTAAACCTAAAATCTAAACCTAACCCCAAATCTAAACCTAAAATCTAAACCAAACCCCAAATCTAAACCTAAAATTTAAGCCTAACCCCAAATCTAAACCTAAAATCTAAACCTAACCCCAAATCTAAACCTAACCCCAAATCTAAACCGAAAATCTAAACCTAACCCCAAATCTAAACCTAAAATCTAAACATAACCCCAAATCTAAACCTAACCCCAAATCTAAAACTAAACCCAAATCTAAAACTAACCCCAAATCTAAACCGAAAATCTAAACCTAACCCCAAATCTAAACCTAAAATCTAAACCTAACCCCAAATCTAAACCTAAAATCTAAACCTAACCCCAAATCTAAACCTAACCCCAAATCTAAACCTAACCTAAAATCTAAACCTAAAATCTATACCTAACCCGAAATCTAAACCTAACCCCAAATCTAAACCTAAAATCTAAACCTAACCCCAAATCTAAACCTAAAATCTAAACTTAACACCAAATCTAATCCTAACCCCAAATCTAAACCTAAAATCTAAACCTAACCCCAAATCTAAACCTAACCCCAAATCTAAACCTAAAATCTAAACCTAACCCCAAATCTAAACCTAAACCCAAATCTAAAACTAACCCCAAATCTAAACCGAAAATCTAAAAATAACCCTAAATCTAAACCTAAAATCTAAACCTAACCCCAAATCTAAACCTAAAATTTAAGACTAACCCCAAATCTACACCTAAAATCTAAACCTAACCCCAAATCTAAACCTAACCCCAAATCTAAAACTAACCCCAAATCTAAACCGAAAATCTAAACCTAACCCCAAATCTAAACCTAAAATCTAAACCTAGCCCCAAATCTAAACATAAAATCTAAACCTAACCTCAAATCTAAACCTAAAATCTAAACCTAACCCCAAATCTAAACCTAACCCCAAATCTAAACCTAAAATCTAAACCTAACCCCAAATCTAAACCTAAAATTTAATCCTAACCCCAAATCTAAACCTAAAATCTAAACCTAACCCCAAATCTAAACCTAAAATCTAAACCTAAAACTAACCCCAAATCTAAACCGAAAATCTAAACCTAACCCCAAATCTAAACCTAAAATCTAAACCTAACCCCAAATCTAAACTTCACCCCAAATCTAAACCTAACCTAAAATCTAAACCTAACCCCAAATCTAAACCTAAAATCTAAAGCTAACCCCAAATCTAAACCTAAAATCTAAACCTAAAATCTAAACCTAACCCCAAATCTAAACCTAAAATCTAACCCTAACCCGAAATCTAAACCTAAAATCTAAACCTAACCCCAAATCTAAACCTAAAATCTAAACTTAACCCCAAATCTAAACCTAACCCCAAATCTAAACCTAAAATCTAAACCTAACCCCAAATCTAAACCTAACCCCAAATCTAAACCTAAAATCTAAACCTAACCCCAAATCTAAACCTAACCCCAAATCTAAACCTAAAATCTAAACCTAACCCCAAATCCAAACCTAACCCCAAATCTAAACCTAAAATCTAAACCTAACCCCAAATCTAAACCTAAAATCTAAACCTAACCTAAAATCTAAACCTAACCCCAAATCTAAACCTAAAATCTAAACCTAACCCCAAATCTAAACCTAACCCCAAATCTAAACCTAAAATCTAAACCTAACCCCAAATCTAAACCTAAAATCTAAACCTAACCCGAAATCTAAACCTAACCCCAAATCTAAACCTAAAATCTAAACCTAACCCCAAATCTAAACCTAAAATCTAAACCTAACCCCAAATCTAACCCTAAAATTTAAGTCTAACCCCAAATCTAAACCTAAAATCTAAACCTAACCCCAAATCTAAACCTAAAATCTAAACCTAACCCCAAATCTAAACCTAACCCCAAATCTAAACCTAAAATCTAAACCTAACCCCAAATCTAAACCTAAAATTTAAGCCTAACCCCAAATCTAAACCTAAAATCTAAACCTAACCCCAAATCTAAACCTAAACCCAAATCTAAAACTAACCCCAAATTTAAACCGAAAATCTAAAAATAACCCCAAATCTAAACCTAAAATCTAAACCTAACCCCAAATCTAAACCTAAAATTTAAGACTAACCCCAAATCTAAACCTAAAATCTAAACCTAACCCCAAATCTAAACCTTAAATCTAAACCTAACCCCAAACCTAAACCTAACCCCAAATCTAAAACTAGCCCCAAATCTAAACCGAAAATCTAAACCTAACCCCAAATCTAAACCTAAAATCTAAACCTAACCCCAAATCTAAACCTTAAAATCTAAACCTAACCTCAAATCTAAACCTAAAATCTAAAACTAACCCCAAATCTAAACCTAACCCCAAATCTAAACCTAAAATCTAAACCTAACCCCAAATCTAAACCTAAAATCTAAACCTAACCCCAAATCTAAACCTTAAATCTAAACCTAACCCCAAACCTAAACCTAACCCCAAATCTAAAACTAACCCCAAATCTAAACCGAAAATCTAAACCTAACCCCAAATCTAAACCTAAAATCTAAACCTAACCCCAAATCTAAACCTAAAATTTAAGACTAACCCCAAATCTAAACCTAAAATCTAAACCTAACCCCAAATCTAAACCTAAAATTTAAGCCTAACCCCAAATCTATACCTAAAATCTAAACCTAAGCCCAAATCTAAACCTAACCCCAAATCTAAAACTAAACCCAAATCTAAACCTAAAATCTAAACCTAACCCCAAATCTAAACCTAAAATCTAAACCAAACCCCAAATCTAAACCTAAAATTTAAGCCTAACCCCAAATCTAAACCTAAAATCTAAACCTAACCCCAAATCTAAACCTAACCCCAAATCTAAAACTAACCCCAAATCTAAACCGAAAATCTAAACCTAACCCCAAATCTAAACCTAAAATCTAAACATAACCCCAAATCTAAACCTAACCCCAAATCTAAAACTAAACCCAAATCTAAAACTAACCCCAAATCTAAACCGAAAATCTAAACCTAACCCCAAATCTAAACCTAAAATCTAAACCTAACCCCAAATCTAAACCTAAAATCTAAACCTAAGCCCAAATCTAAACCTAACCCCAAATCTAAACCTAACCCCAAATCTAAACCTAAAATCTATACCTAACCCGAAATCTAAACCTAACCCCAAATCTAAACCTAAAATCTAAACCTAACCCCAAATCTAAACCTAAAATCTAAACTTAACACCAAATCTAATCCTAACCCCAAATCTAAACCTAAAATCTAAACCTAACCCCAAATCTAAACCTAACCCCAAATCTAAACCTAAAATCTAAACCTAACCCCAAATCTAAAACTAACCCCAAATCTAAACCGAAAATCTAAAAATAACCCTAAATCTAAACCTAAAATCTAAACCTAACCCCAAATCTAAACCTAAAATTTAAGACTAACCCCAAATCTACACCTAAAATCTAAACCTAACCCCAAATCTAAACCTAACCCCAAATCTAAAACTAACCCCAAATCTAAACCGAAAATCTAAACCTAACCCCAAATCTAAACCTAAAATCTAAACCTAGCCCCAAATCTAAACATAAAATCTAAACCTAACCTCAAATCTAAACCTAAAATCTAAACCTAACCCCAAATCTAAACCTAACCCCAAATCTAAACCTAAAATCTAAACCTAACCCCAAATCTAAACCTAAAATTTAATCCTAACCCCAAATCTAAACCTAAAATCTAAACCTAACCCCAAATCTAAACCTAAAATCTAAACCTAAAACTAACCCCAAATCTAAACCGAAAATCTAAACCTAACCCCAAATCTAAACCTAAAATCTAAACCTAACCCCAAATCTAAACTTCACCCCAAATCTAAACCTAACCTAAAATCTAAACCTAACCCCAAATCTAAACCTAAAATCTAAAGCTAACCCCAAATCTAAACCTAAAATCTAAACCTAAAATCTAAACCTAACCCCAAATCTAAACCTAAAATCTAACCCTAACCCGAAATCTAAACCTAAAATCTAAACCTAACCCCAAATCTAAACCTAAAATCTAAACTTAACCCCAAATCTAAACCTAACCCCAAATCTAAACCTAAAATCTAAACCTAACCCCAAATCTAAACCTAACCCCAAATCTAAACCTAAAATCTAAACCTAACCCCAAATCTAAACCTAACCCCAAATCTAAACCTAAAATCTAAACCTAACCCCAAATCCAAACCTAACCCCAAATCTAAACCTAAAATCTAAACCTAACCCCAAATCTAAACCTAAAATCTAAACCTAACCTAAAATCTAAACCTAACCCCAAATCTAAACCTAAAATCTAAACCTAACCCCAAATCTAAACCTAACCCCAAATCTAAACCTAAAATCTAAACCTAACCCCAAATCTAAACCTAAAATCTAAACCTAACCCGAAATCTAAACCTAACCCCAAATCTAAACCTAAAATCTAAACCTAACCCCAAATCTAAACCTAAAATCTAAACCTAACCCCAAATCTAACCCTAAAATTTAAGTCTAACCCCAAATCTAAACCTAAAATCTAAACCTAACCCCAAATCTAAACCTAAAATCTAAACCTAACCCCAAATCTAAACCTAACCACAAATCTAAACCTAAAATCTAAACCTAACCCCAAATCTAAACCTAAAATTTAAGCCTAACCCCAAATCTAAACCTAAAATCTAAACCTAACCCCAAATCTAAACCTAAACCCAAATCTAAAACTAACCCCAAATTTAAACCGAAAATCTAAAAATAACCCCAAATCTAAACCTAAAATCTAAACCTAACCCCAAATCTAAACCTAAAATTTAAGACTAACCCCAAATCTACACCTAAAATCTAAACCTAACCCCAAATCTAAACCTAACCCCAAATCTAAAACTAGCCCCAAATCTAAACCGAAAATCTAAACCTAACCCCAAATCTAAACCTAAAATCTAAACCTAACCCCAAATCTAAACCTTAAAATCTAAACCTAACCTCAAATCTAAACCTAAAATCTAAAACTAACCCCAAATCTAAACCTAACCCCAAATCTAAACCTAAAATCTAAACCTAACCCCAAATCTAAACCTAAAATCTAAACCTAACCCCAAATCTAAACCTTAAATCTAAACCTAACCCCAAACCTAAACCTAACCCCAAATCTAAAACTAACCCCAAATCTAAACCGAAAATCTAAACCTAACCCCAAATCTAAACCTAAAATCTAAACCTAACCCCAAATCTAAACCTAAAATTTAAGACTAACCCCAAATCTAAACCTAAAATCTAAACCTAACCCCAAATCTAAACCTAAAATTTAAGACTAACCCCAAATCTACACCTAAAATCTAAACCTAACCCCAAATCTAAACCTAACCCCAAATCTAAAACTAACCCCAAATCTAAACCTAACCCCAAATCTAAACCTAACCCCAAATCTAAAACTAACCCCAAATCTAAACCTAACCCCAAATCTAAAACTAACCCCAAATCTAAAGCGAAAATCTAAACCTAACCCCAAATCTAAACCTAAAATCTAAACCTAGCCCCAAATCTAAACCTAAAATCTAAACCTAACCTCAAATCTAAACCTAAAATCTAAACCTAACCCCAAATCTAAACCTAACCCCAAATCTAAACCTAAAATCTAAACCTAACCCCAAATCTAAACCTAAAATTTAATCCTAACACCAAATCTAAACCTAAAATCTAAACCTAACCCCAAATCTAAACCTAACCCCAAATCTAAAACTAACCCCAAATCTAAACCGAAAATCTAAACCTAACCCCAAATCTAAACCTAAAATCTAAACCTAACCCCAAATCTAAACCTAAAATCTAAACCTAACCCCAAATCTAAACCTAAAATCTAAACCTAACCCCAAATCTAAACCTAACCTAAAATCTAAACCTAACCCCAAATCTAAACCTAAAATCTAAAGCTAACCCCAAATCTAAACCTAAAATCTAAACCTAAAATCTAAACCTAACCCCAAATCTAAACCTAAAATCTAAACCTAACCCCAAATCTAAACCTAACCCCAAATCTAAACCTAAAATCTAAACATAACCCCAAATCTAAACCTAAAATCTAAACCTAACCCCAAATCCAAACCTAACCCCAAATCTAAACCTAAAATCTAAACCTAACCCCAAATCTAAACCTAAAATCTAAACCTAACCTAAAATCTAAACCTAACCCCAAATCTAAACCTAAAATCTAAACCTAACCCCAAATCTAAACCTAACCCTAAATCTAAACCTAAAATCTAAACCTAACCCCAAATCTAAACCTAAAATCTAAACCTAACCCGAAATCTAAACCTAACCCCAAATCTAAACCTAAAATCTAAACCTAACCCCAAATCTAAACCTAAAATCTAAACCTAACCCCAAATCTAACCCTAAAATTTAAGTCTAACCCCAAATCTAAACCTAAAATCTAAACCTAACCCCAAATCTAAACCTAAAATCTAAACCTAACCCCAAATCTAAACCTAAAATCTAAACCTAACCCCAAATCTAAACCTAACCCCAAATCTAAACCTAAAATCTAAACCTAACCCCAAATCTAAACCTAAAATTTAAGCCTAACCCCAAATCTAAACCTAAAATCTAAACCTAACCCCAAATCTAAACCTAACCCCAAATCTAAAACTAACCCCAAATCTAAACCGAAAATCTAAAAATAACCCCAAATCTAAACCTAAAATCTAAACCTAACCCCAAATCTAAACCTAAAATTTAAGACTAACCCCAAATCTACACCTAAAATCTAAACCTAACCCCAAATCTAAACCTAACCCCAAATCTAAAACTAGCCCCAAATCTAAACCGAAAATCTAAACCTAACCCCAAATCTAAACCTAAAATCTAAACCTAACCCCAAATCTAAACCTAAAATCTAAACCTAACCTCAAATCTAAACCTAAAATCTAAACCTAACCCCAAATCTAAACCTAACCCCAAATCTAAACCTAAAATCTAAACCTAACCCCAAATCTAAACCTAACCCCAAATCTAAACCTAAAATTTAAGCCTAACCCCAAATCTAAACCTAAAATCTAAACCTAACCCCAAACCCAAACCTAACCCCAAATCTATAAACTAACCCCAAATCTAAACCGAAAATCTAAACCTAACCCCAAATCTAAACCTAAAATCTAAACCTAACCCCAAATCTAAACCTAAAATTTAAGCCTAACCCCAAATCTACACCTAAAATCTAAACCTAACCCCAAATCTAAACCTAACCCCAAATCTAAAACTAACCCCAAATCTAAACCGAAAATCTAAACCTAACCCCAAATCTAAACCTAAAATCTAAACCTAACCCCAAATCTAAACCTAAAATCTAAACCTAACCCCAAATCTAAACCTAAAATCTAAACCTAACCCCAAATCTAAACCTAAAATCTGAACCTAACCCCAAATCTAAACCTAACCCCAAATCTAAACCTAAAATCTAAACCTAACCCGAAATCTAAACCTAAAATCTAAACCTAACCCCAAATCTAAACCTAAAATCTAAACCTAACCCCATATCTAAACCTAAAATCTAAACCTAACCCCAAATCTAAACCTAAAATCTAAACCTAACCCCAAATCTAAACCTAACCCCAAATCTAAACCTAAAATCTAAACCTAACCCCAAATCTAAAACTAAAATCTAAACCTAACCCCAAATCTAAACCTAAAATCCAAATCTAAACCTAAAATCTAAACCTAACCCCAAATCTAAACCTAAAATCTAAACCTAACCCCAAATCTAAACCTAACCCCAAATCTAAACCTAAAATCTAAACCTAACCCCAAATCTAAACCTAAAATCTAAACCTAACCCCAAATCTAAACTTAACCCCAAATCTAAAACTAAAATCTAAACCTAACCCCAAATCTAAAGCTAAAATCTAAACCTAACCCCAAATCTAAACCTAAAATCTAAACCTAACCCCAAATCTAAACTTAACCCCAAATCTAAACCTAACCTAAAATCTAAACCTAACCCCAAATCTAAACCTAAAATCTAAACCTAACCCCAAATCTATACCTAACCCCAAATCTAAACCGAAAATCAAAACCTAACCCCAAATCTAAACCTAAAATCTAAACCTAACCCCAAATCTAAACCTAAAATCTAAACCTAAAATCTAAACCTAACCTAAAATCTAAACCTAACCCCAAATCTAAACCTAAAATCTAAACCTAACCCCAAATCTAAACCTAACCCCAAATCTAAACCTAAAATGTAAATCTAACCCCAAATCTAAACCTAAAATCTAAACCTAACCCCAAATCTAAACCTAACCCCAAATCTAACCCTAAAATCTAAACCTAAAATCTAAACCTAACCCCAAATCTAAACCTAACCCCAAATCTAAACCTAAAATCTAAACCTAACCCCAAATCTAAACCTAAAATCTAAACCTAACCCCAAATCTAAACCTAAAATTTAAGCCTAACCCCAAATCTATACCTAAAAACTAAACCTAAGCCCAAATCTAAACCTAACCCCAAATCTAAAACTAAACCCAAATCTAAACCTAAAATCTAAACCTAACCCCAAATCTAAACCTAAAATCTAAACCAAACCCCAAATCTAAACCTAAAATCTAAACCTAACCCCAAATCTAAACCTAAAATCTAAACCTAACCCCAAATCTAAACCTAACCCCAAATCTAAAACTAACCCCAAATCTAAACCGAAAATCTAAACCTAACCCCAAATCTAAACCTAAAATCTAAACATAACCCCAAATCTAAACCTAACCCCAAATCTAAAACTAACCCCAAATCTAAAACTAACCCCAAATCTAAACCGAAAATCTAAACCTAACCCCAAATCTAAACCTAAAATCTAAACCTAACCCCAAATCTAAACCTAAAATCTAAACCTAACCTAAAATCTAAACCTAAAATCTAAACCTAACCCCAAATCTAAACCTAACCCCAAATCTAAACCTAAAATCTAAACCTAACCCCAAATCTAAACCTAAAATCTAAACCTAAACCCAAATCTAAACCTAAAATCTAAACCTAACCCCAAATCTAAACCTAAAATCTAAACCTAACCCCAAATCTAAACCTAAAATCTAAACCTAACCCCAAATCTAAACCTAAAATCTAAAACTAACCCCAAATCTAAACCGAAAATCTAAACCTAACCCCAAATCTAAACCTAAAATCTAAACCTAACCCCAAATCTAAACCTAAAATTTAAGACTAACCCCAAATCTACACCTAAAATCTAAACCTAACCCCAAATCTAAAACTAACCCCAAATCTAAACCGAAAATCTAAACCTAACCCCAAATCTAAACCTAAAATCTAAACCTAACCCCAAATCTAAACCTAAAATCTAAACCTAACCCCAAATCTAAACCTAAAATCTAAACCTAACCCCAAATCTAAACTTAACCCCAAATCTAAACCTAACCTAAAATCTAAACCTAACCCCAAATCTAAACCTAAAATCTAAAGCTAACCCCAAATCTAAACCTAAAATCTAAACCTAAAATCTAAACCTAACCCCAAATCTAAACCTAACCCGAAATCTAAACCTCAAATCTAAACCTAACCCCAAATCTAAACCTAAAATCTAAACCTAACCCCAAATCTAAACATAAAATCTAAACCTAACCCCAAATCTAAACGTAAAATCTAAACCTAACCCCAAATCTAAACCTAACCCCAAATCTAAACCTAAAATCTAAACCTAACCCCAAATCTAAACCTAACCCCAAATCTAAACCTAACCCCAAATCTAAACCTAAAATCCAAATCTAAACCTAAAATCTAAACCTAACCCCAAATCTAAACCTAAAATCTAAACCTAACCCCAAATCTAAACCTAACCCCAAATCTAAACCTAAAATCTAAACCTAACCCCAAATCTAAACCTAAAATCTAAACCTAACCCCAAATCTAAACCTAAAATCTAAACCTAACCCCAAATCTAAACCTAAAATCTAAACCTAACCCCAAATCTAAACCTAAAATCTAAACCTAACCCCAAATCTAAACTTAACCCCAAATCTAAACCTAACCTAAAATCTAAACCTAACCCCAAATCTAAACGTAAAATCTAAACCTAACCCCAAATCTATACCTAACCCCAAATCTAAACCGAAAATCAAAACCTAACCCCAAATCTAAACCTAAAATCTAAACCTAACCCCAAATCTAAACCTAAAATCTAAACCTAAAATCTAAACCTAACCTAAAATCTAAACCTAACCCCAAATCTAAACCTAAAATCTAAACCTAACCCCAAATCTAAACCTAACCCCAAATCTAAACCTAAAATCTAAATCTAACCCCAAATCTAAACCTAAAATCTAAACCTAACCCCAAATCTAAACCTAACCCCAAATCTAAACCTAAAATCTAAACCTAAAATCTAAACCTAACCCCAAATCTAAACCTAACCCCAAATCTAAATCTAAAATCTAAACCTAACCCCAAATCTAAACCTAAAATCTAAACCTAACCCCAAATCTAAACCTAAAATTTAAGCCTAACCCCAAATCTATACCTAAAATCTAAACCTAAGCCCAAATCTAAACCTAACCCCAAATCTAAAACTAAACCCCAAATCTAAACCGAAAATCTAAACCTAACCCCAAATCTAAACCTAAAATCTAAACCAAACCCCAAATCTAAACCTAAAATTTAAGCCTAACCCCAAATCTAAACCTAAAATCTAAACCTAACCCCAAATCTAAACCTAAAATCTAAACCTAACCTAAAATCTAAACCTAACCCCAAATCTAAACCTAACCCCAAATCTAAACCTAAAATCTATACCTAACCCGAAATCTAAACCTAACCCCAAATCTAAACCTAAAATCTAAACATAACCCCAAATCTAAACCTAAAATCTAAACCTAACCCCAAATCTAAACCTAAAATCTAAACCTAAAATCTAAACCTAACCTAAAATCTAAACCTAACCCCAAATCTAAACCTAAAATCTAAACCTAACCCCAAATCTAAACCTAACCCCAAATCTAAACCTAAAATCTAAATCTAACCCCAAATCTAAACCTAAAATCTAAACCTAACCCCAAATCTAAACCTAACCCCAAATCTAAACCTAAAATCTAAACCTAAAATCTAAACCTAACCCCAAATCTAAACCTAACCCCAAATCTAAACCTAAAATCTAAACCTAACCCCAAATCTAAACCTAAAATCTAAACCTAACCCCAAATCTAAACCTAAAATTTAAGCCTAACCCCAAATCTATACCTAAAATCTAAACCTAAGCCCAAATCTAAACCTAACCCCAAATCTAAAACTAAACCCAAATCTAAACCGAAAATCTAAACCTAAAATCTAAACCAAACCCCAAATCTAAACCTAAAATTTAAGCCTAACCCCAAATCTAAACCGAAAATCTAAACCTAACCCCAAATCTAAACCTAAAATCTAAACCTAACCCCAAATCTAAACCTAAAATCTAAACCTAACCCCAAATCTAAACCTAAAATCTAAACCTAACCCCAAATCTAAACCTAAAATCTAAACCTAACCCCATATCTAAACCTAAAATCTAAACCTAACCCCAAATCTAAACCTAAAATCTAAACCTAACCCCAAATCTAAACGTAACCCCAAATCTAAACCTAAAATCTAAACCTAACCCCAAATCTAAACCTAAAATGTGAACCTAACCCCAAATCTAAACCTAACCCCAAATCTAAACCTAAAATCTAAACCTAACCCCAAATCTAAACCTAAAATCTAAACCTAACCCAAATCTAAACCTAACCCCAAATCTAAACCTAAAATCTAAACCTAACCCCAAATCTAAACCTAAAATCTAAACCTAACCCCAAATCTAAACCTAACCCCAAATCTAAACCTAAAATCTAAACCTAACCCCAAATCTAAACCTAAAATCTAAACCTAACCCCAAATCTAAACCTAAAATCTAAACCTAACCCCAAATCTAAACCTAAAATCTAAACCTAACCCCAAATCTAAACCTAAAATCTAAACCTAACCCCAAATCTAAACCTAAAATCTAAACCTAACCCCAAATCTAAACCTAAAATCTGAACCTAACCCCAAATCTAAACCTAACCCCAAATCTAAACCTAAAATCTAAACCTAACCCCAAATCTAAACCTAAAATCTAAACCTAACCCAAATCTAAACCTAACCCCAAATCTAAACCTAAAATCTAAACCTAACCCCAAATCTAAACCTAAAATCTAAACCTAAACCCAAATCTAAACCTAACCCCAAATCTAAACCTAAAATCTAAACCTAACCCCAAATCTAAACCTAACCCCAAATCTAAACCTAAAATCTAAACCTAACCCCAAATCTTAACCTAAAATCTAAACCTAACCCCAAATCTAAACCTAAAATCTAAACCTAACCCCAAATCTAAACCTAAAATCTAAACCTAACCCAAATCTAAACCTAACCCCAAATCTAAATCTAAAATCTAAACCTAACCCCAAATCTAAACCTAAAATCTAAACCTAACCCCAAATCTAAACCTAGCCCCAAATCTAAACCTAAAATCTTAACCTAACCCCAAATCTAAACCTAACCCCAAATCTAAAACTAACCCCAAATCTAAACCGCAAATCTAAACCTAACCCCAAGTCTAAAACTAACCCCAAATCTAAACCGCAAATCTAAACCTAACCCCAAATCTAAACCTAAAATCTAAATCTAACCCCAAATCTAAACTGAAAATCTAAACCTAACCCCAAATCTAAACCTAAAATCTAAACCTAACCCCAAATCTAAACCTAAAATCTAAACCTAACCTAAAATCTAAACCTAACACCAACTCTAAACCTAAAATCTAAACCTAACCCCAAATCTAAACCTAACCCCAAATCTAAACCTAAAATCTAAACCTAACCCCAAATCTAAACCTAACCCCAAATCTAAACCTAAAATCTAAACCTAACCCCAAATCTAAACCTAAAATCTAAACCTAACCCCAAATCTAAACCTAACCCCAAATCTAAACCTAAAATCTAAACCTAACCCCAAATCTAAACCTAAAATCTAAACCTAACCCAAATCTAAACCTAACCCCAAATCCAAACCTAACATCTAAACCTAACCCCAAATCTAAACCTAAAATCTAAACCTAACCCCAAATCTAAACCTAACCCCAAATCTAAACCTAAAATCTAAACCTAACCCCAAATCTAAACCTAACCCCAAATCTAAACCTAAAATCTAAACCTAACCCCAAATCTAAACCTAAAATCTAAACCTAACCCCAAATCTAAACCTAACCCCAAATCTAAACCGAAAATCTAAACCTAACCCCAAATCTAAACCTAAAATCTAAACCTAACCCCAAATCTAAACCTAAAATTTAAGTCTAACCCCAAATCTAAACCTAAAATCTAAACCTAACCCCAAATCTAAACCTACCCCCAAATCTAAACCTTAAATCTAAACCTAACCCCAAATCTAAACCGAAAATCTAAACCTAACCCCAAATCTAAACCTAACCCCAAATCTAAACCTAAAATCTAAACCTAACCCCAAATCTAAACCTAAAATCTAAACCTAACCCCAAATCTAAACCTAACCCCAAATCTAAACCTAAAATCTAAACCTAACCCCAAATCTAAACCTAAAATCTAAATCTAACCCAAATCTAAACCTAACCCCAAATCTAAACCTAAAATCTAAACCTAACCCCAAATCTAAACCTAAAATCTAAACCTAACCCCAAATCTAAACCTAACCCCAAATCTAAACCTAAAATCTAAACCTAACCCCAAATCTAAACCTAAAATCTAAACCTAACACCAAATCTAAACCTAGCCCCAAATCTAAACCTAAAATCTAAACCTAACCCCAAATCTAAACCTAACCCCAAATCTAAACCGAAAATCTAAACCTAACCCCAAATCTAAACCTAAAATCTAAACCTAACCCCAAATCTAAACCTAAAATCTAAACCTAACCCCAAATCTAAACGTAACCCCAAATCTAAACCTAAAATCTAAACCTAACCCCAAATCTAAACCTAAAATCTAAACCTAACCCAAATCTAAACCTAACCCCAAATCTAAACCTAAAATCTAAACCTAACCCCAAATCTAAACCTAACCCCAAATCTAAACCTAAAATCTAAACCTAACCCCAAATCTAAACCTAACCCCAAATCTAAACCTGAAATCTAAACCTAACCCCAAATCTAAACCTAAAATCTAAACCTAACCCCAAATCTAAACCTAAAATCTAAACCTAACCCCAAATCTAAACCTAAAATCTAAACCTAACCCCAAGTCTAAACCTAACCCCAAATCTAAACCTAAAATCTAAACCTAACCCCAAATCTAAACCTAAAATCTAAACTTAACCCCAAATCTAAACCTAACCCCAAATCTAAACCTAAAATCTAAACCTAACCCCAAATCTAAACCTAAAATCTAAACCTAACCCCAAATCTAAACCTAACCCCAAATCTAAACCTAAAATCTAAACCTAACCCCAAATCTAAACCTAAAATCTAAACATAACCCCAAATCTAAACCTAACCCCAAATCTAAAACTAACCCCAAATCTAAAACTAACCCCAAATCTAAACCGAAAATCTAAACCTAACCCCAAATCTAAACCTAAAATCTAAACCTAACCCCAAATCTAAACCTAAAATCTAAACCTAACCTAAAATCTAAACCTAAAATCTAAACCTAACCCCAAATCTAAACCTAACCCCAAATCTAAACCTAAAATCTAAACCTAACCCCAAATCTAAACCTAAAATCTAAACCTAAACCCAAATCTAAACCTAAAATCTAAACCTAACCCCAAATCTAAACCTAAAATCTAAACCTAACCCCAAATCTAAACCTAAAATCTAAACCTAACCCCAAATCTAAACCTAAAATCTAAAACTAACCCCAAATCTAAACCGAAAATCTAAACCTAACCCCAAATCTAAACCTAAAATCTAAACCTAACCCCAAATCTAAACCTAAAATTTAAGACTAACCCCAAATCTACACCTAAAATCTAAACCTAACCCCAAATCTAAACCTAAAATCTAAACCTAACCCCAAATCTAAACCTAAAATCTAAACCTAACCCCAAATCTAAACCTAAAATCTAAACCTAACCCCAAATCTAAACCTAAAATCTAAACCTAACCCCAAATCTAAACTTAACCCCAAATCTAAACCTAACCTAAAATCTAAACCTAACCCCAAATCTAAACCTAAAATCTAAAGCTAACCCCAAATCTAAACCTAAAATCTAAACCTAAAATCTAAACCTAACCCCAAATCTAAACCTAACCCGAAATCTAAACCTCAAATCTAAACCTAACCCCAAATCTAAACCTAAAATCTAAACCTAACCCCAAATCTAAACATAAAATCTAAACCTAACCCCAAATCTAAACGTAAAATCTAAACCTAACCCCAAATCTAAACCTAACCCCAAATCTAAACCTAAAATCTAAACCTAACCCCAAATCTAAACCTAAAATCTAAACCTAACCCCAAATCTAAACCTAAAATCCAAATCTAAACCTAAAATCTAAACCTAACCCCAAATCTAAACCTAAAATCTAAACCTAACCCCAAATCTAAACCTAACCCCAAATCTAAACCTAAAATCTAAACCTAACCCCAAATCTAAAACTAAAATCTAAACCTAACCCCAAATCTAAACCTAAAATCTAAACCTAACCCCAAATCTAAACCTAAAATCTAAACCTAACCCCAAATCTAAACCTAAAATCTAAACCTAACCCCAAATCTAAACTTAACCCCAAATCTAAACCTAACCTAAAATCTAAACCTAACCCCAAATCTAAACGTAAAATCTAAACCTAACCCCAAATCTATACCTAACCCCAAATCTAAACCGAAAATCAAAACCTAACCCCAAATCTAAACCTAAAATCTAAACCTAACCCCAAATCTAAACCTAAAATCTAAACCTAAAATCTAAACCTAACCTAAAATCTAAACCTAACCCCAAATCTAAACCTAAAATCTAAACCTAACCCCAAATCTAAACCTAACCCCAAATCTAAACCTAAAATCTAAATCTAACCCCAAATCTAAACCTAAAATCTAAACCTAACCCCAAATCTAAACCTAACCCCAAATCTAAACCTAAAATCTAAACCTAAAATCTAAACCTAACCCCAAATCTAAACCTAACCCCAAATCTAAATCTAAAATCTAAACCTAACCCCAAATCTAAACCTAAAATCTAAACCTAACCCCAAATCTAAACCTAAAATTTAAGCCTAACCCCAAATCTATACCTAAAATCTAAACCTAAGCCCAAATCTAAACCTAACCCCAAATCTAAAACTAAACCCCAAATCTAAACCGAAAATCTAAACCTAACCCCAAATCTAAACCTAAAATCTAAACCAAACCCCAAATCTAAACCTAAAATTTAAGCCTAACCCCAAATCTAAACCTAAAATCTAAACCTAACCCCAAATCTAAACCTAAAATCTAAACCTAACCCCAAATCTAAACCTAAAATCTAAACCTAACCTAAAATCTAAACCTAACCCCAAATCTAAACCTAACCCCAAATCTAAACCTAAAATCTATACCTAACCCGAAATCTAAACCTAACCCCAAATCTAAACCTAAAATCTAAACCTAACCCCAAATCTAAACCTAAAATCTAAACCTAAAATCTAAACCTAACCTAAAATCTAAACCTAACCCCAAATCTAAACCTAAAATCTAAACCTAACCCCAAATCTAAACCTAACCCCAAATCTAAACCTAAAATCTAAATCTAACCCCAAATCTAAACCTAAAATCTAAACCTAACCCCAAATCTAAACCTAACCCCAAATCTAAACCTAAAATCTAAACCTAAAATCTAAACCTAACCCCAAATCTAAACCTAACCCCAAATCTAAACCTAAAATCTAAACCTAACCCCAAATCTAAACCTAAAATCTAAACCTAACCCCAAATCTAAACCTAAAATTTAAGCCTAACCCCAAATCTATACCTAAAATCTAAACCTAAGCCCAAATCTAAACCTAACCCCAAATCTAAAACTAAACCCAAATCTAAACCGAAAATCTAAACCTAAAATCTAAACCAAACCCCAAATCTAAACCTAAAATTTAAGCCTAACCCCAAATCTAAACCGAAAATCTAAACCTAACCCCAAATCTAAACCTAAAATCTAAACCTAACCCCAAATCTAAACCTAAAATCTAAACCTAACCCCAAATCTAAACCTAAAATCTAAACCTAACCCCAAATCTAAACCTAAAATCTAAACCTAACCCCATATCTAAACCTAAAATCTAAACCTAACCCCAAATCTAAACCTAAAATCTAAACCTAACCCCAAATCTAAACGTAACCCCAAATCTAAACCTAAAATCTAAACCTAACCCCAAATCTAAACCTAAAATGTGAACCTAACCCCAAATCTAAACCTAACCCCAAATCTAAACCTAAAATCTAAACCTAACCCCAAATCTAAACCTAAAATCTAAACCTAACCCAAATCTAAACCTAACCCCAAATCTAAACCTAAAATCTAAACCTAACCCCAAATCTAAACCTAAAATCTAAACCTAACCCCAAATCTAAACCTAACCCGAAATCTAAACCTCAAATCTAAACCTAACCCCAAATCTAAACCTAAAATCTAAACCTAACCCCAAATCTAAACATAAAATCTAAACCTAACCCCAAATCTAAACGTAAAATCTAAACCTAACCCCAAATCTAAACCTAACCCCAAATCTAAACCTAAAATCTAAACCTAACCCCAAATCTAAACCTAAAATCTAAACCTAACCCCAAATCTAAACCTAAAATCCAAATCTAAACCTAAAATCTAAACCTAACCCCAAATCTAAACCTAAAATCTAAACCTAACCCCAAATCTAAACCTAACCCCAAATCTAAACCTAAAATCTAAACCTAACCCCAAATCTAAAACTAAAATCTAAACCTAACCCCAAATCTAAACCTAAAATCTAAACCTAACCCCAAATCTAAACCTAAAATCTAAACCTAACCCCAAATCTAAACCTAAAATCTAAACCTAACCCCAAATCTAAACTTAACCCCAAATCTAAACCTAACCTAAAATCTAAACCTAACCCCAAATCTAAACGTAAAATCTAAACCTAACCCCAAATCTATACCTAACCCCAAATCTAAACCGAAAATCAAAACCTAACCCCAAATCTAAACCTAAAATCTAAACCTAACCCCAAATCTAAACCTAAAATCTAAACCTAAAATCTAAACCTAACCTAAAATCTAAACCTAACCCCAAATCTAAACCTAAAATCTAAACCTAACCCCAAATCTAAACCTAACCCCAAATCTAAACCTAAAATCTAAATCTAACCCCAAATCTAAACCTAAAATCTAAACCTAACCCCAAATCTAAACCTAACCCCAAATCTAAACCTAAAATCTAAACCTAAAATCTAAACCTAACCCCAAATCTAAACCTAACCCCAAATCTAAATCTAAAATCTAAACCTAACCCCAAATCTAAACCTAAAATCTAAACCTAACCCCAAATCTAAACCTAAAATTTAAGCCTAACCCCAAATCTATACCTAAAATCTAAACCTAAGCCCAAATCTAAACCTAACCCCAAATCTAAAACTAAACCCCAAATCTAAACCGAAAATCTAAACCTAACCCCAAATCTAAACCTAAAATCTAAACCAAACCCCAAATCTAAACCTAAAATTTAAGCCTAACCCCAAATCTAAACCTAAAATCTAAACCTAACCCCAAATCTAAACCTAAAATCTAAACCTAACCCCAAATCTAAACCTAAAATCTAAACCTAACCTAAAATCTAAACCTAACCCCAAATCTAAACCTAACCCCAAATCTAAACCTAAAATCTATACCTAACCCGAAATCTAAACCTAACCCCAAATCTAAACCTAAAATCTAAACCTAACCCCAAATCTAAACCTAAAATCTAAACCTAAAATCTAAACCTAACCTAAAATCTAAACCTAACCCCAAATCTAAACCTAAAATCTAAACCTAACCGCAAATCTAAACCTAACCCCAAATCTAAACCTAAAATCTAAATCTAACCCCAAATCTAAACCTAAAATCTAAACCTAACCCCAAATCTAAACCTAACCCCAAATCTAAACCTAAAATCTAAACCTAAAATCTAATCCTAACCCCAAATCTAAACCTAACCCCAAATCTAAACCTAAAATCTAAACCTAACCCCAAATCTAAACCTAAAATCTAAACCTAACCCCAAATCTAAACCTAAAATTTAAGCCTAACCCCAAATCTATACCTAAAATCTAAACCTAAGCCCAAATCTAAACCTAACCCCAAATCTAAAACTAAACCCAAATCTAAACCGAAAATCTAAACCTAAAATCTAAACCAAACCCCAAATCTAAACCTAAAATTTAAGCCTAACCCCAAATCTAAACCGAAAATCTAAACCTAACCCCAAATCTAAACCTAAAATCTAAACCTAACCCCAAATCTAAACCTAAAATCTAAACCTAACCCCAAATCTAAACCTAAAATCTAAACCTAACCCCAAATCTAAACCTAAAATCTAAACCTAACCCCATATCTAAACCTAAAATCTAAACCTAACCCCAAATCTAAACCTAAAATCTAAACCTAACCCCAAATCTAAACGTAACCCCAAATCTAAACCTAAAATCTAAACCTAACCCCAAATCTAAACCTAAAATGTGAACCTAACCCCAAATCTAAACCTAACCCCAAATCTAAACCTAAAATCTAAACCTAACCCCAAATCTAAACCTAAAATCTAAACCTAACCCAAATCTAAACCTAACCCCAAATCTAAACCTAAAATCTAAACCTAACCCCAAATCTAAACCTAAAATCTAAACCTAACCCCAAATCTAAACCTAACCCCAAATCTAAACCTAAAATCTAAACCTAACCCCAAATCTAAACCTAAAATCTAAACCTAACCCCAAATCTAAACCTAAAATCTAAACCTAACCCCAAATCTAAACCTAAAATCTAAACCTAACCCCAAATCTAAACCTAAAATCTAAACCTAACCCCAAATCTAAACCTAAAATCTAAACCTAACCCCAAATCTAAACCTAAAATCTGAACCTAACCCCAAATCTAAACCTAACCCCAAATCTAAACCTAAAATCTAAACCTAACCCCAAATCTAAACCTAAAATCTAAACCTAACCCAAATCTAAACCTAACCCCAAATCTAAACCTAAAATCTAAACCTAACCCCAAATCTAAACCTAAAATCTAAACCTAAACCCAAATCTAAACCTAACCCCAAATCTAAACCTAAAATCTAAACCTAACCCCAAATCTAAACCTAACCCCAAATCTAAACCTAAAATCTAAACCTAACCCCAAATCTTAACCTAAAATCTAAACCTAACCCCAAATCTAAATCTAAAATCTAAACCTAACCCCAAATCTAAACCTAAAATCTAAACCTAACCCCAAGTCTAAACCTAACCCCAAATCTAAACCTAAAATCTAAACCTAACCCCAAATCTAAACCTAAAATCTAAACCTAACCCAAATCTAAACCTAACCCCAAATCTAAATCTAAAATCTAAACCTAACCCCAAATCTAAACCTAAAATCTAAACCTAACCCCAAATCTAAACCTAGCCCCAAATCTAAACCTAAAATCTTAACCTAACCCCAAATCTAAACCTAACCCCAAATCTAAAACTAACCCCAAATCTAAACCGCAAATCTAAACCTAACCCCAAGTCTAAAACTAACCCCAAATCTAAACCGCAAATCTAAACCTAACCCCAAATCTAAACCTAAAATCTAAATCTAACCCCAAATCTAAACTGAAAATCTAAACCTAACCCCAAATCTAAACCTAAAATCTAAACCTAACCCCAAATCTAAACCTAAAATCTAAACCTAACCTAAAATCTAAACCTAACACCAACTCTAAACCTAAAATCTAAACCTAACCCCAAATCTAAACCTAACCCCAAATCTAAACCTAAAATCTAAACCTAACCCCAAATCTAAACCTAACCCCAAATCTAAACCGAAAATCTAAACCTAACCCCAAATCTAAACCTAAAATCTAAACCTAACCCCAAATCTAAACCTAACCCCAAATCTAAACCTAAAATCTAAACCTAACCCCAAATCTAAACCTAAAATCTAAACCTAACCCAAATCTAAACCTAACCCCAAATCCAAACCTAACATCTAAACCTAACCCCAAATCTAAACCTAAAATCTAAACCTAACCCCAAATCTAAACCTAACCCCAAATCTAAACCTAAAATCTAAACCTAACCCCAAATCTAAACCTAACCCCAAATCTAAACCTAAAATCTAAACCTAACCCCAAATCTAAACCTAAAATCTAAACCTAACCCCAAATCTAAACCTAACCCCAAATCTAAACCGAAAATCTAAACCTAACCCCAAATCTAAACCTAAAATCTAAACCTAACCCCAAATCTAAACCTAAAATTTAAGTCTAACCCCAAATCTAAACCTAAAATCTAAACCTAACCCCAAATCTAAACCTACCCCCAAATCTAAACCTTAAATCTAAACCTAACCCCAAATCTAAACCGAAAATCTAAACCTAACCCCAAATCTAAACCTAACCCCAAATCTAAACCTAAAATCTAAACCTAACCCCAAATCTAAACCTAAAATCTAAACCTAACCCCAAATCTAAACCTAACCCCAAATCTAAACCTAAAATCTAAACCTAACCCCAAATCTAAACCTGAAATCTAAATCTAACCCAAATCTAAACCTAACCCCAAATCTAAACCTAAAATCTAAACCTAACCCCAAATCTAAACCTAAAATCTAAACCTAACCCCAAATCTAAACCTAACCCCAAATCTAAACCTAAAATCTAAACCTAACCCCAAATCTAAACCTAAAATCTAAACCTAACACCAAATCTAAACCTAGCCCCAAATCTAAACCTAAAATCTAAACCTAACCCCAAATCTAAACCTAACCCCAAATCTAAACCGAAAATCTAAACCTAACCCCAAATCTAAACCTAAAATCTAAACCTAACCCCAAATCTAAACCTAAAATCTAAACCTAACCCCAAATCTAAACGTAACCCCAAATCTAAACCTAAAATCTAAACCTAACCCCAAATCTAAACCTAAAATCTAAACCTAACCCAAATCTAAACCTAACCCCAAATCTAAACCTAAAATCTAAACCTAACCCCAAATCTAAACCTAACCCCAAATCTAAACCTAAAATCTAAACCTAACCCCAAATCTAAACCTAACCCCAAATCTAAACCTGAAATCTAAACCTAACCCCAAATCTAAACCTAAAATCTAAACCTAACCCCAAATCTAAACCTAAAATCTAAACCTAACCCCAAATCTAAACCTAAAATCTAAACCTAACCCCAAGTCTAAACCTAACCCCAAATCTAAACCTAAAATCTAAACCTAACCCCAAATCTAAACCTAAAATCTAAACTTAACCCCAAATCTAAACCTAACCCCAAATCTAAACCTAAAATCTAAACCTAACCCCAAATCTAAACCTAAAATCTAAACCTAACCCCAAATCTAAACCTAACCCCAAATCTAAACCTAAAATCTAAACCTAACCCCAAATCTAAACCTAAAATCTAAACCTAACACCAAATCTAAACCTAGCCCCAAATCTAAACCTAAAATCTAAACCTAACCCCAAATCTAAACCTAACCCCAAATCTAAACCGAAAATCTAAACCTAACCCCAAATCTAAACCTAAAATCTAAACCTAACCCCAAATCTAAACCTAAAATCTAAACCTAACCCCAAATCTAAACGTAACCCCAAATCTAAACCTAAAATCTAAACCTAACCCCAAATCTAAACCTAAAATCTAAACCTAACCCAAATCTAAATCTAACCCCAAATCTAAACCTAAAATCTAAACCTAACCCCAAATCTAAACCTAAAATCTAAACCTAACCCCAAATCTAAACCTAACCCCAAATCTAAACCTAAAATCTAAACCTAACCCCAAATCTAAACCTAACCCCAAATCTAAACCTGAAATCTAAACCTAACCCCAAATCTAAACCTAAAATCTAAACCTAACCCCAAATCTAAACCTAAAATCTAAACCTAACCCCAAATCTAAACCTAAAATCTAAACCTAACCCCAATTCTAAACCTAACCCCAAATCTAAACCTAAAATCTAAACCTAACCCCAAATCTAAACCTAAAATCTAAACTTAACCCCAAATCTAAACCTAACCCCAAATCTAAACCTAAAATCTAAACCTAACCCCAAATCTAAACCTAAAATCTAAACCTAACCCCAAATCTAAACCTAACCCCAAATCTAAACCTAAAATCTAAACCTAACCCCAAATCTAAACCTAAAATCTAAACCTAACCCCAAATCTAAACCTAAAATTTAAGTCTAACCCCAAATCTAAACCTAAAATCTAAACCTAACCCCAAATCTAAACCTACCCCCAAATCTAAACCTTAAATCTAAACCTAACCCCAAATCTAAACCGAAAATCTAAACCTAACCCCAAATCTAAACCTAACCCCAAATCTAAACCTAAAATCTAAACCTAACCCCAAATCTAAACCTAAAATCTAAACCTAACCCAAATCTAAAGCTAACCCCAAATCTAAACCTAAAATCTAAACCTAACCCCAAATCTAAACCTAAAATCTAAACCTAACCCCAAATCTAAACCTAACCCCAAATCTAAACCTAAAATCTAAACCTAACCCCAAATCTAAACCTAAAATCTAAACCTAACACCAAATCTAAACCTAGCCCCAAATCTAAACCTAAAATCTAAACCTAACCCCAAACCTAAACCTAACCCCAAATCTAAACCGAAAATCTAAACCTAACCCCAAATCTAAACCTAACCCCAAATCTAAACCTTAAATCTAAACCTAACCCCAAATCTAAACCTAAAATCTAAACCTAACCCCAAATCTAAACCTAAAATCTAAACCTAACCCCAAATCTAAACCTAACCCCAAATCTAAACCTAAAATCCAAACCTAACCCCAAATCTAAACCTAAAATCTAAACCTAACCCCAAATCTAAACCTAAAATCTAAACCTAACCTAAAATCTAAACCTAACCCCAAATCTAAACCTAAAATCTAAACCTAACCCCAAATCTAAACCTAACCCCAAATCTAAACCTAAAATCTAAACCTAACCCCAAATCTAAACCGAAAATCTAAACCTAACCCCAAATCTAAACCTAAAATCTAAACCTAACCCCAAATCTAAACCTAAAATCTAAACCTAACCCCATATCTAAACCTAAAATCTAAACCTACCCCCAAATCTAAACCTAAAATCTAAACCTAACCCCAAATCTAAACCTAACCCCAAATCTAAACCTAAAATCTAAACCTAACCCCAAATCTAAACCTAACCCCAAATCTAAACCTAAAATCTAAACCTAACCCCAAATCTAAACCTAAAATCTAAACCTAACCCAAATCTAAACCTAACCCCAAATCTAAACCTAAAATCTAAACCTAACCCCAAATCTAAACCTAAAATCTAAACCTAACCCCAAATCTAAATCTAACCCCAAATCTAAACCTAAAATCTAAACCTAACCCCAAATCTAAACCTAACCCCAAATCTAAACCTAAAATCTAAACCTAACCCCAAATCTAAACCTAAAATCTAAACCTAACCCCAAGTCTAAACCTAACCCCAAATCTAAACCTAAAATCTAAACCTAACCCCAAATCTAAACCTAAAATCTAAACCTAACCCAAATCTAAACCTAACCCCAAATCTAAATCTAAAATCTAAACCTAACCCCAAATCTAAACCTAAAATCTAAACCTAACCCCAAATCTAAACCTAGCCCCAAATCTAAACCTAAAATCTTAACCTAACCCCAAATCTAAACCTAAACCCAAATCTAAAACTAACCCCAAATCTAAACCGCAAATCAAAACCTAACCCCAAATCTAAACCTAAAATCTAAATCTAACCCCAAATCTAAACCGAAAATCTAAACCTAACCCCAAATCTAAACCTAAAATCTAAACCTAACCCCAAATCTAAACCTAAAATCTAAACCTAACCCCAAATCTAAACCTAAATATAAACCTAACACCAAATCTAAACCTAGCCCCAAATCTAAACCTAAAATCTAAACCTAACCCCAAATCTAAACCTAACCCCAAATCTAAACCGAAAATCTAAACCTAACCCCAAATCTAAACCTAAAATCTAAACCTAACCTAAAATCTAAACCTAACACCAACTCTAAACCTAAAATCTAAACCTAACCCCAAATCTAAACCTAACCCCAAATCTAAACCTAAAATCTAAACCTAACCCCAAATCTAAACCTAAAATCTATACCTAACCCGAAATCTAAACCTAACCCCAAATCTAAACCTAAAATCTAAACCTAACCCCAAATCTAAACCTAAAATCTAAACTTAACCCCAAATCTAAACCTAACCCCAAATCTAAACCTAAAATCTAAACCTAACCCCAAATCTAAACCTAACCCCAAATCTAAACCTAAAATCTAAACCTAACCCCAAATCTAAACCTAAAATCTAAACCTAACACCAAATCTAAACCTAACCCCAAATCTAAACCTAAAATCTAAACCTAACCCCAAATCTAAACCTAAAATCTAAACCTAACCCAAATCTAAACCTAACCCCAAATCTAAACCTAACATCTAAACCTAACCCCAAATCTAAACCTAAAATCTAAACCTAACCCCAAATCTAAACCTAACCCCAAATCTAAACCTAAAATCTAAACCTAACCCCAAATCTAAACCTAACCCCAAATCTAAACCTAAAATCTAAACCTAACCCCAAATCTAAACCTAAAATCTAAACCTAACCCCAAATCTAAACCTAAAATTTAAGTCTAACCCCAAATCTAAACTTAAAATCTAAACCTACCCCCAAATCTAAACCTACCCCCAAATCTAAACCTTAAATCTAAACCTAACCCCAAATCTAAACCGAAAATCTAAACCTAACCCCAAATCTAAACCTAACCCCAAATCTAAACCTAAAATCTAAACCTAACCCCAAATCTAAACCTAAAATCTAAACCTAACCCCAAATCTAAACCTAACCCCAAATCTAAACCTAAAATCTAAACCTAACCCCAAATCTAAACCTAAAATCTAAACCTAACACCAAATCTAAACCTAGCCCCAAATCTAAACCTAAAATCTAAACCTAACCCCAAACCTAAACCTAACCCCAAATCTAAACCGAAAATCTAAACCTAACCCCAAATCTAAACCTAACCCCAAATCTAAACCTTAAATCTAAACCTAACCCCAAATCTAAACCTAAAATCTAAACCTAACCCCAAATCTAAACCTAAAATCTAAACCTAACCCCAAATCTAAACCTAACCCCAAATCTAAACCTAAAATCCAAACCTAACCCCAAATCTAAACCTAAAATCTAAACCTAACCCCAAATCTAAACCTAAAATCTAAACCTAACCTAAAATCTAAACCTAACCCCAAATCTAAACCTAAAATCTAAACCTAACCCCAAATCTAAACCTAACCCCAAATCTAAACCTAAAATCTAAACCTAACCCCAAATCTAAACCGAAAATCTAAACCTAACCCCAAATCTAAACCTAAAATCTAAACCTAACCCCAAATCTAAACCTAAAATCTAAACCTAACCCCATATCTAAACCTAAAATCTAAACCTAACCCCAAATCTAAACCTAAAATCTAAACCTAACCCCAAATATAACCTAACCCCAAATCTAAACCTAAAATCTAAACCTAACCCCAAATCTAAACCTAACCCCAAATCTAAACCTAAAATCTAAACCTAACCCCAAATCTAAACCTAAAATCTAAACCTAACCCAAATCTAAACCTAACCCCAAATCTAAACCTAAAATCTAAACCTAACCCCAAATCTAAACCTAAAATCTAAACCTAACCCCAAATCTAAATCTAACCCCAAATCTAAACCTAAAATCTAAACCTAACCCCAAATCTAAACCTAACCCCAAATCTAAACCTAAAATCTAAACCTAACCCCAAATCTAAACCTAAAATCTAAACCTAACCCCAAGTCTAAACCTAACCCCAAATCTAAACCTAAAATCTAAACCTAACCCCAAATCTAAACCTAAAATCTAAACCTAACCCAAATCTAAACCTAACCCCAAATCTAAATCTAAAATCTAAACCTAACCCCAAATCTAAACCTAAAATCTAAACCTAACCCCAAATCTAAACCTAGCCCCAAATCTAAACCTAAAATCTTAACCTAACCCCAAATCTAAACCTAAACCCAAATCTAAAACTAACCCCAAATCTAAACCGCAAATCAAAACCTAACCCCAAATCTTAACCTAAAATCTAAATCTAACCCCAAATCTAAACCGAAAATCTAAACCTAACCCCAAATCTAAACCTAAAATCTAAACCTAACCCCAAATCTAAACCTAAAATCTAAACCTAACCCCAAATCTAAACCTAAATATAAACCTAACACCAAATCTAAACCTAGCCCCAAATCTAAACCTAAAATCTAAACCTAACCCCAAATCTAAACCTAACCCCAAATCTAAACCGAAAATCTAAACCTAACCCCAAATCTAAACCTAAAATCTAAACCTAACCTAAAATCTAAACCTAACACCAACTCTAAACCTAAAATCTAAACCTAACCCCAAATCTAAACCTAACCCCAAATCTAAACCTAAAATCTAAACCTAACCCCAAATCTAAACCTAAAATCTAAACCTAACCCGAAATCTAAACCTAACCCCAAATCTAAACCTAAAATCTAAACCTAACCCCAAATCTAAACCTAAAATCTAAACTTAACCCCAAATCTAAACCTAACCCCAAATCTAAACCTAAAATCTAAACCTAACCCCAAATCTAAACCTAACCCCAAATCTAAACCTAAAATCTAAACCTAACCCCAAATCTAAACCTAAAATCTAAACCTAACACCAAATCTAAACCTAACCCCAAATCTAAACCTAAAATCTAAACCTAACCCCAAATCTAAACCTAAAATCTAAACCTAACCCAAATCTAAACCTAACCCCAAATCTAAACCTAACATCTAAACCTAACCCCAAATCTAAACCTAAAATCTAAACCTAACCCCAAATCTAAACCTAACCCCAAATCTAAACCTAAAATCTAAACCTAACCCCAAATCTAAACCTAACCCCAAATCTAAACCTAAAATCTAAACCTAACCCCAAATCTAAACCTAAAATCTAAACCTAACCCCAAATCTAAACCTAAAATTTAAGTCTAACCCCAAATCTAAACTTAAAATCTAAACCTACCCCCAAATCTAAACCTACCCCCAAATCTAAACCTTAAATCTAAACCTAACCCCAAATCTAAACCGAAAATCTAAACCTAACCCCAAATCTAAACCTAACCCCAAATCTAAACCTAAAATCTAAACCTAACCCCAAATCTAAACCTAAAATCTAAACCTAACCCCAAATCTAAACCTAACCCCAAATCTAAACCTAAAATCTAAACCTAACCCCAAATCTAAACCTGAAATCTAAACCTAACCCAAATCTAAACCTAACCCCAAATCTAAACCTAAAATCTAAACCTAACCCCAAATCTAAACCTAAAATCTAAACCTAACCCCAAATCTAAACCTAACCCCAAATCTAAACCTAAAATCTAAACCTAACCCCAAATCTAAACCTAAAATCTAAACCTAACACCAAATCTAAACCTAGCCCCAAATCTAAACCTAAAATCTAAACCTAACCCCAAATCTAAACCTAAAATCTAAACCTAACCCCAAATCTAAACCTAAAATCTAAACCTAACCCCAAATCTAAACCTAAAATCCAAATCTAAACCTAAAATCTAAACCTAACCCCAAATCTAAACCTTAAAATCTAAACCTAACCTCAAATCTAAACCTAAAATCTAAAACTAACCCCAAATCTAAACCTAACACCAAATCTAAACCTAAAATCTAAACCTAACCCCAAATCTAAACCTAAAATCTAAACCTAACCCCAAATCTAAACCTTAAATCTAAACCTAACCCCAAACCTAAACCTAACCCCAAATCTAAAACTAACCCCAAATCTAAACCGAAAATCTAAACCTAACCCCAAATCTAAACCTAAAATCTAAACCTAACCCCAAATCTAAACCTAAAATTTAAGACTAACCCCAAATCTAAACCTAAAATCTAAACCTAACCCCAAATCTAAACCTAAAATTTAAGACTAACCCCAAATCTACACCTAAAATCTAAACCTAACCCCAAATCTAAACCTAACCCCAAATCTAAAACTAACCCCAAATCTAAACCTAAAGCCAAATCTAAACCTAAGCCCAAATCTAAAACTAACCCCAAATCTAAACCTAACCCCAAATCTAAAACTAACCCCAAATCTAAAGCGAAAATCTAAACCTAACCCCAAATCTAAACCTAAAATCTAAACCTAGCCCCAAATCTAAACCTAAAATCTAAACCTAACCTCAAATCTAAACCTAAAATCTAAACCTAACCCCAAATCTAAACCTAACCCCAAATCTAAACCTAAAATCTAAACCTAACCCCAAATCTAAACCTAAAATTTAATCCTAACCCCAAATCTAAACCTAAAATCTAAACCTAACCCCAAATCTAAACCTAACCCCAAATCTAAAACTAACCCCAAATCTAAACCTAAAATCTAAACCTAACCCCAAATCTAAACTTAACCCCAAATCTAAACCTAACCTAAAATCTAAACCTAACCCCAAATCTAAACCTAAAATCTAAACCTAACCCCAAATCTAAACCTAAAATCTAAACCTAAAATCTAAACCTAACCCCAAATCTAAACCTAAAATCTAAACCTAACCCGAAATCTAAACCTAAAATCTAAACCTAACCCCAAATCTAAACCTAAAATCTAAACCTAACCCCATATTTAAAACTAAAATCTAAACCTAACCCCAAATCTAAACCTAAAATCTAAACCTAACCCCAAATCTAAACCTAACCCCAAATCTAAACCTAAAATCTAAACCTAACCCCAAATCTAAACCTAAAATCTAAACCTAACCCCAAATCTAAACCTAAAATCCATATCTAAACCTAAAATCTAAACCTAACCCCAAATCTAAACTTAAAATCTAAACCTAACCCCAAATGTAAACCTAACCCCAAATCTAAACCTAAAATCTAAACCTAACCCCAAATCTAAACCTAAAATCTAAACCTAAACCCAAATCTAAACCTAAAATCTAAACCTAACTCCAAATCTAAACCTAAAATCTAAACCTAACCCCAAATCTAAACCTAAAATCTAAACCTAACCCCAAATCTAAACCTAACCCCAAATCTAAACCTAAAATCTAAACCTAACCCCAAATCTAAACCTAAAATTTAAGCCTAACCCCAAATCTAAACCTAAAATCTAAACCTAACCCCAAATCTAAACCTAACCCCAAATCTAAAACTAACCCCAAATTTAAACCGAAAATCTAAAAATAACCCCAAATCTAAACCTAAAATCTAAACCTAACCCCAAATCTAAAACTAGCCCCAAATCTAAACCGAAAATCTAAACCTAACCCCAAATCTAAACCTAAAATCTAAACCTAACCCCAAATCTAAACCTAAAATCTAAACCTAACCTCAAATCTAAACCTAAAATCTAAAACTAACCCCAAATCTAAACCTAACCCCAAATCTAAACCTAAAATCTAAACCTAACCCCAAATCTAAACCTAAAATCTAAACCTAACCCCAAATCTAAACCTTAAATCTAAACCTAACCCCAAACCTAAACCTAACCCCAAATCTAAAACTAACCCCAAATCTAAACCGAAAATCTAAACCTAACCCCAAATCTAAACCTAAAATCTAAACCTAACCCCAAATCTAAACCTAAAATTTAAGACTAACCCCAAATCTAAACCTAAAATCTAAACCTAACCCCAAATCTAAACCTAAAATTTAAAACTAACCCCAAATCTACACCTAAAATCTAAACCTAACCCCAAATCTAAACCTAACCCCAAATCTAAAACTAACCCCAAATCTAAACCTAACCCCAAATCTAAACCTAACCCCAAATCTAAAACTAACCCCAAATCTAAACCTAACCCCAAATCTAAAACTAACCCCAAATCTAAAGCAAAAATCTAAACCTAACCCCAAATCTAAACCTAAAATCTAAACCTAGCCCCAAATCTAAACCTAAAATCTAAACCTAACCTCAAATCTAAACCTAAAATCTAAACCTAACCCCAAATCTAAACCTAACCCCAAATCTAAACCTAAAATCTAAACCTAACCCCAAATCTAAACCTAACCCCAAATCTAAAACTAACCCCAAATCTAAACCGAAAATCTAAACCTAACCCCAAATCTAAACCTAAAATCTAAACCTAACCCCAAATCTAAACCTAAAATCTAAACCTAACCCCAAATCTAAACTTAACCCCAAATCTAAACCTAACCTAAAATCTAAACCTAACCCCAAATCTAAACCTAAAATCTAAAGCTAACCCCAAATCTAAACCTAAAATCTAAACCTAAAATCTAAACCTAACCCCAAATCTAAACCTAAAATCTAAACCTAACCTGAAATCTAAACCTAAAATCTAAACCTAACCCCAAATCTAAACCTAAAATCTAAACCTAACCCCATATTTAAAACTAAAATCTAAACCTAACCCCAAATCTAAACCTAAAATCTAAACCTAACCCCAATTCTAAACCTAACCCCAAATCTAAACCTAAAATCTAAACCTAACCCCAAATCTAAACCTAAAATCTAAACCTAACCCCAAATCTAAACCTAAAATCCAAATCTAAACCTAAAATCTAAACCTAACCCCAAATCTAAACTTAAAATCTAAACCTAACCCCAAATCTAAACCTAACCCCAAATCTAAACCTAAAATCTAAACCTAACCCCAAATCTAAACCTAAAATCTAAACCTAAACCCAAATCTAAACCTAAAATCTAAACCTAACCCCAAATCTAAACTTAACCCCAAATCTAAAACTAACCCCAAATCTAAACCGAAAATCTAAACCTAACCCCAAATCTAAACCTAAAACCTAAACCTAACCCCAAATCTAAACCTAAAATTTAAGACTAACCCCAAATCTACACCTAAAATCTAAACCTAACCCCAAATCTAAAACTAACCCCAAATCTAAACCGAAAATCTAAACCTAACCCCAAATCTAAACCTAAAATCTAAACCTAACCCCAAATCTAAACCTAAAATCTAAACCTAACCCCAAATCTAAACCTAAAATCTAAACGTAACCCCAAATCTAAACCTAAAATTTAAGCCTAACCCCAAATCTAAACCTAAAATCTAAACCTAACCCCAAATCTAAACCTAACCCCAAATCTAAAACTAACCCCAAATCTAAACCGAAAATCTAAACCTAACCCCAAATCTAAACCTAAAATCTAAACCTAACCCCAAATCTAAACCTAAAATTTAAGATTAACCCCAAATCTACACCTAAAATCTAAACCTAACCCCAAATCTAAACCTAACCCCAAATCTAAAACTAACCCCAAATCTAAACCGAAAATCTAAACCTAACCCCAAATCTAAACCTAAAACCTAAACCTAACCCCAAATCTAAACCTAAAATCTAAACCTAACCCCAAATCTAAACCTAAAATCTAAACCTAAAATCTAAACCTAACCTAAAATCTAAACCTAACCCCAAATCTAAACCTAAAATCTAAACCTAACCCCAAATCTAAACCTAACCCCAAATCTAAACCCCAAATCTAAACCTAACCCCAAATCTAAAACTAACCCCAAATCTAAACCTAAAGCCAAATCTAAACCTAAGCCCAAATCTAAAACTAACCCCAAATCTAAACCTAACCCCAAATCTAAAACTAACCCCAAATCTAAAGCGAAAATCTAAACCTAACCCCAAATCTAAACCTAAAATCTAAACCTAGCCCCAAATCTAAACCTAAAATCTAAACCTAACCTCAAATCTAAACCTAAAATCTAAACCTAACCCCAAATCTAAACCTAACCCCAAATCTAAACCTAAAATCTAAACCTAACCCCAAATCTAAACCTAAAATTTAATCCTAACCCCAAATCTAAACCTAAAATCTAAACCTAACCCCAAATCTAAACCTAACCCCAAATCTAAAACTAACCCCAAATCTAAACCTAAAATCTAAACCTAACCCCAAATCTAAACTTAACCCCAAATCTAAACCTAACCTAAAATCTAAACCTAACCCCAAATCTAAACCTAAAATCTAAACCTAACCCCAAATCTAAACCTAAAATCTAAACCTAAAATCTAAACCTAACCCCAAATCTAAACCTAAAATCTAAACCTAACCCGAAATCTAAACCTAAAATCTAAACCTAACCCCAAATCTAAACCTAAAATCTAAACCTAACCCCATATTTAAAACTAAAATCTAAACCTAACCCCAAATCTAAACCTAAAATCTAAACCTAACCCCAAATCTAAACCTAACCCCAAATCTAAACCTAAAATCTAAACCTAACCCCAAATCTAAACCTAAAATCTAAACCTAACCCCAAATCTAAACCTAAAATCCAAATCTAAACCTAAAATCTAAACCTAACCCCAAATCTAAACTTAAAATCTAAACCTAACCCCAAATCTAAACCTAACCCCAAATCTAAACCTAAAATCTAAACCTAACCCCAAATCTAAACCTAAAATCTAAACCTAAACCCAAATCTAAACCGAAAATCTAAACCTAACCCCAAATCTAAACCTAAAATCTAAACCTAACCCCAAATCTAAACCTAAAATCTAAACCTAACCCCAAATCTAAACCTAACCCCAAATCTAAACCTAAAATCTAAACCTAACCCCAAATCTAAACCTAAAATTTAAGCCTAACCCCAAATCTAAACCTAAAATCTAAACCTAACCCCAAATCTAAACCTAACCCCAAATCTAAAACTAACCCCAAATTTAAACCGAAAATCTAAAAATAACCCCAAATCTAAACCTAAAATCTAAACCTAACCCCAAATCTAAACCTAAAATTTAAGACTAACCCCAAATCTACACCTAAAATCTAAACCTAACCCCAAATCTAAACCTAACCCCAAATCTAAAACTAGCCCCAAATCTAAACCGAAAATCTAAACCTAACCCCAAATCTAAACCTAAAATCTAAACCTAACCCCAAATCTAAACCTAAAATCTAAACCTAACCTCAAATCTAAACCTAAAATCTAAAACTAACCCCAAATCTAAACCTAACCCCAAATCTAAACCTAAAATCTAAACCTAACCCCAAATCTAAACCTAAAATCTAAACCTAACCCCAAATCTAAACCTTAAATCTAAACCTAACCCCAAACCTAAACCTAACCCCAAATCTAAAACTAACCCCAAATCTAAACCGAAAATCTAAACCTAACCCCAAATCTAAACCTAAAATCTAAACCTAACCCCAAATCTAAACCTAAAATTTTAGACTAACCCCAAATCTAAACCTAAAATCTAAACCTAACCCCAAATCTAAACCTAAAATTTAAAACTAACCCCAAATCTACACCTAAAATCTAAACCTAACCCCAAATCTAAACCTAACCCCAAATCTAAAACTAACCCCAAATCTAAACCTAACCCCAAATCTAAACCTAACCCCAAATCTAAAACTAACCCCAAATCTAAACCTAACCCCAAATCTAAAACTAACCCCAAATCTAAAGCGAAAATCTAAACCTAACCCCAAATCTAAACCTAAAATCTAAACCTAGCCCCAAATCTAAACCTAAAATCTAAACCTAACCTCAAATCTAAACCTAAAATCTAAACCTAACCCCAAATCTAAACCTAACCCCAAATCTAAACCTAAAATCTAAACCTAACCCCAAATCTAAACCTAACCCCAAATCTAAAACTAACCCCAAATCTAAACCGAAAATCTAAACCTAACCCCAAATCTAAACCTAAAATCTAAACCTAACCCCAAATCTAAACCTAAAATCTAAACCTAACCCCAAATCTAAACTTAACCCCAAATCTAAACCTAACCTAAAATCTAAACCTAACCCCAAATCTAAACCTAAAATCTAAAGCTAACCCCAAATCTAAACCTAAAATCTAAACCTAAAATCTAAACCTAACCCCAAATCTAAACCTAAAATCTAAACCTAACCTGAAATCTAAACCTAAAATCTAAACCTAACCCCAAATCTAAACCTAAAATCTAAACCTAACCCCATATTTAAAACTAAAATCTAAACCTAACCCCAAATCTAAACCTAAAATCTAAACCTAACCCCAATTCTAAACCTAACCCCAAATCTAAACCTAAAATCTAAACCTAACCCCAAATCTAAACCTAAAATCTAAACCTAACCCCAAATCTAAACCTAAAATCCAAATCTAAACCTAAAATCTAAACCTAACCCCAAATCTAAACTTAAAATCTAAACCTAACCCCAAATCTAAACCTAACCCCAAATCTAAACCTAAAATCTAAACCTAACCCCAAATCTAAACCTAAAATCTAAACCTAAACCCAAATCTAAACCTAAAATCTAAACCTAACCCCAAATCAAAACTTAACCCCAAATCTAAAACTAACCCCAAATCTAAACCGAAAATCTAAACCTAACCCCAAATCTAAACCTAAAACCTAAACCTAACCCCAAATCTAAACCTAAAATTTAAGACTAACCCCAAATCTACACCTAAAATCTAAACCTAACCCCAAATCTAAAACTAACCCCAAATCTAAACCGAAAATCTAAACCTAACCCCAAATCTAAACCTAAAATCTAAACCTAACCCCAAATCTAAACCTAAAATCTAAACCTAACCCCAAATCTAAACCTAAAATCTAAACGTAACCCCAAATCTAAACCTAAAATTTAAGCCTAACCCCAAATCTAAACCTAAAATCTAAACCTAACCCCAAATCTAAACCTAACCCCAAATCTAAAACTAACCCCAAATCTAAACCGAAAATCTAAACCTAACCCCAAATCTAAACCTAAAATCTAAACCTAACCCCAAATCTAAACCTAAAATTTAAGATTAACCCCAAATCTACACCTAAAATCTAAACCTAACCCCAAATCTAAACCTAACCCCAAATCTAAAACTAACCCCAAATCTAAACCGAAAATCTAAACCTAACCCCAAATCTAAACCTAAAACCTAAACCTAACCCCAAATCTAAACCTAAAATCTAAACCTAACCCCAAATCTAAACCTAAAATCTAAACCTAAAATCTAAACCTAACCTAAAATCTAAACCTAACCCCAAATCTAAACCTAAAATCTAAACCTAACCCCAAATCTAAACCTAACCCCAAATCTAAACCCCAAATCTAAACCTAACCCCAAATCTAAACCTAAAATCTAAACCTAACCCCAAATCTAAACCTAACCCCAAATCTAAACCTAAAATCTAAACCCTACCCCAAATCTAAACCTATCTCCAAATCTAAGCCTAAATCTAAACCTAACCCCAAATCTAAACCTAAAATCTAAACCTAACCCCAAATCTGAACCTAAAATCTAAACCTAAAATCTAAACCTAACCTAAAAACTAAACCTAACCCCAAGTCTAAACCTAAAATCTAAACCTAACCCCCAATCTAAACCGAAAATCTAAACCTAACCCCAAATCTAAACCTAAAATCTAAACCTTACCCCAAATCTAAACCTAAAATCTAAACCTAACCCCAAATCTGAACCTAAAATCTAAACCTAAAAACTAAACCTAACCCCAAATCTAAAACTAAAATCTAAACCTAACCCCCAATCTAAACCGAAAATCTAAACCTAACCCCAAATCTAAACCTAAAATCTAAACCTAACCCCAAATCTAAACCTAAAATCTAAACCTAAAATCTAAACCTAACCTAAAATCTAAACCTAACCCCAAATCTAAACCTAAAATCTAAACCTAACCCCAAATCTAAACCTAACCCCAAATCTAAACCTAAAATCTAAACCTAACCCCAAATCTAAAACTAAAATCTAAACCTAACCCCAAATCTAAACCTAAAATCTAAACCTAACCCCAAATCTAAACCTAAAATTTAAGCCTAACCCCAAATCTAAACCTAAAATCTAAACCTAACCCCAAATCTAAACCTAACCCCAAATCTAAAACTAACCCCAAATCTAAACCGAAAATCTAAACCTAACCCCAAATCTAAACCTAAAATCTATACCTAACCCGAAATCTAAACCTAACCCCAAATTTAAACCTAAAATCTAAACCTAACCCCAAATCTAAACCTAAAATCTAAACTTAACCCCAAATCTAAACCTAACCCCAAATCTAAACCTAAAATCTAAACCTAACCCCAAATCTAAACCTAACCCCAAATCTAAACCTAAAATCTAAACCTAACCCCAAATCTAAACCTAAAATCTAAACCTAACCCCAAATCTAAACCTAACCCCAAATCTAAACCTAAAATCTAAACATAACCCCAAATCTAAACCTAAAATCTAAACCTAACCTCAAATCCAAACCTAACCCCAAATCTAAACCTAAAATCTAAACCTAACCCCAAATCTAAACCTAAAATCTAAACCTAACCTAAAATCTAAACCTAACCCCAAATCTAAACCTAAAATCTAAACCTAACCCCAAATCTAAACCTAACCCCAAATCTAAACCTAAAATCTAAACCTAACCCCAAATCTAAACCTAAAATCTAAACCTAACCCGAAATCTAAACCTAACCCCAAATCTAAACCTAAAATCTAAACCTAACCCCAAATCTAAACCTAAAATCTAAACCTAACCCCAATTCTAAACCTAAAATTTAAGTCTAACCCCAAATCTAAACCTAAAATCGAAACCTAACCCCAAATCTAAACCTAACCCCAAATCTAAACCTAAAATCTAAACCTAACCCCAAATCTAAACCTAACCCCAAATCTAAACCTAACCCCAAATCTAAACCTAAAATCTAAAACTAACCCCAAATCTAAACCTAAAATTTAAGCCTAACCCCAAATCTAAACCTAAAATCTAAACCTAACCCCAAATATAAACCTAACCCCAAATCTAAAACTAACCCCAAATCTAAACCGAAAATCTAAAAATAACCCCAAATCTAAACCTAAAATCTAAACCTAACCCCAAATCTAAACCTAAAATCTAAACCTAACCCCAAATCTACACCTAAAATCTAAACCTAACCCCAAATCTAAACCTAACCCCAAATCTAAAACTAGCCCCAAATCTAAACCGAAAATCTAAACCTAACCCCAAATCTAAACCTAAAATCTAAACCTAACCCCAAATCTAAACCTAAAATCTAAACCTAACCTCAAATCTAAACCTAAAATCTAAACCTAACCCCAAATCTAAACCTAACCCCAAATCTACACCTAAAATCTAAACCTAACCCCAAATCTAAACCTAACCCCAAATCTAAAACTAACCCCAAATCTAAACCGAAAATCTAAACCTAACCCCAAATCTAAACCTAAAATCTAAACCTAACCCCAAATCTAAACCTAAAATCTAAACCTAACCCCAAATATAAACCTAAAATCTAAACCTAACCCCAAATCTAAACCTAAAATCTAAACCTAAAATCTAAACCTAACCCCAAATCTAAACCTAAAATCTAAACCTAACCCGAAATCTAAACCTAAAATCTAAACCTAACCCCAAATCTAAACCTAAAATCTAAACCTAACCCCATATCTAAAACTAAAATCTAAACCTAACCCCAAATCTAAACCTAAAATCTAAACCTAACCCCAAATCTAAACCTAACCCCAAATCTAAACCTAAAATCTAAACCTAACCCCAAATCTAAAACTAAAATCTAAACCTAACCCCAAATCTAAACCTAAAATCCAAATCTAAACCTAAAATCTAAACCTAACCCCAAATCTAAACCTAAAATCTAAACCTAACCCCAAATCTAAACCTAACCCCAAATCTAAACCTAAAATCTAAACCTAACCCCAAATCTAAACCTAAAATCTAAACCTAACCCCAAATCTAAACTTAACCCCAAATCTAAAACTAAAATCTAAACCTAACCCCAAATCTAAAGCTAAAATCTAAACCTAACCCCAAATCTAAACCTAAAATCTAAACCTAACCCCAAATCTAAACTTAACCCCAAATCTAAACCTAACCTAAAATCTAAACCTAACCCCAAATCTAAACCTAAAATCTAAACCTAACCCCAAATCTATACCTAACCCCAAATCTAAACCGAAAATCAAAACCTAACCCCAAATCTAAACCTAAAATCTAAACCTAACCCCAAATCTAAACCTAAAATCTAAACCTAAAATCTAAACCTAACCTAAAATCTAAACCTAACCCCAAATCTAAACCTAAAATCTAAACCTAACCCCAAATCTAAACCTAACCCCAAATCTAAACCTAAAATGTAAATCTAACCCCAAATCTAAACCTAAAATCTAAACCTAACCCCAAATCTAAACCTAACCCCAAATCTAACCCTAAAATCTAAACCTAAAATCTAAACCTAACCCCAAATCTAAACCTAACCCCAAATCTAAACCTAAAATCTAAACCTAACCCCAAATCTAAACCTAAAATCTAAACCTAACCCCAAATCTAAACCTAAAATTTAAGCCTAACCCCAAATCTATACCTAAAAACTAAACCTAAGCCCAAATCTAAACCTAACCCCAAATCTAAAACTAAACCCAAATCTAAACCTAAAATCTAAACCTAACCCCAAATCTAAACCTAAAATCTAAACCAAACCCCAAATCTAAACCTAAAATCTAAACCTAACCCCAAATCTAAACCTAAAATCTAAACCTAACCCCAAATCTAAACCTAACCCCAAATCTAAAACTAACCCCAAATCTAAACCGAAAATCTAAACCTAACCCCAAATCTAAACCTAAAATCTAAACATAACCCCAAATCTAAACCTAACCCCAAATCTAAAACTAACCCCAAATCTAAAACTAACCCCAAATCTAAACCGAAAATCTAAACCTAACCCCAAATCTAAACCTAAAATCTAAACCTAACCCCAAATCTAAACCTAAAATCTAAACCTAACCTAAAATCTAAACCTAAAATCTAAACCTAACCCCAAATCTAAACCTAACCCCAAATCTAAACCTAAAATCTAAACCTAACCCCAAATCTAAACCTAAAATCTAAACCTAACCCCAAATCTAAACCTAAAATCTAAAACTAACCCCAAATCTACACCTAAAATCTAAACCTAACCCCAAATCTAAACCTAAAATCTAAACCTAACCCCAAATCTAAACCTAAAATCTAAACCTAACCCCAAATCTAAACCTAAAATCTAAACCTAACCCCAAATCTAAACCTAAAATCTAAACCTAACCCCAAATCTAAACTTAACCCCAAATCTAAACCTAACCTAAAATCTAAACCTAACCCCAAATCTAAACCTAAAATCTAAAGCTAACCCCAAATCTAAACCTAAAATCTAAACCTAAAATCTAAACCTAACCCCAAATCTAAACCTAAAATCTAAACCTAACCCCAAATCTAAACTTAACCCCAAATCTAAACCTAACCTAAAATCTAAACCTAACCCCAAATCTAAACCTAAAATCTAAACCTAACCCCAAATCTATACCTAACCCCAAATCTAAACCGAAAATCAAAACCTAACCCCAAATCTAAACCTAAAATCTAAACCTAACCCCAAATCTAAACCTAAAATCTAAACCTAAAATCTAAACCTAACCTAAAATCTAAACCTAACCCCAAATCTAAACCTAAAATCTAAACCTAACCCCAAATCTAAACCTAACCCCAAATCTAAACCTAAAATGTAAATCTAACCCCAAATCTAAACCTAAAATCTAAACCTAACCCCAAATCTAAACCTAACCCCAAATCTAACCCTAAAATCTAAACCTAAAATCTAAACCTAACCCCAAATCTAAACCTAACCCCAAATCTAAACCTAAAATCTAAACCTAACCCCAAATCTAAACCTAAAATCTAAACCTAACCCCAAATCTAAACCTAAAATTTAAGCCTAACCCCAAATCTATACCTAAAAACTAAACCTAAGCCCAAATCTAAACCTAACCCCAAATCTAAAACTAAACCCAAATCTAAACCTAAAATCTAAACCTAACCCCAAATCTAAACCTAAAATCTAAACCAAACCCCAAATCTAAACCTAAAATCTAAACCTAACCCCAAATCTAAACCTAAAATCTAAACCTAACCCCAAATCTAAACCTAACCCCAAATCTAAAACTAACCCCAAATCTAAACCGAAAATCTAAACCTAACCCCAAATCTAAACCTAAAATCTAAACATAACCCCAAATCTAAACCTAACCCCAAATCTAAAACTAACCCCAAATCTAAAACTAACCCCAAATCTAAACCGAAAATCTAAACCTAACCCCAAATCTAAACCTAAAATCTAAACCTAACCCCAAATCTAAACCTAAAATCTAAACCTAACCTAAAATCTAAACCTAAAATCTAAACCTAACCCCAAATCTAAACCTAACCCCAAATCTAAACCTAAAATCTAAACCTAACCCCAAATCTAAACCTAAAATCTAAACCTAACCCCAAATCTAAACCTAAAATCTAAAACTAACCCCAAATCTACACCTAAAATCTAAACCTAACCCCAAATCTAAACCTAAAATCTAAACCTAACCCCAAATCTAAACCTAAAATCTAAACCTAACCCCAAATCTAAACCTAAAATCTAAACCTAACCCCAAATCTAAACCTAAAATCTAAACCTAACCCCAAATCTAAACTTAACCCCAAATCTAAACCTAACCTAAAATCTAAACCTAACCCCAAATCTAAACCTAAAATCTAAAGCTAACCCCAAATCTAAACCTAAAATCTAAACCTAAAATCTAAACCTAACCCCAAATCTAAACCTAACCCGAAATCTAAACCTCAAATCAAAACCTAACCCCAAATCTAAACCTAAAATCTAAACCTAACCCCATATCTAAAACTAAAATCTAAACCTAACCCCAAATCTAAACGTAAAATCTAAACCTAACCCCAAATCTAAACCTAACCCCAAATCTAAACCTAAAATCTAAACCTAACCCCAAATCTAAACCTAAAATCTAAACCTAACCCCAAATCTAAACCTAAAATCCAAATCTAAACCTAAAATCTAAACCTAACCCCAAATCTAAACCTAAAATCTAAACCTAACCCCAAATCTAAACCTAACCCCAAATCTAAACCTAAAATCTAAACCTAACCCCAAATCTAAAACTAAAATCTAAACCTAACCCCAAATCTAAACCTAAAATCTAAACCTAACCCCAAATCTAAACCTAAAATCTAAACCTAACCCCAAATCTAAACCTAAAATCTAAACCTAACCCCAAATCTAAACTTAACCCCAAATCTAAACCTAACCTAAAATCTAAACCTAACCCCAAATCTAAACCTAAAATCTAAACCTAACCCCAAATCTATACCTAACCCCAAATCTAAACCGAAAATCAAAACCTAACCCCAAATCTAAACCTAAAATCTAAACCTAACCCCAAATCTAAACCTAAAATCTAAACCTAAAATCTAAACCTAACCTAAAATCTAAACCTAACCCCAAATCTAAACCTAAAATCTAAACCTAACCCCAAATCTAAACCTAACCCCAAATCTAAACCTAAAATCTAAATCTAACCCCAAATCTAAACCTAAAATCTAAACCTAACCCCAAATCTAAACCTAACCCCAAATCTAAACCTAAAATCTAAACCTAAAATCTAAACCTAACCCCAAATCTAAACCTAACCCCAAATCTAAACCTAAAATCTAAACCTAACCCCAAATCTAAACCTAAAATCTAAACCTAACCCCAAATCTAAACCTAAAATTTAAGCCTAACCCCAAATCTATACCTAAAATCTAAACCTAAGCCCAAATCTAAACCTAACCCCAAATCTAAAACTAAACCCCAAATCTAAACCGAAAATCTAAACCTAACCCCAAATCTAAACCTAAAATCTAAACCAAACCCCAAATCTAAACCTAAAATTTAAGCCTAACCCCAAATCTAAACCTAAAATCTAAACCTAACCCCAAATCTAAACCTAAAATCTAAACCTAACCTAAAATCTAAACCTAACCCCAAATCTAAACCTAACCCCAAATCTAAACCTAAAATCTATACCTAACCCGAAATCTAAACCTAACCCCAAATCTAAACCTAAAATCTAAACATAACCCCAAATCTAAACCTAAAATCTAAACCTAACCCCAAATCTAAACCTAAAATCTAAACCTAAAATCTAAACCTAACCTAAAATCTAAACCTAACCCCAAATCTAAACCTAAAATCTAAACCTAACCCCAAATCTAAACCTACCCCCAAATCTAAACCTTAAATCTAAACCTAACCCCAAATCTAAACCGAAAATCTAAACCTAACCCCAAATCTAAACCTAACCCCAAATCTAAACCTAAAATCTAAACCTAACCCCAAATCTAAACCTAAAATCTAAACCTAACCCCAAATCTAAACCTAACCCCAAATTTAAACCTAAAATCTAAACCTAACCCCAAATCTAAACCTAAAATCTAAACCTAACCCAAATCTAAAGCTAACCCCAAATCTAAACCTAAAATCTAAACCTAACCCCAAATCTAAACCTAAAATCTAAACCTAACCCCAAATCTAAACCTAACCCCAAATCTAAACCTAAAATCTAAACCTAACCCCAAATCTAAACCTAAAATCTAAACCTAACACCAAATCTAAACCTAGCCCCAAATCTAAACCTAAAATCTAAACCTAACCCCAAATCTAAACCTAACCCCAAATCTAAACCGAAAATCTAAACCTAACCCCAAATCTAAACCTAACCCCAAATCTAAACCTTAAATCTAAACCTAACCCCAAATCTAAACCTAAAATCTAAACCTAACCCCAAATCTAAACCTAAAATCTAAACCTAACCCCAAATCTAAACCTAACCCCAAATCTAAACCTAACCCCAAATCTAAACCTAAAATCTAAACCTAACCCCAAATCTAAACCTAACCCCAAATCTAAACCTAAAATCTAAACCTAACCCCAAATCTAAACCTAAAATCTAAACCTAACCCAAATCTAAACCTAACCCCAAATCTAAACCTAAAATCTAAACCTAACCCCAAATCTAAACCTAAAATCTAAACCTAACCCCAAATCTAAATCTAACCCCAAATCTAAACCTAAAATCTAAACCTAACCCCAAATCTAAACCTAACCCCAAATCTAAACCTAAAATCTAAACCTAACCCCAAATCTAAACCTAAAATCTAAACCTAACCCCAAGTCTAAACCTAACCCCAAATCTAAACCTAAAATCTAAACCTAACCCAAATCTAAACCTAACCCCAAATCTAAATCTAAAATCTAAACCTAACCCCAAATCTAAACCTAAAATCTAAACCTAACCCCAAATCTAAACCTAACCCCAAATCTAAACCTAAAATCTTAACCTAACCCCAAATCTAAACCTAACCCCAAATCTAAAACTAACCCCAAATCTAAACCGCAAATCTAAACCTAACCCCAAATCTAAACCTAAAATCTAAACCTAACCCCAAATCTAAACCGAAAATCTAAACCTAACCCCAAATCTAAACCTAAAATCTAAACCTAACCCCAAATCTAAACCTAAAATCTAAACCTAACCCCAAATCTAAACCTAAATATAAACCTAACACCAAATCTAAACCTAGCCCCAAATCTAAACCTAAAATCTAAACCTAACCCCAAATCTAAACCTAACCCCAAATCTAAACCGAAAATCTAAACCTAACCCCAAATCTAAACCTAAAATCTAAACCTAACCCCAAATCTAAACCTAAAATCTAAACCTAACACCAACTCTAAACCTAAAATCTAAACCTAACCCCAAATCTAAACCTAACCCCAAATCTAAACCTAAAATCTAAACCTAACCCCAAATCTAAACCTAAAATCTATACCTAACCCGAAATCTAAACCTAACCCCAAATCTAAACCTAAAATCTAAACCTAACCCCAAATCTAAACCTAAAATCTAAACTTAACCCCAAATCTAAACCTAACCCCAAATCTAAACCTAAAATCTAAACCTAACCCCAAATCTAAACCTAACCCCAAATCTAAACCTAAAATCTAAACCTAACCCCAAATCTAAACCTAAAATCTAAACCTAACACCAAATCTAAACCTAACCCCAAATCTAAACCTAAAATCTAAACCTAACCCCAAATCTAAACCTAAAATCTAAACCTAACCCAAATCTAAACCTAACCCCAAATCTAAACCTAACATCTAAACCTAACCCCAAATCTAAACCTAAAATCTAAACCTAACCCCAAATCTAAACCTAACCCCAAATCTAAACCTAAAATCTAAACCTAACCCCAAATCTAAACCTAACCCCAAATCTAAACCTAAAATCTAAACCTAACCCCAAATCTAAACCTAAAATCTAAACCTAACCCCAAATCTAAACCTAAAATTTAAGTCTAACCCCAAATCTAAACTTAAAATCTAAACCTACCCCCAAATCTAAACCTACCCCCAAATCTAAACCTTAAATCTAAACCTAACCCCAAATCTAAACCGAAAATCTAAACCTAACCCCAAATCTAAACCTAACCCCAAATCTAAACCTAAAATCTAAACCTAACCCCAAATCTAAACCTAAAATCTAAACCTAACCCCAAATCTAAACCTAACCCCAAATCTAAACCTAAAATCTAAACCTAACCCCAAATCTAAACCTGAAATCTAAACCTAACCCAAATCTAAACCTAACCCCAAATCTAAACCTAAAATCTAAACCTAACCCCCAATCTAAACCGAAAATCTAAACCTAACCCCAAATCTAAACCTAACCCCAAATCTAAACCTAAAATCTAAACCTAACCCCAAATCTAAACCTAAAATCTAAAGCTAACACCAAATCTAAACCTAGCCCCAAATCTAAACCTAAAATCTAAACCTAACCCCAAATCTAAACCTAAAATCTAAACCTAACCTCAAATCTAAACCTAAAATCCAAATCTAAACCTAAAATCTAAACCTAACCCCAAATCTAAACCTTAAAATCTAAACCTAACCTCAAATCTAAACCTAAAATCTAAAACTAACCCCAAATCTAAACCTAACACCAAATCTAAACCTAAAATCTAAACCTAACCCCAAATCTAAACCTAAAATCTAAACCTAACCCCAAATCTAAACCTTAAATCTAAACCTAACCCCAAACCTAAACCTAACCCCAAATCTAAAACTAACCCCAAATCTAAACCGAAAATCTAAACCTAACCCCAAATCTAAACCTAAAATCTAAACCTAACCCCAAATCTAAACCTAAAATTTAAGACTAACCCCAAATCTAAACCTAAAATCTAAACCTAACCCCAAATCTAAACCTAAAATTTAAGACTAACCCCAAATCTAAACCTAAAATCTAAACCTAACCCCAAATCTAAACCTAACCCCAAATCTAAAACTAACCCCAAATCTAAACCTAACCCCAAATCTAAACCTAACCCCAAATCTAAAACTAACCCCAAATCTAAACCTAACCCCAAATCTAAAACTAACCCCAAATATAAAGCGAAAATCTAAACCTAACCCCAAATCTAAACCTAAAATCTAAACCTAGCCCCAAATCTAAACCTAAAATCTAAACCTAACCTCAAATCTAAACCTAAAATCTAAACCTAACCCCAAATCTAAACCTAACCCCAAATCTAAACCTAAAATCTAAACCTAACCCCAAATCTAAACCTAAAATTTAATCCTAACCCCAAATCTAAACCTAAAATCTAAACCTAACCCCAAATCTAAACCTAACCCCAAATCTAAAACTAACCCCAAATCTAAACCGAAAATCTAAACCTAACCCCAAATCTAAACCTAAAATCTAAACCTAACCCCAAATCTAAACCTAAAATCTAAACCTAACCCCAAATCTAAACTTAACCCCAAATCTAAACCTAACCTAAAATCTAAACCTAACCCCAAATCTAAACCTAAAATCTAAAGCTAACCCCAAATCTAAACCTAAAATCTAAACCTAAAATCTAAACCTAACCCCAAATCTAAACCTAAAATCTAAACCTAACCCGAAATCTAAACCTAAAATCTAAACCTAACCCCAAATCTAAACCTAAAATCTAAACCTAACCCCATATTTAAAACTAAAATCTAAACCTAACCCCAAATCTAAACCTAAAATCTAAACCTAACCCCAAATCTAAACCTAAAATCTAAACCTAACCCCAAATCTAAACCTAAAATCTAAACCTAACCCCAAATCTAAACCTAAAATCCAAATCTAAACCTAAAATCTAAACCTAACCCCAAATCTAAACTTAAAATCTAAACCTAACCCCAAATCTAAACCTAACCCCAAATCTAAACCTAAAATCTAAACCTAACCCCAAATCTAAACCTAAAATCTAAACCTAAACCCAAATCTAAACCTAAAATCTAAACCTAACTCCATATCTAAACCTAACCCCAAATCTAAACCTAAAATCTAAACCTAACCCCAAATCTAAACCTAAAATCTAAACCTAACCCCAAATCTAAACCTAACCCCAAATCTAAACCTAAAATCTAAACCTAACCCCAAATCTAAACCTAAAATTTAAGCCTAACCCCAAATCTAAACCTAAAATCTAAACCTAACCCCAAATCTAAACCTAACCCCAAATCTAAAACTAACCCCAAATTTAAACCGAAAATCTAAAAATAACCCCAAATCTAAACCTAAAATCTAAACCTAACCCCAAATCTAAACCTAAAATTTAAGACTAACCCCAAATCTACACCTAAAATCTAAACCTAACCCCAAATCTAAACCTAACCCCAAATCTAAAACTAGCCCCAAATCTAAACCGAAAATCTAAACCTAACCCCAAATCTAAACCTAAAATCTAAACCTAACCCCAAATCTAAACCTAAAATCTAAACCTAACCTCAAATCTAAACCTAAAATCTAAAACTAACCCCAAATCTAAACCTAACCCCAAATCTAAACCTAAAATCTAAACCTAACCCCAAATCTAAACCTAAAATCTAAACCTAACCCCAAATCTAAACCTAACCCCAAATCTAAACCTAAAATCTAAACCTAACCCCAAATCTAAACCTAAAATTTAAGCCTAACCCCAAATCTAAACCTAAAATCTAAACCTAACCCCAAATCTAAACCTAACCCCAAATCTAAAACTAACCCCAAATTTAAACCGAAAATCTAAAAATAACCCCAAATCTAAACCTAAAATCTAAACCTAACCCCAAATCTAAACCTAAAATTTAAGACTAACCCCAAATCTACACCTAAAATCTAAACCTAACCCCAAATCTAAACCTAACCCCAAATCTAAAACTAGCCCCAAATCTAAACCGAAAATCTAAACCTAACCCCAAATCTAAACCTAAAATCTAAACCTAACCCCAAATCTAAACCTAACCTCAAATCTAAACCTAAAATCTAAAACTAACCCCAAATCTAAACCTAACCCCAAATCTAAACCTAAAATCTAAACCTAACCCCAAATCTAAACCTAAAATCTAAACCTAACCCCAAATCTAAACCTTAAATCTAAACCTAACCCCAAACCTAAACCTAACCCCAAATCTAAAACTAACCCCAAATCTAAACCGAAAATCTAAACCTAACCCCAAATCTAAACCTAAAATCTAAACCTAACCCCAAATCTAAACCTAAAATTTAAGACTAACCCCAAATCTAAACCTAAAATCTAAACCTAACCCCAAATCTAAACCTAAAATTTAAAACTAACCCCAAATCTACACCTAAAATCTAAACCTAACCCCAAATCTAAACCTAACCCCAAATCTAAAACTAACCCCAAATCTAAACCTAACCCCAAATCTAAACCTAACCCCAAATCTAAAACTAACCCCAAATCTAAACCTAACCCCAAATCTAAAACTAACCCCAAATCTAAAGCGAAAATCTAAACCTAACCCCAAATCTAAACCTAAAATCTAAACCTAGCCCCAAATCTAAACCTAAAATCTAAACCTAACCTCAAATCTAAACCTAAAATCTAAACCTAACCCCAAATCTAAACCTAACCCCAAATCTAAACCTAAAATCTAAACCTAACCCCAAATCTAAACCTAACCCCAAATCTAAAACTAACCCCAAATCTAAACCTAAAATCTAAACCTAACCCCAAATCTAAACCTAAAATCTAAACCTAACCCCAAATCTAAACCTAAAATCTAAACCTAACCCCAAATCTAAACTTAACCCCAAATCTAAACCTAACCTAAAATCTAAACCTAACCCCAAATCTAAACCTAAAATCTAAAGCTAACCCCAAATCTAAACCTAAAATCTAAACCTAAAATCTAAACCTAACCCCAAATCTAAACCTAAAATCTAAACCTAACCTGAAATCTAAACCTAAAATCTAAACCTAACCCCAAATCTAAACCTAAAATCTAAACCTAACCCATTATTTAAAACTAAAATCTAAACCTAACCCCAAATCTAAACCTAAAATCTAAACCTAACCCCAATTCTAAACCTAACCCCAAATCTAAACCTAAAATCTAAACCTAACCCCAAATCTAAACCTAAAATCTAAACCTAACCCCAAATCTAAACCTAAAATCCAAATCTAAACCTAAAATCTAAACCTAACCCCAAATCTAAACTTAAAATCTAAACCTAACCCCAAATCTAAACCTAACCCCAAATCTAAACCTAAAATCTAAACCTAACCCCAAATCTAAACCTAAAATCTAAACCTAAACCCAAATCTAAACCTAAAATCTAAACCTAACCCCAAATCTAAACTTAACCCCAAATCTAAAACTAACCCCAAATCTAAACCGAAAATCTAAACCTAACCCCAAATCTAAACCTAAAATCTAAACCTAACCCCAAATCTAAACCTAAAATTTAAGACTAACCCCAAATCTACACCTAAAATCTAAACCTAACCCCAAATCTAAAACTAACCCCAAATCTAAACCGAAAATCTAAACCTAACCCCAAATCTAAACCGAAAATCTAAACCTAACCCCAAATCTAAACCTAAAATCTAAACCTAACCCCAAATCTAAACCTAAAATCTAAACGTAACCCCAAATCTAAACCTAAAATTTAAGCCTAACCCCAAATCTAAACCTAAAATCTAAACCTAACCCCAAATCTAAACCTAACCCCAAATCTAAAACTAACCCCAAATCTAAACCGAAAATCTAAACCTAACCCCAAATCTAAACCTAAAATCTAAACCTAACCCCAAATCTAAACCTAAAATTTAAGATTAACCCCAAATCTACACCTAAAATCTAAACCTAACCCCAAATCTAAACCTAACCCCAAATCTAAAACTAACCCCAAATCTAAACCGAAAATCTAAACCTAACCCCAAATCTAAACCTAAAATCTAAACCTAACCCCAAATCTAAACCTAAAACCTAAACCTAACCCCAAATCTAAACCTAAAATCTAAACCTAACCCCAAATCTAAACCTAAAATCTAAACCTAAAATCTAAACCTAACCTAAAATCTAAACCTAACCCCAAATCTAAACCTAAAATCTAAACCTAACCCCAAATCTAAACCTAACCCCAAATCTAAACCCCAAATCTAAACCTAACCCCAAATCTAAACCTAAAATCTAAACCTAACCCCAAATCTAAACCTAACCCCAAATCTAAACCTAAAATCTAAACCCTACCCCAAATCTAAACCTATCTCCAAATCTAAGCCTAAATCTAAACCTAACCCCAAATCTAAACCTAAAATCTAAACCTAACCCCAAATCTGAACCTAAAATCTAAACCTAAAATCTAAACCTAACCTAAAAACTAAACCTAACCCCAAGTCTAAACCTAAAATCTAAACCTAAACCCCAATCTAAACCGAAAATCTAAACCTAACCCCAAATCTAAACCTAAAATCTAAACCTAACCCCAAATCTAAACCTAAAATCTAAACCTAACCCCAAATCTAAACCTAACCCCAAATCTAAACCTAAAATCTAAACCTAACCCCAAATCTAAACCTAAAATCTAAACCTAACCCGAAATCTAAACCTAACCCCAAATCTAAACCTAAAATCTAAACCTAACCCCAAATCTAAGCCTAAAATCTAAACCTAACCCCAATTCTAAACCTAAAATTTAAGTCTAACCCCAAATCTAAACCTAAAATCGAAACCTAACCCCAAATCTAAACCTAACCCCAAATCTAAACCTAAAATCTAAACCTAACCCCAAATCTAAACCTAACCCCAAATCTAAACCTAACCCCAAATCTAAACCTAAAATCTAAAACTAACCCCAAATCTAAACCTAAAATTTAAGCCTAACCCCAAATCTAAACCTAAAATCTAAACCTAACCCCAAATCTAAACCTAACCCCAAATCTAAAACTAACCCCAAATCTAAACCGAAAATCTAAAAATAACCCCAAATCTAAACCTAAAATCTAAACCTAACCCCAAATCTAAACCTAAAATTTAAGACTAACCCCAAATCTACACCTAAAATCTAAACCTAACCCCAAATCTAAACCTAACCCCAAATCTAAAACTAGCCCCAAATCTAAACCGAAAATCTAAACCTAACCCCAAATCTAAACCTAAAATCTAAACCTAACCCCAAATCTAAACCTAAAATCTAAACCTAACCTCAAATCTAAACCTAAAATCTAAACCTAACCCCAAATCTAAACCTAACCCCAAATCTACACCTAAAATCTAAACCTAACCCCAAATCTAAACCTAACCCCAAATCTAAAACTAACCCCAAATCTAAACCGAAAATCTAAACCTAACCCCAAATCTAAACCTAAAATCTAAACCTAACCCCAAATCTAAACCTAAAATCTAAACCTAACCCCAAATATAAACCTAAAATCTAAACCTAACCCCAAATCTAAACCTAAAATCTAAACCTAAAATCTAAACCTAACCCCAAATCTAAACCTAAAATCTAAACCTAACCCCAAATCTAAACCTAAAATCTAAACCTAACCCCAAATCTAAACCTAAAATCTAAACCTAACCCCATATCTAAAACTAAAATCTAAACCTAACCCCAAATCTAAACCTAAAATCTAAACCTAACCCCAAATCTAAACCTAACCCCAAATCTAAACCTAAAATCTAAACCTAACCCCAAATCTAAAACTAAAATCTAAACCTAACCCCAAATCTAAACCTAAAATCCAAATCTAAACCTAAAATCTAAACCTAACCCCAAATCTAAACCTAAAATCTAAACCTAACCCCAAATCTAAACCTAACCCCAAATCTAAACCTAAAATCTAAACCTAACCCCAAATCTAAACCTAAAATCTAAACCTAACCCCAAATCTAAACTTAACCCCAAATCTAAAACTAAAATCTAAACCTAACCCCAAATCTAAACCTAAAATCTAAACCTAACCCCAAATCTAAACCTAAAATCTAAACCTAACCCCAAATCTATACCTAACCCCAAATCTAAACCGAAAATCAAAACCTAACCCCAAATCTAAACCTAAAATCTAAACCTAACCCCAAATCTATACCTAACCCCAAATCTAAACCGAAAATCAAAACCTAACCCCAAATCTAAACCTAAAATCTAAACCTAACCCCAAATCTAAACCTAAAATCTAAACCTAAAATCTAAACCTAACCTAAAATCTAAACCTAACCCCAAATCTAAACCTAAAATCTAAATCTAACCCCAAATCTAAACCTAACCCCAAATCTAAACCTAAAATGTAAATCTAACCCCAAATCTAAACCTAAAATCTAAACCTAACCCCAAATCTAAACCTAACCCCAAATCTAAACCTAAAATCTAAACCTAAAATCTAAACCTAACCCCAAATCTAAACCTAACCCCAAATCTAAACCTAAAATCTAAACCTAACCCCAAATCTAAACCTAAAATCTAAACCTAACCCCAAATCTAAACCTAAAATTTAAGCCTAACCCCAAATCTATACCTAAAAACTAAACCTAAGCCCAAATCTAAACCTAACCCCAAATCTAAAACTAAACCCAAATCTAAACCTAAAATCTAAACCTAACCCCAAATCTAAACCTAAAATCTAAACCAAACCCCAAATCTAAACCTAAAATCTAAACCTAACCCCAAATCTAAACCTAAAATCTAAACCTAACCCCAAATCTAAACCTAACCCCAAATCTAAAACTAACCCCAAATCTAAACCGAAAATCTAAACCTAACCCCAAATCTAAACCTAAAATCTAAACATAACCCCAAATCTAAACCTAACCCCAAATCTAAAACTAACCCCAAATCTAAAACTAACCCCAAATCTAAACCGAAAATCTAAACCTAACCCCAAATCTAAACCTAAAATCTAAACCTAACCCCAAATCTAAACCTAAAATCTAAACCTAACCTAAAATCTAAACCTAAAATCTAAACCTAACCCCAAATCTAAACCTAACCCCAAATCTAAACCTAAAATCTAAACCTAACCCCAAATCTAAACCTAAAATCTAAACCTAAACCCAAATCTAAACCTAAAATCTAAACCTAACCCCAAATCTAAACCTAAAATCTAAACCTAACCCCAAATCTAAACCTAAAATCTAAACCTAACCCCAAATCTAAACCTAAAATCTAAAACTAACCCCAAATCTAAACCGAAAATCTAAACCTAACCCCAAATCTAAACCTAAAATCTAAACCTAACCCCAAATCTAAACCTAAAATTTAAGACTAACCCCAAATCTACACCTAAAATCTAAACCTAACCCCAAATCTAAAACTAACCCCAAATCTAAACCGAAAATCTAAACCTAACCCCAAATCTAAACCTAAAATCTAAACCTAACCCCAAATCTAAACCTAAAATCTAAACCTAACCCCAAATCTAAACCTAAAATCTAAACCTAACCCCAAATCTAAACCTAAAATCTAAACCTAACCCCAAATCTAAACTTAACCCCAAATCTAAACCTAACCTAAAATCTAAACCTAACCCCAAATCTAAACCTAAAATCTAAAGCTAACCCCAAATCTAAACCTAAAATCTAAACCTAAAATCTAAACCTAACCCCAAATCTAAACCTAACCCGAAATCTAAACCTCAAATCTAAACCTAACCCCAAATCTAAACCTAAAATCTAAACCTAACCCCATATCTAAAACTAAAATCTAAACCTAACCCCAAATCTAAACGTAAAATCTAAACCTAACCCCAAATCTAAACCTAACCCCAAATCTAAACCTAAAATCTAAACCTAACCCCAAATCTAAACCTAAAATCTAAACCTAACCCCAAATCTAAACCTAAAATCCAAATCTAAACCTAAAATCTAAACCTAACCCCAAATCTAAACCTAAAATCTAAACCTAACCCCAAATCTAAACCTAACCCCAAATCTAAACCTAAAATCTAAACCTAACCCCAAATCTAAAACTAAAATCTAAACCTAACCCCAAATCTAAACCTAAAATCTAAACCTAACCCCAAATCTAAACCTAAAATCTAAACCTAACCCCAAATCTAAACCTAAAATCTAAACCTAACCCCAAATCTAAACTTAACCCCAAATCTAAACCTAACCTAAAATCTAAACCTAACCCCAAATCTAAACCTAAAATCTAAACCTAACCCCAAATCTATACCTAACCCCAAATCTAAACCGAAAATCAAAACCTAACCCCAAATCTAAACCTAAAATCTAAACCTAACCCCAAATCTAAACCTAAAATCTAAACCTAAAATCTAAACCTTACCTAAAATCTAAACCTAACCCCAAATCTAAACCTAAAATCTAAACCGAACCCCAAATCTAAACCTAACCCCAAATCTAAACCTAAAATCTAAATCTAACCCCAAATCTAAACCTAAAATCTAAACCTAACCCCAAATCTAAACCTAACCCCAAATCTAAACCTAAAATCTAAACCTAAAATCTAAACCTAACCCCAAATCTAAACCTAAAATCTAAACCTAACCCCAAATCTAAACCTAAAATTTAAGCCTAACCCCAAATCTATACCTAAAATCTAAACCTAAGCCCAAATCTAAACCTAACCCCAAATCTAAAACTAAACCCCAAATCTAAACCGAAAATCTAAACCTAACCCCAAATCTAAACCTAAAATCTAAACCAAACCCCAAATCTAAACCTAAAATTTAAGCCTAACCCCAAATCTAAACCTAAAATCTAAACCTAACCCCAAATCTAAACCTAAAATCTAAACCTAACCCCAAATCTAAACCTAAAATCTAAACCTAACCTAAAATCTAAACCTAACCCCAAATCTAAACCTAACCCCAAATCTAAACCTAAAATCTATACCTAACCCGAAATCTAAACCTAACCCGAAATCTAAACCTAAAATCTAAACATAACCCCAAATCTAAACCTAAAATCTAAACCTAACCCCAAATCTAAACCTAAAATCTAAACCTAAAATCTAAACCTAACCTAAAATCTAAACCAAACCCCAAATCTAAACCTAAAATCTAAACCTAACCCCAAATCTAAACCTAAAATCTAAATCTAACCCCAAATCTAAACCTAAAATCTAAACCTAACCCCAAATCTAAACCTAACCCCAAATCTAAACCTAAAATCTAAACCTAAAATCTAAACCTAACCCCAAATCTAAACCTAACCCCAAATCTAAACCTAAAATCTAAACCTAACCCCAAATCTAAACCTAAAATCTAAACCTAACCCCAAATCTAAACCTAAAATTTAAGCCTAACCCCAAATCTATACCTAAAATCTAAACCTAAGCCCAAATCTAAACCTAACCCCAAATCTAAAACTAAACCCAAATCTAAACCGAAAATCTAAACCTAAAATCTAAACCAAACCCCAAATCTAAACCTAAAATTTAAGCCTAACCCCAAATCTAAACCGAAAATCTAAACCTAACCCCAAATCTAAACCTAAAATCTAAACCTAACCCCAAATCTAAACCTAAAATCTAAACCTAACCCCAAATCTAAACCTAAAATCTAAACCTAACCCCAAATCTAAACCTAAAATCTAAACCTAACCCCATATCTAAACCTAAAATCTAAACCTAACCCCAAATCTAAACCTAAAATCTAAACCTAACCCCAAATCTAAACGTAACCCCAAATCTAAAACTAAAATCTAAACCTAACCCCAAATCTAAACCTAAAATGTGAACCTAACCCCAAATCTAAACCTAACCCCAAATCTAAACCTAAAATCTAAACCTAACCCCAAATCTAAACCTAAAATCTAAACCTAACCCAAATCTAAACCTAACCCCAAATCTAAACCTAAAATCTAAACCTAACCCCAAATCTAAACCTAAAATCTAAACCTAACCCCAAATCTAAACCTAACCCCAAATCTAAACCTAAAATCTAAACCTAACCCCAAATCTAAACCTAAAATCTAAACCTAACCCCAAATCTAAACCTAAAATCTAAACCTAACCCCAAATCTAAACCTAAAATCTAAACCTAACCCCAAATCTAAACCTAAAATCTAAACCTAACCCCAAATCTAAACGTAACCCCAAATCTAAACCTAAAATCTAAACCTAACCCCAAATCTAAACCTAAAATCTGAACCTAACCCCAAATCTAAACCTAACCCCAAATCTAAACCTAAAATCTAAACCTAACCCCAAATCTAAACCTAAAATCTAAACCTAACCCAAATCTAAACCTAACCCCAAATCTAAACCTAAAATCTAAACCTAACCCCAAATCTAAACCTAAAATCTAAACCTAAACCCAAATCTAAACCTAACCCCAAATCTAAACCTAAAATCTAAACCTAACCCCAAATCTAAACCTAACCCCAAATCTAAACCTAAAATCTAAACCTAACCCCAAATCTTAACCTAAAATCTAAACCTAACCCCAAATCTAAACCTAAAATCTAAACCTAACCCCAAATCTAAACCTAAAATCTAAACCTAACCCCAAGTCTAAACCTAACCCCAAATCTAAACCTAAAATCTAAACCTAACCCCAAATCTAAACCTAAAATCTAAACCTAACCCAAATCTAAACCTAACCCCAAATCTAAATCTAAAATCTAAACCTAACCCCAAATCTAAACCTAAAATCTAAACCTAACCCCAAATCTAAACCTAGCCCCAAATCTAAACCTAAAATCTTAACCTAACCCCAAATCTAAACCTAACCCCAAATCTAAAACTAACCCCAAATCTAAACCGCAAATCTAAACCTAACCCCAAGTCTAAAACTAACCCCAAATCTAAACCGCAAATCTAAACCTAACCCCAAATCTAAACCTAAAATCTAAATCTAACCCCAAATCTAAACTGAAAATCTAAACCTAACCCCAAATCTAAACCTAAAATCTAAACCTAACCCCAAATCTAAACCTAAAATCTAAACCTAACCTAAAATCTAAACCTAACACCAACTCTAAACCTAAAATCTAAACCTAACCCCAAATCTAAACCTAACCCCAAATCTAAACCTAAAATCTAAACCTAACCCCAAATCTAAACCTAACCCCAAATCTAAACCGAAAATCTAAACCTAACCCCAAATCTAAACCTAAAATCTAAACCTAACCCCAAATCTAAACCTAACCCCAAATCTAAACCTAAAATCTAAACCTAACCCCAAATGTAAACCTAAAATCTAAACCTAACCCAAATCTAAACCTAACCCCAAATCCAAACCTAACATCTAAACCTAACCCCAAATCTAAACCTAAAATCTAAACCTAACCCCAAATCTAAACCTAACCCCAAATCTAAACCTAAAATCTAAACCTAACCCCAAATCTAAACCTAACCCCAAATCTAAACCTAAAATCTAAACCTAACCCCAAATCTAAACCTAAAATCTAAACCTAACCCCAAATCTAAACCTAACCCCAAATCTAAACCGAAAATCTAAACCTAACCCCAAATCTAAACCTAAAATCTAAACCTAACCCCAAATCTAAACCTAAAATTTAAGTCTAACCCCAAATCTAAACCTAAAATCTAAACCTAACCCCAAATCTAAACCTACCCCCAAATCTAAACCTTAAATCTAAACCTAACCCCAAATCTAAACCGAAAATCTAAACCTAACCCCAAATCTAAACCTAACCCCAAATCTAAACCTAAAATCTAAACCTAACCCCAAATCTAAACCTAAAATCTAAACCTAACCCCAAATCTAAACCTAACCCCAAATCTAAACCTAAAATCTAAACCTAACCCCAAATCTAAACCTAAAATCTAAATCTAACCCAAATCTAAACCTAACCCCAAATCTAAACCTAAAATCTAAACCTAACCCCAAATCTAAACCTAAAATCTAAACCTAACCCCAAATCTAAACCTAACCCCAAATCTAAACCTAAAATCTAAACCTAACCCCAAATCTAAACCTAAAATCTAAACCTAACACCAAATCTAAACCTAGCCCCAAATCTAAACCTAAAATCTAAACCTAACCCCAAATCTAAACCTAACCCCAAATCTAAACCGAAAATCTAAACCTAACCCCAAATCTAAACCTAAAATCTAAACCTAACCCCAAATCTAAACCTAAAATCTAAACCTAACCCCAAATCTAAACGTAACCCCAAATCTAAACCTAAAATCTAAACCTAACCCCAAATCTAAACCTAAAATCTAAACCTAACCCAAATCTAAACCTAACCCCAAATCTAAACCTAAAATCTAAACCTAACCCCAAATCTAAACCTAAAATCTAAACCTAACCCCAAATCTAAACCTAACCCCAAATCTAAACCTAAAATCTAAACCTAACCCCAAATCTAAACCTAACCCCAAATCTAAACCTAACCCCAAATCTAAAACTAACCCCAAATCTAAACCTAACCCCAAATCTAAAACTAACCCCAAATCTAAAGCGAAAATCTAAACCTAACCCCAAATCTAAACCTAAAATCTAAACCTAACCCCAAATCTAAACCTAACCCCAAATCTAAACCTAACCCCAAATCTAAAACTAACCCTAAATCTAAACCTAACCCCAAATCTAAAACTAACCCCAAATCTAAAGCGAAAATCTAAACCTAACCCCAAATCTAAACCTAAAATCTAAACCTAGCCCCAAATCTAAACCTAAAATCTAAACCTAACCTCAAATCTAAACCTAAAATCTAAACCTAACCCCAAATCTAAACCTAACCCCAAATCTAAACCTAAAATCTAAACCTAACCCCAAATCTAAACCTAAAATTTAATCCTAACCCCAAATCTAAACCTAAAATCTAAACCTAACCCCAAATCTAAACCTAACCCCAAATCTAAACCTAACCCCAAATCTAAACCTAAAATCTAAACCTAACCCCAAATCTAAACCTAAAATCTAAACCTAACCCCAAATCTAAACCTAAAATCTAAACCTAACCCCAAATCTAAACTTAACCCCAAATCTAAACCTAACCTAAAATCTAAACCTAACCCCAAATCTAAACCTAAAATCTAAAGCTAACCCCAAATCTAAACCTAAAATCTAAACCTAAAATCTAAACCTAACCCCAAATCTAAACCTAAAATCTAAACCTAACCCGAAATCTAAACCTAAAATCTAAACCTAACCCCAAATCTAAACCTAAAATCTAAACCTAACCCCATATTTAAAACTAAAATCTAAACCTAACCCCAAATCTAAACCTAAAATCTAAACCTAACCCCAAATCTAAACCTAACCCCAAATCTAAACCTAAAATCTAAACCTAACCCCAAATCTAAACCTAAAATCTAAACCTAACCCCAAATCTAAACCTAAAATCCAAATCTAAACCTAAAATCTAAACCTAACCCCAAATCTAAACTTAAAATCTAAACCTAACCCCAAATCTAAACCTAACCCCAAATCTAAACCTAAAATCTAAACCTAACCCCAAATCTAAACCTAAAATCTAAACCTAAACCCAAATCTAAACCTAAAATCTAAACCTAACTCCAAATCTAAACCTAACCCCAAATCTAAACCTAAAATCTAAACCTAACCCCAAATCTAAACCTAAAATCTAAACCTAACCCCAAATCTAAACCTAACCCCAAATCTAAACCTAAAATCTAAACCTAACCCCAAATCTAAACCTAAAATTTAAGCCTAACCCCAAATCTAAACCTAAAATCTAAACCTAACCCCAAATCTAAACCTAACCCCAAATCTAAAACTAACCCCAAATTTAAACCGAAAATCTAAAAATAACCCCAAATCTAAACCTAAAATCTAAACCTAACCCCAAATCTAAACCTAAAATTTAAGACTAACCCCAAATCTACACCTAAAATCTAAACCTAACCCCAAATCTAAACCTAACCCCAAATCTAAAACTAGCCCCAAATCTAAACCGAAAATCTAAACCTAACCCCAAATCTAAACCTAAAATCTAAACCTAACCCCAAATCTAAACCTAAAATCTAAACATAACCTCAAATCTAAACCTAAAATCTAAAACTAACCCCAAATCTAAACCTAACCCCAAATCTAAACCTAAAATCTAAACCTAACCCCAAATCTAAACCTAAAATCTAAACCTAACCCCAAATCTAAACCTTAAATCTAAACCTAACCCCAAACCTAAACCTAACCCCAAATCTAAAACTAACCCCAAATCTAAACCGAAAATCTAAACCTAACCCCAAATCTAAACTTAAAATTTAAGACTAACCCCAAATCTAAACCTAAAATCTAAACCTAACCCCAAATCTAAACCTAAAATTTAAAACTAACCCCAAATCTACACCTAAAATCTAAACCTAACCCCAAATCTAAACCTAACCCCAAATCTAAAACTAACCCCAAATCTAAACCTAACCCCAAATCTAAAACTAACCCCAAATCTAAACCTAACCCCAAATCTAAAACTAACCCCAAATTTAAAGCGAAAATCTAAACCTAACCCCAAATCTAAACCTAAAATCTAAACCTAGCCCCAAATCTAAACCTAAAATCTAAACCTAACCTCAAATCTAAACCTAAAATCTAAACCTAACCCCAAATCTAAACCTAACCCCAAATCTAAACCTAAAATCTAAACCTAACCCCAAATCTAAACCTAACCCCAAATCTAAAACTAACCCCAAATCTAAACCGAAAATCTAAACCTAACCCCAAATCTAAACCTAAAATCTAAACCTAACCCCAAATCTAAACCTAAAATCTAAACCTAACCCCAAATCTAAACTTAACCCCAAATCTAAACCTAACCTAAAATCTAAACCTAACCCCAAATCTAAACCTAAAATCTAAAGCTAACCCCAAATCTAAACCTAAAATCTAAACCTAAAATCTAAACCTAACCCCAAATCTAAACCTAAAATCTAAACCTAACCCCAAATCTAAACCTAAAATCTAAACCTAACCCCAAATCTAAACCTAAAATCTAAACCTAACCCCATATTTAAAACTAAAATCTAAACCTAACCCCAAATCTAAACCTAAAATCTAAACCTAACCCCAATTCTAAACCTAACCCCAAATCTAAACCTAAAATCTAAACCTAACCCCAAATCTAAACCTAAAATCTAAACCTAACCCCAAATCTAAACCTAAAATCCAAATCTAAACCTAAAATCTAAACCTAACCCCAAATCTAAACCTAAAATCTAAACCTAACCCCAAATCTAAACCTAACCCCAAATCTAAACCTAAAATCTAAACCTAACCCCAAATCTAAACCTAAAATCTAAACCTAACCCCAAATCTAAACCTAAAATCTAAACCTAACCCCAAATCTAAACTTAACCCCAAATCTAAAACTAACCCCAAATCTAAACCGAAAATCTAAACCTAACCCCAAATCTAAACCTAAAACCTAAACCTAACCCCAAATCTAAACCTGAAATTTAAGACTAACCCCAAATCTACACCTAAAATCTAAACCTAACCCCAAATCTAAAACTAACCCCAAATCTAAACCGAAAATCTAAACCTAACCCCAAATCTAAACCTAAAATCTAAACCTAACCCCAAATCTAAACCTAAAATCTAAACCTAACCCCAAATCTAAACCTAAAATCTAAACGTAACCCCAAATCTAAACCTAAAATTTAAGCCTAACCCCAAATCTAAACCTAAAATCTAAACCTAACCCCAAATCTAAACCTAACCCCAAATCTAAAACTAACCCCAAATCTAAACCGAAAATCTAAACCTAACCCCAAATCTAAACCTAAAATCTAAACCTAACCCCAAATCTAAACCTAAAATTTAAGATTAACCCCAAATCTACACCTAAAATCTAAACCTAACCCCAAATCTAAACCTAACCCCAAATCTAAAACTAACCCCAAATCTAAACCGAAAATCTAAACCTAACCCCAAATCTAAACCTAAAATCTAAACCTAACCCCAAATCTAAACCTAAAACCTAAACCTAACCCCAAATCTAAACCTAAAATCTAAACCTAACCCCAAATCTAAACCTAAAATCTAAACCTAAAATCTAAACCTAACCTAAAATCTAAACCTAACCCCAAATCTAAACCTAAAATCTAAACCTAACCTAAAATCTAAACCTAACCCCAAATCTAAGCCTAAATCTAAACCTAACCCCAAATCTAAACCTAAAATCTAAACCTAACCCCAAATCTGAACCTAAAATCTAAACCTAAAATCTAAACCTAACCTAAAAACTAAACCTAACCCCAAGTCTAAACCTAAAATCTAAACCTAACCCCCAATCTAAACCGAAAATCTAAACCTAACCCCAAATCTAAACCTAAAATCTAAACCTAACCCCAAATCTAAACCTAAAATCTAAACCTAACCCCAAATCTGAACCTAAAATCTAAACCTAAAATCTAAACCTAACCCCAAATCTAAAACTAAAATCTAAACCTAACCCCCAATCTAAACCGAAAATCTAAACCTAACCCCAAATCTAAACCTAAAATCTAAACCTAACCCCAAATCTAAACCTAAAATCTAAACCTAAAATCTAAACCTAACCCCAAATCTAAACCTAAAATCTAAACCTAACCCCAAATCTAAACCTAACCCCAAATCTAAACCTAAAATCTAAACCTAACCCCAAATCTAAAACTAAAATCTAAACCTAACCCCAAATCTAAACCTAAAATCTAAACCTAACCCCAAATCTAAACCTAAAATTTAAGCCTAACCCCAAATCTAAACCTAAAATCTAAACCTAACCCCAAATCTAAACCTAACCCCAAATCTAAAACTAACCCCAAATCTAAACCGAAAATCTAAACCTAACCCCAAATCTAAACCTAAAATCTATACCTAACCCGAAATCTAAACCTAACCCCAAATCTAAACCTAAAATCTAAACCTAACCCCAAATCTAAACCTAAAATCTAAACTTAACCCCAAATCTAAACCTAACCCCAAATCTAAACCTAAAATCTAAACCTAACCCCAAATCTAAACCTAACCCCAAATCTAAACCTAAAATCTAAACCTAACCCCAAATCTAAACCTAAAATCTAAACCTAACCCCAAATCTAAACCTAACCCCAAATCTAAACCTAAAATCTAAACATAACCCCAAATCTAAACCTAAAATCTAAACCTAACCTCAAATCCAAACCTAACCCCAAATCTAAACCTAAAATCTAAACCTAACCCCAAATCTAAACCTAAAATCTAAACCTAACCTAAAATCTAAACCTAACCCCAAATCTAAACCTAAAATCTAAACCTAACCCCAAATCTAAACCTAACCCCAAATCTAAACCTAAAATCTAAACCTAACCCCAAATCTAAACCTAAAATCTAAACCTAACCCGAAATCTAAACCTAACCCCAAATCTAAACCTAAAATCTAAACCTAACCCCAAATCTAAGCCTAAAATCTAAACCTAACCCCAATTCTAAACCTAAAATTTAAGTCTAACCCCAAATCTAAACCTAAAATCGAAACCTAACCCCAAATCTAAACCTAACCCCAAATCTAAACCTAAAATCTAAACCTAACCCCAAATCTAAACCTAACCCCAAATCTAAACCTAACCCCAAATCTAAACCTAAAATCTAAAACTAACCCCAAATCTAAACCTAAAATTTAAGCCTAACCCCAAATCTAAACCTAAAATCTAAACCTAACCCCAAATCTAAACCTAACCCCAAATCTAAAACTAACCCCAAATCTAAACCGAAAATCTAAAAATAACCCCAAATCTAAACCTAAAATCTAAACCTAACCCCAAATCTAAACCTAAAATTTAAGACTAACCCCAAATCTACACCTAAAATCTAAACCTAACCCCAAATCTAAACCTAACCCCAAATCTAAAACTAGCCCCAAATCTAAACCGAAAATCTAAACCTAACCCCAAATCTAAACCTAAAATCTAAACCTAACCCCAAATCTAAACCTAAAATCTAAACCTAACCTCAAATCTAAACCTAAAATCTAAACCTAACCCCAAATCTAAACCTAACCCCAAATCTACACCTAAAATCTAAACCTAACCCCAAATCTAAACCTAACCCCAAATCTAAAACTAACCCCAAATCTAAACCGAAAATCTAAACCTAACCCCAAACCTAAACCTAAAATCTAAACCTAACCCCAAATCTAAACCTAAAATCTAAACCTAACCCCAAATATAAACCTAAAATCTAAACCTAACCCCAAATCTAAACCTAAAATCTAAACCTAAAATCTAAACCTAACCCCAAATCTAAACCTAAAATCTAAACCTAACCCCAAATCTAAACTTAACCCCAAATCTAAAACTAAAATCTAAACCTAACCCCAAATCTAAAGCTAAAATCTAAACCTAACCCCAAATCTAAACCTAAAATCTAAACCTAACCCCAAATCTATACCTAACCCCAAATCTAAACCGAAAATCAAAACCTAACCCCAAATCTAAACCTAAAATCTAAACCTAAAATCTAAACCTAACCCCAAATCTAAACCGAAAATCAAAACCTAACCCCAAATCTAAACCTAAAATCTAAACCTAACCCCAAATCTAAACCTAAAATCTAAACCTAAAATCTAAACCTAACCTAAAATCTAAACCTAACCCCAAATCTAAACCTAAAATCTAAACCTAACCCCAAATCTAAACCTAACCCCAAATCTAAACCTAAAATGTAAATCTAACCCCAAATCTAAACCTAAAATCTAAACCTAACCCCAAATCTAAACCTAACCCCAAATCTAAACCTAAAATCTAAACCTAAAATCTAAACCTAACCCCAAATCTAAACCTAACCCCAAATCTAAACCTAAAATCTAAACCTAACCCCAAATCTAAACCTAAAATCTAAACCTAACCCCAAATCTAAACCTAAAATTTAAGCCTAACCCCAAATCTATACCTAAAATCTAAACCTAAGCCCAAATCTAAACCTAACCCCAAATCTAAAACTAAACCCAAATCTAAACCTAAAATCTAAACCTAACCCCAAATCTAAACCTAAAATCTAAACCAAACCCCAAATCTAAACCTAAAATCTAAACCTAACCCCAAATCTAAACCTAAAATCTAAACCTAACCCCAAATCTAAACCTAACCCCAAATCTAAAACTAACCCCAAATCTAAACCGAAAATCTAAACCTAACCCCAAATCTAAACCTAAAATCTAAACATAACCCCAAATCTAAACCTAACCCCAAATCTAAAACTAACCCCAAATCTAAAACTAACCCCAAATCTAAACCGAAAATCTAAACCTAACCCCAAATCTAAACCTAAAATCTAAACCTAACCCCAAATCTAAACCTAAAATCTAAACCTAACCTAAAATCTAAACCTAAAATCTAAACCTAACCCCAAATCTAAACCTAACCCCAAATCTAAACCTAAAATCTAAACCTAACCCCAAATCTAAACCTAAAATCTAAACCTAAACCCAAATCTAAACCTAAAATCTAAACCTAACCCCAAATCTAAACCTAAAATCTAAACCTAACCCCAAATCTAAACCTAAAATCTAAACCTAACCCCAAATCTAAACCTAAAATCTAAACCTAACCCCAAATCTAAACCGAAAATCTAAACCTAACCCCAAATCTAAACCTAAAATCTAAACCTAACCCCAAATCTAAACCTAAAATTTAAGACTAACCCCAAATCTACACCTAAAATCTAAACCTAACCCCAAATCTAAAACTAACCCCAAATCTAAACCGAAAATCTAAACCTAACCCCAAATCTAAACCTAAAATCTAAACCTAACCCCAAATCTAAACCTAAAATCTAAACCTAACCCCAAATCTAAACCTAAAATCTAAACCTAACCCCAAATCTAAACTTAACCCCAAATCTAAACCTAACCTAAAATCTAAACCTAACCCCAAATCTAAACCTAAAATCTAAAGCTAACCCCAAATCTAAACCTAAAATCTAAACCTAAAATCTAAACCTAACCCCAAATCTAAACCTAACCCGAAATCTAAACCTCAAATCTAAACCTAACCCCAAATCTAAACCTAAAATCTAAACCTAACCCCATATCTAAAACTAAAATCTAAACCTAACCCCAAATCTAAACGTAAAATCTAAACCTAACCCCAAATCTAAACCTAACCCCAAATCTAAACCTAAAATCTAAACCTAACCCCAAATCTAAACCTAAAATCTAAACCTAACCCCAAATCTAAACCTAAAATCCAAATCTAAACCTAAAATCTAAACCTAACCCCAAATCTAAACCTAAAATCTAAACCTAACCCCAAATCTAAACCTAACCCCAAATCTAAACCTAAAATCTAAACCTAACCCCAAATCTAAAACTAAAATCTAAACCTAACCCCAAATCTAAACCTAAAATCTAAACCTAACCCCAAATCTAAACCTAAAATCTAAACCTAACCCCAAATCTAAACCTAAAATCTAAACCTAACCCCAAATCTAAACTTAACCCCAAATCTAAACCTAACCTAAAATCTAAACCTAACCCCAAATCTAAACCTAAAATCTAAACCTAACCCCAAATCTATACCTAACCCCAAATCTAAACCGAAAATCAAAACCTAACCCCAAATCTAAACCTAAAATCTAAACCTAACCCCAAATCTAAACCTAAAATCTAAACCTAAAATCTAAACCTTACCTAAAATCTAAACCTAACCCCAAATCTAAACCTAAAATCTAAACCTAACCCCAAATCTAAACCTAACCCCAAATCTAAACCTAAAATCTAAATCTAACCCCAAATCTAAACCTAAAATCTAAACCTAACCCCAAATCTAAACCTAACCCCAAATCTAAACCTAAAATCTAAACCTAAAATCTAAACCTAACCCCAAATCTAAACCTAACCCCAAATCTAAACCTAAAATCTAAACCTAACCCCAAATCTAAACCTAAAATCTAAACCTAACCCCAAATCTAAACCTAAAATTTAAGCCTAACCCCAAATCTATACCTAAAATCTAAACCTAAGCCCAAATCTAAACCTAACCCCAAATCTAAAACTAAACCCCAAATCTAAACCGAAAATCTAAACCTAACCCCAAATCTAAACCTAAAATCTAAACCAAACCCCAAATCTAAACCTAAAATTTAAGCCTAACCCCAAATCTAAACCTAAAATCTAAACCTAACCCCAAATCTAAACCTAAAATCTAAACCTAACCTAAAATCTAAACCTAACCCCAAATCTAAACCTAACCCCAAATCTAAACCTAAAATCTATACCTAACCCGAAATCTAAACCTAACCCCAAATCTAAACCTAAAATCTAAACATAACCCCAAATCTAAACCTAAAATCTAAACCTAACCCCAAATCTAAACCTAAAATCTAAACCTAAAATCTAAACCTAACCTAAAATCTAAACCTAACCCCAAATCTAAACCTAAAATCTAAACCTAACCCCAAATCTAAACCTAAAATCTAAATCTAACCCCAAATCTAAACCTAAAATCTAAACCTAACCCCAAATCTAAACCTAACCCCAAATCTAAACCTAAAATCTAAACCTAAAATCTAAACCTAACCCCAAATCTAAACCTAACCCCAAATCTAAACCTAAAATCTAAACCTAACCCCAAATCTAAACCTAAAATCTAAACCTAACCCCAAATCTAAACCTAAAATTTAAGCCTAACCCCAAATCTATACCTAAAATCTAAACCTAAGCCCAAATCTAAACCTAATCCCAAATCTAAAACTAAACCCAAATCTAAACCGAAAATCTAAACCTAAAATCTAAACCAAACCCCAAATCTAAACCTAAAATTTAAGCCTAACCCCAAATCTAAACCGAAAATCTAAACCTAACCCCAAATCTAAACCTAAAATCTAAACCTAACCCCAAATCTAAACCTAAAATCTAAACCTAACCCCAAATCTAAACCTAAAATCTAAACCTAACCCCATATCTAAAACTAAAATCTAAACCTAACCCCAAATCTAAACCTAAAATCTAAACCTAACCCCAAATCTAAACGTAACCCCAAATCTAAAACTAAAATCTAAACCTAACCCCAAATCTAAACCTAAAATGTGAACCTAACCCCAAATCTAAACCTAACCCCAAATCTAAACCTAAAATCTAAACCTAACCCCAAATCTAAACCTAAAATCTAAACCTAACCCAAATCTAAACCTAACCCCAAATCTAAACCTAAAATCTAAACCTAACCCCAAATCTAAACCTAAAATCTAAACCTAACCCCAAATCTAAACCTAACCCCAAATCTAAACCTAAAATCTAAACCTAACCCCAAATCTAAACCTAAAATCTAAACCTAACCCCAAATCTAAACCTAAAATCTAAACCTAACCCCAAATCTAAACCTAAAATCTAAACCTAACCCCAAATCTAAACCTAAAATCTAAACCTAACCCCAAATCTAAACCTAAAATCTAAACCTAACCCCAAATCTAAACCTAACCCCAAATCTAAACCTAAAATCTAAACCTAACCCCAAATCTAAACCTAAAATCTGAACCTAACCCCAAATCTAAACCTAACCCCAAATCTAAACCTAAAATCTAAACCTAACCCCAAATCTAAACCTAAAATCTAAACCTAACCCAAATCTAAACCTAACCCCAAATCTAAACCTAAAATCTAAACCTAACCCCAAATCTAAACCTAAAATCTAAACCTAAACCCAAATCTAAACCTAACCCCAAATCTAAACCTAAAATCTAAACCTAACCCCAAATCTAAACCTAACCCCAAATCTAAACCTAAAATCTAAACCTAACCCCAAATCTTAACCTAAAATCTAAACCTAACCCCAAATCTAAACCTAAAATCTAAACCTAACCCCAAATCTAAACCTAAAATCTAAACCTAACCCCAAGTCTAAACCTAACCCCAAATCTAAACCTAAAATCTAAACCTAACCCCAAATCTAAACCTAAAATCTAAACCTAACCCAAATCTAAACCTAACCCCAAATCTAAATCTAAAATCTAAACCTAACCCCAAATCTAAACCTAAAATCTAAACCTAACCCCAAATCTAAACCTAGCCCCAAATCTAAACCTAAAATCTTAACCTAACCCCAAATCTAAACCTAACCCCAAATCTAAAACTAACCCCAAATCTAAACCGCAAATCTAAACCTAACCCCAAGTCTAAAACTAACCCCAAATCTAAACCGCAAATCTAAACCTAACCCCAAATCTAAACCTAAAATCTAAATCTAACCCCAAATCTAAACTGAAAATCTAAACCTAACCCCAAATCTAAACCTAAAATCTAAACCTAACCCCAAATCTAAACCTAAAATCTAAACCTAACCTAAAATCTAAACCTAACAACAACTCTAAACCTAAAATCTAAACCTAACCCCAAATCTAAACCTAACCCCAAATCTAAACCTAAAATCTAAACCTAACCCCAAATCTAAACCTAACCCCAAATCTAAACCGAAAATCTAAACCTAACCCCAAATCTAAACCTAAAATCTAAACCTAACCCCAAATCTAAACCTAACCCCAAATCTAAACCTAAAATCTAAACCTAACCCCAAATCTAAACCTAAAATCTAAACCTAACCCAAATCTAAACCTAACCCCAAATCCAAACCTAACATCTAAACCTAACCCCAAATCTAAACCTAAAATCTAAACCTAACCCCAAATCTAAACCTAACCCCAAATCTAAACCTAAAATCTAAACCTAACCCCAAATCTAAACCTAACCCCAAATCTAAACCTAAAATCTAAACCTAACCCCAAATCTAAACCTAAAATCTAAACCTAACCCCAAATCTAAACCTAACCCCAAATCTAAACCGAAAATCTAAACCTAACCCCAAATCTAAACCTAAAATCTAAACCTAACCCCAAATCTAAACCTAAAATTTAAGTCTAACCCCAAATCTAAACCTAAAATCTAAACCTAACCCCAAATCTAAACCTACCCCCAAATCTAAACCTTAAATCTAAACCTAACCCCAAATCTAAACCGAAAATCTAAACCTAACCCCAAATCTAAACCTAACCCCAAATCTAAACCTAAAATCTAAACCTAACCCCAAATCTAAACCTAAAATCTAAACCTAACCCCAAATCTAAACCTAACCCCAAATCTAAACCTAAAATCTAAACCTAACCCCAAATCTAAACCTAAAATCTAAATCTAACCCAAATCTAAACCTAACCCCAAATCTAAACCTAAAATCTAAACCTAACCCCAAATCTAAACCTAAAATTTAAGTCTAACCCCAAATCTAAACCTAAAATCTAAACCTAACCCCAAATCTAAACCTACCCCCAAATCTAAACCTTAAATCTAAACCTAACCCCAAATCTAAACCGAAAATCTAAACCTAACCCCAAATCTAAACCTAACCCCAAATCTAAACCTAAAATCTAAACCTAACCCCAAATCTAAACCTAAAATCTAAACCTAACACCAAATCTAAACCTAGCCCCAAATCTAAACCTAAAATCTAAACCTAACCCCAAATCTAAACCTAACCCCAAATCTAAACCGAAAATCTAAACCTAACCCCAAATCTAAACCTAAAATCTAAACCTAACCCCAAATCTAAACCTAAAATCTAAACCTAACCCCAAATCTAAACGTAACCCCAAATCTAAACCTAAAATCTAAACCTAACCCCAAATCTAAACCTAAAATCTAAACCTAACCCAAATCTAAACCTAACCCCAAATCTAAACCTAAAATCTAAACCTAACCCCAAATCTAAACCTAAAATCTAAACCTAACCCCAAATCTAAACCTAAAATCTAAACCTAAAATCTAAACCTAACCCCGAATCTAAACCTGAAATCTAAACCTAACCCCAAATCTAAACCTAAAATCTAAACCTAACCCCAAATCTAAACCTAAAATCTAAACCTAACCCCAAATCTAAACCTAAAATCTAAACCTAACCCCAAGTCTAAACCTAACCCCAAATCTAAACCTAAAATCTAAACCTAACCCCAAATCTAAACCTAAAATCTAAACTTAACCCCAAATCTAAACCTAACCCCAAATCTAAACCTAAAATCTAAACCGAACCCCAAATCTAAACCTAAAATCTAAACCTAACCCCAAATCTAAACCTAACCCCAAATCTAAACCTAAAATCTAAACCTAACCCCAAATCTAAACCTAAAATCTAAACCTAACACCAAATCTAAACCTAGCCCCAAATCTAAACCTAAAATCTAAACCTAACCCCAAATCTAAACCGAAAATCTAAACCTAACCCCAAATCTAAACCTAAAATCTAAACCTAACCCCAAATCTAAACCTAAAATCTAAACCTAACCCCAAATCTAAACGTAACCCCAAATCTAAACCTAAAATCTAAACCTAACCCCAAATCTAAACCTAAAATCTAAACCTAACCCAAATCTAAACCTAACCCCAAATCTAAACCTAAAATCTAAACCTAACCCCAAATCTAAACCTAAAATCTAAACCTAACCCCAAATCTAAACCTAACCCCAAATCTAAACCTAAAATCTAAACCTAACCCCAAATCTAAACCTAACCCCAAATCTAAACCTGAAATCTAAACCTAACCCCAAATCTAAACCTAAAATCTAAACCTAACCCCAAATCTAAACCTAAAATCTAAACCTAACCCCAAATCTAAACCTAAAATCTAAACCTAACCCCAAGTCTAAACCTAACCCCAAATCTAAACCTAAAATCTAAACCTAACCCCAAATCTAAACCTAAAATCTAAACTTAACCCCAAATCTAAACCTAACCCCAAATCTAAACCTAAAATCTAAACCTAACCCCAAATCTAAACCTAACCCCAAATCTAAACCTAAAATCTAAACCTAACCCCAAATCTAAACCTAAAATCTAAACCTAACCCCAAATCTAAACCTAAAATTTAAGTCTAACCCCAAATCTAAACCTAAAATCTAAACCTAACCCCAAATCTAAACCTACCCCCAAATCTAAACCTTAAATCTAAACCTAACCCCAAATCTAAACCGAAAATCTAAACCTAACCCCAAATCTAAACCTAACCCCAAATCTAAACCTAAAATCTAAACCTAACCCCAAATCTAAACCTAAAATCTAAACCTAACCCCAAATCTAAACCTAACCCCAAATTTAAACCTAAAATCTAAACCTAACCCCAAATCTAAACCTAAAATCTAAACCTAACCCAAATCTAAAGCTAACCCCAAATCTAAACCTAAAATCTAAACCTAACCCCAAATCTAAACCTAAAATCTAAACCTAACCCCAAATCTAAACCTAACCCCAAATCTAAACCTAAAATCTAAACCTAACCCCAAATCTAAACCTAAAATCTAAACCTAACACCAAATCTAAACCTAGCCCCAAATCTAAACCTAAAATCTAAACCTAACCCCAAATCTAAACCTAACCCCAAATCTAAACCGAAAATCTAAACCTAACCCCAAATCTAAACCTAACCCCAAATCTAAACCTTAAATCTAAACCTAACCCCAAATCTAAACCTAAAATCTAAACCTAACCCCAAATCTAAACCTAAAATCTAAACCTAACCCCAAATCTAAACCTAACCCCAAATCTAAACCTAAAATCCAAACCTAACCCCAAATCTAAACCTAAAATCTAAACCTAACCCCAAATCTAAACCTAAAATCTAAACCTAACCTAAAATCTAAACCTAACCCCAAATCTAAACCTAAAATCTAAACCTAACCCCAAATCTAAACCTAACCCCAAATCTAAACCTAAAATCTAAACCTAACCCCAAATCTAAACTGAAAATCTAAACCTAACCCCAAATCTAAACCTAAAATCTAAACCTAACCCCAAATCTAAACCTAAAATCTAAACCTAACCCCATATCTAAACCTAAAATCTAAACCTAACCCCAAATCTAAACCCCAAATCTAAACCGAAAATCTAAACCTAACCCCAAATCTAAACCTAAAATCTAAACCAAACCCCAAATCTAAACCTAAAATTTAAGCCTAACCCCAAATCTAAACCTAAAATCTAAACCTAACCCCAAATCTAAACCTAAAATCTAAACCTAACCCCAAATCTAAACCTAAAATCTAAACCTAACCTAAAATCTAAACCTAACCCCAAATCTAAACCTAACCCCAAATCTAAACCTAAAATCTATACCTAACCCGAAATCTAAACCTAACCCCAAATCTAAACCTAAAATCTAAACATAACCCCAAATCTAAACCTAAAATCTAAACCTAACCCCAAATCTAAACCTAAAATCTAAACCTAAAATCTAAACCTAACCTAAAATCTAAACCTAACCCCAAATCTAAACCTAAAATCTAAACCTAACCCCAAATCTAAACCTAAAATCTAAATCTAACCCCAAATCTAAACCTAAAATCTAAACCTAACCCCAAATCTAAACCTAACCCCAAATCTAAACCTAAAATCTAAACCTAAAATCTAAACCTAACCCCAAATCTAAACCTAACCCCAAATCTAAACCTAAAATCTAAACCTAACCCCAAATCTAAACCTAAAATCTAAACCTAACCCCAAATCTAAACTAAAATTTAAGCCTAACCCCAAATCTATACCTAAAATCTAAACCTAAGCCCAAATCTAAACCTAACCCCAAATCTAAAACTAAACCCAAATCTAAACCGAAAATCTAAACCTAAAATCTAAACCAAACCCCAAATCTAAACCTAAAATTTAAGCCTAACCCCAAATCTAAACCGAAAATCTAAACCTAACCCCAAATCTAAACCTAAAATCTAAACCTAACCCCAAATCTAAACCTAAAATCTAAACCTAACCCCAAATCTAAACCTAAAATCTAAACCTAACCCCAAATCTAAACCTAAAATCTAAACCTAACCCCATATCTAAACCTAAAATCTAAACCTAACCCCAAATCTAAACCTAAAATCTAAACCTAACCCCAAATCTAAACGTAACCCCAAATCTAAAACTAAAATCTAAACCTAACCCCAAATCTAAACCTAAAATGTGAACCTAACCCCAAATCTAAACGTAACCCCAAATCTAAACCTAAAATCTAAACCTAACCCCAAATCTAAACCTAAAATCTAAACCTAACCCAAATCTAAACCTAACCCCAAATCTAAACCTAAAATCTAAACCTAACCCCAAATCTAAACCTAAAATCTAAACCTAACCCCAAATCTAAACCTAACCCCAAATCTAAACCTAAAATCTAAACCTAACCCCAAATCTAAACCTAAAATCTAAACCTAACCCCAAATCTAAACCTAAAATCTAAACCTAACCCCAAATCTAAACCTAAAATCTAAACCTAACCCCAAATCTAAACCTAAAATCTAAACCTAACCCCAAATCTAAACCTAAAATCTAAACCTAACCCCAAATCTAAACCTAACCCCAAATCTAAACCTAAAATCTAAACCTAACCCCAAATCTAAACCTAAAATCTGAACCTAACCCCAAATCTAAACCTAACCCCAAATCTAAACCTAAAATCTAAACCTAACCCCAAATCTAAACCTAAAATCTAAACCTAACCCAAATCTAAACCTAACCCCAAATCTAAACCTAAAATCTAAACCTAACCCCAAATCTAAACCTAAAATCTAAACCTAAACCCAAATCTAAACCTAACCCCAAATCTAAACCTAAAATCTAAACCTAACCCCAAATCTAAACCTAACCCCAAATCTAAACCTAAAATCTAAACCTAACCCCAAATCTTAACCTAAAATCTAAACCTAACCCCAAATCTAAACCTAAAATCTAAACCTAACCCCAAATCTAAACCTAAAATCTAAACCTAACCCCAAGTCTAAACCTAACCCCAAATCTAAACCTAAAATCTAAACCTAACCCCAAATCTAAACCTAAAATCTAAACCTAACCCAAATCTAAACCTAACCCCAAATCTAAATCTAAAATCTAAACCTAACCCCAAATCTAAACCTAAAATCTAAACCTAACCCCAAATCTAAACCTAGCCCCAAATCTAAACCTAAAATCTTAACCTAACCCCAAATCTAAACCTAACCCCAAGTCTAAAACTAACCCCAAATCTAAACCGCAAATCTAAACCTAACCCCAAATCTAAACCTAAAATCTAAATCTAACCCCAAATCTAAACTGAAAATCTAAACCTAACCCCAAATCTAAACCTAAAATCTAAACCTAACCCCAAATCTAAACCTAAAATCTAAACCTAACCTAAAATCTAAACCTAACACCAACTCTAAACCTAAAATCTAAACCTAACCCCAAATCTAAACCTAACCCCAAATCTAAACCTAAAATCTAAACCTAACCCCAAATCTAAACCTAACCCCAAATCTAAACCGAAAATCTAAACCTAACCCCAAATCTAAACCTAAAATCTAAACCTAACCCCAAATCTAAACCTAACCCCAAATCTAAACCTAAAATCTAAACCTAACCCCAAATCTAAACCTAACCCCAAATCTAAACCTAAAATCTAAACCTAACCCCAAATCTAAACCTAAAATCTAAATCTAACCCAAATCTAAACCTAACCCCAAATCTAAACCTAAAATCTAAACCTAACCCCAAATCTAAACCTAAAATCTAAACCTAACCCCAAATCTAAACCTAACCCCAAATCTAAACCTAAAATCTAAACCTAACCCCAAATCTAAACCTAAAATCTAAACCTAACACCAAATCTAAACCTAGCCCCAAATCTAAACCTAAAATCTAAACCTAACCCCAAATCTAAACCTAACCCCAAATCTAAACCGAAAATCTAAACCTAACCCCAAATCTAAACCTAAAATCTAAACCTAACCCCAAATCTAAACCTAAAATCTAAACCTAACCCCAAATCTAAACGTAACCCCAAATCTAAACCTAAAATCTAAACCTAACCCCAAATCTAAACCTAAAATCTAAACATAACCCAAATCTAAACCTAACCCCAAATCTAAACCTAAAATCTAAACCTAACCCCAAATCTAAACCTAAAATCTAAACCTAACCCCAAATCTAAACCTAACCCCAAATCTAAACCAAAAATCTAAACCTAACCCCAAATCTAAACCTAACCCCAAATCTAAACCTGAAATCTAAACCTAACCCCAAATCTAAACCTAAAATCTAAACCTAACCCCAAATCTAAACCTAAAATCTAAACCTAACCCCAAATCTAAACCTAAAATCTAAACCTAACCCCAAGTCTAAACCTAACCCCAAATCTAAACCTAAAATCTAAACCTAACCCCAAATCTAAACCTAAAATCTAAACTTAACCCCAAATCTAAACCTAACCCCAAATCTAAACCTAAAATCTAAACCGAACCCCAAATCTAAACCTAAAATCTAAACCTAACCCCAAATCTAAACCTAACCCCAAATCTAAACCTAAAATCTAAACCTAACCCCAAATCTAAACCTAAAATCTAAACCTAACACCAAATCTAAACCTAGCCCCAAATCTAAACCTAAAATCTAAACCTAACCCCAAATCTAAACCGAAAATCTAAACCTAACCCCAAATCTAAACCTAAAATCTAAACCTAACCCCAAATCTAAACCTAAAATCTAAACCTAACCCCAAATCTAAACGTAACCTCAAATCTAAACCTAAAATCTAAACCTAACCCCAAATCTAAACCTAAAATCTAAACCTAACCCAAATCTAAACCTAACCCCAAATCTAAACCTAAAATCTAAACCTAACCCCAAATCTAAACCTAAAATCTAAACCTAACCCCAAATCTAAACCTAACCCCAAATCTAAACCTAAAATCTAAACCTAACCCCAAATCTAAACCTAACCCCAAATCTAAACCTGAAATCTAAACCTAACCCCAAATCTAAACCTAAAATCTAAACCTAACCCCAAATCTAAACCTAAAATCTAAACCTAACCCCAAATCTAAACCTAAAATCTAAACCTAACCCCAAGTCTAAACCTAACCCCAAATCTAAACCTAAAATCTAAACCTAACCCCAAATCTAAACCTAAAATCTAAACTTAACCCCAAATCTAAACCTAACCCCAAATCTAAACCTAAAATCTAAACCTAACCCCAAATCTAAACCTAACCCGAAATCTAAACCTAAAATCTAAACCTAACCCCAAATCTAAACCTAAAATCTAAACCTAACCCCAAATCTAAACCTAAAATTTAAGTCTAACCCCAAATCTAAACCTAAAATCTAAACCTAACCCCAAATCTAAACCTACCCCCAAATCTAAACCTTAAATCTAAACCTAACCCCAAATCTAAACCGAAAATCTAAACCTAACCCCAAATCTAAACCTAACCCCAAATCTAAACCTAAAATCTAAACCTAACCCCAAATCTAAACCTAAAATCTAAACCTAACCCCAAATCTAAACCTAACCCCAAATTTAAACCTAAAATCTAAACCTAACCCCAAATCTAAACCTAAAATCTAAACCTAACCCAAATCTAAAGCTAACCCCAAATCTAAACCTAAAATCTAAACCTAACCCCAAATCTAAACCTAAAATCTAAACCTAACCCCAAATCTAAACCTAACCCCAAATCTAAACCTAAAATCTAAACCTAACCCCAAATCTAAACCTAAAATCTAAACCTAACACCAAATCTAAACCTAGCCCCAAATCTAAACCTAAAATCTAAACCTAACCCCAAATCTAAACCTAACCCCAAATCTAAACCGAAAATCTAAACCTAACCCCAAATCTAAACCTAACCCCAAATCTAAACCTTAAATCTAAACCTAACCCCAAATCTAAACCTAAAATCTAAACCTAACCCCAAATATAAACCTAAAATCTAAACCTAACCCCAAATCTAAACCTAACCCCAAATCTAAACCTAAAATCCAAACCTAACCCCAAATCTAAACCTAAAATCTAAACCTAACCCCAAATCTAAACCTAAAATCTAAACCTAACCTAAAATCTAAACCTAACCCCAAATCTAAACCTAAAATCTAAACCTAACCCCAAATCTAAACCTAACCCCAAATCTAAACCTAAAATCTAAACCTAACCCCAAATCTAAACCGAAAATCTAAACCTAACCCCAAATCTAAACCTAAAATCTAAACCTAACCCCAAATCTAAACCGAAAATCTAAACCTAACCCCATATCTAAACCTAAAATCTAAACCTAACCCCAAATCTAAACCTAAAATCTAAACCTAACCCCAAATCTAAACCTAACCCCAAATCTAAACCTAAAATCTAAACCTAACCCCAAATCTAAACCTAACCCCAAATCTAAACCTAAAATCTAAACCTAACCCCAAATCTAAACCTAAAATCTAAACCTAACCCAAATCTAAACCTAACCCCAAATCTAAACCTAAAATCTAAACCTAACCCCAAATCTAAACCTAAAATCTAAACCTAACCCCAAATCTAAATCTAACCCCAAATCTAAACCTAAAATCTAAACCTAACCCCAAATCTAAACCTAACCCCAAATCTAAACCTAAAATCTAAACCTAACCCCAAATCTGAACCTAAAATCTAAACCTAACCCCAAATCTAAACCTAACCCCAAATCTAAACCTAAAATCTAAACCTAACCCCAAATCTAAACCTAAAATCTAAACCTAACCCAAATCTAAACCTAACCCCAAATCTAAATCTAAAATCTAAACCTAACCCCAAATCTAAACCTAAAATCTAAACCTAACCCCAAATCTAAACCTAGCCCCAAATCTAAACCTAAAATCTTAACCTAACCCCAAATCTAAACCTAACCCCAAATCTAAAACTAACCCCAAATCTAAACCGCAAATCTAAACCTAACCCCAAATCTAATTCTAAAATCTAAACCTAACCCCAAATCTAAACCTAAAATCTAAACCTAACCCCAAATCTAAACCTAGCCCCAAATCTAAACCTAAAATCTTAACCTAACCCCAAATCTAAACCTAACCCCAAATCTAAAACTAACCCCAAATCTAAACCGCAAATCTAAACCTAACCCCAAATCTAAACCTAAAATCTAAATCGAACCCCAAATCTAAACCGAAAATCTAAACCTAACCCCAAATCTAAACCTAAAATCTAAACCTAACCCCAAATCTAAACCTAAAATCTAAACCTAACCCCAAATCTAAACCTAAATATAAACCTAACACCAAATCTAAACCTAGCCCCAAATCTAAACCTAAAATCTAAACCTAACCCCAAATCTAAACCTAACCCCAAATCTAAACCGAAAATCTAAACCTAACCCCAAATCTAAACCTAAAATCTAAACCTAACCCCAAATCTAAACCTAAAATCTAAACCTAACCTAAAATCTAAACCTAACACCAACTCTAAACCTAAAATCTAAACCTAACCCCAAATCTAAACCTAACCCCAAATCTAAACCTAAAATCTAAACCTAACCCCAAATCTAAACCTAAAATCTATACCTAACCCGAAATCTAAACCTAACCCCAAATCTAAACCTAAAATCTAAACCTAACCCCAAATCTAAACCTAAAATCTAAACCTAACCCCAAATCTAAACCTAAAATCTAAACCTAACCCCAAATCTAAACGTAACCCCAAATCTAAACCTAAAATCTAAACCTAACCCCAAATCTAAACCTAAAATCTAAACCTAACCCAAATCTAAACCTAACCCCAAATCTAAACCTAAAATCTAAACCTAACCCCAAATCTAAACCTAAAATCTAAACCTAACCCCAAATCTAAACCTAACCCCAAATCTAAACCTAAAATCTAAACCTAACCCCAAATCTAAACCTAACCCCAAATCTAAACCTGAAATCTAAACCTAACCCCAAATCTAAACCTAAAATCTAAACCTAACCCCAAATCTAAACCTAAAATCTAAACCTAACCCCAAATCTAAACCTAAAATCTAAACCTAACCCCAAGTCTAAACCTAACCCCAAATCTAAACCTAAAATCTAAACCTAACCCCAAATCTAAACCTAAAATCTAAACTTAACCCCAAATCTAAACCTAACCCCAAATCTAAACCTAAAATCTAAACCTAACCCCAAATCTAAACCTAAAATCTAAACCTAACCCCAAATCTAAACCTAACCCCAAATCTAAACCTAAAATCTAAACCTAACCCCAAATCTAAACCTAAAATCTAAACCTAACACCAAATCTAAACCTAGCCCCAAATCTAAACCTAAAATCTAAACCTAACCCCAAATCTAAACCTAACCCCAAATCTAAACCGAAAATCTAAACCTAACCCGAAATCTAAACCTAAAATCTAAACCTAACCCCAAATCTAAACGTAACCCCAAATCTAAACCTAAAATCTAAACCTAACCCCAAATCTAAACCTAAAATCTAAACCTAACCCAAATCTAAACCTAACCCCAAATCTAAACCTAAAATCTAAACCTAACCCCAAATCTAAACCTAAAATCTAAACCTAACCCCAAATCTAAACCTAACCCCAAATCTAAACCTAAAATCTAAACCTAACCCCAAATCTAAACCTAACCCCAAATCTAAACCTGAAATCTAAACCTAACCCCAAATCTAAACCTAAAATCTAAACCTAACCCCAAATCTAAACCTAAAATCTAAACCTAACCCCAAATCTAAACCTAAAATCTAAACCTAACCCCAAGTCTAAACCTAACCCCAAATCTAAACCTAAAATCTAAACCTAACCCCAAATCTAAACCTAAAATCTAAACTTAACCCCAAATCTAAACCTAACCCCAAATCTAAACCTAAAATCTAAACCGAACCCCAAATCTAAACCTAAAATCTAAACCTAACCCCAAATCTAAACCTAACCCCAAATCTAAACCAAAAATCTAAACCTAACCCCAAATCTAAACCTAACCCCAAATCTAAACCTGAAATCTAAACCTAACCCCAAATCTAAACCTAAAATCTAAACCTAACCCCAAATCTAAACCTAAAATCTAAACCTAACCCCAAATCTAAACCTAAAATCTAAACCTAACCCCAAGTCTAAACCTAACCCCAAATCTAAACCTAAAATCTAAACCTAACCCCAAATCTAAACCTAAAATCTAAACTTAACCCCAAATCTAAACCTAACCCCAAATCTAAACCTAAAATCTAAACCGAACCCCAAATCTAAACCTAAAATCTAAACCTAACCCCAAATCTAAACCTAACCCCAAATCTAAACCTAAAATCTAAACCTAACCCCAAATCTAAACCTAAAATCTAAACCTAACACCAAATCTAAACCTAGCCCCAAATCTAAACCTAAAATCTAAACCTAACCCCAAATCTAAACCGAAAATCTAAACCTAACCCCAAATCTAAACCTAAAATCTAAACCTAACCCCAAATCTAAACCTAAAATCTAAACCTAACCCCAAATCTAAACGTAACCTCAAATCTAAACCTAAAATCTAAACCTAACCCCAAATCTAAACCTAAAATCTAAACCTAACCCAAATCTAAACCTAACCCCAAATCTAAACCTAAAATCTAAACCTAACCCCAAATCTAAACCTAAAATCTAAACCTAACCCCAAATCTAAACCTAACCCCAAATCTAAACCTAAAATCTAAACCTAACCCCAAATCTAAACCTAACCCCAAATCTAAACCTGAAATCTAAACCTAACCCCAAATCTAAACCTAAAATCTAAACCTAACCCCAAATCTAAACCTAAAATCTAAACCTAACCCCAAATCTAAACCTAAAATCTAAACCTAACCCCAAGTCTAAACCTAACCCCAAATCTAAACCTAAAATCTAAACCTAACCCCAAATCTAAACCTAAAATCTAAACTTAACCCCAAATCTAAACCTAACCCCAAATCTAAACCTAAAATCTAAACCTAACCCCAAATCTAAACCTAACCCGAAATCTAAACCTAAAATCTAAACCTAACCCCAAATCTAAACCTAAAATCTAAACCTAACCCCAAATCTAAACCTAAAATTTAAGTCTAACCCCAAATCTAAACCTAAAATCTAAACCTAACCCCAAATCTAAACCTACCCCCAAATCTAAACCTTAAATCTAAACCTAACCCCAAATCTAAACCGAAAATCTAAACCTAACCCCAAATCTAAACCTAACCCCAAATCTAAACCTAAAATCTAAACCTAACCCCAAATCTAAACCTAAAATCTAAACCTAACCCCAAATCTAAACCTAACCCCAAATTTAAACCTAAAATCTAAACCTAACCCCAAATCTAAACCTAAAATCTAAACCTAACCCAAATCTAAAGCTAACCCCAAATCTAAACCTAAAATCTAAACCTAACCCCAAATCTAAACCTAAAATCTAAACCTAACCCCAAATCTAAACCTAACCCCAAATCTAAACCTAAAATCTAAACCTAACCCCAAATCTAAACCTAAAATCTAAACCTAACACCAAATCTAAACCTAGCCCCAAATCTAAACCTAAAATCTAAACCTAACCCCAAATCTAAACCTAACCCCAAATCTAAACCGAAAATCTAAACCTAACCCCAAATCTAAACCTAACCCCAAATCTAAACCTTAAATCTAAACCTAACCCCAAATCTAAACCTAAAATCTAAACCTAACCCCAAATATAAACCTAAAATCTAAACCTAACCCCAAATCTAAACCTAACCCCAAATCTAAACCTAAAATCCAAACCTAACCCCAAATCTAAACCTAAAATCTAAACCTAACCCCAAATCTAAACCTAAAATCTAAACCTAACCTAAAATCTAAACCTAACCCCAAATCTAAACCTAAAATCTAAACCTAACCCCAAATCTAAACCTAACCCCAAATCTAAACCTAAAATCTAAACCTAACCCCAAATCTAAACCGAAAATCTAAACCTAACCCCAAATCTAAACCTAAAATCTAAACCTAACCCCAAATCTAAACCGAAAATCTAAACCTAACCCCATATCTAAACCTAAAATCTAAACCTAACCCCAAATCTAAACCTAAAATCTAAACCTAACCCCAAATCTAAACCTAACCCCAAATCTAAACCTAAAATCTAAACCTAACCCCAAATCTAAACCTAACCCCAAATCTAAACCTAAAATCTAAACCTAACCCCAAATCTAAACCTAAAATCTAAACCTAACCCAAATCTAAACCTAACCCCAAATCTAAACCTAAAATCTAAACCTAACCCCAAATCTAAACCTAAAATCTAAACCTAACCCCAAATCTAAATCTAACCCCAAATCTAAACCTAAAATCTAAACCTAACCCCAAATCTAAACCTAACCCCAAATCTAAACCTAAAATCTAAACCTAACCCCAAATCTGAACCTAAAATCTAAACCTAACCCCAAATCTAAACCTAACCCCAAATCTAAACCTAAAATCTAAACCTAACCCCAAATCTAAACCTAAAATCTAAACCTAACCCAAATCTAAACCTAACCCCAAATCTAAATCTAAAATCTAAACCTAACCCCAAATCTAAACCTAAAATCTAAACCTAACCCCAAATCTAAACCTAGCCCCAAATCTAAACCTAAAATCTTAACCTAACCCCAAATCTAAACCTAACCCCAAATCTAAAACTAACCCCAAATCTAAACCGCAAATCTAAACCTAACCCCAAATCTAATTCTAAAATCTAAACCTAACCCCAAATCTAAACCTAAAATCTAAACCTAACCCCAAATCTAAACCTAGCCCCAAATCTAAACCTAAAATCTTAACCTAACCCCAAATCTAAACCTAACCCCAAATCTAAAACTAACCCCAAATCTAAACCGCAAATCTAAACCTAACCCCAAATCTAAACCTAAAATCTAAATCGAACCCCAAATCTAAACCGAAAATCTAAACCTAACCCCAAATCTAAACCTAAAATCTAAACCTAACCCCAAATCTAAACCTAAAATCTAAACCTAACCCCAAATCTAAACCTAAATATAAACCTAACACCAAATCTAAACCTAGCCCCAAATCTAAACCTAAAATCTAAACCTAACCCCAAATCTAAACCTAACCCCAAATCTAAACCGAAAATCTAAACCTAACCCCAAATCTAAACCTAAAATCTAAACCTAACCCCAAATCTAAACCTAAAATCTAAACCTAACCTAAAATCTAAACCTAACACCAACTCTAAACCTAAAATCTAAACCTAACCCCAAATCTAAACCTAACCCCAAATCTAAACCTAAAATCTAAACCTAACCCCAAATCTAAACCTAAAATCTATACCTAACCCGAAATCTAAACCTAACCCCAAATCTAAACCTAAAATCTAAACCTAACCCCAAATCTAAACCTAAAATCTAAACCTAACCCCAAATCTAAACCTAAAATCTAAACCTAACCCCAAATCTAAACGTAACCCCAAATCTAAACCTAAAATCTAAACCTAACCCCAAATCTAAACCTAAAATCTAAACCTAACCCAAATCTAAACCTAACCCCAAATCTAAACCTAAAATCTAAACCTAACCCCAAATCTAAACCTAAAATCTAAACCTAACCCCAAATCTAAACCTAACCCCAAATCTAAACCTAAAATCTAAACCTAACCCCAAATCTAAACCTAACCCCAAATCTAAACCTGAAATCTAAACCTAACCCCAAATCTAAACCTAAAATCTAAACCTAACCCCAAATCTAAACCTAAAATCTAAACCTAACCCCAAATCTAAACCTAAAATCTAAACCTAACCCCAAGTCTAAACCTAACCCCAAATCTAAACCTAAAATCTAAACCTAACCCCAAATCTAAACCTAAAATCTAAACTTAACCCCAAATCTAAACCTAACCCCAAATCTAAACCTAAAATCTAAACCTAACCCCAAATCTAAACCTAAAATCTAAACCTAACCCCAAATCTAAACCTAACCCCAAATCTAAACCTAAAATCTAAACCTAACCCCAAATCTAAACCTAAAATCTAAACCTAACACCAAATCTAAACCTAGCCCCAAATCTAAACCTAAAATCTAAACCTAACCCCAAATCTAAACCTAACCCCAAATCTAAACCGAAAATCTAAACCTAACCCGAAATCTAAACCTAAAATCTAAACCTAACCCCAAATCTAAACGTAACCCCAAATCTAAACCTAAAATCTAAACCTAACCCCAAATCTAAACCTAAAATCTAAACCTAACCCAAATCTAAACCTAACCCCAAATCTAAACCTAAAATCTAAACCTAACCCCAAATCTAAACCTAAAATCTAAACCTAACCCCAAATCTAAACCTAACCCCAAATCTAAACCTAAAATCTAAACCTAACCCCAAATCTAAACCTAACCCCAAATCTAAACCTGAAATCTAAACCTAACCCCAAATCTAAACCTAAAATCTAAACCTAACCCCAAATCTAAACCTAAAATCTAAACCTAACCCCAAATCTAAACCTAAAATCTAAACCTAACCCCAAGTCTAAACCTAACCCCAAATCTAAACCTAAAATCTAAACCTAACCCCAAATCTAAACCTAAAATCTAAACTTAACCCCAAATCTAAACCTAACCCCAAATCTAAACCTAAAATCTAAACCGAACCCCAAATCTAAACCTAAAATCTAAACCTAACCCCAAATCTAAACCTAACCCCAAATCTAAACCTAAAATCTAAACCTAACCCCAAATCTAAACCTAAAATCTAAACCTAACACCAAATCTAAACCTAGCCCCAAATCTAAACCTAAAATCTAAACCTAACCCCAAATCTAAACCGAAAATCTAAACCTAACCCCAAATCTAAACCTAAAATCTAAACCTAACCCCAAATCTAAACCTAAAATCTAAACCTAACCCCAAATCTAAACGTAACCCCAAATCTAAACCTAAAATCTAAACCTAACCCCAAATCTAAACCTAAAATCTAAACCTAACCCAAATCTAAACCTAACCCCAAATCTAAACCTAAAATCTAAACCTAACCCCAAATCTAAACCTAAAATCTAAACCTAACCCCAAATCTAAACCTAACCCCAAATCTAAACCTAAAATCTAAACCTAACCCCAAATCTAAACCTAACCCCAAATCTAAACCTGAAATCTAAACCTAACCCCAAATCTAAACCTAAAATCTAAACCTAACCCCAAATCTAAACCTAAAATCTAAACCTAACCCCAAATCTAAACCTAAAATCTAAACCTAACCCCAAGTCTAAACCTAACCCCAAATCTAAACCTAAAATCTAAACCTAACCCCAAATCTAAACCTAAAATCTAAACTTAACCCCAAATCTAAACCTAACCCCAAATCTAAACCTAAAATCTAAACCTAACCCCAAATCTAAACCTAACCCCAAATCTAAACCTAAAATCTAAACCTAACCCCAAATCTAAACCTAAAATCTAAACCTAACCCCAAATCTAAACCTAAAATTTAAGTCTAACCCCAAATCTAAACCTAAAATCTAAACCTAACCCCAAATCTAAACCTACCCCCAAATCTAAACCTTAAATCTAAACCTAACCCCAAATCTAAACCGAAAATCTAAACCTAACCCCAAATCTAAACCTAACCCCAAATCTAAACCTAAAATCTAAACCTAACCCCAAATCTAAACCTAAAATCTAAACCTAACCCCAAATCTAAACCTAACCCCAAATTTAAACCTAAAATCTAAACCTAACCCCAAATCTAAACCTAAAATCTAAACCTAACCCAAATCTAAAGCTAACCCCAAATCTAAACCTAAAATCTAAACCTAACCCCAAATCTAAACCTAAAATCTAAACCTAACCCCAAATCTAAACCTAACCCCAAATCTAAACCTAAAATCTAAACCTAACCCCAAATCTAAACCTAAAATCTAAACCTAACACCAAATCTAAACCTAGCCCCAAATCTAAACCTAAAATCTAAACCTAACCCCAAATCTAAACCTAACCCCAAATCTAAACCGAAAATCTAAACCTAACCCCAAATCTAAACCTAACCCCAAATCTAAACCTTAAATCTAAACCTAACCCCAAATCTAAACCTAAAATCTAAACCTAACCCCAAATCTAAACCTAAAATCTAAACCTAACCCCAAATCTAAACCTAACCCCAAATCTAAACCTAAAATCCAAACCTAACCCCAAATCTAAACCTAAAATCTAAACCTAACCCCAAATCTAAACCTAAAATCTAAACCTAACCCCAAATCTAAACCTAAAATCTAAACCTAACCCCAAATCTAAACCTAACCCCAAATCTAAACCTAAAATCTAAACCTAACCCCAAATCTAAACCGAAAATCTAAACCTAACCCCAAATCTAAACCTAAAATCTAAACCTAACCCCAAATCTAAACCGAAAATCTAAACCTAACCCCATATCTAAACCTAAAATCTAAACCTAACCCCAAATCTAAACCTAAAATCTAAACCTAACCCCAAATCTAAACCTAACCCCAAATCTAAACCTAAAATCTAAACCTAACCCCAAATCTAAACCTAACCCCAAATCTAAACCTAAAATCTAAACCTAACCCCAAATCTAAACCTAAAATCTAAACCTAACCCAAATCTAAACCTAACCCCAAATCTAAACCTAAAATCTAAACCTAACCCCAAATCTAAACCTAAAATCTAAACCTAACCCCAAATCTAAATCTAACCCCAAATCTAAACCTAAAATCTAAACCTAACCCCAAATCTAAACCTAACCCCAAATCTAAACCTAAAATCTAAACCTAACCCCAAATCTAAACCTAAAATCTAAACCTAACCCCAAGTCTAAACCTAACCCCAAATCTAAACCTAAAATCTAAACCTAACCCCAAATCTAAACCTAAAATCTAAACCTAACCCAAATCTAAACCTAACCCCAAATCTAAATCTAAAATCTAAACCTAACCCCAAATCTAAACCTAAAATCTAAACCTAACCCCAAATCTAAACCTAGCCCCAAATCTAAACCTAAAATCTTAACCTAACCCCAAATCTAAACCTAACCCCAAATCTAAAACTAACCCCAAATCTAAACCGCAAATCTAAACCTAACCCCAAATCTAATTCTAAAATCTAAACCTAACCCCAAATCTAAACCTAAAATCTAAACCTAACCCCAAATCTAAACCTAGCCCCAAATCTAAACCTAAAATCTTAACCTAACCCCAAATCTAAACCTAACCCCAAATCTAAAACTAACCCCAAATCTAAACCGCAAATCTAAACCTAACCCCAAATCTAAACCTAAAATCTAAATCGAACCCCAAATCTAAACCGAAAATCTAAACCTAACCCCAAATCTAAACCTAAAATCTAAACCTAACCCCAAATCTAAACCTAAAATCTAAACCTAACCCCAAATCTAAACCTAAATATAAACCTAACACCAAATCTAAACCTAGCCCCAAATCTAAACCTAAAATCTAAACCTAACCCCAAATCTAAACCTAACCCCAAATCTAAACCGAAAATCTAAACCTAACCCCAAATCTAAACCTAAAATCTAAACCTAACCCCAAATCTAAACCTAAAATCTAAACCTAACCTAAAATCTAAACCTAACACCAACTCTAAACCTAAAATCTAAACCTAACCCCAAATCTAAACCTAACCCCAAATCTAAACCTAAAATCTAAACCTAACCCCAAATCTAAACCTAAAATCTATACCTAACCCGAAATCTAAACCTAACCCCAAATCTAAACCTAAAATCTAAACCTAACCCCAAATCTAAACCTAAAATCTAAACCTAACCCCAAATCTAAACCTAAAATCTAAACCTAACCCCAAATCTAAACGTAACCCCAAATCTAAACCTAAAATCTAAACCTAACCCCAAATCTAAACCTAAAATCTAAACCTAACCCAAATCTAAACCTAACCCCAAATCTAAACCTAAAATCTAAACCTAACCCCAAATCTAAACCTAAAATCTAAACCTAACCCCAAATCTAAACCTAACCCCAAATCTAAACCTAAAATCTAAACCTAACCCCAAATCTAAACCTAACCCCAAATCTAAACCTGAAATCTAAACCTAACCCCAAATCTAAACCTAAAATCTAAACCTAACCCCAAATCTAAACCTAAAATCTAAACCTAACCCCAAATCTAAACCTAAAATCTAAACCTAACCCCAAGTCTAAACCTAACCCCAAATCTAAACCTAAAATCTAAACCTAACCCCAAATCTAAACCTAAAATCTAAACTTAACCCCAAATCTAAACCTAACCCCAAATCTAAACCTAAAATCTAAACCTAACCCCAAATCTAAACCTAACCCCAAATCTAAACCTAAAATCTAAACCTAACCCCAAATCTAAACCTAAAATCTAAACCTAACACCAAATCTAAACCTAGCCCCAAATCTAAACCTAAAATCTAAACCTAACCCCAAATCTAAACCTAACCCCAAATCTAAACCGAAAATCTAAACCTAACCCCAAATCTAAACCTAAAATCTAAACCTAACCCCAAATCTAAACCTAAAATCTAAACCTAACCCCAAATCTAAACGTAACCCCAAATTTAAACCTAAAATCTAAACCTAACCCCAAATCTAAACCTAAAATCTAAACCTAACCCAAATCTAAACCTAACCCCAAATCTAAACCTAAAATCTAAACCTAACCCCAAATCTAAACCTAAAATCTAAACCTAACCCCAAATCTAAACCTAACCCCAAATCTAAACCTAAAATCTAAACCTAACCCCAAATCTAAACCTAACCCCAAATCTAAACCTGAAATCTAAACCTAACCCCAAATCTAAACCTAAAATCTAAACCTAACCCCAAATCTAAACCTAAAATCTAAACCTAACCCCAAATCTAAACCTAAAATCTAAACCTAACCCCAAGTCTAAACCTAACCCCAAATCTAAACCTAAAATCTAAACCTAACCCCAAATCTAAACCTAAAATCTAAACTTAACCCCAAATCTAAACCTAACCCCAAATCTAAACCTAAAATCTAAACCTAACCCCAAATCTAAACCTAAAATCTAAACCTAACCCCAAATCTAAACCTAACCCCAAATCTAAACCTAAAATCTAAACCTAACCCCAAATCTAAACCTAAAATCTAAACCTAACCCCAAATCTAAACCTAAAATTTAAGTCTAACCCCAAATCTAAACCTAAAATCTAAACCTAACCCCAAATCTAAACCTACCCCCAAATCTAAACCTTAAATCTAAACCTAACCCCAAATCTAAACCGAAAATCTAAACCTAACCCCAAATCTAAACCTAACCCCAAATCTAAACCTAAAATCTAAACCTAACCCCAAATCTAAACCTAAAATCTAAACCTAACCCCAAATCTAAACCTAACCCCAAATTTAAACCTAAAATCTAAACCTAACCCCAAATCTAAACCTAAAATCTAAACCTAACCCAAATCTAAAGCTAACCCCAAATCTAAACCTAAAATCTAAACCTAACCCCAAATCTAAACCTAAAATCTAAACCTAACCCCAAATCTAAACCTAACCCCAAATCTAAACCTAAAATCTAAACCTAACCCCAAATCTAAACCTAAAATCTAAACCTAACACCAAATCTAAACCTAGCCCCAAATCTAAACCTAAAATCTAAACCTAACCCCAAATCTAAACCTAACCCCAAATCTAAACCGAAAATCTAAACCTAACCCCAAATCTAAACCTAACCCCAAATCTAAACCTTAAATCTAAACCTAACCCCAAATCTAAACCTAAAATCTAAACCTAACCCCAAATCTAAACCTAAAATCTAAACCTAACCCCAAATCTAAACCTAACCCCAAAACTAAACCTAAAATCCAAACCTAACCCCAAATCTAAACCTAAAATCTAAACCTAACCCCAAATCTAAACCTAAAATCTAAACCTAACCCCAAATCTAAACCTAACCCCAAATCTAAACCTAAAATCTAAACCTAACCCCAAATCTAAACCTAACCCCAAATCTAAACCTAAAATCTAAACCTAACCCCAAATCTAAACCTAAAATCTAAACCTAACCCAAATCTAAACCTAACCCCAAATCTAAACCTAAAATCTAAACCTAACCCCAAATCTAAAGCTAAAATCTAAACCTAACCCCAAATCTAAATCTAACCCCAAATCTAAACCTAAAATCTAAACCTAACCCCAAATCTAAACCTAACCCCAAATCTAAACCTAAAATCTAAACCTAACCCCAAATCTAAACCTAAAATCTAAACCTAACCCCAAGTCTAAACCTAACCCCAAATCTAAACCTAAAATCTAAACCTAACCCCAAATCTAAACCTAAAATCTAAACCTAACCCAAATCTAAACCTAACCCCAAATCTAAATCTAAAATCTAAACCTAACCCCAAATCTAAACCTAAAATCTAAACCTAACCCCAAATCTAAACCTAGCCCCAAATCTAAACCTAAAATCTTAACCTAACCCCAAATCTAAACCTAACCCCAAATCTAAAACTAACCCCAAATCTAAACCGCAAATCTAAACCTAACCCCAAATCTAAACCTAAAATCTAAATCTAACCCCAAATCTAAACCGAAAATCTAAACCTAACCCCAAATCTAAACCTAAAATCTAAACCTAACCCCAAATCTAAACCTAAATATAAACCTAACACCAAATCTAAACCTAGCCCCAAATCTAAACCTAAAATCTAAACCTAACCCCAAATCTAAACCTAACCCCAAATCTAAACCGAAAATCTAAACCTAACCCCAAATCTAAACCTAAAATCTAAACCTAACCCCAAATCTAAACCTAAAATCTAAACCTAACCTAAAATCTAAACCTAACACCAACTCTAAACCGAAAATCTAAACCTAACCCCAAATCTAAACCTAACCCCAAATCTAAACCTAAAATCTAAACCTAACCCCAAATCTAAACCTAAAATCTATACCTAACCCGAAATCTAAACCTAACCCCAAATCTAAACCTAAAATCTAAACCTAACCCCAAATCTAAACCTAAAATCTAAACTTAACCCCAAATCTAAACCTAACCCCAAATCTAAACCTAAAATCTAAACCTAACCCCAAATCTAAACCTAACCCCAAATCTAAACCTAAAATCTAAACCTAACCCCAAATCTAAACCTAAAATCTAAACCTAACACCAAATCTAAACCTAACCCCAAATCTAAACCTAAAATCTAAACCTAACCCCAAATCTAAACCTAAAATCTAAACCTAACCCAAATCTAAACCTAACCCCAAATCTAAACCTAACATCTAAACCTAACCCCAAATCTAAACCTAAAATCTAAACCTAACCCCAAATCTAAACCTAACCCCAAATCTAAACCTAAAATCTAAACCTAACCCCAAATCTAAACCTAACCCCAAATCTAAACCTAAAATGTAAACCTAACCCCAAATCTAAACCTAAAATCTAAACCTAACCCCAAATCTAAACCTAAAATTTAAGTCTAACCCCAAATCTAAACTTAAAATCTAAACCTACCCCCAAATCTAAACCTACCCCCAAATCTAAACCTTAAATCTAAACCTAACCCCAAATCTAAACCTAAAATCTAAACCTAACCCCAAATCTAAACCTAACCCCAAATCTAAACCTAAAATCTAAACCTAACCCCAAATCTAAACCTAAAATCTAAACCTAACCCCAAATCTAAACCTAACCCCAAATCTAAACCTAAAATCTAAACCTAACCCCAAATCTAAACCTGAAATCTAAACCTAACCCAAATCTAAACCTAACCCCAAATCTAAACCTAAAATCTAAACCTAACCCCAAATCTAAACCTAAAATCTAAACCTAACCCCAAATCTAAACCTAACCCCAAATCTAAACCTAAAATATAAACCTAACCCCAAATCTAAACCTAAAATCTAAACCTAACACCAAATCTAAACCTAGCCCCAAATCTAAACCTAAAATCTAAACCTAACCCCAAATCTAAACCTAACCCCAAATCTAAACCGAAAATCTAAACCTAACCCCAAATCTAAACCTAACCCCAAATCTAAACCTTAAATCTAAACCTAACCCCAAATCTAAACCTAAAATCTAAACCTAACCCCAAATCTAAACCTAAAATCTAAACCTAACCCCAAATCTAAACCTAACCCCAAATCTAAACCTAAAATCCAAACCTAACCCCAAATCTAAACCTAAAATCTAAACCTAACCCCAAATCTAAACCTAAAATCTAAACCTAACCTAAAATCTAAACCTAACCCCAAATCTAAACCTAAAATCTAAACCTAACCCCAAATCTAAACCTAACCCCAAATCTAAACCTAAAATCTAAACCTAACCCCAAATCTAAACCGAAAATCTAAACCTAACCCCAAATCTAAACCTAAAATCTAAACCTAACCCCAAATCTAAACCTAAAATCTAAACCTAACCCCAAATCTAAACCTAAAATCTAAACCTAACTCAAATCTAAACCTAACCCCAAATCTAAACCTAAAATCTAAACCTAACCCCAAATCTAAACCTAAAATCTAAACCTAACCCCAAATCTAAACCTAACCCCAAATCTAAACCTAAAATCTAAACCTAACCCCAAATCTAAACCTAACCCCAAATCTAAACCTGAAATCTAAACCTAACCCCAAATCTAAACCTAAAATCTAAACCTAACCCCAAATCTAAACCTAAAATCTAAACCTAACCCCAAATCTAAACCTAAAATCTAAACCTAACCCCAAGTCTAAACCTAACCCCAAATCTAAACCTAAAATCTAAACCTAAGCCCAAATCTAAACCTAAAATCTAAACTTAACCCCAAATCTAAACCTAACCCCAAATCTAAACCTAAAATCTAAACCTAACCCCAAATCTAAACCTAACCCCAAATCTAAACCTAAAATCTAAACCTAACCCCAAATCTAAACCTAAAATCTAAACCTAACCCCAAATCTAAACCTAAAATTTAAGTCTAACCCCAAATCTAAACCTAAAATCTAAACCTAACCCCAAATCTAAACCTACCCCCAAATCTAAACCTTAAATCTAAACCTAACCCCAAATCTAAACCGAAAATCTAAACCTAACCCCAAATCTAAACCTAAAATCTAAACCTAACCCCAAATCTAAACCTAAAATCTAAACCTAACCCCAAATCTAAACCTAACCCCAAATTTAAACCTAAAATCTAAACCTAACCCCAAATCTAAACCTAAAATCTAAACCTAACCCAAATCTAAAGCTAACCCCAAATCTAAACCTAAAATCTAAACCTAACCCCAAATCTAAACCTAAAATCTAAACCTAACCCCAAATCTAAACCTAACCCCAAATCTAAACCTAAAATCTAAACCTAACCCCAAATCTAAACCTAAAATCTAAACCTAACCCCAAATCTAAACCTAAAATCTAAACCTAACCCCAAGTCTAAACCTAACCCCAAATCTAAACCTAAAATCTAAACCTAAGCCCAAATCTAAACCTAAAATCTAAACTTAACCCCAAATCTAAACCTAACCCCAAATCTAAACCTAAAATCTAAACCTAACCCCAAATCTAAACCTAACCCCAAATCTAAACCTAAAATCTAAACCTAACCCCAAATCTAAACCTAAAATCTAAACCTAACCCCAAATCTAAACCTAAAATTTAAGTCTAACCCCAAATCTAAACCTAAAATCTAAACCTAACCCCAAATCTAAACCTACCCCCAAATCTAAACCTTAAATCTAAACCTAACCCCAAATCTAAACCGAAAATCTAAACCTAACCCCAAATCTAAACCTAAAATCTAAACCTAACCCCAAATCTAAACCTAAAATCTAAACCTAACCCCAAATCTAAACCTAACCCCAAATTTAAACCTAAAATCTAAACCTAACCCCAAATCTAAACCTAAAATCTAAACCTAACCCAAATCTAAAGCTAACCCCAAATCTAAACCTAAAATCTAAACCTAACCCCAAATCTAAACCTAAAATCTAAACCTAACCCCAAATCTAAACCTAACCCCAAATCTAAACCTAAAATCTAAACCTAACCCCAAATCTAAACCTAAAATCTAAACCTAACCCCAAATCTAAACCTAATCCCAAATCTAAACCTAAAATCTAAACCTAACCCCAAATCTAAACCTAACCCCAAATTTAAACCTAAAATCTAAACCTAACCCCAAATCTAAACCTAAAATCTAAACCTAACCCAAATCTAAAGCTAACCCCAAATCTAAACCTAAAATCTAAACCTAACCCCAAATCTAAACCTAAAATCTAAACCTAACCCCAAATCTAAACCTAACCCCAAATCTAAACCTAAAATCTAAACCTAACCCCAAATCTAAACCTAAAATCTAAACCTAACACCAAATCTAAACCTAGCCCCAAATCTAAACCTAAAATCTAAACCTAACCCCAAATCTAAACCTAACCCCAAATCTAAACCGAAAATCTAAACCTAACCCCAAATCTAAACCTAACCCCAAATCTAAACCTTAAATCTAAACCTAACCCCAAATCTAAACCTAAAATCTAAACCTAACCCCAAATCTAAACCTAAAATCTAAACCTAACCCCAAATCTAAACCTAACCCCAAAACTAAACCTAAAATCCAAACCTAACCCCAAATCTAAACCTAAAATCTAAACCTAACCCCAAATCTAAACCTAAAATCTAAACCTAACCCCAAATCTAAACCTAACCCCAAATCTAAACCTAAAATCTAAACCTAACCCCAAATCTAAACCTAACCCCAAATCTAAACCTAAAATCTAAACCTAACCCCAAATCTAAACCTAAAATCTAAACCTAACCCAAATCTAAACCTAACCCCAAATCTAAACCTAAAATCTAAACCTAACCCCAAATCTAAAGCTAAAATCTAAACCTAACCCCAAATCTAAATCTAACCCCAAATCTAAACCTAAAATCTAAACCTAACCCCAAATCTAAACCTAACCCCAAATCTAAACCTAAAATCTAAACCTAACCCCAAATCTAAACCTAAAATCTAAACCTAACCCCAAGTCTAAACCTAACCCCAAATCTAAACCTAAAATCTAAACCTAACCCCAAATCTAAACCTAAAATCTAAACCTAACCCAAATCTAAACCTAACCCCAAATCTAAATCTAAAATCTAAACCTAACCCCAAATCTAAACCTAAAATCTAAACCTAACCCCAAATCTAAACCTAGCCCCAAATCTAAACCTAAAATCTTAACCTAACCCCAAATCTAAACCTAACCCCAAATCTAAAACTAACCCCAAATCTAAACCGCAAATCTAAACCTAACCCCAAATCTAAACCTAAAATCTAAATCTAACCCCAAATCTAAACCGAAAATCTAAACCTAACCCCAAATCTAAACCTAAAATCTAAACCTAACCCCAAATCTAAACCTAAATATAAACCTAACACCAAATCTAAACCTAGCCCCAAATCTAAACCTAAAATCTAAACCTAACCCCAAATCTAAACCTAACCCCAAATCTAAACCGAAAATCTAAACCTAACCCCAAATCTAAACCTAAAATCTAAACCTAACCCCAAATCTAAACCTAAAATCTAAACCTAACCTAAAATCTAAACCTAACACCAACTCTAAACCGAAAATCTAAACCTAACCCCAAATCTAAACCTAACCCCAAATCTAAACCTAAAATCTAAACCTAACCCCAAATCTAAACCTAAAATCTATACCTAACCCGAAATCTAAACCTAACCCCAAATCTAAACCTAAAATCTAAACCTAACCCCAAATCTAAACCTAAAATCTAAACTTAACCCCAAATCTAAACCTAACCCCAAATCTAAACCTAAAATCTAAACCTAACCCCAAATCTAAACCTAACCCCAAATCTAAACCTAAAATCTAAACCTAACCCCAAATCTAAACCTAAAATCTAAACCTAACACCAAATCTAAACCTAACCCCAAATCTAAACCTAAAATCTAAACCTAACCCCAAATCTAAACCTAAAATCTAAACCTAACCCAAATCTAAACCTAACCCCAAATCTAAACCTAACATCTAAACCTAACCCCAAATCTAAACCTAAAATCTAAACCTAACCCCAAATCTAAACCTAACCCCAAATCTAAACCTAAAATCTAAACCTAACCCCAAATCTAAACCTAACCCCAAATCTAAACCTAAAATGTAAACCTAACCCCAAATCTAAACCTAAAATCTAAACCTAACCCCAAATCTAAACCTAAAATTTAAGTCTAACCCCAAATCTAAACTTAAAATCTAAACCTACCCCCAAATCTAAACCTACCCCCAAATCTAAACCTTAAATCTAAACCTAACCCCAAATCTAAACCTAAAATCTAAACCTAACCCCAAATCTAAACCTAACCCCAAATCTAAACCTAAAATCTAAACCTAACCCCAAATCTAAACCTAAAATCTAAACCTAACCCCAAATCTAAACCTAACCCCAAATCTAAACCTAAAATCTAAACCTAACCCCAAATCTAAACCTGAAATCTAAACCTAACCCAAATCTAAACCTAACCCCAAATCTAAACCTAAAATCTAAACCTAACCCCAAATCTAAACCTAAAATCTAAACCTAACCCCAAATCTAAACCTAACCCCAAATCTAAACCTAAAATATAAACCTAACCCCAAATCTAAACCTAAAATCTAAACCTAACACCAAATCTAAACCTAGCCCCAAATCTAAACCTAAAATCTAAACCTAACCCCAAATCTAAACCTAACCCCAAATCTAAACCGAAAATCTAAACCTAACCCCAAATCTAAACCTAACCCCAAATCTAAACCTTAAATCTAAACCTAACCCCAAATCTAAACCTAAAATCTAAACCTAACCCCAAATCTAAACCTAAAATCTAAACCTAACCCCAAATCTAAACCTAACCCCAAATCTAAACCTAAAATCCAAACCTAACCCCAAATCTAAACCTAAAATCTAAACCTAACCCCAAATCTAAACCTAAAATCTAAACCTAACCTAAAATCTAAACCTAACCCCAAATCTAAACCTAAAATCTAAACCTAACCCCAAATCTAAACCTAACCCCAAATCTAAACCTAAAATCTAAACCTAACCCCAAATCTAAACCGAAAATCTAAACCTAACCCCAAATCTAAACCTAAAATCTAAACCTAACCCCAAATCTAAACCTAAAATCTAAACCTAACCCCAAATCTAAACCTAAAATCTAAACCTAACTCAAATCTAAACCTAACCCCAAATCTAAACCTAAAATCTAAACCTAACCCCAAATCTAAACCTAAAATCTAAACCTAACCCCAAATCTAAACCTAACCCCAAATCTAAACCTAAAATCTAAACCTAACCCCAAATCTAAACCTAACCCCAAATCTAAACCTGAAATCTAAACCTAACCCCAAATCTAAACCTAAAATCTAAACCTAACCCCAAATCTAAACCTAAAATCTAAACCTAACCCCAAATCTAAACCTAAAATCTAAACCTAACCCCAAGTCTAAACCTAACCCCAAATCTAAACCTAAAATCTAAACCTAAGCCCAAATCTAAACCTAAAATCTAAACTTAACCCCAAATCTAAACCTAACCCCAAATCTAAACCTAAAATCTAAACCTAACCCCAAATCTAAACCTAACCCCAAATCTAAACCTAAAATCTAAACCTAACCCCAAATCTAAACCTAAAATCTAAACCTAACCCCAAATCTAAACCTAAAATTTAAGTCTAACCCCAAATCTAAACCTAAAATCTAAACCTAACCCCAAATCTAAACCTACCCCCAAATCTAAACCTTAAATCTAAACCTAACCCCAAATCTAAACCGAAAATCTAAACCTAACCCCAAATCTAAACCTAAAATCTAAACCTAACCCCAAATCTAAACCTAAAATCTAAACCTAACCCCAAATCTAAACCTAACCCCAAATTTAAACCTAAAATCTAAACCTAACCCCAAATCTAAACCTAAAATCTAAACCTAACCCAAATCTAAAGCTAACCCCAAATCTAAACCTAAAATCTAAACCTAACCCCAAATCTAAACCTAAAATCTAAACCTAACCCCAAATCTAAACCTAACCCCAAATCTAAACCTAAAATCTAAACCTAACCCCAAATCTAAACCTAAAATCTAAACCTAACACCAAATCTAAACCTAGCCCCAAATCTAAACCTAAAATCTAAACCTAACCCCAAATCTAAACCTAACCCCAAATCTAAACCGAAAATCTAAACCTAACCCCAAATCTAAACCTAACCCCAAATCTAAACCTTAAATCTAAACCTAACCCCAAATCTAAACCTAAAATCTAAACCTAACCCCAAATCTAAACCTAAAATCTAAACCTAACCCCAAATCTAAACCTAACCCCAAATCTAAACCTAAAATCCAAACCTAACCCCAAATCTAAACCTAAAATCTAAACCTAACCCCAAATCTAAACCTAAAATCTAAACCTAACCTAAAATCTAAACCTAACCCCAAATCTAAACCTAAAATCTAAACCTAACCCCAAATCTAAACCTAACCCCAAATCTAAACCTAAAATCTAAACCTAACCCCAAATCTAAACCGAAAATCTAAACCTAACCCCAAATCTAAACCTAAAATCTAAACCTAACCCCAAATCTAAACCTAAAATCTAAACCTAACCCCATATCTAAACCTAAAATCTAAACCTAACCCCAAATCTAAACCTAAAATCTAAACCTAACCCCAAATCTAAACCTAACCCCAAATCTAAACCTAAAATCTAAACCTAACCCCAAATCTAAACCTAACCCCAAATCTAAACCTAAAATCTAAACCTAACCCCAAATCTAAACCTAAAATCTAAACCTAACCCAAATCTAAACCTAACCCCAAATCTAAACCTAAAATCTAAACCTAACCCCAAATCTAAACCTAAAATCTAAACCTAACCCCAAATCTAAATCTAACCCCAAATCTAAACCTAAAATCTAAACCTAACCCCAAATCTAAACCTAACCCCAAATCTAAACCTAAAATCTAAACCTAACCCCAAATCTAAACCTAAAATCTAAACCTAACCCCAAGTCTAAACCTAACCCCAAATCTAAACCTAAAATCTAAACCTAACCCCAAATCTAAACCTAAAATCTAAACCTAACCCAAATCTAAACCTAACCCCAAATCTAAATCTAAAATCTAAACCTAACCCCAAATCTAAACCTAAAATCTAAACCTAACCCCAAATCTAAACCTAGCCCCAAATCTAAACCTAAAATCTTAACCTAACCCCAAATCTAAACCTAACCCCAAATCTAAAACTAACCCCAAATCTAAACCGCAAATCTAAACCTAACCCCAAATCTAAACCTAAAATCTAAACCTAACCCCAAATCTAAACCTAAAATCTAAACCTAACCCCAAATCTAAACCTAGCCCCAAATCTAAACCTAAAATCTTAACCTAACCCCAAATCTAAACCTAACCCCAAATCTAAAACTAACCCCAAATCTAAACCGCAAATCTAAACCTAACCCCAAATCTAAACCTAAAATCTAAATCTAACCCCAAATCTAAACCGAAAATCTAAACCTAACCCCAAATCTAAACCTAAAATCTAAACCTAACCCCAAATCTAAACCTAAAATCTAAACCTAACCCCAAATCTAAACCTAAATATAAACCTAACACCAAATCTAAACCTAACCCCAAATCTAAACCTAAAATCTAAACCTAACCCCAAATCTAAACCTAACCCCAAATCTAAACCGAAAATCTAAACCTAACCCCAAATCTAAACCTAAAATCTAAACCTAACCCCAAATCTAAACCTAAAATCTAAACCTAACCTAAAATCTAAACCTAACACCAACTCTAAACCTAAAATCTAAACCTAACCCCAAATCTAAACCTAACCCCAAATCTAAACCTAAAATCTAAACCTAACCCCAAATCTAAACCTAAAATCTATACCTAACCCGAAATCTAAACCTAACCCCAAATCTAAACCTAAAATCTAAACCTAACCCCAAATCTAAACCTAAAATCTAAACCTAACCCCAAATCTAAACCTAAAATCTAAACCTAACCCCAAATCTAAACGTAACCCCAAATCTAAACCTAAAATCTAAACCTAACCCCAAATCTAAACCTAAAATCTAAACCTAACCCAAATCTAAACCTAACCCCAAATCTAAACCTAAAATCTAAACCTAACCCCAAATCTAAACCTAAAATCTAAACCTAACCCCAAATCTAAACCTAACCCCAAATCTAAACCTAAAATCTAAACCTAACCCCAAATCTAAACCTAACCCCAAATCTAAACCTGAAATCTAAACCTAACCTTAAATCTAAACCTAAAATCTAAACCTAACCCCAAATCTAAACCTAAAATCTAAACCTAACCCCAAATCTAAACCTAAAATCTAAACCTAACCCCAAGTCTAAACCTAACCCCAAATCTAAACCTAAAATCTAAACCTAACCCCAAATCTAAACCTAAAATCTAAACTTAACCCCAAATCTAAACCTAACCCCAAATCTAAACCTAAAATCTAAACCTAACCCCAAATCTAAACCTAAAATCTAAACCTAACCCCAAATCTAAACCTAACCCCAAATCTAAACCTAAAATCTAAACCTAACCCCAAATCTAAACCTAAAATCTAAACCTAACACCAAATCTAAACCTAGCCCCAAATCTAAACCTAAAATCTAAACCTAACCCCAAATCTAAACCTAACCCCAAATCTAAACCGAAAATCTAAACCTAACCCCAAATCTAAACCTAAAATCTAAACCTAACCCCAAATCTAAACCTAAAATCTAAACCTAACCCCAAATCTAAACGTAACCCCAAATTTAAACCTAAAATCTAAACCTAACCCCAAATCTAAACCTAAAATCTAAACCTAACCCAAATCTAAACCTAACCACAAATCTAAACCTAAAATCTAAACCTAACCCCAAATCTAAACCTAAAATCTAAACCTAACCCCAAATCTAAACCTAACCCCAAATCTAAACCTAAAATCTAAACCTAACCCCAAATCTAAACCTAACCCCAAATCTAAACCTGAAATCTAAACCTAACCCCAAATCTAAACCTAAAATCTAAACCTAACCCCAAATCTAAACCTAAAATCTAAACCTAACCCCAAATCTAAACCTAAAATCTAAACCTAACCCCAAGTCTAAACCTAACCCCAAATCTAAACCTAAAATCTAAACCTAACCCCAAATCTAAACCTAAAATCTAAACTTAACCCCAAATCTAAACCTAACCCCAAATCTAAACCTAAAATCTAAACATAACCCCAAATCTAAACCTAAAATCTAAACCTAACCCCAAATCTAAACCTAACCCCAAATCTAAACCTAAAATCTAAACCTAACCCCAAATCTAAACCTAAAATCTAAACCTAACCCCAAATCTAAACCTAAAATTTAAGTCTAACCCCAAATCTAAACCTAAAATCTAAACCTAACCCCAAATCTAAACCTACCCCCAAATCTAAACCTTAAATCTAAACCTAACCCCAAATCTAAACCGAAAATCTAAACCTAACCCCAAATCTAAACCTAACCCCAAATCTAAACCTAAAATCTAAACCTAACCCCAAATCTAAACCTAAAATCTAAACCTAACCCCAAATCTAAACCTAACCCCAAATTTAAACCTAAAATCTAAACCTAACCCCAAATCTAAACCTAAAATCTAAACCTAACCCAAATCTAAAGCTAACCCCAAATCTAAACCTAAAATCTAAACCTAACCCCAAATCTAAACCTAAAATCTAAACCTAACCCCAAATCTAAACCTAACCCCAAATCTAAACCTAAAATCTAAACCTAACCCCAAATCTAAACCTAAAATCTAAACCTAACACCAAATCTAAACCTAGCCCCAAATCTAAACCTAAAATCTAAACCTAACCCCAAATCTAAACCTAACCCCAAATCTAAACCGAAAATCTAAACCTAACCCCAAATCTAAACCTAACCCCAAATCTAAACCTTAAATCTAAACCTAACCCCAAATCTAAACCTAAAATCTAAACCTAACCCCAAATCTAAACCTAAAATCTAAACCTAACCCCAAATCTAAACCTAACCCCAAATCTAAACCTAAAATCCAAACCTAACCCCAAATCTAAACCTAAAATCTAAACCTAACCCCAAATCTAAACCTAAAATCTAAACCTAACCTAAAATCTAAACCTAACCCCAAATCTAAACCTAAAATCTAAACCTAACCCCAAATCTAAACCTAACCCCAAATCTAAACCTAAAATCTAAACCTAACCCCAAATCTAAACCGAAAATCTAAACCTAACCCCAAATCTAAACCTAAAATCTAAACCTAACCCCAAATCTAAACCTAAAATCTAAACCTAACCCCATATCTAAACCTAAAATCTAAACCTAACCCCAAATCTAAACCTAAAATCTAAACCTAACCCCAAATCTAAACCTAACCCCAAATCTAAACCTAAAATCTAAACCTAACCCCAAATCTAAACCTAACCCCAAATCTAAACCTAAAATCTAAACCTAACCCCAAATCTAAACCTAAAATCTAAACCTAACCCAAATCTAAACCTAACCCCAAATCTAAACCTAAAATCTAAACCTAACCCCAAATCTAAACCTAAAATCTAAACCTAACCCCAAATCTAAATCTAACCCCAAATCTAAACCTAAAATCTAAACCTAACCCCAAATCTAAACCTAACCCCAAATCTAAACCTAAAATCTAAACCTAACCCCAAATCTAAACCTAAAATCTAAACCTAACCCCAAGTCTAAACCTAACCCCAAATCTAAACCTAAAATCTAAACCTAACCCCAAATCTAAACCTAAAATCTAAACCTAACCCAAATCTAAACCTAACCCCAAATCTAAATCTAAAATCTAAACCTAACCCCAAATCTAAACCTAAAATCTAAACCTAACCCCAAATCTAAACCTAGCCCCAAATCTAAACCTAAAATCGTAACCTAACCCCAAATCTAAACCTAACCCCAAATCTAAAACTAACCCCAAATCTAAACCGCAAATCTAAACCTAACCCCAAATCTAAACCTAAAATCTAAATCTAACCCCAAATCTAAACCGAAAATCTAAACCTAACCCCAAATCTAAACCTAAAATCTAAACCTAACCCCAAATCTAAACCTAAAATCTAAACCTAACCCCAAATCTAAACCTAAATATAAACCTAACACCAAATCTAAACCTAGCCCCAAATCTAAACCTAAAATCTAAACCTAACCCCAAATCTAAACCTAACCCCAAATCTAAACCGAAAATCTAAACCTAACCCCAAATCTAAACCTAAAATCTAAACCTAACCCCAAATCTAAACCTAAAATCTAAACCTAACCTAAAATCTAAACCTAACACCAACTCTAAACCTAAAATCTAAACCTAACCCCAAATCTAAACCTAACCCCAAATCTAAACCTAAAATCTAAACCTAACCCCAAATCTAAACCTAAAATCTATACCTAACCCGAAATCTAAACCTAACCCCAAATCTAAACCTAAAATCTAAACCTAACGCCAAATCTAAACCTAAAATCTAAACTTAACCCCAAATCTAAACCTAACCCCAAATCTAAACCTAAAATCTAAACCTAACCCCAAATCTAAACCTAACCCCAAATCTAAACCTAAAATCTAAACCTAACCCCAAATCTAAACCTAAAATCTAAACCTAACACCAAATCTAAACCTAACCCCAAATCTAAACCTAAAATCTAAACCTAACCCCAAATCTAAACCTAAAATCTAAACCTAACCCAAATCTAAACCTAACCCCAAATCTAAACCTAACATCTAAACCTAACCCCAAATCTAAACCTAAAATCTAAACCTAACCCCAAATCTAAACCTAACCCCAAATCTAAACCTAAAATCTAAACCTAACCCCAAATCTAAACCTAACCCCAAATCTAAACCTAAAATCTAAACCTAACCCCAAATCTAAACCTAAAATCTAAACCTAACCCCAAATCTAAACCTAAAATTTAAGTCTAACCCCAAATCTAAACTTAAAATCTAAACCTACCCCCAAATCTAAACCTACCCCCAAATCTAAACCTTAAATCTAAACCTAACCCCAAATCTAAACCGAAAATCTAAACCTAACCCCAAATCTAAACCTAACCCCAAATCTAAACCTAAAATCTAAACCTAACCCCAAATCTAAACCTAAAATCTAAACCTAACCCCAAATCTAAACCTAACCCCAAATCTAAACCTAAAATCTAAACCTAACCCCAAATCTAAACCTGAAATCTAAACCTAACCCAAATCTAAACCTAACCCCAAATCTAAACCTAAAATCTAAACCTAACCCCAAATCTAAACCTAAAATCTAAACCTAACCCCAAATCTAAACCTAACCCCAAATCTAAACCTAAAATCTAAACCTAACCCCAAATCTAAACCTAAAATCTAAACCTAACACCAAATCTAAACCTAGCCCCAAATCTAAACCTAAAATCTAAACCTAACCCCAAATCTAAACCTAACCCCAAATCTAAACCGAAAATCTAAACCTAACCCCAAATCTAAACCTAACCCCAAATCTAAACCTTAAATCTAAACCTAACCCCAAATCTAAACCTAAAATCTAAACCTAACCCCAAATCTAAACCTAAAATCTAAACCTAACCCCAAATCTAAACCTAACCCCAAATCTAAACCTAAAATCCAAACCTAACCCCAAATCTAAACCTAAAATCTAAACCTAACCCCAAATCTAAACCTAAAATCTAAACCTAACCTAAAATCTAAACCTAACCCCAAATCTAAACCTAAAATCTAAACCTAACCCCAAATCTAAACCTAACCCCAAATCTAAACCTAAAATCTAAACCTAACCCCAAATCTAAACCTAAAATCTAAACCTAACCCCAAATCTAAACCTAAAATCTAAACCTAACCCCAAATCTAAACCTAAAATCTAAACCTAACCCCATATCTAAACCTAAAATCTAAACCTAACCCCAAATCTAAACCTAAAATCTAAACCTAACCCCAAATCTAAACCTAACCCCAAATCTAAACCTAAAATCTAAACCTAATCCCAAATCTAAACCTAAAATCTGAACCTAACCCCAAATCTAAACCTAACCCCAAATCTAAACCTAAAATCTAAACCTAACCCCAAATCTAAACCTAAAATCTAAACCTAACCCAAATCTAAACCTAACCCCAAATCTAAACCTAAAATCTAAACCTAACCCCAAATCTAAACCTAAAATCTAAACCTAACCCCAAATCTAAACCTAACCCCAAATCTAAACCTAAAATCTAAACCTAACCCCAAATCTAAACCTAAAATCTAAACCTAACCCCAAATCTAAACCTAAAATCTAAACCTAACCCCAAATCTAAACCTAAAATCTAAACCTAACCCCAAGTCTAAACCTAACCCCAAATCTAAACCTAAAATCTAAACCTAACCCCAAATATAAACCTAAAATCTAAACCTAACCCCAAATCTAAACCTAAAATCTAAACCTAACCCCAAATCTAAACCTAGCCCCAAATCTAAACCTAAAATCTTAACCTAACCCCAAATCTAAACCTAACCCCAAATCTAAAACTAACCCCAAATCTAAACCGCAAATCTAAACCTAACCCCAAATCTAAACCTAAAATCTAAATCTAACCCCAAATCTAAACCGAAAATCTAAACCTAACCCCAAATCTAAACCTAAAATCTAAACCTAACCCCAAATCTAAACCTAAAATCTAAACCTAACCCCAAATCTAAACCTAAATCTAAACCTAACACCAAATCTAAACCTAGCCCCAAATCTAAACCTAAAATCTAAACCTAACCCCAAATCTAAACCTAACCCCAAATCTAAACCGAAAATCTAAACCTAACCCCAAATCTAAACCTAAAATCTAAACCTAACCCCAAATCTAAACCTAAAATCTAAACCTAACCTAAAATCTAAACCTAACACCAACTCTAAACCTAAAATCTAAACCTAACCCCAAATCTAAACCTAACCCCAAATCTAAACCTAAAATCTAAACCTAACCCCAAATCTAAACCTAAAATTTATACCTAACCCGAAATCTAAACCTAACCCCAAATCTAAACCTAAAATCTAAACCTAACCCCAAATCTAAACCTAAAATCTAAACCTAACCCCAAATCTAAACCTAACCCCAAATCTAAACCTAAAATCTAAACCTAACCCCAAATCTAAACCTAAAATCTAAACCTAACCCCAAATCTAAACCTAAAATTTAAGTCTAACCCCAAATCTAAACCTAAAATCTAAACCTAACCCCAAATCTAAACCTAACCCCAAATCTAAACCTAAAATCTAAACCTAACCCCAAATCTAAACCGAAAATCTAAACCTAACCCCAAATCTAAACCTAACCCCAAATCTAAACCGAAAATCTAAACCTAACCCCAAATCTAAACCTAAAATCTAAACCTAACCCCAAATCTAAACCTAACCCCAAATCTAAACCTAAAATCTAAACCTAACCCCAAATCTAAACCTAAAATCTAAATCTAACCCAAATCTAAACCTAACCCCAAATCTAAACCTAAAATCTAAACCTAACCCCAAATCTAAACCTAAAATCTAAACCTAACCCCAAATCTAAACCTAACACCAAATCTAAACCTAAAATCTAAACCTAACCCCATATCTAAACCTAAAATCTAAACCTAACACCAAATCTAAACCTAGCCCCAAATCTAAACCTAAAATCTAAACCTAACCCCAAATCTAAACCTAACCCCAAATCTAAACCGAAAATCTAAACCTAACCCCAAATCTAAACCTAAAATCTAAACCTAACCCCAAATCTAAACCTAAAATCTAAACCTAACCTAAAATCTAAACCTAACACCAACTCTAAACCTAAAATCTAACCCTAACCCCAAATCTAAACCTAACCCCAAATCTAAACCTAAAATCTAAACCTAACCCCAAATCTAAACCTAAAATCTATACCTAACCCGAAATCTAAACCTAACCCCAAATCTAAACCTAAAATCTACACCTAACCCCAAATCTAAACCTAAAATCTAATCTTAACCCCAAATCTAAACCTAACCCCAAATCTAAAACTAAAATCTAAACCTAACCCCATATCTAAACCTAACCCCAAATCTAAACCTAACCCCAAATCTAAACCTAAAATCTAAACCTAACCCCAAATCTAAACCTAAAATCTAAACCTAACCCCAAATCTAAACCTAACCCCAAATCTAAACCTAAAATCTAAACCTAACCCCAAATCTAAACCTAAAATCTAAACCTAACCCCAAATCTAAACCTAAAATCTAAACCTAACCCCAAATCTAAACCTAAAATCTAAACTTAACCCCAAATCTAAACCTAACCCCAAATCTAAACCTAAAATCTAAACCTAACCCCAAATCTAAACCTAAAATCTAAACCTAACCCCAAATCTAAACCTAAAATCTAAACCTAACCCCAAATCTAAACCTAAAATCTAAACCTAACCCCAAATCTAAACTTAACCCCAAATCTAAACCTAACCTAAAATCTAAACCTAACCCCAAATCTAAACCTAAAATCTAAACCTAACCCCAAATCTATACCTAACCCCAAATCTAAACCGAAAATCAAAACCTAACCCCAAATCTAAACCTAAAATCTAAAGCTAACCCCAAATCTAAACCTAAAATCTAAACCTAAAATCTAAACCTAACCTAAAATCTAAACCTAACCCCAAATCTAAACCTAAAATCTAAACCTAACCCCAAATCTAAACCTAACCCCAAATCTAAACCTAAAATCTAAATCTAACCCCAAATCTAAACCTAAAATCTAAACCTAACCCCAAATCTAAACCTAACCCCAAATCTAAACCTAAAATCTAAACCTAAAATCTAAACCTAACCCCAAATCTAAACCTAACCCCAAATCTAAACCTAAAATCTAAACCTAACCCCAAATCTAAACCTACAATCTAAACCTAACCCCAAATCTAAACCTAAAATTTAAGCCTAACCCCAAATCTATACCTAAAATCTAAACCTAAGCCCAAATCTAAACCTAACCCCAAATCTAAAACTAAACCCCAAATCTAAACCGAAAATCTAAACCTAACCCCAAATCTAAACATAAAATCTAAACCAAACCCCAAATCTAAACATAAAATTTAAGCCTAACCCCAAATCTAAACCTAAAATCTAAACCTAACCCCAAATCTAAACCTAAAATCTAAACCTAACCCCAAATCTAAACCTAAAATCTAAACCTAACCTAAAATCTAAACCTAAAATCTAAACCTAACCCCAAGTCTAAACCTAACCCCAAATCTAAACCTAAAATCTAAACCTAACCCCAAATCTAAACCTAACCCCAAATCTAAACCTAAAATCTAAACCTAACCCCAAATCTAAACCTAACCCCAAATCTAAACCTGAAATCTAAACCTAACCCCAAATCTAAACCTAAAATCTAAACCTAACCCCAAATCTAAACCTAAAATCTAAACCTAACCCCAAATCTAAACCTAAAATCTAAACCTAACCCCAAGTCTAAACCTAACCCCAAATCTAAACCTAAAATCTAAACCTAACCCCAAATCTAAACCTAAAATCTAAACTTAACCCCAAATCTAAAGCTAACCCCAAATCTAAACCTAAAATCTAAACCTAACCCCAAATCTAAACCTAAAATCTAAACCTAACCCCAAATCTAAACCTAACCCCAAATCTAAACCTAAAATCTAAACCTAACCCCAAATCTAAACCTAAAATCTAAACCTAACCCCAAATCTAAACCTAAAATTTAAGTCTAACCCCAAATCTAAACCTAAAATCTAAACCTAACCCCAAATCTAAACCTACCCCCAAATCTAAACCTTAAATCTAAACCTAACCCCAAATCTAAACCGAAAATCTAAACCTAACCCCACATCTAAACCTAACCCCAAATCTAAACCTAAAATCTAAACCTAACCCCAAATCTAAACCTAAAATCTAAACCTAACCCCAAATCTAAACCTAACCCCAAATTTAAACCTAAAATCTAAACCTAACCCCAAATCTAAACCTAAAATCTAAACCTAACCCAAATCTAAAGCTAACCCCAAATCTAAACCTAAAATCTAAACCTAACCCCAAATCTAAACCTAAAATCTAAACCTAACCCCAAATCTAAACCTAACCCCAAATCTAAACCTAAAATCTAAACCTAACCCCAAATCTAAACCTAAAATATAAACCTAACACCAAATCTAAACCTAGCCCAAATCTAAACCTAAAATCTAAACCTAACCCCAAATCTAAACCTAACCCCAAATCTAAACCGAAAATCTAAACCTAACCCCAAATCTAAACCTAAAATCTAAACCTAACCCCAAATCTAAACCTAAAATCTAAACCTAACCCCAAATCTAAACCTAACCCCAAATCTAAACCTAAAATCCAAACCTAACCCCAAATCTAAACCTAAAATCTAAACCTAACCCCAAATCTAAACCTAAAATCTAAACCTAACCTAAAATCTAAACCTAACCCCAAATCTAAACCTAAAATCTAAACCTAACCCCAAATCTAAACCTAACCCCAAATCTAAACCTAACCCCAAATCTAAACCTAAAATCTAAACCTAACCCCAAATCTAAACCTAACCCCAAATCTAAACCTAAAATCTAAACCTAACCCCAAATCTAAACCTAAAATCTAAACCTAACCCAAATCTAAACCTAACCCCAAATCTAAACCTAAAATCTAAACCTAACCCCAAATCTAAACCTAAAATCTAAACCTAACCCCAAATCTAAATCTAACCCCAAATCTAAACCTAAAATCTAAACCTAACCCCAAATCTAAACCTAACCCCAAATCTAAACCTAAAATCTAAACCTAACCCCAAATCTAAACCTAAAATCTAAACCTAACCCCAAGTCTAAACCTAACCCCAAATCTAAACCTAAAATCTAAACCTAACCCCAAATCTAAACCTAAAATCTAAACCTAACCCAAATCTAAACCTAACCCCAAATCTAAATCTAAAATCTAAACCTAACCCCAAATCTAAACCTAAAATCTAAACCTAACCCCAAATCTAAACCTAGCCCCAAATCTAAACCTAAAATCTTAACCTAACCCCAAATCTAAACCTAACCCCAAATCTAAAACTAACCCCAAATCTAAACCGCAAATCTAAACCTAACCCCAAATCTAAACCTAAAATCTAAGTCTAACCCCAAATCTAAACCGAAAATCTAAACCTAACCCCAAATCTAAACCTAAAATCTAAACCTAACCCCAAATCTAAACCTAAAATCTAAACCTAACCCCAAATCTAAACCTAAAATCTAAACCTAACCCCAAATCTAAACCTAAAATCTAAACCTAACCCCAAATCTAAACTTAACCCCAAATCTAAACCTAACCTAAAATCTAAACCTAACCCCAAATCTAAACCTAAAATCTAAACCTAACCCCAAATCTATACCTAACCCCAAATCTAAACCGAAAATCAAAACCTAACCCCAAATCTAAACCTAAAATCTAAACCTAACCCCAAATCTAAACCTAAAATCTAAACCTAAAATCTAAACCTAACCTAAAATCTAAACCTAACCCCAAATCTAAACCTAAAATCTAAACCTAACCCCAAATCTAAACCTAACCCCAAATCTAAACCTAAAATCTAAATCTAACCCCAAATCTAAACCTAAAATCTAAACCTAACCCCAAATCTAAACCTAACCCCAAATCTAAACCTAAAATCTAAACCTAAAATCTAAACCTAACCCCAAATCTAAACCTAACCCCAAATCTAAACCTAAAATCTAAACCTAACCCCAAATCTAAACCTACAATCTAAACCTAACCCCAAATCTAAACCTAAAATTTAAGCCTAACCCCAAATCTATACCTAAAATCTAAACCTAAGCCCAAATCTAAACCTAACCCCAAATCTAAAACTAAACCCCAAATCTAAACCGAAAATCTAAACCTAACCCCAAATCTAAACATAAAATCTAAACCAAACCCCAAATCTAAACATAAAATTTAAGCCTAACCCCAAATCTAAACCTAAAATCTAAACCTAACCCCAAATCTAAACCTAAAATCTAAACCTAACCCCAAATCTAAACCTAAAATCTAAACCTAACCTAAAATCTAAACCTAAAATCTAAACCTAACCCCAAGTCTAAACCTAACCCCAAATCTAAACCTAAAATCTAAACCTAACCCCAAATCTAAACCTAACCCCAAATCTAAACCTAAAATCTAAACCTAACCCCAAATCTAAACCTAACCCCAAATCTAAACCTGAAATCTAAACCTAACCCCAAATCTAAACCTAAAATCTAAACCTAACCCCAAATCTAAACCTAAAATCTAAACCTAACCCCAAATCTAAACCTAAAATCTAAACCTAACCCCAAGTCTAAACCTAACCCCAAATCTAAACCTAAAATCTAAACCTAACCCCAAATCTAAACCTAAAATCTAAACTTAACCCCAAATCTAAAGCTAACCCCAAATCTAAACCTAAAATCTAAACCTAACCCCAAATCTAAACCTAAAATCTAAACCTAACCCCAAATCTAAACCTAACCCCAAATCTAAACCTAAAATCTAAACCTAACCCCAAATCTAAACCTAAAATCTAAACCTAACCCCAAATCTAAACCTAAAATTTAAGTCTAACCCCAAATCTAAACCTAAAATCTAAACCTAACCCCAAATCTAAACCTAACCCCAAATCTAAACCTAAAATCTAAACCTAACCCCAAATCTAAACCTAAAATCTAAACCTAACCCCAAATCTAAACCTAAAATTTAAGTCTAACCCCAAATCTAAACCTAAAATCTAAACCTAACCCCAAATCTAAACCTACCCCCAAATCTAAACCTTAAATCTAAACCTAACCCCAAATCTAAACCGAAAATCTAAACCTAACCCCACATCTAAACCTAACCCCAAATCTAAACCTAAAATCTAAACCTAACCCCAAATCTAAACCTAAAATCTAAACCTAACCCCAAATCTAAACCTAACCCCAAATTTAAACCTAAAATCTAAACCTAACCCCAAATCTAAACCTAAAATCTAAACCTAACCCAAATCTAAAGCTAACCCCAAATCTAAACCTAAAATCTAAACCTAACCCCAAATCTAAACCTAAAATCTAAACCTAACCCCAAATCTAAACCTAACCCCAAATCTAAACCTAAAATCTAAACCTAACCCCAAATCTAAACCTAAAATATAAACCTAACACCAAATCTAAACCTAGCCCAAATCTAAACCTAAAATCTAAACCTAACCCCAAATCTAAACCTAACCCCAAATCTAAACCGAAAATCTAAACCTAACCCCAAATCTAAACCTAAAATCTAAACCTAACCCCAAATCTAAACCTAAAATCTAAACCTAACCCCAAATCTAAACCTAACCCCAAATCTAAACCTAAAATCCAAACCTAACCCCAAATCTAAACCTAAAATCTAAACCTAACCCCAAATCTAAACCTAAAATCTAAACCTAACCTAAAATCTAAACCTAACCCCAAATCTAAACCTAAAATCTAAACCTAACCCCAAATCTAAACCTAACCCCAAATCTAAACCTAACCCCAAATCTAAACCTAAAATCTAAACCTAACCCCAAATCTAAACCTAACCCCAAATCTAAACCTAAAATCTAAACCTAACCCCAAATCTAAACCTAAAATCTAAACCTAACCCAAATCTAAACCTAACCCCAAATCTAAACCTAAAATCTAAACCTAACCCCAAATCTAAACCTAAAATCTAAACCTAACCCCAAATCTAAATCTAACCCCAAATCTAAACCTAAAATCTAAACCTAACCCCAAATCTAAACCTAACCCCAAATCTAAACCTAAAATCTAAACCTAACCCCAAATCTAAACCTAAAATCTAAACCTAACCCCAAGTCTAAACCTAACCCCAAATCTAAACCTAAGATCTAAACCTAACCCCAAATCTAAACCTAAAATCTAAACCTAACCCAAATCTAAACCTAACCCCAAATCTAAATCTAAAATCTAAACCTAACCCCAAATCTAAACCTAAAATCTAAACCTAACCCCAAATCTAAACCTAGCCCCAAATCTAAACCTAAAATCTTAACCTAACCCCAAATCTAAACCTAACCCCAAATCTAAAACTAACCCCAAATCTAAACCGCAAATCTAAACCTAACCCCAAATCTAAACCTAAAATCTAAGTCTAACCCCAAATCTAAACCGAAAATCTAAACCTAACCCCAAATCTAAACCTAAAATCTAAACCTAACCCCAAATCTAAACCTAAAATCTAAACCTAACCCCAAATCTAAACCTAAATATAAACCTAACACCAAATCTAAACCTAGCCCCAAATCTAAACCTAAAATCTAAACCTAACCCCAAATCTAAACCTAACCCCAAATCTAAACCGAAAATCTAAACCTAACCCCAAATCTAAACCTAAAATCTAAACCTAACCCCAAATCTAAACCTAAAATCTAAACCTAACCTAAAATCTAAACCTAACACCAACTCTAAACCTAAAATCTAAACCTAACCCCAAATCTAAACCTAACCCCAAATCTAAACCTAAAATCTAAACCTAACCCCAAATCTAAACCTAAAATCTATACCTAACCCGAAATCTAAACCTAACCCCAAATCTAAACCTAAAATCTAAACCTAACCCCAAATCTAAACCTAAAATCTAAACTTAACCCCAAATCTAAACCTAACCCCAAATCTAAACCTAAAATCTAAACCTAACCCCAAATCTAAACCTAACCCCAAATCTAAACCTAAAATCTAAACCTAACCCCAAATCTAAACCTAAAATCTAAACCTAACACCAAATCTAAACCTAACCCCAAATCTAAACCTAAAATCTAAACCTAACCCCAAATCTAAACCTAAAATCTAAACCTAACCCAAATCTAAACCTAACCCCAAATCTAAACCTAACATCTAAACCTAACCCCAAATCTAAACCTAAAATCTAAACCTAACCCCAAATCTAAACCTACCCCCAAATCTAAACCTTAAATCTAAACCTAACCCCAAATCTAAACCTAACCCCAAATCTAAACCTAAAATCTAAACCTAACCCCAAATCTAAACCTAAAATCTAAACCTAACCCCAAATCTAAACCTAAAATTTAAGTCTAACCCCAAATCTAAACTTAAAATCTAAACCTACCCCCAAATCTAAACCTACCCCCAAATCTAAACCTTAAATCTAAACCTAACCCCAAATCTAAACCGAAAATCTAAACCTAACCCCAAATCTAAACCTAACCCCAAATCTAAACCTAAAATCTAAACCTAACCCCAAATCTAAACCTAAAATCTAAACCTAACCCCAAATCTAAACCTAACCCCAAATCTAAACCTAAAATCTAAACCTAACCCCAAATCTAAACCTGAAATCTAAACCTAACCCAAATCTAAACCTAACCCCAAATCTAAACCTAAAATCTAAACCTAACCCCAAATCTAAACCTAAAATCTAAACCTAACCCCAAATCTAAACCTAACCCCAAATCTAAACCTAAAATCTAAACCTAACCCCAAATCTAAACCTAAAATCTAAACCTAACACCAAATCTAAACCTAGCCCCAAATCTAAACCTAAAATCTAAACCTAACCCCAAATCTAAACCTAACCCCAAATCTAAACCGAAAATCTAAACCTAACCCCAAATCTAAACCTAACCCCAAATCTAAACCTTAAATCTAAACCTAACCCCAAATCTAAACCTAAAATCTAAACCTAACCCCAAATCTAAACCTAAAATCTAAACCTAACCCCAAATCTAAACCTAACCCCAAATCTAAACCTAAAATCCAAACCTAACCCCAAATCTAAACCTAAAATCTAAACCTAACCCCAAATCTAAACCTAAAATCTAAACCTAACCTAAAATCTAAACCTAACCCCAAATCTAAACCTAAAATCTAAACCTAACCCCAAATCTAAACCTAACCCCAAATCTAAACCTAAAATCTAAACCTAACCCCAAATCTAAACCGAAAATCTAAACCTAACCCCAAATCTAAACCTAAAATCTAAACCTAACCCCAAATCTAAACCTAAAATCTAAACCTAACCCCATATCTAAACCTAAAATCTAAACCTAACCCCAAATCTAAACCTAAAATCTAAACCTAACCCCAAATCTAAACCTAACCCCAAATCTAAACCTAAAATCTAAACCTAACCCCAAATCTAAACCTAAAATCTGAACCTAACCCCAAATCTAAACCTAACCCCAAATCTAAACCTAAAATCTAAACCTAACCCCAAATCTAAACCTAAAATCTAAACCTAACCCAAATCTAAACCTAACCCCAAATCTAAACCTAAAATCTAAACCTAACCCCAAATCTAAACCTAAAATCTAAACCTAACCCCAAATCTAAACCTAACCCCAAATCTAAACCTAAAATCTAAACCTAACCCCAAATCTAAACCTAAAATCTAAACCTAACCCCAAATCTAAACCTAAAATCTAAACCTAACCCCAAATCTAAACCTAAAATCTAAACCTAACCCCAAGTCTAAACCTAACCCCAAATCTAAACCTAAAATCTAAACCTAACCCCAAATATAAACCTAAAATCTAAACCTAACCCCAAATCTAAACCTAACCCCAAATCTAAACCTAAAATCTTAACCTAACCCCAAATCTAAACCTAACCCCAAATCTAAAACTAACCCCAAATCTAAACCGCAAATCTAAACCTAACCCCAAATCTAAACCTAAAATCTAAATCTAACCCCAAATCTAAACCGAAAATCTAAACCTAACCCCAAATCTAAACCTAAAATCTAAACCTAACCCCAAATCTAAACCTAAAATCTAAACCTAACCCCAAATCTAAACCTAAATCTAAACCTAACACCAAATCTAAACCTAGCCCCAAATCTAAACCTAAAATCTAAACCTAACCCCAAATCTAAACCTAACCCCAAATCTAAACCGAAAATCTAAACCTAACCCCAAATCTAAACCTAAAATCTAAACCTAACCCCAAATCTAAACCTAAAATCTAAACCTAACCTAAAATCTAAACCTAACACCAACTCTAAACCTAAAATCTAAACCTAACCCCAAATCTAAATCTAACCCCAAATCTAAACCTAAAATCTAAACCTAACCCCAAATCTGAACCTAAAATTTATACCTAACCCGAAATCTAAACCTAACCCCAAATCTAAACCTAAAATCTAAACCTAACCCCAAATCTAAACCTAAAATCTAAACCTAACCCCAAATCTAAACCTAAAATCTAAACCTAACCCCAAATCTAAACCTAACCCCAAATCTAAAACTAAAATCTAAACCTAACCCCAAATCTAAACCTAAAATTTAAGTCTAACCCCAAATCTAAACCTAAAATCTAAACCTAACCCCAAATCTAAACCTACCCCCAAATCTAAACCTAAAATCTAAACCTAACCCCAAATCTAAACCTAAAATCTAAACCTAACCCCAAATCTAAACCTAACCCCAAATCTAAACCTAAAATCTAAACCTAACCCCAAATCTAAACCTAAAATCTAAACCTAACCCCAAATCTAAACCTAAAATCTAAACCTAACCCCAAATCTAAACCTAAAATCTAAACCTAACCCCAAATCTAAACCTAAAATCTAAACTTAACCCCAAATCTTATCCTAACCCCAAATCTAAACCTAAAATCTAAACCTAACCCCAAATCTAAACCTAAAATCTAAACCTAACCCCAAATCTAAACCTAATCCCAAATCTAAACCTAAAATCTAAACCTAACCCCAAATCTAAACCTAACCCCAAATCTAAACCTAAAATCTAAACCTAACCCCAAATCTAAACCTAAAATCTAAACCTAACCCAAATCTAAACCTAACCCCAAATCTAAATCTAAAATCTAAACCTAACCCCAAATCTAAACCTAAAATCTAAACCTAACCCCAAATCTAAACCTAGCCCCAAATCTAAACCTAAAATCTTAACCTAACCCCAAATCTAAACCTAACCCCAAATCTAAAACTAACCCCAAATCTAAACCGCAAATCTAAACCTAACCCCAAATCTAAACCTAAAATCTAAGTCTAACCCCAAATCTAAACCGAAAATCTAAACCTAACCCCAAATCTAAACCTAAAATCTAAACCTAACCCCAAATCTAAACCTAAAATCTAAACCTAACCCCAAATCTAAACCTAAATATAAACCTAACACCAAATCTAAACCTAGCCCCAAATCTAAACCTAAAATCTAAACCTAACCCCAAATCTAAACCTAACCCCAAATCTAAACCGAAAATCTAAACCTAACCCCAAATCTAAACCTAAAATCTAAACCTAACCCCAAATCTAAACCTAAAATCTAAACCTAACCTAAAATCTAAACCTAACACCAACTCTAAACCTAAAATCTAAACCTAACCCCAAATCTAAACCTAACCCCAAATCTAAACCTAAAATCTAAACCTAACCCCAAATCTAAACCTAAAATCTATACCTAACCCGAAATCTAAACCTAACCCCAAATCTAAACCTAAAATCTAAACCTAACCCCAAATCTAAACCTAAAATCTAAACTTAACCCCAAATCTAAACCTAACCCCAAATCTAAACCTAAAATCTAAACCTAACCCCAAATCTAAACCTAACCCCAAATCTAAACCTAAAATCTAAACCTAACCCCAAATCTAAACCTAAAATCTAAACCTAACACCAAATCTAAACCTAACCCCAAAATCTAAACCTAAAATCTAAACCTAACCCCAAATCTAAACCTAAAATCTAAACCTAACCCAAATCTAAACCTAACCCCAAATCTAAACCTAACATCTAAACCTAACCCCAAATCTAAACCTAAAATCTAAACCTAACCCCAAATCTAAACCTACCCCCAAATCTAAACCTTAAATCTAAACCTAACCCCAAATCTAAACCTAACCCCAAATCTAAACCTAAAATCTAAACCTAACCCCAAATCTAAACCTAAAATCTAAACCTAACCCCAAATCTAAACCTAAAATTTAAGTCTAACCCCAAATCTAAACTTAAAATCTAAACCTACCCCCAAATCTAAACCTACCCCCAAATCTAAACCTTAAATCTAAACCTAACCCCAAATCTAAACCGAAAATCTAAACCTAACCCCAAATCTAAACCTAACCCCAAATCTAAACCTAAAATCTAAACCTAACCCCAAATCTAAACCTAAAATCTAAACCTAACCCCAAATCTAAACCTAACCCCAAATCTAAACCTAAAATCTAAACCTAACCCCAAATCTAAACCTGAAATCTAAACCTAACCCAAATCTAAACCTAACCCCAAATCTAAACCTAAAATCTAAACCTAACCCCAAATCTAAACCTAAAATCTAAACCTAACCCCAAATCTAAACCTAACCCCAAATCTAAACCTAAAATCTAAACCTAACCCCAAATCTAAACCTAAAATCTAAACCTAACACCAAATCTAAACCTAGCCCCAAATCTAAACCTAAAATCTAAACCTAACCCCAAATCTAAACCTAACCCCAAATCTAAACCGAAAATCTAAACCTAACCCCAAATCTAAACCTAACCCCAAATCTAAACCTTAAATCTAAACCTAACCCCAAATCTAAACCTAAAATCTAAACCTAACCCCAAATCTAAACCTAAAATCTAAACCTAACCCCAAATCTAAACCTAACCCCAAATCTAAACCTAAAATCCAAACCTAACCCCAAATCTAAACCTAAAATCTAAACCTAACCCCAAATCTAAACCTAAAATCTAAACCTAACCTAAAATCTAAACCTAACCCCAAATCTAAACCTAAAATCTAAACCTAACCCCAAATCTAAACCTAACCCCAAATCTAAACCTAAAATCTAAACCTAACCCCAAATCTAAACCGAAAATCTAAACCTAACCCCAAATCTAAACCTAAAATCTAAACCTAACCCCAAATCTAAACCTAAAATCTAAACCTAACCCCATATCTAAACCTAAAATCTAAACCTAACCCCAAATCTAAACCTAAAATCTAAACCTAACCCCAAATCTAAACCTAACCCCAAATCTAAACCTAAAATCTAAACCTAACCCCAAATCTAAACCTAAAATCTGAACCTAACCCCAAATCTAAACCTAACCCCAAATCTAAACCTAAAATCTAAACCTAACCCCAAATCTAAACCTAAAATCTAAACCTAACCCAAATCTAAACCTAACCCCAAATCTAAACCTAAAATCTAAACCTAACCCCAAATCTAAACCTAAAATCTAAACCTAACCCCAAATCTAAACCTAACCCCAAATCTAAACCTAAAATCTAAACCTAACCCCAAATCTAAACCTAAAATCTAAACCTAACCCCAAATCTAAACCTAAAATCTAAACCTAACCCCAAATCTAAACCTAAAATCTAAACCTAACCCCAAGTCTAAACCTAACCCCAAATCTAAACCTAAAATCTAAACCTAACCCCAAATATAAACCTAAAATCTAAACCTAACCCCAAATCTAAACCTAACCCCAAATCTAAACCTAAAATCTTAACCTAACCCCAAATCTAAACCTAACCCCAAATCTAAAACTAACCCCAAATCTAAACCGCAAATCTAAACCTAACCCCAAATCTAAACCTAAAATCTAAATCTAACCCCAAATCTAAACCGAAAATCTAAACCTAACCCCAAATCTAAACCTAAAATCTAAACCTAACCCCAAATCTAAACCTAAAATCTAAACCTAACCCCAAATCTAAACCTAAATCTAAACCTAACACCAAATCTAAACCTAGCCCCAAATCTAAACCTAAAATCTAAACCTAACCCCAAATCTAAACCTAACCCCAAATCTAAACCGAAAATCTAAACCTAACCCCAAATCTAAACCTAAAATCTAAACCTAACCCCAAATCTAAACCTAAAATCTAAACCTAACCTAAAATCTAAACCTAACACCAACTCTAAACCTAAAATCTAAACCTAACCCCAAATCTAAATCTAACCCCAAATCTAAACCTAAAATCTAAACCTAACCCCAAATCTGAACCTAAAATTTATACCTAACCCGAAATCTAAACCTAACCCCAAATCTAAACCTAAAATCTAAACCTAACCCCAAATCTAAACCTAAAATCTAAACCTAACCCCAAATCTAAACCTAAAATCTAAACCTAACCCCAAATCTAAACCTAACCCCAAATCTAAACCTAAAATCTAAACCTAACCCCAAATCTAAACCTAAAATTTAAGTCTAACCCCAAATCTAAACCTAAAATCTAAACCTAACCCCAAATCTAAACCTACCCCCAAATCTAAACCTAAAATCTAAACCTAACCCCAAATCTAAACCTAAAATCTAAACCTAACCCCAAATCTAAACCTAACCCCAAATCTAAACCTAAAATCTAAACCTAACCCCAAATCTAAACCTAAAATCTAAACCTAACCCCAAATCTAAACCTAAAATCTAAACCTAACCCCAAATCTAAACCTAAAATCTAAACCTAACCCCAAATCTAAACCTAAAATCTAAACTTAACCCCAAATCTTATCCTAACCCCAAATCTAAACCTAAAATCTAAACCTAACCCCAAATCTAAACCTAAAATCTAAACCTAACCCCAAATCTAAACCTAATCCCAAATCTAAACCTAAAATCTAAACCTAACCCCAAATCTAAACCTAAAATCTAAACCTAACCCCAAGTCTAAACCTAACCCCAAATCTAAACCTAAAATCTAAACCTAACCCCAAATCTAAACCTAAAATCTAAACTTAACCCCAAATCTAAACCTAACCCCAAATCTAAACCTAAAATCTAAACCTAACCCCAAATCTAAACCTAAAATCTAAACCTAACCCCAAATCTAAACCTAACCCCAAATCTAAACCTAAAATCTAAACCTAACCCCAAATCTAAACCTAAAATCTAAACCTAACACCAAATCTAAACCTAGCCCCAAATCTAAACCTAAAATCTAAACCTAACCCCAAATCTAAACCTAACCCCAAATCTAAACCGAAAATCTAAACCTAACCCCAAATCTAAACCTAAAATCTAAACCTAACCCCAAATCTAAACCTAAAATCTAAACCTAACCCCAAATCTAAACGTAACCCCAAATCTAAACCTAAAATCTAAACCTAACCCCAAATCTAAACCTAAAATCTAAACCTAACCCAAATCTAAACCTAACCCCAAATCTAAACCTAAAATCTAAACCTAACCCCAAATCTAAACCTAAAATCTAAACCTAACCCCAAATCTAAACCTAACCCCAAATCTAAACCTAAAATCTAAACCTAACCCCAAATCTAAACCTAACCCCAAATCTAAACCTGAAATCTAAACCTAACCCCAAATCTAAACCTAAAATCTAAACCTAACCCCAAATCTAAACCTAAAATCTAAACCTAACCCCAAATCTAAACCTAAAATCTAAACCTAACCCCAAGTCTAAACCTAACCCCAAATCTAAACCTAAAATCTAAACCTAACCCCAAATCTAAACCTAAAATCTAAACTTAACCCCAAATCTAAACCTAACCCCAAATCTAAACCTAAAATCTAAACCTAACCCCAAATCTAAACCTAAAATTTAAGTCTAACCCCAAATCTAAACCTAAAATCTAAACCTAACCCCAAATCTAAACCTACCCCCAAATCTAAACCTTAAATCTAAACCTAACCCCAAATCTAAACCGAAAATGTAAACCTAACCCCAAATCTAAACCTAACCCCAAATCTAAACCTAAAATCTAAACCTAACCCCAAATCTAAACCTAAAATCTAAACCTAACCCCAAATCTAAACCTAACCCCAAATTTAAACCTAAAATCTAAACCTAACCCCAAATCTAAACCTAAAATCTAAACCTAACCCAAATCTAAAGCTAACCCCAAATCTAAACCTAAAATCTAAACCTAACCCCAAATCTAAACCTAAAATCTAAACCTTACCCCAAATCTAAACCTAACCCCAAATCTAAACCTAAAATCTAAACCTAACCCCAAATCTAAACCTAAAATCTAAACCTAACACCAAATCTAAACCTAGCCCCAAATCTAAACCTAAAATCTAAACCTAACCCCAAATCTAAACCTAACCCCAAATCTAAACCGAAAATCTAAACCTAACCCCAAATCTAAACCTAACCCCAAATCTAAACCTTAAATCTAAACCTAACCCCAAATCTAAACCTAAAATCTAAACCTAACCCCAAATCTAAACCTAAAATCTAAACCTAACCCCAAATCTAAACCTAACCCCAAATCTAAACCTAAAATCCAAACCTAACCCCAAATCTAAACCTAAAATCTAAACCTAACCCCAAATCTAAACCTAAAATCTAAACCTAACCCAAATCTAAAGCTAACCCCAAATCTAAACCTAAAATCTAAACCTAACCCCAAATCTAAACCTAAAATCTAAACCTAACCCCAAATCTAAACCTAACCCCAAATCTAAACCTAAAATCTAAACCTAACCCCAAATCTAAACCTAAAATCTAAACCTAACACCAAATCTAAACCTAGCCCCAAATCTAAACCTAAAATCTAAACCTAACCCCAAATCTAAACCTAACCCCAAATCTAAACCGAAAATCTAAACCTAACCCCAAATCTAAACCTAACCCCAAATCTAAACCTTAAATCTAAACCTAACCCCAAATCTAAACCTAAAATCTAAACCTAACCCCAAATCTAAACCTAAAATCTAAACCTAACCCCAAATCTAAACCTAACCCCAAATCTAAACCTAAAATCCAAACCTAACCCCAAATCTAAACCTAAAATCTAAACCTAACCCCAAATCTAAACCTAAAATCTAAACCTAACCTAAAATCTAAACCTAACCCCAAATCTAAACCTAAAATCTAAACCTAACCCCAAATCTAAACCTAACCCCAAATCTAAACCTAAAATCTAAACCTAACCCCAAATCTAAACCGAAAATCTAAACCTAACCCCAAATCTAAACCTAAAATCTAAACCTAACCCCAAATCTAAACCTAAAATCTAAACCTAACCCCATATCTAAACCTAAAATCTAAACCTAACCCCAAATCTAAACCTAAAATCTAAACCTAACCCCATATCTAAACCTAAAATCTAAACCTAACCCCAAATCTAAACCTAAAATCTAAACCTAACCCCAAATCTAAACCTAACCCCAAATCTAAACCTAAAATCTAAACCTAACCCCAAATCTAAACCTAACCCCAAATCTAAACCTAAAATCTAAACCTAACCCAAATCTAAACCTAACCCCAAATCTAAACCTAAAATCTAAACCTAACCCCAAATCTAAACCTAAAATCTAAACCTAACCCCAAATCTAAATCTAACCCCAAATCTAAACCTAAAATCTAAACCTAACCCCAAATCTAAACCTAACCCCAAATCTAAACCTAAAATCTAAACCTAACCCCAAATCTAAACCTAAAATCTAAACCTAACCCCAAGTCTAAACCTAACCCCAAATCTAAACCTAAAATCTAAACCTAACCCCAAATCTAAACCTAAAATCTAAACCTAACCCAAATCTAAACCTAACCCCAAATCTAAATCTAAAATCTAAACCTAACCCCAAATCTAAACCTAAAATCTAAACCTAACCCCAAATCTAAACCTAGCCCCAAATCTAAACCTAAAATCTTAACCTAACCCCAAATCTAAACCTAACCCCAAATCTAAAACTAACCCCAAATCTAAACCGCAAATCTAAACCTAACCCCAAATCTAAACCTAAAATCTAAATCTAACCCCAAATCTAAACCTAAAATCTAAACCTAACCCCAAATCTAAACCTAAAATCTAAACCTAACCCCAAATCTAAACCTAAAATCTAAACCTAACCCCAAATCTAAACCTAAATCTAAACCTAACCCCAAATCTAAACCTAGCCCCAAATCTAAACCTAAAATCTAAACCTAACCCCAAATCTAAACCTAACCCCAAATCTAAACCGAAAATCTAAACCTAACCCCAAATCTAAACCTAAAATCTAAACCTAACCCCAAATCTAAACCTAAAATCTAAACCTAACCTAAAATCTAAACCTAACACCAACTCTAAACCTAAAATCTAAACCTAACCCCAAATCTAAACCTAACCCCAAATCTAAACCTAAAATCTAAACCTAACCCCAAATCTAAACCTAAAATCTATACCTAACCCGAAATCTAAACCTAACCCCAAATCTAAACCTAAAATCTAAACCTAACCCCAAATCTAAACCTAAAATCTAAACTTAACCCCAAATCTAAACCTAACCCCAAATCTAAACCTAAAATCTAAACCTAACCCCAAATCTAAACCTAACCCCAAATCTAAACCTAAAATCTAAACCTAACCCCAAATCTAAACCTAAAATCTAAACCTAACACCAAATCTAAACCTAACCCCAAATCTAAACCTAAAATCTAAACCTAACCCCAAATCTAAACCTAAAATCTAAACCTAACCCAAATCTAAACCTAACCCCAAATCTAAACCTAACATCTAAACCTAACCCCAAATCTAAACCTAAAATCTAAACCTAACCCCAAATCTAAACCTAACCCCAAATCTAAACCTAAAATCTAAACCTAACCCCAAATCTAAACCTAACCCCAAATCTAAACCTAAAATCTAAACCTAACCCCGAATCTAAACCTAAAATCTAAACCTAACCCCAAATCTAAACCTAAAATTTAAGTCTAACCCCAAATCTAAACTTAAAATCTAAACCTACCCCCAAATCTAAACCTACCCCCAAATCTAAACCTTAAATCTAAACCTAACCCCAAATCTAAACCGAAAATCTAAACCTAACCCCAAATCTAAACCTAACCCCAAATCTAAACCTAAAATCTAAACCTAACCCCAAATCTAAACCTAAAATCTAAACCTAACCCCAAATCTAAACCTAACCCCAAATCTAAACCTAAAATCTAAACCTAACCCCAAATCTAAACCTGAAATCTAAACCTAACCCAAATCTAAACCTAACCCCAAATCTAAACCTAAAATCTAAACCTAACCCCAAATCTAAACCTAAAATCTAAACCTAACCCCAAATCTAAACCTAACCCCAAATCTAAACCTAAAATCTAAACCTAACCCCAAATCTAAACCTAAAATCTAAACCTAACACCAAATCTAAACCTAGCCCCAAATCTAAACCTAAAATCTAAACCTAACCCCAAATCTAAACCTAACCCCAAATCTAAACCGAAAATCTAAACCTAACCCCAAATCTAAACCTTAAATCTAAACCTAACCCCAAATCTAAACCTAAAATCTAAACCTAACCCCAAATCTAAACCTAAAATCTAAACCTAACCCCAAATCTATACCTAACCCCAAATCTAAACCTAAAATCTAAACCTAACCCCAAATCTAAACCTAAAATCTAAACCTAACCCCAAATCTAAACCTAAAATCTAAACCTAACCTAAAATCTAAACCTAACCCCAAATCTAAACCTAAAATCTAAACCTAACCCCAAATCTAAACCTAACCCCAAATCTAAACCTAAAATCTAAACCTAACCCCAAATCTAAACCGAAAATCTAAACCTAACCCCAAATCTAAACCTAAAATCTAAACCTAACCCCAAATCTAAACCTAAAATCTAAACCTAACCCCATATCTAAACCTAAAATCTAAACCTAACCCCAAATCTAAACCTAAAATCTAAACCTAACCCCAAATCTAAACCTAACCCCAAATCTAAACCTAAAATCTAAACCTAACCCCAAATCTAAACCTAAAATCTGAACCTAACCCCAAATCTAAACCTAAAATCTAAACCTAACCCCAAATCTAAACCTAAAATCTAAACCTAACCCAAATCTAAACCTAACCCCAAATCTAAACCTAAAATCTAAACCTAACCCCAAATCTAAACCTAAAATCTAAACCTAACCCCAAATCTAAACCTAACCCCAAATCTAAACCTAAAATCTAAACCTAACCCCAAATCTAAACCTAAAATCTAAACCTAACCCCAAATCTAAACCTAAAATCTAAACCTAACCCCAAGTCTAAACCTAACCCCAAATCTAAACCTAAAATCTAAACCTAACCCCAAATATAAACCTAAAATCTAAACCTAACCCCAAATCTAAACCTAAAATCTAAACCTAACCCCAAATCTAAACCTAGCCCCAAATCTAAACCTAAAATCTTAACCTAACCCCAAATCTAAACCTAACCCCAAATCTAAAACTAACCCCAAATCTAAACCGCAAATCTAAACCTAACCCCAAATCTAAACCTAAAATCTAAATCTAACCCCAAATCTAAACCGAAAATCTAAACCTAACCCCAAATCTAAACCTAAAATCTAAACCTAACCCCAAATCTAAACCTAAAATCTAAACCTAACCCCAAATCTAAACCTAAATCTAAACCTAACACCAAATCTAAACCTAGCCCCAAATCTAAACCTAAAATCTAAACCTAACCCCAAATCTAAACCTAACCCCAAATCTAAACCGAAAATCTAAACCTAACCCCAAATCTAAACCTAAAATCTAAACCTAACCCCAAATCTAAACCTAAAATCTAAACCTAACCTAAAATCTAAACCTAACACCAACTCTAAACCTAAAATCTAAACCTAACCCCAAATCTAAACCTAACCCCAAATCTAAACCTAAAATCTAAACCTAACCCCAAATCTAAACCTAAAATTTATACCTAACCCGAAATCTAAACCTAACCCCAAATCTAAACCTAAAATCTAAACCTAACCCCAAATCTAAACCTAAAATCTAAACCTAACCCCAAATCTAAACCTAACCCCAAATCTAAACCTAAAATCTAAACCTAACCCCAAATCTAAACCTAAAATCTAAACCTAACACCAAATCTAAACCTAACCCCAAATCTAAACCTAAAATCTAAACCTAACCCCAAATCTAAACCTAAAATCTAAACCTAACCCAAATCTAAACCTAACCCCAAATCTAAACCTAACATCTAAACCTAACCCCAAATCTAAACCTAAAATCTAAACCTAACCCCAAATCTAAACCTAACCCCAAATCTAAACCTAAAATCTAAACCTAACCCCAAATCTAAACCTAACCCCAAATCTAAACCTAAAATCTAAACCTAACCCCAAATCTAAACCTAAAATCTAAACCTAACCCCAAATCTAAACCTAAAATTTAAGTCTAACCCCAAATCTAAACCTAAAATCTAAACCTAACCCCAAATCTAAACCTACCCCCAAATCTAAACCTAAAATCTAAACCTAACCCCAAATCTAAACCGAAAATCTAAACCTAACCCCAAATCTAAACCTAACCCCAAATCTAAACCTAAAATCTAAACCTAACCCCAAATCTAAACCTAAAATCTAAACCTAACCCCAAATCTAAACCTAACCCCAAATCTAAACCTAAAATCTAAACCTAACCCCAAATCTAAACCTAAAATCTAAATCTAACCCAAATCTAAACCTAACCCCAAATCTAAACCTAAAATCTAAACCTAATCCCAAATCTAAACCTAAAATCTAAACCTAACCCCAAATCTAAACCTAACCCCAAATCTAAACCTAAAATCTAAACCTAACCCCAAATCTAAACCTAAAATCTAAACCTAACACCAAATCTAAACCTAGCCCCAAATCTAAACCTAAAATCTAAACCTAACCCCAAATCTAAACCTAACCCCAAATCTAAACCTAAAATCTAAACCTAACCCCAAATCTAAACCTAAAATCTAAACCTAACCCCAAATCTAAACCTAAAATCTAAACCTAACCTAAAATCTAAACCTAACACCAACTCTAAACCTAAAATCTAAACCTAACCCCAAATCTAAACCTAACCCCAAATCTAAACCTAAAATCTAAACCTAACCCCAAATCTAAACCTAAAATCTATACCTAACCCGAAATCTAAACCTAAAATCTAATCTTAACCCCAAATCTAAACCTAACCCCAAATCTAAACCGAAAATCTAAACCTAACCCCAAATCTAAACCTAAAATCTAAACCTAACCCCAAATCTAAACCTAAAATCTAAACCTAACCTAAAATCTAAACCTAACACCAACTCTAAACCTAAAATCTAATCTTAACCCCAAATCTAAACCTAACCCCAAATCTAAACCTAACACCAACTCTAAACCTAAAATCTAATCTTAACCCCAAATCTAAACCTAACCCCAAATCTAAACCTAAAATCTAAACCTAACCCCAAATCTAAACCTAAAATCTACACCTAACCCCAAATCTAAACCTAAAATCTAATCTTAACCCCAAATCTAAACCTAACCCCAAATCTAAACCTAAAATCTAAACCTAACCCCATATCTAAACCTAACCCCAAATCTAAACCTAACCCCAAATCTAAACCTAAAATCTAAACCTAACCCCAAATCTAAACCTAAAATCTAAACCTAACCCCAAATCTAAACCTAACCCCAAATCTAAACCTAAAATCTAAACCTAACCCCAAATCTAAACCTAAAATCTAAACCTAACCCCAAATCTAAACCTAAAATCTAAACCTAACCCCAAATCTAAACCTAAAATCTAAACTCAACCCCAAATCTAAACTTAACCCCAAATCTAAACCTAAAATCTAAACCTAACCCCAAATCTAAACCTAAAATCTAAACCTAACCCCAAATCTAAACCTAAAATCTAAACCTAACCCCAAATCTAAACCTAACCCCAAATCTAAACCTAACCTAAAATCTAAACCTAACCCCAAATCTAAACCTAAAATCTAAACCTAACCCCAAATCTATACCTAACCCCAAATCTAAACCGAAAATCAAAACCTAACCCCAAATCTAAACCTAAAATCTAAACCTAACCGCAAATCTAAACCTAAAATCTAAACCTAAAATCTAAACCTAACCTAAAATCTAAACCTAACCCCAAATCTAAACCTAAAATCTAAACCTAACCCCAAATCTAAACCTAACCCCAAATCTAAACCTAAAATCTAAATCTAACCCCAAATCTAAACCTAAAATCTAAACCTAACCCCAAATCTAAACCTAACCCCAAATCTAAACCTAAAATCTAAACCTAAAATCTAAACCTAACCCCAAATCTAAACCTAACCCCAAATCTAAACCTAAAATCTAAACCTAACCCCAAATCTAAACCTAAAATCTAAACCTAACCCCAAATCTAAACCTAAAATTTAAGCCTAACCCCAAATCTATACCTAAAATCTAAACCTAAGCCCAAATCTAAACCTAACCCCAAATCTAAAACTAAACCCCAAATCTAAACCGAAAATCTAAACCTAACCCCAAATCTAAACATAAAATCTAAACCAAACCCCAAATCTAAACCTAAAATTTAAGCCTAACCCCAAATCTAAACCTAAAATCTAAACCTAACCCCAAATCTAAACCTAAAATCTAAACCTAACCCCAAATCTAAACCTAAAATCTAAACCTAACCTAAAATCTAAACCTAACCCCAAATCTAAACCTAACCCCAAATCTAAACCTAAAATCTATACTTAACCCGAAATCTAAACCTAACCCCAAATCTAAACCTAAAATCTAAACATAACCCCAAATCTAAACCTAAAATCTAAACCTAACCCCAAATCTAAACCTAAAATCTAAACCTAAAATCTAAACCTAACCTAAAATCTAAACCTAACCCCAAATCTAAACCTAAAATCTAAACCTAACCCCAAATCTAAACCTAACCCCAAATCTAAACCTAAAATCTAAATCTAACCCCAAATCTAAACCTAAAATCTAAACCTAACCCCAAATCTAAACCTAACCCCAAATCTAAACCTAAAATCTAAACCTAAAATCTAAACCTAACCCCAAATCTAAACCTAACCCCAAATCTAAACCTAAAATCTAAACCTAACCCCAAATCTAAACCTAAAATCTAAACCTAACCCCAAATCTAAACCTAAAATTTAAGCCTAACCCCAAATCTAAACCTAAAATCTAAACCTAAGCCCAAATCTAAACCTAACCCCAAATCTAAAACTAAACCCAAATCTAAACCGAAAATCTAAACCTAAAATCTAAACCAAACCCCAAATCTAAACCTAAAATTTAAGCCTAACCCCAAATCTAAACCTAAAATCTAAACCTAACCCCAAATCTAAACCTAAAATCTAAACCTAACCCCAAATCTAAACCTAAAATCTAAACCTAACCCCAAATCTAAACCTAAAATCTAAACCTAACCCCAAATCTAAACCTAAAATCTAAACCTAACCCCAAATCTAAACCTAAAATCTAAACCTAACCTAAAATCTAAACCTAACACCAACTCTAAACCTAAAATCTAAACCTAACCCCAAATCTAAACCTAACCCCAAATCTAAACCTAAAATCTAAACCTAACCCCAAATCTAAACCTAAAATCTATACCTAACCCGAAATCTAAACCTAAAATCTAATCTTAACCCCAAATCTAAACCTAACCCCAAATCTAAACCGAAAATCTAAACCTAACCCCAAATCTAAACCTAAAATCTAAACCTAACCCCAAATCTAAACCTAAAATCTAAACCTAACCTAAAATCTAAACCTAACACCAACTCTAAACCTAAAATCTAATCTTAACCCCAAATCTAAACCTAACCCCAAATCTAAACCTAAAATCTAAACCTAACCCCAAATCTAAACCTAAAATCTACACCTAACCCCAAATCTAAACCTAAAATCTAATCTTAACCCCAAATCTAAACCTAACCCCAAATCTAAACCTAAAATCTAAACCTAACCCCATATCTAAACCTAACCCCAAATCTAAACCTAACCCCAAATCTAAACCTAAAATCTAAACCTAACCCCAAATCTAAACCTAAAATCTAAACCTAACCCCAAATCTAAACCTAACCCCAAATCTAAACCTAAAATCTAAACCTAACCCCAAATCTAAACCTAAAATCTAAACCTAACCCCAAATCTAAACCTAAAATCTAAACCTAACCCCAAATCTAAACCTAAAATCTAAACTTAACCCCAAATCTAAACTTAACCCCAAATCTAAACCTAAAATCTAAACCTAACCCCAAATCTAAACCTAAAATCTAAACCTAACCCCAAATCTAAACCTAAAATCTAAACCTAACCCCAAATCTAAACCTAACCCCAAATCTAAACCTAACCTAAAATCTAAACCTAACCCCAAATCTAAACCTAAAATCTAAACCTAACCCCAAATCTATACCTAACCCCAAATCTAAACCGAAAATCAAAACCTAACCCCAAATCTAAACCTAAAATCTAAACCTAACCCCAAATCTAAACCTAAAATCTAAACCTAAAATCTAAACCTAACCTAAAATCTAAACCTAACCCCAAATCTAAACCTAAAATCTAAACCTAACCCCAAATCTAAACCTAACCCCAAATCTAAACCTAAAATCTAAATCTAACCCCAAATCTAAACCTAAAATCTAAACCTAACCCCAAATCTAAACCTAACCCCAAATCTAAACCTAAAATCTAAACCTAAAATCTAAACCTAACCCCAAATCTAAACCTAACCCCAAATCTAAACCTAAAATCTAAACCTAACCCCAAATCTAAACCTAAAATCTAAACCTAACCCCAAATCTAAACCTAAAATTTAAGCCTAACCCCAAATCTAAACCTAAAATCTAAACCTAAGCCCAAATCTAAACCTAACCCCAAATCTAAAACTAAACCCAAATCTAAACCAAAAATCTAAACCTAAAATCTAAACCAAACCCCAAATCTAAACCTAAAATTTAAGCCTAACCCCAAATCTAAACCTAAAATCTAAACCTAACCCCAAATCTAAACCTAAAATCTAAACCTAACCCCAAATCTAAACCTAAAATCTAAACCTAACCCCAAATCTAAACCTAAAATCTAAACCTAACCCCAAATCTAAACCTAAAATCTAAACCTAACCCCATATCTAAACCTAAAATCTAAACCTAACCCCAAATCTAAACCTAAAATCTAAACCTAACCCCAAATCTAAACGTAACCCCAAATCTAAACCTAAAATCTAAACCTAACCCCAAATCTAAACCTAAAATGTGAACCTAACCCCAAATCTAAACCTAACCCCAAATCTAAACCTAAAATCTAAACCTAACCCCAAATCTAAACCTAAACTCTAAACCTAACCCCAAATATAAACCTAAAATCTAAACCTAACCCCAAATCTAAACCTAAAATCTAAACCTAACCCCAAATCTAAACCTAGCCCCAAATCTAAACCTAAAATCTTAACCTAACCCCAAATCTAAACCTAACCCCAAATCTAAAACTAACCCCAAATCTAAACCGCAAATCTAAACCTAACCCCAAATCTAAACCTAAAATCTAAATCTAACCCCAAATCTAAACCGAAAATCTAAACCTAACCCCAAATCTAAACCTAAAATCTAAACCTAACCCCAAATCTAAACCTAAAATCTAAACCTAACCCCAAATCTAAACCTAAATCTAAACCTAACACCAAATCTAAACCTAGCCCCAAATCTAAACCTAAAATCTAAACCTAACCCCAAATCTAAACCTAACCCCAAATCTAAACCGAAAATCTAAACCTAACCCCAAATCTAAACCTAAAATCTAAACCTAACCCCAAATCTAAACCTAAAATCTAAACCTAACCTAAAATCTAAACCTAACACCAACTCTAAACCTAAAATCTAAACCTAACCCCAAATCTAAACCTAACCCCAAATCTAAACCTAAAATCTAAACCTAACCCCAAATCTAAACCTAAAATTTATACCTAACCCGAAATCTAAACCTAACCCCAAATCTAAACCTAAAATCTAAACCTAACCCCAAATCTAAACCTAAAATCTAAACCTAACCCCAAATCTAAACCTAAAATCTAAACCTAACCCCAAATCTAAACCTAAAATCTAAACCTAACACCAAATCTAAACCTAACCCCAAATCTAAACCTAAAATCTAAACCTAACCCCAAATCTAAACCTAAAATCTAAACCTAACCCAAATCTAAACCTAACCCCAAATCTAAACCTAACATCTAAACCTAACCCCAAATCTAAACCTAAAATTTAAACCTAACCCCAAATCTAAACCTAACCCCAAATCTAAACCTAAAATCTAAACCTAACCCCAAATCTAAACCTAACCCCAAATCTAAACCTAAAATCTAAACCTAACCCCAAATCTAAACCTAAAATCTAAACCTAACCCCAAATCTAAACCTAAAATCTAAACCTAAGCCCAAATCTAAACCTAAAATTTAAGTCTAACCCCAAATCTAAACCTAAAATCTAAACCTAACCCCAAATCTAAACCTACCCCCAAATCTAAACCTAAAATCTAAACCTAACCCCAAATCTAAACCGAAAATCTAAACCTAACCCCAAATCTAAACCTAACCCCAAATCTAAACCTAAAATCTAAACCTAACCCCAAATCTAAACCTAAAATCTAAACCTAACCCCAAATCTAAACCTAACCCCAAATCTAAACCTAAAATCTAAACCTAACCCCAAATCTAAACCTAAAATCTAAATCTAACCCAAATCTAAACCTAACCCCAAATCTAAACCTAAAATCTAAACCTAATCCCAAATCTAAACCTAAAATCTAAACCTAACCCCAAATCTAAACCTAACCCCAAATCTAAACCTAAAATCTAAACCTAACCCCAAATCTAAACCTAAAATCTAAACCTAACACCAAATCTAAACCTAGCCCCAAATCTAAACCTAAAATCTAAACCTAACCCCAAATCTAAACCTAACCCCAAATCTAAACCTAAAATCTAAACCTAACCCCAAATCTAAACCTAAAATCTAAACCTAACCTAAAATCTAAACCTAACACCAACTCTAAACCTAAAATCTAAACCTAACCCCAAATCTAAACCTAACCCCAAATCTAAACCTAAAATCTAAACCTAACCCCAAATCTAAACCTAAAATCTATACCTAACCCGAAATCTAAACCTAAAATCTAATCTTAACCCCAAATCTAAACCTAACCCCAAATCTAAACCGAAAATCTAAACCTAACCCCAAATCTAAACCTAAAATCTAAACCTAACCCCAAATCTAAACCTAAAATCTAAACCTAACCTAAAATCTAAACCTAACACCAACTCTAAACCTAAAATCTAATCTTAACCCCAAATCTAAACCTAACCCCAAATCTAAACCTAAAATCTAAACCTAACCCCAAATCTAAACCTAAAATCTACACCTAACCCCAAATCTAAACCTAAAATCTAATCTTAACCCCAAATCTAAACCTAACCCCAAATCTAAACCTAAAATCTAAACCTAACCCCATATCTAAACCTAACCCCAAATCTAAACCTAACCCCAAATCTAAACCTAAAATCTAAACCTAACCCCAAATCTAAACCTAAAATCTAAACCTAACCCCAAATCTAAACCTAACCCCAAATCTAAACCTAAAATCTAAACCTAACCCCAAATCTAAACCTAAAATCTAAACCTAACCCCAAATCTAAACCTAAAATCTAAACCTAACCCCAAATCTAAACCTAAAATCTAAACTTAACCCCAAATCTAAACTTAACCCCAAATCTAAACCTAAAATCTAAACCTAACCCCAAATCTAAACCTAAAATCTAAACCTAACCCCAAATCTAAACCTAAAATCTAAACCTAACCCCAAATCTAAACCTAACCCCAAATCTAAACCTAACCTAAAATCTAAACCTAACCCCAAATATAAACCTAAAATCTAAACCTAACCCCAAATCTATACCTAACCCCAAATCTAAACCGAAAATCAAAACCTAACCCCAAATCTAAACCTAAAATCTAAACCTAACCCCAAATCTAAACCTAAAATCTAAACCTAAAATCTAAACCTAACCTAAAATCTAAACCTAACCCCAAATCTAAACCTAAAATCTAAACCTAACCCCAAATCTAAACCTAACCCCAAATCTAAACCTAAAATCTAAATCTAACCCCAAATCTAAACCTAAAATCTAAACCTAACCCCAAATCTAAACCTAACCCCAAATCTAAACCTAAAATCTAAACCTAAAATCTAAACCTAACCCCAAATCTAAACCTAACCCCAAATCTAAACCTAAAATCTAAACCTAACCCCAAATCTAAACCTAAAATCTAAACCTAACCCCAAATCTAAACCTAAAATTTAAGCCTAACCCCAAATCTATACCTAAAATCTAAACCTAAGCCCAAATCTAAACCTAACCCCAAATCTAAAACTAAACCCCAAATCTAAACCGAAAATCTAAACCTAACCCCAAATCTAAACATAAAATCTAAACCAAACCCCAAATCTAAACCTAAAATTTAAGCCTAACCCCAAATCTAAACCTAAAATCTAAACCTAACCCCAAATCTAAACCTAAAATCTAAACCTAACCCCAAATCTAAACCTAAAATCTAAACCTAACCTAAAATCTAAACCTAACCCCAAATCTAAACCTAACCCCAAATCTAAACCTAAAATCTATACTTAACCCGAAATCTAAACCTAACCCCAAATCTAAACCTAAAATCTAAACATAACCCCAAATCTAAACCTAAAATCTAAACCTAACCCCAAATCTAAACCTAAAATCTAAACCTAAAATCTAAACCTAACCTAAAATCTAAACCTAACCCCAAATCTAAACCTAAAATCTAAACCTAACCCCAAATCTAAACCTAACCCCAAATCTAAACCTAAAATCTAAATCTAACCCCAAATCTAAACCTAAAATCTAAACCTAACCCCAAATCTAAACCTAACCCCAAATCTAAACCTAAAATCTAAACCTAAAATCTAAACCTAACCCCAAATCTAAACCTAACCCCAAATCTAAACCTAAAATCTAAACCTAACCCCAAATCTAAACCTAAAATCTAAACCTAACCCCAAATCTAAACCTAAAATTTAAGCCTAACCCCAAATCTAAACCTAAAATCTAAACCTAAGCCCAAATCTAAACCTAACCCCAAATCTAAAACTAAACCCAAATCTAAACCGAAAATCTAAACCTAAAATCTAAACCAAACCCCAAATCTAAACCTAAAATTTAAGCCTAACCCCAAATCTAAACCGAAAATCTAAACCTAACCCCAAATCTAAACCTAAAATCTAAACCTAACCCCAAATCTAAACCTAAAATCTAAACCTAACCCCAAATCTAAACCTAAAATCTAAACCTAACCCCAAATCTAAACCTAAAATCTAAACCTAACCCCATATCTAAACCTAAAATCTAAACCTAACCCCAAATCTAAACCTAAAATCTAAACCTAACCCCAAATCTAAACGTAACCCCAAATCTAAACCTAAAATCTAAACCTAACCCCAAATCTAAACCTAAAATGTGAACCTAACCCCAAATCTAAACCTAACCCCAAATCTAAACCTAAAATCTAAACCTAACCCCAAATCTAAACCTAAAATCTAAACCTAACCCCAAATCTAAACCTAAAATCTAAACCTAACCCCAAATCTAAACCTAAAATCTAAACTTAACCCCAAATCTAAACCTAACCCCAAATCTAAACCTAAAATCTAAACCTAACCCCAAATCTAAACCTAAAATCTAAACCTAACCCCAAATCTAAACCTAACCCCAAATCTAAACCTAAAATCTAAACCTAACCCCAAATCTAAACCTAAAATCTAAACCTAACCCCAAGTCTAAACCTAACCCCAAATCTAAACCTAAAATCTAAACCTAACCCCAAATCTAAACCTAAAATCTAAACTTAACCCCAAATCTAAACCTAACCCCAAATCTAAACCTAAAATCTAAACCTAACCCCAAATCTAAACCTAAAATCTAAACCTAACCCCAAATCTAAACCTAACCCCAAATCTAAACCTAAAATCTAAACCTAACACCAAATCTAAACCTAGCCCCAAATCTAAACCTAAAATCTAAACCTAACCCCAAATCTAAACCTAACCCCAAATCTAAACCGAAAATCTAAACCTAACCCCAAATCTAAACCTAAAATCTAAACCTAACCCCAAATCTAAACCTAAAATCTAAACCTAACCCCAAATCTAAACGTAACCCCAAATCTAAACCTAAAATCTAAACCTAACCCCAAATCTAAACCTAAAATCTAAACCTAACCCAAATCTAAACCTAACCCCAAATCTAAACCTAAAATCTAAACCTAACCCCAAATCTAAACGTAACCCCAAATCTAAACCTAAAATCTAAACCTAACCCCAAATCTAAACCTAAAATCTAAACCTAACCCCAAATCTAAACCTAACCCCAAATCTAAACCTGAAATCTAAACCTTACCCCAAATCTAAACCTAAAATCTAAACCTAACCCCAAATCTAAACCTAAAATCTAAACCTAACCCCAAATCTAAACCTAAAATCTAAACCTAACCCCAAGTCTAAACCTAACCCCAAATCTAAACCTAAAATCTAAACCTAACCCCAAATCTAAACCTAAAATCTAAACTTAACCCCAAATCTAAACCTAACCCCAAATCTAAACCTAAAATCTAAACCTAACCCCAAATCTAAACCTAAAATCTAAACCTAACCCCAAATCTAAACCTAACCCCAAATCTAAACCTAAAATCTAAACCTAACCCCAAATCTAAACCTAAAATCTAAACCTAACCCCAAATCTAAACCTAAAATTTAAGTCTAACCCCAAATCTAAACCTAAAATCTAAACCTAACCCCAAATCTAAACCTACCCCCAAATCTAAACCTTAAATCTAAACCTAACCCCAAATCTAAACCGAAAATCTAAACCTAACCCCAAATCTAAACCTAACCCCAAATCTAAACCTAAAATCTAAACATAACCCCAAATCTAAACCTAAAATCTAAACCTAACCCCAAATCTAAACCTAACCCCAAATTTAAACCTAAAATCTAAACCTAACCCCAAATCTAAACCTAAAATCTAAACCTAACCCCAAATCTAAACCTAGCCCCAAATCTAAACCTAAAATCTTAACCTAACCCCAAATCTAAACCTAACCCCAAATCTAAAACTAACCCCAAATCTAAACCGCAAATCTAAACCTAACCCCAAATCTAAACCTAAAATCTAAACCTAACCCCAAATCTAAACCTAAAATCTAAACCTAACCTAAAATCTAAACCTAACCCCAAATCTAAACCTAAAATCTAAACCTAACCCCAAATCTAAACCTAACCCCAAATCTAAACCTAAAATCTAAACCTAACCCCAAATCTAAACCGAAAATCTAAACCTAACCCCAAATCTAAACCTAAAATCTAAACCTAACCCCAAATCTAAACCTAAAATCTAAACCTAACCCCATATCTAAACCTAAAATCTAAACCTAACCCCAAATCTAAACCTAAAATCTAAACCTAACCCCAAATCTAAATCTAACCCCAAATCTAAACCTAAAATCTAAACCTAACCCCAAATCTAAACCTAACCCCAAATCTAAACCTAAAATCTAAACCTAACCCCAAATCTAAACCTAAAATCTAAACCTAACCCCAAGTCTAAACCTAACCCCAAATCTAAACCTAAAATCTAAACCTAACCCCAAATCTAAACCTAAAATCTAAACCTAACCCAAATCTAAACCTAACCCCAAATCTAAATCTAAAATCTAAACCTAACCCCAAATCTAAACCTAAAATCTAAACCTAACCCCAAATCTAAACCTAGCCCCAAATCTAAACCTAAAATCTTAACCTAACCCCAAATCTAAACCTAACCCCAAATCTAAAACTAACCCCAAATCTAAACCGCAAATCTAAACCTAACCCCAAATCTAAACCTAAAATCTAAATCTAACCCCAAATCTAAACCGAAAATCTAAACCTAACCCCAAATCTAAACCTAAAATCTAAACCTAACCCCAAATCTAAACCTAAAATCTAAACCTAACCCCAAATCTAAACCTAAATATAAACCTAACACCAAATCTAAACCTAGCCCCAAATCTAAACCTAAAATCTAAACCTAACCCCAAATCTAAACCTAACCCCAAATCTAAACCGAAAATCTAAACCTAACCCCAAATCTAAACCTAAAATCTAAACCTAACCCCAAATCTAAACCTAAAATCTAAACCTAACCTAAAATCTAAACCTAACACCAACTCTAAACCTAAAATCTAAACCTAACCCCAAATCTAAACCTAACCCCAAATCTAAACCTAAAATCTAAACCTAACCCCAAATCTAAACCTAAAATCTATACCTAACCCCAAATCTAAACCTAACCCCAAATCTAAACCTAAAATCTAAACCTAACCCCAAATCTAAACCTAAAATCTAAACTTAACCCCAAATCTAAACCTAAAATCTAAACCTAACCCCAAATCTAAACCTAACCCCAAATCTAAACCTAAAATCTAAACCTAACCCCAAATCTAAACCTAAAATCTAAACCTAACACCAAATCTAAACCTAACCCCAAATCTAAACCTAAAATCTAAACCTAACCCCAAATCTAAACCTAAAATCTAAACCTAACCCAAATCTAAACCTAACCCCAAATCTAAACCTAACATCTAAACCTAACCCCAAATCTAAACCTAAAATCTAAACCTAACCCCAAATCTAAACCTAACCCCAAATCTAAACCTAAAATCTAAACCTAACCCCAAATCTAAACCTAACCCCAAATCTAAACCTAAAATCTAAACCTAACCCCAAATCTAAACCTAAAATCTAAACCTAACCCCAAATCTAAACCTAAAATTTAAGTCTAACCCCAAATCTAAACTTAAAATCTAAACCTACCCCCAAATCTAAACCTACCCCCAAATCTAAACCTTAAATCTAAACCTAACCCCAAATCTAAACCGAAAATCTAAACCTAACCCCAAATCTAAACCTAACCCCAAATCTAAACCTAAAATCTAAACCTAACCCCAAATCTAAACCTAAAATCTAAACCTAACCCCAAATCTAAACCTAACCCCAAATCTAAACCTAAAATCTAAACCTAACCCCAAATCTAAACCTGAAATCTAAACCTAACCCAAATCTAAACCTAATCCCAAATCTAAACCTAAAATCTAAACCTAACCCCAAATCTAAACCTAAAATCTAAACCTAACCCCAAATCTAAACCTAACCCCAAATCTAAACCTAAAATCTAAACCTAACCCCAAATCTAAACCTAAAATCTAAACCTAACACCAAATCTAAACCTAGCCCCAAATCTAAACCTAAAATCTAAACCTAACCCCAAATCTAAACCTAACCCCAAATCTAAACCGAAAATCTAAACCTAACCCCAAATCTAAACCTAACCCCAAATCTAAACCTTAAATCTAAACCTAACCCCAAATCTAAACCTAAAATCTAAACCTAACCCCAAATCTAAACCTAAAATCTAAACCTAACCCCAAATCTAAACCTAACCCCAAATCTAAACCTAAAATCCAAACCTAACCCCAAATCTAAACCTAAAATCTAAACCTAACCCCAAATCTAAACCTAAAATCTAAACCTAACCTAAAATCTAAACCTAACCCCAAATCAAAACCTAAAATCTAAACCTAACCCCAAATCTAAACCTAACCCCAAATCTAAACCTAAAATCTAAACCTAACCCCAAATCTAAACCGAAAATCTAAACCTAACCCCAAATCTAAACCTAAAATCTAAACCTAACCCCAAATCTAAACCTAAAATCTAAACCTAACCCCATATCTAAACCTAAAATCTAAACCTAACCCCAAATCTAAACCTAAAATCTAAACCTAACCCCAAATCTAAACCTAACCCCAAATCTAAACCTAAAATCTAAACCTAACCCCAAATCTAAACCTAAAATGTGAACCTAACCCCAAATCTAAACCTAACCCCAAATCTAAACCTAAAATCTAAACCTAACCCCAAATCTAAACCTAAAATCTAAACCTAACCCAAATCTAAACCTAACCCCAAATCTAAACCTAAAATCTAAACCTAACCCCAAATCTAAACCTAAAATCTAAACCTAACCCCAAATCTAAACCTAAAATCTAAACCTAACCCCAAGTCTAAACCTAACCCCAAATCTAAACCGAAAATCTAAACCTAACCCCAAATCTAAACCTAACCCCAAATCTAAACCTAAAATCTAAACATAACCCCAAATCTAAACCTAAAATCTAAACCTAACCCCAAATCTAAACCTAACCCCAAATTTAAACCTAAAATCTAAACCTAACCCCAAATCTAAACCTAAAATCTAAACCTAACCCCAAATCTAAACCTAGCCCCAAATCTAAACCTAAAATCTTAACCTAACCCCAAATCTAAACCTAACCCCAAATCTAAAACTAACCCCAAATCTAAACCGCAAATCTAAACCTAACCCCAAATCTAAACCTAAAATCTAAACCTAACCCCAAATCTAAACCTAAAATCTAAACCTAACCTAAAATCTAAACCTAACCCCAAATCTAAACCTAAAATCTAAACCTAACCCCAAATCTAAACCTAACCCCAAATCTAAACCTAAAATCTAAACCTAACCCCAAATCTAAACCGAAAATCTAAACCTAACCCCAAATCTAAACCTAAAATCTAAACCTAACCCCAAATCTAAACCTAAAATCTAAACCTAACCCCATATCTAAACCTAAAATCTAAACCTAACCCCAAATCTAAACCTAAAATCTAAACCTAACCCCAAATCTAAATCTAACCCCAAATCTAAACCTAAAATCTAAACCTAACCCCAAATCTAAACCTAACCCCAAATCTAAACCTAAAATCTAAACCTAACCCCAAATCTAAACCTAAAATCTAAACCTAACCCCAAGTCTAAACCTAACCCCAAATCTAAACCTAAAATCTAAACCTAACCCCAAATCTAAACCTAAAATCTAAACCTAACCCAAATCTAAACCTAACCCCAAATCTAAATCTAAAATCTAAACCTAACCCCAAATCTAAACCTAAAATCTAAACCTAACCCCAAATCTAAACCTAGCCCCAAATCTAAACCTAAAATCTTAACCTAACCCCAAATCTAAACCTAACCCCAAATCTAAAACTAACCCCAAATCTAAACCGCAAATCTAAACCTAACCCCAAATCTAAACCTAAAATCTAAATCTAACCCCAAATCTAAACCGAAAATCTAAACCTAACCCCAAATCTAAACCTAAAATCTAAACCTAACCCCAAATCTAAACCTAAAATCTAAACCTAACCCCAAATCTAAACCTAAATATAAACCTAACACCAAATCTAAACCTAGCCCCAAATCTAAACCTAAAATCTAAACCTAACCCCAAATCTAAACCTAACCCCAAATCTAAACCGAAAATCTAAACCTAACCCCAAATCTAAACCTAAAATCTAAACCTAACCCCAAATCTAAACCTAAAATCTAAACCTAACCTAAAATCTAAACCTAACACCAACTCTAAACCTAAAATCTAAACCTAACCCCAAATCTAAACCTAACCCCAAATCTAAACCTAAAATCTAAACCTAACCCCAAATCTAAACCTAAAATCTATACCTAACCCCAAATCTAAACCTAACCCCAAATCTAAACCTAAAATCTAAACCTAACCCCAAATCTAAACCTAAAATCTAAACTTAACCCCAAATCTAAACCTAAAATCTAAACCTAACCCCAAATCTAAACCTAACCCCAAATCTAAACCTAAAATCTAAACCTAACCCCAAATCTAAACCTAAAATCTAAACCTAACACCAAATCTAAACCTAACCCCAAATCTAAACCTAAAATCTAAACCTAACCCCAAATCTAAACCTAAAATCTAAACCTAACCCAAATCTAAACCTAACCCCAAATCTAAACCTAACATCTAAACCTAACCCCAAATCTAAACCTAAAATCTAAACCTAACCCCAAATCTAAACCTAACCCCAAATCTAAACCTAAAATCTAAACCTAACCCCAAATCTAAACCTAACCCCAAATCTAAACCTAAAATCTAAACCTAACCCCAAATCTAAACCTAAAATCTAAACCTAACCCCAAATCTAAACCTAAAATTTAAGTCTAACCCCAAATCTAAACTTAAAATCTAAACCTACCCCCAAATCTAAACCTACCCCCAAATCTAAACCTTAAATCTAAACCTAACCCCAAATCTAAACCGAAAATCTAAACCTAACCCCAAATCTAAACCTAACCCCAAATCTAAACCTAAAATCTAAACCTAACCCCAAATCTAAACCTAAAATCTAAACCTAACCCCAAATCTAAACCTAACCCCAAATCTAAACCTAAAATCTAAACCTAACCCCAAATCTAAACCTGAAATCTAAACCTAACCCAAATCTAAACCTAATCCCAAATCTAAACCTAAAATCTAAACCTAACCCCAAATCTAAACCTAAAATCTAAACCTAACCCCAAATCTAAACCTAACCCCAAATCTAAACCTAAAATCTAAACCTAACCCCAAATCTAAACCTAAAATCTAAACCTAACACCAAATCTAAACCTAGCCCCAAATCTAAACCTAAAATCTAAACCTAACCCCAAATCTAAACCAAACCCCAAATCTAAACTGAAAATCTAAACCTAACCCCAAATCTAAACCTAACCCCAAATCTAAACCTTAAATCTAAACCTAACCCCAAATCTAAACCTAAAATCTAAACCTAACCCCAAATCTAAACCTAAAATCTAAACCTAACCCCAAATCTAAACCTAACCCCAAATCTAAACCTAAAATCCAAACCTAACCCCAAATCTAAACCTAAAATCTAAACCTAACCCCAAATCTAAACCTAAAATCTAAACCTAACCTAAAATCTAAACCTAACCCCAAATCAAAACCTAAAATCTAAACCTAACCCCAAATCTAAACCTAACCCCAAATCTAAACCTAAAATCTAAACCTAACCCCAAATCTAAACCGAAAATCTAAACCTAACCCCAAATCTAAACCTAAAATCTAAACCTAACCCCAAATCTAAACCTAAAATCTAAACCTAACCCCATATCTAAACCTAAAATCTAAACCTAACCCCAAATCTAAACCTAAAATCTAAACCTAACCCCAAATCTAAACCTAACCCCAAATCTAAACCTAAAATCTAAACCTAACCCCAAATCTAAACCTAAAATGTGAACCTAACCCCAAATCTAAACCTAACCCCAAATCTAAACCTAAAATCTAAACCTAACCCCAAATCTAAACCTAAAATCTAAACCTAACCCAAATCTAAACCTAACCCCAAATCTAAACCTAAAATCTAAACCTAACCCCAAATCTAAACCTAAAATCTAAACCTAACCCCAAATCTAAACCTAAAATCTAAACCTAACCCCAAATCTAAACCTAAAATCTAAACCTAACCCCAAGTCTAAACCTAACCCCAAATCTAAACCTAAAATCTAAACCTAACCCCAAATATAAACCTAAAATCTAAACCTAACCCCAAATCTAAACCTAAAATCTAAACCTAACCCCAAATCTAAACCTAGCCCCAAATCTAAACCTAAAATCTTAACCTAACCCCAAATCTAAACCTAACCCCAAATCTAAAACTAACCCCAAATCTAAACCGCAAATCTAAACCTAACCCCAAATCTAAACCTAAAATCTAAATCTAACCCCAAATCTAAACCGAAAATCTAAACCTAACCCCAAATCTAAACCTAAAATCTAAACCTAACCCCAAATCTAAACCTAAAATCTAAACCTAACCCCAAATCTAAACCTAAATCTAAACCTAACACCAAATCTAAACCTAGCCCCAAATCTAAACCTAAAATCTAAACCTAACCCCAAATCTAAACCTAACCCCAAATCTAAACCGAAAATCTAAACCTCACCCCAAATCTAAACCTAAAATCTAAACCTAACCCCAAATCTAAACCTAAAATCTAAACCTAACCTAAAATCTAAACCTAACACCAACTCTAAACCTAAAATCTAAACCTAACCCCAAATCTAAACCTAACCCCAAATCTAAACCTAAAATCTAAACCTAACCCCAAATCTAAACCTAAAATTTATACCTAACCCGAAATCTAAACCTAACCCCAAATCTAAACCTAAAATCTAAACCTAACCCCAAATCTAAACCTAAAATCTAAACCTAACCCCAAATCTAAACCTAACCCCAAATCTAAACCTAAAATCTAAACCTAACCCCAAATCTAAACCTAAAATCTAAACCTAACACCAAATCTAAACCTAACCCCAAATCTAAACCTAAAATCTAAACCTAACCCCAAATCTAAACCTAAAATCTAAACCTAACCCAAATCTAAACCTAACCCCAAATCTAAACCTAACATCTAAACCTAACCCCAAATCTAAACCTAAAATCTAAACCTAACCCCAAATCTAAACCTAACCCCAAATCTAAACCTAAAATCTAAACCTAACCCCAAATCTAAACCTAACCCCAAATCTAAACCTAAAATCTAAACCTAACCCCAAATCTAAACCTAAAATCTAAACCTAACCCCAAATCTAAACCTAACCCCAAATCTAAACCTAAAATCTAAACCTAACACCAAATCTAAACCTAAAATCTAAACCTAACCCCAAATCTAAACCTAAAATTTAAGTCTAACCCCAAATCTAAACCTAAAATCTAAACCTAACCCCAAATCTAAACCTACCCCCAAATCTAAACCTAAAATCTAAACCTAACCCCAAATCTAAACCGAAAATCTAAACCTAACCCCAAATCTAAACCTAACCCCAAATCTAAACCTAAAATCTAAACCTAACCCCAAATCTAAACCTAACCCCAAATCTAAACCTAAAATCTAAACCTAACCCCAAATCTAAACCTAAAATCTAAACCTAACACCAAATCTAAACCTAACCCCAAATCTAAACCTAAAATCTAAACCTAACCCCAAATCTAAACCTAAAATCTAAACCTAACCCAAATCTAAACCTAACCCCAAATCTAAACCTAACATCTAAACCTAACCCCAAATCTAAACCTAAAATCTAAACCTAACCCCAAATCTAAACCTAACCCCAAATCTAAACCTAAAATCTAAACCTAACCCCAAATCTAAACCTAACCCCAAATCTAAACCTAAAATCTAAACCTAACCCCAAATCTAAACCTAAAATCTAAACCTAACCCCAAATCTAAACCTAACCCCAAATCTAAACCTAAAATCTAAACCTAACACCAAATCTAAACCTAAAATCTAAACCTAACCCCAAATCTAAACCTAAAATTTAAGTCTAACCCCAAATCTAAACCTAAAATCTAAACCTAACCCCAAATCTAAACCTACCCCCAAATCTAAACCTAAAATCTAAACCTAACCCCAAATCTAAACCGAAAATCTAAACCTAACCCCAAATCTAAACCTAACCCCAAATCTAAACCTAAAATCTAAACCTAACCCCAAATCTAAACCTAAAATCTAAACCTAACCCCAAATCTAAACCTAACCCCAAATCTAAACCTAAAATCTAAACCTAACCCCAAATCTAAACCTAAAATCTAAATCTAACCCAAATCTAAACCTAACCCCAAATCTAAACCTAAAATCTAAACCTAACCCCAAATCTAAACCTAAAATCTAAACCTAACCCCAAATCTAAACCTAACCCCAAATCTAAACCTAAAATCTAAACCTAACCCCAAATCTAAACCTAAAATCTAAACCTAACACCAAATCTAAACCTAGCCCCAAATCTAAACCTAAAATCTAAACCTAACCCCAAATCTAAACCTAACCCCAAATCTAAACCGAAAATCTAAACCTAACCCCAAATCTAAACCTAAAATCTAAACCTAACCCCAAATCTAAACCTAAAATCTAAACCTAACCTAAAATCTAAACCTAACACCAACTCTAAACCTAAAATCTAAACCTAACCCCAAATCTAAACCTAACCCCAAATATAAACCTAAAATCTAAACCTAACCCCAAATCTAAACCTAAAATCTATACCTAACCCGAAATCTAAACCTAACCCCAAATCTAAACCTAAAATCTACACCTAACCCCAAATCTAAACCTAAAATCTAATCTTAACCCCAAATCTAAACCTAACCCCAAATCTAAACCTAAAATCTAAACCTAACCCCATATCTAAACCTAACCCCAAATCTAAACCTAAAATCTAAACCTAACCCCAAATCTAAACCTAAAATCTAAACCTAACCCCAAATCTAAACCTAACCCCAAATCTAAAACTAACATCTAAACCTAACCCCAAATCTAAACCTAAAATCTAAACCTAACCCCAAATCTAAACCTAACCCCAAATCTAAACCTAAAATCTAAACCTAACCCCAAATCTAAACCTAACCCCAAATCTAAACCTAAAATCTAAACCTAACCCCAAATCTAAACCTAAAATCTAAACCTAACCCCAAATCTAAACCTAAAATTTAAGTCTAAACCCAAATCTAAACCTAAAATCTAAACCTAACCCCAAATCTAAACCTTAAATCTAAACCTAACCCGAAATCTAAACCTAAAATCTAAACCTAACCCCAAATCTAAACCTAACCCCAAATCTAAACCTAACCCCTAATCTAAATCTAAAATCTAAACCTAACCCCAAATCTAAACCTAACCCCAAACCTAACCCCAAATCTAAACCTAACCCCAAATCTAAACCTAAAATCTAAACCTAACCCAAATCTAAACCTAACCCCAAATCTAAACCTAAAATCTAAACCTAACCCCAAATCTAAACCTAAAATCTAAACCTAACCCCAAATCTAAACCTAACCCCAAATCTAAACCTAAAATCTAAACCTAACCCCAAATCTAAACCTAAAATCTAAACCTAACCCCAAATCTAAACCTAGCCCCAAATCTAAACCTAAAATATAAACCTAACCCCAAATCTAAACCTAACCCCAAATCTAAACCTAAAATCTAAACCTAACCCCAAATCTAAACCTAAAATCTAAACCTAACCCCAAATCTAAACCGAAAATCTAAACCTAACCCCAAATCTAAACCTAAAATCTAAACCTAACCCCAAATCTAAACCTAAAATCTAAACCTAAGCCCAAAATCTAAACCTAAAATCTAAACCTAACCCCAAATCTAAACCTAAAATCTAAACCTAACCCCAAATCTAAACTGAAAATCTAAACCTAACCCCCAATCTAAACCTAACCCCAAATCTAAACCGAAAATCTAAACCTAACCCCAAATCTAAACCTAAAATCTAAACCTAACCCCAAATCTAAACCTAAAATCTAAACCTAACCCCAAATCTAAACCTAACCCCAAATCTAAACCTTAAATCTAAACCTAACCCCAAATCTAAACCTAAAATCTAAACCTAACCCCAAATCTAAACCTAACCCCAAATCTAAACCTAAAATCTAAACCTAACCCCAAATCTAAACCTAAAATCTAAACCTAACCCCAAATCTAAACCTAAAATCTAAACCTAACCCCAAATCTAAACCTAACCCCAAATCTAAACCTAAAATCTAAACCTAACCCCAAATCTAAACCTAAAATCTAAACCTAACCCAAATCTAAACCTAACCCCAAATCTAAACCGCAAATCTAAACCTAACCCCAAATCTAAACCTAAAATCTAAACCTAACCCCAAATCTAAACTGAAAATCTAAACCTAACCCCCAATCTAAACCTAACCCCAAATCTAAACCGAAAATCTAAACCTAACCCCAAATCTAAACCTAAAATCTAAACCTAACCCCAAATCTAAACCTAAAATCTAAACCTAACCCCAAATCTAAACCTAACCCCAAATCTAAACCTAAAATCTAAACCTAACCCCAAATCTAAACCTAAAATCTAAACCTAACCTAAAATCTAAACCGAAAATCTAAACCTAACCCCAAATCTAAACCTAACCCCAAATCTAAACCTAAAATCTAAACCTAACCCCAAATCTAAACCTAAAATCTAAACCTAACCCAAATCTAAACCTAACCCCAAATCTAAACCGCAAATCTAAACCTAACCCCAAATCTAAACCTAAAATCTAAACCTAACCCCAAATCTAAACTGAAAATCTAAACCTAACCCCCAATCTAAACCTAACCCCAAATCTAAACCGAAAATCTAAACCTAACCCCAAATCTAAACCTAAAATCTAAACCTAACCCCAAATCTAAACCTAAAATCTAAACCTAACCCCAAATCTAAACCTAACCCCAAATCTAAACCTTAAATCTAAACCTAACCCCAAATCTAAACCTAAAATCTAAACCTAACCCCAAATCTAAACCTAACCCCAAATCTAAACCTAAAATCTAAACCTAACCCCAAATCTAAACCTAAAATCTAAACCTAACCCCAAATCTAAACCTAAAATCTAAACCTAACCCCAAATCTAAACCTAACCCCAAATCTAAACCTAAAATCTAAACCTAACCCCAAATCTAAACCTAAAATCTAAACCTAACCCAAATCTAAACCTAACCCCAAATCTAAACCTAACATCTAAACCTAACCCCAAATCTAAACCTAAAATCTAAACCTAACCCCAAATCTAAACCTAACCCCAAATCTAAACCTAAAATCTAAACCTAACCCCAAATCTAAACCTAACCCCAAATCTAAACCTAAAATCTAAACCTAACCCCAAATCTAAACCTAAAATCTAAACCTAACCCCAAATCTAAACCTAAAATTTAAGTCTAACCCCAAATCTAAACTTAAAATCTAAACCTACCCCCAAATCTAAACCTACCCCCAAATCTAAACCTTAAATCTAAACCTAACCCCAAATCTAAACCGAAAATCTAAACCTAACCCCAAATCTAAACCTAACCCCAAATCTAAACCTAAAATCTAAACCTAACCCCAAATCTAAACCTAAAATCTAAACCTAACCCCAAATCTAAACCTAACCCCAAATCTAAACCTAAAATCTAAACCTAACCCCAAATCTAAACCTGAAATCTAAACCTAACCCAAATCTAAACCTAACCCCAAATCTAAACCTTAAATCTAAACCTAACCCCAAATCTAAACCTAAAATCTAAACCTAACCCCAAATCTAAACCTAACCCCAAATCTAAACCTAAAATCTAAACCTAACCCCAAATCTAAACCTAAAATCTAAACCTAACCCCAAATCTAAACCTAAAATCTAAACCTAACCCCAAATCTAAACCTAACCCCAAATCTAAACCTAAAATCTAAACCTAACCCCAAATCTAAACCTAAAATCTAAACCTAACCCAAATCTAAACCTAACCCCAAATCTAAACCGCAAATCTAAACCTAACCCCAAATCTAAACCTAAAATCTAAACCTAACCCCAAATCTAAACTGAAAATCTAAACCTAACCCCCAATCTAAACCTAACCCCAAATCTAAACCGAAAATCTAAACCTAACCCCAAATCTAAACCTTAAATCTAAACCTAACCCCAAATCTAAACCTAAAATCTAAACCTAACCCCAAATCTAAACCTAACCCCAAATCTAAACCTAAAATCTAAACCTAACCCCAAATCTAAACCTAAAATCTAAACCTAACCCCAAATCTAAACCTAAAATCTAAACCTAACCCCAAATCTAAACCTAACCCCAAATCTAAACCTAAAATCTAAACCTAACCCCAAATCTAAACCTAAAATCTAAACCTAACCCAAATCTAAACCTAACCCCAAATCTAAACCGCAAATCTAAACCTAACCCCAAATCTAAACCTAAAATCTAAACCTAACCCCAAATCTAAACTGAAAATCTAAACCTAACCCCCAATCTAAACCTAACCCCAAATCTAAACCGAAAATCTAAACCTAACCCCAAATCTAAACCTAAAATCTAAACCTAACCCCAAATCTAAACCTAAAATCTAAACCTAACCCCAAATCTAAACCTAACCCCAAATCTAAACCTTAAATCTAAACCTAACCCCAAATCTAAACCTAAAATCTAAACCTAACCCCAAATCTAAACCTAACCCCAAATCTAAACCTAAAATCTAAACCTAACCCCAAATCTAAACCTAAAATCTAAACCTAACCCCAAATCTAAACCTAAAATCTAAACCTAACCCCAAATCTAAACCTAACCCCAAATCTAAACCTAAAATCTAAACCTAACCCCAAATCTAAACCTAAAATCTAAACCTAACCCAAATCTAAACCTAACCCCAAATCTAAACCTAACATCTAAACCTAACCCCAAATCTAAACCTAAAATCTAAACCTAACCCCAAATCTAAACCTAACCCCAAATCTAAACCTAAAATCTAAACCTAACCCCAAATCTAAACCTAACCCCAAATCTAAACCTAAAATCTAAACCTAACCCCAAATCTAAACCTAAAATCTAAACCTAACCCCAAATCTAAACCTAAAATTTAAGTCTAACCCCAAATCTAAACTTAAAATCTAAACCTACCCCCAAATCTAAACCTACCCCCAAATCTAAACCTTAAATCTAAACCTAACCCCAAATCTAAACCGAAAATCTAAACCTAACCCCAAATCTAAACCTAACCCCAAATCTAAACCTAAAATCTAAACCTAACCCCAAATCTAAACCTAAAATCTAAACCTAACCCCAAATCTAAACCTAACCCCAAATCTAAACCTAAAATCTAAACCTAACCCCAAATCTAAACCTGAAATCTAAACCTAACCCAAATCTAAACCTAATCCCAAATCTAAACCTAAAATCTAAACCTAACCCCAAATCTAAACCTAAAATCTAAACCTAACCCCAAATCTAAACCTAACCCCAAATCTAAACCTAAAATCTAAACCTAACCCCAAATCTAAACCTAAAATCTAAACCTAACACCAAATCTAAACCTAGCCCCAAATCTAAACCTAAAATCTAAACCTAACCCCAAATCTAAACCTAACCCCAAATCTAAACCGAAAATCTAAACCTAACCCCAAATCTAAACCTAACCCCAAATCTAAACCTTAAATCTAAACCTAACCCCAAATCTAAACCTAAAATCTAAACCTAACCCCAAATCTAAACCTAAAATCTAAACCTAACCCCAAATCTAAACCTAACCCCAAATCTAAACCTAAAATCCAAACCTAACCCCAAATCTAAACCTAAAATCTAAACCTAACCCCAAATCTAAACCTAAAATCTAAACCTAACCTAAAATCTAAACCTAACCCCAAATCAAAACCTAAAATCTAAACCTAACCCCAAATCTAAACCTAACCCCAAATCTAAACCTAAAATCTAAACCTAACCCCAAATCTAAACCGAAAATCTAAACCTAACCCCAAATCTAAACCTAAAATCTAAACCTAACCCCAAATCTAAACCTAAAATCTAAACCTAACCCCATATCTAAACCTAAAATCTAAACCTAACCCCAAATCTAAACCTAAAATCTAAACCTAACCCCAAATCTAAACCTAACCCCAAATCTAAACCTAAAATCTAAACCTAACCCCAAATCTAAACCTAAAATGTGAACCTAACCCCAAATCTAAACCTAACCCCAAATCTAAACCTAAAATCTAAACCTAACCCCAAATCTAAACCTAAAATCTAAACCTAACCCAAATCTAAACCTAACCCCAAATCTAAACCTAAAATCTAAACCTAACCCCAAATCTAAACCTAAAATCTAAACCTAACCCCAAATCTAAACCTAAAATCTAAACCTAACCCCAAATCTAAACCTAAAATCTAAACCTAACCCCAAGTCTAAACCTAACCCCAAATCTAAACCTAAAATCTAAACCTAACCCCAAATATAAACCTAAAATCTAAACCTAACCCCAAATCTAAACCTAAAATCTAAACCTAACCCCAAATCTAAACCTAGCCCCAAATCTAAACCTAAAATCTTAACCTAACCCCAAATCTAAACCTAACCCCAAATCTAAAACTAACCCCAAATCTAAACCGCAAATCTAAACCTAACCCCAAATCTAAACCTAAAATCTAAATCTAACCCCAAATCTAAACCGAAAATCTAAACCTAACCCCAAATCTAAACCTAAAATCTAAACCTAACCCCAAATCTAAACCTAAAATCTAAACCTAACCCCAAATCTAAACCTAAATCTAAACCTAACACCAAATCTAAACCTAGCCCCAAATCTAAACCTAAAATCTAAACCTAACCCCAAATCTAAACCTAACCCCAAATCTAAACCGAAAATCTAAACCTCACCCCAAATCTAAACCTAAAATCTAAACCTAACCCCAAATCTAAACCTAAAATCTAAACCTAACCTAAAATCTAAACCTAACACCAACTCTAAACCTAAAATCTAAACCTAACCCCAAATCTAAACCTAACCCCAAATCTAAACCTAAAATCTAAACCTAACCCCAAATCTAAACCTAAAATTTATACCTAACCCGAAATCTAAACCTAACCCCAAATCTAAACCTAAAATCTAAACCTAACCCCAAATCTAAACCTAAAATCTAAACCTAACCCCAAATCTAAACCTAACCCCAAATCTAAACCTAAAATCTAAACCTAACCCCAAATCTAAACCGAAAATCTAAACCTAACCCCAAATCTAAACCTAACCCCAAATCTAAACCTAAAATCTAAACCTAACCCCAAATCTAAACCTAAAATCTAAACCTAACCCAAATCTAAACCTAACCCCAAATCTAAACCTAACATCTAAACCTAACCCCAAATCTAAACCTAAAATCTAAACCTAACCCCAAATCTAAACCTAACCCCAAATCTAAACCTAAAATCTAAACCTAACCCCAAATCTAAACCTAACCCCAAATCTAAACCTAAAATCTAAACCTAACCCCAAATCTAAACCTAAAATCTAAACCTAACCCCAAATCTAAACCTAACCCCAAATCTAAACCTAAAATCTAAACCTAACACCAAATCTAAACCTAAAATCTAAACCTAACCCCAAATCTAAACCTAAAATTTAAGTCTAACCCCAAATCTAAACCTAAAATCTAAACCTAACCCCAAATCTAAACCTACCCCCAAATCTAAACCTAAAATCTAAACCTAACCCCAAATCTAAACCGAAAATCTAAACCTAACCCCAAATCTAAACCTAACCCCAAATCTAAACCTAAAATCTAAACCTAACCCCAAATCTAAACCTAACCCCAAATCTAAACCTAAAATCTAAACCTAACCCCAAATCTAAACCTAAAATCTAAACCTAACACCAAATCTAAACCTAACCCCAAATCTAAACCTAAAATCTAAACCTAACCCCAAATCTAAACCTAAAATCTAAACCTAACCCAAATCTAAACCTAACCCCAAATCTAAACCTAACATCTAAACCTAACCCCAAATCTAAACCTAAAATCTAAACCTAACCCCAAATCTAAACCTAACCCCAAATCTAAACCTAAAATCTAAACCTAACCCCAAATCTAAACCTAACCCCAAATCTAAACCTAAAATCTAAACCTAACCCCAAATCTAAACCTAAAATCTAAACCTAACCCCAAATCTAAACCTAACCCCAAATCTAAACCTAAAATCTAAACCTAACACCAAATCTAAACCTAAAATCTAAACCTAACCCCAAATCTAAACCTAAAATTTAAGTCTAACCCCAAATCTAAACCTAAAATCTAAACCTAACCCCAAATCTAAACCTACCCCCAAATCTAAACCTAAAATCTAAACCTAACCCCAAATCTAAACCGAAAATCTAAACCTAACCCCAAATCTAAACCTAACCCCAAATCTAAACCTAAAATCTAAACCTAACCCCAAATCTAAACCTAAAATCTAAACCTAACCCCAAATCTAAACCTAACCCCAAATCTAAACCTAAAATCTAAACCTAACCCCAAATCTAAACCTAAAATCTAAATCTAACCCAAATCTAAACCTAACCCCAAATCTAAACCTAAAATCTAAACCTAACCCCAAATCTAAACCTAAAATCTAAACCTAACCCCAAATCTAAACCTAACCCCAAATCTAAACCTAAAATCTAAACCTAACCCCAAATCTAAACCTAAAATCTAAACCTAACACCAAATCTAAACCTAGCCCCAAATCTAAACCTAAAATCTAAACCTAACCCCAAATCTAAACCTAACCCCAAATCTAAACCGAAAATCTAAACCTAACCCCAAATCTAAACCTAAAATCTAAACCTAACCCCAAATCTAAACCTAAAATCTAAACCTAACCTAAAATCTAAACCTAACACCAACTCTAAACCTAAAATCTAAACCTAACCCCAAATCTAAACCTAACCCCAAATATAAACCTAAAATCTAAACCTAACCCCAAATCTAAACCTAAAATCTATACCTAACCCGAAATCTAAACCTAACCCCAAATCTAAACCTAAAATCTACACCTAACCCCAAATCTAAACCTAAAATCTAATCTTAACCCCAAATCTAAACCTAACCCCAAATCTAAACCTAAAATCTAAACCTAACCCCATATCTAAACCTAACCCCAAATCTAAACCTAAAATCTAAACCTAACCCCAAATCTAAACCTAAAATCTAAACCTAACCCCAAATCTAAACCTAACCCCAAATCTAAAACTAACATCTAAACCTAACCCCAAATCTAAACCTAAAATCTAAACCTAACCCCAAATCTAAACCTAACCCCAAATCTAAACCTAAAATCTAAACCTAACCCCAAATCTAAACCTAACCCCAAATCTAAACCTAAAATCTAAACCTAACCCCAAATCTAAACCTAAAATCTAAACCTAACCCCAAATCTAAACCTAAAATTTAAGTCTAAACCCAAATCTAAACCTAAAATCTAAACCTAACCCCAAATCTAAACCTTAAATCTAAACCTAACCCGAAATCTAAACCTAAAATCTAAACCTAACCCCAAATCTAAACCTAACCCCAAATCTAAACCTAACCCCTAATCTAAATCTAAAATCTAAACCTAACCCCAAATCTAAACCTAACCCCAAACCTAACCCCAAATCTAAACCTAACCCCAAATCTAAACCTAAAATCTAAACCTAACCCAAATCCAAACCTAACCCCAAATCTAAACCTAAAATCTAAACCTAACCCCAAATCTAAACCTAAAATCTAAACCTAACCCCAAATCTAAACCTAACCCCAAATCTAAACCTAAAATCTAAACCTAACCCCAAATCTAAACCTAAAATCTAAACCTAACCCCAAATCTAAACCTAGCCCCAAATCTAAACCTAAAATATAAACCTAACCCCAAATCTAAAAATAACCCCAAATCTAAACCTAAAATCTAAACCTAACCCCAAATCTAAACCTAAAATCTAAACCTAACCCCAAATCTAAACCGAAAATCTAAACCTAACCCCAAATCTAAACCTAAAATCTAAACCTAACCCCAAATCTAAACCTAAAATCTAAACCTAAGCCCAAAATCTAAACCTAAAATCTAAACCTAACCCCAAATCTAAACCTAAAATCTAAACCTAACCCCAAATCTAAACTGAAAATCTAAACCTAACCCCCAATCTAAACCTAACCCCAAATCTAAACCTAACCCCAAATCTAAACCTTAAATCTAAACCTAACCCCAAATCTAAACCTAAAATCTAAACCTAACCCCAAATCTAAACCTAACCCCAAATCTAAACCTAAAATCTAAACCTAACCCCAAATCTAAACCTAAAATCTAAACCTAACCCCAAATCTAAACCTAAAATCTAAACCTAACCCCAAATCTAAACCTAACCCCAAATCTAAACCTAAAATCTAAACCTAACCCCAAATCTAAACCTAAAATCTAAACCTAACCCAAATCTAAACCTAACCCCAAATCTAAACCTAAAATCTAAATCTAACCCCAAATCTAAACCTAAAATCTAAACCTAACCCCAAATCTAAACCTAAAATCTAAACCTAACCCAAATCTAAACCTAACCCTAAATCTAAACCTAAAATCTAAACCTAACCCCAAATCTAAACCTAAAATCTAAACCTAACCCCAAATCTAAACCTAACCCCAAATCTAAACCGAAAATCTAAACCTAACCCCAAATCTAAACCTAAAATCTAAACCTAACACCAAATCTAAACCTAGCCCCAAATCTAAACCTAAAATCTAAACCTAACCCCAAATCTAAACCTAACCCCAAATCTAAACCGAAAATCTAAACCTAACCCCAAATCTAAACCTAAAATCTAAACCTAACCCCAAATCTAAACCTAAAATCTAAACCTAACCTAAAATCTAAACCTAACACCAACTCTAAACCTAAAATCTAAACCTAACCCCAAATCTAAACCTAACCCCAAATCTAAACCTAAAATCTAAACCTAACCCCAAATCTAAACCTAAAATCTATACCTAACCTAAAATCTAAACCTAACCCCAAATCTAAACCTAAAATCTAAACCTAACCCCAAATCTAAACCTAAAATCTAAACCTAACCCCAAATCTAAACCTAAAATCTAAACCTAAAATTTAAACCTAACCTAAAATCTAAACCTAACCCCAAATCTAAACCTAAAATCTAAACCTAACCCCAAATCTAAACCTAAAATCTAAACCTAACCCCAAATCTAAACCTAACCCCAAATCTAAACCTAAAATCCAAACCTAACCCCAAATCTAAACCTAAAATCTAAACCTAACCCCAAATCTAAACCTAAAATCTAAACCTAACCTAAAATCTAAACCTAACCCCAAATCAAAACCTAAAATCTAAACCTAACCCCAAATCTAAACCTAACCCCAAATCTAAACCTAAAATCTAAACCTAACCCCAAATCTAAACCGAAAATCTAAACCTAACCCCAAATCTAAACCTAAAATCTAAACCTAACCCCAAATCTAAACCTAAAATCTAAACCTAACCCCATATCTAAACCTAAAATCTAAACCTAACCCCAAATCTAAACCTAAAATCTAAACCTAACCCCAAATCTAAACCTAACCCCAAATCTAAACCTAAAATCTAAACCTAACCCCAAATCTAAACCTAAAATGTGAACCTAACACCAAATCTAAACCTAACCCCAAATCTAAACCTAAAATCTAAACCTAACCCCAAATCTAAACCTAAAATCTAAACCTAACCCAAATCTAAACCTAACCCCAAATCTAAACCTAAAATCTAAACCTAACCCCAAATCTAAACCTAAAATCTAAACCTAACCCCAAATCTAAACCTAAAATCTAAACCTAACCCCAAATCTAAACCTAAAATCTAAACCTAACCCCAAGTCTAAACCTAACCCCAAATCTAAACCTAAAATCTAAACCTAACCCCAAATATAAACCTAAAATCTAAACCTAACCCCAAATCTAAACCTAAAATCTAAACCTAACCCCAAATCTAAACCTAGCCCCAAATCTAAACCTAAAATCTTAACCTAACCCCAAATCTAAACCTAACCCCAAATCTAAAACTAACCCCAAATCTAAACCGCAAATCTAAACCTAACCCCAAATCTAAACCTAAAATCTAAATCTAACCCCAAATCTAAACCGAAAATCTAAACCTAACCCCAAATCTAAACCTAAAATCTAAACCTAACCCCAAATCTAAACCTAAAATCTAAACCTAACCCCAAATCTAAACCTAAATCTAAACCTAACACCAAATCTAAACCTAGCCCCAAATCTAAACCTAAAATCTAAACCTAACCCCAAATCTAAACCTAACCCCAAATCTAAACCGAAAATCTAAACCTCACCCCAAATCTAAACCTAAAATCTAAACCTAACCCCAAATCTAAACCTAAAATCTAAACCTAACCTAAAATCTAAACCTAACACCAACTCTAAACCTAAAATCTAAAGCTAACCCCAAATCTAAACCTAACCCCAAATCTAAACCTAAAATCTAAACCTAACCCCAAATCTAAACCTAAAATCTATACCTAACCCGAAATCTAAACCTAACCCCAAATCTAAACCTAAAATCTAAACCTAACCCCAAATCTAAACCTAAAATCTAAACCTAACCCCAAATCTAAACCTAACCCCAAATCTAAACCTAAAATCTAAACCTAACCCCAAATCTAAACCTAAAATCTAAACCTAACACCAAATCTAAACCTAACCCCAAATCTAAACCTAAAATCTAAACCTAACCCCAAATCTAAACCTAAAATCTAAACCTAACCCAAATCTAAACCTAACCCCAAATCTAAACCTAACATCTAAACCTAACCCCAAATCTAAACCTAAAATCTAAACCTAACCCCAAATCTAAACCTAACCCCAAATCTAAACCTAAAATCTAAACCTAACCCCAAATCTAAACCTAACCCCAAATCTAAACCTAAAATCTAAACCTAACCCCAAATCTAAACCTAAAATCTAAACCTAACCCCAAATCTAAACCTAACCCCAAATCTAAACCTAAAATCTAAACCTAACACCAAATCTAAACCTAAAATCTAAACCTAACCCCAAATCTAAACCTAAAATTTAAGTCTAACCCCAAATCTAAACCTAAAATCTAAACCTAACCCCAAATCTAAACCTACCCCCAAATCTAAACCTAAAATCTAAACCTAACCCCAAATCTAAACCGAAAATCTAAACCTAACCCCAAATCTAAACCTAACATCTAAACCTAACCCCAAATCTAAACCTAAAATCTAAACCTAACCCCAAATCTAAACCTAACCCCAAATCTAAACCTAAAATCTAAACCTAACCCCAAATCTAAACCTAACCCCAAATCTAAACCTAAAATCTAAACCTAACCCCAAATCTAAACCTAAAATCTAAACCTAACCCCAAATCTAAACCTAACCCCAAATCTAAACCTAAAATCTAAACCTAACACCAAATCTAAACCTAAAATCTAAACCTAACCCCAAATCTAAACCTAAAATTTAAGTCTAACCCCAAATCTAAACCTAAAATCTAAACCTAACCCCAAATCTAAACCTACCCCCAAATCTAAACCTAAAATCTAAACCTAACCCCAAATCTAAACCGAAAATCTAAACCTAACCCCAAATCTAAACCTAACCCCAAATCTAAACCTAAAATCTAAACCTAACCCCAAATCTAAACCTAAAATCTAAACCTAACCCCAAATCTAAACCTAACCCCAAATCTAAACCTAAAATCTAAACCTAACCCCAAATCTAAACCTAAAATCTAAATCTAACCCAAATCTAAACCTAACCCCAAATCTAAACCTAAAATCTAAACCTAACCCCAAATCTAAACCTAAAATCTAAACCTAACCCCAAATCTAAACCTAACCCCAAATCTAAACCTAAAATCTAAACCTAACCCCAAATCTAAACCTAAAATCTAAACCTAACACCAAATCTAAACCTAGCCCCAAATCTAAACCTAAAATCTAAACCTAACCCCAAATCTAAACCTAACCCCAAATCTAAACCGAAAATCTAAACCTAACCCCAAATCTAAACCTAAAATGTGAACCTAACACCAAATCTAAACCTAACCCCAAATCTAAACCTAAAATCTAAACCTAACCCCAAATCTAAACCTAAAATCTAAACCTAACCCAAATCTAAACCTAACCCCAAATCTAAACCTAAAATCTAAACCTAACCCCAAATCTAAACCTAAAATCTAAACCTAACCCCAAATCTAAACCTAACCCCAAATCTAAACCTAAAATCTAAACCTAACCCCAAATCTAAACCTAACCCCAAATCTAAACCTAAAATCTAAACCTAACCCCAAATCTAAACCTAAAATCTAAACCTAACCCCAAATCTAAACCTAACCCCAAATCTAAACCTAAAATCTAAACCTAACACCAAATCTAAACCTAAAATCTAAACCTAACCCCAAATCTAAACCTAAAATTTAAGTCTAACCCCAAATCTAAACCTAAAATCTAAACCTAACCCCAAATCTAAACCTACCCCCAAATCTAAACCTAAAATCTAAACCTAACCCCAAATCTAAACCGAAAATCTAAACCTAACCCCAAATCTAAACCTAACCCCAAATCTAAACCTAAAATCTAAACCTAACCCCAAATCTAAACCTAAAATCTAAACCTAACCCCAAATCTAAACCTAACCCCAAATCTAAACCTAAAATCTAAACCTAACCCCAAATCTAAACCTAAAATCTAAATCTAACCCAAATCTAAACCTAACCCCAAATCTAAACCTAAAATCTAAACCTAACCCCAAATCTAAACCTAAAATCTAAACCTAACCCCAAATCTAAACCTAAAATCTAAACCTAACCCCAAATCTAAACCTAAAATCTAAACCTAACACCAAATCTAAACCTAGCCCCAAATCTAAACCTAAAATCTAAACCTAACCCCAAATCTAAACCTAACCCCAAATCTAAACCGAAAATCTAAACCTAACCCCAAATCTAAACCTAAAATCTAAACCTAACCCCAAATCTAAACCTAAAATCTAAACCTAACCTAAAATCTAAACCTAACACCAACTCTAAACCTAAAATCTAAACCTAACCCCAAATCTAAACCTAACCCCAAATATAAACCTAAAATCTAAACCTAACCCCAAATCTAAACCTAAAATCTATACCTAACCCGAAATCTAAACCTAACCCCAAATCTAAACCTAAAATCTACACCTAACCCCAAATCTAAACCTAAAATCTAATCTTAACCCCAAATCTAAACCTAACCCCAAATCTAAACCTAAAATCTAAACCTAACCCCATATCTAAACCTAACCCCAAATCTAAACCTAAAATCTAAACCTAACCCCAAATCTAAACCTAAAATCTAAACCTAACCCCAAATCTAAACCTAACCCCAAATCTAAAACTAACATCTAAACCTAACCCCAAATCTAAACCTAAAATCTAAACCTAACCCCAAATCTAAACCTAACCCCAAATCTAAACCTAAAATCTAAACCTAACCCCAAATCAAAACCTAAAATCTAAACCTAACCCCAAATCTAAACCGAAAATCTAAACCTAACCCCAAATCTAAACCTAAAATCTAAACCTAACCCCAAATCTAAACCGAAAATCTAAACCTAACCCCAAATCTAAACCTAAAATCTAAACCTAACCCCAAATCTAAACCTAAAATCTAAACCTAACCCCATATCTAAACCTAAAATCTAAACCTAACCCCAAATCTAAACCTAAAATCTAAACCTAACCCCAAATCTAAACCTAACCCCAAATCTAAACCTAAAATCTAAAACTAACCCCAAATCTAAACCTAAAATGTGAACCTAACCCCAAATCTAAACCTAACCCCAAATCTAAACCTAAAATCTAAACCTAACCCCAAATCTAAACCTAAAATCTAAACCTAACCCAAATCTAAACCTAACCCCAAATCTAAACCTAAAATCTAAACCTAACCCCAAATCTAAACCTAAAATCTAAACCTAACCCCAAATCTAAACCTAAAATCTAAACCTAACCCCAAATCTAAACCTAAAATCTAAACCTAACCCCAAGTCTAAACCTAACCCCAAATCTAAACCTAAAATCTAAACCTAACCCCAAATATAAACCTAAAATCTAAACCTAACCCCAAATCTAAACCTAAAATCTAAACCTAACCCCAAATCTAAACCTAGCCCCAAATCTAAACCTAAAATCTTAACCTAACCCCAAATCTAAACCTAACCCCAAATCTAAAACTAACCCCAAATCTAAACCGCAAATCTAAACCTAACCCCAAATCTAAACCTAAAATCTAAATCTAACCCCAAATCTAAACCGAAAATCTAAACCTAACCCCAAATCTAAACCTAAAATCTAAACCTAACCCCAAATCTAAACCTAAATCTAAACCTAACACCAAATCTAAACCTAGCCCCAAATCTAAACCTAAAATCTAAACCTAACCCCAAATCTAAACCGAAAATCTAAACCTCACCCCAAATCTAAACCTAAAATCTAAACCTAACCCCAAATCTAAACCTAAAATCTAAACCTAACCCCAAATCTAAACCTAACACCAACTCTAAACCTAAAATCTAAACCTAACCCCAAATCTAAACCTAACCCCAAATCTAAACCTAAAATCTAAACCTAACCCCAAATCTAAACCTAAAATCTATACCTAACCCGAAATCTAAACCTAACCCCAAATCTAAACCTAAAATCTAAACCTAACCCCAAATCTAAACCTAAAATCTAAACCTAACCCCAAATCTAAACCTAACCCCAAATCTAAACCTAAAATCTAAACCTAACCCCAAATCTAAACCTAAAATCTAAACCTAACACCAAATCTAAACCTAACCCCAAATCTAAACCTAAAATCTAAACCTAACCCCAAATCTAAACCTAAAATCTAAACCTAACCCAAATCTAAACCTAACCCCAAATCTAAACCTAACATCTAAACCTAACCCCAAATCTAAACCTAAAATCTAAACCTAACCCCAAATCTAAACCTAACCCCAAATCTAAACCTAAAATCTAAACCTAACCCCAAATCTAAACCTAACCCCAAATCTAAACCTAAAATCTAAACCTAACCCCAAATCTAAACCTAAAATCTAAACCTAACCCCAAATCTAAACCTAACCCCAAATCTAAACCTAAAATCTAAACCTAACACCAAATCTAAACCTAAAATCTAAACCTAACCCCAAATCTAAACCTAAAATTTAAGTCTAACCCCAAATCTAAACCTAAAATCTAAACCTAACCCCAAATCTAAACCTACCCCCAAATCTAAACCTAAAATCTAAACCTAACCCCAAATCTAAACCGAAAATCTAAACCTAACCCCAAATCTAAACCTAACCCCAAATCTAAACCTAAAATCTAAACCTAACCCCAAATCTAAACCTAACCCCAAATCTAAACCTAAAATCTAAACCTAACCCCAAATCTAAACCTAAAATCTAAACCTAACACCAAATCTAAACCTAACCCCAAATCTAAACCTAAAATCTAAACCTAACCCCAAATCTAAACCTAAAATCTAAACCTAACCCAAATCTAAACCTAACCCCAAATCTAAACCTAAAATCTAAACCTAACCCCAAATCTAAACCTAAAATCTAAACCTAACCCCAAATCTAAACCTAACCCCAAATCTAAACCTAAAATCTAAACCTAACCCCAAATCTAAACCTAACCCCAAATCTAAACCTAAAATCTAAACCTAACCCCAAATCTAAACCTAAAATCTAAACCTAACCCCAAATCTAAACCTAACCCCAAATCTAAACCTAAAATCTAAACCTAACACCAAATCTAAACCTAAAATCTAAACCTAACCCCAAATCTAAACCTAAAATTTAAGTCTAACCCCAAATCTAAACCTAAAATCTAAACCTAACCCCAAATCTAAACCTACCCCCAAATCTAAACCTAAAATCTAAACCTAACCCCAAATCTAAACCGAAAATCTAAACCTAACCCCAAATCTAAACCTAACCCCAAATCTAAACCTAAAATCTAAACCTAACCCCAAATCTAAACCTAAAATCTAAACCTAACCCCAAATCTAAACCTAACCCCAAATCTAAACCTAAAATCTAAACCTAACCCCAAATCTAAACCTAAAATCTAAATCTAACCCAAATCTAAACCTAACCCCAAATCTAAACCTAAAATCTAAACCTAACCCCAAATCTAAACCTAACCCCAAATATAAACCTAAAATCTAAACCTAACCCCAAATCTAAACCTAAAATCTATACCTAACCCGAAATCTAAACCTAACCCCAAATCTAAACCTAAAATCTACACCTAACCCAAATCTAAACCTAACCCCAAATCTAAACCTAAAATCTAAACCTAACCCCAAATCTAAACCTAACCCCAAATATAAACCTAAAATCTAAACCTAACCCCAAATCTAAACCTAAAATCTATACCTAACCCCAAATCTAAACCTAACCCCAAATCTAAACCTAAAATCTAAACCTAACCCCAAATCTAAACCTAAAATCTAAACCTAACCCCAAATCTAAACCTAACCCCAAATCTAAAACTAACATCTAAACCTAACCCCAAATCTAAACCTAAAATCTAAACCTAACCCCAAATCTAAACCTAACCCCAAATCTAAACCTAAAATCTAAACCTAACCCCAAATCAAAACCTAAAATCTAAACCTAACCCCAAATCTAAACCGAAAATCTAAACCTAACCCCAAATCTAAACCTAAAATCTAAACCTAACCCCAAATCTAAACCGAAAATCTAAACCTAACCCCAAATCTAAACCTAAAATCTAAACCTAACCCCAAATCTAAACCTAAAATCTAAACCTAACCCCAAATCTAAACCTAAAATCTAAACCTAACCCCAAATCTAAACCTAAAATCTAAACCTAACCCCAAATCTAAACCTAACCCCAAATCTAAACCTAAAATCTAAACCTAACCCCAAATCTAAACCTAAAATGTGAACCTAACCCCAAATCTAAACCTAACCCCAAATCTAAACCTAAAATCTAAACCTAACCCCAAATCTAAACCTAAAATCTAAACCTAACCCAAATCTAAACCTAACCCCAAATCTAAACCTAAAATCTAAACCTAACCCCAAATCTAAACCTAAAATCTAAACCTAACCCCAAATCTAAACCTAAAATCTAAACCTAACCCCAAATCTAAACCTAAAATCTAAACCTAACCCCAAATCTAAACCTAAAATCTAAACCTAACCCCAAATCTAAACCTAAAATCTAAACCTAACCCCAAATATAAACCTAAAATCTAAACCTAACCCCAAATCTAAACCTAAAATCTAAACCTAACCCCAAATCTAAACCTAGCCCCAAATCTAAACCTAAAATCTTAACCTAACCCCAAATCTAAACCTAACCCCAAATCTAAAACTAACCCCAAATCTAAACCGCAAATCTAAACCTAACCCCAAATCTAAACCTAAAATCTAAATCTAACCCCAAATCTAAACCGAAAATCTAAACCTAACCCCAAATCTAAACCTAAAATCTAAACCTAACCCCAAATCTAAACCTAAATCTAAACCTAACACCAAATCTAAACCTAGCCCCAAATCTAAACCTAAAATCTAAACCTAACCCCAAATCTAAACCTAACCCCAAATCTAAACCGAAAATCTAAACCTCACCCCAAATCTAAACCTAAAATCTAAACCTAACCCCAAATCTAAACCTAAAATCTAAACCTAACCCCAAATCTAAACCTAACACCAACTCTAAACCTAAAATCTAAACCTAACCCCAAATCTAAACCTAACCCCAAATCTAAACCTAAAATCTAAACCTAACCCCAAATCTAAACCTAAAATCTATACCTAACCCGAAATCTAAACCTAACCCCAAATCTAAACCTAAAATCTAAACCTAACCCCAAATCTAAACCTAAAATCTAAACCTAACCCCAAATCTAAACCTAACCCCAAATCTAAACCTAAAATCTAAACCTAACCCCAAATCTAAACCTAAAATCTAAACCTAACACCAAATCTAAACCTAACCCCAAATCTAAACCTAAAATCTAAACCTAACCCCAAATCTAAACCTAAAATCTAAACCTAACCCAAATCTAAACCTAACCCCAAATCTAAACCTAACATCTAAACCTAACCCCAAATCTAAACCTAAAATCTAAACCTAACCCCAAATCTAAACCTAACCCCAAATCTAAACCTAAAATCTAAACCTAACCCCAAATCTAAACCTAACCCCAAATCTAAACCTAAAATCTAAACCTAACCCCAAATCTAAACCTAAAATCTAAACCTAACCCCAAATCTAAACCTAACCCCAAATCTAAACCTAAAATCTAAACCTAACACCAAATCTAAACCTAAAATCTAAACCTAACCCCAAATCTAAACCTAAAATTTAAGTCTAACCCCAAATCTAAACCTAAAATCTAAACCTAACCCCAAATCTAAACCTACCCCCAAATCTAAACCTAAAATCTAAACCTAACCCCAAATCTAAACCGAAAATCTAAACCTAACCCCAAATCTAAACCTAACCCCAAATCTAAACCTAAAATCTAAACCTAACCCCAAATCTAAACCTAACCCCAAATCTAAACCTAAAATCTAAACCTAACCCCAAATCTAAACCTAAAATCTAAACCTAACACCAAATCTAAACCTAACCCCAAATCTAAACCTAAAATCTAAACCTAACCCCAAATCTAAACCTAAAATCTAAACCTAACCCAAATCTAAACCTAACCCCAAATCTAAACCTAAAATCTAAACCTAACCCCAAATCTAAACCTAAAATCTAAACCTAACCCCAAATCTAAACCTAACCCCAAATCTAAACCTAAAATCTAAACCTAACCCCAAATCTAAACCTAACCCCAAATCTAAACCTAAAATCTAAACCTAACCCCAAATCTAAACCTAAAATCTAAACCTAACCCCAAATCTAAACCTAACCCCAAATCTAAACCTAAAATCTAAACCTAACACCAAATCTAAACCTAAAATCTAAACCTAACCCCAAATCTAAACCTAAAATTTAAGTCTAACCCCAAATCTAAACCTAAAATCTAAACCTAACCCCAAATCTAAACCTACCCCCAAATCTAAACCTAAAATCTAAACCTAACCCCAAATCTAAACCGAAAATCTAAACCTAACCCCAAATCTAAACCTAACCCCAAATCTAAACCTAAAATCTAAACCTAACCCCAAATCTAAACCTAAAATCTAAACCTAACCCCAAATCTAAACCTAACCCCAAATCTAAACCTAAAATCTAAACCTAACCCCAAATCTAAACCTAAAATCTAAATCTAACCCAAATCTAAACCTAACCCCAAATCTAAACCTAAAATCTAAACCTAACCCCAAATCTAAACCTAACCCCAAATATAAACCTAAAATCTAAACCTAACCCCAAATCTAAACCTAAAATCTATACCTAACCCGAAATCTAAACCTAACCCCAAATCTAAACCTAAAATCTAAACCTAACCCCAAGTCTAAACCTAAAATCTAATCTTAACCCCAAATCTAAACCTAACCCCAAATCTAAACCTAAAATCTAAACCTAACCCCATATCTAAACCTAACCCCAAATCTAAACCTAAAATCTAAACTAACCCCAAATCTAAACCTAAAATCTAAACCTAACCCCAAATCTAAACCTAACCCCAAATCTAAAACTAACATCTAAACCTAACCCCAAATCTAAACCTAAAATCTAAACCTAACCCCAAATCTAAACCTAACCCCAAATCTAAACCTAAAATCTAAACCTAACCCCAAATCTAAACCTAACCCCAAATCTAAACCTAAAATCTAAACCTAACCCCAAATCTAAACCTAAAATCTAAACCTAACCCCAAATCTAAACCTAAAATTTAAGTCTAAACCCAAATCTAAACCTAAAATCTAAACCTAACCCCAAATCTAAACCTTAAATCTAAACCTAACCCGAAATCTAAACCTAAAATCTAAACCTAACCCCAAATCTAAACCTAACCCCAAATCTAAACCTAACCCCTAATCTAAATCTAAAATCTAAACCTAACCCCAAATCTAAACCTAACCCCAAACCTAACCCCAAATCTAAACCTAACCCCAAATCTAAACCTAAAATCTAAACCTAACCCAAATCTAAACCTAACCCCAAATCTAAACCTAAAATCTAAACCTAACCCCAAATCTAAACCTAACCCCAAATCTAAACCTAAAATCTAAACCTAACCCCAAATCTAAACCTAAAATCTAAACCTAACCCCAAATCTAAACCTAGCCCCAAATCTAAACCTAAAATATAAACCTAACCCCAAATCTAAAAATAACCCCAAATCTAAACCTAAAATCTAAACCTAACCCCAAATCTAAACCTAAAATCTAAACCTAACCCCAAATCTAAACCGAAAATCTAAACCTAACCCCAAATCTAAACCTAAAATCTAAACCTAACCCCAAATCTAAACCTAAAATCTAAACCTAAGCCCAAAATCTAAACCTAAAATCTAAACCTAACCCCAAATCTAAACCTAAAATCTAAACCTAACCCCAAATCTAAACCGAAAATCTAAACCTAACCCCAAATCTAAACCTAAAATCTAAACCTAACCCCAAATCTAAACCTAAAATCTAAACCTAACCCCAAATCTAAACCTAACCCCAAATCTAAACCTTAAATCTAAACCTAACCCCAAATCTAAACCTAAAATCTAAACCTAACCCCAAATCTAAACCTAACCCCAAATCTAAACCTAAAATCTAAACCTAACCCCAAATCTAAACCTAAAATCTAAACATAACCCCAAATCTAAACCTAAAATCTAAACCTAACCCCAAATCTAAACCTAACCCCAAATCTAAACCTAAAATCTAAACCTAACCCCAAATCTAAACCTAAAATCTAAACCTAACCCAAATCTAAACCTAACCCCAAATCTAAACCTAAAATCTAAATCTAACCCCAAATCTAAACCTAAAATCTAAACCTAACCCCAAATCTAAACCTAAAATCTAAACCTAACCCAAATCTAAACCTAACCCTAAATCTAAACCTAAAATCTAAACCTAACCCCAAATCTAAACCTAAAATCTAAACCTAACCCCAAATCTAAACCTAGCCCCAAATCTAAACCTAAAATCTAAACCTAACCCCAAATCTAAACCTAACCCCAAATCTAAACCTAAAATCTAAACCTAACACCAAATCTAAACCTAGCCCCAAATCTAAACCTAAAATCTAAACCTAACCCCAAATCTAAACCTAACCCCAAATCTAAACCGAAAATCTAAACCTAACCCCAAATCTAAACCTAAAATCTAAACCTAACCCCAAATCTAAACCTAAAATCTAAACCTAACCTAAAATCTAAACCTAACACCAACTCTAAACCTAAAATCTAAACCTAACCCCAAATCTAAACCTAACCCCAAATCTAAACCTAAAATCTAAACCTAACCCCAAATCTAAACCTAAAATCTATACCTAACCCGAAATCTAAACCTAACCCCAAATCTAAACCTAAAATCTAAACCTAACCCCAAATCTAAACTTAAAATCTAAACCTAACCCCAAATCTAAACCTAAAATCTAAACCTAAAATTTAAACCTAACCTAAAATCTAAACCTAACCCCAAATCTAAACCTAAAATCTAAACCTAACCCCAAATCTAAACCTAAAATCTAAACCTAACCCCAAATCTAAACCTAAAATCTAAACCTAACCCCAAATCTAAACCTAACCCCAAATCTAAACCTAAAATATAAACCCTACCCCAAATCTAAACCTAAAATCTAAACCTAAAATCTCAACCTAACCTAAAATCTAAACCTAACCCCAAATCTAAACCTAAAATCTAAACCTAACCCCAAATCTAAACCTAAACCCAAATCTAAACCTAAAATCTAAACCTAACCCCAAATCTAACCCCAAATGTAAACCTAACCCCAAATCTAAACCTAAAATCTAAACCTAACCCCAAATCTAAACCTAAAATCTAAACCTAAAATCTAAACCTAACCTAAAAACTAAACCTAACCCCAAATCTAAACCTAAAATCTAAACCTAACCCCCAATCTAAACCGAAAATCTAAACCTAACCCTAAATCTAAACCTAAAATCTAAACCTAACCCCAAATCTAAACCTAAAATCTAAACCTAACCCCAAATCTAAACCTAACCCCAAATCTAAACCTAAAATCTAAACCTAACCCCAAATCTAAACCGAAAATCTAAACCTAACCCCAAATCTGAACCTAAAATCTAAACCTAAAATCTAAACCTAACCCCAAATCTAAACCTAACCCCAAATCTAAACCTAAAATCTAAACCTAACCCCAAATCTAAACCTAAAATCTAAACCTAACCCCAAATCTAAACCTAACCCCAAATCTAAACTTAAAATCTAAACCTAACCCCAAATCTAAACCTAAAATCTAAACCTAACCCCAAATCTAAACCTAACCCCAAATCTAAACCTAACACCAAATCTAAACCTAAAATCTAAACCTAACCCCAAATCTAAACCTAACCCCAAATCTAAACCTAACCCCAAATCTAAACCTAAAATCTAAACCTAACCCCAAATCTAAACCTAAAATCTAACCTAACCCCAAATCTAAAAATAACCCCAAATCTAAACCTAAAATCTAAACCTAACCCCAAATCTAAACCTAAAATCTAAACCTAACCCCAAATCTAAACCTAAAATCTAAACCTAACCCCAAATCTAAACCTAAAATCTAAACCTAACCCCAAATCTAAACCTAAAATCTAAACCTAACCCCAAATCTAAACCTAAAATCTAAACCTAACCGCAAATCTAAACTTAACCCCAAATCTAAACCTAACCTAAAATCTAAACCTAAAACCCAAATCTAAACCTAAAATCTAAAGCTAACCCCAAATCTAAACCTAAAATCTAAACCTAAAATCTAAACCTAACCCCAAATCTAAACCTAACCCCAAATCTAAACCGAAAATCTAAACCTAACCCCAAATCTAAACCTAAAATCTAAACCTAAAATCTAAACCTAACCTAAAATCTAAACCTAACCCCAAATCTAAACCTAAAATCTAAACCTAACCCCAAATCTAAACCTAACCCCAAATCTAAACCTAAAATCTAAACCTAACCCCAAATCTAAACCTAAAATCTAAACCTAACCCCAAATCTAAACCTAACCCCAAATCTAAACCTAACCCCAAATCTAAACCTAAAATCTAAACCCTACCCCAAATCTAAACCTAACTCCAAATCTAACCCTAAATCTAAACCTAACCCCAAATCTAAACCTAAAATCTAAACCTAACCCCAAATCTGAACCTAAAATCTAAACCTAAAATCTAAACCTAACCTAAAAACTAAACCTAACCCCAAATCTAAACCTAAAATCTAAACCTAACCCCAAATCTAAACCTAAAATCTAAACCTAACCCCAAATCTAAACCTAAAATCTAAACCTAACCCCAAATCTAAACCTAAAATCTAAACCTAACCCCAAATCTGAACCTAAAATCTAAACCTAAAATCTAAACCTAACCCCAAATCTAAACCTAACCCCAAATCTAAACCTAAAATCTAAACCTAACCCCCAATCTAAACGGAAAATCTAAACCTAACCCCAAATCTAAACCTAAAATCTAAACCTAACCCCAAATCTAAACCTATAATCTAAACCTAAAATCTAAACCTAACCTAAAATCTAAACCTAACCCCAAATCTAAACCTAAAATCTAAACCTAACCCCAAATCTAAACCTAACCCCAAATCTAAACCTAAAATCTAAACCTAACCCCAAATCTAAACCTAAAATCTAAACCTAACCCCAAATCTAAACCTAACCCCAAATCTAAACCTAAAATCTAAACCTAACCCCAAATCTAAACCTAAAATTTAAGCCTAACCCCAAATCTAAACCTAAAATCTAAACCTAACCCCAAATCTAAACCTAACCCCAAATCTAAACCTAACCCCAAATCTAAACCGAAAATCTAAACCTAACCCCAAATCTAAACCTAAAATCTAAACCTAACCCCAAATCTAAACCTAAAATCTATACCTAACCCGAAATCTAAACCTAACACCAAATCTAAACCTAAAATCTAAACCTAACCCCAAATCTAAACCTAAAATCTAAACCTAATCCCAAATCTAAACCTAAACCCAAATCTAAACCTAAAATCTAAACCTAACCCCAAATCTAAACCTAACCCCAAATCTAAACCGAAAATCTAAACCTAACCCCAAATCTAAACCTAAAATCTAAACCTAACCCCAAATCTAAACCTAACCCCAAATCTAAACCTAAAATCTAAACCTAACCCCAAATCTAAACCTAAAATCTAAACCTAACCCCAAATCTAAACCTAACCCCAAATCTAAACCTAAAATCTAAACCCTACCCCAAATCTAAACCTAAAATCTAAACCTAAAATCTCAACCTAACCTAAAATCTAAACCTAACCCCAAATCTAAACCTAAAATCTAAACCTAACCCCAAATCTAAACCTAAACCCAAATCTAAACCTAAAATCTAAACCTAACCCCAAATCTAACCCTAAATCTAAACCTAACCCCAAATCTAAACCTAAAATCTAAACCTAACCCCAAATCTAAACCTAAAATCTAAACCTAAAATCTAAACCTAACCTAAAAACTAAACCTAACCCCAAATCTAAACCTAAAATCTAAACCTAACCCCCAATCTAAACCGAAAATCTAAACCTAACCCTAAATCTAAACCTAAAATCTAAACCTAACCCCAAATCTAAACCTAAAATCTAAACCTAAAATTTAAACCTAACCTAAAATCTAAACCTAACCCCAAATCTAAACCTAAAATCTAAACCTAACCCCAAATCTAAACCTAAAATCTAAACCTAACCCCAAATCTAAACCTAAAATCTAAACCTAACCCCAAATCTAAACCTAACCCCAAATCTAAACCTAAAATATAAACCCTACCCCAAATCTAAACCTAAAATCTAAACCTAAAATCTCAACCTAACCTAAAATCTAAACCTAACCCCAAATCTAAACCTAAAATCTAAACCTAACCCCAAATCTAAACCTAAACCCAAATCTAAACCTAAAATCTAAACCTAACCCCAAATCTAACCCTAAATCTAAACCTAACCCCAAATCTAAACCTAAAATCTAAACCTAACCCCAAATCTAAACCTAAAATCTAAACCTAAAATCTAAACCTAACCTAAAAACTAAACCTAACCCCAAATCTAAACCTAAAATCTAAACCTAACCCCCAATCTAAACCGAAAATCTAAACCTAACCCTAAATCTAAACCTAAAATCTAAACCTAACCCCAAATCTAAACCTAAAATCTAAACCTAACCCCAAATCTAAACCTAACCCCAAATCTAAACCTAAAATCTAAACCTAACCCCAAATCTAAACCGAAAATCTAAACCTAACCCCAAATCTGAACCTAAAATCTAAACCTAAAATCTAAACCTAACCCCAAATCTAAACATAACCCCAAATCTAAACCTAAAATCTAAACCTAACCCCCAATCTAAACCTAAAATCTAAACCTAACCCCAAATCTAAACCTAACCCCAAATCTAAACCTAAAATCTAAACCTAACCCCAAATCTAGACCTAAAATTTAAGCCTAACCCCAAATCTAAAACTAAAATCTAAACGTAACCCCAAATCTAAACCTAACCCCAAATCTAAAACTAACCCCAAATCTAAACCGAAAATCTAAACCTAACCCCAAATCTAAACCTAACCCCAAATCTAAACCTAAAATCTAAACCTAACCCCAAATCTAAACCTAAAATCTAAACCTAACCCCAAATCTAAACTTAAAATCTAAACCTAACCCCAAATCTAAACCTAAAATCTAAACCTAACCCCAAATCTAAACCTAACCCCAAATCTAAACCTAACCCCAAATCTAAACCTAAAATCTAAACCTAACCCCAAATCTAAACCTAAAATCTAAACCTAACCCCAAATCTAAACCTAAAATCTAAACCTAACCCCAAATCTAAACCTAAAATCTAACCTAACCCCAAATCTAAAAATAACCCCAAATCTAAACCTAAAATCTAAACCTAACCCCAAATCTAAACCTAAAATCTAAACCTAACCCCAAATCTAAACCTAAAATCTAAACCTAACCCCAAATCTAAACCTAAAATCTAAACCTAACCCCAAATCTAAACCTAAAATCTAAACCTAACCCCAAATCTAAACCTAAAATCTAAACCTAACCCCAAATCTAAACCTAAACCCAAATCTAAACCTAAAATCTAAACCTAACCCCAAATCTAACCCTAAATCTAAACCTAACCCCAAATCTAAACCTAAAATCTAAACCTAACCCCAAATCTAAACCTAAAATCTAAACCTAAAATCTAAACCTAACCTAAAAACTAAACCTAACCCCAAATCTAAACCTAAAATCTAAACCTAACCCCCAATCTAAACCGAAAATCTAAACCTAACCCTAAATCTAAACCTAAAATCTAAACCTAACCCCAAATCTAAACCTAAAATCTAAACCTAAAATTTAAACCTAACCTAAAATCTAAACCTAACCCCAAATCTAAACCTAAAATCTAAACCTAACCCCAAATCTAAACCTAAAATCTAAACCTAACCCCAAATCTAAACCTAAAATCTAAACCTAACCCCAAATCTAAACCTAACCCCAAATCTAAACCTAAAATATAAACCCTACCCCAAATCTAAACCTAAAATCTAAACCTAAAATCTCAACCTAACCTAAAATCTAAACCTAACCCCAAATCTAAACCTAAAATCTAAACCTAACCCCAAATCTAAACCTAAACCCAAATCTAAACCTAAAATCTAAACCTAACCCCAAATCTAACCCTAAATCTAAACCTAACCCCAAATCTAAACCTAAAATCTAAACCTAACCCCAAATCTAAACCTAAAATCTAAACCTAAAATCTAAACCTAACCTAAAAACTAAACCTAACCCCAAATCTAAACCTAAAATCTAAACCTAACCCCCAATCTAAACCGAAAATCTAAACCTAACCCTAAATCTAAACCTAAAATCTAAACCTAACCCCAAATCTAAACCTAAAATCTAAACCTAACCCCAAATCTAAACCTAACCCCAAATCTAAACCTAAAATCTAAACCTAACCCCAAATCTAAACCGAAAATCTAAACCTAACCCCAAATCTGAACCTAAAATCTAAACCTAAAATCTAAACCTAACCCCAAATCTAAACATAACCCCAAATCTAAACCTAAAATCTAAACCTAACCCCCAATCTAAACCTAAAATCTAAACCTAACCCCAAATCTAAACCTAACCCCAAATCTAAACCTAAAATCTAAACCTAACCCCAAATCTAGACCTAAAATTTAAGCCTAACCCCAAATCTAAAACTAAAATCTAAACGTAACCCCAAATCTAAACCTAACCCCAAATCTAAAACTAACCCCAAATCTAAACCGAAAATCTAAACCTAACCCCAAATCTAAACCTAACCCCAAATCTAAACCTAAAATCTAAACCTAACCCCAAATCTAAACCTAAAATCTAAACCTAACCCCAAATCTAAACTTAAAATCTAAACCTAACCCCAAATCTAAACCTAAAATCTAAACCTAACCCCAAATCTAAACCTAACCCCAAATCTAAACCTAACCCCAAATCTAAACCTAAAATCTAAACCTAACCCCAAATCTAAACCTAAAATCTAAACCTAACCCCAAATCTAAACCTAAAATCTAAACCTAACCCCAAATCTAAACCTAAAATCTAAACCTAACCCCAAATCTAAACCTAAAATCTAACCTAACCCCAAATCTAAAAATAACCCCAAATCTAAACCTAAAATCTAAACCTAACCCCAAATCTAAACCTAAAATCTAAACCTAACCCCAAATCTAAACCTAAAATCTAAACCTAACCCCAAATCTAAACCTAAAATCTAAACCTAACCCCAAATCTAAACCTAAAATCTAAACCTAACCGCAAATCTAAACTTAACCTCAAATCTAAACCTAACCTAAAATCTAAACCTAAAACCCAAATCTAAACCTAAAATCTAAAGCTAACCCCAAATCTAAACCTAAAATCTAAACCTAAAATCTAAACCTAACCCCAAATCTAAACCTAAAATCTAAACCTAAAATCTAAACCTAACCTAAAATCTAAACCTAACCCCAAATCTAAACCTAAAATCTAAACCTAACCCCAAATCTAAACCTAACCCCAAATCTAAACCTAAAATCTAAACCTAACCCCAAATCTAAACCTAAAATCTAAACCTAACCCCAAATCTAAACCTAACCCCAAATCTAAACCTAACCCCAAATCTAAACCTAAAATCTAAACCTAACCCCAAATCTAAACCTAAAATCTAAACCTAACCCCAAATCTAAACCTAAAATCTAAACCTAACCCCAAATCTAAACCTAAAATCTAAACCTAACCCCAAATCTAAACCTAAAATCTAACCTAACCCCAAATCTAAAAATAACCCCAAATCTAAACCTAAAATCTAAACCTAACCCCAAATCTAAACCTAAAATCTAAACCTAACCCCAAATCTAAACCTAAAATCTAAACCTAACCCCAAATCTAAACCTAAAATCTAAACCTAACCCCAAATCTAAACCTAAAATCTAAACCTAACCGCAAATCTAAACTTAACCTCAAATCTAAACCTAACCTAAAATCTAAACCTAAAACCCAAATCTAAACCTAAAATCTAAAGCTAACCCCAAATCTAAACCTAAAATCTAAACCTAAAATCTAAACCTAACCCCAAATCTAAACCTAAAATCTAAACCTAAAATCTAAACCTAACCTAAAATCTAAACCTAACCCCAAATCTAAACCTAAAATCTAAACCTAACCCCAAATCTAAACCTAACCCCAAATCTAAACCTAAAATCTAAACCTAACCCCAAATCTAAACCTAAAATCTAAACCTAACCCCAAATCTAAACCTAACCCCAAATCTAAACCTAACCCCAAATCTAAACCTAAAATCTAAACCTAACCCCAAATCTAAACCTAACTCCAAATCTAACCCTAAATCTAAACCTAACCCCAAATCTAAACCTAAAATCTAAACCTAACCCCAAATCTGAACCTAAAATCTAAACCTAAAATCTAAACCTAACCTAAAAACTAAACCTAACCCCAAATCTAAACCTAAAATCTAAACCTAACCCCAAATCTAAACCTAAAATCTAAACCTAACCCCAAATCTAAACCTAAAATCTAAACCTAACCCCAAATCTAAACCTAAAATCTAAACCTAACACCAAATCTAAACCTAACCCCAAATCTAAACCTAAAATCTAAACCTAACCCCAAATCTAAACCTAAAATCTAAACCTAACCCCAAATCTGAACCTAAAATCTAAACCTAAAATCTAAACCTAACCCCAAATCTAAACCTAACCCCAAATCTAAACCTAAAATCTAAACCTAACCCCCAATCTAAACGGAAAATCTAAACCTAACCCCAAATCTAAACCTAAAATCTAAACCTAACCCCAAATCTAAACCTATAATCTAAACCTAAAATCTAAACCTAACCTAAAATCTAAACCTAACCCCAAATCTAAACGTAAAATCTAAACCTAACCCCAAATCTAAACCTAACCCCAAATCTAAACCTAAAATCTAAACCTAACCCCAAATCTAAACCTAAAATCTAAACCTAACCCCAAATCTAAACCTAACCCCAAATCTAAACCTAAAATCTAAACCTAACCCCAAATCTAAACCTAAAATTTAAGCCTAACCCCAAATCTAAACCTAAAATCTAAACCTAACCCCAAATCTAAACCTAACCCCAAATCTAAACCGAAAATCTAAACCTAACCCCAAATCTAAACCTAAAATCTAAACCTAACCCCAAATCTAAACCTAAAATCTATACCTAACCCGAAATCTAAACCTAACCCCAAATCTAAACCTAAAATCTAAACCTAACCCCAAATCTAAACCTAAAATCTAAACCTAACCCCAAATCTAAACCTAAACCCAAATCTAAACCTAAAATCTAAACCTAACCCCAAATCTAAACCTAACCCCAAATCTAAACCGAAAATCTAAACCTAACCCCAAATCTAAACCTAAAATCTAAACCTAACCCCAAATCTAAACCTAACCCCAAATCTAAACCTAAAATCTAAACCTAACCCCAAATCTAAACCTAAAATCTAAACCTAACCCCAAATCTAAACCTAACCCCAAATCTAAACCTAAAATCTAAACCCTACCCCAAATCTAAACCTAAAATCTAAACCTTAAATCTCAACCTAACCTAAAATCTAAACCTAACCCCAAATCTAAACCTAAAATCTAAACCTAAACCCAAATCTAAACCTGAAATCTAAACCTAACCCCAAATCTAACCCTAAATCTAAACCTAACCCCAAATCTAAACCTAAAATCTAAACCTAACCCCAAATCTAAACCTAAAATCTAAACCTAAAATCTAAACCTAACCTAAAAACTAAACCTAACCCCAAATCTAAACCTAAAATCTAAACCTAACCCCCAATCTAAACCGAAAATCTAAACCTAACCCTAAATCTAAACCTAAAATCTAAACCTAACCCCAAATCTAAACCTAAAATCTAAACCTAACCCCAAATCTAAACCTAACCCCAAATCTAAACCTAAAATCCAAACCTAACCCCAAATCTAAACCTAAAATCTAAACCTAACCCCAAATCTAAACCTAAAATCTAAACCTAACCTAAAATCTAAACCTAAACCCAAATCTAAACCTAAAATCTAAACCTAACCCCAAATCTAAACCTAACCCCAAATCTAAACCTAAAATCTAAACCTAACCCCAAATCTAAACCGAAAATCTAAACCTAACCCCAAATCTAAACCTAAAATCTAAACCTAACCCCAAATCTAAACCTAAAATCTAAACCTAACCCCATATCTAAACCTAAAATCTAAACCTAACCCCAAATCTAAACCTAAAATCTAAACCTAACCCCAAATCTAAACCTAACCCCAAATCTAAACCTAAAATCTAAACCTAACCCCAAATCTAAACCTAAAATCTAAACCTAACCCCAAATCTAAACCTAACCCCAAATCTAAACCTAAAATCTGAACCTAACCCCAAATCTAAACCTAACCCCAAATCTAAACCTAAAATCTAAACCTAACCCCAAATCTAAACCTAAAATCTAAACCTAACCCAAATCTAAACCTAACCCCAAATCTAAACCTAAAATCTAATCCTAACCCCAAATCTAAACCTAAAATCTAAACCTAACCCCAAATCTAAACCTAACCCCAAATCTAAACCTAAAATCTAAACCTAACCCCAAATCTAAACCTAAAATCTAAACCTAACCCCAAATCTAAACCTAAAATCTAAACCTAACCCCAAATCTAAACCTAAAATCTAAACCTAACCCCAAGTCTAAACCTAACCCCAAATCTAAACCTAAAATCTAAACCTAACCCCAAATCTAAACCTAAAATCTAAACCTAACCCAAATCTAAACCTAACCCCAAATCTAAATCTAAAATCTAAACCTAACCCCAAATCTAAACCTAAAATCTAAACCTAACCCCAAATCTAAACCTAGCCCCAAATCTAAACCTAAAATCTAAACCTAACCCCGAATCTAAACCTAACCCCAAATCTAAAACTAACCCCAAATCTAAACCGCAAATCTAAACCTAACCCCAAATCTAAACCTAAAATCTAAATCTAACCCCAAATCTAAACCGAAAATCTAAACCTAACCCCAAATCTAAACCTAAAATCTAAACCTAACCCCAAATCTAAACCTAAAATCTAAACCTAACCCCAAATCTAAACCTAAATCTAAACCTAACACCAAATCTAAACCTAGCCCCAAATCTAAACCTAAAATCTAAACCTAACCCCAAATCTAAACCTAACCCCAAATCTAAACCGAAAATCTAAACCTAACCCCAAATCTAAACCTAAAATATAAACCTAACCCCAAATCTAAACCTAAAATCTAAACCTAACCAAAAATCTAAACCTAACCCCAACTCTAAACCTAAAATCTAAACCTAACCCCAAATCTAAACCTAACCCCAAATCTAAACCTAAAATCTAAACCTAACCCCAAATCTAAACCTAAAATTTATACCTAACCCGAAATCTAAACCTAACCCCAAATCTAAACCTAAAATCTAAACCTAACCCCAAATCTAAACCTAAAATCTAAACCTAACCCCAAATCTAAACCTAACCCCAAATCTAAACCTAAAATCTAAACCTAACCCCAAATCTAAACCTAAAATCTAAACCTAACACCAAATCTAAACCTAACCCCAAATCTAAACCTAAAATCTAAACCTAACCCCAAATCTAAACCTAAAATCTAAACCTAACCCAAATCTAAACCTAACCCCAAATCTAAACCTAACATCTAAACCTAACCCCAAATCTAAACCTAAAATCTAAACCTAACCCCAAATCTAAACCTAACCCCAAATCTAAACCTAAAATCTAAACCTAACCCCAAATCTAAACCTAACCCCAAATCTAAACCTAAAATCTAAACCTAACCCCAAATCTAAACCTAAAATCTAAACCTAACCCCAAATCTAAACCTACCCCCAAATCTAAACCTAAAATCTAAACCTAACCCCAAATCTTAACCGAAAATCTAAACCTAACCCCAAATCTAAACCTAGCCCCAAATCTAAACCTAAAATCTAAACCTAACCCCAAATCTAAACCTAACCCCAAATCTAAACCGAAAATCTAAACCTAACCCCAAATCTAAACCTAAAATCTAAACCTAACCCCAAATCTAAACCTAAAATCTAAACCTAACCTAAAATCTAAACCTAACACCAACTCTAAACCTAAAATCTAAACCTAACCCCAAATCTAAACCTAACCCCAAATCTAAACCTAAAATCTAAACCTAACCCCAAATCTAAACCTAAAATCTATACCTAACCCGAAATCTAAACCTAACCCCAAATCTAAACCTAAAATCTAAACCTAACCCCAAATCTAAACCTAAAATCTAATCTTAACCCCAAATCTAAACCTAACCCCAAATCTAAACCTAAAATCTAAACCTAAACCATATCTAAACCTAACCCCAAATCTAAACCTAAAATCTAAACCTAACCCCAAATCTAAACCTAAAATCTAAACCTAACCCCAAATCTAAACCTAAAATCTAAACCTAACCCCAAATCTAAACCTAACCCCAAATCTAAACCTAAAATCTAAACCTAACCCCAAATCTAAACCTAAAATCTAAACCTAACCCCAAATCTAAACCTAAAATTTAAGTCTAAACCCAAATCTAAACCTAAAATCTAAACCTAACCCCAAATCTAAACCTTAAATCTAAACCTAACCCGAAATCTAAACCTAAAATCTAAACCTAACCCCAAATCTAAACCTAACCCCAAATCTAAACCTAAAATCTAAACCTAAACCCGAATCTAAACCTGAAATCTAAACCTAACCCCAAATCTAACCCTAAATCTAAACCTAACCCCAAATCTAAACCTAAAATCTAAACCTAACCCCAAATCTAAACCTAAAATCTAAACCTAAAATCTAAACCTAACCTAAAAACTAAACCTAACCCCAAATCTAAACCTAAAATCTAAACCTAACCCCCAATCTAAACCGAAAATCTAAACCTAACCCTAAATCTAAACCTAAAATCTAAACCTAACCCCAAATCTAAACCTAAAATCTAAACCTAACCCCAAATCTAAACCTAACCCCAAATCTAAACCTAAAATCCAAACCTAACCCCAAATCTAAACCTAAAATCTAAACCTAACCCCAAATCTAAACCTAAAATCTAAACCTAACCTAAAATCTAAACCTAACCCCAAATCTAAACCTAAAATCTAAACCTAACCCCAAATCTAAACCTAACCCCAAATCTAAACCTAAAATCTAAACCTAACCCCAAATCTAAACCGAAAATCTAAACCTAACCCCAAATCTAAACCTAAAATCTAAACCTAACCCCAAATCTAAACCTAAAATCTAAACCTAACCCCATATCTAAACCTAAAATCTAAACCTAACCCCAAATCTAAACCTAAAATCTAAACCTAACCCCAAATCTAAACCTAACCCCAAATCTAAACCTAAAATCTAAACCTAACCCCAAATCTAAACCTAAAATCTAAACCTAACCCCAAATCTAAACCTAACCCCAAATCTAAACCTAAAATCTGAACCTAACCCCAAATCTAAACCTAACCCCAAATCTAAACCTAAAATCTAAACCTAACCCCAAATCTAAACCTAAAATCTAAACCTAACCCAAATCTAAACCTAACCCCAAATCTAAACCTAAAATCTAAACCTAACCCCAAATCTAAACCTAAAATCTAAACCTAACCCCAAATCTAAACCTAAAATCTAAACCTAACCCCAAATCTAAACCTAAAATCTAAACCTAACCCCATATCTAAACCTAAAATCTAAACCTAACCCCAAATCTAAACCTAAAATCTAAACCTAACCCCAAATCTAAACCTAACCCCAAATCTAAACCTAAAATCTAAACCTAACCCCAAATCTAAACCTAAAATCTAAACCTAACCCCAAATCTAAACCTAACCCCAAATCTAAACCTAAAATCTGAACCTAACCCCAAATCTAAACCTAACCCCAAATCTAAACCTAAAATCTAAACCTAACCCCAAATCTAAACCTAAAATCTAAACCTAACCCAAATCTAAACCTAACCCCAAATCTAAACCTAAAATCTAAACCTAACCCCAAATCTAAACCTAAAATCTAAACCTAACCCCAAATCTAAACCTAAAATCTAAACCTAACCCCAAATCTAAACCTAAAATCTAAACCTAACCCCAAATCTAAACCTAAAATCTAAACCTAACCCCAAATCTAAACCTAAAATCTAAACCTAACCCCAAATCTAAACCTAAAATCTAACCTAACCCCAAATCTAAAAATAACCCCAAATCTAAACCTAAAATCTAAACCTAACCCCAAATCTAAACCTAAAATCTAAACCTAACCCCAAATCTAAACCTAAAATCTAAACCTAACCCCAAATCTAAACCTAAAATCTAAACCTAACCCCAAATCTAAACCTAAAATCTAAACCTAACCGCAAATCTAAACTTAACCTCAAATCTAAACCTAACCTAAAATCTAAACCTAAAACCCAAATCTAAACCTAAAATCTAAAGCTAACCCCAAATCTAAACCTAAAATCTAAACCTAAAATCTAAACCTAACCCCAAATCTAAACCTAAAATCTAAACCTAAAATCTAAACCTAACCTAAAATCTAAACCTAACCCCAAATCTAAACCTAAAATCTAAACCTAACCCCAAATCTAAACCTAACCCCAAATCTAAACCTAAAATCTAAACCTAACCCCAAATCTAAACCTAAAATCTAAACCTAACCCCAAATCTAAACCTAACCCCAAATCTAAACCTAACCCCAAATCTAAACCTAAAATCTAAACCTAACCCCAAATCTAAACCTAACTCCAAATCTAACCCTAAATCTAAACCTAACCCCAAATCTAAACCTAAAATCTAAACCTAACCCCAAATCTGAACCTAAAATCTAAACCTAAAATCTAAACCTAACCTAAAAACTAAACCTAACCCCAAATCTAAACCTAAAATCTAAACCTAACCCCAAATCTAAACCTAAAATCTAAACCTAACCCCAAATCTAAACCTAAAATCTAAACCTAACCCCAAATCTAAACCTAAAATCTAAACCTAACACCAAATCTAAACCTAACCCCAAATCTAAACCTAAAATCTAAACCTAACCCCAAATCTAAACCTAAAATCTAAACCTAACCCCAAATCTGAACCTAAAATCTAAACCTAAAATCTAAACCTAACCCCAAATCTAAACCTAACCCCAAATCTAAACCTAAAATCTAAACCTAACCCCCAATCTAAACGGAAAATCTAAACCTAACCCCAAATCTAAACCTAAAATCTAAACCTAACCCCAAATCTAAACCTATAATCTAAACCTAAAATCTAAACCTAACCTAAAATCTAAACCTAACCCCAAATCTAAACGTAAAATCTAAACCTAACCCCAAATCTAAACCTAACCCCAAATCTAAACCTAAAATCTAAACCTAACCCCAAATCTAAACCTAAAATCTAAACCTAACCCCAAATCTAAACCTAACCCCAAATCTAAACCTAAAATCTAAACCTAACCCCAAATCTAAACCTAAAATTTAAGCCTAACCCCAAATCTAAACCTAAAATCTAAACCTAACCCCAAATCTAAACCTAACCCCAAATCTAAACCGAAAATCTAAACCTAACCCCAAATCTAAACCTAAAATCTAAACCTAACCCCAAATCTAAACCTAAAATCTATACCTAACCCGAAATCTAAACCTAACCCCAAATCTAAACCTAAAATCTAAACCTAACCCCAAATCTAAACCTAAAATCTAAACCTAACCCCAAATCTAAACCTAAACCCAAATCTAAACCTAAAATCTAAACCTAACCCCAAATCTAAACCTAACCCCAAATCTAAACCGAAAATCTAAACCTAACCCCAAATCTAAACCTAAAATCTAAACCTAACCCCAAATCTAAACCTAACCCCAAATCTAAACCTAAAATCTAAACCTAACCCCAAATCTAAACCTAAAATCTAAACCTAACCCCAAATCTAAACCTAACCCCAAATCTAAACCTAAAATCTAAACCCTACCCCAAATCTAAACCTAAAATCTAAACCTTAAATCTCAACCTAACCTAAAATCTAAACCTAACCCCAAATCTAAACCTAAAATCTAAACCTAAACCCAAATCTAAACCTGAAATCTAAACCTAACCCCAAATCTAACCCTAAATCTAAACCTAACCCCAAATCTAAACCTAAAATCTAAACCTAACCCCAAATCTAAACCTAAAATCTAAACCTAAAATCTAAACCTAACCTAAAAACTAAACCTAACCCCAAATCTAAACCTAAAATCTAAACCTAACCCCCAATCTAAACCGAAAATCTAAACCTAACCCTAAATCTAAACCTAAAATCTAAACCTAACCCCAAATCTAAACCTAAAATCTAAACCTAACCCCAAATCTAAACCTAACCCCAAATCTAAACCTAAAATCCAAACCTAACCCCAAATCTAAACCTAAAATCTAAACCTAACCCCAAATCTAAACCTAAAATCTAAACCTAACCTAAAATCTAAACCTAACCCCAAATCTAAACCTAAAATCTAAACCTAACCCCAAATCTAAACCTAACCCCAAATCTAAACCTAAAATCTAAACCTAACCCCAAATCTAAACCGAAAATCTAAACCTAACCCCAAATCTAAACCTAAAATCTAAACCTAACCCCAAATCTAAACCTAAAATCTAAACCTAACCCCATATCTAAACCTAAAATCTAAACCTAACCCCAAATCTAAACCTAAAATCTAAACCTAACCCCAAATCTAAACCTAACCCCAAATCTAAACCTAAAATCTAAACCTAACCCCAAATCTAAACCTAAAATCTAAACCTAACCCCAAATCTAAACCTAACCCCAAATCTAAACCTAAAATCTGAACCTAACCCCAAATCTAAACCTAACCCCAAATCTAAACCTAAAATCTAAACCTAACCCCAAATCTAAACCTAAAATCTAAACCTAACCCAAATCTAAACCTAACCCCAAATCTAAACCTAAAATCTAATCCTAACCCCAAATCTAAACCTAAAATCTAAACCTAACCCCAAATCTAAACCTAACCCCAAATCTAAACCTAAAATCTAAACCTAACCCCAAATCTAAACCTAAAATCTAAACCTAACCCCAAATCTAAACCTAAAATCTAAACCTAACCCCAAATCTAAACCTAAAATCTAAACCTAACCCCAAGTCTAAACCTAACCCCAAATCTAAACCTAAAATCTAAACCTAACCCCAAATCTAAACCTAAAATCTAAACCTAACCCAAATCTAAACCTAACCCCAAATCTAAATCTAAAATCTAAACCTAACCCCAAATCTAAACCTAAAATCTAAACCTAACCCCAAATCTAAACCTAGCCCCAAATCTAAACCTAAAATCTAAACCTAACCCCGAATCTAAACCTAACCCCAAATCTAAAACTAACCCCAAATCTAAACCGCAAATCTAAACCTAACCCCAAATCTAAACCTAAAATCTAAATCTAACCCCAAATCTAAACCGAAAATCTAAACCTAACCCCAAATCTAAACCTAAAATCTAAACCTAACCCCAAATCTAAACCTAAAATCTAAACCTAACCCCAAATCTAAACCTAAATCTAAACCTAACACCAAATCTAAACCTAGCCCCAAATCTAAACCTAAAATCTAAACCTAACCCCAAATCTAAACCTAACCCCAAATCTAAACCGAAAATCTAAACCTAACCCCAAATCTAAACCTAAAATATAAACCTAACCCCAAATCTAAACCTAAAATCTAAACCTAACCAAAAATCTAAACCTAACCCCAACTCTAAACCTAAAATCTAAACCTAACCCCAAATCTAAACCTAACCCCAAATCTAAACCTAAAATCTAAACCTAACCCCAAATCTAAACCTAAAATTTATACCTAACCCGAAATCTAAACCTAACCCCAAATCTAAACCTAAAATCTAAACCTAACCCCAAATCTAAACCTAAAATCTAAACCTAACCCCAAATCTAAACCTAACCCCAAATCTAAACCTAAAATCTAAACCTAACCCCAAATCTAAACCTAAAATCTAAACCTAACACCAAATCTAAACCTAACCCCAAATCTAAACCTAAAATCTAAACCTAACCCCAAATCTAAACCTAAAATCTAAACCTAACCCAAATCTAAACCTAACCCCAAATCTAAACCTAACATCTAAACCTAACCCCAAATCTAAACCTAAAATCTAAACCTAACCCCAAATCTAAACCTAACCCCAAATCTAAACCTAAAATCTAAACCTAACCCCAAATCTAAACCTAACCCCAAATCTAAACCTAAAATCTAAACCTAACCCCAAATCTAAACCTAAAATCTAAACCTAACCCCAAATCTAAACCTACCCCCAAATCTAAACCTAAAATCTAAACCTAACCCCAAATCTTAACCGAAAATCTAAACCTAACCCCAAATCTAAACCTAGCCCCAAATCTAAACCTAAAATCTAAACCTAACCCCAAATCTAAACCTAACCCCAAATCTAAACCGAAAATCTAAACCTAACCCCAAATCTAAACCTAAAATCTAAACCTAACCCCAAATCTAAACCTAAAATCTAAACCTAACCTAAAATCTAAACCTAACACCAACTCTAAACCTAAAATCTAAACCTAACCCCAAATCTAAACCTAACCCCAAATCTAAACCTAAAATCTAAACCTAACCCCAAATCTAAACCTAAAATCTATACCTAACCCGAAATCTAAACCTAACCCCAAATCTAAACCTAAAATCTAAACCTAACCCCAAATCTAAACCTAAAATCTAATCTTAACCCCAAATCTAAACCTAACCCCAAATCTAAACCTAAAATCTAAACCTAAACCATATCTAAACCTAACCCCAAATCTAAACCTAAAATCTAAACCTAACCCCAAATCTAAACCTAAAATCTAAACCTAACCCCAAATCTAAACCTAAAATCTAAACCTAACCCCAAATCTAAACCTAACCCCAAATCTAAACCTAAGATCTAAACCTAACCCCAAATCTAAACCTAAAATCTAAACCTAACCCCAAATCTAAACCTAAAATTTAAGTCTAAACCCAAATCTAAACCTAAAATCTAAACCTAACCCCAAATCTAAACCTTAAATCTAAACCTAACCCGAAATCTAAACCTAAAATCTAAACCTAACCCCAAATCTAAACCTAACCCCAAATCTAAACCTAAAATCTAAACCTAAACCCGAATCTAAACCTGAAATCTAAACCTAACCCCAAATCTAACCCTAAATCTAAACCTAACCCCAAATCTAAACCTAAAATCTAAACCTAACCCCAAATCTAAACCTAAAATCTAAACCTAAAATCTAAACCTAACCTAAAAACTAAACCTAACCCCAAATCTAAACCTAAAATCTAAACCTAACCCCCAATCTAAACCGAAAATCTAAACCTAACCCTAAATCTAAACCTAAAATCTAAACCTAACCCCAAATCTAAACCTAAAATCTAAACCTAACCCCAAATCTAAACCTAACCCCAAATCTAAACCTAAAATCCAAACCTAACCCCAAATCTAAACCTAAAATCTAAACCTAACCCCAAATCTAAACCTAAAATCTAAACCTAACCTAAAATCTAAACCTAACCCCAAATCTAAACCTAAAATCTAAACCTAACCCCAAATCTAAACCTAACCCCAAATCTAAACCTAAAATCTAAACCTAACCCCAAATCTAAACCGAAAATCTAAACCTAACCCCAAATCTAAACCTAAAATCTAAACCTAACCCCAAATCTAAACCTAAAATCTAAACCTAACCCCATATCTAAACCTAAAATCTAAACCTAACCCCAAATCTAAACCTAAAATCTAAACCTAACCCCAAATCTAAACCTAACCCCAAATCTAAACCTAAAATCTAAACCTAACCCCAAATCTAAACCTAAAATCTAAACCTAACCCCAAATCTAAACCTAACCCCAAATCTAAACCTAAAATCTGAACCTAACCCCAAATCTAAACCTAACCCCAAATCTAAACCTAAAATCTAAACCTAACCCCAAATCTAAACCTAAAATCTAAACCTAACCCAAATCTAAACCTAACCCCAAATCTAAACCTAAAATCTAAACCTAACCCCAAATCTAAACCTAAAATCTAAACCTAACCCCAAATCTAAACCTAAAATCTAAACCTAACCCCAAATCTAAACCTAAAATCTAAACCTAACCCCAAATCTAAACCTAAAATCTAAACCTAACCCCAAATCTAAACCTAAAATCTAAACCTAACCCCAAGTCTAAACCTAACCCCAAATCTAAACCTAAAATCTAAACCTAACCCCAAATCTAAACCTAAAATCTAAACCTAACCCAAATCTAAACCTAACCCCAAATCTAAATCTAAAATCTAAACCTAACCCCAAATCTAAACCTAAAATCTAAACCTAACCCCAAATCTAAACCTAGCCCCAAATCTAAACCTAAAATCTTAACCTAACCCCGAATCTAAACCTAACCCCAAATCTAAAACTAACCCCAAATCTAAACCGCAAATCTAAACCTAACCCCAAATCTAAACCTAAAATCTAAATCTAACCCCAAATCTAAACCGAAAAGCTAAACCTAACCCCAAATCTAAACCTAAAATCTAAACCTAACCCCAAATCTAAACCTAAAATCTAAACCTAACCCCAAATCTAAACCTAAATCTAAACCTAACACCAAATCTAAACCTAGCCCCAAATCTAAACCTAAAATCTAAACCTAACCCCAAATCTAAACCTAACCCCAAATCTAAACCGAAAATCTAAACCTAACCCCAAATCTAAACCTAAAATATAAACCTAACCCCAAATCTAAACCTAAAATCTAAACCTAACCAAAAATCTAAACCTAACCCCAACTCTAAACCTAAAATCTAAACCTAACCCCAAATCTAAACCTAACCCCAAATCTAAACCTAAAATCTAAACCTAACCCCAAATCTAAACCTAAAATTTATACCTAACCCGAAATCTAAACCTAACCCCAAATCTAAACCTAAAATCTAAACCTAACCCCAAATCTAAACCTAAAATCTAAACCTAACCCCAAATCTAAACCTAACCCCAAATCTAAACCTAAAATCTAAACCTAACCCCAAATCTAAACCTAAAATCTAAACCTAACCCCAAATCTAAACCTAAAATCTAAACCTAACACCAAATCTAAACCTAACCCCAAATCTAAACCTAAAATCTAAACCTAACCCCAAATCTAAACCTAAAATCTAAACCTAACCCAAATCTAAACCTAACCCCAAATCTAAACCTAACATCTAAACCTAACCCCAAATCTAAACCTAAAATCTAAACCTAACCCCAAATCTAAACCTAACCCCAAATCTAAACCTAAAATCTAAACCTAACCCCAAATCTAAACCTAACCCCAAATCTAAACCTAAAATCTAAACCTAACCCCAAATCTAAACCTAAAATCTAAACCTAACCCCAAATCTAAACCTAACCCCAAATCTAAACCTAAAATCTAAACCTAACCCCAAATCTAAACCTAAAATTTAACCTAACCCCAAATCTAAACCTAAAATTTAAGTCTAACCCCAAATCTAAACCTAAAATCTAAACCTAACCCCAAATCTAAACCTACCCCCAAATCTAAACCTAAAATCTAAACCTAACCCCAAATCTTAACCGAAAATCTAAACCTAACCCCAAATCTAAACCTAACCCCAAATCTAAACCTAAAATCTAAACCTAACCCCAAATCTAAACCTAAAATCTAAACCTAACCCCAAATCTAAACCTAAAATCTAAACCTAACCCCAAATCTAAACCTAAAATCTAAACCTAACCCCAAATCTAAACCTAAAATCTAAATCTAACCCAAATCTAAACCTAACCCCAAATCTAAACCTAAAATCTAAACCTAACCCCAAATCTAAACCTAAAATCTAAACCTAACCCCAAATCTAAACCTAACCCCAAATCTAAACCTAAAATCTAAACCTAACCCCAAATCTAAACCTAAAATCTAAACCTAACACCAAATCTAAACCTAGCCCCAAATCTAAACCTAAAATCTAAACCTAACCCCAAATCTAAACCTAACCCCAAATCTAAACCGAAAATCTAAACCTAACCCCAAATCTAAACCTAAAATCTAAACCTAACCCCAAATCTAAACCTAAAATCTAAACCTAACCTAAAATCTAAACCTAACACCAACTCTAAACCTAAAATCTAAACCTAACCCCAAATCTAAACCTAACCCCAAATCTAAACCTAAAATCTAAACCTAACCCCAAATCTAAACCTAAAATCTATACCTAACCCGAAATCTAAACCTAACCCCAAATCTAAACCTAAAATCTAAACCTAACCCCAAATCTAAACCTAAAATCTAATCTTAACCCCAAATCTAAACCTAACCCCAAATCTAAACCTAAAATCTAAACCTAACCCCATATCTAAACCTAACCCCAAATCTAAACCTAAAATCTAAACCTAACCCCAAATCTAAACCTAAAATCTAAACCTAACCCCAAATCTAAACCTAACCCCAAATCTAAAACTAAAATCTAAACCTAACCCCAAATCTAAACCTAAAATCTAAACCTAACCCCAAATCTAAACCTAACCCCAAATCTAAACCTAAAATCTAAACCTAACCCCAAATCTAAACCTAACCCCAAATCTAAACCTAAAATCTAAACCTAACCCCAAATCTAAACCTAAAATCTAAACCTAACCCCAAATCTAAACCTAACCCCAAATCTAAACCTAAAATCTAAACCTAACCCCAAATCTAAACCTAAAATCTAAACCTAACCCCAAATCTAAACCTAAAATTTAAGTCTAAACCCAAATCTAAACCTAAAATCTAAACCTTACCCCAAATCTAAACCTTAAATCTAAACCTAACCCGAAATCTAAACCTAAAATCTAAACCTAACCCCAAATCTAAACCTAACCCCAAATCTAAACCTAAAATCTAAACCTAACCCCTAATCTAAATCTAAAATCTAAACCAAACCCCAAATCTAAACCTAACCCCAAACCTAACCCCAAATCTAAACCTAACCCCAAATCTAAACCTAAAATCTAAACCTAACCCAAATCTAAACCTAACCCCAAATCTAAACCTAAAATCTAAACCTAACCCCAAATCTAAACCTAAAATCTAAACCTAACCCCAAATATAAACCTAACCCCAAATCTAAACCTAAAATCTAAACCTAACCCCAAATCTAAACCTAAAATCTAAACCTAACCCCAAATCTAAACCTAGCCCCAAATCTAAACCTAAAATCTAAACCTAACCCCAAATCTAAACCTAACCCCAAATCTAAACCTAAAATCTAAACCTAACCCCAAATCTAAACCTAAAATCTAAACCTAACCCCAAATCTAAACCGAAAATCTAAACCTAACCCCAAATCTAAACCTAAAATCTAAACCTAACCCCAAATCTAAACCTAAAATCTAAACCTAAGCCCAAAATCTAAACCTAAAATCTAAACCTAACCCCAAATCTAAACCGAAAATCTAAACCTAACCCCAAATCTAAACCGAAAATCTAAACCTAACCCCAAATCTAAACCTAACCCCAAATCTAAACCGAAAATCTAAACCTAACCCCAAATCTAAACCGAAAATCTAAACCTAACCCCAAATCTAAACCTAAAATCTAAACCTAACCCCAAATCTAAACCTAAAATCTAAACCTAACCCCAAATCTAAACCTAACCCCAAATCTAAACCTTAAATCTAAACCTAACCCCAAATCTAAACCTAAAATCTAAACCTAACCCCAAATCTAAACCTAACCCCAAATCTAAACCTAAAATCTAAACCTAACCCCAAATCTAAACCTAAAATCTAAACCTAACCCCAAATCTAAACCTAAAATCTAAACCTAACCCCCAATCTAAACCGAAAATCTAAACCTAACCCCAAATCTAAACCTAAAATCTAAACCTAACCCGAAATCTAAACCTAACCCCAAATCTAAACCTAAAATCTAAACCTAACCCCAAATCTAAACCTAAAATCTAAACCTAAAATCTAAACCTAACCTAAAAACTAAACCTAACCCCAAATCTAAACCTAAAATCTAAACCTAACCCCCAATCTAAACCGAAAATCTAAACCTAACCCTAAATCTAAACCTAAAATCTAAACCTAACCCCAAATCTAAACCTAAAATCTAAACCTAACCCGAAATCTAAACCTAACCTCAAATCTAAACCTAAAATCTAAACCTAACCCCAAATCTAAACCGAAAATCTAAACCTAACCCCAAATCTGAACCTAAAATCTAAACCTAAAATCTAAACCTAACCCCAAATCTAAACCTAACCCCAAATCTAAACCTAAAATCTAAACCTAACCCCCAATCTAAACCGAAAATCTAAACCTAACCCCAAATCTAAACCTAACCCCAAATCTAAACCTAAAATCTAAACCTAACCCCAAATCTAAACCTAACCCCAAATCTAAACCTAAAATCTAAACCTAACCCCAAATCTAAACCTAAAATCTAAACCTAACCCCAAATCTAAACCTAAAATCTAAACCTAACCCCAAATCTAAACCTAACCCCAAATCTAAACCTAACCCCAAATCTAAACCTAAAATCTAAACCTAACCCCAAATCTAAACCTAAAATCTAAACCTAACCCCAAATCTAAACCTAAAATCTAACCTAACCCCAAATCTAAAAATAACCCCAAATCTAAACCTAAAATCTAAACCTAACCCCAAATCTAAACCTAAAATCTAAACCTAACCCCAAATCTAAACCTAAAATCTAAACCTAACCCCAAATCTAAACCTAAAATCTAAACCTAACCCCAAATCTAAACCTAAAATCTAAACCTAACCCCAAATCTAAACCTAAAATCTAAACCTAACCGCAAATCTAAACTTAACCCCAAATCTAAACCTAACCTAAAATCTAAACCTAAAACCCAAATCTAAACCTAAAATCTAAAGCTAACCCCAAATCTAAACCTAAAATCTAAACCTAAAATCTAAACCTAACCCCAAATCTAAACCTAAAATCTAAACCTAAAATCTAAACCTAACCTAAAATCTAAACCTAACCCCAAATCTAAACCTAACCCCAAATCTAAACCTAAAATCTAAACCTAACCCCAAATCTAAACCTAAAATCTAAACCTAACCCCAAATCTAAACCTAAAATCTAAACCTAACCCCAAATCTAAACCTAAAATCTAAACCCTACCCCAAATCTAAACCTAACTCCAAATCTAACCCTAAAATCTAAACCTAACCCCAAATCTAAACCGAAAATCTAAACCTAACCCCAAATCTGAACCTAAAATCTAAACCTAAAATCTAAACCTAACCCCAAATCTAAACCTAACCCCAAATCTAAACCTAACCCCAAATCTAAACCTAAAATCTAAACCTAACCCCAAATCTAAACCTAAAATCTAAACCTAACCCCAAATCTAAACCTAACCCCAAATCTAACCCCAAATCTAAACCTAACCCCAAATCTAAACCTAAAATCTAAACCTAACCCCAAATCTAAACCTAAAATCTAAACCTAACCCCAAATCTGAACCTAAAATCTAAACCTAAAATCTAAACCTAACCCCAAATCTAAACCTAACCCCAAATCTAAACCTAAAATCTAAACCTAACCCCCAATCTAAACCGAAAATCTAAACCTAACCCCAAATCTAAACCTAAAATCTAAACCTAACCCCAAATCTAAACCTATAATCTAAACCTAAAATCTAAACCTAACCTAAAATCTAAACCTAACCCCAAATCTAAACCTAAAATCTAAACCTAACCCCAAATCTAAACCTAACCCCAAATCTAAACCTAAAATCTAAACCTAACCCCAAATCTAAACCTAAAATCTAAACCTAACCCCAAATCTAAACCTAACCCCAAATCTAAACCTAAAATCTAAACCTAACCCCAAATCTAAACCTAAAATTTAAGCCTAACCCCAAATCTAAACCTAAAATCTAAACCTAACCCCAAATCTAAACCTAACCCCAAATCTAAACCTAACCCCAAATCTAAACCGAAAATCTAAACCTAACCCCAAATCTAAACCTAAAATCTAAACCTAACCCCAAATCTAAACCTAAAATCTATACCTAACCCGAAATCTAAACCTAACCCCAAATCTAAACCTAAAATCTAAACCTAACCCCAAATCTAAACCTAAAATCTAAACCTAACCCCAAATCTAAACCTAAACCCAAATCTAAACCTAAAATCTAAACCTAACCCCAAATCTAAACCTAACCCCAAATCTAAACCGAAAATCTAAACCTAACCCCAAATCTAAACCTAAAATCTAAACCTAACCCCAAATCTAAACCTAAAATCTAAACCTAACCCCAAATCTAAACCTAAAATCTAAACCTAACCCCAAATCTAAACCTAACCCCAAATCTAAACCTAAAATCTAAACCCTACCCCAAATCTAAACCTAAAATCTAAACCTAAAATCTCAACCTAACCTAAAATCTAAACCTAACCCCAAATCTAAACCTAAAATCTAAACCTAACCCCAAATCTAAACCTAAACCCAAATCTAAACCTAAAATCTAAACCTAACCCCAAATCTAACCCTAAATCTAAACCTAACCCCAAATCTAAACCTAAAATCTAAACCTAACCCCAAATCTAAACCTAAAATCTAAACCTAAAATCTAAACCTAACCTAAAAACTAAACCTAACCCCAAATCTAAACCTAAAATCTAAACCTAACCCCCAATCTAAACCGAAAATCTAAACCTAACCCTAAATCTAAACCTAAAATCTAAACCTAACCCCAAATCTAAACCTAAAATCTAAACCTAACCCCAAATCTAAACCTAACCCCAAATCTAAACCTAAAATCTAAACCTAACCCCAAATCTAAACCTAAAATCTAAACCCTACCCGAAATCTAAACCTAACTCCAAATCTAACCCTAAAATCTAAACCTAACCCCAAATCTAAACCGAAAATCTAAACCTAACCCCAAATCTGAACCTAAAATCTAAACCTAAAATCTAAACCTAACCCCAAATCTAAACCTAACCCCAAAACTAAACCTAACCCCAAATCTAAACCTAAAATCTAAACCTAGCCCCAAATCTAAACCTAAAATCTAAACCTAACCCCAAATCTAAACCTAACCCCAAATCTAACCCCAAATCTAAACCTAACCCCAAATCTAAACCTAAAATCTAAACCTAACCCCAAATCTAAACCTAAAATCTAAACCTAACCCCAAATCTAAACCTAAAATCTAAACCTAAAATCTAAACCTAACCCCAAATCTAAACCTAACCCCAAATCTAAACCTAAAATCTAAACCTAACCCCCAATCTAAACCGAAAATCTAAACCTAACCCCAAATCTAAACCTAAAATCTAAACCTAACCCCAAATCTAAACCTATAATCTAAACCTAAAATCTAAACCTAACCTAAAATCTAAACCTAACCCCAAATCTAAACCTAAAATCTAAACCTAACCCCAAATCTAAACCTAACCCCAAATCTAAACCTAAAATCTAAACCTAACCCCAAATCTAAACCTAAAATCTAAACCTAACCCCAAATCTAAACCTAAAATCTAAACCTAACCCCAAATCTAAACCTAAAATTTAAGCCTAACCCCAAATCTAAACCTAAAATCTAAACCTAACCCCAAATCTAAACCTAACCCCAAATCTAAACCTAACCCCAAATCTAAACCGAAAATCTAAACCTAACCCCAAATCTAAACCTAAAATCTAAACCTAACCCCAAATCTAAACCTAAAATCTATACCTAACCCGAAATCTAAACCTAACCCCAAATCTAAACCTAAAATCTAAACCTAACCCCAAATCTAAACCTAAAATCTAAACCTAACCCCAAATCTAAACCTAAACCCAAATCTAAACCTAAAATCTAAACCTAACCCCAAATCTAAACCTAACCCCAAATCTAAACCGAAAATCTAAACCTAACCCCAAATCTAAACCTAAAATCTAAACCTAACCCCAAATCTAAACCTAACCCCAAATCTAAACCTAAAATCTAAACCTAACCCCAAATCTAAACCTAAAATCTAAACCTAACCCCAAATCTAAACCTAACCCCAAATCTAAACCTAAAATCTAAACCCTACCCCAAATCTAAACCTAAAATCTAAACCTAAAATCTCAACCTAACCTAAAATCTAAACCTAACCCCAAATCTAAACCTAAAATCTAAACCTAACCCCAAATCTAAACCTAAACCCAAATCTAAACCTAAAATCTAAACCTAACCCCAAATCTAACCCTAAATCTAAACCTAACCCCAAATGTAAACCTAAAATCTAAACCTAACCCCAAATCTAAACCTAAAATCTAAACCTAAAATCTAAACCTAACCTAAAAACTAAACCTAACCCCAAATCTAAACCTAAAATCTAAACCTAACCCCCAATCTAAACCGAAAATCTAAACCTAACCCTAAATCTAAACCTAAAATCTAAACCTAACCCCAAATCTAAACCTAAAATCTAAACCTAACCCCAAATCTAAACCTAACCCCAAATCTAAACCTAACCCCAAATCTAAACCTAAAATCTAAACCTAACCCCAAATCTAGACCTAAAATTTAAGCCTAACCCCAAATCTAAAACTAAAATCTAAACGTAACCCCAAATCTAAACCTAACCCCAAATCTAAACCTAAAATCTAAACCTAACCCCGAATCTAAACCTAAAATCTAAACCTAACCCCAAATCTAAACCTAAAATCTAAACCTAACCCCAAATCTGAACCTAAAATCTAAACCTAAAATCTAAACCTAACCCCAAATCTAAACCTAACCCCAAATCTAAACCTAAAATCTAAACCTAACCCCCAATCTAAACCGAAAATCTAAACCTAACCCCGAATCTAAACCGAAAATCTAAACCTAACCCCAAATCTAAACCTATAATCTAAACCTAAAATCTAAACCTAACCTAAAATCTAAACCTAACCCCAAATCTAAACCTAAAATCTAAACCTAACCCCAAATCTAAACCTAACCCCAAATCTAAACCTTAAATCTAAACCTAACCCCAAATCTAAACCTAAAATCTAAACCTAACCCCAAATCTAAACCTAACCCCAAATCTAAACCTAAAATCTAAACCTAACCCGAAATCTAAACCTAAAATTTAAGCCTAACCCCAAATCTAAACCTAAAATCTAAACCTAACCCCAAATCTAAACCTAACCCCAAATCTAAACCGAAAATCTAAACCTAACCCCAAATCTAAACCTAAAATCTAAACCTAACCCCAAATCTATACCTAACCCCAAATCTAAACCTAAAATCTAAACCTAACCCCAAATCTAAACCTAAAATCTAAACCTAACCCCAAATCTAAACCTAAACCCAAATCTAAACCGAAAATCTAAACCTAACCCCAAATCTAAACCTAACCCCAAATCCAAACCTAACCCCAAATCTAAACCTAAAATCTAAACCTAACCCCAAATCTAAACCTAAAATCTAAACCTAAAATCTAAACCTAACCCCAAATCTAAACCTAAAATCTAAACCTAACCCCAAATCTAAACCTAAAATCTAAACTTAACCCCAAATCTAAACCTAACCCCAAATCTAAACCTAAAATCTAAACCTAACCCCAAATCTAAACCTAACCCCAAATCTAAACCTAAAATCTAAACCTAACCCCAAATCTAAACCTAAAATCTAAACCTAACCCCAAATCTAAACCTAAAATCTAAACCTAACCCCAAATCTAAACTTAACCCCAAATCTAAACGTGACCTAAAATCTAAACCTAACCCCAAATCTAAACCTAAAATCTAAACCTAACCCCAAATCTATACCTAACCCCAAATCTAAACCGAAAATCAAAACCTAACCCCAAATCTAAACCTAAAATCTAAACCTAACCCCAAATCTAAACCTATAATCTAAACCTAAAATCTAAACCTAACCTAAAATCTAAACCTAACCCCAAATCTAAACCTAAAATCTAAACCTAACCCCAAATCTAAACCTAACCCCAAAACTAAACCTAAAATCTAAATCTAACCCCAAATCTAAACCTAAAATCTAAACCTAACCCCAAATCTAAACCTAACCCCAAATCTAAACCTAAAATCTAAACCTAACCCCAAATCTAAACCTAACCCCAAAACTAAACCTAAAATCTAAATCTAACCCCAAATCTAAACCTAAAATCTAAACCTAACCCCAAATCTAAACCTAACCCCAAATCTAAACCTAAAATCTAAACCTAACCCCAAATCTAAACCTAAAATCTAAACCTAACCCCAAATCTAAACCTAAAATTTAAGCCTAACCCCAAATCTATACCTAAAATCTAAACCTAAGCCCAAATCTAAACCTAACCCCAAATCTAAAACTAAACCCAAATCTAAACCGAAAATCTAAACCTAACCCCAAATCTAAACCTAAAATCTAAACCAAACCCCAAATCTAAACCTAAAATTTAAGCCTAACCCCAAATCTAAACCTAAAATCTAAACCTAACCCCAAATCTAAAACGAACCCCAAATCTAAACCGAAAATCTAAACCTAACCCCAAATCTAAACCTAAAATCTAAACATAACCTAAAATCTAAACCTAACCCCAAATCTAAAACTAACCCCAAATCTAAACCTAACCCCAAATCTAAACCGAAAATCTAAACCTAACCCCAAATCTAAACCTAAAATCTAAATCTAACCTTAAATCTAAACCTAAAATCTAAACCTAACCTAAAATCTAAACCTAACCCCAAATCTAAACCTAACCCCAAATCTAAACCTAAAATCTATACCTAACCCGAAATCTAAACCTAACCCCAAATCTAAACCTAACCCCAAATCTAAACCTAACCCCAAATCTAAACCTAAAATCTAAACATAACCCCAAATCTAAACCTAAAATCTAAACCTAACCCCAAATCCAAACCTAACCCCAAATCTAAACCTAAAATCTAAACCTAACCCCAAATCTAAACCTAAAATCTAAACCTAACCTAAAATCTAAACCTAACCCCAAATCTAAACCTAAAATCTAAACCTAACCCCAAATCTAAACCTAACCCCAAATCTAAACCTAAAATCTAAACCTAACCCCAAATCTAAACCTAAAATTTGAGTCTAACCCCAAATCTAAACCTAAAATCTAAACCTAACCCCAAATCTAAACCTAACCCCAAATCTAAACCTAAAATCTAAACCTAACCCCAAATCTAAACCTAAATTCTAAACCTAACCCCAAATCTAAACCTAACCCCAAATCTAAACCTAAAATCTAAACCTAACCCCAAATCTAAACCTAAAATCTAAACCTAACCCCAAATCTAAACCTAAAATCTAACCTAACGCCAAATCTAAAAATAACCCCAAATCTAAACCTAAAATCTAAACCTAAAATCTAACCTAACCCCAAATCTAAAAATAACCCCAAATCTAAACCTAAAATCTAAACCTAACCCCAAATCTAAACCTAAAATCTAAACCTAACCCCAAATCTAAACCGAAAATCTAAACCTAACCTCAAATCTAAACTTAAAATCTAAACCTAACCCCAAATCTAAACCTAAAATCTAAACCTAACCCCAAATCTAAACCTAAAATCTAAACCTAACCCCAAATCTAAACCTAACCCCAAATCTAAACCTAAAATCTAAACCTAACCCCATATCTAAACCTAAAATCTAAACCTAACCCCAAATCTAAACCTAACCCCAAATCTAAACCTAACCCCAAATCTAAACCGAAAATCTAAACCTAACCCCAAATCTAAACCTAAAATCGAAACCTAACCCCAAATCTAAACCTAAAATCTATACTTAACCCGAAATCTAAACCTAACCCCAAATCTAAACCTAAAATCTAAACCTAACCCCAAATCTAAACCGAAAATCAAAACTTAACCCCAAATCTAAACCTAAACCCAAATCTAAACCTAAAATCTAAACCTAACCCCCAATCTAAACCGAAAATCTAAACCTAACCCCGAATCTAAACCGAAAATCTAAACCTAACCCCAAATCTAAACCTATAATCTAAACCTAAAATCTAAACCTAACCTAAAATCTAAACCTAACCCCAAATCTAAACCTAAAATCTAAACCTAACCCCAAATCTAAACCGAAAATCTAAACCTAACCCCAAATCAAAACCTAAAATCTAAACCTAACCCCAAATCTAAACCTAAAATCTAAACCTAAGCCCAAAATCTAAACCTAAAATCTAAACCTAACCCCAAATCTAAACCTAAAATCTAAACCTAACCCCAAATCTAAACCGAAAATCTAAACCTAACCCCAAATCTAAACCTAACCCCAAATCTAAACCGAAAATCTAAACCTAACCCCAAATCTAAACCTAAAATCTAAACCTAACCCCAAATCTAAACCTAAAATCTAAACCTAACCCCAAATCTAAACCTAACCCCAAATCTAAACCTTAAATCTAAACCTAACCCCAAATCTAAACCTAAAATCTAAACCTAACCCCAAATCTAAACCTAACCCCAAATCTAAACCTAAAATCTAAACCTAACCCCAAATCTAAACCTAAAATCTAAACCTAACCCCAAATCTAAACCTAAAATCTAAACCTAACCCCAAATCTAAACCTAACCCCAAATCTAAACCTAAAATCTAAACCTAACCCCAAATCTAAACCTAAAATCTAAACCTAACCCAAATCTAAACCTAACCCCAAATCTAAACCTAACCCCAAATCTAAACCTAACCCCAAATCTAAACCTAAAATCTAAACCTAACCCCAAATCTAAACCTAAAATCTAAACCTAACCCAAATCTAAACCTAACCCTAAATATAAAACTAAAATCTAAACCTAACCCCAAATCTAAACCTAAAATCTAAACCTAACCCCAAATCTAAACCTAACCCCAAATCTAAACCGAAAATCTAAACCTAACCCCAAATCTAAACCTAAAATCTAAACCTAACACCAAATCTAAACCTAGCCCCAAATCTAAACCTAAAATCTAAACCTAACCCCAAATCTAAACCTAACCCCAAATCTAAACCGAAAATCTAAACCTAACCCCAAATCTAAACCTAAAATCTAAACCTAACCCCAAATCTAAACCTAAAATCTAAACCTAACCTAAAATCTAAACCTAACACCAACTCTAAACCTAAAATCTAAACCTAACCCCAAATCTAAACCTAACCCCAAATCTAAACCTAAAATCTAAACCTAACCCCAAATCTAAACCTAAAATCTATACCTAACCCGAAATCTAAACCTAACCCCAAATCTAAACCTAAAATCTAAACCTAACCCCAAATCTAAACCTAAAATCTAAACCTAACCCCAAATCTAAACCTAAAATCTAAACCTAGAATCTAAACCTAACCTAAAATCTAAACCTAACCCCAAATCTAAACCTAACCCCAAATCTAAACCTAACCCCAAATCTAAACCTAAAATCTAACCCTAACCCCAAATCTAAACCTAAAATCTAAACCTAACCCCAAATCTAAACCTAACCCCAAATCTAAACCTAAAATATAAACCCTACCCCAAATCTAAACCTAAAATCTAAACCTAAAATCTCAACCTAACCTAAAATCTAAACCTAACCCCAAATCTAAACCTAAAATCTAAACCTAACCCCAAATCTAAACCTAAATCCCAATCTAAACCTAAAATCTAAACCTAACACCAAATCTAACCCTAAATCTAAACCTAACCCCAAATCTAAACCTAAAATCTAAACCTAACCCCAAATCTAAACCTAAAATCTAAACCTAAAATCTAAACCTAACCTAAAAACTAAACCTAACCCCAAATCTAAACCTAAAATCTAAACCTAACCCCCAATCTAAACCGAAAATCTAAACCTAACCCTAAATCTAAACCTAAAATCTAAACCTAACCCCAAATCTAAACCTAAAATCTAAACCTAACCCGAAATCTAAACCTAACCCCAAATCTAAACCTAAAATCTAAACCTAACCCCAAATCTAAACCGAAAATCTAAACCTAACCCCAAATCTGAACCTAAAATCTAAACCTAAAATCTAAACCTAACCCCAAATCTAAACCTAACCCCAAATCTAAACCTAAAATCTAAACCTAACCCCCAATCTAAACCGAAAATCTAAACCTAACCCCAAATCTAAACCTAACCCCAAATCTAAACCTAAAATCTAAACCTAACCCCAAATCTAGACCTAAAATTTAAGCCTAACCCCAAATCTAAAACTAAAATCTAAACCTAACCCCAAATCTAAACCTAACCCCAAATCTAAACCTAAAATCTAAACCTAACCCCAAATCTAAACCTAAAATCTAAACCTAACCCCAAATCTAAACCTAAAATCTAAACCTAACCCCAAATCTAAACCTAAAATCTAAACCCTACCCCAAATCTAAACCTAACTCCAAATCTAACCCTAAAATCTAAACCTAACCCCAAATCTAAACCGAAAATCTAAACCTAACCCCAAATCTGAACCTAAAATCTAAACCTAAAATCTAAACCTAACCCCAAATCTAAACCTAACCCCAAATCTAAACCTAACCCCAAATCTAAACCTAAAATCTAAACCTAACCCCAAATCTAAACCTAAAATCTAAACCTAACCCCAAATCTAAACCTAAAATCTAAACCTAACCCCAAATCTAAACCTAACCCCAAATCTAACCCCAAATCTAAACCTAACCCCAAATCTAAACCTAAAATCTAAACCTAACCCCAAATCTAAACCTAAAATCTAAACCTAACCCCAAATCTGAACCTAAAATCTAAACCTAACCCCAAATCTAAACCTAACCCCAAATCTAAACCTAAAATCTAAACCTAACCCCCAATCTAAACCGAAAATCTAAACCTAACCCCAAATCTAAACCTAAAATCTAAACCTAACCCCAAATCTAAACCTATAATCTAAACCTAAAATCTAAACCTAACCTAAAATCTAAACCTAACCCCAAATCTAAACCTAAAATCTAAACCTAACCCCAAATCTAAACCTAACCCCAAATCTAAACCTAAAATCTAAACCTAACCCCAAATCTAAACCTAAAATCTAAACCTAACCCCAAATCTAAACCTAACCCCAAATCTAAACCTAAAATCTAAACCTAACCCCAAATCTAAACCTAAAATTTAAGCCTAACCCCAAATCTAAACCTAAAATCTAAACCTAACCCCAAATCTAAACCTAACCCCAAATCTAAACCTAACCCCAAATCTAAACCGAAAATCTAAACCTAACCCCAAATCTAAACCTAAAATCTAAACCTAACCCCAAATCTAAACCTAAAATCTATACCTAACCCGAAATCTAAACCTAACCCCAAATCTAAACCTAAAATCTAAACCTAACCCCAAATCTAAACCTAAAATCTAAACCTAACCCCAAATCTAAACCTAAACCCAAATCTAAACCTAAAATCTAAACCTAACCCCAAATCTAAACCTAACCCCAAATCTAAACCGAAAATCTAAACCTAACCCCAAATCTAAACCTAAAATCTAAACCTAACCCCAAATCTAAACCTAAAATCTAAACCTAACCCCAAATCTAAACCTAAAATCTAAACCTAACCCCAAATCTAAACCTAACCCCAAATCTAAACCTAAAATCTAAACCCTACCCCAAATCTAAACCTAAAATCTAAACCTAAAATCTCAACCTAACCTAAAATCTAAACCTAACCCCAAATCTAAACCTAAAATCTAAACCTAACCCCAAATCTAAACCTAAACCCAAATCTAAACCTAAAATCTAAACCTAACCCCAAATCTAACCCTAAATCTAAACCTAACCCCAAATCTAAACCTAAAATCTAAACCTAACCCCAAATCTAAACCTAAAATCTAAACCTAAAATCTAAACCTAACCTAAAAACTAAACCTAACCCCAAATCTAAACCTAAAATCTAAACCTAACCCCCAATCTAAACCGAAAATCTAAACCTAACCCTAAATCTAAACCTAAAATCTAAACCTAACCCCAAATCTAAACCTAAAATCTAAACCTAACCCCAAATCTAAACCTAACCCCAAATCTAAACCTAAAATCTAAACCTAACCCCAAATCTAAACCTAAAATCTAAACCCTACCCGAAATCTAAACCTAACTCCAAATCTAACCCTAAAATCTAAACCTAACCCCAAATCTAAACCGAAAATCTAAACCTAACCCCAAATCTGAACCTAAAATCTAAACCTAAAATCTAAACCTAACCCCAAATCTAAACCTAACCCCAAATCTAAACCTAACCCCAAATCTAAACCTAAAATCTAAACCTAACCCCAAATCTAAACCTAAAATCTAAACCTAACCCCAAATCTAAACCTAACCCCAAATCTAACCCCAAATCTAAACCTAACCCCAAATCTAAACCTAAAATCTAAACCTAACCCCAAATCTAAACCTAAAATCTAAACCTAACCCCAAATCTAAACCTAAAATCTAAACCTAAAATCTAAACCTAACCCCAAATCTAAACCTAACCCCAAATCTAAACCTAAAATCTAAACCTAACCCCCAATCTAAACCGAAAATCTAAACCTAACCCCAAATCTAAACCTAAAATCTAAACCTAACCCCAAATCTAAACCTATAATCTAAACCTAAAATCTAAACCTAACCTAAAATCTAAACCTAACCCCAAATCTAAACCTAAAATCTAAACCTAACCCCAAATCTAAACCTAACCCCAAATCTAAACCTAAAATCTAAACCTAACCCCAAATCTAAACCTAAAATCTAAACCTAACCCCAAATCTAAACCTAAACCCAAATCTAAACCTAAAATCTAAACCTAACCCCAAATCTAAACCTAAAATTTAAGCTTAACCCCAAATCTAAACCTAAAATCTAAACCTAACCCCAAATCTAAACCTAACCCCAAATCTAAACCTAACCCCAAATCTAAACCGAAAATCTAAACCTAACCCCAAATCTAAACCTAAAATCTAAACCTAACCCCAAATCTAAACCTAAAATCTATACCTAACCCGAAATCTAAACCTAACCCCAAATCTAAACCTAAAATCTAAACCTAACCCCAAATCTAAACCTAAAATCTAAACCTAACCCCAAATCTAAACCTAAACCCAAATCTAAACCTAAAATCTAAACCTAACCCCAAATCTAAACCTAACCCCAAATCTAAACCGAAAATCTAAACCTAACCCCAAATCTAAACCTAAAATCTAAACCTAACCCCAAATCTAAACCTAACCCCAAATCTAAACCTAAAATCTAAACCTAACCCCAAATCTAAACCTAAAATCTAAACCTAACCCCAAATCTAAACCTAACCCCAAATCTAAACCTAAAATCTAAACCCTACCCCAAATCTAAACCTAAAATCTAAACCTAAAATCTCAACCTAACCTAAAATCTAAACCTAACCCCAAATCTAAACCTAAAATCTAAACCTAACCCCAAATCTAAACCTAAACCCAAATCTAAACCTAAAATCTAAACCTAACCCCAAATCTAACCCTAAATCTAAACCTAACCCCAAATGTAAACCTAAAATCTAAACCTAACCCCAAATCTAAACCTAAAATCTAAACCTAAAATCTAAACCTAACCTAAAAACTAAACCTAACCCCAAATCTAAACCTAAAATCTAAACCTAACCCCCAATCTAAACCGAAAATCTAAACCTAACCCTAAATCTAAACCTAAAATCTAAACCTAACCCCAAATCTAAACCTAAAATCTAAACCTAACCCCAAATCTAAACCTAACCCCAAATCTAAACCTAAAATCTAAACCTAACCCCAAATCTAAACCGAAAATCTAAACCTAACCCCAAATCTGAACCTAAAATCTAAACCTAAAATCTAAACCTAACCCCAAATCTAAACCTAACCCCAAATCTAAACGTAACCCCAAATCTAAACCTAAAATCTAAACCTAACCCCAAATCTAGACCTAAAATTTAAGCCTAACCCCAAATCTAAAACTAAAATCTAAACGTAACCCCAAATCTAAACCTAACCCCAAATCTAAACCTAAAATCTAAACCTAACCCCGAATCTAAACCTAAAATCTAAACCTAACCCCAAATCTAAACCTAAAATCTAAACCTAACCCCAAATCTGAACCTAAAATCTAAACCTAAAATCTAAACCTAACCCCAAATCTAAACCTAACCCCAAATCTAAACCTAAAATCTAAACCTAACCCCCAATCTAAACCGAAAATCTAAACCTAACCCCGAATCTAAACCGAAAATCTAAACCTAACCCCAAATCTAAACCTATAATCTAAACCTAAAATCTAAACCTAACCTAAAATCTAAACCTAACCCCAAATCTAAACCTAAAATCTAAACCTAACCCCAAATCTAAACCTAACCCCAAATCTAAACCTTAAATCTAAACCTAACCCCAAATCTAAACCTAAAATCTAAACCTAACCCCAAATCTAAACCTAACCCCAAATCTAAACCTAAAATCTAAACCTAACCCGAAATCTAAACCTAAAATTTAAGCCTAACCCCAAATCTAAACCTAAAATCTAAACCTAACCCCAAATCTAAACCTAACCCCAAATCTAAACCGAAAATCTAAACCTAACCCCAAATCTAAACCTAAAATCTAAAGCTAACCCCAAATCTAAACCTAAAATCTATACCTAACCCGAAATCTAAACCTAACCCCAAATCTAAACCTAAAATCTAAACCTAACCCCAAATCTAAACCTAAAATCTAAACCTAACCCCAAATCTAAACCTAAACCCAAATCTAAACCGAAAATCTAAACCTAACCCCAAATCTAAACCTAACCCCAAATCTAAACCTAAAATCTTAACCTAACCCCAAATCTAAACCTAAAATCTAAACCTAAGCCCAAATCTAAACCTAACCCCAAATCTAAACCTAAAAGCTAAACATAACCACAAATCTAAACCTAACCCCAAATCTAAACCTAAAATCTAAACATAACCCCAAATCTAAACCTAAAATCTAAACCTAACCCCAAATCCAAACCTAACCCCAAATCTAAACCTAAAATCTAAACCTAACCCCAAATCTAAACCTAAAATCTAAACCTAACCCCAAATCTAAACCTAACCCCAAATCTAAACCGAAAATCTAAACCTAACCCCAAATCTAAACCTAAAATCTAAACCTAACCCCAAATCTAAACCTAACCCCAAATCTAAACCTAAAATCTAAACCTAACCCCAAATCTAAACCTAAAATCTAAACCTAACCCCAAATCTAAACCTAAAATCTAAACCTAACCCCAAATCTAAACCTAAAATCTAAACCTAACCCCAAATCTAAACTTAACCCCAAATCTAAACGTAACCTAAAATCTAAACCTAACCCCAAATCTAAACCTAAAATCTAAACCTAACCCCAAATCTATACCTAACCCCAAATCTAAACCGAAAATCAAAACCTAACCCCAAATCTAAACCTAAAATCTAAACCTAACCCCAAATCTAAACCTATAATCTAAACCTAAAATCTAAACCTAACCTAAAATCTAAACCTAACCCCAAATCTAAACCTAAAATCTAAACCTAACCCCAAATCTAAACCTAACCCCAAAACTAAACCTAAAATCTAAATCTAACCCCAAATCTAAACCTAAAATCTAAACCTAACCCCAAATCTAAACCTAACCCCAAATCTAAACCTAAAATCTAAACCTAAAATCTAAACCTAACCCCAAATCTAAACCTAACCCCAAATCTAAACCTAAAATCTAAACCTAACCCCAAATCTAAACCTAAAATCTAAACCTAACCCCAAATCTAAACCTAAAATTTAAGCCTAACCCCAAATCTATACCTAAAATCTAAACCTAAGCCCAAATCTAAACCTAACCCCAAATCTAAAACTAAACCCAAATCTAAACCGAAAATCTAAACCTAACCCCAAATCTAAACCTAAAATCTAAACCAAACCCCAAATCTAAACCTAAAATTTAAGCCTAACCCCAAATCTAAACCTAAAATCTAAACCTAACCCCAAATCTAAAACGAACCCCAAATCTAAACCGAAAATCTAAACCTAACCCCAAATCTAAACCTAAAATCTAAACATAACCTAAAATCTAAACCTAACCCCAAATCTAAAACTAACCCCAAATCTAAACCTAACCCCAAATCTAAACCGAAAATCTAAACCTAACCCCAAATCTAAACCTAAAATCTAAATCTAACCTTAAATCTAAACCTAAAATCTAAACCTAACCTAAAATCTAAACCTAACCCCAAATCTAAACCTAACCCCAAATCTAAACCTAAAATCTATACCTAACCCGAAATCTAAACCTAACCCCAAATCTAAACCTAACCCCAAATCTAAACCTAACCCCAAATCTAAACCTAAAATCTAAACATAACCCCAAATCTAAACCTAAAATCTAAACCTAACCCCAAATCCAAACCTAACCCCAAATCTAAACCTAAAATCTAAACCTAACCCCAAATCTAAACCTAAAATCTAAACCTAACCTAAAATCTAAACCTAACCCCAAATCTAAACCTAAAATCTAAACCTAACCCCAAATCTAAACCTAACCCCAAATCTAAACCTAAAATCTAAACCTAACCCCATATCTAAACCTAAAATTTGAGTCTAACCCCAAATCTAAACCTAAAATCTAAACCTAACCCCAAATCTAAACCTAACCCCAAATCTAAACCTAAAATCTAAACCTAACCCCAAATCTAAACCTAAATTCTAAACCTAACCCCAAATCTAAACCTAACCCCAAATCTAAACCGAAAATCTAAACCTAACCCCAAATCTAAACCTAAAATCTAAACCTAACCCCAAATCTAAACCTAAAATCTAACCTAACGCCAAATCTAAAAATAACCCCAAATCTAAACCTAAAATCTAAACCTAAAATCTAACCTAACCCCAAATCTAAAAATAACCCCAAATCTAAACCTAAAATCTAAACCTAACCCCAAATCTAAACCTAAAATCTAAACCTAACCCCAAATCTAAACCGAAAATCTAAACCTAACCTCAAATCTAAACTTAAAATCTAAACCTAACCCCAAATCTAAACCTAAAATCTAAACCTAACCCCAAATCTAAACCTAAAATCTAAACCTAACCCCAAATCTAAACCTAACCCCAAATCTAAACCTAAAATCTAAACCTAACCCCAAATCTAAACCTAAAATCTAAACCTAACCCCAAATCTAAACCTAACCCCAAATCTAAACCTAACCCCAAATCTAAACCTAAAATCTAAACCTAACCCCAAATCTAAACCTAAAATCTAAACCTAACCCCAAATCTAAACCTAAAATCTATACCTAACCCGAAATCTAAACCTAACCCCAAATCTAAACCTAAAATCTAAACCTAACCCCAAATCTAAACCGAAAATCAAAACTTAACCCCAAATCTAAACCTAAACCCAAATCTAAACCTAAAATCTAAACCTAACCCCAAATCTAAACCTAACCCCAAATCCAAACCTAAAATCTAAACCTAACCCCCAATCTAAACCGAAAATCTAAACCTAACCCCGAATCTAAACCGAAAATCTAAACCTAACCCCAAATCTAAACCTATAATCTAAACCTAAAATCTAAACCTAACCTAAAATCTAAACCTAACCCCAAATCTAAACCTAAAATCTAAACCTAACCCCAAATCTAAACCTAAACCCAAATCTAAACCTAAAATCTAAACCTAACCCGAAATCTAAACCTAAAATTTAAGCCTAACCCCAAATCTAAACCTAAAATCTAAACCTAACCCCAAATCTAAACCTAACCCCAAATCTAAACCGAAAATCTAAACCTAACCCCAAATCTAAACCTAAAATCTAAAGCTAACCCCAAATCTAAACCTAAAATCTATACCTAACCCGAAATCTAAACCTAACCCCAAATCTAAACCTAAAATCTAAACCTAACCCCAAATCTAAACCTAAAATCTAAACCTAACCCCAAATCTAAACCTAAACCCAAATCTAAACCTAAAATCTAAACCTAACCCCAAATCTAAACCTAACCCCAAATCTAAACCTAAAATCTTAACCTAACCCCAAATCTAAACCTAAAATCTAAACCTAAGCCCAAATCTAAACCTAACCCCAAATCTAAACCTAAAATCTAAACATAACCACAAATCTAAACCTAACCCCAAATCTAAACCTAAAATCTAAACATAACCCCAAATCTAAACCTAAAATCTAAACCTAACCCCAAATCCAAACCTAACCCCAAATCTAAACCTAAAATCTAAACCTAACCCCAAATCTAAACCTAAAATCTAAACCTAAAATCTAAACCTAACCCCAAATCTAAACCTAAAATCTAAACCTAACCCCAAATCTAAACCTAAAATCTAAACTTAACCCCAAATCTAAACCTAACCCCAAATCTAAACCTAAAATCTAAACCTAACCCCAAATCTAAACCTAACCCCAAATCTAAACCTAAAATCTAAACCTAACCCCAAATCTAAACCTAAAATCTAAACCTAACCCCAAATCTAAACCTAAAATCTAAACCTAACCCCAAATCTAAACCTAAAATCTAAACCTAACCCCAAATCTAAACTTAACCCCAAATCTAAACCTAACCTAAAATCTAAACCTAACCCCAAATCTAAACCTAAAATCTAAACCTAACCCCAAATCTATACCTAACCCCAAATCTAAACCGAAAATCAAAACCTAACCCCAAATCTAAACCTAAAATCTAAACCTAACCCCAAATCTAAACCTATAATCTAAACCTAAAATCTAAACCTAACCTAAAATCTAAACCTAACCCCAAATCTAAACCTAAAATCTAAACCTAACCCCAAATCTAAACCTAACCCCAAAACTAAACCTAAAATCTAAATCTAACCCCAAATCTAAACCTAAAATCTAAACCTAACCCCAAATCTAAACCTAACCCCAAATCTAAACCTAAAATCTAAACCTAAAATCTAAACCTAACCCCAAATCTAAACCTAACCCCAAATCTAAACCTAAAATCTAAACCTAACCCCAAATCTAAACCTAAAATCTAAACCTAACCCCAAATCTAAACCTAAAATTTAAGCCTAACCCCAAATCTATACCTAAAATCTAAACCTAAGCCCAAATCTAAACCTAACCCCAAATCTAAAACTAAACCCAAATCTAAACCGAAAATCTAAACCTAACCCCAAATCTAAACCTATAATCTTAACCAAACCCCAAATCTAAACCTAAAATTTAAGCCTAACCCCAAATCTAAACCTAAAATCTAAACCTAACCCCAAATCTAAAACGAACCCCAAATCTAAACCGAAAATCTAAACCTAACCCCAAATCTAAACCTAAAATCTAAACATAACCTAAAATCTAAACCTAACCCCAAATCTAAAACTAACCCCAAATCTAAACCTAACCCCAAATCTAAACCGAAAATCTAAACCTAACCCCAAATCTAAACCTAAAATCTAAATCTAACCTTAAATCTAAACCTAAAATCTAAACCTAACCTAAAATCTAAACCTAACCCCAAATCTAAACCTAACCCCAAATCTAAACCTAAAATCTATACCTAACCCGAAATCTAAACCTAACCCCAAATCTAAACCTAACCCCAAATCTAAACCTAACCCCAAATCTAAACCTAAAATCTAAACATAACCCCAAATCTAAACCTAAAATCTAAACCTAACCCCAAATCCAAACCTAACCCCAAATCTAAACCTAAAATCTAAACCTAACCCCAAATCTAAACCTAAAATTTGAGTCTAACCCCAAATCTAAACCTAAAATCTAAACCTAACCCCAAATCTAAACCTAACCCCAAATCTAAACCTAAAATCTAAACCTAACCCCAAATCTAAACCTAAATTCTAAACCTAACCCCAAATCTAAACCTAACCCCAAATCTAAACCTAAAATCTAAACCTAACCCCAAATCTAAACCTAAAATCTAAACCTAACCCCAAATCTAAACCTAAAATCTAACCTAACGCCAAATCTAAAAATAACCCCAAATCTAAACCTAAAATCTAAACCTAAAATCTAACCTAACCCCAAATCTAAAAATAACCCCAAATCTAAACCTAAAATCTAAACCTAACCCCAAATCTAAACCTAAAATCTAAACCTAACCCCAAATCTAAACCGAAAATCTAAACCTAACCTCAAATCTAAACTTAAAATCTAAGCCTAACCCCAAATCTAAACCTAAAATCTAAACCTAACCCCAAATCTAAACCTAAAATCTAAACCTAACCCCAAATCTAAACCTAACCCCAAATCTACACCTAAAATCTAAACCTAACCCCAAATCTAAACCTAAAATTTAAGCCTAACCCCAAATCTAAACCTAAAATCTAAACCTAACCCCAAATCTAAACCTAACCCCAAATCTAAACCTAACCCCAAATCTAAACCGAAAATCTAAACCTAACCCCAAATCTAAACCTAAAATCTAAACCTAACCCCAAATCTAAACCTAAAATCTATACCTAACCCGAAATCTAACCCAACCCCAAATCTAAACCTAAAATCTAAACCTAACCCCAAATCTAAACCGAAAATCAAAACTTAACCCCAAATCTAAACCTAAACCCAAATCTAAACCTAAAATCTAAACCTAACCCCAAATCTAAACCTAACCCCAAATCCAAACCTAAAATCTAAACCTAACCCCAAATCTAAACCTAAAATCTAAACCTAACCCCAAATCTAAACCTAACCCCAAATCTAAACCTAAAATCTAAACATAACCCCAAATCTAAACCTAAAATCTAAACCTAACCCCAAATCCAAACCTAACCCCAAATCTAAACCTAAAATCTAAACCTAACCCCAAATCTAAACCTAAAATCTAAACCTAAAATCTAAACCTAACCCCAAATCTAAACCTAAAATCTAAACCTAACCCCAAATCTAAACCTAAAATCTAAACTTAACCCCAAATCTAAACCTAACCCCAAATCTAAACCTAAAATCTAAACCTAACCCCAAATCTAAACCTAACCCCAAATCTAAACCTAAAATCTAAACCTAACCCCAAATCTAAACCTAAAATCTAAACCTAACCCCAAATCTAAACCTAAAATCTAAACCTAACCCCAAATCTAAACCTAAAATCTAAACCTAACCCCAAATCTATACCTAACCCCAAATCTAAACCTAACCTAAAATCTAAACCTAACCCCAAATCTAAACCTAAAATCTAAACCTAACCCTAAATCTATACCTAACCCCAAATCTAAACCGAAAATCAAAACCTAACCCCAAATCTAAACCTAAAATCTAAACCTAACCCCAAATCTAAACCTAAAATCTAAACCTAACCCCAAATCTAAACCTAACCCCAAAACTAAACCTAAAATCTAAATCTAACCCCAAATCTAAACCTAAAATCTAAACCTAACCCCAAATCTAAACCTAACCCCAAATCTAAACCTAAAATCTAAACCTAAAATCTAAACCTAACCCCAAATCTAAACCTAACCCCAAATCTAAACCTAAAATCTAAACCTAACCCCAAAATTAAACCTAAAATCTAAACCTAACCCCAAATCTATACCTAAAATCTAAACCTAAGCCCAAATCTAAACCTAACCCCAAATCTAAAAGTAAACCCAAATCTAAACCGAAAATCTAAACCTAACCCCAAATCTAAACCTAAAATCTAAACCAAACCCCAAATCTAAACCTAAAATTTAAGCCTAACCCCAAATCTAAACCTAAAATCTAAACCTAACCCCAAATCTAAACCTAACCCCAAATCTAAACCTAACCCCAAATCTAAACCTAAAATCTAAACATAACCCCAAATCTAAACATAACCCCAAATCTAAAACTAACCCCAAATCTAAACCTAACCCCAAATCTAAACCGAAAATCTAAACCTAACCCCAAATCTAAACCTAAAATCTAAACCTAACCTTAAATCTAAACCTAAAATCTAAACCTAACCTAAAATCTAAACCTAACCCCAAATCTAAACCTAACCCCAAATCTAAACCTAAAATCTATACCTAACCCGAAATCTAAACCTAACCCCAAATCTAAACCTAAAATCTAAACCTAACCCCAAATCTAAACCTAAAATCTAAACTTAACCCCAAATCTAAACCTAACCTTAAATCTAAACCTAAAATCTAAACCTAACCCCAAATCTAAACCTAACCCCAAATCTAAACCTAAAATCTAAACCTAACCCCAAATCTAAACCTAAAATCTAAACCTAACCCCAAATCTAAACCTAACCCCAAATCTAAACCTAAAATCTAAACATAACCCCAAATCTAAACCTAAAATCTAAACCTAACCCCAAATCCAGACCTAACCCCAAATCTAAACCTAAAATCTAAACCTAACCCCAAATCTAAACCTAAAATCTAAACCTAACCTAAAATCTAAACCTAACCCCAAATCTAAACCTAAAATCTAAACCTAACCCCAAATCTAAACCTAACCCCAAAACTAAACCTAAAATCTAAACCTAACCCCAAATCTAAACCTAAATTCTAAACCTAACCCCAAATCTAAACCTAAAATTTAACCTAACGCCAAATCTAAAAATAACCCCAAATCTAAACCTAAAATCTAAACCTAAAATCTAACCTAACCCCAAATCTAAAAATAACCCCAAATCTAAACCTAAAATCTAAACCTAACCCCAAATCTAAACCTAAAATCTAAACCTAACCCCAAATCTAAACCGAAAATCTAAACCTAACCTCAAATCTAAACTTAAAATCTAAACCTAACCCCAAATCTAAACCTAACCCCAAATCTAAACCTAAAATCTAAACCTAACCCCAAATCTAAACCTAAAATCTAAACCTAACCCCAAATCTAAACCTAACCCCAAATCTAAACCTAAAATCTAAACCTAACCCCAAATCTAAACCTAAAATTTAAGCCTAACCCCAAATCTAAACCTAAAATCTAAACCTAACCCCAAATCTAAACCTAACCCCAAATCTAAACCTAACCCCAAATCTATACCGAAAATCTAAACCTAACCCCAAATCTAAACCTAAAATCTAAACCTAACCCCAAATCTAAACCTAAAATCTATACCTTAACCGAAATCTAAACCTAAACCCAAATCTAAACCTAAAATCTAAACCTAACCCCAAATCTAAACCGAAAATCAAAACTTAACCCCAAATCTAAACCTAAACCCAAATCTAAACCTAAAATCTAAACCTAACCCCAAATCTAAACCTAACCCCAAATCTAAACCTAAAATCTAAACCTAACCCCAAATCTAAACCTAAAATCTAAACCTAATCCCAAATCTAAACCTAACGCCAAATCTAAACCTAAAATCTAAACATAACCCCAAATCTAAACCTAAAATCTAAACCTAACCCCAAATCTAAACCTAAAATCTAAACCTAAAATCTAAACCTAACCCCAAATCTAAACCTAAAATCTAAACCTAACCCCAAATCTAAACCTAAAATCTAAACTTAACCCCAAATCTAAACTTAACCCCAAATCTAAACCTAAAATCTAAACCTAACCCCAAATCTAAACCTAACCCCAAATCTAAACCTAAAATATAAACCTAACCCCAAATCTAAACCTAAAATCTAAACCTAACCCCAAATCTAAACTTAACCCCAAATCTAAACCTAACCTAAACTCTAAACCTAACCCCAAATCTAAGCCTAAAATCTAAACCTAACCCCAAATCTATACCTAACCCCAAATCTAAACCGAAAATCAAAACCTAACCCCAAATCTAAACCTAAAATCTAAATCTAACCCCAAATCTAAACCTAAAATCTAAACCTAACCCCAAATCTAAACCTAACCCCAAATCTAAACCTAAAATCTAAACCTAAAATCTAAACCTAAACCCAAATCTAAACCTAACCCCAAATCTAAACCTAAAATCTAAAACTAACCCCAAATCTAAACCTAAAATTTAAGCCTAACCCCAAATCTATACCTAAAATCTAAACCTAAGCCCAAATCTAAACCTAACCCCAAATCTAAAACTAAACCCAAATCTAAACCGAAAATCTAAACCTAACCCCAAATCTAAACCTAACGCCAAATCTAAACCTAAAATCTAAACATAACCCCAAATCTAAACCTAAAATCTAAACCTAACCCCAAATCTAAACCTAAAATCTAAACCTAAAATCTAAACCTAACCCCAAATCTAAACCTAAAATCTAAACCTAACCCCAAATCTAAACCTAAAATCTAAACTTAACCCCAAATCTAAACTTAACCCCAAATCTAAACCTAAAATCTAAACCTAACCCCAAATCTAAACCAAACCCCAAATCTAAACCTAAAATTTAAGCCTAACCCCAAATCTAAACCTAAAATCTAAACCTAACCCCAAATCTAAACCTAACCCCAAATCTAAAACTAACCCCAAATCTAAACCGAAAATCTAAACCTAACCCCAAATCTAAACCTAAAATCTAAACATAACCCCAAATCTAAACCTAACCCCAAATCTAAAACTAACCCCAAATCTAAACCTAACCCCAAATCTAAACCTAAAATCTATACCTAACCCGAAATCTAAACCTAACCCCAAATCTAAACCTAAAATCTAAACCTAACCCCAAATCTAAACCTAAAATCTAAACTTAACCCCAAATCTAAACCTAACCTTAAATCTAAACCTAAAATCTAAACCTAACCCCAAATCTAAACCTAACCCCAAATCTAAACCTAAAATCTAAACCTAACCCCAAATCTAAACCTAAAATCTAAACCTAACCCCAAATCTAAACCTAACCCCAAATCTAAACCTAAAATCTAAACATAACCCCAAATCTAAACCTAAAATCTAAACCTAACCCCAAATCCAAACCTAACCCCAAATCTAAACCTAAAATCTAAACCTAACCCCAAATCTAAACCTAAAATCTAAACCTAACCTAAAATCTAAACCTAACCCCAAATCTAAACCTAAAATCTAAACCTAACCTTAAATCTAAACCTAAAATCTAAACCTAACCTAAAATCTAAACCTAACCCCAAATCTAAACCTAACCCCAAATCTAAACCTAAAATCTATACCTAACCCGAAATCTAAACCTAACCCCAAATCTAAACCTAAAATCTAAACCTAACCCCAAATCTAAACCTAACCCCAAATCTAAACCTAAAATCTAAACATAACCCCAAATCTAAACCTAAAATCTAAACCTAACCCCAAATCCAAACCTAACCCCAAATCTAAACCTAAAATCTAAACCTAACCCCAAATCTAAACCTAAAATCTAAACCTAACCTAAAATCTAAACCTAACCCCAAATCTAAAAATAACCCCAAATCTAAACCTAAAATCTAAACCTAACCCCAAATCTAAACCTAAAATCTAAACCTAACCCCAAATCTAAACCTAAAATCTAAACCTAACCCCAAATCTAAACCGAAAATCTAAACCTAACCTCAAATCTAAACTTAAAATCTAAACCTAACCCCAAATCTAAACCTAAAATCTAAACCTAACCCCAAATCTAAACCTAAAATCTAAACCTAACCCCAAATCTAAACCTAACCCCAAATCTACACCTAAAATCTAAACCTAACCCCAAATCTAAACCTAAAATTTAAGCCTAACCCCAAATCTAAACCTAAAATCTAAACCTAACCCCAAATCTAAACCTAACCCCAAATCTAAACCTAACCCCAAATCTAAACCGAAAATCTAAACCTAACCCCAAATCTAAACCTAAAATCTAAACCTAACCCCAAATCTAAACCTAAAATCTATACCTAACCCGAAATCTAACCCAACCCCAAATCTAAACCTAAAATCTAAACCTAACCCCAAATCTAAACCGAAAATCAAAACTTAACCCCAAATCTAAACCTAAACCCAAATCTAAACCTAAAATCTAAACCTAACCCCAAATCTAAACCTAACCCCAAATCCAAACCTAAAATCTAAACCTAACCCCAAATCTAAACCTAAAATCTAAACCTAACCCCAAATCTAAACCTAACCCCAAATCTAAACCTAAAATCTAAACATAACCCCAAATCTAAACCTAAAATCTAAACCTAACCCCAAATCCAAACCTAACCCCAAATCTAAACCTAAAATCTAAACCTAACCCCAAATCTAAACCTAAAATCTAAACCTAAAATCTAAACCTAACCCCAAATCTAAACCTAAAATCTAAACCTAACCCCAAATCTAAACCTAAAATCTAAACTTAACCCCAAATCTAAACCTAACCCCAAATCTAAACCTAAAATCTAAACCTAACCCCAAATCTAAACCTAAAATCTAAACCTAACCCCAAATCTAAACCTAAAATCTAAACCTAACCCCAAATCTATACCTAACCCCAAATCTAAACCTAACCTAAAATCTAAACCTAACCCCAAATCTAAACCTAAAATCTAAACCTAACCCTAAATCTATACCTAACCCCAAATCTAAACCGAAAATCAAAACCTAACCCCAAATCTAAACCTAAAATCTAAACCTAACCCCAAATCTAAACCTAAAATCTAAACCTAACCCCAAATCTAAACCTAACCCCAAAACTAAACCTAAAATCTAAATCTAACCCCAAATCTAAACCTAAAATCTAAACCTAACCCCAAATCTAAACCTAACCCCAAATCTAAACCTAAAATCTAAACCTAAAATCTAAACCTAACCCCAAATCTAAACCTAACCCCAAATCTAAACCTAAAATCTAAACCTAACCCCAAAATTAAACCTAAAATCTAAACCTAACCCCAAATCTATACCTAAAATCTAAACCTAAGCCCAAATCTAAACCTAACCCCAAATCTAAAAGTAAACCCAAATCTAAACCGAAAATCTAAACCTAACCCCAAATCTAAACCTAAAATCTAAACCAAACCCCAAATCTAAACCTAAAATTTAAGCCTAACCCCAAATCTAAACCTAAAATCTAAACCTAACCCCAAATCTAAACCTAACCCCAAATCTAAACCTAACCCCAAATCTAAACCTAAAATCTAAACATAACCCCAAATCTAAACATAACCCCAAATCTAAAACTAACCCCAAATCTAAACCTAACCCCAAATCTAAACCGAAAATCTAAACCTAACCCCAAATCTAAACCTAAAATCTAAACCTAACCTTAAATCTAAACCTAAAATCTAAACCTAACCTAAAATCTAAACCTAACCCCAAATCTAAACCTAACCCCAAATCTAAACCTAAAATCTATACCTAACCCGAAATCTAAACCTAACCCCAAATCTAAACCTAAAATCTAAACCTAACCCCAAATCTAAACCTAAAATCTAAACTTAACCCCAAATCTAAACCTAACCTTAAATCTAAACCTAAAATCTAAACCTAACCCCAAATCTAAACCTAACCCCAAATCTAAACCTAAAATCTAAACCTAACCCCAAATCTAAACCTAAAATCTAAACCTAACCCCAAATCTAAACCTAACCCCAAATCTAAACCTAAAATCTAAACATAACCCCAAATCTAAACCTAAAATCTAAACCTAACCCCAAATCCAGACCTAACCCCAAATCTAAACCTAAAATCTAAACCTAACCCCAAATCTAAACCTAAAATCTAAACCTAACCTAAAATCTAAACCTAACCCCAAATCTAAACCTAAAATCTAAACCTAACCCCAAATCTAAACCTAACCCCAAAACTAAACCTAAAATCTAAACCTAACCCCAAATCTAAACCTAAATTCTAAACCTAACCCCAAATCTAAACCTAAAATTTAACCTAACGCCAAATCTAAAAATAACCCCAAATCTAAACCTAAAATCTAAACCTAAAATCTAACCTAACCCCAAATCTAAAAATAACCCCAAATCTAAACCTAAAATCTAAACCTAACCCCAAATCTAAACCTAAAATCTAAACCTAACCCCAAATCTAAACCGAAAATCTAAACCTAACCTCAAATCTAAACTTAAAATCTAAACCTAACCCCAAATCTAAACCTAACCCCAAATCTAAACCTAAAATCTAAACCTAACCCCAAATCTAAACCTAAAATCTAAACCTAACCCCAAATCTAAACCTAACCCCAAATCTAAACCTAAAATCTAAACCTAACCCCAAATCTAAACCTAAAATTTAAGCCTAACCCCAAATCTAAACCTAAAATCTAAACCTAACCCCAAATCTAAACCTAACCCCAAATCTAAACCTAACCCCAAATCTATACCGAAAATCTAAACCTAACCCCAAATCTAAACCTAAAATCTAAACCTAACCCCAAATCTAAACCTAAAATCTATACCTTAACCGAAATCTAAACCTAAACCCAAATCTAAACCTAAAATCTAAACCTAACCCCAAATCTAAACCGAAAATCAAAACTTAACCCCAAATCTAAACCTAAACCCAAATCTAAACCTAAAATCTAAACCTAACCCCAAATCTAAACCTAACCCCAAATCTAAACCTAAAATCTAAACCTAACCCCAAATCTAAACCTAAAATCTAAACCTAACCCCAAATCTAAACCTAACGCCAAATCTAAACCTAAAATCTAAACATAACCCCAAATCTAAACCTAAAATCTAAACCTAACCCCAAATCTAAACCTAAAATCTAAACCTAAAATCTAAACCTAACCCCAAATCTAAACCTAAAATCTAAACCTAACCCCAAATCTAAACCTAAAATCTAAACTTAACCCCAAATCTAAACTTAACCCCAAATCTAAACCTAAAATCTAAACCTAACCCCAAATCTAAACCTAACCCCAAATCTAAACCTAAAATATAAACCTAACCCCAAATCTAAACCTAAAATCTAAACCTAACCCCAAATCTAAACTTAACCCCAAATCTAAACCTAACCTAAACTCTAAACCTAACCCCAAATCTAAGCCTAAAATCTAAACCTAACCCCAAATCTATACCTAACCCCAAATCTAAACCGAAAATCAAAACCTAACCCCAAATCTAAACCTAAAATCTAAATCTAACCCCAAATCTAAACCTAAAATCTAAACCTAACCCCAAATCTAAACCTAACCCCAAATCTAAACCTAAAATCTAAACCTAAAATCTAAACCTAAACCCAAATCTAAACCTAACCCCAAATCTAAACCTAAAATCTAAAACTAACCCCAAATCTAAACCTAAAATTTAAGCCTAACCCCAAATCTATACCTAAAATCTAAACCTAAGCCCAAATCTAAACCTAACCCCAAATCTAAAACTAAACCCAAATCTAAACCGAAAATCTAAACCTAACCCCAAATCTAAACCTAAAATCTAAACCAAACCCCAAATCTAAACCTAAAATTTAAGCCTAACCCCAAATCTAAACCTAAAATCTAAACCTAACCCCAAATCTAAACCTAACCCCAAATCTAAAACTAACCCCAAATCTAAACCGAAAATCTAAACCTAACCCCAAATCTAAACCTAAAATCTAAACATAACCCCAAATCTAAACCTAACCCCAAATCTAAAACTAACCCCAAATCTAAACCTAACCCCAAATCTAAACCTAAAATCTATACCTAACCCGAAATCTAAACCTAACCCCAAATCTAAACCTAAAATCTAAACCTAACCCCAAATCTAAACCTAAAATCTAAACTTAACCCCAAATCTAAACCTAACCTTAAATCTAAACCTAAAATCTAAACCTAACCCCAAATCTAAACCTAACCCCAAATCTAAACCTAAAATCTAAACCTAACCCCAAATCTAAACCTAAAATCTAAACCTAACCCCAAATCTAAACCTAACCCCAAATCTAAACCTAAAATCTAAACATAACCCCAAATCTAAACCTAAAATCTAAACCTAACCCCAAATCCAAACCTAACCCCAAATCTAAACCTAAAATCTAAACCTAACCCCAAATCTAAACCTAAAATCTAAACCTAACCTAAAATCTAAACCTAACCCCAAATCTAAACCTAAAATCTAAACCTAACCTTAAATCTAAACCTAAAATCTAAACCTAACCTAAAATCTAAACCTAACCCCAAATCTAAACCTAACCCCAAATCTAAACCTAAAATCTATACCTAACCCGAAATCTAAACCTAACCCCAAATCTAAACCTAAAATCTAAACCTAACCCCAAATCTAAACCTAACCCCAAATCTAAACCTAAAATCTAAACATAACCCCAAATCTAAACCTAAAATCTAAACCTAACCCCAAATCCAAACCTAACCCCAAATCTAAACCTAAAATCTAAACCTAACCCCAAATCTAAACCTAAAATCTAAACCTAACCTAAAATCTAAACCTAACCCCAAATCTAAACCTAAAATCTAAACCTAACCCCAAATCTAAACCTAACCCCAAATCTAAACCTAAAATCTAAACCTAACCCCAAATCTAAACCTAAAATTTGAGTCTAACCCCAAATCTAAACCTAAAATCTAAACCTAACCCCAAATCTAAACCTAAAATCTAAACCTAACCCCAAATCTAAACCTAAATTCTAAACCTAACCCCAAATCTAAACCTAACCCCAAATCTAAACCTAAAATCTAAACCTAACCCCAAATCTAAACCTAAAATCTAAACCTAACCCCAAATCTAAACCTAAAATCTAAACCTAACCCCAAATCTAAACCTAACCCCAAATCAAAACCTAAAATCTAAACCTAACCCCAAATCTAAACCTAAAATCTAAACCTAACCCCAAATCTAAACCTAAAATCTAACCTAACGCCAAATCTAAAAATAACCCCAAATCTAAACCTAAAATCTAAACCTAAAATCTAACCTAACCCCAAATCTAAAAATAACCCCAAATCTAAACCTAAAATCTACACCTAACCCCAAATCTAAACCTAAAATCTAAACCTAACCTAAAATCTAAACCTAACCCCAAATCTAAACCTAAAATCTAAACCTAACCCCAAATCTAAACCTAACCCCAAATCTAAACCTAAAATCTAAACCTAACCCCAAATCTAAACCTAAAATTTGAGTCTAACCCCAAATCTAAACCTAAAATCTAAACCTAACCCCAAATCTAAACCTAAAATCTAAACCTAACCCCAAATCTAAACCGAAAATCTAAACCTAACCTCAAATCTAAACTTAAAATCTAAACCTAACCCCAAATCTAAACCTAACCCCAAATCTAAACCTAAAATCTAAACCTAACCCCATATCTAAACCTAAAATCTAAACCTAACCCCAAATCTAAACCTAACCCCAAATCTAAACCTAAAATCTAAACCTAACCCCAAATCTAAACCTAAAATTTAAGCCTAACCCCAAATCTAAACCTAAAATCTAAACCTAACCCCAAATCTAAACCTAACCCCAAATCTAAACCTAACCCCAAATCTAAACCGAAAATCTAAACCTAACCCCAAATCTAAACCTAAAATCTAAACCTAACCCCAAATCTAAACCTAAAATCTATACCTAACCCGAAATCTAAACCTAACCCCAAATCTAAACCTAAAATCTAAACCTAACCCCAAATCTAAACCTAAAATCTAAACTTAACCCCAAATCTAAACCTAAACCCAAATCTAAAACTAAAATCTAAACCTAACCCCAAATCTAAACCTAACCCCAAATCTAAACCTAAAATCTAAACCTAACCCCAAATCTAAACCTAACCCCAAATCTAAACCTAAAATCTAAACTTAACCCCAAATCTAAACCTAACCCCAAATCTAAACCTAAAATCTAAACCTAACCCCAAATCTAAACCTAACCCCAAATCTAAACCTAAAATCTAAACCTAACCCCAAATCTAAACCTAAAATCTAAACCTAACCTCAAATCTAAACCTAAAATCTAAACCTAACCCCAAATCTAAACCTAAAATCTAAACCTAACCCCAAATCTAAACTTAACCCCAAATCTAAACCTAACCTAAAATCTAAACCTAACCCCAAATCTAAACCTAAAATCTAAACCTAACCCCAAATCTATACCTAACCCCAAATCTAAACCGAAAATCAAAACCTAACCCCAAATCTAAACCTAAAATCTAAACCTAACCCCAAATCTAAACCTAAAATCTAAACCTAACCCCAAATCTAAACCTAACCCCAAAACTAAACCTAAAATCTAAATCTAACCCCAAATCTAAACCTAAAATCTAAACCTAACCCCAAATCTAAACCTAACCCCAAATCTAAACCTAAAATCTAAACCTAAAATCTAAACCTAACCCCAAATCTAAACCTAACCCCAAATCTAAACCTAAAATCTAAACCTAACCCCAAAATTAAACCTAAAATCTAAACCTAACCCCAAATCTAAACCTAAAATCTAAACCTAACCCCAAATCTAAACCTAACCCCAAAACTAAACCTAAAATCTAAATCTAACCCCAAATCTAAACCTAAAATCTAAACCTAACCCCAAATCTAAACCTAACCCCAAATCTATACCTAAAATCTAAACCTAAGCCCAAATCTAAACCTAACCCCAAATCTAAAACTAAACCCAAATCTAAACCGAAAATCTAAACCTAACCCGAAATCTAAACCTAAAATCTAAACCAAACCCCAAATCTAAACCGAAAATCTAAACCTAACCTCAAATCTAAACTTAAAATCTAAACCTAACCCCAAATCTAAACCTAAAATCTAAACCTAAAATCTAAACCTAACCCCAAATCTAAACCTAACCCCAAATCTATACCTAAAATCTAAACCTAAGCCCAAATCTAAACCTAACCCCAAATCTAAAACTAAACCCAAATCTAAACCGAAAATCTAAACCTAACCCGAAATCTAAACCTAAAATCTAAACCAAACCCCAAATCTAAACCTAAAATTTAAGCCTAACCCCAAATCTAAACCTAAAATCTAAACCTAACCCCAAATCTAAACCTAACCCCAAATCTAAAACTAACCCCAAATCTAAACCTAACCCCAAATCTAAGCCTAACCCCAAATCTAAACCTAAAATCTAAACCTAACCCCAAATCTAAACCTAACCCCAAATCTAAACCTAACCCCAAATCTAAACCGAAAATCTAAACCTAACCCCAAATCTAAACCTAAAATCTAAACCTAACCCCAAATCTAAACCTAAAATCTATAACTTAACCGAAATCTAAACCTAAACCCAAATCTAAACCTAAAATCTAAACCTAACCCCAAATCTAAACCGAAAATCAAAACTTAACCCCAAATCTAAACCTAAACCCAAATCTAAACCTAAAATCTAAACCTAACCCCAAATCTAAACCTAACCCCAAATCTAAACCTAAAATCTAAACCTAACCCCAAATCTAAACCTAAAATCTAAACCTAACCCCAAATCTAAACCTAACCCCAAATCTAAACCTAAAATCTAAACATAACCCCAAATCTAAACCTAAAATCTAAACCTAACCCCAAATCCAAACCTAACCCCAAATCTAAACCTAAAATCTAAACCTAACCCCAAATCTAAACCTAAAATCTAAACCTAAAATCTAAACCTAACCCCAAATCTAAACCTAAAATCTAAACCTAACCCCAAATCTAAACCTAAAATCTAAACTTAACCCCAAATCTAAACCTAACCCCAAATCTAAACCTAAAATCTAAACCTAACCCCAAATCCAAACCTAACCCCAAATCTAAACCTAAAATCTAAACCTAACCCCAAATCTAAACCTAAAATCTAAACCTAACCCCAAATCTAAACCGAAAATCTAAACCTAACCTCAAATCTAAACTTAAAATCTAAACCTAACCCCAAATCTAAACCTAACCCCAAATCTAAACCTAAAATCTAAACCTAACCCCAAATCTAAACCTAAAATCTAAACCTAACCCCAAATCTAAACCTAACCCCAAATCTAAACCTAAAATCTAAACCTAACCCCAAATCTAAACCTAAAATTTAAGCCTAACCCCAAATCTAAACCTAAAATCTAAACCTAACCCCAAATCTAAACCTAACCCCAAATCTAAACCTAACCCCAAATCTATACCGAAAATCTAAACCTAACCCCAAATCTAAACCTAAAATCTAAACCTAACCCCAAATCTAAACCTAAAATCTATACCTTAACCGAAATCTAAACCTAAACCCAAATCTAAACCTAAAATCTAAACCTAACCCCAAATCTAAACCGAAAATCAAAACTTAACCCCAAATCTAAACCTAAACCCAAATCTAAACCTAAAATCTAAACCTAACCCCAAATCTAAACCTAACCCCAAATCTAAACCTAAAATCTAAACCTAACCCCAAATCTAAACCTAAAATCTAAACCTAACCCCAAATCTAAACCTAACGCCAAATCTAAACCTAAAATCTAAACATAACCCCAAATCTAAACCTAAAATCTAAACCTAACCCCAAATCTAAACCTAAAATCTAAACCTAAAATCTAAACCTAACCCCAAATCTAAACCTAAAATCTAAACCTAACCCCAAATCTAAACCTAAAATCTAAACTTAACCCCAAATCTAAACTTAACCCCAAATCTAAACCTAAAATCTAAACCTAACCCCAAATCTAAACCTAACCCCAAATCTAAACCTAAAATATAAACCTAACCCCAAATCTAAACCTAAAATCTAAACCTAACCCCAAATCTAAACTTAACCCCAAATCTAAACCTAACCTAAACTCTAAACCTAACCCCAAATCTAAGCCTAAAATCTAAACCTAACCCCAAATCTATACCTAACCCCAAATCTAAACCGAAAATCAAAACCTAACCCCAAATCTAAACCTAAAATCTAAATCTAACCCCAAATCTAAACCTAAAATCTAAACCTAACCCCAAATCTAAACCTAACCCCAAATCTAAACCTAAAATCTAAACCTAAAATCTAAACCTAAACCCAAATCTAAACCTAACCCCAAATCTAAACCTAAAATCTAAAACTAACCCCAAATCTAAACCTAAAATTTAAGCCTAACCCCAAATCTATACCTAAAATCTAAACCTAAGCCCAAATCTAAACCTAACCCCAAATCTAAAACTAAACCCAAATCTAAACCGAAAATCTAAACCTAACCCCAAATCTAAACCTAAAATCTAAACCAAACCCCAAATCTAAACCTAAAATTTAAGCCTAACCCCAAATCTAAACCTAAAATCTAAACCTAACCCCAAATCTAAACCTAACCCCAAATCTAAAACTAACCCCAAATCTAAACCGAAAATCTAAACCTAACCCCAAATCTAAACCTAAAATCTAAACATAACCCCAAATCTAAACCTAACCCCAAATCTAAAACTAACCCCAAATCTAAACCTAACCCCAAATCTAAACCTAAAATCTATACCTAACCCGAAATCTAAACCTAACCCCAAATCTAAACCTAAAATCTAAACCTAACCCCAAATCTAAACCTAAAATCTAAACTTAACCCCAAATCTAAACCTAACCTTAAATCTAAACCTAAAATCTAAACCTAACCCCAAATCTAAACCTAACCCCAAATCTAAACCTAAAATCTAAACCTAACCCCAAATCTAAACCTAAAATCTAAACCTAACCCCAAATCTAAACCTAACCCCAAATCTAAACCTAAAATCTAAACATAACCCCAAATCTAAACCTAAAATCTAAACCTAACCCCAAATCCAAACCTAACCCCAAATCTAAACCTAAAATCTAAACCTAACCCCAAATCTAAACCTAAAATCTAAACCTAACCTAAAATCTAAACCTAACCCCAAATCTAAACCTAAAATCTAAACCTAACCTTAAATCTAAACCTAAAATCTAAACCTAACCTAAAATCTAAACCTAACCCCAAATCTAAACCTAACCCCAAATCTAAACCTAAAATCTATACCTAACCCGAAATCTAAACCTAACCCCAAATCTAAACCTAAAATCTAAACCTAACCCCAAATCTAAACCTAACCCCAAATCTAAACCTAAAATCTAAACATAACCCCAAATCTAAACCTAAAATCTAAACCTAACCCCAAATCCAAACCTAACCCCAAATCTAAACCTAAAATCTAAACCTAACCCCAAATCTAAACCTAAAATCTAAACCTAACCTAAAATCTAAACCTAACCCCAAATCTAAACCTAAAATCTAAACCTAACCCCAAATCTAAACCTAACCCCAAATCTAAACCTAAAATCTAAACCTAACCCCAAATCTAAACCTAAAATTTGAGTCTAACCCCAAATCTAAACCTAAAATCTAAACCTAACCCCAAATCTAAACCTAAAATCTAAACCTAACCCCAAATCTAAACCTAAATTCTAAACCTAACCCCAAATCTAAACCTAACCCCAAATCTAAACCTAAAATCTAAACCTAACCCCAAATCTAAACCTAAAATCTAAACCTAACCCCAAATCTAAACCTAAAATCTAAACCTAACCCCAAATCTAAACCTAACCCCAAATCAAAACCTAAAATCTAAACCTAACCCCAAATCTAAACCTAAAATCTAAACCTAACCCCAAATCTAAACCTAAAATCTAACCTAACGCCAAATCTAAAAATAACCCCAAATCTAAACCTAAAATCTAAACCTAAAATCTAACCTAACCCCAAATCTAAAAATAACCCCAAATCTAAACCTAAAATCTACACCTAACCCCAAATCTAAACCTAAAATCTAAACCTAACCTAAAATCTAAACCTAACCCCAAATCTAAACCTAAAATCTAAACCTAACCCCAAATCTAAACCTAACCCCAAATCTAAACCTAAAATCTAAACCTAACCCCAAATCTAAACCTAAAATTTGAGTCTAACCCCAAATCTAAACCTAAAATCTAAACCTAACCCCAAATCTAAACCTAAAATCTAAACCTAACCCCAAATCTAAACCGAAAATCTAAACCTAACCTCAAATCTAAACTTAAAATCTAAACCTAACCCCAAATCTAAACCTAACCCCAAATCTAAACCTAAAATCTAAACCTAACCCCATATCTAAACCTAAAATCTAAACCTAACCCCAAATCTAAACCTAACCCCAAATCTAAACCTAAAATCTAAACCTAACCCCAAATCTAAACCTAAAATTTAAGCCTAACCCCAAATCTAAACCTAAAATCTAAACCTAACCCCAAATCTAAACCTAACCCCAAATCTAAACCTAACCCCAAATCTAAACCGAAAATCTAAACCTAACCCCAAATCTAAACCTAAAATCTAAACCTAACCCCAAATCTAAACCTAAAATCTATACCTAACCCGAAATCTAAACCTAACCCCAAATCTAAACCTAAAATCTAAACCTAACCCCAAATCTAAACCTAAAATCTAAACTTAACCCCAAATCTAAACCTAAACCCAAATCTAAAACTAAAATCTAAACCTAACCCCAAATCTAAACCTAACCCCAAATCTAAACCTAAAATCTAAACCTAACCCCAAATCTAAACCTAACCCCAAATCTAAACCTAAAATCTAAACTTAACCCCAAATCTAAACCTAACCCCAAATCTAAACCTAAAATCTAAACCTAACCCCAAATCTAAACCTAACCCCAAATCTAAACCTAAAATCTAAACCTAACCCCAAATCTAAACCTAAAATCTAAACCTAACCTCAAATCTAAACCTAAAATCTAAACCTAACCCCAAATCTAAACCTAAAATCTAAACCTAACCCCAAATCTAAACTTAACCCCAAATCTAAACCTAACCTAAAATCTAAACCTAACCCCAAATCTAAACCTAAAATCTAAACCTAACCCCAAATCTATACCTAACCCCAAATCTAAACCGAAAATCAAAACCTAACCCCAAATCTAAACCTAAAATCTAAACCTAACCCCAAATCTAAACCTAAAATCTAAACCTAACCCCAAATCTAAACCTAACCCCAAAACTAAACCTAAAATCTAAATCTAACCCCAAATCTAAACCTAAAATCTAAACCTAACCCCAAATCTAAACCTAACCCCAAATCTAAACCTAAAATCTAAACCTAAAATCTAAACCTAACCCCAAATCTAAACCTAACCCCAAATCTAAACCTAAAATCTAAACCTAACCCCAAAATTAAACCTAAAATCTAAACCTAACCCCAAATCTAAACCTAAAATCTAAACCTAACCCCAAATCTAAACCTAACCCCAAAACTAAACCTAAAATCTAAATCTAACCCCAAATCTAAACCTAAAATCTAAACCTAACCCCAAATCTAAACCTAACCCCAAATCTATACCTAAAATCTAAACCTAAGCCCAAATCTAAACCTAACCCCAAATCTAAAACTAAACCCAAATCTAAACCGAAAATCTAAACCTAACCCGAAATCTAAACCTAAAATCTAAACCAAACCCCAAATCTAAACCGAAAATCTAAACCTAACCTCAAATCTAAACTTAAAATCTAAACCTAACCCCAAATCTAAACCTAAAATCTAAACCTAAAATCTAAACCTAACCCCAAATCTAAACCTAACCCCAAATCTATACCTAAAATCTAAACCTAAGCCCAAATCTAAACCTAACCCCAAATCTAAAACTAAACCCAAATCTAAACCGAAAATCTAAACCTAACCCGAAATCTAAACCTAAAATCTAAACCAAACCCCAAATCTAAACCTAAAATTTAAGCCTAACCCCAAATCTAAACCTAAAATCTAAACCTAACCCCAAATCTAAACCTAACCCCAAATCTAAAACTAACCCCAAATCTAAACCTAACCCCAAATCTAAGCCTAACCCCAAATCTAAACCTAAAATCTAAACCTAACCCCAAATCTAAACCTAACCCCAAATCTAAACCTAACCCCAAATCTAAACCGAAAATCTAAACCTAACCCCAAATCTAAACCTAAAATCTAAACCTAACCCCAAATCTAAACCTAAAATCTATAACTTAACCGAAATCTAAACCTAAACCCAAATCTAAACCTAAAATCTAAACCTAACCCCAAATCTAAACCGAAAATCAAAACTTAACCCCAAATCTAAACCTAAACCCAAATCTAAACCTAAAATCTAAACCTAACCCCAAATCTAAACCTAACCCCAAATCTAAACCTAAAATCTAAACCTAACCCCAAATCTAAACCTAAAATCTAAACCTAACCCCAAATCTAAACCTAACCCCAAATCTAAACCTAAAATCTAAACATAACCCCAAATCTAAACCTAAAATCTAAACCTAACCCCAAATCCAAACCTAACCCCAAATCTAAACCTAAAATCTAAACCTAACCCCAAATCTAAACCTAAAATCTAAACCTAAAATCTAAACCTAACCCCAAATCTAAACCTAAAATCTAAACCTAACCCCAAATCTAAACCTAAAATCTAAACTTAACCCCAAATCTAAACCTAACCCCAAATCTAAACCTAAAATCTAAACCTAACCCCAAATCCAAACCTAACCCCAAATCTAAACCTAAAATCTAAACCTAACCCCAAATCTAAACCTAAAATCTAAACCTAACCTAAAATCTAAACCTAACCCCAAATCTAAACCTAAAATCTAAACCTAACCCCAAATCTAAACCTAACCCCAAATCTAAACCTAAAATCTAAACCTAACCCCAAATCTAAACCTAAAATCTAAACTTAACCCCAAATCTAAACCTAAAATCTAAACCTAACCCCAAATCTAAACCTAACCCCAAATCTAAACCTAAAATCTAAACCTAACCCCAAATCTAAACCTAAATTCTAAGCCTAACCCCAAATCTAAACCTAACCCCAAATCTAAACCTAAAATCTAAACCTAACCCCAAATCTAAACCTAAAATCTAAACCTAACCCCAAATCTAAACCTAAAATCTAAACCTAACCCCAAATCTAAACCTAACCCCAAATCAAAACCTAAAATCTAAACCTAACCCCAAATCTAAACCTAAAATCTAAACCTAACCCCAAATCTAAACCTAAAATCTAACCTAACGCCAAATCTAAATATAACCCCAAATCTAAACCTAAAATCTAAACCTAAAATCTAACCTAACCCCAAATCTAAAAATAACCCCAAATCAAAACCTAAAATCTAAACCTAACCCCAAATCTAAACCTAAAATCTAAACCTAACCCCAAATCTAAACCTAAAATCTAACCTAACGCCAAATCTAAAAATAACCCCAAATCTAAACCTAAAATCTAAACCTAAAATCTAACCTAACCCCAAATCTAAAAATAACCCCAAATCTAAACCTAAAATCTAAACCTAACCCCAAATCTAAACCTAAAATCTAAACCTAACCTAAAATCTAAACCTAACCCCAAATCTAAACCTAAAATCTAAACCTAACCCCAAATCTAAACCTAACCCCAAATCTAAACCTAAAATCTAAACCTAACCCCAAATCTAAACCTAAAATTTGAGTCTAACCCCAAATCTAAACCTAAAATCTAAACCTAACCCCAAATCTAAACCTAAAATCTAAACCTAACCCCAAATCTAAACCGAAAATCTAAACCTAACCTCAAATCTAAACTTAAAATCTAAACCTAACCCCAAATCTAAACCTAACCCCAAATCTAAACCTAAAATCTAAACCTAACCCCATATCTAAACCTAAAATCTAAACCTAACCCCAAATCTAAACCTAACCCCAAATCTAAACCTAAAATCTAAACCTAACCCCAAATCTAAACCTAAAATTTAAGCCTAACCCCAAATCTAAACCTAAAATCTAAACCTAACCCCAAATCTAAACCTAACCCCAAATCTAAACCTAACCCCAAATCTAAACCGAAAATCTAAACCTAACCCCAAATCTAAACCTAAAATCTAAACCTAACCCCAAATCTAAACCTAAAATCTATACCTAACCCGAAATCTAAACCTAACCCCAAATCTAAACCTAAAATCTAAACCTAACCCCAAATCTAAACCTAAAATCTAAACTTAACCCCAAATCTAAACCTAAACCCAAATCTAAAACTAAAATCTAAACCTAACCCCAAATCTAAACCTAACCCCAAATCTAAACCTAAAATCTAAACCTAACCCCAAATCTAAACCTAACCCCAAATCTAAACCTAAAATCTAAACTTAACCCCAAATCTAAACCTAACCCCAAATCTAAACCTAAAATCTAAACCTAACCCCAAATCTAAACCTAACCCCAAATCTAAACCTAAAATCTAAACCTAACCCCAAATCTAAACCTAAAATCTAAACCTAACCTCAAATCTAAACCTAAAATCTAAACCTAACCCCAAATCTAAACCTAAAATCTAAACCTAACCCCAAATCTAAACTTAACCCCAAATCTAAACCTAACCTAAAATCTAAACCTAACCCCAAATCTAAACCTAAAATCTAAACCTAACCCCAAATCTATACCTAACCCCAAATCTAAACCGAAAATCAAAACCTAACCCCAAATCTAAACCTAAAATCTAAACCTAACCCCAAATCTAAACCTAAAATCTAAACCTAACCCCAAATCTAAACCTAACCCCAAAACTAAACCTAAAATCTAAATCTAACCCCAAATCTAAACCTAAAATCTAAACCTAACCCCAAATCTAAACCTAACCCCAAATCTAAACCTAAAATCTAAACCTAAAATCTAAACCTAACCCCAAATCTAAACCTAACCCCAAATATAAACCTAAAATCTAAACCTAACCCCAAAATTAAACCTAAAATCTAAACCTAACCCCAAATCTAAACCTAAAATCTAAACCTAACCCCAAATCTAAACCTAACCCCAAAACTAAACCTAAAATCTAAATCTAACCCCAAATCTAAACCTAAAATCTAAACCTAACCCCAAATCTAAACCTAACCCCAAATCTATACCTAAAATCTAAACCTAAGCCCAAATCTAAACCTAACCCCAAATCTAAAACTAAACCCAAATCTAAACCGAAAATCTAAACCTAACCCGAAATCTAAACCTAAAATCTAAACCAAACCCCAAATCTAAACCGAAAATCTAAACCTAACCTCAAATCTAAACTTAAAATCTAAACCTAACCCCAAATCTAAACCTAAAATCTAAACCTAAAATCTAAACCTAACCCCAAATCTAAACCTAACCCCAAATCTATACCTAAAATCTAAACCTAAGCCCAAATCTAAACCTAACCCCAAATCTAAAACTAAACCCAAATCTAAACCGAAAATCTAAACCTAACCCGAAATCTAAACCTAAAATCTAAACCAAACCCCAAATCTAAACCTAAAATTTAAGCCTAACCCCAAATCTAAACCTAAAATCTAAACCTAACCCCAAATCTAAACCTAACCCCAAATCTAAAACTAACCCCAAATCTAAACCTAACCCCAAATCTAAGCCTAACCCCAAATCTAAACCTAAAATCTAAACCTAACCCCAAATCTAAACCTAACCCCAAATCTAAACCTAACCCCAAATCTAAACCGAAAATCTAAACCTAACCCCAAATCTAAACCTAAAATCTAAACCTAACCCCAAATCTAAACCTAAAATCTATAACTTAACCGAAATCTAAACCTAAACCCAAATCTAAACCTAAAATCTAAACCTAACCCCAAATCTAAACCGAAAATCAAAACTTAACCCCAAATCTAAACCTAAACCCAAATCTAAACCTAAAATCTAAACCTAACCCCAAATCTAAACCTAACCCCAAATCTAAACCTAAAATCTAAACCTAACCCCAAATCTAAACCTAAAATCTAAACCTAACCCCAAATCTAAACCTAACCCCAAATCTAAACCTAAAATCTAAACATAACCCCAAATCTAAACCTAAAATCTAAACCTAACCCCAAATCCAAACCTAACCCCAAATCTAAACCTAAAATCTAAACCTAACCCCAAATCTAAACCTAAAATCTAAACCTAAAATCTAAACCTAACCCCAAATCTAAACCTAAAATCTAAACCTAACCCCAAATCTAAACCTAAAATCTAAACATAACCCCAAATCTAAACCTAACCCCAAATCTAAACCTAAAATCTAAACCTAACCCCAAATCCAAACCTAACCCCAAATCTAAACCTAAAATCTAAACCTAACCCCAAATCTAAACCTAAAATCTAAACCTAACCTAAAATCTAAACCTAACCCCAAATCTAAACCTAAAATCTAAACCTAACCCCAAATCTAAACCTAACCCCAAATCTAAACCTAAAATCTAAACCTAACCCCAAATCTAAACCTAAAATCTAAACTTAACCCCAAATCTAAACCTAAAATCTAAACCTAACCCCAAATCTAAACCTAACCCCAAATCTAAACCTAAAATCTAAACCTAACCCCAAATCTAAACCTAAATTCTAAGCCTAACCCCAAATCTAAACCTAACCCCAAATCTAAACCTAAAATCTAAACCTAACCCCAAATCTAAACCTAAAATCTAAACCTAACCCCAAATCTAAACCTAAAATCTAAACCTAACCCCAAATCTAAACCTAACCCCAAATCAAAACCTAAAATCTAAACCTAACCCCAAATCTAAACCTAAAATCTAAACCTAACCCCAAATCTAAACCTAAAATCTAACCTAACGCCAAATCTAAATATAACCCCAAATCTAAACCTAAAATCTAAACCTAAAATCTAACCTAACCCCAAATCTAAAAATAACCCCAAATCTAAACCTAAAATCTAAACCTAACCCCAAATCTAAACCTAAAATCTAAACCTAACCCCAAATCTAAACCGAAAATCTAACCCTAACCTCAAATCTAAACTTAAAATCTAAACCTAACCCCAAATCTAAACCTAAAATCTAAACCTAAAATCTAAACCTAACCCCAAATCTAAACCTAACCCCAAATCTATACCTAAAATCTAAACCTAAGCCCAAATCTAAACCTAACCCCAAATCTAAAACTAAACCCAAATCTAAACCGAAAATCTAAACCTAACCCGAAATCTAAACCTAAAATCTAAACCAAACCCCAAATCTAAACCTAAAATTTAAGCCTAACCCCAAATCTAAACCTAAAATCTAAACCTAACCCCAAATCTAAACCTAACCCCAAATCTAAAACTAACCCCAAATCTAAACCTAACCCCAAATCTAAACCTAACCCCAAATCTAAACCTAAAATCTAAACATAACCCCAAATCTAAACATAACCCCAAATCTAAAACTAACCCCAAATCTAAACCTAACCCCAAATCTAAACCGAAAATCTAAACCTAACCCCAAATCTAAACCTAAAATCTAAACCTAACCTTAAATCTAAACCTAAAATCTAAACGTAAACCCAAATCTAAACCTAACCCCAAATCTAAACCTAAAATCTAAACCTAACCCCAAATCTAAACCTAAAATCTAAACCTAACCCCAAATCTAAACCTAACCCCAAATCTAAACCTAAAATCTAAACATAACCCCAAATCTAAACCTAAAATCTAAACCTAACCCCAAATCCAAACCTAAGCCCAAATCTAAACCTAAAATCTAAACCTAACCCCAAATCTAAACCTAAAATCTAAACCTAACCTAAAATCTAAACCTAACCCCAAATCTAAACCTAAAATCTAAACCTAACCGTAAATCTAAACCTAAAATCTAAACCTAACCTAAAATCTAAACCTAACCCCAAATCTAAACCTAACCCCAAATCTAAACCTAAAATCTATACCTAACCCGAAATCTAAACCTAACCCCAAATCTAAACCTAAAATCTAAACCTAACCCCAAATCTAAACCTAACCCCAAATCTAAACCTAAAATCTAAACATAACCCCAAATCTAAACCTAAAATCTAAACCTAACCCCAAATCCAAACCTAACCCCAAATCTAAACCTAAAATCTAAACCTAACCCCAAATCTAAACCTAAAATCTAAACCTAACCTAAAATCTAAACCTAACCCCAAATCTAAACCTAAAATCTAAACCTAACCCCAAATCTAAACCTAACCCCAAATCTAAACCTAAAATCTAAACCTAACCCCAAATCTAAAAATAAAATTTGAGTCTAACCCCAAATCTAAACCTAAAATCTAAACCTAACCCCAAATCTAAACCTAAAATCTAAACCTAACCCCAAATCTAAACCTAACCCCAAATCTAAACCTAAAATCTAAACCTAACCCCAAATCTAAATCTAAAATCTAAACCTAACCCCAAATCTAAACCTAAAATCTAAACCTAACCCCAAATCTAAACCTAACCCCAAATCAAAACCTAAAATCTAAACCTAACCCCAAATCTAAACCTAAAATCTAAACCTAACCCCAAATCTAAACCTAAAATCTAACCTAACGCCAAATCTAAAAATAACCCCAAATCTAAACCTAAAATCTAAACCTAAAATCTAACCTAACCCCAAATCTAAAAATAACCCCAAATCTAAACCTAAAATCTAAACCTAACCCCAAATCTAAACCTAAAATCTAAACCTAACCCCAAATCTAAACCGAAAATCTAAACCTAACCTCAAATCTAAACTTAAAATCTAAACCTAACCCCAAATCTAAACCTAACCCCAAAACTAAACCTAAAATCTAAACCTAACCCCAAATCTAAACCTAAAATCTAAACCTAACCCCAAATCTAAACCTAACCCCAAATCTAAACCTAAAATCTAAACCTAACCCCAAATCTAAACCTAAAATTTAAGCCTAACCCCAAATCTAAACCTAAAATCTAAACCTAACCCCAAATCTAAACCTAACCCCAAATCTAAACCTAACCCCAAATCTAAACCGAAAATCTAAACCTAACCCCAAATCTAAACCTAAAATCTAAACCTAACCCCAAATCTAAACCTAAAATCTATACCTAACCCGAAATCTAAACCTAACCCCAAATCTAAACCTAAAATCTAAACCTAACCCCAAATCTAAACCGAAAATCAAAACTTAACCCCAAATCTAAACCTAAACCCAAATCTAAAACTAAAATCTAAACCTAACCCCAAATCTAAACCTAACCCCAAATCTAAACCTAAAATCTAAACCTAACCCCAAATCTAAACCTAAAAGCTAAACCTAACCCCAAATCTAAACCTAACCCCAAATCTAAACCTAAAATCTAAACATAACCCCAAATCTAAACCTAAAATCTAAACCTAACCCCAAATCCAAACCTAACCCCAAATCTAAACCTAAAATCTAAACCTAACCCCAAATCTAAACCTAAAATCTAAACCTAAAATCTAAACCTAACCCCAAATCTAAACCTAAAATCTAAACCTAACCCCAAATCTAAACCTAAAATCTAAACTTAACCCCAAATCTAAACCTAACCCCAAATCTAAACCTAAAATCTAAACCTAACCCCAAATCTAAACCTAACCCCAAATCTAAACCTAAAATCTAAACCTAACCCCAAATCTAAACCTAAAATCTAAACCTAACCCCAAATCTAAACCTAACCCCAAAACTAAACCTAAAATCTAAATCTAACCCCAAATCTAAACCTAAAATCTAAACCTAACCCCAAATCTAAACCTAACCCCAAATCTAAACCTAAAATCTAAACCTAAAATCTAAACCTAACCCCAAATCTAAACCTAACCCCAAATCTAAACCTAAAATCTAAACCTAACCCCAAAATTAAACCTAAAATCTAAACCTAACCCCAAATCTATACCTAAAATCTAAACCTAAGCCCAAATCTAAACCTAACCCCAAATCTAAACCTAACCCCAAATCTAAACCTAAAATCTAAACCTAACCCGAAATCTAAACCTAAAATCTAAACCAAACCCCAAATCTAAACCTAAAATTTAAGCCTAACCCCAAATCTAAACCTAAAATCTAAACCTAACCCCAAATCTAAACCTAACCCCAAATCTAAAACTAACCCCAAATCTAAACCTAACCCCAAATCTAAACCTAACCCCAAATCTAAACCTAAAATCTAAACATAACCCCAAATCTAAACATAACCCCAAATCTAAAACTAACCCCAAATCTAAACCTAATCCCAAATCTAAACCGAAAATCTAAACCTAACCCCAAATCTAAACCTAAAGTCTAAACCTAACCTTAAATCTAAACCTAAAATCTAAACCTAACCTAAAATCTAAACCTAACCCCAAATCTAAACCTAACCCCAAATCTAAACCTAAAATCTATACCTAACCCGAAATCTAAACCTAACCCCAAATCTAAACCTAAAATCTAAACCTAACCCCAAATCTAAACCTAAAATCTAAACTTAACCCCAAATCTAAACCTAACCTTAAATCTAAACCTAAAATCTAAACCTAACCCCAAATCTAAACCTAACCCCAAATCTAAACCTAAAATCTAAACCTAACCCCAAATCTAAACCTAAAATCTAAACCTAACCCCAAATCTAAACCTAACCCCAAATCTAAACCTAAAATCTAAACATAACCCCAAATCTAAACCTAAAATCTATACCTAACCCCAAATCCAGACCTAACCCCAAATCTAAACCTAAAATCTAAACCTAACCCCAAATCTAAACCTAAAATCTAAACCTAACCTAAAATCTAAACCTAACCCCAAATCTAAACCTAAAATCTAAACCTAACCCCAAATCTAAACCTAACCCCAAATCTAAACCTAAAATCTAAACCTAACCCCAAATCTAAACCTAAATTCTAAACCTAACCCCAAATCTAAACCTAAAATCTAACCTAACGCCAAATCTAAAAATAACCCCAAATCTAAACCTAAAATCTAAACCTAAAATCTAACCTAACCCCAAATCTAAAAATAACCCCAAATCTAAACCTAAAATCTAAACCTAACCCCAAATCTAAACCTAAAATCTAAACCTAACCCCAAATCTAAACCGAAAATCTAAACCTAACCTCAAATCTAAACTTAAAATCTAAACCTAACCCCAAATCTAAACCTAACCCCAAATCTAAACCTAAAATCTAAACCTAACCCCAAATCTAAACCTAAAATCTAAACCTAACCCCAAATCTAAACCTAACCCCAAATCTAAACCTAAAATCTAAACCTAACCCCAAATCTAAACCTAAAATTTAAGCCTAACCCCAAATCTAAACCTAAAATCTAAACCTAACCCCAAATCTAAACCTAACCCCAAATCTAAACCTAACCCCAAATCTAAACCGAAAATCTAAACCTAACCCCAAATCTAAACCTAAAATCTAAACCTAACCCCAAATCTAAACCTAAAATCTATACCTTAACCGAAATCTAAACCTAAACCCAAATCTAAACCTAAAATCTAAACCTAACCCCAAATCTAAACCGAAAATCAAAACTTAACCCCAAATCTAAACCTAAACCCAAATCTAAACCTAAAATCTAAACCTAACCCCAAATCTAAACCTAACCCCAAATCTAAACCTAAAATCTAAACCTAACCCCAAATCTAAACCTAAAATCTAAACCTAACCCCAAATCTAAACCTAACCCCAAATCTAAACCTAAAATCTAAACATAACCCCAAATCTAAACCTAAAATCTAAACCTAACCCCAAATCCAAACCTAACCCCAAATCTAAACCTAAAATCTAAACATAACCCCAAATCTAAACCTAAAATCTAAACCTAACCCCAAATCCAAACCTAACCCCAAATCTAAACCTAAAATCTAAACCTAACCCCAAATCTAAACCTAAAATCTAAACCTAAAATCTAAACCTAACCCCAAATCTAAACCTAAAATCTAAACCTAACCCCAAATCCAAACCTAACCCCAAATCTAAACCTAAAATCTAAACCTAACCCCAAATCTAAACCTAAAATCTAAACCTAACCTAAAATCTAAACCTAACCCCAAATCTAAACCTAAAATCTAAACCTAACCCCAAATCTAAACCTAACCCCAAATCTAAACCTAAAATCTAAACCTAACCCCAAATCTAAACCTAAAATCTAAACTTAACCCCAAATCTAAACCTAAAATCTAAACCTAACCCCAAATCTAAACCTAACCCCAAATCTAAACCTAAAATCTAAACCTAACCCCAAATCTAAACCTAAATTCTAAACCTAACCCCAAATCTAAACCTAACCCCAAATCTAAACCTAAAATCTAAACCTAACCCCAAATCTAAACCTAAAATCTAAACCTAACCCCAAATCTAAACCTAAAATCTAAACCTAACCCCAAATCTAAACCTAACCCCAAATCAAAACCTAAAATCTAAACCTAACCCCAAATCTAAACCTAAAATCTAAACCTAACCCCAAATCTAAACCTAAAATCTAACCTAACGCCAAATCTAAAAATAACCCCAAATCTAAACCTAAAATCTAAACCTAAAATCTAAACCTAACCCCAAATCTAAACCTAAAATCTAAACCTAACCCCAAATCTAAACCTAAAATCTAAACTTAACCCCAAATCTAAACCTAACCCCAAATCTAAACCTAAAATCTAAACCTAACCCCAAATCCAAACCTAACCCCAAATCTAAACCTAAAATCTAAACCTAACCCCAAATCTAAACCTAAAATCTAAACCTAACCCCAAATCTAAACCTAACCCCAAATCTAAACCTAAAATCTAAACCTAACCCCAAATCTAAACCTAACCCCAAATCTAAACCTAAAATCTAAACCTAACCCCAAATCTAAACCTAAAATCTAAACTTAACCCCAAATCTAAACCTAAAATCTAAACCTAACCCCAAATCTAAACTTAACCCCAAATCTAAACCTAAAATCTAAACCTAACCCCAAATCTAAACCTAAATTCTAAACCTAACCCCAAATCTAAACCTAACCCCAAATCTAAACCTAAAATCTAAACCTAACCCCAAATCTAAACCTAAAATCTAAACCTAACCCCAAATCTAAACCTAAAATCTAAACCTAACCCCAAATCTAAACCTAACCCCAAATCAAAACCTAAAATCTAAACCTAACCCCAAATCTAAACCTAAAATCTAAACCTAACCCCAAATCTAAACCTAAAATCTAACCTAACGCCAAATCTAAATATAACCCCAAATCTAAACCTAAAATCTAAACCTAAAATCTAACCTAACCCCAAATCTAAAAATAACCCCAAATCTAAACCTAAAATCTAAACCTAACCCCAAATCTAAACCTAAAATCTAAACCTAACCCCAAATCTAAACCGAAAATCTAAACCTAACCTCAAATCTAAACTTAAAATCTAAACCTAACCCCAAATCTAAACCTAAAATCTAAACCTAAAATCTAAACCTAACCCCAAATCTAAACCTAACCCCAAATCTATACCTAAAATCTAAACCTAAGCCCAAATCTAAACCTAACCCCAAATCTAAAACTAAACCCAAATCTAAACCGAAAATCTAAACCTAACCCCAAATCTAAACCTAAAATCTAAACCAAACCCCAAATCTAAACCTAAAATTTAAGCCTAACCCCAAATCTAAACCTAAAACCTAAACCTAACCCCAAATCTAAACCTAACCCCAAATCTAAAACTAACCCCAAATCTAAACCTAACCCCAAATCTAAACCTAACCCCAAATCTAAACCTAAAATCTAAACATAACCCCAAATCTAAACATAACCCCAAATCTAAAACTAACCCCAAATCTAAACCTAACCCCAAATCTAAACCGAAAATCTAAACCTAACCCCAAATCTAAACCTAAAATCTAAACCTAACCTTAAATCTAAACCTAAAATCTAAACCTAAACCCAAATCTAAACCTAACCCCAAATCTAAACCTAAAATCTAAACCTAACCCCAAATCTAAACCTAAAATCTAAACCTAACCCCAAATCTAAACCTAACCCCAAATCTAAACCTAAAATCTAAACATAACCCCAAATCTAAACCTAAAATCTAAACCTAACCCCAAATCCAAACCTAACCCCAAATCTAAACCTAAAATCTAAACCTAACCCCAAATCTAAACCTAAAATCTAAACCTAACCTAAAATCTAAACCTAACCCCAAATCTAAACCTAAAATCTAAACCTAACCGTAAATCTAAACCTAAAATCTAAACCTAACCTAAAATCTAAACCTAACCCCAAATCTAAACCTAACCCCAAATCTAAACCTAAAATCTATACCTAACCCGAAATCTAAACCTAACCCCAAATCTAAACCTAAAATCTAAACCTAACCCCAAATCTAAACCTAACCCCAAATCTAAACCTAAAATCTAAACATAACCCCAAATCTAAACCTAAAATCTAAACCTAACCCCAAATCCAAACCTAACCCCAAATCTAAACCTAAAATCTAAACCTAACCCCAAATCTAAACCTAAAATCTAAACCTAACCTAAAATCTAAACCTAACCCCAAATCTAAACCTAAAATCTAAACCTAACCCCAAATCTAAACCTAACCCCAAATCTAAACCTAAAATCTAAACCTAACCCCAAATCTAAAAATAAAATTTGAGTCTAACCCCAAATCTAAACCTAAAATCTAAACCTAACCCCAAATCTAAACCTAAAATCTAAACCTAACCCCAAATCTAAACCTAACCCCAAATCTAAACCTAAAATCTAAACCTAACCCCAAATCTAAACCTAAAATCTAAACCTAACCCCAAATCTAAACCTAAAATCTAAACCTAACCCCAAATCTAAACCTAACCCCAAATCAAAACCTAAAATCTAAACCTAACCCCAAATCTAAACCTAAAATCTAAACCTAACCCCAAATCTAAACCTAAAATCTAACCTAACGCCAAATCTAAAAATAACCCCAAATCTAAACCTAAAATCTAAACCTAAAATCTAACCTAACCCCAAATCTAAAAATAACCCCAAATCTAAACCTAAAATCTAAACCTAACCCCAAATCTAAACCTAAAATCTAAACCTAACCCCAAATCTAAACCGAAAATCTAAACCTAACCTCAAATCTAAACTTAAAATCTAAACCTAACCCCAAATCTAAACCTAACCCCAAAACTAAACCTAAAATCTAAACCTAACCCCAAATCTAAACCTAAAATCTAAACCTAACCCCAAATCTAAACCTAACCCCAAATCTAAACCTAAAATCTAAACCTAACCCCAAATCTAAACCTAAAATTTAAGCCTAACCCCAAATCTAAACCTAAAATCTAAACCTAACCCCAAATCTAAACCTAACCCCAAATCTAAACCTAACCCCAAATCTAAACCGAAAATCTAAACCTAACCCCAAATCTAAACCTAAAATCTAAACCTAACCCCAAATCTAAACCTAAAATCTATACCTAACCCGAAATCTAAACCTAACCCCAAATCTAAACCTAAAATCTAAACCTAACCCCAAATCTAAACCGAAAATCAAAACTTAACCCCAAATCTAAACCTAAACCCAAATCTAAAACTAAAATCTAAACCTAACCCCAAATCTAAACCTAACCCCAAATCTAAACCTAAAATCTAAACCTAACCCCAAATCTAAACCTAAAAGCTAAACCTAACCCCAAATCTAAACCTAACCCCAAATCTAAACCTAAAATCTAAACATAACCCCAAATCTAAACCTAAAATCTAAACCTAACCCCAAATCCAAACCTAACCCCAAATCTAAACCTAAAATCTAAACCTAACCCCAAATCTAAACCTAAAATCTAAACCTAAAATCTAAACCTAACCCCAAATCTAAACCTAAAATCTAAACCTAACCCCAAATCTAAACCTAAAATCTAAACTTAACCCCAAATCTAAACCTAACCCCAAATCTAAACCTAAAATCTAAACCTAACCCCAAATCTAAACCTAACCCCAAATCTAAACCTAAAATCTAAACCTAACCCCAAATCTAAACCTAAAATCTAAACCTAACCCCAAATCTAAACCTAACCCCAAAACTAAACCTAAAATCTAAATCTAACCCCAAATCTAAACCTAAAATCTAAACCTAACCCCAAATCTAAACCTAACCCCAAATCTAAACCTAAAATCTAAACCTAAAATCTAAACCTAACCCCAAATCTAAACCTAACCCCAAATCTAAACCTAAAATCTAAACCTAACCCCAAAATTAAACCTAAAATCTAAACCTAACCCCAAATCTATACCTAAAATCTAAACCTAAGCCCAAATCTAAACCTAACCCCAAATCTAAAACTAAACCCAAATCTAAACCGAAAATCTAACCCTAACCCGAAATCTAAACCTAAAATCTAAACCAAACCCCAAATCTAAACCTAAAATTTAAGCCTAACCCCAAATCTAAACCTAAAATCTAAACCTAACCCCAAATCTAAACCTAACCCCAAATCTAAACCTAACCCCAAATCTAAACCTAACCCCAAATCTAAACCTAAAATCTAAACATAACCCCAAATCTAAACATAACCCCAAATCTAAAACTAACCCCAAATCTAAACCTAACCCCAAATCTAAACCGAAAATCTAAACCTAACCCCAAATCTAAACCTAAAGTCTAAACCTAACCTTAAATCTAAACCTAAAATCTAAACCTAACCTAAAATCTAAACCTAACCCCAAATCTAAACCTAACCCCAAATCTAAACCTAAAATCTATACCTAACCCGAAATCTAAACCTAACCCCAAATCTAAACCTAAAATCTAAACCTAACCCCAAATCTAAACCTAAAATCTAAACTTAACCCCAAATCTAAACCTAACCTTAAATCTAAACCTAAAATCTAAACCTAACCCCAAATCTAAACCTAACCCCAAATCTAAACCTAAAATCTAAACCTAACCCCAAATCTAAACCTAAAATCTAAACCTAACCCCAAATCTAAACCTAACCCCAAATCTAAACCTAAAATCTAAACATAACCCCAAATCTAAACCTAAAATCTATACCTAACCCTAAATCCAGACCTAACCCCAAATCTAAACCTAAAATCTAAACCTAACCCCAAATCTAAACCTAAAATCTAAACCTAACCTAAAATCTAAACCTAACCCCAAATCTAAACCTAAAATCTAAACCTAACCCCAAATCTAAACCTAACCCCAAATCTAAACCTAAAATCTAAACCTAACCCCAAATCTAAACCTAAATTCTAAACCTAACCCCAAATCTAAACCTAAAATCTAACCTAACGCCAAATCTAAAAATAACCCCAAATCTAAACCTAAAATCTAAACCTAAAATCTAACCTAACCCCAAATCTAAAAATAACCCCAAATCTAAACCTAAAATCTAAACCTAACCCCAAATCTAAACCTAAAATCTAAACCTAACCCCAAATCTAAACCGAAAATCTAAACCTAACCTCAAATCTAAACTTAAAATCTAAACCTAACCCCAAATCTAAACCTAACCCCAAATCTAAACCTAAAATCTAAACCTAACCCCAAATCTAAACCTAAAATCTAAACCTAACCCCAAATCTAAACCTAACCCCAAATCTAAACCTAAAATCTAAACCTAACCCCAAATCTAAACCTAAAATTTAAGCCTAACCCCAAATCTAAACCTAAAATCTAAACCTAACCCCAAATCTAAACCTAACCCCAAATCTAAACCTAACCCCAAATCTAAACCGAAAATCTAAACCTAACCCCAAATCTAAACCTAAAATCTAAACCTAACCCCAAATCTAAACCTAAAATCTATACCTTAACCGAAATCTAAACCTAAACCCAAATCTAAACCTAAAATCTAAACCTAACCCCAAATCTAAACCGAAAATCAAAACTTAACCCCAAATCTAAACCTAAACCCAAATCTAAACCTAAAATCTAAACCTAACCCCAAATCTAAACCTAACCCCAAATCTAAACCTAAAATCTAAACCTAACCCCAAATCTAAACCTAAAATCTAAACCTAACCCCAAATCTAAACCTAACCCCAAATCTAAACCTAAAATCTAAACATAACCCCAAATCTAAACCTAAAATCTAAACCTAACCCCAAATCCAAACCTAACCCCAAATCTAAACCTAAAATCTAAACATAACCCCAAATCTAAACCTAAAATCTAAACCTAACCCCAAATCCAAACCTAACCCCAAATCTAAACCTAAAATCTAAACCTAACCCCAAATCTAAACCTAAAATCTAAACCTAAAATCTAAACCTAACCCCAAATCTAAACCTAAAATCTAAACCTAACCCCAAATCCAAACCTAACCCCAAATCTAAACCTAAAATCTAAACCTAACCCCAAATCTAAACCTAAAATCTAAACCTAACCTAAAATCTAAACCTAACCCCAAATCTAAACCTAAAATCTAAACCTAACCCCAAATCTAAACCTAACCCCAAATCTAAACCTAAAATCTAAACCTAACCCCAAATCTAAACCTAAAATCTAAACTTAACCCCAAATCTAAACCTAAAATCTAAACCTAACCCCAAATCTAAACCTAACCCCAAATCTAAACCTAAAATCTAAACCTAACCCCAAATCTAAACCTAAATTCTAAACCTAACCCCAAATCTAAACCTAACCCCAAATCTAAACCTAAAATCTAAACCTAACCCCAAATCTAAACCTAAAATCTAAACCTAACCCCAAATCTAAACCTAAAATCTAAACCTAACCCCAAATCTAAACCTAACCCCAAATCAAAACCTAAAATCTAAACCTAACCCCAAATCTAAACCTAAAATCTAAACCTAACCCCAAATCTAAACCTAAAATCTAACCTAACGCCAAATCTAAAAATAACCCCAAATCTAAACCTAAAATCTAAACCTAAAATCTAACCTAACCCCAAATCTAAAAATAACCCCAAATCTAAACCTAAAATCTAAACCTAACCCCAAATCTAAACCTAAAATCTAAACCTAACCCCAAATCTAAACCGAAAATCTAAACCTAACCTCAAATCTAAACTTAAAATCTAAACCTAACCCCAAATCTAAACCTAAAATCTAAACCTAACCCCAAATCTAAACCTAAAATCTAAACCTAACCCCAAATCTAAACCTAACCCCAAATCTAAACCTAAAATCTAAACCTAACCCCAAATCTAAACCTAAAATTTAAGCCTAACCCCAAATCTAAACCTAAAATCTAAACCTAACCCCAAATCTAAACCTAAAATCTAAACCTAACCCCAAATCTAAACCGAAAATCAAAACTTAACCCCAAATCTAAACCTAAAATCTAAACCTAACCCCAAATCTAAACCTAACCCCAAATCCAAACCTAAAATCTAAACCTAACCCCAAATCTAAACCTAAAATCTAAACCTAACCCCAAATCTAAACCTAACCCCAAATCTAAAACTAAAATCTAAACATAACCCCAAATCTAAACCTAAAATCTAAACCTAACCCCAAATCCAAACCTAACCCCAAATCTAAACCTAAAATCTAAACCTAACCCCAAATCTAAACCTAAAATCTAAACCTAAAATCTAAACCTAACCCCAAATCTAAACCTAAAATCTAAACCTAACCCCAAATCTAAACCTAAAATCTAAACTTAACCCCAAATCTAAACCTAACCCCAAATCTAAACCTAAAATCTAAACCTAACCCCAAATCTAAACCTAACCCCAAATCTAAACCTAAAATCTAAACCTAACCCCAAATCTAAACCGAAAATCAAAACTTAACCCCAAATCTAAACCTAAACCCAAATCTAAACCTAAAATCTAAACCTAACCCCAAATCTAAACCTAACCCCAAATCCAAACCTAAAATCTAAACCTAACCCCAAATCTAAACCTAAAATCTAAACCTAACCCCAAATCTAAACCTAACCCCAAATCTAAAACTAAAATCTAAACATAACCCCAAATCTAAACCTAAAATCTAAACCTAACCCCAAATCCAAACCTAACCCCAAATCTAAACCTAAAATCTAAACCTAACCCCAAATCTAAACCTAAAATCTAAACCTAAAATCTAAACCTAACCCCAAATCTAAACCTAAAATCTAAACCTAACCCCAAATCTAAACCTAAAATCTAAACTTAACCCCAAATCTAAACCTAACCCCAAATCTAAACCTAAAATCTAAACCTAACCCCAAATCTAAACCTAACCCCAAATCTAAACCTAAAATCTAAACCTAACCCCAAATCTAAACCTAAAATCTAAACCTAACCTCAAATCTAAACCTAAAATCTAAACCTAACCCCAAATCTAAACCTAAAATCTAAACCTAACCCCAAATCTAAACTTAACCCCAAATCTAAACCTAACCTAAAATCTAAACCTAACCCCAAATCTAAACCTAAAATCTAAACCTAACCCTAAATCTATACCTAACCCCAAATCTAAACCGAAAATCAAAACCTAACCCCAAATCTAAACCTAAAATCTAAACCTAACCCCAAATCTAAACCTAAAATCTAAACCTAACCCCAAATCTAAACCTAACCCCAAAACTAAACCTAAAATCTAAATCTAACCCCAAATCTAAACCTAAAATCTAAACCTAACCCCAAATCTAAACCTAAAATCTAAACCTAAAATCTAAACCTAACCCCAAATCTAAACCTAACCCCAAATCTAAACCTAAAATCTAAACCTAACCCCAAAATTAAACCTAAAATCTAAACCTAACCCCAAATCTATACCTAAAATCTAAACCTAAGCCCAAATCTAAACCTAACCCCAAATCTAAAAGTAAACCCAAATCTAAACCGAAAATCTAAACCTAACCCCAAATCTAAACCTAAAATCTAAACCAAACCCCAAATCTAAACCTAAAATTTAAGCCTAACCCCAAATCTAAACCTAACCCCAAATCTAAACCTAAAATCTAAACATAACCCCAAATCTAAACCTAAAATCTAAACCTAACCCCAAATCCAAACCTAACCCCAAATCTAAACCTAAAATCTAAACCTAACCCCAAACCTAAACCTAAAATCTAAACCTAAAATCTAAACCTAACCCCAAATCTAAACCTAAAATCTAAACCTAACCCCAAATCTAAACCTAAAATCTAAACTTAACCCCAAATCTAAACTTAACCCCAAATCTAAACCTAAAATCTAAACCTAACCCCAAATCTAAACCTAACCCCAAATCTAAACCTAAAATATAAACCTAACCCCAAATCTAAACCTAAAATCTAAACCTAACCCCAAATCTAAACTTAACCCCAAATCTAAACCTAACCTAAAATCTAAACCTAACCCCAAATCTAAGCCTAAAATCTAAACCTAACCCCAAATCTATACCTAACCCCATATCTAAACCGAAAATCAAAACCTAACCCCAAATCTAAACCTAAAATCTAAATCTAACCCCAAATCTAAACCTAAAATCTAAACCTAACCCCAAATCTAAACCTAACCCCAAATCTAAACCTAAAATCTAAACCTAAAATCTAAACCTAAACCCAAATCTAAACCTAACCCCAAATCTAAACCTAAAATCTAAAACTAACCCCAAATCTAAACCTAAAATTTAAGCCTAACCCCAAATCTATACCTAAAATCTAAACCTAAGACCAAATCTAAACCTAACCCCAAATCTAAAACTAAACCCAAATCTAAACCGAAAATCTAAACCTAACCCCAAATCTAAACCTAAAATCTAAACCAAACCCCAAATCTAAACCTAACCCCAAATCTAAAACTAACCCCAAATCTAAACCTAACCCCAAATCTAAACCTAAAATCTAAACATAACCCCAAATCTAAACCTAACCCCAAATCTAAAATTAACCCCAAATCTAAACCTAACCCCAAATCTAAACCAAAAATCTAAACCTAACCCCAAATCTAAACCTAAAATCTAAACCTAACCTTAAATCTAAACCTAAAATCTAAACCTAACCTAAAATCTAAACCTAACCCCAAATCTAAACCTAACCCCAAATCTAAACCTAAAATCTATACCTAACCCGAAATCTAAACCTAACCCCAAATCTAAACCTAAAATCTAAACCTAACCCCAAATCTAAACCTAAAATCTAAACTTAACCCCTAATCTAAACCTAACCTTAAATCTAAACCTAAAATCTAAACCTAACCCCAAATCTAAACCTAACCCCAAATCTAAACCTAAAATCTAAACCTAACCCCAAATCTAAACCTAAAATCTAAACCTAACCCCAAATCTAAACCTAACCCCAAATCTAAACCTAAAATCTAAACATAACCCCAAATCTAAACCTAAAATCTAAACCTAACCCCAAATCCAAACCTAACCCCAAATCTAAACCTAAAATCTAAACCTAACCCCAAATCTAAACCTAAAATCTAAACCTAACCTAAAATCTAAACCTAACCCCAAATCTAAACCTAAAATCTAAACCTAACCTTAAATCTAAACCTAAAATCTAAACCTAACCTAAAATCTAAACCTAACCCCAAATCTAAACCTAACCCCAAATCTAAACCTAAAATCTATACCTAACCCGAAATCTAAACCTAACCCCAAATCTAAACCTAAAATCTAAACCTAACCCCAAATCTAAACCTAACCCCAAATCTAAACCTAAAATCTAAACATAACCCCAAATCTAAACCTAAAATCTAAACCTAACCCCAAATCCAAACCTAACCCCAAATCTAAACCTAAAATCTAAACCTAACCCCAAATCTAAACCTAAAATCTAAACCTAACCTAAAATCTAAACCTAACCCCAAATCTAAACCTAAAATCTAAACCTAACCCCAAATCTAAACCTAACCCCAAATCTAAACCTAAAATCTAAACCTAACCCCAAATCTAAACCTAAAATTTGAGTCTAACCCCAAATCTAAACCTAAAATCTAAACCTAACCCCAAATCTAAACCTAAAATCTAAACCTAACCCCAAATCTAAACCTAACCCCAAATCAAAACCTAAAATCTAAACCTAACCCCAAATCTAAACCTAAAATCTAAACCTAACCCCAAATCTAAACCTAAAATCTAACCTAACGCCAAATCTAAAAATAACCCCAAATCTAAACCTAAAATCTAAACCTAAAATCTAACCTAACCCCAAATCTAAAAATAACCCCAAATCTAAACCTAAAATCTAAACCTAACCCCAAATCTAAACCTAAAATCTAAACCTAACCCCAAATCTAAACCTAACCCCAAAACTAAACCTAAAATCTAAATCTAACCCCAAATCTAAACCTAAAATCTAAACCTAACCCCAAATCCAAACCTAACCCCAAATCTAAACCTAAAATCTAAACCTAACCCCAAACCTAAACCTAAAATCTAAACCTAAAATCTAAACCTAACCCCAAATCTAAACCTAAAATCTAAACCTAACCCCAAATCTAAACCTAAAATCTAAACTTAACCCCAAATCTAAACTTAACCCCAAATCTAAACCTAAAATCTAAACCTAACCCCAAATCTAAACCTAACCCCAAATCTAAACCTAAAATATAAACCTAACCCCAAATCTAAACCTAAAATCTAAACCTAACCCCAAATCTAAACTTAACCCCAAATCTAAACCTAACCTAAAATCTAAACCTAACCCCAAATCTAAGCCTAAAATCTAAACCTAACCCCAAATCTATACCTAACCCCATATCTAAACCGAAAATCAAATCCTAACCCCAAATCTAAACCTAAAATCTAAATCTAACCCCAAATCTAAACCTAAAATCTAAACCTAACCCCAAATCTAAACCTAACCCCAAATCTAAACCTAAAATCTAAACCTAAAATCTAAACCTAAACCCAAATCTAAACCTAACCCCAAATCTAAACCTAAAATCTAAAACTAACCCCAAATCTAAACCTAAAATTTAAGCCTAACCCCAAATCTATACCTAAAATCTAAACCTAAGACCAAATCTAAACCTAACCCCAAATCTAAAACTAAACCCAAATCTAAACCGAAAATCTAAACCTAACCCCAAATCTAAACCTAAAATCTAAACCAAACCCCAAATCTAAACCTAACCCCAAATCTAAAACTAACCCCAAATCTAAACCTAACCCCAAATCTAAACCTAAAATCTAAACATAACCCCAAATCTAAACCTAACCCCAAATCTAAAATTAACCCCAAATCTAAACCTAACCCCAAATCTAAACCAAAAATCTAAACCTAACCCCAAATCTAAACCTAAAATCTAAACCTAACCTTAAATCTAAACCTAAAATCTAAACCTAACCTAAAATCTAAACCTAACCCCAAATCTAAACCTAACCCCAAATCTAAACCTAAAATCTATACCTAACCCGAAATCTAAACCTAACCCCAAATCTAAACCTAAAATCTAAACCTAACCCCAAATCTAAACCTAAAATCTAAACTTAACCCCTAATCTAAACCTAACCTTAAATCTAAACCTAAAATCTAAACCTAACCCCAAATCTAAACCTAACCCCAAATCTAAACCTAAAATCTAAACCTAACCCCAAATCTAAACCTAACCCCAAATCTAAACCTAAAATCTAAACATAACCCCAAATCTAAACCTAAAATCTAAACCTAACCCCAAATCCAAACCTAACCCCAAATCTAAACCTAAAATCTAAACCTAACCCCAAATCTAAACCTAAAACCTAAACCTAACCTAAAATCTAAACCTAACCCCAAATCTAAACCTAAAATCTAAACCTAACCTTAAATCTAAACCTAAAATCTAAACCTAACCTAAAATCTAAACCTAACCCCAAATCTAAACCTAACCCCAAATCTAAACCTAAAATCTATACCTAACCCGAAATCTAAACCTAACCCCAAATCTAAACCTAAAATCTAAACCTAACCCCAAATCTAAACCTAACCCCAAATCTAAACCTAAAATCTAAACATAACCCCAAATCTAAACCTAAAATCTAAACCTAACCCCAAATCCAAACCTAACCCCAAATCTAAACCTAAAATCTAAACCTAACCCCAAATCTAAACCTAAAATCTAAACCTAACCTAAAATCTAAACCTAACCCCAAATCTAAACCTAAAATCTAAACCTAACCCCAAATCTAAACCTAACCCCAAATCTAAACCTAAAATCTAAACCTAACCCCAAATCTAAACCTAAAATTTGAGTCTAACCCCAAATCTAAACCTAAAATCTAAACCTAACCCCAAATCTAAACCTAAAATCTAAACCTAACCCCAAATCTAAACCTAACCCCAAATCAAAACCTAAAATCTAAACCTAACCCCAAATCTAAACCTAAAATCTAAACCTAACCCCAAATCTAAACCTAAAATCTAACCTAACGCCAAATCTAAAAATAACCCCAAATCTAAACCTAAAATCTAAACCTAAAATCTAACCTAACCCCAAATCTAAAAATAACCCCAAATCTAAACCTAAAATCTAAACCTAACCCCAAATCTAAACCTAAAATCTAACCTAACGCCAAATCTAAAAATAACCCCAAATCTAAACCTAAAATCTAAACCTAAAATCTAACCTAACCCCAAATCTAAAAATAACCCCAAATCTAAACCTAAAATCTAAACCTAACCCCAAATCTAAACCTAAAATCTAAACCTAACCCCAAATCTAAACCTAACCCCAAAACTAAACCTAAAATCTAAATCTAACCCCAAATCTAAACCTAAAATCTAAACCTAACCCCAAATCCAAACCTAACCCCAAATCTAAACCTAAAATCTAAACCTAACCCCAAACCTAAACCTAAAATCTAAACCTAAAATCTAAACCTAACCCCAAATCTAAACCTAAAATCTAAACCTAACCCCAAATCTAAACCTAAAATCTAAACTTAACCCCAAATCTAAACTTAACCCCAAATCTAAACCTAAAATCTAAACCTAACCCCAAATCTAAACCTAACCCCAAATCTAAACCTAAAATATAAACCTAACCCCAAATCTAAACCTAAAATCTAAACCTAACCCCAAATCTAAACTTAACCCCAAATCTAAACCTAACCTAAAATCTAAACCTAACCCCAAATCTAAGCCTAAAATCTAAACCTAACCCCAAATCTATACCTAACCCCATATCTAAACCGAAAATCAAAACCTAACCCCAAATCTAAACCTAAAATCTAAATCTAACCCCAAATCTAAACCTAAAATCTAAACCTAACCCCAAATCTAAACCTAACCCCAAATCTAAACCTAAAATCTAAACCTAAAATCTAAACCTAAACCCAAATCTAAACCTAACCCCAAATCTAAACCTAAAATCTAAAACTAACCCCAAATCTAAACCTAAAATTTAAGCCTAACCCCAAATCTATACCTAAAATCTAAACCTAAGACCAAATCTAAACCTAACCCCAAATCTAAAACTAAACCCAAATCTAAACCGAAAATCTAAACCTAACCCCAAATCTAAACCTAAAATCTAAACCAAACCCCAAATCTAAACCTAACCCCAAATCTAAAACTAACCCCAAATCTAAACCTAACCCCAAATCTAAACCTAAAATCTAAACATAACCCCAAATCTAAACCTAACCCCAAATCTAAAATTAACCCCAAATCTAAACCTAACCCCAAATCTAAACCAAAAATCTAAACCTAACCCCAAATCTAAACCTAAAATCTAAACCTAACCTTAAATCTAAACCTAAAATCTAAACCTAACCTAAAATCTAAACCTAACCCCAAATCTAAACCTAACCCCAAATCTAAACCTAAAATCTATACCTAACCCGAAATCTAAACCTAACCCCAAATCTAAACCTAAAATCTAAACCTAACCCCAAATCTAAACCTAAAATCTAAACTTAACCCCTAATCTAAACCTAACCTTAAATCTAAACCTAAAATCTAAACCTAACCCCAAATCTAAACCTAACCCCAAATCTAAACCTAAAATCTAAACCTAACCCCAAATCTAAACCTAAAATCTAAACCTAACCCCAAATCTAAACCTAACCCCAAATCTAAACCTAAAATCTAAACATAACCCCAAATCTAAACCTAAAATCTAAACCTAACCCCAAATCCAAACCTAACCCCAAATCTAAACCTAAAATCTAAACCTAACCCCAAATCTAAACCTAAAATCTAAACCTAACCTAAAATCTAAACCTAACCCCAAATCTAAACCTAAAATCTAAACCTAACCTTAAATCTAAACCTAAAATCTAAACCTAACCTAAAATCTAAACCTAACCCCAAATCTAAACCTAACCCCAAATCTAAACCTAAAATCTATACCTAACCCGAAATCTAAACCTAACCCCAAATCTAAACCTAAAATCTAAACCTAACCCCAAATCTAAACCTAACCCCAAATCTAAACCTAAAATCTAAACATAACCCCAAATCTAAACCTAAAATCTAAACCTAACCCCAAATCCAAACCTAACCCCAAATCTAAACCTAAAATCTAAACCTAACCCCAAATCTAAACCTAAAATCTAAACCTAACCTAAAATCTAAACCTAACCCCAAATCTAAACCTAAAATCTAAACCTAACCCCAAATCTAAACCTAACCCCAAATCTAAACCTAAAATCTAAACCTAACCCCAAATCTAAACCTAAAATTTGAGTCTAACCCCAAATCTAAACCTAAAATCTAAACCTAACCCCAAATCTAAACCTAAAATCTAAACCTAACCCCAAATCTAAACCTAACCCCAAATCAAAACCTAAAATCTAAACCTAACCCCAAATCTAAACCTAAAATCTAAACCTAACCCCAAATCTAAACCTAAAATCTAACCTAACGCCAAATCTAAAAATAACCCCAAATCTAAACCTAAAATCTAAACCTAAAATCTAACCTAACCCCAAATCTAAAAATAACCCCAAATCTAAACCTAAAATCTAAACCTAACCCCAAATCTAAACCTAAAATCTAAACCTAACCCCAAATCTAAACCTAACCCCAAAACTAAACCTAAAATCTAAATCTAACCCCAAATCTAAACCTAAAATCTAAACCTAACCCCAAATCTAAACCTAACCCCAAATCTAAACCTAAAATCTAAACCTAAAATCTAAACCTAACCCCAAATCTAAACCTAACCCCAAATCTAAAACTAAACCCAAATCTAAACCGAAAATCTAAACCTAACCCGAAATCTAAACCTAAAATCTAAACCAAACCCCAAATCTAAACCTAAAATTTAAGCCTAACCCCAAATCTAAACCTAAAATCTAAACCTAACCCCAAATCTAAACCTAAAATCTAAACCTAACCCCAAATCTAAACCGAAAATCTATACCTAACCCCAAATCCAGACCTAACCCCAAATCTAAACCTAAAATCTAAACCTAACCCCAAATCTAAACCTAAAATCTAAACCTAACCTAAAATCTAAACCTAACCCCAAATCTAAACCTAAAATCTAAACCTAACCCCAAATCTAAACCTAACCCCAAATCTAAACCTAAAATCTAAACCTAACCCCAAATCTAAACCTAAATTCTAAACCTAACCCCAAATCTAAACCTAAAATCTAACCTAACGCCAAATCTAAAAATAACCCCAAATCTAAACCTAAAATCTAAACCTAAAATCTAACCTAACCCCAAATCTAAAAATAACCCCAAATCTAAACCTAAAATCTAAACCTAACCCCAAATCTAAACCTAAAATCTAAACCTAACCCCAAATCTAAACCGAAAATCTAAACCTAACCCCAAATCTAAACCTAAAATCTAAACCTAACCCCAAATCTAAACCTAAAATCTATGCCTTAACCGAAATCTAAACCTAAACCCAAATCTAAACCTAAAATCTAAACCTAACCCCAAATCTAAACCGAAAATCAAAACTTAACCCCAAATCTAAACCTAAACCCAAATCTAAACCTAAAATCTAAACCTAACCCCAAATCTAAACCTAACCCCAAATCTAAACCTAAAATCTAAACCTAACCCCAAATCTAAACCTAAAATCTAAACCTAACCCCAAATCTAAACCTAACCCCAAATCTAAACCTAAAATCTAAACATAACCCCAAATCTAAACCTAAAATCTAAACCTAACCCCAAATCCAAACCTAACCCCAAATCTAAACCTAAAATCTAAACCTAACCCCAAATCTAAACCTAAAATCTAAACCTAAAATCTAAACCTAACCCCAAATCTAAACCTAAAATCTAAACCTAACCCCAAATCTAAACCTAAAATCTAAACTTAACCCCAAATCTAAACCTAACCCCAAATCTAAACCTAAAATCTAAACCTAACCCCAAATCTAAACCTAACCCCAAATCTAAACCTAAAATCTAAACCTAACCCCAAATCTAAACCTAAAATCTAAACCTAACCCCAAATCTAAACCTAAAATCTAAACCTAACCCCAAATCTAAACCTAAAATCTAAACCTAACCCCAAATCTAAACTTAACCCCAAATCTAAACCTAACCTAAAATCTAAACTTAACCCCAAATCTAAGCCTAAAATCTAAACCTAACCCCAAATCTATACCTAACCCCAAATCTAAACCGAAAATCAAAACCTAACCCCAAATCTAAACCTAAAATCTAAATCTAACCCCAAATCTAAACCTAAAATCTAAACCTAACCCCAAATCTAAACCTAACCCCAAATCTAAACCTAAAATCTAAACCTAAAATCTAAACCTAACCCCAAATCTAAACCTAACCCCAAATCTAAACCTAAAATCTAAACCTAACCCCAAATCTAAACCTAAAATTTAAGCCTAACCCCAAATCTATACCTAAAATCTAAACCTAAGCCCAAATCTAAACCTAACCCCAAATCTAAAACTAAACCCAAATCTAAACCGAAAATCTAAACCTAACCCCAAATCTAAACCTAAAATCTAAACCAAACCCCAAATCTAAACCTAAAATTTAAGCCTAACCCCAAATCTAAACCTAAAATCTAAACCTAACCCCAAATCTAAACCTAACCCCAAATCTAAAACTAAGCCCAAATCTAAACCGAAAATCTAAACCTAACCCCAAATCTAAACCTAAAATCTAAACATAACCCCAAATCTAAACCTAACCCCAAATCTAAAACTAACCCCAAATCTAAACCTAACCCCAAATCTAAACCAAAAATCTAAACCTAACCCCAAATCTAAACCTAAAATCTAAACCTAACCTTAAATCTAAACCTAAAATCTAAACATAACCTAAAATCTAAACCTAACCCCAAATCTAAACCTAACCCCAAATCTAAACCTAAAATCTATACCTAACCCGAAATCTAAACCTAACCCCAAATCTAAACCTAAAATCTAAACCTAACCCCAAATCTAAACCTAAAATCTAAACTTAACCCCAAATCTAAACCTAACCTTAAATCTAAACCTAAAATCTAAACCTAACCCCAAATCTAAACCTAACCCCAAATCTAAACCTAAAATCTAAACCTAACCCCAAATCTAAACCTAAAATCTAAACCTAACCCCAAATCTAAACCTAACCCCAAATCTAAACCTAAAATCTAAACATAACCCCAAATCTAAACCTAAAATCTAAACCTAACCCCAAATCCAAACCTAACCCCAAATCTAAACCTAAAATCTAAACCTAACCCCAAATCTAAACCTAAAATCTAAACCTAACCTAAAATCTAAACCTAACCCCAAATCTAAACCTAAAATCTAAACCTAACCTTAAATCTAAACCTAAAATCTAAACCTAACCTAAAATCTAAACCTAACCCCAAATCTAAACCTAACCCCAAATCTAAACCTAAAATCTATACCTAACCCGAAATCTAAACCTAACCCCAAATCTAAACCTAAAATCTAAACCTAACCCCAAATCTAAACCTAAAATCTAAACTTAACCCCAAATCTAAACCTAACCTTAAATCTAAACCTAAAATCTAAACCTAACCCCAAATCTAAACCTAACCCCAAATCTAAACCTAAAATCTAAACCTAACCCCAAATCTAAACCTAAAATCTAAACCTAACCCCAAATCTAAACCTAACCCCAAATCTAAACCTAAAATCTAAACCTAACCCCAAATCTAAACCTAAAATCTAAACCTAACCCAAAATCCAAACCTAACCCCAAATCTAAACCTAAAATCTAAACCTAACCCCAAATCTAAACCTAAAATCTAAACCTAACCTAAAATCTAAACCTAACCCCAAATCTAAACCTAAAATCTAAACCTAACCCCAAATCTAAACCTAACCCCAAATCTAAACCTAAAATCTAAACCTAACCCCAAATCTAAACCTAAAATTTGAGTCTAACCCCAAATCTAAACCTAAAATCTAAACCTAACCCCAAATCTAAACTTAACCCATAATCTAAACCTAACCCCAAATCTAAACCTAACCCCAAATCTAAACCTAAAATCTAAACCTAACCCCAAATCTAAACATAAAATCTAAACCTAAAATCTAAACCTAACCTAAAATCTAAACCTAACCCCAAATCTAAACCTAAAATCTAAACCTAACCCCAAATCTAAACCTAACCCCAAATCTAAACCTAAAATCTAAACCTAACCCCAAATCTAAACCTAAAATCTAAACCTAACCCCAAATCTAAACCTAACCCCAGATCTAAACCTAAAATCTAAACCTAACCCCAAAACTAAACCTAACCCCAAATCTAAACCTAAAATCTAAACCTAACCCCAAATCTAAACCTAAAATCTAAACCTAACCCCAAATCTAAACCTAAAATTTGAGTCTAACCCCAAATCTAAACCTAAAATCTAAACCTAACCCCAAATCTAAACCTAACCCCAAATCTAAACCTAAAATCTAAACCTAACCCCAAATCTAAACCTAAAATCTAAACCTAACCCCAAATCTAAACCTAACCCCAAATCTAAACCTAAAATCTAAACCTAACCCCAAATCTAAACCTAAAATCTAAACCTAACCCCAAATCTAAACCTAAAATCTAAACCTAACCCCAAATCTAAACCTAAAATCTAACCTAACCCCAAATCTAAAAATAACCCCAAATCTAAACCTAAAATCTAAACCTAAAATCTAACCTAACCCCGAATCTAAAAATAACCCCAAATCTAAACCTAAAATCTAAACCTAACCCCAAATCTAAACCTAAAATCTAAACCTAAAATCTATACGTAACCCCAAATCTAAACCTAAAATCTAAACCTAACCCCAAATCTAAACCTAAAATCTAAACCTAACCCCAAATCTAAACCTAAAATCTAAACCTAACCCCAAATCTAAACCTAAAATCTAAACATAACCCCAAATCTAAACTTAACCCATAATCTAAACCTAACCTAAAATCTAAACCTAACCCCCAATCTAAACCTAAAATCTAAACCTAACCCCAAATCTAAACCTAAAATCTAAACCTAAAATCTAAACCTAACCTAAAATCTAAACCTAACCCCAAATCTAAACCTAAAATCTAAACCTAACCCCAAATCTAAACCTAACCCCAAATCTAAACCTAAAATCTAAACCTAACCCCAAATCTAAACCTAAAATCTAAACCTAACCCCAAATCTAAACCTAACCCCAGATGTAAACCTAAAATCTAAACCTAACCCCAAATCTAAACCTAAAATCTAAACCTAAAATCTCAACCTAACCTAAAATCTAAACCTAACCCCAAATCTAAACCTAAAATCTAAACCTAACCCCAAATCTAAACCTAACCCCAAATCTAAACCTAACCCCAAATCTAAACCTAAAATCTAAACCTAACCCCAAATCTAAACCTAACCCCAAATCTAAACCTAAAATCTAAACCTAACCCCAAATCTAAACCTAAAATCTAAACCTAACCCAAATCTAAACCTAACCCCAAATCTAAACCTAAAATCTAAACCTAACCCCAAATCTAAACCTAAAATCTAAACCTAACCCCAAATCTAAACCTAACCCCAAATCTAAACCTAAAATCTAAACCTAACCCCAAATCTAAACCTAAAATCTAAACCTAAGCCCAAATCTAAACCTAGCCCCAAATCTAAACCTAAAATCTAAACCTAACCCCAAATCTAAACCTAACCCCAAATCTAAACCGAAAATCTAAACCTAACGCCAAATCTAAACCTAAAATCTAAACCTAACCCAAATCTAAACCTAAAATCTAAACCTAACCTAAAATCTAAACCTAACACCAACTCTAAACCTAAAATCTAAACCTAACCCCAAATCTAAACCTAACCCCAAATCTAAACCTAAAATCTAAACCTAACCCCAAATCTAAACCTAAAATCTATACCTAACCCGAAATCTAAACCTAACCCCAAATCTAAACCTAAAATCTAAACCTAACCCCAAATCTAAACCTAAAATCTAATCTTAACCCCAAATCTAAACCTAACCCCAAATCTAAACCTAAAATCTAAACCTAACCCCAAATCTAAACCTAAAATCTAAACCTAACCCCAAATCTAAACCTAAAATCTAAACCTAACCCCAAATCTAAACCTAACCCCAAATCTAAACCTAACATCTAAACCTAACCCCAAATCTAAACCTAAAATCTAAACCTAACCCCAAATCTAAACCTAACCCCAAATCTAAACCTAAAATCTAAACCTAACCCCAAATCTAAACCTAACCCCAAATCTAAACCTAAAATCTAAACATAACCCCAAATCTAAACCTAAAATCTAAACCTAACCCCAAATCTAAACCTAACCCCAAATCTAAACCTAAAATCTAAACCTAACCCCAAATCTAAACCTAAAATCTAAACCTAACCCCAAATCTAAACCTAAAATCTAAACCTAACCCCAAATCTAAACCTAAAATCTAAACCTAACCCCAAATCTAAACCTTAAATCTAAACCTAACCCGAAATCTAAACCTAAAATCTAAACCTAACCCCAAATCTAAACCTAAAATCTAAACCTAACTCCTAATCTAAATCTAAAATCTAAACCTAACCCCAAATCTAAACCTAACCCCAAACCTAACCCCAAATCTAAACCTAACCCCAAATCTAAACCTAAAATCTAACCCTAACCCAAATCTAAACCTAACCGCAAATCTAAACCTAAAATCTAAACCTAACCCCAAATCTAAACCTAAAATCTAAACCTAACCCCAAATCTAAACCTAACCCCAAATCTAAACCTAAAATCTAAACCTAACCCCAAATCTAAACCTAAAATATAAACCTAACCCCAAATCTAAACCTAGCCCCAAATCTAAACCTAAAATCTAAACCTAACCCCAAATCTAAAAATAACCCCAAATCTAAACCTAAAATCTAAACCTAACCCCAAATCTAAACCTAAAATCTAAACCTAACCCCAAATCTAAACCGAAAATCTAAACCTAACCCCAAATCTAAACCTAACCCCAAATCTAAACCTAAAATCTAAACCTAAGCCCAAAATCTAAACCTGAAATCTAAACCTAACCCCAAATCTAAACCTAAAATCTAAACCTAACCCCAAATCTAAACCTAAAATCTAAACTTAACCCCAAATCTAAACCTAACCCCAAATCTAAACCTAAAATCTAAACCTAACCCCAAATCTAAACCTAAAATCTAAACCTAACCCCAAATCTAAACCTAAAATCTAAACCTAACCCCAAATCTAAACCTAACCCCAAATCTAAACCTTAAATCTAAACCTAACCCCAAATCTAAACCGAAAATCTAAACCTAACCCCAAATCTAAACCTAAAATCTAAACCTAACCCCAAATCTAAACCTAAAATATAAACCTAACCCCAAATCTAAACCTAAAATCTAAACCTAACCCCAAATCTAAACCTAACCCCAAATCTAAACCTAAAATCTAAACCGAACCCCAAATCTAAACCTAAAATCTAAACCTAACCCAAATCTAAACCTAACCCCAAATCTAAACCTAAAATCTAAACCTAACCCCAAATCTAAACCTAAAATCTAAACCTAACCCCAAATCTAAACCTAAAATCTAAACCTAACCCAAATCTAAACCTAACCCTAAATCTAAACCTAAAATCTAAACCTAACCCCAAATCTAAACCTAAAATCTAAACCTAACCCCAAATCTAAACCTAACCCCAAATCTAAACCTAAAATCTAAACCTAACCCCAAATCTAAACCTAAAATCTAAACCTAACACCAAATCTAAACCTAGCCCCAAATCTAAACCTGAAATCTAAACCTAACCCCAAATCTAAACCTAACCCCAAATCTAAACCTAAAATCTAAACCAAACCCCAAATCTAAACCTAAAATTTAAGCCTAACCCCAAATCTAAACCTAAAATCTAAACCTAACCCCAAATCTAAACCTAACCCCAAATCTAAAACTAACCCCAAATCTAAACCGAAAATCTAAACATAACCCCAAATCTAAACCTAACCCCAAATCTAAAACTAACCCCAAATCTAAACCTAACCCCAAATCTAAACCAAAAATCTAAACCTAACCCCAAATCTAAACCTAAAATCTAAACCTAACCTTAAATCTAAAACTAAAATCTAAACCTAACCTAAAATCTAAACCTAACCCCAAATCTAAACCTAACCCCAAATCTAAACCTAAAATCTATACCTAACCCGAAATCTAAACCTAACCCCAAATCTAAACCTAAAATCTAAACCTAACCCCAAATCTAAACCTAAAATCTAAACTTAACCCCAAATCTAAACCTAACCTTAAATCTAAACCTAAAATCTAAACCTAACCCCAAATCTAAACCTAACCCCAAATCTAAACCTAAAATCTAAACCTAACCCCAAATCTAAACCTAAAATCTAAACCTAACCCCAAATCTAAACCTAACCCCAAATCTAAACCTAAAATCTAAACATAACCCCAAATCTAAACCTAAAATCTAAACCTAACCCCAAATCCAAACCTAACCCCAAATCTAAACCTAAAATCTAAACCTAACCCCAAATCTAAACCTAAAATCTAAACCTAACCTAAAATCTAAACCTAACCCCAAATCTAAACCTAAAATCTAAACCTAACCTTAAATCTAAACCTAAAATCTAAACCTAACCTAAAATCTAAACCTAACCCCAAATCTAAACCTAACCCCAAATCTAAACCTAAAATCTATACCTAACCCGAAATCTAAACCTAACCCCAAATCTAAACCTAAAATCTAAACCTAACCCCAAATCTAAACCTAAAATCTAAACTTAACCCCAAATCTAAACCTAACCTTAAATCTAAACCTAAAATCTAAACCTAACCCCAAATCTAAACCTAACCCCAAATCTAAACCTAAAATCTAAACCTAACCCCAAATCTAAACCTAAAATCTAAACCTAACCCCAAATCTAAACCTAACCCCAAATCTAAACCTAAAATCTAAACATAACCCCAAATCTAAACCTAAAATCTAAACCTAACCCAAAATCCAAACCTAACCCCAAATCTAAACCTAAAATCTAAACCTAACCCCAAATCTAAACCTAAAATCTAAACCTAACCTAAAATCTAAACCTAACCCCAAATCTAAACCTAAAATCTAAACCTAACCCCAAATCTAAACCTAACCCCAAATCTAAACCTAAAATCTAAACCTAACCCCAAATCTAAACCTAAAATTTGAGTCTAACCCCAAATCTAAACCTAAAATCTAAACCTAACCCCAAATCTAAACTTAACCCATAATCTAAACCTAACCCCAAATCTAAACCTAAAATCTAAACCTAACCCCAAATCTAAACATAAAATCTAAACCTAAAATCTAAACCTAACCTAAAATCTAAACCTAACCCCAAATCTAAACCTAAAATCTAAACCTAACCCCAAATCTAAACCTAACCCCAAATCTAAACCTAAAATCTAAACCTAACCCCAAATCTAAACCTAAAATCTAAACCTAACCCCAAATCTAAACCTAACCCCAGATCTAAACCTAAAATCTAAACCTAACCCCAAAACTAAACCTAACCCCAAATCTAAACCTAAAATCTAAACCTAACCCCAAATCTAAACCTAAAATCTAAACCTAACCCCAAATCTAAACCTAAAATTTGAGTCTAACCCCAAATCTAAACCTAAAATCTAAACCTAACCCCAAATCTAAACCTAACCCCAAATCTAAACCTAAAATCTAAACCTAACCCCAAATCTAAACCTAAAATCTAAACCTAACCCCAAATCTAAACCTAACCCCAAATCTAAACCTAAAATCTAAACCTAACCCCAAATCTAAACCTAAAATCTAAACCTAACCCCAAATCTAAACCTAACCCCAAATCTAAACCTAAAATCTAAACCTAACCCCAAATCTAAACCTAAAATCTAAACCTAACCCCAAATCTAAACCTAAAATCTAACCTAACCCCAAATCTAAAAATAACCCCAAATCTAAACCTAAAATCTAAACCTAAAATCTAACCTAACCCCGAATCTAAAAATAACCCCAAATCTAAACCTAAAATCTAAACCTAACCCCAAATCTAAACCTAAAATCTAAACCTAAAATCTATACGTAACCCCAAATCTAAACCTAAAATCTAAACCTAACCCCAAATCTAAACCTAAAATCTAAACCTAACCCCAAATCTAAACCTAAAATCTAAACCTAACCCCAAATCTAAACCTAAAATCTAAACATAACCCCAAATCTAAACTTAACCCATAATCTAAACCTAACCTAAAATCTAAACCTAACCCCCAATCTAAACCTAAAATCTAAACCTAACCCCAAATCTAAACCTAAAATCTAAACCTAAAATCTAAACCTAACCTAAAATCTAAACCTAACCCCAAATCTAAACCTAAAATCTAAACCTAACCCCAAATCTAAACCTAACCCCAAATCTAAACCTAAAATCTAAACCTAACCCCAAATCTAAACCTAAAATCTAAACCTAACCCCAAATCTAAACCTAACCCCAGATCTAAACCTAAAATCTAAACCTAACCCCAAATCTAAACCTAAAATCTAAACCTAAAATCTCAACCTAACCTAAAATCTAAACCTAACCCCAAATCTAAACCTAAAATCTAAACCTAACCCCAAATCTAAACCTAACCCCAAATCTAAACCTAACCCCAAATCTAAACCTAAAATCTAAACCTAACCCCAAATCTAAACCTAACCCCAAATCTAAACCTAAAATCTAAACCTAACCCCAAATCTAAACCTAAAATCTAAACCTAACCCAAATCTAAACCTAACCCCAAATCTAAACCTAAAATCTAAACCTAACCCCAAATCTAAACCTAAAATCTAAACCTAACCCCAAATCTAAACCTAACCCCAAATCTAAACCTAAAATCTAAACCTAACCCCAAATCTAAACCTAAAATCTAAACCTAAGCCCAAATCTAAACCTAGCCCCAAATCTAAACCTAAAATCTAAACCTAACCCCAAATCTAAACCTAACCCCAAATCTAAACCGAAAATCTAAACCTAACCCCAAATCTAAACCTAAAATCTAAACCTAACCCAAATCTAAACCTAAAATCTAAACCTAACCTAAAATCTAAACCTAACACCAACTCTAAACCTAAAATCTAAACCTAACCCCAAATCTAAACCTAACCCCAAATCTAAACCTAAAATCTAAACCTAACCCCAAATCTAAACCTAAAATCTATACCTAACCCGAAATCTAAACCTAACCCCAAATCTAAACCTAAAATCTAATCTTAACCCCAAATCTAAACCTAACCCCAAATCTAAACCTAAAATCTAAACCTAACCCCAAATCTAAACCTAAAATCTAAACCTAACCCCAAATCTAAACCTAAAATCTAAACCTAACCCCAAATCTAAACCTAACCCCAAATCTAAACCTAACATCTAAACCTAACCCCAAATCTAAACCTAAAATCTAAACCTAACCCCAAATCTAAACCTAACCCCAAATCTAAACCTAAAATCTAAACCTAACCCCAAATCTAAACCTAACCCCAAATCTAAACCTAAAATCTAAACCTAACCCCAAATCTAAACCTAAAATCTAAACCTAACCCCAAATCTAAACCTAACCCCAAATCTAAACCTAAAATCTAAACCTAACCCCAAATCTAAACCTAAAATCTAAACCTAACCCCAAATCTAAACCTTAAATCTAAACCTAACCCGAAATCTAAACCTAAAATCTAAACCTAACCCCAAATCTAAACCTAAAATCTAAACCTAACTCCTAATCTAAATCTAAAATCTAAACCTAACCCCAAATCTAAACCTAACCCCAAACCTAACCCCAAATCTAAACCTAACCCCAAATCTAAACCTAAAATCTAAACCTAACCCAAATCTAAACCTAACCGCAAATCTAAACCTAAAATCTAAACCTAACCCCAAATCTAAACCTAAAATCTAAACCTAACCCCAAATCTAAACCTAACCCCAAATCTAAACCTAAAATCTAAACCTAACCCCAAATCTAAACCTAAAATCTAAACCTAACCCCAAATCTAAACCTAGCCCCAAATCTAAACCTAAAATCTAAACCTAACCCCAAATCTAAAAATAACCCCAAATCTAAACCTAAAATCTAAACCTAACCCCAAATCTAAACCTAAAATCTAAACCTAACCCCAAATCTAAACCGAAAATCTAAACCTAACCCCAAATCTAAACCTAACCCCAAATCTAAACCTAAAATCTAAACCTAAGCCCAAAATCTAAACCTGAAATCTAAACCTAACCCCAAATCTAAACCTAAAATCTAAACCTAACCCCAAATCTAAACCTAAAATCTAAACTTAACCCCAAATCTAAACCTAACCCCAAATCTAAACCTAAAATCTAAACCTAACCCCAAATCTAAACCTAAAATCTAAACCTAACCCCAAATCTAAACCTAAAATCTAAACCTAACCCCAAATCTAAACCTAACCCCAAATCTAAACCTTAAATCTAAACCTAACCCCAAATCTAAACCGAAAATCTAAACCTAACCCCAAATCTAAACCTAAAATCTAAACCTAACCCCAAATCTAAACCTAAAATATAAACCTAACCCCAAATCTAAACCTAAAATCTAAACCTAACCCCAAATCTAAACCTAACCCCAAATCTAAACCTAAAATCTAAACCGAACCCCAAATCTAAACCTAAAATCTAAACCTAACCCAAATCTAAACCTAACCCCAAATCTAAACCTAAAATCTAAACCTAACCCCAAATCTAAACCTAAAATCTAAACCTAACCCCAAATCTAAACCTAAAATCTAAACCTAACCCAAATCTAAACCTAACCCTAAATCTAAACCTAAAATCTAAACCTAACCCCAAATCTAAACCTAAAATCTAAACCTAACCCCAAATCTAAACCTAACCCCAAATCTAAACCTAAAATCTAAACCTAACCCCAAATCTAAACCTAAAATCTAAACCTAACACCAAATCTAAACCTAGCCCCAAATCTAAACCTGAAATCTAAACCTAACCCCAAATCTAAACCGAAAATCTAAACCTAACCCCAAATCTAAACCTAAAATCTAAACCTAACCCCAAATCTAAACCTAAAATCTAAACCTAACCTAAAATCTAAACCTAACACCAACTCTAAACCTAAAATCTAAACCTAACCCCAAATCTAAACCTAACCCCAAATCTAAACCTAAAATCTAAACCTAACCCCAAATCTAAACCTAAAATCTATACCTAACCCGAAATCTAAACCTAACCCCAAATCTAAACCTAAAATCTAAACCTAACCCCAAATCTAAACCTAAAATCTAAACCTAACCCCAAATCTAAACCTAAAATCTAAACCTAAAATCTCAACCTAACCTAAAATCTAAACCTAACCCCAAATCTAAACCTAAAATCTAAACCTAACCCCAAATCTAAACCTAACCCCAAATCTAAACCTAAAATCTAAACCTAACCCCAAATCTAACCCTAAATCTAAACCTAACCCCAAATCTAAACCTAAAATCTAAACCTAACCCCAAATCTAAACCTAAAATCTAAACCTAAAATCTAAACCTAACCTAAAAACTAAACCTAACCCCAAATCTAAACCTAAAATCTAAACCTAACCCCCAATCTAACCCGAAAATCTAAACCTAACCCTAAATCTAAACCTAAAATCTAAACCTAACCCCAAATCTAAACCTAAAATCTAAACCTAACCCCAAATCTAAACCTAACCCCAAATCTAAACCTAAAATCTAAACCTAACCCCCAATCTAAACCGAAAATCTAAACCTAACCCCAAATCTAAACCTAACCCCAAATCTAAACCTAAAATCTAAACCTAACCCCAAATCTAGACCTAAAATTTAAGCCTAACCCCAAATCTAAACCTAAAATCTAAACCTAACCCCAAATCTAAACCTAACCCCAAATCTAAAACTAACCCCAAATCTAAACCTAAAATCTAAACCTAACCCCAAATCTAAACCTAAAATCTAAACCTAACCCCAAATCTAAACCTAACCCCAAATCTAAACCTAAAATCTAAACCTAACCCCAAATCTAAACCTAAAATCTAAACCTAACCTCAAATCTAAACCTAACCCCAAATCTAAACCTAAAATCTAAACCTAACCCCAAATCTAAACCTAAAATCTAAACCTAACCCCAAATCTAAACCTAACCCCAAATCTAAACCTAACCCCAAATCTAAACCTAAAATCTAAACCTAACCCCAAATCTGAACCTAAAATCTAAACCTAACCCCAAATCTAAACCTAACCCCAAATCTAAACCTAAAATCTAAACCTAACCCCAAATCTAAACCTAAAATCTAAACCTAACCCCAAATCTAAACCTAAAATCTAAACCTAACCCCAAATCTAAACCTAAAATCTAACCTAACCCCAAATCTAAAAATAACCCCAAATCTAAACCTAAAATCTAAACCTAACCCCAAATCTAAACCTAAAATCTAAACCTAACCCCAAATCTAAACCTAACCCCAAATCTAAACCTAAAATCTAAACCTAAAATCTAAACCTAACCCCAAATCTAAACCTAACCCCAAATCTAAACCTAAAATCTAAACCTAACCCCAAATCTAAACCTAACCCCAAATCTAAACCTAAAATCTAAACCTAACCCCAAATCTAAACCTAAAATCTAAACCTAACCCCAAATCTAAACCTAACCCCAAATCTAAACCTAACCCCAAATCTAAACCTAAAATCTAAACCCTACCCCAAATCTAAACCTAACTCCAAATCTAACCCTAAATCTAAACCTAACCCCAAATCTAAACCTAAAATCTAAACCTAACCCCAAATCTGAACCTAAAATCTAAACCTAAAATCTAAACCTAACCTAAAAACTAAACCTAACCCCAAATCTAAACCTAAAATCTAAACCTAACCCCAAATCTAAACCAAAAATCTAAACCTAACCCCAAATCTAAACCTAAAATCTAAACCTAACCCCAAATCTAAACCTAAAATCTATACCTAACCCGAAATCTAAACCTAACCCCAAATCTAAACCTAAAATCTAAACCTAACCCCAAATCTAAACCTAAAATCTAAACCTAACCCCAAATCTGAACCTAAAATCTAAACCTAAAATCTAAACCTAACCCCAAATCTAAACCTAACCCCAAATCTAATCCTAAAATCTAAACCTAACCCCCAATCTAAACCGAAAATCTAAACCTAACCCCAAATCTAAACCTAAAATCTAAACCTAACCCCAAATCTAAACCTATAATCTAAACCTAAAATCTAAACCTAACCTAAAATCTAAACCTAACCCCAAATCTAAACCTAAAATCTAAACCTAACCCCAAATCTAAACCTAACCCCAAATCTAAACCTAAAATCTAAACCTAACCCCAAATCTAAAACTAAAATCTAAACCTAACCCCAAATCTAAACCTAACCCCAAATCTAAACCTAAAATCTAAACCTAACCCCAAATCTAAACCTAAAATTTAAGCCTAACCCCAAATCTAAACCTAAAATCTAAACCTAACCCCAAATCTAAACCTAACCCCAAATCTAAACCTAACCCCAAATCTAAACCGAAAATCTAAACCTAACCCCAAATCTAAACCTAAAATCTAAACCTAACCCCAAATCTAAAACTAAAATCTATACCTAACCCGAAATCTAAACCTAACCCCAAATCTAAACCTAAAATCTAAACCTAACCCCAAATCTAAACCGAAAATCAAAACTTAACCCCAAATCTAAACCTAAACCCAAATCTAAACCTAAAATCTAAACCTAACCCCAAATCTAAACCTAACCCCAAATCTAAACCTAAAATCTAAACCTAACCCCAAATCTAAACCTAAAATCTAAACCTAACCCCAAATCTAAACCTAACCCCAAATCTAAACCTAAAATCTAAACATAACCCCAAATCTAAACCTAAAATCTAAACCTAACCCCAAATCCAAACCTAACCCCAAATCTAAACCTAAAATCTAAACCTAACCCCCAATCTAAACCGAAAATCTAAACCTAACCCCAAATCTAAACCTAACCCCAAATCTAAACCTAAAATCTAAACCTAACCCCAAATCTAGACCTAAAATTTAAGCCTAACCCCAAATCTAAACCTAAAATCTAAACCTAAAATCTAAACCTAACCCCAAATCTAAACCTAACCCCAAATCTAAACCTAAAATCTAAACCTAACCCCCAATCTAAACCGAAAATCTAAACCTAACCCCAAATCTAAACCTAACCCCAAATCTAAACCTAAAATCTAAACCTAACCCCAAATCTAGACCTAAAATTTAAGCCTAACCCCAAATCTAAACCTAAAATCTAAACCTAACCCCAAATCTAAACCTAACCCCAAATCTAAAACTAACCCCAAATCTAAACCTAAAATGTAAACCTAACCCCAAATCTAAACCTAAAATCTAAACCTAACCCCAAATCTAAACCTAACCCCAAATCTAAACCTAAAATCTAAACCTAACCCCAAATCTAAACCTAAAATCTAAACCTAACCCCAAATCTAAACCTAACCCCAAATCTAAACCTAAAATCTAAACCTAACCCCAAATCTAAACCTAAAATCTAAACCTAACCCCAAATCTAAACCTAACCCCAAATCTAAACCTAACCCCAAATCTAAACCTAAAATCTAAACCTAACCCCAAATCTAAACCTAAAATCTAAACCTAACCCCAAATCTAAACCTAACCCCAAATCTAAACCTAAAATCTAAACCTAACCCCAAATCTAAACCTAAAATCTAAACCTAACCCCAAATCTAAACCTAAAATCTAACCTAACCCCAAATCTAAAAATAACCCCAAATCTAAACCTAAAATCTAAACCTAACCCCAAATCTAAACCTAAAATCTAAACCTAACCCCAAATCTAAACCTAAAATCTAAACCTAACCCCAAATGTGAACCTAAAATCTAAACCTAAAATCTAAACCTAACCCCAAATCTAAACCTAACCCCAAATCTAATCCTAAAATCTAAACCTAACCCCCAATCTAAACCGAAAATCTAAACCTAACCCCAAATCTAAACCTAAAATCTAAACCTAACCCCAAATCTAAACCTATAATCTAAACCTAAAATCTAAACCTAACCTAAAATCTAAACCTAACCCCAAATCTAAACCTAAAATCTAAACCTAACCCCAAATCTAAACCTAACCCCAAATCTAAACCTAAAATCTAAACCTAACCCCAAATCTAAAACTAAAATCTAAACCTAACCCCAAATCTAAACCTAACCCCAAATCTAAACCTAAAATCTAAACCTAACCCCAAATCTAAACCTAAAATTTAAGCCTAACCCCAAATCTAAACCTAAAATCTAAACCTAACCCCAAATCTAAACCTAACCCCAAATCTAAACCTAACCCCAAATCTAAACCTAACCCCAAATCTAAACCTAAAATCTAAACCTAACCCCAAATCTAAAACTAAAATCTAAACCTAACCCCAAATCTAAACCTAACCCCAAATCTAAACCTAAAATCTAAAACTAACCCCAAATCTAAACCTAAAATCTAAACCTAACCCCAAATCTAAACCTAAAATCTAAACCTAACCCCAAATCTAAACCTAACCCCAAATCTAAACCTAAAATCTAAACCTAACCCCAAATCTAAACCTAAAATCTAAACCTAACCCCAAATCTAAACCTAACCCCAAATCTAAACCTAAAATCTAAACCTAACCCCAAATCTAAACCTAAAATCTAAACCTAACCCCAAATCTAAACCTAATCCCAAATCTAAACCTAACCCCAAATCTAAACCTAAAATCTAAACCTAACCCCAAATCTGAACCTAAAATCTAAACCTAACCCCAAATCTAAACCTAACCCCAAATCTAAACCTAAAATCTAAACCTAACCCCAAATCTAAACCTAAAATCTAAACCTAACCCCAAATCTAAACCTAAAATCTAACCTAACCCCAAATCTAAAAATAACCCCAAATCTAAACCTAAAATCTAAACCTAACCCCAAATCTAAACCTAAAATCTAAACCTAACCCCAAATCTAAACCTAAAATCTAAACCTAACCCCAAATCTGAACCTAAAATCTAAACCTAACCCCAAATCTAAACCTATCCCCAAATCTAATCCTAAAATCTAAACCTAACCCCCAATCTAAACCGAAAATCTAAACCTAACCCCAAATCTAAACCTAAAATCTAAACCTAACCCCAAATCTAAACCTATAATCTAAACCTAAAATCTAAACCTAACCTAAAATCTAAACCTAACCCCAAATCTAAACCTAAAATCTAAACCTAACCCCAAATCTAAACCTAACCCCAAATCTAAACCTAAAATCTAAACCTAACCCCAAATCTAAAACTAAATTCTAAACCTAACCCCAAATCTAAACCTAACCCCAAATCTAAACCTAAAATCTAAACCTAACCCCAAATCTAAACCTAAAATTTAAGCCTAACCCCAAATCTAAACCTAAAATCTAAACCTAACCCCAAATCTAAACCTAACCCCAAATCTAAACCTAACCCCAAATCTAAACCGAAAATCTAAACCTAACCCCAAATCTAAACCTAAAATCTAAACCTAACCCCAAATCTAAACCTAAAATCTAAACCTAACCCCAAATCTAAACCTAACCCCAAATCTAAACCGAAAATCTAAACCTAACCCCAAATCTAAACCTAAAATCTAAACCTAACCCCAAATCTAAACCTAAAATCTAAACCTAACCCCAAATCTAAACCTAAAATCTAAACCTAACCCCAAATCTAAACCTAACCCCAAATCTAAACCTAAAATCTAAACCTAACCCCAAATCTAAACCTAAAATCTAAACCTAACCCCAAATCTAAACCTAACCCCAAATCTAAACCTAACCCCAAATCTAAACCTAAAATCTAAACCTAACCCCAAATCTGAACCTAAAATCTAAACCTAACCCCAAATCTAAACCTAACCCCAAATCTAAACCTAAAATCTAAACCTAACCCCAAATCTAAACCAAAAATCTAAACCTAACCCCAAATCTAAACCTAAAATCTAACCTAACCCCAAATCTAAAAATAACCCCAAATCTAAACCTAAAATCTAAACCTAACCCCAAATCTAAACCTAAAATCTAAACCTAACCCCAAATCTAAACTTAACCCCAAATCTAAACCTAACCTAAAATTTAAACCTAAAACCCAAATCTAAACCTAAAATCTAAAGCTAACCCCAAATATAAACCTAAAATCTAAACCTAAAATCTAAACCTAACCCCAAATCTAAACCTAAAATCTAAACCTAAAATCTAAACCTAACCCCAAATCTAAACCTAACCCCAAATCTAAACCTAAAATCTAAACCTAACCCCAAATCTAAACCTAACCCCAAATCTAAACCTAAAATCTAAACCTAACCCCAAATCTAAACCTAAAATCTAAACCTAACCCCAAATCTAAACCTAACCCCAAATCTAAACCTAACCCCAAATCTAAACCTAAAATCTAAACCCTACCCCAAATCTAAACCTAACTCCAAATCTAACCCTAAATCTAAACCTAACCCCAAATCTAAACCTAAAATCTAAACCTAACCCCAAATCTGAACCTAAAATCTAAACCTAAAATCTAAACCTAACCTAAAAACTAAACCTAACCCCAAATCTAAACCTAAAATCTAAACCTAACCCCAAATCTAAACCAAAAATCTAAACCTAACCCCAAATCTAAACCTAAAATCTAAACCTAACCCCAAATCTAAACCTAAAATCTATACCTAACCCGAAATCTAAACCTAACCCCAAATCTAAACCTAAAATCTAAACCTAACCCCAAATCTAAACCTAAAATCTAAACCTAACCCCAAATCTGAACCAAAAATCTAAACCTAAAACCTAAACCTAACCCCAAATCTAAACCTAACCCCAAATCTAATCCTAAAATCTAAACCTAACCCCCAATCTAAACCGAAAATCTTAACCTAACCCCAAATCTAAACCTAAAATCTAAACCTAACCCCAAATCTAAACCTATAATCTAAACCTAAAATCTAAACCTAACCTAAAATCTAAACCTAACCCCAAATCTAAACCTAAAATCTAAACCTAACCCCAAATCTAAACCTAACCCCAAATCTAAACCTAAAATCTAAACCTAACCCCAAATCTAAAACTAAAATCTAAACCTAACCCCAAATCTAAACCTAAAATCTAAACCTAACCCCAAATCTAAACCTAACCCCAAATCTAAACCGAAAATCTAAACCTAACCCCAAATCTAAACCTAAAATCTAAACCTAACCCCAAATCTAAACCTAAAATCTATACCTAACCCGAAATCTAAACCTAACCCCAAATCTAAACCTAAAATCTAAACCTAACCCCAAATCTAAACCGAAAATCAAAACTTAACCCCAAATCTAAACCTAAACCCAAATCTAAACCTAAAATCTAAACCTAACCCCAAATCTAAACCTAACCCCAAATCTAAACCTAAAATCTAAACCTAACCCCAAATCAAAACCTAAAATCTAAACCTAACCCCAAATCTAAACCTAACCCCAAATCTAAACCTAAAATCTAAACATAACCCCAAATCTAAACCTAAAATCTAAACCTAACCCCAAATCCAAACCTAACCCCAAATCTAAACCTAAAATCTAAACCTAACCCCAAATCTAAACCTAAAGTCTAAACCTAACCCCAAATCTAAACCTAAAATCTAAACTTAACCCCAAATCTAAACCTAACCCCAAATCTAAACCTAAAATCTAAACCTAACCCCAAATCTAAACCTAACCCCAAATCTAAACCTAAAATCTAAACCTAACCCCAAATCTAAACCTAAAATCTAAACCTAACCCCAAATCTAAACCTAAAATCTAAACCTAACCCCAAATCTAAACCTAAAATCTAAACCTAACCCCAAATCTAAACTTAACCCCAAATCTAAACCTAACCTAAAATCTAAACCTAACCCCAAATCTAAACCTACAATCTAAACCTAACCCCAAATCTATACCTAACCCCAAATCTAAACCGAAAATCAAAACCTAACCCCAAATCTAAACCTAAAATCTAAACCTAACCTAAAATCTAAACCTAAAATCTAACCTAACCCCAAATCTAAAAATAACCCCAAATCTAAACCTAAAATCTAAACCTAACCCCAAATCTAAACCTAAAATCTAAACCTAACCCCAAATCTAAACCTAAAATCTAAACCTAACCCCAAATCTGAACCTAAAATCTAAACCTAACCCCAAATCTAAACCTAACCCCAAATCTAATCCTAAAATCTAAACCTAACCCCCAATCTAAACCGAAAATCTAAACCTAACCCCAAATCTAAACCTAAAATCTAAACCTAACCCCAAATCTAAACCTAAAATTTAAGCCTAACCCCAAATCTATACCTAAAATCTAAACCTAACCCCAAATCTAAACCTAAAATCTAAACCTAACCACAAATCTAAACCTAACCCCAAATCTAAACCTAAAATCTAAACCTAACCCCAAATCTAAAACTAAAATCTAAACCTAACCCCAAATCTAAACCTAACCCCAAATCTAAACCTAAAATCTAAACCTAACCCCAAATCTAAACCTAAAATTTAAGCCTAACCCCAAATCTAAACCTAAAATCTAAACCTAACCCCAAATCTAAACCTAACCCCAAATCTAAACCTAACCCCAAATCTAAACCGAAAATCTAAACCTAACCCCAAATCTAAACTTAAAATCTAAACCTAACCCCAAATCTAAACCTAAAATCTATACCTAACCCGAAATCTAAACCTAACCCCAAATCTAAACCTAAAATCTAAACCTAACCCCAAATCTAAACCTAACCCCAAATCTAAACCTAACCCCAAATCTAAACCGAAAATCTAAACCTAACCCCAAATCTAAACCGAAAATCTAAACCTAACCCCAAATCTAAACCTAAAATCTAAACCTAACCCCAAATCTAAACCTAAAATCTAAACCTAACCCCAAATCTAAACCTAACCCCAAATCTAAACCTAAAATCTAAACCTAACCCCAAATCTAAACCTAAAATCTAAACCTAACCCCAAATCTAAACCTAACCCCAAATCTAAACCTAACCCCAAATCTAAACCTAAAATCTAAACCTAACCCCAAATCTGAACCTAAAATCTAAACCTAACCCCAAATCTAAACCTAACCCCAAATCTAAACCTAAAATCTAAACCTAACCCCAAATCTAAACCAAAAATCTAAACCTAACCCCAAATCTAAACCTAAAATCTAACCTAACCCCAAATCTAAAAATAACCCCAAATCTAAACCTAAAATCTAAACCTAACCCCAAATCTAAACCTAAAATCTAAACCTAACCCCAAATCTAAACTTAACCCCAAATCTAAACCTAACCTAAAATCTAAACCTAAAACCCAAATCTAAACCTAAAATCTAAAGCTAACCCCAAATCTAAACCTAAAATCTAAACCTAACCCCAAATCTAAACCTAAAATCTAAACCTAAAATCTAAACCTAACCCCAAATCTAAACCTAACCCCAAATCTAAACCTAAAATCTAAACCTAACCCCAAATCTAAACCTAGCCCCAAATCTAAACCTAAAATCTAAACCTAACCCCAAATCTAAACCTAAAATCTAAACCTAACCCCAAATCTAAACCTAACCCCAAATCTAAACCTAACCCCAAATCTAAACCTAAAATCTAAACCCTACCCCAAATCTAAACCTAACTCCAAATCTAACCCTAAATCTAAATCTAACCCCAAATCTAAACCTAAAATCTAAACCTAACCCCAAATCTAAACCTAAAATCTAAACCTAACCCCAAATCTGAACCTAAAATCTAAACCTAAAATCTAAACCTAACCCCAAATCTAAACCTAACCCCAAATCTAATCCTAAAATCTAAACCTAACCCCCAATCTAAACCTAAAGTCTAAACCTAACCCCAAATCTAAACCTAACCCCAAATCTGAACCTAAAATCTAAACCTAAAATCTAAACCTAACCTAAAAACTAAACCTAACCCCAAATCTAAACCTAAAATCTAAACCTAACCCCAAATCTAAACCAAAAATCTAAACCTAACCCCAAATCTAAACCTAAAATCTAAACCTAACCCCAAATCTAAACCTAAAATCTATACCTAACCCGAAATCTAAACCTAACCCCAAATCTAAACCTAAAATCTAAACCTAACCCCAAATCTAAACCTAAAATCTAAACCTAACCCCAAATCTGAACCTAAAATCTAAACCTAAAATCTAAACCTAACCCCAAATCTAAACCTAACCCCAAATCTAATCCTAAAATCTAAACCTAACCCCCAATCTAAACCTAAAGTCTAAACCTAACCCCAAATCTAAACCTAACCCCAAATCTAAACCTAAAATCTAAACCTAACCCCAAATCTAAACCTAAAATCTAAACTTAACCCCAAATCTAAACCTAACCCCAAATCTAAACCTAAAATCTAAACCTAACCCCAAATCTAAACCTAACCCCAAATCTAAACCTAAAATCTAAACCTAACCCCAAATCTAAACCTAAAATCTAAACCTAACCCCAAATCTAAACCTAAAATCTAAACCTAACCCCAAATCTAAACCTAAAATCTAAACCTAACCCCAAATCTAAACTTAACCCCAAATCTAAACCTAACCTAAAATCTAAACCTAACCCCAAATCTAAACCTACAATCTAAACCTAACCCCAAATCTATACCTAACCCCAAATCTAAACCGAAAATCAAAACCTAACCCCAAATCTAAACCTAAAATCTAAACCTAACCCCAAATCTAAACCTAAAATCTAACCTAACCCCAAATCTAAAAATAACCCCAAATCTAAACCTAAAATCTAAACCTAACCCCAAATCTAAACCTAAAATCTAAACCTAACCCCAAATCTAAACCTAAAATCTAAACCTAACCCCAAATCTGAACCTAAAATCTAAACCTAACCCCAAATCTAAACCTAACCCCAAATCTAATCCTAAAATCTAAACCTAACCCCCAATCTAAACCGAAAATCTAAACCTAACCCCAAATCTAAACCTAAAATCTAAACCTAACCTCAAATCTAAACTTAAAATCTAAACCTAACCCCAAATCTAAACCTAACCCCAAATCTAAACCTAAAATCTAAACCTAACCCCAAATCTAAAACTAAAATCTAAACCTAACCCCAAATCTAAACCTAACCCCAAATCTAAACCTAAAATCTAAACCTAACCCCAAATCTAAACCTAAAATTTAAGCCTAACCCCAAATCTAAACCTAAAATCTAAACCTAACCCCAAATCTAAACCTAACCCCAAATCTAAACCTAACCCCAAATCTAAACCGAAAATCTAAACCTAACCCCAAATCTAAACCTAAAATCTAAACCTAACCCCAAATCTAAACCTAAAATCTATACCTAACCCGAAATCTAAACCTAACCCCAAATCTAAACCTAAAATCTAAACCTAACCCCAAATCTAAACCTAACCCCAAATCTAAACCTAACCCCAAATCTAAACCGAAAATCTAAACCTAACCCCAAATCTAAACCGAAAATCTAAACCTAACCCCAAATCTAAACCTAAAATCTAAACCTAACCCCAAATCTAAACCTAAAATCTAAACCTAACCCCAAATCTAAACCTAACCCCAAATCTAAACCTAAAATCTAAACCTAACCCCAAATCTAAACCTAAAATCTAAACCTAACCCCAAATCTAAACCTAACCCCAAATCTAAACCTAACCCCAAATCTAAACCTAAAATCTAAACCTAACCCCAAATCTGAACCTAAAATCTAAACCTAACCCCAAATCTAAACCTAACCCCAAATCTAAACCTAAAATCTAAACCTAACCCCAAATCTAAACCAAAAATCTAAACCTAACCCCAAATCTAAACCTAAAATCTAACCTAACCCCAAATCTAAAAATAACCCCAAATCTAAACCTAAAATCTAAACCTAACCCCAAATCTAAACCTAAAATCTAAACCTAACCCCAAATCTAAACTTAACCCCAAATCTAAACCTAACCTAAAATCTAAACCTAAAACCCAAATCTAAACCTAAAATCTAAAGCTAACCCCAAATCTAAACCTAAAATCTAAACCTAACCCCAAATCTAAACCTAAAATCTAAACCTAAAATCTAAACCTAACCCCAAATCTAAACCTAACCCCAAATCTAAACCTAAAATCTAAACCTAACCCCAAATCTAAACCTAACCCCAAATCTAAACCTAAAATCTAAACCTAACCCCAAATCTAAACCTAAAATCTAAACCTAACCCCAAATCTAAACCTAACCCCAAATCTAAACCTAACCCCAAATCTAAACCTAAAATCTAAACCCTACCCCAAATCTAAACCTAACTCCAAATCTAACCCTAAATCTAAATCTAACCCCAAATCTAAACCTAAAATCTAAACCTAACCCCAAATCTGAACCTAAAATCTAAACCTAAAATCTAAACCTAACCTAAAAACTAAACCTAACCCCAAATCTAAACCTAAAATCTAAACCTAACCCCAAATCTAAACCAAAAATCTAAACCTAACCCCAAATCTAAACCTAAAATCTAAACCTAACCCCAAATCTAAACCTAAAATCTATACCTAACCCGAAATCTAAACCTAACCCCAAATCTAAACCTAAAATCTAAACCTAACCCCAAATCTAAACCTAAAATCTAAACCTAACCCCAAATCTGAACCTAAAATCTAAACCTAAAATCTAAACCTAACCCCAAATCTAAACCTAACCCCAAATCTAATCCTAAAATCTAAACCTAACCCCCAATCTAAACCGAAAATCTAAACCTAACCCCAAATCTAAACCTAAAATCTAAACCTAACCCCAAATCTAAACCTATAATCTAAACCTAAAATCTAAACCTAACCTAAAATCTAAACCTAACCCCAAATCTAAACCTAAAATCTAAACCTAACCCCAAATCTAAACCTAACCCCAAATCTAAACCTAAAATCTAAACCTAACCCCAAATCTAAACCTAACCCCAAATCTAAACCTAAAATCTAAACCTAACCCCAAATCTAAACCTAAAATCTAAACCTAACCCCAAATCTAAACCTAAAATCTAAACCTAACCCCAAATCTAAACCTAAAATCTAAACCTAACCCCAAATCTAAACTTAACCCCAAATCTAAACCTAACCTAAAATCTAAACCTAACCCCAAATCTAAACCTACAATCTAAACCTAACCCCAAATCTATACCTAACCCCAAATCTAAACCGAAAATCAAAACCTAACCCCAAATCTAAACCTAAAATCTAAACCTAACCCCAAATCTAAACCTAAAATCTAACCTAACCCCAAATCTAAAAATAACCCCAAATCTAAACCTAAAATCTAAACCTAACCCCAAATCTAAACCTAAAATCTAAACCTAACCCCAAATCTAAACCTAAAATCTAAACCTAACCCCAAATCTGAACCTAAAATCTAAACCTAACCCCAAATCTAAACCTAACCCCAAATCTAATCCTAAAATCTAAACCTAACCCCCAATCTAAACCGAAAATCTAAACCTAACCCCAAATCTAAACCTAAAATCTAAACCTAACCTCAAATCTAAACTTAAAATCTAAACCTAACCCCAAATCTAAACCTAACCCCAAATCTAAACCTAAAATCTAAACCTAACCCCAAATCTAAAACTAAAATCTAAACCTAACCCCAAATCTAAACCTAACCCCAAATCTAAACCTAAAATCTAAACCTAACCCCAAATCTAAACCTAACCCCAAATCTAAACCTAAAATCTAAGCCTAACCCCAAATCTAAACCTAAAATCTAAACCTAACCCCAAATCTAAACCTAACCCCAAATCTAAACCTAACCCCAAATCTAAACCGAAAATCTAAACCTAACCCCAAATCTAAACCTAAAATCTAAACCTAACCCCAAATCTAAACCTAAAATCTATACCTAACCCGAAATCTAAACCTAACCCCAAATCTAAACCTAAAATCTAAACCTAACCCCAAATCTAAACCTAACCCCAAATCTAAACCTAACCCCAAATCTAAACCGAAAATCTAAACCTAACCCCAAATCTAAACCGAAAATCTAAACCTAACCCCAAATCTAAACCTAAAATCTAAACCTAACCCCAAATCTAAACCTAAAATCTAAACCTAACCCCAAATCTAAACCTAACCCCAAATCTAAACCTAAAATCTAAACCTAACCCCAAATCTAAACCTAAAATCTAAACCTAACCCCAAATCTAAACCTAACCCCAAATCTAAACCTAACCCCAAATCTAAACCTAAAATCTAAACCTAACCCCAAATCTGAACCTAAAATCTAAACCTAACCCCAAATCTAAACCTAACCCCAAATCTAAACCTAAAATCTAAACCTAACCCCAAATCTAAACCAAAAATCTAAACCTAACCCCAAATCTAAACCTAAAATCTAACCTAACCCCAAATCTAAAAATAACCCCAAATCTAAACCTAAAATCTAAACCTAACCCCAAATCTAAACCTAAAATCTAAACCTAACCCCAAATCTAAACTTAACCCCAAATCTAAACCTAACCTAAAATCTAAACCTAAAACCCAAATCTAAACCTAAAATCTAAAGCTAACCCCAAATCTAAACCTAAAATCTAAACCTAACCCCAAATCTAAACCTAAAATCTAAACCTAAAATCTAAACCTAACCCCAAATCTAAACCTAACCCCAAATCTAAACCTAAAATCTAAACCTAACCCCAAATCTAAACCTAACCCCAAATCTAAACCTAAAATCTAAACCTAACCCCAAATCTAAACCTAAAATCTAAACCTAACCCCAAATCTAAACCTAACCCCAAATCTAAACCTAACCCCAAATCTAAACCTAAAATCTAAACCCTACCCCAAATCTAAACCTAACTCCAAATCTAACCCTAAATCTAAATCTAACCCCAAATCTAAACCTAAAATCTAAACCTAACCCCAAATCTGAACCTAAAATCTAAACCTAAAATCTAAACCTAACCTAAAAACTAAACCTAACCCCAAATCTAAACCTAAAATCTAAACCTAACCCCAAATCTAAACCAAAAATCTAAACCTAACCCCAAATCTAAACCTAAAATCTAAACCTAACCCCAAATCTAAACCTAAAATCTATACCTAACCCGAAATCTAAACCTAACCCCAAATCTAAACCTAAAATCTAAACCTAACCCCAAATCTAAACCTAAAATCTAAACCTAACCCCAAATCTGAACCTAAAATCTAAACCTAAAATCTAAACCTAACCCCAAATCTAAACCTAACCCCAAATCTAATCCTAAAATCTAAACCTAACCCCCAATCTAAACCGAAAATCTAAACCTAACCCCAAATCTAAACCTAAAATCTAAACCTAACCCCAAATCTAAACCTATAATCTAAACCTAAAATCTAAACCTAACCTAAAATCTAAACCTAACCCCAAATCTAAACCTAAAATCTAAACCTAACCCCAAATCTAAACCTAACCCCAAATCTAAACCTAAAATCTAAACCTAACCCCAAATCTAAAACTAAAATCTAAACCTAACCCCAAATCTAAACCTAACCCCAAATCTAAACCTAAAATCTAAACCTAACCCCAAATCTAAACCTAACCCCAAATCTAAACCTAACCCCAAATCTAAACCGAAAATCTAAACCTAACCCCAAATCTAAACCTAAAATCTAAACCTAACCCCAAATCTAAACCTAAAATCTATACCTAACCCGAAATCTAAACCTAACCCCAAATCTAAACCTAAAATCTAAACCTAACCCCAAATCTAAACCGAAAATCAAAACTTAACCCCAAATCTAAACCTAAACCCAAATCTAAACCTAAAATCTAAACCTAACCCCAAATCTAAACCTAACCCCAAATCTAAACCTAACCCCAAATCTAAACCTAAAATCTAAACATAACCCCAAATCTAAACCTAAAATCTAAACCTAACCCCAAATCCAAACCTAACCCCACATCTAAACCTAAAATCTAAACCTAACCCCAAATCTAAACCTAAAGTCTAAACCTAACCCCAAATCTAAACCTAACCCCAAATCTAAACCTAAAATCTAAACCTAACCCCAAATCTAAACCTAAAATCTAAACTTAACCCCAAATCTAAACCTAACCCCAAATCTAAACCTAAAATCTAAACCTAACCCCAAATCTAAACCTAACCCCAAATCTAAACCTAAAATCTAAACCTAACCCCAAATCTAAACCTAAAATCTAAACCTAACCCCAAATCTAAACCTAAAATCTAAACCTAACCCCAAATCTAAACCTAAAATCTAAACCTAACCCCAAATCTAAACTTAACCCCAAATCTAAACCTAACCTAAAATCTAAACCTAACCCCAAATCTAAACCTACAATCTAAACCTAACCCCAAATCTATACCTAACCCCAAATCTAAACCGAAAATCAAAACCTAACCCCAAATCTAAACCTAAAATCTAAACCTAACCCCAAATCTAAACCTAAAATCTAACCTAACCCCAAATCTAAAAATAACCCCAAATCTAAACCTAAAATCTAAACCTAACCCCAAATCTAAACCTAAAATCTAAACCTAACCCCAAATCTAAACCTAAAATCTAAACCTAACCCCAAATCTGAACCTAAAATCTAAACCTAACCCCAAATCTAAACCTAACCCCAAATCTAATCCTAAAATCTAAACCTAACCCCCAATCTAAACCGAAAATCTAAACCTAACCCCAAATCTAAACCTAAAATCTAAACCTAACCCCAAATCTAAACCTATAATCTAAACCTAAAATCTAAACCTAACCTAAAATCTAAACCTAACCCCAAATCTAAACCTAACCCCAAATATAAAACTAAACCCAAATCTAAACCGAAAATCTAAACCTAACCCCAAATCTAAACCTAAAATCTAAACCAAACCCCAAATCTAAACCTAAAATGTAAGCCTAACCCCAAATCTAAACCTAAAATCTAAACCTAAACCCAAATCTAAACCTAACCCCAAATCTAAAACTAACCCCAAATCTAAACCGAAAATCTAAACCTAACCCCAAATCTAAACCTAAAATCTAAACATAACCCCAAATCTAAACCTAACCCCAAATCTAAAACTAACCCCAAATCTAAAACTAACCCCAAATCTAAACCGAAAATCTAAACCTAACCCCAAATCTAAACCTAAAATCTAAACCTAACCCCAAATCTAAACCTAAAATCTAAACCTAACCTAAAATCTAAACCTAACCCCAAATCTAAACCTAACCCCAAATCTAAACCTAAAATCTATACCTAACCCGAAATCTAAACCTAACCCCAAATCTAAACCTAAAATCTAAACCTAACCCCAAATCTAAACCTAAAATCTAAACTTAACCCCAAATCTAAACCTAACCTTAAATCTAAACCTAAAATCTAAACCTAACCCCAAATCTAAACCTAACCCCAAATCTAAACCTAAAATCTAAACCTAACCCCAAATCTAAACCTAAAATCTAAACCTAACCCCAAATCTAAACCTAACCCCAAATCTAAACCTAAAATCTAAACATAACCCCAAATCTAAACCTAAAATCTAAACCTAACCCCAAATCCAAACCTAACCCCAAATCTAAACCTAAAATCTAAACCTAACCCCAAATCTAAACCTAAAATCTAAACCTAACCTAAAATCTAAACCTAACCCCAAATCTAAACCTAAAATCTAAACCTAACCCCAAATCTAAACCTAACCCCAAATCTAAACCTAAAATCTAAACCTAACCCCAAATCTAAACCAAAAATCTAAACCTAACCCCAAATCTAAACCTAAAATCTAAACCTAACCCCAAATCTAAACCTAAAATCTATACCTAACCCGAAATCTAAACCTAACCCCAAATCTAAACCTAAAATCTAAACCTAACCCCAAATCTAAACCTAGAATCTAAACCTAACCCCAAATCTGAACCTAAAATCTAAACCTAAAATCTAAACCTAACCCCAAATCTAAACCTAACCCCAAATCTAATCCTAAAATCTAAACCTAACCCCCAATCTAAACCGAAAATCTAAACCTAACCCCAAATCTAAACCTAAAATCTAAACCTAACCCCAAATCTAAACCGAAAATCAAAACTTAACCCCAAATCTAAACCTAAACCCAAATCTAAACCTAAAATCTAAACCTAACCCCAAATCTAAACCTAACCCCAAATCTAAACCTAAAATCTAAACCTAACCCCAAATCTAAACCTAAAATCTAAACCTAACCCCAAATCTAAACCTAACCCCAAATCTAAACCTAAAATCTAAACCTAACCCCAAATCTAAACCTAAAATCTAAACCTAACCCCAAATCCAAACCTAACCCCAAATCTAAACCTAAAATCTAAACCTAACCCCAAATCTAAACCTAAAGTCTAAACCTAACCCCAAATCTAAACCTAACCCCAAATCTAAACCTAAAATCTAAACCTAACCCCAAATCTAAACCTAAAATCTAAACTTAACCCCAAATCTAAACCTAACCCCAAATCTAAACCTAAAATCTAAACCTAACCCCAAATCTAAACCTAACCCCAAATCTAAACCTAAAATCTAAACCTAACCCCAAATCTAAACCTAAAATCTAAACCTAACCCCAAATCTAAACCTACAATCTAAACCTAACCCCAAATCTATACCTAACCCCAAATCTAAACCGAAAATCAAAACCTAACCCCAAATCTAAACCTAAAATCTAAACCTAACCCCAAATCTAAACCTAAAATCTAAACCTAAAATCTAAACCTAACCTAAAATCTAAACCTAACCCCAAATCTAAACCTAAAATCTAAACCTAACCCCAAATCTAAACCTAACCCCAAATCTAAACCTAAAATCTAAATCTAACCCCAAATCTAAACCTAAAATCTAAACCTAACCCCAAATCTAAACCTAAAATCTAAACCTAAAATCTAAACCTAACCCCAAATCTAAACCTAAAATCTAAACCTAACCCCAAATCTAAACATAAAATCTAAACCTAACCCCAAATCTAAACCTAAAATCTAAACCTAACCCCAAATCCAAACCTAACCCCAAATCTAAACCTAAAATCTAAACCTAACCCCAAATCTAAACCTAAAATCTAAACCTAACCTAAAATCTAAACCTAACCCCAAATCTAAACCTAAAATCTAAACCTAACCCCAAATCTAAACCTAACCCCAAATCTAAACCTAAAATCTAAACCTAACCCCAAATCTAAACCAAAAATCTAAACCTAACCCCAAATCTAAACCTAAAATCTAAACCTAACCCCAAATCTAAACCTAAAATCTATACCTAACCCGAAATCTAAACCTAACCCCAAATCTAAACCTAAAATCTAAACCTAACCCCAAATCTAAACCTAAAATCTAAACCTAACCCCAAATCTGAACCTAAAATCTAAACCTAAAATCTAAACCTAACCCCAAATCTAAACCTAAGCCCAAATCTAAACCTAACTCCAAATATAAAACTAAACCCAAATCTAAACCGAAAATCTAAACCTAACCCCAAATCTAAACCTAAAATCTAAACCAAACCCCAAATCTAAACCTAAAATGTAAGCCTAACCCCAAATCTAAACCTAAAATCTAAACCTAACCCCAAATCTAAACCTAACCCCAAATCTAAAACTAACCCCAAATCTAAACCGAAAATCTAAACCTAACCCCAAATCTAAACCTAAAATCTAAACATAACCCCAAATCTAAACCTAACCCAAAATCTAAAACTAACCCCAAATCTAAAACTAACCCCAAATCTAAACCGAAAATCTAAACCTAACCCCAAATCTAAACCTAAAATCTAAACCTAACCCCAAATCTAAACCTAAAATCTAAACCTAACCTAAAATCTAAACCTAACCCCAAATCTAAACCTAACCCCAAATCTAAACCTAAAATCTATACCTAACCCGAAATCTAAACCTAACCCCAAATCTAAACCTAAAATCTAAACCTAACCCCAAATCTAAACCTAAAATCTAAACCTAACCCCAAATCTAAACCTAAAATCTAAACCTAACCCCAAATCTGAACCTAAAATCTAAACCTAAAATCTAAACCTAACCCCAAATCTAAACCTAACCCCAAATCTAATCCTAAAATCTAAACCTAACCCCCAATCTAAACCGAAAATCTAAACCTAACCCCAAATCTAAACCTAAAATCTAAACCTAACCCCAAATCTAAACCTATAATCTAAACCTAAAATCTAAACCTAACCTAAAATCTAAACCTAACCCCAAATCTAAACCTAACCCCAAATCTAAACCTAAAATCTAAACCTAACCCCAAATCTAAAACTAAAATCTAAACCTAACCCCAAATCTAAACCTAACCCCAAATCTAAACCTAAAATCTAAACCTAACCCCAAATCTAAACCTAACCCCAAATCTAAACCTAACCCCAAATCTAAACCGAAAATCTAAACCTAACCCCAAATCTAAACCTAAAATCTAAACCTAACCCCAAATCTAAACCTAAAATCTATACCTAACCCGAAATCTAAACCTAACCCCAAATCTAAACCTAAAATCTAAATCTAACCCCAAATCTAAACCTAAAATCTAAACCTAACCCCAAATCTGAACCTAAAATCTAAACCTAAAATCTAAACCTAACCTAAAAACTAAACCTAACCCCAAATCTAAACCTAAAATCTAAACCTAACCCCAAATCTAAACCAAAAATCTAAACCTAACCCCAAATCTAAACCTAAAATCTAAACCTAACCCCAAATCTAAACCTAAAATCTATACCTAACCCGAAATCTAAACCTAACCCCAAATCTAAACCTAAAATCTAAACCTAACCCCAAATCTAAACCTAAAATCTAAACCTAACCCCAAATCTGAACCTAAAATCTAAACCTAAAATCTAAACCTAACCCCAAATCTAAACCTAACCCCAAATCTAATCCTAAAATCTAAACCTAACCCCCAATCTAAACCGAAAATCTAAACCTAACCCCAAATCTAAACCTAAAATCTAAACCTAACCCCAAATCTAAACCTATAATCTAAACCTAAAATCTAAACCTAACCTAAAATCTAAACCTAACCCCAAATCTAAACCTAAAATCTAAACCTAACCCCAAATCTAAACCTAACCCCAAATCTAAACCTAAAATCTAAACCTAACCCCAAATCTAAAACTAAAATCTAAACCTAACCCCAAATCTAAACCTAACCCCAAATCTAAACCTAAAATCTAAACCTAACCCCAAATCTAAACCTAACCCCAAATCTAAACCTAACCCCAAATCTAAACCGAAAATCTAAACCTAACCCCAAATCTAAACCTAAAATCTAAACCTAACCCCAAATCTAAACCTAAAATCTATACCTAACCCGAAATCTAAACCTAACCCCAAATCTAAACCTAAAATCTAAACCTAACCCCAAATCTAAACCGAAAATCAAAACTTAACCCCAAATCTAAACCTAAACCCAAATCTAAACCTAAAATCTAAACCTAACCCCAAATCTAAACCTAACCCCAAATCTAAACCTAACCCCAAATCTAAACCTAAAATCTAAACATAACCCCAAATCTAAACCTAAAATCTAAACCTAACCCCAAATCCAAACCTAACCCCAAATCTAAACCTAAAATCTAAACCTAACCCCAAATCTAAACCTAAAGTCTAAACCTAACCCCAAATCTAAACCTAACCCCAAATCTAAACCTAAAATCTAAACCTAACCCCAAATCTAAACCTAAAATCTAAACTTAACCCCAAATCTAAACCTAACCCCAAATCTAAACCTAAAATCTAAACCTAACCCCAAATCTAAACCTAACCCCAAATCTAAACCTAAAATCTAAACCTAACCCCAAATCTAAACCTAAAATCTAAACCTAACCCCAAATCTAAACCTAAAATCTAAACCTAACCCCAAATCTAAACCTAAAATCTAAACCTAACCCCAAATCTAAACTTAACCCCAAATCTAAACCTAACCTAAAATCTAAACCTAACCCCAAATCTAAACCTACAATCTAAACCTAACCCCAAATCTATACCTAACCCCAAATCTAAACCGAAAATCAAAACCTAACCCCAAATCTAAACCTAAAATCTAAACCTAACCCCAAATCTAAACCTAAAATCTAACCTAACCCCAAATCTAAAAATAACCCCAAATCTAAACCTAAAATCTAAACCTAACCCCAAATCTAAACCTAAAATCTAAACCTAACCCCAAATCTAAACCTAAAATCTAAACCTAACCCCAAATCTGAACCTAAAATCTAAACCTAACCCCAAATCTAAACCTAACCCCAAATCTAATCCTAAAATCTAAACCTAACCCCCAATCTAAACCGAAAATCTAAACCTAACCCCAAATCTAAACCTAAAATCTAAACCTAACCCCAAATCTAAACCTATAATCTAAACCTAAAATCTAAACCTAACCTAAAATCTAAACCTAACCCCAAATCTAAACCTAACCCCAAATATAAAACTAAACCCAAATCTAAACCGAAAATCTAAACCTAACCCCAAATCTAAACCTAAAATCTAAACCAAACCCCAAATCTAAACCTAAAATGTAAGCCTAACCCCAAATCTAAACCTAAAATCTAAACCTAAACCCAAATCTAAACCTAACCCCAAATCTAAAACTAACCCCAAATCTAAACCGAAAATCTAAACCTAACCCCAAATCTAAACCTAAAATCTAAACATAACCCCAAATCTAAACCTAACCCCAAATCTAAAACTAACCCCAAATCTAAAACTAACCCCAAATCTAAACCGAAAATCTAAACCTAACCCCAAATCTAAACCTAAAATCTAAACCTAACCCCAAATCTAAACCTAAAATCTAAACCTAACCTAAAATCTAAACCTAACCCCAAATCTAAACCTAACCCCAAATCTAAACCTAAAATCTATACCTAACCCGAAATCTAAACCTAACCCCAAATCTAAACCTAAAATCTAAACCTAACCCCAAATCTAAACCTAAAATCTAAACTTAACCCCAAATCTAAACCTAACCTTAAATCTAAACCTAAAATCTAAACCTAACCCCAAATCTAAACCTAACCCCAAATCTAAACCTAAAATCTAAACCTAACCCCAAATCTAAACCTAAAATCTAAACCTAACCCCAAATCTAAACCTAACCCCAAATCTAAACCTAAAATCTAAACATAACCCCAAATCTAAACCTAAAATCTAAACCTAACCCCAAATCCAAACCTAACCCCAAATCTAAACCTAAAATCTAAACCTAACCCCAAATCTAAACCTAAAATCTAAACCTAACCTAAAATCTAAACCTAACCCCAAATCTAAACCTAAAATCTAAACCTAACCCCAAATCTAAACCTAACCCCAAATCTAAACCTAAAATCTAAACCTAACCCCAAATCTAAACCAAAAATCTAAACCTAACCCCAAATCTAAACCTAAAATCTAAACCTAACCCCAAATCTAAACCTAAAATCTATACCTAACCCGAAATCTAAACCTAACCCCAAATCTAAACCTAAAATCTAAACCTAACCCCAAATCTAAACCTAGAATCTAAACCTAACCCCAAATCTGAACCTAAAATCTAAACCTAAAATCTAAACCTAACCCCAAATCTAAACCTAACCCCAAATCTAATCCTAAAATCTAAACCTAACCCCCAATCTAAACCGAAAATCTAAACCTAACCCCAAATCTAAACCTAAAATCTAAACCTAACCCCAAATCTAAACCGAAAATCAAAACTTAACCCCAAATCTAAACCTAAACCCAAATCTAAACCTAAAATCTAAACCTAACCCCAAATCTAAACCTAACCCCAAATCTAAACCTAAAATCTAAACCTAACCCCAAATCTAAACCTAAAATCTAAACCTAACCCCAAATCTAAACCTAACCCCAAATCTAAACCTAAAATCTAAACCTAACCCCAAATCTAAACCTAAAATCTAAACCTAACCCCAAATCCAAACCTAACCCCAAATCTAAACCTAAAATCTAAACCTAACCCCAAATCTAAACCTAAAGTCTAAACCTAACCCCAAATCTAAACCTAACCCCAAATCTAAACCTAAAATCTAAACCTAACCCCAAATCTAAACCTAAAATCTAAACTTAACCCCAAATCTAAACCTAACCCCAAATCTAAACCTAAAATCTAAACCTAACCCCAAATCTAAACCTAACCCCAAATCTAAACCTAAAATCTAAACCTAACCCCAAATCTAAACCTAAAATCTAAACCTAACCCCAAATCTAAACCTACAATCTAAACCTAACCCCAAATCTATACCTAACCCCAAATCTAAACCGAAAATCAAAACCTAACCCCAAATCTAAACCTAAAATCTAAACCTAACCCCAAATCTAAACCTAAAATCTAAACCTAAAATCTAAACCTAACCTAAAATCTAAACCTAACCCCAAATCTAAACCTAAAATCTAAACCTAACCCCAAATCTAAACCTAACCCCAAATCTAAACCTAAAATCTAAATCTAACCCCAAATCTAAACCTAAAATCTAAACCTAACCCCAAATCTAAACCTAAAATCTAAACCTAAAATCTAAACCTAACCCCAAATCTAAACCTAAAATCTAAACCTAACCCCAAATCTAAACATAAAATCTAAACCTAACCCCAAATCTAAACCTAAAATCTAAACCTAACCCCAAATCCAAACCTAACCCCAAATCTAAACCTAAAATCTAAACCTAACCCCAAATCTAAACCTAAAATCTAAACCTAACCTAAAATCTAAACCTAACCCCAAATCTAAACCTAAAATCTAAACCTAACCCCAAATCTAAACCTAACCCCAAATCTAAACCTAAAATCTAAACCTAACCCCAAATCTAAACCAAAAATCTAAACCTAACCCCAAATCTAAACCTAAAATCTAAACCTAACCCCAAATCTAAACCTAAAATCTATACCTAACCCGAAATCTAAACCTAACCCCAAATCTAAACCTAAAATCTAAACCTAACCCCAAATCTAAACCTAAAATCTAAACCTAACCCCAAATCTGAACCTAAAATCTAAACCTAAAATCTAAACCTAACCCCAAATCTAAACCTAAGCCCAAATCTAAACCTAACTCCAAATATAAAACTAAACCCAAATCTAAACCGAAAATCTAAACCTAACCCCAAATCTAAACCTAAAATCTAAACCAAACCCCAAATCTAAACCTAAAATGTAAGCCTAACCCCAAATCTAAACCTAAAATCTAAACCTAACCCCAAATCTAAACCTAACCCCAAATCTAAAACTAACCCCAAATCTAAACCGAAAATCTAAACCTAACCCCAAATCTAAACCTAAAATCTAAACATAACCCCAAATCTAAACCTAACCCAAAATCTAAAACTAACCCCAAATCTAAAACTAACCCCAAATCTAAACCGAAAATCTAAACCTAACCCCAAATCTAAACCTAAAATCTAAACCTAACCCCAAATCTAAACCTAAAATCTAAACCTAACCTAAAATCTAAACCTAACCCCAAATCTAAACCTAACCCCAAATCTAAACCTAAAATCTATACCTAACCCGAAATCTAAACCTAACCCCAAATCTAAACCTAAAATCTAAACCTAACCCCAAATCTAAACCTAAAATCTAAACTTAACCCCAAATCTAAACCTAACCTTAAATCTAAATCTAAAATCTAAACCTAACCCCAAATCTAAACCTAGCCCCAAATCTAAACCTAAAATCTAAACCTAACCCCAAATCTAAACCTAAAATCTAAACCTAACCCCAAATCTAAACCTAACCCCAAATCTAAACCTAAAATCTAAACATAACCCCAAATCTAAACCTAAAATCTAAACCTAACCCCAAATCCAAACCTAACCCCAAATCTAAACCTAAAATCTAAACCTAACCCCAAATCTAAACCTAAAATCTAAACCTAACCTAAAATCTAAACCTAACCCCAAATCTAAACCTAAAATCTAAACCTAACCCCAAATCTAAACCTAACCCCAAATCTAAACCTAAAATCTAAACCTAACCCCAAATCTAAACCAAAAATCTAAACCTAACCCCAAATCTAAACCTAAAATCTAAACCTAACCCCAAATCTAAACCTAAAATCTATACCTAACCCGAAATCTAAACCTAACCCCAAATCTAAACCGAAAATCTAAACCTAACCCCAAATCTAAACCTAAAATCTAAACCTAACCCCAAATCTGAACCTAAAATCTAAACCTAAAATCTAAACCTAACCCCAAATCTAAACCTAAGCCCAAATCTAATCCTAAAATCTAAACCTAACCCCCAATCTAAACCGAAAAGCTAAACCTAACCCCAAATCTAAACCTAAAATCTAAACCTAACCCCAAATCTAAACCTATAATCTAAACCTAAAATCTAAACCTAACCTAAAATCTAAACCTAACCCCAAATCTAAACCTAAAATCTAAACCTAACCCCAAATCTAAACCTAACCCCAAATCTAAACCTAACCCCAAATCTAAACCGAAAATCTAAACCTAACCCCAAATCTAAACCTAAAATCTAAACCTAACCCCAAATCTAAACCTAAAATCTATACCTAACCCGAAATCTAAACCTAACCCCAAATCTAAACCTAAAATCTAAATCTAACCCCAAATCTAAACCTAAAATCTAAACCTAACCCCAAATCTGAACCTAAAATCTAAACCTAAAATCTAAACCTAACCTAAAAACTAAACCTAACCCCAAATCTAAACCTAAAATCTAAACCTAACCCCAAATCTAAACCAAAAATCTAAACCTAACCCCAAATCTAAACCTAAAATCTAAACCTAACCCCAAATCTAAACCTAAAATCTATACCTAACCCGAAATCTAAACCTAACCCCAAATCTAAACCTAAAATCTAAACCTAACCCCAAATCTAAACCTAAAATCTAAACCTAACCCCAAATCTGAACCTAAAATCTAAACCTAAAATCTAAACCTAACCCCAAATCTAAACCTAACCCCAAATCTAATCCTAAAATCTAAACCTAACCCCCAATCTAAACCGAAAATCTAAACCTAACCCCAAATCTAAACCTAAAATCTAAACCTAACCCCAAATCTAAACCTATAATCTAAACCTAAAATCTAAACCTAACCTAAAATCTAAACCTAACCCCAAATCTAAACCTAAAATCTAAACCTAACCCCAAATCTAAACCTAACCCCAAATCTAAACCTAAAATCTAAACCTAACCCCAAATCTAAAACTAAAATCTAAACCTAACCCCAAATCTAAACCTAACCCCAAATCTAAACCTAAAATCTAAACCTAACCCCAAATCTAAACCTAACCCCAAATCTAAACCTAACCCCAAATCTAAACCGAAAATCTAAACCTAACCCCAAATCTAAACCTAAAATCTAAACCTAACCCCAAATCTAAACCTAAAATCTATACCTAACCCGAAATCTAAACCTAACCCCAAATCTAAACCTAAAATCTAAACCTAACCCCAAATCTAAACCGAAAATCAAAACTTAACCCCAAATCTAAACCTAAACCCAAATCTAAACCTAAAATCTAAACCTAACCCCAAATCTAAACCTAACCCCAAATCTAAACCTAACCCCAAATCTAAACCTAAAATCTAAACATAACCCCAAATCTAAACCTAAAATCTAAACCTAACCCCAAATCCAAACCTAACCCCAAATCTAAACCTAAAATCTAAACCTAACCCCAAATCTAAACCTAAAGTCTAAACCTAACCCCAAATCTAAACCTAACCCCAAATCTAAACCTAAAATCTAAACCTAACCCCAAATCTAAACCTAAAATCTAAACTTAACCCCAAATCTAAACCTAACCCCAAATCTAAACCTAAAATCTAAACCTAACCCCAAATCTAAACCTAACCCCAAATCTAAACCTAAAATCTAAACCTAACCCCAAATCTAAACCTAAAATCTAAACCTAACCCCAAATCTAAACCTAAAATCTAAACCTAACCCCAAATCTAAACCTAAAATCTAAACCTAACCCCAAATCTAAACTTAACCCCAAATCTAAACCTAACCTAAAATCTAAACCTAACCCCAAATCTAAACCTAAAATCTAAACCTAACCCCAAATCCAAACCTAACCCCAAATCTAAACCTAAAATCTAAACCTAACCCCAAATCTAAACCTAAAATCTAAACCTAACCTAAAATCTAAACCTAACCCCAAATCTAAACCTAAAATCTAAACCTAACCCCAAATCTAAACCTAACCCCAAATCTAAACCTAAAATCTAAACCTAACCCCAAATCTAAACCAAAAATCTAAACCTAACCCCAAATCTAAACCTAAAATCTAAACCTAACCCCAAATCTAAACCTAAAATCTATACCTAACCCGAAATCTAAACCTAACCCCAAATCTAAACCGAAAATCTAAACCTAACCCCAAATCTAAACCTAAAATCTAAACCTAACCCCAAATCTGAACCTAAAATCTAAACCTAAAATCTAAACCTAACCCCAAATCTAAACCTAAGCCCAAATCTAATCCTAAAATCTAAACCTAACCCCCAATCTAAACCGAAAATCTAAACCTAACCCCAAATCTAAACCTAAAATCTAAACCTAACCCCAAATCTAAACCTAACCCCAAATCTAAACCTAAAATCTAAACCTAACCCCAAATCTAAAACTAAAATCTAAACCTAACCCCAAATCTAAACCTAACCCCAAATCTAAACCTAAAATCTAAACCTAACCCCAAATCTAAACCTAACCCCAAATCTAAACCTAACCCCAAATCTAAACCGAAAATCTAAACCTAACCCCAAATCTAAACCTAAAATCTAAACCTAACCCCAAATCTAAACCTAAAATCTATACCTAACCCGAAATCTAAACCTAACCCCAAATCTAAACCTAAAATCTAAACCTAACCCCAAATCTAAACCGAAAATCAAAACTTAACCCCAAATCTAAACCTAAACCCAAATCTAAACCTAAAATCTAAACCTAACCCCAAATCTAAACCTAACCCCAAATCTAAACCTAACCCCAAATCTAAACCTAAAATCTAAACATAACCCCAAATCTAAACCTAAAATCTAAACCTAACCCCAAATCCAAACCTAACCCCAAATCTAAACCTAAAATCTAAACCTAACCCCAAATCTAAACCTAAAGTCTAAACCTAACCCCAAATCTAAACCTAACCCCAAATCTAAACCTAAAATCTAAACCTAACCCCAAATCTAAACCTAAAATCTAAACTTAACCCCAAATCTAAACCTAACCCCAAATCTAAACCTAAAATCTAAACCTAACCCCAAATCTAAACCTAACCCCAAATCTAAACCTAAAATCTAAACCTAACCCCAAATCTAAACCTAAAATCTAAACCTAACCCCAAATCTAAACCTAAAATCTAAACCTAACCCCAAATCTAAACCTAAAATCTAAACCTAACCCCAAATCTAAACTTAACCCCAAATCTAAACCTAACCTAAAATCTAAACCTAACCCCAAATCTAAACCTACAATCTAAACCTAACCCCAAATCTATACCTAACCCCAAATCTAAACCGAAAATCAAAACCTAACCCCAAATCTAAACCTAAAATCTAAACCTAACCCCAAATCTAAACCTAAAATCTAACCTAACCCCAAATCTAAAAATAACCCCAAATCTAAACCTAAAATCTAAACCTAACCCCAAATCTAAACCTAAAATCTAAACCTAACCCCAAATCTAAACCTAAAATCTAAACCTAACCCCAAATCTGAACCTAAAATCTAAACCTAACCCCAAATCTAAACCTAACCCCAAATCTAATCCTAAAATCTAAACCTAACCCCCAATCTAAACCGAAAATCTAAACCTAACCCCAAATCTAAACCTAAAATCTAAACCTAACCCCAAATCTAAACCTATAATCTAAACCTAAAATCTAAACCTAACCTAAAATCTAAACCTAACCCCAAATCTAAACCTAACCCCAAATATAAAACTAAACCCAAATCTAAACCGAAAATCTAAACCTAACCCCAAATCTAAACCTAAAATCTAAACCAAACCCCAAATCTAAACCTAAAATGTAAGCCTAACCCCAAATCTAAACCTAAAATCTAAACCTAAACCCAAATCTAAACCTAACCCCAAATCTAAAACTAACCCCAAATCTAAACCGAAAATCTAAACCTAACCCCAAATCTAAACCTAAAATCTAAACATAACCCCAAATCTAAACCTAACCCCAAATCTAAAACTAACCCCAAATCTAAAACTAACCCCAAATCTAAACCGAAAATCTAAACCTAACCCCAAATCTAAACCTAAAATCTAAACCTAACCCCAAATCTAAACCTAAAATCTAAACCTAACCTAAAATCTAAACCTAACCCCAAATCTAAACCTAACCCCAAATCTAAACCTAAAATCTATACCTAACCCGAAATCTAAACCTAACCCCAAATCTAAACCTAAAATCTAAACCTAACCCCAAATCTAAACCTAAAATCTAAACTTAACCCCAAATCTAAACCTAACCTTAAATCTAAACCTAAAATCTAAACCTAACCCCAAATCTAAACCTAACCCCAAATCTAAACCTAAAATCTAAACCTAACCCCAAATCTAAACCTAAAATCTAAACCTAACCCCAAATCTAAACCTAACCCCAAATCTAAACCTAAAATCTAAACATAACCCCAAATCTAAACCTAAAATCTAAACCTAACCCCAAATCCAAACCTAACCCCAAATCTAAACCTAAAATCTAAACCTAACCCCAAATCTAAACCTAAAATCTAAACCTAACCTAAAATCTAAACCTAACCCCAAATCTAAACCTAAAATCTAAACCTAACCCCAAATCTAAACCTAACCCCAAATCTAAACCTAAAATCTAAACCTAACCCCAAATCTAAACCAAAAATCTAAACCTAACCCCAAATCTAAACCTAAAATCTAAACCTAACCCCAAATCTAAACCTAAAATCTATACCTAACCCGAAATCTAAACCTAACCCCAAATCTAAACCTAAAATCTAAACCTAACCCCAAATCTAAACCTAGAATCTAAACCTAACCCCAAATCTGAACCTAAAATCTAAACCTAAAATCTAAACCTAACCCCAAATCTAAACCTAACCCCAAATCTAATCCTAAAATCTAAACCTAACCCCCAATCTAAACCGAAAATCTAAACCTAACCCCAAATCTAAACCTAAAATCTAAACCTAACCCCAAATCTAAACCGAAAATCAAAACTTAACCCCAAATCTAAACCTAAACCCAAATCTAAACCTAAAATCTAAACCTAACCCCAAATCTAAACCTAACCCCAAATCTAAACCTAAAATCTAAACCTAACCCCAAATCTAAACCTAAAATCTAAACCTAACCCCAAATCTAAACCTAACCCCAAATCTAAACCTAAAATCTAAACCTAACCCCAAATCTAAACCTAAAATCTAAACCTAACCCCAAATCCAAACCTAACCCCAAATCTAAACCTAAAATCTAAACCTAACCCCAAATCTAAACCTAAAGTCTAAACCTAACCCCAAATCTAAACCTAACCCCAAATCTAAACCTAAAATCTAAACCTAACCCCAAATCTAAACCTAAAATCTAAACTTAACCCCAAATCTAAACCTAACCCCAAATCTAAACCTAAAATCTAAACCTAACCCCAAATCTAAACCTAACCCCAAATCTAAACCTAAAATCTAAACCTAACCCCAAATCTAAACCTAAAATCTAAACCTAACCCCAAATCTAAACCTACAATCTAAACCTAACCCCAAATCTATACCTAACCCCAAATCTAAACCGAAAATCAAAACCTAACCCCAAATCTAAACCTAAAATCTAAACCTAACCCCAAATCTAAACCTAAAATCTAAACCTAAAATCTAAACCTAACCTAAAATCTAAACCTAACCCCAAATCTAAACCTAAAATCTAAACCTAACCCCAAATCTAAACCTAACCCCAAATCTAAACCTAAAATCTAAATCTAACCCCAAATCTAAACCTAAAATCTAAACCTAACCCCAAATCTAAACCTAAAATCTAAACCTAAAATCTAAACCTAACCCCAAATCTAAACCTAAAATCTAAACCTAACCCCAAATCTAAACATAAAATCTAAACCTAACCCCAAATCTAAACCTAAAATCTAAACCTAACCCCAAATCCAAACCTAACCCCAAATCTAAACCTAAAATCTAAACCTAACCCCAAATCTAAACCTAAAATCTAAACCTAACCTAAAATCTAAACCTAACCCCAAATCTAAACCTAAAATCTAAACCTAACCCCAAATCTAAACCTAACCCCAAATCTAAACCTAAAATCTAAACCTAACCCCAAATCTAAACCAAAAATCTAAACCTAACCCCAAATCTAAACCTAAAATCTAAACCTAACCCCAAATCTAAACCTAAAATCTATACCTAACCCGAAATCTAAACCTAACCCCAAATCTAAACCTAAAATCTAAACCTAACCCCAAATCTAAACCTAAAATCTAAACCTAACCCCAAATCTGAACCTAAAATCTAAACCTAAAATCTAAACCTAACCCCAAATCTAAACCTAAGCCCAAATCTAAACCTAACTCCAAATATAAAACTAAACCCAAATCTAAACCGAAAATCTAAACCTAACCCCAAATCTAAACCTAAAATCTAAACCAAACCCCAAATCTAAACCTAAAATGTAAGCCTAACCCCAAATCTAAACCTAAAATCTAAACCTAACCCCAAATCTAAACCTAACCCCAAATCTAAAACTAACCCCAAATCTAAACCGAAAATCTAAACCTAACCCCAAATCTAAACCTAAAATCTAAACATAACCCCAAATCTAAACCTAACCCAAAATCTAAAACTAACCCCAAATCTAAAACTAACCCCAAATCTAAACCGAAAATCTAAACCTAACCCCAAATCTAAACCTAAAATCTAAACCTAACCCCAAATCTAAACCTAAAATCTAAACCTAACCTAAAATCTAAACCTAACCCCAAATCTAAACCTAACCCCAAATCTAAACCTAAAATCTATACCTAACCCGAAATCTAAACCTAACCCCAAATCTAAACCTAAAATCTAAACCTAACCCCAAATCTAAACCTAAAATCTAAACTTAACCCCAAATCTAAACCTAACCTTAAATCTAAATCTAAAATCTAAACCTAACCCCAAATCTAAACCTAACCCCAAATCTAAACCTAAAATCTAAACCTAACCCCAAATCTAAACCTAAAATCTAAACCTAACCCCAAATCTAAACCTAACCCCAAATCTAAACCTAAAATCTAAACATAACCCCAAATCTAAACCTAAAATCTAAACCTAACCCCAAATCCAAACCTAACCCCAAATCTAAACCTAAAATCTAAACCTAACCCCAAATCTAAACCTAAAATCTAAACCTAACCTAAAATCTAAACCTAACCCCAAATCTAAACCTAAAATCTAAACCTAACCCCAAATCTAAACCTAACCCCAAATCTAAACCTAAAATCTAAACCTAACCCCAAATCTAAACCAAAAATCTAAACCTAACCCCAAATCTAAACCTAAAATCTAAACCTAACCCCAAATCTAAACCTAAAATCTATACCTAACCCGAAATCTAAACCTAACCCCAAATCTAAACCGAAAATCTAAACCTAACCCCAAATCTAAACCTAAAATCTAAACCTAACCCCAAATCTGAACCTAAAATCTAAACCTAAAATCTAAACCTAACCCCAAATCTAAACCTAAGCCCAAATCTAATCCTAAAATCTAAACCTAACCCCCAATCTAAACCGAAAAGCTAAACCTAACCCCAAATCTAAACCTAAAATCTAAACCTAACCCCAAATCTAAACCTATAATCTAAACCTAAAATCTAAACCTAACCTAAAATCTAAACCTAACCCCAAATCTAAACCTAAAATCTAAACCTAACCCCAAATCTAAACCTAACCCCAAATCTAAACCTAAAATCTAAACCTAACCCCAAATCTAAAACTAAAATCTAAACCTAACCCCAAATCTAAACCTAACCCCAAATCTAAACCTAAAATCTAAACCTAACCCCAAATCTAAACCTAAAATTTAAGCCTAACCCCAAATCTAAACCTAAAATCTAAACCTAACCCCAAATCTAAACCTAACCCCAAATCTAAACCTAACCCCAAATCTAAACCGAAAATCTAAACCTAACCCCAAATCTAAACCTAAAATCTAAACCTAACCCCAAATCTAAACGGAAAATCAAAACTTAACCCCAAATCTAAACCTAAACCCAAATCTAAACCTAAAATCTAAACCTAACCCCAAACCTAAACCTAAGCCCAGATCTAAACCTAAAATCTAAACCTAACCCCAAATCTAAACCTAAAATCTAAACCTAATCCCAAATCTAAACCTAACCCCAAATCTAAACCTAAAATCTAAACATAACCCCAAATCTAAACCTAAAATCTAAACCTAACCCCAAATCCAAACCTAACCCCAAATCTAAACCTAAAATCTAAACCTAACCCCAAATCTAAACCTAAAGTCTAAACCTAACCCCAAATCTAAACCTAACCCCAAATCTAAACCGAAAATCTAAACCTAACCCCAAATCTAAACCTAAAATCTAAACCTAAAATCTAAACCTAACCTAAAATCTAAACCTAACCCCAAATCTAAACCTAAAATCTAAACCTAACCCCAAATCTAAACCTAACCCCAAATCTAAACCTAAAATCTAAATCTAACCCCAAATCTAAACCTAAAATCTAAACCTAACCCCAAATCTAAACCTAACCCCAAAGCTAAACCTAAAATCTAAACCTAACCCCAAATCTAAACCTAAAATCTAAACCTAACCCCAAATCTAAACCTAAAATCTAAACCTAACCCCAAATCTAAACCTAAAATTTAAGCCTAACCCCAAATCTATACCTAAAATCTAAACCTAAGCCCAAATCTAAACCTAACCCCAAATATAAAACTAAACCCAAATCTAAACCGAAAATCTAAACCTAACCCCAAATCTAAACCTAAAATCTAAACCAAACCCCAAATCTAAACCTAAAATGTAAGCCTAACCCCAAATCTAAACCTAAAATCTAAACCTAACCCCAAATCTAAACCTAACCCCAAATCTAAAACTAACCCCAAATCTAAAACTAACCCCAAATCTAAACCGAAAATCTAAACCTAACCCCAAATCTAAACCTAAAATCTAAACCTAACCCCAAATCTAAACCTAAAATCTAAACCTAACCTAAAATCTAAACCTAACCCCAAATCTAAACCTAACCCCAAATCTAAACCTAAAATCTATACCTAACCCGAAATCTAAACCTAACCCCAAATCTAAACCTAAAATCTAAACCTAACCCCAAATCTAAACCGAAAATCTAAACTTAACCCCAAATCTAAACCTAACCTTAAATCTAAACCTAAAATCTAAACCTAACCCCAAATCTAAACCTAACCCCAAATCTAAACCTAAAATCTAAACCTAACCCCAAATCTAAACCTAAAATCTAAACCTAACCCCAAATCTAAACCTAACCCCAAATCTAAACCTAAAATCTAAACATAACCCCAAATCTAAACCTAAAATCTAAACCTAACCCCAAATCCAAACCTAACCCCAAATCTAAACCTAAAATCTAAACCTAACCCCAAATCTAAACCTAAAATCTAAACCTAACCTAAAATCTAAACCTAACCCCAAATCTAAACCTAAAATCTAAACCTAACCCCAAATCTAAACCTAACCCCAAATCTAAACCTAAAATCTAAACCTAACCCCAAATCTAAACCTAAAATCTAAACCTAACCCCAAATCTAAACCTAAAATTTGAGTCTAACCCCAAATCTAAACCTAAAATCTAAACCTAACCCCAAATCTAAACCTAACCCCAAATCTAAACCTAAAATCTAAACCTAACCCCAAATCTAAACCTAAAATCTAAACCTAACCCCAAATCTAAACCTAACCCCAAATCTAAACCTAAAATCTAAACCTAACCCCAAATCTAAACCTAAAATCTAAACCTAACCCCAAATCTAAACCTAACCCCAAATCTAAACCTAAAATCTAAACCTAACCCCAAATCTAAACCTAAAATCTAACCTAACCCCAAATCTAAAAATAACCCCAAATCTAAACCTAAAATCTAAACCTAAAATCTAACCTAACCCCAAATCTAAAAATAACCCCAAATCTAAACCTAAAATCTAAACCTAACCCCAAATCTAAACCTAAAATCTAAACCTAACCCCAAATCTAAACCGAAAATCTAAACCTAACCCCAAATCTAAACTTAAAATCTAAACCTAACCCCAAATCTAAACCTAAAATCTAAACCTAACCCCAAATCTAAACCGAAAATCTAAACCTAACCCCAAATCTAAACCTAAAATCTAAACATAACCCCAAATCTAAACTTAACCCATAATCTAAACCTAACCTAAAATCTAAACCTAACCCCAAATCTAAACCTAAAATCTAAAGCTAACCCCAAATCTGAACCTAAAATCTAAACCTAACCCCAAATCTACACCTAAAATCTAAACCTAAAATCTAAACCTAACCTAAAATCTAAACCTAACCCCAAATCTAAACCTAAAATCTAAACCTAACCCCAAATCTAAACCTAACCCCAAATCTAAACCTAAAATCTAAACCTAACCCCAAATCTAAACCTAAAATCTAAACCTAACCCCAAATCTAAACCTAACCCCAGATCTAAACCTAAAATCTAAACCTAACCCCAAATCTAAACCTAAAATCTAAACCTAAAATCTCAACCTAACCTAAAATCTAAACCTAACCCCAAATCTAAACCTAAAATCTAAACCTAACCCCAAATCTAAACCTAAAATCTAAACCTAACCCCAAATCTAACCCTAAATCTAAACCTAACCCCAAATCTAAACCTAAAATCTAAACCTAACCCCAAATCTGAACCTAAAATCTAAACCTAAAATCTAAACCTAACCTAAAAACTAAACCTAACCCCAAATCTAAACCTAAAATCTAAACCTAACTCCCAATCTAAACCGAAAATCTAAACCTAACCCCAAATCTAAACCTAAAATCTAAACCTAACCCCAAATCTAAACCTAAAATCTAAACCTAACCCCAAATCTAAACCTAACCCCAAATCTAAACCTAAAATCTAAACCTAACCCCAAATCTAAACCTAAAATCTAAACCTAATCCCAAATCCAAACCTAACCCCAAATCTAAACCTATAATCTAAACCTAACCCCAAATCTAAACCTAAAATCTAAACCTAACCCCAAATCTAAACCTAACCCCAAATCTAAACCTAAAATCTAAACCTAACCCCAAATCTAAACCTAAAATCTAAACCTAACCCCAAATCTAAACCTAACCCCAAATCTAAACCTAAAATCTAAACCTAACCCCAAATCTAAACCTAACCCCAAATCTAAACCTAAAATCTAAACCTAACCCCAAATCTAAACCTAAAATCTAAACCTAACCCCAAATCTAAACCTAAAATCTAAACCTAACCCCAAATCTAAACCTAAAATCTAAACCTAACCCCAAATCTAAACTTAACCCCAAATCTAAACCTAACCTAAAATCTAAACCTAACCCCAAATCTAAACCTAAAATCTAAACCTAACCCCAAATCTAAACCTAACCCCAAATCTAAACCTAAAATCTAAACCTAACCCCAAATCTAAACCTAAAATCTAAACCTAACCCCAAATCTAAACCTAACCCCAAATCTAAACCTAAAATCTAAACCTAACCCCAAATCTAAACCTAAAATTTAAGCCTAACCCCAAATCTAAACCTAAAATCTAAACCTAACCCCAAATCTAAACCTAACCCCAAATCTAAACCTAACCCCAAATCTAAACCGAAAATCTAAACCTAACCCCAAATCTAAACCTAAAATCTAAACCTAACCCCAAATCTAAAACTAAAATCTATACCTAACCCGAAATCTAAACCTAACCCCAAATCTAAACCTAAAATCTAAACCTAACCCCAAATCTAAACCGAAAATCAAAACTTAACCCCAAATCTAAACCTAAACCCAAATCTAAACCTAAAATCTAAACCTAACCCCAAATCTAAACCTAACCCCAAATCTAAACCTAAAATCTAAACCTAACCCCAAATCTAAACCTAAAATCTAAACCTAACCCCAAATCTAAACCTAACCCCAAATCTAAACCTAAAATCTAAACATAACCCCAAATCTAAACCTAAAATCTAAACCTAACCCCAAATCCAAACCTAACCCCAAATCTAAACCTAAAATCTAAACCTAACCCCCAATCTAAACCGAAAATCTAAACCTAACACCAAATCTAAACCTAACCCCAAATCTAAACCTAAAATCTAAACCTAACCCCAAATCTAGACCTAAAATTTAAGCCTAACCCCAAATCTAAACCTAAAATCTAAACCTAAAATCTAAACCTAACCCCAAATCTAAACCTAACCCCAAATCTAAACCTAAAATCTAAACCTAACCCCCAATCTAAACCGAAAATCTAAACCTAACCCCAAATCTAAACCTAACCCCAAATCTAAACCTAAAATCTAAACCTAACCCCAAATCTAGACCTAAAATCTAAACCTAACCCCAAATCTAAACCTAAAATCTAAACCTAACCCCAAATCTAAACCTAACCCCAAATCTAAAACTAACCCCAAATCTAAACCTAAAATCTAAACCTAACCCCAAATCTAAACCTAAAATCTAAACCTAACCCCAAATCTAAACCTAACCCCAAATCTAAACCTAAAATCTAAACCTAACCCCAAATCTAAACCTAAAATCTAAACCTAACCCCAAATCTAAACCTAACCCCAAATCTAAACCTAAAATCTAAACCTAACCCCAAATCTAAACCTAAAATCTAAACCTAACCCCAAATCTAAACCTAACCCCAAATCTAAACCTAACCCCAAATCTAAACCTAAAATCTAAACCTAACCCCAAATCTGAACCTAAAATCTAAACCTAACCCCAAATCTAAACCTAACCCCAAATCTAAACCTAAAATCTAAACCTAACCCCAAATCTAAACCTAAAATCTAAACCTAACCCCAAATCTAAACCTAAAATCTAACCTAACCCCAAATCTAAAAATAACCCCAAATCTAAACCTAAAATCTAAACCTAACCCCAAATCTAAACCTAAAATCTAAACCTAACCCCAAATCTAAACCTAAAATCTAAACCTAACCCCAAATCTGAACCTAAAATCTAAACCTAAAATCTAAACCTAACCCCAAATCTAAACCTAACCCCAAATCTAATCCTAAAATCTAAACCTAACCCCCAATCTAAACCGAAAATCTAAACCTAACCCCAAATCTAAACCTAAAATCTAAACCTAACCCCAAATCTAAACCTATAATCTAAACCTAAAATCTAAACCTAACCTAAAATCTAAACCTAACCCCAAATCTAAACCTAAAATCTAAACCTAACCCCAAATCTAAACCTAACCCCAAATCTAAACCTAAAATCTAAACCTAACCCCAAATCTAAAACTAAAATCTAAACCTAACCCCAAATCTAAACCTAACCCCAAATCTAAACCTAAAATCTAAACCTAACCCCAAATCTAAACCTAAAATTTAAGCCTAACCCCAAATCTAAACCTAAAATCTAAACCTAACCCCAAATCTAAACCTAACCCCAAATCTAAACCTATCCCCAAATCTAAACCTAACCCCAAATCTAAACCTAAAATCTAAACCTAACCCCAAATCTAAACCTAACCCCAAATCTAAACCTAAAATCTAAACCTAACCCCAAATCTAAACCTAACCCCAAATCTAAACCTAAAATCTAAACCTAACCCCAAATCTAAACCTAAAATCTAAACCTAACCCCAAATCTAAACCTAAAATCTAAACCTAACCCCAAATCTAAACCTAAAATCTAAACCTAACCCCAAATCTAAACTTAACCCCAAATCTAAACCTAACCTAAAATCTAAACCTAACCCCAAATCTAAACCTAAAATCTAAACCTAACCCCAAATCTAAACCTAACCCCAAATCTAAACCTAAAATCTAAACCTAACCCCAAATCTAAACCTAAAATCTAAACCTAACCCCAAATCTAAACCTAACCCCAAATCTAAACCTAAAATCTAAACCTAACCCCAAATCTAAACCTAAAATTTAAGCCTAACCCCAAATCTAAACCTAAAATCTAAACCTAACCCCAAATCTAAACCTAACCCCAAATCTAAACCTAACCCCAAATCTAAACCGAAAATCTATACCTAACCCCAAATCTAAACCTAAAATCTAAACCTAACCCCAAATCTAAAACTAAAATCTATACCTAACCCGAAATCTAAACCTAACCCCAAATCTAAACCTAAAATCTAAACCTAACCCCAAATCTAAACCGAAAATCAAAACTTAACCCCAAATCTAAACCTAAACCCAAATCTAAACCTAAAATCTAAACCTAACCCCAAATCTAAACCTAAAATCTAAACCTAACCCCAAATCTAAACCTAAAATCTAAACCTAACCCCAAATCTAAACCTAACCCCAAATCTAAACCTAAAATCTAAACATAACCCCAAATCTAAACCTAAAATCTAAACCTAACCCCAAATCCAAACCTAACCCCAAATCTAAACCTAAAATCTAAACCTAACCCCCAATCTAAACCGAAAATCTAAACCTAACCCCAAATCTAAACCTAACCCCAAATCTAAACCTAAAATCTAAACCTAACCCCAAATCTAGACCTAAAATTTAAGCCTAACCCCAAATCTAAACCTAAAATCTAAACCTAAAATCTAAACCTAACCCCAAATCTAAACCTAACCCCAAATCTAAACCTAAAATCTAAACCTAACCCCCAATCTAAACCGAAAATCTAAACCTAACCCCAAATCTAAACCTAACCCCAAATCTAAACCTAAAATCTAAACCTAACCCCAAATCTAGACCTAAAATCTAAACCTAACCCCAAATCTAAACCTAAAATCTAAACCTAACCCCAAATCTAAACCTAACCCCAAATCTAAAACTAACCCCAAATCTAAACCTAAAATCTAAACCTAACCCCAAATCTAAACCTAAAATCTAAACCTAACCCCAAATCTAAACCTAACCCCAAATCTAAACCTAAAATCTAAACCTAACCCCAAATCTAAACCTAAAATCTAAACCTAACCCCAAATCTAAACCTAACCCCAAATCTAAACCTAAAATCTAAACCTAACCCCAAATCTAAACCTAAAATCTAAACCTAACCCCAAATCTAAACCTAACCCCAAATCTAAACCTAACCCCAAATCTAAACCTAAAATCTAAACCTAACCCCAAATCTGAACCTAAAATCTAAACCTAACCCCAAATCTAAACCTAACCCCAAATCTAAACCTAAAATCTAAACCTAACCCCAAATCTAAACCTAAAATCTAAACCTAACCCCAAATCTAAACCTAAAATCTAACCTAACCCCAAATCTAAAAATAACCCCAAATCTAAACCTAAAATCTAAACCTAACCCCAAATCTAAACCTAAAATCTAAACCTAACCCCAAATCTAAACCTAAAATCTAAACCTAACCCCAAATCTGAACCTAAAATCTAAACCTAAAATCTAAACCTAACCCCAAATCTAAACCTAACCCCAAATCTAATCCTAAAATCTAAACCTAACCCCCAATCTAAACCGAAAATCTAAACCTAACCCCAAATCTAAACCTAAAATCTAAACCTAACCCCAAATCTAAACCTATAATCTAAACCTAAAATCTAAACCTAACCTAAAATCTAAACCTAACCCCAAATCTAAACCTAAAATCTAAACCTAACCCCAAATCTAAACCTAACCCCAAATCTAAACCTAAAATCTAAACCTAACCCCAAATCTAAAACTAAAATCTAAACCTAACCCCAAATCTAAACCTAACCCCAAATCTAAACCTAAAATCTAAACCTAACCCCAAATCTAAACCTAAAATTTAAGCCTAACCCCAAATCTAAACCTAAAATCTAAACCTAACCCCAAATCTAAACCTAACCCCAAATCTAAACCTAACCCCAAATCTAAACCTAAAATCTAAACCTAACCCCAAATCTAAACCTAACCCCAAATCTAAACCTAAAATCTAAAACTAACCCCAAATCTAAACCTAAAATCTAAACCTAACCCCAAATCTAAACCTAAAATCTAAACCTAACCCCAAATCTAAACCTAAAATCTAAACCTAACCCCAAATCTAAACCTAAAATCTAAACCTAACCCCAAATCTAAACCTAACCCCAAATCTAAACCTAAAATCTAAACATAACCCCAAATCTAAACCTAAAATCTAAACCTAACCCCAAATCCAAACCTAACCCCAAATCTAAACCTAAAATCTAAACCTAACCCCCAATCTAAACCGAAAATCTAAACCTAACCCCAAATCTAAACCTAACCCCAAATCTAAACCTAAAATCTAAACCTAACCCCAAATCTAGACCTAAAATTTAAGCCTAACCCCAAATCTAAACCTAAAATCTAAACCTAAAATCTAAACCTAACCCCAAATCTAAACCTAACCCCAAATCTAAACCTAAAATCTAAACCTAACCCCCAATCTAAACCGAAAATCTAAACCTAACCCCAAATCTAAACCTAACCCCAAATCTAAACCTAAAATCTAAACCTAACCCCAAATCTAGACCTAAAATCTAAACCTAACCCCAAATCTAAACCTAAAATCTAAACCTAACCCCAAATCTAAACCTAACCCCAAATCTAAAACTAACCCCAAATCTAAACCTAAAATCTAAACCTAACCCCAAATCTAAACCTAAAATCTAAACCTAACCCCAAATCTAAACCTAACCCCAAATCTAAACCTAAAATCTAAACCTAACCCCAAATCTAAACCTAAAATCTAAACCTAACCCCAAATCTAAACCTAACCCCAAATCTAAACCTAAAATCTAAACCTAACCCCAAATCTAAACCTAAAATCTAAACCTAACCCCAAATCTAAACCTAACCCCAAATCTAAACCTAACCCCAAATCTAAACCTAAAATCTAAACCTAACCCCAAATCTGAACCTAAAATCTAAACCTAACCCCAAATCTAAACCTAACCCCAAATCTAAACCTAAAATCTAAACCTAACCCCAAATCTAAACCTAAAATCTAAACCTAACCCCAAATCTAAACCTAAAATCTAACCTAACCCCAAATCTAAAAATAACCCCAAATCTAAACCTAAAATCTAAACCTAACCCCAAATCTAAACCTAAAATCTAAACCTAACCCCAAATCTAAACCTAAAATCTAAACCTAACCCCAAATCTGAACCTAAAATCTAAACCTAAAATCTAAACCTAACCCCAAATCTAAACCTAACCCCAAATCTAATCCTAAAATCTAAACCTAACCCCCAATCTAAACCGAAAATCTAAACCTAACCCCAAATCTAAACCTAAAATCTAAACCTAACCCCAAATCTAAACCTATAATCTAAACCTAAAATCTAAACCTAACCTAAAATCTAAACCTAACCCCAAATCTAAACCTAAAATCTAAACCTAACCCCAAATCTAAACCTAACCCCAAATCTAAACCTAAAATCTAAACCTAACCCCAAATCTAAAACTAAAATCTAAACCTAACCCCAAATCTAAACCTAACCCCAAATCTAAACCTAAAATCTAAACCTAACCCCAAATCTAAACCTAAAATTTAAGCCTAACCCCAAATCTAAACCTAAAATCTAAACCTAACCCCAAATCTAAACCTAACCCCAAATCTAAACCTAACCCCAAATCTAAACCTAAAATCTAAACCTAACCCCAAATCTAAACCTAACCCCAAATCTAAACCTAAAATCTAAAACTAACCCCAAATCTAAACCTAAAATCTAAACCTAACCCCAAATCTAAACCTAAAATCTAAACCTAACCCCAAATCTAAACCTAACCCCAAATCTAAACCTAAAATCTAAACCTAACCCCAAATCTAAACCTAAAATCTAAACCTAACCCCAAATCTAAACCTAACCCCAAATCTAAACCTAAAATCTAAACCTAACCCCAAATCTAAACCTAAAATCTAAACCTAACCCCAAATCTAAACCTAATCCCAAATCTAAACCTAACCCCAAATCTAAACCTAAAATCTAAACCTAACCCCAAATCTGAACCTAAAATCTAAACCTAACCCCAAATCTAAACCTAACCCCAAATCTAAACCTAAAATCTAAACCTAACCCCAAATCTAAACCTAAAATCTAAACCTAACCCCAAATCTAAACCTAAAATCTAACCTAACCCCAAATCTAAAAATAACCCCAAATCTAAACCTAAAATCTAAACCTAACCCCAAATCTAAACCTAAAATCTAAACCTAACCCCAAATCTAAACCTAAAATCTAAACCTAACCCCAAATCTGAACCTAAAATCTAAACCTAACTCCAAATCTAAACCTAACCCCAAATCTAATCCTAAAATCTAAACCTTACCCCCAATCTAAACCGAAAATCTAAACCTAACCCCAAATCTAAACCTAAAATCTAAACCTAACCCCAAATCTAAACCTATAATCTAAACCTAAAATCTAAACCTAACCTAAAATCTAAACCTAACCCCAAATCTAAACCTAAAATCTAAACCTAACCCCAAATCTAAACCTAACCCCAAATCTAAACCTAAAATCTAAACCTAACCCCAAATCTAAAACTAAAATCTAAACCTAACCCCAAATCTAAACCTAACCCCAAATCTAAACCTAAAATCTAAACCTAACCCCAAATCTAAACCTAAAATTTAAGCCTAACCCCAAATCTAAACCTAAAATCTAAACCTAACCCCAAATCTAAACCTAACCCCAAATCTAAACCTAACCCCAAATCTAAACCGAAAATCTAAACCTAACCCCAAATCTAAACCTAAAATCTAAACCTAACCCCAAATCTAAACCTAAAATCTATACCTAACCCGAAATCTAAACCTAACCCCAAATCTAAACCTAAAATCTAAACCTAACCCCAAATCTAAACCTAACCCCAAATCTAAACCTAACCCCAAATCTAAACCGAAAATCTAAACCTAACCCCAAATCTAAACCTAAAATCTAAACCTAACCCCAAATCTAAACCTAAAATCTAAACCTAACCCCAAATCTAAACCTAAAATCTAAACCTAACCCCAAATCTAAACCTAACCCCAAATCTAAACCTAACCCCAAATCTAAACCTAAAATCTAAACCTAACCCCAAATCTGAACCTAAAATCTAAACCTAACCCCAAATCTAAACCTAACCCCAAATCTAAACCTAAAATCTAAACCTAACCCCAAATCTAAACCTAAAATCTAAACCTAACCCCAAATCTAAACCTAAAATCTAACCTAACCCCAAATCTAAAAATAACCCCAAATCTAAACCTAAAATCTAAACCTAACCCCAAATCTAAACCTAAAATCTAAACCTAACCCCAAATCTAAACTTAACCCCAAATCTAAACCTAACCTAAAATCTAAACCTAAAACCCAAATCTAAACCTAAAATCTAAAGCTAACCCCAAATATAAACCTAAAATCTAAACCTAAAATCTAAACCTAACCCCAAATCTAAACCTAAAATCTAAACCTAAAATCTAAACCTAACCCCAAATCTAAACCTAACCCCAAATCTAAACCTAAAATCTAAACCTAACCCCAAATCTAAACCTAACCCCAAATCTAAACCTAAAATCTAAACCTAACCCCAAATCTAAACCTAAAATCTAAACCTAACCCCAAATCTAAACCTAACCCCAAATCTAAACCTAACCCCAAATCTAAACCTAAAATCTAAACCCTACCCCAAATCTAAACCTAACTCCAAATCTAACCCTAAATCTAAACCTAACCCCAAATCTAAACCTAAAATCTAAACCTAACCCCAAATCTGAACCTAAAATCTAAACCTAAAATCTAAACCTAACCTAAAAACTAAACCTAACCCCAAATCTAAACCTAAAATCTAAACCTAACCCCAAATCTAAACCAAAAATCTAAACCTAACCCCAAATCTAAACCTAAAATCTAAACCTAACCCCAAATCTAAACCTAAAATCTATACCTAACCCGAAATCTAAACCTAACCCCAAATCTAAACCTAAAATCTAAACCTAACCCCAAATCTAAACCTAGAATCTAAACCTAACCCCAAATCTGAACCTAAAATCTAAACCTAAAATCTAAACCTAACCCCAAATCTAAACCTAACCCCAAATCTAATCCTAAAATCTAAACCTAACCCCCAATCTAAACCGAAAATCTAAACCTAACCCCAAATCTAAACCTAAAATCTAAACCTAACCCCAAATCTAAACCTATAATCTAAACCTAAAATCTAAACCTAACCTAAAATCTAAACCTAAACCCAAATCTAAACCTAAAATCTAAACCTAACCCCAAATCTAAACCTAACCCCAAATCTAAACCTAAAATCTAAACCTAACCCCAAATCTAAAACTAAAATCTAAACCTAACCCCAAATCTAAACCTAACCCCAAATCTAAACCTAAAATCTAAACCTAACCCCAAATCTAAACCTAAAATTTAAGCCTAACCCCAAATCTAAACCTAAAATCTAAACCTAACCCCAAATCTAAACCTAACCCCAAATCTAAACCTAACCCCAAATCTAAACCGAAAATCTAAACCTAACCCCAAATCTAAACCTAAAATCTAAACCTAACCCCAAATCTAAACCGAAAATCAAAACTTAACCCCAAATCTAAACCTAAACCCAAATCTAAACCTAAAATCTAAACCTAACCCCAAATCTAAACCTAAAATCTAAACCTAAAATCTAAACCTAACCCCAAATCTAAACCTAAAATCTAAACCTAACCCCAAATCTAAACCTAACCCCAAATCTAAACCTAAAATCTAAACATAACCCCAAATCTAAACCTAAAATCTAAACCTAACCCCAAATCCAAACCTAACCCAATATCTAAACCTAAAATCTAAACCTAACCCCAAATCTAAACCTAAAGTCTAAACCTAACCCCAAATCTAAACCTAACCCCAAATCTAAACCTAAAATCTAAACCTAACCCCAAATCTAAACCTAAAATCTAAACTTAACCCCAAATCTAAACCTAACCCCAAATCTAAACCTAAAATCTAAACCTAACCCCAAATCTAAACCTAACCCCAAATCTAAACCTAAAATCTAAACCTAACCCCAAATCTAAACCTAAAATCTAAACCTAACCCCAAATCTAAACCTAAAATCTAAACCTAACCCCAAATCTAAACCTAAAATCTAAACCTAACCCCAAATCTAAACTTAACCCCAAATCTAAACCTAACCTAAAATCTAAACCTAACCCCAAATCTAAACCTACAATCTAAACCTAACCCCAAATCTATACCTAACCCCAAATCTAAACCGAAAATCAAAACCTAACCCCAAATCTAAACCTAAAATCTAAACCTAACCCCAAATCTAAACCTAAAATCTAAACCTAAAATCTAAACCTAACCTAAAATCTAAACCTAACCCCAAATCTAAACCTAAAATCTAAACCTAACCCCAAATCTAAACCTAACCCCAAATCTAAACCTAAAATCTAAATCTAACCCCAAATCTAAACCTAAAATCTAAACCTAACCCCAAATCTAAACCTAACCCCAAATCTAAACCTAAAATCTAAACCTAAAATCTAAACCTAACCCCAAATCTAAACCTAAAATCTAAACCTAACCCCAAATCTAAACATAAAATCTAAACCTAACCCCAAATCTAAACCTAAAATTTAAGCCTAACCCCAAATCTATACCTAAAATCTAAACTTAACCCCAAATCTAAACCTAACCCCAAATATAAAACTAAACCCAAATCTAAACCGAAAATCTAAACCTAACCCCAAATCTAAACCTAAAATCTAAACCAAACCCCAAATCTAAACCTAAAATGTAAGCCTAACCCCAAATCTAAACCTAAAATCTAAACCTAACCCCAAATCTAAAACTAACCCCAAATCTAAACCGAAAATCTAAACCTAACCCCAAATCTAAAACTAAAATCTAAACATAACCCCAAATCTAAACCTAACCCCAAATCTAAAACTAACCCCAAATCTAAAACTAACCCCAAATCTAAACCGAAAATCTAAACCTAACCCCAAATCTAAACCTAAAATCTAAACCTAACCCCAAATCTAAACCTAAAATCTAAACCTAACCTAAAATCTAAACCTAACCCCAAATCTAAACCTAACCCCAAATCTAAACCTAAAATCTATACCTAACCCGAAATCTAAACCTAACCCCAAATCTAAACCTAAAATCTAAACCTAACCCCAAATCTAAACCTAAAATCTAAACTTAACCCCAAATCTAAACCTAACCTTAAATCTAAACCTAAAATCTAAACCTAACCCCAAATCTAAACCTAACCCCAAATCTAAACCTAAAATCTAAACCTAACCCCAAATCTAAACCTAAAATCTAAACCTAACCCCAAATCTAAACCTAACCCCAAATCTAAACCTAAAATCTAAACATAACCCCAAATCTAAACCTAAAATCTAAACATAACCCCAAATCCAAACCTAACCCCAAATCTAAACCTAAAATCTAAACCTAACCCCAAATCTAAACCTAAAATCTAAACCTAACCTAAAATCTAAACCTAACCCCAAATCTAAACCTAAAATCTAAACCTAACCCAAATCTAAACCTAACCCCAAATCTAAAACTAAAATCTAAACCTAACCCCAAATCTAAACCTAAAATCTAAACCTAACCCCAAATCTAAACCTAAAATCTAAACCTAACCCCAAATCTAAACCTAAAATCTATACCTAACCCGAAATCTAAACCTAACCCCAAATCTAAACCGAAAATCTAAACCTAACCCCAAATCTAAACCTAAAATCTAAACCTAACCCCAAATCTGAACCTAAAATCTAAACCTAAAATCTAAACCTAACCCCAAATCTAAACCTAACCCCAAATCTAATCCTAAAATCTAAACCTAACTCCCAATCTAAACCGAAAATCTAAACCTAACCCCAAATCTAAACCTAAAATCTAAACCTAACCCCAAATCTAAACCTATAATCTAAACCTAAAATCTAAACCTAACCTAAAATCTAAACCTAACCCCAAATCTAAACCTAAAATCTAAACCTAACCCCAAATCTAAACCTAACCCCAAATCTAAACCTAAAATCTAAACCTAACCCCAAATCTAAAACTAAAATCTAAACCTAACCCCAAATCTAAACCTAACCCCAAATCTAAACCTAAAATCTAAACCTAACCCCAAATCTAAACCTAAAATTTAAGCCTAACCCCAAATCTAAACCTAAAATCTAAACCTAACCCCAAATCTAAACCTATAATCTAAACCTAAAATCTAAACCTAACCTAAAATCTAAACCTAAACCCAAATCTAAACCTAAAATCTAAACCTAACCCCAAATCTAAACCTAACCCCAAATCTAAACCTAAAATCTAAACCTAACCCCAAATCTAAAACTAAAATCTAAACCTAACCCCAAATCTAAACCTAACCCCAAATCTAAACCTAAAATCTAAACCTAACCCCAAATCTAAACCTAAAATTTAAGCCTAACCCCAAATCTAAACCTAAAATCTAAACCTAACCCCAAATCTAAACCTAACCCCAAATCTAAACCTAACCCCAAATCTAAACCGAAAATCTAAACCTAACCCCAAATCTAAACCTAAAATCTAAACCTAACCCCAAATCTAAACCGAAAATCAAAACTTAACCCCAAATCTAAACCTAAACCCAAATCTAAACCTAAAATCTAAACCTAACCCCAAATCTAAACCTAAAATCTAAACCTAAAATCTAAACCTAACCCCAAATCTAAACCTAAAATCTAAACCTAACCCCAAATCTAAACCTAACCCCAAATCTAAACCTAAAATCTAAACATAACCCCAAATCTAAACCTAAAATCTAAACCTAACCCCAAATCCAAACCTAACCCCATATCTAAACCTAAAATCTAAACCTAACCCCAAATCTAAACCTAAAGTCTAAACCTAACCCCAAATCTAAACCTAACCCCAAATCTAAACCTAAAATCTAAACCTAACCCCAAATCTAAACCTAAAATCTAAACTTAACCCCAAATCTAAACCTAACCCCAAATCTAAACCTAAAATCTAAACCTAACCCCAAATCTAAACCTAACCCCAAATCTAAACCTAAAATCTAAACCTAACCCCAAATCTAAACCTAAAATCTAAACCTAACCCCAAATCTAAACCTAAAATCTAAACCTAACCCCAAATCTAAACCTAAAATCTAAACCTAACCCCAAATCTAAACTTAACCCCAAATCTAAACCTAACCTAAAATCTAAACCTAACCCCAAATCTAAACCTACAATCTAAACCTAACCCCAAATCTATACCTAACCCCAAATCTAAACCGAAAATCAAAACCTAACCCCAAATCTAAACCTAAAATCTAAACCTAACCCCAAATCTAAACCTAAAATCTAAACCTAAAATCTAAACCTAACCTAAAATCTAAACCTAACCCCAAATCTAAACCTAAAATCTAAACCTAACCCCAAATCTAAACCTAACCCCAAATCTAAACCTAAAATCTAAATCTAACCCCAAATCTAAACCTAAAATCTAAACCTAACCCCAAATCTAAACCTAACCCCAAATCTAAACCTAAAATCTAAACCTAAAATCTAAACCTAACCCCAAATCTAAACCTAAAATCTAAACCTAACCCCAAATCTAAACATAAAATCTAAACCTAACCCCAAATCTAAACCTAAAATTTAAGCCTAACCCCAAATCTATACCTAAAATCTAAACTTAACCCCAAATCTAAACCTAACCCCAAATATAAAACTAAACCCAAATCTAAACCGAAAATCTAAACCTAACCCCAAATCTAAACCTAAAATCTAAACCAAACCCCAAATCTAAACCTAAAATGTAAGCCTAACCCCAAATCTAAACCTAAAATCTAAACCTAACCCCAAATCTAAAACTAACCCCAAATCTAAACCGAAAATCTAAACCTAACCCCAAATCTAAAACTAAAATCTAAACATAACCCCAAATCTAAACCTAACCCCAAATCTAAAACTAACCCCAAATCTAAAACTAACCCCAAATCTAAACCGAAAATCTAAACCTAACCCCAAATCTAAACCTAAAATCTAAACCTAACCCCAAATCTAAACCTAAAATCTAAACCTAACCTAAAATCTAAACCTAACCCCAAATCTAAACCTAACCCCAAATCTAAACCTAAAATCTATACCTAACCCGAAATCTAAACCTAACCCCAAATCTAAACCTAAAATCTAAACCTAACCCCAAATCTAAACCTAAAATCTAAACTTAACCCCAAATCTAAACCTAACCTTAAATCTAAACCTAAAATCTAAACCTAACCCCAAATCTAAACCTAACCCCAAATCTAAACCTAAAATCTAAACCTAACCCCAAATCTAAACCTAAAATCTAAACCTAACCCCAAATCTAAACCTAACCCCAAATCTAAACCTAAAATCTAAACATAACCCCAAATCTAAACCTAAAATCTAAACATAACCCCAAATCCAAACCTAACCCCAAATCTAAACCTAAAATCTAAACCTAACCCCAAATCTAAACCTAAAATCTAAACCTAACCTAAAATCTAAACCTAACCCCAAATCTAAACCTAAAATCTAAACCTAACCCAAATCTAAACCTAACCCCAAATCTAAAACTAAAATCTAAACCTAACCCCAAATCTAAACCTAAAATCTAAACCTAACCCCAAATCTAAACCTAAAATCTAAACCTAACCCCAAATCTAAACCTAAAATCTATACCTAACCCGAAATCTAAACCTAACCCCAAATCTAAACCTAAAATCTAAACCTAACCCCAAATCTAAACCTAAAATCTAAACCTAACCCCAAATCTGAACCTAAAATCTAAACCTAAAATCTAAACCTAACCCCAAATCTAAACCTAACCCCAAATCTAATCCTAAAATCTAAACCTAACTCCCAATCTAAACCGAAAATCTAAACCTAACCCCAAATCTAAACCTAAAATCTAAACCTAACCCCAAATCTAAACCTATAATCTAAACCTAAAATCTAAACCTAACCTAAAATCTAAACCTAACCCCAAATCTAAACCTAAAATCTAAACCTAACCCCAAATCTAAACCTAACCCCAAATCTAAACCTAAAATCTAAACCTAACCCCAAATCTAAAACTAAAATCTAAACCTAACCCCAAATCTAAACCTAACCCCAAATCTAAACCTAAAATCTAAACCTAACCCCAAATCTAAACCTAAAATTTAAGCCTAACCCCAAATCTAAACCTAAAATCTAAACCTAACCCCAAATGTAAACCTAACCCCAAATCTAAACCTAACCCCAAATCTAAACCGAAAATCTAAACCTAACCCCAAATCTAAACCTAAAATCTAAACCTAACCCCAAATCTAAACCTAAAATCTATACCTAACCCGAAATCTAAACCTAACCCCAAATCTAAACCTAAAATCTAAACCTAACCCCAAATCTAAACCGAAAATCAAAACTTAACCCCAAATCTAAACCTAAACCCAAATCTAAACCTAAAATCTAAACCTAACCCCAAATCTAAACCTAACCCCAGATCTAAACCTAAAATCTAAACCTAACCCCAAATCTAAACCTAAAATCTAAACCTAATCCCAAATCTAAACCTAACCCCAAATCTAAACCTAAAATCTAAACATAACCCCAAATCTAAACCTAAAATCTAAACCTAACCCCAAATCCAAACCTAACCCCAAATCTAAACCTAAAATCTAAACCTAACCCCAAATCTAAACCTAAAGTCTAAACCTAACCCCAAATCTAAACCTAACCCCAAATCTAAACCTAAAATCTAAACCTAACCCCAAATCTAAACCTAAAATCTAAACTTAACCCCAAATCTAAACCTAACCCCAAATCTAAACCTAAAATCTAAACCTAACCCCAAATCTAAACCTAACCCCAAATCTAAACCTAAAATCTAAACCTAACCCCAAATCTAAACCTAAAATCTAAACCTAACCCCAAATCTAAACCTAAAATCTAAACCTAACCCCAAATCTAAACCTAAAATCTAAACCTAACCCCAAATCTAAACTTAACCCCAAATCTAAACCTAACCTAAAATCTAAACCTAACCCCAAATCTAAACCTAAAATCTAAACCTAACCCCAAATCTATACCTAACCCCAAATCTAAACCGAAAATCAAAACCTAACCCCAAATCTAAACCTAAAATCTAAACCTAACCCCAAATCTAAACCTAAAATCTAAACCTAAAATCTAAACCTAACCTAAAATCTAAACCTAACCCCAAATCTAAACCTAAAATCTAAACCTAACCCCAAATCTAAACCTAACCCCAAATCTAAACCTAAAATCTAAATCTAACCCCAAATCTAAACCTAAAATCTAAACCTAACCCCAAATCTAAACCTAACCCCAAATCTAAACCTAAAATCTAAACCTAAAATCTAAACCTAACCCCAAATCTAAACCTAAAATCTATACCTAACCCCAAATCTAAACCTAAAATCTAAACCTAACCCCAAATCTAAACCTAAAATTTAAGCCTAACCCCAAATCTATACCTAAAATCTAAACCTAAGCCCAAATCTAAACCTAACCCCAAATATAAAACTAAACCCAAATCTAAACCGAAAATCTAAACCTAACCCCAAATCTAAACCTAAAATCTAAACCAAACCCCAAATCTAAACCTAAAATGTAATCCTAACCCCAAATCTAAACCTAAAATCTAAACCTAACCCCAAATCTAAACCTAACCCCAAATCTAAAACTAACCCCAAATCTAAACCGAAAATCTAAACCTAACCCCAAATCTAAACCTAAAATCTAAACATAACCCCAAATCTAAACCTAACCCTAAATCTAAAACTAACCCCAAATCTAAAACTAACCCCAAATCTAAACCAAAAATCTAAACCTAACCCCAAATCTAAACCTAAAATCTAAACCTAACCCCAAATCTAAACCTAAAATCTAAACCTAACCTAAAATCTAAACCTAACCCCAAATCTAAACCTAACCCCAAATCTAAACCTAAAATCTATACCTAACCTGAAATCTAAACCTAACCCCAAATCTAAACCTAAAATCTAAACCTAACCCCAAATCTAAACCTAAAATCTAAACTTAACCCCAAATCTAAACCTAACCTTAAATCTAAACCTAAAATCTAAACCTAACCCCAAATCTAAACCTAACCCCAAATCTAAACCTAAAATCTAAACCTAACCCCAAATCTAAACCTAAAATCTAAACCTAACCCCAAATCTAAACCTAACCCCAAATCTAAACCTAAAATCTAAACATAACCCCAAATCTAAACCTAAAATCTAAACCTAACCCCAAATCCAAACCTAACCCCAAATCTAAACCTAAAATCTAAACCTAAAATCTAAACCTAACCCCAAATCCAAACCTAACCCCAAATCTAAACCTAACCCCAAATCTAAACCTAAAATCTAAACCTAACCCCAAATCTAAACCTAAAATCTAAACCTAACCCCAAATCTAAACCTAAAATCTAAACCTAACCCCAAATCTAAACCTAAAATTTGAGTCTAACCCCAAATCTAAACCTAAAATCTAAACCTAACCCCAAATCTAAACCTAACCCCAAATCTAAACCTAAAATCTAAACCTAACCCCAAATCTAAACCTAAAATCTAAACCTAACCCCAAATCTAAACCTAACCCCAAATCTAAACCTAAAATCTAAACCTAACCCCAAATCTAAACCTAAAATCTAAACCTAACCCCAAATCTAAACCTAAAATCTAAACCTAACCCCAAATCTAAACCTAACCCCAAATCTAAACCTAAAATCTAAACCTAACCCCAAATCTAAACCTAAAATCTAAACCTAACCCCAAATCTAAAAATAACCCCAAATCTAAACCTAAAATCTAAACCTAAAATCTAACCTAACCCCAAATATAAAAATAACCCCAAATCTAAACCTAAAATCTAAACCTAACCCCAAATCTAAACCTAAAATCTAAACCTAACCCCAAATCTAAACCGAAAATCTAAACCTAACCCCAAATCTAAACTTAAAATCTAAACCTAACCGCAAATCTAAACCTGAAATCTAAACCTAAAATCTAAACCTAACCCCAAATCTAAACCTAAAATCTAAACCTAACCCCAAATCTAAACCTAAAATCTAAACCTAACCCCAAATCTAAACCTAAAATCTAAACATAACCCCAAATCTAAACTTAACCCATAATCTAAACCTAACCTAAAATCTAAACCTAACCCCAAATCTAAACCTAAAATCTAAAGCTAACCCCAAATCTGAACCTAAAATCTAAACCTAACCCCAAATCTACACCTAAAATCTAAACCTAAAATCTAAACCTAACCTAAAATCTAAACCTAACCCCAAATCTAAACCTAAAATCTAAACCTAACCCCAAATCTAAACCTAACCCCAAATCTAAACCTAAAATCTAAACCTAACCCCAAATCTAAACCTAAAATCTAAACCTAACCCCAAATCTAAACCTAACCCCAGATCTAAACCTAAAATCTAAACCTAACCCCAAATCTAAACCTAAAATCTAAACCTAAAATCTCAACCTAACCTAAAATCTAAACCTAACCCCAAATCTAAACCTAAAATCTAAACCTAACCCCAAATCTAAACCTAAACCCAAATCTAAACCTAAAATCTAAACCTAACCCCAAATCTAACCCTAAATCTAAACCTAACCCCAAATCTAAACCTAAAATCTAAACCTAACCCCAAATCTAAACCGAAAATCTAAACCTAACCCCAAATCTAAACCTAAAATCTAAACCTAACCCCAAATCTAAACCTAAAATCTAAACCTAACCCCAAATCTAAACCTAACCCCAAATCTAAACCTAAAATCTAAACCTAACCCCAAATCTAAACCTAAAATCTAAACCTAATCCCAAATCTAAACCTAACCCCAAATCTAAACCTAAAATCTAAACATAACCCCAAATCTAAACCTAAAATCTAAACCTAACCCCAAATCCAAACCTAACCCCAAATCTAAACCTAAAATCTAAACCTAACCCCAAATCTAAACCTAAAGTCTAAACCTAACCCCAAATCTAAACCTAACCCCAAATCTAAACCTAAAATCTAAACCTAACCCCAAATCTAAACCTAAAATCTAAACTTAACCCCAAATCTAAACCTAACCCCAAATCTAAACCTAAAATCTAAACCTAACCCCAAATCTAAACCTAACCCCAAATCTAAACCTAAAATCTAAACCTAACCCCAAATCTAAACCTAAAATCTAAACCTAACCCCAAATCTAAACCTAAAATCTAAACCTAACCCCAAATCTAAACTTAACCCCAAATCTAAACCTAACCTAAAATCTAAACCTAACCCCAAATCTAAACCTAAAATCTAAACCTAACCCCAAATCTATACCTAACCCCAAATCTAAACCGAAAATCAAAACCTAACCCCAAATCTAAACCTAAAATCTAAACCTAACCCCAAATCTAAACCTAAAATCTAAACCTAAAATCTAAACCTAACCTAAAATCTAAACCTAACCCCAAATCTAAACCTAAAATCTAAACCTAACCCCAAATCTAAACCTAACCCCAAATCTAAACCTAAAATCTAAATCTAACCCCAAATCTAAACCTAAAATCTAAACCTAACCCCAAATCTAAACCTAATCCCAAATCTAAACCTAAAATCTAAACCTAAAATCTAAACCTAACCCCAAATCTAAACCTAAAATCTATACCTAACCCCAAATCTAAACCTAAAATCTAAACCTAACCCCAAATCTAAACCTAAAATTTAAGCCTAACCCCAAATCTATACCTAAAATCTAAACCTAAGCCCAAATCTAAACCTAACCCCAAATATAAAACTAAACCCAAATCTAAACCGAAAATCTAAACCTAACCCCAAATCTAAACCTAAAATCTAAACCAAACCCCAAATCTAAACCTAAAATGTAATCCTAACCCCAAATCTAAACCTAAAATCTAAACCTAACCCCAAATCTAAACCTAAGCCCAAATCTAAACCTAACCCCAAATCTAAACCGAAAATCTAAACCTAACCCCAAATCTAAACCTAAAATCTAAACATAACCCCAAATCTAAACCTAACCCTAAATCTAAAACTAACCCCAAATCTAAAACTAACCCCAAATCTAAACCGAAAATCTAAACCTAACCCCAAATCTAAACCTAAAATCTAAACCTAACCCCAAATCTAAACCTAAAATCTAAACCTAACCTAAAATCTAAACCTAACCCCAAATCTAAACCTAACCCCAAATCTAAACCTAAAATCTATACCTAACCTGAAATCTAAACCTAACCCCAAATCTAAACCTAAAATCTAAACCTAACCCCAAATCTAAACCTAAAATCTAAACTTAACCCCAAATCTAAACCTAACCTTAAATCTAAACCTAAAATCTAAACCTAACCCCAAATCTAAACCTAACCCCAAATCTAAACCTAAAATCTAAACCTAACCCCAAATCTAAACCTAAAATCTAAACCTAACCCCAAATCTAAACCTAACCCCAAATCTAAACCTAAAATCTAAACATAACCCCAAATCTAAACCTAAAATCTAAACCTAACCCCAAATCCAAACCTAACCCCAAATCTAAACCTAAAATCTAAACCTAAAATCTAAACCTAACCCCAAATCCAAACCTAACCCCAAATCTAAACCTAACCCCAAATCTAAACCTAAAATCTAAACCTAACCCCAAATCTAAACCTAAAATCTAAACCTAACCCCAAATCTAAACCTAAAATTTGAGTCTAACCCCAAATCTAAACCTAAAATCTAAACCTAACCCCAAATCTAAACCTAACCCCAAATCTAAACCTAAAATCTAAACCTAACCCCAAATCTAAACCTAAAATCTAAACCTAACCCCAAATCTAAACCTAACCCCAAATCTAAACCTAAAATCTAAACCTAACCCCAAATCTAAACCTAAAATCTAAACCTAACCCCAAATCTAAACCTAAAATCTAAACCTAACCCCAAATCTAAACCTAACCCCAAATCTAAACCTAAAATCTAAACCTAACCCCAAATCTAAACCTAAAATCTAAACCTAACCCCAAATCTAAAAATAACCCCAAATCTAAACCTAAAATCTAAACCTAAAATCTAACCTAACCCCAAATATAAAAATAACCCCAAATCTAAACCTAAAATCTAAACCTAACCCCAAATCTAAACCTAAAATCTAAACCTAACCCCAAATCTAAACCGAAAATCTAAACCTAACCCCAAATCTAAACTTAAAATCTAAACCTAACCGCAAATCTAAACCTGAAATCTAAACCTAAAATCTAAACCTAACCCCAAATCTAAACCTAAAATCTAAACCTAACCCCAAATCTAAACCTAAAATCTAAACCTAACCCCAAATCTAAACCTAAAATCTAAACATAACCCCAAATCTAAACTTAACCCATAATCTAAACCTAACCTAAAATCTAAACCTAACCCCAAATCTAAACCTAAAATCTAAAGCTAACCCCAAATCTGAACCTAAAATCTAAACCTAACCCCAAATCTACACCTAAAATCTAAACCTAAAATCTAAACCTAACCTAAAATCTAAACCTAAAATCTAAACCTAAAATCTAAACCTAACCCCAAATCTAAACCTAACCCCAAATCTAAACCTAAAATCTAAACCTAACCCCAAATCTAAACCTAAAATCTAAACCTAACCCCAAATCTAAACCTAACCCCAGATCTAAACCTAAAATCTAAACCTAACCCCAAATCTAAACCTAAAATCTAAACCTAAAATCTCAACCTAACCTAAAATCTAAACCTAACCCCAAATCTAAACCTAAAATCTAAACCTAACCCCAAATCTAAACCTAAACCCAAATCTAAACCTAAAATCTAAACCTAACCCCAAATCTAACCCTAAATCTAAACCTAACCCCAAATCTAAACCTAAAATCTAAACCTAACCCCAAATCTAAACCGAAAATCTAAACCTAACCCCAAATCTAAACCTAAAATCTAAACCTAACCCCAAATCTAAACCTAAAATCTAAACCTAACCCCAAATCTAAACCTAACCCCAAATCTAAACCTAAAATCTAAACCTAACCCCAAATCTAAACCTAAAATCTAAACCTAATCCCAAATCCAAACCTAACCCCAAATCTAAACCTATAATCTAAACCTAACCCCAAATCTAAACCTAAAATCTAAACCTAACCCCAAATCTAAACCTAACCCCAAATCTAAACCTAAAATCTAAACCTAACCCCAGATCTAAACCTAAAATCTAAACCTAACCCCAAATCTAAACCTAACCCCAAATCTAAACCTAAAATCTAAACCTAACCCCAAATCTAAACCTAACCCCAAATCTAAACCTAAAATCTAAACCTAACCCCAAATCTAAACCTAAAATCTAAACCTAACCCCAAATCTAAACCTAAAATCTAAACCTAACCCCAAATCTCAACCTAAAATCTAAACCTAACCCCAAATCTAAACCTAAAATCTAAACCTAACCCCAAATCTAAACTTAACCCCAAATCTAAACCTAACCTAAAATCTAAACCTAACCCCAAATCTAAACCTAAAATCTAAACCTAACCCCAAATCCAAACCTAACCCCAAATCTAAACCGAAAATCAAAACCTAACCCCAAATCTAAACCTAAAATCTAAACCTAACCCCAAATCTAAACCTAAAATCTAAACCTAACCCCAAATCTAAACCTAAAATTTGAGTCTAACCCCAAATCTAAACCTAAAATCTAAACCTAACCCCACATCTAAACCTAACCCCAAATCTAAACCTAAAATCTAAATCTAACCCCAAATCTAAACCTAAAATCTAAACCTAACCCCAAATCTAAACCTAAAATCTAAACCTAAAATCTAAACCTAACCCCAAATCTAAACCTAACCCCAAATCTAAACCTAAAATCTAAACCTAACCCCAAATCTAAACCTAAAATCTAAACCTAACCCCAAATCTAAACCTAAAATTTAAGCCTAACCCCAAATCTATACCTAAAATCTAAACCTAAGCCCAAATCTAAACCTAACCCCAAATCTAAAACTAAACCCAAATCTAAACCGAAAATCTAAACCTAACCCCAAATCTAAACCTAAAATCTAAACCAAACCCCAAATCTAAACCTAAAATTTAAGCCTAACCCCAAATCTAAACCTAAAATCTAAACCTAACCCCAAATCTAAACCTAACCCCAAATCTAAAACTAACCCCAAATCTAAACCGAAAATCTAAACCTAACCCCAAATCTAAACCTAAAATCTAAACATAACCCCAAATCTAAACCTAACCCCAAATCTAAAACTAACCCCAAATCTAAAACTAACCCCAAATCTAAACCGAAAATCTAAACCTAACCCCAAATCTAAACCTAAAATCTAAACCTAACCCCAAATCTAAACCTAAAATCTAAACCTAACCCCAAATCTAAACCTAACCCCAAATCTAAACCTAAAATCTAAACCTAACCCCAAATCTAAACCGAAAATCTAAACCTAACCCCAAATCTAAACCTAAAATCTAAACCTAACCCCAAATCTAAACCTAAAATCTAAACCTAACCCCAAATCTAAACCTAAAATCTAAACCTAACCCCAAATCTAAACCTAAAATCTAAACCTAACCTAAAATCTAAACCTAACCCCAAATCTAAACCTAACACCAAATCTAAACCTAAAATCTATACCTAACCCGAAATCTAAACCTAACCCCAAATCTAAACCTAAAATCTAAACCTAACCCCAAATCTAAACCTAAAATCTAAACTTAACCCCAAATCTAAACCTAACCTTAAATCTAAACCTAAAATCTAAACCTAACCCCAAATCTAAACCTAACCCCAAATCTAAACCTAAAATCTAAACTAACCCCAAATCTAAACCTAAAATCTAAACCTAACCCCAAGTCTAAACCTAACCCCAAATCTAAACCTAAAATCTAAACATAACCCTAAATCTAAACCTAAAATCTAAACCTAACCCCAAATCCAAACCTAACCCCAAATCTAAACCTAAAATCTAAACCTAACCCCAAATCTAAACCTAAAATCTAAACCTAACCTAAAATCTAAACCTAACCCCAAATCTAAACCTAAAATCTAAACCTAACCCCAAATCTAAACCTAACCCCAAATCTAAACCTAAAATCTAAACCTAACCCCAAATCTAAACCTAAAATCTAAACCTAACCCCAAATCTAAACCTAAAATTTGAGTCTAACCCCAAATCTAAACCTAAAATCTAAACCTAACCCCAAATCTAAACCTAACCCCAAATCTAAACCTAAAATCTAAACCTAACCCCAAATCTAAACCTAAAATCTAAACCTAACCCCAAATCTAAACCTAACCCCAAATCTAAACCTAAAATCTAAACCTAACCCCAAATCTAAACCTAAAATCTAAACCTAACCCCAAATCTAAACCTAAAATCTAAACCTAACCCCAAATCTAAACCTAACCCCAAATCTAAACCTAAAATCTAAACCTAACCCCAAATCTAAACCTAAAATCTAACCTAACCCCAAATCTAAAAATAACCCCAAATCTAAACCTAAAATCTAAACCTAAAATCTAACCTAACCCCAAATATAAAAATAACCCCAAATCTAAACCTAAAATCTAAACCTAACCCCAAATCTAAACCTAAAATCTAAACCTAACCCCAAATCTAAACCGAAAATCTAAACCTAACCCCAAATCTAAACTTAAAATCTAAACCTAACCGCAAATCTAAACCTGAAATCTAAACCTAAAATCTAAACCTAACCCCAAATCTAAACCTAAAATCTAAACCTAACCCCAAATCTAAACCTAAAATCTAAACCTAACCCCAAATCTAAACCTAAAATCTAAACATAACCCCAAATCTAAACTTAACCCATAATCTAAACCTAACCTAAAATCTAAACCTAACCCCAAATCTAAACCTAAAATCTAAAGCTAACCCCAAATCTGAACCTAAAATCTAAACCTAACCCCAAATCTACACCTAAAATCTAAACCTAAAATCTAAACCTAACCTAAAATCTAAACCTAACCCCAAATCTAAACCTAAAATCTAAACCTAACCCCAAATCTAAACCTAACCCCAAATCTAAACCTAAAATCTAAACCTAACCCCAAATCTAAACCTAAAATCTAAACCTAACCCCAAATCTAAACCTAACCCCAGATCTAAACCTAAAATCTAAACCTAACCCCAAATCTAAACCTAAAATCTAAACCTAAAATCTCAACCTAACCTAAAATCTAAACCTAACCCCAAATCTAAACCTAAAATATAAACCTAACCCCAAATCTAAACCTAAACCCAAATCTAAACCTAAAATCTAAACCTAACCCCAAATCTAACCCTAAATCTAAACCTAACCCCAAATCTAAACCTAAAATCTAAACCTAACCCCAAATCTAAACCGAAAATCTAAACCTAACCCCAAATCTAAACCTAAAATCTAACCCTAATCCCAAATCTAAACCTAAAATCTAAACCTAACCCCAAATCTAAACCTAACCCCAAATCTAAACCTAAAATCTAAACCTAACCCCAAATCTAAACCTAAAATCTAAACCTAATCCCAAATCCAAACCTAACCCCAAATCTAAACCTATAATCTAAACCTAACCCCAAATCTAAACCTAAAATCTAAACCTAACCCCAAATCTAAACCTAACCCCAAATCTAAACCTAAAATCTAAACCTAACCCCAAATCTAAACCTAAAATCTAAACCTAACCCCAAATCTAAACCTAACCCCAAATCTAAACCTAAAATCTAAACCTAACCCCAAATCTAAACCTAACCCCAAATCTAAACCTAAAATCTAAACCTAACACCAAATCTAAACCTAAAATCTAAACCTAACCCCAAATCTAAACCTAAAATCTAAACCTAAAATCTAAACCTAAAATCTAAACCTAACCCCAAATCTAAACCTAAAATCTAAACCTAACCCCAAATCTAAACTTAACCCCAAATCTAAACCTAACCTAAAATCTAAACCTAACCCCAAATCTAAACCTAAAATCTAAACCTAACCCCAAATCCAAACCTAACCCCAAATCTAAACCGAAAATCAAAACCTAACCCCAAATCTAAACCTAAAATCTAAACCTAACCCCAAATCTAAACCTAAAATCTAAACCTAACCCCAAATCTAAACCTAAAATTTGAGTCTAACCCCAAATCTAAACCTAAAATCTAAACCTAACCCCAAATCTAAACCTAACCCCAAATCTAAACCTAAAATCTAAATCTAACCCCAAATCTAAACCTAAAATCTAAACCTAACCCCAAATCTAAACCTAACCCCAAATCTAAACCTAAAATCTAAACCTAAAATCTAAACCTAACCCCAAATCTAAACCTAACCCCAAATCTAAACCTAAAATCTAAACCTAACCCCAAATCTAAACCTAAAATCTAAACCTAACCCCAAATCTAAACCTAAAATTTAAGCCTAACCCCAAATCTATACCTAAAATCTAAACCTAAGCCCAAATCTAAACCTAACCCCAAATCTAAAACTAACCCCAAATCTAAACCGAAAATCTAAACCTAACCCCAAATCTAAACCTAAAATCTAAACATAACCCCAAATCTAAACCTAACCCCAAATCTAAAACTAACCCCAAATCTAAAACTAACCCCAAATCTAAACCGAAAATCTAAACCTAACCCCAAATCTAAACCTAAAATCTAAACCTAACCCCAAATCTAAACCTAAAATCTAAACCTAACCCCAAATCTAAACCTAACCCCAAATCTAAACCTAAAATCTAAACCTAACCCCAAATCTAAACCGAAAATCTAAACCTAACCCCAAATCTAAACCTAAAATCTAAACCTAACCCCAAATCTAAACCTAAAATCTAAACCTAACCCCAAATCTAAACCTAAAATCTAAACCTAAAATCTAAACCTAAAATCTAAACCTAACCCCAAATCTAAACCTAAAATCTAAACCTAACCCCAAATCTAAACCTAAAATCTAAACCTAAACCCAAATCTAAACCTAACCTAAAATCTAAACCTAAAATCTAAACCTAACCCCAAATCTAAACCTAAAATCTAAACCTAACCCCAAATCTAAACCTAAAATTTAAGCCTAACCCCAAATCTATACCTAAAATCCAAACCTTAGCCCCAATCTAAACCTAACCCCAAATCTAAAACTAAACCTAAATGTAAACCGAAAATCTAAACCTAACCCCAAATCTAAACCTAAAATCTAAACCTAACCCCAAATCTAAACCTAAAATTTAAGCCTAACCCCAAATCTAAACCTAAAATCTAAACCTAACCCCAAATCTAAACCTAACCCCAAATCTAAGACTAACCCCAAATCTAAACCGAAAATCTAAACCTAACCCCAAATCTAAACCTAAAATCTAAACCTAACACCAAATCTAAACCGAAAATCTAAACCTAACCCCAAATCTAAACCTAAAATCTAAACCTAACCCCAAATCTAAACCTAACCCCAAATCTAAACCTAAAATCTAAACCTAACCCCAAATCTAAACCTAACCCCAAATCTAAACCTAAAATCTAAACCTAACCCCAAATCTAAACCTAACCCCAAATCTAAACCTAAAATCTAAACCTAACCCCAAATCTAAACCTAAAATCTAAACTTAACCCGAAATCTAAACCTAAACCCAAATCTAAAACTAAAATCTAAACCTAACCCCAAATCTAAACCTAAAATCTAAACCTAACCCCAAATCTAAACCTAAAATCTAAACCTAACCCCAAATCTAAACCTAACCCCAAATCTAAACCTAAAATCTAAACATAACCCCAAATCTAAACCTAAAATCTAAACCTAACCCCAAATCCAAACCTAACCCCAAATCTAAACCTAAAATCTAAATCTAACCCCAAATCTAAACCTAAAATCTAAACCTAACCTAAAATCTAAACCTAACCCCAAATCTAAACCTAAAATCTAAACCTAACCCCAAATCTAAACCTAATCAAAAATCTAAACCTAAAATCTAAACCTAACCCGAAATCTAAACCTAACCTAAAATCTAAACCTAAAATCTAAACCTAACCCCAAATCTAAACCTAAAATCTAAACCTAACCCAAATCTAAACCTAACCCCAAATCTAAACCTAAAATCTAAACCTAACACGAAATCTAAACCTAAAATCTAAACCTAACCCCAAATCTAAACCTAACCCCAAATCTAAACCTAAAATCTAAATCTAACCCCAAATCTAAACTTAACCCCAAATCTAAACCTAAAATCTAAACCTAACCCCAAATCTAAACCGAAAATCTAAACCTAACCCCAAATCTAAACCGAAAATCTAAACCTAACCCCAAATCTAAACCTAAAATCTAAACCTAACCCCAAATCTAAACCTAACCCCAAATCTAAACCTAAAATCTAAACCTAACCCCAAATCTAAACCTAACCCCAAATCTAAACCTAAAATCTAAACCTAACCCCAAATCTAAAACTAAACCCAAATCTAAACCGAAAATCTAAACCTAACCCCAAATCTAAACCTAAAATCTATACCAAACCCCAAATCTAAACCTAAAATTTAAGCCTAACCCCAAATCTAAACCTAAAATCTAAACCTAACCCCAAATCTAAACCTAACCCCAAATCTAAACCTAACCCCAAATCTAAACCTAAAATCTAAACCTAACCCCAAATCTAAACCTAAAATCTAAACCTAACCCCAAATCTAAACCTAACCCCAAATCTAAAACTAACCCCAAATCTAAACCGAAAATCTAAACCTAACCCCAAATCTAAACCTAAAATCTAAACCTAACCCCAAATCTAAACCTAAAATCTAAACCTAACCTAAAATCTAAACCTAACCCCAAATCTAAACCTAACCCCAAATCTAAACCTAAAATCTATACCTAACCCGAAATCTAAACCTAACCCCAAATCTAAACCTAAAATCTAAACATAACCCCAAATCTAAACCTAAAATCTAAACTTAACCCCAAATCTAAACCTAACCTTAAATCTAAACCTAAAATCTAAACCTAACCCCAAATCTAAACCTAACCCCAAATCTAAACCTAAAATCTAAACCTAACCCCAAATCTAAACCTAAAATCTAAACCTAACCCCAAATCTAAACCTAACCCCAAATCTAAACCTAAAATCTAAACATAACCCCAAATCTAAATCTAAAACCTAAACCTAACCCCAAATCCAAACCTAACCCCAAATCTAAACCTAAAATCTAAACATAACCCCAAATCTAAACTTAACCCATAATCTAAACCTAACCTAAAATCTAAACCTAACCCCAAATCTAAACCTAAAATCTAAAGCTAACCCCAAATCTGAACCTAAAATCTAAACCTAACCCCAAATCTACACCTAAAATCTAAACCTAAAATCTAAACCTAACCTAAAATCTAAACCTAACCCCAAATCTAAACCTAAAATCTAAACCTAACCCCAAATCTAAACCTAACCCCAAATCTAAACCTAAAATCTAAACCTAACCCCAAATCTAAACCTAACCCCAGATCTAAACCTAAAATCTAAACCTAACCCCAAATCTAAACCTAAAATCTAAACCTAAAATCTCAACCTAACCTAAAATCTAAACCTAACCCCAAATCTAAACCTAAAATCTAAACCTAACCCCAAATCTAAACCTAAACCCAAATCTAAACCTAAAATCTAAACCTAACCCCAAATCTAACCCTAAATCTAAACCTAACCCCAAATCTAAACCTAAAATCTAAACCTAACCCCAAATCTAAACCGAAAATCTAAACCTAACCCCAAATCTAAACCTAAAATCTAAACCTAACCCCAAATCTAAACCTAAAATCTAAACCTAACCCCAAATCTAAACCTAACCCCAAATCTAAACCTAAAATCTAAACCTAACCCCAAATCTAAACCTAAAATCTAAACCTAATCCCAAATCCAAACCTAACCCCAAATCTAAACCTAAAATCTAAACCTAACCCCAAATCTAAACCTAAAATCTAAACCTAACCTAAAATCTAAACCTAACCCCAAATCTAAACCTAAAATTTAAGCCTAACCCCAAATCTAAACCTAAAATCTAAACCTAACCCCAAATCTAAACCTAACCCCAAATCTAAAACTAACCCCAAATCTAAACCGAAAATCTAAACCTAACCCCAAATCTAAACCTAAAATCTAAACCTAACACCAAATCTAAACCGAAAATCTAAACCTAACCCCAAATCTAAACCTAAAATCTAAACCTAACCCCAAATCTAAACCTAACCCCAAATCTAAACCTAAAATCTAAACCTAACCCCAAATCTAAACCTAACCCCAAATCTAAACCTAAAATCTAAACCTAACCCCAAATCTAAACCTAACCCCAAATCTAAACCTAAAATCTAAACCTAACCCCAAATCTAAACCTAAAATCTAAACTTAACCCGAAATCTAAACCTAAACCCAAATCTAAAACTAAAATCTAAACCTAACCCCAAATCTAAACCTAAAATCTAAACCTAACCCCAAATCTAAACCTAAAATCTAAACCTAACCCCAAATCTAAACCTAACCCCAAATCTAAACCTAAAATCTAAACATAACCCCAAATCTAAACCTAAAATCTAAACCTAACCCCAAATCCAAACCTAACCCCAAATCTAAACCTAAAATCTAAATCTAACCCCAAATCTAAACCTAAAATCTAAACCTAACCTAAAATCTAAACCTAACCCCAAATCTAAACCTAAAATCTAAACCTAACCCCAAATCTAAACCTAATCAAAAATCTAAACCTAAAATCTAAACCTAACCCGAAATCTAAACCTAACCTAAAATCTAAACCTAAAATCTAAACCTAACCCCAAATCTAAACCTAAAATCTAAACCTAACCCAAATCTAAACCTAACCCCAAATCTAAACCTAAAATCTAAACCTAACACGAAATCTAAACCTAAAATCTAAACCTAACCCCAAATCTAAACCTAACCCCAAATCTAAACCTAAAATCTAAATCTAACCCCAAATCTAAACTTAACCCCAAATCTAAACCTAAAATCTAAACCTAACCCCAAATCTAAACCGAAAATCTAAACCTAACCCCAAATCTAAACCGAAAATCTAAACCTAACCCCAAATCTAAACCTAAAATCTAAACCTAACCCCAAATCTAAACCTAACCCCAAATCTAAACCTAAAATCTAAACCTAACCCCAAATCTAAACCTAACCCCAAATCTAAACCTAAAATCTAAACCTAACCCCAAATCTAAAACTAAACCCAAATCTAAACCGAAAATCTAAACCTAACCCCAAATCTAAACCTAAAATCTATACCAAACCCCAAATCTAAACCTAAAATTTAAGCCTAACCCCAAATCTAAACCTAAAATCTAAACCTAACCCCAAATCTAAACCTAACCCCAAATCTAAACCTAACCCCAAATCTAAACCTAAAATCTAAACCTAACCCCAAATCTAAACCTAAAATCTAAACCTAACCCCAAATCTAAACCTAACCCCAAATCTAAAACTAACCCCAAATCTAAACCGAAAATCTAAACCTAACCCCAAATCTAAACCTAAAATCTAAACCTAACCCCAAATCTAAACCTAAAATCTAAACCTAACCTAAAATCTAAACCTAACCCCAAATCTAAACCTAACCCCAAATCTAAACCTAAAATCTATACCTAACCCGAAATCTAAACCTAACCCCAAATCTAAACCTAAAATCTAAACATAACCCCAAATCTAAACCTAAAATCTAAACTTAACCCCAAATCTAAACCTAACCTTAAATCTAAACCTAAAATCTAAACCTAACCCCAAATCTAAACCTAACCCCAAATCTAAACCTAAAATCTAAACCTAACCCCAAATCTAAACCTAAAATCTAAACCTAACCCCAAATCTAAACCTAACCCCAAATCTAAACCTAAAATCTAAACATAACCCCAAATCTAAATCTAAAACCTAAACCTAACCCCAAATCCAAACCTAACCCCAAATCTAAACCTAAAATCTAAACATAACCCCAAATCTAAACTTAACCCATAATCTAAACCTAACCTAAAATCTAAACCTAACCCCAAATCTAAACCTAAAATCTAAAGCTAACCCCAAATCTGAACCTAAAATCTAAACCTAACCCCAAATCTACACCTAAAATCTAAACCTAAAATCTAAACCTAACCTAAAATCTAAACCTAACCCCAAATCTAAACCTAAAATCTAAACCTAACCCCAAATCTAAACCTAACCCCAAATCTAAACCTAAAATCTAAACCTAACCCCAAATCTAAACCTAACCCCAGATCTAAACCTAAAATCTAAACCTAACCCCAAATCTAAACCTAAAATCTAAACCTAAAATCTCAACCTAACCTAAAATCTAAACCTAACCCCAAATCTAAACCTAAAATCTAAACCTAACCCCAAATCTAAACCTAAACCCAAATCTAAACCTAAAATCTAAACCTAACCCCAAATCTAACCCTAAATCTAAACCTAACCCCAAATCTAAACCTAAAATCTAAACCTAACCCCAAATCTAAACCGAAAATCTAAACCTAACCCCAAATCTAAACCTAAAATCTAAACCTAACCCCAAATCTAAACCTAAAATCTAAACCTAACCCCAAATCTAAACCTAACCCCAAATCTAAACCTAAAATCTAAACCTAACCCCAAATCTAAACCTAAAATCTAAACCTAATCCCAAATCCAAACCTAACCCCAAATCTAAACCTATAATCTAAACCTAACCCCAAATCTAAACCTAAAATCTAAACCTAACCTAAAATCTAAACCTAACCCCAAATCTAAACCTAAAATCTAAACCTAACCCCAGATCTAAACCTAAAATCTAAACCTAACCCCAAATCTAAACCTAACCCCAAATCTAAACCTAAAATCTAAACCTAACCCCAAATCTAAACCTAACCCCAAATCTAAACCTAAAATCTAAACCTAACCCCAAATCTAAACCTAAAATCTAAACCTAACCCCAAATCTAAACCTAAAATCTAAACCTAACCCCAAATCTCAACCTAAAATCTAAACCTAACCCCAAATCTAAACCTAAAATCTAAACCTAACCCCAAATCTAAACTTAACCCCAAATCTAAACCTAACCTAAAATCTAAACCTAACCCCAAATCTAAACCTAAAATCTAAACCTAACCCCAAATCCAAACCTAACCCCAAATCTAAACCGAAAATCAAAACCTAACCCCAAATCTAAACCTAAAATCTAAACCTAACCCCAAATCTAAACCTAAAATCTAAACCTAACCCCAAATCTAAACCTAAAATTTGAGTCTAACCCCAAATCTAAACCTAAAATCTAAACCTAACCCCACATCTAAACCTAACCCCAAATCTAAACCTAAAATCTAAATCTAACCCCAAATCTAAACCTAAAATCTAAACCTAACCCCAAATCTAAACCTAACCCCAAATCTAAACCTAAAATCTAAACCTAAAATCTAAACCTAACCCCAAATCTAAACCTAACCCCAAATCTAAACCTAAAATCTAAACCTAACCCCAAATCTAAACCTAAAATCTAAACCTAACCCCAAATCTAAACCTAAAATTTAAGCCTAACCCCAAATCTATACCTAAAATCTAAACCTAAGCCCAAATCTAAACCTAACCCCAAATCTAAAACTAAACCCAAATCTAAACCGAAAATCTAAACCTAACCCCAAATCTAAACCTAAAATCTAAACCAAACCCCAAATCTAAACCTAAAATTTAAGCCTAACCCCAAATCTAAACCTAAAATCTAAACCTAACCCCAAATCTAAACCTAACCCCAAATCTAAAACTAACCCCAAATCTAAACCGAAAATCTAAACCTAACCCCAAATCTAAACCTAAAATCTAAACATAACCCCAAATCTAAACCTAACCCCAAATCTAAAACTAACCCCAAATCTAAAACTAACCCCAAATCTAAACCGAAAATCTAAACCTAACCCCAAATCTAAACCTAAAATCTAAACCTAACCCCAAATCTAAACCTAAAATCTAAACCTAACCCCAAATCTAAACCTAACCCCAAATCTAAACCTAAAATCTAAACCTAACCCCAAATCTAAACCGAAAATCTAAACCTAACCCCAAATCTAAACCTAAAATCTAAACCTAACCCCAAATCTAAACCTAAAATCTAAACCTAACCCCAAATCTAAACCTAAAATCTAAACCTAACCTAAAATCTAAACCTAACCCCAAATCTAAACCTAACACCAAATCTAAACCTAAAATCTATACCTAACCCGAAATCTAAACCTAACCCCAAATCTAAACCTAAAATCTAAACCTAACCCCAAATCTAAACCTAAAATCTAAACTTAACCCCAAATCTAAACCTAACCTTAAATCTAAACCTAAAATCTAAACCTAACCCCAAATCTAAACCTAACCCCAAATCTAAACCTAAAATCTAAACCTAACCCCAAATCTAAACCTAAAATCTAAACCTAACCCCAAATCTAAACCTAACCCCAAATCTAAACCTAAAATCTAAACATAACCCTAAATCTAAACCTAAAATCTAAACCTAACCCCAAATCCAAACCTAACCCCAAATCTAAACCTAAAATCTAAACCTAACCCCAAATCTAAACCTAAAATCTAAACCTAACCTAAAATCTAAACCTAACCCCAAATCTAAACCTAAAATCTAAACCTAACCCCAAATCTAAACCTAACCCCAAATCTAAACCTAAAATCTAAACCTAACCCCAAATCTAAACCTAAAATCTAAACCTAACCCCAAATCTAAACCTAAAATTTGAGTCTAACCCCAAATCTAAACCTAAAATCTAAACCTAACCCCAAATCTAAACCTAACCCCAAATCTAAACCTAAAATCTAAACCTAACCCCAAATCTAAACCTAAAATCTAAACCTAACCCCAAATCTAAACCTAACCCCAAATCTAAACCTAAAATCTAAACCTAACCCCAAATCTAAACCTAAAATCTAAACCTAACCCCAAATCTAAACCTAAAATCTAAACCTAACCCCAAATCTAAACCTAACCCCAAATCTAAACCTAAAATCTAAACCTAACCCCAAATCTAAACCTAAAATCTAACCTAACCCCAAATCTAAAAATAACCCCAAATCTAAACCTAAAATCTAAACCTAAAATCTAACCTAACCCCAAATATAAAAATAACCCCAAATCTAAACCTAAAATCTAAACCTAACCCCAAATCTAAACCTAAAATCTAAACCTAACCCCAAATCTAAACCGAAAATCTAAACCTAACCCCAAATCTAAACTTAAAATCTAAACCTAACCGCAAATCTAAACCTGAAATCTAAACCTAAAATCTAAACCTAACCCCAAATCTAAACCTAAAATCTAAACCTAACCCCAAATCTAAACCTAAAATCTAAACATAACCCCAAATCTAAACTTAACCCATAATCTAAACCTAACCTAAAATCTAAACCTAACCCCAAATCTAAACCTAAAATCTAAAGCTAACCCCAAATCTGAACCTAAAATCTAAACCTAACCCCAAATCTACACCTAAAATCTAAACCTAAAATCTAAACCTAACCTAAAATCTAAACCTAACCCCAAATCTAAACCTAAAATCTAAACCTAACCCCAAATCTAAACCTAACCCCAAATCTAAACCTAAAATCTAAACCTAACCCCAAATCTAAACCTAAAATCTAAACCTAACCCCAAATCTAAACCTAACCCCAGATCTAAACCTAAAATCTAAACCTAACCCCAAATCTAAACCTAAAATCTAAACCTAAAATCTCAACCTAACCTAAAATCTAAACCTAACCCCAAATCTAAACCTAAAATATAAACCTAACCCCAAATCTAAACCTAAACCCAAATCTAAACCTAAAATCTAAACCTAACCCCAAATCTAACCCTAAATCTAAACCTAACCACAAATCTAAACCTAAAATCTAAACCTAACCCCAAATCTAAACCGAAAATCTAAACCTAACCCCAAATCTAAACCTAAAATCTAAACCTAACCCCAAATCTAAACCTAAAATCTAAACCTAACCCCAAATCTAAACCTAACCCCAAATCTAAACCTAAAATCTAAACCTAACCCCAAATATAAACCTAAAATCTAAACCTAATCCCAAATCCAAACCTAACCCCAAATCTAAACCTATAATCTAAACCTAACCCCAAATCTAAACCTAAAATCTAAACCTAACCCCAAATCTAAACCTAACCCCAAATCTAAACCTAAAATCTAAACCTAACCCCAAATCTAAACCTAAAATCTAAACCTAACCCCAAATCTAAACCTAACCCCAAATCTAAACCTAAAATCTAAACCTAACCCCAAATCTAAACCTAACCCCAAATCTAAACCTAAAATCTAAACCTAACCCCAAATCTAAACCTAAAATCTAAACCTAACCCCAAATCTAAACCTAAAATCTAAACCTAAAATCTAAACCTAAAATCTAAACCTAACCCCAAATCTAAACCTAAAATCTAAACCTAACCCCAAATCTAAACTTAACCCCAAATCTAAACCTAACCTAAAATCTAAACCTAACCCCAAATCTAAACCTAAAATCTAAACCTAACCCCAAATCCAAACCTAACCCCAAATCTAAACCGAAAATCAAAACCTAACCCCAAATCTAAACCTAAAATCTAAACCTAACCCCAAATCTAAACCTAAAATCTAAACCTAACCCCAAATCTAAACCTAAAATTTGAGTCTAACCCCAAATCTAAACCTAAAATCTAAACCTAACCCCAAATCTAAACCTAACCCCAAATCTAAACCTAAAATCTAAATCTAACCCCAAATCTAAACCTAAAATCTAAACCTAACCCCAAATCTAAACCTAACCCCAAATCTAAACCTAAAATCTAAACCTAAAATCTAAACCTAACCCCAAATCTAAACCTAACCCCAAATCTAAACCTAAAATCTAAACCTAACCCCAAATCTAAACCTAAAATCTAAACCTAACCCCAAATCTAAACCTAAAATCTAAACCTAACCCCAAATCTAAACCTAAAATCTAAACCTAACCCCAAATCTAAACTTAACCCCAAATCTAAACCTAACCTAAAATCTAAACCTAACCCCAAATCTAAACCTAAAATCTAAACCTAACCCCAAATCTATACCTAACCCCAAATCTAAACCGAAAATCAAAACCTAACCCCAAATCTAAACCTAAAATCTAAACCTAACCCCAAATCTAAACCTAAAATCTAAACCTAAAATCTAAACCTAACCTAAAATCTAAACCTAACCCCAAATCTAAACCTAAAATCTAAACCTAACCCCAAATCTAAACCTAACCCCAAATCTAAACCTAAAATCTAAATCTAACCCCAAATCTAAACCTAAAATCTAAACCTAACCCCAAATCTAAACCTAACCCCAAATCTAAACCTAAAATCTAAACCTAAAATCTAAACCTAACCCCAAATCTAAACCTAAAATCTATACCTAACCCCAAATCTAAACCTAAAATCTAAACCTAACCCCAAATCTAAACCTAAAATTTAAGCCTAACCCCAAATCTATACCTAAAATCTAAACCTAAGCCCAAATCTAAACCTAACCCCAAATATAAAACTAAACCCAAATCTAAACCGAAAATCTAAACCTAACCCCAAATCTAAACCTAAAATCTAAACCAAACCCCAAATCTAAACCTAAAATGTAATCCTAACCCCAAATCTAAACCTAAAATCTAAACCTAACCCCAAATCTAAACCTAACCCCAAATCTAAAACTAACCCCAAATCTAAACCGAAAATCTAAACCTAACCCCAAATCTAAACCTAAAATCTAAACATAACCCCAAATCTAAACCTAACCCTAAATCTAAAACTAACCCCAAATCTAAAACTAACCCCAAATCTAAACCGAAAATCTAAACCTAACCCCAAATCTAAACCTAAAATCTAAACCTAACCCCAAATCTAAACCTAAAATCTAAACCTAACCTAAAATCTAAACCTAACCCCAAATCTAAACCTAACCCCAAATCTAAACCTAAAATCTATACCTAACCTGAAATCTAAACCTAACCCCAAATCTAAACCTAAAATCTAAACCTAACCCCAAATCTAAACGTAAAATCTAAACTTAACCCCAAATCTAAACCTAACCTTAAATCTAAACCTAAAATCTAAACCTAACCCCAAATCTAAACCTAACCCCAAATCTAAACCTAAAATCTAAACCTAACCCCAAATCTAAACCTAAAATCTAAACCTAACCCCAAATCTAAACCTAACCCCAAATCTAAACCTAAAATCTAAACATAACCCCAAATCTAAACCTAAAATCTAAACCTAACCCCAAATCCAAACCTAACCCCAAATCTAAACCTAAAATCTAAACCTAAAATCTAAACCTAACCCCAAATCCAAACCTAACCCCAAATCTAAACCTAACCCCAAATCTAAACCTAAAATCTAAACCTAACCCCAAATCTAAACCTAAAATCTAAACCTAACCCCAAATCTAAACCTAAAATCTAAACCTAACCCCAAATCTAAACCTAAAATTTGAGTCTAACCCCAAATCTAAACCTAAAATCTAAACCTAACCCCAAATCTAAACCTAACCCCAAATCTAAACCTAAAATCTAAACCTAACCCCAAATCTAAACCTAAAATCTAAACCTAACCCCAAATCTAAACCTAACCCCAAATCTAAACCTAAAATCTAAACCTAACCCCAAATCTAAACCTAAAATCTAAACCTAACCCCAAATCTAAACCTAAAATCTAAACCTAACCCCAAATCTAAACCTAACCCCAAATCTAAACCTAAAATCTAAACCTAACCCCAAATCTAAACCTAAAATCTAAACCTAACCCCAAATCTAAAAATAACCCCAAATCTAAACCTAAAATCTAAACCTAAAATCTAACCTAACCCCAAATATAAAAATAACCCCAAATCTAAACCTAAAATCTAAACCTAACCCCAAATCTAAACCTAAAATCTAAACCTAACCCCAAATCTAAACCGAAAATCTAAACCTAACCCCAAATCTAAACTTAAAATCTAAACCTAACCGCAAATCTAAACCTGAAATCTAAACCTAAAATCTAAACCTAACCCCAAATCTAAACCTAAAATCTAAACCTAACCCCAAATCTAAACCTAAAATCTAAACCTAACCCCAAATCTAAACCTAAAATCTAAACCTAACCCCAAATCTAAACTTAACCCATAATCTAAACCTAACCTAAAATCTAAACCTAACCCCAAATCTAAACCTAAAATCTAAAGCTAACCCCAAATCTGAACCTAAAATCTAAACCTAACCCCAAATCTACACCTAAAATCTAAACCTAAAATCTAAACCTAACCTAAAATCTAAACCTAACCCCAAATCTAAACCTAAAATCTAAACCTAACCCCAAATCTAAACCTAACCCCAAATCTAAACCTAAAATCTAAACCTAACCCCAAATCTAAACCTAAAATCTAAACCTAACCCCAAATCTAAACCTAACCCCAGATCTAAACCTAAAATCTAAACCTAACCCCAAATCTAAACCTAAAATCTAAACCTAAAATCTCAACCTAACCTAAAATCTAAACCTAACCCCAAATCTAAACCTAAAATCTAAACCTAACCCCAAATCTAAACCTAAACCCAAATCTAAACCTAAAATCTAAACCTAACCCCAAATCTAACCCTAAATCTAAACCTAACCCCAAATCTAAACCTAAAATCTAAACCTAACCCCAAATCTAAACCGAAAATCTAAACCTAACCCCAAATCTAAACCTAAAATCTAAACCTAACCCCAAATCTAAACCTAAAATCTAAACCTAACCCCAAATCTAAACCTAACCCCAAATCTAAACCTAAAATCTAAACCTAACCCCAAATCTAAACCTAAAATCTAAACCTAATCCCAAATCCAAACCTAACCCCAAATCTAAACCTATAATCTAAACCTAACCCCAAATCTAAACCTAAAATCTAAACCTAACCCCAAATCTAAACCTAACCCCAAATCTAAACCTAAAATCTAAACCTAACCCCAGATCTAAACCTAAAATCTAAACCTAACCCCAAATCTAAACCTAACCCCAAATCTAAACCTAAAATCTAAACCTAACCCCAAATCTAAACCTAACCCCAAATCTAAACCTAAAATCTAAACCTAACCCCAAATCTAAACCTAAAATCTAAACCTAACCCCAAATCTAAACCTAAAATCTAAACCTAACCCCAAATCTCAACCTAAAATCTAAACCTAACCCCAAATCTAAACCTAAAATCTAAACCTAACCCCAAATCTAAACTTAACCCCAAATCTAAACCTAACCTAAAATCTAAACCTAACCCCAAATCTAACCCTAAATCTAAACCTAACCACAAATCTAAACCTAAAATCTAAACCTAACCCCAAATCTAAACCGAAAATCTAAACCTAACCCCAAATCTAAACCTAAAATCTAAACCTAACCCCAAATCTAAACCTAAAATCTAAACCTAAAATCTAAACCTAACCCCAAATATAAACCTAAAATCTAAACCTAATCCCAAATCCAAACCTAACCCCAAATCTAAACCTATAATCTAAACCTAACCCCAAATCTAAACCTAAAATCTAAACCTAACCCCAAATCTAAACCTAACCCCAAATCTAAACCTAAAATCTAAACCTAACCCCAAATCTAAACCTAAAATCTAAACCTAACCCCAAATCTAAACCTAACCCCAAATCTAAACCTAAAATCTAAACCTAACCCCAAATCTAAACCTAACCCCAAATCTAAACCTAAAATCTAAACCTAACCCCAAATCTAAACCTAAAATCTAAACCTAACCCCAAATCTAAACCTAAAATCTAAACCTAAAATCTAAACCTAAAATCTAAACCTAACCCCAAATCTAAACCTAAAATCTAAACCTAACCCCAAATCTAAACTTAACCCCAAATCTAAACCTAACCTAAAATCTAAACCTAACCCCAAATCTAAACCTAAAATCTAAACCTAACCCCAAATCCAAACCTAACCCCAAATCTAAACCGAAAATCAAAACCTAACCCCAAATCTAAACCTAAAATCTAAACCTAACCCCAAATCTAAACCTAAAATCTAAACCTAACCCCAAATCTAAACCTAAAATTTGAGTCTAACCCCAAATCTAAACCTAAAATCTAAACCTAACCCCAAATCTAAACCTAACCCCAAATCTAAACCTAAAATCTAAATCTAACCCCAAATCTAAACCTAAAATCTAAACCTAACCCCAAATCTAAACCTAACCCCAAATCTAAACCTAAAATCTAAACCTAAAATCTAAATCTAACCCCAAATCTAAACCTAACCCCAAATCTAAACCTAAAATCTAAACCTAACCCCAAATCTAAACCTAAAATCTAAACCTAACCCCAAATCTAAACCTAAAATCTAAACCTAACCCCAAATCTAAACCTAAAATCTAAACCTAACCCCAAATCTAAACTTAACCCCAAATCTAAACCTAACCTAAAATCTAAACCTAACCCCAAATCTAAACCTAAAATCTAAACCTAACCCCAAATCTATACCTAACCCCAAATCTAAACCGAAAATCAAAACCTAACCCCAAATCTAAACCTAAAATCTAAACCTAACCCCAAATCTAAACCTAAAATCTAAACCTAAAATCTAAACCTAACCTAAAATCTAAACCTAACCCCAAATCTAAACCTAAAATCTAAACCTAACCCCAAATCTAAACCTAACCCCAAATCTAAACCTAAAATCTAAATCTAACCCCAAATCTAAACCTAAAATCTAAACCTAACCCCAAATCTAAACCTAACCCCAAATCTAAACCTAAAATCTAAACCTAAAATCTAAACCTAACCCCAAATCTAAACCTAAAATCTATACCTAACCCCAAATCTAAACCTAAAATCTAAACCTAACCCCAAATCTAAACCTAAAATTTAAGCCTAACCCCAAATCTATACCTAAAATCTAAACCTAAGCCCAAATCTAAACCTAACCCCAAATATAAAACTAAACCCAAATCTAAACCGAAAATCTAAACCTAACCCCAAATCTAAACCTAAAATCTAAACCAAACCCCAAATCTAAACCTAAAATGTAATCCTAACCCCAAATCTAAACCTAAAATCTAAACCTAACCCCAAATCTAAACCTAACCCCAAATCTAAAACTAACCCCAAATCTAAACCGAAAATCTAAACCTAACCCCAAATCTAAACCTAAAATCTAAACATAACCCCAAATCTAAACCTAACCCTAAATCTAAAACTAACCCCAAATCTAAAACTAACCCCAAATCTAAACCGAAAATCTAAACCTAACCCCAAATCTAAACCTAAAATCTAAACCTAACCCCAAATCTAAACCTAAAATCTAAACCTAACCTAAAATCTAAACCTAACCCCAAATCTAAACCTAACCCCAAATCTAAACCTAAAATCTATACCTAACCTGAAATCTAAACCTAACCCCAAATCTAAACCTAAAATCTAAACCTAACCCCAAATCTAAACGTAAAATCTAAACTTAACCCCAAATCTAAACCTAACCTTAAATCTAAACCTAAAATCTAAACCTAACCCCAAATCTAAACCTAACCCCAAATCTAAACCTAAAATCTAAACCTAACCCCAAATCTAAACCTAAAATCTAAACCTAACCCCAAATCTAAACCTAACCCCAAATCTAAACCTAAAATCTAAACATAACCCCAAATCTAAACCTAAAATCTAAACCTAACCCCAAATCCAAACCTAACCCCAAATCTAAACCTAAAATCTAAACCTAAAATCTAAACCTAACCCCAAATCCAAACCTAACCCCAAATCTAAACCTAACCCCAAATCTAAACCTAAAATCTAAACCTAACCCCAAATCTAAACCTAAAATCTAAACCTAACCCCAAATCTAAACCTAAAATCTAAACCTAACCCCAAATCTAAACCTAAAATTTGAGTCTAACCCCAAATCTAAACCTAAAATCTAAACCTAACCCCAAATCTAAACCTAACCCCAAATCTAAACCTAAAATCTAAACCTAACCCCAAATCTAAACCTAAAATCTAAACCTAACCCCAAATCTAAACCTAACCCCAAATCTAAACCTAAAATCTAAACCTAACCCCAAATCTAAACCTAAAATCTAAACCTAACCCCAAATCTAAACCTAAAATCTAAACCTAACCCCAAATCTAAACCTAACCCCAAATCTAAACCTAAAATCTAAACCTAACCCCAAATCTAAACCTAAAATCTAAACCTAACCCCAAATCTAAAAATAACCCCAAATCTAAACCTAAAATCTAAACCTAAAATCTAACCTAACCCCAAATATAAAAATAACCCCAAATCTAAACCTAAAATCTAAACCTAACCCCAAATCTAAACCTAAAATCTAAACCTAACCCCAAATCTAAACCGAAAATCTAAACCTAACCCCAAATCTAAACTTAAAATCTAAACCTAACCGCAAATCTAAACCTGAAATCTAAACCTAAAATCTAAACCTAACCCCAAATCTAAACCTAAAATCTAAACCTAACCCCAAATCTAAACCTAAAATCTAAACCTAACCCCAAATCTAAACCTAAAATCTAAACCTAACCCCAAATCTAAACTTAACCCATAATCTAAACCTAACCTAAAATCTAAACCTAACCCCAAATCTAAACCTAAAATCTAAAGCTAACCCCAAATCTGAACCTAAAATCTAAACCTAACCCCAAATCTACACCTAAAATCTAAACCTAAAATCTAAACCTAACCTAAAATCTAAACCTAACCCCAAATCTAAACCTAAAATCTAAACCTAACCCCAAATCTAAACCTAACCCCAAATCTAAACCTAAAATCTAAACCTAACCCCAAATCTAAACCTAAAATCTAAACCTAACCCCAAATCTAAACCTAACCCCAGATCTAAACCTAAAATCTAAACCTAACCCCAAATCTAAACCTAAAATCTAAACCTAAAATCTCAACCTAACCTAAAATCTAAACCTAACCCCAAATCTAAACCTAAAATCTAAACCTAACCCCAAATCTAAACCTAAACCCAAATCTAAACCTAAAATCTAAACCTAACCCCAAATCTAACCCTAAATCTAAACCTAACCCCAAATCTAAACCTAAAATCTAAACCTAACCCCAAATCTAAACCGAAAATCTAAACCTAACCCCAAATCTAAACCTAAAATCTAAACCTAACCCCAAATCTAAACCTAAAATCTAAACCTAACCCCAAATCTAAACCTAACCCCAAATCTAAACCTAAAATCTAAACCTAACCCCAAATCTAAACCTAAAATCTAAACCTAATCCCAAATCCAAACCTAACCCCAAATCTAAACCTATAATCTAAACCTAACCCCAAATCTAAACCTAAAATCTAAACCTAACCCCAAATCTAAACCTAACCCCAAATCTAAACCTAAAATCTAAACCTAACCCCAGATCTAAACCTAAAATCTAAACCTAACCCCAAATCTAAACCTAACCCCAAATCTAAACCTAAAATCTAAACCTAACCCCAAATCTAAACCTAACCCCAAATCTAAACCTAAAATCTAAACCTAACCCCAAATCTAAACCTAAAATCTAAACCTAACCCCAAATCTAAACCTAAAATCTAAACCTAACCCCAAATCTCAACCTAAAATCTAAACCTAACCCCAAATCTAAACCTAAAATCTAAACCTAACCCCAAATCTAAACTTAACCCCAAATCTAAACCTAACCTAAAATCTAAACCTAACCCCAAATCTAAACCTAAAATCTAAACCTAACCCCAAATCCAAACCTAACCCCAAATCTAAACCGAAAATCAAAACCTAACCCCAAATCTAAACCTAAAATCTAAACCTAACCCCAAATCTAAACCTAAAATCTAAACCTAACCCCAAATCTAAACCTAAAATTTGAGTCTAACCCCAAATCTAAACCTAAAATCTAAACCTAACCCCACATCTAAACCTAACCCCAAATCTAAACCTAAAATCTAAATCTAACCCCAAATCTAAACCTAAAATCTAAACCTAACCCCAAATCTAAACCTAACCCCAAATCTAAACCTAAAATCTAAACCTAAAATCTAAACCTAACCCCAAATCTAAACCTAACCCCAAATCTAAACCTAAAATCTAAACCTAACCCCAAATCTAAACCTAAAATCTAAACCTAATCCCAAATCTAAACCTAACCCCAAATCTAAACCTAAAATCTAAACATAACCCCAAATCTAAACCTAAAATCTAAACCTAACCCCAAATCCAAACCTAACCCCAAATCTAAACCTAAAATCTAAACCTAACCCCAAATCTAAACCTAAAGTCTAAACCTAACCCCAAATCTAAACCTAACCCCAAATCTAAACCTAAAATCTAAACCTAACCCCAAATCTAAACCTAAAATCTAAACTTAACCCCAAATCTAAACCTAACCCCAAATCTAAACCTAAAATCTAAACCTAACCCCAAATCTAAACCTAACCCCAAATCTAAACCTAAAATCTAAACCTAACCCCAAATCTAAACCTAAAATCTAAACCTAACCCCAAATCTAAACCTAAAATCTAAACCTAACCCCAAATCTAAACCTAAAATCTAAACCTAACCCCAAATCTAAACTTAACCCCAAATCTAAACCTAACCTAAAATCTAAACCTAACCCCAAATCTAAACCTAAAATCTAAACCTAAACCCAAATCTATACCTAACCCCAAATCTAAACCGAAAATCAAAACCTAACCCCAAATCTAAACCTAAAATCTAAACCTAACCCCAAATCTAAACCTAAAATCTAAACCTAAAATCTAAACCTAACCTAAAATCTAAACCTAACCCCAAATCTAAACCTAAAATCTAAACCTAACCCCAAATCTAAACCTAACCCCAAATCTAAACCTAAAATCTAAATCTAACCCCAAATCTAAACCTAAAATCTAAACCTAACCCCAAATCTAAACCTAACCCCAAATCTAAACCTAAAATCTAAACCTAAAATCTAAACCTAACCCCAAATCTAAACCTAAAATCTATACCTAACCCCAAATCTAAACCTAAAATCTAAACCTAACCCCAAATCTAAACCTAAAATTTAAGCCTAACCCCAAATCTATACCTAAAATCTAAACCTAAGCCCAAATCTAAACCTAACCCCAAATATAAAACTAAACCCAAATCTAAACCGAAAATCTAAACCTAACCCCAAATCTAAACCTAAAATCTAAACCAAACCCCAAATCTAAACCTAAAATGTAATCCTAACCCCAAATCTAAACCTAAAATCTAAACCTAACCCCAAATCTAAACCTAACCCCAAATCTAAAACTAACCCCAAATCTAAACCGAAAATCTAAACCTAACCCCAAATCTAAACCTAAAATCTAAACATAACCCCAAATCTAAACCTAACCCTAAATCTAAAACTAACCCCAAATCTAAAACTAACCCCAAATCTAAACCGAAAATCTAAACCTAACCCCAAATCTAAACCTAAAATCTAAACCTAACCCCAAATCTAAACCTAAAATCTAAACCTAACCTAAAATCTAAACCTAACCCCAAATCTAAACCTAACCCCAAATCTAAACCTAAAATCTATACCTAACCTGAAATATAAACCTAACCCCAAATCTAAACCTAAAATCTAAACCTAACCCCAAATCTAAACCTAAAATCTAAACTTAACCCCAAATCTAAACCTAACCTTAAATCTAAACCTAAAATCTAAACCTAACCCCAAATCTAAACCTAACCCCAAATCTAAACCTAAAATCTAAACCTAACCCCAAATCTAAACCTAAAATCTAAACCTAACCCCAAATCTAAACCTAACCCCAAATCTAAACCTAAAATCTAAACATAACCCCAAATCTAAACCTAAAATCTAAACCGAACCCCAAATCCAAACCTAACCCCAAATCTAAACCTAAAATCTAAACCTAAAATCTAAACCTAACCCCAAATCCAAACCTAACCCCAAATCTAAACCTAACCCCAAATCTAAACCTAAAATCTAAACCTAACCCCAAATCTAAACCTAAAATCTAAACCTAACCCCAAATCTAAACCTAAAATCTAAACCTAACCCCAAATCTAAACCTAAAATTTGAGTCTAACCCCAAATCTAAACCTAAAATCTAAACCTAACCCCAAATCTAAACCTAAAATCTAAACCTAACCCCAAATCTAAACCTAAAATCTAAACCTAACCCCAAATCTAAACCTAACCCCAAATCTAAACCTAAAATCTAAACCTAAAATCTAAACCTAACCCCAAATCTAAACCTAAAATCTAAATCTAACCCCAAATCTAAACCTAAAATCTAAACCTAACCCCAAATCTAAACCTAACCCCAAATCTAAACCTAAAATCTAAACCTAAAATCTAAACCTAACCCCAAATCTAAACCTAAAATCTATACCTAACCCCAAATCTAAACCTAAAATCTAAACCTAACCCCAAATCTAAACCTAAAATTTAAGCCTAACCCCAAATCTATACCTAAAATCTAAACCTAAGCCCAAATCTAAACCTAACCCCAAATATAAAACTAAACCCAAATCTAAACCGAAAATCTAAACCTAACCCCAAATCTAAACCTAAAATCTAAACCAAACCCCAAATCTAAACCTAAAATGTAATCCTAACCCCAAATCTAAACCTAAAATCTAAACCTAACCCCAAATCTAAACCTAACCCCAAATCTAAAACTAACCCCAAATCTAAACCGAAAATCTAAACCTAACCCCAAATCTAAACCTAAAATCTAAACATAACCCCAAATCTAAACCTAACCCTAAATCTAAAACTAACCCCAAATCTAAAACTAACCCCAAATCTAAACCGAAAATCTAAACCTAACCCCAAATCTAAACCTAAAATCTAAACCTAACCCCAAATCTAAACCTAAAATCTAAACCTAACCTAAAATCTAAACCTAACCCCAAATCTAAACCTAACCCCAAATCTAAACCTAAAATCTATACCTAACCTGAAATCTAAACCTAACCCCAAATCTAAACCTAAAATCTAAACCTAACCCCAAATCTAAACCTAAAATCTAAACTTAACCCCAAATCTAAACCTAACCTTAAATCTAAACCTAAAATCTAAACCTAACCCCAAATCTAAACCTAACCCCAAATCTAAACCTAAAATCTAAACCTAACCCCAAATCTAAACCTAAAATCTAAACCTAACCCCAAATCTAAACCTAACCCCAAATCTAAACCTAAAATCTAAACATAACCCCAAATCTAAACCTAAAATCTAAACCTAACCCCAAATCCAAACCTAACCCCAAATCTAAACCTAAAATCTAAACCTAAAATCTAAACCTAACCCCAAATCCAAACCTAACCCCAAATCTAAACCTAACCCCAAATCTAAACCTAAAATCTAAACCTAACCCCAAATCTAAACCTAAAATCTAAACCTAACCCCAAATCTAAACCTAAAATCTAAACCTAACCCCAAATCTAAACCTAAAATTTGAGTCTAACCCCAAATCTAAACCTAAAATCTAAACCTAACCCCAAATCTAAACCTAACCCCAAATCTAAACCTAAAATCTAAACCTAACCCCAAATCTAAACCTAAAATCTAAACCTAACCCCAAATCTAAACCTAACCCCAAATCTAAACCTAAAATCTAAACCTAACCCCAAATCTAAACCTAAAATCTAAACCTAACCCCAAATCTAAACCTAAAATCTAAACCTAACCCCAAATCTAAACCTAACCCCAAATCTAAACCTAAAATCTAAACCTAACCCCAAATCTAAACCTAAAATCTAAACCTAACCCCAAATCTAAAAATAACCCCAAATCTAAACCTAAAATCTAAACCTAAAATCTAACCTAACCCCAAATATAAAAATAACCCCAAATCTAAACCTAAAATCTAAACCTAACCCCAAATCTAAACCTAAAATCTAAACCTAACCCCAAATCTAAACCGAAAATCTAAACCTAACCCCAAATCTAAACTTAAAATCTAAACCTAACCGCAAATCTAAACCTGAAATCTAAACCTAAAATCTAAACCTAACCCCAAATCTAAACCTAAAATCTAAACCTAACCCCAAATCTAAACCTAAAATCTAAACCTAACCCCAAATCTAAACCTAAAATCTAAACATAACCCCAAATCTAAACTTAACCCATAATCTAAACCTAACCTAAAATCTAAACCTAACCCCAAATCTAAACCTAAAATCTAAAGCTAACCCCAAATCTGAACCTAAAATCTAAACCTAACCCCAAATCTACACCTAAAATCTAAACCTAAAATCTAAACCTAACCTAAAATCTAAACCTAACCCCAAATCTAAACCTAAAATCTAAACCTAACCCCAAATCTAAACCTAACCCCAAATCTAAACCTAAAATCTAAACCTAACCCCAAATCTAAACCTAAAATCTAAACCTAACCCCAAATCTAAACCTAACCCCAGATCTAAACCTAAAATCTAAACCTAACCCCAAATCTAAACCTAAAATCTAAACCTAAAATCTCAACCTAACCTAAAATCTAAACCTAACCCCAAATCTAAACCTAAAATCTAAACCTAACCCCAAATCTAAACCTAAACCCAAATCTAAACCTAAAATCTAAACCTAACCCCAAATCTAACCCTAAATCTAAACCTAACCCCAAATCTAAACCTAAAATCTAAACCTAACCCCAAATCTAAACCGAAAATCTAAACCTAACCCCAAATCTAAACCTAAAATCTAAACCTAACCCCAAATCTAAACCTAAAATCTAAACCTAACCCCAAATCTAAACCTAACCCCAAATCTAAACCTAAAATCTAAACCTAACCCCAAATCTAAACCTAAAATCTAAACCTAATCCCAAATCCAAACCTAACCCCAAATCTAAACCTATAATCTAAACCTAACCCCAAATCTAAACCTAAAATCTAAACCTAACCCCAAATCTAAACCTAACCCCAAATCTAAACCTAAAATCTAAACCTAACCCCAGATCTAAACCTAAAATCTAAACCTAACCCCAAATCTAAACCTAACCCCAAATCTAAACCTAAAATCTAAACCTAACCCCAAATCTAAACCTAACCCCAAATCTAAACCTAAAATCTAAACCTAACCCCAAATCTAAACCTAAAATCTAAACCTAACCCCAAATCTAAACCTAAAATCTAAACCTAACCCCAAATCTCAACCTAAAATCTAAACCTAACCCCAAATCTAAACCTAAAATCTAAACCTAACCCCAAATCTAAACTTAACCCCAAATCTAAACCTAACCTAAAATCTAAACCTAACCCCAAATCTAAACCTAAAATCTAAACCTAACCCCAAATCCAAACCTAACCCCAAATCTAAACCGAAAATCAAAACCTAACCCCAAATCTAAACCTAAAATCTAAACCTAACCCCAAATCTAAACCTAAAATCTAAACCTAACCCCAAATCTAAACCTAAAATTTGAGTCTAACCCCAAATCTAAACCTAAAATCTAAACCTAACCCCACATCTAAACCTAACCCCAAATCTAAACCTAAAATCTAAATCTAACCCCAAATCTAAACCTAAAATCTAAACCTAACCCCAAATCTAAACCTAACCCCAAATCTAAACCTAAAATCTAAACCTAAAATCTAAACCTAACCCCAAATCTAAACCTAACCCCAAATCTAAACCTAAAATCTAAACCTAACCCCAAATCTAAACCTAAAATCTAAACCTAAACCCAAATCTAAACCTAAAATTTAAGCCTAACCCCAAATCTATACCTAAAATCTAAACCTAAGCCCAAATCTAAACCTAACCCCAAATCTAAAACTAAACCCAAATCTAAACCGAAAATCTAAACCTAACCCCAAATCTAAACCTAAAATCTAAACCAAACCCCAAATCTAAACCTAAAATTTAAGCCTAACCCCAAATCTAAACCTAAAATCTAAACCTAACCCCAAATCTAAACCTAACCCCAAATCTAAAACTAACCCCAAATCTAAACCGAAAATCTAAACCTAACCCCAAATCTAAACCTAAAATCTAAACATAACCCCAAATCTAAACCTAACCCCAAATCTAAAACTAACCCCAAATCTAAAACTAACCCCAAATCTAAACCGAAAATCTAAACCTAACCCCAAATCTAAACCTAAAATCTAAACCTAACCCCAAATCTAAACCTAAAATCTAAACCTAACCCCAAATCTAAACCTAACCCCAAATCTAAACCTAAAATCTAAACCTAACCCCAAATCTAAACCGAAAATCTAAACCTAACCCCAAATCTAAACCTAAAATCTAAACCTAACCCCAAATCTAAACCTAAAATCTAAACCTAACCCCAAATCTAAACCTAAAATCTAAACCTAACCTAAAATCTAAACCTAACCCCAAATCTAAACCTAACACCAAATCTAAACCTAAAATCTATACCTAACCCGAAATCTAAACCTAACCCCAAATCTAAACCTAAAATCTAAACCTAACCCCAAATCTAAACCTAAAATCTAAACTTAACCCCAAATCTAAACCTAACCTTAAATCTAAACCTAAAATCTAAACCTAACCCCAAATCTAAACCTAACCCCAAATCTAAACCTAAAATCTAAACCTAACCCCAAATCTAAACCTAAAATCTAAACCTAACCCCAAGTCTAAACCTAACCCCAAATCTAAACCTAAAATCTAAACATAACCCTAAATCTAAACCTAAAATCTAAACCTAACCCCAAATCCAAACCTAACCCCAAATCTAAACCTAAAATCTAAACCTAACCCCAAATCTAAACCTAAAATCTAAACCTAACCTAAAATCTAAACCTAACCCCAAATCTAAACCTAAAATCTAAACCTAACCCCAAATCTAAACCTAACCCCAAATCTAAACCTAAAATCTAAACCTAACCCCAAATCTAAACCTAAAATCTAAACCTAACCCCAAATCTAAACCTAAAATTTGAGTCTAACCCCAAATCTAAACCTAAAATCTAAACCTAACCCCAAATCTAAACCTAACCCCAAATCTAAACCTAAAATCTAAACCTAACCCCAAATCTAAACCTAAAATCTAAACCTAACCCCAAATCTAAACCTAACCCCAAATCTAAACCTAAAATCTAAACCTAACCCCAAATCTAAACCTAAAATCTAAACCTAACCCCAAATCTAAACCTAAAATCTAAACCTAACCCCAAATCTAAACCTAACCCCAAATCTAAACCTAAAATCTAAACCTAACCCCAAATCTAAACCTAAAATCTAACCTAACCCCAAATCTAAAAATAACCCCAAATCTAAACCTAAAATCTAAACCTAAAATCTAACCTAACCCCAAATATAAAAATAACCCCAAATCTAAACCTAAAATCTAAACCTAACCCCAAATCTAAACCTAAAATCTAAACCTAACCCCAAATCTAAACCGAAAATCTAAACCTAACCCCAAATCTAAACTTAAAATCTAAACCTAACCGCAAATCTAAACCTGAAATCTAAACCTAAAATCTAAACCTAACCCCAAATCTAAACCTAAAATCTAAACCTAACCCCAAATCTAAACCTAAAATCTAAACCTAACCCCAAATCTAAACCTAAAATCTAAACATAACCCCAAATCTAAACTTAACCCATAATCTAAACCTAACCTAAAATCTAAACCTAACCCCAAATCTAAACCTAAAATCTAAAGCTAACCCCAAATCTGAACCTAAAATCTAAACCTAACCCCAAATCTACACCTAAAATCTAAACCTAAAATCTAAACCTAACCTAAAATCTAAACCTAACCCCAAATCTAAACCTAAAATCTAAACCTAACCCCAAATCTAAACCTAACCCCAAATCTAAACCTAAAATCTAAACCTAACCCCAAATCTAAACCTAAAATCTAAACCTAACCCCAAATCTAAACCTAACCCCAGATCTAAACCTAAAATCTAAACCTAACCCCAAATCTAAACCTAAAATCTAAACCTAAAATCTCAACCTAACCTAAAATCTAAACCTAACCCCAAATCTAAACCTAAAATATAAACCTAACCCCAAATCTAAACCTAAACCCAAATCTAAACCTAAAATCTAAACCTAACCCCAAATCTAACCCTAAATCTAAACCTAACCCCAAATCTAAACCTAAAATCTAAACCTAACCCCAAATCTAAACCGAAAATCTAAACCTAACCCCAAATCTAAACCTAAAATCTAAACCTAACCCCAAATCTAAACCTAAAATCTAAACCTAACCCCAAATCTAAACCTAACCCCAAATCTAAACCTAAAATCTAAACCTAACCCCAAATCTAAACCTAAAATCTAAACCTAATCCCAAATCCAAACCTAACCCCAAATCTAAACCTATAATCTAAACCTAACCCCAAATCTAAACCTAAAATCTAAACCTAACCCCAAATCTAAACCTAACCCCAAATCTAAACCTAAAATCTAAACCTAACCCCAAATCTAAACCTAAAATCTAAACCTAACCCCAAATCTAAACCTAACCCCAAATCTAAACCTAAAATCTAAACCTAACCCCAAATCTAAACCTAACCCCAAATCTAAACCTAAAATCTAAACCTAACCCCAAATCTAAACCTAAAATCTAAACCTAACCCCAAATCTAAACCTAAAATCTAAACCTAAAATCTAAACCTAAAATCTAAACCTAACCCCAAATCTAAACCTAAAATCTAAACCTAACCCCAAATCTAAACTTAACCCCAAATCTAAACCTAACCTAAAATCTAAACCTAACCCCAAATCTAAACCTAAAATCTAAACCTAACCCCAAATCCAAACCTAACCCCAAATCTAAACCGAAAATCAAAACCTAACCCCAAATCTAAACCTAAAATCTAAACCTAACCCCAAATCTAAACCTAAAATCTAAACCTAACCCCAAATCTAAACCTAAAATTTGAGTCTAACCCCAAATCTAAACCTAAAATCTAAACCTAACCCCAAATCTAAACCTAACCCCAAATCTAAACCTAAAATCTAAATCTAACCCCAAATCTAAACCTAAAATCTAAACCTAACCCCAAATCTAAACCTAACCCCAAATCTAAACCTAAAATCTAAACCTAAAATCTAAACCTAACCCCAAATCTAAACCTAACCCCAAATCTAAACCTAAAATCTAAACCTAACCCCAAATCTAAACCTAAAATCTAAACCTAACCCCAAATCTAAACCTAAAATTTAAGCCTAACCCCAAATCTATACCTAAAATCTAAACCTAACCCCAAATCTAAACCTAACCCCAAATCTAAAACTAAACCCAAATCTAAACCGAAAATCTAAACCTAACCCCAAATCTAAACCTAAAATCTAAACCAAACCCCAAATCTAAACCTAAAATTTAAGCCTAACCCCAAATCTAAACCTAAAATCTAAACCTAACCCCAAATCTAAACCTAACCCCAAATCTAAAACTAACCCCAAATCTAAACCGAAAATCTAAACCTAACCCCAAATCTAAACCTAAAATCTAAACATAACCCCAAATCTAAACCTAACCCCAAATCTAAAACTAACCCCAAATCTAAAACTAACCCCAAATCTAAACCGAAAATCTAAACCTAACCCCAAATCTAAACCTAAAATCTAAACCTAACCCCAAATCTAAACCTAAAATCTAAACCTAACCCCAAATCTAAACCTAACCCCAAATCTAAACCTAAAATCTAAACCTAACCCCAAATCTAAACCGAAAATCTAAACCTAACCCCAAATCTAAACCTAAAATCTAAACCTAACCCCAAATCTAAACCTAAAATCTAAACCTAACCCCAAATCTAAACCTAAAATCTAAACCTAAAATCTAAACCTAAAATCTAAACCTAACCCCAAATCTAAACCTAAAATCTAAACCTAACCCCAAATCTAAACCTAAAATCTAAACCTAAACCCAAATCTAAACCTAACCTAAAATCTAAACCTAAAATCTAAACCTAACCCCAAATCTAAACCTAAAATCTAAACCTAACCCCAAATCTAAACCTAAAATTTAAGCCTAACCCCAAATCTATACCTAAAATCCAAACCTTAGCCCAAATCTAAACCTAACCCCAAATCTAAAACTAAACCTAAATGTAAACCGAAAATCTAAACCTAACCCCAAATCTAAACCTAAAATCTAAACCTAACCCCAAATCTAAACCTAAAATTTAAGCCTAACCCCAAATCTAAACCTAAAATCTAAACCTAACCCCAAATCTAAACCTAACCCCAAATCTAAAACTAACCCCAAATCTAAACCGAAAATCTAAACCTAACCCCAAATCTAAACCTAAAATCTAAACCTAACACCAAATCTAAACCGAAAATCTAAACCTAACCCCAAATCTAAACCTAAAATCTAAACCTAACCCCAAATCTAAACCTAACCCCAAATCTAAACCTAAAATCTAAACCTAACCCCAAATCTAAACCTAACCCCAAATCTAAACCTAAAATCTAAACCTAACCCCAAATCTAAACCTAACCCCAAATCTAAACCTAAAATCTAAACCTAACCCCAAATCTAAACCTAAAATCTAAACTTAACCCGAAATCTAAACCTAAACCCAAATCTAAAACTAAAATCTAAACCTAACCCCAAATCTAAACCTAAAATCTAAACCTAACCCCAAATCTAAACCTAAAATCTAAACCTAACCCCAAATCTAAACCTAACCCCAAATCTAAACCTAAAATCTAAACATAACCCCAAATCTAAACCTAAAATCTAAACCTAACCCCAAATCCAAACCTAACCCCAAATCTAAACCTAAAATCTAAATCTAACCCCAAATCTAAACCTAAAATCTAAACCTAACCTAAAATCTAAACCTAACCCCAAATCTAAACCTAAAATCTAAACCTAACCCCAAATCTAAACCTAATCAAAAATCTAAACCTAAAATCTAAACCTAACCCGAAATCTAAACCTAACCTAAAATCTAAACCTAAAATCTAAACCTAACCCCAAATCTAAACCTAACCCCAAATCTAAACCTAAAATCTAAATCTAACCCCAAATCTAAACTTAACCCCAAATCTAAACCTAAAATCTAAACCTAACCCCAAATCTAAACCGAAAATCTAAACCTAACCCCAAATCTAAACCGAAAATCTAAACCTAACCCCAAATCTAAACCTAAAATCTAAACCTAACCCCAAATCTAAACCTAACCCCAAATCTAAACCTAAAATCTAAACCTAACCCCAAATCTAAACCTAACCCCAAATCTAAACCTAAAATCTAAACCTAACCCCAAATCTAAAACTAAACCCAAATCTAAACCGAAAATCTAAACCTAACCCCAAATCTAAACCTAAAATCTATACCAAACCCCAAATCTAAACCTAAAATTTAAGCCTAACCCCAAATCTAAACCTAAAATCTAAACCTAACCCCAAATCTAAACCTAACCCCAAATCTAAACCTAACCCCAAATCTAAACCTAAAATCTAAACCTAACCCCAAATCTAAACCTAAAATCTAAACCTAACCCCAAATCTAAACCTAACCCCAAATCTAAAACTAACCCCAAATCTAAACCGAAAATCTAAACCTAACCCCAAATCTAAACCTAAAATCTAAACCTAACCCCAAATCTAAACCTAAAATCTAAACCTAACCTAAAATCTAAACCTAACCCCAAATCTAAACCTAACCCCAAATCTAAACCTAAAATCTATACCTAACCCGAAATCTAAACCTAACCCCAAATCTAAACCTAAAATCTAAACATAACCCCAAATCTAAACCTAAAATCTAAACTTAACCCCAAATCTAAACCTAACCTTAAATCTAAACCTAAAATCTAAACCTAACCCCAAATCTAAACCTAACCCCAAATCTAAACCTAAAATCTAAACCTAACCCCAAATCTAAACCTAAAATCTAAACCTAACCCCAAATCTAAACCTAACCCCAAATCTAAACCTAAAATCTAAACATAACCCCAAATCTAAATCTAAAACCTAAACCTAACCCCAAATCCAAACCTAACCCCAAATCTAAACCTAAAATCTAAACCTAACCCCAAATCTAAACTTAACCCATAATCTAAACCTAACCTAAAATCTAAACCTAACCCCAAATCTAAACCTAAAATCTAAAGCTAACCCCAAATCTGAACCTAAAATCTAAACCTAACCCCAAATCTACACCTAAAATCTAAACCTAAAATCTAAACCTAACCTAAAATCTAAACCTAACCCCAAATCTAAACCTAAAATCTAAACCTAACCCCAAATCTAAACCTAACCCCAAATCTAAACCTAAAATCTAAACCTAACCCCAAATCTAAACCTAAAATCTAAACCTAACCCCAAATCTAAACCTAACCCCAGATCTAAACCTAAAATCTAAACCTAACCCCAAATCTAAACCTAAAATCTAAACCTAAAATCTCAACCTAACCTAAAATCTAAACCTAACCCCAAATCTAAACCTAAAATCTAAACCTAACCCCAAATCTAAACCTAAACCCAAATCTAAACCTAAAATCTAAACCTAACCCCAAATCTAACCCTAAATCTAAACCTAACCCCAAATCTAAACCTAAAATCTAAACCTAACCCCAAATCTAAACCGAAAATCTAAACCTAACCCCAAATCTAAACCTAAAATCTAAACCTAAAATCTAAACCTAAAATCTAAACCTAACCCCAAATCTAAACCTAAAATCTAAACCTAACCCCAAATCTAAACTTAACCCCAAATCTAAACCTAACCTAAAATCTAAACCTAACCCCAAATCTAAACCTAAAATCTAAACCTAACCCCAAATCCAAACCTAACCCCAAATCTAAACCGAAAATCAAAACCTAACCCCAAATCTAAACCTAAAATCTAAACCTAACCCCAAATCTAAACCTAAAATCTAAACCTAACCCCAAATCTAAACCTAAAATTTGAGTCTAACCCCAAATCTAAACCTAAAATCTAAACCTAACCCCAAATCTAAACCTAACCCCAAATCTAAACCTAAAATCTAAATCTAACCCCAAATCTAAACCTAAAATCTAAACCTAACCCCAAATCTAAACCTAACCCCAAATCTAAACCTAAAATCTAAACCTAAAATCTAAACCTAACCCCAAATCTAAACCTAACCCCAAATCTAAACCTAAAATCTAAACCTAACCCCAAATCTAAACCTAAAATCTAAACCTAACCCCAAATCTAAACCTAAAATTTAAGCCTAACCCCAAATCTATACCTAAAATCTAAACCTAAGCCCAAATCTAAACCTAACCCCAAATCTAAAACTAAACCCAAATCTAAACCGAAAATCTAAACCTAACCCCAAATCTAAACCTAAAATCTAAACCAAACCCCAAATCTAAACCTAAAATTTAAGCCTAACCCCAAATCTAAACCTAAAATCTAAACCTAACCCCAAATCTAAACCTAACCCCAAATCTAAAACTAACCCCAAATCTAAACCGAAAATCTAAACCTAACCCCAAATCTAAACCTAAAATCTAAACATAACCCCAAATCTAAACCTAACCCCAAATCTAAAACTAACCCCAAATCTAAAACTAACCCCAAATCTAAACCGAAAATCTAAACCTAACCCCAAATCTAAACCTAAAATCTAAACCTAACCCCAAATCTAAACCTAAAATCTAAACCTAACCCCAAATCTAAACCTAACCCCAAATCTAAACCTAAAATCTAAACCTAACCCCAAATCTAAACCGAAAATCTAAACCTAACCCCAAATCTAAACCTAAAATCTAAACCTAACCCCAAATCTAAACCTAAAATCTAAACCTAACCCCAAATCTAAACCTAAAATCTAAACCTAAAATCTAAACCTAAAATCTAAACCTAACCCCAAATCTAAACCTAAAATCTAAACCTAACCCCAAATCTAAACCTAAAATCTAAACCTAAACCCAAATCTAAACCTAACCTAAAATCTAAACCTAAAATCTAAACCTAACCCCAAATCTAAACCTAAAATCTAAACCTAACCCCAAATCTAAACCTAAAATTTAAGCCTAACCCCAAATCTATACCTAAAATCCAAACCTTAGCCCAAATCTAAACCTAACCCCAAATCTAAAACTAAACCTAAATGTAAACCGAAAATCTAAACCTAACCCCAAATCTAAACCTAAAATCTAAACCTAACCCCAAATCTAAACCTAAAATTTAAGCCTAACCCCAAATCTAAACCTAAAATCTAAACCTAACCCCAAATCTAAACCTAACCCCAAATCTAAAACTAACCCCAAATCTAAACCGAAAATCTAAACCTAACCCCAAATCTAAACCTAAAATCTAAACCTAACACCAAATCTAAACCGAAAATCTAAACCTAACCCCAAATCTAAACCTAAAATCTAAACCTAACCCCAAATCTAAACCTAACCCCAAATCTAAACCTAAAATCTAAACCTAACCCCAAATCTAAACCTAACCCCAAATCTAAACCTAAAATCTAAACCTAACCCCAAATCTAAACCTAACCCCAAATCTAAACCTAAAATCTAAACCTAACCCCAAATCTAAACCTAAAATCTAAACTTAACCCGAAATCTAAACCTAAACCCAAATCTAAAACTAAAATCTAAACCTAACCCCAAATCTAAACCTAAAATCTAAACCTAACCCCAAATCTAAACCTAAAATCTAAACCTAACCCCAAATCTAAACCTAACCCCAAATCTAAACCTAAAATCTAAACATAACCCCAAATCTAAACCTAAAATCTAAACCTAACCCCAAATCCAAACCTAACCCCAAATCTAAACCTAAAATCTAAATCTAACCCCAAATCTAAACCTAAAATCTAAACCTAACCTAAAATCTAAACCTAACCCCAAATCTAAACCTAAAATCTAAACCTAACCCCAAATCTAAACCTAATCAAAAATCTAAACCTAAAATCTAAACCTAACCCGAAATCTAAACCTAACCTAAAATCTAAACCTAAAATCTAAACCTAACCCCAAATCTAAACCTAAAATCTAAACCTAACCCAAATCTAAACCTAACCCCAAATCTAAACCTAAAATCTAAACCTAACACGAAATCTAAACCTAAAATCTAAACCTAACCCCAAATCTAAACCTAACCCCAAATCTAAACCTAAAATCTAAATCTAACCCCAAATCTAAACTTAACCCCAAATCTAAACCTAAAATCTAAACCTAACCCCAAATCTAAACCGAAAATCTAAACCTAACCCCAAATCTAAACCGAAAATCTAAACCTAACCCCAAATCTAAACCTAAAATCTAAACCTAACCCCAAATCTAAACCTAACCCCAAATCTAAACCTAAAATCTAAACCTAACCCCAAATCTAAACCTAACCCCAAATCTAAACCTAAAATCTAAACCTAACCCCAAATCTAAAACTAAACCCAAATCTAAACCGAAAATCTAAACCTAACCCCAAATCTAAACCTAAAATCTATACCAAACCCCAAATCTAAACCTAAAATTTAAGCCTAACCCCAAATCTAAACCTAAAATCTAAACCTAACCCCAAATCTAAACCTAACCCCAAATCTAAACCTAACCCCAAATCTAAACCTAAAATCTAAACCTAACCCCAAATCTAAACCTAAAATCTAAACCTAACCCCAAATCTAAACCTAACCCCAAATCTAAAACTAACCCCAAATCTAAACCGAAAATCTAAACCTAACCCCAAATCTAAACCTAAAATCTAAACCTAACCCCAAATCTAAACCTAAAATCTAAACCTAACCTAAAATCTAAACCTAACCCCAAATCTAAACCTAACCCCAAATCTAAACCTAAAATCTATACCTAACCCGAAATCTAAACCTAACCCCAAATCTAAACCTAAAATCTAAACATAACCCCAAATCTAAACCTAAAATCTAAACTTAACCCCAAATCTAAACCTAACCTTAAATCTAAACCTAAAATCTAAACCTAACCCCAAATCTAAACCTAACCCCAAATCTAAACCTAAAATCTAAACCTAACCCCAAATCTAAACCTAAAATCTAAACCTAACCCCAAATCTAAACCTAACCCCAAATCTAAACCTAAAATCTAAACATAACCCCAAATCTAAATCTAAAACCTAAACCTAACCCCAAATCCAAACCTAACCCCAAATCTAAACCTAAAATCTAAACCTAACCCCAAATCTAAACTTAACCCATAATCTAAACCTAACCTAAAATCTAAACCTAACCCCAAATCTAAACCTAAAATCTAAAGCTAACCCCAAATCTGAACCTAAAATCTAAACCTAACCCCAAATCTACACCTAAAATCTAAACCTAAAATCTAAACCTAACCTAAAATCTAAACCTAACCCCAAATCTAAACCTAAAATCTAAACCTAACCCCAAATCTAAACCTAACCCCAAATCTAAACCTAAAATCTAAACCTAACCCCAAATCTAAACCTAAAATCTAAACCTAACCCCAAATCTAAACCTAACCCCAGATCTAAACCTAAAATCTAAACCTAACCCCAAATCTAAACCTAAAATCTAAACCTAAAATCTCAACCTAACCTAAAATCTAAACCTAACCCCAAATCTAAACCTAAAATCTAAACCTAACCCCAAATCTAAACCTAAACCCAAATCTAAACCTAAAATCTAAACCTAACCCCAAATCTAACCCTAAATCTAAACCTAACCCCAAATCTAAACCTAAAATCTAAACCTAACCCCAAATCTAAACCGAAAATCTAAACCTAACCCCAAATCTAAACCTAAAATCTAAACCTAACCCCAAATCTAAACCTAAAATCTAAACCTAACCCCAAATCTAAACCTAACCCCAAATCTAAACCTAAAATCTAAACCTAACCCCAAATCTAAACCTAAAATCTAAACCTAATCCCAAATCCAAACCTAACCCCAAATCTAAACCTATAATCTAAACCTAACCCCAAATCTAAACCTAAAATCTAAACCTAACCTAAAATCTAAACCTAACCCCAAATCTAAACCTAAAATCTAAACCTAACCCCAGATCTAAACCTAAAATCTAAACCTAACCCCAAATCTAAACCTAACCCCAAATCTAAACCTAAAATCTAAACCTAACCCCAAATCTAAACCTAAAATCTAAACCTAACCCCAAGTCTAAACCTAACCCCAAATCTAAACCTAAAATCTAAACCTAACCCCAAATCTAAACCTAAAATCTAAACCTAACCCCAAATCTCAACCTAAAATCTAAACCTAACCCCAAATCTAAACCTAAAATCTAAACCTAACCCCAAATCTAAACTTAACCCCAAATCTAAACCTAACCTAAAATCTAAACCTAACCCCAAATCTAAACCTAAAATCTAAACCTAACCCCAAATCCAAACCTAACCCCAAATCTAAACCGAAAATCAAAACCTAACCCCAAATCTAAACCTAAAATCTAAACCTAACCCCAAATCTAAACCTAAAATCTAAACCTAACCCCAAATCTAAACCTAAAATTTGAGTCTAACCCCAAATCTAAACCTAAAATCTAAACCTAACCCCACATCTAAACCTAACCCCAAATCTAAACCTAAAATCTAAATCTAACCCCAAATCTAAACCTAAAATCTAAACCTAACCCCAAATCTAAACCTAACCCCAAATCTAAACCTAAAATCTAAACCTAAAATCTAAACCTAACCCCAAATCTAAACCTAACCCCAAATCTAAACCTAAAATCTAAACCTAACCCCAAATCTAAACCTAAAATCTAAACCTAACCCCAAATCTAAACCTAAAATTTAAGCCTAACCCCAAATCTATACCTAAAATCTAAACCTAAGCCCAAATCTAAACCTAACCCCAAATCTAAAACTAAACCCAAATCTAAACCGAAAATCTAAACCTAACCCCAAATCTAAACCTAAAATCTAAACCAAACCCCAAATCTAAACCTAAAATTTAAGCCTAACCCCAAATCTAAACCTAAAATCTAAACCTAACCCCAAATCTAAACCTAACCCCAAATCTAAAACTAACCCCAAATCTAAACCGAAAATCTAAACCTAACCCCAAATCTAAACCTAAAATCTAAACATAACCCCAAATCTAAACCTAACCCCAAATCTAAAACTAACCCCAAATCTAAAACTAACCCCAAATCTAAACCGAAAATCTAAACCTAACCCCAAATCTAAACCTAAAATCTAAACCTAACCCCAAATCTAAACCTAAAATCTAAACCTAACCCCAAATCTAAACCTAACCCCAAATCTAAACCTAAAATCTAAACCTAACCCCAAATCTAAACCGAAAATCTAAACCTAACCCCAAATCTAAACCTAAAATCTAAACCTAACCCCAAATCTAAACCTAAAATCTAAACCTAACCTAAAATCTAAACCTAACCCCAAATCTAAACCTAACACCAAATCTAAACCTAAAATCTATACCTAACCCGAAATCTAAACCTAACCCCAAATCTAAACCTAAAATCTAAACCTAACCCCAAATCTAAACCTAAAATCTAAACTTAACCCCAAATCTAAACCTAACCTTAAATCTAAACCTAAAATCTAAACCTAACCCCAAATCTAAACCTAACCCCAAATCTAAACCTAAAATCTAAACCTAACCCCAAATCTAAACCTAAAATCTAAACCTAACCCCAAATCTAAACCTAACCCCAAATCTAAACCTAAAATCTAAACATAACCCTAAATCTAAACCTAAAATCTAAACCTAACCCCAAATCCAAACCTAACCCCAAATCTAAACCTAAAATCTAAACCTAACCCCAAATCTAAACCTAAAATCTAAACCTAACCTAAAATCTAAACCTAACCCCAAATCTAAACCTAAAATCTAAACCTAACCCCAAATCTAAACCTAACCCCAAATCTAAACCTAAAATCTAAACCTAACCCCAAATCTAAACCTAAAATCTAAACCTAACCCCAAATCTAAACCTAAAATTTGAGTCTAACCCCAAATCTAAACCTAAAATCTAAACCTAACCCCAAATCTAAACCTAACCCCAAATCTAAACCTAAAATCTAAACCTAACCCCAAATCTAAACCTAAAATCTAAACCTAACCCCAAATCTAAACCTAACCCCAAATCTAAACCTAAAATCTAAACCTAACCCCAAATCTAAACCTAAAATCTAAACCTAACCCCAAATCTAAACCTAAAATCTAAACCTAACCCCAAATCTAAACCTAACCCCAAATCTAAACCTAAAATCTAAACCTAACCCCAAATCTAAACCTAAAATCTAACCTAACCCCAAATCTAAAAATAACCCCAAATCTAAACCTAAAATCTAAACCTAAAATCTAACCTAACCCCAAATATAAAAATAACCCCAAATCTAAACCTAAAATCTAAACCTAACCCCAAATCTAAACCTAAAATCTAAACCTAACCCCAAATCTAAACCGAAAATCTAAACCTAACCCCAAATCTAAACTTAAAATCTAAACCTAACCGCAAATCTAAACCTGAAATCTAAACCTAAAATCTAAACCTAACCCCAAATCTAAACCTAAAATCTAAACCTAACCCCAAATCTAAACCTAAAATCTAAACATAACCCCAAATCTAAACTTAACCCATAATCTAAACCTAACCTAAAATCTAAACCTAACCCCAAATCTAAACCTAAAATCTAAAGCTAACCCCAAATCTGAACCTAAAATCTAAACCTAACCCCAAATCTACACCTAAAATCTAAACCTAAAATCTAAACCTAACCTAAAATCTAAACCTAACCCCAAATCTAAACCTAAAATCTAAACCTAACCCCAAATCTAAACCTAACCCCAAATCTAAACCTAAAATCTAAACCTAACCCCAAATCTAAACCTAACCCCAGATCTAAACCTAAAATCTAAACCTAACCCCAAATCTAAACCTAAAATCTAAACCTAAAATCTCAACCTAACCTAAAATCTAAACCTAACCCCAAATCTAAACCTAAAATATAAACCTAACCCCAAATCTAAACCTAAACCCAAATCTAAACCTAAAATCTAAACCTAACCCCAAATCTAACCCTAAATCTAAACCTAACCACAAATCTAAACCTAAAATCTAAACCTAACCCCAAATCTAAACCGAAAATCTAAACCTAACCCCAAATCTAAACCTAAAATCTAAACCTAACCCCAAATCTAAACCTAAAATCTAAACCTAACCCCAAATCTAAACCTAACCCCAAATCTAAACCTAAAATCTAAACCTAACCCCAAATCTAAACCTAAAATCTAAACCTAATCCCAAATCCAAACCTAACCCCAAATCTAAACCTATAATCTAAACCTAACCCCAAATCTAAACCTAAAATCTAAACCTAACCCCAAATCTAAACCTAACCCCAAATCTAAACCTAAAATCTAAACCTAACCCCAAATCTAAACCTAAAATCTAAACCTAACCCCAAATCTAAACCTAACCCCAAATCTAAACCTAAAATCTAAACCTAACCCCAAATCTAAACCTAACCCCAAATCTAAACCTAAAATCTAAACCTAACCCCAAATCTAAACCTAAAATCTAAACCTAACCCCAAATCTAAACCTAAAATCTAAACCTAAAATCTAAACCTAAAATCTAAACCTAACCCCAAATCTAAACCTAAAATCTAAACCTAACCCCAAATCTAAACTTAACCCCAAATCTAAACCTAACCTAAAATCTAAACCTAACCCCAAATCTAAACCTAAAATCTAAACCTAACCCCAAATCCAAACCTAACCCCAAATCTAAACCGAAAATCAAAACCTAACCCCAAATCTAAACCTAAAATCTAAACCTAACCCCAAATCTAAACCTAAAATCTAAACCTAACCCCAAATCTAAACCTAAAATTTGAGTCTAACCCCAAATCTAAACCTAAAATCTAAACCTAACCCCAAATCTAAACCTAACCCCAAATCTAAACCTAAAATCTAAATCTAACCCCAAATCTAAACCTAAAATCTAAACCTAACCCCAAATCTAAACCTAACCCCAAATCTAAACCTAAAATCTAAACCTAAAATCTAAACCTAACCCCAAATCTAAACCTAACCCCAAATCTAAACCTAAAATCTAAACCTAACCCCAAATCTAAACCTAAAATCTAAACCTAACCCCAAATCTAAACCTAAAATCTAAACCTAACCCCAAATCTAAACCTAAAATCTAAACCTAACCCCAAATCTAAACTTAACCCCAAATCTAAACCTAACCTAAAATCTAAACCTAACCCCAAATCTAAACCTAAAATCTAAACCTAACCCCAAATCTATACCTAACCCCAAATCTAAACCGAAAATCAAAACCTAACCCCAAATCTAAACCTAAAATCTAAATCTAACCCCAAATCTAAACCTAAAATCTAAACCTAAAATCTAAACCTAACCTAAAATCTAAACCTAACCCCAAATCTAAACCTAAAATCTAAACCTAACCCCAAATCTAAACCTAACCCCAAATCTAAACCTAAAATCTAAATCTAACCCCAAATCTAAACCTAAAATCTAAACCTAACCCCAAATCTAAACCTAACCCCAAATCTAAACCTAAAATCTAAACCTAAAATCTAAACCTAACCCCAAATCTAAACCTAAAATCTATACCTAACCCCAAATGTAAACCTAAAATCTAAACCTAACCCCAAATCTAAACCTAAAATTTAAGCCTAACCCCAAATCTATACCTAAAATCTAAACCTAAGCCCAAATCTAAACCTAACCCCAAATATAAAATTAAACCCAAATCTAAACCGAAAATCTAAACCTAACCCCAAATCTAAACCTAAAATCTAAACCAAACCCCAAATCTAAACCTAAAATGTAATCCTAACCCCAAATCTAAACCTAAAATCTAAACCTAACCCCAAATCTAAACCTAACCCCAAATCTAAAACTAACCCCAAATCTAAACCGAAAATCTAAACCTAACCCCAAATCTAAACCTAAAATCTAAACATAACCCCAAATCTAAACCTAACCCTAAATTTAAAACTAACCCCAAATCTAAAACTAACCCCAAATCTAAACCGAAAATCTAAACCTAACCCCAAATCTAAACCTAAAATCTAAACCTAACCCCAAATCTAAACCTAAAATCTAAACCTAACCTAAAATCTAAACCTAACCCCAAATCTAAACCTAACCCCAAATCTAAACCTAAAATCTATACCTAACCTGAAATCTAAACCTAACCCCAAATCTAAACCTAAAATCTAAACCTAACCCCAAATCTAAACCTAAAATCTAAACTTAACCCCAAATCTAAACCTAACCTTAAATCTAAACCTAAAATCTAAACCTAACCCCAAATCTAAACCTAACCCCAAATCTAAACCTAAAATCTAAACCTAACCCCAAATCTAAACCTAAAATCTAAACCTAACCCCAAATCTAAACCTAACCCCAAATCTAAACCTAAAATCTAAACATAACCCCAAATCTAAACCTAAAATCTAAACCTAACCCCAAATCCAAACCTAACCCCAAATCTAAACCTAAAATCTAAACCTAAAATCTAAACCTAACCCCAAATCCAAACCTAACCCCAAATCTAAACCTAACCCCAAATCTAAACCTAAAATCTAAACCTAACCCCAAATCTAAACCTAAAATCTAAACCTAACCCCAAATCTAAACCTAAAATCTAAACCTAACCCCAAATCTAAACCTAAAATTTGAGTCTAACCCCAAATCTAAACCTAAAATCTAAACCTAACCCCAAATCTAAACCTAACCCCAAATCTAAACCTAAAATCTAAACCTAACCCCAAATCTAAACCTAAAATCTAAACCTAACCCCAAATCTAAACCTAACCCCAAATCTAAACCTAAAATCTAAACCTAACCCCAAATCTAAACCTAAAATCTAAACCTAACCCCAAATCTAAACCTAAAATCTAAACCTAACCCCAAATCTAAACCTAACCCCAAATCTAAACCTAAAATCTAAACCTAACCCCAAATCTAAACCTAAAATCTAAACCTAACCCCAAATCTAAAAATAACCCCAAATCTAAACCTAAAATCTAAACCTAAAATCTAACCTAACCCCAAATATAAAAATAACCCCAAATCTAAAACTAAAATCTAAACCTAACCCCAAATCTAAACCTAAAATCTAAACCTAACCCCAAATCTAAACCGAAAATCTAAACCTAACCCCAAATCTAAACTTAAAATCTAAACCTAACCGCAAATCTAAACCTGAAATCTAAACCTAAAATCTAAACCTAACCCCAAATCTAAACCTAAAATCTAAACCTAACCCCAAATCTAAACCTAAAATCTAAACATAACCCCAAATCTAAACCTAAAATCTAAACATAACCCCAAATCTAAACTTAACCCATAATCTAAACCTAACCTAAAATCTAAACCTAACCCCAAATCTAAACCTAAAATCTAAAGCTAACCCCAAATCTGAACCTAAAATCTAAACCTAACCCCAAATCTACACCTAAAATCTAAACCTAAAATCTAAACCTAACCTAAAATCTAAACCTAACCCCAAATCTAAACCTAAAATCTAAACCTAACCCCAAATCTAAACCTAACCCCAAATCTAAACCTAAAATCTAAACCTAACCCCAAATCTAAACCTAAAATCTAAACCTAACCCCAAATCTAAACCTAACCCCAGATCTAAACCTAAAATCTAAACCTAACCCCAAATCTAAACCTAAAATCTAAACCTAAAATCTCAACCTAACCTAAAATCTAAACCTAACCCCAAATCTAAACCTAAAATCTAAACCTAACCCCAAATCTAAACCTAAACCCAAATCTAAACCTAAAATCTAAACCTAACCCCAAATCTAACCCTAAATCTAAACCTAACCCCAAATCTAAACCTAAAATCTAAACCTAACCCCAAATCTAAACCGAAAATCTAAACCTAACCCCAAATCTAAACCTAAAATCTAAACCTAACCCCAAATCTAAACCTAAAATCTAAACCTAACCCCAAATCTAAACCTAACCCCAAATCTAAACCTAAAATCTAAACCTAACCCCAAATCTAAACCTAAAATCTAAACCTAATCCCAAATCCAAACCTAACCCCAAATCTAAACCTATAATCTAAACCTAACCCCAAATCTAAACCTAAAATCTAAACCTAACCCCAAATCTAAACCTAACCCCAAATCTAAACCTAAAATCTAAACCTAACCCCAGATCTAAACCTAAAATCTAAACCTCACCCCAAATCTAAACCTAACCCCAAATCTAAACCTAAAATCTAAACCTAACCCCAAATCTAAACCTAACCCCAAATCTAAACCTAAAATCTAAACCTAACCCCAAATCTAAACCTAAAATCTAAACCTAACCCCAAATCTAAACCTAAAATCTAAACCTAACCCCAAATCTCAACCTAAAATCTAAACCTAACCCCAAATCTAAACCTAAAATCTAAACCTAACCCCAAATCTAAACTTAACCCCAAATCTAAACCTAACCTAAAATCTAAACCTAACCCCAAATCTAAACCTAAAATCTAAACCTAACCCCAAATCCAAACCTAACCCCAAATCTAAACCGAAAATCAAAACCTAACCCCAAATCTAAACCTAAAATCTAAACCTAACCCCAAATCTAAACCTAAAATCTAAACCTAACCCCAAATCTAAACCTAAAATTTGAGTCTAACCCCAAATCTAAACCTAAAATCTAAACCTAACCCCACATCTAAACCTAACCCCAAATCTAAACCTAAAATCTAAATCTAACCCCAAATCTAAACCTAAAATCTAAACCTAACCCCAAATCTAAACCTAACCCAAATCTAAACCTAAAATCTAAACCTAAAATCTAAACCTAACCCCAAATCTAAACCTAACCCCAAATCTAAACCTAAAATCTAAACCTAACCCCAAATCTAAACCTAAAATCTAAACCTAACCCCAAATCTAAACCTAAAATTTAAGCCTAACCCCAAATCTATACCTAAAATCTAAACCTAAGCCCAAATCTAAACCTAACCCCAAATCTAAAACTAAACCCAAATCTAAACCGAAAATCTAAACCTAACCCCAAATCTAAACCTAAAATCTAAACCAAACCCCAAATCTAAACCTAAAATTTAAGCCTAACCCCAAATCTAAACCTAAAATCTAAACCTAACCCCAAATCTAAACCTAACCCCAAATCTAAAACTAACCCCAAATCTAAACCGAAAATCTAAACCTAACCCCAAATCTAAACCTAAAATCTAAACATAACCCCAAATCTAAACCTAACCCCAAATCTAAAACTAACCCCAAATCTAAACCTAACCCCAAATCTAAACCTAAAATCTAAACCTAACCCCAAATCTAAACCTAAAATCTAAACCTAACCCCAAATCTAAACCTAAAATCTAAACCTAACCCCAAATCTAAACCTAAAATCTAAACCTAACCCCAAATCTAAACTTAACCCCAAATCTAAACCTAACCTAAAATCTAAACCTAACCCCAAATCTAAACCTAAAATCTAAACCTAACCCCAAATCTATACCTAACCCCAAATCTAAACCGAAAATCAAAACCTAACCCCAAATCTAAACCTAAAATCTAAACCTAACCCCAAATCTAAACCTAAAATCTAAACCTAAAATCTAAACCTAACCTAAAATCTAAACCTAACCCCAAATCTAAACCTAAAATCTAAACCTAACCCCAAATCTAAACCTAACCCCAAATCTAAACCTAAAATCTAAATCTAACCCCAAATCTAAACCTAAAATCTAAACCTAACCCCAAATCTAAACCTAACCCCAAATCTAAACCTAAAATCTAAACCTAAAATCTAAACCTAACCCCAAATCTAAACCTAAAATCTATACCTAACCCCAAATGTAAACCTAAAATCTAAACCTAACCCCAAATCTAAACCTAAAATTTAAGCCTAACCCCAAATCTATACCTAAAATCTAAACCTAAGCCCAAATCTAAACCTAACCCCAAATATAAAATTAAACCCAAATCTAAACCGAAAATCTAAACCTAACCCCAAATCTAAACCTAAAATCTAAACCAAACCCCAAATCTAAACCTAAAATGTAATCCTAACCCCAAATCTAAACCTAAAATCTAAACCTAACCCCAAATCTAAACCTAACCCCAAATCTAAAACTAACCCCAAATCTAAACCGAAAATCTAAACCTAACCCCAAATCTAAACCTAAAATCTAAACATAACCCCAAATCTAAACCTAACCCTAAATTTAAAACTAACCCCAAATCTAAAACTAACCCCAAATCTAAACCGAAAATCTAAACCTAACCCCAAATCTAAACCTAAAATCTAAACCTAACCCCAAATCTAAACCTAAAATCTAAACCTAACCTAAAATCTAAACCTAACCCCAAATCTAAACCTAACCCCAAATCTAAACCTAAAATCTATACCTAACCTGAAATCTAAACCTAACCCCAAATCTAAACCTAAAATCTAAACCTAACCCCAAATCTAAACCTAAAATCTAAACTTAACCCCAAATCTAAACCTAACCTTAAATCTAAACCTAAAATCTAAACCTAACCCCAAATCTAAACCTAACCCCAAATCTAAACCTAAAATCTAAACCTAACCCCAAATCTAAACCTAAAATCTAAACCTAACCCCAAATCTAAACCTAACCCCAAATCTAAACCTAAAATCTAAACATAACCCCAAATCTAAACCTAAAATCTAAACCTAACCCCAAATCCAAACCTAACCCCAAATCTAAACCTAAAATCTAAACCTAAAGTCTAAACCTAACCCCAAATCCAAACCTAACCCCAAATCTAAACCTAACCCCAAATCTAAACCTAAAATCTAAACCTAACCCCAAATCTAAACCTAAAATCTAAACCTAACCCCAAATCTAAACCTAAAATTTGAGTCTAACCCCAAATCTAAACCTAAAATCTAAACCTAACCCCAAATCTAAACCTAACCCCAAATCTAAACCTAAAATCTAAACCTAACCCCAAATCTAAACCTAAAATCTAAACCTAACCCCAAATCTAAACCTAACCCCAAATCTAAACCTAAAATCTAAACCTAACCCCAAATCTAAACCTAAAATCTAAACCTAACCCCAAATCTAAACCTAAAATCTAAACCTAACCCCAAATCTAAACCTAACCCCAAATCTAAACCTAAAATCTAAACCTAACCCCAAATCTAAACCTAAAATCTAAACCTAACCCCAAATCTAAAAATAACCCCAAATCTAAACCTAAAATCTAAACCTAAAATCTAACCTAACCCCAAATATAAAAATAACCCCAAATCTAAACCTAAAATCTAAACCTAACCCCAAATCTAAACCTAAAATCTAAACCTAACCCCAAATCTAAACCGAAAATCTAAACCTAACCCCAAATCTAAACTTAAAATCTAAACCTAACCGCAAATCTAAACCTGAAATCTAAACCTAAAATCTAAACCTAACCCCAAATCTAAACCTAAAATCTAAACCTAACCCCAAATCTAAACCTAAAATCTAAACCTAACCACAAATCTAACCCTAAAATCTAAACCTAACCCCAAATCTAAACTTAACCCATAATCTAAACCTAACCTAAAATCTAAACCTAACCCCAAATCTACACCTAAAATCTAAACCTAAAATCTAAACCTAACCTAAAATCTAAACCTAACCCCAAATCTAAACCTAAAATCTAAACCTAACCCCAAATCTAAACCTAACCCCAAATCTAAACCTAAAATCTAAACCTAACCCCAAATCTAAACCTAAAATCTAAACCTAACCCCAAATCTAAACCTAACCCCAGATCTAAACCTAAAATCTAAACCTAACCCCAAATCTAAACCTAAAATCTAAACCTAAAATCTCAACCTAACCTAAAATCTAAACCTAACCCCAAATCTAAACCTAAAATCTAAACCTAACCCCAAATCTAAACCTAAACCCAAATCTAAACCTAAAATCTAAACCTAACCCCAAATCTAACCCTAAATCTAAACCTAACCCCAAATCTAAACCTAAAATCTAAACCTAACCCCAAATCTAAACCGAAAATCTAAACCTAACCCCAAATCTAAACCTAAAATCTAAACCTAACCCCAAATCTAAACCTAAAATCTAAACCTAACCCCAAATCTAAACCTAACCCCAAATCTAAACCTAAAATCTAAACCTAACCCCAAATCTAAACCTAAAATCTAAACCTAATCCCAAATCCAAACCTAACCCCAAATCTAAACCTATAATCTAAACCTAACCCCAAATCTAAACCTAAAATCTAAACCTAACCCCAAATCTAAACCTAACCCCAAATCTAAACCTAAAATCTAAACCTAACCCCAGATCTAAACCTAAAATCTAAACCTAACCCCAAATCTAAACCTAACCCCAAATCTAAACCTAAAATCTAAACCTAACCCCAAATCTAAACCTAACCCCAAATCTAAACCTAAAATCTAAACCTAACCCCAAATCTAAACCTAAAATCTAAACCTAACCCCAAATCTAAACCTAAAATCTAAACCTAACCCCAAATCTCAACCTAAAATCTAAACCTAACCCCAAATCTAAACCTAAAATCTAAACCTAACCCCAAATCTAAACTTAACCCCAAATCTAAACCTAACCTAAAATCTAAACCTAACCCCAAATCTAAACCTAAAATCTAAACCTAACCCCAAATCCAAACCTAACCCCAAATCTAAACCGAAAATCAAAACCTAACCCCAAATCTAAACCTAAAATCTAAACCTAACCCCAAATCTAAACCTAAAATCTAAACCTAACCCCAAATCTAAACCTAAAATTTGAGTCTAACCCCAAATCTAAACCTAAAATCTAAACCTAACCCCACATCTAAACCTAACCCCAAATCTAAACCTAAAATCTAAATCTAACCCCAAATCTAAACCTAAAATCTAAACCTAACCCCAAATCTAAACCTAACCCCAAATCTAAACCTAAAATCTAAACCTAAAATCTAAACCTAACCCCAAATCTAAACCTAACCCCAAATCTAAACCTAAAATCTAAACCTAACCCCAAATCTAAACCTAAAATCTAAACCTAACCCCAAATCTAAACCTAAAATTTAAGCCTAACCCCAAATCTATACCTAAAATCTAAACCTAAGCCCAAATCTAAACCTAACCCCAAATCTAAAACTAAACCCAAATCTAAACCGAAAATCTAAACCTAACCCCAAATCTAAACCTAAAATCTAAACCAAACCCCAAATCTAAACCTAAAATTTAAGCCTAACCCCAAATCTAAACCTAAAATCTAAACCTAACCCCAAATCTAAACCTAACCCCAAATCTAAAACTAACCCCAAATCTAAACCGAAAATCTAAACCTAACCCCAAATCTAAACCTAAAATCTAAACATAACCCCAAATCTAAACCTAACCCCAAATCTAAAACTAACCCCAAATCTAAAACTAACCCCAAATCTAAACCGAAAATCTAAACCTAACCCCAAATCTAAACCTAAAATCTAAACCTAACCCCAAATCTAAACCTAAAATCTAAACCTAACCCCAAATCTAAACCTAACCCCAAATCTAAACCTAAAATCTAAACCTAACCCCAAATCTAAACCGAAAATCTAAACCTAACCCCAAATCTAAACCTAAAATCTAAACCTAACCCCAAATCTAAACCTAAAATCTAAACCTAACCCCAAATCTAAACCTAAAATCTAAACCTAACCTAAAATCTAAACCTAACCCCAAATCTAAACCTAACACCAAATCTAAACCTAAAATCTATACCTAACCCGAAATCTAAACCTAACCCCAAATCTAAACCTAAAATCTAAACCTAACCCCAAATCTAAACCTAAAATCTAAACTTAACCCCAAATCTAAACCTAACCTTAAATCTAAACCTAAAATCTAAACCTAACCCCAAATCTAAACCTAACCCCAAATCTAAACCTAAAATCTAAACCTAACCCCAAATCTAAACCTAAAATCTAAACCTAACCCCAAATCTAAACCTAACCCCAAATCTAAACCTAAAATCTAAACATAACCCTAAATCTAAACCTAAAATCTAAACCTAACCCCAAATCCAAACCTAACCCCAAATCTAAACCTAAAATCTAAACCTAACCCCAAATCTAAACCTAAAATCTAAACCTAACCTAAAATCTAAACCTAACCCCAAATCTAAACCTAAAATCTAAACCTAACCCCAAATCTAAACCTAAAATCTAAACCTAACCCCAAATCTAAACCTAAAATCTAAACCTAACCCCAAATCTAAACCTAAAATTTGAGTCTAACCCCAAATCTAAACCTAAAATCTAAACCTAACCCCAAATCTAAACCTAACCCCAAATCTAAACCTAAAATCTAAACCTAACCCCAAATCTAAACCTAAAATCTAAACCTAACCCCAAATCTAAACCTAACCCCAAATCTAAACCTAAAATCTAAACCTAACCCCAAATCTAAACCTAAAATCTAAACCTAACCCCAAATCTAAACCTAAAATCTAAACCTAACCCCAAATCTAAACCTAAAATCTAAACCTAACCCCAAATCTAAACCTAAAATCTAACCTAACCCCAAATCTAAAAATAACCCCAAATCTAAACCTAAAATCTAAACCTAAAATCTAACCTAACCCCAAATATAAAAATAACCCCAAATCTAAACCTAAAATCTAAACATAACCCCAAATCTAAACCTAACCCCAAATCTAAACCTAAAATCTAAACCTAACCCCAAATCTAAACCTAAAATCTAAACCTAACCCCAAATCTAAACCTAACCCCAAATCTAAACCTAAAATCTAAACCTAACCCCAAATCTAAACCTAAAATCTAAACCTAACCTAAAATCTAAACCTAACCCCAAATCTAAACCTAAAATCTAAACATAACCCCAAATCTAAATCTAAAACCTAAACCTAACCCCAAATCCAAACCTAACCCCAAATCTAAACCTAAAATCTAAACCTAACCCCAAATCTAAACCTAACCCCAAATCTAAACCTAAAATCTAAACCTAACCCCAAATCTAAACCTAACCCCAAATCTAAACCTAAAATCTAAACATAACCCCAAATCTAAATCTAAAACCTAAACCTAACCCCAAATCTAAACCTAACCCCAAATCTAAACCTAAAATCTAAACCTAACCCCAAATCTAAACCTAACCCCAAATCTAAACCTAAAATCTAAACCTAACCCCAAATCTAAACCTAACCCCAAATCTAAACCTAAAATCTAAACCTAACCCCAAATCTAAACCTAACCCCAAATCTAAACCTAAAATCTAAACCTAACCCCAAATCTAAACCTAAAATCTAAACTTAACCCGAAATCTAAACCTAAACCCAAATCTAAAACTAAAATCTAAACCTAACCCCAAATCTAAACCTAAAATCTAAACCTAACCCCAAATCTAAACCTAAAATCTAAACATAACCCCAAATCTAAACCTAACCCCAAATCTAAACCTAAAATCTAAACATAACCCCAAATCTAAACCTAAAATCTAAACCTAACCCCAAATCCAAACCTAACCCCAAATCTAAACCTAAAATCTAAATCTAACCCCAAATCTAAACCTAAAATCTAAACCTAACCTAAAATCTAAACCTAACCCCAAATCTAAACCTAAAATCTAAACCTAACCCCAAATCTAAACCTAATCAAAAATCTAAACCTAAAATCTAAACCTAACCCGAAATCTAAACCTAACCTAAAATCTAAACCTAAAATCTAAACCTAACCCCAAATCTAAACCTAAAATCTAAACCTAACCCAAATCTAAACCTAACCCCAAATCTAAACCTAAAATCTAAACCTAACACGAAATCTAAACCTAAAATCTAAACCTAACCCCAAATCTAAACCTAACCCCAAATCTAAACCTAAAATCTAAATCTAACCCCAAATCTAAACTTAACCCCAAATCTAAACCTAAAATCTAAACCTAACCCCAAATCTAAACCGAAAATCTAAACCTAACCCCAAATCTAAACCGAAAATCTAAACCTAACCCCAAATCTAAACCTAAAATCTAAACCTAACCCCAAATCTAAAACTAAACCCAAATCTAAACCGAAAATCTAAACCTAACCCCAAATCTAAACCTAAAATCTATACCAAACCCCAAATCTAAACCTAAAATTTAAGCCTAACCCCAAATCTAAACCTAAAATCTAAACCTAACCCCAAATCTAAACCTAACCCCAAATCTAAACCTAACCCCAAATCTAAACCTAAAATCTAAACCTAACCCCAAATCTAAACCTAAAATCTAAACCTAACCCCAAATCTAAACCTAACCCCAAATCTAAAACTAACCCCAAATCTAAACCGAAAATCTAAACCTAACCCCAAATCTAAACCTAAAATCTAAACCTAACCCCAAATCTAAACCTAAAATCTAAACCTAACCTAAAATCTAAACCTAACCCCAAATCTAAACCTAACCCCAAATCTAAACCTAAAATCTATACCTAACCCGAAATCTAAACCTAACCCCAAATCTAAACCTAAAATCTAAACATAACCCCAAATCTAAACCTAAAATCTAAACTTAACCCCAAATCTAAACCTAACCTTAAATCTAAACCTAAAATCTAAACCTAACCCCAAATCTAAACCTAACCCCAAATCTAAACCTAAAATCTAAACCTAACCCCAAATCTAAACCTAAAATCTAAACCTAACCCCAAATCTAAACCTAACCCCAAATCTAAACCTAAAATCTAAACATAACCCCAAATCTAAATCTAAAACCTAAACCTAACCCCAAATCCAAACCTAACCCCAAATCTAAACCTAAAATCTAAACCTAACCCCAAATCTAAACCTAAAATCTAAACCTAACCTAAAATCTAAACCTAACCCCAAATCTAAACCTAAAATCTAAACCTAACCCCAAATCTAAACCTAAAATCTAAACCTAACCCGAAGTCTAAACCTAACCCCAAATCTAAACCTAAAATCTAAACCTAACCCCAAATCTAAACCTAAAATCTAAACCTAACCCCAAATCTAAACCTAAAATCTAAACCTAACCCCAAATCTAAACCTAACCCCAAATCTAAACCTAAAATCTAAACCTAACCCCAAATCTAAACCTAAAATCTAAACCTAACCCCAAATCTAAACCTAAAATCTAAACCTAACCCCAAATCTAAACCTAACCCCAAATCTAAACCTAAAATCTAAACCTAACCCCAAATCTAAACCTAAAATCTAACCTAACCCCAAATCTAAAAATAACCTAAAATCTAAACCTAAAATCTAAACCTAAAATCTAACCTAACCCCAAATCTAAAAATAACCCCAAATCTAAACCTAAAATCTAAACCTAACCCCAAATCTAAACTTAAAATCTAAACCTAACCCCAAATCTAAACCTGAAATCTAAACCTAAAATCTATACGTAACCCCAAATCTAAACCTAAAATCTAAACCTAACCCCAAATCTAAACCTAAAATCTAAACCTAACCCCAAATCTAAACCTAAAATCTAAACCTAACCCCAAATCTAAACCTAAAATCTAAACATAACCCCAAATCTAAACTTAACCCATAATCTAAACCTAACCTAAAATCTAAACCTAACCCCAAATCTAAACCTAAAATCTAAACATAACCCCAAATCTAAATCTAAAATCTAAACCTAACCCCAAATCCAAACCTAACCCCAAATCTAAACCTAAAATCTAAACCTAACCCCAAATCTAAACCTAACCCCAAATCTAAAACTAACCCCAAATCTAAACCGAAAATCTAAACCTAACCCCAAATCTAAACCTAAAATCTAAACATAACCCCAAATCTAAACCTAACCCCAAATCTAAAACTAACCCCAAATCTAAAACTAACCCCAAATCTAAACCTAAAATCTAAACCTAACCCCAAATCTAAACCTAAAATCTAAACCTAACCCCAAATCTAAACCTAAAATCTAAACCTAACCCCAAATCTAAACCTAACCCCAAATCTAAACCTAAAATCTAAACCTAACCCCAAATCTAAACCGAAAATCTAAACCTAACCCCAAATCTAAACCTAAAATCTAAACCTAACCCCAAATCTAAACCTAAAATCTAAACCTAACCCCAAATCTAAACCTAAAATCTAAACCTAAAATCTAAACCTAAAATCTAAACCTAACCCCAAATCTAAACCTAAAATCTAAACCTAACCCCAAATCTAAACCTAAAATCTAAACCTAAACCCAAATCTAAACCTAACCTAAAATCTAAACCTAAAATCTAAACCTAACCCCAAATCTAAACCTAAAATCTAAACCTAACCCCAAATCTAAACCTAAAATTTAAGCCTAACCCCAAATCTATACCTAAAATCCAAACCTTAGCCCAAATCTAAACCTAACCCCAAATCTAAAACTAAACCTAAATGTAAACCGAAAATCTAAACCTAACCCCAAATCTAAACCTAAAATCTAAACCTAACCCCAAATCTAAACCTAAAATTTAAGCCTAACCCCAAATCTAAACCTAAAATCTAAACCTAACCCCAAATCTAAACCTAACCCCAAATCTAAAACTAACCCCAAATCTAAACCGAAAATCTAAACCTAACCCCAAATCTAAACCTAAAATCTAAACCTAACACCAAATCTAAACCGAAAATCTAAACCTAACCCCAAATCTAAACCTAAAATCTAAACCTAACCCCAAATCTAAACCTAACCCCAAATCTAAACCTAAAATCTAAACCTAACCCCAAATCTAAACCTAACCCCAAATCTAAACCTAAAATCTAAACCTAACCCCAAATCTAAACCTAACCCCAAATCTAAACCTAAAATCTAAACCTAACCCCAAATCTAAACCTAAAATCTAAACTTAACCCGAAATCTAAACCTAAACCCAAATCTAAAACTAAAATCTAAACGTAACCCCAAATCTAAACCTAAAATCTAAACCTAACCCCAAATCTAAACCTAAAATCTAAACCTAACCCCAAATCTAAACCTAACCCCAAATCTAAACCTAAAATCTAAACATAACCCCAAATCTAAACCTAAAATCTAAACCTAACCCCAAATCCAAACCTAACCCCAAATCTAAACCTAAAATCTAAATCTAACCCCAAATCTAAACCTAAAATCTAAACCTAACCTAAAATCTAAACCTAACCCCAAATCTAAACCTAAAATCTAAACCTAACCCCAAATCTAAACCTAATCAAAAATCTAAACCTAAAATCTAAACCTAACCCGAAATCTAAACCTAACCTAAAATCTAAACCTAAAATCTAAACCTAACCCCAAATCTAAACCTAAAATCTAAACCTAACCCAAATCTAAACCTAACCCCAAATCTAAACCTAAAATCTAAACCTAACACGAAATCTAAACCTAAAATCTAAACCTAACCCCAAATCTAAACCTAACCCCAAATCTAAACCTAAAATCTAAATCTAACCCCAAATCTAAACTTAACCCCAAATCTAAACCTAAAATCTAAACCTAACCCCAAATCTAAACCTAAAATCTAAACCTAACCCCAAATCTAAACTTAACCCCAAATCTAAACCTAACCTAAAATCTAAACCTAACCCCAAATCTAAACCTAAAATCTAAACCTAACCCCAAATCTAAACCGAAAATCTAAACCTAACCCCAAATCTAAACCGAAAATCTAAACCTAACCCCAAATCTAAACCTAAAATCTAAACCTAACCCCAAATCTAAACCTAACCCCAAATCTAAACCTAAAATCTAAACCTAACCCCAAATCTAAACCTAACCCCAAATCTAAACCTAAAATCTAAACCTAACCCCAAATCTAAAACTAAACCCAAATCTAAACCGAAAATCTAAACCTAACCCCAAATCTAAACCTAAAATCTATACCAAACCCCAAATCTAAACCTAAAATTTAAGCCTAACCCCAAATCTAAACCTAAAATCTAAACCTAACCCCAAATCTAAACCTAACCCCAAATCTAAAACTAACCCCAAATCTAAACCGAAAATCTAAACCTAACCCCAAATCTAAACCTAAAATCTAAACATAACCCCAAATCTAAACCTAACCCCAAATCTAAACCTAACCCCAAATCTAAAACTAACCCCAAATCTAAACCGAAAATCTAAACCTAACCCCAAATCTAAACCTAAAATCTAAACCTAACCCCAAATCTAAACCTAAAATCTAAACCTAACCTAAAATCTAAACCTAACCCCAAATCTAAACCTAACCCCAAATCTAAACCTAAAATCTATACCTAACCCGAAATCTAAACCTAACCCCAAATCTAAACCTAAAATCTAAACATAACCCCAAATCTAAACCTAAAATCTAAACTTAACCCCAAATCTAAACCTAACCTTAAATCTAAACCTAAAATCTAAACCTAACCCCAAATCTAAACCTAACCCCAAATCTAAACCTAAAATCTAAACCTAACCCCAAATCTAAACCTAAAATCTAAACCTAACCCCAAATCTAAACCTAACCCCAAATCTAAACCTAAAATCTAAACATAACCCCAAATCTAAATCTAAAATCTAAACCTAACCCCAAATCCAAACCTAACCCCAAATCTAAACCTAAAATCTAAACCTAACCCCAAATCTAAACCTAAAATCTAAACCTAACCTAAAATCTAAACCTAACCCCAAATCTAAACCTAAAATCTAAACCTAACCCCAAATCTAAACCTAAAATCTAAACCTAACCCCAAATCTAAACCTAACCCCAAATCTAAACCTAAAATCTAAACCTAACCCCAAATCTAAACCTAAAATCTAACCTAACCCCAAATCTAAAAATAACCTAAAATCTAAACCTAAAATCTAAACCTAAAATCTAACCTAACCCCAAATCTAAAAATAACCCCAAATCTAAACCTAAAATCTAAACCTAACCCCAAATCTAAACTTAAAATCTAAACCTAACCCCAAATCTAAACCTGAAATCTAAACCTAAAATCTATACGTAACCCCAAATCTAAACCTAAAATCTAAACCTAACCCCAAATCTAAACCTAAAATCTAAACCTAACCCCAAATCTAAACCTAAAATCTAAACCTAACCCCAAATCTAAACCTAAAATCTAAACATAACCCCAAATCTAAACTTAACCCATAATCTAAACCTAACCTAAAATCTAAACCTAACCCCAAATCTAAACCTAAAATCTAAACCTAACCGCAAATCTGAACCTAAAATCTAAACCTAACCCCAAATCTAAACCTAAAATCTAAACCTAAAATCTAAACCTAACCTAAAATCTAAACCTAACCCCAAATCTAAACCTAAAATCTAAACCTAACCCCAAATCTAAACCTAACCCCAAATCTAAACCTAAAATCTAAACCTAACCCCAAATCTAAACCTAAAATCTAAACCTAACCCCAAATCTAAACCTAAACCCAGAACTAAACCTAAAATCTAAACCTAACCCCAAATCTAAACCTAAAATCTAAACCTAAAATCTCAACCTAACCTAAAATCTAAACCTAACCCCAAATCTAAACCTAAAATCTAAACCTAACCCCAAATCTAAACCTAAACCCAAATCTAAACCTAAAATCTAAACCTAACCCCAAATCTAACCCTAAATCTAAACCTAACCCCAAATCTAAACCTAAAATCTAAACCTAACCCCAAATCTGAACCTAAAATCTAAACCTAAAATCTAAACCTAACCTAAAAACTAAACCTAACCCCAAATCTAAACCTAAAATCTAAACCTAACCCCAAATCTAAACCGAAAATCTAAACCTAACCCCAAATCTAAACCTAAAATCTAAACCTAACCCCAAATCTAAACCTAAAATCTAAACCTAACCCCAAATCTAAACCTAACCCCAAATCTAAACGTAAAATCTAAACCTAACCCCAAATCTAAACCTAAAATCTAAACCTAACCCCAAATCCAAACCTAACCCCAAATCTAAACCTAAAATCTAAACCTAACCCGAAATCTAAACCTAAAATCTAAACCTAACCCCAAATCTAAACCTAACCCCAAATCTAAACCTAAAATCTAAACCTAACCCCAAATCTAAACCTAAAATCTAAACCTAACCCCAAATCTAAACCTAACCCCAAATCTAAACCTAAAATCTAAACATAACCCCAAATCTAAACCTAACCCCAAATCTAAACCTAAAATCTAAACCTAACCCCAAATCTAAACCTAAAATCTAAACCTAACCCCAAATCTAAACCTAAAATCTAAACCTAACCCCAAATCTATACCTAACCCCAAATCTAAACCGAAAATCAAAACCTAACCCCAAATCTAAACCTAAAATCTAAACCTAACCCCAAATCTAAACCTAAAATCTAAACCTAAAATCTAAACCTAACCTAAAATCTAAACCTAACCCCAAATCTAAACCTAAAATCTAAACCTAACCCCAAATCTAAACCTAACCCCAAATCTAAACCTAAAATCTAAATCTAACCCCAAATCTAAACCTAAAATCTAAACCTAACCCCAAATCTAAACCTAACCCCAAATCTAAACCTAAAATCTAAACCTAAAATCTAAACCTAACCCCAAATCTAAACCTAACCCCAAATCTAAACCTAAAATCTAAACCTAACCCCAAATCTAAACCTAAAATTTAAGCCTAACCCCAAATCTATACCTAAAATCTAAACCTAAGCCCAAATCTAAACCTAACCCCAAATCTAAAACTAAACCCAAATCTAAACCGAAAATCTAAACCTAACCCCAAATCTAAACCTAAAATCTAAACCAAACCCCAAATCTAAACCTAAAATTTAAGCCTAACCCCAAATCTAAACCTAAAATCTAAACCTAACCCCAAATCTAAACCTAACCCCAAATCTAAAACTAACCCCAAATCTAAACCGAAAATCTAAACCTAACCCCAAATCTAGACCTAAAATCTAAACATAACCCCAAATCTAAACCTAACCCCAAATCTAAAACTAACCCCAAATCTAAAACTAACCCCAAATCTAAACCGAAAATCTAAACCTAACCCCAAATCTAAACCTAAAATCTAAACCTAACCCCAAATCTAAACCTAAAATCTAAACCTAACCTAAAATCTAAACCTAACCCCAAATCCAAACCTAACCCCAAATCTAAACCTAAAATCTAAACCTAACCCCAAATCTAAACCTAACCCCAAATCTAAACCTAAAATCTAAACCTAACCCCAAATCTAAACCTAAAATCTAAACTTAACCCCAAATCTAAACCTAACCTTAAATCTAAACCTAAAATCTAAACCTAACCCCAAATCTAAACCTAACCCCAAATCTAAACCTAAAATCTAAACCTAACCCCAAATCTAAACCTAAAATCTAAACCTAACCTAAAATCTAAACCTAACCCCAAATCTAAACCTAAAATCTAAACATAACCCCAAATCTAAACCTAAAATCTGAACCTAACCCCAAATCTAAACCTAACCCCAAATCTAAACCTAAAATCTAAACCTAACCCCAAATCTAAACCTAAAATCTAAACCTAACCTAAAATCTAAACCTAACCCCAAATCTAAACCTAAAATCTAAACCTAACCCCAAATCTAAACCTAACCCCAAATCTAAACCTAATATCTAAACCTAACCCCAAATCTAAACCTAAAATCTAAACCTAACCCCAAATCTAAACCTAAAATTTGAGTCTAACCCCAAATCTAAACCTAAAATCTAAACCTAACCTAAAATCTAAAGCTAACCCCAAATCTAAACCTAAAATCTAAACCTAACCCCAAATCTAAACCTAACCCCAAATCTAAACCTAAAATCTAAACCTAACCCCCAATCTAAACCGAAAATCTAAACCTAACCCCAAATCTAAACCTAAAATCTAAACCTAACCCCAAATCTAAACCTAACCCCAAATCTAAACCTAAAATCTAAACCTAACCCCAAATCCAAACCTAACCCCAAATCTAAACCAAAAATCTAAACCAAACCCCAAATATAAACCTAAAATCTAAACCTAACCCCAAATCTAAACCTAACCCCAAATCTAAACCTAAAATCTAAACCTAACCCCAAATCTAAACCTAAAATCTAAACTTAACCCCAAATCTAAACCTAACCCCAAATCTAAACCTAAAATCTAAACCTAACCCCAAATCTAAACCTAACCCCAAATCTAAACCTAAAATCTAAACCTAACCCCAAATCTAAACCTAAAATCTAAACCTAACCCCAAATCTAAACCTAAAATCTAAACCTAACCCCAAATCTAAACCTAAAATCTAAACCTAACCCCAAATCTAAACTTAACCCCAAATCTAAACCTAACCTAAAATCTAAACCTAACCCCAAATCTAAACCTAAAATCTAAACCTAACCCCAAATCTATACCTAACCCCAAATCTAAACCGAAAATCAAAACCTAACCCCAAATCTAAACCTAAAATCTAAACCTAACCCCAAATCTAAACCTAAAATCTAAACCTAAAATCTAAACCTAACCTAAAATCTAAACCTAACCCCAAATCTAAACCTAAAATCTAAACCTAACCCCAAATCTAAACCTAACCCCAAATCTAAACCTAAAATCTAAATCTAACCCCAAATCTAAACCTAAAATCTAAACCTAACCCCAAATCTAAACCTAACCCCAAATCTAAACCTAAAATCTAAACCTAAAATCTAAACCTAACCCCAAATCTAAACCTAACCCCAAATCTAAACCTAAAATCTAAACCTAACCCCAAATCTAAACCTAAAATCTAAACCTAACCCCAAATCTAAACCTACAATTTAAGCCTAACCCCAAATCTATACCTAAAATCTAAACCTAACCCCAAATCTAAACCTAACCCCAAATCTAAACCTAAAATCTAAACATAACCCCAAATCTAAACCTAAAATCTAAACCTAACCCCAAATCTAAACCTAACCCCAAATCTAAACCTAAAATCTAAACCTAACCCCAAATCTAAACCTAAAATCTAAACCTAACCTAAAATCTAAACCTAACCCCAAATCTACACCTAATATCTAAACCTAACCCCAAATCTAAACCTAAAATCTAAACCTAACCCCAAATCTAAACCTAAAATTTGAGTCTAACCCCAAATCTAAACCTAAAATCTAAACCTAACCCCAAATCTAAACCTAACCCCAAATCTAAACCTAAAATCTAAACCTAACCCCAAATCTAAACCTAACCTAAAATCTAAACCTAACCCCAAATCTAAACCTAAAATCTAAACCTAACCCGAAGTCTAAACCTAACCCCAAATCTAAACCTAAAATCTAAACCTAACCCCAAATCTAAACCTAAAATCTAAACCTAACCCCAAATCTAAACCTAACCCCAAATCTAAACCTAAAATCTAAACCTAACCCCAAATCTAAACCTAAAATCTAAACCTAACCCCAAATCTAAACCTAACCCCAAATCTAAACCTAAAATCTAAACCTAACCCCAAATCTAAACCTAAAATCTAAACCTAACCCCAAATCTAAACCTAACCCCAAATCTAAACCTAAAATCTAAACATAACCCCAAATCTAAACCTAACCCCAAATCTAAACCTAAAATCTAAACCTAACCCCAAATCTAAACCTAAAATCTAAACCTAACCCCAAATCTAAACCTAAAATCTAAACCTAACCCCAAATCTATACCTAACCCCAAATCTAAACCGAAAATCAAAACCTAACCCCAAATCTAAACCTAAAATCTAAACCTAACCCCAAATCTAAACCTAAAATCTAAACCTAAAATCTAAACCTAACCTAAAATCTAAACCTAACCCCAAATCTAAACCTAAAATCTAAACCTAACCCCAAATCTAAACCTAACCCCAAATCTAAACCTAAAATCTAAATCTAACCCCAAATCTAAACCTAAAATCTAAACCTAACCCCAAATCTAAACCTAACCCCAAATCTAAACCTAAAATCTAAACCTAAAATCTAAACCTAACCCCAAATCTAAACCTAACCCCAAATCTAAACCTAAAATCTAAACCTAACCCCAAATCTAAACCTAAAATTTAAGCCTAACCCCAAATCTATACCTAAAATCTAAACCTAAGCCCAAATCTAAACCTAACCCCAAATCTAAACCTAACCCCAAATCTAAACCGAAAATCTAAACCTAACCCCAAATCTAAACCGAAAATCTAAACCTAACCCCAAATCTAAACCTAAAATCTAAACCTAACCCCAAATCTAAACCTAAAATCTAAACCTAACCCCAAATCTAAACCTAAAATCTAAACCTAACCCGAAGTCTAAACCTAACCCCAAATCTAAACCTAAAATCTAAACCTAACCCCAAATCTAAACCTAAAATCTAAACCTAACCCCAAATCTAAACCTAACCCCAAATCTAAACCTAAAATCTAAACCTAACCCGAAATCTAAACCTAAAATCTAAACCTAACCCCAAATCTAAACCTAACCCCAAATCTAAACCTAAAATCTAAACCTAACCCCAAATCTAAACCTAAAATCTAAACCTAACCCCAAATCTAAACCTAACCCCAAATCTAAACCTAAAATCTAAACATAACCCCAAATCTAAACCTAACCCCAAATCTAAACCTAAAATCTAAACCTAACCCCAAATCTAAACCTAAAATCTAAACCTAACCCCAAATCTAAACCTAAAATCTAAACCTAACCCCAAATCTATACCTAACCCCAAATCTAAACCGAAAATCAAAACCTAACCCCAAATCTAAACCTAAAATCTAAACCTAACCCCAAATCTAAACCTAAAATCTAAACCTAAAATCTAAACCTAACCCCAAATCTAAACCTAACCCCAAATCTAAACCTAAAATCTAAACCTAACCCCAAATCTAAACCTAACCCCAAATCTAAACCTAAAATCTAAATCTAACCCCAAATCTAAACCTAAAATCTAAACCTAACCCCAAATCTAAACCTAACCCCAAATCTAAACCTAAAATCTAAACCTAAAATCTAAACCTAACCCCAAATCTAAACCTAACCCCAAATCTAAACCTAAAATCTAAACCTAACCCCAAATCTAAACCTAAAATTTAAGCCTAACCCCAAATCTATACCTAAAATCTAAACCTAAGCCCAAATCTAAACCTAACCCCAAATCTAAAACTAAACCCAAATCTAAACCGAAAATCTAAACCTAACCCCAAATCTAAACCTAAAATCTAAACCAAACCCCAAATCTAAACCTAAAATTTAAGCCTAACCCCAAATCTAAACCTAAAATCTAAACCTAACCCCAAATCTAAACCTAACCCCAAATCTAAAACTAACCCCAAATCTAAACCGAAAATCTAAACCTAACCCCAAATCTAGACCTAAAATCTAAACATAACCCCAAATCTAAACCTAACCCCAAATCTAAAACTAACCCCAAATCTAAAACTAACCCCAAATCTAAACCGAAAATCTAAACCTAACCCCAAATCTAAACCTAAAATCTAAACCTAACCCCAAATCTAAACCTAAAATCTAAACCTAACCTAAAATCTAAACCTAACCCCAAATCCAAACCTAACCCCAAATCTAAACCTAAAATCTAAACCTAACCCCAAATCTAAACCTAACCCCAAATCTAAACCTAAAATCTAAACCTAACCCCAAATCTAAACCTAAAATCTAAACTTAACCCCAAATCTAAACCTAACCTTAAATCTAAACCTAAAATCTAAACCTAACCCCAAATCTAAACCTAACCCCAAATCTAAACCGAAAATCTAAACCTAACCCCAAATCTAAACCGAAAATCTAAACCTAACCCCAAATCTAAACCTAAAATCTAAACCTAACCCCAAATCTAAACCTAACCTAAAATCTAAACCTAACCCCAAATCTAAACCTAAAATCTAAACCTAACCCGAAGTCTAAACCTAACCCCAAATCTAAACCTAAAATCTAAACCTAACCCCAAATCTAAACCTAAAATCTAAACCTAACCCCAAATCTAAACCTAACCCCAAATCTAAACCTAAAATCTAAACCTAACCCGAAATCTAAACCTAAAATCTAAACCTAACCCCAAATCTAAACCTAACCCCAAATCTAAACCTAAAATCTAAACCTAACCCCAAATCTAAACCTAAAATCTAAACCTAACCCCAAATCTAAACCTAACCCCAAATCTAAACCTAAAATCTAAACATAACCCCAAATCTAAACCTAACCCCAAATCTAAACCTAAAATCTAAACCTAACCCCAAATCTAAACCTAAAATCTAAACCTAACCCCAAATCTAAACCTAAAATCTAAACCTAACCCCAAATCTATACCTAACCCCAAATCTAAACCGAAAATCAAAACCTAACCCCAAATCTAAACCTAAAATCTAAACCTAACCCCAAATCTAAACCTAAAATCTAAACCTAAAATCTAAACCTAACCTAAAATCTAAACCTAACCCCAAATCTAAACCTAAAATCTAAACCTAACCCCAAATCTAAACCTAACCCCAAATCTAAACCTAAAATCTAAATCTAACCCCAAATCTAAACCTAAAATCTAAACCTAAAATCTAAACCTAACCCCAAATCTAAACCTAACCCCAAATCTAAACCTAAAATCTAAACCTAACCCCAAATCTAAACCTAAAATTTAAGCCTAACCCCAAATCTATACCTAAAATCTAAACCTAAGCCCAAATCTAAACCTAACCCCAAATCTAAAACTAAACCCAAATCTAAACCGAAAATCTAAACCTAACCCCAAATCTAAAACCTAAAATCTAAACCAAACCCCAAATCTAAACCTAAAATTTAAGCCTAACCCCAAATCTAAACCTAAAATCTAAACCTAACCCCAAATCTAAACCTAACCCCAAATCTAAAACTAACCCCAAATCTAAACCGAAAATCTAAACCTAACCCCAAATCTAGACCTAAAATCTAAACATAACCCCAAATCTAAACCTAACCCCAAATCTAAAACTAACCCCAAATCTAAAACTAACCCCAAATCTAAACCGAAAATCTAAACCTAACCCCAAATCTAAACCTAAAATCTAAACCTAACCTAAAATCTAAACCTAACCCCAAATCCAAACCTAACCCCAAATCTAAACCTAAAATCTAAACCTAACCCCAAATCTAAACCTAACCCCAAATCTAAACCTAAAATCTAAACCTAACCCCAAATCTAAACCTAAAATCTAAACTTAACCCCAAATCTAAACCTAACCTTAAATCTAAACCTAAAATCTAAACCTAACCCCAAATCTAAACCTAACCCCAAATCTAAACCTAAAATCTAAACCTAACCCCAAATCTAAACCTAAAATCTAAACCTAACCTAAAATCTAAACCTAACCCCAAATCTAAACCTAAAATCTAAACATAACCCCAAATCTAAACCTAAAATCTGAACCTAACCCCAAATCTAAACCTAACCCCAAATCTAAACCTAAAATCTAAACCTAACCCCAAATCTAAACCTAAAATCTAAACCTAACCTAAAATCTAAACCTAACCCCAAATCTAAACCTAAAATCTAAACCTAACCCCAAATCTAAACCTAACCCCAAATCTAAACCTAATATCTAAACCTAACCCCAAATCTAAACCTAAAATCTAAACCTAACCCCAAATCTAAACCTAAAATTTGAGTCTAACCCCAAATCTAAACCTAAAATCTAAACCTAACCTAAAATCTAAAGCTAACCCCAAATCTAAACCTAAAATCTAAACCTAACCCCAAATCTAAACCTAACCCCAAATCTAAACCTAAAATCTAAACCTAACCCCCAATCTAAACCGAAAATCTAAACCTAACCCCAAATCTAAACCTAAAATCTAAACCTAACCCCAAATCTAAACCTAACCCCAAATCTAAACCTAAAATCTAAACCTAACCCCAAATCCAAACCTAACCCCAAATCTAAACCAAAAATCTAAACCAAACCCCAAATATAAACCTAAAATCTAAACCTAACCCCAAATCTAAACCTAACCCCAAATCTAAACCTAAAATCTAAACCTAACCCCAAATCTAAACCTAAAATCTAAACTTAACCCCAAATCTAAACCTAACCCCAAATCTAAACCTAAAATCTAAACCTAACCCCAAATCTAAACCTAACCCCAAATCTAAACCTAAAATCTAAACCTAACCCCAAATCTAAACCTAAAATCTAAACCTAACCCCAAATCTAAACCTAAAATCTAAACCTAACCCCAAATCTAAACCTAAAATCTAAACCTAACCCCAAATCTAAACCTAAAATTTGAGTCTAACCCCAAATCTAAACCTAAAATCTAAACCTAACCTAAAATCTAAAGCTAACCCCAAATCTAAACCTAAAATCTAAACCTAACCCCAAATCTAAACCTAACCCCAAATCTAAACCTAAAATCTAAACCTAACCCCCAATCTAAACCGAAAATCTAAACCTAACCCCAAATCTAAACCTAAAATCTAAACCTAACCCCAAATCTAAACCTAACCCCAAATCTAAACCTAAAATCTAAACCTAACCCCAAATCCAAACCTAACCCCAAATCTAAACCAAAAATCTAAACCAAACCCCAAATATAAACCTAAAATCTAAACCTAACCCCAAATCTAAACCTAACCCCAAATCTAAACCTAAAATCTAAACCTAACCCCAAATCTAAACCTAAAATCTAAACTTAACCCCAAATCTAAACCTAACCCCAAATCTAAACCTAAAATCTAAACCTAACCCCAAATCTAAACCTAACCCCAAATCTAAACCTAAAATCTAAACCTAACCCCAAATCTAAACCTAAAATCTAAACCTAACCACAAATCTAAACCTAAAATCTAAACCTAACCCCAAATCTAAACCTAAAATCTAAACCTAACCCCAAATCTAAACTTAACCCCAAATCTAAACCTAACCTAAAATCTAAACCTAACCCCAAATCTAAACCTAAAATCTAAACCTAACCCCAAATCTATACCTAACCCCAAATCTAAACCGAAAATCAAAACCTAACCCCAAATCTAAACCTAAAATCTAAACCTAACCCCAAATCTAAACCTAAAATCTAAACCTAAAATCTAAACCTAACCTAAAATCTAAACCTAACCCCCAATCTAAACCGAAAATCTAAACCTAACCCCAAATCTAAACCTAACCCCAAATCTAAACCTAAAATCTAAATCTAACCCCAAATCTAAACCTAAAATCTAAACCTAACCCCAAATCTAAACCTAACCCCAAATCTAAACCTAAAATCTAAACCTAAAATCTAAACCTAACCCCAAATCTAAACCTAACCCCAAATCTAAACCTAAAATCTAAACCTAACCCCAAATCTAAACCTAAAATCTAAACCTAACCCCAAATCTAAACCTACAATTTAAGCCTAACCCCAAATCTATACCTAAAATCTAAACCTAACCCCAAATCTAAACCTAACCCCAAATCTAAAACTAAACCCAAATCTAAACCGAAAATCTAAACCTAACCCCAAATCTAAACCTAAAATCTAAACCAAACCCCAAATCTAAACCTAAAATTTAAGCCTAACCCCAAATCTAAACCTAAAATCTAAACCTAACCCCAAATCTAAACCTAACCCCAAATCTAAAACTAACCCCAAATCTAAACCGAAAATCTAAACCTAACCCCAAATCTAAACCTAAAATCTAAACATAACCCCAAATCTAAAACTAACCCCAAATCTAAAACTAACCCCAAATCTAAAACTAACCCCAAATCTAAACCGAAAATCTAAACCTAACCCCAAATCTAAACCTAAAATCTAAACCTAACCCCAAATCTAAACCTAAAATCTAAACCTAACCTAAAATCTAAACCTAACCCCAAATCCAAACCTAACCCCAAATCTAAACCTAAAATCTAAACCTAACCCCAAATCTAAACCTAACCCCAAATCTAAACCTAAAATCTAAACCTAACCCCAAATCTAAACCTAAAATCTAAACTTAACCCCAAATCTAAACCTAACCTTAAATCTAAACCTAAAATCTAAACCTAACCCCAAATCTAAACCTAACCCCAAATCTAAACCTAAAATCTAAACCTAACCCCAAATCTAAACCTAAAATCTAAACCTAACCTAAAATCTAAACCTAACCCCAAATCTAAACCTAAAATCTAAACATAACCCCAAATCTAAACCTAAAATCTAAACCTAACCCCAAATCTAAACCTAACCCCAAATCTAAACCTAAAATCTAAACCTAACCCCAAATCTAAACCTAAAATCTAAACCTAACCTAAAATCTAAACCTAACCCCAAATCTACACCTAATATCTAAACCTAACCCCAAATCTAAACCTAAAATCTAAACCTAACCCCAAATCTAAACCTAAAATTTGAGTCTAACCCCAAATCTAAACCTAAAATCTAAACCTAACCCCAAATCTAAACCTAACCCCAAATCTAAACCTAAAATCTAAACCTAACCCCAAATCTAAACCTAACCTAAAATCTAAACCTAACCCCAAATCTAAACCTAAAATCTAAACCTAACCCGAAGTCTAAACCTAACCCCAAATCTAAACCTAAAATCTAAACCTAACCCCAAATCTAAACCTAAAATCTAAACCTAACCCCAAATCTAAACCTAACCCCAAATCTAAACCTAAAATCTAAAGCTAACCCCAAATCTAAACCTAAAATCTAAACCTAACCCCAAATCTAAACCTAACCCCAAATCTAAACCTAAAATCTAAACCTAACCCCCAATCTAAACCGAAAATCTAAACCTAACCCCAAATCTAAACCTAAAATCTAAACCTAACCCCAAATCTAAACCTAACCCCAAATCTAAACCTAAAATCTAAACCTAACCCCAAATCCAAACCTAACCCCAAATCTAAACCAAAAATCTAAACCAAACCCCAAATATAAACCTAAAATCTAAACCTAACCCCAAATCTAAACCTAACCCCAAATCTAAACCTAAAATCTAAACCTAACCCCAAATCTAAACCTAAAATCTAAACTTAACCCCAAATCTAAACCTAACCCCAAATCTAAACCTAAAATCTAAACCTAACCCCAAATCTAAACCTAACCCCAAATCTAAACCTAAAATCTAAACCTAACCCCAAATCTAAACCTAAAATCTAAACCTAACCCCAAATCTAAACCTAAAATCTAAACCTAACCCCAAATCTAAACCTAAAATCTAAACCTAACCCCAAATCTAAACCTAAAATTTGAGTCTAACCCCAAATCTAAACCTAAAATCTAAACCTAACCTAAAATCTAAAGCTAACCCCAAATCTAAACCTAAAATCTAAACCTAACCCCAAATCTAAACCTAACCCCAAATCTAAACCTAAAATCTAAACCTAACCCCAAATCTAAACCTAAAATCTAAACCTAACCCCAAATCTAAACCTAAAATCTAAACCTAACCCCAAATCTAAACCTAACCCCAAATCTAAACCTAAAATCTAAACCTAACCCCAAATCCAAACCTAACCCCAAATCTAAACCAAAAATCTAAACCAAACCCCAAATATAAACCTAAAATCTAAACCTAACCCCAAATCTAAACCTAACCCCAAATCTAAACCTAAAATCTAAACCTAACCCCAAATCTAAACCTAAAATCTAAACTTAACCCCAAATCTAAACCTAACCCCAAATCTAAACCTAAAATCTAAACCTAACCCCAAATCTAAACCTAACCCCAAATCTAAACCTAAAATCTAAACCTAACCCCAAATCTAAACCTAAAATCTAAACCTAACCCCAAATCTAAACCTAAAATCTAAACCTAACCCCAAATCTAAACCTAAAATCTAAACCTAACCCCAAATCTAAACTTAACCCCAAATCTAAACCTAACCTAAAATCTAAACCTAACCCCAAATCTAAACCTAAAATCTAAACCTAACCCCAAATCTATACCTAACCCCAAATCTAAACCGAAAATCAAAACCTAACCCCAAATCTAAACCTAAAATCTAAACCTAACCCCAAATCTAAACCTAAAATCTAAACCTAAAATCTAAACCTAACCTAAAATCTAAACCTAACCCCCAATCTAAACCGAAAATCTAAACCTAACCCCAAATCTAAACCTAACCCCAAATCTAAACCTAAAATCTAAATCTAACCCCAAATCTAAACCTAAAATCTAAACCTAACCCCAAATCTAAACCTAACCCCAAATCTAAACCTAAAATCTAAACCTAAAATCTAAACCTAACCCCAAATCTAAACCTAACCCCAAATCTAAACCTAAAATCTAAACCTAACCCCAAATCTAAACCTAAAATCTAAACCTAACCCCAAATCTAAACCTACAATTTAAGCCTAACCCCAAATCTATACCTAAAATCTAAACCTAACCCCAAATCTAAACCTAACCCCAAATCTAAAACTAAACCCAAATCTAAACCGAAAATCTAAACCTAACCCCAAATCTAAACCTAAAATCTAAACCAAACCCCAAATCTAAACCTAAAATTTAAGCCTAACCCCAAATCTAAACCTAAAATCTAAACCTAACCCCAAATCTAAACCTAACCCCAAATCTAAAACTAACCCCAAATCTAAACCGAAAATCTAAACCTAACCCCAAATCTAAACCTAAAATCTAAACATAACCCCAAATCTAAAACTAACCCCAAATCTAAAACTAACCCCAAATCTAAAACTAACCCCAAATCTAAACCGAAAATCTAAACCTAACCCCAAATCTAAACCTAAAATCTAAACCTAACCCCAAATCTAAACCTAAAATCTAAACCTAACCTAAAATCTAAACCTAACCCCAAATCCAAACCTAACCCCAAATCTAAACCTAAAATCTAAACCTAACCCCAAATCTAAACCTAACCCCAAATCTAAACCTAAAATCTAAACCTAACCCCAAATCTAAACCTAAAATCTAAACTTAACCCCAAATCTAAACCTAACCTTAAATCTAAACCTAAAATCTAAACCTAACCCCAAATCTAAACCTAACCCCAAATCTAAACCTAAAATCTAAACCTAACCCCAAATCTAAACCTAAAATCTAAACCTAACCTAAAATCTAAACCTAACCCCAAATCTAAACCTAAAATCTAAACATAACCCCAAATCTAAACCTAAAATCTAAACCTAACCCCAAATCTAAACCTAACCCCAAATCTAAACCTAAAATCTAAACCTAACCCCAAATCTAAACCTAAAATCTAAACCTAACCTAAAATCTAAACCTAACCCCAAATCTACACCTAATATCTAAACCTAACCCCAAATCTAAACCTAAAATCTAAACCTAACCCCAAATCTAAACCTAAAATTTGAGTCTAACCCCAAATCTAAACCTAAAATCTAAACCTAACCCCAAATCTAAACCTAACCCCAAATCTAAACCTAAAATCTAAACCTAACCCCAAATCTAAACCTAACCTAAAATCTAAACCTAACCCCAAATCTAAACCTAAAATCTAAACCTAACCCGAAGTCTAAACCTAACCCCAAATCTAAACCTAAAATCTAAACCTAACCCCAAATCTAAACCTAAAATCTAAACCTAACCCCAAATCTAAACCTAACCCCAAATCTAAACCTAAAATCTAAACCTAACCCCAAATCTAAACCTAAAATCTAAACCTAACCCCAAATCTAAACCTAAAATCTAAACCTAACCCCAAATCTAAACCTAAAATCTAAACCTAACCCCAAATCTAAACCTAACCCCAAATCTAAACCTAAAATCTAAACCTAACCCCAAATCTAAACCTAAAATCTAACCTAACCCCAAATCTAAAAATAACCTAAAATCTAAACCTGAAATCTAAACCTAAAATCTAACCTAACCCCAAATCTAAAAATAACCCCAAATCTAAACCTAAAATCTAAACCTAACCCCAAATCTAAACTTAAAATCTAAACCTAACCCCAAATCTAAACCTGAAATCTAAACCTAAAATCTATACGTAACCCCAAATCTAAACCTAAAATCTAAACCTAACCCCAAATCTAAACCTAAAATCTAAACCTAACCCCAAATCTAAACCTAAAATCTAAACCTAACCCCAAATCTAAACCTAACCCCAAATCTAAACCTAAAATCTAAACCTAACCCCAAATCTAAACCTAAAATCTAAACTTAACCCCAAATCTAAACCTAACCGCAAATCTGAACCTAAAATCTAAACCTAACCCCAAATCTAAACCTAAAATCTAAACCTAAAATCTAAACCTAACCTAAAATCTAAACCTAACCCCAAATCTAAACCTAAAATCTAAACCTAACCCCAAATCTAAACCTAACCCCAAATCTAAACCTAAAATCTAAACCTAACCCCAAATCTAAACCTAAAATCTAAACCTAACCCCAAATCTAAACCTAAACCCAGATCTAAACCTAAAATCTAAACCTAACCCCAAATCTAAACCTAAAATCTAAACCTAAAATCTCAACCTAACCTAAAATCTAAACCTAACCCCAAATCTAAACCTAAAATCTAAACCTAACCCCAAATCTAAACCTAAACCCAAATCTAAACCTAAAATCTAAACCTAACCCCAAATCTAACCCTAAATCTAAACCTAACCCCAAATCTAAACCTAAAATCTAAACCTAACCCCAAATCTGAACCTAAAATCTAAACCTAAAATCTAAACCTAACCTAAAAACTAAACCTAACCCCAAATCTAAACCTAAAATCTAAACCTAACCCCAAATCTAAACCGAAAATCTAAACCTAACCCCAAATCTAAACCTAAAATCTAAACCTAACCCCAAATCTAAACCTAAAATCTAAACCTAACCCCAAATCTAAACCTAACCCCAAATCTAAACGTAAAATCTAAACCTAACCCCAAATCTAAACCTAAAATCTAAACCTAACCCCAAATCCAAACCTAACCCCAAATCTAAACCTAAAATCTAAACCTAACCCGAAATCTAAACCTAAAATCTAAACCTAACCCCAAATCTAAACCTAACCCCAAATCTAAACCTAAAATCTAAACCTAACCCCAAATCTAAACCTAAAATCTAAACCTAACCCCAAATCTAAACCTAACCCCAAATCTAAACCTAAAATCTAAACATAACCCCAAATCTAAACCTAACCCCAAATCTAAACCTAAAATCTAAACCTAACCCCAAATCTAAACCTAAAATCTAAACCTAACCCCAAATCTAAACCTAAAATCTAAACCAAACCCCAAATCTAAACCTAAAATTTAAGCCTAACCCCAAATCTAAACCTAAAATCTAAACCTAACCCCAAATCTAAACCTAACCCCAAATCTAAAACTAACCCCAAATCTAAACCGAAAATCTAAACCTAACCCCAAATCTAAACCTAAAATCTAAACCTAACCCCAAATCTAAACCTAAAATCTAAACATAACCCCAAATCTAAAACTAACCCCAAATCTAAACCGAAAATCTAAACCTAACCCCAAATCTAAACCTAAAATCTAAACCTAACCCCAAATCTAAACCTAAAATCTAAACCTAACCTAAAATCTAAACCTAACCCCAAATCCAAACCTAACCCCAAATCTAAACCTAAAATCTAAACCTAACCCCAAATCTAAACCTAACCCCAAATCTAAACCTAAAATCTAAACCTAACCCCAAATCTAAACCTAAAATCTAAACTTAACCCCAAATCTAAACCTAACCTTAAATCTAAACCTAAAATCTAAACCTAACCCCAAATCTAAACCTAACCCCAAATCTAAACCTAAAATCTAAACCTAACCCCAAATCTAAACCTAAAATCTAAACCTAACCTAAAATCTAAACCTAACCCCAAATCTAAACCTAAAATCTAAACATAACCCCAAATCTAAACCTAAAATCTAAACCTAACCCCAAATCTAAACCTAACCCCAAATCTAAACCTAAAATCTAAACCTAACCCCAAATCTAAACCTAAAATCTAAACCTAACCTAAAATCTAAACCTAACCCCAAATCTACACCTAATATCTAAACCTAACCCCAAATCTAAACCTAAAATCTAAACCTAACCCCAAATCTAAACCTAAAATTTGAGTCTAACCCCAAATCTAAACCTAAAATCTAAACCTAACCCCAAATCTAAACCTAACCCCAAATCTAAACCTAAAATCTAAACCTAACCCCAAATCTAAACCTAACCTAAAATCTAAACCTAACCCCAAATCTAAACCTAAAATCTAAACCTAACCCGAAGTCTAAACCTAACCCCAAATCTAAACCTAAAATCTAAACCTAACCCCAAATCTAAACCTAAAATCTAAACCTAACCCCAAATCTAAACCTAACCCCAAATCTAAACCTAAAATCTAAACCTAACCCCAAATCTAAACCTAAAATCTAAACCTAACCCCAAATCTAAACCTAAAATCTAAACCTAACCCCAAATCTAAACCTAAAATCTAAACCTAACCCCAAATCTAAACCTAACCCCAAATCTAAACCTAAAATCTAAACCTAACCCCAAATCTAAACCTAAAATCTAACCTAACCCCAAATCTAAAAATAACCTAAAATCTAAACCTGAAATCTAAACCTAAAATCTAACCTAACCCCAAATCTAAAAATAACCCCAAATCTAAACCTAAAATCTAAACCTAACCCCAAATCTAAACTTAAAATCTAAACCTAACCCCAAATCTAAACCTGAAATCTAAACCTAAAATCTATACGTAACCCCAAATCTAACCCCAAATCCAAACCTAACCCCAAATCTAAACCAAAAATCTAAACCAAACCCCAAATATAAACCTAAAATCTAAACCTAACCCCAAATCTAAACCTAACCCCAAATCTAAACCTAAAATCTAAACCTAACCCCAAATCTAAACCTAAAATCTAAACTTAACCCCAAATCTAAACCTAACCCCAAATCTAAACCTAAAATCTAAACCTAACCCCAAATCTAAACCTAACCCCAAATCTAAACCTAAAATCTAAACCTAACCCCAAATCTAAACCTAAAATCTAAACCTAACCCCAAATCTAAACCTAAAATCTAAACCTAACCCCAAATCTAAACCTAAAATCTAAACCTAACCCCAAATCTAAACTTAACCCCAAATCTAAACCTAACCTAAAATCTAAACCTAACCCCAAATCTAAACCTAAAATCTAAACCTAACCCCAAATCTATACCTAACCCCAAATCTAAACCGAAAATCAAAACCTAACCCCAAATCTAAACCTAAAATCTAAACCTAACCCCAAATCTAAACCTAAAATCTAAACCTAAAATCTAAACCTAACCTAAAATCTAAACCTAACCCCCAATCTAAACCGAAAATCTAAACCTAACCCCAAATCTAAACCTAACCCCAAATCTAAACCTAAAATCTAAATCTAACCCCAAATCTAAACCTAAAATCTAAACCTAACCCCAAATCTAAACCTAACCCCAAATCTAAACCTAAAATCTAAACCTAAAATCTAAACCTAACCCCAAATCTAAACCTAACCCCAAATCTAAACCTAAAATCTAAACCTAACCCCAAATCTAAACCTAAAATCTAAACCTAACCCCAAATCTAAACCTACAATTTAAGCCTAACCCCAAATCTATACCTAAAATCTAAACCTAACCCCAAATCTAAACCTAACCCCAAATCTAAAACTAAACCCAAATCTAAACCGAAAATCTAAACCTAACCCCAAATCTAAACCTAAAATCTAAACCAAACCCCAAATCTAAACCTAAAATTTAAGCCTAACCCCAAACCTAAACCTAAAATCTAAACCTAACCCCAAATCTAAACCTAACCCCAAATCTAAAACTAACCCCAAATCTAAACCGAAAATCTAAACCTAACCCCAAATCTAAACCTAAAATCTAAACATAACCCCAAATCTAAAACTAACCCCAAATCTAAAACTAACCCCAAATCTAAAACTAACCCCAAATCTAAACCGAAAATCTAAACCTAACCCCAAATCTAAACCTAAAATCTAAACCTAACCCCAAATCTAAACCTAAAATCTAAACCTAACCTAAAATCTAAACCTAACCCCAAATCCAAACCTAACCCCAAATCTAAACCTAAAATCTAAACCTAACCCCAAATCTAAACCTAACCCCAAATCTAAACCTAAAATCTAAACCTAACCCCAAATCTAAACCTAAAATCTAAACTTAACCCCAAATCTAAACCTAACCTTAAATCTAAACCTAAAATCTAAACCTAACCCCAAATCTAAACCTAACCCCAAATCTAAACCTAAAATCTAAACCTAACCCCAAATCTAAACCTAAAATCTAAACCTAACCTAAAATCTAAACCTAACCCCAAATCTAAACCTAAAATCTAAACATAACCCCAAATCTAAACCTAAAATCTAAACCTAACCCCAAATCTAAACCTAACCCCAAATCTAAACCTAAAATCTAAACCTAACCCCAAATCTAAACCTAAAATCTAAACCTAACCTAAAATCTAAACCTAACCCCAAATCTACACCTAATATCTAAACCTAACCCCAAATCTAAACCTAAAATCTAAACCTAACCCCAAATCTAAACCTAAAATTTGAGTCTAACCCCAAATCTAAACCTAAAATCTAAACCTAACCCCAAATCTAAACCTAACCCCAAATCTAAACCTAAAATCTAAACCTAACCCCAAATCTAAACCTAACCTAAAATCTAAACCTAACCCCAAATCTAAACCTAAAATCTAAACCTAACCCGAAGTCTAAACCTAACCCCAAATCTAAACCTAAAATCTAAACCTAACCCCAAATCTAAACCTAAAATCTAAACCTAACCCCAAATCTAAACCTAACCCCAAATCTAAACCTAAAATCTAAACCTAACCCCAAATCTAAACCTAAAATCTAAACCTAACCCCAAATCTAAACCTAAAATCTAAACCTAACCCCAAATCTAAACCTAAAATCTAAACCTAACCCCAAATCTAAACCTAACCCCAAATCTAAACCTAAAATCTAAACCTAACCCCAAATCTAAACCTAAAATCTAACCTAACCCCAAATCTAAAAATAACCTAAAATCTAAACCTGAAATCTAAACCTAAAATCTAACCTAACCCCAAATCTAAAAATAACCCCAAATCTAAACCTAAAATCTAAACCTAACCCCAAATCTAAACTTAAAATCTAAACCTAACCCCAAATCTAAACCTGAAATCTAAACCTAAAATCTATACGTAACCCCAAATCTAAACCTAAAATCTAAACCTAACCCCAAATCTAAACCTAAAATCTAAACCTAACCCCAAATCTAAACCTAAAATCTAAACCTAACCCCAAATCTAAACCTAAAATCTAAACATAACCCCAAATCTAAACTTAACCCATAATCTAAACCTAACCTAAAATCTAAACCTAACCCCAAATCTAAACCTAAAATCTAAACCTAACCGCAAATCTGAACCTAAAATCTAAACCTAACCCCAAATCTAAACCTAAAATCTAAACCTAAAATCTAAACCTAACCTAAAATCTAAACCTAACCCCAAATCTAAACCTAAAATCTAAACCTAACCCCAAATCTAAACCTAACCCCAAATCTAAACCTAAAATCTAAACCTAACCCCAAATCTAAACCTAAAATCTAAACCTAACCCCAAATCTAAACCTAAACCCAGATCTAAACCTAAAATCTAAACCTAACCCCAAATCTAAACCTAAAATCTAAACCTAAAATCTCAACCTAACCTAAAATCTAAACCTAACCCCAAATCTAAACCTAAAATCTAAACCTAACCCCAAATCTAAACCTAAACCCAAATCTAAACCTAAAATCTAAACCTAACCCCAAATCTAACCCTAAATCTAAACCTAACCCCAAATCTAAACCTAAAATCTAAACCTAACCCCAAATCTGAACCTAAAATCTAAACCTAAAATCTAAACCTAACCTAAAAACTAAACCTAACCCCAAATCTAAACCTAAAATCTAAACCTAACCCCAAATCTAAACCGAAAATCTAAACCTAACCCCAAATCTAAACCTAAAATCTAAACCTAACCCCAAATCTAAACCTAAAATCTAAACCTAACCCCAAATCTAAACCTAACCCCAAATCTAAACGTAAAATCTAAACCTAACCCCAAATCTAAACCTAAAATCTAAACCTAACCCCAAATCCAAACCTAACCCCAAATCTAAACCTAAAATCTAAACCTAACCCGAAATCTAAACCTAAAATCTAAACCTAACCCCAAATCTAAACCTAACCCCAAATCTAAACCTAAAATCTAAACCTAACCCCAAATCTAAACCTAAAATCTAAACCTAACCCCAAATCTAAACCTAACCCCAAATCTAAACCTAAAATCTAAACATAACCCCAAATCTAAACCTAACCCCAAATCTAAACCTAAAATCTAAACCTAACCCCAAATCTAAACCTAAAATCTAAACCTAACCCCAAATCTAAACCTAAAATCTAAACCTAACCCCAAATCTATACCTAACCCCAAATCTAAACCGAAAATCAAAACCTAACCCCAAATCTAAACCTAAAATCTAAACCTAACCCCAAATCTAAACCTAAAATCTAAACCTAAAATCTAAACCTAACCTAAAATCTAAACCTAACCCCAAATCTAAACCTAAAATCTAAACCTAACCCCAAATCTAAACCTAACCCCAAATCTAAACCTAAAATCTAAATCTAACCCCAAATCTAAACCTAAAATCTAAACCTAACCCCAAATCTAAACCTAACCCCAAATCTAAACCTAAAATCTAAACCTAAAATCTAAACCTAACCCCAAATCTAAACCTAACCCCAAATCTAAACCTAAAATCTAAACCTAACCCCAAATCTAAACCTAAAATTTAAGCCTAACCCCAAATCTATACCTAAAATCTAAACCTAAGCCCAAATCTAAACCTAACCCCAAATCTAAAACTAAACCCAAATCTAAACCGAAAATCTAAACCTAACCCCAAATCTAAACCTAAAATCTAAACCAAACCCCAAATCTAAACCTAAAATTTAAGCCTAACCCCAAATCTAAACCTAAAATCTAAACCTAACCCCAAATCTAAACCTAACCCCAAATCTAAAACTAACCCCAAATCTAAACCTAAAATCTAAACCTAACCCCAAATCTAGACCTAAAATCTAAACATAACCCCAAATCTAAACCTAACCCCAAATCTAAAACTAACCCCAAATCTAAAACTAACCCCAAATCTAAACCGAAAATCTAAACCTAACCCCAAATCTAAACCTAAAATCTAAACCTAACCCCAAATCTAAACCTAAAATCTAAACCTAACCTAAAATCTAAACCTAACCCCAAATCCAAACCTAACCCCAAATCTAAACCTAAAATCTAAACCTAACCCCAAATCTAAACCTAACCCCAAATCTAAACCTAAAATCTAAACCTAACCCCAAATCTAAACCTAAAATCTAAACTTAACCCCAAATCTAAACCTAACCTTAAATCTAAACCTAAAATCTAAACCTAACCCCAAATCTAAACCTAACCCCAAATCTAAACCTAAAATCTAAACCTAACCCCAAATCTAAACCTAAAATCTAAACCTAACCTAAAATCTAAACCTAACCCCAAATCTAAACCTAAAATCTAAACATAACCCCAAATCTAAACCTAAAATCTGAACCTAACCCCAAATCTAAACCTAACCCCAAATCTAAACCTAAAATCTAAACCTAACCCCAAATCTAAACCTAAAATCTAAACCTAACCTAAAATCTAAACCTAACCCCAAATCTAAACCTAAAATCTAAACCTAACCCCAAATCTAAACCTAACCCCAAATCTAAACCTAATATCTAAACCTAACCCCAAATCTAAACCTAAAATCTAAACCTAACCCCAAATCTAAACCTAAAATTTGAGTCTAACCCCAAATCTAAACCTAAAATCTAAACCTAACCTAAAATCTAAAGCTAACCCCAAATCTAAACCTAAAATCTAAACCTAACCCCAAATCTAAACCTAACCCCAAATCTAAACCTAAAATCTAAACCTAACCCCCAATCTAAACCGAAAATCTAAACCTAACCCCAAATCTAAACCTAAAATCTAAACCTAACCCCAAATCTAAACCTAACCCCAAATCTAAACCTAAAATCTAAACCTAACCCCAAATCCAAACCTAACCCCAAATCTAAACCAAAAATCTAAACCAAACCCCAAATATAAACCTAAAATCTAAACCTAACCCCAAATCTAAACCTAACCCCAAATCTAAACCTAAAATCTAAACCTAACCCCAAATCTAAACCTAAAATCTAAACTTAACCCCAAATCTAAACCTAACCCCAAATCTAAACCTAAAATCTAAACCTAACCCCAAATCTAAACCTAACCCCAAATCTAAACCTAAAATCTAAACCTAACCCCAAATCTAAACCTAAAATCTAAACCTAACCCCAAATCTAAACCTAAAATCTAAACCTAACCCCAAATCTAAACCTAAAATCTAAACCTAACCCCAAATCTAAACTTAACCCCAAATCTAAACCTAACCTAAAATCTAAACCTAACCCCAAATCTAAACCTAAAATCTAAACCTAACCCCAAATCTATACCTAACCCCAAATCTAAACCGAAAATCAAAACCTAACCCCAAATCTAAACCTAAAATCTAAACCTAACCCCAAATCTAAACCTAAAATCTAAACCTAAAATCTAAACCTAACCTAAAATCTAAACCTAACCCCAAATCTAAACCTAAAATCTAAACCTAACCCCAAATCTAAACCTAACCCCAAATCTAAACCTAAAATCTAAATCTAACCCCAAATCTAAACCTAAAATCTAAACCTAACCCCAAATCTAAACCTAACCCCAAATCTAAACCTAAAATCTAAACCTAAAATCTAAACCTAACCCCAAATCTAAACCTAACCCCAAATCTAAACCTAAAATCTAAACCTAACCCCAAATCTAAACCTAAAATCTAAACCTAACCCCAAATCTAAACCTACAATTTAAGCCTAACCCCAAATCTATACCTAAAATCTAAACCTAACCCCAAATCTAAACCTAACCCCAAATCTAAAACTAAACCCAAATCTAAACCGAAAATCTAAACCTAACCCCAAATCTAAACCTAAAATCTAAACCAAACCCCAAATCTAAACCTAAAATTTAAGCCTAACCCCAAATCTAAACCTAAAATCTAAACCTAACCCCAAATCTAAACCTAACCCCAAATCTAAAACTAACCCCAAATCTAAACCGAAAATCTAAACCTAACCCCAAATCTAAACCTAAAATCTAAACATAACCCCAAATCTAAAACTAACCCCAAATCTAAAACTAACCCCAAATCTAAAACTAACCCCAAATCTAAACCGAAAATCTAAACCTAACCCCAAATCTAAACCTAAAATCTAAACCTAACCCCAAATCTAAACCTAAAATCTAAACCTAACCTAAAATCTAAACCTAACCCCAAATCCAAACCTAACCCCAAATCTAAACCTAAAATCTAAACCTAACCCCAAATCTAAACCTAACCCCAAATCTAAACCTAAAATCTAAACCTAACCCCAAATCTAAACCTAAAATCTAAACTTAACCCCAAATCTAAACCTAACCTTAAATCTAAACCTAAAATCTAAACCTAACCCCAAATCTAAACCTAACCCCAAATCTAAACCTAAAATCTAAACCTAACCCCAAATCTAAACCTAAAATCTAAACCTAACCTAAAATCTAAACCTAACCCCAAATCTAAACCTAAAATCTAAACATAACCCCAAATCTAAACCTAAAATCTAAACCTAACCCCAAATCTAAACCTAACCCCAAATCTAAACCTAAAATCTAAACCTAACCCCAAATCTAAACCTAAAATCTAAACCTAACCTAAAATCTAAACCTAACCCCAAATCTACACCTAATATCTAAACCTAACCCCAAATCTAAACCTAAAATCTAAACCTAACCCCAAATCTAAACCTAAAATTTGAGTCTAACCCCAAATCTAAACCTAAAATCTAAACCTAACCCCAAATCTAAACCTAACCCCAAATCTAAACCTAAAATCTAAACCTAACCCCAAATCTAAACCTAACCTAAAATCTAAACCTAACCCCAAATCTAAACCTAACCCCAAATCTAAACCTAAAATCTAAACCTAACCCCAAATCTAAACCTAAAATCTAAACCTAACCCCAAATCTAAACCTAACCCCAAATCTAAACCTAAAATCTAAACCTAACCCCAAATCTAAACCTAAAATCTAACCTAACCCCAAATCTAAAAATAACCCCAAATCTAAACCTAAAATCTAAACCTAAAATCTAACCTAACCCCAAATCTAAAAATAACCCCAAATCTAAACCTAAAATCTAAACCTAACCCCAAATCTAAACCTAAAATCTAAACCTAACCCCAAATCTAAACCGAAAATCTAAACCTAACCCCAAATCTAAACCTAACCCCAAATCTAAACCTAAAATCTAAACCTAACCCCAAATCTAAACCTAACCCCAAATCTAAACCTAAAATCTAAACCTAACCCCAAATCTAAACCTAACCCCAAATCTAAACCTAAAATCTAAACCTAACCCCAAATCTAAATCTAAAATGTAAACCTAACCCCAAATCTAAACCTAAAATCTAACCTAACCCCAAATCTAAAAATAACCCCAAATCTAAACCTAAAATCTAAACCTAACCCCAAATCTAAACCTAAAATCTAAACATAACCCCAAATCTAAACTTAACCCATAATCTAAACCTAACCTAAAATCTAAACCTAACCCCAAATCTAAACCTAAAATCTAAAGCTAACCCCAAATCTAAACCTAAAATCTAAACCTAACCCCAAATCTAAACCTAAAATCTAAACCTAAAATCTAAACCTAACCCCAAATCTAAACCTAAAATCTAAACCTAACCCCAAATCTAAACCTAACCCCAAATCTAAACCTAAAATCTAAACCTAACCCCAAATCTAAACCTAACCCCAGATCTAAACCTAAAATCTAAACCTAACCCCAAATCTAAACCTAAAATCTAAACCTAATATCTCAACCTAACCTAAAATCAAACCTAACCCCAAATCTAAACCTAAAATCTAAACCTAACCCCAAATCTAAACCTAAACTCAAATCTAAACCTAAAATCTAAACCTAACCCCAAATCTAACCCTAAATCTAAACCTAACCCCAAATCTAAACCTAAAATCTAAACCTAACCCCAAATCTGAACCTAAAATCTAAACCTAAAATCTAAACCTAACCTAAAAACTAAACCTAACCCCAAATCTAAACCTAAAATCTAAACCTAACCCCCAATCTAAACCGAAAATCTAAACCTAACCCCAAATCTAAACCTAACCCCAAATCTAAACCTAAAATCTAAACCTAACCCCAAATCTAAACCGAAAATCTAAACCTAACCCCAAATCTGAACCTAAAATCTAAACCTAAAATCTAAACCTAACCTAAAAACTAAACCTAATCCCAAATCTAAACCTAGAATCTAAACCTAACCCCCAATCTAAACCGAAAATCTAAACCTAACCCCAAATCTAAACCTAACCCCAAATCTAAACCTAAAATCTAAAACTAACCCCAAATCTAGACCTAAAATTTAAGCCTAACCCCAAATCTAAACCTAAAATCTAAACCTAACCCCAAATCTAAACCTAACCCCAAATCTAAAACTAACCCCAAATCTAAACCGAAAATCTAAACCTAACCCCAAATCTAAACCTAAAATCTAAACCTAACCCCAAATCTGAACCTAAAATCTAAACCTAAAATCTAAAACTAACCTAAAAAATAAACCTAACCCCAAATCTAAACCTAAAATCTAAACCTAACCCCCAATCTAAACCGAAAATCTAAACCTAACCCCAAATCTAAACCTAAAATCTAAACCTAACCCCAAATCTAAACCTAAAATCTAAACCTAACCCCAAATCTAAACCTAAAATCTAAACCTAACCCCAAATCTAAACCTAACCCCAAATCTAAACCTAAAATCTAAAGCTAACCCCAAATCTAAACCTAAAATCTAAACTTAACCCCAAATCTAAACCTAACCCCAAATCTAAACCTAAAATCTAAACCTAACCCCAAATCTAAACCTAACCCCAAATCTAAACCTAAAATCTAAACCTAACCCCAAATCTAAACCTAAAATCTAAACCTAACCCCAAATCTAAACCTAAAATCTAAACCTAACCCCAAATCTAAACCTAAAATCTAAACCTAACCCCAAATCTAAACTTAACCCCAAATCTAAACCTAACCTAAAATCTAAACCTAACCCCAAATCTAAACCTAAAATCTAAACCTAACCCCAAATCTATACCTAACCCCAAATCTAAACCGAAAATCAAAACCTAACCCCAAATCTAAACCTAAAATCTAAACCTAACCCCAAATCTAAACCTAAAATCTAAACCTAAAATCTAAACCTAACCTAAAATCTAAACCTAACCCCAAATCTAAACCTAAAATCTAAACCTAACCCCAAATCTAAACCTAACCCCAAATCTAAACCTAAAATCTAAATCTAACCCCAAATCTAAACCTAAAATCTAAACCTAACCCCAAATCTAAACCTAACCCCAAATCTAAACCTAAAATCTAAACCTAAAATCTAAACCTAACCCCAAATCTAAACCTAACCCCAAATCTAAACCTAAAATCTAAACCTAACCCCAAATCTAAACCTACAATTTAAGCCTAACCCCAAATCTATACCTAAAATCTAAACCTAACCCCAAATCTAAACCTAACCCCAAATCTAAAACTAAACCCAAATCTAAACCGAAAATCTAAACCTAACCCTAAATCTAAACCTAAAATCTAAACCAAACCCCAAATCTAAACCTAAAATTTAAGCCTAACCCCAAATCTAAACCTAAAATCTAAACCTAACCCCAAATCTAAACCTAACCCCAAATCTAAAACTAACCCCAAATCTAAACCGAAAATCTAAACCTAACCCCAAATCTAAACCTAAAATCTAAACATAACCCCAAATCTAAAACTAACCCCAAATCTAAAACTAACCCCAAATCTAAAACTAACCCCAAATCTAAACCGAAAATCTAAACCTAACCCCAAATCTAAACCTAAAATCTAAACCTAACCCCAAATCTAAACCTAAAATCTAAACCTAACCTAAAATCTAAACCTAACCCCAAATCCAAACCTAACCCCAAATCTAAACCTAAAATCTAAACCTAACCCCAAATCTAAACCTAACCCCAAATCTAAACCTAAAATCTAAACCTAACCCCAAATCTAAACCTAAAATCTAAACTTAACCCCAAATCTAAACCTAACCTTAAATCTAAACCTAAAATCTAAACCTAACCCCAAATCTAAACCTAACCCCAAATCTAAACCTAAAATCTAAACCTAACCCCAAATCTAAACCTAAAATCTAAACCTAACCTAAAATCTAAACCTAACCCCAAATCTAAACCTAAAATCTAAACATAACCCCAAATCTAAACCTAAAATCTAAACCTAACCCCAAATCTAAACCTAACCCCAAATCTAAACCTAAAATCTAAACCTAACCCCAAATCTAAACCTAAAATCTAAACCTAACCCCAAATCTAAACCTAACCCCAAATCTACACCTAATATCTAAACCTAACCCCAAATCTAAACCTAAAATCTAAACCTAACCCCAAATCTAAACCTAAAATTTGAGTCTAACCCCAAATCTAAACCTAAAATCTAAACCTAACCCCAAATCTAAACCTAACCCCAAATCTAAACCTAAAATCTAAACCTAACCCCAAATCTAAACCTAACCTAAAATCTAAACCTAACCCCAAATCTAAACCTAACCCCAAATCTAAACCTAAAATCTAAACCTAACCCCAAATCTAAACCTAAAATCTAAACCTAACCCCAAATCTAAACCTAACCCCAAATCTAAACCTAAAATCTAAACCTAACCCCAAATCTAAACCTAAAATCTAACCTAACCCCAAATCTAAAAATAACCCCAAATCTAAACCTAAAATCTAAACCTAAAATCTAACCTAACCCCAAATCTAAAAATAACCCCAAATCTAAACCTAAAATCTAAACCTAACCCCAAATCTAAACCTAAAATCTAAACCTAACCCCAAATCTAAACCGAAAATCTAAACCTAACCCCAAATCTAAACCTAACCCCAAATCTAAACCTAAAATCTAAACCTAACCCCAAATCTAAACCTAACCCCAAATCTAAACCTAAAATCTAAACCTAACCCCAAATCTAAACCTAACCCCAAATCTAAACCTAAAATCTAAACCTAACCCCAAATCTAAATCTAAAATGTAAACCTAACCCCAAATCTAAACCTAAAATCTAACCTAACCCCAAATCTAAAAATAACCCCAAATCTAAACCTAAAATCTAAACCTAACCCCAAATCTAAACCTAAAATCTAAACATAACCCCAAATCTAAACTTAACCCATAATCTAAACCTAACCTAAAATCTAAACCTAACCCCAAATCTAAACCTAAAATCTAAAGCTAACCCCAAATCTAAACCTAAAATCTAAACCTAACCCCAAATCTAAACCTAAAATCTAAACCTAAAATCTAAACCTAACCCCAAATCTAAACCTAAAATCTAAACCTAACCCCAAATCTAAACCTAACCCCAAATCTAAACCTAAAATCTAAACCTAACCCCAAATCTAAACCTAACCCCAGATCTAAACCTAAAATCTAAACCTAACCCCAAATCTAAACCTAAAATCTAAACCTAATATCTCAACCTAACCTAAAATCAAACCTAACCCCAAATCTAAACCTAAAATCTAAACCTAACCCCAAATCTAAACCTAAACTCAAATCTAAACCTAAAATCTAAACCTAACCCCAAATCTAACCCTAAATCTAAACCTAACCCCAAATCTAAACCTAAAATCTAAACCTAACCCCAAATCTGAACCTAAAATCTAAACCTAAAATCTAAACCTAACCTAAAAACTAAACCTAACCCCAAATCTAAACCTAAAATCTAAACCTAACCCCCAATCTAAACCGAAAATCTAAACCTAACCCCAAATCTAAACCTAACCCCAAATCTAAACCTAAAATCTAAACCTAACCCCAAATCTAAACCGAAAATCTAAACCTAACCCCAAATCTGAACCTAAAATCTAAACCTAAAATCTAAACCTAACCTAAAAACTAAACCTAATCCCAAATCTAAACCTAGAATCTAAACCTAACCCCCAATCTAAACCGAAAATCTAAACCTAACCCCAAATCTAAACCTAACCCCAAATCTAAACCTAAAATCTAAAACTAACCCCAAATCTAGACCTAAAATTTAAGCCTAACCCCAAATCTAAACCTAAAATCTAAACCTAACCCCAAATCTAAACCTAACCCCAAATCTAAAACTAACCCCAAATCTAAACCTAAAATCTAAACCTAACCCCAAATCTAAACCTAAAATCTAAACCTAACCCCAAATCTGAACCTAAAATCTAAACCTAAAATCTAAAACTAACCTAAAAAATAAACCTAACCCCAAATCTAAACCTAAAATCTAAACCTAACCCCCAATCTAAACCGAAAATCTAAACCTAACCCCAAATCTAAACCTAAAATCTAAACCTAACCCCAAATCTAAACCTAAAATCTAAACCTAACCCCAAATCTAAACCTAAAATCTAAACCTAACCCCAAATCTAAACCTAACCCCAAATCTAAACCTAAAATCTAAAGCTAACCCCAAATCTAAACCTAAAATCTAAAAATAACCCCAAATCTAAACCTAAAATCTAACCTAACCCCAAATCTAAAAATAACCCCAAATCTAAACCTAAAATCTAAACCTAACCCCAAATCTAAACCTAAAATCTAAACCTAACCCCAAATCTAAACCTAAAATCTAAACCTAACCCCAAATCTAAACCTAAAATCTATACCTAACCCGAAATCTAAACCTAACCCCAAATCTAAACCGAAAATCTAAACCTAACCCCAAATCTAAACCTAAAATCTAAACCTAACCCCAAATCTGAACCTAAAATCTAAACCTAAAATCTAAACCTAACCCCCAATCTAAACCGAAAATCTAAACCTAACCCCAAATCTAAACCTAAAATCTAAACCTAACCCCAAATCTAAACCTATAATCTAAACCTAAAATCTAAACCTAACCTAAAATCTCAACCTAACCCCAAATCTAAACCTAAAATCTAAACCTAACCCCAAATCTAAACCTAACCCCAAATCTAAACCTAAAATCTAAACCTAACCCCAAATCTAAACCTAAAATCTAAACCTAACCCCAAATCCAAACCTAACCCCAAATCTAAACCTAAAATCTAAACCTAACCCCAAATCTAAACATAAAATCTAAACCTAACCCCAAATCTAAACCTAACCCCAAATCTAAACCTAAAATCTAAACCTAACCCCAAATCTAAACCTAACCCCAAATCTAAACCTAAAATCTAAACCTAACCCCAAATCTAAACCTAAAATCTAAACCTAACCCCAAATCTAAACCTAACCCCAAATCTAAACCTAAAATCTAAACCTAACCCCAAATCTAAACCTAAAATCTAAACATAACCCCAAATCTAAACCTAAAATCTAAACCTAACCCCAAATCTAAACCTAACCCCAAATCTAAACCTAAAATCTAAACCTAACCCCAAATCTAAACCTAAAATCTAAACCTAACCCCAAATCTAAACCTAAAATCTAACCTAACCCCAAATCTAAAAATAACCCCAAATCTAAACCTAAAATCTAAACCTAACCCCAAATCTAAACCTAAAATCTAAACCTAACCCCAAATCTAAACCTAAAATCTAAACCTAACCCCAAATCTAAACCTAAAATCTAAACCTAACCCCAAATCTAAACCGAAAATCTAAACCTAACCCCAAATCTAAACTTAAAATCTAAACCTAACCCCAAATCTAAACCTAAAATCTAAACCTAAAATCTATACGTAACCCCAAATCTAAACCTAAAATCTAAACCTAACCCCAAATCTAAACCTAAAATCTAAACATAACCCGAAATCTAAACCTAAAATCTAAACCTAACCCCAAATCTAAACCTAAAATCTAAACATAACCCAAAATCTAAACTTAACCCATAATCTAAACCTAACCTAAAATCTAAACCTAACCCCAAATCTAAACCTAAAATCTAAACCTAAAATCTAAACCTAACCTAAAATCTAAACCTAAAATCTATACGTAAACCCAAATCTAAACCTAAAATCTAAACCTAACCCCAAATCTAAACCTAAAATCTAAACCTAACCCCAAATCTAAACCTAAAATCTAAACCTAAAATCTAAACCTAACCCCAAATCTAAACGTAAAATCTAAACCTAACCCCAAAACTAAACCTTAAATCTAAACCTAAAATCTAAACCTAACCCCAAATCTAAACCTAACCCCAAATCTAAACCTAAAATCTAAACCTAAACCCAAATCTAAACCTAACCCCAAATCTAAACCTAAAATCTAAACCTAACCCCAAATCTAAACCTAAAATCTAAACCTAACCCCAAATCTAAAGCTAACCCCAAATCTAAACCTAACCCCAAATCTAAACCTAAAATCTAAACCCTACCCCAAATCTAAACCTAACTCCAAATCTCACCCTAAATCTAAACTTAACCCCAAATCTAAACCTAAAATCTAAACCTAACCCCAAATCTGAACCTAAAATCTAAACCTAAAATCTAAACCTAACCTAAAAACTAAACCTAACCCCAAATCTAAACCTAAAATCTAAACCTAACCCCAAATCTAAACCTAAAATCTAAACCTAACCCCAAATCTAAACCGAAAATCTAAACCTAACCCCAAATCTAAACCTAAAATCTATACCTAACCCGAAATCTAAACCTAACCCCAAATCTAAACCGAAAATCTAAACCTAACCCCAAATCTAAACCTAAAATCTAAACCTAACCCCAAATCTGAACCTAAAATCTAAACCTAAAATCTAAACCTAACCCCAAATCTAAACCTAACCCTAAATCTAAACCTAAAATCTAAACCTAACCCCCAATCTAAACCGAAAATCTAAACCTAACCCCAAATCTAAACCTAAAATCTAAACCTAACCCCAAATCTAAAGCTATAATCTAAACCTAAAATCTAAACCTAACCCCAAATCTAAACCTAAAATCTAAACCTAACCCCAAATCTAAACCTAACCCCAAATCTAAACCTAAAATCTAAACCTAACCCCAAATCTAAACCTAAAATCTAAACCTAACCCCAAATCCAAACCTAACCCCAAATCTAAACCTAAAATCTAAACCTAACCCCAAATCTAAACATAAAATCTAAACCTAACCTAAAATCTAAACCTAACCCCAAATCTAAACCTAAAATCTAAACCTAACCCCAAATCTAAACCTAACCCCAAATCTAAACCTAAAATCTAAACCTAACCCCAAATCTAAACCTAAAATTTAAGTCTAACCCCAAATCTAAACCTAAAATCTAAACCTAACCCCAAATCTAAACCTAACCCCAAATCTAAACCTAAAATCTAAACCTAACCCCAAATCTAAACCTAAAATCTAAACCTAACCCCAAATCTAAACCTAACCCCAAATCTAAACCTAAAATCTAAACCTAACCCCAAATCTAAACCTAAAATCTAAACATAACCCCAAATCTAAACCTAAAATCTAAACCTAACCCCAAATCTAAACCTAACCCCAAATCTAAACCTAAAATCTAAACCTAACCCCAAATCTAAACCTAAAATCTAAACCTAACCCCAAATCTAAACCTAAAATCTAACCTAACCCCAAATCTAAAAATAACCCCAAATCTAAACCTAAAATCTAAACCTAACCCCAAATCTAAACCTAAAATCTAAACCTAACCCCAAATCTAAACCTAAAATCTAAACCTAACCCCAAATCTAAACCGAAAATCTAAACCTAACCCCAAATCTAAACTTAAAATCTAAACCTAACCCCAAATCTAAACCTAAAATCTAAACCTAACCCCAAATCTAAATCTAAAATGTAAACCTAACCCCAAATCTAAACCTAAAATCTAACCTAACCCCAAATCTAAAAATAACCCCAAATCTAAACCTAAAATCTAAACCTAACCCCAAATCTAAACCTAAAATCTAAACATAACCCCAAATCTAAACTTAACCCATAATCTAAACCTAACCTAAAATCTAAACCTAACCCCAAATCTAAACCTAAAATCTAAAGCTAACCCCAAATCTAAACCTAAAATCTAAACCTAACCCCAAATCTAAACCTAAAATCTAAACCTAAAATCTAAAGCTAACCCCAAATCTAAACCTAAAATCTAAACCTAACCCCAAATCTAAACCTAACCCCAAATCTAAACCTAAAATCTAAACCTAACCCCAAATCTAAACCTAACCCCAGATCTAAACCTAAAATCTAAACCTAACCCCAAATCTAAACCTAAAATCTAAACCTAATATCTCAACCTAACCTAAAATCAAACCTAACCCCAAATCTAAACCTAAAATCTAAACCTAACCCCAAATCTAAACCTAAACCCAAATCTAAACCTAAAATCTAAACCTAACCCCAAATCTAACCCTAAATCTAAACCTAACCCCAAATCTAAACCTAAAATCTAAACCTAACCCCAAATCTGAACCTAAAATCTAAACCTAAAATCTAAACCTAACCTAAAAACTAAACCTAACCCCAAATCTAAACCTAAAATCTAAACCTAACCCCCAATCTAAACCGAAAATCTAAACCTAACCCCAAATCTAAACCTAACCCCAAATCTAAACCTAAAATCTAAACCTAACCCCAAATCTAAACCGAAAATCTAAACCTAACCCCAAATCTGAACCTAAAATCTAAACCTAAAATCTAAACCTAACCTAAAAACTAAACCTAATCCCAAATCTAAACCTAGAATCTAAACCTAACCCCCAATCTAAACCGAAAATCTAAACCTAACCCCAAATCTAAACCTAACCCCAAATCTAAACCTAAAATCTAAACCTAACCCCAAATCTAGACCTAAAATTTAAGCCTAACCCCAAATCTAAACCTAAAATCTAAACCTAACCCCAAATCTAAACCTAACCCCAAATCTAAAACTAACCCCAAATCTAAACCGAAAATCTAAACCTAACCCCAAATCTAAACCTAAAATCTAAACCTAACCCCAAATCTAAACCTAACCCCAAATCTAAACCTAAAATCTAAACCTAACCCCAAATCTAAACCTAAAATCTAAACCTAACCCCAAATCTAAACCTAACCCCAAATCTAAACCTAAAATCTAAACCTAACCCCAAATCTAAACCTAAAATCTAAACCTAACCCCAAATCTAAACCTAAAATCTAAACCTAACCCCAAATCTAAACCTAAAATCTAAACCTAACCCCAAATCTAAACCTAACCCCAAATCTAAACCTAAAATCTAAAGCTAACCCCAAATCTAAACCTAAAATCTAAACATAACCCCAAATCTAAACCTAAAATCTAACCTAACCCCAAATCTAAAAATAACCCCAAATCTAAACCTAAAATCTAAACCTAACCCCAAATCTAAACCTAAAATCTAAACCTAACCCCAAATCTAAACCTAAAATCTAAACCTAACCCCAAATCTAAACCTAAAATCTAAACCTAACCCCAAATCTAAACCTAAAATCTATACCTAACCCGAAATCTAAACCTAACCCCAAATCTAAACCGAAAATCTAAACCTAACCCCAAATCTAAACCTAAAATCTAAACCTAACCCCAAATCTGAACCTAAAATCTAAACCTAAAATCTAAACCTAACCCCAAATCTAAACCTAACCCCAAATCTAAACCTAAAATCTAAACCTAACCCCAAATCTAAACCGAAAATCTAAACCTAACCCCAAATCTAAACCTAAAATCTAAACCTAACCCCAAATCTAAACCTATAATCTAAACCTAAAATCTAAACCTAACCTAAAATCTAAACCTAACCCCAAATCTAAACCTAAAATCTAAACCTAACCCCAAATCTAAACCTAACCCCAAATCTAAACCTAAAATCTAAACCTAACCCCAAATCTAAACCTAAAATCTAAACCTAACCCCAAATCCAAACCTAACCCCAAATCTAAACCTAAAATCTAAACCTAACCCCAAATCTAAACATAAAATCTAAACCTAACCTAAAATCTAAACCTAACCCCAAATCTAAACCTAAAATCTAAACCTAACCCCAAATCTAAACCTAACCCCAAATCTAAACCTAAAATCTAAACCTAACCCCAAATCTAAACCTAAAATCTAAACCTAACCCCAAATCTAAACCTAACCCCAAATCTAAACCTAAAATCTAAACCTAACCCCAAATCTAAACCTAAAATCTAAACATAACCCCAAATCTAAACCTAAAATCTAAACCTAACCCCAAATCTAAACCTAACCCCAAATCTAAACCTAAAATCTAAACCTAACCCCAAATCTAAACCTAAAATCTAAACCTAACCCCAAATCTAAACCTAAAATCTAACCTAACCCCAAATCTAAAACTAACCCCAAATCTAAACCTAAAATCTAAACCTAACCCCAAATCTAAACCTAAAATCTAAACCTAACCCCAAATCTAAACCTAAAATCTAAACCTAACCCCAAATCTAAACCTAAAATCTAAACCTAACCCCAAATCTAAACCGAAAATCTAAACCTAACCCCAAATCTAAACTTAAAATCTAAACCTAACCCCAAATCTAAACCTAAAATCTAAACCTAAAATCTATACGTAACCCCAAATCTAAACCTAAAATCTAAACCTAACCCCAAATCTAAACCTAAAATCTAAACATAACCCGAAATCTAAACCTAAAATCTAAACCTAACCCCAAATCTAAACCTAAAATCTAAACATAACCCAAAATCTAAACTTAACCCATAATCTAAACCTAACCTAAAATCTAAACCTAACCCCAAATCTAAACCTAAAATCTAAACCTAATATCTCAACCTAACCTAAAATCTAAACCTAAAATCTATACGTAACCCCAAATCTAAACCTAAAATCTAAACCTAACCCCAAATCTAAACCTAAAATCTAAACCTAACCCCAAATCTAAACCTAAAATCTAAACCTAAAATCTAAACCTAACCCCAAATCTAAACCTAAAATCTAAACCTAACCCCAAAACTAAACTCTAAATCTAAACCTAAAATCTAAACCTAACCCCAAATCTAAACCTAACCCCAAATCTAAACCTAAAATCTAAACCTAACCCCAAATCTAAACCTAACCCCAAATCTAAACCTAAAATCTAAACCTAACCCCAAATCTAAACCTAAAATCTAAACCTAACCCCAAATCTAAACCTAACCCCAAATCTAAACCTAACCCCAAATCTAAACCTAAAATCTAAACCCTACCCCAAATCTAAACCTAACTCCAAATCTCACCCTAAATCTAAACCTAACCCCAAATCTAAACCTAAAATCTAAACCTAACCCCAAATCTGAACCTAAAATCTAAACCTAAAATCTAAACCTAACCTAAAAACTAAACCTAACCCCAAATCTAAACCTAAAATCTAAACCTAACCCCAAATCTAAACCTAAAATCTAAACCTAACCCCAAATCTAAACCTAAAATCTAAACCTAACCCCAAATCTAAACCTAAAATCTATACCTAACCCGAAATCTAAACCTAACCCCAAATCTAAACCGAAAATCTAAACCTAACCCCAAATCTAAACCTAAAATCTAAACCTAACCCCAAATCTGAACCTAAAATCTAAACCTAAAATCTAAACCTAACCCCAAATCTAAACCTAACCCCAAATCTAAACCTAAAATCTAAACCTAACCCCCAATCTAAACCGAAAATCTAAACCTAACCCCAAATCTAAACCTAAAATCTAAACCTAACCCCAAATCTAAACCTAAAATCTAAACCTAAAATCTAAACCTAACCCCAAATCTAAACCTAAAATCTAAACCTAACCCCAAATCTAAACCTAACCCCAAATCTAAACCTAAAATCTAAACCTAACCCCAAATCTAAACCTAAAATCTAAACCTAACCCCAAATCCAAACCTAACCCCAAATCTAAACCTAAAATCTAAACCTAACCCCAAATCTAAACATAAAATCTAAACCTAACCTAAAATCTAAACCTAACCCCAAATCTAAACCTAAAATATAAACCTAACCCCAAATCTAAACCTAACCCCAAATCTAAACCTAAAATCTAAACCTAACCCCAAATCTAAACCTAAAATTTAAGTCTAACCCCAAATCTAAACCTAAAATCTAAACCTAACCCCAAATCTAAACCTAACCCCAAATCTAAACCTAAAATCTAAACCTAACCCCAAATCTAAACCTAAAATCTAAACCTAACCCCAAATCTAAACCTAACCCCAAATCTAAACCTAAAATCTAAACCTAACCCCAAATCTAAACCTAAAATCTAAACATAACCCCAAATCTAAACCTAAAATCTAAACCTAACCCCAAATCTAAACCTAACCCCAAATCTAAACCTAAAATCTAAACCTAACCCCAAATCTAAACCTAAAATCTAAACCTAACCCCAAATCTAAACCTAAAATCTAACCTAACCCCAAATCTAAAAATAACCCCAAATCTAAACCTAAAATCTAAACCTAACCCCAAATCTAAACCTAAAATCTAAACCTAACCCCAAATCTAAACCTAAAATCTAAACCTAACCCCAAATCTAAACCTAAAATCTAAACCTAACCCCAAATCTAAACCGAAAATCTAAACCTAACCCCAAATCTAAACTTAAAATCTAAACCTAACCCCAAATCTAAACCTAAAATCTAAACCTAAAATCTATACGTAACCCCAAATCTAAACCTAAAATCTAAACCTAACCCCAAATCTAAACCTAAAATCTAAACCTAAAATCTAAACCTAACCTAAAATCTAAACCTAAAATCTATACGTAACCCCAAATCTAAACCTAAAATCTAAACCTAACCCCAAATCTAAACCTAAAATCTAAACCTAACCCCAAATCTAAACCTAAAATCTAAATCTAACCCCAAATCTAAACCTAAAATCTAAACATAACCCCAAATCTAAACTTAACCCATAATCTAAACCTAACCTAAAATCTAAACCTAACCCCAAATCTAAACCTAAAATCTAAACCTAAAATCTAAACCTAACCCCAAATCTAAACCTAAAATCTAAACCTAAAATCTAAACCTAAAATCTAAACCTAACCTAAAATCTAAACCTAACCCCAAATCTAAACCTAAAATCTAAACCTAACCCCAAATCTAAACCTAACCCCAAATATAAACCTAAAATCTAAACCTAACCCCAAATCTAAACCTAAAATCTAAACCTAACCCCAAATCTAAACCTAACCCCAAATCTGAACCTAAAATCTAAACCTAACCCCAAATCTAAACCTATAATCTAAACCTAAAATCTAAACCTAACCCCAAATCTAAACCTAACCCCAAATCTAAACCTAAAATCTAAACCTAACCCCAAATCTAAACCTAACCCCAAATCTAAACCTAAAATCTAAACCTAACCCCAAATCTAAACCTAAAATCTAAACCTAACCCCAAATCTAAACCTAACCCCAAATCTAAACCTAAAATCTAAACCTAACCCCAAATCTAAACCTAAAATCTAAACCTAACGCCAAATCTAAACCTAACCCCAAATCTAAACCTAAAATCTAAACCTAACCCCAAATCTAAACCTAAAATCTAAACCTAACCCCAAATCTAAACCTAACCCCAAATCTAAACCTAAAATCTAAACATAACCCCAAATCTAAACCTAAAATCTAAACCTAACCCCAAATCCAAACCTAAGCCCAAATCTAAACCTAAAATCTAAACCTAACCCCAAATCTAAACCTAACCCCAAATCTAAACCTAAAATCTAAACCTAACCCCAAATCTAAACCTAAAATCTAAACCTAACCCCAAATCTAAACCTAACCCCAAATCTAAACCTAAAATCTAAACCTAACCCCAAATCTAAACCTAAAATCTAAACATAACCCCAAATCTAAACCTAAAATCTAAACCTAACCCCAAATCTAAACCTAACCCCAAATCTAAACCTAAAATCTAAACCTAACCCCAAATCTAAACCTAAAATCTAAACCTAACCCCAAATCTAAACCTAAAATCTAACCTAACCCCAAATCTAAAAATAACCCCAAATCTAAACCTAAAATCTAAACCTAACCCCAAATCTAAACCTAAAATCTAAACCTAACCCCAAATCTAAACCTAAAATCTAAACCTAACCCCAAATCTAAACCTAAAATCTAAACCTAACCCCAAATCTAAACCGAAAATCTAAACCTAACCCCAAATCTAAACTTAAAATCTAAACCTAACCCCAAATCTAAACCTAAAATCTAAACCTAAAATCTATACGTAACCCCAAATCTAAACCTAAAATCTAAACCTAACCCCAAATCTAAACCTAAAATCTAAACCTAAAATCTAAACCTAACCTAAAATCTAAACCTAAAATCTATACGTAACCCCAAATCTAAACCTAAAATCTAAACCTAACCCCAAATCTAAACCTAAAATCTAAACCTAACCCCAAATCTAAACCTAAAATCTAAATCTAACCCCAAATCTAAACCTAAAATCTAAACATAACCCCAAATCTAAACTTAACCCATAATCTAAACCTAACCTAAAATCTAAACCTAACCCCAAATCTAAACCTAAAATCTAAACCTAAAATCTAAACCTAACCCCAAATCTAAACCTAAAATCTAAACCTAAAATCTAAACCTAAAATCTAAACCTAACCTAAAATCTAAACCTAACCCCAAATCTAAACCTAAAATCTAAACCTAACCCCAAATCTAAACCTAACCCCAAATATAAACCTAAAATCTAAACCTAACCCCAAATCTAAACCTAAAATCTAAACCTAACCCCAAATCTAAACCTAACCCCAAATCTGAACCTAAAATCTAAACCTAACCCCAAATCTAAACCTATAATCTAAACCTAAAATCTAAACCTAACCCCAAATCTAAACCTAACCCCAAATCTAAACCTAAAATCTAAACCTAACCCCAAATCTAAACCTAACCCCAAATCTAAACCTAAAATCTAAACCTAACCCCAAATCTAAACCTAAAATCTAAACCTAACCCCAAATCTAAACCTAACCCCAAATCTAAACCTAAAATCTAAACCTAACCCCAAATCTAAACCTAAAATCTAAACCTAACGCCAAATCTAAACCTAACCCCAAATCTAAACCTAAAATCTAAACCTAACCCCAAATCTAAACCTAAAATCTAAACCTAACCCCAAATCTAAACCTAACCCCAAATCTAAACCTAAAATCTAAACATAACCCCAAATCTAAACCTAAAATCTAAACCTAACCCCAAATCCAAACCTAAGCCCAAATCTAAACCTAAAATCTAAACCTAACCCCAAATCTAAACTTAAAATCTAAACCTAACCCCAAATCTAAACCTAACCCTAAATCTAAACCTAAAATCTAAACATAACACAAAATCTAAACCTAAAATCTAAACCTAACCCCAAATCCAAACCTAACCCCAAATCTAAACCTAAAATCTAAACCTAACCCCAAATCTAAACATAAAATCTAAACCTAACCTAAAATCTAAACCTAACCCCAAATCTAAACCTAAAATCTAAACCTAACCCCAAATCTAAACCTAACCCCAAATCTAAACCTAAAATCTAAACCTAACCCCAAATCTAAACCTAAAATTTAAGTCTAACCCCAAATCTAAACCTAAAATCTAAAACTAACCCCAAATCTAAACCTAACCCCAAATCTAAACCTAAAATCTAAACCTAACCCCAAATCTAAACCTAACCCCAAATCTAAACCTAAAATCTAAACTTAACCCCAAATCTAAACCTAAAATCTAAACATAACCCCAAATCTAAACCTAAAATCTAAACCTAACCCCAAATCTAAACCTAACCCCAAATCTAAACCTAAAATCTAAACCTAACCCCAAATCTAAACCTAAAATCTAACCTAACCCCAAATCTAAACCTAAAATCTAAACCTAAACCCAAATCTAAACCTAAAATCTAAACCTAACCCCAAATCTAAACCTAAAATCTAAACCTAACCCCAAATCTAAACCTAAAATCTAAACCTAACCCCAAATCTAAACCTAAAATCTAAACCTAACCCCAAATCTAAACCGAAAATCTAAACCTAACCCCAAATCTAAACTTAAAATCTAAACCTAACCCCAAATCTAAACCTAAAATCTAAACCTAAAATCTATACGTAACCCCAAATCTAAACCTAAAATCTAAACCTAACCCCAAATCTAAACCTAAAATCTAAACATAACCCCAAATCTAAACCTAAAATCTAAACCTAACCCCAAATCTAAACCTAAAATCTAAACCTAAAATCTAAACCTAAAATCTAAACCTAACCCCAAATCTAAACCTAACCCCAAATCTAAACCTAAAATCTAAACCTAACCCCAAATCTAAACCTAAAATCTAACCTAACCCCAAATCTAAACCTAAAATCTAAACCTAAACACAAATCTAAACCTAAAATCTAAACCTAACCCCAAATCTAAACCTAAAATCTAAACCTAACCCCAAATCTAAACCTAAAATCTAAACCTAACCCCAAATCTAAACCTAAAATCTAAACCTAACCCCAAATCTAAACCGAAAATCTAAACCTAACCCCAAATCTAAACCTAAAATCTAAACCTAAAATCTATACGTAACCCCAAATCTAAACCTAAAATCTAAACCTAACCCCAAATCTAAACCTAAAATCTAAACATAACCCCAAATCTAAACCTAAAATCTAAACCTAACCCCAAATCTAAACCTAAAATTTGAGTCTAACCCCAAATCTAAACCTAAAATCTAAACCTAACCCCAAATCTAAACCTAACCCCAAATCTAAACCTAAAATCTAAACCTAACCCCAAATCTAAACCTAACCCCAAATCTAAACCTAAAATCTAAACCTAACCCCAAATCTAAACCTAAAATCTAAACATAACCCCAAATCTAAACCTAAAATCTAAACCTAACCCCAAATCTAAACCTAACCCCAAATCTAAACCTAAAATCTAAACCTAACCCCAAATCTAAACCTAAAATCTAAACCTAACCCCAAATCTAAACCTAAAATCTAACCTAACCCCAAATCTAAACCTAAAATCTAAACCTAACCCCAAATCTAAACCTAAAATCTAAACCTAACCCCAAATCTAAACCTAAAATCTAAACCTAACCCCAAATCTAAACCTAAAATCTAAACCTAACCCCAAATCTAAACCTAAAATCTAAACCTAACCCCAAATCTAAACCGAAAATCTAAACCTAACCCCAAATCTAAACTTAAAATCTAAACCTAACCCCAAATCTAAACCTAAAATCTAAACCTAAAATCTATACGTAACCCCAAATCTAAACCTAAAATCTAAACCTAACCCCAAATCTAAACCTAAAATCTAAACATAACCCCAAATCTAAACCTAAAATCTAAACCTAACCCCAAATCTAAACCTAAAATCTAAACATAACCCCAAATCTAACCCCAAATCTAAACCTAACCCCAAATCTAAACCTAAAATCTAAACCTAAAATCTAAACCTAACCTAAAATCTAAACCTAAAATCTATACGTAACCCCAAATCTAAACCGAAAATCTAACCCTAACCCCAAATCTAAACCTAAAATCTAAACCTAACCCCAAATCTAAACCTAAAATCTAAATCTAACCCCAAATCTAAACCTAAAATCTAAACATAACCCCAAATCTAAACTTAACCCATAATCTAAACCTAACCTAAAATCTAAACCTAACCCCAAATCTAAACCTAAAATCTAAACCTAAAATCTAAACCTAACCCCAAATCTAAACCTAAAATCTAAACCTAAAATCTAAACCTAAAATCTAAACCTAACCTAAAATCTAAACCTAACCCCAAATCTAAACCTAAAATTTAAACCTAACCCCAAATCTAAACCTAACCCCAAATATAAACCTAAAATCTAAACCTAACCCCAAATCTAAACCTAAAATCTAAACCTAACCCCAAATCTAAACCGAAAATCTAAACCTAACCCCAAATCTGAACCTAAAATCTAAACCTAAAATCTAAACCTAACCTAAAAACTAAACCTAATCCCAAATCTAAACATAAATCTAAACCTAACCCCCAATCTAAACCGAAAATCTAAACCTAACCCCAAATCTAAACCTAAAATCTAAACCTAACCCCAAATCTAAACCGAAAATCTAAACCTAACCCCAAATCTGAACCTAAAATCTAAACCTAAAATCTAAACCTAACCTAAAAAATAAACCTAATCCCAAATCTAAACCTAAAATCTAAACCTAACCCCCAATCTAAACCGAAAATCTAAACCTAACCCCAAATCTAAACCTAACCCCAAATCTAAACCTAAAATCTAAACCTAACCCCAAATCTAGACCTAAAATTTAAGCCTAACCCCAAATCTAAACCTAAAATCTAAACCTAACCCCAAATCTAAACCTAACCCCAAATCTAAAACTAACCCCAAATCTAAACCGAAAATCTAAACCTAACCCCAAATCTAAACCTAAAATCTAAACCTAACCCCAAATCTAAACCTAACCCCAAATCTAAACCTAAAATCTAAACCTAACCCCAAATCTAAACCTAAAATCTAAACCTAACCCCAAATCTAAACCTAACCCCAAATCTAAACCTAAAATCTAAACCTAACCCCAAATCTAAACCTAAAATCTAAACCTAACCCCAAATCTAAACCTAACCCCAAATCTCAACCTAAAATCTAAACCTAACCCCAAATCTAAACCTAAAATCTAAACCTAACCCCAAATCTAAACCTAACCCCAAATCTAAACCTAAAATCTAAAGCTAACCCCAAATCTAAACCTAAAATCTAAAAATAACCCCAAATCTAAACCTAAAATCTAACCTAACCCCAAATCTAAAAATAACCCCAAATCTAAACCTAAAATCTAAACCTAACCCCAAATCTAAACCTAAAATCTAAACCTAACCCCAAATCTAAACCTAAAATCTATACCTAACCCGAAATCTAAACCTAACCCCAAATCTAAACCGAAAATCTAAACCTAACCCCAAATCTAAACCTAAAATCTAAACCTAACCCCAAATCTGAACCTAAAATCTAAACCTAAAATCTAAACCTAACCCCAAATCTAAACCTAACCCCAAATCTAAACCTAAAATCTAAACCTAACCCCCAATCTAAACCGAAAATCTAAACCTAACCCCAAATCTAAACCTAAAATCTAAACCTAACCCCAAATCTAAACCTATAATCTAAACCTAAAATCTAAACCTAACCCCAAATCTAAACCTAAAATCTAAACCTAACCCCAAATCTAAACCTAACCCCAAATCTAAACCTAAAATCTAAACCTAACCCCAAATCTAAACCTAAAATCTAAACCTAACCCCAAATCCAAACCTAACCCCAAATCTAAACCTAAAATCTAAACCTAACCCCAAATCTAAACATAAAATCTAAACCTAACCTAAAATCTAAACCTAACCCCAAATCTAAACCTATAATATAAACCTAACCCCAAATCTAAACCTAACCCCAAATCTAAACCTAAAATCTAAACCTAACCCCAAATCTAAACCTAAAATTTAAGTCTAACCCCAAATCTAAACCTAAAATCTAAACCTAACCCCAAATCTAAATCTAACCCCAAATCTAAACCTAAAATCTAAACCTAACCCCAAATCTAAACCTAAAATCTAAACCTAACCCCAAATCTAAACCTAAAATCTAAACCTAACCCCAAATCTAAACCTAAAATCTAAACATAACCCCAAATCTAAACCTAAAATCTAAACCTAACCCCAAATCTAAACCTAACCCCAAATCTAAACCTAAAATCTAAACCTAACCCCAAATCTAAACCTAAAATCTAAACCTAACCCCAAATCTAAACCTAAAATCTAACCTAACCCCAAATCTAAACCTAACCCCAAATCTAAACCTAAAATCTAAACCTAACCCCAAATCTAAACCTAAAATCTAAACCTAACCCCAAATCTAAACCTAAAATCTAAACCTAACCCCAAATCTAAACCTAAAATCTAAACCTAACCCCAAATCTAAACCGAAAATCTAAACCTAACCCCAAATCTAAACATAAAATCTAAACCTAACCCCAAATCTAAACCTAAAATCTAAACCTAAAATCTATACGTAACCCCAAATCTAAACCTAAAATCTAAACCTAACCCCAAATCTAAACCTAAAATCTAAACCTAAAATCTAAACCTAACCTAAAATCTAAACCTAAAATCTATACGTAACCCCAAATCTAAACCTAAAATCTAAACCTAACCCCAAATCTAAACCTAAAATCTAAACCTAACCCCAAATCTAAACCTAAAATCTAAATCTAACCCCAAATCTAAACCTAAAATCTAAACATAACCCCAAATCTAAACTTAACCCATAATCTAAACCTAACCTAAAATCTAAACCTAACCCCAAATCTAAACCTAAAATCTAAACCTAAAATCTAAACCTAACCCCAAATCTAAACCTAAAATCTAAACCTAAAATCTAAACCTAAAATCTAAACCTAACCTAAAATCTAAACCTAACCCCAAATCTAAACCTAAAATCTAAACCTAACCCCAAATCTAAACCTAACCCCAAATATAAACCTAAAATCTAAACCTAACCCCAAATCTAAACCTAAAATCTAAACCTAACCCCAAATCTAAACCTAACCCCAAATCTGAACCTAAAATCTAAACCTAACCCCAAATCTAAACCTATAATCTAAACCTAAAATCTAAACCTAACCCCAAATCTAAACCTAACCCCAAATCTAAACCTAAAATCTAAACCTAACCCCAAATCTAAACCTAACCCCAAATCTAAACCTAAAATCTAAACCTAACCCCAAATCTAAACCTAAAATCTAAACCTAACCCCAAATCTAAACCTAACCCCAAATCTAAACCTAAAATCTAAACATAACCCCAAATCTAAACCTAAAATCTAAACCTAACCCCAAATCCAAACCTAAGCCCAAATCTAAACCTAAAATCTAAACCTAACCCCAAATCTAAACTTAAAATCTAAACCTAACCCCAAATCTAAACCTAACCCTAAATCTAAACCTAAAATCTAAACATAACCCAAAATCTAAAACTAAAATCTAAACCTAACCCCAAATCCAAACCTAACCCCAAATCTAAACCTAAAATCTAAACCTAACCCCAAATCTAAACATAAAATCTAAACCTAACCTAAAATCTAAACCTAACCCCAAATCTAAACCTAAAATCTAAACCTAACCCCAAATCTAAACCTAACCCCAAATCTAAACCTAAAATCTAAACCTAACCCTAAATCTAAACCTAAAATTTAAGTCTAACCCCAAATCTAAACCTAAAATCTAAACCTAACCCCAAATCTAAACCTAACCCCAAATCTAAACCTAAAATCTAAACCTAACCCCAAATCTAAACCTAACCCCAAATCTAAACCCCAAATCTAAACCTAACCCCAAATCTAAACCTAAAATCTAAACATAACCCCAAATCTAAACCTAAAATCTAAACCTAACCCCAAATCTAAACCTAACCCCAAATCTAAACCTAAAATCTAAACCTAACCCCAAATCTAAACCTAAAATCTAAACCTAACCCCAAATCTAAACCTAAAATCTAACCTAACCCCAAATCTAAACCTAAAATCTAAACCTAAACCCAAATCTAAACCTAAAATCTAAACCTAACCCCAAATCTAAACCTAAAATCTAAACCTAACCCCAAATCTAAACCTAAAATCTAAACCTAACCCCAAATCTAAACCTAAAATCTAAACCTAACCCCAAATCTAAACCGAAAATCTAAACCTAACCCCAAATCTAAACTTAAAATCTAAACCTAACCCCAAATCTAAACCTAAAATCTAAACCTAAAATCTATACGTAACCCCAAACCTAAACCTAAAATCTAAACCTAACCCCAAATCTAAACCTAAAATCTAAACATAACCCCAAATCTAAACCTAAAATCTAAACCTAACCCCAAATCTAAACCTAAAATCTAAACATAACCCAAAATCTAAACTTAACCCATAATCTAAACCTAACCCCAAATCTAAACCTAACCCCAAATCTAAACCTAAAATCTAAACCTAAAATCTAAACCTAACCCCAAATCTAAACCTAAAATCTATACGTAACCCCAAATCTAAACCTAAAATCTAACCCTAACCCCAAATCTAAACCTAAAATCTAAACCTAACCCCAAATCTAAACCTAAAATCTAAATCTAACCCCAAATCTAAACCTAAAATCTAAACATAACCCCAAATCTAAACTTAACCCATAATCTAAACCTAACCTAAAATCTAAACCTAACCCCAAATCTAAACCTAAAATCTAAACCTAAAATCTAAACCTAACCCCAAATCTAAACCTAAAATCTAAACCTAAAATCTAAACCTAAAATCTAAACCTAACCTAAAATCTAAACCTAACCCCAAATCTAAACCTAAAATCTAAACCTAACCCCAAATCTAAACCTAACCCCAAATATAAACCTAAAATCTAAACCTAACCCCAAATCTAAACCGAAAATCTAAACCTAACCCCAAATCTGAACCTAAAATCTAAACCTAAAATCTAAACCTAACCTAAAAACTAAACCTAATCCCAAATCTAAACATAAATCTAAACCTAACCCCCAATCTAAACCGAAAATCTAAACCTAACCCCAAATCTAAACCTAAAATCTAAACCTAACCCCAAATCTAAACCGAAAATCTAAACCTAACCCCAAATCTGAACCTAAAATCTAAACCTAAAATCTAAACCTAACCTAAAAAATAAACCTAATCCCAAATCTAAACCTAAAATCTAAACCTAACCCCCAATCTAAACCGAAAATCTAAACCTAACCCCAAATCTAAACCTAACCCCAAATCTAAACCTAAAATCTAAACCTAACCCCAAATCTAGACCTAAAATTTAAGCCTAACCCCAAATCTAAACCTAAAATCTAAACCTAACCCCAAATCTAAACCTAACCCCAAATCTAAAACTAACCCCAAATCTAAACCGAAAATCTAAACCTAACCCCAAATCTAAACCTAAAATCTAAACCTAACCCCAAATCTAAACCTAACCCCAAATCTAAACCTAAAATCTAAACCTAACCCCAAATCTAAACCTAAAATCTAAACCTAACCCCAAATCTAAACCTAACCCCAAATCTAAACCTAAAATCTAAACCTAACCCCAAATCTAAACCTAAAATCTAAACCTAACCCCAAATCTAAACCTAACCCCAAATCTAAACCTAACCCCAAATCTCAACCTAAAATCTAAACCTAACCCCAAATCTAAACCTAAAATCTAAACCTAACCCCAAATCTAAACCTAACCCCAAATCTAAACCTAAAATCTAAAGCTAACCCCAAATCTAAACCTAAAATCTAAAAATAACCCCAAATCTAAACCTAAAATCTAACCTAACCCCAAATCTAAAAATAACCCCAAATCTAAACCTAAAATCTAAACCTAACCCCAAATCTAAACCTAAAATCTAAACCTAACACCAAATCTAAACCTAAAATCTAAACCTAACCCCAAATCTAAACCTAAAATCTAAACCTAACCCCAAATCTAAACCTAAAATCTAAACCTAACCCCAAATCTAAACCTAAAATCTAAACCTAACCCCAAATCTAAACCTAAAATCTAAACCTAACCCCAAATCTAAACTTAACCCCAAATCTAAACCTAAAATCTAAACCTAAAACCCAAATCTAAACCTAAAATCTAAACCTAACCCCAAATCTAAACCTAAAATCTAAACCGAAAATCTAAACCTAACCCCAAATCTAAACCTAAAATCTAAACATAACCCCAAATCTAAACCTAAAATCTAAACCTAACCCCAAATCTAAACCTAAAATCTAAACCTAACGCCAAATCTAAACCTAACCCCAAATCTAAACCTAAAATCTAAACCTAACCCCAAATCTAAACCTAAAATCTAAACCTAACCCCAAATCTAAACCTAACCCCAAATCTAAACCTAAAATCTAAACATAACCCCAAATCTAAACCTAAAATCTAAACCTAACCCCAAATCTAAACCTAAGCCCAAATCTAAACCTAAAATCTAAACCTAACCCCAAATCTAAACTTAAAATCTAAACCTAACCCCAAATCTAAACCTAACCCCAAATCTAAACCTAAAATCTAAACATAACCCAAAATCTAAACCTAAAATCTAAACCTAACCCCAAATCCAAACCTAACCCCAAATCTAAACCTAAAATCTAAACCTAACCCCAAATCTAAACATAAAATCTAAACCTAACCTAAAATCTAAACCTAACCCCAAATCTAAACCTAAAATCTAAACCTAACCCCAAATCTAAACCTAACCCCAAATCTAAACCTAAAATCTAAACCTAACCCCAAATCTAAACCTAAAATTTAAGTCTAACCCCAAATCTAAACCTAAAATCTAAACCTAACCCCAAATCTAAACCTAACCCCAAATCTAAACCTAAAATCTAAACCTAACCCCAAATCTAAACCTAAAATCTAAACCTAACCCCAAATCTAAACCTAACCCCAAATCTAAACCTAAAATCTAAACCTAACCCCAAATCTAAACCTAAAATCTAAACATAACCCCAAATCTAAACCTAAAATCTAAACCTAACCCCAAATCTAAACCTAAAATCTAAACCTAACCCCAAATCTAAACCTAAAATCTAAACCTAACCCCAAATCTAAACCTAAAATCTAACCTAACCCCAAATCTAAAAATAACCCCAAATCTAAACCTAAAATCTAAACCTAACCCCAAATCTAAACCTAAAATCTAAACCTAACCCCAAATCTAAACCTAAAATCTAAACCTAACCCCAAATCTAAACCGAAAATCTAAACCTAACCCCAAATCTAAACTTAAAATCTAAACCTAACCCCAAATCTAAACCTAAAATCTAAACCTAAAATCTAAACCTAACCCCAAATCTAAACCTAAAATCTAAACCTAACCCCAAATCTAAACCTAAAATCTAAACATAACCCAAAATCTAAACCTAAAATCTAAACCTAACCCCAAATCTAAACCTAAAATCTAAACATAACCCAAAATCTAAACTTAACCCATAATCTAAACCTAACCCCAAATCTAAACCTAACCCCAAATCTAAACCTAAAATCTAAACCTAAAATCTAAACCTAATCCCAAATCTAAACCTAAAATCTATACGTAACCCCAAATCTAAACCTAAAATCTAACCCTAACCCCAAATCTAAACCTAAAATCTAAACCTAACCCCAAATCTAAACCTAAAATCTAAATCTAACCCCAAATCTAAACCTAAAATCTAAACATAACCCCAAATCTAAACTTAACCCATAATCTAAACCTAACCTAAAATCTAAACCTAACCCCAAATCTAAACCTAAAATCTAAACCTAAAATCTAAACCTAACCCCAAATCTAAACCTAAAATCTAAACCTAACCCCAAATCTAAACCTAACCCCAAATATAAACCTAAAATCTAAACCTAACCCCAAATCTAAACCTAAAATCTAAACCTAACCCCAAATCTAAACCTATAATCTAAACCTAAAATCTAAACCTAACCTAAAATCTAAACCTAACCCCAAATCTAAACCTAAAATCTAAACCTAACCCCAAATCTAACCTAACCCCAAATCTAAACCTAAAATCTAAACCTAACCCCAAATCGAAACCTAAAATCTAAACCTAACCCCAAATCTAAACCTAAAATCTAAACCTAACCCCAAATCTAAACCTAAAATCTAAACCTAACGCCAAATCTAAACCTAACCCCAAATCTAAACCTAAAATCTAAACCTAACCCCAAATCTAAACCTAAAATCTAAACCTAACCCCAAATCTAAACCTAACCCCAAATCTAAACCTAAAATCTAAACATAACCCCAAATCTAAACCTAAAATCTAAACCTAACCCCAAATCCAAACCTAAGCCCAAATCTAAACCTAAAATCTAAACCTAACCCCAAATCTAAACTTAAAATCTAAACCTAACCCCAAATCTAAACCTAACCCCAAATCTAAACCTAAAATCTAAACATAACCCAAAATCTAAACCTAAAATCTAAACCTAACCCCAAATCCAAACCTAAGCCCAAATCTAAACCTAAAATCTAAACCTAACCCCAAATCTAAACATAAAATCTAAACCTAACCTAAAATCTAAACCTAACCCCAAATCTAAACCTAAAATCTAAACCTAACCCCAAATCTAAACCTAACCCCAAATCTAAACCTAAAATCTAAACCTAACCCCAAATCTAAACCTAAAATTTAAGTCTAACCCCAAATCTAAACCTAAAATCTAAACCTAACGCCAAATATAAACCTAACCCCAAATCTAAACCTAAAATCTAAACCTAACCCCAAATCTAAACCTAAAATCTAAACCTAACCCCAAATCTAAACCTAACCCCAAATCTAAACCTAAAATCTAAACCTAACCCCAAATCTAAACCTAAAATCTAAACATAACCCCAAATCTAAACCTAAAATCTAAACCTAACCCCAAATCTAAACCTAACCCCAAATCTAAACCTAAAATCTAAACCTAACCCCAAATCTAAACCTAAAATCTAAACCTAACCCCAAATCTAAACCTAAAATCTAACCTAACCCCAAATCTAAAAATAACCCCAAATCTAAACCTAAAATCTAAACCTAACCCCAAATCTAAACCTAAAATCTAAACCTAACCCCAAATCTAAACCTAAAATCTAAACCTAACCCCAAATCTAAACCTAAAATCTAAACCTAAAATCTAAACCTAACCCCAAATCTAAACCTAAAATCTAAACCTAACCCCAAATCTAAACCTAACCCCAAATATAAACCTAAAATCTAAACCTAACCCCAAATCTAAACCTAAAATCTAAACCTAACCCCAAATCTAAACCGAAAATCTAAACCTAACCCCAAATCTGAACCTAAAATCTAAACCTAAAATCTAAACCTAACCTAAAAACTAAACCTAATCCCAAATCTAAACATAAATCTAAACCTAACCCCCAATCTAAACCGAAAATCTAAACCTAACCCCAAATCTAAACCTAAAATCTAAACCTAACCCCAAATCTAAACCGAAAATCTAAACCTAACCCCAAATCTGAACCTAAAATCTAAACCTAAAATCTAAACCTAACCTAAAAAATAAACCTAATCCCAAATCTAAACCTAAAATCTAAACCTAACCCCCAATCTAAACCGAAAATCTAAACCTAACCCCAAATCTAAACCTAACCCCAAATCTAAACCTAAAATCTAAACCTAACCCCAAATCTAGACCTAAAATTTAAGCCTAACCCCAAATCTAAACCTAAAATCTAAACCTAACCCCAAATCTAAACCTAACCCCAAATCTAAAACTAACCCCAAATCTAAACCGAAAATCTAAACCTAACCCCAAATCTAAACCTAAAATCTAAACCTAACCCCAAATCTAAACCTAACCCCAAATCTAAACCTAAAATCTAAACCTAACCCCAAATCTAAACCTAAAATCTAAACCTAACCCCAAATCTAAACCTAACCCCAAATCTAAACCTAAAATCTAAACCTAACCCCAAATCTAAACCTAAAATCTAAACCTAACCCCAAATCTAAACCTAACCCCAATTCTAAACCTAACCCCAAATCTAAACCTAAAATCTAAACCTAACCCCAAATCTAAACCTAAAATCTAAAGCTAACCCCAAATCTAAACCTAAAATCTAAAAATAACCCCAAATCTAAACCTAAAATCTAACCTAACCCCAAATCTAAAAATAACCCCAAATCTAAACCTAAAATCTAAACCTAACCCCAAATCTAAACCTAAAATCTAAACCTAACCCCAAATCTAAACCTAAAATCTAAACCTAACACCAAATCTAAACCTAAAATCTAAACCTAACCCCAAATCTAAACCTAAAATCTAAACCTAACCCCAAATCTAAACCTAAAATCTAAACCTAACCCCAAATCTAAACCTAAAATCTAAACCTAACCCCAATTCTAAACCTAAAATCTAAACCTAACCCCAAATCTAAACTTAACCCCAAATCTAAACCTAAAATCTAAACCTAAAACCCAAATCTAAACCTAAAATCTAAACCTAACCCCAAATCTAAACCTAAAATCTAAACCGAAAATCTAAACATAACCCCAAATCTAAACCTAAAATCTAAACCTAACCCCAAATCTAAACCTATAATCTAAACCTAAAATCTAAACCTAACCTAAAATCTAAACCTAACCCCAAATCTAAACCTAAAATCTAAACCTAACCCCAAATCTAAACCTGACCCCAAATCTAAACCTAAAATCTAAACCTAACCCCAAATCTAAACCTAAAATCTAAACCTAACCCCAAATCTAAACCTAAAATCTAAACCTAACCCCAAATCTAAACCTAAAATCTAAACCTAACGCCAAATCTAAACCTAACCCCAAATCTAAACCTAAAATCTAAACCTAACCCCAAATCTAAACCTAAAATCTAAACCTAACCCCAAATCTAAACCTAACCCCAAATCTAAACCTAAAATCTAAACATAACCCCAAATCTAAACCTAAAATCTAAACCTAACCCCAAATCCAAACCTAAGCCCAAATCTAAACCTAAAATCTAAACCTAACCCCAAATCTAAACTTAAAATCTAAACCTAACACCAAATCTAAACCTAACCCCAAATCTAAACCTAAAATCTAAACATAACCCAAAATCTAAACCTAAAATCTAAACCTAACCCCAAATCCAAACCTAACCCCAAATCTAAACCTAAAATCTAAACCTAACCCCAAATCTAAACATAAAATCTAAACCTAACCTAAAATCTAAACCTAACCCCAAATCTAAACCTAAAATCTAAACCTAACCCCAAATCTAAACCTAACCCCAAATCTAAACCTAAAATCTAAACCTAACCCCAAATCTAAACCTAAAATTTAAGTCTAACCCCAAATCTAAACCTAAAATCTAAACCTAACCCCAAATCTAAACCTAAAATCTAAACCTAACCCCAAATCTAAACCTAAAATCTAAACCTAACCCCAAATCTAAACCTAACCCCAAATCTAAACCTAAAATCTAAACCTAACCCCAAATCTAAACCTAAAATCTAAACATAACCCCAAATCTAAACCTAAAATCTAAACCTAACCCCAAATCTAAACCTAACCCCAAATCTAAACCTAAAATCTAAACCTAACCCCAAATCTAAACCTAAAATCTAAACCTAACCCCAAATCTAAACCTAAAATCTAAACCTAACCCCAAATCTAAACCGAAAATCTAAACCTAACCCCAAATCTAAACTTAAAATCTAAGCTAACCCCAAATCTAAACCTAAAATCTAAACCTAAAATCTATACGTAACCCCAAATCTAAACCTAAAATCTAAACCTAACCCCAAATCTAAACCTAAAATCTAAACATAACCCCAAATCTAAACCTAAAATCTAAACCTAACCCCAAATCTAAACCTAAAATCTAAACATAACCCAAAATCTAAACTTAACCCATAATCTAAACCTAACCTAAAATCTAAACCTAACCCCAAATCTAAACCTAAAATCTAAACCTAAAATCTAAACCTAACCTAAAATCTAAACCTAAAATCTATACGTAACCCCAAATCTAAACCTAAAATCTAAACCTAACCCCAAATCTAAACCTAAAATCTAAACCTAACCCCAAATCTAAACCTAAAATCTAAATCTAACCCCAAATCTAAACCTAAAATCTAAACATAACCCCAAATCTAAACTTAACCCATAATCTAAACCTAACCTAAAATCTAAACCTAACCCCAAATCTAAACCTAAAATCTAAACCTAAAATCTAAACCTAACCCCAAATCTAAACCTAAAATCTAAACCTAAAATCTAAACCTAAAATCTAAACCTAACCTAAAATCTAAACCTAACCCCAAATCTAAACCTAACCCCAAATATAAACCTAAAATCTAAACCTAACCCCAAATCTAAACCTAAAATCTAAACCTAACCCCAAATTTAAACCTAACTCCAAATCTAAACCTAAAATCTAAACCTAACCCCAAATCTAAACCTATAATCTAAACCTAAAATCTAAACCTAACCTAAAATCTAAACCTAACCCCAAATCTAAACCTAAAATCTAAACCTAACCCCAAATCTAACCTAACCCCAAATCTAAACCTAAAATCTAAACCTAACCCCAAATCTAAACCTAAAATCTAAACCTAACCCCAAATCTAAACCTAAAATCTAAACCTAACCCCAAATCTAAACCTAAAATCTAAACCTAACGCCAAATCTAAACCTAACCCCAAATCTAAACCTAAAATCTAAACCTAACCCCAAATCTAAACCTAAAATCTAAACCTAACCCCAAATCTAAACCTAACCCCAAATCTAAACCTAAAATCTAAACATAACCCCAAATCTAAACCTAAAATCTAAACCTAACCCCAAATCCAAACCTAAGCCCAAATCTAAACCTAAAATCTAAACCTAACCCCAAATCTAAACTTAAAATCTAAACCTAACCCCAAATCTAAACCTAACCCCAAATCTAAACCTAAAATCTAAACATAACCCAAAATCTAAACCTAAAATCTAAACCTAACCCCAAATCCAAACCTAACCCCAAATCTAAACCTAAAATCTAAACCTAACCCCAAATCTAAACATAAAATCTAAACCTAACCTAAAATCTTAACCTAACCCCAAATCTAAACCTAAAATCTAAACCTAACCCCAAATCTAAACCTAACCCCAAATCTAAACCTAAAATCTAAACCTAACCCCAAATCTAAACCTAAAATCTAAACATAACCCCAAATCTAAACCTAAAATCTAAACCTAACCCCAAATCTAAACCTAACCCCAAATCTAAACCTAAAATCTAAACCTAACCCCAAATCTAAACCTAAAATCTAAACCTAACCCCAAATCTAAACCTAACCCCAAATCTAAACCTAAAATCTAAACCTAACCCCAAATCTAAACCTAAAATCTAAACCTAACCCCAAATCTAAACCTAAAATCTAACCTAACCCCAAATCTAAAAATAACCCCAAATCTAAACCTAAAATCTAAACCTAACCCCAAATCTAAACCTAAAATCTAAACCTAACCCCAAATCTAAACCTAAAATCTAACCTAACCCCAAATCTAAAAATAACCCCAAATCTAAACCGAAAATCTAAACCTAACCCCAAATCTGAACCTAAAATCTAAACCTAAAATCTAAACCTAACCTAAAAACTAAACCTAATCCCAAATCTAAACATAAATCTAAACCTAACCCCCAATCTAAACCGAAAATCTAAACCTAACCCCAAATCTAAACCTAAAATCTAAACCTAACCCCAAATCTAAACCGAAAATCTAAACCTAACCCCAAATCTGAACCTAAAATCTAAACCTAAAATCTAAACCTAACCTAAAAAATAAACCTGATCCCAAATCTAAAGCTAAAATCTAAACCTAACCCCCAATCTAAACCGAAAATCTAAACCTAACCCCAAATCTAAACCTAACCCCAAATCTAAACCTAACCCCAAATCTAAAACTAACCCCAAATCTAAACCGAAAATCTAAACCTAACCCCAAATCTAAACCTAAAATCTAAACCTAACCCCAAATCTAAACCTAACCCCAAATCTAAACCTAAAATCTAAACCTAACCCCAAATCTAAACCTAAAATCTAAACCTAACCCCAAATCTAAACCTAACCCCAAATCTAAACCTAAAATCTAAACCTAACCCCAAATCTAAACCTAAAATCTAAACCTAACCCCAAATCTAAACCTAACCCCAAATCTAAACCTAACCCCAAATCTAAACCTAAAATCTAAACCTAACCCCAAATCTAAACCTAAAATCTAAACCTAACCCCAAATCTAAACCTAACCCCAAATCTAAACCTAAAATCTAAAGCTAACCCCAAATCTAAACCTAAAATCTAAAAATAACCCCAAATCTAAACCTAAAATCTAACCTAACCCCAAATCTAAAAATAACCCCAAATCTAAACCTAAAATCTAAACCTAACCCCAAATCTAAACCTAAAATCTAAACATAACCCCAAATCTAAACCTAAAATCTAAACCTAACCCCAAATCTAAACCTAAAATCTAAACCTAACCCCAAATCTAAACCTAAAATCTAAACCTAACCCCAAATCTAAACCTAAAATCTAACCTAACCCCAAATCTAAAAATAACCCCAAATCTAAACCTAAAATCTAAACCTAACCCCAAATCTAAACCTAAAATCTAAACCTAACCCCAAATCTAAACCTAAAATCTAAACCTAACCCCAAATCTAAACCGAAAATCTAAACCTAACCCCAAATCTAAACTTAAAATCTAAACCTAACCCCAAATCTAAACCTAAAATCTAAACCTAAAATCTAAACCTAACCCCAAATCTAAACCTAAAATCTAAACCTAACCCCAAATCTAAACCTAAAATCTAAACATAACCCCAAATCTAAACCTAAAATCTAAACCTAACCCCAAATCTAAACCTAAAATCTAAACATAACCCAAAATCTAAACTTAACCCATAATCTAAACCTAACCCCAAATCTAAACCTAACCCCAAATCTAAACCTAAAATCTAAACCTAAAATCTAAACCTAATCCCAAATCTAAACCTAAAATCTATACGTAACCCCAAATCTAAACCTAAAATCTAACCCTAACCCCAAATCTAAACCTAAAATCTAAACCTAACCCCAAATCTAAACCTAAAATCTAAATCTAACCCCAAATCTAAACCTAAAATCTAAACATAACCCCAAATCTAAACTTAACCCATAATCTAAACCTAACCTAAAATCTAAACCTAACCCCAAATCTAAACCTAAAATCTAAACCTAAAATCTAAACCTAACCCCAAATCTAAACCTAAAATCTAAACCTAACCCCAAATCTAAACCTAACCCCAAATATAAACCTAAAATCTAAACCTAACCCCAAATCTAAACCTAAAATCTAAACCTAACCCCAAATCTAAACCTAAAATCTAAACCTAACCCCAAATTTAAACCTAACCCCATATCTAAACCTAAAATCTAAACCTAACCCCAAATCTAAACCTATAATCTAAACCTAAAATCTAAACCTAACCTAAAATCTAAACCTAACCCCAAATCTAAACCTAAAATCTAAACCTAACCCCAAATCTAACCTAACCCCAAATCTAAACCTAAAATCTAAACCTAACCCCAAATCGAAACCTAAAATCTAAACCTAACCCCAAATCTAAACCTAAAATCTAAACCTAACCCCAAATCTAAACCTAAAATCTAAACCTAACGCCAAATCTAAACCTAACCCCAAATCTAAACCTAAAATCTAAACCTAACCCCAAATCTAAACCTAAAATCTAAACCTAACCCCAAATCTAAACCTAACCCCAAATCTAAACCTAAAATCTAAACATAACCCCAAATCTAAACCTAAAATCTAAACCTAACCCCAAATCCAAACCTAAGCCCAAATCTAAACCTAAAATCTAAACCTAACCCCAAATCTAAACTTAAAATCTAAACCTAACCCCAAATCTAAACCTAACCCCAAATCTAAACCTAAAATCTAAACATAACCCAAAATCTAAACCTAAAATCTAAACCTAACCCCAAATCCAAACCTAAGCCCAAATCTAAACCTAAAATCTAAACCTAACCCCAAATCTAAACATAAAATCTAAACCTAACCTAAAATCTAAACCTAACCCCAAATCTAAACCTAAAATCTAAACCTAACCCCAAATCTAAACCTAACCCCAAATCTAAACCTAAAATCTAAACCTAACCCCAAATCTAAACCTAAAATTTAAGTCTAACCCCAAATCTAAACCTAAAATCTAAACCTAACGCCAAATCTAAACCTAACCCCAAATCTAAACCTAAAATCTAAACCTAACCCCAAATCTAAACCTAAAATTTAACCTAACCCCAAATCTAAACCTAACCCCAAATCTAAACCTAAAATCTAAACCTAACCCCAAATCTAAACCTAAAATCTAAACATAACCCCAAATCTAAACCTAAAATCTAAACCTAACCCCAAATCTAAACCTAACCCCAAATCTAAACCTAAAATCTAAACCTAACCCCAAATCTAAACCTAAAATCTAAACCTAACCCCACATCTAAACCTAAAATCTAACCTAACCCCAAATCTAAAAATAACCCCAAATCTAAACCTAAAATCTAAACCTAACCCCAAATCTAAACCTAAAATCTAAACCTAACCCCAAATCTAAACCTAAAATCTAAACCTAACCCCAAATCTAAACCTAAAATCTAAACCTAAAATCTAAACCTAACCCCAAATCTAAACCTAAAATCTAAACCTAAAATCTAAACCTAACCTAAAATCTAAACCTAACCCCAAATCTAAACCTAAAATCTAAACCTAACCCCAAATCTAAACCTAACTCCAAATATAAACCTAAAATCTAAACCTAACCCCAAATCTAAACCTAAAATCTAAACCTAACCCCAAATCTAAACCGAAAATCTAAACCTAACCCCAAATCTGAACCTAAAATCTAAACCTAAAATCTAAACCTAACCTAAAAACTAAACCTAATCCCAAATCTAAACATAAATCTAAACCTAACCCCCAATCTAAACCGAAAATCTAAACCTAACCCCAAATCTAAACCTAAAATCTAAACCTAACCCCAAATCTAAACCGAAAATCTAAACCTAACCCCAAATCTGAACCTAAAATCTAAACCTAAAATCTAAACCTAACCTAAAAAATAAACCTAATCCCAAATCTAAACCTAAAATCTAAACCTAACCCCCAATCTAAACCGAAAATCTAAACCTAACCCCAAATCTAAACCTAACCCCAAATCTAAACCTAAAATCTAAACCTAACCCCAAATCTAGACCTAAAATTTAAGCCTAACCCCAAATCTAAACCTAAAATCTAAACCTAACCCCAAATCTAAACCTAACCCCAAATCTAAAACTAACCCCAAATCTAAACCGAAAATCTAAACCTAACCCCAAATCTAAACCTAAAATCTAAACCTAACCCCAAATCTAAACCTAACCCCAAATCTAAACCTAAAATCTAAACCTAACCCCAAATCTAAACCTAAAATCTAAACCTAACCCCAAATCTAAACCTAACCCCAAATCTAAACCTAAAATCTAAACCTAACCCCAAATCTAAACCTAAAATCTAAACCTAACCCCAAATCTAAACCTAACCCCAATTCTAAACCTAACCCCAAATCTAAACCTAAAATCTAAACCTAACCCCAAATCTAAACCTAAAATCTAAAGCTAACCCCAAATCTAAACCTAAAATCTAAAAATAACCCCAAATCTAAACCTAAAATCTAACCTAACCCCAAATCTAAAAATAACCCCAAATCTAAACCTAAAATCTAAACCTAACCCCAAATCTAAACCTAAAATCTAAACCTAACCCCAAATCTAAACCTAAAATCTAAACCTAACACCAAATCTAAACCTAAAATCTAAACCTAACCCCAAATCTAAACCTAAAATCTAAACCTAACCCCAAATCTAAACCTAAAATCTAAACCTAACCCCAAATCTAAACCTAAAATCTAAACCTAACCCCAAATCTAAACCTAAAATCTAAACCTAACCCCAAATCTAAACTTAACCCCAAATCTAAACCTAAAATCTAAACCTAAAACCCAAATCTAAACCTAAAATCTAAACCTAACCCCAAATCTAAACCTAAAATCTAAACCGAAAATCTAAACCTAACCCCAAATCTAAACCTAAAATCTAAACCTAACCCCAAATCTAAACCTATAATCTAAACCTAAAATCTAAACCTAACCTAAAATCTAAACCTAACCCCAAATCTAAACCTAAAATCTAAACCTAACCCCAAATCTAAACCTGACCCCAAATCTAAACCTAAAATCTAAACCTAACCCCAAATCTAAACCTAAAATCTAAACCTAACCCCAAATCTAAACCTAAAATCTAAACCTAACCCCAAATCTAAACCTAAAATCTAAACCTAACCCCAAATCTAAACCTAAAATCTAAACCTAACGCCAAATCTAAACCTAACCCCAAATCTAAACCTAAAATCTAAACCTAACCCCAAATCTAAACCTAAAATCTAAACCTAACCCCAAATCTAAACCTAACCCCAAATCTAAACCTAAAATCTAAACATAACCCCAAATCTAAACCTAAAATCTAAACCTAACCCCAAATCCAAACCTAAGCCCAAATCTAAACCTAAAATCTAAACCTAACCCCAAATCTAAACTTAAAATCTAAACCTAACACCAAATCTAAACCTAACCCCAAATCTAAACCTAAAATCTAAACATAACCCAAAATCTAAACCTAAAATCTAAACCTAACCCCAAATCCAAACCTAACCCCAAATCTAAACCTAAAATCTAAACCTAACCCCAAATCTAAACATAAAATCTAAACCTAACCTAAAATCTAAACCTAACCCCAAATCTAAACCTAAAATCTAAACCTAACCCCAAATCTAAACCTAACCCCAAATCTAAACCTAAAATCTAAACCTAACCCCAAATCTAAACCTAAAATTTAAGTCTAACCCCAAATCTAAACCTAAAATCTAAACCTAACCCCAAATCTAAACCTAAAATCTAAACCTAACCCCAAATCTAAACCTAAAATCTAAACCTAACCCCAAATCTAAACCTAACCCCAAATCTAAACCTAAAATCTAAACCTAACCCCAAATCTAAACCTAAAATCTAAACCTAACCCCAAATCTAAACCTAAAATCTAAACCTAACCCCAAATCTAAACCTAAAATCTAAACCTAACCCCAAATCTAAACCTAAAATCTAAACCTAACCCCAAATCTAAACCTAAAATCTAAACCTAACCCCAAATCTAAACTTAACCCCAAATCTAAACCTAAAATCTAAACCTAAAACCCAAATCTAAACCTAAAATCTAAACCTAACCCCAAATCTAAACCTAAAATCTAAACCGAAAATCTAAACCTAACCCCAAATCTAAACCTAAAATCTAAACCTAACCCCAAATCTAAACCTATAATCTAAACCTAAAATCTAAACCTAACCTAAAATCTAAACCTAACCCCAAATCTAAACCTAAAATCTAAACCTAACCCCAAATCTAAACCTGACCCCAAATCTAAACCTAAAATCTAAACCTAACCCCAAATCTAAACCTAAAATCTAAACCTAACCCCAAATCTAAACCTAAAATCTAAACCTAACCCCAAATCTAAACCTAAAATCTAAACCTAACCCCAAATCTAAACCTAAAATCTAAACCTAACGCCAAATCTAAACCTAACCCCAAATCTAAACCTAAAATCTAAACCTAACCCCAAATCTAAACCTAAAATCTAAACCTAACCCCAAATCTAAACCTAACCCCAAATCTAAACCTAAAATCTAAACATAACCCCAAATCTAAACCTAAAATCTAAACCTAACCCCAAATCCAAACCTAAGCCCAAATCTAAACCTAAAATCTAAACCTAACCCCAAATCTAAACTTAAAATCTAAACCTAACACCAAATCTAAACCTAACCCCAAATCTAAACCTAAAATCTAAACATAACCCAAAATCTAAACCTAAAATCTAAACCTAACCCCAAATCCAAACCTAACCCCAAATCTAAACCTAAAATCTAAACCTAACCCCAAATCTAAACATAAAATCTAAACCTAACCTAAAATCTAAACCTAACCCCAAATCTAAACCTAAAATCTAAACCTAACCCCAAATCTAAACCTAACCCCAAATCTAAACCTAAAATCTAAACCTAACCCCAAATCTAAACCTAAAATTTAAGTCTAACCCCAAATCTAAACCTAAAATCTAAACCTAACCCCAAATCTAAACCTAAAATCTAAACCTAACCCCAAATCTAAACCTAAAATCTAAACCTAACCCCAAATCTAAACCTAACCCCAAATCTAAACCTAAAATCTAAACCTAACCCCAAATCTAAACCTAAAATCTAAACATAACCCCAAATCTAAACCTAAAATCTAAACCTAACCCCAAATCTAAACCTAACCCCAAATCTAAACCTAAAATCTAAACCTAACCCCAAATCTAAACCTAAAATCTAAACCTAACCCCAAATCTAAACCTAAAATCTAACCTAACCCCAAATCTAAAAATAACCCCAAATCTAAACCTAAAATCTAAACCTAACCCCAAATCTAAACCTAAAATCTAAACCTAACCCCAAATCTAAACCGAAAATCTAAACCTAACCCCAAATCTAAACTTAAAATCTAAGCTAACCCCAAATCTAAACCTAAAATCTAAACCTAAAATCTATACGTAACCCTAAATCTAAACCTAAAATCTAAACCTAACCCCAAATCTAAACCTAAAATCTAAACATAACCCCAAATCTAAACCTAAAATCTAAACCTAACCCCAAATCTAAACCTAAAATCTAAACATAACCCAAAATCTAAACTTAACCCATAATCTAAACCTAACCTAAAATCTAAACCTAACCCCAAATCTAAACCTAAAATCTAAACCTAAAATCTAAACCTAACCTAAAATCTAAACCTAAAATCTATACGTAACCCCAAATCTAAACCTAAAATCTAAACCTAACCCCAAATCTAAACCTAAAATCTAAACCTAACCCCAAATCTAAACCTAAAATCTAAATCTAACCCCAAATCTAAACCTAAAATCTAAACATAACCCCAAATCTAAACTTAACCCATAATCTAAACCTAACCTAAAATCTAAACCTAACCCCAAATCTAAACCTAAAATCTAAACCTAAAATCTAAACCTAACCCCAAATCTAAACCTAAAATCTAAACCTAAAATCTAAACCTAAAATCTAAACCTAACCTAAAATCTAAACCTAACCCCAAATCTAAACCTAACCCCAAATATAAACCTAAAATCTAAACCTAACCCCAAATCTAAACCTAAAATCTAAACCTAACCCCAAATTTAAACCTAACTCCAAATCTAAACCTAAAATCTAAACCTAACCCCAAATCTAAACCTATAATCTAAACCTAAAATCTAAACCTAACCTAAAATCTAAACCTAACCCCAAATCTAAACCTAAAATCTAAACCTAACCCCAAATCTAACCTAACCCCAAATCTAAACCTAAAATCTAAACCTAACCCCAAATCTAAACCTAAAATCTAAACCTAACCCCAAATCTAAACCTAAAATCTAAACCTAACCCCAAATCTAAACCTAAAATCTAAACCTAACGCCAAATCTAAACCTAACCCCAAATCTAAACCTAAAATCTAAACCTAACCCCAAATGTAAACCTAAAATCTAAACCTAACCCCAAATCTAAACCTAACCCCAAATCTAAACCTAAAATCTAAACATAACCCCAAATCTAAACCTAAAATCTAAACCTAACCCCAAATCCAAACCTAAGCCCAAATCTAAACCTAAAATCTAAACCTAACCCCAAATCTAAACTTAAAATCTAAACCTAACCCCAAATCTAAACCTAACCCCAAATCTAAACCTAAAATCTAAACATAACCCAAAATCTAAACCTAAAATCTAAACCTAACCCCAAATCCAAACCTAACCCCAAATCTAAACCTAAAATCTAAACCTAACCCCAAATCTAAACATAAAATCTAAACCTAACCTAAAATCTTAACCTAACCCCAAATCTAAACCTAAAATCTAAACCTAACCCCAAATCTAAACCTAACCCCAAATCTAAACCTAAAATCTAAACCTAACCCCAAATCTAAACCTAAAATCTAAACATAACCCCAAATCTAAACCTAAAATCTAAACCTAACCCCAAATCTAAACCTAACCCCAAATCTAAACCTAAAATCTAAACCTAACCCCAAATCTAAACCTAAAATCTAAACCTAACCCCAAATCTAAACCTAACCCCAAATCTAAACCTAAAATCTAAACCTAACCCCAAATCTAAACCTAAAATCTAAACATAACCCCAAATCTAAACCTAAAATCTAAACCTAACCCCAAATCTAAACCTAACCCCAAATCTAAACCTAAAATCTAAACCTAACCCCAAATCTAAACCTAAAATCTAAACCTAACCCCAAATCTAAACCTAAAATCTAACCTAACCCCAAATCTAAAAATAACCCCAAATCTAAACCTAAAATCTAAACCTAACCCCAAATCTAAACCTAAAATCTAAACCTAACCCCAAATCTAAACCTAAAATCTAACCTAACCCCAAATCTAAAAATAACCCCAAATCTAAACCGAAAATCTAAACCTAACCCCAAATCTGAACCTAAAATCTAAACCTAAAATCTAAACCTAACCTAAAAACTAAACCTAATCCCAAATCTAAACATAAATCTAAACCTAACCCCCAATCTAAACCGAAAATCTAAACCTAACCCCAAATCTAAACCTAAAATCTAAACCTAACCCCAAATCTAAACCGAAAATCTAAACCTAACCCCAAATCTGAACCTAAAATCTAAACCTAAAATCTAAACCTAACCTAAAAAATAAACCTAATCCCAAATCTAAACCTAAAATCTAAACCTAACCCCCAATCTAAACCGAAAATCTAAACCTAACCCCAAATCTAAACCTAACCCCAAATCTAAACCTAACCCCAAATCTAAAACTAACCCCAAATCTAAACCGAAAATCTAAACCTAACCCCAAATCTAAACCTAAAATCTAAACCTAACCCCAAATCTAAACCTAACCCCAAATCTAAACCTAAAATCTAAACCTAATCCCAAATCTAAACCTAAAATCTAAACCTAACCCCAAATCTAAACCTAACCCCAAATCTAAACCTAAAATCTAAACCTAACCCCAAATCTAAACCTAAAATCTAAACCTAACCCCAAATCTAAACCTAACCCCAAATCTAAACCTAACCCCAAATCTAAACCTAAAATCTAAACCTAACCCCAAATCTAAACCTAAAATCTAAACCTAACCCCAAATCTAAACCTAACCCCAAATCTAAACCTAAAATCTAAAGCTAACCCCAAATCTAAACCTAAAATCTAAAAATAACCCCAAATCTAAACCTAAAATCTAACCTAACCCCAAATCTAAAAATAACCCCAAATCTAAACCTAAAATCTAAACCTAACCCCAAATCTAAACCTAAAATCTAAACCTAACCCCAAATCTAAACCTAAAATCTAAACCTAACACCAAATCTAAACCTAAAATCTAAACCTAACCCCAAATCTAAACCTAAAATCTAAACCTAACCCCAAATCTAAACCTAAAATCTAAACCTAACCCCAAATCTAAACCTAAAATCTAAACCTAACCCCAAATCTAAACCTAAAATCTAAACCTAACCCCAAATCTAAACTTAACCCCAAATCTAAACCTAAAATCTAAACCTAAAACCCAAATCTAAACCTAAAATCTAAACCTAACCCCAAATCTAAACCTAAAATCTAAACCGAAAATCTAAACCTAACCCCAAATCTAAACCTAAAATCTAAACCTAACCCCAAATCTAAACCTATAATCTAAACCTAAAATCTAAACCTAACCTAAAATCTAAACCTAACCCCAAATCTAAACCTAAAATCTAAACCTAACCCCAAATCTAAACCTAACCCCAAATCTAAACCTAAAATCTAAACCTAACCCCAAATCTAAACCTAAAATCTAAACCTAACCCCAAATCTAAACCTAAAATCTAAACCTAACCCCAAATCTAAACCTAAAATCTAAACCTAACCCCAAATCTAAACCTAAAATCTAAACCTAACGCCAAATCTAAACCTAACCCCAAATCTAAACCTAAAATCTAAACCTAACCGCAAATCTAAACCTAAAATCTAAACCTAACCCCAAATCTAAACCTAACCCCAAATCTAAACCTAAAATCTAAACATAACCCCAAATCTAAACCTAAAATCTAAACCTAACCCCAAATCCAAACCTAAGCCCAAATCTAAACCTAAAATCTAAACCTAACCCCAAATCTAAACTTAAAATCTAAACCTAACCCCAAATCTAAACCTAACCCCAAATCTAAACCTAAAATCTAAACATAACCCAAAATCTAAACCTAAAATCTAAACCTAACCCCAAATCCAAACCTAACCCCAAATCTAAACCTAAAATCTAAACCTAACCCCAAATCTAAACATAAAATCTAAACCTAACCTAAAATCTAAACCTAACCCCAAATCTAAACCTAAAATCTAAACCTAACCCCAAATCTAAACCTAACCCCAAATCTAAACCTAAAATCTAAACCTAACCCCAAATCTAAACCTAAAATTTAAGTCTAACCCCAAATCTAAACCTAAAATCTAAACCTAACCCCAAATCTAAACCTAACCCCAAATCTAAACCTAAAATCTAAACCTAACCCCAAATCTAAACCTAAAATCTAAACCTAACCCCAAATCTAAACCTAACCCCAAATCTAAACCTAAAATCTAAACCTAACCCCAAATCTAAACCTAAAATCTAAACATAACCCCAAATCTAAACCTAAAATCTAAACCTAACCCCAAATCTAAACCTAACCCCAAATCTAAACCTAAAATCTAAACCTAACCCCAAATCTAAACCTAAAATCTAAACCTAACCCCAAATCTAAACCTAAAATCTAACCTAACCCCAAATCTAAAAATAACCCCAAATCTAAACCTAAAATCTAAACCTAACCCCAAATCTAAACCTAAAATCTAAACCTAACCCCAAATCTAAACCGAAAATCTAAACCTAACCCCAAATCTAAACTTAAAATCTAAACCTAACCCCAAATCTAAACCTAAAATCTAAACCTAAAATCTATACGTAACCCCAAATCTAAACCTAAAATCTAAACCTAACCCCAAATCTAAACCTAAAATCTAAACATAACCCCAAATCTAAACCTAAAATCTAAACCTAACCCCAAATCTAAACCTAAAATCTAAACATAACCCAAAATCTAAACTTAACCCATAATCTAAACCTAACCTAAAATCTAAACCTAACCCCAAATCTAAACCTAAAATCTAAACCTAAAATCTAAACCTAACCTAAAATCTAAACCTAAAATCTATACGTAACCCCAAATCTAAACCTAAAATCTAAACCTAACCCCAAATCTAAACCTAAAATCTAAACCTAACCCCAAATCTAAACCTAAAATCTAAATCTAACCCCAAATCTAAACCTAAAATCTAAACATAACCCCAAATCTAAACTTAACCCATAATCTAAACCTAACCTAAAATCTAAACCTAACCCCAAATCTAAACCTAAAATCTAAACCTAAAATCTAAACCTAACCCCAAATCTAAACCTAAAATCTAAACCTAAAATCTAAACCTAAAATCTAAACCTAACCTAAAATCTAAACCTAACCTCAAATCTAAACCTAAACCCAAATATAAACCTAAAATCTAAACCTAACCCCAAATCTAAACCTAAAATCTAAACCTAACCCCAAATTTAAACCTAACCCCAAATCTAAACCTAAAATCTAAACCTAACCCCAAATCTAAACCTATAATCTAAACCTAAAATCTAAACCTAACCTAAAATCTAAACCTAACCCCAAATCTAAACCTAAAATCTAAACCTAACCCCAAATCTAAACCTAAAATCTAAACCTAACCCCAAATCTAAACCTAAAATCTAAACCTAACGCCAAATCTAAACCTAACCCCAAATCTAAACCTAAAATCTAAACCTAACCCCAAATCTAAACCTAAAATCTAAACCTAACCCCAAATCTAAACCTAACCCCAAATCTAAACCTAAAATCTAAACATAACCCCAAATCTAAACCTAAAATCTAAACCTAACCCCAAATCCAAACCTAAGCCCAAATCTAAACCTAAAATCTAAACCTAACCCCAAATCTAAACTTAAAATCTAAACCTAACCCCAAATCTAAACCTAACCCCAAATCTAAACCTAAAATCTAAACATAACCCAAAATCTAAACCTAAAATCTAAACCTAACCCCAAATCCAAACCTAACCCCAAATCTAAACCTAAAATCTAAACCTAACCCCAAATCTAAACATAAAATCTAAACCTAACCTAAAATCTTAACCTAACCCCAAATCTAAACCTAAAATCTAAACCTAACCCCAAATCTAAACCTAACCCCAAATCTAAACCTAAAATCTAAACCTAACCCCAAATCTAAACCTAAAATCTAAACATAACCCCAAATCTAAACCTAAAATCTAAACCTAACCCCAAATCTAAACCTAAAATTTAAGCCTAACCCCAAATCTAAACCTAAAATCTAAACCTAACCCCAAATCTAAACCTAACCCCAAATCTAAACCTAAAATCTAAACCTAACCCCAAATCTAAACCTAAAATCTAAACATAACCCCAAATCTAAACCTAAAATCTAAACCTAACCCCAAATCTAAACCTAACCCCAAATCTAAACCTAAAATCTAAACCTAACCCCAAATCTAAACCTAAAATCTAAACCTAACCCCAAATCTAAACCTAAAATCTAACCTAACCCCAAATCTAAAAATAACCCCAAATCTAAACCTAAAATCTAAACCTAACCCCAAATCTAAACCTAAAATCTAAACCTAACCCCAAATCTAAACCTAAAATCTAAACCTAACCCCAAATCTAAACCGAAAATCTAAACCTAACCCCAAATCTAAACTTAAAATCTAAACCTAACCCCAAATCTAAACCTAAAATCTAAACCTAAAATCTATACGTAACCCCAAATCTAAACCGAAAATCTAAACCTAACCCCAAATCTAAACCTAAAATCTAAACATAACCCCAAATCTAAACCTAAAATCTAAACCTAACCCCAAATCTAATCCTAAAATCTAAACATAACCCAAAATCTAAACTTAACCCATAATCTAAACCTAACCTAAAATCTAAACCTAACCCCAAATCTAAACCTAAAATCTAAACCTAAAATCTAAACCTAACCTAAAATCTAAACCTAAAATCTATACGTAACCCCAAATCTAAACCTAAAATCTAAACCTAACCCCAAATCTAAACCTAAAATCTAAACCTAACCCCAAATCTAAACCTAAAATCTAAATCTAACCCCAAATCTAAACCTAAAATCTAAACATAACCCCAAATCTAAACTTAACCCATAATCTAAACCTAACCTAAAATCTAAACCTAACCCCAAATCTAAACCTAAAATCTAAACCTAAAATCTAAACCTAACCCCAAATCTAAACCTAAAATCTAAACCTAAAATCTAAACCTAAAATCTAAACCTAACCTAAAATCTAAACCTAACCCCAAATCTAAACCTAAAATCTAAACCTAACCCCAAATCTAAACCTAACCCCAAATATAAACCTAAAATCTAAACCTAACCCCAAATCTAAACCTAAAATCTAAACCTAACCCCAAATCTAAACCTAACCCCAAATCTAAACCTAAAATCTAAACCTAACCCCAAATCTAAACCTAAAATCTAAACCTAAAATCTCAACCTAACCTAAAATATAAACCTAACCCCAAATCTAAACCTAAAATCTAAACCTAACCCCAAATCTAAACCTAAACCCAAATCTAAACCTAAAATCTAAACCTAACCCCAAATCTAAACCTAAAATCTAAACCTAACCCCAAATCTAAACCTAAACCCAAATCTAACCCTAAATCTAAACCTAACCCCAAATCTAAACCTAAAATCTAAACCTAACCCCAAATCCAAACCTAAAATCTAAACCTAACCCCAAATCTAAACCTAAAATCTAAACCTAACCCCAAATCTAAACCTAAAATCTAAACCTAACCCCAAATCTAAACCTAACCCCAAATCTAAACCTAAAATCTAAACCTAACCCCAAATCTAAACCGAAAATCTAAACCTAACCCCAAATCTGAACCTAAAATCTAAACCTAAAATCTAAACCTAACCTAAAAACTAAACCTAACCCCAAATCTAAACCTAAAATCTAAACCTAACCCCCAATCTAAACCGAAAATCTAAACCTAACCCCAAATCTGAACCTAAAATCTAAACCTAAAATCTAAACCTAACCCCAAATCTAGACCTAAAATTTAAGCCTAACCCCAAATCTAAACCTAAAATCTAAACCTAACCCCAAATCTAAACCTAACCCCAAATCTAAAACTAACCCAAAATCTAAACCGAAAATCTAAACCTAACCCCAAATCTAAACCTAAAATCTAAACCTAACCCCAAATCTAAACCTAACCCCAAATCTAAACCTAAAATCTAAACCTAACCCCAAATCTAAACCTAAAATCTAAACCTAACCCCAAATCTAAACCTAACCCCAAATCTAAACCTAAGATCTAAACCTAACCCCAAATCTAAACCTAAAATCTAAACCTAACCCCAAATCTAAACCTTACCCCAAATCTAAACCTAACCCCAAATCTAAACCTAAAATCTAAACCTAACCCCAAATCTAAACCTAAAATCTAAACCTAACCCCAAATCTAAACCTAACCCCAAATCTAAACCTAAAATCTAAACCTAACCCCAAATCTAAACCTAAAATCTAAACCTAACCCCAAATCTAAACCTAACCCCAAATCTAAACCTAAAATCTAAACCTAACCCCAAATCTAAACCTAAAATCTAAACCTAACCCCAAATCTAAACCTAAAATCTAAACCTAACCCCAAATCTAAACCTAAAATCTAAACCTAACCCCAAATCTAAACCTAAAATCTAAACCTAACCCCAAATCTAAACCTAAAATCTAAACCTAACCCCAAATCTAAACCTAAAATCTAAACCTAACCCCAAATCTAAACTTAACCCCAAATCTAAACCTAACCTAAAATCTAAACCTAAAACCCAAATCTAAACCTAAAATCTAAAGCTAACCCCAAATCTAAACCTAAAATCTAAACCTAAAATCTAAACCTAACCCCAAATCTAAACCTAAAATCTAAACCTAACCCCAAATCTAAATCTAAAATCTAAACCTAAAATCTAAACCTAACCCCAAATCTAAACCTAAAATCTAAACCTAAAATCTAAACCTAACCCCAAATCTAAACCTAAAATCTAAACCTAACCCCAAATCTAAACCTAAAATCTAAACCTAACCCCAAATCTGAACCTAAAATCTAAACCTAAAATCTATACCTAACCCCAAATCTAAACCTAACCCCAAATCTAAACCTAAAATCTAAACCTAACCCCAAATCTAAACCTAAAATCTAAACCTAACCCCAAATCTGAACCTAAAATCTAAACCTAAAATCTAAACCTAACCCCAAATCTAAACCTAACCCCAAATGTAAACCTAAAATCTAAACCTAACCCCCAATCTAAACCGAAAATCTAAACCTAACCCCAAATCTAAACCTAAAATCTAAACCTAACCCCAAATCTAAATCCATAATCTAAACCTAACCTAAAATCTAAACCTAACCCCAAATCTAAACCTAAAATCTAAACCTAACCCCAAATCTAAACCTAACCCCAAATCTAAACCTAAAATCTAAACCTAACCCCAAATCTAAACCTAAAATCTAAACCTAACCCCAAATCTAAACCTAACCCCAAATCTAAACCTAAAATCTAAACCTAACCCCAAATCTAAACCTAAAATTTAAGCCTAACCCCAAATCTAAACCTAAAATCTAAACCTAACCCCAAATCTAAACCTAAAATCTAAACCTAACCCCAAATCTAAACCGAAAATCTAAACGTAACCCCAAATCTAAACCTAAAATCTAAACCTAACCCCAAATCTAAACCTAAACTCTAAACCTAACCCGAAATCTAAACCTAACCCCAAATCTAAACCTAAAATCTAAACCTAACCCCAAATCTAAACCTAAAATCTAAACCTAACCCCAAATCTAAACCTAACCCCAAATCTAAACCTAAAATCTAAACCTAACGCCAAATCTAAACCTAACCCCAAATCTAAACCTAAAATCTAAACCTAACCCCAAATCTAAACCTAACCCCAAATCTAAACCTAAAATCTAAACATAACCCCAAATCTAAACCTAAAATCTAAACCTAACCCCAAATACAAACCTAACCCCAAATCTAAACCTAAAATCTAAACCTAACCCCAAATCTAAACCTAAAATCTAAACCTAACCTAAAATCTAAACCTAACCCCAAATCTAAACCTAAAATCTAAACATAACCCCAAATCTAAACCTAACCCCAAATCTAAACCTAAAATCTAAACCTAACCCCAAATCTAAACTTAACCCCAAATCTAAACCTAAAATCTAAACCTAACCCCAAATCTAAACCTAAAATCTAAACCTAACCCCAAATCTAAACCTAACCCCAAATCTAAACCTAAAATCTAAACCTAACCCCAAATCTAAACCTAAAATCTAAACCTAACCCCAAATCTAAACCTAAAATCTAAACCTAACCCCAAATCTAAACCTAAAATCTAAACCTAACCCCAAATCTAAACCTAAAATCTAAACCTAACCCCAAATCTAAACCTAAAATCTAAACCTAACCCCAAATCTAAACCTAAAATCTAAACCTAACCCCAAATCTAAACCTAAAATCTAAACCTAACCCCAAATCTAAACTTAACCCCAAATCTAAACCTAACCTAAAATCTAAACCTAAAACCCAAATCTAAACCTAAAATCTAAAGCTAACCCCAAATCTAAACCTAAAATCTAAACCTAAAATCTAAACCTAACCCCAAATCTAAACCTAAAATCTAAACCTAACCCCAAATCTAAATCTAAAATCTAAACCTAAAATCTAAACCTAACCCCAAATCTAAACCTAAAATCTAAACCTAAAATCTAAACCTAACCCCAAATCTAAACCTAAAATCTAAACCTAACCCCAAATCTAAACCTAAAATCTAAACCTAACCCCAAATCTGAACCTAAAATCTAAACCTAAAATCTATACCTAACCCCAAATCTAAACCTAACCCCAAATCTAAACCTAAAATCTAAACCTAACCCCAAATCTAAACCTAAAATCTAAACCTAACCCCAAATCTGAACCTAAAATCTAAACCTAAAATCTAAACCTAACCCCAAATCTAAACCTAACCCCAAATGTAAACCTAAAATCTAAACCTAACCCCCAATCTAAACCGAAAATCTAAACCTAACCCCAAATCTAAACCTAAAATCTAAACCTAACCCCAAATCTAAACCCATAATCTAAACCTAACCTAAAATCTAAACCTAACCCCAAATCTAAACCTAAAATCTAAACCTAACCCCAAATCTAAACCTAACCCCAAATCTAAACCTAAAATCTAAACCTAACCCCAAATCTAAACCTAAAATCTAAACCTAACCCCAAATCTAAACCTAAAATCTAAACCTAACCCCAAATCTAAACCTAAAATTTAAGCCTAACCCCAAATCTAAACCTAAAATCTAAACCTAACCCCAAATCTAAACCTAAAATCTAAACCTAACCCCAAATCTAAACCGAAAATCTAAACGTAACCCCAAATCTAAACCTAAAATCTAAACCTAACCCCAAATCTAAACCTAAACTCTAAACCTAACCCGAAATCTAAACCTAACCCCAAATCTAAACCTAAAATCTAAACCTAACCCCAAATCTAAACCTAAAATCTAAACCTAACCCCAAATCTAAACCTAACCCCAAATCTAAACCTAAAATCTAAACCTAACGCCAAATCTAAACCTAACCCCAAATCTAAACCTAAAATCTAAACCTAACCCCAAATATAAACCTAACCCCAAATCTAAACCTAAAATCTAAACATAACCCCAAATCTAAACCTAAAATCTAAACCTAACCCCAAATACAAACCTAACCCCAAATCTAAACCTAAAATCTAAACCTAACCCCAAATCTAAACCTAAAATCTAAACCTAACCTAAAATCTAAACCTAACCCCAAATCTAAACCTAAAATCTAAACATAACCCCAAATCTAAACCTAACCCCAAATCTAAACCTAAAATCTAAACCTAACCCCAAATCTAAACTTAACCCCAAATCTAAACCTAAAATCTAAACCTAACCCCAAATCTAAACCTAAAATCTAAACCTAACCCCAAATCTAAACATAACCCCAAATCTAAACCTAACCTAAAATCTAAACCTAACCCCAAATCTAAACCTAAAATTTAAGTCTAACCCCAAATCTAAACCTAAAATCTAAACCTAACCCCAAATCTAAACCTAACCCCAAATCTAAACCTTAAATCTAAACCTAACCCCAAATCTAAACCTAACCCCAAATCTAAACCTAAAATCTAAACCTAACCCCAAATCTAAACCTAAAATCTAAACCTAACCCCAAATCTAAACCTAAAATCTAAACCTAACCCCAAATCTAAACCTAACCCCAAATCTAAACCTAAAATCTAAACCTAACCCCAAATCTAAACCTAACTCCAAATCTAACCCTAAATCTAAACCTAACCCCAAATCTAAACCTAAAATCTAAACCTAACCCCAAATCTGAACCTAAAATCTAAACCTAAAATCTAAACCTAACGCCAAATCTAAACCTAACCCCAAATCTAAACCTAAAATCTAAACCTAACCCCAAATCTAAACCTAAAATCTAAACCTAACCCCAAATCTAAACCTAACCCCAAATCTAAACCTAAAATCTAAACATAACCCCAAATCTAAACCTAAAATCTAAACCTAACCCCAAATCCAAACCTAAGCCCAAATCTAAACCTAAAATCTAAACCTAACCCCAAATCTAAACTTAAAATCTAAACCTAACCCCAAATCTAAACCTAACCCCAAATCTAAACCTAAAATCTAAACATAACCCAAAATCTAAACCTAAAATCTAAACCTAACCCCAAATCCAAACCTAACCCCAAATCTAAACCTAAAATCTAAACGTAACCCCAAATCTAAACATAAAATCTAAACCTAACCTAAAATCTAAACCTAACCCCAAATCTAAACCTAAAATCTAAACCTAACCCCAAATCTAAACCTAACCCCAAATCTAAACCTAAAATCTAAACCTAACCCCAAATCTAAACCTAAAATCTAAACCTAACCCCAAATCTAAACCTAAAATCTAAACCTAACCCCAAATCTAAACCTAACCCCAAATCTAAACCTAAAATCTAAACCTAACCCCAAATCTAAACCTAAAATCTAAACATAACCCCAAATCTAAACCTAAAATCTAAACCTAACCCCAAATCTAAACCTAACCCCAAATCTAAACCTAAAATCTAAACCTAACCCCAAATCTAAACCTAAAATCTAAACCTAACCCCAAATCTAAACCTAACCCCAAATCTAAACCTAAAATCTAAACCTAACCCCAAATCTAAACCTAAAATCTAAACCTAACCCCAAATCTAAACCTAAAATCTAAAACTAACCCCAAATCTAAACCTAAAATCTAAACCTAACCCCAAATCTAAACCGAAAATCTAAACCTAACCCCAAATCTAAACTTAAAATCTAAACCTAACCCCAAATCTAAACCTAAAATCTAAACCTAAAATCTATACGTAACCCCAAATCTAAACCGAAAATCTAAACCTAACCCCAAATCTAAACCTAAAATCTAAACATAACCCCAAATCTAAACCTAAAATCTAAACCTAACACCAAATCTAAACCTAAAATCTAAACATAACCCAAAATCTAAACTTAACCCATAATCTAAACCTAACCTAAAATCTAAACCTAACCCCAAATCTAAACCTAAAATCTAAACCTAAAATCTAAACCTAACCTAAAATCTAAACCTAAAATCTATACGTAACCCCAAATCTAAACCTAAAATCTAAACCTAACCCCAAATCTAAACCTAAAATCTAAACCTAACCCCAAATCTAAACCTAAAATCTAAATCTAACCCCAAATCTAAACCTAAAATCTAAACATAACCCCAAATCTAAACTTAACCCATAATCTAAACCTAACCTAAAATCTAAACCTAACCCCAAATCTAAAACTAAAATCTAAACCTAAAATCTAAACCTAACCCCAAATCTAAACCTAAAATCTAAACCTAAAATCTAAACCTAAAATCTAAACCTAACCTAAAATCTAAACCTAACCCCAAATCTAAACCTAAAATCTAAACCTAACCCCAAATCTAAACCTAACCCCAAATATAAACCTAAAATCTAAACCTAACCCCAAATCTAAACCTAAAATCTAAACCTAACCCCAAATCTAAACCTAACCCCAAATCTAAACCTAAAATCTAAACCTAACCCCAAATCTAAACCTAAAATCTAAACCTAAAATCTCAACCTAACCTAAAATATAAACCTAACCCCAAATCTAAACCTAAAATCTAAACCTAACCCCAAATCTAAACCTAAACCCAAATCTAAACCTAAAATCTAAACCTAACCCCAAATCTAAACCTAAAATCTAAACCTAACCCCAAATCTAAACCTAAACCCAAATCTAACCCTAAATCTAAACCTAACCCCAAATCTAAACCTAAAATCTAAACCTAACCCCCAATCTAACCGAAAATCTAAACCTAACCCCAAATCTAAACCTAAAATCTAAACCTAACCCCAAATCTAAACCTAAAATCTAAACCTAACCCCAAATCTAAACCTAACCCCAAATCTAAACCTAAAATCTAAACCTAACCCCAAATCTAAACCGAAAATCTAAACCTAACCCCAAATCTGAACCTAAAATCTAAACCTAAAATCTAAACCTAACCTAAAAACTAAACCTAACCCCAAATCTAAACCTAAAATCTAAACCTAACCCCCAATCTAAACCGAAAATCTAAACCTAACCCCAAATCTGAACCTAAAATCTAAACCTAAAATCTAAACCTAACCCCAAATCTAGACCTAAAATTTAAGCCTAACCCCAAATCTAAACCTAAAATCTAAACCTAACCCCAAATCTAAACCTAACCCCAAATCTAAAACTAACCCAAAATCTAAACCGAAAATCTAAACCTAACCCCAAATCTAAACCTAAAATCTAAACCTAACCCCAAATCTAAACCTAACCCCAAATCTAAACCTAAAATCTAAACCTAACCCCAAATCTAAACCTAAAATCTAAACCTAACCCCAAATCTAAACCTAACCCCAAATCTAAACCTAAAATCTAAACCTAACCCCAAATCTAAACCTAAAATCTAAACCTAACCCCAAATCTAAACCTTACCCCAAATCTAAACCTAACCCCAAATCTAAACCTAAAATCTAAACCTAACCCCAAATCTAAACCTAAAATCTAAACCTAACCCCAAATCTAAACCTAACCCCAAATCTAAACCTAAAATCTAAACCTAACCCCAAATCTAAACCTAAAATCTAAACCTAACCCCAAATCTAAACCTAACCCCAAATCTAAACCTAAAATCTAAACCTAACCCCAAATCTAAACCTAAAATCTAAACCTAACCCCAAATCTAAACCTAAAATCTAAACCTAACCCCAAATCTAAACCTAAAATCTAAACCTAACCCCAAATCTAAACCTAAAATCTAAACCTAACCCCAAATCTAAACCTAAAATCTAAACCTAACCCCAAATCTAAACCTAAAATCTAAACCTAACCCCAAATCTAAACTTAACCCCAAATCTAAACCTAACCTAAAATCTAAACCTAAAACCCAAATCTAAACCTAAAATCTAAAGCTAACCCCAAATCTAAACCTAAAATCTAAACCTAAAATCTAAACCTAACCCCAAATCTAAACCTAAAATCTAAACCTAACCCCAAATCTAAATCTAAAATCTAAACCTAAAATCTAAACCTAACCCCAAATCTAAACCTAAAATCTAAACCTAAAATCTAAACCTAACCCCAAATCTAAACCTAAAATCTAAACCTAACCCCAAATCTAAACCTAAACCCAAATCTAACCCTAAATCTAAACCTAACCCCAAATCTAAACCTAAAATCTAAACCTAACCCCAAATCTAAACCTAAACCCAAATCTAACCCTAAATCTAAACCTAACCCCAAATCTAAACCTAAAATCTAAACCTAACCCCCAATCTAACCGAAAATCTAAACCTAACCCCAAATCTAAACCTAAAATCTAAACCTAACCCCAAATCTAAACCTAAAATCTAAACCTAACCCCAAATCTAAACCTAAAATCTAAACCTAACCCCAAATCTAAACCTAAACCCAAATCTAAACCTAAAATCTAAACCTAACCCCAAATCTAAACCTAAAATCTAAACCTAACCCCAAATCTAAACATAAACCCAAATCTAACCCTAAATCTAAACCTAACCCCAAATCTAAACCTAAAATCTAAACCTAACCCCCAATCTAACCGAAAATCTAAACCTAACCCCAAATCTAAACCTAAAATCTAAACCTAACCCCAAATCTAAACCTAAAATCTAAACCTAACCCCAAATCTAAACCTAACCCCAAATCTAAACCTAAAATCTAAACCTAACCCCAAATCTAAACCGAAAATCTAAACCTAACCCCAAATCTGAACCTAAAATCTAAACCTAAAATCTAAACCTAACCTAAAAACTAAACCTAACCCCAAATCTAAACCTAAAATCTAAACCTAACCCCCAATCTAAACCGAAAATCTAAACCTAACCCCAAATCTGAACCTAAAATCTAAACCTAAAATCTAAACCTAACCCCAAATCTAGACCTAAAATTTAAGCCTAACCCCAAATCTAAACCTAAAATCTAAACCTAACCCCAAATCTAAACCTAACCCCAAATCTAAAACTAACCCAAAATCTAAACCGAAAATCTAAACCTAACCCCAAATCTAAACCTAAAATCTAAACCTAACCCCAAATCTAAACCTAACCCCAAATCTAAACCTAAAATCTAAACCTAACCCCAAATCTAAACCTAAAATCTAAACCTAACCCCAAATCTAAACCTAACCCCAAATCTAAACCTAAAATCTAAACCTAACCCCAAATCTAAACCTAAAATCTAAACCTAACCCCAAATCTAAACCTTACCCCAAATCTAAACCTAACCCCAAATCTAAACCTAAAATCTAAACCTAACCCCAAATCTAAACCTAAAATCTAAACCTAACCCCAAATCTAAACCTAACCCCAAATCTAAACCTAAAATCTAAACCTAACCCCAAATCTAAACCTAAAATCTAAACCTAACCCCAAATCTAAACCTAAAATCTAAACCTAACCCCAAATCTAAACCTAAAATCTAAACCTAACCCCAAATCTAAACCTAAACCCAAATCTAAACCTAAAATCTAAACCTAACCCCAAATCTAAACCTAAAATCTAAACCTAACCCCAAATCTAAACATAAACCCAAATCTAACCCTAAATCTAAACCTAACCCCAAATCTAAACCTAAAATCTAAACCTAACCCCCAATCTAACCGAAAATCTAAACCTAACCCCAAATCTAAACCTAAAATCTAAACCTAACCCCAAATCTAAACCTAAAATCTAAACCTAACCCCAAATCTAAACCTAACCCCAAATCTAAACCTAAAATCTAAACCTAACCCCAAATCTAAACCGAAAATCTAAACCTAACCCCAAATCTGAACCTAAAATCTAAACCTAAAATCTAAACCTAACCTAAAAACTAAACCTAACCCCAAATCTAAACCTAAAATCTAAACCTAACCCCCAATCTAAACCGAAAATCTAAACCTAACCCCAAATCTGAACCTAAAATCTAAACCTAAAATCTAAACCTAACCCCAAATCTAGACCTAAAATTTAAGCCTAACCCCAAATCTAAACCTAAAATCTAAACCTAACCCCAAATCTAAACCTAACCCCAAATCTAAAACTAACCCAAAATCTAAACCGAAAATCTAAACCTAACCCCAAATCTAAACCTAAAATCTAAACCTAACCCCAAATCTAAACCTAACCCCAAATCTAAACCTAAAATCTAAACCTAACCCCAAATCTAAACCTAAAATCTAAACCTAACCCCAAATCTAAACCTAACCCCAAATCTAAACCTAAAATCTAAACCTAACCCCAAATCTAAACCTAAAATCTAAACCTAACCCCAAATCTAAACCTTACCCCAAATCTAAACCTAACCCCAAATCTAAACCTAAAATCTAAACCTAACCCCAAATCTAAACCTAAAATCTAAACCTAACCCCAAATCTAAACCTAACCCCAAATCTAAACCTAAAATCTAAACCTAACCCCAAATCTAAACCTAAAATCTAAACCTAACCCCAAATCTAAACCTAACCCCAAATCTAAACCTAAAATCTAAACCTAACCCCAAATCTAAACCTAAAATCTAAACCTAACCCCAAATCTAAACCTAAAATCTAAACCTAACCCCAAATCTAAACCTAAAATCTAAACCTAACCCCAAATCTAAACCTAAAATCTAAACCTAACCCCAAATCTAAACCTAAAATCTAAACCTAACCCCAAATCTAAACTTAACCCCAAATCTAAACCTAACCTAAAATCTAAACCTAAAACCCAAATCTAAACCTAAAATCTAAAGCTAACCCCAAATCTAAACCTAAAATCTAAACCTAAAATCTAAACCTAACCCCAAATCTAAACCTAAAATCTAAACCTAACCCCAAATCTAAATCTAAAATCTAAACCTAAAATCTAAACCTAACCCCAAATCTAAACCTAAAATCTAAACCTAAAATCTAAACCTAACCCCAAATCTAAACCTAAAATCTAAACCTAACCCCAAATCTAAACCTAAAATCTAAACCTAACCCCAAATCTGAACCTAAAATCTAAACCTAAAATCTATACCTAACCCCAAATCTAAACCTAACCCCAAATCTAAACCTAAAATCTAAACCTAACCCCAAATCTAAACCTAAAATCTAAACCTAACCCCAAATCTGAACCTAAAATCTAAACCTAAAATCTAAACCTAACCCCAAATCTAAACCTAACCCCAAATGTAAACCTAAAATCTAAACCTAACCCCCAATCTAAACCGAAAATCTAAACCTAACCCCAAATCTAAACCTAAAATCTAAACCTAACCCCAAATCTAAACCCATAATCTAAACCTAACCTAAAATCTAAACCTAACCCCAAATCTAAACCTAAAATCTAAACCTAACCCCAAATCTAAACCTAACCCCAAATCTAAACCTAAAATCTAAACCTAACCCCAAATCTAAACCTAAAATCTAAACCTAACCCCAAATCTAAACCTAACCCCAAATCTAAACCTAAAATCTAAACCTAACCCCAAATCTAAACCTAAAATTTAAGCCTAACCCCAAATCTAAACCTAAAATCTAAACCTAACCCCAAATCTAAACCTAACCCCAAATCTAAACCTAACCCCAAATCTAAACCGAAAATCTAAACGTAACCCCAAATCTAAACCTAAAATCTAAACCTAACCCCAAATCTAAACCTAAAGTCTAAACCTAACCCGAAATCTAAACCTAACCCCAAATCTAAACCTAAAATCTAAACCTGACCCCAAATCTAAACCTAAAATCTAAACCTAACCCCAAATCTAAACCTAACCCCAAATCTAAACCTAAAATCTAAACCTAACGCCAAATCTAAACCTAACCCCAAATCTAAACCTAAAATCTAAACCTAACCCCAAATCTAAACCTAACCCCAAATCTAAACCTAAAATCTAAACATAACCCCAAATCTAAACCTAAAATCTAAACCTAACCCCAAATAGAAACCTAACCCCAAATCTAAACCTAAAATCTAAACCTAACCCCAAATCTAAACCTAAAATCTAAACCTAACCTAAAATCTAAACCTAATCCCAAATCTAAACCTAAAATCTAAACATAACCCCAAATCTAAACCTAACCCCAAATATAAACCTAAAATCTAAACCTAACCCCAAATCTAAACTTAACCCCAAATCTAAACCTAAAATCTAAACCTAACCCCAAATCTAAACCTAAAATCTAAACCTAACCCCAAATCTAAACATAACCCCAAATCTAAACCTAACCTAAAATCTAAACCTAACCCCAAATCTAAACCTAAAATTTAAGTCTAACCCCAAATCTAAACCTAAAATCTAAACCTAACCCCAAATCTAAACCTAACCCCAAATCTAAAACTTAAATCTAAACCTAACCCCAAATCTAAACCTAACCCCAAATCTAAACCTAAAATCTAAACCTAACCCCAAATCTAAACCTAAAATCTAAACCTAACCCCAAATCTAAACCTAAAATCTAAACCTAACCCCAAATCTAAACCTAACCCCAAATCTAAACCTAAAATCTAAACCTAACCCCAAATCTAAACCTAACTCCAAATCTAACCCTAAATCTAAACCTAACCCCAAATCTAAACCTAAAATCTAAACCTAACCCCAAATCTGAACCTAAAATCTAAACCTAAAATCTAAACCTAACCTAAAAACTAAACCTAACCCCAAATCTAAACCTAAAATCTAAACCTAACCCCCAATCTAAACCGAAAATCTAAACCTAACCCCAAATCTAAACCTAAAATCTAAACCTAACCCCAAATCTAAACCTAAAATCTAAACCTAACCCCAAATCTAAACCTAACCCCAAATCTAAACCTAAAATCTAAACCTAACCCCAAATCTAAACCTAAAATCTAAACCTAACCCCAAATCTGAACCTTAAATCTAAACCTAAAATCTAAACCTAACCTAAAAACTAAACCTAACCCCAAATCTAAACCTAAAATCTAAACCTAACCCCAAATCTAAATCTAAAATCTAAACCTAAAATCTAAACCTAACCTAAAATCTAAACCTAACCCCAAATCTAAACCTAAAATCTAAACCTAACCCCAAATCTAAACCTAACCCCAAATCTAAACCTAAAATCTAAACCTAACCCCAAATCTAAACCTAAAATCTAAACCTAACCCCAAATCTAAACCTAACCCCAAATCTAAACCTAAAATCTAAACCTAACCCCAAATCTAAACCTAAAATCTAAACCTAACCCCAAATCTAAACCTAAAATCTAAACCTAACCCCAAATCTAAACCTAAAATCTAAACCTAACCCCAAATCTAAACCTAAAATCTAAACCTAACCCCAAATCTAAACTTAACCCCAAATTTAAACCTGACCTAAAATCTAAACCTAAAACCCAAATCTAAACCTAAAATCTAAACCTAGCCCCAAATCTAAACCTAAAATCTAAACCTAAAATCTAAACCTAACCCCAAATCTAAACCTAAAATCTAAACCTAACCCCAAATCTAAACCTAAAATCTAAACCTAAAATCTAAACCTAACCTAAAATCTAAACCTAACCCCAAATCTAAACCTAAAATCTAAACCTAACCCCAAATCTAAACCTAACCCCAAATCTAAACCTAAAATCTAAACCTAACCCCAAATCTAAACCTAAAATCTAAACCTAACCCCAAATCTAAACCTAACCCCAAATCTAAACCTAACCCCAAATCTAAACCTAAAATCTAAACCCTACCCCAAATCTAAACCTAACTCCAAATCTAACCCTAAATCTAAACCTAACCCCAAATCTAAACCTAAAATCTAAACCTAACCCCAAATCTGAACCTAAAATCTAAACCTAAAATCTAAACCTAACCCCAAATCTAAACCTAACCCCAAATCTAAACCTAAAATCTAAACCTAACCCCCAATCTAAACCTAAAATCTAAACCTAACCCCAAATCTAAACCTAAAATCTAAACCTAACCGCAAATCTAAACCTATAATCTAAACCTAAAATCTAAACCTAACCTAAAATCTAAACCTAACCCCAAATCTGAACCCCAAATCTAAACCTAACCCCAAATCTAAACCTAACCCCAAATCTAAACCTAAAATCTAAACCTAACCCCAAATCTAAACCTAAAATCTAAACCTAACCCCAAATCTAAACCTAACCCCAAATCTAAACCTAAAATCTAAACCTAACCCCAAATCTAAACCTAAAATTTAAGCCTAACCCCAAATCTAAACCTAAAATCTAAACCTAACCCCAAATCTAAACCTAACCCCAAATCTAAACCTAACCCCAAATCTAAACCTAAAATCTAAACCTAATCCCAAATCTAAACCTAAAATTTAAACCTAACCCCAAATCTAAACCTAAAATCTAAACCTAACCCGAAATCTAAACCTAACCCCAAATGTAAACCTAAAATCTAAACCTAACCCCAAATCTAAACCTAAAATCTAAACCTAACCCCAAATCTAAACCTAAAATTTAAGTCTAACCCCAAATCTAAACCTAAAATCTAAACCTAACCCCAAATCTAAACCTAAACCCAAATCTAAACCTTAAATCAAAACCTAACCCCAAATCTAAACCTAAAATCTAAACCTAACCCCAAATCTAAACCTAACCCCAAATCTAAACCTAAAATCTAAACCTAACCCCAAATCTAAACCTAACTCCAAATCTAACCCTAAATCTAAACCTAACCCCAAATCTAAACCTAAAATCTAAACCTAACCCCAAATCTGAACCTAAAATCTAAACCTAAAATCTAAACCTAACCTAAAAACTAAACCTAACCCCAAATCTAAACCTAAAATCTAAACCTAACCCCCAATCTAAACCGAAAATCTAAACCTAACCCCAAATCTAAATCTAACCCCAAATCTAAACCTAAAATCTAAACCTAACCCCAAATCTAAACCTAAAATCTAAACCTAACCCCAAATCTGAACCTAAAATCTAAACCTAAAATCTAAACCTAACCCCAAAAACTAAACCTAACCCCAAATCTAAACCTAAAATCTAAACCTAACCCCCAATCTAAACCGAAAATCTAAACCTAACCCCAAACCTAAACCAAAAATCTAAACCTAACCCCAAATCTAAACCTAAAATCTAAACCTAACCTAAAATCTAAACCTAACCCCAAATCTAAACCTAAAATCTAAACCTAACCCCAAATCTAAACCTAACCCCAAATCTAAACCTAAAATCTAAACCTAACCCCAAATCTAAACCTAAAATTTAAGCCTAACCCCAAATCTAAACCTAAAATCTAAACATAACCCCAAATCTAAACCTAAACCCAAATCTAAAACTAACCCCAAATCTAAACCTAAAATCTAAACCTAACCCCAAATCTAAACCGAAAATCTAAACCTAACCCCAAATCTAAACCTAAAATCTATACCTAACCCGAAATCTAAACCTAACCCCAAATCTAAACCTAAAATCTAAACCTAACCCCAAATCTAAACCTAAAATCTAAACTTAACCCCAAATCTAAACCTAACCCCAAATCTAAACCTAAAATCTAAACCTAACGCCAAATCTAAACCTAACCCCAAATCTAAACCTAAAATCTAAACCTAACCCCAAATCTAAACCTAAAATCTAAACCTAACCCCAAATCTGAACCTAAAATCTAAACCTAACCCCAAATCTAAACCTAAAATCTAAACCTAACCTAAAATCTAAACCTAACCCCAAATCTAAACCTAAAATCTAAACCTAACCCCAAATCTAAACCTAAAATCTAAACCTAACCCCAAATCTAAACCTAAAATCTAAACCTAACCCCAAATCTAAACCTAAAATCTAAACCTAACCTAAAATCTAAACCTAACCCCAAATCTAAACCTAACCCCAAATCTAAACCTAAAATCTAAACCTAACCCCAAATCTAAACCTAAAATCTAAACCTAACCCCAAATCTAAACCTAAAATCTAAACCTAACCCCAAATCTAAACCTAACCCCAAATCTAAACCTAAAATCTAAACCTAACCCCAAATCTAAACCTAAAATCTAAACCTAACCCCAAATCTAAACCTAAAATCTAAACCTAACCCCAAATCTAAACCTAAAATCTAAACCTAAACCCAAATCTAAACCTAACTCCAAATCTAACCCTAAATCTAAACCTAACCCCAAATCTAAACCTAAAATCTAAACCTAACCCCAAATCTGAACCTAAAATCTAAACCTAAAATCTAAACCTAACCTAAAAACTAAACCTAACCCCAAATCTAAACCTAAAATCTAAACCCAACCCCCAATCTAAACCGAAAATCTAAACCTAACCCCAAATCTAAACCTAAAATCTAAACCTAACCCCAAATCTAAACCTAAAATCTAAACCTAACGCCAAATCTAAACCTAACCCCAAATCTAAACCTAAAATCTAAACCTAACCCCAAATCTAAACCTAAAATCTAAACCTAACCCCAAATCTGAACCTAACCCCAAATCTAAACCTAAAATCTAAACATAACCCCAAATCTAAACCTAAAATCTAAACCTAACCCCAAATCTAAACCTAAAATCTAAACCTAACCCCAAATCTAAACCTAAAATCTAAACCTAACCTAAAATCTAAACCTAACCCCAAATCTAAACCTAAAATCTAAACCTAACCCCAAATCTAAACCTAACCCCAAATCTAAACCTAAAATCTAAACCTAACCCCAAATCTAAACCTAAAATCTAAACCTAACCCGAAATCTAAACCTAACCCCAAATCTAAACCTAAAATCTAAACCTAACCCCAAATCTAAACCTAAAATCTAAACCTAACCCCAAATCTAAACCTAACCCCAAATCTAAACCTAAAATCTAAACCTAATCCCAAATCTAAACCTAAAATCTAAACCTAACCCGAGATCTAAACCTAAAATCTAAACCTAACCCCAAATCTGAACCTAAAATCTAAACCTAAAATCTAAACCTAACCCCAAATCTAAACCTAAAATCTAAACCTAACCCCAAATCTAAACCTAAAATCTAAACCTAACCCCAAATCTAAACCTAAAATCTAAACCTAACCCCAAATCTAAACCTAAAATCTAAACCTAACCCCAAATCTAAACCTAAAATCTAAACCTAACCCCAAATCTAAACCTAAAATCTAAACCAAACCCCAAATCTAAACCTAAAATCTAAACCTAACCCCAAATCTAAACCTAAAATCTAAACCTAACCCCAAATCTAAACTTAACCCCAAATCTAAACCTAACCTAAAATCTAAACCTAAAACCCAAATCTAAACCTAAAATCTAAAGCTAACCCCAAATCTAAACCTAAAATCTAAACGTAAAATCTAAACCTAACCCCAAATCTAAACCTAAAATCTAAACCTAACCCCAAATCTAAATCTAAAATCTAAACCTAACCCCAAATCTAAACCTAACCCCAAATCTAAACCTAAAATCTAAACCTAACCCCAAATCTAAACCTAACCCCAAATCTAAACCTAAAATCTAAACCTAACCCCAAATCTAAACCTAAAATCTAAACCTAACCCCAAATCTAAACCTAACCCCAAATCTAAACCTAAAATCTAAACCTAACCCCAAATCTAAACCTAAAATCTAAACCTAACCCCAAATCTAAACCTAACCCCAAATCTAAACCTAAAATCTAAACCTAACCCCAAATCTAAACCTAAAATCTAAACCTAACCCCAAATCTAAACCTAACCCCAAATCTAAACCTAAAATCTAAACCTAACCCCAAATCTAAACCTAAAATTTAAGCCTAACCCCAAATCTAAACCTAAAATCTAAACCTAACCCCAAATCTAAACCTAACCCCAAATCTAAACCTAACCCCAAATCTAAACCGAAAATCTAAACGTAACCCCAAATCTAAACCTAAAATCTAAACCTAACCCCAAATCTAAACCTAAAGTCTAAACCTAACCCGAAATCTAAACCTAACCCCAAATCTAAACCTAAAATCTAAACCTGACCCCAAATCTAAACCTAAAATCTAAACCTAACCCCAAATCTAAACCTAACCCCAAATCTAAACCTAAAATCTAAACCTAACGCCAAATCTAAACCTAACCCCAAATCTAAACCTAAAATCTAAACCTAACCCCAAATCTAAACCTAACCCCAAATCTAAACCTAAAATCTAAACATAACCCCAAATCTAAACCTAAAATCTAAACCTAACCCCAAATACAAACCTAACCCCAAATCTAAACCTAAAATCTAAACCTAACCCCAAATCTAAACCTAAAATCTAAACCTAACCTAAAATCTAAACCTAATCCCAAATCTAAACCTAAAATCTAAACATAACCCCAAATCTAAACCTAACCCCAAATCTAAACCTAAAATCTAAACCTAACCCCAAATCTAAACTTAACCCCAAATCTAAACCTAAAATCTAAACCTAACCCCAAATCTAAACCTAAAATCTAAACCTAACCCCAAATCTAAACCTAACCCCAAATCTAAACCTAAAATCTAAACCTAACCCCAAATCTAAACCTAAAATCTAAACCTAACCCCAAATCTAAACCTAACCCCAAATCTAAACCTAAAATCTAAACCTAACCTAAAAACTGAACCTAACCCCAAATCTAAACCTAAAATCTAAACCCAACCCCCAATCTAAACCGAAAATCTAAACCTAACCCCAAATCTAAACCTAAAATCTAAACCTAACCCCAAATCTAAACCTAAAATCTAAACCTAACGCCAAATCTAAACCTAACCCCAAATCTAAACCTAAAATCTAAACCTAACCCCAAATCTAAACCTAAAATCTAAACCTAACCCCAAATCTGAACCTAACCCCAAATCTAAACCTAAAATCTAAACATAACCCCAAATCTAAACCTAAAATCTAAACCTAACCCCAAATCTAAACCTAAAATCTAAACCTAACCCCAAATCTAAACCTAAAATCTAAACCTAACCTAAAATCTAAACCTAACCCCAAATCTAAACCTAAAATCTAAACCTAACCCCAAATCTAAACCTAACCCCAAATCTAAACCTAAAATCTAAACCTAACCCCAAATCTAAACCTAAAATCTAAACCTAACCCGAAATCTAAACCTAACCCCAAATCTAAACCTAAAATCTAAACCTAACCCCAAATCTAAACCTAAAATCTAAACCTAACCCCAAATCTAAACCTAACCCCAAATCTAAACCTAAAATCTAAACCTAATCCCAAATCTAAACCTAAAATCTAAACCTAACCCGAGATCTAAACCTAAAATCTAAACCTAACCCCAAATCTGAACCTAAAATCTAAACCTAAAATCTAAACCTAACCCCAAATCTAAACCTAAAATCTAAACCTAACCCCAAATCTAAACCTAAAATCTAAACCTAACCCCAAATCTAAACCTAAAATCTAAACCTAACCCCAAATCTAAACCTAAAATCTAAACCTAACCCCAAATCTAAACCTAAAATCTAAACCTAACCCCAAATCTAAACCTAAAATCTAAACCAAACCCCAAATCTAAACCTAAAATCTAAACCTAACCCCAAATCTAAACCTAAAATCTAAACCTAACCCCAAATCTAAACTTAACCCCAAATCTAAACCTAACCTAAAATCTAAACCTAAAACCCAAATCTAAACCTAAAATCTAAAGCTAACCCCAAATCTAAACCTAAAATCTAAACGTAAAATCTAAACCTAACCCCAAATCTAAACCTAAAATCTAAACCTAACCCCAAATCTAAATCTAAAATCTAAACCTAACCCCAAATCTAAACCTAACCCCAAATCTAAACCTAAAATCTAAACCTAACCCCAAATCTAAACCTAACCCCAAATCTAAACCTAAAATCTAAACCTAACCCCAAATCTAAACCTAAAATCTAAACCTAACCCCAAATCTAAACCTAACCCCAAATCTAAACCTAAAATCTAAACCTAACCCCAAATCTAAACCTAAAATCTAAACCTAACCCCAAATCTAAACCTAACCCCAAATCTAAACCTAAAATCTAAACCTAACCCCAAATCTAAACCTAAAATCTAAACCTAACCCCAAATCTAAACCTAACCCCAAATCTAAACCTAAAATCTAAACCTAACCCCAAATCTAAACCTAAAATTTAAGCCTAACCCCAAATCTAAACCTAAAATCTAAACCTAACCCCAAATCTAAACCTAACCCCAAATCTAAACCTAACCCCAAATCTAAACCGAAAATCTAAACGTAACCCCAAATCTAAACCTAAAATCTAAACCTAACCCCAAATCTAAACCTAAAGTCTAAACCTAACCCGAAATCTAAACCTAACCCCAAATCTAAACCTAAAATCTAAACCTGACCCCAAATCTAAACCTAAAATCTAAACCTAACCCCAAATCTAAACCTAACCCCAAATCTAAACCTAAAATCTAAACCTAACGCCAAATCTAAACCTAACCCCAAATCTAAACCTAAAATCTAAACCTAACCCCAAATCTAAACCTAACCCCAAATCTAAACCTAAAATCTAAACATAACCCCAAATCTAAACCTAAAATCTAAACCTAACCCCAAATACAAACCTAACCCCAAATCTAAACCTAAAATCTAAACCTAACCCCAAATCTAAACCTAAAATCTAAACCTAACCTAAAATCTAAACCTAATCCCAAATCTAAACCTAAAATCTAAACATAACCCCAAATCTAAACCTAACCCCAAATCTAAACCTAAAATCTAAACCTAACCCCAAATCTAAACTTAACCCCAAATCTAAACCTAAAATCTAAACCTAACCCCAAATCTAAACCTAAAATCTAAACCTAACCCCAAATCTAAACATAACCCCAAATCTAAACCTAACCTAAAATCTAAACCTAACCCCAAATCTAAACCTAAAATTTAAGTCTAACCCCAAATCTAAACCTAAAATCTAAACCTAACCCCAAATCTAAACCTAACCCCAAATCTAAAACTTAAATCTAAACCTAACCCCAAATCTAAACCTAACCCCAAATCTAAACCTAAAATCTAAACCTAACCCCAAATCTAAACCTAAAATCTAAACCTAACCCCAAATCTAAACCTAAAATCTAAACCTAACCCCAAATCTAAACCTAACCCCAAATCTAAACCTAAAATCTAAACCTAACCCCAAATCTAAACCTAACTCCAAATCTAACCCTAAATCTAAACCTAACCCCAAATCTAAACCTAAAATCTAAACCTAACCCCAAATCTGAACCTAAAATCTAAACCTAAAATCTAAACCTAACCTAAAAACTAAACCTAACCCCAAATCTAAACCTAAAATCTAAACCTAACCCCCAATCTAAACCGAAAATCTAAACCTAACCCCAAATCTAAACCTAAAATCTAAACCTAACCCCAAATCTAAACCTAAAATCTAAACCTAACCCCAAATCTAAACCTAACCCCAAATCTAAACCTAAAATCTAAACCTAACCCCAAATCTAAACCTAAAATCTAAACCTAACCCCAAATCTGAACCTTAAATCTAAACCTAAAATCTAAACCTAACCTAAAAACTAAACCTAACCCCAAATCTAAACCTAAAATCTAAACCTAACCCCAAATCTAAATCTAAAATCTAAACCTAAAATCTAAACCTAACCTAAAATCTAAACCTAACCCCAAATCTAAACCTAAAATCTAAACCTAACCCCAAATCTAAACCTAACCCCAAATCTAAACCTAAAATCTAAACCTAACCCCAAATCTAAACCTAAAATCTAAACCTAACCCCAAATCTAAACCTAACCCCAAATCTAAACCTAAAATCTAAACCTAACCCCAAATCTAAACCTAAAATCTAAACCTAACCCCAAATCTAAACCTAAAATCTAAACCTAACCCCAAATCTAAACCTAAAATCTAAACCTAACCCCAAATCTAAACCTAAAATCTAAACCTAACCCCAAATCTAAACTTAACCCCAAATTTAAACCTGACCTAAAATCTAAACCTAAAACCCAAATCTAAACCTAAAATCTAAACCTAGCCCCAAATCTAAACCTAAAATCTAAACCTAAAATCTAAACCTAACCCCAAATCTAAACCTAAAATCTAAACCTAACCCCAAATCTAAACCTAAAATCTAAACCTAAAATCTAAACCTAACCTAAAATCTAAACCTAACCCCAAATCTAAACCTAAAATCTAAACCTAACCCCAAATCTAAACCTAACCCCAAATCTAAACCTAAAATCTAAACCTAACCCCAAATCTAAACCTAAAATCTAAACCTAACCCCAAATCTAAACCTAACCCCAAATCTAAACCTAACCCCAAATCTAAACCTAAAATCTAAACCCTACCCCAAATCTAAACCTAACTCCAAATCTAACCCTAAATCTAAACCTAACCCCAAATCTAAACCTAAAATCTAAACCTAACCCCAAATCTGAACCTAAAATCTAAGCCTAAAATCTAAACCTAACCCCAAATCTAAACCTAACCCCAAATCTAAACCTAAAATCTAAACCTAACCCCCAATCTAAACCTAAAATCTAAACCTAACCCCAAATCTAAACCTAAAATCTAAACCTAACCGCAAATCTAAACCTATAATCTAAACCTAAAATCTAAACCTAACCTAAAATCTAAACCTAACCCCAAATCTGAACCCCAAATCTAAACCTAACCCCAAATCTAAACCTAACCCCAAATCTAAACCTAAAATCTAAACCTAACCCCAAATCTAAACCTAAAATCTAAACCTAACCCCAAATCTAAACCTAACCCCAAATCTAAACCTAAAATCTAAACCTAACCCCAAATCTAAACCTAAAATTTAAGCCTAACCCCAAATCTAAACCTAAAATCTAAACCTAACCCCAAATCTAAACCTAACCCCAAATCTAAACCTAACCCCAAATCTAAACCTAAAATCTAAACCTAATCCCAAATCTAAACCTAAAATTTAAACCTAACCCCAAATCTAAACCTAAAATCTAAACCTAACCCGAAATCTAAACCTAACCCCAAATGTAAACCTAAAATCTAAACCTAACCCCAAATCTAAACCTAAAATCTAAACCTAACCCCAAATCTAAACCTAAAATTTAAGTCTAACCCCAAATCTAAACCTAAAATCTAAACCTAACCCCAAATCTAAACCTAAACCCAAATCTAAACCTTAAATCAAAACCTAACCCCAAATCTAAACCTAAAATCTAAACCTAACCCCAAATCTAAACCTAACCCCAAATCTAAACCTAAAATCTAAACCTAACCCCAAATCTAAACCTAACTCCAAATCTAACCCTAAATCTAAACCTAACCCCAAATCTAAACCTAAAATCTAAACCTAACCCCAAATCTGAACCTAAAATCTAAACCTAAAATCTAAACCTAACCTAAAAACTAAACCTAACCCCAAATCTAAACCTAAAATCTAAACCTAACCCCCAATCTAAACCGAAAATCTAAACCTAACCCCAAATCTAAATCTAACCCCAAATCTAAACCTAAAATCTAAACCTAACCCCAAATCTAAACCTAAAATCTAAACCTAACCCCAAATCTGAACCTAAAATCTAAACCTAAAATCTAAACCTAACCCCAAAAACTAAACCTAACCCCAAATCTAAACCTAAAATCTAAACCTAACCCCCAATCTAAACCGAAAATCTAAACCTAACCCCCAAACCTAAACCAAAAATCTAAACCTAACCCCAAATCTAAACCTAAAATCTAAACCTAACCTAAAATCTAAACCTAACCCCAAATCTAAACCTAAAATCTAAACCTAACCCCAAATCTAAACCTAACCCCAAATCTAAACCTAAAATCTAAACCTAACCCCAAATCTAAACCTAAAATTTAAGCCTAACCCCAAATCTAAACCTAAAATCTAAACATAACCCCAAATCTAAACCTAAACCCAAATCTAAAACTAACCCCAAATCTAAACCGAAAATCTAAACCTAACCCCAAATCTAAACCGAAAATCTAAACCTAACCCCAAATCTAAACCTAAAATCTATACCTAACCCGAAATCTAAACCTAACCCCAAATCTAAACCTAAAATCTAAACCTAACCCCAAATCTAAACCTAAAATCTAAACTTAACCCCAAATCTAAACCTAACCCCAAATCTAAACCTAAAATCTAAACCTAACGCCAAATCTAAACCTAACCCCAAATCTAAACCTAAAATCTAAACCTAACCCCAAATCTAAACCTAAAATCTAAACCTAACCCCAAATCTGAACCTAAAATCTAAACCTAACCCCAAATCTAAACCTAAAATCTAAACCTAACCTAAAATCTAAACCTAACCCCAAATCTAAACCTAAAATCTAAACCTAACCCCAAATCTAAACCTAAAATCTAAACCTAACCCCAAATCTAAACCTAAAATCTAAACCTAACCCCAAATCTAAACCTAAAATCTAAACCTAACCTAAAATCTAAACCTAACCCCAAATCTAAACCTAACCCCAAATCTAAACCTAAAATCTAAACCTAACCCCAAATCTAAACCTAAAATCTAAACCTAACCCCAAATCTAAACCTAAAATCTAAACCTAACCCCAAATCTAAACCTAACCCCAAATCTAAACCTAAAATCTAAACCTAACCCCAAATCTAAACCTAAAATCTAAACCTAACCCCAAATCTAAACCTAAAATCTAAACCTAACCCCAAATCTAAACCTAAAATCTAAACCTAAACCCAAATCTAAACCTAACTCCAAATCTAACCCTAAATCTAAACCTAACCCCAAATCTAAACCTAAAATCTAAACCTAACCCCAAATCTGAACCTAAAATCTAAACCTAAAATCTAAACCTAACCTAAAAACTAAACCTAACCCCAAATCTAAACCTAAAATCTAAACCCAACCCCCAATCTAAACCGAAAATCTAAACCTAACCCCAAATCTAAACCTAAAATCTAAACCTAACCCCAAATCTAAACCTAAAATCTAAACCTAACGCCAAATCTAAACCTAACCCCAAATCTAAACCTAAAATCTAAACCTAACCCCAAATCTAAACCTAAAATCTAAACCTAACCCCAAATCTGAACCTAACCCCAAATCTAAACCTAAAATCTAAACCTAACCCCAAATCTAAACCTAAAATCTAAACCTAACCCCAAATCTAAACCTAAAATCTAAACCTAACCCCAAATCTAAACCTAAAATCTAAACCTAACCTAAAATCTAAACCTAACCCCAAATCTAAACCTAAAATCTAAACCTAACCCCAAATCTAAACCTAACCCCAAATCTAAACCTAAAATCTAAACCTAACCCCAAATCTAAACCTAAAATCTAAACCTAACCCGAAATCTAAACCTAACCCCAAATCTAAACCTAAAATCTAAACCTAACCCCAAATCTAAACCTAAAATCTAAACCTAACCCCAAATCTAAACCTAACCCCAAATCTAAACCTAAAATCTAAACCTAATCCCAAATCTAAACCTAAAATCTAAACCTAACCCGAGATCTAAACCTAAAATCTAAACCTAACCCCAAATCTGAACCTAAAATCTAAACCTAAAATCTAAACCTAACCCCAAATCTAAACCTAACCCCAAATCTAAACCTAAAATCTAAACCTAACCCCCAATCTAAACCTAAAATCTAAACCTAACCCCAAATCTAAACCTAAAATCTAAACCTAACCCCAAATCTAAACCTAAAATCTAAACCTAACCCCAAATCTAAACCTAAAATCTAAACCTAACCCCAAATCTAAACCTAAAATCTAAACCTAACCCCAAATCTAAACCTAAAATCTAAACCTAACCCCAAATCTAAACCTAAAATCTAAACCAAACCCCAAATCTAAACCTAAAATCTAAACCTAACCCCAAATCTAAACCTAAAATCTAAACCTAACCCCAAATCTAAACTTAACCCCAAATCTAAACCTAACCTAAAATCTAAACCTAAAACCCAAATCTAAACCTAAAATCTAAAGCTAACCCCAAATCTAAACCTAAAATCTAAACGTAAAATCTAAACCTAACCCCAAATCTAAACCTAAAATCTAAACCTAACCCCAAATCTAAATCTAAAATCTAAACCTAACCCCAAATCTAAACCTAACCCCAAATCTAAACCTAAAATCTAAACCTAACCCCAAATCTAAACCTAACCCCAAATCTAAACCTAAAATCTAAACCTAACCCCAAATCTAAACCTAAAATCTAAACCTAACCCCAAATCTAAACCTAACCCCAAATCTAAACCTAAAATCTAAACCTAACCCCAAATCTAAACCTAAAATCTAAACCTAACCCCAAATCTAAACCTAACCCCAAATCTAAACCTAAAATCTAAACCTAACCCCAAATCTAAACCTAAAATCTAAACCTAACCCCCAATCTAAACCTAAAATCTAACCTAACCCCAAATCTAAAAATATCCCCAAATCTAAACCTAAAATCTAAACCTAACCCCAAATCTAAACCTAAAATCTAAACCTAACCCCAAATCTAAACCTAAAATCTAAACCTAACCCCAAATCTAAACCTAAAATCTAAACCTAACCCCAAATCTAAATCTAAAATCTAAACCTAAAATCTAAACCTAACCTAAAATCTAAACCTAACCCCAAATCTAAACCTAAAATCTAAACCTAACCCCAAATCTAAACCTAACCCCAAATCTAAACCTAAATTCTAAACCTAACCCCAAATCTAAACCTAAAATCTAAACCTAACCCCAAATCTAAACCTAAAACCCCAAATCTAAACCTAACCCCAAATCTAAACCTAAAATCTAAACCCTACCCCAAATCTAAACCTAACTCCAAATCTAACCCTAAATCTAAACCTAACCCCAAATCTAAACCTAAAATCTAAACCTAACCCCAAATCTGAACCTAAAATCTAAACCTAAAATCTAAACCTAACCTAAAAACTAAACCTAACCCCAAATCTAAACCTAAAATCTAAACCTAACCCCAAATCTAAACCTAAAATCTAAACCTAACCCCAAATCTAAACCTAACCCCGACCCCTAACCCCAAATCTAAACCTAACCCCAAATCTAAACCTAAAATCTAAACCTAACCCCAAATCTAAACCTAAAATCTAAACCTAACCCCAAATCTAAACCTAAAATCTAAACCTAACCCCAAATCTAAACCTAAAATCTAAACCTAACCCCAAATCTAAACTTAACCCCAAATTTAAACCTAACCTAAAATCTAAACCTAAAACCCAAATCTAAACCTAAAATCTAAACCTAACCCCAAATCTAAACCTAAAATCTAAACCTAAAATCTAAACCTAACCCCAAATCTAAACCTAAAATCTAAACCTAACCCCAAATCTAAATCTAAAATCTAAACCTAAAATCTAAACCTAACCTAAAATCTAAACCTAACCCCAAATCTAAACCTAAAATCTAAACCTAACCCCAAATCTAAACCTAACCCCAAATCTAAACCTAAAATCTAAACCTAACCCCAAATCTAAACCTAAAATCTAAACCTAACCCCAAATCTAAACCTAACCCCAAATCTAAACCTAAAATCTAAACCCTACCCCAAATCTAAACCTAACTCCAAATCTAACCCTAAATCTAAACCTAACCCCAAATCTAAACCTAAAATCTAAACCTAACCCCCAATCTAAACCTAAAATCTAAACCTAACCCCAAATCTAAACCTAAAATCTAAACCTAACCCCAAATCTAAACCTATAATCTAAACCTAAAATCTAAACCTAAACTAAAATCTAAACCTAACCCCAAATCTAAACCTAAAATCTAAACCTAACCCCAAATCTAAACCTAACCCCAAATCTAAACCTAAAATCTAAACCTAACCCCAAATCTAAACCTAAAATCTAAACCTAACCCCAAATCTAAACCTAACCCCAAATCTAAACCTAAAATCTAAACCTAACCCCAAATCTAAACCTAAAATTTAAGCCTAACCCCAAATCTAAACCTAAAATCTAAACCTAACCCCAAATCTAAACCTAACCCCAAATCTAAACCTAACCCCAAACCTAAACCGAAAATCTAAACATAACCCCAAATCTAAACCTAAAATCTAAACCTAACCCCAAATCTAAACCTAAAATCTAAACCTAACCCCAAATCTAAACCTAAAATCTAAACCTAACCCCAAATCTAAACCTAAAATTTAAGTCTAACCCCAAATCTAAACCTAAAATCTAAACGTAACCCCAAATCTAAACCTAAACCCAAATCTAAACCTTAAATCGAAACCTAACCCCAAATCTAAACCTAAAATCTAAACCTAACCCCAAATCTAAACCTAACCCCAAATCTAAACCTAAAATCTAAACCTAACCCCATCTCTGAACCTAACTCCAAATCTAACCCTAAATCTAAACCTAACCCCAAATCTAAACCTAAAATCTAAACCTAACCCCCAATCTAAACCGAAAATCTAAACCTAACCCCAAATCTAAACCTAACCCCAAATCTAAACCTAAAATCTAAACCTAACCCCAAATCTAAACCTAAAATCTAAACCTAACCCCAAATCTGAACCTAAAATCTAAACCTAAAATCTAAACCTAACCCCAAAAACTAAACCTAACCCCAAATCTAAACCTAAAATCTAAACCTAACCCCCAATCTAAACCGAAAATCTAAACCTAACCCCAAACCTAAACCAAAAATCTAAACCTAACCCCAAATCTAAACCTAAAATCTAAACCTAACCTAAAATCTAAACCTAACCCCAAATCTAAACCTAAAATCTAAACCTAACCCCAAATCTAAACCTAACCCCAAATCTAAAACCTAACCCCAAATCTAAACCGAAAATCTAAACCTAACCCCAAATCTAAACCGAAAATCTAAACCTAACCCCAAATCTAAACCTAAAATCTATATCTAACCCGAAATCTAAACCTAACCCCAAATCTAAACCTAAAATCTAAACCTAACCCCAAATCTAAACCTAAAATCTAAACCTAACCCCAAATCTAAACCTAACTCCAAATCTAAACCTAAAATCTAAACCTAACCCCAAATCTAAACCGAAAATCTAAACCTAACCCCAAATCTGAACCTAAAATCTAAACCTAAAATCTAAACCAAACCTAAAAACTAAACCTAACCCCAAATCTAAACCTAAAATCTAAACCTAACCCCAAATCTAAACCTAAAATCTAAACCTAACCCCAAATCTGAACCTAAAATCTAAACCTAACCCCAAATCTAAACTTAAACCCAAATCTAAACCTAACCTAAAATCTAAACCTAAAACCCAAATCTAAACCTAAAATCTAAACCTAACCCCAAATCTAAACCTAACCCCAAATCTAAAACTAACCCAAAATCTAAACCGAAAATCTAAACCTAACCCCAAATATAAACCTAAAATCTAAACCTAACCCCAAATCTAAACCTAACCCCAAATCTAAACCTAAAATCTAAACCTAACCCCAAATCTAAACCTAAAATCTAAACCTAACCCCAAATCTAAACCTAACCCCAAATCTAAACCTAAAATCTAAACCTAACCCCAAATCTAAACCTAAAATCTAAACCTAACCCCAAATCTAAACCTAACCCCAAATCTAAAACTAACCCCAAATCTAAACCTAAAATCTAAACCTAACCCCAAATCTAAACCTAAAATCTAAACCTAACCCCAAATCTAAACCTAACCCCAAATCTAAACCTAAAATCTAAACCTAACCCCAAATCTAAACCTAACCCCAAATCTAAACCTAAAATCTAAACCTAACCCCAAATCTAAACCTAAAATCTAAACCTAACCCCAAATCTAAACCTAAAATCTAAACCTAACCCCAAATCTAAACCTAAAATCTAAACCTAACCCCAAATCTAAACTTAAACCCAAATCTAAACCTAACCTAAAATCTAAACCTAAAACCCAAATCTAAACCTAAAATCTAAACCTAACCCCAAATCTGAACCTAAAATCTAAACCTAAAATCTAAACCTAACCCCAAATCTAAACCTAACCCCAAATCTAAACCTAAAATCTAAACCTAACCCCAAATCTAAACCTAAATTCTAAACCTAACCCCAAATCTGAACCTAAAATCTAAACCTAAAATCTAAACCTAACCCCAAATCTAAACCTAACCCCAAATCTAAACCTAAAATCTAAACCTAACCCCAAATCTAAACCGAAAATCTAAACCTAACCCCAAATCTAAACCTAAAATCTAAACCTAACCCCAAATCTAAACCCCAAATCTAAACCTAACCTAAAATCTAAACCTAACCCCAAATCTAAACCTAAAATCTAAACCTAACCCCAAATCTAAACCTAACCCCAAATATAAACCTAAAATCTAAACCTAACCCCAAATCTAAACCTAAAATCTAAACCTAACCCCAAATCTAAACCTAACCCCAAATCTAAACCTAAAATCTATACCCAACCCCAAATCTAAACCTAAAATCTAAACCTAACCCCAAATCTAAACCTAACCCCAAATCTAAACCTAAAATCTAAACCTAACCCCAAATCTAAACCTAACCTAAAATCTAAACCTAACCCCAAATCTAAACCGAAAATCTAAACGTAACCCCAAATCTAAACCTAAAATCTAAACCTAACCCCAAATCTAAACCTAAAGTCTAAACCTAACCCGAAATCTAAACCTAACCCCAAATCTAAACCTAAAATCTAAACCTAACCCCAAATCTAAACCTAAAATCTAAACCTAACCTTAAATCTAAACCTAACCCCAAATCTAAACCTAAAATCTAAACCTAACCCCAAATCTAAACCTAACCCCAAATCTAAACCTAAAATCTAAACCTAACGCCAAATCTAAACCTAACCCCAAATCTAAACCTAAAATCTAAACCTAACCCCAAATCTAAACCTATCCCCAAATCTAAACCTAAAATCTAAACATAACCCCAAATCTAAACCTAAAATCTAAACCTAACCCCAAATCTAAACCTAACCCCAAATCTAAACCTAAAATCTAAACCTAACCCCAAATCTAAACCTAAAATCTAAACCTAACCTAAAATCTAAACCTAACCCCAAATCTAAACCTAAAATCTAAACATAACCCCAAATCTAAACCTAACCCCAAATCTAAACCTAAAATCTAAACCTAACCCCAAATCTAAACTTAACCCCAAATCTAAACCTAAAATCTAAACCTAACCCCAAATCTAAACCTAAAATCTAAACCTAACCCCAAATCTAAACCTAAAATCTAAACCTAACCCCAAATCTAAACATAACCCCAAATCTAAACCTAACCTAAAATCTAAACCTAACCCCAAATCTAAACCTAAAATTTAAGTCTAACCCCAAATCTAAACCTAAAATCTAAACCTAACCCCAAATCTAAACCTAACCCCAAATCTAAACCTTAAATCTAAACCTAACCCCAAATCTAAACCTAACATCTAAACCTAACCCCAAATCTAAACCTAACCCCAAATCTAAACCTAAAATCTAAACCTAACCCCAAATCTAAACCTAAAATCTAAACCTAACCCCAAATCTAAACCTAAAATCTAAACCTAACCCCAAATCTAAACCTAACCCCAAATCTAAACCTAAAATCTAAACCTAACCCCAAATCTGAACCTAAAATCTAAACCTAAAATCTAAACCTAACCTAAAAACTAAACCTAACCCCAAATCTAAACCTAAAATCTAAACCTAACCCCCAATCTAAACCGAAAATCTAAACCTAACCCCAAATCTAAACCTAAAATCTAAACCTAACCCCAAATCTAAACCTAACCCCAAATCTAAACCTAACCCCAAATCTAAACCGAAAATCTAAACATAACCCCAAATCTAAACCTAAAATCTAAACCTAACCCCAAATCTAAACCTAAAATCTAAACCTAACCCGAAATCTAAACCTAACCCCAAATCTAAACCTAAAATCTAAACCTAACCCCAAATCTAAACCTAAAATCTAAACCTAACCCCAAATCTAAACCTAAAATTTAAGTCTAACCCCAAATCTAAACCTAAAATCTAAACCTAACCCCAAATCTAAACCTAAACCCAAATCTAAACCTTAAATCGAAACCTAACCCCAAATCTAAACCTAAAATCTAAACCTAACCCCAAATCTAAACCTAACCCCAAATCTAAACCTAAAATCTAAACCTAACCCCAAATCTGAACCTAACTCCAAATCTAACCCTAAATCTAAACCTAACCCCAAATCTAAACCTAAAATCTAAACCTAACCCCAAATCTGAACCTAAAATCTAAACCTAAAATCTAAACCTAACCTAAAAACTAAACCTAACCCCAAATCTAAACCTAAAATCTAAACCTAACCCCCAATCTAAACCGAAAATCTAAACCTAACCCCAAATCTAAACCTAACCCCAAATCTAAACCTAAAATCTAAACCTAACCCCAAATCTAAACCTAAAATCTAAACCTAACCCCAAATCTGAACCTAAAATCTAAACCTAAAATCTAAACCTAACCCCAAAAACTAAACCTAACCCCAAATCTAAACCTAAAATCTAAACCTAACCCCCAATCTAAACCGAAAATCTAAACCTAACCCCAAACCTAAACCAAAAATCTAAACCTAACCCCAAATCTAAACCTAAAATCTAAACCTAACCTAAAATCTAAACCTAACCCCAAATCTAAACCTAAAATCTAAACCTAACCCCAAATCTAAACCTAACCCCAAATCTAAACCTAAAATCTAAACCTAACCCCAAATCTAAACCTAAAATTTAAGCCTAACCCCAAATCTAAACCTAAAATCTAAACCTAACCCCAAATCTAAACCTAAACCCAAATCTAAAACTAACCCCAAATCTAAACCGAAAATCTAAACCTAACCCCAAATCTAAACCGAAAATCTAAACCTAACCCCAAATCTAAACCTAAAATCTATACCTAACCCGAAATCTAAACCTAACCCCAAATCTAAACCGAAAATCTAAACCTTACCCCAAATCTAAACCTAAAATCTAAACCTAACCCCAAATCTAAACCTAACTCCAAATCTAAACCTAAAATCTAAACCTAACCCCAAATCTAAACCGAAAATCTAAACCTAACCCCAAATCTGAACCTAAAATCTAAACCTAAAATCTAAACCTAACCTAAAAACTAAACCTAACCCCAAATCTAAACCTAAAATCTAAACCTAACCCCCAATCTAAACCGAAAATCTAAACCTAACCCCAAATCTAAACCTAACCCCAAATCTAAACCTAAAATCTAAACCTAACCCCAAATCTAAACCTAAAATCTAAACCTAACCCCAAATCTGAACCTAAAATCTAAACCTAAAATCTAAACCTAACCCCAAAAACTAAACCTAACCCCAAATCTAAACCTAAAATCTAAACCTAACCCCCAATCTAAACCGAAAATCTAAACCTAACCCCAAACCTAAACCAAAAATCTAAACCTAACCCCAAATCTAAACCTAAAATCTAAACCTAACCTAAAATCTAAACCTAACCCCAAATCTAAACCTAAAATCTAAACCTAACCCCAAATCTAAACCTAACCCCAAATCTAAACCTAAAATCTAAACCTAACCCCAAATCTAAACCTAAAATTTAAGCCTAACCCCAAATCTAAACCTAAAATCTAAACCTAACCCCAAATCTAAACCTAAACCCAAATCTAAAACTAACCCCAAATCTAAACCGAAAATCTAAACCTAACCCCAAATCTAAACCGAAAATCTAAACCTAACCCCAAATCTAAACCTAAAATCTATATCTAACCCGAAATCTAAACCTAACCCCAAATCTAAACCTAAAATCTAAACCTAACCCCAAATCTAAACCTAAAATCTAAACCTAACCCCAAATCTAAACCTAACTCCAAATCTAAACCTAAAATCTAAACCTAACCCCAAATCTAAACCGAAAATCTAAACCTAACCCCAAATCTGAACCTAAAATCTAAACCTAAAATCTAAACCTAACCTAAAAACTAAACCTAACCCCAAATCTAAACCTAAAATCTAAACCTAACCCCCAATCTAAACCGAAAATCTAAACCTAACCCCAAATCTGAACCTTAAATCTAAACCTAAAATCTAAACCTAACCCCAAATCTAGACCTAAAATTTAAGCCTAACCCCAAATCTAAACCTAAAATCTAAACCTAACCCCAAATCTAAACCTAACCCCAAATCTAAAACTAACCCAAAATCTAAACCGAAAATCTAAACCTAACCCCAAATCTAAACCTAAAATCTAAACCTAACCCCAAATCTAAACCTAACCCCAAATCTAAACCTAAAATCTAAACCTAACCCCAAATCTAAACCTAAAATCTAAACCTAACCCCAAATCTAAACCTAACCCCAAATCTAAACCTAAAATCTAAACCTAACCCCAAATCTAAACCTAACCCGAAATCTAAACCTAACCCATATCTAAACCTAAAATCTAAATCTAACCCCAAATCTAAACCTAAAATCTAAAACTAACCTTAAATCTAAACCTAACCCCAAATCTAAACCTAAAATCTAAACCTAACCCCAAATCTAAACCTAACCCCAAATCTAAACCTAAAATCTAAACCTAACCCCAAATCTAAACCTAAAATCTAAACCTAACCCCAAATCTAAACCTAAAATCTAAACCTAACCCCAAATCTAAACCTAAAATCTAAACCTAACCCCAAATCTAAACTTAAACCCAAATCTAAACCTAACCTAAAATCTAAACCTAAAACCCAAATCTAAACCTAAAATCTAAACCTAACCCCAAATCTGAACCGAAAATCTAAACCTAAAATCTATACCTAACCCCAAATCTAAACCTAACCCCAAATCTAAACCTAAAATCTAAACCTAACCCCAAATCTAAACCTAAATTCTAAACCTAACCCCAAATCTGAACCTAAAATCTAAACCTAAAATCTAAACCTAACCCCAAATCTAAACCTAACCCCAAATCTAAACCTAAAATCTAAACCTAACCCCCAATCTAAACCGAAAATCTAAACCTAACCCCAAATCTAAACCTAAAATCTAAACCTAACCCCAAATCTAAACCCCAAATCTAAACCTAACCTAAAATCTAAACCTAACCCCAAATCTAAACCTAAAATCTAAACCTAACCCCAAATCTAAACCTAACCCCAAATATAAACCTAAAATCTAAACCTAACCCCAAATCTAAACCTAAAATCTAAACCTAACCCCAAATCTAAACCTAACCCCAAATCTAAACCTAAAATCTATACCCAACCCCAAATCTAAACCTAAAATCTAAACCTAACCCCAAATCTAAACCTAAAATCTAAACCTAACCCCAAATCTAAACCTAACCTAAAATCTAAACCTAACCCCAAATCTAAACCGAAAATCTAAACGTAACCCCAAATCTAAACCTAAAATCTAAACCTAACCCCAAATCTAAACCTAAAGTCTAAACCTAACCCGAAATCTAAACCTAACCCCAAATCTAAACCTAAAATCTAAACCTAACCCCAAATCTAAACCTAAAATATAAACCTAACCTTAAATCTAAACCTAACCCCAAATCTAATCCTAAAATCTAAACCTAACCCCAAATCTAAACCTAACCCCAAATCTAAACCTAAAATCTAAACCTAACGCCAAATCTAAACCTAACCCCAAATCTAAACCTAAAATCTAAACCTAACCCCAAATCTAAACCTATCCCCAAATCTAAACCTAAAATCTAAACATAACCCCAAATCTAAACCTAAAATCTAAACCTAACCCCAAATCTAAACCTAACCCCAAATCTGAACCTAAAATCTAAACCTAAAATCTAAACCTAACCTAAAAACTAAACCTAACCCCAAATCTAAACCTAAAATCTAAACCTAACCCCCAATCTAAACCGAAAATCTAAACCTAACCCCAAATCTAAACCTAACCCCAAATCTAAACCTAAAATCTAAACCTAACCCCAAATCTAAACCTAAAATCTAAACCTAACCCCAAATCTGAACCTAAAATCTAAACCTAAAATCTAAACCTAACCCCAAAAACTAAACCTAACCCCAAATCTAAACCTAAAATCTAAACCTAACCCCCAATCTAAACCGAAAATCTAAACCTAACCCCAAACCTAAACCAAAAATCTAAACCTAACCCCAAATCTAAACCTAAAATCTAAACCTAACCTAAAATCTAAACCTAACCCCAAATCTAAACCTAAAATCTAAACCTAACCCCAAATCTAAACCTAACCCCAAATCTAAACCTAAAATCTAAACCTAACCCCAAATCTAAACCTAAAATTTAAGCCTAACCCCAAATCTAAACCTAAAATCTAAACCTAACCCCAAATCTAAACCTAAACCCAAATCTAAAACTAACCCCAAATCTAAACCGAAAATCTAAACCTAACCCCAAATCTAAACCGAAAATCTAAACCTAACCCCAAATCTAAACCTAAAATCTATACCTAACCCGAAATCTAAACCTAACCCCAAATCTAAACCGAAAATCTAAACCTAACCCCAAATCTAAACCTAAAATCTAAACCTAACCCCAAATCTAAACCTAAAATCTAAACCTAACCCCAAATCTAAACCTAACCTAAAATCTAAACCTAACCCCAAATCTAAACCGAAAATCTAAACGTAACCCCAAATCTAAACCTAAAATCTAAACCTAACCCCAAATCTAAACCTAAAGTCTAAACCTAACCCGAAATCTAAACCTAACCCCAAATCTAAACCTAAAATCTAAACCTAACCCCAAATCTAAACCTAAAATATAAACCTAACCTTAAATCTAAACCTAACCCCAAATCTAATCCTAAAATCTAAACCTAACCCCATATCTAAACCTAACCCCAAATCTAAACCTAAAATCTAAACCTAACGCCAAATCTAAACCTAACCCCAAATCTAAACCTAAAATCTAAACCTAACCCCAAATCTAAACCTATCCCCAAATCTAAACCTAAAATCTAAACATAACCCCAAATCTAAACCTAAAATCTAAACCTAACCCCAAATCTAAACCTAACCCCAAATCTGAACCTAAAATCTAAACCTAAAATCTAAACCTAACCTAAAAACTAAACCTAACCCCAAATCTAAACCTAAAATCTAAACCTAACCCCCAATCTAAACCGAAAATCTAAACCTAACCCCAAATCTAAACCTAACCCCAAATCTAAACCTAAAATCTAAACCTAACCCCAAATCTAAACCTAAAATCTAAACCTAACCCCAAATCTGAACCTAAAATCTAAACCTAAAATCTAAACCTAACCCCAAAAACTAAACCTAACCCCAAATCTAAACCTAAAATCTAAACCTAACCCCCAATCTAAACCGAAAATCTAAACCTAACCCCAAACCTAAACCAAAAATCTAAACCTAACCCCAAATCTAAACCTAAAATCTAAACCTAACCTAAAATCTAAACCTAACCCCAAATCTAAACCTAAAATCTAAACCTAACCCCAAATCTAAACCTAACCCCAAATCTAAACCTAAAATCTAAACCTAACCCCAAATCTAAACCTAAAATTTAAGCCTAACCCCAAATCTAAACCTAAAATCTAAACCTAACCCCAAATCTAAACCTAAACCCAAATCTAAAACTAACCCCAAATCTAAACCGAAAATCTAAACCTAACCCCAAATCTAAACCGAAAATCTAAACCTAACCCCAAATCTAAACCTAAAATCTATACCTAACCCGAAATCTAAACCTAACCCCAAATCTAAACCGAAAATCTAAACCTAACCCCAAATCTAAACCTAAAATCTAAACCTAACCCCAAATCTAAACCTAACTCCAAATCTAAACCTAAAATCTAAACCTAACCCCAAATCTAAACCGAAAATCTAAACCTAACCCCAAATCTGAACCTAAAATCTAAACCTAAAATCTAAACCTAACCTAAAAACTAAACCTAACCCCAAATCTAAACCTAAAATCTAAACCTAACCCCCAATCTAAACCGAAAATCTAAACCTAACCCCAAATCTAAACCTAACCCCAAATCTAAACCTAAAATCTAAACCTAACCCCAAATCTAAACCTAAAATCTAAACCTAACCCCAAATCAAAACCTAAAATCTAAACCTAAAATCTAAACCTAACCCCAAAAACTAAACCTAACCCCAAATCTAAACCTAAAATCTAAACCTAACCCCCAATCTAAACCGAAAATCTAAACCTAACCCCAAACCTAAACCAAAAATCTAAACCTAACCCCAAATCTAAACCTAAAATCTAAACCTAACCTAAAATCTAAACCTAACCCCAAATCTAAACCTAAAATCTAAACCTAACCCCAAATCTAAACCTAACCCCAAATCTAAACCTAAAATCTAAACCTAACCCCAAATCTAAACCTAAAATTTAAGCCTAACCCCAAATCTAAACCTAAAATCTAAACCTAACCCCAAATCTAAACCTAAACCCAAATCTAAAACTAACCCCAAATCTAAACCGAAAATCTAAACCTAACCCCAAATCTAAACCGAAAATCTAAACCTAACCCCAAATCTAAACCTAAAATCTATATCTAACCCGAAATCTAAACCTAACCCCAAATCTAAACCTAAAATCTAAACCTAACCCCAAATCTAAACCTAAAATCTAAACCTAACCCCAAATCTAAACCTAACTCCAAATCTAAACCTAAAATCTAAACCTAACCCCAAATCTAAACCGAAAATCTAAACCTAACCCCAAATCTGAACCTAAAATCTAAACCTAAAATCTAAACCTAACCTAAAAACTAAACCTAACCCCAAATCTAAACCTAAAATCTAAACCTAACCCCCAATCTAAACCGAAAATCTAAACCTAACCCCAAATCTGAACCTTAAATCTAAACCTAAAATCTAAACCTAACCCCAAATCTAGACCTAAAATTTAAGCCTAACCCCAAATCTAAACCTAAAATCTAAACCTAACCCCAAATCTAAACCTAACCCCAAATCTAAAACTAACCCAAAATCTAAACCGAAAATCTAAACCTAACCCCAAATCTAAACCTAAAATCTAAACCTAACCCCAAATCTAAACCTAACCCCAAATCTAAACCTAAAATCTAAACCTAACCCCAAATCTAAACCTAAAATCTAAACCTAACCCCAAATCTAAACCTAACCCCAAATCTAAACCTAAAATCTAAACCTAACCCCAAATCTAAACCTAAAATCTAAACCTAACCCCAAATCTAAACCTAACCCCAAATCTAAAACTAACCCCAAATCTAAACCTAAAATCTAAACCTAACCCCAAATCTAAACCTAAAATCTAAAACTAACCCCAAATCTAAACCTAACCCCAAATCTAAACCTAAAATCTAAACCTAACCCCAAATCTAAACCTAACCCCAAATCTAAACCTAAAATCTAAACCTAACCCCAAATCTAAACCTAAAATCTAAACCTAACTCCAAATCTAAACCTAAAATCTAAACCTAACCCCAAATCTAAACCTAAAATCTAAACCTAACCCCAAATCTAAACTTAAACCCAAATCTAAACCTAACCTAAAATCTAAACCTAAAACCCAAATCTAAACCTAAAATCTAAACCTAACCCCAAATCTGAACCTAAAATCTAAACCTAAAATCTATACCTAACCCCAAATCTAAACCTAACCCCAAATCTAAACCTAAAATCTAAACCTAACCCCAAATCTAAACCTAAATTCTAAACCTAACCCCAAATCTGAACCTAAAATCTAAACCTAAAATCTAAACCTAACCCCAAATCTAAACCTAACCCCAAATCTAAACCTAAAATCTAAACCTAACCCCCAATCTAAACCGAAAATCTAAACCTAACCCCAAATCTAAACCTAAAATCTAAACCTAACCCCAAATCTAAACCCCAAATCTAAACCTAACCTAAAATCTAAACCTAACCCCAAATCTAAACCTAAAATCTAAACCTAACCCCAAATCTAAACCTAACCCCAAATATAAACCTAAAATCTAAACCTAACCCCAAATCTAAACCTAAAATCTAAACCTAACCCCAAATCTAAACCTAACCCCAAATCTAAACCTAAAATCTATACCCAACCCCAAATCTAAACCTAAAATCTAAACCTAACCCCAAATCTAAACCTAACCCCAAATCTAAACCTAAAATCTAAACCTAACCCCAAATCTAAACCTAACCTAAAATCTAAACCTAACCCCAAATCTAAACCGAAAATCTAAACGTAACCCCAAATCTAAACCTAAAATCTAAACCTAACCCCAAATCTAAACCTAAAGTCTAAACCTAACCCGAAATCTAAACCTAACCCCAAATCTAAACCTAAAATCTAAACCTAACCCCAAATCTAAACCTAAAATATAAACCTAACCTTAAATCTAAACCTAACCCCAAATCTAATCCTAAAATCTAAACCTAACCCCAAATCTAAACCTAACCCCAAATCTAAACCTAAAATCTAAACCTAACGCCAAATCTAAACCTAACCCCAAATCTAAACCTAAAATCTAAACCTAACCCCAAATCTAAACCTATCCCCAAATCTAAACCTAAAATCTAAACATAACCCCAAATCTAAACCTAAAATCTAAACCTAAACCCAAATCGAAACCTAACCCCAAATCTAAACCTAAAATCTAAACCTAACCCCAAATCTAAACCTAAAATCTAAACCTAACCTAAAATCTAAACCTAACCCCAAATCTAAACCTAAAATCTAAACATAACCCCAAATCTAAACCTAACCCCAAATCTAAACCTAAAATCTAAACCTAACCCCAAATCTAAACTTAACCCCAAATCTAAACCTAAAATCTAAACCTAACCCCAAATCTAAACCTAAAATCTAAACCTAACCCCAAATCTAAACCTAAAATCTAAACCTAACCCCAAATCTAAACATAACCCCAAATCTAAACCTAACCTAAAATCTAAACCTAACCCCAAATCTAAACCTAAAATTTAAGTCTAACCCCAAATCTAAACCTAAAATCTAAACCTAAACCCAAATCTAAACCTAACCCCAAATCTAAACCTTAAATCTAAACCTAACCCCAAATCTAAACCTAACATCTAAACCTAACCCCAAATCTAAACCTAACCCCAAATCTAAACCTAAAATCTAAACCTAACCCCAAATCTAAACCTAAAATCTAAACCTAACCCCAAATCTGAACCTAAAATCTAAACCTAAAATCTAAACCTAACCTAAAAACTAAACCTAACCCCAAATCTAAACCTAAAATCTAAACCTAACCCCCAATCTAAACCGAAAATCTAAACCTAACCCCAAATCTAAACCTAAAATCTAAGCCTAACCCCAAATCTAAACCTAAAATCTAAACCTAACCCCAAATCTAAACCTAACCCCAAATCTAAACCTAACCCCAAATCTAAACCGAAAATCTAAACATAACCCCAAATCTAAACCTAAAATCTAAACCTAACCCCAAATCTAAACCTAAAATCTAAACCTAACCCGAAATCTAAACCTAACCCCAAATCTAAACCTAAAATCTAAACCTAACCCCAAATCTAAACCTAAAATCTAAACCTAACCCCAAATCTAAACCTAAAATTTAAGTCTAACCCCAAATCTAAACCTAAAATCTAAACCTAACCCCAAATCTAAACCTAAACCCAAATCTAAACCTTAAATCGAAACCTAACCCCAAATCTAAACCTAAAATCTAAACCTAACCCCAAATCTAAACCTAACCCCAAATCTAAACCTAAAATCTAAACCTAACCCCAAATCTGAACCTAACTCCAAATCTAACCCTAAATCTAAACCTAACCCCAAATCTAAACCTAAAATCTAAACCTAACCCCAAATCTGAACCTAAAATCTAAACCTAAAATCTAAACCTAACCTAAAAACTAAACCTAACCCCAAATCTAAACCTAAAATCTAAACCTAACCCCCAATCTAAACCGAAAATCTAAACCTAACCCCAAATCTAAACCTAACCCCAAATCTAAACCTAAAATCTAAACCTAACCCCAAATCTAAACCTAAAATCTAAACCTAACCCCAAATCTGAACCTAAAATCTGAACCTAAAATCTAAACCTAACCCCAAAAACTAAACCTAACCCCAAATCTAAACCTAAAATCTAAACCTAACCCCCAATCTAAACCGAAAATCTAAACCTAACCCCAAACCTAAACCAAAAATCTAAACCTAACCCCAAATCTAAACCTAAAATCTAAACCTAACCTAAAATCTAAACCTAACCCCAAATCTAAACCTAAAATCTAAACCTAACCCCAAATCTAAACCTAACCCCAAATCTAAACCTAAAATCTAAACCTAACCCCAAATCTAAACCTAAAATTTAAGCCTAACCCCAAATCTAAACCTAAAATCTAAACCTAACCCCAAATCTAAACCTAAACCCAAATCTAAAACTAACCCCAAATCTAAACCGAAAATCTAAACCTAACCCCAAATCTAAACCGAAAATCTAAACCTAACCCCAAATCTAAACCTAAAATCTATACCTAACCCAAAATCTAAACCTAACCCCAAATCTAAACCTAAAATCTAAACCTAACCCCAAATCTAAACCTAAAATCTAAACCTAACCCCAAATCTAAACCTAACTCCAAATCTAAACCTAAAATCTAAACCTAACCCCAAATCTAAACCGAAAATCTAAACCTAACCCCAAATCTGAACCTAAAATCTAAACCTAAAATCTAAACCTAACCTAAAAACTAAACCTAACCCCAAATCTAAACCTAAAATCTAAACCTAACCCCCAATCTAAACCGAAAATCTAAACCTAACCCCAAATCTGAACCTAAAATCTAAACCTAAAATCTAAACCTAACCCCAAATCTAGACCTAAAATTTAAGCCTAACCCCAAATCTAAACCTAAAATCTAAACCTAACCCCAAATCTAAACCTAACCCCAAATCTAAAACTAACCCTAAATCTAAACCGAAAATCTAAACCTAACCCCAAATCTAAACCTAAAATCTAAACCTAACCCCAAATCTAAACCTAACCCCAAATCTAAACCTAAAATCTAAACCTAACCCCAAATCTAAACCTAAAATCTAAACCTAACCCCAAATCTAAACCTAACCCCAAATCTAAACCTAAAATCTAAACCTAACCCCAAATCTAAACCTAAAATCTAAACCTAACCCCAAATCTAAACCTAACCCCAAATCTAAACCTAACCCCAAATCTAAACCTAAAATCTAAACCTAACCCCAAATCTAAACCTAAAATCTAAACCTAACCCCAAATCTAAACCTAACCCCAAATCTAAACCTAAAATCTAAACCTAACCCCAAATCTAAATCTAAAATCTAAACCTAAAATCTAAACCTAACCCCAAATCTAAACCTAACCCCAAATCTAAACCTAAAATCTAAACCTAACCCCCAATCTAAACCGAAAATCTAAACCTAACCCCAAATCTAAACCTAAAATCTAAACCTAACCCCAAATCTAAACCCATAATCTAAACCTAACCTAAAATCTAAACCTAACCCCAAATCTAAACCTAAAATCTAAACCTAACCCCAAATCTAAACCTAACCCCAAATCTAAACCTAAAATCTAAACCTAACCCCAAATCTAAACCTAAAATCTAAACCTAACCCCAAATCTAAACCTAACCCCAAATCTAAACCTAAAATCTATACCCAACCCCAAATCTAAACCTAAAATCTAAACCTAACCCCAAATCTAAACCTAACCCCAAATCTAAACCTAAAATCTAAACCTAACCCCAAATCTAAACCTAACCCCAAATCTAAACCTAACCCCAAATCTAAACCGAAAATCTAAACGTAACCCCAAATCTAAACCTAAAATCTAAACCTAACCCCAAATCTAAACCTAAAGTCTAAACCTAACCCGAAATCTAAACCTAACCCCAAATCTAAACCTAAAATCTAAACCTAACCCCAAATCTAAACCTAAAATCTAAACCTAACCCCAAATCTAAACCTAACCCCAAATCTAAACCTAAAATCTAAACCTAACGCCAAATCTAAACCTAACCCCAAATCTAAACCTAAAATCTAAACCTAACCCCAAATCTAAACCTAACCCCAAATCTAAACCTAAAATCTAAACCTAACCCCAAATCTAAACCTAAAATCTAAACCTAACCCCAAATCCAAACCTAACCCCAAATCTAAACCTAAAATCTAAACCTAACCCCAAATCTAAACCTAAAATCTAAACCTAACCTAAAATCTAAACCTAACCCCAAATCTAAACCTAAAATCTAAACATAACCCCAAATCTAAACCTAACCCCAAATCTAAACCTAAAATCTAAACCTAACCCCAAATCTAAACTTAACCCCAAATCTAAACCTAAAATCTAAACCTAACCCCAAATCTAAACCTAAAATCTAAACCTAACCCCAAATCTAAACATAACCCCAAATCTAAACCTAACCTAAAATCTAAACCTAACCCCAAATCTAAACCTAAAATTTAAGTCTAACCCCAAATCTAAACCTAAAATCTAAACCTAACCCCAAATCTAAACCTAACCCCAAATCTAAACCTTAAATCTAAACCTAACCCCAAATCTAAACCTAACATCTAAACCTAACCCCAAATCTAAACCTAAAATCTAAACCTAACCCCAAATCTAAACCTAAAATCTAAACCTAACCCCAAATCTAAACCTAACCCCAAATCTAAACCTAAAATCTAAACCTAACCCCAAATCTGAACCTAAAATCTAAACCTAAAATCTAAACCTAACCTAAAAACTAAACCTAACCCCAAATCTAAACCTAAAATCTAAACCTAACCCCCAATCTAAACCGAAAATCTAAACCTAACCCCAAATCTAAACCTAAAATCTAAACCTAACCCCAAATCTAAACCTAAAATCTAAACCTAACCCCAAATCTAAACCTAAAATCTAAACCTAACCCCAAATCTAAACCTAACATCTAAACCTAACCCCAAATCTAAACCTAACCCCAAATCTAAACCTAAAATCTAAACCTAACCCCAAATCTAAACCTAAAATCTAAACCTAACCCCAAATCTAAACCTAAAATCTAAACCTAACCCCAAATCTAAACCTAACCCCAAATCTAAACCTAAAATCTAAACCTAACCCCAAATCTGAACCTAAAATCTAAACCTAAAATCTAAACCTAACCTAAAAACTAAACCTAACCCCAAATCTAAACCTAAAATCTAAACCTAACCCCCAATCTAAACCGAAAATCTAAACCTAACCCCAAATCTAAACCTAAAATCTAAACCTAACCCCAAATCTAAACCTAACCCCAAATCTAAACCTAACCCCAAATCTAAACCGAAAATCTAAACATAACCCCAAATCTAAACCTAAAATCTAAACCTAACCCCAAATCTAAACCTAAAATCTAAACCTAACCCGAAATCTAAACCTAACCCCAAATCTAAACCTAAAATCTAAACCTAACCCCAAATCTAAACCTAAAATCTAAACCTAACCCCAAATCTAAACCTAAAATTTAAGTCTAACCCCAAATCTAAACCTAAAATCTAAACCTAACCCCAAATCTAAACCTAACCCCAAATCTAAACCTTAAATCGAAACCTAACCCCAAATCTAAACCTAAAATCTAAACCTAACCCCAAATCTAAACCTATAATCTAAACCTAAAATCTAAACCTAACCCCAAATCTGAACCTAACTCCAAATCTAACCCTAAATCTAAACCTAACCCCAAATCTAAACCTAAAATCTAAACCTAACCCCAAATCTGAACCTAAAATCTAAACCTAAAATCTAAACCTAACCTAAAAACTAAACCTAACCCCAAATCTAAACCTAAAATCTAAACCTAACCCCCAATCTAAACCGAAAATCTAAACCTAACCCCAAATCTAAACCTAACCCCAAATCTAAACCTAAAATCTAAACCTAATCCCAAATCTAAACCTAAAATCTAAACCTAACCCCAAATCTGAACCTAAAATCTAAACCTAAAATCTAAACCTAACCCCAAAAACTAAACCTAACCCCAAATCTAAACCTAAAATCTAAACCTAACCCCCAATCTAAACCGAAAATCTAAACCTAACCCCAAACCTAAACCAAAAATCTAAACCTAACCCCAAATCTAAACCTAAAATCTAAACCTAACCTAAAATCTAAACCTAACCCCAAATCTAAACCTAAAATCTAAACCTAACCCCAAATCTAAACCTAACCCCAAATCTAAACCTAAAATCTAAACCTAACCCCAAATCTAAACCTAAAATTTAAGCCTAACCCCAAATCTAAACCTAAAATCTAAACCTAACCCCAAATCTAAACCTAAACCCAAATCTAAAACTAACCCCAAATCTAAACCGAAAATCTAAACCTAACCCCAAATCTAAACCGAAAATCTAAACCTAACCCCAAATCTAAACCTAAAATCTAAACCTAACCCGAAATCTATACCTAACCCCAAATCTAAACCTAAAATCTAAACCTAACCCCAAATCTAAACCTAAAATCTAAACCTAACCCCAAATCTAAACCTAACTCCAAATCTAAACCTAAAATCTAAACCTAACCCCAAATCTAAACCGAAAATCTAAACCTAACCCCAAATCTGAACCTAAAATCTAAACCTAAAATCTAAACCTAACCTAAAAACTAAACCTAACCCCAAATCTAAACCTAAAATCTAAACCTAACCCCCAATCTAAACCGAAAATCTAAACCTAACCCCAAATCTGAACCTAAAATCTAAACCTAAAATCTAAACCTAACCCCAAATCCAGACCTAAAATTTAAGCCTAACCCCAAATCTAAACCTAAAATCTAAACCTAACCCCAAATCTAAACCTAACACCAAATCTAAAACTAACCCAAAATCTAAACCGAAAATCTAAACCTAACCCCAAATCTAAACCTAAAATCTAAACCTAACCCCAAATCTAAACCTAACCCCAAATCTAAACCTAAAATCTAAACCTAACCCCAAATCTAAACCTAAAATCTAAACCTAACCCCAAATCTAAACCTAACCCCAAATCTAAACCTAAAATCTAAACCTAACCCCAAATCTAAACCTAAAACCTAAACCTAACCCCAAATCTAAACCTAACCCCAAATCTAAACCTAAAATCTAAACCTAACCCCAAATCTAAACCTAAAATCTAAACCTAACCCCAAATCTAAACCTAACCCCAAATCTAAACCTAAAATCTAAACCTAACCCCAAATCTAAACCTAAAATCTAAACCTAACCCCAAATCTAAACCTAACCCCAAATCTAAACCTAAAATCTAAACCTAACCCCAAATCTAAACCTAAAATCTAAACCTAACCCCAAATCTAAACCTAAAATCTAAACCTAACCCCAAATCTAAACCTAAAATCTAAACCTAACCCCAAATCTAAACTTAACCCCAAATCTAAACCTAACCTAAAATCTAAACCTAAAACCCAAATCTAAACCTAAAATCTAAACCTAACCCCAAATCTGAACCTAAAATCTAAACCTAAAATCTATACCTAACCCCAAATCTAAACCTAACCCCAAATCTAAACCTAAAATCTAAACCTAACCCCAAATCTAAACCTAAAATCTAAACCTAACCCCAAATCTGAACCTAAAATCTAAACCTAAAATCTAAACCTAACCCCAAATCTAAACCTAACCCCAAATCTAAACCTAAAATCTAAACCTAACCCCCAATCTAAACCGAAAATCTAAACCTAACCCCAAATCTAAACCTAAAATCTAAACCTAACCCCAAATCTAAACCCATAATCTAAACCTAACCTAAAATCTAAACCTAACCCCAAATCTAAACCTAAAATCTAAACCTAACCCCAAATCTAAACCTAACCCCAAATCTAAACCTAAAATCTAAACCTAACCCCAAATCTAAACCTAAAATCTAAACCTAACCCCAAATCTAAACCTAACCCCAAATCTAAACCTAAAATCTATACCCAACCCCAAATCTAAACCTAAAATCTAAACCTAACCCCAAATCTAAACCTAACCCCAAATCTAAACCGAAAATCTAAACCTAACCCCAAATCTAAACCTAACCCCAAATCTAAACCTAACCCCAAATCTAAACCGAAAATCTAAACGTAACCCCAATTCTAAACCTAAAATCTAAACCTAACCCCAAATCTAAACCTAAAGTCTAAACCTAACCCGAAATCTAAACCTAACCCCAAATCTAAACCTAAAATCTAAACCTAACCCCAAATCTAAACCTAAAATCTAAACCTAACCCCAAATCTAAACCTAACCCCAAATCTAAACCTAAAATCTAAACCTAACGCCAAATCTAAACCTAACCCCAAATCTAAACCTAAAATCTAAACCTAACCCCAAATCTAAACCTAACCCCAAATCTAAACCTAAAATCTAAACATAACCCCAAATCTAAACCTAAAATCTAAACCTAACCCCAAATCCAAACCTAACCCCAAATCTAAACCTAAAATCTAAACCTAACCCCAAATCTAAACCTAAAATCTAAACCTAACCTAAAATCTAAACCTAACCCCAAATCTAAACCTAAAATCTAAACATAACCCCAAATCTAAACCTAACCCCAAATCTAAACCTAAAATCTAAACCTAACCCCAAATCTAAACTTAACCCCAAATCTAAACCTAAAATCTAAACCTAACCCCAAATCTAAACCTAAAATCTAAACCAAACCCCAAATCTAAACCTAAAATCTAAACCTAACCCCAAATCTAAACATAACCCCAAATCTAAACCTAACCTAAAATCTAAACCTAACCCCAAATCTAAACCTAAAATTTAAGTCTAACCCCAAATCTAAACCTAAAATCTAAACCTAACCCCAAATCTAAACCTAACCCCAAATCTAAACCTTAAATCTAAACCTAACCCCAAATCTAAACCTAACATCTAAACCTAACCCCAAATCTAAACCTAACCCCAAATCTAAACCTAAAATCTAAACCTAACCCCAAATCTAAACCTAAAATCTAAACCTAACCCCAAATCTAAACCTAAAATCTAAACCTAACCCCAAATCTAAACCTAACCCCAAATCTAAACCTAAAATCTAAACCTAACCCCAAATCTGAACCTAAAATCTAAACCTAAAATCTAAACCTAACCTAAAAACTAAACCTAACCCCAAATCTAAACCTAAAATCTAAACCTAACCCCCAATCTAAACCGAAAACCTAAACCTAACCCCAAATCTAAACCTAAAATCTAAACCTAACCCCAAATCTAAACCTAAAATCTAAACCTAACCCCAAATCTAAACCTAACCCCAAATCTAAACCTAAAATCTAAACCTAACCCCAAATCTGAACCTAACTCCAAATCTAACTCTAAATCTAAACCTAACCCCAAATCTAAACCTAAAATCTAAACCTAACCCCAAATCTGAACCTAAAATCTAAACCTAAAATCTAAACCTAACCTAAAAACTAAACCTAACCCCAAATCTAAACCTAAAATCTAAACCTAACCCCCAATCTAAACCGAAAATCTAAACCTAACCCCAAATCTAAACCTAACCCCAAATCTAAACCTAAAATCTAAACCTAACCCCAAATCTAAACCTAAAATCTAAACCTAACCCCAAATCTGAACCTAAAATCTAAACCTAAAATCTAAACCTAACCCCAAAAACTAAACCTAACCCCAAATCTAAACCTAAAATCTAAACCTAACCCCCAATCTAAACCGAAAATCTAAACCTAACCCCAAACCTAAACCAAAAATCTAAACCTAACCCCAAATCTAAACCTAAAATCTAAACCTAACCCCAAATCTAAACCTAACCCCAAATCTAAACCTAAAATCTAAACCTAACCCCAAATCTAAACCTAACCCCAAATCTAAACCTAAAATCTAAACCTAACCCCAAATCTAAACCTAAAATTTAAGCCTAACCCCAAATCTAAACCTAAAATCTAAACCTAACCCCAAATCTAAACCTAAACCCAAATCTAAAACTAACCCCAAATCTAAACCGAAAATCTAAACCTAACCCCAAATCTAAACCGAAAATCTAAACCTAACCCCAAATCTAAACCTAAAATCTATACCTAACCCGAAATCTAAACCTAACCCCAAATCTAAACCTAAAATCTAAACCTAAAATCTAAACCTAACCCCAAATCTAAACCTAACTCCAAATCTAAACCTAAAATCTAAACCTAACCCCAAATCTAAACCGAAAATCTAAACCTAACCCCAAATCTGAACCTAAAATCTAAACCTAAAATCTAAACCTAACCTAAAAACTAAACCTAACCCCAAATCTAAACCTAAAATCTAAACCTAACCCCCAATCTAAACCGAAAATCTAAACCTAACCCCAAATCTGAACCTAAAATCTAAACCTAAAATCTAAACCTAACCCCAAATCTAGACCTAAAATTTAAGCCTAACCCCAAATCTAAACCTAAAATCTAAACCTAACCCCAAATCTAAACCTAACACCAAATCTAAAACTAACCCAAAATCTAAACCGAAAATCTAAACCTAACCCCAAATCTAAACCTAAAATCTAAACCTAACCCCAAATCTAAACCTAACCCCAAATCTAAACCTAAAATCTAAACCTAACCCCAAATCAAAACCTAAAATCTAAACCTAACCCCAAATCTAAACCTAACCCCAAATCTAAACCTAAAATCTAAACCTAACCCCAAATCTAAACCTAAAATCTAAACCTAACCCCAAATCTAAACCTAACCCCAAATCTAAACCTAACCCCAAATCTAAACCTAAAATCTAAACCTAACCCCAAATCTAAACCTAAAATCTAAACCTAACCCCAAATCTAAACCTAACCCCAAATCTAAACCTAAAATCTAAACCTAACCCCAAATCTAAACCTAAAATCTAAACCTAACCCCAAATCTAAACCTAACCCCAAATCTAAACCTAAAATCTAAACCTAACCCCAAATCTAAACCTAAAATCTAAACCTAACCCCAAATCTAAACCTAAAATCTAAACCTAACCCCAAATCTAAACCTAAAATCTAAACCTAACCCCAAATCTAAACTTAACCCCAAATCTAAACCTAACCTAAAATCTAAACCTAAAACCCAAATCTAAACCTAAAATCTAAACCTAACCCCAAATCTGAACCTAAAATCTAAACCTAAAATCTATACCTAACCCCAAATCTAAACCTAACCCCAAATCTAAACCTAAAATCTAAACCTAACCCCAAATCTAAACCTAAAATCTAAACCTAACCCCAAATCTGAACCTAAAATCTAAACCTAAAATCTAAACCTAACCCCAAATCTAAACCTAACCCCAAATCTAAACCTAAAATCTAAACCTAACCCCCAATCTAAACCGAAAATCTAAACCTAACCCCAAATCTAAACCTAAAATCTAAACCTAACCCCAAATCTAAACCTAACCCCAAATCTAAACCTAAAATCTAAACCTAACCCCCAATCTAAACCTAAAATCTAAACCTAACCCCAAATCTAAACCTAAAATCTAAACCTAACCCCAAATCTAAACCTAACCCCAAATCTAAACCTAAAATCTAAACCTAACCCCAAATCTAAACCTAAAATCTAAACCTAACCCCAAATCTAAACCTAACCCCAAATCTAAACCTAAAATCTATACCCAACCCCAAATCTAAACCTAAAATCTAAACCTAACCCCAAATCTAAACCTAACCCCAAATCTAAACCTAAAATCTAAACCTAACCCCAAATCTAAACCTAACCCCAAATCTAAACCTAACCCCAAATCTAAACCGAAAATCTAAACGTAACCCCAAATCTAAACCTAAAATCTAAACCTAACCCCAAATCTAAACCTAAAGTCTAAACCTAACCCGAAATCTAAACCTAACCCCAAATCTAAACCTAAAATCTAAACCTAACCCCAAATCTAAACCTAAAATCTAAACCTAACCCCAAATCTAAACCTAACCCCAAATCTAAACCTAAAATCTAAACCTAACGCCAAATCTAAACCTAACCCCAAATCTAAACCTAAAATCTAAACCTAACCCCAAATCTAAACCTAACCCCAAATCTAAACCTAAAATCTAAACATAACCCCAAATCTAAACCTAAAATCTAAACCTAACCCCAAATCCAAACCTAACCCCAAATCTAAACCTAAAATCTAAACCTAACCCCAAATCTAAACCTAAAATCTAAACCTAACCTAAAATCTAAACCTAACCCCAAATCTAAACCTAAAATCTAAACATAACCCCAAATCTAAACCTAACCCCAAATCTAAACCTAAAATCTAAACCTAACCCCAAATCTAAACTTAACCCCAAATCTAAACCTAAAATCTAAACCTAACCCCAAATCTAAACCTAAAATCTAAACCAAACCCCAAATCTAAACCTAAAATCTAAACCTAACCCCAAATCTAAACATAACCCCAAATCTAAACCTAACCTAAAATCTAAACCTAACCCCAAATCTAAACCTAAAATTTAAGTCTAACCCCAAATCTAAACCTAAAATCTAAACCTAACCCCAAATCTAAACCTAACCCCAAATCTAAACCTTAAATCTAAACCTAACCCCAAATCTAAACCTAACATCTAAACCTAACCCCAAATCTAAACCTAACCCCAAATCTAAACCTAAAATCTAAACCTAACCCCAAATCTAAACCTAAAATCTAAACCTAACCCCAAATCTAAACCTAAAATCTAAACCTAACCCCAAATCTAAACCTAACCCCAAATCTAAACCTAAAATCTAAACCTAACCCCAAATCTGAACCTAAAATCTAAACCTAAAATCTAAACCTAACCTAAAAACTAAACCTAACCCCAAATCTAAACCTAAAATCTAAACCTAACCCCCAATCTAAACCGAAAACCTAAACCTAACCCCAAATCTAAACCTAAAATCTAAACCTAACCCCAAATCTAAACCTAAAATCTAAACCTAACCCCAAATCTAAACCTAACCCCAAATCTAAACCTAAAATCTAAACCTAACCCCAAATCTGAACCTAACTCCAAATCTAACTCTAAATCTAAACCTAACCCCAAATCTAAACCTAAAATCTAAACCTAACCCCAAATCTGAACCTAAAATCTAAACCTAAAATCTAAACCTAACCTAAAAACTAAACCTAACCCCAAATCTAAACCTAAAATCTAAACCTAACCCCCAATCTAAACCGAAAATCTAAACCTAACCCCAAATCTAAACCTAACCCCAAATCTAAACCTAAAATCTAAACCTAACCCCAAATCTAAACCTAAAATCTAAACCTAACCCCAAATCTGAACCTAAAATCTAAACCTAAAATCTAAACCTAACCCCAAAAACTAAACCTAACCCCAAATCTAAACCTAAAATCTAAACCTAACCCCCAATCTAAACCGAAAATCTAAACCTAACCCCAAACCTAAACCAAAAATCTAAACCTAACCCCAAATCTAAACCTAAAATCTAAACCTAACCCCAAATCTAAACCTAACCCCAAATCTAAACCTAAAATCTAAACCTAACCCCAAATCTAAACCTAACCCCAAATCTAAACCTAAAATCTAAACCTAACCCCAAATCTAAACCTAAAATTTAAGCCTAACCCCAAATCTAAACCTAAAATCTAAACCTAACCCCAAATCTAAACCTAAACCCAAATCTAAAACTAACCCCAAATCTAAACCGAAAATCTAAACCTATACCCAAATCTAAACCGAAAATCTAAACCTAACCCCAAATCTAAACCTAAAATCTATACCTAACCCGAAATCTAAACCTAACCCCAAATCTAAACCTAAAATCTAAACCTAACCCCAAATCTAAACCTAAAATCTAAACCTAACCCCAAATCTAAACCTAACTCCAAATCTAAACCTAAAATCTAAACCTAACCCCAAATCTAAACCGAAAATCTAAACCTAACCCCAAATCTGAACCTAAAATCTAAACCTAAAATCTAAACCTAACCTAAAAACTAAACCTAACCCCAAATCTAAACCTAAAATCTAAACCTAACCCCCAATCTAAACCGAAAATCTAAACCTAACCCCAAATCTGAACCTAAAATCTAAACCTAAAATCTAAAACTAACCCCAAATCTAGACCTAAAATTTAAGCCTAACCCCAAATCTAAACCTAAAATCTAAACCTAACCCCAAATCTAAACCTAACACCAAATCTAAAACTAACCCAAAATCTAAACCGAAAATCTAAACCTAACCCCAAATCTAAACCTAAAATCTAAACCTAACCCCAAATCTAAACCTAACCCCAAATCTAAACCTAAAATCTAAACCTAACCCCAAATCAAAACCTAAAATCTAAACCTAACCCCAAATCTAAACCTAACCCCAAATCTAAACCTAAAATCTAAACCTAACCCCAAATCTAAACCTAACCCCAAATCTAAACCTAACCCCAAATCTAAACCTAAAATCTAAACCTAACCCCAAATCTAAACCTAAAATCTAAACCTAACCCCAAATCTAAACCTAACCCCAAATCTAAACCTAAAATCTAAACCTAACCCCAAATCTAAACCTAAAATCTAAACCTAACCCCAAATCTAAACCTAACCCCAAATCTAAACCTAAAATCTAAACCTAACCCCAAATCTAAACCTAAAATCTAAACCTAACCCCAAATCTAAACCTAAAATCTAAACCTAACCCCAAATCTAAACCTAAAATCTAAACCTAACCCCAAATCTAAACTTAACCCCAAATCTAAACCTAACCTAAAATCTAAACCTAAAACCCAAATCTAAACCTAAAATCTAAACCTAACCCCAAATCTGAACCTAAAATCTAAACCTAAAATCTATACCTAACCCCAAATCTAAACCTAACCCCAAATCTAAACCTAAAATCTAAACCTAACCCCAAATCTAAACCTAAAATCTAAACCTAACCCAAAATCTGAACCTAAAATCTAAACCTAAAATCTAAACCTAACCCCAAATCTAAACCTAACCCCAAATCTAAACCTAAAATCTAAACCTAACCCCCAATCTAAACCGAAAATCTAAACCTAACCCCAAATCTAAACCTAAAATATAAACCTAACCCCAAATATAAACCCATAATCTAAACCTAACCTAAAATCTAAACCTAACCCCAAATCTAAACCTAAAATCTAAACCTAACCCCAATTCTAAACCTAACCCCAAATCTAAACCTAAAATCTAAACCTAACCCCAAATCTAAACCTAAAATCTAAACCTAACCCCAAATCTAAACCTAACCCCAAATCTAAACCTAAAATCTATACCCAACCCCAAATCTAAACCTAAAATCTAAACCTAACCCCAAATCTAAACCTAACCCCAAATCTAAACCTAAAATCTAAACCTAACCCCAAATCTAAACCTAACCCCAAATCTAAACCTAACCCCAAATCTAAACCGAAAATCTAAACGTAACCCCAAATCTAAACCTAAAATCTAAACCTAACCCCAAATCTAAACCTAAAGTCTAAACCTAACCCGAAATCTAAACCTAACCCCAAATCTAAACCTAAAATCTAAACCTAACCCCAAATCTAAACCTAAAATCTAAACCTAACCCCAAATCTAAACCTAACCCCAAATCTAAACCTAAAATCTAAACCTAACGCCAAATCTAAACCTAACCCCAAATCTAAACCTAAAATCTAAACCTAACCCCAAATCTAAACCTAACCCCAAATCTAAACCTAAAATCTAAACATAACCCCAAATCTAAACCTAAAATCTAAACCTAACCCCAAATCCAAACCTAACCCCAAATCTAAACCTAAAATCTAAACCTAACCCCAAATCTAAACCTAAAATCTAAACCTAACCTAAAATCTAAACCTAACCCCAAATCTAAACCTAAAATCTAAACATAACCCCAAATCTAAACCTAACCCCAAATCTAAACCTAAAATCTAAACCTAACCCCAAATCTAAACTTAACCCCAAATCTAAACCTAAAATCTAAACCTAACCCCAAATCTAAACCTAAAATCTAAACCTAACCCCAAATCTAAACCTAAAATCTAAACCTAACCCCAAATCTAAACATAACCCCAAATCTAAACCTAACCTAAAATCTAAACCTAACCCCAAATCTAAACCTAAAATTTAAGTCTAACCCCAAATCTAAACCTAAAATCTAAACCTAACCCCAAATCTAAACCTAACCCCAAATCTAAACCTTAAATCTAAACCTAACCCCAAATCTAAACCTAACATCTAAACCTAACCCCAAATCTAAACCTAACCCCAAATCTAAACCTAACCCCAAATCTAAACCTAACCCCAAATCTAAACCTAAAATCTAAACCTAACCCCAAATCTAAACCTAAAATCTAAACCTAACCCCAAATCTAAACCTAACCCAAAATCTAAACCTAAAATCTAAACCTAACCCCAAATCTGAACCTAAAATCTAAACCTAAAATCTAAACCTAACCTAAAAACTAAACCTAACCCCAAATCTAAACCTAAAATCTAAACCTAACCCCCAATCTAAACCGAAAATCTAAACCTAACCCCAAATCTAAACCTAAAATCTAAACCTAACCCCAAATCTAAACCTAAAATCTAAACCTAACCCCAAATCTAAACCTAACCCCAAATCTAAACCTAAAATCTAAACCTAACCCCAAATCTAAACCTAAAATCTAAACCTAACCCCAAATCTGAACCTAAAATCTAAACCTAAAATCTAAACCTAACCTAAAAACTAAACCTAACCCCAAATCTAAACCTAAAATCTAAACCTAACCCCAAATCTAAATCTAAAATCTAAACCTAAAATCTAAACCTAACCTAAAATCTAAACCTAACCCCAAATCTAAACCTAAAATCTAAACCTAACCTAAAATCTAAACCTAACCCCAAATCTAAACCTAAAATCTAAACCTAACCCCAAATCTAAACCTAACCCCAAATCTAAACCTAACCCCAAATCTAAACCTAAAATCTAAACCTAACCCCAAATCTAAACCTAAAATCTAAACCTAACCCCAAATCTAAACCTAAAATCTAAACCTAACCCCAAATCTAAACCTAAAATCTAAACCTAACCCCCAATCTAAACCTAAAATCTAACCTAACCCCAAATCTAAAAATATCCCCAAATCTAAACCTAAAATCTAAACCTAACCCCAAATCTAAACCTAAAATCTAAACCTAACCCCAAATCTAAACCTAAAATCTAAACCTAACCCCAAATCTAAACTTAACCCCAAATCTAAACCTAACCTAAAATCTAAATCTAAAACCCAAATCTAAACCTAAAATCTAAAGCTAACCCCAAATCTAAACCTAAAATCTAAACCTAAAATCTAAACCTAACCCCAAATCTAAACCTAAAATCTAAACCTAACCCCAAATCTAAACATAAAATCTAAACCTAAAATCTAAACCTAACCTAAAATCTAAACCTAACCCCAAATCTAAACCTAAAATCTAAACCTAACCCCAAATCTAAACCTAACCCCAAATCTAAACCTAAATTCTAAACCTAACCCCAAATCTATCTAAAATCTAAACCTAACCCCAAATCTAAACCTAAAACCCCAAATCTAAACCTAACCCCAAATCTAAACCTAAAATCTAAACCTAACCCCAAATCTGAACCTAAAATCTAAACCTAAAATCTAAACCTAACCTAAAAATCTAAACCTAACCCCAAATCTAAACCTAAAATCTAAACCTAACCCCAAATCTAAACCTAAAATCTAAACCTAACCCCAAATCTAAACCTAAAATCTAAACCTAACCCCAAATCTAAACCTAAAATCTATACCTAACCCGAAATCTAAACCTAACCCCAAATCTAAACCTAAAATCTAAACCTAACCCCAAATCTAAACCTAAAATCTAAACCTAACCCCAAATCTAAACCTAAAATCTAAACCTAACCCCAAATCTAAACCTAAAATCTAAACCTAACCCCAAATCTAAACTTAACCCCAAATTTAAACCTAACCTAAAATCTAAACCTAAAACCCAAATCTAAACCTAAAATCTAAACCTAACCCCAAACCTAAACCTAAAATCTAAACCTAAAATCTAAACCTAACCCCAAATCTAAACCTAAAATCTAAACCTAACCCCAAATCTAAATCTAAAATCTAAACCTAAAATCTAAACCTAACCTAAAATCTAAACCTAACCCCAAATCTAAACCTAAAATCTAAACCTAACCCCAAATCTAAACCTAACCCCAAATCTAAACCTAAAATCTAAACCTAACCCCAAATCTAAACCTAAAATCTAAACCTAACCCCAAATCTAAACCTAACCCCAAATCTAAACCTAAAATCTAAACCCTACCCCAAATCTAAACCTAACTCCAAATCTAACCCTAAATCTAAACCTAACCCCAAATCTAAACCTAAAATCTAAACCTAACCCCAAATCTGAACCTAAAATCTAAACCTAAAATCTAAACCTAACCCCAAATCTAAACCTAACCCCAAATCTAAACCTAAAATCTAAACCTAACCCCCAATCTAAACCTAAAATCTAAACCTAACCCCAAATCTAAACCTAAAATCTAAACCTAACCCCAAATCTAAACCTATAATCTAAACCTAAAATCTAAACCTAACCCCAAATCTAAACCTAACCCCAAATCTAAACCTAAAATCTAAACCTAACCCCAAATCTAAACCTAACCCCAAATCTAAACCTAAAATCTAAACCTAACCCCAAATCTAAACCTAAAATCTAAACCTAACCCCAAATCTAAACCTAACCCCAAATCTAAACCTAAAATCTAAACCTAACCCCAAATCTAAACCTAAAATTTAAGCCTAACCCCAAATCTAAACCTAAAATCTAAACCTAACCCCAAATCTAAACCTAAAATCTAAACCTAACCCCAAATCTAAACCTAACCCCAAATCTAAACCTAACCCCAAATCTAAACCTAAAATCTAAACCTAACCCCAAATCTAAACCTAAAATTTAAACCTAACCCCAAATCTAAACCTAACCCCAAATCTAAACCTAAAATCTAAACCTAACCCCAAATCTAAACCTAAAATTTAAGCCTAACCCCAAATCTAAACCTAAAATCTAAACCTAACCCCAAATCTAAACCTAACCCCAAATCTAAACCGAAAATCTAAACCTAACCCCAAATCTAAACCTAAAATCTAAACTTAACCCCAAATCTAAACCTAAAATCTAAACCTAACCCGAAATGTAAACCTATCCCCAAATCTAAACCTAAAATCTAAACCTAACCCTAAATCTAAACCTAAAATCTAAACCTAACCCCAAATCTAAACCTAAAATCTAAACCTAACCCCAAATCTAAACTTAACCCCAAATCTAAACCTAACCTAAAATCTAAACCTAAAACCCAAATCTAAACCTAAAATCTAAAGCTAACCCCAAATCTAAACCTAAAATCTAAACCTAAAATCTAAACCTAACCCCAAATCTAAACCTAAAATCTAAACCTAACCCCAAATCTAAACCTAAAATCTAAACCTAAAATCTAAACCTAACCCCAAATCTAAACCTAAAATCTAAACCTAACCCCAAATCTAAATCTAAAATCTAAACCTAAAATCTAAACCTAACCCCAAATCTAAACCTAACCCCAAATCTAAACCTAAAATCTAAACCTAACCCCAAATCTAAACCTAAAATCTAAACCTAACCCCAAATCTGAACCTAAAATCTAAACCTAAAATCTAAACCTAACCTAAAAACTAAACCTAACCCCAAATCTAAACCTAAAATCTAAACCTAACCCCAAATCTAAATCTAAAATCTAAACCTAAAATCTAAACCTAACCTAAAATCTAAACCTAACCCCAAATCTAAAACTAAAATCTAAACCTAACCTAAAATCTAAACCTAACCCCAAATCTAAACCTAAAATCTAAACCTAACCCCAAATCTAAACCTAACCCCAAATCTAAACCTAAAATCTAAACCTAACCCCAAATCTAAACCTAAAATCTAAACCTAACCCCAAATCTAAACCTAACCCCAAATCTAAACCTAAAATCTAAACCTAACCCCAAATCTAAACCTAAAATTTAAGCCTAACCCCAAATCTAAACCTAAAATCTAAACCTAACCCCAAATCTAAACCTAACCCCAAATCTAAACCTAACCCCAAATCTAAACCGAAAATCTAAACCTAACCCCAAATCTAAACCTAAAATCTAAACTTAACCCCAAATCTAAACCTAAAATCTAAACCTAACCCGAAATGTAAACCTATCCCCAAATCTAAACCTAAAATCTAAACCTAACCCTAAATCTAAACCTAAAATCTAAACCTAACCCCAAATCTAAACCTAAAATCTAAACCTAACCCCAAATCTAAACTTAACCCCAAATCTAAACCTAACCTAAAATCTAAACCTAAAACCCAAATCTAAACCTAAAATCTAAAGCTAACCCCAAATCTAAACCTAAAATCTAAACCTAAAATCTAAACCTAACCCCAAATCTAAACCTAAAATCTAAAGCTAACCCCAAATCTAAACCTAAAATCTAAACCTAAAATCTAAACCTAACCCCAAATCTAAACCTAAAATCTAAACCTAACCCCAAATCTAAATCTAAAATCTAAACCTAAAATCTAAACCTAACCCCAAATCTAAACCTAACCCCAAATCTAAACCTAAAATCTAAACCTAACCCCAAATCTAAACCTAAAATCTAAACCTAACCCCAAATCTGAACCTAAAATCTAAACCTAAAATCTAAACCTAACCTAAAAACTAAACCTAACCCCAAATCTAAACCTAAAATCTAAACCTAACCCCAAATCTAAATCTAATATCTAAACCTAAAATCTAAACCTAACCTAAAATCTAAACCTAACCCCAAATCTAAACCTAAAATCTAAACCTAACCTAAAATCTAAACCTAACCCCAAATCTAAACCTAAAATCTAAACCTAACCCCAAATCTAAACCTAAAATCTAAACCTAACCCCAAATCTAAACCTAAAATCTAAACCTAACCCCAAATCTAAACCTAACCCCAAATCTAAACCTAACCCCAAATCTAAACCTAAAATCTAAACCTAACCCCAAATCTAAACCTAAAATCTAAACCTAACCCCAAATCTAAACCTAAAATCTAAACCTAACCCCAAATCTAAACCTAAAATCTAAACCTAACCCCCAATCTAAACCTAAAATCTAACCTAACCCCAAATCTAAAAATATCCCCAAATCTAAACCTAAAATCTAAACCTAACCCCAAATCTAAACCTAAAATCTAAACCTAACCCCAAATCTAAACCTAAAATCTAAACCTAACCCCAAATCTAAACTTAACCCCAAATCTAAACCTAACCTAAAATCTAAATCTAAAACCCAAATCTAAACCTAAAATCTAAAGCTAACCCCAAATCTAAACCTAAAATCTAAACCTAAAATCTAAACCTAACCCCAAATCTAAACCTAAAATCTAAACCTAACCCCAAATCTAAATCTAAAATCTAAACCTAAAATCTAAACCTAACCTAAAATCTAAACCTAACCCCAAATCTAAACCTAAAATCTAAACCTAACCCCAAATCTAAACCTAACCCCAAATCTAAACCTAAATTCTAAACCTAACCCCAAATCTAAACCTAAAATCTAAACCTAACCCCAAATCTAAACCTAAAACCCCAAATCTAAACCTAACCCCAAATCTAAACCTAAAATCTAAACCTAACCCCAAATCTGAACCTAAAATCTAAACCTAAAATCTAAACCTAACCTAAAAATCTAAACCTAACCCCAAATCTAAACCTAAAATCTAAACCTAACCCCAAATCTAAACCTAAAATCTAAACCTAACCCCAAATCTAAACCTAAAATCTAAACCTAACCCCAAATCTAAACCTAAAATCTATACCTAACCCGAAATCTAAACCTAACCCCAAATCTAAACCTAAAATCTAAACCTAACCCCAAATCTAAACCTAAAATCTAAACATAACCCCAAATCTAAACCTAAAATCTAAACCTAACCCCAAATCTAAACCTAAAATCTAAACCTAACCCCAAATCTAAACTTAACCCCAAATTTAAACCTAACCTAAAATCTAAACCTAAAACCCAAATCTAAACCTAAAATCTAAACCTAACCCCAAACCTAAACCTAAAATCTAAACCTAAAATCTAAACCTAACCCCAAATCTAAACCTAAAATCTAAACCTAACCCCAAATCTAAATCTAAAATCTAAACCTAAAATCTAAACCTAACCTAAAATCTAAACCTAACCCCAAATCTAAACCTAAAATCTAAACCTAACCCCAAATCTAAACCTAACCCCAAATCTAAACCTAAAATCTAAACCTAACCCCAAATCTAAACCTAAAATCTAAACCTAACCCCAAATCTAAACCTAACCCCAAATCTAAACCTAACCCCAAATCTAAACCTAAAATCTAAACCCTACCCCAAATCTAAACCTAACTCCAAATCTAACCCTAAATCTAAACCTAACCCCAAATCTAAACCTAAAATCTAAACCTAACCCCAAATCTGAACCTAAAATCTAAACCTAAAATCTAAACCTAACCCCAAATCTAAACCTAACCCCAAATCTAAACCTAAAATCTAAACCTAACCCCCAATCTAAACCTAAAATCTAAACCTAACCCCAAATCTAAACCTAAAATCTAAACCTAACCCCAAATCTAAACCTATAATCTAAACCTAAAATCTAAACCTAACCCCAAATCTAAACCTAACCCCAAATCTAAACCTAAAATCTAAACCTAACCCCAAATCTAAACCTAACCCCAAATCTAAACCTAAAATCTAAACCTAACCCCAAATCTAAACCTAAAATCTAAACCTAACCCCAAATCTAAACCTAACCCCAAATCTAAACCTAAAATCTAAACCTAACCCCAAATCTAAACCTAAAATTTAAGCCTAACCCCAAATCTAAACCTAAAATCTAAACCTAACCCCAAATCTAAACCTAAAATCTAAACCTAACCCCAAATCTAAACCTATAATCTAAACCTAAAATCTAAACCTAACCCCAAATCTAAACCTAACCCCAAATCTAAACCTAAAATCTAAACCTAACCCCAAATCTAAACCTAACCCCAAATCTAAACCTAAAATCTAAACCTAACCCCAAATCTAAACCTAAAATCTAAACCTAACCCCAAATCTAAACCTAACCCCAAATCTAAACCTAAAATCTAAACCTAACCCCAAATCTAAACCTAAAATTTAAGCCTAACCCCAAATCTAAACCTAAAATCTAAACCTAACCCCAAATCTAAACCTAACCCCAAATCTAAACCTAACCCCAAATCTAAACCGAAAATCTAAACCTAACCCCAAATCTAAACCTAAAATCTAAACTTAACCCCAAATCTAAACCTAAAATCTAAACCTAACCCGAAATGTAAACCTATCCCCAAATCTAAACCTAAAATCTAAACCTAACCCTAAATCTAAACCTAAAATCTAAACCTAACCCCAAATCTAAACCTAAAATCTAAACCTAACCCCAAATCTAAACTTAACCCCAAATCTAAACCTAACCTAAAATCTAAACCTAAAACCCAAATCTAAACCTAAAATCTAAAGCTAACCCCAAATCTAAACCTAAAATCTAAACCTAAAATCTAAACCTAACCCCAAATCTAAACCTAAAATCTAAACCTAACCCCAAATCTAAATCTAAAATCTAAACATAAAATCTAAACCTAACCCCAAATCTAAATCTAAAATCTAAACCTAAAATCTAAACCTAACCTAAAATCTAAACCTAACCCCAAATCTAAACCTAAAATCTAAACCTAACCCCAAATCTAAACCTAACCCCAAATCTAAACCTAAATTCTAAACCTAACCCCAAATCTAAACCTAAAATCTAAACATAACCCCAAATCTAAACCTAAAACCCCAAATCTAAACCTAACCCCAAATCTAAACCTAAAATCTAAACCCTACCCCAAATCTAAACCTAACTCCAAATCTAACCCTAAATCTAAACCTAACCCCAAATCTAAACCTAAAATCTAAACCTAACCCCAAATCTGAACCTAAAATCTAAACCTAAAATCTAAACCTAACCTAAAAACTAAACCTAACCCCAAATCTAAACCTAAAATCTAAACCTAACCCCAAATCTAAACCTAAAATCTAAACCTAACCCCAAATCTAAACCTAAACTCTAAACCTAACCCCAAATCTAAACCTAAAATCTATACCTAACCCGAAATCTAAACCTAACACCAAATCTAAACCTAAAATCTAAACCTAACCCCAAATCTAAACCTAAAATCTAAACCTAACCCCAAATCTAAACCTAAAATCTAAACCTAACCCCAAATCTAAACCTAAAATCTAAACCTAACCCCAAATCTAAACTTAACCCCAAATTTAAACCTAACCTAAAATCTAAACCTAAAACCCAAATCTAAACCTAAAATCTAAACCTAACCCCAAATCTAAACCTAAAATCTAAACCTAAAATCTAAACCTAACCCCAAATCTAAACCTAAAATCTAAACCTAACCCCAAATCTAAATCTAAAATCTAAACCTAAAATCTAAACCTAACCTAAAATCTAAACCTAACCCCAAATCTAAACCTAAAATCTAAACCTAACCCCAAATCTAAACCTAACCCCAAATCTAAACCTAAAATCTAAACCTAACCCCAAATCTAAACCTAAAATCTAAACCTAACCCCAAATCTAAACCTAACCTAAAATCTAAACCTAACCCCAAATCTAAACCTAAAATCTAAACCTAACCCCAAATCTAAACCTAAAATCTAAACATAACCCCAAATCTAAACCTAAAATCTAAACCTAACCCCAAATCTAAACCTAACCCCAAATCTAAACCTAACCCCAAATCTAAACCTAAAATCTAAACCTAACCCCAAATCTAAACCTAAAATCTAAACCTAACCCCAAATCTAAACCTAAAATCTAAACCTAACCCCAAATCTAAACCTAAAATCTAAACCTAACCCCCAATCTAAACCTAAAATCTAACCTAACCCCAAATCTAAAAATATCCCCAAATCTAAACCTAAAATCTAAACCTAACCCCAAATCTAAACCTAAAATCTAAACCTAACCCCAAATCTAAACCTAAAATCTAAACCTAACCCCAAATCTAAACTTAACCCCAAATCTAAACCTAACCTAAAATCTAAATCTAAAACCCAAATCTAAACCTAAAATCTAAAGCTAACCCCAAATCTAAACCTAAAATCTAAACCTAAAATCTAAACCTAACCCCAAATCTAAACCTAAAATCTAAACCTAACCCCAAATCTAAATCTAAAATCTAAACCTAAAATCTAAACCTAACCTAAAATCTAAACCTAACCCCAAATCTAAACCTAAAATCTAAAGCTAACCCCAAATCTAAACCTAACCCCAAATCTAAACCTAAAATCTAAACCTAACCCCAAATCTAAACCTAAAATTTAAGCCTAACCCCAAATCTAAACCTAAAATCTAAACCTAACCCCAAATCTAAACCTAACCCCAAATCTAAACCTAACCCCAAATCTAAACCGAAAATCTAAACCTAACCCCAAATCTAAACCTAAAATCTAAACTTAACCCCAAATCTAAACCTAAAATCTAAACCTAACCCGAAATGTAAACCTATCCCCAAATCTAAACCTAAAATCTAAACCTAACCCTAAATCTAAACCTAAAATCTAAACCTAACCCCAAATCTAAACCTAAAATCTAAACCTAACCCCAAATCTAAACTTAACCCCAAATCTAAACCTAACCTAAAATCTAAACCTAAAACCCAAATCTAAACCTAAAATCTAAAGCTAACCCCAAATCTAAACCTAAAATCTAAACCTAAAATCTAAACCTAACCCCAAATCTAAACCTAAAATCTAAACCTAACCCCAAATCTAAATCTAAAATCTAAACATAAAATCTAAACCTAACCCCAAATCTAAATCTAAAATCTAAACCTAAAATCTAAACCTAACCTAAAATCTAAACCTAACCCCAAATCTAAACCTAAAATCTAAACCTAACCCCAAATCTAAACCTAACCCCAAATCTAAACCTAAATTCTAAACCTAACCCCAAATCTAAACCTAAAATCTAAACCTAACCCCAAATCTAAACCTAAAACCCCAAATCTAAACCTAACCCCAAATCTAAACCTAAAATCTAAACCCTACCCCAAATCTAAACCTAACTCCAAATCTAACCCTAAATCTAAACCTAACCCCAAATCTAAACCTAAAATCTAAACCTAACCCCAAATCTGAACCTAAAATCTAAACCTAAAATCTAAACCTAACCTAAAAACTAAACCTAACCCCAAATCTAAACCTAAAATCTAAACCTAACCCCAAATCTAAACCTAAAATCTAAACCTAACCCCAAATCTAAACCTAAACTCTAAACCTAACCCCAAATCTAAACCTAAAATCTATACCTAACCCGAAATCTAAACCTAACACCAAATCTAAACCTAAAATCTAAACCTAACCCCAAATCTAAACCTAAAATCTAAACCTAACCCCAAATCTAAACCTAAAATCTAAACCTAACCCCAAATCTAAACCTAAAATCTAAACCTAACCCCAAATCTAAACTTAACCCCAAATTTAAACCTAACCTAAAATCTAAACCTAAAACCCAAATCTAAACCTAAAATCTAAACCTAACCCCAAATCTAAACCTAAAATCTAAACCTAAAATCTAAACCTAACCCCAAATCTAAACCTAAAATCTAAACCTAACCCCAAATCTAAATCTAAAATCTAAACCTAAAATCTAAACCTAACCTAAAATCTAAACCTAACCCCAAATCTAAACCTAAAATCTAAACCTAACCCCAAATCTAAACCTAACCCCAAATCTAAACCTAAAATCTAAACCTAACCCCAAATCTAAACCTAAAATCTAAACCTAACCCCAAATCTAAACCTAACCTAAAATCTAAACCTAACCCCAAATCTAAACCTAAAATCTAAACCTAACCCCAAATCTAAACCTAAAATCTAAACATAACCCCAAATCTAAACCTAAAATCTAAACCTAACCCCAAATCTAAACCTAACCCCAAATCTAAACCTAACCCCAAATCTAAACCTAAAATCTAAACCTAACCCCAAATCTAAACCTAAAATCTAAACCTAACCCCAAATCTAAACCTAAAATCTAAACCTAACCCCCAATCTAAACCTAAAATCTAACCTAACCCCAAATCTAAAAATATCCCCAAATCTAAACCTAAAATCTAAACCTAACCCCAAATCTAAACCTAAAATCTAAACCTAACCCCAAATCTAAACCTAAAATCTAAACCTAACCCCAAATCTAAACTTAACCCCAAATCTAAACCTAACCTAAAATCTAAATCTAAAACCCAAATCTAAACCTAAAATCTAAAGCTAACCCCAAATCTAAACCTAAAATCTAAACCTAAAATCTAAACCTAACCCCAAATCTAAACCTAAAATCTAAACCTAACCCCAAATCTAAATCTAAAATCTAAACCTAAAATCTAAACCTAACCTAAAATCTAAACCTAACCCCAAATCTAAACCTAAAATCTAAACCTAACCCCAAATCTAAACCTAACCCCAAATCTAAACCTAAATTCTAAACCTAACCCCAAATCTAAACCTAAAATCTAAACCTAACCCCAAATCTAAACCTAAAACCCCAAATCTAAACCTAACCCCAAATCTAAACCTAAAATCTAAACCTAACCCCAAATCTGAACCTAAAATCTAAACCTAAAATCTAAACCTAACCTAAAAATCTAAACCTAACCCCAAATCTAAACCTAAAATCTAAACCTAACCCCAAATCTAAACCTAAAATCTAAACCTAACCCCAAATCTAAACCTAAAATCTAAACCTAACCCCAAATCTAAACCTAAAATCTATACCTAACCCGAAATCTAAACCTAACCCCAAATCTAAACCTAAAATCTAAACCTAACCCCAAATCTAAACCTAAAATCTAAACCTAACCCCAAATCTAAACCTAAAATCTAAACCTAACCCCAAATCTAAACCTAAAATCTAAACCTAACCCCAAATCTAAACTTAACCCCAAATTTAAACCTAACCTAAAATCTAAACCTAAAACCCAAATCTAAACCTAAAATCTAAACCTAACCCCAAACCTAAACCTAAAATCTAAACCTAAAATCTAAACCTAACCCCAAATCTAAACCTAAAATCTAAACCTAACCCCAAATCTAAATCTAAAATCTAAACCTAAAATCTAAACCTAACCTAAAATCTAAACCTAACCCCAAATCTAAACCTAAAATCTAAACCTAACCCCAAATCTAAACCTAACCCCAAATCTAAACCTAAAATCTAAACCTAACCCCAAATCTAAACCTAAAATCTAAACCTAACCCCAAATCTAAACCTAACCCCAAATCTAAACCTAAAATCTAAACCCTACCCCAAATCTAAACCTAACTCCAAATCTAACCCTAAATCTAAACCTAACCCCAAATCTAAACCTAAAATCTAAACCTAACCCCAAATCTGAACCTAAAATCTAAACCTAAAATCTAAACCTAACCCCAAATCTAAACCTAACCCCAAATCTAAACCTAAAATCTAAACCTAACCCCCAATCTAAACCTAAAATCTAAACCTAACCCCAAATCTAAACCTAAAATCTAAACCTAACCCCAAATCTAAACCTATAATCTAAACCTAAAATCTAAACCTAACCCCAAATCTAAACCTAACCCCAAATCTAAACCTAAAATCTAAACCTAACCCCAAATCTAAACCTAACCCCAAATCTAAACCTAAAATCTAAACCTAACCCCAAATCTAAACCTAAAATCTAAACCTAACCCCAAATCTAAACCTAACCCCAAATCTAAACCTAAAATCTAAACCTAACCCCAAATCTAAACCTAAAATTTAAGCCTAACCCCAAATCTAAACCTAAAATCTAAACCTAACCCCAAATCTAAACCTAAAATCTAAACCTAACCCCAAATCTAAACCTATAATCTAAACCTAAAATCTAAACCTAACCCCAAATCTAAACCTAACCCCAAATCTAAACCTAAAATCTAAACCTAACCCCAAATCTAAACCTAACCCCAAATCTAAACCTAAAATCTAAACCTAACCCCAAATCTAAACCTAAAATCTAAACCTAACCCCAAATCTAAACCTAACCCCAAATCTAAACCTAAAATCTAAACCTAACCCCAAATCTAAACCTAAAATTTAAGCCTAACCCCAAATCTAAACCTAAAATCTAAACCTAACCCCAAATCTAAACCTAACCCCAAATCTAAACCTAACCCCAAATCTAAACCGAAAATCTAAACCTAACCCCAAATCTAAACCTAAAATCTAAACTTAACCCCAAATCTAAACCTAAAATCTAAACCTAACCCGAAATGTAAACCTATCCCCAAATCTAAACCTAAAATCTAAACCTAACCCTAAATCTAAACCTAAAATCTAAACCTAACCCCAAATCTAAACCTAAAATCTAAACCTAACCCCAAATCTAAACTTAACCCCAAATCTAAACCTAACCTAAAATCTAAACCTAAAACCCAAATCTAAACCTAAAATCTAAAGCTAACCCCAAATCTAAACCTAAAATCTAAACCTAAAATCTAAACCTAACCCCAAATCTAAACCTAAAATCTAAACCTAACCCCAAATCTAAATCTAAAATCTAAACATAAAATCTAAACCTAACCCCAAATCTAAATCTAAAATCTAAACCTAAAATCTAAACCTAACCTAAAATCTAAACCTAACCCCAAATCTAAACCTAAAATCTAAACCTAACCCCAAATCTAAACCTAACCCCAAATCTAAACCTAAATTCTAAACCTAACCCCAAATCTAAACCTAAAATCTAAACCTAACCCCAAATCTAAACCTAAAACCCCAAATCTAAACCTAACCCCAAATCTAAACCTAAAATCTAAACCCTACCCCAAATCTAAACCTAACTCCAAATCTAACCCTAAATCTAAACCTAACCCCAAATCTAAACCTAAAATCTAAACCTAACCCCAAATCTGAACCTAAAATCTAAACCTAAAATCTAAACCTAACCTAAAAACTAAACCTAACCCCAAATCTAAACCTAAAATCTAAACCTAACCCCAAATCTAAACCTAAAATCTAAACCTAACCCCAAATCTAAACCTAAACTCTAAACCTAACCCCAAATCTAAACCTAAAATCTATACCTAACCCGAAATCTAAACCTAACCCCAAATCTAAACCTAAAATCTAAACCTAACCCCAAATCTAAACCTAAAATCTAAACCTAACCCCAAATCTAAACCTAAAATCTAAACCTAACCCCAAATCTAAACTTAACCCCAAATTTAAACCTAACCTAAAATCTAAACCTAAAACCCAAATCTAAACCTAAAATCTAAACCTAACCCCAAATCTAAACCTAAAATCTAAACCTAAAATCTAAACCTAACCCCAAATCTAAACCTAAAATCTAAACCTAACCCCAAATCTAAATCTAAAATCTAAACCTAAAATCTAAACCTAACCTAAAATCTAAACCTAACCCCAAATCTAAACCTAAAATCTAAACCTAACCCCAAATCTAAACCTAACCCCAAATCTAAACCTAAAATCTAAACCTAACCCCAAATCTAAACCTAACCCCAAATCTAAACCTAACCCCAAATATAAACCTAAAATCTAAACCCTACCCCAAATCTAAACCTAACTCCAAATCTAACCCTAAATCTAAACCTAACCCCAAATCTAAACCTAAAATCTAAACCTAACCCCAAATCTGAACCTAAAATCTAAACCTAAAATCTAAACCTAACCCCAAATCTAAACCTAACCCCAAATCTAAACCTAAAATCTAAACCTAACCCCCAATCTAAACCTAAAATCTAAACCTAACCCCAAATCTAAACCTAAAATCTAAACCTAACCCCAAATCTAAACCTATAATCTAAACCTAAAATCTAAACCTAACCTAAAATCTAAACCTAACCCCAAATCTAAACCTAAAATCTAAACCTAACCCCAAATCTAAACCTAAAATCTAAACCTAACCCCAAATCTAAACCTAAAATCTAAACCTAACCCCAAATCTAAACCTAACCCCAAATCTAAACCTAAAATCTAAACCTAACCCCAAATCTAAACCTAAAATTTAAGCCTAACCCCAAATCTAAACCTAAAATCTAAACCTAACCCCAAATCTAAACCTAACCCCAAATCTAAACCTAACCCCAAATCTAAACCTAAAATCTAAACCCTACCCCAAATCTAAACCTAACTCCAAATCTAACCCTAAATCTAAACCTAACCCCAAATCTAAACCTAAAATCTAAACCTAACCCCAAATCTGAACCTAAAATCTAAACCTAAAATCTAAACCTAACCCCAAATCTAAACCTAACCCCAAATCTAAACCTAAAATCTAAACCTAACCCCCAATCTAAACCTAAAATCTAAACCTAACCCCAAATCTAAACCTAAAATCTAAACCTAACCCCAAATCTAAACCTATAATCTAAACCTAAAATCTAAACCTAACCTAAAATCTAAACCTAACCCCAAATCTAAACCTAAAATCTAAACCTAACCCCAAATCTAAACCTAACCCCAAATCTAAACCTAAAATCTAAACCTAACCCCAAATCTAAACCTAACCCCAAATCTAAACCTAAAATCTAAACCTAACCCCAAATCTAAACCTAAAATTTAAGCCTAACCCCAAATCTAAACCTAAAATCTAAACCTAACCCCAAATCTAAACCTAACCCCAAATCTAAACCTAACCCCAAATCTAAACCGAAAATCTAAACCTAACCCCAAATCTAAACCTAAAATCTAAACCTAAACCCAAATCTAAACCTAAAATCTAAACCTAACCCGAAATCTAAACCTAACCCCAAATCTAAACCTAAAATCTAAACCTAACCCCAAATCTAAACCTAAAATCTAAACCGAACCCCAAATCTAAACCTAAAATTTAAGTCTAACCCCAAATCTAAACCCCAAATCTAAACCTAACCCCAAATCTAAACCTAAAATCTAAACCTAACCCGAAATCTAAACCTAACCCCAAATCTAAACCTAAAATCTAAACCTAACCCTAAATCTAAACCTAAAATCTAAACCTAACCCCAAATCTAAACCTAAAATCTAAACCTAAAATCTAAACCTAACCCCAAATCTAAACCTAAAATCTAAACCTAACCCCAAATCTAAATCTAAAATCTAAACCTAAAATCTAAACCTAACCTAAAATCTAAACCTAACCCCAAATCTAAACCTAAAATCTAAACCTAACCCCAAATCTAAACCTAACCCCAAATCTAAACCTAAATTCTAAACCTAACCCCAAATCTAAACCTAAAATCTAAACCTAACCCCAAATCTAAACCTAAAACCCCAAATCTAAACCTAACCCCAAATCTAAACCTAAAATCTAAACCCTACCCCAAATCTAAACCTAACTCCAAATCTAACCCTAAATCTAAACCTAACCCCAAATCTAAACCTAAAATCTAAACCTAACCCCAAATCTGAACCTAAAATCTAAACCTAAAATCTAAACCTAACCTAAAAACTAAACCTAACCCCAAATCTAAACCTAAAATCTAAACCTAACCCCAAATCTAAACGTAAAATCTAAACCTAACCCCAAATCTAAACCTAAACTCTAAACCTAACCCCAAATCTAAACCTAAAATCTATACCTAACCCGAAATCTAAACCTAACCCCAAATCTAAACCTAAAATCTAAACCTAACCCCAAATCTAAACCTAAAATCTAAACCTAACCCCAAATCTAAACCTAAAATCTAAACCTAACCCCAAATCTAAACTTAACCCCAAATTTAAACCTAACCTAAAATCTAAACCTAAAACCCAAATCTAAACCTAAAATCTAAACCTAACCCCAAATCTAAACCTAAAATCTAAACCTAAAATCTAAACCTAACCCCAAATCTAAACCTAAAATCTAAACCTAACCCCAAATCTAAATCTAAAATCTAAACCTAAAATCTAAACCTAACCTAAAATCTAAACCTAACCCCAAATCTAAACCTAAAATCTAAACCTAACCCCAAATCTAAACCTAACCCCAAATCTAAACCTAAAATCTAAACCTAACCCCAAATCTAAACCTAAAATCTAAACCTAACCCCAAATCTAAACCTAACCCCAAATCTAAACCTAACCCCAAATCTAAACCTAAAATCTAAACCCTACCCCAAATCTAAACCTAACTCCAAATCTAACCCTAAATCTAAACCTAACCCCAAATCTAAACCTAAAATCTAAACCTAACCCCAAATCTGAACCTAAAATCTAAACCTAAAATCTAAACCTAACCCCAAATCTAAACCTAAAATCTAAACCTAACCCCCAATCTAAACCTAAAATCTAAACCTAACCCCAAATCTAAACCTAAAATCTAAACCTAACCCCAAATCTAAACCTATAATCTAAACCTAAAATCTAAACCTAACCTAAAATCTAAACCTAACCCCAAATCTAAACCTAAAATCTAAACCTAACCCCAAATCTAAACCTAACCCCAAATCTAAACCTAAAATCTAAACCTAACCCCAAATCTAAACCTAAAATCTAAACCTAACCCCAAATCTAAACCTAACCCCAAATCTAAACCTAAAATCTAAACCTAACCCCAAATCTAAACCTAAAATTTAAGCCTAACCCCAAATCTAAACCTAAAATCTAAACCTAACCCCAAATCTAAACCTAACCCCAAATCTAAACCTAACCCCAAATCTAAACCGAAAATCTAAACCTAACCCCAAATCTAAACCTAAAATCTAAACCTAACCCCAAATCTAAACCTAAAATCTAAACCTAACCCGAAATCTAAACCTAACCCCAAATCTAAACCTAAAATCTAAACCTAACCCCAAATCTAAACCTAAAATCTAAACCGAACCCCAAATCTAAACCTAAAATTTAAGTCTAACCCCAAATCTAAACCCCAAATCTAAACCTAACCCCAAATCTAAACCTAAAATCTAAACCTAACCCCAAATCTGAACCTAACTCCAAATCTAACCCTAAATCTAAACCTAACCCCAAATCTAAACCTAAAATCTAAACCTAACCCCAAATCTGAACCTAAAATCTAAACCTAAAATCTAAACCTAACCTAAAAACTAAACCTAACCCCAAATCTAAACCTAAAATCTAAACCTAACCCCCAATCTAAACCGAAAATCTAAACCTAACCCCAAATCTAAACCTAACCCCAAATCTAAACCTAAAATCTAAACCTAACCCCAAATCTAAACCTAAAATCTAAACCTAACCCCAAATCTGAACCTAAAATCTAAACCTAAAATCTAAACCTAACCCCAAAAACTAAACCTAACCCCAAATCTAAACCTAAAATCTAAACCTAACCCCCAATCTAAACCGAAAATCTAAACCTAACCCCAAACCTAAACCAAAAATCTAAACCTAACCCCAAATCTAAACCTAAAATCTAAACCTAACCTAAAATCTAAACCTAACCCCAAATCTAAACCTAAAATGTAAACCTAACCCCAAATCTAAACCTAACCCCAAATCTAAACCTAAAATCTAAACCTAACCCCAAATCTAAACCTAAAATTTAAGCCTAACCCCAAATCTAAACCTAAAATCTAAACCTAACCCCAAATCTAAACCTAAACCCAAATCTAAAACTAACCCCAAATCTAAACCGAAAATCTAAACCTAACCCCAAATCTAAACCGAAAATCTAAACCTAACCCCAAATCTAAACCTAAAATCTATACCTAACCCGAAATCTAAACCTAACCCCAAATCTAAACCTAAAATCTAAACCTAACCCCAAATCTAAACCTAAAATCTAAACCTAACCCCAAATCTAAACCTAACTCCAAATCTAAACCTAAAATCTAAACCTAACCCCAAATCTAAACCGAAAATCTAAACCTAACCCCAAATCTGAACCTAACATCTAAACCTAAAATCTAAACCTAACCTAAAAACTAAACCTAACCCCAAATCTAAACCTAAAATCTAAACCTAACCCCCAATCTAAACCGAAAATCTAAACCTAACCCCAAATCTGAACCTAAAATCTAAACCTAAAATCTAAACCTAACCCCAAATCTAGACCTAAAATTTAAGCCTAACCCCAAATCTAAACCTAAAATCTAAACCTAACCCCAAATCTAAACCTAACCCCAAATCTAAAACTAACCCAAAATCTAAACCGAAAATCTAAACCTAACCCCAAATCTAAACCTAAAATCTAAACCTAACCCCAAATCTAAACCTAACCCCAAATCTAAACCTAAAATCTAAACCTAACCCCAAATCTAAACCTAAAATCTAAACCTAACCCCAAATCTAAACCTAACCCCAAATCTAAACCTAAAATCTAAACCTAACCCCAAATCTAAACCTAAAATCTAAACCTAACCCCAAATCTAAACCTAACCCCAAATCTAAACCTAACCCCAAATCTAAACCTAAAATCTAAACCTAACCCCAAATCTAAACCTAAAATCTAAACCTAACCCCAAATCTAAACCTAACCCCAAATCTAAACCTAAAATCTAAACCTAACCCCAAATCTAAACCTAAAATCTAAACCTAACCCCAAATCTAAACCTAACCCCAAATCTAAACCTAAAATCTAAACCTAACCCCAAATCTAAACCTAAAATCTAAACCTAACCCCAAATCTAAACCTAACCCCAAATCTAAACCTAAAATCTAAACCTAACGCCAAATCTAAACCTAACCCCAAATCTAAACCTAAAATCTAAACCTAACCCCAAATCTAAACCTAACCCCAAATCTAAACCTAAAATCTAAACCTAACCCCAAATCTAAACCTAAAATCTAAACCTAACCCCAAATCTAAACTTAACCCCAAATCTAAACCTAACCTAAAATCTAAACCTAAAACCCAAATCTAAACCTAAAATCTAAAGCTAACCCCAAATCTAAACCTAAAATCTAAACCTAAAATCTAAACCTAACCCCAAATCTAAACCTCAAATCTAAACCTAACCCCAAATCTAAATCTAAAATCTAAACCTAAAATCTAAACCTAACCCCAAATCTAAACCTAAAATCTAAACCTAAAATCTAAACCTAACCCCAAATCTAAACCTAAAATCTAAACCTAACCCCAAATCTAAACCTAAAATCTAAACCTAACCCCAAATCTGAACCTAAAATCTAAACCTAAAATCTAAACCTAACCCCAAATCTAAACCTAACCCCAAATCTAAACCTAAAATCTAAACCTAACCCCCAATCTAAACCGAAAATCTAAACCTAACCCCAAATCTAAACCTAAAATCTAAACCTAACCCCAAATCTAAACCCATAATCTAAACCTAACCTAAAATCTAAACCTAACCCCAAATCTAAACCTAAAATCTAAACCTAACCCCAAATCTAAACCTAACCCCAAATCTAAACCTAAAATCTAAACCTAACCCCAAATCTAAACCTAAAATCTAAACCTAACCCCAAATCTATACCCAACCCCAAATCTAAACCTAAAATTTAAGCCTAACCCCAAATCTAAACCTAAAATCTAAACCTAACCCCAAATCTAAACCTAACCCCAAATCTAAACCTAACCCCAAATCTAAACCGAAAATCTAAACGTAACCCCAAATCTAAACCTAAAATCTAAACCTAACCCCAAATCTAAACCTAAAGTCTAAACCTAACCCGAAATCTAAACCTAACCCCAAATCTAAACCTAAAATCTAAACCTAACCCCAAATCTAAACCTAAAATCTAAACCTAACCCCAAATCTAAACCTAACCCCAAATCTAAACCTAAAATCTAAACCTAACGCCAAATCTAAACCTAACCCCAAATCTAAACCTAAAATCTAAACCTAACCCCAAATCTAAACCTAACCCCAAATCTAAACCTAAAATCTAAACATAACCCCAAATCTGAACCTAACTCCAAATCTAACCCTAAATCTAAACCTAACCCCAAATCTAAACCTAAAATCTAAACCTAACCCCAAATCTGAACCTAAAATCTAAACCTAAAATCTAAACCTAACCTAAAAACTAAACCTAACCCCAAATCTAAACCTAAAATCTAAACCTAACCCCCAATCTAAACCGAAAATCTAAACCTAACCCCAAATCTAAACCTAACCCCAAATCTAAACCTAAAATCTAAACCTAACCCCAAATCTAAACCTAAAATCTAAACCTAACCCCAAATCTGAACCTAAAATCTAAACCTAAAATCTAAACCTAACCCCAAAAACTAAACCTAACCCCAAATCTAAACCTAAAATCTAAACCTAACCCCCAATCTAAACCGAAAATCTAAACCTAACCCCAAATCTAAACCTAAAATCTAAACCTAACCCCAAATCTAAACCGAAAATCTAAACCTAACCCCAAATCTGAACCTAAAATCTAAACCTAAAATCTAAACCTAACCTAAAAACTAAACCTAACCCCAAATCTAAACCTAAAATCTAAACCTAACCCCCAATCTAAACCGAAAATCTAAACCTAGCCCCAAATATGAACCTAAAATCTAAACCTAAAATCTAAACCTAACCCTAAATCTAGACCTAAAATTTAAGCCTAACCCCAAATCTAAACCTAAAATCTAAACCTAACCCCAAATCTAAACCTAACCCCAAATCTAAAACTAACCCAAAATCTAAACCGAAAATCTAAACCTAACCCCAAATCTAAACCTAAAATCTAAACCTAACCCCAAATCTAAACCTAACCCCAAATCTAAACCTAAAATCTAAACCTAACCCCCAATCTAAACCGAAAATCTAAACCTAACCCCAAATCTAAACCTAAAATCTAAACCTAACCCCAAATCTAAACCTAAAATCTAAACCTAACCCCAAATCTAAACCTAACCCCAAATCTAAACCTAAAATCTAAACCTAACCCCCAATCTAAACCGAAAATCTAAAACTAAAATCTAAACCTAACCTAAAAACTAAACCTAACCCCAAATCTAAACCTAAAATCTAAACCTAACCCCCAATCTAAACCGAAAATCTAAACCTAACCCCAAATCTAAACCTAAAATCTAAACCTAACCCCCAATCTAAACCGAAAATCTAAACCTAACCCCAAATCTAAACCTAAAATCTAAACCTAACCCCAAATCTAAACCTAAAATCTAAACCTAACCCCAAATCTAAACCTAACCCCAAATCTAAACCTAAAATCTAAACCTAACCCCAAATCTAAACCTAAAATCTAAACCTAACCCCAAATCTGAACCTAAAATCTAAACCTAAAATCTAAACCTAACCTAAAAACTAAACCTAACCCCAAATCTAAACCTAAAATCTAAACCTAACCCCAAATCTAAATCTAAAATCTAAACCTAAAATCTAAACCTAACCTAAAATCTAAACCTAACCCCAAATCTAAACCTAAAATCTAAACCTAACCCCAAATCTAAACCTAACCCCAAATCTAAACTTAACCCCAAATCTAAACCTAACCTAAAATCTAAACCTAAAACCCAAATCTAAACCTAAAATCTAAAGCTAACCCCAAATCTAAACCTAAAATCTAAACCTAAAATCTAAACCTAACCCCAAATCTAAACCTAAAATCTAAACCTAACCCCAAATCTAAATCTAAAATCTAAACCTAAAATCTAAACCTAACCTAAAATCTAAACCTAACCCCAAATCTAAACCTAAAATCTAAACCTAACCCCAAATCTAAACCTAACCCCAAATCTAAACCTAAATTCTAAACCTAACCCCAAATCTAAACCTAAAATCTAAACCTAACCCCAAATCTAAACCTAAAACCCCAAATCTAAACCTAACCCCAAATCTAAACCTAAAATCTAAACCCTACCCCAAATCTAAACCTAACTCCAAATCTAACCCTAAATCTAAACCTAACCCCAAATCTAAACCTAAAATCTAAACCTAACCCCAAATCTGAACCTTAAATCTAAACCTAAAATCTAAACCTAACCTAAAAACTAAACCTAACCCCAAATCTAAACCTAAAATCTAAACCTAACCCCAAATCTAAACCTAAAATCTAAACCTAACCCCAAATCTAAACCTAAAATCTAAACCTAACCCCAAATCTAAACCTAAAATCTATACCTAACCCGAAATCTAAACCTAACCCCAAATCTAAACCTAAAATCTAAACCTAACCCCAAATCTAAACCTAAAATCTAAACCTAACCCCAAATCTAAACTTAACCCCAAATTTAAACCTAACCTAAAATCTAAACCTAAAACCCAAATCTAAACCTAAAATCTAAACCTAACCCCAAATCTAAACCTAACCCCAAATCTAAACCTAAAATCTAAACCTAACCCCAAATCTAAACCTAAAATCTAAACCTAACCCCAAATCTAAACCTAAAATCTAAACCTAACCCCAAATCTAAACTTAACCCCAAATCTAAACCTAACCCCTAATCTAAACCTAAAACCCAAATCTAAACCTAAAATCTAAAGCTAACCCCAAATCTAAACCTAAAATCTAAACCTAAAATCTAAACCTAACCCCAAATCTAAACCTAAAATCTAAACCTAACCCCAAATCTAAATCTAAAATCTAAACCTAAAATCTAAACCTAACCTAAAATCTAAACCTAACCCCAAATCTAAACCTAACCCCAAATCTAAACCTAAAATCTAAACCTAACCCCAAATCTAAACCTAAAATCTAAACCTAACCCCAAATCTAAACCTAACCCCAAATCTAACCCTAAATCTAAACCTAACCCCAAATCTAAACCTAAAATCTAAACCTAACCCCAAATCTGAACCTAAAATCTAAACCTAAAATCTAAACCTAACCCCAAATCTAAACCTAACCCCAAATCTAAACCTAAAATCTAAACCTAACCCCCAATCTAAACCTAAAATCTAAACCTAACCCCAAATCTAAACCTAAAATCTAAACCTAACCCCAAATCTAAACCTATAATCTAAACCTAAAATCTAAACCTAACCTAAAATCTAAACCTAACCCCAAATCTAAACCTAAAATCTAAACCTAACCCCAAATCTAAACCTAACCCCAAATCTAAACCTAAAATCTAAACCTAACCCCAAATCTAAACCTAAAATCTAAACCTAACCCCAAATCTAAACCTAACCCCAAATCTAAACCTAAAATCTAAACCTAACCCCAAATCTAAACCTAAAATTTAAGCCTAACCCCAAATCTAAACCTAAAATCTAAACCTAACCCCAAATCTAAACCTAACCCCAAATCTAAACCTAACCCCAAATCTAAACCGAAAATCTAAACCTAACCCCAAATCTAAACCTAAAATCTAAACCTAACCCCAAATCTAAACCTAAAATCTAAACCTAACCCGAAATCTAAACCTAACCCCAAATCTAAACCTAAAATCTAAACCTAACCCCAAATCTAAACCTAAAATCTAAACCTAACCCCAAATCTAAACCTAAAATTTAAGTCTAACCCCAAATCTAAACCTAAAATCTAAACCTAACCCCAAATCTAAACCTAAACCCAAATCTAAACCTTAAATCGAAACCTAACCCCAAATCTAAACCTAAAATCTAAACCTAACCCCAAATCTAAACCTAACCCCAAATCTAAACCTAAAATCTAAACCTAACCGCAAATCTAAACCTAACTCCAAATCTAACCCTAAATCTAAACCTAACCCCAAATCTAAACCTAAAATCTAAACCTAACCCCAAATCTGAACCTAAAATCTAAACCTAAAATCTAAACCTAACCTAAAAACTAAACCTAACCACAAATCTAAACCTAAAATCTAAACCTAACCCCCAATCTAAACCGAAAATCTAAACCTAACCCCAAATCTAAACCTAACCCCAAATCTAAACCTAAAATCTAAACCTAACCCCAAATCTAAACCTAAAATCTAAACCTAACCCCAAATCTGAACCTAAAATCTAAACCTAAAATCTAAACCTAACCCCAAAAACTAAACCTAACCCCAAATCTAAACCTAAAATCTAAACCTAACCCCCAATCTAAACCGAAAATCTAAACCTAACCCCAAACCTAAACCAAAAATCTAAACCTAACCCCAAATCTAAACCTAAAATCTAAACCTAACCTAAAATCTAAACCTAACCCCAAATCTAAACCTAAAATCTAAACCTAACCCCAAATCTAAACCTAACCCCAAATCTAAACCTAAAATCTAAACCTAACCCCAAATCTAAACCTAAAATTTAAGCCTAACCCCAAATCTAAACCTAAAAACTAAACCTAACCCCAAATCTAAACCTAAACCCAAATCTAAAACTAACCCCAAATCTAAACCGAAAATCTAAACCTAACCCCAAATCTAAACCGAAAATCTAAACCTAACCCCAAATCTAAACCTAAAATCTATACCTAACCCGAAATCTAAACCTAACCCCAAATCTAAACCTAAAATCTAAACCTAACCCCAAATCTAAACCTAAAATCTAAACCTAACCCCAAATCTAAACCTAACTCCAAATCTAAACCTAAAATCTAAACCTAACCCCAAATCTAAACCGAAAATCTAAACCTAACCCCAAATCTGAACCTAAAATCTAAACCTAAAATCTAAACCTAACCTAAAAACTAAACCTAACCCCAAATCTAAACCTAAAATCTAAACCTAACCCCCAATCTAAACCGAAAATCTAAACCTAACCCCAAATCTGAACCTAAAATCTAAACCTAAAATCTAAACCTAACCCCAAATCTAGACCTAAAATTTAAGCCAAACCCCAAATCTAAACCTAAAATCTAAACCTAACCCCAAATCTAAACCTAACCCCAAATCTAAAACTAACCCAAAATCTAAACCGAAAATCTAAACCTAACCCCAAATCTAAACCTAAAATCTAAACCTAACCCCAAATCTAAACCTAACCCCAAATCTAAACCTAAAATCTAAACCTAACCCCAATCTAAACCTAAAATCTAAACCTAACCCCAAATCTAAACCTAACCCCAAATCTAAACCTAAAATCTAAACCTAACCCCAAATCTAAACCGAAAATCTAAACCTAACCCCAAATCTAAACCTAACCCGAAATCTAAACCTAACCCCAAATCTAAACCTAAAATCTAAACCTAACCCCAAATCTAAACCTAAAATCTAAACCTAACCCCAAATCTAAACCTAACCCCAAATCTAAACCTAAAATCTAAACCTAACCCCAAATCTAAACCTAAAATCTAAACCTAACCCCAAATCTAAACCTAACCCCAAATCTAAACCTAAAATCTAAACCTAACCCCAAATCTAAACCTAAAATCTAAACCTAACCCCAAATCTAAACCTAAAATCTAAACCTAACCCCAAATCTAAACCTAAAATCTAAACCTAAAATCCAAACCTAACCCCAAATCTAAACCTAAAATCTAAACCTAACCCCAAATCTAAACCTAAAATCTAAACCTAACCCCAAATCTGAACCTAAAATCTAAACCTAAAATCTATACCTAACCCCAAATCTAAACCTAACCCCAAATCTAAACCTAAAATCTAAACCTAACCCCAAATCTAAACCTAAAATCTAAACCTAACCCCAAATCTGAACCTAAAATCTAAACCTAAAATCTAAACCTAACCCCAAATCTAAACCTAAAATCTAAACCTAACCCCCAATCTAAACCGAAAATCTAAACCTAACCCCAAATCTAAACCTAAAATCTAAACCTAACCCCAAATCTAAACCCATAATCTAAACCTAACCTAAAATCTAAACCTAACCCCAAATCTAAACCTAAAATCTAAACCTAACCCCAAATCTAAACCTAACCCCAAATCTAAACCTAAAATCTAAACCTAACCCCAAATCTAAACCTAAAATCTAAACCTAACCCCAAATCTAAACCTAACCCCAAATCTAAAGCTAAAATCTAAACCTAACCCCAAATCTAAACCTAAAATTTAAGCCTAACCCCAAATCTAAACCTAAAATCTAAACCTAACCCCAAATCTAAACCTAACCCCAAATCTAAACCTAACCCCAAATCTAAACCGAAAATCTAAACGTAACCCCAAATCTAAACCTAAAATCTAAACCTAACCCCAAATCTAAACCTAAAATCTAAACCTAACCCGAAATCTAAACCTAACCCCAAATCTAAACCTAAAATCTAAACCTAACCCCAAATCTAAACCTAAAATCTAAACCTAACCCCAAATCTAAACCTAACCCCAAATCTAAACCTAAAATCTAAACCTAACCCCAAATCTAAACCTAACCCCAAATCTAAACCTAAAATCTAAACCTAACCGCAAATCTAAACCTAACTCCAAATCTAACCCTAAATCTAAACCTAACCCCAAATCTAAACCTAAAATCTAAACCTAACCCCAAATCTGAACCTAAAATCTAAACCTAAAATCTAAACCTAACCTAAAAACTAAACCTAACCACAAATCTAAACCTAAAATCTAAACCTAACCCCCAATCTAAACCGAAAATCTAAACCTAACCCCAAATCTAAACCTAACCCCAAATCTAAACCTAAAATCTAAACCTAACCCCAAATCTAAACCTAAAATCTAAACCTAACCCCAAATCTGAACCTAAAATCTAAACCTAAAATCTAAACCTAACCCCAAAAACTAAACCTAACCCCAAATCTAAACCTAAAATCTAAACCTAACCCCCAATCTAAACCGAAAATCTAAACCTAACCCCAAACCTAAACCAAAAATCTAAACCTAACCCCAAATCTAAACCTAAAATCTAAACCTAACCTAAAATCTAAACCTAACCCCAAATCTAAACCTAAAATCTAAACCTAACCCCAAATCTAAACCTAACCCCAAATCTAAACCTAAAATCTAAACCTAACCCCAAATCTAAACCTAAAATTTAAGCCTAACCCCAAATCTAAACCTAAAAACTAAACCTAACCCCAAATCTAAACCTAAACCCAAATCTAAAACTAACCCCAAATCTAAACCGAAAATCTAAACCTAACCCCAAATCTAAACCGAAAATCTAAACCTAACCCCAAATCTAAACCTAAAATCTATACCTAACCCGAAATCTAAACCTAACCCCAAATCTAAACCTAAAATCTAAACCTAACCCCAAATCTAAACCTAAAATCTAAACCTAACCCCAAATCTAAACCTAACTCCAAATCTAAACCTAAAATCTAAACCTAACCCCAAATCTAAACCGAAAATCTAAACCTAACCCCAAATCTGAACCTAAAATCTAAACCTAAAATCTAAACCTAACCTAAAAACTAAACCTAACCCCAAATCTAAACCTAAAATCTAAACCTAACCCCCAATCTAAACCGAAAATCTAAACCTAACCCCAAATCTGAACCTAAAATCTAAACCTAAAATCTAAACCTAACCCCAAATCTAGACCTAAAATTTAAGCCAAACCCCAAATCTAAACCTAAAATCTAAACCTAACCCCAAATCTAAACCTAACCCCAAATCTAAAACTAACCCAAAATCTAAACCGAAAATCTAAACCTAACCCCAAATCTAAACCTAAAATCTAAACCTAACCCCAAATCTAAACCTAACCCCAAATCTAAACCTAAAATCTAAACCTAACCCCAATCTAAACCTAAAATCTAAACCTAACCCCAAATCTAAACCTAACCCCAAATCTAAACCTAAAATCTAAACCTAACCCCAAATCTAAACCTAAAATCTAAACCTAACCCCAAATCTAAACCTAACCCGAAATCTAAACCTAACCCCAAATCTAAACCTAAAATCTAAACCTAACCCCAAATCTAAACCTAAAATCTAAACCTAACCCCAAATCTAAACCTAACCCCAAATCTAAACCTAAAATCTAAACCTAACCCCAAATCTAAACCTAAAATCTAAACCTAACCCCAAATCTAAACCTAACCCCAAATCTAAACCTAAAATCTAAACCTAACCCCAAATCTAAACCTAAAATCTAAACCTAACCCCAAATCTAAACCTAAAATCTAAACCTAACCCCAAATCTAAACCTAAAATCTAAACCTAAAATCCAAACCTAACCCCAAATCTAAACCTAAAATCTAAACCTAACCCCAAATCTAAACCTAAAATCTAAACCTAACCCCAAATCTGAACCTAAAATCTAAACCTAAAATCTATACCTAACCCCAAATCTAAACCTAACCCCAAATCTAAACCTAAAATCTAAACCTAACCCCAAATCTAAACCTAAAATCTAAACCTAACCCCAAATCTGAACCTAAAATCTAAACCTAAAATCTAAACCTAACCCCAAATATAAACCTAAAATCTAAACCTAACCCCCAATCTAAACCGAAAATCTAAACCTAACCCCAAATCTAAACCTAAAATCTAAACCTAACCCCAAATCTAAACCCATAATCTAAACCTAACCTAAAATCTAAACCTAACCCCAAATCTAAACCTAAAATCTAAACCTAACCCCAAATCTAAACCTAACCCCAAATCTAAACCTAAAATCTAAACCTAACCCCAAATCTAAACCTAAAATCTAAACCTAACCCCAAATCTAAACCTAACCCCAAATCTAAAGCTAAAATCTAAACCTAACCCCAAATCTAAACCTAAAATTTAAGCCTAACCCCAAATCTAAACCTAAAATCTAAACCTAACCCCAAATCTAAACCTAACCCCAAATCTAAACCTAACCCCAAATCTAAACCGAAAATCTAAACGTAACCCCAAATCTAAACCTAAAATCTAAACCTAACCCCAAATCTAAACCTAAAATCTAAACCTAACCCGAAATCTAAACCTAACCCCAAATCTAAACCTAAAATCTAAACCTAACCCCAAATCTAAACCTAAAATCTAAACCTAACCCCAAATCTAAACCTAACCCCAAATCTAAACCTAAAATCTAAACCTAACGCCAAATCTAAACCTAACCCCAAATCTAAACCTAAAATCTAAACCTAACCCCAAATCTAAACCTAACCCCAAATCTAAACCTAAAATCTAAACCTAACCTAAAATCTAAACCTAACCCCAAATCTAAACCTAAAATCTAAACATAACCCCAAATCTAAAACTAACCCCAAATCTAAACCTACAATCTAAACCTAACCCCAAATCTAAACTTAACCCCAAATCTAAACCTAAAATCTAAACCTAACCCCAAATCTAAACCTAAAATCTAAACCTAACCCCAAATCTAAACCTAAAATCTAAACCTAACCCCAAATCTAAACATAACCCCAAATCTAAACCTAACCTAAAATCTAAACCTAACCCCAAATCTGAACCTAAAATCTAAACCTAAAATCTAAACCTAACCTAAAAACTAAACCTAACCCCAAATCTAAACCTAAAATCTAAACCTAACCCCCAATCTAAACCGAAAATCTAAACCTAACCCCAAATCTAAACCTAAAATCTAAACCTAACCCCAAATCTAAACCTAAAATCTAAACCTAACCCCAAATCTAAACCTAACCCCAAATCTAAACCTAAAATCTAAACCTAACCCCAAATCTAAACCTAAAATCTAAACCTAACCCCAAATCTGAACCTAAAATCTAAACCTAAAATCTAAACCTAACCTAAAAACTAAACCTAACCCCAAATCTAAACCTAAAATCTAAACCTAACCCCAAATCTAAATCTAAAATCTAAACCTAAAATCTAAACCTAACCTAAAATCTAAACCTAACCCCAAATCTAAACCTAAAATCTAAACCTAACCCCAAATCTAAACCTAACCCCAAATCTAAACCTAAAATCTAAACCTAACCCCCAATCTAAACCTAAAATCTAAACCTAACCCCAAATCTAAACCTAAAATCTAAACCTAACCCCAAATCTAAACCTATAATCTAAACCTAAAATCTAAACCTAACCTAAAATCTAAACCTAACCCCAAATCTAAACCTAAAATCTAAACCTAACCCCAAATCTAAACCTAACCCCAAATCTAAACCTAAAATCTAAACCTAACCCCAAATCTAAACCTAAAATCTAAACCTAACCCCAAATCTAAACCTAACCCCAAATCTAAACCTAAAATCTAAACCTAACCCCAAATCTAAACCGAAAATTTAAGCCTAACCCCAAATCTAAACCTAAAATCTAAACCTAACCCCAAATCTAAACCTAACCCCAAATCTAAACCGAAAATCTAAACCTAACCCCAAATCTAAACCTAAAATCTAAACCTAACCCCAAATCTAAACCTAAAATCTAAACCTAACCCGAAATCTAAACCTAACCCCAAATCTAAACCTAAAATCTAAACCTAACCCCAAATCTAAACCTAAAATCTAAACCTAACCCCAAATCTAAACCTAAAATTTAAGTCTAACCCCAAATCTAAACCTAAAATCTAAACCTAACCCCAAATCTAAACCTAAACCCAAATCTAAACCTTAAATCGAAACCTAACCCCAAATCTAAACCTAAAATCTAAACCTAACCCCAAATCTAAACCTAACCCCAAATCTAAACCTAAAATCTAAACCTAACCGCAAATCTAAACCTAACTCCAAATCTAACCCTAAATCTAAACCTAACCCCAAATCTAAACCTAAAATCTAAACCTAACCCCAAATCTGAACCTAAAATCTAAACCTAAAATCTAAACCTAACCTAAAAACTAAACCTAACCACAAATCTAAACCTAAAATCTAAACCTAACCCCCAATCTAAACCGAAAATCTAAACCTAACCCCAAATCTAAAACTAACCCCAAATCTAAACCTAAAATCTAAACCTAACCCCAAATCTAAACCTAAAATCTAAACCTAACCCCAAATCTGAACCTAAAATCTAAACCTAAAATCTAAACCTAACCCCAAAAACTAAACCTAACCCCAAATCTAAACCTAAAATCTAAACCTAACCCCCAATCTAAACCGAAAATCTAAACCTAACCCCAAACCTAAACCAAAAATCTAAACCTAACCCCAAATCTAAACCTAAAATCTAAACCTAACCTAAAATCTAAACCTAACCCCAAATCTAAACCTAAAATCTAAACCTAACCCCAAATCTAAACCTAACCCCAAATCTAAACCTAAAATCTAAACCTAACCCCAAATCTAAACCTAAAATTTAAGCCTAACCCCAAATCTAAACCTAAAAACTAAACCTAACCCCAAATCTAAACCTAAACCCAAATCTAAAACTAACCCCAAATCTAAACCGAAAATCTAAACCTAACCCCAAATCTAAACCGAAAATCTAAACCTAACCCCAAATCTAAACCTAAAATCTATACCTAACCCGAAATCTAAACCTAACCCCAAATCTAAACCTAAAATCTAAACCTAACCCCAAATCTAAACCTAAAATCTAAACCTAACCCCAAATCTAAACCTAACTCCAAATCTAAACCTAAAATCTAAACCTAACCCCAAATCTAAACCGAAAATCTAAACCTAACCCCAAATCTGAACCTAAAATCTAAACCTAAAATCTAAACCTAACCTAAAAACTAAACCTAACCCCAAATCTAAACCTAAAATCTAAACCTAACCCCCAATCTAAACCGAAAATCTAAACCTAACCCCAAATCTGAACCTAAAATCTAAACCTAAAATCTAAACCTAACCCCAAATCTAGACCTAAAATTTAAGCCAAACCCCAAATCTAAACCTAAAATCTAAACCTAACCCCAAATCTAAACCTAACCCCAAATCTAAAACTAACCCAAAATCTAAACCGAAAATCTAAACCTAACCCCAAATCTAAACCTAAAATCTAAACCTAACCCCAAATCTAAACCTAACCCCAAATCTAAACCTAAAATCTAAACCTAACCCCAATCTAAACCTAAAATCTAAACCTAACCCCAAATCTAAACCTAACCCCAAATCTAAACCTAAAATCTAAACCTAACCCCAAATCTAAACCTAAAATCTAAACCTAACCCCAAATCTAAACCTAACCCGAAATCTAAACCTAACCCCAAATCTAAACCTAAAATCTAAACCTAACCCCAAATCTAAACCTAAAATCTAAACCTAACCCCAAATCTAAACCTAACCCCAAATCTAAACCTAAAATCTAAACCTAACCCCAAATCTAAACCTAAAATCTAAACCTAACCCCAAATCTAAACCTAACCCCAAATCTAAACCTAAAATCTAAACCTAACCCCAAATCTAAACCTAAAATCTAAACCTAACCCCAAATCTAAACCTAAAATCTAAACCTAACCCCAAATCTAAACCTAAAATCTAAACCTAACCCCAAATCTAAACCTAAAATCTAAACCTAACCCCAAATCTAAACTTAACCCCAAATCTAAACCTAACCTAAAATCTAAACCTAAAACCCAAATCTAAACCTAAAATCTAAAGCTAACCCCAAATCTAAACCTAAAATCTAAACCTAAAATCTAAACCTAACCCCAAATCTAAACCTAAAATCTAAACCTAACCCCAAATCTAAATCTAAAATCTAAACCTAAAATCTAAACCTAACCCCAAATCTAAACCTAAAATCTAAACCTAAAATCCAAACCTAACCCCAAATCTAAACCTAAAATCTAAACCTAACCCCAAATCTAAACCTAAAATCTAAACCTAACCCCAAATCTGAACCTAAAATCTAAACCTAAAATCTATACCTAACCCCAAATCTAAACCTAACCCCAAATCTAAACCTAAAATCTAAACCTAACCCCAAATCTAAACCTAAAATCTAAACCTAACCCCAAATCTGAACCTAAAATCTAAACCTAAAATCTAAACCTAACCCCAAATCTAAACCTAACCCCAAATCTAAACCTAAAATCTAAACCTAACCCCCAATCTAAACCTAAAATCTAAACCTAACCCCAAATCTAAACCTAAAATCTAAACCTAACCCCAAATCTAAACCCATAATCTAAACCTAACCTAAAATCTAAACCTAACCCCAAATCTAAACCTAAAATCTAAACCTAACCCCAAATCTAAACCTAACCACAAATCTAAACCTAAAATCTAAACCTAACCCCAAATCTAAACCTAAAATCTAAACCTAACCCCAAATATAAACCTAACCCCAAATCTAAACCTAAAATCTAAACCTAACCCCAAATCTAAACCTAAAATTTAAGCCTAACCCCAAATCTAAACCTAAAATCTAAACCTAACCCCAAATCTAAACCTAACCCCAAATCTAAACCTAACCCCAAATCTAAACCGAAAATCTAAACGTAACCCCAAATCTAAACCTAAAATCTAAACCTAACCCCAAATCTAAACCTAAAATCTAAACCTAACCCGAAATCTAAACCTAACCCCAAATCTAAACCTAAAATCTAAACCTAACCCCAAATCTAAACCTAAAATCTAAACCTAACCCCAAATCTAAACCTAACCCCAAATCTAAACCTAAAATCTAAACCTAACGCCAAATCTAAACCTAACCCCAAATCTAAACCTAAAATCTAAACCTAACCCCAAATCTAAACCTAACCCCAAATCTAAACCTAAAATCTAAACATAACCCCAAATCTAAACCTAAAATCTAAACCTAACCCCAAATCTAAACCTAAAATCTAAACCTAACATAAATCTAAACCTAACCCCAAATCTAAACCTAAAATCTAAACATAACCCCAAATCTAAACCTAACCCCAAATCTAAACCTTAAATCTAAACCTAACCCCAAATCTAAACCTAACATCTAAACCTAACCCCAAATCTAAACCTAACCCCAAATCTAAACCTAAAATCTAAACCTAACCCCAAATCTAAACCTAAAATCTAAACCTAACCCCAAATCTAAACCTAACCCCAAATCTAAACCTAAAATCTAAACCTAACCCCAAATCTGAACCTAAAATCTAAACCTAAAATCTAAACCTAACCTAAAAACTAAACCTAACCCCAAATCTAAACCTAAAATCTAAACCTAACCCCCAATCTAAACCGAAAATCTAAACCTAACCCCAAATCTAAACCTAAAATCTAAACCTAACCCCAAATCTAAACCTAAAATCTAAACCTAACCCCAAATCTAAACCTAACCCCAAATCTAAACCTAAAATCTAAACCTAACCGCAAATCTAAACCTAACTCCAAATCTAACCCTAAATCTAAACCTAACCCCAAATCTAAACCTAAAATCTAAACCTAACCCCAAATCTGAACCTAAAATCTAAACCTAAAATCTAAACCTAACCTAAAAACTAAACCTAACCACAAATCTAAACCTAAAATCTAAACCTAACCCCCAATCTAAACCGAAAATCTAAACCTAACCCCAAATCTAAACCTAACCCCAAATCTAAACCTAAAATCTAAACCTAACCCCAAATCTAAACCTAAAATCTAAACCTAACCCCAAATCTGAACCTAAAATCTAAACCTAAAATCTAAACCTAACCCCAAAAACTAAACCTAACCCCAAATCTAAACCTAAAATCTAAACCTAACCCCCAATCTAAACCGAAAATCTAAACCTAACCCCAAACCTAAACCAAAAATCTAAACCTAACCCCAAATCTAAACCTAAAATCTAAACCTAACCTAAAATCTAAACCTAACCCCAAATCTAAACCTAAAATCTAAACCTAACCCCAAATCTAAACCTAACCCCAAATCTAAACCTAAAATCTAAACCTAACCCCAAATCTAAACCTAAAATTTAAGCCTAACCCCAAATCTAAACCTAAAAACTAAACCTAACCCCAAATCTAAACCTAAACCCAAATCTAAAACTAACCCCAAATCTAAACCGAAAATCTAAACCTAACCCCAAATCTAAACCGAAAATCTAAACCTAACCCCAAATCTAAACCTAAAATCTATACCTAACCCGAAATCTAAACCTAACCCCAAATCTAAACCTAAAATCTAAACCTAACCCCAAATCTAAACCTAAAATCTAAACCTAACCCCAAATCTAAACCTAACTCCAAATCTAAACCTAAAATCTAAACCTAACCCCAAATCTAAACCGAAAATCTAAACCTAACCCCAAATCTGAACCTAAAATCTAAACCTAAAATCTAAACCTAACCTAAAAACTAAACCTAACCCCAAATCTAAACCTAAAATCTAAACCTAACCCCCAATCTAAACCGAAAATCTAAACCTAACCCCAAATCTGAACCTAAAATCTAAACCTAAAATCTAAACCTAACCCCAAATCTAGACCTAAAATTTAAGCCAAACCCCAAATCTAAACCTAAAATCTAAACCTAACCCCAAATCTAAACCTAATCCCAAATCTAAAACTAACCCAAAATCTAAACCGAAAATCTAAACCTAACCCCAAATCTAAACCTAAAATCTAAACCTAACCCCAAATCTAAACCTAACCCCAAATCTAAACCTAAAATCTAAACCTAACCCCAATCTAAACCTAAAATCTAAACCTAACCCCAAATCTAAACCTAACCCCAAATCTAAACCTAAAATCTAAACCTAACCCCAAATCTAAACCTAAAATCTAAACCTAACCCCAAATCTAAACCTAACCCGAAATCTAAACCTAACCCCAAATCTAAACCTAAAATCTAAACCTAACCCCAAATCTAAACCTAAAATCTAAACCTAACCCCAAATCTAAACCTAACCCCAAATCTAAACCTAAAATCTAAACCTAACCCCAAATCTAAACCTAAAATCTAAACCTAACCCCAAATCTAAACCTAACCCCAAATCTAAACCTAAAATCTAAACCTAACCCCAAATCTAAACCTAAAATCTAAACCTAACCCCAAATCTAAACCTAAAATCTAAACCTAACCCCAAATCTAAACCTAAAATCTAAACCTAACCCCAAATCTAAACTTAACCCCAAATCTAAACCTAACCTAAAATCGAAACCTAAAACCCAAATCTAAACCTAAAATCTAAAGCTAACCCCAAATCTAAACCTAAAATCTAAACCTAAAATCTAAACCTAACCCCAAATCTAAACCTAAAATCTAAACCTAACCCCAAATCTAAATCTAAAATCTAAACCTAAAATCTAAACCTAACCCCAAATCTAAACCTAAAATCTAAACCTAAAATCCAAACCTAACCCCAAATCTAAACCTAAAATCTAAACCTAACCCCAAATCTAAACCTAAAATCTAAACCTAACCCCAAATCTGAACCTAAAATCTAAACCTAAAATCTATACCTAACCCCAAATCTAAACCTAAAATCTAAACCTAACCCCAAATCTGAACCTAAAATCTAAACCTAAAATCTATACCTAACCCCAAATCTAAACCTAACCCCAAATCTAAACCTAAAATCTAAACCTAACCCCAAATCTAAACCTAAAATCTAAACCTAACCCCAAATCTGAACCTAAAATCTAAACCTAAAATCTAAACCTAACCCCAAATCTAAACCTAACCCCAAATCTAAACCTAAAATCTAAACCTAACCCCCAATCTAAACCGAAAATCTAAACCTAACCCCAAATCTAAACCTAAAATCTAAACCTAACCCCAAATCTAAACCCATAATCTAAACCTAACCTAAAATCTAAACCTAACCCCAAATCTAAACCTAAAATCTAAACCTAACCCCAAATCTAAACCTAACCACAAATCTAAACCTAAAATCTAAACCTAACCCCAAATCTAAACCTAAAATCTAAACCTAACCCCAAATATAAACCTAACCCCAAATCTAAACCTAAAATCTAAACCTAACCCCAAATCTAAACCTAAAATTTAAGCCTAACCCCAAATCTAAACCTAAAATCTAAACCTAACCCCAAATCTAAACCTAACCCCAAATCTAAACCTAACCCCAAATCTAAACCGAAAATCTAAACGTAACCCCAAATCTAAACCTAAAATCTAAACCTAACCCCAAATCTAAACCTAAAATCTAAACCTAACCCGAAATCTAAACCTAACCCCAAATCTAAACCTAAAATCTAAACCTAACCCCAAATCTAAACCTAAAATCTAAACCTAACCCCAAATCTAAACCTAACCCCAAATCTAAACCTAAAATCTAAACCTAACGCCAAATCTAAACCTAACCCCAAATCTAAACCTAAAATCTAAACCTAACCCCAAATCTAAACCTAACCCCAAATCTAAACCTAAAATCTAAACATAACCCCAAATCTAAACCTAAAATCTAAACCTAACCCCAAATCTAAACCTAAAATCTAAACCTAACCTAAAATCTAAACCTAACCCCAAATCTAAACCTAAAATCTAAACATAACCCCAAATCTAAACCTAACCCCAAATCTAAACCTTAAATCTAAACCTAACCCCAAATCTAAACCTAACATCTAAACCTAACCCCAAATCTAAACCTAACCCCAAATCTAAACCTAAAATCTAAACCTAACCCCCAATCTAAACCGAAAATCTAAACCTAACCCCAAATCTAAACCTAAAATCTAAACCTAACCCCAAATCTAAACCTAAAATCTAAACCTAACCCCAAATCTAAACCTAACCCCAAATCTAAACCTAAAATCTAAACCTAACCCCAAATCTAAACCTAAAATCTAAACCTAACCCCAAATCTGAACCTAAAATCTAAACCTAAAATCTAAACCTAACCTAAAAACTAAACCTAACCCCAAATCTAAACCTAAAATCTAAACCTAACCCCAAATCTAAATCTAAAATCTAAACCTAAAATCTAAACCTAACCTAAAATCTAAACCTAACCCCAAATCTAAACCTAAAATCTAAACCTAACCCCAAATCTAAACCTAACCCCAAATCTAAACCTAAAATCTAAACCTAACCCCAAATCTAAACCTAAAATCTAAACCTAACCCCAAATCTAAACCTAAAATCTAAACCTAACCCCAAATCTAAACCTAAAATCTAAACCTAACCCCAAATCTAAACCTAAAATCTAAACCTAACCCCAAATCTAAACCTAAAATCTAAACCTAACCCCAAATCTAAACCTAAAATCTAAACCTAACCCCAAATCTAAACCTAAAATCTAAACCTAACCCCAAATCTAAACTTAACCCCAAATTTAAACCTAACCTAAAATCTAAACCTAAAACCCAAATCTAAACCTAAAATCTAATCCTAACCCCAAATCTAAACCTAAAATCTAAACCTAAAATCTAAACCTAACCCCAAATCTAAACCTAAAATCTAAACCTAACCCCAAATCTAAATCTAAAATCTAAACCTAAAATCTAAACCTAACCTAAAATCTAAACCTAACCCCAAATCTAAACCTAAAATCTAAACCTAACCCCAAATCTAAACCTAACCCCAAATCTAAACGTAAAATCTAAACCTAACCCCAAATCTAAACCTAAAATCTAAACCTAACCCCAAATCTAAACCTAACCCCAAATCTAAACCTAACCCCAAATCTAAACCTAAAATCTAAACCCTACCCCAAATCTAAACCTAACTCCAAATCTAACCCTAAATCTAAACCTAACCCCAAATCTAAACCTAAAATCTAAACCTAACCCCAAATCTGAACCTAAAATCTAAACCTAAAATCTAAACCTAACCCCAAATCTAAACCTAAAATCTAAACATAACCCCCAATCTAAACCTAAAATCTAAACCTAACCCCAAATCTAAACCTAAAATCTAAACCTAACCCCAAATCTAAACCTATAATCTAAACCTAAAATCTAAACCTAACCTAAAATCTAAACCTAACCCCAAATCTAAACCTAAAATCTAAACCTAACCCCAAATCTAAACCTAAGCCCAAATCTAAACCTAAAATCTAAACCTAACCCCAAATCTAAACCTAAAATCTAAACCTAACCCCAAATCTAAACCTAACCCCAAATCTAAACCTAAAATCTAAACCTAACCCCAAATCTAAACCTAAAATTTAAGCCTAACCCCAAATCTAAACCTAAAATCTAAACCTAACCCCAAATCTAAACCTAACGCCAAATCTAAACCGAAAATCTAAACCTAACCCCAAATCTAAACCTAAAATCTAAACCTAACCCCAAATCTAAACCTAAAATCTAAACCTAACCCGAAATCTAAACCTAACCCCAAATCTAAACCTAAAATCTAAACCTAACCCCAAATCTAAACCTAAAATCTAAACCTAACCCCAAATCTAAACCTAAAATTTAAGTCTAACCCCAAATCTAAACCTAAAATCTAAACCTAACCCCAAATCTAAACCTAAACCCAAATCTAAACATTAAATCGAAACCTAACCCCAAATCTAAACCTAAAATCTAAACCTAACCCCAAATCTAAACCTAACCCCAAATCTAAACCTAAAATCTAAACCTAACCCCAAATCTAAACCTAACTCCAAATCTAACCCTAAATCTAAACCTAACCCCAAATCTAAACCTAAAATCTAAACCTAACCCCAAATCTGAACCTAAAATCTAAACCTAAAATCTAAACCTAACCTAAAAACTAAACCTAACCCCAAATCTAAACCTAAAATCTAAACCTAACCCCCAATCTAAACCTAAAATCTAAACCTAACCCCAAATCTAAACCTAACCCCAAATCTAAACCTAAAATCTAAACCTAACCCCAAATCTAAACCTAAAATCTAAACCTAACCCCAAATCTGAACCTAAAATCTAAACCTAAAATCTAAACCTAACCCCAAAAACTAAACCTAACCCCAAATCTAAACCTAAAATCTAAACCTAACCCCCAATCTAAACCGAAAATCTAAACCTAACCCCAAACCTAAACCAAAAATCTAAACCTAACCCCAAATCTAAACCTAAAATCTAAACCTAACCTAAAATCTAAACCTAACCCCAAATCTAAACCTAAAATCTAAACCTAACCCCAAATCTAAACCTAACCCCAAATCTAAACCTAAAATCTAAACCTAACCCCAAATCTAAACCTAAAATTTAAGCCTAACCCCAAATCTAAACCTAAAATCTAAACCTAACCCCAAATCTAAACCTAAACCCAAATCTAAAACTAACCCCAAATCTAAACCGAAAATCTAAACCTAACCCCAAATCTAAACCGAAAATCTAAACCTAACCCCAAATCTAAACCTAAAATCTATACCTAACCCGAAATCTAAACCTAACCCCAAATCTAAACCTAAAATCTAAACCTAACCCCAAATCTAAACCTAAAATCTAAACTTAACCCCAAATCTAAACCTAACCCCAAATCTAAACCTAAAATCTAAACCTAACGCCAAATCTAAACCTAACCCCAAATCTAAACCTAAAATCTAAACCTAACCCCAAATCTAAACCTAAAATCTAAACCTAACCCCAAATCTGAACCTAAAATCTAAACCTAACCCCAAATCTAAACCTAAAATCTAAACCTAACCTAAAATCTAATCCTAACCCCAAATCTAAACCTAAAAACTAAACCTAACCCCAAATCTAAACCTAAAATCTAAACCTAACCCCAAATCTAAACCTAAAATCTAAACCTAACCCCAAATCTAAACCTAAAATCTAAACCTAACCTAAAATCTAAACCTAACCCCAAATCTAAACCTAAAATCTAAACCTAACCCCAAATCTAAACCTAACCCCAAATCTAAACCTAAAATCTAAACCTAACCCCAAATCTAAAGCTAAAATCTAAACCTAACCCGAAATCGAAACCTAACCCCAGATCTAAACCTAAAATCTAAACCTAACCCCAAATCTAAACCTAAAATCTAAAACTAACCTCAAATCTAAACCTAAAATCTAAACCTAACCCCAAATCTAAACCTAAAATCTAAACCTAACCCCAAATCTAAACCTAACCCCAAATCTAAACCTAAAATCTAAACCTAACCCCAAATCTAAACCTAAAATCTAAACCTAACCCCAAATCTAAACCTAAAATCTAAACCTAACCCCAAATCTAAACCTAAAATCTAAACCTAAACCCAAATCTAAACCTAACTCCAAATCTAACCCTAAATCTAAACCTAACCCCAAATCTAAACCTAAAATCTAAACCTAACCCCAAATCTGAACCTAAAATCTAAACCTAAAACCTAAACCTAACTTAAAAACTAAACCTAACCCCAAATCTAAACCTAAAATCTAAACCTAACCCCCAATCTAAACCGAAAATCTAAACCTAACCCCAAATCTAAACCTAAAATCTAAACCTAACCCCAAATCTAAACCTAAAATCTAAACCTAACGCCAAATCTAAACCTAACCCCAAATCTAAACCTAAAATCTAAACCTAACCCCAAATCTAAACCTAAAATCTAAACCTAACCCCAAATCTGAACCTAACCCCAAATCTAAACCTAAAATCTAAACATAACCCCAAATCTAAACCTAAAATCTAAACCTAACCCCAAATCTAAACCTAAAATCTAAACCTAACCCCAAATCTAAACCTAAAATCTAAACCTAACCTAAAATCTAAACCTAACCCCAAATCTAAACCTAAAATCTAAACCTAACCCCAAATCTAAACCTAACCCCAAATCTAAACCTAAAATCTAAACCTAACCCCAAATCTAAACCTAAAATCTAAACCTAACCCGAAATCTAAACCTAACCCCAAATCTAAACCTAAAATCTAAACCTAACCCCAAATCTAAACCTAAAATCTAAACCTAACCCCAAATCTAAACCTAAAATCTAAACCTAACCTAAAATCTAAACCTAACCCCAAATCTAAACCTAAAATCTAAACCTAACCCCAAATCTAAACCTAACCCCAAATCTAAACCTAAAATCTAAACCTAACCCCAAATCTAAAGCTAAAATCTAAACCTAACCCGAAATCGAAACCTAACCCCAGATCTAAACCTAAAATCTAAACCTAACCCCAAATCTAAACCTAAAATCTAAAACTAACCTCAAATCTAAACCTAAAATCTAAACCTAACCCCAAATCTAAACCTAAAATCTAAACCTAACCCCAAATCTAAACCTAACCCCAAATCTAAACCTAAAATCTAAACCTAACCCCAAATCTAAACCTAAAATCTAAACCTAACCCCAAATCTAAACCTAAAATCTAAACCTAACCCCAAATCTAAACCTAAAATCTAAACCTAAACCCAAATCTAAACCTAACTCCAAATCTAACCCTAAATCTAAACCTAACCCCAAATCTAAACCTAAAATCTAAACCTAACCCCAAATCTGAACCTAAAATCTAAACCTAAAACCTAAACCTAACTTAAAAACTAAACCTAACCCCAAATCTAAACCTAAAATCTAAACCTAACCCCCAATCTAAACCGAAAATCTAAACCTAACCCCAAATCTAAACCTAAAATCTAAACCTAACCCCAAATCTAAACCTAAAATCTAAACCTAACGCCAAATCTAAACCTAACCCCAAATCTAAACCTAAAATCTAAACCTAACCCCAAATCTAAACCTAAAATCTAAACCTAACCCCAAATCTGAACCTAACCCCAAATCTAAACCTAAAATCTAAACATAACCCCAAATCTAAACCTAAAATCTAAACCTAACCCCAAATCTAAACCTAAAATCTAAACCTAACCCCAAATCTAAACCTAAAATCTAAACCTAACCTAAAATCTAAACCTAACCCCAAATCTAAACCTAAAATCTAAACCTAACCCCAAATCTAAACCTAACCCCAAATCTAAACCTAAAATCTAAACCTAACCCCAAATCTAAACCTAAAATCTAAACCTAACCCGAAATCTAAACCTAACCCCAAATCTAAACCTAAAATCTAAACCTAACCCAAAATCTAAACCTAAAATCTAAACCTAACCCCAAATCTAAACCTAAAATTTAAGTCTAACCCCAAATCTAAACCTAAAATCTAAACCTAACCCCAAATCTAAACCTAACCCCAAATCTAAACCTAACCCCAAATCTAAACCTAAAATCTAAACCTAACCCCAAATCTAAACCTAACCCCAAATCTAAACCTAAAAACTAAACCTAACCCCAAATCTAAACCTAAAATCTAAACCTAACCCCAAATCTAAACCTAACCCCAAATCTAAACCTAAAATCTAAACCTAACCCCCAATCTAAACCTAAAATCTAAACCTAACCCCAAATCTAAACCTAAAATCTAAACCTAACCCCAAATCTAAACCAAAAATCTAAACCTAACCCCAAATCTAAACCTAAAATCTAAACCTAACCCCAAATCTAAACCTAAAACCCAAATCTAAACCTAAAATCTAAAGCTAACCCCAAATCTAAACCTAAAATCTAAACCTAAAATCTAAACCTAACCCCAAATCTAAACCTAAAATCTAAACCTAACCCCAAATCTAAATCTAAAATCTAAACCTAAAATCTAAACCTAACCTAAAATCTAAACCTAACCCCAAATCTAAACCTAAAATCTAAACCTAACCCCAAATCTAAACCTAACCCCAAATCTAAACCTAAAATCTAAACCTAACCCCAAATCTAAACCTAAAATCTAAACCTAACCCCAAATCTAAACCTAACCCCAAATCTAAACCTAAAATCTAAACCTAACCCCAAATCTAAACCTAAAATCTAAACCTAACCCCAAATCTAAACCTAACCCCAAATCTAAACCTAAAATCTAAACCTAACCCCAAATCTAAACCTAAAATCTAAACCTAACCCCCAATCTAAACCTAAAATATAACCTAAGCCCAAATCTAAAAATATCCCCAAATCTAAACCTAAAATCTAAACCTAACCCCAAATCTAAACCTAAAATCTAAACTTAACCCCAAATCTAAACCTAAAATCTAAACCTAACCCCAAATCCAAACCTAAAATCTAAACCTAACCCCAAATCTAAACCTAAAATCTAAACCTAACCCCAAATCTAAACCTAAAATCTAAACCTAACCCCAAATCTAAACCTAAAATCTAAACCTAACCCCAAATCTAAACTTAACCCCAAATCTAAACCTAACCTAAAATCTAAACCTAAAACCCAAATCTAAACCTAAAATCTAAAGCTAACCCCAAATCTAAACCTAAAATCTAAACCTAAAATCTAAACCTAACCCCATATCTAAACCTAAAATCTAAACCTAACCCCAAATCTAAATCTAAAATCTAAACCTAAAATCTAAACCTAACCTAAAATCTAAACCTAACCCCAAATCTAAACCTAAAATCTAAACCTAACCCCAAATCTAAACCTAACCCCAAATCTAAACCTAAATTCTAAACCTAACCCCAAATCTAAACCTAAAATCTAAACCTAACCCCAAATCTAAACCTAAAACCCCAAATCTAAACCTAACCCCAAATCTAAACCTAAAATCTAAACCCTATCCCAAATCTAAACCTAACTCCAAATCTAACCCTAAATCTAAACCTAACCCCAAATCTAAACCTAAAATCTAAACCTAACCCCAAATCTGAACCTAAAATCTAAACCTAAAATCTAAACCTAACCTAAAAACTAAACCTAACCCCAAATCTAAACCTAAAATCTAAACCTAACCCCAAATCTAAAACTAAAATCTAAACCTAACCCCAAATCTAAACCTAAAATCTAAACCTAACCCCAAATCTAAACCTAAAATCTATACCTAACCCGAAATCTAATCCTAACCCCAAATCTAAACCTAAAATCTAAACCTAACCCCAAATCTAAACCTAAAATCTAAACCTAACCCAAAATCTGAACCTAAAATCTAAACCTAAAATCTAAACCTAACCCCAAATCTAAACCTAACCCCAAATCTAAACCTAAAATCTAAACCTAACCCCCAATCGAAACCGAAAATCTAAACCTAACCCCAAATCTAAACCTAACCCCAAATCTAAACCTAACCCCCAATCTAAACCGAAAATCTAAACCTAACCCCAAATCTAAACCGAAAATCTAAACCTAACCCCAAATCTAAACCTAAAATCTAAACCTAACCCCAAATCTAAACCTAAAATCTAAACCTAACCCCAAATCTAAACCTAAAATCTAAACCTAACCCCAAATCTAAACCTAAAATCTAAACCTAACCCCAAATCTAAACTTAACCCCAAATTTAAACCTAACCTAAAATCTAAACCTAAAACCCAAATCTAAACCTAAAATCTAAACCTAACCCCAAATCTAAACCTAAAATCTAAACCTAAAATCTAAACCTAACCCCAAATCTAAACCTAAAATCTAAACCTAACCCCAAATATAAATCTAAAATCTAAACCTAAAATCTAAACCTAACCTAAAATCTAAACCTAACCCCAAATCTAAACCTAAAATCTAAACCTAACCCCAAATCTAAACCTAACCCCAAATCTAAACCTAAAATCTAAACCTAACCCCAAATCTAAACCTAAAATCTAAACCTAACCCCAAATCTAAACCTAACCCCAAATCTAAACCTAACCCCAAATCTAAACCTAAAATCTAAACCCTACCCCAAATCTAAACCTAACTCCAAATCTAACCCTAAATCTAAACCTAACCCCAAATCTAAACCTAAAATCTAAACCTAACCCCAAATCTGAACCTAAAATCTAAACCTAAAATCTAAACCTAACCCCAAATCTAAACCTAACCCCAAATCTAAACCTAAAATCTAAACCTAACCCCCAATCTAAACCTAAAATCTAAACCTAACCCCAAATCTAAACCTAAAATCTAAACCTAACCCCAAATCTAAACCTATAATCTAAACCTAAAATCTAAACCTAACCTAAAATCTAAACCTAACCCCAAATCTAAACCTAACCCCAAATCTAAACCTAAAATCTAAACCTAACCCCAAATCTAAACCTAAAATCTAAACCTAACCCCAAATCTAAACCTAACCCCAAATCTAAACCTAAAATCTAAACCTAACCCCAAATCTAAACCTAAAATTTAAGCCTAACCCCAAATCTAAACCTAAAATCTAAACCTAACCCCAAATCTAAACCTAACCCCAAATCTAAACCTAACCCCAAATCTTAACCTAAAATCTAAACATAACCCCAAATCTAAACCTAAAATTTAAGCCTAACCCCAAATCTAAACCTAAAATCTAAACCTAACCCCAAATCTAAACCTAACCCCAAATCTAAACCTAACCCCAAATCTAAACCGAAAATCTAAACCTAACCCCAAATCTAAACCTAAAATCTAAACCTAACCCCAAATCTAAACCTAAAATCTAAACCTAACCCCAAATCTAAACCTAAACCCAAATCTAAACCTTAAATCGAAACCTAACCCCAAATCTAAACCTAACTCCAAATCTAACCCTAAAATCTAAACCTAACCCCAAATCTAAACCTAAAATCTAAACCTAACCCCAAATCTGAACCTAAAATCTAAACCTAAAATCTAAACCTAACCTAAAAACTAAACCTAACCCCAAATCTAAACCTAAAATCTAAACCTAACCCCCAATCTAAACCGAAAATCTAAACCTAACCCCAAATCTAAACCTAACCCCAAATCTAAACCTAAAATCTAAACCTAACCCCAAATCTAAACCTAAAATCTAAACCTAACCCCAAATCTGAACCTAAAATCTAAACCTAAAATCTAAACCTAACCCCAAAAACTAAACCTAACCCCAAATCTAAACCTAAAATCTAAACCTAACCCCCAATCTAAACCGAAAATCTAAATCTAACCCCAAACCTAAACCAAAAATCTAAACCTAACCCCAAATCTAAACCTAAAATCTAAACCTAACCTAAAATCTAAACCTAACCCCAAATCTAAACCTAAAATCTAAACCTAACCCCAAATCTAAACCTAACCCCAAATCTAAACCTAAAATCTAAACCTAACCCCAAATCTAAACCTAAAATTTAAGCCTAACCCCAAATCTAAACCTAAAATCTAAACCTAACCCCAAATCTAAACCGAAAATCTAAACCTAACCCCAAATCTAAACCTAAAATCTATACCTAACCCGAAATCTAAACCTAACCCCAAATCTAAACCTAAAATCTAAACCTAACCCCAAATCTAAACCTAAAATCTAAACTTAACCCCAAATCTAAACCTAACCCCAAATCTAAACCTAAAATCTAAACCTAACGCCAAATCTAAACCTAACCCCAAATCTAAACCTAAAATCTAAACCTAACCCCAAATCTAAACCTAAAATCTAAACCTAACCCCAAATCTGAACCTAAAATCTAAACCTAACCCCAAATCTAAACCTAAAATCTAAACCTAACCTAAAATCTAAACCTAACCCCAAATCTAAACCTAAAATCTAAACCTAACCCCAAATCTAAACCTAAAATCTAAACCTAACCCCAAATCTGAACCTAAAATCTAAACCTAACCCCAAATCTAAACCTAAAATCTAAACCTAACCTAAAATCTAAACCTAACCCCAAATCTAAACCTAAAATCTAAACCTAACCCGAAATCTAAACCTAACCCCAAATCTAAACCTAAAATCTAAACCTAACCCCAAATCTAAACCTAAAATCTAAACCTAACCCGAAATCTAAACCTAACCCCAGATCTAAACCTAAAATCTAAACCTAACCCCAAATCTAAACCTAAAATCTAAAACTAACCCCAAATCTAAACCTAAAATCTAAACCTAACCCCAAATCTAAACCTAAAATCTAAACCTAACCCCAAATCTAAACCTAAAATCTAAACCTAACCCCAAATCTGAACCTAAAATCTAAACCTAACCCCAAATCTGAACCTAAAATCTAAACCTAAAATCTAAACCTAACCTAAAAACTAAACCTAACCCCAAATCTAAACCTAAAATCTAAACCTAACCCCCAATCTAAACCGAAAATCTAAACCTAACCCCAAATCTAAACCTAAAATCTAAACCTAACCCCAAATCTAAACCTAAAATCTAAACCTAACGCCAAATCTAAACCTAACCCCAAATCTAAACCTAAAATCTAAACCTAACCCCAAATCTAAACCTAAAATCTAAACCTAACCCCAAATCTGAACCTAACCCCAAATCTAAACCTAAAATCTAAACATAACCCCAAATCTAAACCTAGAATCTAAACCTAACCCCAAATCTAAACCTAAAATCTAAACCTAACCCCAAATCTAAACCTAAAATCTAAACCTAACCTAAAATCTAAACCTAACCCCAAATCTAAACCTAAAATCTAAACCTAACCCCAAATCTAAACCTAACCCCAAATCTAAACCTAAAATCTAAACCTAACCCCAAATCTAAACCTAAAATCTAAACCTAACCCGAAATCTAAACCTAACCCCAAATCTAAACCTAAAATCTAAACCTAACCCCAAATCTAAACCTAAAATCTAAACCTAACCCCAAATCTAAACCTAAAATCTAAACCTAACCCCAAATCTAAATCTAAAATCTGAACCTAAAATCTAAACCTAACCTAAAATCTAAACCTAACCCCAAATCTAAACCTAAAATCTAAACCTAACCTAAAATCTAAACCTAACCCCAAATCTAAACCTAAAATCTAAACCTAACCCCAAATCTAAACCTAAAATCTAAACCTAACCCCAAATCTAAACCTAACCCCAAATCTAAACCTAAAATCTAAATCTAACCCCAAATCTAAACCTAAAATCTAAACCTAACCCCAAATCTAAACCTAAAATCTAAACCTAACCCCAAATCTAAACCTAAAATCTAAACCTAACCCCCAATCTAAACCTAAAATCTAACCTAACCCCAAATCTAAAAATATCCCCAAATCTAAACCTAAAATCTAAACCTAACCCCAAATCTAAACCTAAAATCTAAACCTAACCCCAAATCTAAACCTAAAATCTAAACCTAACCCCAAATCTAAACTTAACCCCAAATCTAAACCTAACCTAAAATCTAAACCTAAAACCCAAATCTAAACCTAAAATCTAAAGCTAACCCCAAATCTAAACCTAAAATCTAAACCTAAAATCTAAACCTAACCCCAAATCTAAACCTAAAATCTAAACCTAACCCCAAATCTAAATCTAAAATCTAAACCTAATATCTAAACCTAACCTAAAATCTAAACCTAACCCCAAATCTAAACCTAAAATCTAAACCTAACCCCAAATCTAAACCTAACCCCAAATCTAAACCTAAATTCTAAACCTAACCCCAAATCTAAACCTAAAATCTAAACCTAACCCCAAATCTAAACCTAAAACCCCAAATCTAAACCTAACCCCAAATCTAAACCTAAAATCTAAACCCTACCCCAAATCTAAACCTAACTCCAAATCTAACCCTAAATCTAAACCTAACCCCAAATCTAAACCTAAAATCTAAACCTAACCCCAAATCTGAACCTAAAATCTAAACCTAAAATCTAAACCTAACCTAAAAACTAAACCTAACCCAAATCTAAACCTAAAATCTAAACCTAACCCCAAATCTAAACCTAAAATCTAAACCTAACCCCAAATCTAAACCTAAAATCTAAACCTAACCCCAAATCTAAACCTAAAATCTATACCTAACCCGAAATCTAAACCTAACCCCAAATCTAAACCTAAAATCTAAACCTAACCCCAAATCTAAACCTAAAATCTAAACCTAACCCAAAATCTGAACCTAAAATCTAAACCTAAAATCTAAACCTAACCCCAAATCTAAACCTAACCCCAAATCTAAACCTAAAATCTAAACCTAACCCCCAATCTAAACCGAAAATCTAAACCTAACCCCAAATCTAAACCTAAAATCTAAACCTAACACCAAATCTAATCCTAAAATCTAAACCTAAAATCTAAACCTAACCCAAAATCTAAACCTAACCCCAAATCTAAACCTAAAATCTAAACCTAACCCCAAATCTAAACCTAACCCCAAATCTAAACCTAAAATCTAAACCTAACCCCAAATCTAAACCTAAAATCTAAACCTAACCCCAAATCTAAACCTAACCCCAAATCTAAACCTAAAATCTAAACCTAACCCCAAATTTAAGCCTAAAATTTAAGCCTAACCCCAAATCTAAACCTAAAATCTAAACCTAACCCCAAATCTAAACCTAACCCCAAATCTAAACCTAACCCCAAATCTAAACCGAAAATCTAAACCTAACCCCAAATCTAAACCTAAAATCTAAACCTAACCCCAAATCTAAACCTAAAATCTAAACCTAACCCGAAATATAAACCTAACCCCAAATCTAAACCTAAAATCTAAACCTAACCCCAAATCTATACCTAAAATCTAAACCTAACCCCAAATCTAAACCTAACCCCAAATCTAAACCTAAAATCTAAACCTAACGCCAAATCTAAACCTAACCCCAAATCTAAACCTAAAATTTAAACCTAACCCCAAATCTAAACCTAAAATCTAAACCTAACCCCAAATCTAAACCTAACCCCAAATCTAAACCTAAAATCTAAACATAACCCCAAATCTAAACCTAAAATCTAAACCTAACCCCAAATCCAAACCTAACCCCAAATCTAAACCTAAAATCTAAACCTAACCCCAAATCTAAACCTAAAATCTAAACCTAACCTAAAATCTAAACCTAACCCCAAATCTAAACCTAAAATCTAAACCTAACCCCAAATCTAAACCTAACCCCAAATCTAAACCTAAAATCTAAACCTAACCCCAAATCTAAACCTAAAATCTAAACTTAACCCGAAATCTAAACCTAACCCCAAATCTAAACCTAAAATCTAAACCTAACCAGAAATCTAAACCTAAAATCTAAACCTAACCCCAAATCTAAACCTAAAATTTAAGTCTAACCCCAAATCTAAACCTAAAATCTAAACCTAACCCCAAATCTAAACCTAACCCCAAATCTAAACCTTAAATCTAAACCTAACCCCAAATCTAAACCTAAAATCTAAACCTAACCCCAAATCTAAACCTAACCCCAAATCTAAACCTAAAATCTAAACCTAACCCCAAATCTAAACCTAACCCCAAATCTAAACCTAAAATCTAAACCTAACCCCAAATCTAAACCTAACTCCAAATCTAACCCTAAATCTAAACCTAACCCCAAATCTAAACCTAAAATCTAAACCTAACCCCAAATCTGAACCTAAAATCTAAACCTAAAATCTAAACCTAACCTAAAAACTAAACCTAACCCCAAATCTAAACCTAAAATCTAAACCTAACCCCCAATCTAAACCGAAAATCTAAACCTAACCCCAAATCTAAACCTAAAATCTAAACCTAACCCCAAATCTAAACCTAAAATCTAAACCTAACCCCAAATCTAAACCTAACCCCAAATCTAAACCCCAAATCTAAACCTAACCCCAAATCTAAACCTAAAATCTAAACCTAACCCCAAATTTAAGCCTAAAATTTAAGCCTAACCCCAAATCTAAACCTTAAAATCTAAACCTAACCCCAAATCTAAACCTAACCCCAAATCTAAACCGAAAATCTAAACCTAACCCCAAATCTAAACCTAAAATCTAAACCTAACCCCAAATCTAAACCTAAAATCTAAACCTAACCCGAAATCTAAACCTAACCCCAAATCTAAACCTAAAATCTAAACCTAACCCCAAATCTAAACCTAAAATCTAAACCTAACCCCAAATCTAAACCTAACCCCAAATCTAAACCTAAAATCTAAACCTAACCCCAAATCCAAACCTAAAATCTAAACCTAACCCCAAATCTAAACCTAACCCCAAATCTAAACCTAACTCTAAATCTAACCCTAAATCTAAACCTAAACCCAAATCTAAACCTAAAATCTAAACCTAACCCCAAATCTGAACCTAAAATCTAAACCTAAAATCTAAACCTAACCTAAAAACTAAACCTAACCCCAAATCTAAACCTAAAATCTAAACCTAACCCCCAATCTAAACCGAAAATCTAAACCTAACCCCAAATCTAAACCTAAAATCTAAACCTAACCCCAAATCTAAACCTAAAATCTAAACCTAACCCCAAATCTAAACCTAACCCCAAATCTAAACCTAAAATCTAAACCTAACCCCAAATCTAAACCTAAAATCTTAACCTAACCCCAAATCTGAACCTAAAATCTAAACCTAAAATCTAAACCTAACCTAAAAACTAAACCTAACCCCAAATCTAAACCTAAAATCTAAACCTAACCCCCAATCTAAACCGAAAATCTAAACCTAACCCCAAATCTAAACCTAAAATCTAAACCTAACCCCAAATCTAAACCTAACCCCAAATCTAAACCTAAAATCTAAACCTAACCCCAAATCTGAACCTAAAATCTAAACCTAACCCCAAATCTAAACCTAACCCCAAATCTAAACCTAAAATCTAAACCTAACCCCAAATCTAAACCTAAAATTTAAGCCTAACCCCAAATCTAAACCTAAAATCTAAACCTAACCCCAAATCTAAACCGAAAATCTAAACCTAACCCCAAATCTAAACCTAACCCCAAATCTAAACCTAAAATCTAAACCTAACCCCAAATCTAAACCTAAAATATAAACCTAACCCCCAATCTAAACCGAAAATCTAAACCTAACCCCAAACCTAAACCAAAAATCTAAACCTAACCCCAAATCTAAACCTAAAATCTAAACCTAACCTAAAATCTAAACCTAACCCCAAATCTAAACCTAAAATCTAAACCTAACCCCAAATCTAAACCTAACCCCAAATCTAAACCTAAAATCTAAACCTAACCCCAAATCTAAACCTAAAATTTAAGCCTAACCCCAAATCTAAACCTAAAATCTAAACCTAACCCCAAATCTAAACCTAAACCCAAATCTAAAACTAACCCCAAATCTAAACCGAAAATCTAAACCTAACCCCAAATCTAAACCGAAAATCTAAACCTAACCCCAAATCTAAACCTAAAATCTATACCTAACCCGAAATCTAAACCTAACCCCAAATCTAAACCTAAAATCTAAACCTAACCCCAAATCTAAACCTAAAATCTAAACTTAACCCCAAATCTAAACCTAACCCCAAATCTAAACCGAAAATCTAAACCTAACGCCAAATCTAAACCTAACCCCAAATCTAAACCTAAAATCTAAACCTAACCCCAAATCTAAACCTAAAATCTAAACCTAACCCCAAATCTGAACCTAAAATCTAAACCTAACCCCAAATCTAAACCTAACCCCAAATCTAAACCTAAAATCTAAACCTAACCCCAAATTTAAGCCTAAAATTTAAGCCTAACCCCAAATCTAAACCTAAAATCTAAACCTAACCCCAAATCTAAACCTAACCCCAAATCTAAACCTAACCCCAAATCTAAACCGAAAATCTAAACCTAACCCCAAATCTAAACCTAAAATCTAAACCTAACCCCAAATCTAAACCTAAAATCTAAACCTAACCCGAAATCTAAACCTAACCCCAAATCTAAACCTAAAATCTAAACCTAACCCCAAATCTATACCTAAAATCTAAACCTAACCCCAAATCTAAACCTAACCCCAAATCTAAACCTAAAATCTAAACCTAACGCCAAATCTAAACCTAACCCCAAATCTAAACCTAAAATTTAAACCTAACCCCAAATCTAAACCTAAAATCTAAACCTAACCCCAAATCTAAACCTAACCCCAAATCTAAACCTAAAATCTAAACATAACCCCAAATCTAAACCTAAAATCTAAACCTAACCCCAAATCCAAACCTAACCCCAAATCTAAACCTAAAATCTAAACCTAACCCCAAATCTAAACCTAAAATCTAAACCTAACCTAAAATCTAAACCTAACCCCAAATCTAAACCTAAAATCTAAACCTAACCCCAAATCTAAACCTAACCCCAAATCTAAACCTAAAATCTAAACCTAACCCCAAATCTAAACCTAAAATCTAAACTTAACCCGAAATCTAAACCTAACCCCAAATCTAAACCTAAAATCTAAACCTAACCAGAAATCTAAACCTAAAATCTAAACCTAACCCCAAATCTAAACCTAAAATCTAAACCTAACCCCAAATCTAAACCTAAAATCTAAACCTAACCCCAAATCTAAACCTAACCCAAATCTAAACCTTAAATCTAAACCTAACCCCAAATCTAAACCTAAAATCTAAACCTAACCCCAAATCTAAACCTAACCCCAAATCTAAACCTAAAATCTAAACCTAACCCGAAATCTAAACCTAAAATCTAAACCTAACCCCAAATCTAAACCTAAAATCTAAACCTAACCCCAAATCTAAACCTAACCCCAAATCTAAACCTAAAATCTAAACCTAACCCCAAATCTAAACCTAACTCCAAATCTAACCCTAAATCTAAACCTAACCCCAAATCTAAACCTAAAATCTAAACCTAACCCCAAATCTGAACCTAAAATCTAAACCTAAAATCTAAACCTAACCTAAAAACTAAACCTAACCCCAAATCTAAACCTAAAATCTAAACCTAACCCCCAATCTAAACCGAAAATCTAAACCTAACCCCAAATCTAAACCTAAAATCTAAACCTAACCCCAAATCTAAACCTAAAATCTAAACCTAACCCCAAATCTAAACCTAACCCCAAATCTAAACCCCAAATCTAAACCTAACCCCAAATCTAAACCTAAAATCTAAACCTAACCCCAAATTTAAGCCTAAAATTTAAGCCTAACCCCAAATCTAAACCTTAAAATCTAAACCTAACCCCAAATCTAAACCTAACCCCAAATCTAAACCGAAAATCTAAACCTAACCCCAAATCTAAACCTAAAATCTAAACCTAACCCCAAATCTAAACCTAACCCCAAATCTAAACCTAAAATCTAAACCTAACCCCAAATCTAAACCTAAAATTTAAGCCTAACCCCAAATCTAAACCTAAAATCTAAACCTAACCCCAAATCTAAACCTAAACCCAAATCTAAAACTAACCCCAAATCTAAACCGAAAATCTAAACCTAACCCCAAATCTAAACCGAAAATCTAAACCTAACCCCAAATCTAAACCTAAAATCTATACCTAACCCGAAATCTAAACCTAACCCCAAATCTAAACCTAAAATCTAAACCTAACCCCAAATCTAAACCTAAAATCTAAACTAACCCCAAATCTAAACCTAACCCCAAATCTAAACCGAAAATCTAAACCTAACGCCAAATCTAAACCTAACCCCAAATCTAAACCTAAAATCTAAACCTAACCCCAAATCTAAACCTAAAATCTAAACCTAACCCCAAATCTGAACCTAAAATCTAAACCTAACCCCAAATCTAAACCTAACCCCAAATCTAAACCTAAAATCTAAACCTAACCCCAAATTTAAGCCTAAAATTTAAGCCTAACCCCAAATCTAAACCTAAAATCTAAACCTAACCCCAAATCTAAACCTAACCCCAAATCTAAACCTAACCCCAAATCTAAACCGAAAATCTAAACCTAACCCCAAATCTAAACCTAAAATCTAAACCTAACCCCAAATCTAAACCGAAAATCTAAACCTAACGCCAAATCTAAACCTAACCCCAAATCTAAACCTAAAATCTAAACCTAACCCCAAATCTAAACCTAAAATCTAAACCTAACCCCAAATCTGAACCTAAAATCTAAACCTAACCCCAAATCTAAACCTAACCCCAAATCTAAACCTAAAATCTAAACCTAACCCCAAATTTAAGCCTAAAATTTAAGCCTAACCCCAAATCTAAACCTAAAATCTAAACCTAACCCCAAATCTAAACCTAACCCCAAATCTAAACCTAACCCCAAATCTAAACCGAAAATCTAAACCTAACCCCAAATCTAAACCTAAAATCTAAACCTAACCCCAAATCTAAACCTAAAATCTAAACCTAACCCGAAATCTAAACCTAACCCCAAATCTAAACCTAAAATCTAAACCTAACCCCAAATCTATACCTAAAATCTAAACCTAACCCCAAATCTAAACCTAACCCCAAATCTAAACCTAAAATCTAAACCTAACGCCAAATCTAAACCTAACCCCAAATCTAAACCTAAAATTTAAACCTAACCCCAAATCTAAACCTAAAATCTAAACCTAACCCCAAATCTAAACCTAACCCCAAATCTAAACCTAAAATCTAAACATAACCCCAAATCTAAACCTAAAATCTAAACCTAACCCCAAATCCAAACCTAACCCCAAATCTAAACCTAAAATCTAAACCTAACCCCAAATCTAAACCTAAAATCTAAACCTAACCTAAAATCTAAACCTAACCCCAAATCTAAACCTAAAATCTAAACCTAACCCCAAATCTAAACCTAACCCCAAATCTAAACCTAAAATCTAAACCTAACCCCAAATCTAAACCTAAAATCTAAACTTAACCCGAAATCTAAACCTAACCCCAAATCTAAACCTAAAATCTAAACCTAACCAGAAATCTAAACCTAAAATCTAAACCTAACCCCAAATCTAAACCTAAAATTTAAGTCTAACCCCAAATCTAAACCTAAAATCTAAACCTAACCCCAAATCTAAACCTAACCCCAAATCTAAACCTTAAATCTAAACCTAACCCCAAATCTAAACCTAAAATCTAAACCTAACCCCAAATCTAAACCTAACCCCAAATCTAAACCTAAAATCTAAACCTAACCCCAAATCCAAACCTAACCCCAAATCTAAACCTAAAATCTAAACCTCACCCCAAATCTAAACCTAAAATCTAAACCTAACCTAAAATCTAAACCTAACCCCAAATCTAAACCTAAAATCTAAACCTAACCCCAAATCTAAACCTAACCCCAAATCTAAACCTAAAATCTAAACCTAACCCCAAATCTAAACCTAAAATCTAAACTTAACCCGAAATCTAAACCTAACCCCAAATCTAAACCTAAAATCTAAACCTAACCAGAAATCTAAACCTAAAATCTAAACCTAACCCAAATCTAAACCTAAAATTTAAGTCTAACCCCAAATCTAAACCTAAAATCTAAACCTAACCCCAAATCTAAACCTAACCCCAAATCTAAACCTTAAATCTAAACCTAACCCCAAATCTAAACCTAAAATCTAAACCTAACCCCAAATCTAAACCTAACCCCAAATCTAAACCTAAAATCTAAACCTAACCCGAAATCTAAACCTAAAATCTAAACCTAACCCCAAATCTAAACCTAAAATCTAAACCTAACCCCAAATCTAAACCTAACCCCAAATCTAAACCTAAAATCTAAACCTAACCCCAAATCTAAACCTAACTCCAAATCTAACCCTAAATCTAAACCTAACCCCAAATCTAAACCTAAAATCTAAACCTAACCCCAAATCTGAACCTAAAATCTAAACCTAAAATCTAAACCTAACCTAAAAACTAAACCTAAAATTTAAGTCTAACCCCAAATCTAAACCTAAAATCTAAACCTAACCCCAAATCTAAAACTAACCCCAAATCTAAACCTAAAATCTAAACCTAACCAGAAATCTAAACCTAAAATCTAAACCTAACCCCAAATCTAAACCTAAAATTTAAGTCTAACCCCAAATCTAAACCTAAAATCTAAACCTAACCCCAAATCTAAAACTAACCCCAAATCTAAACCTAAAATCTAAACCTAACCCCCAATCTAAACCGAAAATCTAAACCTAACCCCAAATCTAAACCTAAAATCTAAACCTAACCCCAAATCTAAACCTAAAATCTAAACCTAACCCCAAATCTAAACCTAACCCCAAATCTAAACCCCAAATCTAAACCTAACCCCAAATCTAAACCTAAAATCTAAACCTAACCCCAAATTTAAGCCTAAAATATAAGCCTAACCCCAAATCTAAACCTTAAAATCTAAACCTAACCCCAAATCTAAACCTAACCCCAAATCTAAACCGAAAATCTAAACCTAACCCCAAATCTAAACCTAAAATCTAAACCTAACCCCAAATCTAAACCTAAAATCTAAACCTAACCCCAAATCTAAACCTAACCCCAAATCTAAACCTAAAATCTAAACCTAACCCCAAATCTAAACCTAAAATTTAAGCCTAACCCCAAATCTAAACCTAAAATCTAAACCTAACCCCAAATCTAAACCTAAACCCAAATCTAAAACTAACCCCAAATCTAAACCGAAAATCTAAACCTAACCCCAAATCTAAACCGAAAATCTAAACCTAACCCCAAATCTAAACCTAAAATCTATACCTAACCCGAAATCTAAACCTAACCCCAAATCTAAACCTAAAATCTAAACCTAACCCCAAATCTAAACCTAAAATCTAAACTAACCCCAAATCTAAACCTAACCCCAAATCTAAACCGAAAATCTAAACCTAACGCCAAATCTAAACCTAACCCCAAATCTAAACCTAAAATCTAAACCTAACCCCAAATCTAAACCTAAAATCTAAACCTAACCCCAAATCTGAACCTAAAATCTAAACCTAACCCCAAATCTAAACCTAACCCCAAATCTAAACCTAAAATCTAAACCTAACCCCAAATTTAAGCCTAAAATTTAAGCCTAACCCCAAATCTAAACCTAAAATCTAAACCTAACCCCAAATCTAAACCTAACCCCAAATCTAAACCTAACCCCAAATCTAAACCGAAAATCTAAACCTAACCCCAAATCTAAACCTAAAATCTAAACCTAACCCCAAATCTAAACCGAAAATCTAAACCTAACGCCAAATCTAAACCTAACCCCAAATCTAAACCTAAAATCTAAACCTAACCCCAAATCTATACCTAAAATCTAAACCTAACCCCAAATCTAAACCTAACCCCAAATCTAAACCTAAAATCTAAACCTAACGCCAAATCTAAACCTAACCCCAAATCTAAACCTAAAATTTAAACCTAACCCCAAATCTAAACCTAAAATCTAAACCTAACCCCAAATCTAAACCTAACCCCAAATCTAAACCTAAAATCTAAACATAACCCCAAATCTAAACCTAAAATCTAAACCTAACCCCAAATCCAAACCTAACCCCAAATCTAAACCTAAAATCTAAACCTAACCCCAAATCTAAACCTAAAATCTAAACCTAACCCCAAATCTAAACCTAAAATCTAAACCTAACCCCAAATCTAAACCTAACCCCAAATCTAAACCTAAAATCTAAACCTAACCCCAAATCTAAACCTAAAATCTAAACTTAACCCGAAATCTAAACCTAACCCCAAATCTAAACCTAAAATCTAAACCTAACCAGAAATCTAAACCTAAAATCTAAACCTAACCCCAAATCTAAACCTAAAATTTAAGTCTAACCCCAAATCTAAACCTAAAATCTAAACCTAACCCCAAATCTAAACCTAACCCCAAATCTAAACCTTAAATCTAAACCTAACCCCAAATCTAAACCTAAAATCTAAACCTAACCCCAAATCTAAACCTAACCCCAAATCTAAACCTAAAATCTAAACCTAACCCGAAATCTAAACCTAAAATCTAAACCTAACCCCAAATCTAAACCTAAAATCTAAACCTAACCCCAAATCTAAACCTAACCCCAAATCTAAACCTAAAATCTAAACCTAACCCCAAATCTAAACCTAACTCCAAATCTAACCCTAAATCTAAACCTAACCCCAAATCTAAACCTAAAATCTAAACCTAACCCCAAATCTGAACCTAAAATCTAAACCTAAAATCTAAACCTAACCTAAAAACTAAACCTAACCCCAAATCTAAACCTAAAATCTAAACCTAACCCCCAATCTAAACCGAAAATCTAAACCTAACCCCAAATCTAAACCTAAAATCTAAACCTAACCCCAAATCTAAACCTAAAATCTAAACCTAACCCCAAATCTAAACCTAACCCCAAATCTAAACCCCAAATCTAAACCTAACCCCAAATCTAAACCTAAAATCTAAACCTAACCCCAAATTTAAGCCTAAAATTTAAGCCTAACCCCAAATCTAAACCTTAAAATCTAAACCTAACCCCAAATCTAAACCTAACCCCAAATCTAAACCGAAAATCTAAACCTAACCCCAAATCTAAACCTAAAATCTAAACCTAACCCGAAATCTAAACCTAACCCCAAATCTAAACCTAAAATCTAAACCTAACCCCAAATCTAAACCTAAAATCTAAACCTAACCCCAAATCTAAACCTAACCCCAAATCTAAACCTAAAATCTAAACCTAACCCCAAATCCAAACCTAAAATCTAAACCTAACCCCAAATCTAAACCTAACCCCAAATCTAAACCTAACTCTAAATCTAACCCTAAATCTAAACCTAACCCCAAATCTAAACCTAAAATCTAAACCTAACCCCAAATCTGAACCTAAAATCTAAACCTAAAATCTAAACCTAACCTAAAAACTAAACCTAACCCCAAATCTAAACCTAAAATCTAAACCTAACCCCCAATCTAAACCGAAAATCTAAACCTAACCCCAAATCTAAACCTAAAATCTAAACCTAACCCCAAATCTAAACCTAAAATCTAAACCTAACCCCAAATCTAAACCTAACCCCAAATCTAAACCTAAAATCTAAACCTAACCCCAAATCTAAACCTAAAATCTAAACCTAACCCCAAATCTGAACCTAAAATCTAAACCTAAAATCTAAACCTAACCTAAAAACTAAACCTAACCCCAAATCTAAACCTAAAATCTAAACCTAACCCCCAATCTAAACCGAAAATCTAAACCTAACCCCAAATCTAAACCTAAAATCTAAACCTAACCCCAAATCTAAACCTAACCCCAAATCTAAACCTAAAATCTAAACCTAACCCCAAATCTGAACCTAAAATCTAAACCTAACCCCAAATCTAAACCTAACCCCAAATCTAAACCTAAAATCTAAACCTAACCCCAAATCTAAACCTAAAATTTAAGCCTAACCCCAAATCTAAACCTAAAATCTAAACCTAACCCCAAATCTAAACCGAAAATCTAAACCTAACCCCAAATCTAAACCTAACCCCAAATCTAAACCTAAAATCTAAACCTAACCCCAAATCTAAACCTAAAATCTAAACCTAACCCCAAATCTGAACCTAAAATCTAAACCTAAAATCTAAACCTAACCCCAAAAACTAAACCTAACCCCAAATCTAAACCTAAAATATAAACCTAACCCCCAATCTAAACCGAAAATCTAAACCTAACCCCAAACCTAAACCAAAAATCTAAACCTAACCCCAAATCTAAACCTAAAATCTAAACCTAACCTAAAATCTAAACCTAACCCCAAATCTAAACCTAAAATCTAAACCTAACCCCAAATCTAAACCTAACCCCAAATCTAAACCTAAAATCTAAACCTAACCCCAAATCTAAACCTAAAATTTAAGCCTAACCCCAAATCTAAACCTAAAATCTAAACCTAACCCCAAATCTAAACCTAAACCCAAATCTAAAACTAACCCCAAATCTAAACCGAAAATCTAAACCTAACCCCAAATCTAAACCGAAAATCTAAACCTAACCCCAAATCTAAACCTAAAATCTATACCTAACCCGAAATCTAAACCTAACCCCAAATCTAAACCTAAAATCTAAACCTAACCCCAAATCTAAACCTAAAATCTAAACTTAACCCCAAATCTAAACCTAACCCCAAATCTAAACCGAAAATCTAAACCTAACGCCAAATCTAAACCTAACCCCAAATCTAAACCTAAAATCTAAACCTAACCCCAAATCTAAACCTAAAATCTAAACCTAACCCCAAATCTGAACCTAAAATCTAAACCTAACCCCAAATCTAAACCTAAAATCTAAACCTAACCTAAAATCTAAACCTAACCCCAAATCTAAACCTAAAATCTAAACCTAACCCCAAATCTAAACCTAAAATCTAAACCTAACCCCAAATCTAAACCTAAAATCTAAACCTAACCCCAAATCTAAACCTAAAATCTAAACCTAACCTAAAATCTAAACCTAACCCCAAATCTAAACCTAAAATCTAAACCTAACCCCAAATCTAAACCTAACCCCAAATCTAAACCTAAAATCTAAACCTAACCCCAAATCTAAACCTAAAATCTAAACCTAACCCGAAATCTAAACCTAACCCCAGATCTAAACCTAAAATCTAAACCTAACCCCAAATCTAAACCTAAAATCTAAAACTAACCCCAAATCTAAACCTAAAATCTATACGTAACCCCAAATCTAAACCTAAAATCTAAACCTAACCCCAAATCTAAACCTAAAATCTAAACCTAACCCCAAATCTAAACCTAAAATCTAAACCTAACCCCAAATCTAAACCTAACCCCAAATCTAAACCTAAAATCTAAACCTAACCCCAAATCTAAACCTAAAATCTAAACCTAACCCCAAATCTAAACCTAAAATCTAAACCTAACCCGAAATCTAAACCTAACCCCAAATCTAAACCTAAAATCTAAACCTAACCCCAAATCTAAACCTAAAATCTAAACCTAACCCCAAATCTAAACCTAACCCCAAATCTAAACCTAAAATCTAAACCTAACCCCAAATCCAAACCTAAAATCTAAACCTAACCCCAAATCTAAACCTAACCCCAAATCTAAACCTAACTCCAAATCTAACCCTAAATCTAAACCTAACCCCAAATCTAAACCTAAAATCTAAACCTAACCCCAAATCTGAACCTAAAATCTAAACCTAAAATCTAAACCTAACCTAAAAACTAAACCTAACCCCAAATCTAAACCTAAAATCTAAACCTAACCCCCAATCTAAACCGAAAATCTAAACCTAACCCCAAATCTAAACCTAAAATCTAAACCTAACCCCAAATCTAAACCTAAAATCTAAACCTAACCCCAAATCTAAACCTAACCCCAAATCTAAACCTAAAATCTAAACCTAACCCCAAATCTAAACCTAAAATCTAAACCTAACCCCAAATCTGAACCTAAAATCTAAACCTAAAATCTAAACCTAACCTAAAAACTAAACCTAACCCCAACTCTAAACCTAAAATCTAAACCTAACCCCCAATCTAAACCGAAAATCTAAACCTAACCCCAAATCTGAACCTAAAATCTAAACCTAACCCCAAATCTAAACCTAACCCCAAATCTAAACCTAAAATCTAAACCTAACCCCAAATCTAAACCTAAAATTTAAGCCTAACCCCAAATCTAAACCTAAAATCTAAACCTAACCCCAAATCTAAACCGAAAATCTAAACCTAACCCCAAATCTAAACCTAACCCCAAATCTAAACCTAAAATCTAAACCTAATCCCAAATCTAAACCTAAAATCTAAACCTAACCCCAAATCTAAACCTAAAATCTAAACCTAACCTAAAATCTAAACCTAACCCCAAATCTAAACCTAAAATCTAAACCTAACCCCAAATCTAAACCTAACCCCAAATCTAAACCTAAAATCTAAACCTAACCCCAAATCTAAACCTAAAATTTAAGCCTAACCCCAAATCTAAACCTAAAATCTAAACCTAACCCCAAATCTAAACCTAAACCCAAATCTAAAACTAACCCCAAATCTAAACCGAAAATCTAAACCTAACCCCAAATCTAAACCGAAAATCTAAACCTAACCCCAAATCTAAACCTAAATCTATACCTAACCCGAAATCTAAACCTAACCCCAAATCTAAACCTAAAATCTAAACCTAACCCCAAATCTAAACCTATAACCCCAAATCTAAACCTAAAATCTAAACCTAACCCCAAATCTAAACCTAAAATCTAAACCTAACCCCAAATCTGAACCTAAAATCTAAACCTAACCCCAAATCTAAACCTAAAATCTAAACCTAACCTAAAATCTAAACCTAACCCCAAATCTAAACCTAAAATCTAAACCTAACCCCAAATCTAAACCTAAAATCTAAACCTAACCCCAAATCTAAACCTAAAATCTAAACCTAACCCCAAATCTAAACCTAAAATCTAAACCTAACCTAAAATCTAAACCTAACCCCAAATCTAAACCTAAAATCTAAACCTAACCCCAAATCTAAACCTAATATCTAAACCTAACCCAAATCTAAACCTAAAATCTAAACCTAACCCCAAATCTAAACCTAACCCCAGATCTAAACCTAAAATCTAAACCTAACCCCAAATCTAAACCTAAAATCTAAAACTAACCCCAAATCTAAACCTAAAATCTAAAACTAACCCCAAATCTAAACCTAAAATCTAAACCTAACCCCAAATCTAAACCTAAAATCTAAACCTAACCCCAAATCTAAACCTAAAATCTAAACCTAACCCCAAATCTAAACCTAAAATCTAAACCTAACCCCAAATCTAAACCTAAAATCTAAACCTAAACCCAAATCTAAACCTAACTCCAAATCTAACCCTAAATCTAAACCTAACCCCAAATCTAAACCTAAAATCTAAACCTAACCCCAAATCTGAACCTAAAATCTAAACCTAAAATCTAAACCTAACCTAAAAACTAAACCTAACCCCAAATCTAAACCTAAAATCTAAACCTAACGCCAAATCTAAACCTAACCCCAAATCTAAACCTAAAATCTAAACCTAACCCCAAATCTAAACCTAAAATCTAAACCTAACCCCAAATCTGAACCTAACCCCAAATCTAAACCTAAAATCTAAACATAACCCCAAATCTAAACCTAAAATCTAAACCTAACCCCAAATCTAAACCTAAAATCTAAACCTAACCCCAAATCTAAACCTAAAATCTAAACCTAACCTAAAATCTTAACCTAACCCCAAATCTAAACCTAAAATCTAAACCTAACCCCAAATCTAAACCTAACCCCAAATCTAAACCTAAAATCTAAACCTAACCCCAAATCTAAACCTAAAATCTAAACCTAACCCCAAATCTAAACCTAACCCAAATCTAAACCTAAAATCTAAACCTAACCCCAAATCTAAACCTAAAATCTAAACCTAACCCCAAATCTAAACCTAAAATTTAAGTCTAACCCCAAATCAAACCTACAATCTAAACCTAACCCCAAATCTAAACCTAACCCCAAATCTAAACCTAACCCCAAATCTAAACCTAAAATCTAAACCTAACCCCAAATCTAAACCTAACCCCAAATCTAAACCTAAAATCTAAACCTAACCCCAAATCTAAACCTAAAATCTAAACCTAACCCGAAATCTAAACCTAAAATCTAAACCTAACCCCAAATCTGAACCTAAAATCTAAACCTAAAATCTAAACCTAACCCCAAATCTAAACCTAAAATCTAAACTTAACCCCCAATCTAAACCTAAAATCTAAACCTAACCCCAAATCTAAACCTAAAATCTAAACCTAACCCCAAATCTAAACCTAAAATCTAAACCTAACCCCAAATCTAAACCTAAAATCTAAACCTAACCCCAAATCTAAACCTAAAATCTAAACCTAACCCCAAATCTAAACCTAAAATCTAAACCTAACCCCAAATCTAAACCTAAAATCTAAACCTAACCCCAAATCTAAACCTAAAATCTAAACCTAACCCCAAATCTAAACTTAACCCCAAATCTAAACCTAACCTAAAATCTAAACCTAAAACCCAAATCTAAACCTAAAATCTAAAGCTAACCCCAAATCTAAACCTAAAATCTAAACCTAACCCCAAATCTAAATCTAAAATCTAAACCTAAAATCTAAACCTAACCTAAAATCTAAACCTAACCCCAAATCTAAACCTAAAATCTAAACCTAACCCCAAATCTAAACCTAACCCCAAATCTAAACCTAAAATCTAAACCTAACCCCAAATCTAAACCTAACCCCCAATCTAAACCTAAAATCTAACCTAACCCCAAATCTAAAAATATCCCCAAATCTAAACCTAAAATCTAAACCTAACCCCAAATCTAAACCTAAAATCTAAACCTAACCCCAAATCTAAACCTAACCCCAAATCTAAACCTAAAATCTAAACCTCACCCCAAATCTAAACCTAAAATCTAAACCTAACCCCAAATCTAAACCTAACCCCAAATCTAAACCTAAAATCTAAACCTAACCCCAAATCTAAACCTAAAATCTAAACCTAACCCCCAATCTAAACCGAAAATCTAAACCTAACCCCAAATCTAAACCTAAAATCTAAACCTAACCCCAAATCTAAACCTAAAATCTAAACCTAACGCCAAATCTAAACCTAACCCCAAATCTAAACCTAAAATCTAAACCTAACCCCAAATCTAAACCTAAAATCTAAACCTAACCCCAAATCTGAACCTAACCCCAAATCTAAACCTAAAATCTAAACATAACCCCAAATCTAAACCTAAAATCTAAACCTAACCCCAAATCTAAACCTAAAATCTAAACCTAACCCCAAATCTAAACCTAAAATCTAAACCTAACTAAAATCTAAACCTAACCCCAAATCTAAACCTAAAATCTAAACCTAACCCCAAATCTAAACCTAACCCCAAATCTAAACCTAAAATCTAAACCTAACCCCAAATCTAAACCTAAAATCTAAACCTAACCCGAAATCTAAACCTAACCCCAAATCTAAACCTAAAATCTAAACCTAACCCCAAATCTAAACCTAAAATCTAAACCTAACCCCAAATCTAAACCTAAAATTTAAGTCTAACCCCAAATCTAAACCTAAAATCTAAACCTAACCCCAAATCTAAACCTAACCCCAAATCTAAACCTAACCCCAAATCTAAACCTAAAATCTAAACTTAACCCCCAATCTAAACCTAAAATCTAAACCTAACCCCAAATCTAAACCTAAAATCTAAACCTAACCCCAAATCTAAACCTAAAATCTAAACCTAACCCCAAATCTAAACCTAAAATCTAAACCTAACCCCAAATCTAAACCTAAAATCTAAACCTAACCCCAAATCTAAACCTAAAATCTAAACCTAACCCCAAATCTAAACCTAAAATCTAAACCTAACCCCAAATCTAAACTTAACCCCAAATCTAAACCTAACCTAAAATCTAAACCTAAAACCCAAATCTAAACCTAAAATCTAAAGCTAACCCCAAATCTAAACCTAAAATCTAAACGTAAAATCTAAACCTAACCCCAAATCTAAACCTAAAATCTAAACGTAACCCCAAATCTAAATCTAAAATCTAAACCTAAAATCTAAACCTAACCTAAAATCTAAACCTAACCTCAAATCTAAACCTAAAATCTAAACCTAACCCCAAATCTAAACCTAAAATCTAAACCTAACCCCATATCTAAAACTAAAATCTAAACCTAACCCCCAATCTAAACCTAAAATCTAACCTAACCCCAAATCTAAAAATATCCCCAAATCTAAACCTAAAATCTAAACCTAACCCCAAATCTAAACCTAAAATCTAAACCTAACCCCAAATCTAAACCTAACCCCAAATCTAAACCTAAAATCTAAACCTAACCCCAAATCTAAACCTAAAATCTAAACCTAACCCCAAATCTAAACCTAACCCCAAATCTAAACCTAAAATCTAAACCTAACCCCCAATCTAAACCTAAAATCTAACCTAACCCCAAATCTAAAAATATCCCCAAATCTAAACCTAAAATCTAAACCTAACCCCAAATCTAAACCTAAAATCTAAACCTAACCCCAAATCTAAACCTAACCCCAAATCTAAACCTAAAATCTAAACCTAACCCCAAATCTGAACCTAAAATCTAAACCTAACCCCAAATCTAAACCTAAAACCCCAAATCTAAAGCTAACCCCAAATCTAAACCTAAAATCTAAACCCTACCCCAAATCTAAACCTAACTCCAAATCTAACCCTAAATCTAAACCTAACCCCAAATCTAAACCTAAAATCTAAACCTAACCCCAAATCTGAACCTAAAATCTAAACCTAAAATCTAAACCTAACCTAAAAACTAAACCTAACCCCAAATCTAAACCTAAAATCTAAACCTAACCCCAAATCTAAACCTAAAATCTAAACCTAACCCCAAATCTAAACCTAAAATCTAAACCTAACCCCAAATCTAAACCTAAAATCTATACCTAACCCGAAATCTAAACCTAACCCCAAATCTAAACCTAAAATCTAAACCTAACCCCAAATCTAAACCTAAAATCTAAACCTAACCCAAAATCTGAACCTAAAATCTAAACCTAAAATCTAAACCTAACCCCAAATCTAAACCTAACCCCAAATCTAAACCTAAAATCTAAACCTAACCCCCAATCTAAACCGAAAATCTAAACCTAACCCCAAATCTAAACCTAAAATCTAAACCTAACACCAAATCTAATCCTAAAATCTAAACCTAAAATCTAAACCTAACCCAAAATCTAAACCTAACCCCAAATCTAAACCTAAAATCTAAACCTAACCCCAAATCTAAACGTAAAATCTAAACCTAACCCCAAATCTAAACCTAAAATCTAAACCTAACCCCAAATCTAAACCTAACCCCAAATCTAAACCTAAAATCTAAACCTAACCCCAAATTTAAGCCTAAAATTTAAGCCTAACCCCAAATCTAAACCTAAAATCTAAACCTAACCCCAAATCTAAACCTAACCCCAAATCTAAACCGAAAATCTAAACCTAACCCCAAATCTAAACCTAAAATCTAAACCTAACCCCAAATCTAAACCTAAAATCTAAACCTAACCCCAAATCTAAACCTAAAATCTAAACCTAACCCGAAATCTAAACCTAACCCCAAATCTAAACCTAAAATCTAAACCTAACCCCAAATCTATACCTAAAATCTAAACCTAACCCCAAATCTAAACCTAAAATCTAAACCTAACCCCAAATCTAAACCTAAAATCTAAACCTAACCCCAAATCTAAACCTAAAATTTAAACCTAACCCCAAATCTAAACCTAAAATCTAAACCTAACCCCAAATCTAAACCTAACCCCAAATCTAAACCTAAAATCTAAACATAACCCCAAATCTAAACCTAAAATCTAAACCTAACCCCAAATCCAAACCTAACCCCAAATCTAAACCTAAAATCTAAACCTAACCCCAAATCTAAACCTAAAATCTAAACCTAACCTAAAATCTAAACCTAACCCCAAATCTAAACCTAAAATCTAAACCTAACCCCAAATCTAAACCTAACCCCAAATCTAAACCTAAAATCTAAACCTAACCCCAAATCTAAACCTAAAATCTAAACTTAACCCGAAATCTAAACCTAACCCCAAATCTAAACCTAAAATCTAAACCTAACCAGAAATCTAAACCTAAAATCTAAACCTAACCCCAAATCTAAACCTAAAATTTAAGTCTAACCCCAAATCTAAACCTAAAATCTAAACCTAACCCCAAATCTAAACCTAACCCCAAATCTAAACCTTAAATCTAAACCTAACCCCAAATCTAAACCTAAAATCTAAACCTAACCCCAAATCTAAACCTAACCCCAAATCTAAACCTAAAATCTAAACCTAACCCCAAATCTAAACCTAAAATCTAAACCTAACCCCAAATCTAAACCTAAAATCTAAACCTAACCCCAAATCTAAACCTAACCCCAAATCTAAACCTAAAATCTAAACCTAACCCCAAATCTAAACCTAACTCCAAATCTAACCCTAAATCTAAACCTAACCCCAAATCTAAACCTAAAATCTAAACCTAACCCCAAATCTGAACCTAAAATCTAAACCTAACCCCAAATCTAAACCTAACCTAAAAACTAAACCTAACCCCCAATCTAAACCTAAAATCTAAACCTAACCCCCAATCTAAACCGAAAATCTAAACCTAACCCCAAATCTAAACCTAAAATCTAAACCTAACCCCAAATCTAAACCTAACCCCAAATCTAAACCCCAAATCTAAACCTAACCCCAAATCTAAACCTAAAATCTAAACCTAACCCCAAATTTAAGCCTAAAATTTAAGCCTAACCCCAAATCTAAACCTAAAATCTAAACCTAACCCGAAATCTAAACCTAACCCCAAATCTAAACCTAAAATCTAAAGCTAAGCCCAAATCTAAACATAAAATCTAAACCTAACCCCAAATCTAAACCTAACCCCAAATCTAAACCTAAAATCTAAACCTAACCCCAAATCCAAACCTAAAATCTAAACCTAACCCCAAATCTAAACCTAACCCCAAATCTAAACCTAACTCCAAATCTAACCCTAAATCTAAACCTAACCCCAAATCTAAACCTAAAATCTAAACCTAACCCCAAATCTGAACCTAAAATCTAAACCTAAAATCTAAACCTAACCTAAAAACTAAACCTAACCCCAAATCTAAACCTAAAATCTAAACCTAACCCCCAATCTAAACCGAAAATCTAAACCTAACCCCAAATCTAAACCTAAAATCTAAACCTAACCCCAAATCTAAACCTAAAATCTAAACCTAAAATCTAAACCTAACCTAAAATCTAAACCTAACCCCAAATCTAAACCTAAAATCTAAACCTAACCCCAAATCTAAACCTAAAATCTAAACCTAACCCCAAATCCAAACCTAAAATCTAAACCTAACCCCAAATCTAAACCTAACCCCAAATCTAAACCTAAAATCTAAACCTAACCCCAAATCTAAACCTAAAATTTAAGCCTAACCCCAAATGTAAACCTAAAATCTAAACCTAACCCCAAATCTAAACCTAAGCCCAAATCTAAAACTAACCCCAAATCTAAACCGAAAATCTAAACCTAACCCCAAATCTAAACCGAAAATCTAAACCTAACCCCAAATCTAAACCTAAAATCTATACCTAACCCGAAATCTAAACCTAACCCCAAATCTAAACCTAAAATCTAAACCTAACCCCAAATCTAAACCTAAAATCTAAACTTAACACCAAATCTAAACCTAACCCCAAATCTAAACCTAAAATCTAAACCTAACGCCAAATCTAAACCTAACCCCAAATCTAAACCTAAAATTTAAGCCTAACCCCAAATCTAAACCTAAAATCTAAACCTAACCCCAAATCTAAACCTAAAATCTAAACCTAACCCCAAATCTAAACCTAAAATCTAAACCTAACCCCAAATCTAAACCTAAAATCTAAACCTAACCCCAAATCTAAACCTAAAATCTAAACCTAACCCGAAATCTAAACCTAACCCCAAATCTAAACCTAAAATCTAAACCTAACCCCAAATCTAAACCTAAAATCTAAACCTAACCCCAAATCTAAACCTAAAATCTAAACCTAACCCCAAATCTAAACCTAAAATCTAAACCTAACCTAAAATCTAAACCTAACCCCAAATCTAAACCTAAAATCTAAACCTAACCCCAAATCTAAACCTAACCCCAAATCTAAACCTAAAATCTAAACCTAACCCCAAATCTAAACCTAAAATCTAAACCTAACCCCAAATCTAAACCTAACCCCAAATCTAAACCTAAAATCTAAACCTAACCCCAAATCTAAACCTAAAATCTAAACCTAACCCCAAATCTAAACCTAAAATTTAAGTCTAACCCCAAATCTAAACCTAAAATCTAAACCTAACCCCAAATCTAAACCTAACCCCAAATCTAAACCTTAAATATAAACCTAACCCCAAATCTAAACCTAAAATCTAAACCTAACCCCAAATCTAAACCTAACCTTAAATCTAAACCTAAAATCTAAACCTAACCCCAAATCTAAACCTAAAATCTAAACCTAACCCCAAATCTAAACCTAAAATCTAAACCTAACCCCAAATCTAAACCTAAAATCTAAACCTAACCCCAAATCTAAACCTAACTCCAAATCTAAACCTAAATCTAAACCTAACCCCAAATCTAAACCTAAAATCTAAACCTAACCCCAAATCTGAACCTAAAATCTAAACCTAAAATCTAAACCTAACCTAAAAACTAAACCTAACCCCAAATCTAAACCTAAAATCTAAACCTAACCCCCAATCTAAACCGAAAATCTAAACCTAACCCCAAATCTAAACCTAAAATCTAAACCTAACCCCAAATCTAAACCTAAAATCTAAACCTAACCCCAAATCTAAACCTAACCCCAAATCTAAACCTAAAATCTAAACCTAACCCCAAATCTAAACCTAAAACCTAAACCTAACCCGAAATCTAAACCTAACCCCAAATCTAAACCTAAAATCTAAACCTAACCCCAAATCTAAACCTAAAATCTAAACCTAACCCCAAATCTAAACCTAAAATTTAAGTCTAACCCCAAATCTAAACCTAAAATCTAAACCTAACCCCAAATCTAAACCTAACCCCAAATCTAAACCTTAAATCTAAACCTAACCCCAAATCTAAACCTAACCCCAAATCTAAACCTAAAATCTAAACCTAACCCCAAATCTAAACCTAAAATCTAAACCTAACCCCAAATCTAAACCTAAAATCTAAACCTAACCCCAAATCTAAACTTAACCCCAAATCTAAACCTAACCTAAAATCTAAACCTAAAACCCAAATCTAAACTTAAAATCTAAAGCTAACCCCAAATCTAAACCTAAAATCTAAACCTAACCCCAAATCTAAACCTAAAATCTAAACCTAACCCCAAATCTAAATCTAAAATCTAAACCTAAAATCTAAACCTAACCTAAAATCTAAACCTAACCCCAAATCTAAACCTAAAATCTAAACCTAACCCCAAATCTAAACCTAACCCCAAATCTAAACCTAAAATCTAAACCTAACCCCAAATCTAAACCTAAAATCTAAACCTAACCCCAAATCTAAACCTAACCCCAAATCTAAACCTAAAATCTAAACCCTACCCCAAATCTAAACCTAACTCCAAATCTAACCCTAAATCTAAACCTAACCCCAAATCTAAACCTAAAATCTAAACCTAACCCCAAATCTGAACCTAAAATCTAAACCTAACCTAAAAACTAAACCTAACCCCAAATCTAAACCTAAAATCTAAACCTAACCCCAAATCTAAACCTAAAATCTAAACCTAACCCCAAATCTAAACCTAAAATCTAAACCTAACCCCAAATCGAAACCTAAAATCTATACCTAACCGGAGAAATAAACCTAACCCCCAATCTAAACCGAAAATCTAAACCTAACCCCAAATCTAAACCTAAAATCTAAACCTAACCCCAAATCTAAACCTAAAATCTAAACCTAACCCCAAATCTGAACCTAAAATCTAAACCTAAAATCTAAACCTAACCCCAAATCTAAACCTAACCCCAAATCTAAACCTAAAATCTAAACCTAACCCCCAATCTAAACCGAAAATCTAAACCTAAACCCAAACCTAAACCTAAAATCTAAACCTAACCCCAAATCTAAACCTAAAATCTAAACCTAAAATCTAAACCTAACCTAAAATCTAAACCTAACCCCAAATCTAAACCTAAAATCTAAACCTAACCCCAAATCTAAACCTAACCCCAAATCTAAACCTAAAATCTAAACCTAACCCCAAATCCAAACCTAAAATCTAAACCTAACCCAAAATCTGAACCTAAAATCTAAACCTAAAATCTAAACCTAACCCCAAATCTCAACCTAAAATCTAAACCTAACCCCCAATCTAAACCGAAAATCTAAACCTAACCCCAAATCTAAACCTAAAATCTAAACCTAACACCAAATCTAAACCTAAAATCTAAACCTAAAATCTAAACCTAACCTAAAATCTAAACCTAACCCCAAATCTAAACCTAAAATCTAAACCTAACCCCAAATCTAAACCTAACCCCAAATCTAAACCTAAAATCTAAACCTAACCCCAAATCTAAACCTAAAATCTAAACCTAACCTAAAATCTAAACCTAACCCCAAATCTAAACCTAAATCTAAACCTAACCCCAAATCTAAACCTAAAATCTAAACCTAACCCCAAATCTGAACCTAAAATCTAAACCTAAAATCTAAACCTAACCTAAAAACTAAACCTAACCCCAAATCTAAACCTAAAATCTAAACCTAACCCCCAATCTAAACCGAAAATCTAAACCTAACCCCAAATCTAAACCTAAAATCTAAACCTAACCCCCAATCTAAACCGAAAATCTAAACCTAACCCCAAATCTAAACCTAAAATCTAAACCTAACCCCAAATCTAAACCTAAAATCTAAACCTAACCCCAAATCTAAACCTAAAATCTAAATCTAAACTAAAATCTAAACCTAACCCCAAATCTAAACCTAAAATCTAAACCTAACCCCAAATCTAAACCTAACCCCAAATCTAAACCTAAAATCTAAACCTAACCCCAAATCTAAACCTAAAACCTAAACCTAACCCGAAATCTAAACCTAACCCCAAATCTAAACCTAAAATCTAAACCTAACCCCAAATCTAAACCTAAAATCTAAACCTAACCCCAAATCTAAACCTAAAATTTAAGTCTAACCCCAAATCTAAACCTAAAATCTAAACCTAACCCCAAATCTAAACCTAACCCCAAATCTAAACCTTAAATCTAAACCTAACCCCAAATCTAAACCTAACCCCAAATCTAAACCTAAAATCTAAACCTAACCCCAAATCTAAACCTAAAATCTAAACCTAACCCCAAATCTAAACCTAAAATCTAAACCTAACCCCAAATCTAAACTTAACCCCAAATCTAAACCTAACCTAAAATCTAAACCTAAAACCCAAATCTAAACTTAAAATCTAAAGCTAACCCCAAATCTAAACCTAAAATCTAAACCTAACCCCAAATCTAAACCTAAAATCTAAACCTAACCCCAAATCTAAACCTAAAATCTAAACCTAACCCCAAATCTAAACCTAAAATCTAAACCTAACCCCAAATCTAAACCTAACCCCAAATCTAAACCTAAAATCTAAACCTAACCCCAAATCTAAACCTAAAATCTAAACCTAACCCCAAATCTAAACCTAAAATCTAAACCTTACCCCAAATCTAAACCTAACCCCAAATCTAAACCTAAAATCTAAACCTAACCCCAAATCTAAACCTAACTCCAAATCTAACCCTAAATCTAAACCTAACCCCAAATCTAAACCTAAAATTTAAACCTAACCCCAAATCTGAACCTAAAATCTAAACCTAAAATCTAAACCTAACGCCAAATCTAAACCTAACCCCAAATCTAAACCTAACCCCAAATCTAAACCTAAAATCTAAACCTAACCCCCAATCTAAACCGAAAATCTAAACCTAACCCCAAATCTAAACCTAAAATCTAAACCTAACCCCAAATCTAAACCTAAAATCTAAACCTAACCCCAAATATAAACCTAACCCCAAATCTAAACCTAAAATCTAAACCTAACCCCAAATCTGAACCTAAAATCTAAACCTAAAATCTAAACCTAACCTAAAAACTAAACCTAACCCCAAATCTAAACCTAAAATCTAAACCTAACCCCCAATCTAAACCGAAAATCTAAACCTAACCCCAAACCTAAACCTAAAATCTAAACCTAACCCCAAATCTAAACCTAAAATCTAAACCTAAAATCTAAACCTAACCTAAAATCTAAACCTAACCCCAAATCTAAACCTAAAATCTAAACCTAACCCCAAATCTAAACCTAAAATCTAAACCTAACCCCAAATCTAAACCTAAAATCTAAACCTAACCCCAAATCTAAACCTAACCCCAAATCTAAACCTAAAATCTAAACCTAACCCCAAATCTAAACCTAAAATCTAAACCTAACCCCAAATCTAAACCTAAAATCTAAACCTAACCCCAAATCTAAACCTAAGCCCAAATCTAAAACTAACCCCAAATCTAAACCGAAAATCTAAACCTAACCCCAAATCTAAACCTAAAATCTAAACCTAACCCGAAATCTAAACATAAAATCTATACCTAACCCGAAATCTAAACCTAACCCCAAATCTAAACCTAAAATCTAAACCTAACCCCAAATCTAAACCTAACTCCAAATCTAACCCTAAATCTAAACCTAACCCCAAATCTAAACCTAAAATCTAAACCTAACCCCAAATCTGAACCTAAAATCTAAACCTAACCCCAAATCTAAACCTAACCTAAAAACTAAACCTAACCCCCAATCTAAACCTAAAATCTAAACCTAACCCCCAATCTAAACCGAAAATCTAAACCTAACCCCAAATCTAAACCTAAAATCTAAACCTAACCCCAAATCTAAACCTAAACCCAAATCTAAACCCCAAATCTAAACCTAACCCCAAATCTAAACCTAAAATCTAAACCTAACCCCAAATTTAAGCCTAAAATTTAAGCCTAACCCCAAATCTAAACCTAAAATCTAAACCTAACCCGAAATCTAAACCTAACCCCAAATCTAAACCTAAAATCTAAAGCTAAGCCCAAATCTAAACATAAAATCTAAACCTAACCCCAAATCTAAACCTAACCCCAAATCTAAACCTAAAATCTAAACCTAACCCCAAATCCAAACCTAAAATCTAAACCTAACCCCAAATCTAAACCTAACCCCAAATCTAAACCTAACTCCAAATCTAACCCTAAATCTAAACCTAACCCCAAATCTAAACCTAAAATCTAAACCTAACCCCAAATCTGAACCTAAAATCTAAACCTAAAATCTAAACCTAACCTAAAAACTAAACCTAACCCCAAATCTAAACCTAAAATCTAAACCTAACCCCCAATCTAAACCGAAAATCTAAACCTAACCCCAAATCTAAACCTAAAATCTAAACCTAACCCCAAATCTAAACCTAAAATCTAAACCTAAAATCTAAACCTAACCTAAAATCTAAACCTAACCCCAAATCTAAACCTAAAATCTAAACCTAACCCCAAATCTAAACCTAAAATCTAAACCTAACCCCAAATCCAAACCTAAAATCTAAACCTAACCCCAAATCTAAACCTAACCCCAAATCTAAACCTAAAATCTAAACCTAACCCCAAATCTAAACCTAAAATTTAAGCCTAACCCCAAATGTAAACCTAAAATCTAAACCTAACCCCAAATCTAAACCTAAGCCCAAATCTAAAACTAACCCCAAATCTAAACCGAAAATCTAAACCTAACCCCAAATCTAAACCGAAAATCTAAACCTAACCCCAAATCTAAACCTAAAATCTATACCTAACCCGAAATCTAAACCTAACCCCAAATCTAAACCTAAAATCTAAACCTAACCCCAAATCTAAACCTAAAATCTAAACTTAACACCAAATCTAAACCTAACCCCAAATCTAAACCTAAAATCTAAACCTAACGCCAAATCTAAACCTAACCCCAAATCTAAACCTAAAATTTAAGCCTAACCCCAAATCTAAACCTAAAATCTAAACCTAACCCCAAATCTAAACCTAAAATCTAAACCTAACCCCAAATCTAAACCTAAAATCTAAACCTAACCCCAAATCTAAACCTAAAATCTAAACCTAACCCCAAATCTAAACCTAAAATCTAAACCTAACCCCAAATCTAAACCTAAAATCTAAACCTAACCCGAAATCTAAACCTAACCCCAAATCTAAACCTAAAATCTAAACCTAACCCCAAATCTAAACCTAAAATCTAAACCTAACCCCAAATCTAAACCTAAAATCTAAACCTAACCCCAAATCTAAACCTAAAATCTAAACCTAACCTAAAATCTAAACCTAACCCCAAATCTAAACCTAAAATCTAAACCTAACCCCAAATCTAAACCTAACCCCAAATCTAAACCTAAAATCTAAACCTAACCCCAAATCTAAACCTAAAATCTAAACCTAACCCCAAATCTAAACCTAACCCCAAATCTAAACCTAAAATCTAAACCTAACCCCAAATCTAAACCTAAAATCTAAACCTAACCCCAAATCTAAACCTAAAATTTAAGTCTAACCCCAAATCTAAACCTAAAATCTAAACCTAACCCCAAATCTAAACCTAACCCCAAATCTAAACCTTAAATATAAACCTAACCCCAAATCTAAACCTAAAATCTAAACCTAACCCCAAATCTAAACCTAACCCCAAATCTAAACCTAAAATCTAAACCTAACCCCAAATCTAAACCTAAAATCTAAACCTAACCCCAAATCTAAACCTAAAATCTAAACCTAACCCCAAATCTAAACCTAAAATCTAAACCTAACCCCAAATCTAAACCTAACTCCAAATCTAAACCTAAATCTAAACCTAACCCCAAATCTAAACCTAAAATCTAAACCTAACCCCAAATCTGAACCTAAAATCTAAACCTAAAATCTAAACCTAACCTAAAAACTAAACCTAACCCCAAATCTAAACCTAAAATCTAAACCTAACCCCCAATCTAAACCGAAAATCTAAACCTAACCCCAAATCTAAACCTAAAATCTAAACCTAACCCCAAATCTAAACCTAAAATCTAAACCTAACCCCAAATCTAAACCTAAAATCTAAATCTAAACTAAAATCTAAACCTAACCCCAAATCTAAACCTAAAATCTAAACCTAACCCCAAATCTAAACCTAACCCCAAATCTAAACCTAAAATCTAAACCTAACCCCAAATCTAAACCTAAAACCTAAACCTAACCCGAAATCTAAACCTAACCCCAAATCTAAACCTAAAATCTAAACCTAACCCCAAATCTAAACCTAAAATCTAAACCTAACCCCAAATCTAAACCTAAAATTTAAGTCTAACCCCAAATCTAAACCTAAAATCTAAACCTAACCCCAAATCTAAACCTAACCCCAAATCTAAACCTTAAATCTAAACCTAACCCCAAATCTAAACCTAACCCCAAATCTAAACCTAAAATCTAAACCTAACCCCAAATCTAAACCTAAAATCTAAACCTAACCCCAAATCTAAACCTAAAATCTAAACCTAACCCCAAATCTAAACTTAACCCCAAATCTAAACCTAACCTAAAATCTAAACCTAAAACCCAAATCTAAACTTAAAATCTAAAGCTAACCCCAAATCTAAACCTAAAATCTAAACCTAACCCCAAATCTAAACCTAAAATCTAAACCTAACCCCAAATCTAAATCTAAAATCTAAACCTAAAATCTAAACCTAACCTAAAATCTAAACCTAACCCCAAATCTAAACCTAAAATCTAAACCTAACCCCAAATCTAAACCTAACCCCAAATCTAAACCTAAAATCTAAACCTAACCCCAAATCTAAACCTAAAATCTAAACCTAACCCCAAATCTAAACCTAACCCCAAATCTAAACCTAAAATCTAAACCCTACCCCAAATCTAAACCTAACTCCAAATCTAACCCTAAATCTAAACCTAACCCCAAATCTAAACCTAAAATCTAAACCTAACCCCAAATCTGAACCTAAAATCTAAACCTAACCTAAAAACTAAACCTAACCCCAAATCTAAACCTAAAATCTAAACCTAACCCCAAATCTAAACCTAAAATCTAAACCTAACCCCAAATCTAAACCTAAAATCTAAACCTAACCCCAAATCGAAACCTAAAATCTATACCTAACCGGAGAAATAAACCTAACCCCCAATCTAAACCGAAAATCTAAACCTAACCCCAAATCTAAACCTAAAATCTAAACCTAACCCCAAATCTAAACCTAAAATCTAAACCTAACCCCAAATCTGAACCTAAAATCTAAACCTAAAATCTAAACCTAACCCCAAATCTAAACCTAACCCCAAATCTAAACCTAAAATCTAAACCTAACCCCCAATCTAAACCGAAAATCTAAACCTAAACCCAAACCTAAACCTAAAATCTAAACCTAACCCCAAATCTAAACCTAAAATCTAAACCTAAAATCTAAACCTAACCTAAAATCTAAACCTAACCCCAAATCTAAACCTAAAATCTAAACCTAACCCCAAATCTAAACCTAACCCCAAATCTAAACCTAAAATCTAAACCTAACCCCAAATCCAAACCTAAAATCTAAACCTAACCCAAAATCTGAACCTAAAATCTAAACCTAAAATCTAAACCTAACCACAAATCTCAACCTAAAATCTAAACCTAACCCCCAATCTAAACCGAAAATCTAAACCTAACCCCAAATCTAAACCTAAAATCTAAACCTAACACCAAATCTAAACCTAAAATCTAAACCTAAAATCTAAACCTAACCTAAAATCTAAACCTAACCCCAAATCTAAACCTAAAATCTAAACCTAACCCCAAATCTAAACCTAACCCCAAATCTAAACCTAAAATCTAAACCTAACCCCAAATCTAAACCTAAAATCTAAACCTAACCTAAAATCTAAACCTAACCCCAAATCTAAACCTAAATCTAAACCTAACCCCAAATCTAAACCTAAAATCTAAACCTAACCCCAAATCTGAACCTAAAATCTAAACCTAAAATCTAAACCTAACCTAAAAACTAAACCTAACCCCAAATCTAAACCTAAAATCTAAACCTAACCCCCAATCTAAACCGAAAATCTAAACCTAACCCCAAATCTAAACCTAAAATCTAAACCTAACCCCCAATCTAAACCGAAAATCTAAACCTAACCCCAAATCTAAACCTAAAATCTAAACCTAACCCCAAATCTAAACCTAAAATCTAAACCTAACCCCAAATCTAAACCTAAAATCTAAATCTAAACTAAAATCTAAACCTAACCCCAAATCTAAACCTAAAATCTAAACCTAACCCCAAATCTAAACCTAACCCCAAATCTAAACCTAAAATCTAAACCTAACCCCAAATCTAAACCTAAAACCTAAACCTAACCCGAAATCTAAACCTAACCCCAAATCTAAACCTAAAATCTAAACCTAACCCCAAATCTAAACCTAAAATCTAAACCTAACCCCAAATCTAAACCTAAAATTTAAGTCTAACCCCAAATCTAAACCTAAAATCTAAACCTAACCCCAAATCTAAACCTAACCCCAAATCTAAACCTTAAATCTAAACCTAACCCCAAATCTAAACCTAACCCCAAATCTAAACCTAAAATCTAAACCTAACCCCAAATCTAAACCTAAAATCTAAACCTAACCCCAAATCTAAACCTAAAATCTAAACCTAACCCCAAATCTAAACTTAACCCCAAATCTAAACCTAACCTAAAATCTAAACCTAAAACCCAAATCTAAACTTAAAATCTAAAGCTAACCCCAAATCTAAACCTAAAATCTAAACCTAACCCCAAATCTAAACCTAAAATCTAAACCTAACCCCAAATCTAAACCTAAAATCTAAACCTAACCCCAAATCTAAACCTAAAATCTAAACCTAACCCCAAATCTAAACCTAACCCCAAATCTAAACCTAAAATCTAAACCTAACCCCAAATCTAAACCTAAAATCTAAACCTAACCCCAAATCTAAACCTAAAATCTAAACCTTACCCCAAATCTCAACCTAACCCCAAATCTAAACCTAAAATCTAAACCTAACCCCAAATCTAAACCTAACTCCAAATCTAACCCTAAATCTAAACCTAACCCCCAATCTAAACCGAAAATCTAAACCTAACCCCAAATCTAAACCTAAAATCTAAACCTAACCCCAAATCTAAACCTAAAATCTAAACCTAACCCCAAATATAAACCTAACCCCAAATCTAAACCTAAAATCTAAACCTAACCCCAAATCTGAACCTAAAATCTAAACCTAAAATCTAAACCTAACCTAAAAACTAAACCTAACCCCAAATCTAAACCTAAAATCTAAACCTAACCCCCAATCTAAACCGAAAATCTAAACCTAACCCCAAACCTAAACCTAAAATCTAAACCTAACCCCAAATCTAAACCTAAAATCTAAACCTAAAATCTAAACCTAACCTAAAATCTAAACCTAACCCCAAATCTAAACCTAAAATCTAAACCTAACCCCAAATCTAAACCTAAAATCTAAACCTAACCCCAAATCTAAACCTAAAATCTAAACCTAACCCCAAATCTAAACCTAACCCCAAATCTAAACCTAAAATCTAAACCTAACCCCAAATCTAAACCTAAAATCTAAACCTAACCCCAAATCTAAACCTAAAATCTAAACCTAACCCCAAATCTAAACCTAAGCCCAAATCTAAAACTAACCCCAAATCTAAACCGAAAATCTAAACCTAACCCCAAATCTAAACCTAAAATCTAAACCTAAAATCTAAACCTAACGCCAAATCTAAACCTAACCCCAAATCTAAACCTAACCCCAAATCTAAACCTAAAATCTAAACCTAACCCCAAATCTAAACCGAAAATTTAAACCTAACCCCAAATCTGAACCTAAAATCTAAACCTAAAATCTAAACCTAACGCCAAATCTAAACCTAACCCCAAATCTAAACCTAACCCCAAATCTAAACCTAAAATCTAAACCTAACCCCAAATCTAAACCGAAAATTTAAACCTAACCCCAAATCTAAACCTAAAATCTAAACCTAAAATCTAAACCTAACGCCAAATCTAAACCTAACCCCAAATCTAAACCTAACCCCAAATCTAAACCTAAAATCTAAACCTAACCCCAAATCTAAACCGAAAATTTAAACCTAACCCCAAATCTGAACCTAAAATCTAAACCTAAAATCTAAACCTAACGCCAAATCTAAACCTAACCCCAAATCTAAACCTAACCCCAAATCTAAACCTAAAATCTAAACCTAACCCCCAATCTAAACCGAAAATCTAAACCTAACCCCAAATCTAAACCTAAAATCTAAACCTAACCCCAAATCTAAACCTAAAATCTAAACCTAACCCCAAATCTAAACCTAACCCCAAATCTAAACCTAAAATCTAAACCTAACCCCAAATCTGAACCTAAAATCTAAACCTAAAATCTAAACCTAACCTAAAAACTAAACCTAACCCCAAATCTAAACCTAAAATCTAAACCTAACCCCCAATCTAAACCGAAAATCTAAACCTAACCCCAAACCTAAACCTAAAATCTAAACCTAACCCCAAATCTAAACCTAAAATCTAAACCTAAAATCTAAACCTAACCTAAAATCTAAACCTAACCCCAAATCTAAACCTAAAATCTAAACCTAACCCCAAATCTAAACCTAAAATCTAAACCTAACCCCAAATCTAAACCTAAAATCTAAACCTAACCCCAAATCTAAACCTAACCCCAAATCTAAACCTAAAATCTAAACCTAACCCCAAATCTAAACCTAAAATCTAAACCTAACCCCAAATCTAAACCTAAAATCTAAACCTAACCCCAAATCTAAACCTAAGCCCAAATCTAAAACTAACCCCAAATCTAAACCGAAAATCTAAACCTAACCCCAAATCTAAACCTAAAATCTAAACCTAACCCGAAATCTAAACATAAAATCTATACCTAACCCGAAATCTAAACCTAACCCCAAATCTAAACCTAAAATCTAAACCTAACCCCAAATCTAAACCTAAAATCTAAACTTAACCCCAAATCTAAACCTAACCCCAAATCTAAACCTAAAATCTAAACCTAACGCCAAATCTAAACCTAACCCCAAATCTAAACCTAAAATCTAAACCTAACCCCAAATCTAAACCTAAAATCTAAACCTAACCCCAAATCTGAACCTAACCCCAAATCTAAACCTAAAATCTAAACATAACCCCAAATCTAAACCTAAAATCTAAACCTAACCCCAAATCTAAACCTAAAATCTAAACCTAACCCCAAATCTAAACCTAAAATCTAAACCTAACCCCAAATCTAAACCTAAAATCTAAACCTAACCTAAAATCTAAACCTAACCCCAAATCTAAACCTAAAATCTAAACCTAACCCCAAATCTAAACCTAACCCCAAATCTAAACCTAAAATCTAAACCTAACCCCAAATCTAAACCTAAAATCTAAACCTAACCCGAAATCTAAACCTAAACCCAAATCTAAACCTAAAATCTAAACCTAACCCCAAATCTAAACCTAAAATCTAAACCTAACCCCAAATCTAAACCTAAAATTTAAGTCTAACCCCAAATCTAAACCTAAAATCTAAACCTAACCCCAAATCTAAACCTAACCCCAAATCTAAACCTTAAATCTAAACCTAACCCCAAATCTAAACCTAAAATCTAAACCTAACCCCAAATCTAAACCTAACCCCAAATCTAAACCTAAAATCTAAACCTAACCCCAAATCTAAACCTAAAATCTAAACCTAACCCCAAATCTAAACCTAAAATCTAAACCTAACCCCAAATCTGAACCTAAAATCTAAACCTAAAATCTAAACCTAACCTAAAAACTAAACCTAACCCCAAATCTAAACCTAAAATCTAAACCTAACCCCAAATCTAAACCTAACCCCAAATCTAAACCTAAAATCTAAACCTAACCCCAAATCTAAACCTAAAATCTAAACCTAACCCCAAATCTAAACCTAAAACCTAAACCTAACCCCAAATCTAAACTTAACCCCAAATCTAAACCTAACCTAAAATCTAAACCTAAAACCCAAATCTAAACCTAAAATCTAAAGCTAACCCCAAATCTAAACCTAAAATCTAAACCTAAAATCTAAACCTAACCCCAAATCTAAACCTAACCTCAAATCTAAACCTAAAATCTAAACCTAACCCCAAATCTAAATCTAAAATCTAAACCTAAAATCTAAACCTAACCTAAAATCTAAACCTAACCCCAAATCTAAACCTAAAATCTAAACCTAACCCCAAATCTAAACCTAACCCCAAATCTAAACCTAAAATCTAAACCTAACCCCAAATCTAAACATAAAATCTAAACCTAACCCCACATCTAAACCTAACCCCAAATCTAAACCTAACCCCAAATCTAAACCTAAAATCTAAACCCTACCCCAAATCTAAACCTAACTCCAAATCTAACCCTAAATCTAAACCTAACCCCAAATCTAAACCTAAAATCTAAACCTAACCCCAAATCTGAACCTAAAATCTAAACCTAAAATCTAAACCTAACCTAAAAACTAAACCTAACCCCAAATCTAAACCTAAAATCTAAACCTAACCCCAAATCTAAACCTAAAATCTAAACCTAACCCCAAATCTAAACCTAAAATCTAAACCTAACCCAATATCTGAACCTAAAATCTAAACCTAAAATCTAAACCTAACCCCAAATCTAAACCTAACCCCAAATCTAAACCTAAAATCTAAACCTAACACCAAATCTAAACCTAAAATCTAAACCTAAAATCTAAACCTAACCTAAAATCTAAACCTAACCCCAAATCTAAACCTAAAATCTAAACCTAACCCCAAATCTAAACCTAACCCCAAATCTAAACCAAAAATCTAAACCTAACCTAAAATCTAAACCTAACCCCAAATCTAAACCTAAAATCTAAACCTAACCCCAAATCTAAACCTAACCCCAAATCTAAACCGAAAATCTAAACCTAACCCCAAATCTAAACCTAAAATCTAAACCTAACCCCAAATCTAAACCTAAAATCTAAACCTAACGCCAAATCTAAACCTAACCCCAAATCTAAACCTAAAATCTAAACATAACCCCAAATCTAAACCTAAAATCTAAACCTAACCCCAAATCTAAACCTAACCCCAAATCTAAACCTAAAATCTAAACCTAACCCCAAATCTAAACCTAAAATCTAAACCTAACCCCAAATCTAAACCTAACCCCAAATCTAAACCTAAAATCTAAACCTAACGCCAAATCTAAACTTAACCCCAAATCTAAACCTAAAATCTAAACCTAACCCCAAATCTAAACCTAAAATCTAAACCTAACCCCAAATCTAAACCTAACCCCAAATCTAAACCTAAAATCTAAACATAACCCCAAATCTAAACTTAAATCTAAACCTAACCCCAAATCCAAACCTAACCCCAAATCTAAACCTAAAATCTAAACCTAACCCCAAATCTAAACCTAAAATCTAAACCTAACCTAAAATCTAAACCTAACCCCAAATCTAAACCTAAAATCTAAACCTAACCCCAAATCTAAACCTAACCCCAAATCTAAACCTAAAATCTAAACCTAACCCCAAATCTAAACCTAAAACCTAAACCTAACCCGAAATCTAAACCTAACCCCAAATCTAAACCTAAAATCTAAACCTAACCCCAAATCTAAACCTAAAATCTAAACCTAACCCCAAATCTAAACCTAAAATTTAAGTCTAACCCCAAATCTAAACCTAAAATCTAAACCTAACCCCAAATCTAAACCTAACCCCAAATCTAAACCTTAAATCTAAACCTAACCCCAAATCTAAACCTAAAATCTAAACCTAACCCCAAATCTAAACCTAACCCCAAATCTAAACCTAAAATCTAAACCTAACCCCAAATCTAAACCTAAAATCTAAACCTAACCCCAAATCTAAACCTAAAATCTAAACCTAACCCCAAATCTAAACCTAACTCCAAATCTAAACCTAAATCTAAACCTAACCCCAAATCTAAACCTAAAATCTAAACCTAACCCCAAATCTGAACATTAAATCTAAACCTAAAATCTAAACCTAACGCCAAATCTAAACCTAACCCCAAATCTAAACCTAAAATCTAAACCTAACCCCAAATCTAAACCGAAAATCTAAACCTAACCCCAAATCTAAACCTAAAATCTAAACCTAACCCCAAATCTAAACCTAAAATCTAAACCTAACCCCCAATCTAAACCGAAAATCTAAACCTAACCCCAAACCTAAACCTAAAATCTAAACCTAACCCCAAATCTAAACCTAAAATCTAAACCTAAAATCTAAACCTAACCTAAAATCTAAACCTAACCCCAAATCTAAACCTAAAATCTAAACCTAACCCCAAATCTAAACCTAACCCCAAATCTAAACCGAAAATCTAAACCTAACCTAAAATCTAAACCTAACCCCAAATCTAAACCTAAAATCTAAACCTAACCCCAAATCTAAACCTAACCCCAAATCTAAACCGAAAATCTAAACCTAACCCCAAATCTAAACCTAAAATCTAAACCTAACCCCAAATCTAAACCTAAAATCTAAACCTAACGCCAAATCTAAACCTAACCCCAAATCTAAACCTAAAATCTAAACATAACCCCAAATCTAAACCTAAAATCTAAACCTAACCCCAAATCTAAACCTAACCCCAAATCTAAACCTAAAATCTAAACCTAACCCCAAATCTAAACCTAAAATCTAAACCTAACCCCAAATCTAAACCTAACCCCAAATCTAAACCTAAAATCTAAACCTAACCCCAAATCTAAACCTAAAATCTAAACTTAACCCCAAATCTAAACCTAACCCCAAATCTAAACCTAAAATCTAAACCTAACGCCAAATCTAAACCTAACCCCAAATCTAAACCTAAAATCTAAACCTAACCCCAAATCTGAACCTAACCCCAAATCTAAACCTAAAATCTAAACATAACCCCAAATCTAAACCTAAAATCTAAACCTAACCCCAAATCTAAACCTAAAATCTAAACCTAACCCCAAATCTAAACCTAAAATCTAAACCTAACCCCAAATCTAAACCTAAAATCTAAACCTAACCTAAAATCTAAACCTAACCCCAAATCTAAACCTAAAATCTAAACCTAACCCCAAATCTAAACCTAACCCCAAATCTAAACCTAAAATCTAAACCTAACCCCAAATCTAAACCTAAAATCTAAACCTAACCCGAAATCTAAACCTAAACCCAAATCTAAACCTAAAATCTAAACCTAACCCCAAATCTAAACCTAAAATCTAAACCTAACCCCAAATCTAAACCTAAAATTTAAGTCTAACCCCAAATCTAAACCTAAAATCTAAACCTAACCCCAAATCTAAACCTAACCCCAAATCTAAACCTTAAATCTAAACCTAACCCCAAATCTAAACCTAAAATCTAAACCTAACCCCAAATCTAAACCTAACCCCAAATCTAAACCTAAAATCTAAACCTAACCCCAAATCTAAACCTAAAATCTAAACCTAACCCCAAATCTGAACCTAAAATCTAAACCTAAAATCTAAACCTAACCTAAAAACTAAACCTAACCCCAAATCTAAACCTAAAATCTAAACCTAACCCCAAATCTAAACCTAACCCCAAATCTAAACCTAAAATCTAAACCTAACCCCAAATCTAAACCTAAAATCTAAACCTAACCCCAAATCTAAACCTAAAACCTAAACCTAACCCCAAATCTAAACTTAACCCCAAATCTAAACCTAACCTAAAATCTAAACCTAAAACCCAAATCTAAACCTAAAATCTAAAGCTAACCCCAAATCTAAACCTAAAATCTAAACCTAAAATCTAAACCTAACCCCAAATCTAAACCTAACCTCAAATCTAAACCTAAAATCTAAACCTAACCCCAAATCTAAATCTAAAATCTAAACCTAAAATCTAAACCTAACCTAAAATCTAAACCTAACCCCAAATCTAAACCTAAAATCTAAACCTAACCCCAAATCTAAACCTAACCCCAAATCTAAACCTAAAATCTAAACCTAACCCCAAATCTAAACATAAAATCTAAACCTAACCCCACATCTAAACCTAACCCCAAATCTAAACCTAACCCCAAATCTAAACCTAAAATCTAAACCCTACCCCAAATCTAAACCTAACTCCAAATCTAACCCTAAATCTAAACCTAACCCCAAATCTAAACCTAAAATCTAAACCTAACCCCAAATCTGAACCTAAAATCTAAACCTAAAATCTAAACCTAACCTAAAAACTAAACCTAACCCCAAATCTAAACCTAAAATCTAAACCTAACCCCAAATCTAAACCTAAAATCTAAACCTAACCCCAAATCTAAACCTAAAATCTAAACCTAACCCAATATCTGAACCTAAAATCTAAACCTAAAATCTAAACCTAACCCCAAATCTAAACCTAACCCCAAATCTAAACCTAAAATCTAAACCTAACACCAAATCTAAACCTAAAATCTAAACCTAAAATCTAAACCTAACCTAAAATCTAAACCTAACCCCAAATCTAAACCTAAAATCTAAACCTAACCCCAAATCTAAACCTAACCCCAAATCTAAACCGAAAATCTAAACCTAACCTAAAATCTAAACCTAACCCCAAATCTAAACCTAAAATCTAAACCTAACCCCAAATCTAAACCTAACCCCAAATCTAAACCGAAAATCTAAACCTAACCCCAAATCTAAACCTAAAATCTAAACCTAACCCCAAATCTAAACCTAAAATCTAAACCTAACGCCAAATCTAAACCTAACCCCAAATCTAAACCTAAAATCTAAACATAACCCCAAATCTAAACCTAAAATCTAAACCTAACCCCAAATCTAAACCTAACCCCAAATCTAAACCTAAAATCTAAACCTAACCCCAAATCTAAACCTAAAATCTAAACCTAACCCCAAATCTAAACCTAACCCCAAATCTAAACCTAAAATCTAAACCTAACGCCAAATCTAAACTTAACCCCAAATCTAAACCTAAAATCTAAACCTAACCCCAAATCTAAACCTAAAATCTAAACCTAACCCCAAATCTAAACCTAACCCCAAATCTAAACCTAAAATCTAAACATAACCCCAAATCTAAACTTAAATCTAAACCTAACCCCAAATCCAAACCTAACCCCAAATCTAAACCTAAAATCTAAACCTAACCCCAAATCTAAACCTAAAATCTAAACCTAACCTAAAATCTAAACCTAACCCCAAATCTAAACCTAAAATCTAAACCTAACCCCAAATCTAAACCTAACCCCAAATCTAAACCTAAAATCTAAACCTAACCCCAAATCTAAACCTAAAACCTAAACCTAACCCGAAATCTAAACCTAACCCCAAATCTAAACCTAAAATCTAAACCTAACCCCAAATCTAAACCTAAAATCTAAACCTAACCCCAAATCTAAACCTAAAATTTAAGTCTAACCCCAAATCTAAACCTAAAATCTAAACCTAACCCCAAATCTAAACCTAACCCCAAATCTAAACCTTAAATCTAAACCTAACCCCAAATCTAAACCTAAAATCTAAACCTAACCCCAAATCTAAACCTAACCCCAAATCTAAACCTAAAATCTAAACCTAACCCCAAATCTAAACCTAAAATCTAAACCTAACCCCAAATCTAAACCTAAAATCTAAACCTAACCCCAAATCTAAACCTAACTCCAAATCTAACCCTAAATCTAAACCTAACCCCAAATCTAAACCTAAAATCTAAACCTAACCCCAAATCTGAACATTAAATCTAAACCTAAAATCTAAACCTAACGCCAAATCTAAACCTAACCCCAAATCTAAACCTAAAATCTAAACCTAACCCCAAATCTAAACCGAAAATCTAAACCTAACCCCAAATCTAAACCTAAAATCTAAACCTAACCCCAAATCTAAACCTAAAATCTAAACCTAACCCCCAATCTAAACCGAAAATATAAACCTAACCCCAAACCTAAACCTAAAATCTAAACCTAACCCCAAATCTAAACCTAAAATCTAAACCTAAAATCTAAACCTAACCTAAAATCTAAACCTAACCCCAAATCTAAACCTAAAATCTAAACCTAACCCCAAATCTAAACCTAACCCCAAATCTAAACCTAAAATCTAAACCTAACCCCAAATCTAAACCTAAAATCTAAACCTAACCCCAAATCTAAACCTAACCCCAAATCTAAACCTAAAATCTAAACCTAACCCCAAATCTAAACCTAAAATTTAAGCCTAACCCCAAATCTAAACCTAAAATCTAAACCTAACCCCAAATCTAAACCTAAGCCCAAATCTAAAACTAACCCCAAATCTAAACCGAAAATCTAAATCTAACCCCAAATCTAAACCTAAAATCTAAACCTAATCCGAAATCTAAACATAAAATCTATACCTAACCCGAAATCTAAACCTAAACCCAAATCTAAACCTAAAATCTAAACCTAACCCCAAATCTAAACCTAAAATCTAAACTTAACCCCAAATCTAAACCTAACCCCAAATCTAAACCTAAAATCTAAACCTAACGCCAAATCTAAACCTAACCCCAAATCTAAACCTAAAATCTAAACCTAACCCCAAATCTAAACCTAAAATCTAAACCTAACCCCAAATCTGAACCTAACCCCAAATCTAAACCTAAAATCTAAACATAACCCCAAATCTAAACCTAAAATCTAAACCTAACCCCAAATCTAAACCTAAAATCTAAACCTAACCCCAAATCTAAACCTAAAATCTAAACCTAACCCCAAATCTAAACCTAAAATCTAAACCTAACCTAAAATCTAAACCTAACCCCAAATCTAAACCTAAAATCTAAACCTAACCCCAAATCTAAACCTAAAATCTAAACCTAACCCCAAATCTAAACCTAAAATCTAAACCTAACCCGAAATCTAAACCTAAAATCTAAACCTAACCCCAAATCTAAACCTAAAATTTAAGTCTAACCCCAAATCTAAACCTAAAATCTAAACCTAACCCCAAATCTAAACCTAACCCCAAATCTAAACCTAAAATCTAAACCTAACCCCAAATCTAAACCTAAAATCTAAACCTAACTCCAAATCTAAACCTAACCCCAAATCTAAACCTAACCCCAAATCTAAACCCCAAATCTAAACCTAACCCCAAATCTAAACCGAAAATCTAAACCTAACCCCAAATCTAAACCTAAAATCTAAACTTAACCCCAAATCTAAACCTAACCCCAAATCTAAACCTAACCCCAAATCTAAACCTAAAATCTAAACCTAACCCCAAATCTAAACCTAAAATCTAAGCCTAACCCCAAATCTAAACCTAAAATCTAAACCTAACCCCAAATCTGAACCTAAAATCTAAACCTAAAATCTAAACCTAACCTAAAAACTAAACCTAACCCCAAATCTAAACCTAAAATCTAAACCTAACCCCCAATCTAAACCGAAAATCTAAACCTAACCCCAAATCTAAACCTAACCCCAAATCTAAACCTAAAATCTAAACCTAACCTAAAATCTAAACCTAAAATCTAAGCCTAACCCCAAATCTAAACCTAAAATCTAAACCTAACCCCAAATCTAAACCTAACCCCAAATCTAAACCTAAAATCTAAACCTAACCCCAAATCTAAACCTAAAATCTAAACCTAACCCCAAATCTAAACCTAACCCCAAATCTAAACCTAAAATCTAAACCTAACCCCAAATCTAAACCTAAAATCTAAACCTAACCCCAAATCTAAACCTAAAATTTAAGTCTAACCCCAAATCTAAACCTAAAATCTAAACCTAACCCCAAATCTAAACCTTACCCCAAATCTAAACCTTAAATCTAAACCTAACCCCAAATCTAAACCTAAAATCTAAACCTAACCCCAAATCTGAACCTAACCCCAAATCTAAACCGAAAATCTAAACCTAACCCCAAATCTAAACCTAAAATCTAAACCTAACCCCAAATCTAAACCTAAAATCTAAACCTAACCCCAAATCTAAACCTAAAATCTAAACCTAACCCCAAATCTGAACCTAAAATCTAAACCTAAAATCTAAACCTAAAATCTAAACCTAACCCCAAATCTAAACCTAACCCCAAATCTAAACCTAAAATCTAAACCTAACCCCCAATCTAAACTGAAAATCTAAACCTAACCCCAAATCTAAACCTAAAATCTAAACCTAACCCCAAATCTAAACCTATAATCTAAACCTAAAATCTAAACCTAACCCCAAATCTAAACCGAAAATCTAAACCTAACCCCAAATCTAAACCTAAAATCTAAACTTAACCCCAAATCTAAACCTAACCCCAAATCTAAACCTAACCCCAAATCTAAACCTAAAATCTAAACCTAACCCCAAATCTAAACCTAAAATCTAAACATAACCCAAAATCTAAACTTAACCCATAATCTAAACCTAACCTAAAATCTAAACCTTACCCCAAATCTAAACCTAAAATCTAAACCTAAAATCTAAACCTAACCTAAAATCTAAACCTAAAATCTATACGTAACCCCAAATCTAAACCTAAAATCTAAACCTAACCCCAAATCTAAACCTAAAATCTAAACCTAACCCCAAATCTAAACCTAAAATCTAAATCTAACCCCAAATCTAAACCTAAAATCTAAACATAACCCCAAATCTAAACCTAAAATCTAAACCTAAAATCTAAAACTAAAATCTAAACCTAACCTAAAATCTAAACCTAACCCCAAATCTAAACCTAAAATCTAAACCTAAAATCTAAACCTAACCCCAAATCTAAACCTAAAATCTAAACCTAAAATCTAAAACTAAAATCTAAACCTAACCTAAAATCTAAACCTAACCCCAAATCTAAACCTAAAATCTAAACCTAACCCCAAATCTAAACCTAACCCCAAATATAAACCTAAAATCTAAACCTAACCCCAAATCTAAACCTAAAATCTAAACCTAACCCCAAATCTAAACCTAACCCCAAATCTAAACCTAAAATCTAAACCTAACCCCAAATCTAAACCTAAAATCTAAACCTAAAATCTCAACCTAACCTAAAATCTAAACCTAACCCCAAATCTAAACCTAAAATCTAAACCTAACCCCAAATCTAAACCTAACCCCAAATCTAACCCTAAATCTAAACCTAACCCCAAATCTAAACCTAAAATCTAAACCTAACCCCCAATATAACCGAAAATCTAAACCTAACCCCAAATCTAAACCTAAAATCTAAACCTAACCCCAAATCTAAACCTAAAATCTAAACCTAACCCCAAATCTAAACCTAACCCCAAATCTAAACCTAAAATCTAAACCTAACCCCAAATCTAAACCGAAAATCTAAACCTAACCCCAAATCTGAACCTAAAATCTAAACCTAAAATCTAAACCTAACCTAAAAACTAAACCTAACCCCAAATCTAAACCTAAAATCTAAACCTAACCCCCAATCTAAACCGAAAATCTAAACCTAACCCCAAATATGAACCTAAAATCTAAACCTAAAATCTAAACCTAACCCCAAATCTAGACCTAAAATTTAAGCCTAACCCCAAATCTAAACCTAAAATCTAAACCTAACCCCAAATCTAAACCTAACCCCAAATCTAAAACTAACCCAAAATCTAAACCGAAAATCTAAACCTAACCCCAAATCTAAACCTAAAATCTAAACCTAACCCCAAATCTAAACCTAACCCCAAATCTAAACCTAAAATCTAAACCTAACCCCAAATCTAAACCTAAAATCTAAACCTAACCCCAAATCTAAACCTAAAATCTAAACCTAACCCCAAATCTAAACCTAAAATCTATACCTAACCCGAAATCTAAACCTAACCCCAAATCTAAACCTAAAATCTAAACCTAACCCCAAATCTAAACCTAAAATCTAAACCTAACCCAAAATCTGAACCTAAAATCTAAACCTAAAATCTAAACCTAACCTAAAATCTAAACCTAACCCCAAATCTAAACCTAAAATCTAAACCTAACCCCCAATCTAAACCGAAAATCTAAACCTAACCCCAAATCTAAACCTAAAATCTAAACCTAACACCAAATCTAATCCTAAAATCTAAACCTAAAATCTAAACCTAACCCAAAATCTAAACCTAACCCCAAATCTAAACCTAAAATCTAAACCTAACCCCAAATCTAAACCTAACCCCAAATCTAAACCTAAAATCTAAACCTAACCCCAAATCTAAACCTAAAATCTAAACCTAACCCCAAATCTAAACCTAACCCCAAATCTAAACCTAAAATCTAAACCTAACCCCAAATTTAAGCCTAAAATTTAAGCCTAACCCCAAATCTAAACCTAAAATCTAAACCTAACCCCAAATCTAAACCTAACCCCAAATCTAAACCGAAAATCTAAACCTAACCCCAAATCTAAACCTAAAATCTAAACCTAACCCCAAATCTAAACCTAAAATCTAAACCTAACCCGAAATCTAAACCTAACCCCAAATCTAAACCTAAAATCTAAACCTAACCCCAAATCTATACCTAAAATCTAAACCTAACCCCAAATCTAAACCTAAAATCTAAACCTAAAATCTAAACCTAACCCCAAATCTAAACCTAAAATCTAAACCTAAAATCTAAAACTAAAATCTAAACCTAACCCCAAATCTAAACCTAACCCCAAATCTAAACCTAAAATCTAAACCTAACCCCAAATCTAAACCTAACCCCAAATATAAACCTAAAATCTAAACCTAACCCCAAATCTAAACCTAAAATCTAAACCTAACCCCAAATCTAAACCTAACCCCAAATCTAAACCTAAAATCTAAACCTAACCCCAAATCTAAACCTAAAATCTAAACCTAAAATCTCAACCTAACCTAAAATCTAAACCTAACCCCAAATCTAAACCTAAAATCTAAACCTAACCCCAAATCTAAACCTAACCCCAAATCTAACCCTAAATCTAAACCTAACCCCAAATCTAAACCTAAAATCTAAACCTAACCCCCAATATAACCGAAAATCTAAACCTAACCCCAAATCTAAACCTAAAATCTAAACCTAACCCCAAATCTAAACCTAAAATCTAAACCTAACCCCAAATCTAAACCTAACCCCAAATCTAAACCTAAAATCTAAACCTAACCCCAAATCTAAACCGAAAATCTAAACCTAACCCCAAATCTGAACCTAAAATCTAAACCTAAAATCTAAACCTAACCTAAAAACTAAACCTAACCCCAAATCTAAACCTAAAATCTAAACCTAACCCCCAATCTAAACCGAAAATCTAAACCTAACCCCAAATATGAACCTAAAATCTAAACCTAAAATCTAAACCTAACCCCAAATCTAGACCTAAAATTTAAGCCTAACCCCAAATCTAAACCTAAAATCTAAACCTAACCCCAAATCTAAACCTAACCCCAAATCTAAAACTAACCCAAAATCTAAACCGAAAATCTAAACCTAACCCCAAATCTAAACCTAAAATCTAAACCTAACCCCAAATCTAAACCTAACCCCAAATCTAAACCTAAAATCTAAACCTAACCCCAAATCTAAACCTAAAATCTAAACCTAACCCCAAATCTAAACCTAAAATCTAAACCTAACCCCAAATCTAAACCTAAAATCTATACCTAACCCGAAATCTAAACCTAACCCCAAATCTAAACCTAAAATCTAAACCTAACCCCAAATCTAAACCTAAAATCTAAACCTAACCCAAAATCTGAACCTAAAATCTAAACCTAAAATCTAAACCTAACCTAAAATCTAAACCTAACCCCAAATCTAAACCTAAAATCTAAACCTAACCCCCAATCTAAACCGAAAATCTAAACCTAACCCCAAATCTAAACCTAAAATCTAAACCTAACACCAAATCTAATCCTAAAATCTAAACCTAAAATCTAAACCTAACCCAAAATCTAAACCTAACCCCAAATCTAAACCTAAAATCTAAACCTAACCCCAAATCTAAACCTAACCCCAAATCTAAACCTAAAATCTAAACCTAACCCCAAATCTAAACCTAAAATCTAAACCTAACCCCAAATCTAAACCTAACCCCAAATCTAAACCTAAAATCTAAACCTAACCCCAAATTTAAGCCTAAAATTTAAGCCTAACCCCAAATCTAAACCTAAAATCTAAACCTAACCTAAAAACTAAACCTAACCCCAAATCTAAACCTAAAATCTAAACCTAACCCCCAATCTAAACCGAAAATCTAAACCTAACCCCAAATATGAACCTAAAATCTAAACCTAAAATCTAAACCTAACCCCAAATCTAGACCTAAAATTTAAGCCTAACCCCAAATCTAAACCTAAAATCTAAACCTAACCCCAAATCTAAACCTAACCCCAAATCTAAAACTAACCCAAAATCTAAACCGAAAATCTAAACCTAACCCCAAATCTAAACCTAAAATCTAAACCTAACCCCAAATCTAAACCTAACCCCAAATCTAAACCTAAAATCTAAACCTAACCCCAAATCTAAACCTAAAATCTAAACCTAACCCCAAATCTAAACCTAAAATCTAAACCTAACCCCAAATCTAAACCTAAAATCTATACCTAACCCGAAATCTAAACCTAACCCCAAATCTAAACCTAAAATCTAAACCTAACCCCAAATCTAAACCTAAAATCTAAACCTAACCCAAAATCTGAACCTAAAATCTAAACCTAAAATCTAAACCTAACCTAAAATCTAAACCTAACCCCAAATCTAAACCTAAAATCTAAACCTAACCCCCAATCTAAACCGAAAATCTAAACCTAACCCCAAATCTAAACCTAAAATCTAAACCTAACACCAAATCTAATCCTAAAATCTAAACCTAAAATCTAAACCTAACCCAAAATCTAAACCTAACCCCAAATCTAAACCTAAAATCTAAACCTAACCCCAAATCTAAACCTAACCCCAAATCTAAACCTAAAATCTAAACCTAACCCCAAATCTAAACCTAAAATCTAAACCTAACCCCAAATCTAAACCTAACCCCAAATCTAAACCTAAAATCTAAACCTAACCCCAAATTTAAGCCTAAAATTTAAGCCTAACCCCAAATCTAAACCTAAAATCTAAACCTAACCCCAAATCTAAACCTAACCCCAAATCTAAACCGAAAATCTAAACCTAACCCCAAATCTAAACCTAAAATCTAAACCTAACCCCAAATCTAAACCTAAAATCTAAACCTAACCCGAAATCTAAACCTAACCCCAAATCTAAACCTAAAATCTAAACCTAACCCCAAATCTATACCTAAAATCTAAACCTAACCCCAAATCTAAACCTAACCCCAAATCTAAACCTAAAATCTAAACCTAACGCCAAATCTAAACCTAACCCCAAATCTAAACCTAAAATCTAAACCTAACCCGAAATCTAAACCTAACCCCAAATCTAAACCTAAAATCTAAACCTAACCCCAAATCTATACCTAAAATCTAAACCTAACCCCAAATCTAAACCTAACCCCAAATCTAAACCTAAAATCTAAACCTAACCCCAAATCTAAACCTAACCCCAAATCTAAACCTAAAATCTAAACCTAACCCCAAATCTAAACCTAAAATCTAAACCTAACCCCAAATCTAAACCTAACCCCAAATCTAAACCTAAAATCTAAACCTAACCCCAAATTTAAGCCTAAAATTTAAGCCTAACCCCAAATCTAAACCTAAAATCTAAACCTAACCCCAAATCTAAACCTAACCCCAAATCTAAACCGAAAATCTAAACCTAACCCCAAATCTAAACCTAAAATCTAAACCTAACCCCAAATCTAAACCTAAAATCTAAACCTAACCCGAAATCTAAACCTAACCCCAAATCTAAACCTAAAATCTAAACCTAACCCCAAATCTATACCTAAAATCTAAACCTAACCCCAAATCTAAACCTAAAATCTAAACCTAAAATCTAAACCTAACCCCAAATCTAAACCTAAAATCTAAACCTAAAATCTAAAACTAAAATCTAAACCTAACCTAAAATCTAAACCTAACCCCAAATCTAAACCTAAAATCTAAACCTAACCCCAAATCTAAACCTAACCCCAAATATAAACCTAAAATCTAAACCTAACCCCAAATCTAAACCTAAAATCTAAACCTAACCCCAAATCTAAACCTAACCCCAAATCTAAACCTAAAATCTAAACCTAACCCCAAATCTAAACCTAAAATCTAAACCTAAAATCTCAACCTAACCTAAAATCTAAACCTAACCCCAAATCTAAACCTAAAATCTAAACCTAACCCCAAATCTAAACCTAACCCCAAATCTAACCCTAAATCTAAACCTAACCCCAAATCTAAACCTAAAATCTAAACCTAACCCCCAATATAACCGAAAATCTAAACCTAACCCCAAATCTAAACCTAAAATCTAAACCTAACCCCAAATCTAAACCTAAAATCTAAACCTAACCCCAAATCTAAACCTAACCCCAAATCTAAACCTAAAATCTAAACCTAACCCCAAATCTAAACCGAAAATCTAAACCTAACCCCAAATCTGAACCTAAAATCTAAACCTAAAATCTAAACCTAACCTAAAATCTAAACCTAACTCCAAATCTAAACCTAAAATCTAAACCTAACCCCAAATCTAAACCTAAAATCTAAACCTAACCCCAAATCTGAACCTAAAATCTAAACCTAAAATCTAAACCTAACCTAAAAACTAAACCTAACCCCAAATCTAAACCTAAAATCTAAACCTAACCCCCAATCTAAACCTAAAATCTAAACCTAACCCCAAATCTAAACCTAAAATCTAAACCTAACCCCAAATCTAAACCTAAAATCTAAACCTAACCCCAAATCTAAACCTAAAATCTAAACCTAACCCCAAATCTAAACCTAACCCCAAATCTAAACCTAAAATCTAAACCTAACCCCAAATCTAAACCTAAAATCTAAACCTAACCCCAAATCTAAACCTAACCCCAAATCTAAACCTAAAATCTAAACCTAACTCCAAATCTAAACCTAAAATCTAAACCTAACCCCAAATCTAAACCGAAAATCTAAACCTAACCCCAAATCTAAACCTAAAATCTAAACATAACCCCAAATCTAAACCTAAAATCTAAACCTAACCCCAAATCTAAACCTAACCCCAAATCTAAACCTAAAATCTAAACCTAACCCCAAATCTAAACCTAAAATCTAAACCTAACCCCAAATCTAAACCTAAAATCTAAACCTAACCCCAAATCTAAACCTAAAATCTATACCTAACCCGAAATCTAAACCTAACCCCAAATCTAAACCTAAAATCTAAACCTAACCCCAAATCTAAACCTAAAATCTAAACCTAACCCAAAATCTGAACCTAAAATCTAAACCTAAAATCTAAACCTAACCTAAAATCTAAACCTAACCCCAAATCTAAACCTAAAATCTAAAACTAACCCCCAATCTAAACCGAAAATCTAAACCTAACCCCAAATCTAAACCTAAAATCTAAACCTAACACCAAATCTAATCCTAAAATCTAAACCTAAAATCTAAACCTAACCCCAAATCTGAACCTAAAATCTAAACCTAAAATCTAAACCTAACCTAAAAACTAAACCTAACCCCAAATCTAAACCTAAAATCTAAACCTAACCCCCAATCTAAACCTAAAATCTAAACCTAACCCCAAATCTAAACCTAAAATCTAAACCTAACCCCAAATCTAAACCTAAAATCTAAACCTAACCCCAAATTTAAGCCTAAAATTTAAGCCTAACCCCAAATCTAAACCTAAAATCTAAACCTAACCCCAAATCTAAACCTAACCCCAAATCTAAACCGAAAATCTAAACCTAACCCCAAATCTAAACCTAAAATCTAAACCTAACCCCAAATCTAAACCTAAAATCTAAACCTAACCCGAAATCTAAACCTAACCCCAAATCTAAACCTAAAATCTAAACCTAACCCCAAATCTATACCTAAAATCTAAACCTAACCCCAAATCTAAACCTAACCCCAAATCTAAACCTAAAATCTAAACCTAACGCCAAATCTAAACCTAACCCCAAATCTAAACCTAAAATTTAAACCTAACCACAAATCTAAACCTAAAATCTAAACCTAACCCCAAATCTAAACCTAACCCCAAATCTAAACCTAAAATCTAAACATAACCCCAAATCTAAACCTAAAATCTAAACCTAACCCCAAATCCAAACCTAACCCCAAATCTAAACCTAAAATCTAAACCTAACCCCAAATCTAAACCTAAAATCTAAACCTAACCTAAAATCTAAACCTAACCCCAAATCTAAACCTAAAATCTAAACCTAACCCCAAATCTAAACCTAACCCCAAATCTAAACCTAAAATCTAAACCTAACCCCAAATCTAAACCTAAAATCTAAACTTAACCCGAAATCTAAACCTAACCCCAAATCTAAACCTAAAATCTAAACCTAACCAGAAATCTAAACCTAAAATCTAAACCTAACCCCAAATCTAAACCTAAAATTTAAGTCTAACCCCAAATCTAAACCTAAAATCTAAACCTAACCCCAAATCTAAACCTAACCCCAAATCTAAACCTTAAATCTAAACCTAACCCCAAATCTAAACCTAAAATCTAAACCTAACCCCAAATCTAAACCTAACCCCAAATCTAAACCTAAAATCTAAACCTAACCCGAAATCTAAACCTAAAATCTAAACCTAACCCCAAATCTAAACCTAAAATCTAAACCTAACCCCAAATCTAAACCTAACCCCAAATCTAAACCTAAAATCTAAACCTAACCCCAAATCTAAACCTAACTCCAAATCTAACCCTAAATCTAAACCTAACCCCAAATCTAAACCTAAAATCTAAACCTAACCCCAAATCTGAACCTAAAATCTAAACCTAAAATCTAAACCTAACCTAAAAACTAAACCTAACCCCAAATCTAAACCTAAAATCTAAACCTAACCCCCAATCTAAACCGAAAATCTAAACCTAACCCCAAATCTAAACCTAAAATCTAAACCTAACCCCAAATCTAAACCTAAAATCTAAACCTAACCCCAAATCTAAACCTAACCCCAAATCTAAACCCCAAATCTAAACCTAACCCCAAATCTAAACCTAAAATCTAAACCTAACCCCAAATTTAAGCCTAAAATTTAAGCCTAACCCCAAATCTAAACCTAAAATCTAAACCTAACCCCAAATCTAAACCTAACCCCAAATCTAAACCGAAAATCTAAACCTAACCCCAAATCTAAACCTAAAATCTAAACCTAACCCCAAATCTAAACCTAAAATCTAAACCTAACCCGAAATCTAAACCTAACCCCAAATCTAAACCTAAAATCTAAACCTAACCCCAAATCTAAACCTAAAATCTAAACCTAACCCCAAATCTAAACCTAACCCCAAATCTAAACCTAAAATCTAAACCTAACCCCAAATCCAAACCTAAAATCTAAACCTAACCCCAAATCTAAACCTAACCCCAAATCTAAACCTAACTCCAAATCTAACCCTAAATCTAAACCTAACCCCAAATCTAAACCTAAAATCTAAACCTAACCCCAAATCTGAACCTAAAATCTAAACCTAAAATCTAAACCTAACCTAAAAACTAAACCTAACCCCAAATCTAAACCTAAAATCTAAACCTAACCCCCAATCTAAACCGAAAATCTAAACCTAACCCCAAATCTAAACCTAAAATCTAAACCTAACCCCAAATCTAAACCTAAAATCTAAACCTAACCCCAAATCTAAACCTAACCCCAAATCTAAACCTAAAATCTAAACCTAACACCAAATCTAAACCTAAAATCTAAACCTAACCCCAAATCTGAACCTAAAATCTAAACCTAAAATCTAAACCTAACCTAAAAACTAAACCTAACCCCAAATCTAAACCTAAAATCTAAACCTAACCCCCAATCTAAACCGAAAATCTAAACCTAACCCCAAACCTAAACCTAAAATCTAAACCTAACCCCAAATCTAAACCTAAAATCTAAACCTAAAATCTAAACCTAACCTAAAATCTAAACCTAACCCCAAATCTAAACCTAAAATCTAAACCTAACCCCAAATCTAAACCTAACCCCAAATCTAAACCTAAAATATAAACCTAACCCCAAATCCAAACCTAAAATCTAAACCTAACCCCAAATCTAAACCTAACCCCAAATCTAAACCTAAAATCTAAACCTAACCCCAAATCTAAACCTAAAATTTAAGCCTAACCCCAAATCTAAACCTAAAATCTAAACCTAACCCCAAATCTAAACCTAAGCCCAAATCTAAAACTAACCCCAAATCTAAACCGAAAATCTAAACCTAACCCCAAATCTAAACCGAAAATCTAAACCTAACCCCAAATCTAAACCTAAAATCTATACCTAACCCGAAATCTAAACCTAACCCCAAATCTAAACCTAAAATCTAAACCTAACCCCAAATCTAAACCTAAAATCTAAACTTAACCCCAAATCTAAACCTAACCCTAAATCTAAACCTAAAATCTAAACCTAACGCCAAATCTAAACCTAACCCCAAATCTAAACCTAAAATCTAAACCTAACCCCAAATCTAAACCTAAAATCTAAACCTAACCCCAAATCTAAACCTAAAATCTAAACCTAACCCCAAATCTAAACCTAACCCCAAATCTAAACCTAAAATCTAAACCTAACCCCAAATCTAAACCTGAAATCTAAACCTAACCCGAAATCTAAACCTAACCCCAAATCTAAACCTAAAATCTAAACCTAACCCCAAATCTAAACCTAAAATCTAAACCTAACCCCAAATCTAAACCTAAAATCTAAACCTAACCTAAAATCTAAACCTAACCCCAAATCTAAACCTAAAATCTAAACCTAACCCGAAATCTAAACCTAACCCCAAATCTAAACCTAAAATCTAAACCTAACCCGAAATCTAAACCTAACCCCAAATCTAAACCTAAAATCTAAACCTAACCCCAAATCTAAACCTAAAATCTAAACCTAACCCCAAATCTAAACCTAAAATTTAAGTCTAACCCCAAATCTAAACCTCAAATCTAAACCTAACCCCAAATCTAAACCTAACCCCAAATCTAAACCTTAAATCTAAACCTAACCCCAAATCTAAACCTAAAATCTAAACCTAATCCCAAATCTAAACTTAACCCCAAATCTAAACCTAAAATCTAAACCTAACCCCAAATCTAAACCTAAAATCTAAACCTAACCCCAAATCTAAACCTAAAATCTAAACCTAACCCCAAATCTAAACCTAACCCCAAATCTAAACCTAAAATCTAAACCTAACCCCAAATCTAAACCTAAAATCTAAACCTAACCCCAAATCTAAACCTAACCCCAAATCTAAACCTAAAATCTAAACCTAACTCCAAATCTAAACCTAAAATCTAAACCTAACCCCAAATCTAAACCGAAAATCTAAACCTAACCCCAAATCTAAACCTAAAATCTAAACATAACCCCAAATCTAAACCTAAAATCTAAACCTAACCCCAAATCTAAACCTAACCCCAAATCTAAACCTAAAATCTAAACCTAACCCCAAATCTAAACCTAAAATCTAAACCTAACCCCAAATCTAAACCTAACCCCAAATCTAAACCTAAAATCTAAACCTAACGCCAAATCTAAACCTAACCCCAAATCTAAACCTAACCCCAAATCTAAACCTAAAATCTAAACATAACCCCAAATCTAAACTTAAATCTAAACCTAACCCCAAATCCAAACCTAACCCCAAATCTAAACCTAAAATCTAAACCTAACCCCAAATCTAAACCTAAAATCTAAACCTAACCTAAAATCTAAACCTAACCCCAAATCTAAACCTAAAATCTAAACCTAACCCCAAATCTAAACCTAACCCCAAATCTAAACCTAAAATCTAAACCTAACCCCAAATCTAAACCTAAAATCTAAACTTAACCCGAAATCTAAACCTAACCCCAAATCTAAACCTAAAATCTAAACCTAACCCCAAATCTAAACCTAAAATCTAAACCTAACCCCAAATCTAAACCTAAAATTTAAGTCTAACCCCAAATCTAAACCTAAAATCTAAACCTAACCCCAAATCTAAACCTAACCCCAAATCTAAACCTTAAATCTAAACCTAACCCCAAATCTAAACCTAAAATCTAAACCTAACCCCAAATCTAAACCTAACCCCAAATCTAAACCTAAAATCTAAACCTAACCCCAAATCTAAACCTAAAATCTAAACCTAACCCCAAATCTAAACCTAACCCCAAATCTAAACCTAAAATCTAAACCTAACCCCAAATCTAAACCTAACTCCAAATCTAACCCTAAATCTAAACCTAACCCCAAATCTAAACCTAAAATCTAAACCTAACCCCAAATCTGAACATTAAATCTAAACCTAAAATCTAAACTTAACGCCAAATCTAAACCTAACCCCAAATCTAAACCTAAAATCTAAACCTAACCCCAAATCTAAACCGAAAATCTAAACCTAACCCCAAATCTAAACCTAAAATCTAAACCTAACCCCAAATCTAAACCTAAAATCTAAACCTAACCCCAAATCTAAACCTAACCCCAAATCTAAACCTAAAATCTAAACCTAACCCCAAATCTAAACCTAAAATCTAAACCTAACCCCAAATCTGAACCTAAAATCTAAACCTAAAATCTAAACCTAACCTAAAAACTAAACCTAACCCCAAATCTAAACCTAAAATCTAAAGCTAACCCCAAATCTAAACCTAAAATCTAAACCTAACCTAAAATCTAAACCTAACCCCAAATCTAAACCTAAAATCTAAACCTAACCCCAAATCTAAACCTAACCCCAAATCTAAACCTAAAATCTAAACCTAACCCCAAATCTAAACCTAACCCCAAATCTAAACCTAAAATCTAAACCTAACCCCAAATCTAAACCTAAAATCTAAACCTAACCCGAAATCTAAACCTAAAATCTAAACCTAACCCCAAATCTAAACCTAAAATTTAAGTCTAACCCCAAATCTAAACCTAAAATCTAAACCTAACCCCAAATCTAAACCTAACCCCAAATCTAAACCTAAAATCTAAACCTAACCCCAAATCTAAACCTAAAATCTAAACCTAACTCCAAATCTAAACCTAACCCCAAATCTAAACCTAACCCCAAATCTAAACCCCAAATCTAAACCTAACCCCAAATCTAAACCGAAAATCTAAACCTAACCCCAAATCTAAACCTAAAATCTAAACTTAACCCCAAATCTAAACCTAACCCCAAATCTAAACCTAACCCCAAATCTAAACCTAAAATCTAAACCTAACCCCAAATCTAAACCGAAAATCTAAACCTAACCCCAAATCTAAACCTAAAATCTAAACCTAACCCCAAATCTAAACCTAAAATCTAAACCTAACCCCAAATCTAAACCTAACCCCAAATCTAAACCTAAAATCTAAACCTAACCCCAAATCTAAACCTAAAATCTAAACCTAACCCCAAATCTAAACCTAACCCCAAATCTAAACCTAAAATCTAAACCTAACGCCAAATCTAAACTTAACCCCAAATCTAAACCTAAAATCTAAACCTAACCCCAAATCTAAACCTAAAATCTAAACCTAACCCCAAATCTAAACCTAACCCCAAATCTAAACCTAAAATCTAAACATAACCCCAAATCTAAACTTAAATCTAAACCTAACCCCAAATCCAAACCTAACCCCAAATCTAAACCTAAAATCTAAACCTAACCCCAAATCTAAACCTAAAATCTAAACCTAACCTAAAATCTAAACCTAACCCCAAATCTAAACCTAAAATCTAAACCTAACCCCAAATCTAAACCTAACCCCAAATCTAAACCTAAAATCTAAACCTAACCCCAAATCTAAACCTAAAATCTAAACTTAACCCGAAATCTAAACCTAACCCCAAATCTAAACCTAAAATCTAAACCTAACCCCAAATCTAAACCTAAAATCTAAACCTAACCCCAAATCTAAACCTAAAATTTAAGTCTAACCCCAAATCTAAACCTAAAATCTAAACCTAACCCCAAATCTAAACCTAACCCCAAATCTAAACCTTAAATCTAAACCTAACCCCAAATCTAAACCTAAAATCTAAACCTAACCCCAAATCTAAACCTAACCCCAAATCTAAACCTAAAATCTAAACCTAACCCCAAATCTAAACCTAAAATCTAAACCTAACCCCAAATCTAAACCTAACCCCAAATCTAAACTTAAAATCTAAACCTAACCCCAAATCTAAACCTAACTCCAAATCTAACCCTAAATCTAAACCTAACCCCAAATCTAAACCTAAAATCTAAACCTAACCCCAAATCTGAACATTAAATCTAAACCTAAAATCTAAACCTAACGCCAAATCTAAACCTAACCCCAAATCTAAACCTAAAATCTAAACCTAACCCCCAATCTAAACCGAAAATCTAAACCTAACCCCAAATCTAAACCTAAAATCTAAATCTAACCCCAAATCTAAACCTAAAATCTAAACCTAACCCCAAATCTAAACCTAACCCCAAATCTAAACCTAAAATCTAAACCTAACCCCAAATCTAAACCTAAAATCTAAACCTAACCCCAAATCTGAACCTAAAATCTAAACCTAAAATCTAAACCTAACCTAAAAACTAAACCTAACCCCAAATCTAAACCTAAAATCTAAACCTAACCCCCAATCTAAACCGAAAATCTAAACCTAACCCCAAACCTAAACCTAAAATCTAAACCTAACCCCAAATCTAAACCTAAAATCTAAACCTAAAATCTAAACCTAACCTAAAATCTAAACCTAACCCCAAATCTAAACCTAAAATCTAAACCTAACCCCAAATCTAAACCTAAAATCTAAACCTAACCCCAAATCTAAACCTAAAATCTAAACCTAACCCCAAATCTAAACCTAACCCCAAATCTAAACCTAAAATCTAAACCTAACCCCAAATCTAAACCTAAAATTTAAGCCTAACCCCAAATCTAAACCTAAAATCTAAACCTAACCCCAAATCTAAACCTAAGCCCAAATCTAAAACTAACCCCAAATCTAAACCGAAAATCTAAATCTAACCCCAAATCTAAACCTAAAATCTAAACCTAACCCGAAATCTAAACATAAAATCTATACCTAACCCGAAATCTAAACCTAACCCCAAATCTAAACCTAAAATCTAAACCTAACCCCAAATCTAAACCTAAAATCTAAACTTAACCCCAAATCTAAACCTAACCCCAAATCTAAACCTAAAATCTAAACCTAACGCCAAATCTAAACCTAACCCCAAATCTAAACCTAAAATCTAAACCTAACCCCAAATCTAAACCTAAAATCTAAACCTAACCCCAAATCTGAACCTAACCCCAAATCTAAACCTAAAATCTAAACATAACCCCAAATCTAAACCTAAAATCTAAACCTAACCCCAAATCTAAACCTAACCCCAAATCTAAACCTAAAATCTAAACCTAACCCCAAATCTAAACCTAAAATCTAAACCTAAAATCTCAACCTAACCTAAAATCTAAACCTAACCCCAAATCTAAACCTAAAATCTAAACCTAACCCCAAATCTAAACCTAACCCCAAATCTAAACCTAACCCCAAATCTAAACCCCAAATCTAAACCTAACCCCAAATCTAAACCGAAAATCTAAACCTAACCCCAAATCTAAACCTAAAATCTAAACTTAACCCCAAATCTAAACCTAACCCCAAATCTAAACCTAACCCCAAATCTAAACCTAAAATCTAAACCTAACCCCAAATCTAAACCTAAAATCTAAGCCTAACCCCAAATCTAAACCTAAAATCTAAACCTAACCCCAAATCTAAACCTAAAATCTAAGCCTAACCCCAAATCTAAACCTAAAATCTAAACCTAACCCCAAATCTAAACCTAACCCCAAATCTAAACCTAAAATCTAAACCTAACCCCAAATCTAAACCTAAAATCTAAACCTAACCCCAAATCTAAACCTAACCCCAAATCTAAACCTAAAATCTAAACCTAACCCCAAATCTAAACCTAAAATCTAAACCTAACCCCAAATCTAAACCTAAAATTTAAGTCTAACCCCAAATCTAAACCTAAAATCTAAACCTAACCCCAAATCTAAACCTAACCCCAAATCTAAACCTTAAATCTAAACCTAACCCCAAATCTAAACCTAAAATCTAAACCTAACCCCAAATCTAAACCTAACCCCAAATCTAAACCGAAAATCTAAACCTAACCCCAAATCTAAACCTAAAATCTAAACCTAACCCCCAATCTAAACTGAAAATCTAAACCTAACCCCAAATCTAAACCTAAAATCTAAACCTAACCCCAAATCTAAACCTATAATCTAAACCTAAAATCTAAACCTAACCCCAAATCTAAACCGAAAATCTAAACCTAACCCCAAATCTAAACCTAAAATCTAAACTTAACCCCAAATCTAAACCTAACCCCAAATCTAAACCTAACCCCAAATCTAAACCTAAAATCTAAACCTAACCCCAAATCTAAACCTAAAATCTAAACATAACCCAAAATCTAAACTTAACCCATAATCTAAACCTAACCTAAAATCTAAACCTTACCCCAAATCTAAACCTAAAATCTAAACCTAAAATCTAAACCTAACCTAAAATCTAAACCTAAAATCTATACGTAACCCCAAATCTAAACCTAAAATCTAAACCTAACCCCAAATCTAAACCTAAAATCTAAACCTAACCCCAAATCTAAACCTAAAATCTAAATCTAACCCCAAATCTAAACCTAAAATCTAAACATAACCCCAAATCTAAACTTAACCCATAATCTAAACCTAACCTAAAATCTAAACCTAACCCCAAATCTAAACCTAAAATCTAAACCTAAAATCTAAACCTAACCCCAAATCTAAACCTAAAATCTAAACCTAAAATCTAAACCTAAAATCTAAACCTAACCTAAAATCTAAACCTAACCCCAAATCTAAACCTAAAATCTAAACCTAACCCCAAATCTAAACCTAACCCCAAATATAAACCTAAAATCTAAACCTAACCCCAAATCTAAACCTAAAATCTAAACCTAACCCCAAATCTAAACCTAACCCCAAATCTAAACCTAAAATCTAAACCTAACCCCAAATCTAAACCTAAAATCTAAACCTAAAATCTCAACCTAACCTAAAATCTAAAGCTAACCCCAAATCTAAACCTAAAATCTAAACCTAACCCCAAATCTAAACCTAAACCCAAATCTAAACCTAAAATCTAAACCTAACCCCAAATCTAAACCTAACCCCAAATCTAACCCAAAATCTAAACCTAACCCCAAATCTAAACCTAAAATCTAAACCTAACCCCCAATATAACCGAAAATCTAAACCTAACCCCAAATCTAAACCTAAAATCTAAACCTAACCCCAAATCTAAACCTAAAATCTAAACCTAACCCCAAATCTAAACCTAACCCCAAATCTAAACCTAAAATCTAAACCTAACCCCAAATCTAAACCGAAAATCTAAACCTAACCCCAAATCTGAACCTAAAATCTAAACCTAAAATCTAAACCTAACCTAAAAACTAAACCTAACCCCAAATCTAAACCTAAAATCTAAACCTAACCCCCAATCTAAACCGAAAATCTAAACCTAGCCCCAAATATGAACCTAAAATCTAAACCTAAAATCTAAACCTAACCCTAAATCTAGACCTAAAATTTAAGCCTAACCCCAAATCTAAACCTAAAATCTAAACCTAACCCCAAATCTAAACCTAACCCCAAATCTAAAACTAACCCAAAATCTAAACCGAAAATCTAAACCTAACCCCAAATCTAAACCTAAAATCTAAACCTAACCCCAAATCTAAACCTAACCCCAAATCTAAACCTAAAATCTAAACCTAACCCCAAATCTAAACCTAAAATCTAAACCTAACCCCAAATCTAAACCTAAAATCTAAACCTAACCCCAAATCTAAACCTAAAATCTATACCTAACCCGAAATCTAAACCTAACCCCAAATCTAAACCTAAAATCTAAACCTAACCCCAAATCTAAACCTAAAATCTAAACCTAACCCAAAATCTGAACCTAAAATCTAAACCTAAAATCTAAACCTAACCTAAAATCTAAACCTAACCCCAAATCTAAACCTAAAATCTAAACCTAACCCCCAATCTAAACCGAAAATCTAAACCTAACCCCAAATCTAAACCTAAAATCTAAACCTAACACCAAATCTAATCCTAAAATCTAAACCTAAAATCTAAACCTAACCCAAAATCTAAACCTAACCCCAAATCTAAACCTAAAATCTAAACCTAACCCCAAATCTAAACCTAACCCCAAATCTAAACCTAAAATCTAAACCTAACCCCAAATCTAAACCTAACCCCAAATCTAAACCTAAAATCTAAACCTAACCCCAAATTTAAGCCTAAAATTTAAGCCTAACCCCAAATCTAAACCTAAAATCTAAACCTAACCCCAAATCTAAACCTAACCCCAAATCTAAACCTAACCCCAAATCTAAACCGAAAATCTAAACCTAACCCCAAATCTAAACCTAAAATCTAAACCTAACCCCAAATCTAAACCTAAAATCTAAACCTAACCCGAAATCTAAACCTAACCCCAAATCTAAACCTAAAATCTAAACCTAACCCCAAATCTATACCTAAAATCTAAACCTAACCCCAAATCTAAACCTAACCCCAAATCTAAACCTAAAATCTAAACCTAACGCCAAATCTAAACCTAACCCCAAATCTAAACCTAAAATTTAAACCTAACCACAAATCTAAACCTAAAATCTAAACCTAACCCCAAATCTAAACCTAACCCCAAATCTAAACCTAAAATCTAAACATAACCCCAAATCTAAACCTAAAATCTAAACCTAACCCCAAATCCAAACCTAACCCCAAATCTAAACCTAAAATCTAAACCTAACCCCAAATCTAAACCTAAAATCTAAACCTAACCTAAAATCTAAACCTAACCCCAAATCTAAACCTAAAATCTAAACCTAACCCCAAATCTAAACCTAACCCCAAATCTAAACCTAAAATCTAAACCTAACCCCAAATCTAAACCTAAAATCTAAACTTAACCCGAAATCTAAACCTAACCCCAAATCTAAACCTAAAATCTAAACCTAACCAGAAATCTAAACCTAAAATCTAAACCTAACCCCAAATCTAAACCAAAAATTTAAGTCTAACCCCAAATCTAAACCTAAAATCTAAACCTAACCCCAAATCTAAACCTAACCCCAAATCTAAACCTTAAATCTAAACCTAACCCCAAATCTAAACCTAAAATCTAAACCTAACCCCAAATCTAAACCTAACCCCAAATCTAAACCTAAAATCTAAACCTAACCCCAAATCTAAACCTAAAATCTAAACCTAACCCCAAATCTAAACCTAAAATCTAAACCTAACCCCAAATCTAAACCTAACCCCAAATCTAAACCTAAAATCTAAACCTAACCCCAAATCTAAACCTAACTCCAAATCTAACCCTAAATCTAAACCTAACCCCAAATCTAAACCTAAAATCTAAACCTAACCCCAAATCTGAACCTAAAATCTAAACCTAAAATCTAAACCTAACCTAAAAACTAAACCTAACCCCAAATCTAAACCTAAAATCTAAACCTAACCCCCAATCTAAACTGAAAATCTAAACCTAACCCCAAATCTAAACCTAAAATCTAAACCTAACCCCAAATCTAAACCTAAAATCTAAACCTAACCCCAAATCTAAACCTAACCCCAAATCTAAACCCCAAATCTAAACCTAACCCCAAATCTAAACCTAAAATCTAAACCTAACCCCCAATCTAAACCGAAAATCTAAACCTAACCCCAAATCTAAACCTAAAATCTAAACCTAACACCAAATCTAATCCTAAAATCTAAACCTAAAATCTAAACCTAACCCAAAATCTAAACCTAACCCCAAATCTAAACCTAAAATCTAAACCTAACCCCAAATCTAAACCTAACCCCAAATCTAAACCTAAAATCTAAACCTAACCCCAAATCTAAACCTAAAATCTAAACCTAACCCCAAATCTAAACCTAACCCCAAATCTAAACCTAAAATCTAAACCTAACCCCAAATTTAAGCCTAAAATTTAAGCCTAACCCCAAATCTAAACCTAAAATCTAAACCTAACCCCAAATCTAAACCTAACCCCAAATCTAAACCTAACCCCAAATCTAAACCGAAAATCTAAACCTAACCCCAAATCTAAACCTAAAATCTAAACCTAACCCCAAATCTAAACCTAAAATCTAAACCTAACCCGAAATCTAAACCTAACCCCAAATCTAAACCTAAAATCTAAACCTAACCCCAAATCTATACCTAAAATCTAAACCTAACCCCAAATCTAAACCTAACCCCAAATCTAAACCTAAAATCTAAACCTAACGCCAAATCTAAACCTAACCCCAAATCTAAACCTAAAATTTAAACCTAACCACAAATCTAAACCTAAAATCTAAACCTAACCCCAAATCTAAACCTAACCCCAAATCTAAACCTAAAATCTAAACATAACCCCAAATCTAAACCTAAAATCTAAACCTAACCGCAAATCCAAACCTAACCCCAAATCTAAACCTAAAATCTAAACCTAACCCCAAATCTAAACCTAAAATCTAAACCTAACCTAAAATCTAAACCTAACCCCAAATCTAAACCTAAAATCTAAACCTAACCCCAAATCTAAACCTAACCCCAAATCTAAACCTAAAATCTAAACCTAACCCCAAATCTAAACCTAAAATCTAAACTTAACCCGAAATCTAAACCTAACCCCAAATCTAAACCTAAAATCTAAACCTAACCAGAAATCTAAACCTAAAATCTAAACCTAACCCCAAATCTAAACCTAAAATTTAAGTCTAACCCCAAATCTAAACCTAAAATCTAAACCTAACCCCAAATCTAAACCTAACCCCAAATCTAAACCTTAAATCTAAACCTAACCCCAAATCTAAACCTAAAATCTAAACCTAACCCCAAATCTAAACCTAACCCCAAATCTAAACCTAAAATCTAAACCTAACCCGAAATCTAAACCTAAAATCTAAACCTAACCCCAAATCTAAACCTAAAATCTAAACCTAACCCCAAATCTAAACCTAACCCCAAATCTAAACCTAAAATCTAAACCTAACCCCAAATTTAAGCCTAAAATTTAAGCCTAACCCCAAATCTAAACCTAAAATCTAAACCTAACCCCAAATCTAAACCTAAACCCAAATCTAAACCGAAAATCTAAACCTAACCCCAAATCTAAACCTAAAATCTAAACCTAACCCCAAATCTAAACCTAAAATCTAAACCTAACCCGAAATCTAAACCTAACCCCAAATCTAAACCTAAAATCTAAACATAACCCCAAATCTAAACCTAAAATCTAAACCTAACCCCAAATCTAAACCTAACCCCAAATCTAAACCTAAAATCTAAACCTAACCCCAAATCCAAACCTAAAATCTAAACCTAACCCCAAATCTAAACCTAACCCCAAATCTAAACCTAACTCCAAATCTAACCCTAAATCTAAACCTAACCCCAAATCTAAACCTAAAATCTAAACCTAACCCCAAATCTGAACCTAAAATCTAAACCTAAAATCTAAACCTAACCTAAAAACTAAACCTAACCCCAAATCTAAACCTAAAATCTAAACCTAACCCCCAATCTAAACCGAAAATCTAAACCTAACCCCAAATCTAAACCTAAAATCTAAACCTAACCCCAAATCTAAACCTAAAATCTAAACCTAACCCAAATCTAAACCTAACCCCAAATCTAAACCTAAAATCTAAACCTAACACCAAATCTAAACCTAAAATCTAAACCTAACCCCAAATCTGAAACCTAAAATCTAAACCTAAAATCTAAACCTAACCTAAAAACTAAACCTAACCCCAAATCTAAACCTAAAATCTAAACCTAACCCCCAATCTAAACCGAAAATCTAAACCTAACCCCAAACCTAAACCTAAAATCTAAACCTAACCCCAAATCTAAACCTAAAATCTAAACCTAAAATCTAAACCTAACCTAAAATCTAAACCTAACCCCAAATCTAAACCTAAAATCTAAACCTAACCCCAAATCTAAACCTAACCCCAAATCTAAACCTAAAATCTAAACCTAACCCCAAATCTAAACCTAAAATTTAAGCCTAACCCCAAATCTAAACCTAAAATCTAAACCTAACCCCAAATCTAAACCTAAGCCCAAATCTAAAACTAACCCCAAATCTAAACCGAAAATCTAAACCTAACCCCAAATCTAAACCGAAAATCTAAACCTAACCCCAAATCTAAACCTAAAATCTATACCTAACCCGAAATCTAAACCTAACCCCAAATCTAAACCTAAAATCTAAACCTAACCCCAAATCTAAACCTAAAATCTAAACTTAACCCCAAATCTAAACCTAACCCCAAATCTAAACCTAAAATCTAAACCTAACGCCAAATCTAAACCTAACCCCAAATCTAAACCTAAAATCTAAACCTAACCCCAAATCTAAACCTAAAATCTAAACCTTACCCAAAATCTAAACCTAAAATCTAAACCTAACCCCAAATCTAAACCTAAAATCTAAACCTAACCTAAAATCTAAACCTAACCCCAAATCTAAACCTAAAATCTAAACCTAACCCCAAATCTAAACCTAACCCCAAATCTAAACCTAAAATCTAAACCTAACCCCAAATCTAAACCTAAAATCTAAACCTAACCCGAAATCTAAACCTAACCCCAAATCTAAACCTAAAATCTAAACCTAACCCCAAATCTAAACCTAAAATCTAAACCTAACCCCAAATCTAAACCTAAAATCTAAACCTAACCTAAAATCTAAACCTAACCCCAAATCTAAACCTAAAATCTAAACCTAACCCCAAATCTAAACCTAACCCCAAATCTAAACCTAAAATCTAAACGTAACCCGAAATCTAAACCTAACCCCAAATCTAAACCTAAAATCTAAACCTAACCCCAAATCTAAACCTAAAATATAAACCTAACCCCAAATCTAAACCTAAAATTTAAGTCTAACCCCAAATCTAAACCTCAAATCTAAACCTAACCCCAAATCTAAACCTAACCCCAAATCTAAACCTTAAATCTAAACCTAACCCCAAATCTAAACCTAAAATCTAAACCTAATCCCAAATCTAAACCTAACCCCAAATCTAAACCTAAAATCTAAACCTAACCCCAAATCTAAACCTAAAATCTAAACCTAACCCCAAATCTAAACCTAAAATCTAAACCTAACCCCAAATCTAAACCTAAAATCTAAACCTAACCCCAAATCTAAACCTAACTCCAAATCTAACCCTAAATCTAAACCTAACCCCAAATCTAAACCTAAAATCTAAACCTAACCCCAAATCTGAAACTAAAATCTAAACCTAAAATCTAAACCTAACCTAAAAACTAAACCTAACCCCAAATCTAAACCTAAAATCTAAACCTAACCCCCAATCTAAACCGAAAATCTAAACCTAACCCCAAATCTAAACCTTAAATCTAAACCTAACCCCAAATCTAAACCTAAAATCTAAACCTAACCCCAAATCTAAACCTAACCCCAAATCTAAACCTAAAATCTAAACCTAACCCCAAATCTAAACCTAAAATCTAAACCTAACCCCAAATCTAAACCTAAAATCTAAACCTAACGCCAAATCTAAACCTAACCCCAAATCTAAACCTAAAATCTAAACCTAACCCCAAATCTAAACCTAAAATCTAAACCTAACCCCAAATCTGAACCTAACCCCAAATCTAAACCTAAAATCTAAACATAACCCCAAATCTAAACCTAAAATCTAAACCTAACCCCAAATCTAAACCTAAAATCTAAACCTAACCCCAAATCTAAACCTAAAATCTAAACCTAAACTAAAATCTAAACCTAACCCCAAATCTAAACCTAAAATCTAAACCTAACCCCAAATCTAAACCTAACCCCAAATCTAAAACTAAAATGTAAACCTAACCCCAAATCTAAACCTAAAATCTATACCTAACCCGAAATCTAAACCTAACCCCAAATCTAAACCTAAAATCTAAACCTAACCCCAAATCTAAACCTAAAATCTAAACCTAACCCCAAATCTAAACCTAAAATTTAAGTCTAACCCCAAATCTAAACCTAAAATCTAAACCTAACCCCAAATCTAAACCTAAAATCTAAACCTAACCCCAAATCTAAACCTAACCCCAAATCTAAACCTTAAATCTAAACCTAACCCCAAATCTAAACCTAAAATCTAAACCTAACCCCAAATCTAAACCTAACCCCAAATCTAAACCTAAAATCTAAACCTAACCCCAAATCTAAACCTAAAATGTAAACCTAACCCCAAATCTAAACCTAAAATCTAAACCTAACGCCAAATCTAAACCTAACCCCAAATCTAAACCTAAAATCTAAACCTAACCCCAAATCTAAACCTAAAATCTAAACCTAACCCCAAATCTGAACCTAACCCCAAATCTAAACCTAAAATCTAAACATAACCCCAAATCTAAACCTAAAATCTAAACCTAACCCCAAATCTAAACCTAAAATCTAAACCTAACCCCAAATCTAAACCTAAAATCTAAACCTAAACTAAAATCTAAACCTAACCCCAAATCTAAACCTAAAATCTAAACCTAACCCCAAATCTAAACCTAACCCCAAATCTAAAACTAAAATGTAAACCTAACCCCAAATCTAAACCTAAAACCTAAACCTAACCCGAAATCTAAACCTAACCCCAAATCTAAACCTAAAATCTAAACCTAACCCCAAATCTAAACCTAAAATCTAAACCTAACCCCAAATCTAAACTTAACCCCAAATCTAAACCTAACCCCAAATCTAAACCTAAAACCCAAATCTAAACCTAAAATCTAAAGCTAACCCCAAATCTAAACCTAAAATCTAAACCTAAAATCTAAACCTAACCCCAAATCTAAACCTAAAATCTAAACCTAACCCCAAATCTAAATCTAAAATCTAAACCTAAAATCTAAACCTAACCTAAAATCTAAACCTAACCCCAAATCTAAACCTAAAATCTAAACCTAACCCCAAATCTAAACCTAACCCCAAATCTAAACCTAACCCCAAATCTAAACCTAAAATCTAAACCCTACCCCAAATCTAAACCTAACTCCAAATCTAACCCTAAATCTAAACCTAACCCCAAATCTAAACCTAAAAACTAAACCTAACCCCAAATCTAAACCTAAAATCTAAACCTAACCCCAAATCTAAACCTAAAATCTAAACCTAACCCCAAATCTAAACCTAAAATCTAAACCTAACCCCAAATCGAAACCTAAAATCTATACCTAACCCGAAATCTAAACCTAACCCCAAATCTAAACCTAAAATCTAAACCTAACCCCAAATCTAAACCTAAAATCTAAACCTAACCCAAAATCTGAACCTAAAATCTAAACCTAACCCCAAATCTAAACCTAACCCCAAATCTAAACCTAACCCCAAATCTAAACCTAAAATGTAAACCTAACCCCCAATCTAAACCGAAAATCTAAACCTAACCCCAAATCTAAACCTAAAATCTAAACCTAACACCAAATCTAAACCTAAAATCTAAACCTAAAATCTAAACCTAACCTAAAATCTAAACCTAACCCCAAATCTAAACCGAAAATCTAAACCTAACCCCAAATCTAAACCTAACCCCAAATCTAAACCTAAAATCTAAACCTAACCCCAAATCTAAACCTAAAATCTAAACCTAACCTAAAATCTAAACCTAACCCCAAATCTAAACCTAAAATCTAAACCTAACTCCAAATCTAAACCTAAAATCTAAACCTAACCCCAAATCTAAACTGAAAATCTAAACCTAACCCCAAATCTAAACCTAAAATCTAAACCTAACCCCAAATCTAAACCTAAAATCTAAACCTAACCCGAAATCTAAACCTAACCCCAAATCTAAACCTAAAATCTAAACCTAACCCCAAATCTAAACCTAAAATCTAAACCTAACCCCAAATCTAAACCTAACCCCAAATCTAAACCTAAAATCTAAACCTAACGCCAAATCTAAACCTAACCCCAAATCTAAACCTAAAATCTAAACCTAACCCCAAATCTAAACCTAAAATCTAAACCTAACCCCAAATCTAAACCTAACCCCAAATCTAAACCTAAAATCTAAACCTAACCCCAAATCTAAACCTAAAATCTAAACCTAACCTAAAATCTAAACCTAACCCCAAATCTAAACCTAAAATCTAAACCTAACCCCAAATCTAAACCTAACCCCAAATCTAAACCTAAAATCTAAACCTAACCCCAAATCTAAACCTAAAATCTAAACTTAACCCGAAATCTAAACCTAACCCCAAATCTAAACCTAAAATCTAAACCTAACCCCAAATCCAAACCTAAAATCTAAACCTAACCCCAAATCTAAACCTAAAATTTAAGTCTAACCCCAAATCTAAACCTAAAATCTAAACCTAACCCCAAATCTAAACGTTAAATCTAAACCTAACCCCAAATCTAAACCTAAAATCTAAACCTAACCCCAAATCTAAACCTAACCCCAAATCTAAACCTAAAATCTAAACCTTACCCCAAATCTAAACCTAAAATCTAAACCTAACCCCAAATCTAAACCTAAAATCTAAACCTAACCCCAAATCTAAACCTAACTCCAAATCTAACCCTAAATCTAAACCTAACCCCAAATCTAAACCTAAAATCTAAACCTAACCCCAAATCTGAACATTAAATCTAAACCTAAAATCTAAACCTAACGCCAAATCTAAACCTAACCCCAAATCTAAACCTAAAATCTAAACCTAACCCCCAATCTAAACCGAAAATCTAAACCTAACCCCAAATCTAAACCTAAAATCTAAACCTAACCCCAAATCTAAACCTAACCCCAAATCTAAACCTAAAATCTAAACCTAACCCCAAATCTGAACCTAAAATCTAAACCTAAAATCTAAACCTAACCTAAAAACTAAACCTAACCCCAAATCTAAACCTAAAATCTAAACCTAACCCCCAATCTAAACCGAAAATCTAAACCTAACCCCAAACCTAAACCTAAAATCTAAACGTAACCCCAAATCTAAACCTAAAATCTAAACCTAAAATCTAAACCTAAGCTAAAATCTAAACCTAACCCCAAATCTAAACCTAAAATCTAAACCTAACCCCAAATCTAAACCTAACCCCAAATCTAAACCTAAAATCTAAACCTAACCCCAAATCTAAACCTAAAATCTAAACCTAACCCCAAATCTAAACCTAACCCCAAATCTAAACCTAAAATCTAAACCTAACCCCAAATCTAAACCTAAAATTTAAGCCTAACCCCAAATCTAAACCTTAAAATCTAAACTTAACCCCAAATCTAAACCTAAGCCCAAATCTAAAACTAACCCCAAATCTAATCCGAAAATCTAAACCTAACCCCAAATCTAAACTAAAATCTAAACCTAACCCGAAATCTAAACATAAAATCTATACCTAACCCGAAATCTAAACCTAACCCCAAATCTAAACCTAAAATCTAAACCTAACCCCAAATCTAAACCTAAAATCTAAACTTAACCCCAAATCTAAACCTAACCCCAAATCTAAACCTAAAATCTAAACCTAACGCCAAATCTAAACCTAACCCCAAATCTAAACCTAAAATCTAAACCTAACCCCAAAAACTAAACCTAAAATCTAAACCTAACCCCAAATCTGAACCTAACCCCAAATCTAAACCTAAAATCTAAACATAACCCCAAATCTAAACCTAAAATCTAAACCTAACCCCAAATCTAAACCTAAAATCTAAACCTAACCCCAAATCTAAACCTAAAATCTAAACCTAACCCCAAATCTAAACCTAAAATCTAAACCTAACCTAAAATCTAAACCTAACCCCAAATCTAAACCTAAAATCTAAACCTAACCCCAAATCTAAACCTAACCCCAAATCTAAACCTAAAATCTAAACCTAACCCCAAATCTAAACCTAAAATCTAAACCTAACCCGAAATCTAAACCTAACCCCAAATCTAAACCTAAAATCTAAACCTAACCCCAAATCTAAACCTAAAATCTAAACCTAACCCCAAATCTAAACCTAACCCCAAATCTAAACCTAAAATCTAAACCTTACCCCAAATCTAAACCTAAAATCTAAACCTAACCCCAAATCTAAACCTAACCCCAAATCTAAACCTAAAATCTAAACCTAACCCCAAATCTAAACCTAACTCCAAATCTAACCCTAAATCTAAACCTAACCCCAAATCTAAACCTAAAATCTAAACCTAACCCCAAATCTGAACATTAAATCTAAACCTAAAATCTAAACCTAACGCCAAATCTAAACCTAACCCCAAATCTAAACCTAAAATCTAAACCTAACCCCCAATCTAAACCGAAAATCTAAACCTAACCCCAAATCTAAACCTAAAATCTAAACCTAACCCCAAATCTAAACCTAACCCCAAATCTAAACCTAAAATCTAAACCTAACCCCAAATCTGAACCTAAAATCTAAACCTAAAATCTAAACCTAACCTAAAAACTAAACCTAACCCCAAATCTAAACCTAAAATCTAAACCTAACCCCCAATCTAAACCGAAAATCTAAACCTAACCCCAAACCTAAACCTAAAATCTAAACGTAACCCCAAATCTAAACCTAAAATCTAAACCTAAAATCTAAACCTAAGCTAAAATCTAAACCTAACCCCAAATCTAAACCTAAAATCTAAACCTAACCCCAAATCTAAACCTAACCCCAAATCTAAACCTAAAATCTAAACCTAACCCCAAATCTAAACCTAAAATCTAAACCTAACCCCAAATCTAAACCTAACCCCAAATCTAAACCTAAAATCTAAACCTAACCCCAAATCTAAACCTAAAATTTAAGCCTAACCCCAAATCTAAACCTTAAAATCTAAACTTAACCCCAAATCTAAACCTAAGCCCAAATCTAAAACTAACCCCAAATCTAATCCGAAAATCTAAACCTAACCCCAAATCTAAACCTAAAATCTAAACCTAACCCGAAATCTAAACATAAAATCTATACCTAACCCGAAATCTAAACCTAACCCCAAATCTAAACCTAAAATCTAAACCTAACCCCAAATCTAAACCTAAAATCTAAACTTAACCCCAAATCTAAACCTAACCCCAAATCTAAACCTAAAATCTAAACCTAACGCCAAATCTAAACCTAACCCCAAATCTAAACCTAAAATCTAAACCTAACCCCAAAACTAAACCTAAAATCTAAACCTAACCCCAAATCTGAACCTAACCCCAAATCTAAACCTAAAATCTAAACATAACCCCAAATCTAAACCTAAAATCTAAACCTAACCCCAAATCTAAACCTAAAATCTAAACCTAACCCCAAATCTAAACCTAAAATCTAAACCTAACCCCAAATCTAAACCTAAAATCTAAACCTAACCTAAAATCTAAACCTAACCCCAAATCTAAACCTAAAATCTAAACCTAACCCCAAATCTAAACCTAACCCCAAATCTAAACCTAAAATCTAAACCTAACCCCAAATCTAAACCTAAAATCTAAACCTAACCCGAAATCTAAACCTAACCCCAAATCTAAACCTAAAATCTAAACCTAACCCCAAATCTAAACCTAAAATCTAAACCTAACCCCAAATCTAAACCTAAAATTTAAGTCTAACCCCAAATCTAAACCTAAAATCTAAACCTAACCCCAAATCTAAACCTAACCCCAAATCTAAACCTAAAATCTAAACCTAACCCCAAATCTAAACCTAAAATCTAAACCTAACTCCAAATCTAAACCTAACCCCAAATCTAAACCTAACCCCAAATCTAAACCCCAAATCTAAACCTAACCCCAAATCTAAACCGAAAATCTAAACCTAACCCCAAATCTAAACCTAAAATCTAAACTTAACCCCAAATCTAAACCTAACCCCAAATCTAAACCTAACCCCAAATCTAAACCTAAAATCTAAACCTAACCCCAAATCTAAACCTAACCCCAAATCTAACCCAAATCTAAACCTAAAATCTAAACCTAACCCCAAATCTAAACCTAAAATCTAAGCCTAACCCCAAATCTAAACCTAAAATCTAAGCCTAACCCCAAATCTAAACCTAAAATCTAAACCTAACCCCAAATCTAAACCTAACCCCAAATCTAAACCTAAAATGTAAACCTAACCCCAAATCTAAACCTAAAATCTAAACCTAACCCCAAATCTAAACCTAACCCCAAATCTAAACCTAAAATCTAAACCTAACCCCAAATCTAAACCTAAAATCTAAACCTAACCCCAAATCTAAACCTAAAATTTAAGTCTAACCCCAAATCTAAACCTAAAATCTAAACCTAACCCCAAATCTAAACCTAACCCCAAATCTAAACCTTAAATCTAAACCTAACCCCAAATCTAAACCGAAAATCTAAACCTAACCCCAAATCTGAACCTAACCCCAAATCTAAACCTAAAATCTAAACCTAACCCCAAATCTAAACCTAAAATCTAAACCTAACCCCAAATCTAAACATAAAATCTAAACCTAACCCCAAATCTAAACCTAAAATCTAAACCTAACCCCAAATCTGAACCTAAAATCTAAACCTAAAATCTAAACCTAACCCCAAATCTAAACCTAACCCGAAATCTAAACCTAAAATCTAAACCTAACCCCCAATCTAAACTGAAAATCTAAACCTAACCCCAAATCTAAACCTAAAATCTAAACCTAACCCCAAATTAAACCTATAATCTAAACCTAAAATCTAAACCTAACCTAAAATCTAAACCTAACCCCAAATCTAAACCGAAAATCTAAACCTAACCCCAAATCTAAACCTAAAATCTAAACTTAACCCCAAATCTAAACCTAACCCCAAATCTAAACCTAACCCCAAATCTAAACCTAAAATCTAAACCTAACCCCAAATCTAAACCTAACCCCAAATCTAACCCAAATCTAAACCTAAAATCTAAACCTAACCCCAAATCTAAACCTAAAATCTAAACCTAACCCCAAATCTAAACCTAAAATCTAAGCCTAACCCCAAATCTAAACCTAAAATCTAAACCTAACGCCAAATCTAAACCTAACCCCAAATCTAAACCTAAAATCTAAACCTAACCCCAAATCTAAACCTAAAATCTAAACCTAACCCCAAATCTAAACCTAACCCCAAATCTAAACCTAAAATCTAAACCTAACCCCAAATCTAAACCTAAAATCTAAACCTAACCCCAAATCTAAACCTAAAATTTAAGTCTAACCCCAAATCTAAACCTAAAATCTAAAACTAACCCCAAATCTAAACCTAACCCCAAATCTAAACCTTAAATCTAAACCTAACCCCAAATCTAAACCTAAAATCTAAACCTAACCCCAAATCTGAACCTAACCCCAAATCTAAACCTAAAATCTAAACCTAACCCCAAATCTAAACCTAAAATCTAAACCTAACCCCAAATCTAAACCTAAAATCTAAACCTAACCCCAAATCTGAACCTAAAATCTAAACCTAAAATCTAAACCTAACCCCAAATCTAAACCTAACCCCAAATCTAAACCTAACCCCAAATCTAAACCTAAAATCTAAACCTAACCCCAAATCCAAACCTAACCCCAAATCTAAACCTAAAATCTAAACCTAACCCCAAATCTAAACCTAAAATCTAAACCTAACCTAAAATCTAAACCTAACCCCAAATCTAAACCTAAAATCTAAACCTAACCCCAAATCTAAACCTAACCCCAAATCTAAACCTAAAATCTAAACCTAACCCCAAATCTAAACCTAAAATCTAAACTTAACCCGAAATGTAAACCTAACCCCAAATCTAAACCTAAAATCTAAACCTAACCCCAAATCTAAACCTAAAATTTAAGTCTAACCCCAAATCTAAACCTAAAATCTAAACCTAACCCCAAATCTAAACCTAACCCCAAATCTAAACCTAAAATCTAAACCTAACCCCAAATCTAAACCTAAAATTTAAACCTAACCCCAAATCTAAACCTAAAATCTAAACCTAACCCCAAATCTAAACCTAACCCCAAATCTAAACCTAAAATCTAAACCTAAACCCAAATCTAAACCTAACTCCAGATCTAACCCTAAATCTAAACCTAACCCCAAATCTAAACCTAAAATCTAAACCTAACCCCAAATCTGAACCTAAAATCTAAACCTAAAATCTAAACCTAACCTAAAAACTAAACCTAACCCCAAATCTAAACCTAAAATCTAAACCTAACCCCAAATCTAAACCTAAAATCTAAACCTAACCCCAAATCTAAACCTAAAATCTAAACCTAACCCCAAATCTAAACCTAACCCCAAATCTAAACCTAAAATCTAAACCTAACCCCAAATCTAAACCTAAAATCTAAACCTAACCCCAAATCTAAACCTAAAATCTAAACCTAACCTAAATCTAAACCTAACCCCAAATCTAAACCTAACCCCAAATCTAAACCTAAAATCTAAACCTAACCCCAAATCTAAACCTAAAATCTAAACCTAACCCGAAATCTAAACCTAACCCCAAATCTAAACCTAAAATCTAAACCTAACCCCAAATCTAAACCTAAAATCTAAACCTAACCCCAAATCTAAACCTAAAATTTAAGTCTAACCCCAAATCTAATCCTAAAATCTAAACCTAACCCCAAATCTAAACCTAACCCCAAATCTAAACCTTAAATCTAAACCTAACCCCAAATCTAAACCTAAAATCTAAACCTAACCCCAAATCTAAAATTAACCCCAAATCTAAACCTAAAATCTAAACCTAACCCCAAATCTAAACCTAAAATCTAAACCTAACCCCAAATCTAAACCTAAAATCTAAACCTAACCCCAAATCTGAACCTAAAATCTAAACCTAAAATCTAAACCTAACCTAAAAACTAAACCTAACCCCAAATCTAAACCTAAAATCTAAACCTAACCCCCAATCTAAACCGAAAATCTAAACCTAACCCCAAATCTAAACCTAAAATCTAAACCTAACCCCAAATCTAAACCTAAAATCTAAACCTAACCCCAAATCTAAACCTAACCCCAAATCTAAACCTAAAATCTAAACCTAACCCCAAATCTAAACCTAAAATCTAAACCTAACCCCAAATCTGAACCTAAAATCTAAACCTAAAATCTAAACCTAACCTAAAATCTAAACCTAACCTCAAATCTAAACCTAAAATCTAAACCTAACCCCCAATCTAAACCGAAAATCTAAACCTAACCCCAAATCTAAACCTAAAATCTAAACCTAACGCCAAATCTAAACCTAAAATCTAAACCTAAAATCTAAACCTAACCTAAAATCTAAACCTAACCCCAAATCTAAACCTAAAATCTAAACCTAACCACAAATCTAAACCTAACCCCAAATCTAAACCTAAAATCTAAACCTAACCCCAAATCTAAACCTAAAATCTAAACCTAACCCCAAATCTAAACCTAACCCCAAATCTAAACCTAAAATCTAAACCTAACCCCAAATCTAAACCTAAAATTTAAGCCTAACCCCAAATCTAAACCTAAAATCTAAACCTAACCCCAAATCTAAACCTAACCCCATATCTAAAACTAACCCCAAATCTAAACCGAAAATCTAAACCTAACCCCAAATCTAAACCTAAAATCTAAACCTAACCCCAAATCTAAATCTAAAATCTATACTTAACCCGAAATATAAACCTAACCCCAAATCTAAACCTAAAATCTAAACCTAACCCCAAATCTAAACCTAAAATATAAACTTAACCCCAAATCTAAACCTAACCCCAAATCTAAACCTAAAATCTAAACCTAACCCCAAATCTAAACCTAACCCCAAATCTAAACCTAAAATCTAAACCTAACCCCAAATCTAAACCTAACCCCAAATCTAAACCTAAAATCTAAACCTAACCCCAAATCTAAACCTAAAATCTGAACCTAACCCGAAATCTATACCTAACCCCAAATCTAAACCTAAAATCTAAACCTAACCCCAAATCTAAACCTAAAATTTAAGTCTAACCCCAAATCTAAACCTAAAATCTAAACCTAACCCCAAATCTAAACCTAACCCCAAATCTAAACCTAAAATCTAAACCTAACCCCAAATCTAAACCTAAAATCTAAACCTAACCCCAAATCTAAACCTAAAATCTAAACCTAACCCCAAATCTAATCCTAACCCCAAATCTAAACCTAAAATCTAAACCTAACCACAAATCTAAACCTAACCCCAAATCTAAACCTAACCCCAAATCTAAACCTAAAATCTAAACCTAACCCCAAATCTAAACCTAAAATCTAAACCTAACCCCAAATCTAAACCTAAAATTTAAGCCTAACCCCAAATCTAAACCTAAAATCTAAACCTAACCCCAAATCTAAACCTAACCCCAAATCTAAACCGAAAATCTAAACCTAACCCCAAATCTAAACCTAAAATCTAAACCTAACCCCAAATCTAAACCTAAAATTTAAGACTAACCCCAAATCTACACCTAAAATCTAAACCTAACCCCAAATCTAAACCTAACCCCAAATCTAAAACTAACCCCAAATCTAAACCGAAAATCTAAACCGAAAATCTAAACCTAACCCCAAATCTTAACCTAAAATCTAAACCTAACCCCAAATCTAAACCTAAAATCTAAACCTAACCCCAAATCTAAACCGAAAATCTAAACCTAACCCCAAATCTAAACCTAAAATCTAAACCTAACCCCAAATCTAAACCTAACCCCAAATCTAAAACTAACCCCAAATCTAAACCGAAAATCTAAAACTAACCCCAAATCTAAACCTAAAAACTAAATCTAACCCCAAATCTAAACCTAAAATCTAAACCTAACCCCCAATCTAAACCAAAAATCTAAACCTAACCCCAAATCTAAACCTAAAATCTAAACCTAACCCCAAATCTAAACCTAAAATCTAAACCTAACCCCAAATCTAAACCTAACCCCAAATCTAAACCTAAAATCTAAACCTAACCCCAAATCTAAACCTAAAATCTAAACCTAACCCCAAATCTGAACCTAAAATCTAAACCTAAAATCTAAACCTAACCTAAAAACTAAACCTAACCCCAAATCTAAACCTAAAATCTAAACCTAACCCCCAATCTAAACCGAAAATCTAAACCTAACCCCAAATCTAAACCTAAAATCTAAACCTAACGCCAAATCTAAACCTAAAATCTAAACCTAAAATCTAAACCTAACCTAAAATCTAAACCTAACCCCAAATCTAAACCTAAAATCTAAACCTAACCACAAATCTAAACCGAACCCCAAATCTAAACCTAAAATCTAAACCTAACCCCAAATCTAAACCTAAAATCTAAACCTAACCCCAAATCTAAACCTAACCCCAAATCTAAACCTAAAATCTAAACCTAACCCCAAATCTAAACCTAAAATTTAAGCCTAACCCCAAATCTAAACCTAAAATCTAAACCTAACCCCAAATCTAAACCTAACCCCATATCTAAAACTAACCCCAAATCTAAACCGAAAATCTAAACCTAACCCCAAATCTAAACCTAAAATCTAAACCTAACCCCAAATCTAAACCTAAAATCTATACCTAACCCGAAATCTAAACCTAACCCCAAATCTAAACCTAAAATCTAAACCTAACCCCAAATCTAAACCTAAAATCTAAACCTAAAATCTAAACCTAACCCCAAATCTAAACCTAAAATCTAAACCTAACCCCAAATCTAAACCTAACCCCAAATCTAAACCTAAAATCTAAACCTAACCCCAAATCTAAACCTTAAATCTAAAACTAACCCCAAATCTAAACCTTAAATCTAAACCTAACCCCAAATCTAAACTGAAAATCTAAACCTAACCCGAAATCTATACCTAAACCCAAATCTAAACCTAAAATGTAAACCTAACCCCAAATCTAAACCTAAAATTTAAGTCTAACCCCAAATCTACACCTAAAATCTAAACCTAACCCCAAATCTAAACCTAACCCCAAATCTAAACCTTAAATCTAAACCTAACCCCAAATCTAAACCTAAAATCTAAACCTAACCCCAAATCTAAACCTAACCCCAAATCTAAACCTAAAATCTAAACCTAACCCCAAATCTAAACCTAAAATCTAAACCTAACCCCAAATCTAAACCTAAAATCTAAACCTAACCCCAAATCTAATCCTAACCCCAAATCTAAACCTAAAATCTAAACCTAACCCCAAATCTAAACCTAACACCAAATCTAAACCTAAAATCTAAACCTAACCCCAAATCTAAACCTAAAATCTAAACCTAACCCCAAATCTAAACCTAACCCCAAATCTAAACCTAAAATCTAAACCTAACCCCAAACCTAAACCTAAAATTTAAGCCTAACCCCAAATCTAAACCTAAAATCTACACCTAACCCCAAATCTAAACCTAACCCCAAATCTAAAACTAACCCCAAATCTTAACAGAAAATCTAAACCTAACCCCAAATCTAAACCTAAAATCTAAACCTAACCCCAAATCTAAACCTAAAATTTAAGACTAACCCCAAATCTACACCTAAAATCTAAACCTAACCCCAAATCTAAACCTAACCCCAAATCTAAAACTAACCCCAAATCTAAACCGAAAATCTAAACCTAACCCCAAATCTTAACCTAAAATCTAAACCTAACCCCAAATCTAAACCTAAAATCTAAACCTAACCCCAAATCTAAACCTAAAATCTAAACCTAACCCCAAATCTAAACCTAACCCCAAATCTAAACCTAAAATCTAAACCTAACCCCCAATCTAAACCGAAAATCTAAACCTAACCCCAAATCTAAACCTAAAATCTAAACCTAACCCCAAATCTAAACCTAACCCCAAATCTAAAACTACCCCCAAATCTAAACCGAAAATCTAAACCTAACCCCAAATCTAAACCTAAAATCTAAACCTAACCCCAAATCTAAACCTAAAATTTAAGACTAACCCCAAATCTACACCTAAAATCTAAACCTAACCCCAAATCTAAACCTAACCCCAAATCTAAAACTAACCCCAAATCTAAACCGAAAATCTAAACCTAACCCCAAATCTAAACCTAAAATCTAAACCTAACCCCAAATCTAAACCTAAAATCTAAACCTAACCCCAAATCTAAACCTAAAATTTAAGTCTAACCCCAAATCTAAACCTAAAATCTAAACCTAACCCCAAATCTAAACCTAACTCCAAATCTAACCCTAAATCTAAACCTAACCCCAAATCTAAACCTAAAATCTAAACCTAACCCCAAATCTAAACCGAAAATCTAAACCTAAAATCTAAACCTAACCTAAAAACTAAATCTAACCCCAAATCTAAACCTAAAATCTAAACCTAACCCCCAATCTAAACCGAAAATCTAAACCTAACCCCAAATCTAAACCTAAAATCTAAACCTAACCCCAAATCTAAACCTAAAATCTAAACCTAACCCCAAATCTAAACCTAACCCCAAATCTAAACCTAAAATCTAAACCTAACCCCAAATCTGAACCTAAAATCTAAACCTAAAATCTAAACCTAACCTAAAAACTAAACCTAACCCCAAATCTAAACCTAAAATCTAAACCTAACCCCCAATCTAAACCGAAAATCTAAACCTAACCCCAAATCTAAACCTAAAATCTAAACCTAACCCCAAATCTAAACCTAAAATCTAAACCTAAAATCTAAACCTAACCTAAAATCTAAACCTAACCCCAAATCTAAACCTAAAATCTAAACCTAACCACAAATCTAAACCTAACCCCAAATCTAAACCTAAAATCTAAACCTAACCCCAAATCTAAACCTAAAATCTAAACCTAACCCCAAATCTAAACCTAACCCCAAATCTAAACCTAAAATCTAAACCTAACCCCAAATCTAAACCTAAAATCTAAACCTAACCCCAAATCTAAACCTAAAATCTATACCTAACCCGAAATCTAAACCTAACCCCAAATCTAAACCTAAAATCTAAACCTAACCCCAAATCTAAACCTAAAATTTAAACCTAACCCCAAATCTAAACCTAACCCCAAATCTAAACCTAAAATCTAAACCTAACCCCAAATCTAAACCTAACCCCAAATCTAAACCTAAAATCTAAACCTAACCCCAAATCTAAACCTAAAATCTAAACCTAACCCCAAATCTAAACCTAACCCCAAATCTAAACCTAAAATCTAAACCCTACCCCAAATCTAAACCTAACTCCAAATCTAACCCTAAATCTAAACCTAACCCCAAATCTAAACCTAAAATCTAAACCTAACCCCAAATCTGAACCTAAAATCTAAACCTAAAATCTAAACCTAACCTAAAAACTAAACCTAACCCCAAATCTAAACCTAAAATCTAAACCTAACCCCCAATCTAAACCGAAAATCTAAACCTAACCACAAATCTAAACCTAAAATCTAAACCTAACCCCAAATCTAAACCTAAAATCTAAACCTAACCCCAAATCTGAACCTAAAATCTAAAACTAAAATCTAAACCTAACCTAAAAACTAAACCTAACCCCAAATCTAAATCTAAAATCTAAACCTAACCCCCAATCTAAACCGAAAATCTAAACCTAACCCCAAATCTAAACCTAAAATCTAAACCTAACCCCAAATCTAAACCTAACCCCAAATCTAAACCTAAAATCTAAACCTAACCCCAAATCTAAACCTAAAATCTAAACCTAACCCCAAATCTAATCCTAACCCCAAATCTAAACCTAAAATCTAAACCTAACCACAAATCTAAACCTAACCCCAAATCTAAACCTAAAATCTAAACCTAACCCCAAATCTAAACCTAACCCCAAATCTAAAACTAACCCCAAATCTAAACCTAACCCCAAATCTAAACCTAAAATCTAAACCTAACCCCAAATCTAAACCTAAAATTTAAGCCTAACCCCAAATCTAAACCTAAAATCTAAACCTAACCCCAAATCTAAACCTAACCCCAAATCTAAACCGAAAATCTAAACCTAACCCCAAATCTAAACCTAAAATCTAAACCTAACCCCAAATCTAAACCTAAAATTTCAGACTAACCCCAAATCTACACCTAAAATCTAAACCTAACCCCAAATCTAAACCTAACCCCAAATCTAAAACTAACCCCAAATCTAAACCGAAAATCTAAACCGAAAATCTAAACCTAACCCCAAATCTTAACCTAAAATCTAAACCTAACCCCAAATCTAAACCTAAAATCTAAACCTAACCCCAAATCTAAACCGAAAATCTAAACCTAACCCCAAATCTAAACCTAAAATCTAAACCTAACCCCAAATCTAAACCTAACCCCAAATCTAAAACTAACCCCAAATCTAAACCGAAAATCTAAAACTAACCCCAAATCTAAACCTAAAAACTAAATCTAACCCCAAATCTAAACCTAAAATCTAAACCTAACCCCCAATCTAAACCAAAAATCTAAACCTAACCCCAAATCTAAACCTAAAATCTAAACCTAACCCCAAATCTAAACCTAAAATCTAAACCTAACCCCAAATCTAAACCTAACCCCAAATCTAAACCTAAAATCTAAACCTAACCCCAAATCTAAACCTAAAATCTAAACCTAACCCCAAATCTGAACCTAAAATCTAAAACTAAAATCTAAACCTAACCTAAAAACTAAACCTAACCCCAAATCTAAACCTAAAATCTAAACCTAACCCCCAATCTAAACCGAAAATCTAAACCTAACCCCAAATCTAAACCTAAAATCTAAACCTAACGCCAAATCTAAACCTAAAATCTAAACCTAAAATCTAAACCTAACCTAAAATCTAAACCTAACCCCAAATCTAAACCTAAAATCTAAACCTAACCACAAATCTAAACCGAACCCCAAATCTAAACCTAAAATCTAAACCTAACCCCAAATCTAAACCTAAAATCTAAACCTAACCCCAAATCTAAACCTAACCCCAAATCTAAACCTAAAATCTAAACCTAACCCCAAATCTAAACCTAAAATTTAAGCCTAACCCCAAATCTAAACCTAAAATCTAAACCTAACCCCAAATCTAAACCTAACCCCATATCTAAAACTAACCCCAAATCTAAACCGAAAATCTAAACCTAACCCCAAATCTAAACCTAAAATCTAAACCTAACCCCAAATCTAAACCTAAAATCTATACCTAACCCGAAATCTAAACCTAACCCCAAATCTAAACCTAAAATCTAAACCTAACCCCAAATCTAAACCTAAAATCTAAACCTAAAATCTAAACCTAACCCCAAATCTAAACCTAAAATCTAAACCTAACCCCAAATCTAAACCTAACCCCAAATCTAAACCTAAAATCTAAACCTAACCCCAAATCTAAACCTTAAATCTAAAACTAACCCCAAATATAAACCTTAAATCTAAACCTAACCCCAAATCTAAACTGAAAATCTAAACCTAACCCGAAATCTATACCTAAACCCAAATCTAAACCTAAAATGTAAACCTAACCCCAAATCTAAACCTAAAATTTAAGTCTAACCCCAAATCTAAACCTAAAATCTAAACCTAACCCCAAATCTAAACCTAACCCCAAATCTAAACCTAAAATCTAAACCTAACCCCAAATCTAAACCTAAAATCTAAACCTAACCCCAAATCTAAACCTAACCCCAAATCTAAACCTAAAATCTAAACCTAACCCCAAATCTAAACCTAAAATCTAAACCTAACCCCAAATCTAAACCTAAAATCTAAACCTAACCCCAAATCTAATCCTAACCCCAAATCTAAACCTAAAATCTAAACCTAACCCCAAATCTAAACCTAACACCAAATCTAAACCTAAAATCTAAACCTAACCCCAAATCTAAACCTAAAATCTAAACCTAACCCCAAATCTAAACCTAACCCCAAATCTAAACCTAAAATCTAAACCTAACCCCAAACCTAAACCTAAAATTTAAGCCTAACCCCAAATCTAAACCTAAAATCTAAACCTAACCCCAAATCTAAACCTAACCCCAAATCTAAAACTAACCCCAAATCTTAACAGAAAATCTAAACCTAACCCCAAATCTAAACCTAAAATCTAAACCTAACCCCAAATCTAAACCTAAAATTTAAGACTAACCCCAAATCTACACCTAAAATCTAAACCTAACCCCAAATCTAAACCTAACCCCAAATCTAAAACTAACCCCAAATCTAAACCGAAAATCTAAACCTAACCCCAAATCTTAACCTAAAATCTAAACCTAACCCCAAATCTAAACCTAAAATCTAAACCTAACCCCAAATCTAAACCTAAAATCTAAACCTAACCCCAAATCTAAACCTAACCCCAAATCTAAACCTAAAATCTAAACCTAACCCCCAATCTAAACCGAAAATCTAAACCTAACCCCAAATCTAAACCTAAAATCTAAACCTAACCCCAAATCTAAACCTAACCCCAAATCTAAAACTACCCCCAAATCTAAACCGAAAATCTAAACCTAACCCCAAATCTAAACCTAAAATCTAAACCTAACCCCAAATCTAAACCTAAAATTTAAGACTAACCCCAAATCTACACCTAAAATCTAAACCTAACCCCAAATCTAAACCTAACCCCAAATCTAAAACTAACCCCAAATCTAAACCGAAAATCTAAACCTAACCCCAAATCTAAACCTAAAATCTAAACCTAACCCCAAATCTAAACCTAAAATCTAAACCTAACCCCAAATCTAAACCTAAAATTTAAGTCTAACCCCAAATCTAAACCTAAAATCTAAACCTAACCCCAAATCTAAACCTAACTCCAAATCTAACCCTAAATCTAAACCTAACCCCAAATCTAAACCTAAAATCTAAACCTAACCCCAAATCTAAACCGAAAATCTAAACCTAAAATCTAAACCTAACCTAAAAACTAAATCTAACCCCAAATCTAAACCTAAAATCTAAACCTAACCCCCAATCTAAACCGAAAATCTAAACCTAACCCCAAATCTAAACCTAAAATCTAAACCTAACCCCAAATCTAAACCTAAAATCTAAACCTAACCCCAAATCTAAACCTAACCCCAAATCTAAACCTAAAATCTAAACCTAACCCCAAATCTGAACCTAAAATCTAAACCTAAAATCTAAACCTAACCTAAAAACTAAACCTAACCCCAAATCTAAACCTAAAATCTAAACCTAACCCCCAATCTAAACCGAAAATCTAAACCTAACCCCAAATCTAAACCTAAAATCTAAACCTAACCCCAAATCTAAACCTAAAATCTAAACCTAAAATCTAAACCTAACCTAAAATCTAAACCTAACCCCAAATCTAAACCTAAAATCTAAACCTAACCACAAATCTAAACCTAACCCCAAATCTAAACCTAAAATCTAAACCTAACCCCAAATCTAAACCTAAAATCTAAACCTAACCCCAAATCTAAACCTAACCCCAAATCTAAACCTAAAATCTAAACCTAACCCCAAATCTAAACCTAAAATCTAAACCTAACCCCAAATCTAAACCTAAAATCTATACCTAACCCGAAATCTAAACCTAACCCCAAATCTAAACCTAAAATCTAAACCTAACCCCAAATCTAAACCTAAAATTTAAACCTAACCCCAAATCTAAACCTAACCCCAAATCTAAACCTAAAATCTAAACCTAACCCCAAATCTAAACCTAACCCCAAATCTAAACCTAAAATCTAAACCTAACCCCAAATCTAAACCTAAAATCTAAACCTAACCCCAAATCTAAACCTAACCCCAAATCTAAACCTAAAATCTAAACCCTACCCCAAATCTAAACCTAACTCCAAATCTAACCCTAAATCTAAACCTAACCCCAAATCTAAACCTAAAATCTAAACCTAACCCCAAATCTGAACCTAAAATCTAAACCTAAAATCTAAACCTAACCTAAAAACTAAACCTAAACCCAAATCTAAACCTAAAATCTAAACCTAACCCCCAATCTAAACCGAAAATCTAAACCTAACCACAAATCTAAACCTAAAATCTAAACCTAACCCCAAATCTAAACCTAAAATCTAAACCTAACCCCAAATCTGAACCTAAAATCTAAAACTAAAATCTAAACCTAACCTAAAAACTAAACCTAACCCCAAATCTAAATCTAAAATCTAAACCTAACCCCCAATCTAAACCGAAAATCTAAACCTAACCCCAAATCTAAACCTAAAATCTAAACCTAACCCCAAATCTAAACCTAAAATCTAAACCTAAAATCTAAACCTAACCTAAAATCTAAACCAAACCCCAAATCTAAACCTAAAATCTAAACCTAACCCCAAATCTAAACCTAACACCAAATCTAAACCTAAAATCTAAACCTAACCCCAAATCTAAACCTAACACCAAATCTAAACCTAAAATCTAAACCTAACCCCAAATCTAAACCTAAAATCTAAACCTAACCCCAAATCTAAACCTAACCCCAAATCTAAACCTAAAATCTAAACCTAACCCCAAACCTAAACCTAAAATTTAAGCCTAACCCCAAATCTAAACCTAAAATCTAAACCTAACCCCAAATCTAAACCTAACCCCAAATCTAAAACTAACCCCAAATCTTAACAGAAAATCTAAACCTAACCCCAAATCTAAACCTAAAATCTAAACCTAACCCCAAATCTAAACCTAAAATTTAAGACTAACCCCAAATCTACACCTAAAATCTAAACCTAACCCCAAATCTAAACCTAACCCCAAATCTAAAACTAACCCCAAATCTAAACCGAAAATCTAAACCTAACCCCAAATCTTAACCTAAAATCTAAACCTAACCCCAAATCTAAACCTAAAATCTAAACCTAACCCCAAATCTAAACCTAAAATCTAAACCTAACCCCAAATCTAAACCTAACCCCAAATCTAAACCTAAAATCTAAACCTAACCCCCAATCTAAACCGAAAATCTAAACCTAACCCCAAATCTAAACCTAAAATCTAAACCTAACCCCAAATCTAAACCTAACCCCAAATCTAAAACTACCCCCAAATCTAAACCGAAAATCTAAACCTAACCCCAAATCTAAACCTAAAATCTAAACCTAACCCCAAATCTAAACCTAAAATTTAAGACTAACCCCAAATCTACACCTAAAATCTAAACCTAACCCCAAATCTAAACCTAACCCCAAATCTAAAACTAACCCCAAATCTAAACCGAAAATCTAAACCTAACCCCAAATCTAAACCTAAAATCTAAACCTAACCCCAAATCTAAACCTAAAATCTAAACCTAACCCCAAATCTAAACCTAAAATTTAAGTCTAACCCCAAATCTAAACCTAAAATCTAAACCTAACCCCAAATCTAAACCTAACTCCAAATCTAACCCTAAATCTAAACCTAACCCCAAATCTAAACCTAAAATCTAAACCTAACCCCAAATCTAAACCGAAAATCTAAACCTAAAATCTAAACCTAACCTAAAAACTAAATCTAACCCCAAATCTAAACCTAAAATCTAAACCTAACCCCCAATCTAAACCGAAAATCTAAACCTAACCCCAAATCTAAACCTAAAATCTAAACCTAACCCCAAATCTAAACCTAAAATCTAAACCTAACCCCAAATCTAAACCTAACCCCAAATCTAAACCTAAAATCTAAACCTAACCCCAAATCTGAACCTAAAATCTAAACCTAAAATCTAAACCTAACCTAAAAACTAAACCTAACCCCAAATCTAAACCTAAAATCTAAACCTAACCCCCAATCTAAACCGAAAATCTAAACCTAACCCCAAATCTAAACCTAAAATCTAAACCTAACCCCAAATCTAAACCTAAAATCTAAACCTAAAATCTAAACCTAACCTAAAATCTAAACCTAACCCCAAATCTAAACCTAAAATCTAAACCTAACCACAAATCTAAACCTAACCCCAAATCTAAACCTAAAATCTAAACCTAACCCCAAATCTAAACCTAAAATCTAAACCTAACCCCAAATCTAAACCTAACCCCAAATCTAAACCTAAAATCTAAACCTAACCCCAAATCTAAACCTAAAATCTAAACCTAACCCCAAATCTAAACCTAAAATCTATACCTAACCCGAAATCTAAACCTAACCCCAAATCTAAACCTAAAATCTAAACCTAACCCCAAATCTAAACCTAAAATTTAAACCTAACCCCAAATCTAAACCTAACCCCAAATCTAAACCTAAAATCTAAACCTAACCCCAAATCTAAACCTAACCCCAAATCTAAACCTAAAATCTAAACCTAACCCCAAATCTAAACCTAAAATCTAAACCTAACCCCAAATCTAAACCTAACCCCAAATCTAAACCTAAAATCTAAACCCTACCCCAAATCTAAACCTAACTCCAAATCTAACCCTAAATCTAAACCTAACCCCAAATCTAAACCTAAAATCTAAACCTAACCCCAAATCTGAACCTAAAATCTAAACCTAAAATCTAAACCTAACCTAAAAACTAAACCTAACCCCAAATCTAAACCTAAAATCTAAACCTAACCCCCAATCTAAACCGAAAATCTAAACCTAACCACAAATCTAAACCTAAAATCTAAACCTAACCCCAAATCTAAACCTAAAATCTAAACCTAACCCCAAATCTGAACCTAAAATCTAAAACTAAAATCTAAACCTAACCTAAAAACTAAACCTAACCCCAAATCTAAATCTAAAATCTAAACCTAACCCCCAATCTAAACCGAAAATCTAAACCTAACCCCAAATCTAAACCTAAAATCTAAACCTAACCCCAAATCTAAACCTAACCCCAAATCTAAACCTAAAATCTAAACCTAACCCCAAATCTAAACCTAAAATCTAAACCTAACCCCAAATCTAATCCTAACCCCAAATCTAAACCTAAAATCTAAACCTAACCACAAATCTAAACCTAACCCCAAATCTAAACCTAAAATCTAAACCTAACCCCAAATCTAAACCTAACCCCAAATCTAAAACTAACCCCAAATCTAAACCTAACCCCAAATCTAAACCTAAAATCTAAACCTAACCCCAAATCTAAACCTAAAATTTAAGCCTAACCCCAAATCTAAACCTAAAATCTAAACCTAACCCCAAATCTAAACCTAACCCCAAATCTAAACCGAAAATCTAAACCTAACCCCAAATCTAAACCTAAAATCTAAACCTAACCCCAAATCTAAACCTAAAATTTCAGACTAACCCCAAATCTACACCTAAAATCTAAACCTAACCCCAAATCTAAACCTAACCCCAAATCTAAAACTAACCCCAAATCTAAACCGAAAATCTAAACCGAAAATCTAAACCTAACCCCAAATCTTAACCTAAAATCTAAACCTAACCCCAAATCTAAACCTAAAATCTAAACCTAACCCCAAATCTAAACCGAAAATCTAAACCTAACCCCAAATCTAAACCTAAAATCTAAACCTAACCCCAAATCTAAACCTAACCCCAAATCTAAAACTAACCCCAAATCTAAACCGAAAATCTAAAACTAACCCCAAATCTAAACCTAAAAACTAAATCTAACCCCAAATCTAAACCTAAAATCTAAACCTAACCCCCAATCTAAACCAAAAATCTAAACCTAACCCCAAATCTAAACCTAAAATCTAAACCTAACCCCAAATCTAAACCTAAAATCTAAACCTAACCCCAAATCTAAACCTAACCCCAAATCTAAACCTAAAATCTAAACCTAACCCCAAATCTAAACCTAAAATCTAAACCTAACCCCAAATCTGAACCTAAAATCTAAAACTAAAATCTAAACCTAACCTAAAAACTAAACCTAACCCCAAATCTAAACCTAAAATCTAAACCTAACCCCCAATCTAAACCGAAAATCTAAACCTAACCCCAAATCTAAACCTAAAATCTAAACCTAACGCCAAATCTAAACCTAAAATCTAAACCTAAAATCTAAACCTAACCTAAAATCTAAACCTAACCCCAAATCTAAACCTAAAATCTAAACCTAACCACAAATCTAAACCGAACCCCAAATCTAAACCTAAAATCTAAACCTAACCCCAAATCTAAACCTAAAATCTAAACCTAACCCCAAATCTAAACCTAACCCCAAATCTAAACCTAAAATCTAAACCTAACCCCAAATCTAAACCTAAAATTTAAGCCTAACCCCAAATCTAAACCTAAAATCTAAACCTAACCCCAAATCTAAACCTAACCCCATATCTAAAACTAACCCCAAATCTAAACCGAAAATCTAAACCTAACCCCAAATCTAAACCTAAAATCTAAACCTAACCCCAAATCTAAACCTAAAATCTATACCTAACCCGAAATCTAAACCTAACCCCAAATCTAAACCTAAAATCTAAACCTAACCCCAAATCTAAACCTAAAATCTAAACCTAAAATCTAAACCTAACCCCAAATCTAAACCTAAAATCTAAACCTAACCCCAAATCTAAACCTAACCCCAAATCTAAACCTAAAATCTAAACCTAACCCCAAATCTAAACCTTAAATCTAAAACTAACCCCAAATATAAACCTTAAATCTAAACCTAACCCCAAATCTAAACTGAAAATCTAAACCTAACCCGAAATCTATACCTAAACCCAAATCTAAACCTAAAATGTAAACCTAACCCCAAATCTAAACCTAAAATTTAAGTCTAACCCCAAATCTAAACCTAAAATCTAAACCTAACCCCAAATCTAAACCTAACCCCAAATCTAAACCTAAAATCTAAACCTAACCCCAAATCTAAACCTAAAATCTAAACCTAACCCCAAATCTAAACCTAACCCCAAATCTAAACCTAAAATCTAAACCTAACCCCAAATCTAAACCTAAAATCTAAACCTAACCCCAAATCTAAACCTAAAATCTAAACCTAACCCCAAATCTAATCCTAACCCCAAATCTAAACCTAAAATCTAAACCTAACCCCAAATCTAAACCTAACACCAAATCTAAACCTAAAATCTAAACCTAACCCCAAATCTAAACCTAAAATCTAAACCTAACCCCAAATCTAAACCTAACCCCAAATCTAAACCTAAAATCTAAACCTAACCCCAAACCTAAACCTAAAATTTAAGCCTAACCCCAAATCTAAACCTAAAATCTAAACCTAACCCCAAATCTAAACCTAACCCCAAATCTAAAACTAACCCCAAATCTTAACAGAAAATCTAAACCTAACCCCAAATCTAAACCTAAAATCTAAACCTAACCCCAAATCTAAACCTAAAATTTAAGACTAACCCCAAATCTACACCTAAAATCTAAACCTAACCCCAAATCTAAACCTAACCCCAAATCTAAAACTAACCCCAAATCTAAACCGAAAATCTAAACCTAACCCCAAATCTTAACCTAAAATCTAAACCTAACCCCAAATCTAAACCTAAAATCTAAACCTAACCCCAAATCTAAACCTAAAATCTAAACCTAACCCCAAATCTAAACCTAACCCCAAATCTAAACCTAAAATCTAAACCTAACCCCCAATCTAAACCGAAAATCTAAACCTAACCCCAAATCTAAACCTAAAATCTAAACCTAACCCCAAATCTAAACCTAACCCCAAATCTAAAACTACCCCCAAATCTAAACCGAAAATCTAAACCTAACCCCAAATCTAAACCTAAAATCTAAACCTAACCCCAAATCTAAACCTAAAATTTAAGACTAACCCCAAATCTACACCTAAAATCTAAACCTAACCCCAAATCTAAACCTAACCCCAAATCTAAAACTAACCCCAAATCTAAACCGAAAATCTAAACCTAACCCCAAATCTAAACCTAAAATCTAAACCTAACCCCAAATCTAAACCTAAAATCTAAACCTAACCCCAAATCTAAACCTAAAATTTAAGTCTAACCCCAAATCTAAACCTAAAATCTAAACCTAACCCCAAATCTAAACCTAACTCCAAATCTAACCCTAAATCTAAACCTAACCCCAAATCTAAACCTAAAATCTAAACCTAACCCCAAATCTAAACCGAAAATCTAAACCTAAAATCTAAACCTAACCTAAAAACTAAATCTAACCCCAAATCTAAACCTAAAATCTAAACCTAACCCCCAATCTAAACCGAAAATCTAAACCTAACCCCAAATCTAAACCTAAAATCTAAACCTAACCCCAAATCTAAACCTAAAATCTAAACCTAACCCCAAATCTAAACCTAACCCCAAATCTAAACCTAAAATCTAAACCTAACCCCAAATCTGAACCTAAAATCTAAACCTAAAATCTAAACCTAACCTAAAAACTAAACCTAACCCCAAATCTAAACCTAAAATCTAAACCTAACCCCCAATCTAAACCGAAAATCTAAACCTAACCCCAAATCTAAACCTAAAATCTAAACCTAACCCCAAATCTAAACCTAAAATCTAAACCTAAAATCTAAACCTAACCTAAAATCTAAACCTAACCCCAAATCTAAACCTAAAATCTAAACCTAACCACAAATCTAAACCTAACCCCAAATCTAAACCTAAAATCTAAACCTAACCCCAAATCTAAACCTAAAATCTAAACCTAACCCCAAATCTAAACCTAACCCCAAATCTAAACCTAAAATCTAAACCTAACCCCAAATCTAAACCTAAAATCTAAACCTAACCCCAAATCTAAACCTAAAATCTATACCTAACCCGAAATCTAAACCTAACCCCAAATCTAAACCTAAAATCTAAACCTAACCCCAAATCTAAACCTAAAATTTAAACCTAACCCCAAATCTAAACCTAACCCCAAATCTAAACCTAAAATCTAAACCTAACCCCAAATCTAAACCTAACCCCAAATCTAAACCTAAAATCTAAACCTAACCCCAAATCTAAACCTAAAATCTAAACCTAACCCCAAATCTAAACCTAACCCCAAATCTAAACCTAAAATCTAAACCCTACCCCAAATCTAAACCTAACTCCAAATCTAACCCTAAATCTAAACCTAACCCCAAATCTAAACCTAAAATCTAAACCTAACCCCAAATCTGAACCTAAAATCTAAACCTAAAATCTAAACCTAACCTAAAAACTAAACCTAACCCCAAATCTAAACCTAAAATCTAAACCTAACCCCCAATCTAAACCGAAAATCTAAACCTAACCACAAATCTAAACCTAAAATCTAAACCTAACCCCAAATCTAAACCTAAAATCTAAACCTAACCCCAAATCTGAACCTAAAATCTAAAACTAAAATCTAAACCTAACCTAAAAACTAAACCTAACCCCAAATCTAAATCTAAAATCTAAACCTAACCCCCAATCTAAACCGAAAATCTAAACCTAACCCCAAATCTAAACCTAAAATCTAAACCTAACCCCAAATCTAAACCTAAAATCTAAACCTAAAATCTAAACCTAACCTAAAATCTAAACCAAACCCCAAATCTAAACCTAAAATCTAAACCTAACCCCAAATCTAAACCTAACACCAAATCTAAACCTAAAATCTAAACCTAACCCCAAATCTAAAACTAAAATCTAAACCTAACCCCAAATCTAAACCTAACCCCAAATCTAAACCTAAAATCTAAACCTAACCCCAAATCTAAACCTAAAATTTAAGCCTAACCCCAAATCTAAACCTAAAATCTAAACCTAACCCCAAATCTAAACCTAACCCCAAATCTAAACCTAAAATCTAAACCTAACCCCAAATCTAAACCTAACCCCAAATCTAAACCTAAAATCTAAACATAACCCCAAATCTAAACCTAAAATCTAAACCTAACCCGAAATCTATACCTAACCCCAAATCTAAACCTAAAATCTAAACATAACCCCAAATCTAAACCTAAAATCTAAACCTAACCCCAAATCTAAACCTAAAATTTAAGTCTAACCCCAAATCTAAACCTAAAATCTAAACCTAACCCCAAATCTAAACCTAACCCCAAATCTAAACCTTAAATCTAAACCTAACCCCAAATCTAAACCTAAAATCTAAACCTAACCCCAAATCTAAACCTAACCCCAAATCTAAACCTAAAATCTAAACCTAACCCCAAATCTAAACCTAAAATCTAAACCTAACCCCAAATCTAAACCTAAAATCTAAATCTAACCCCAAATCTAAACCTAAAATCTAAACCTAACCCCAAATCTAAACCTAACCCCAAATCTAAACCTAAAATCTAAACCTAACCCCAAATCTAAATCTAACCCCAAATCTAAACCTAAAATCTAAACCTAATCCCAAATCTAAACCTAAAATTTAAGACTAACCCCAAATCTACACCTAAAATCTGAACCTAACCCCAAATCTAAAACTAACCCCAAATCTAAACCGAAAATCTAAACCTAACCCCAAATCTAAACCTAAAATCTAAACCTAACCCCAAATCTAAACCTAAAATCTAAACCTAACCCCAAATCTAAACCTAAAATCTAAACCTAACCCCAAATCTAAACCTAAAATCTATACCTAACCCCAAATCTAAACCTAACCCCAAATCTAAACCTAAAATCTAAACCTAACCCCAAATCTATACCTAAAATTTAAGCCTAACCCCAAATCTAAACCTAAAATCTAAACCTAACCCCAAATCTAAACCTAACCCCAAATCTAAAACTAACCCCAAATCTAAACCGAAAATCTAAACCTAATCCCAAATCTAAACCTAAAATCTAAACCTAACCCCAAATCTAAACCTAAAATTTAAGACTAACCCCAAATCTACACCTAAAATCTAAACCTAACCCCAAATCTAAACCTAACCCCAAATCTAAAACTAACCCCAAATCTAAACCGAAAATCTAAACCTAACCCCAAATCTAAACCTAAAATCTAAACCTAACCTAAAATCTAAACCTAAAATCTAAACCTAACCCCAAATCTAAACCTAAAATCTAAACCTAACCCCAAATCTAAACTTAACCCCAAATCTAAACCTAACCTAAAATCTAAACCTAACCCCAAATCTAAACCTAAAATCTAAAGCTAACCCCAAATCTAAACCTAAAATCTAAACCTAAAATCTAAACCTAACCCCAAATCTAAACCTAAAATCTAAACCTAACCCCAAATCTAAACCTAAAATCTAAACCTAACCCCAAATCTAAACCTAAAATTTAAGCCTAACCCCAAATCTAAACCTAAAATCTAAACCTAAACCCAAATCTAAACCTAACCCCAAATCTAAACCTAAAACCTAAACCTAACCCCAAATCTAAACCTAAAATCTAAACCTAACCCCAAATCTAAACCTAAAATTTAAGCCTAACCCCAAATCTAAACCTAAAATCTAAACCTAACCCCAAATCTAAACCTAACCCCAAATCTAAAACTAACCCCAAATCTAAACCGAAAATCTAAAAATAAACCCCAATCTAAACCTAAAATCTAAACCTAACCCCAAATCTAAACCTAAAATTTAAGACTAACCCCAAATCTAAACCGAAAATCTAAACCTAACCCCAAATCTAAACCTAACCCCAAATCTAAAACTAACCCCAAATCTAAACCGAAAATCTAAACCTAACCCCAAATCTAAACCTAAAATCTAAACATAACCCCAAATCTAAACCTAAAATCTAAAGCTAACCCCAAATCTAAACCTAAAATCTAAACCTAAAATCTAAACCTAACCCCAAATCTAAACCTAAAATCTAAACCTAACCCCAAATCTAAAACTAACCCCAAATCTAAACCGAAAATCTAAACCTAACCCCAAATCTAAACCTAAAATCTAAACCTAACCCCAAATCTAAACCTAAAATCTAAAGCTAACCCCAAATCTAAACCTAAAATCTAAACCTAAAATCTAAAGCTAACCCCAAATCTAAACCTAAAATCTAAACCTAAAATCTAAACCTAACCTAAAATCTAAACCTAACCCCAAATCTAAACCTAAAATCTAAACCTAACCCGAAATCTATACCTAACCCCAAATCTAAACCTAAAATCTAAACATAACCCCAAATCTAAACCTAAAATCTAAACCTAACCCCAAATCTAAACCTAAAATTTAAGTCTAACCCCAAATCTAAACCTAAAATCTAAACCTAACCCCAAATCTAAACCTAACCCCAAATCTAAACCTAAAATCTAAACCTAACCCCAAATCTAAACCTAACCCCAAATCTAAACCTAAAATCTAAACCCTACCCCAAATCTAAACCTAACTCCAAATCTAACCCTAAATCTAAACCTAACCCCAAATCTAAACCTAAAATCTAAACCTAACCCCAAATCTAAACCTAAAATCTAAATCTAACCCCAAATCTAAACCTAACCCCAAATCTAAACCTAACCCCAAATCTAAACCGAAAATCAAAACCTAACCCCAAATCTAAACCTAACCCCAAATCTAAACCTAAAATCTAAACCTAACCCCAAATCTAAACCTAAAATTTAAGACTAACCCCAAATCTACACCTAAAATCTAAACCTAACCCCAAATCTAAACCTAACCCCAAATCTAAAACTAACCCCAAATCTAAACCGAAAATCTAAACCTAACCCCAAATCTAAACCTAAAATCTAAACCTAACCCCAAATCTAAACCTAAAATCTAAACCTAACCCCAAATCTAAACCGAAAATCTAAACCTAACCCCAAATCTAAACCTAAAATCTAAACCTAACCCCAAATCTAAACCTAAAATTTAAGCCTAACCCCAAATCTAAACCTAAAATCTAAACCTAACCCCAAATCTAAACCTAAAATTTAAGACTAACCCCAAATCTACACCTAAAATCTAAACCTAACCCCAAATCTAAACCTAACCCCAAATCTAAACCTAAAATCTAAACCTAACCCCAAATCTAAACCTAAAATCTAAACCTAACCCCAAATCTAAACCTAAAATCTAAACCTAACCCCAAATCTAAACTTAACCCCAAATCTAAACTTAACCTAAAATCTAAACCTAACCCCAAATCTAAACCTAAAATCTAAAGCTAACCCCAAATCTAAACCTAAAATCTAAACCTAAAATCTAAACCTAACCCCAAATCTAAACCTAAAATCTAAACCTAACCCCAAATCTAAACCTAAAATCTAAACCTAAAATCTAAACCTAACCTAAAATCTAAACCTAACCCCAAATCTAAACCTAAAATCTAAACCTAACCACAAATCTAAACCTAACCCCAAATCTAAACCTAAAACCTAAACCTAACCCCAAATCTAAACCTAAAATCTAAACCTAACCCCAAATCTAAACCTAAAATTTAAGCCTAACCCCAAATCTAAACCTAAAATCTAAACCTAACCCCAAATCTAAACCTAACCCCAAATCTAAAACTAACCCCAAATCTAAACCGAAAATCTAAACCTAACCCCAAATCTAAACCTAAAATCTAAACCTAACCCCAAATCTAAACCTAAAATTTAAGACTAACCCCAAATCTAAACCTAAAATCTAAACCTAACCCCAAATCTAAACCTAACCCCAAATCTAAAAATAACCCCAAATCTAAACCGAAAATCTAAACCTAACCACAAATCTTAACCTAAAATCTAAACCTAACCCCAAATCTAAACCTAAAATCTAAACCTAACCCCAAACCTAACCTAAAATCTAAACCTAACCCCAAATCTAAACCTAAAATCTAAACCTAACCCCAAATCTAAACCTAAAACTTAAGCCTAACCCCAAATCTAAACCTAAAATCTAAACCTAACCCCAAATCTAAACCTAACCCCAAATCTAAAACTAACCCCAAATCTAAACCGAAAATCTAAACCTAACCCCAAATCTAAACCTAAAATCTAAACCTAACCCCAAATCTAAACCTAAAATTTAAGACGAACCCCAAATCTACACCTAAAATCTAAACCTAACCCCAAATCTAAATCTAAACCCAAATCTAAAACTAACCCCAAATCTAAACCGAAAATCTAAACCTAACCCCAAATCTAAACCTAAAATCTAAACCTAACCACAAATCTAAACCTAAAATCTAAACCTAACCCCAAATCTAAACCTAAAATCTAAACCTAACCCCAAATCTAAACCTAAAATCTAAACCTAACCCCAAATCTAAACTTAACCCCAAATCTAAACCTAACCTAAAATCTAAACCTAACCCCAAATCTAAACCTAAAATCTAAAGCTAACCCCAAATCTAAACCTAAAATCTAAACCTAAAATCTAAACCTAACCCCAAATCTAAACCTAAAATCTAAACCTAACCCCAAATCTAAACCTAAAATCTAAACCTAAAATCTAAGCCTAACCTAAAATCTAAACCTAACCCCAAATCTAAACCTAAAATCTAAACCTAACCACAAATCTAAACCTAACCCCAAATCTAAACCTAAAACCTAAACCTAACCCCAAATCTAAACCTAAAATCTAAACCTAACCCCAAATCTAAACCTAAAATTTAAGCCTAACCCCAAATCTAAACCTAAAATCTAAACCTAACCCCAAATCTAAACCTAACCCCAAATCTAAAACTAACCCCAAATCTAAACCGAAAATCTAAACCTAACCCCAAATCTACACCTAAAATCTAAACCTAACCCCAAATCTAAACCTAACCCCAAATCTAAAAATAACCCCAAATCTAAACCGAAAATCTAAACCTAACCCCAAATCTTAACCTAAAATCTAAACCTAACCCCAAATCTAAACCTAAAATCTAAACCTAACCCCAAATCTAAACCTAAAATCTAAACCTAACCCCAAATCTAAACCTAAAATTTAAGACTAACCCCAAATCTACACCTAAAATCTAAACCTAACCCCAAATCTAAACCTAACCCCTAATCTAAACCTAAAATCTAAACCTAAAATCTAAACCTAACCCCAAATCTAAACCTAAAATCTAAACCTAACCCGAAATCTAAACCTAAAATCTAAACCTAACCCCAAATCTAAACCTAAAATCTAAACCTAACCCCAAATCTAAACTTAACCCCAAATCTAAACCTAACCTAAAATCTAAACCTAACCCCAAATCTAAACCTAAAATCTAAAGCTAACCCCAAATCTAAACCTAAAATCTAAACCTAAAATCTAAACCTAACCCCAAATCTAAACCTAAAATCTAAACCTAACCCCAAATCTAAACCTAAAATCTAAACCTAAAATCTAAACCTAACCTAAAATCTAAACCTAACCCCAAATCTAAACCTAAAATCTAAACCTAAACCCAAATCTAAACCTAACCCCAAATCTAAACCTAAAACCTAAACCTAACCCCAAATCTAAACCTAAAATCTAAACCTAACCCCAAATCTAAACCTAAAATTTAAGCCTAACCCCAAATCTAAACCTAAAATCTAAACCTAACCCCAAATCTAAACCTAACCCCAAATCTAAAACTAACCCCAAATCTAAACCGAAAATCTAAAAATAACCCGAAATCTAAACCTAAAATCTAAACCTAACCCGAAATCTAAACCTAAAATTTAAGACTAACCCCAAATCTAAACCGAAAATCTAAACCTAACCCCAAATCTAAACCGAAAATCTAAACCTAACCCCAAATCTAAACCTAACCCCAAATCTAAAACTAACCCCAAATCTAAACCGAAAATCTAAACCTAACCCCAAATCTAAACCTAAAATCTAAACATAACCCCAAATCTAAACCTAAAATCTAAAGCTAACCCCAAATCTAAACCTAAAATCTAAACCTAAAATCTAAACCTAACCCCAAATCTAAACCTAAAATCTGAACCTAACCCCAAATCTAAAACTAACCCCAAATCTAAACCGAAAATCTAAACCTAACCCCAAATCTAAACCTAAAATCTAAACCTAACCCCAAATCTAAACCTAAAATCTAAACCTAACCCCAAATCTAAACCTAAAATCTAAAGCTAACCCCAAATCTAAACCTAAAATCTAAACCTAAAATCTAAACCTAACCCCAAATCTAAACCTAAAATCTAAACCTAAAATCTAAACCTAACCTAAAATCTAAACCTAACCCCAAATCTAAACCTAAAATCTAAACCTAACCCGAAATCTATACCTAACCCCAAATCTAAACCTAAAATCTAAACCTAACCCCAAATCTAAACCTAAAATCTAAACCTAACCCCAAATCTAAACCTAAAATTTAAGTCTAACCCCAAATCTAAACCTAAAATCTAAACCTAACCCCAAATCTAAACCTAACCCCAAATCTAAACCTTAAATCTAAACCTAACCCCAAATCTAAACCTAAAATCTAAACCTAACCCCAAATCTAAACCTAACCCCAAATCTAAACCTAAAATCTAAACCTAACCCCAAATCTAAACCTAAAATCTAAACCTAACCCCAAATCTAAACCTAAAATCTAAATCTAACCCCAAATCTAAACCTAACCCCAAATCTAAACCTAAAATCTAAACCTAACCCCAAATCTAAACCTAACCCCAAATCTAAACCTAAAATCTAAACCTAACCCCAAATCTAAACCTAAAATTTAAGACTAACCCCAAATCTACACCTAAAATCTAAACCTAACCCCAAATCTAAACCTAACCCCAAATCTAAAACTAACCCCAAATCTAAACCGAAAATCTAAACCTAACCCCAAATCTTAACCTAAAATCTAAACCTAACCCCAAATCTAAACCTAAAATCTAAACCTAACCCCAAATCTAAACCTAAAATCTAAACCTAACCCCAAATCTAAACCTAACCCCAAATCTAAACCTAAAATCTAAACCTAACCCCAAATCTAAACATAAAATTTAAGCCTAACCCCAAATCTAAACCTAAAATCTAAACCTAACCCCAAATCTAAAACTAACCCCCAATCTAAACCGAAAATCTAAACCTAACCCCAAATCTAAACCTAAAATCTAAACCTAACCCCAAATCTAAACCTAAAATTTAAGACTAACCCCAAATCTACACCTAAAATCTAAACCTAACCCCAAATCTAAACCTAACCCCAAATCTAAAACTAACCCCAAATCTAAACCTAAAATCTAAACCTAACCCCAAATCTAAACCTAAAATCTAAACCTAACCCCAAATCTAAACCTAAAATCTAAACCTAACCCCAAATCTAAACTTAACCCCAAATCTAAACTTAACCTAAAATCTAAACCTAACCCCAAATCTAAACCTAAAATCTAAAGCTAACCCCAAATCTAAACCTAAAATCTAAACCTAAAATCTAAACCTAACCCCAAATCTAAACCTAAAATCTAAACCTAACCCCAAATCTAAACCTAAAATCTAAACCTAAAATCTAAACCTAACCTAAAATCTAAACCTAACCCCAAATCTAAACCTAAAATCTAAACCTAACCACAAATCTAAACCTAACCCCAAATCTAAACCTAAAACCTAAACCTAACCCCAAATCTAAACCTAAAATCTAAACCTAACCCCAAATCTAAACCTAAAATTTAAGCCTAACCCCAAATCTAAACCTAAAATCTAAACCTAACCCCAAATCTAAACCTAACCCCAAATCTAAAACTAACCCCAAATCTAAACCGAAAATCTAAACCTAACCCCAAATCTAAACCTAAAATCTAAACCTAACCCCAAATCTAAACCTAAAATTTAAGACTAACCCCAAATCTACACCTAAAATCTAAACCTAACCCCAAATCTAAACCTAACCCCAAATCTAAAAATAACCCCAAATCTAAACCGAAAATCTAAACCTAACCCCAAATCTTAACCTAAAATCTAAACCTAACCCCAAATCTAAACCTAAAATCTAAACCTAACCCCAAACCTAACCTAAAATCTAAACCTAACCCCAAATCTAAACCTAAAATCTAAACCTAACCCCAAATCTAAACCTAAAACTTAAGCCTAACCCCAAATCTAAACCTAAAATCTAAACCTAACCCCAAATCTAAACCTAACCCCAAATCTAAAACTAACCCCAAATCTAAACCGAAAATCTAAACCTAACCCCAAATCTAAACCTAAAATCTAAACCTAACCCAAAATCTAAACCTAAAATTTAAGACGAACCCCAAATCTACACCTAAAATCTAAACCTAACCCCAAATCTAAATCTAACCCCAAATCTAAAACTAACCCCAAATCTAAACCGAAAATCTAAACCTAACCCCAAATCTAAACCTAAAATCTAAACCTAACCACAAATCTAAACCTAAAATCTAAACCTAACCCCAAATCTAAACCTAAAATCTAAACCTAACCCCAAATCTAAACCTAAAATCTAAACCTAACCCCAAATCTAAACTTAACCCCAAATCTAAACCTAACCTAAAATCTAAACCTAACCCCAAATCTAAACCTAAAATCTAAAGCTAACCCCAAATCTAAACCTAAAATCTAAACCTAAAATCTAAACCTAACCCCAAATCTAAACCTAAAATCTAAACCTAACCCCAAATCTAAACCTAAAATCTAAACCTAAAATCTAAGCCTAACATAAAATCTAAACCTAACCCCAAATCTAAACCTAAAATTTAAGACTAACCCCAAATCTAAACCGAAAATCTAAACCTAACCCCAAATCTAAACCGAAAATCTAAACCTAACCCCAAATCTAAACCTAACCCCAAATCTAAAACTAACCCCAAATCTAAACCGAAAATCTAAACCTAACCCCAAATCTAAACCTAAAATCTAAACATAACCCCAAATCTAAACCTAAAATCGAAAGCTAACCCCAAATCTAAACCTAAAATCTAAACCTAAAATCTAAACCTAACCCCAAATCTAAACCTAAAATCTAAACCTAACCCCAAATCTAAAACTAACCCCAAATCTAAACCGAAAATCTAAACCTAACCCCAAATCTAAACCTAAAATCTAAACCTAACCCCAAATCTAAACCTAAAATCTAAACCTAACCCCAAATCTAAACCTAAAATCTAAAGCTAACCCCAAATCTAAACCTAAAATCTAAACCTAAAATCTAAACCTAACCCCAAATCTAAACCTAAAATCTAAACCTAAAATCTAAACCTAACCTAAAATCTAAACCTAACCCCAAATCTAAACCTAAAATCTAAACCTAACCCGAAATCTATACCTAACCCCAAATCTAAACCTAAAATCTAAACCTAACCCCAAATCTAAACCTAAAATCTAAACCTAACCCCAAATCTAAACCTAAAATTTAAGTCTAACCCCAAATCTAAACCTAAAATCTAAACCTAACCCCAAATCTAAACCTAACCCCAAATCTAAACCTTAAATCTAAACCTAACCCCAAATCTAAACCTAAAATCTAAACCTAACCCCAAATCTAAACCTAACCCCAAATCTAAACCTAAAATCTAAACCTAACCCCAAATCTAAACCTAAAATCTAAACCTAACCCCAAATCTAAACCTAAAATCTAAATCTAACCCCAAATCTAAACCTAACCCCAAATCTAAACCTAAAATCTAAAACTAACCCCAAATCTAAACCTAACCCCAAATCTAAACCTAAAATCTAAACCTAACCCCAAATCTAAACCTAAAATTTAAGACTAACCCCAAATCTACACCTAAAATCTAAACCTAACCCCAAATCTAAACCTAACCCCAAATCTAAAACTAACCCCAAATCTAAACCGAAAATCTAAACCTAACCCCAAATCTTAACCTAAAATCTAAACCTAACCCCAAATCTAAACCTAAAATCTAAACCTAACCCCAAATCTAAACCTAAAATCTAAACCTAACCCCAAATCTAAACCTAACCCCAAATCTAAACCTAAAATCTAAACCTAACCCCAAATCTAAACATAAAATTTAAGCCTAACCCCAAATCTAAACCTAAAATCTAAACCTAACCCCAAATCTAAAACTAACCCCAAATCTAAACCGAAAATCTAAACCTAACCCCAAATCTAAACCTAAAATCTAAACCTAACCCCAAATCTAAACCTAAAATTTAAGACTAACCCCAAATCTACACCTAAAATCTAAACCTAACCCCAAATCTAAACCTAACCCCAAATCTAAAACTAACCCCAAATCTAAACCTAAAATCTAAACCTAACCCCAAATCTAAACCTAAAATCTAAACCTAACCCCAAATCTAAACCTAAAATCTAAACCTAACCCCAAATCTAAACTTAACCTAAAATTTAAACTTAACCTAAAATCTAAACCTAACCCCAAATCTAAACCTAAAATCTAAAGCTAACCCCAAATCTAAACCTAAAATCTAAACCTAACCCCAAATCTAAACCTAAAATCTAAACCTAACCCCAAATCTAAACCTAAAATCTAAACCTAAAATCTAAACCTAACCTAAAATCTAAACCTAACCCCAAATCTAAACCTAAAATCTAAACCTAACCACAAATCTAAACCTAACCCCAAATCTAAACCTAAAACCTAAACCTAACCCCAAATCTAAACCTAAAATCTAAACCTAACCCCAAATCTAAACCTAAAATTTAAGCCTAACCCCAAATCTAAACCTAAAATCTAAACCTAACCCCAAATCTAAACCTAACCCCAAATCTAAAACTAACCCCAAATCTAAACCGAAAATCTAAACCTAACCCCAAATCTAAACCTAAAATCTAAACCTAACCCCAAATCTAAACCTAAAATTTAAGACTAACCCCAAATCTACACCTAAAATCTAAACCTAACCCCAAATCTAAACCTAACCCCAAATCTAAAAATAACCCCAAATCTAAACCGAAAATCTAAACCTAACCACAAATCTTAACCTAAAATCTAAACCTAACCCCAAATCTAAACCTAAAATCTAAACCTAACCCCAAACCTAACCTAAAATCTAAACCTAACCCCAAATCTAAACCTAAAATCTAAACCTAACCCCAAATCTAAACCTAAAACTTAAACCTAACCCCAAATCTAAACCTAACCCCAAATCTAAAACTAACCCCAAATCTAAACCGAAAATCTAAACCTAACCCCAAATCTAAACCTAAAATCTAAACCTAACCCCAAATCTAAACCTAAAATTTAAGACGAACCCCAAATCTACACCTAAAATCTAAACCTAACCCCAAATCTAAATCTAACCCCAAATCTAAAACTAACCCCAAATCTAAACCGAAAATCTAAACCTAACCCCAAATCTAAACCTAAAATCTAAACCTAACCACAAATCTAAACCTAAAATCTAAACCTAACCCCAAATCTAAACCTAAAATCTAAACCTAACCCCAAATCTAAACCTAAAATCTAAACCTAACCCCAAATCTAAACTTAACCCCAAATCTAAACCTAACCTAAAATCTAAACCTAACCCCAAATCTAAACCTAAAATCTAAAGCTAACCCCAAATCTAAACCTAAAATCTAAACCTAAAATCTAAACCTAACCCCAAATCTAAACCTAAAATCTAAACCTAACCCCAAATCTAAACCTAAAATCTAAACCTAAAATCTAAGCCTAACCTAAAATCTAAACCTAACCCCAAATCTAAACCTAAAATCTAAACCTAACCACAAATCTAAACCTAACCCCAAATCTAAACCTAAAACCTAAACCTAACCCCAAATCTAAACCTAAAATCTAAACCTAACCCCAAATCTAAACCTAAAATTTAAGCCTAACCCCAAATCTAAACCTAAAATCTAAACCTAACCCCAAATCTAAACCTAACCCCAAATCTAAAACTAACCCCAAATCTAAACCGAAAATCTAAACCTAACCCCAAATCTAAACCGAAAATCTAAACCTAACCCCAAATCTAAACCTAAAATTTAAGACTAACCCCAAATCTACACCTAAAATCTAAACCTAACCCCAAATCTAAACCTAACCCCAAATCTAAAAATAACCCCAAATCTAAACCGAAAATCTAAACCTAACCCCAAATCTTAACCTAAAATCTAAACCTAACCCCAAATCTAAACCTAAAATCTAAACCTAACCCCAAATCTAAACCTAAAATCTAAACCTAACCCCAAATCTAAACCTAAAATTTAAGACTAACCCCAAATCTACACCTAAAATCTAAACCTAACCCCAAATCTAAACCTAACCCCAAATCTAAAACTAACCCCAAATCTAAACCTAAAATCTAAACCTAACCCCAAATCTAAACCTAAAATCTAAACCTAACCCCAAATCTAAACCTAAAATCTAAACCTAACCCCAAATCTAAACTTAACCCCAAATCTAAACCTAACCTAAAATCTAAACCTAACCCCAAATCTAAACCTAAAATCTAAAGCTAACCCCAAATCTAAACCTAAAATCTAAACCTAAAATCTAAACCTAACCCCAAATCTAAACCTAAAATCTAAACCTAACCCCAAATCTAAACCTAAAATCTAAACCTAAAATCTAAACCTAACCTAAAATCTAAACCTAACCCCAAATCTAAACCTAAAATCTAAACCTAAACCCAAATCTAAACCTAACCCCAAATCTAAACCTAAAACCTAAACCTAACCCCAAATCTAAACCTAAAATCTAAACCTAACCCCAAATCTAAACCTAAAATTTAAGCCTAACCCCAAATCTAAACCTAAAATGTAAATCTAACCCCAAATCTAAACCTAACCCCAAATCTAAAACTAACCCCAAATCTAAACCGAAAATCTAAAAATAACCCGAAATCTAAACCTAAAATCTAAACCTAACCCCAAATCTAAACCTAAAATTTAAGACTAACCCCAAATCTAAACCGAAAATCTAAACCTAACCCCAAATCTAAACCGAAAATCTAAACCTAACCCCAAATCTAAACCTAACCCCAAATCTAAAACTAACCCCAAATCTAAACCGAAAATCTAAACCTAACCCCAAATCTAAACCTAAAATCTAAACATAACCCCAAATCTAAACCTAAAATCTAAAGCTAACCCCAAATCTAAACCTAAAATCTAAACCTAAAATCTAAACCTAACCCCAAATCTAAACCTAAAATCTAAACCTAACCCCAAATCTAAAACTAACCCCAAATCTAAACCGAAAATCTAAACCTAACCCCAAATCTAAACCTAAAATCTAAACCTAACCCCAAATCTAAACCTAAAATCTAAACCTAACCCCAAATCTAAACCTAAAATCTAAACCTAACCCCAAACCTAACCTAAAATCTAAACCTAACCCCAAATCTAAACCTAAAATCTAAACCTAACCCCAAATCTAAACCTAAAATTTAAGCCTAACCCCAAATCTAAACCTAAAATCTAAACCTAACCCCAAATCTAAACCTAACCCCAAATCTAAAACTAACCCCAAATCTAAACCGAAAATCTAAACCTAACCCCAAATCTAAACCTAAAATCTAAACCTAACCCCAAATCTAAACCTAAAATTTAAGACGAACCCCAAATCTACATCTAAAATCTAAACCTAACCCCAAATCTAAATCTAAACCCAAATCTAAAACTAACCCCAAATCTAAACCGAAAATCTAAACCTAACCCCAAATCTAAACCTAAAATCTAAACCTAACCACAAATCTAAACCTAAAATCTAAACCTAACCCCAAATCTAAACCTAAAATCTAAACCTAACCCCAAATCTAAACCTAAAATCTAAACCTAACCCCAAATCTAAACCTAACCCCAAATCTAAACCTAAAATCTAAGCCTAACCTAAAATCTAAACCTAACCCCAAATCTAAATCTAAAATCTAAACCTAACCACAAATCTAAACCTAACCCCAAATCTAAACCTAAAACCTAAACCTAACCCCAAATCTAAACCTAAAATCTAAACCTAACCCCAAATCTAAACCTAAAATTTAAGCCTAACCCCAAATCCAAACCTAAAATCTAAACCTAACCCCAAATCTAAACCTAACCCCAAATCTAAAACTAACCCCAAATCTAAACCGAAAATCTAAACCTAACCCCAAATCTAAACCTAAAATCTAAACCTAACCCCAAATCTAAACCTAAAATTTAAGACTAACCCCAAATCTACACCTAAAATCTAAACCTAACCCCAAATCTAAACCTAACCCCAAATCTAAAAATAACCCCAAATCTAAACCGAAAATCTAAACCTAAAACCAAATCTTAACCTAAAATCTAAACCTAACCCCAAATCTAAACCTAAAATCTAAACCTAACCCCAAATCTAAACCTAAAATCTAAACCTAACCCCAAATCTAAACCTAAAATTTAAGCCTAACCCCAAATCTAAACCTAAAATCTAAAGCTAACCCCAAATCTAAACCTAACCCCAAATCTAAAACTAACCCCAAATCTAAACCGAAAATCTAAACCTAACCCCAAATCTAAACCTAAAATCTAAACCTAACCCCAAATCTAAACCTAAAATTTAATACGAACCCCAAATCTACACCTAAAATCTAAACCTAACCCCAAATCTAAACCTAACCCCAAATCTAAAACTAACCCCAAATCTAAACCGAAAATCTAAACCTAACCCCAAATCTAAACCTAAAATCTAAACCTAACCCCAAATCTAAACCTAAAATCTAAACCTAACCCCAAATCTAAACCTAAAATCTAAACCTAACCCCAAATCTAAACTTAACCCCAAATCTAAACCTAACCTAAAATCTAAACCTAACCCCAAATCTAAACCTAAAATCTAAAGCTAACCCCAAATCTTAACCTAAAATCTAAACCTAAAATCTAAACCTAATCCCAAATCTAAACCTAAAATCTAAACCTAACCCCAAATCTAAACCTAAAATCTAAACCTAAAATGTAAACCTAACCTAAAATCTAAACCTAACCCCAAATCTAAACCTAAAATCTAAACCTAACCCCAAATCTAAACCTAACCCCAAATCTAAACCTAAAATCTAAACCTAACCCCAAATCTAAACCTAACTCCAAATCTAAGCCTAAATCTAAACCTAACCCCAAATCTAAACCTAAAATCTAAACCTAACCCCAAATCTAAACCTAAAATCTAAACCTAAAATCTAAACCTAACCTAAAAACTAAACCTAACCCCAAATCTAAACCTAAAATCTAAACCTAACCCCCAATCTAAACCGAAAATCTAAACCTAACCCCAAATCTAAACCTAAAATCTAAACCTAACCCCAAATCTAAACCTAAAATCTAAACCTAACCCCAAATCTGAACCTAAAATCTAAACCTAAAATCTAAACCTAAAATCTAAACCTAACCCCAAATCTAAACCTAAAATCTAAACCTAACCCCCAATCTAAACCGAAAATCTAAACCTAACCCCAAATCTAAACCTAAAATCTAAACCTAACCCCAAATCTAAACCTAAAATCTAAACCTAAATTCTAAACCTAACCTAAAATCTAAACCTAACCCCAAATCTAAACCTAAAATCTAAACCTAACCCCAAATCTAAACCTAACCCCAAATCTAAACCTAAAATCTAAACCTAACCCCAAATCTAAACCTAAAATCTAAACCTAACCCCAAATCTAAAACTAACCCCAAATCTAAACCGAAAATCTAAACCTAACCCCAAATCTAAAACTAAAATCTAAACCTAACCCCAAATCTAAACCTAAAATTTAAGACTAACCCCAAATCTACACCTAAAATCTAAACCTAACCCCAAATCTATACCTAACCCGAAATCTAAACCTAACCCCAAATCTAAACCGAAAATCTAAACCTAACCCCAAATCTAAACCTAAAATCTAAACCTAACCCCAAATCTAAACCTAAAATCTAAACCTAACCTCAAATCTAAACCTAAAATCTAAACCTAACCCCAAATCTATACCTAACCCCAAATCTAAACCTAAAATCTAAACCTAACCCCAAATCTAAACCTAAAATTTAAGCCTAACCCCAAATCTAAACCTAAAATCTAAACCTAACCCCAAATCTAAACCTAACCCCAAATCTAAAACTAACCCCAAATCTAAACCAAAAATCTAAACCTAACTCCAAATCTAAACCTAAAATCTAAACCTAACCCCAAATCTAAACCTAAAATTTAAGACTAACCCCAAATCTACACCTAAAATCTAAACCTAACCCCAAATCTAAACCTAACCCCAAATCTAAAACTAACCCCAAATCTAAACCGAAAATCTAAACCTAACCCCAAATCTAAACCTAAAATCTAAACCTAACCCCAAATCTAAACTTAACCCCAAATCTAAACCTAACCTAAAATCTAAACCTAACCCCAAATCTAAACCTAAAATCTAAACCTAACCCCAAATCTAAACCTAAAATCTAAACCTAAAATCTAAACCTAACCCCAAATCTAAACCTAAAATCTAAACCTAACCCGAAATCTAAACCTAAAATCTAAACCTAACCCCAAATCTAAACCTAAAATCTAAACCTAACCCATATCTAAAACTAAAATCTAAACCTAACCCCAAATCTAAACCTAAAATCTAAACCTAACCCCAAATCTAAACCTAACCCCAAATCTAAACCTAAAATCTAAACCTAACCCCAAATCTAAACCTAAAATCTAAACCTAACCCCAAATCTAAACCTAAAATCCAAATCTAAACCTAAAATCTAAACCTAACCCCAAATCTAAACCTAAAATCTAAACCTAACCCAAAATCTAAACCTAACCCCAAATCTAAACCGAAAATCTAAACCTAACCCCAAATCTAAACTTAACCCCAAATCTAAACCTAACCTAAAATCTAAACCTAAACCCAAATCTAAACCTAAAATCTAAAGCTAACCCCAAATCTAAACCTAAAATCTAAACCTAAAATCTAAACCTAACCCCAAATCTAAACCTAAAATCTAAACCTAACCCCAAATCTAAACCTAAAATCTAAACCTAAAATCTAAACCTAACCTAAAATCTAAACCTAACCCCAAATCTAAACCTAAAATCTAAACCTAACCACAAATCTAAACCTAACCCCAAATCTAAACCTAAAACCTAAACCTAACCCCAAATCTAAACCTAAAATCTAAACCTAACCCCAAATCTAAACCTAAAATTTAAGCCTAACCCCAAATCTAAACCTAAAATCTAAACCTAACCCCAAATCTAAACCTAACCCCAAATCTAAAACTAACCCCAAATCTAAACCGAAAATCTAAACCTAACCCCAAATCTAAACCTAAAATCTAAACCTAACCCCAAATCAAAACCTAAAATTTAAGACTAACCCCAAATCTACACCTAAAATCTAAACCTAACCCCAAATCTAAACCTAACCCCAAATCTAAAAATAACCCCAAATCTAAACCGAAAATCTAAACCTAACCCCAAATCTTAACATAAATCTAAACCTAACCCCAAATCTAAAACTAAAATCTAAACCTAACCCCAAATCTAAACCTAAAATCTAAACCTAACCCCAAATCTAAACCTAAAATCTAAACCTAACCCCAAATCTACACCTAAAATCTAAACCTAACCCCAAATCTAAACCTAACCCCAAATCTAAAAATAACCCCAAATCTAAACCGAAAATCTAAAACTAAAACCAAATCTTAACCTAAAATCTAAACCTAACCCCAAATCTAAACCTAAAATCTAAACCTAACCCCAAATCTAAACCTAAAATCTAAACCTAACCCCAAATCTAAACCTAAAATTTAAGCCTAACCCCAAATCTAAACCTAAAATCTAAAGCTAACCCCAAATCTAAACCTAACCCCAAATCTAAAACTAACCCCAAATCTAAACCGAAAATCTAAACCTAACCCCAAATCTAAACCTAAAATCTAAACCTAACCCCAAATCTAAACCTAAAATTTATGACGAACCCCAAATCTACACCTAAAATCTAAACCTAACCCCAAATCTAAACCTAACCCCAAATCTAAAACTAACCCCAAATCTAAACCGAAAATCTAAACCTAACCCCAAATCTAAACCTAAAATCTAAACCTAACCCCAAATCTAAACCTAAAATCTAAACCTAACCCCAAATCTAAACTTAACCCCAAATCTAAACCTAACCTAAAATCTAAACCTAACCCCAAATCTAAACCTAAAATCTAAAGCTAACCCCAAATCTTAACCTAAAATCTAAACCTAAAATCTAAACCTAACCCCAAATCTAAACCTAAAATCTAAACCTAACCCCAAATCTAAACCTAAAATCTAAACCTAACCCCAAATCTAAACCTAACCCCAAATCTAAACCTAAAATCTAAACCTAACCCCAAATCTAAACCTAACTCCAAATCTAAGCCTAAATCTAAACCTAACCCCAAATCTAAACCTAAAATCTAAACCTAACCCCAAATCTAAACCTAAAATCTAAACCTAAAATCTAAACCTAACCTAAAAACTAAACCTAACCCCAAATCTAAACCTAAAATCTAAACCTAACCCCCAATCTAAACCTAAAATCTAAACCTAACCCCAAATCTAAACCTAAAATCTAAACCTAACCCCAAATCTAAACCTAAAATCTAAACCTAACCCCAAATCTGAACCTAAAATCTAAACCTAAAATCTAAACCTAAAATCTAAACCTAACCCCAAATCTAAACCTAAAATCTAAACCTAACCCCCAATCTAAACCGAAAATCTAAACCTAACCCCAAATCTAAACCTAAAATCTAAACCTAACGCCAAATCTAAACCTAAAATCTAAACCTAAAATCTAAACCTAACCTAAAATCTAAACCTAACCCCAAATCTAAACCTAAAATCTAAACCTAACCCCAAATCTAAACCTAACCCCAAATCTAAACCTAAAATCTAAACCTAACCCCAAATCTAAACCTAAAATCTAAACCTAACCCCAAATCTAAAACTAACCCCAAATCTAAACCGAAAATCTAAACCTAACCCCAAATCTAAACCTAAAATCTAAACCTAACCCCAAATCTAAACCTAAAATTTAAGACTAACCCCAAATCTACACCTAAAATCTAAACCTAACCCCAAATCTAAACCTAACCCCAAATCTAAAACTAACCCCAAATCTAAACCTAAAATCTAAACCTAACCCCAAATCTAAACCTAAAATCTAAACCTAACCCCAAATCTAAACCTAAAATCTAAACCTAACCCCAAATCTAAACTTAACCCCAAATCTAAACTTAACCTAAAATCTAAACCTAACCCCAAATCTAAACCTAAAATCTAAAGCTAACCCCAAATCTAAACCTAAAATCTAAACCTAAAATCTAAACCTAACCCCAAATCTAAACCTAAAATCTAAACCTAACCCCAAATCTAAAACTAACCCCAAATCTAAACCGAAAATCTAAACCTAACCCCAAATCTAAACCTAAAATCTAAACCTAACCCCAAATCTAAACCTAAAATTTAAGACTAACCCCAAATCTACACCTAAAATCTAAACCTAACCCCAAATCTATACCTAACCCGAAATCTAAACCTAACCCCAAATCTAAACCGAAAATCTAAACCTAACCCCAAATCTAAACCTAAAATCTAAACCTAACCCCAAATCTAAACCTAAAATCTAAACCTAACCTCAAATCTAAACCTAAAATCTAAACCTAACCCCAAATCTATACCTAACCCCAAATCTAAACCTAAAATCTAAACCTAACCCCAAATCTAAACCTAAAATTTAAGCCTAACCCCAAATCTAAACCTAAAATCTAAACCTAACCCCAAATCTAAACCTAACCCCAAATCTAAAACTAACCCCAAATCTAAACCGAAAATCTAAACCTAACTCCAAATCTAAACCTAAAATCTAAACCTAACCCCAAATCTAAACCTAACCCCAAATCTAAAACTAACCCCAAATCTAAACCGAAAATCTAAACCTAACCCCAAATCTAAACCTAAAATCTAAACCTAACCCCAAATCTAAACTTAACCCCAAATCTAAACCTAACCTAAAATCTAAACCTAACCCCAAATCTAAACCTAAAATCTAAACCTAACCCCAAATCTAAACCTAAAATCTAAACCTAAAATCTAAACCTAACCCCAAATCTAAACCTAAAATCTAAACCTAACCCGATATCTAAACCTAAAATCTAAACCTAACCCCAAATCTAAACCTAAAATCTAAACCTAACCCCATATCTAAAACTAAAATCTAAACCTAACCCCAAATCTAAACCTAAAATCTAAACCTAACCCCAAATCTAAACCTAACCCCAAATCTAAACCTAAAATCTAAACCTAACCCCAAATCTAAACCGAAAATCTAAACCTAACCCCAAATCTAAACCTAAAATCCAAATCTAAACCTAAAATCTAAACCTAACCCCAAATCTAAACCTAAAATCTAAACCTAACCCAAAATCTAAACCTAACCCCAAATCTAAACCGAAAATCTAAACCTAACCCCAAATCTAAACTTAACCCCAAATCTAAACCTAACCTAAAATCTAAACCTAAACCCAAATCTAAACCTAAAATCTAAAGCTAACCCCAAATCTAAACCTAAAATCTAAACCTAAAATCTAAACCTAACCCCAAATCTAAACCTAAAATCTAAACCTAACCCCAAATCTAAACCTAAAATCTAAACCTAAAATCTAAACCTAACCTAAAATCTAAACCTAACCCCAAATCTAAACCTAAAATCTAAACCTAACCACAAATCTAAACCTAACCCCAAATCTAAACCTAAAACATAAACCTAACCCCAAATCTAAACCTAAAATCTAAACCTAACCCCAAATCTAAACCTAAAATTTAAGCCTAACCCCAAATCTAAACCTAAAATCTAAACCTAACCCCAAATCTAAACCTAACCCCAAATCTAAAACTAACCCCAAATCTAAACCGAAAATCTAAACCTAACCCCAAATCTAAACCTAAAATCTAAACCTAACCCCAAATCAAAACCTAAAATTTAAGACTAACCCCAAATCTACACCTAAAATCTAAACCTAACCCCAAATCTAAACCTAACCCCAAATCTAAAAATAACCCCAAATCTAAACCGAAAATCTAAACCTAACCCCAAATCTTAACATAAATCTAAACCTAACCCCAAATCTAAAACTAAAATCTAAACCTAACCCCAAATCTAAACCTAAAATCTAAACCTAACCCCAAATCTAAACCTAAAATCTAAACCTAACCCCAAATCTACACCTAAAATCTAAACCTAACCCCAAATCTAAACCTAACCCCAAATCTAAAAATAACCCCAAATCTAAACCGAAAATCTAAACCTAAAACCAAATCTTAACCTAAAATCTAAACCTAACCCCAAATCTAAACCTAAAATCTAAACCTAACCCCAAATCTAAACCTAAAATCTAAACCTAACCCCAAATCTAAACCTAAAATTTAAGCCTAACCCCAAATCTAAACCTAAAATCTAAAGCTAACCCCAAATCTAAACCTAACCCCAAATCTAAAACTAACCCCAAATCTAAACCGAAAATCTAAACCTAACCCCAAATCTAAACCTAAAATCTAAACCTAACCCCAAATCTAAACCTAAAATTTATGACGAACCCCAAATCTACACCTAAAATCTAAACCTAACCCCAAATCTAAACCTAACCCCAAATCTAAAACTAACCCCAAATCTAAACCGAAAATCTAAACCTAACCCCAAATCTAAACCTAAAATCTAAACCTAACCCCAAATCTAAACCTAAAATCTAAACCTAACCCCAAATCTAAACTTAACCCCAAATCTAAACCTAACCTAAAATCTAAACCTAACCCCAAATCTAAACCTAAAATCTAAAGCTAACCCCAAATCTTAACCTAAAATCTAAACCTAAAATCTAAACCTAACCCCAAATCTAAACCTAAAATCTAAACCTAACCCCAAATCTAAACCTAAAATCTAAACCTAACCCCAAATCTAAACCTAACCCCAAATCTAAACCTAAAATCTAAACCTAACCCCAAATCTAAACCTAACTCCAAATCTAAGCCTAAATCTAAACCTAACCCCAAATCTAAACCTAAAATCTAAACCTAACCCCAAATCTAAACCTAAAATCTAAACCTAAAATCTAAACCTAACCTAAAAACTAAACCTAACCCCAAATCTAAACCTAAAATCTAAACCTAACCCCCAATCTAAACCTAAAATCTAAACCTAACCCCAAATCTAAACCTAAAATCTAAACCTAAACCCAAATCTAAACCTAAAATCTAAACCTAACCCCAAATCTGAACCTAAAATCTAAACCTAAAATCTAAACCTAAAATCTAAACCTAACCCCAAATCTAAACCTAAAATCTAAACCTAACCCCCAATCTAAACCGAAAATCTAAACCTAACCCCAAATCTAAACCTAAAATCTAAACCTAACCCCAAATCTAAACCTAAAATCTAAACCTAAAATCTAAACCTAACCTAAAATCTAAACCTAACCCCAAATCTAAACCTAAAATCTAAACCTAACCCCAAATCTAAACCTAACCCCAAATCTAAACCTAAAATCTAAACCTAACCCCAAATCTAAACCTAAAATCTAACCTAACCCCAAATCTAAAACTAACCCCAAATCTAAACCGAAAATCTAAACCTAACCCCAAATCTAAACCTAAAATCTAAACCTAACCCCAAATCTAAACCTAAAATTTAAGACTAACCCCAAATCTACACCTAAAATCTAAACCTAACCCCAAATCTAAACCTAACCCCAAATCTAAAACTAACCCCAAATCTAAACCTAAAATCTAAACCTAACCCCAAATCTAAACCTAAAATCTAAACCTAACCCCAAATCTAAACCTAAAATCTAAACCTAACCCCAAATCTAAACCTAAAATCTAAACCTAACCCCAAATCTAAACTTAACCCCAAATCTAAACTTAACCTAAAATCTAAACCTAACCCCAAATCTAAACCTAAAATCTAAAGCTAACCCCAAATCTAAACCTAAAATCTAAACCTAAAATCTAAACCTAACCCCAAATCTAAACCTAATATCTAAACCTAACCCCAAATCTAAACCTAAAATCTAAACCTAAAATCTAAACCTAACCTAAAATCTAAACCTAACCCCAAATCTAAACCTAAAATCTAAACCTAACCACAAATCTAAACCTAACCCCAAATCTAAACCTAAAACCTAAACCTAACCCCAAATCTAAACCTAAAATCTAAACCTAACCCCAAATCTAAACCTAAAATTTAAGCCTAACCCCAAATCTAAACCTAAAATCTAAACCTAACCCCAAATCTAAACCTAACCCCAAATCTAAAACTAACCCCAAATCTAAACCGAAAATCTAAACCTAACCCCAAATCTAAACCTAAAATCTAAACCTAACCCCAAATCTAAACCTAAAATTTAAGACTAACCCCAAATCTACACCTAAAATCTAAACCTAACCCCAAATCTAAACCAAACCCCAAATCTAAAAATAACCCCAAATCTAAACCGAAAAACTAAACCTAACCCCAAATCTTAACCTAAAATCTAAACCTAACCCCAAATCTAAACCTAAAATCTAAACCTAACCCCAAACCTAACCTAAAATCTAAACCTAACCCCAAATCTAAACCTAAAATCTAAACCTAACCCCAAATCTAAACCTAAAATTTAAGCCTAACCCCAAATTTAAACCTAAAATCTAAACCTAACCCCAAATCTAAACCTAACCCCAAATCTAAAACTAACCCCAAATCTAAACCGAAAATCTAAACCTAACCCCAAATCTAAACCTAAAATCTAAACCTAACCCCAAATCTAAACCTAAAATTTAAGACGAACCCCAAATCTACACCTAAAATCTAAACCTAACCCCAAATCTAAATCTAACCCCAAATCTAAAACTAACCCCAAATCTAAACCGAAAATCTAAACCTAACCCCAAATCTAAACCTAAAATCTAAACCTAACCCCAAATCTAAACCTAAAATTTAAGACGAACCCCAAATCTACACCTAAAATCTAAACCTAACCCCAAATCTAAATCTAACCCCAAATCTAAAACTAACCACAAATCTAAACCTAAAATCTAAACCTAACCCCAAATCTAAACCTAAAATCTAAACCTAACCCCAAATCTAAACCTAAAATCTAAACCTAACCCCAAATCTAAACTTAACCCCATATCTAAAACTAACCTAAAATCTAAACCTAACCCCAAATCTAAACCTAAAATCTAAAGCTAACCCCAAATCTAAACCTAAAATCTAAACATAAAATCTAAACCTAACCCCAAATCTAAACCTAAAATCTAAACCTAACCCCAAATCTAAACCTAAAATCTAAACCTAAAATCTAAGCCTAACCTAAAATCTAAACCTAACCCCAAATCTAAACCTAAAATCTAAACCTAACCACAAATCTAAACCTAACCCCAAATCTAAACCTAAAACCTAAACCTAACCCCAAATCTAAACCTAAAATCTAAACCTAACCCCAAATCTAAACCTAAAATTTAAGCCTAACCCCAAATCTAAACCTAAAATCTAAACCTAACCCCAAATCTAAACCTAACCCCAAATCTAAAACTAACCCCAAAGCTAAACCGAAAATCTAAACCTAACCCCAAATCTAAACCTAAAATCTAAACCTAACCCCAAATCTAAACCTAAAATTTAAGACTAACCCCAAATCTACACCTAAAATCTAAACCTAACCCCAAATCGAAACCTAACCCCAAATCTAAAAATAACCCCAAATCTAAACCGAAAATCTAAACCTAAAACCAAATCTTAACCTAAAATCTAAACCTAACCCCAAATCTAAACTGAAAATCTAAACCTAACCCCAAATCTAAACCTAAAATCTAAACCTAACCCCAAATCTAAACCTAAAATTTAAGCCTAACCCCAAATCTAAACCTAAAATCTAAAGCTAACCCCAAATCTAAACCTAACCCCAAATCTAAAACTAACCCCAAATCTAAACCGAAAATCTAAACCTAACCCCAAATCTAAACCTAAAATCTAAACCTAACCCCAAATCTAAACCTAAAATTTAATACGAACCCCAAATCTACACCTAAAATCTAAACCTAACCCCAAATCTAAACCTAACCCCAAATCTAAACCTAACCCCAAATCTAAACCGAAAATCTAAACCTAACCCCAAATCTAAACCGAAAATCTAAACCTAACCCCAAATCTAAACTTAACCCCAAATCTAAACCTAACCTAAAATCTAAACCTAACCCCAAATCTAAACCTAAAATCTAAAGCTAACCCCAAATCTTAACCTAAAATCTAAACCTAAAATCTAAACCTAATCCCAAATCTAAACCTAAAATCTAAACCTAACCCCAAATCTAAACCTAAAATCTAAACCTAAAATGTAAACCTAACCTAAAATCTAAACCTAACCCCAAATCTAAACCTAAAATCTAAACCTAACCCCAAATCTAAACCTAACCCCAAATCTAAACCTAAAATCTAAACCTAACCCCAAATCTAAACCTAACTCCAAATCTAAGCCTAAATCTAAACCTAACCCCAAATCTAAACCTAAAATCTAAACCTAACCCCAAATCTAAACCTAAAATCTAAACCTAAAATCTAAACCTAACCTAAAAACTAAACCTAACCCCAAATCTAAACCTAAAATCTAAACCTAACCCCCAATCTAAACCGAAAATCTAAACCTAACCCCAAATCTAAACCTAAAATCTAAACCTAACCCCAAATCTAAACCTAAAATCTAAACCTAACCCCAAATCTGAACCTAAAATCTAAACCTAAAATCTAAACCTAAAATCTAAACCTAACCCCAAATCTAAACCTAAAATCTAAACCTAACCCCCAATCTAAACCGAAAATCTAAACCTAACCCCAAATCTAAACCTAAAATCTAAACCTAACCCCAAATCTAAACCTAAAATCTAAACCTAAAATCTAAACCTAACCTAAAATCTAAACCTAACCCCAAATCTAAACCTAAAATCTAAACCTAACCCCAAATCTAAACCTAACCCCAAATCTAAACCTAAAATCTAAACCTAACCCCAAATCTAAACCTAAAATATAAACCTAACCCCAAATCTAAAACTAACCCCAAATCTAAACCGAAAATCTAAACCTAACCCCAAATCTAAACCTAAAATCTAAACCTAACCCCAAATCTAAACCTAAAATTTAAGACTAACCCCAAATCTACACCTAAAATCTAAACCTAACTCCAAATCTATACCTAACCCGAAATCTAAACCTAACCCCAAATCTAAACCGAAAATCTAAACCTAACCCCAAATCTAAACCTAAAATCTAAACCTAACCCCAAATCTAAACCTAAAATCTAAACCTAACCTCAAATCTAAACCTAAAATCTAAACCTAACCCCAAATCTATACCTAACCCCAAATCTAAACCTAAAATCTAAACCTAACCCCAAATCTAAACCTAAAATTTAAGCCTAACCCCAAATCTAAACCTAAAATCTAAACCTAACCCCAAATCTAAACCTAACCCCAAATCTAAAACTAACCCCAAATCTAAACCGAAAATCTAAACCTAACTCCAAATCTAAACCTAAAATCTAAACCTAACCCCAAATCTAAACCTAAAATCTAAACCTAACCCCAAATCTAAACCTAACCCCAAATCTAAAACTAACCCCAAATCTAAACCGAAAATCTAAACCTAACTCCAAATCTAAACCGAAAATCTAAACCTAACCCCAAATCTAAACCTAAAATCTAAACCTAACCCCAAATCTAAACTTAACCCCAAATCTAAACCTAACCTAAAATCTAAACCTAACCCCAAATCTAAACCTAAAATCTAAACCTAACCCCAAATCTAAACCTAAAATCTAAACCTAAAATCTAAACCTAACCCCAAATCTAAACCTAAAATCTAAACCTAACCCGAAATCTAAACCTAAAATCTAAACCTAACCCCAAATCTAAACCTAAAATCTAAACCTAACCCCATATCTAAAACTAAAATCTAAACCTAACCCCAAATCTAAACCTAAAATCTAAACCTAACCCCAAATCTAAACCTAACCCCAAATCTAAACCTAAAATCTAAACCTAACCCCAAATCTAAACCTAAAATCTAAACCTAACCCCAAATCTAAACCTAAAATCCAAATCTAAACCTAAAATCTAAACCTAACCCCAAATCTAAACCTAAAATCTAAACCTAACCCAAAATCTAAACCTAACCCCAAATCTAAACCGAAAATCTAAACCTAACCCCAAATCTAAACTTAACCCCAAATCTAAACCTAACCTAAAATCTAAACCTAAACCCAAATCTAAACCTAAAATCTAAAGCTAACCCCAAATCTAAACCTAAAATCTAAACCTAAAATCTAAACCTAACCCCAAATCTAAACCTAAAATCTAAACCTAACCCCAAATCTAAACCTAAAATCTAAACCTAAAATCTAAACCTAACCTAAAATCTAAACCTAACCCCAAATCTAAACCTAAAATCTAAACCTAACCCCAAATCTAAACCTAAAATTTAAGACTAACCCCAAATCTACACCTAAAATCTAAACCTAACCCCAAATCTAAACCTAACCCCAAATCTAAAAATAACCCCAAATCTAAACCGAAAATCTAAACCTAAAACCAAATCTTAACCTAAAATCTAAACCTAACCCCAATTCTAAACCTAAAATCTAAACCTAACCCCAAATCTAAACCTAAAATCTAAACCTAACCCCAAATCTAAACCTAAAATTTAAGCCTAACCCCAAATCTAAACCTAAAATCTAAAGCTAACCCCAAATCTAAACCTAACCCCAAATCTAAACCTAACCCCAAATCTAAAACTAACCCCAAATCTAAACCGAAAATCTAAACCTAACCCCAAATCTAAACCTAAAATCTAAACCTAACCCCAAATCTAAACTTAACCCCAAATCTAAACCTAACCTAAAATCTAAACCTAACCCCAAATCTAAACCTAAAATCTAAAGCTAACCCCAAATCTTAACCTAAAATCTAAACCTAAAATCTAAACCTAACCCCAAATCTAAACCTAAAATCTAAACCTAACCCCAAATCTAAACCTAAAATCTAAACCTAACCCCATATCTAAACCTAACCCCAAATCTAAACCTAAAATCTAAACCTAACCCCAAATCTAAACCTAACCCCAAATCTAAACCTAAAATCTAAACCTAACCCCAAATCTAAACTTAACTCCAAATCTAAGCCTAAATCTAAACCTAACCCCAAATCTAAACCTAAAATCTAAACCTAACCCCAAATCTAAACCTAAAATCTAAACCTAAAATCTAAACCTAACCTAAAAACTAAACCTAACCCCAAATCTAAACCTAAAATCTAAACCTAACCCCCAATCTAAACCTAAAATCTAAACCTAACCCCAAATCTAAACCTAAAATCTAAACCTAACCCCAAATCTAAACCTAAAATCTAAACCTAACCCCAAATCTGAACCTAAAATCTAAACCTAAAATCTAAACCTAAAATCTAAACCTAACCACAAATCTAAACCTAAAATCTAAACCTAACCCCCAATCTAAACCGAAAATCTAAACCTAACCCCAAATCTAAACCTAAAATCTAAACCTAACCCCAAATCTAAACCTAAAATCTAAACCTAAAATCTAAACCTAACCTAAAATCTAAACCTAACCCCAAATCTAAACCTAAAATCTAAACCTAACCCCAAATCTAAACCTAACCCCAAATCTAAACCTAAAATCTAAACCTAACCCCAAATCTAAACCTAAAATCTAAACCTAACCCCAAATCTAAAACTAACCCCAAATCTAAACCGAAAATCTAAACCTAACCCCAAATCTAAACCTAAAATCTAAACCTAACCCCAAATCTAAACCTAAAATTTAAGACTAACCCCAAATCTACACCTAAAATCTAAACCTAACCCCAAATCTAAACCTAACCCCAAATCTAAAACTAACCCCAAATCTAAACCTAACCCCAAATCTAAAACTAACTCCAAATCTAAACCGAAAATCTAAACCTAACCCCAAATCTAAACCTAAAATCTAAACCTAACCCCAAATCTTATCCTAAAATCTATACCTAACCCGAAATCTAAACTTAACCCCAAATCTAAACCTAAAATCTAAACCTAACCCCAAATCTAAACCTAAAATCTAAACCTAACGCCAAATCTAAACCTAAAATCTAAACCTAACCCCAAATCTAAACCTAAAATTTAAGACTAACCCCAAATCTACACCTAAAATCTAAACCTAACCCCAAATATATACCTAACCCGAAATCTAAACCTAACCCCAAATCTAAACCGAAAATCTAAACCTAACCCCAAATCTAAACCTAAAATCTAAACCTAACCCCAAATCTAAACCTAAAATCTAAACCTAACCTCAAATCTAAACCTAAAATCTAAACCTAACCCCAAATCTATACCTAACCCCAAATCTAAACCTAAAATCTAAACCTAACCCCAAATCTAAACCTAAAATTTAAGCCTAACCCCAAATCTAAACCTAAAATCTAAACCTAACCCCAAATCTAAACCTAACCCCAAATCTAAAACTAACCCCAAATCTAAACCGAAAATCTAAACCTAACCCCAAATCAAAACCTAAAATCTAAACCTAACCCCAAATCTAAACCTAAAATTTAAGACGACCCCAAATCTACACCTAAAATCTAAACCTAACCCCAAATCTAAACCTAACCCCAAATCTAAAACTAACCCCAAATCTAAACCTAAAATCTAAACCTAACCCCAAATCTAAACCTAAAATCTAAACCTAACCCCAAATCTAAACTTAACCCCAAATCTAAACCTAACCTAAAATCTAAACCTAACCCCAATTCTAAACCTAAAATCTAAAGCTAACCCCAAATCTAAACCTAAAATCTAAACCTAAAATCTAAACCTAACCCCAAATCTAAACCTAAAATCTAAACCTAACCCCAAATCTAAACCTAAAATCTAAACCTAAAATCTAAACCTAACCTAAAATCTAAACCTAACCCCAAATCTAAACCTAAAATCTAAACCTAACCCCAAATCTAAACCTAACCCCAAATCTAAACCTCAAATCTAAACCTAACCCCAAATCTAAACCTAAAATGTAAACCTAAACTAAAATCTAAACCTAACCCCAAATCTAAACCTAAAATCTAAACCTAACCCCAAATCTAAACCTAACTCCAAATCTAAGCCTAAATCTAAACCTAACCCCAAATCTAAACCTAAAATCTAAACCTAACCCCAAATCTGAACCTAAAATCTAAACCTAAAATCTAAACATAACCTAAAAACTAAACCTAACCCCAAATCTAAACCTAAAATCTAAACCTAACCCCCAATCTAAACCGAAAATCTAAACCTAACCCCAAATCTAAACCTAAAATCTAAACCTAACCCCAAATCTAAACCTAAAATCTAAACCTAACCCCAAATCTGAACCTAAAATCTAAACCTAAAATCTAAACCTAAAATCTAAACCTAACCCCAAATCTAAACCTAAAATCTAAACCTAACCCCCAATCTAAACCGAAAATCTAAACCTAACCCCAAATCTAAACCTAAAATCTAAACCTAACCCCAAATCTAAACCTAAAATCTAAACCTAAAATCTAAACCTAACCTAAAATCTAAACCTAACCCCAAATCTAAACCTAAAATCTAAACCTAACCCCAAATCTAAACCTAACCCCAAATCTAAACCTAAAATCTAAACCTAACCCCAAATCTAAACCTAAAATCTAAACCTAACCCCAAATCTAAAACTAACCCCAAATCTAAACCGAAAATCTAAACCTAACCCCAAATCTAAACCTAAAATCTAAACCTACCCCCAAATCTAAACCTAAAATTTAAGACTAACCCCAAATCTACACCTAAAATCTAAACCTAACCCCAAATCTAAACCTAACCCCAAATCTAAAACTAACCCCAAATCTAAACCTAACCCCAAATCTAAAACTAACTCCAAATCTAAACCGAAAATCTAAACCTAACCCCAAATCTAAACCTAAAATCTAAACCTAACCCCAAATATAAAACTAAAATCTATACCTAACCCGAAATCTAAACCTAACCCCAAATCTAAACCTAAAATCTAAACCTAACCCCAAATCTAAACCTAAAATCTAAACCTAACCCCAAATCTAAACCTAAAATCTAAACCTAACCACAAATCTAAACCTAAAATTTAAGACTAACCCCAAATCTACACCTAAAATCTAAACCTAACCCCAAATCTAAACCTAACCCCAAATCTAAAACTAACCCCAAATCTAAACCGAAAATCTAAACTTAACCCCAAATCTAAACCTAAAATCTAAACCTAACCCCAAATCTAAACCTAAAATCTAAACCTAACCTCAAATCTAAACCTAAAATCTAAACCTAACCCCAAATCTAAACCTAACCCCAAATCTAAACCTAAAATCTAAACCTAACCCCAAATCTAAACCTAAAATTTAAACCTAACCCCAAATCTAAACCTAAAATCTAAACCTAACCCCAAATCTAAACCTAACCCCAAATCTAAAACTAACCCCAAATCTAAACCGAAAATCTAAACCTAACCCCAAATCTAAACCTAAAATCTAAACCTAACCCCAAATCTAAACCTAAAATTTAAGACTAACCCCAGATCTACACCTAAAATCTAAACCTAACCCCAAATCTAAACCTAACACCAAATCTAAAACTAACCCCAAATCTAAACCGAAAATCTAAACCTAACCCCAAATCTAAACCTAAAATCTAAACCTAACCCCAAATCTAAACCTAAAATCTAAACCTAACCCCAAATCTAAACTTAACCCCAAATCTAAACCTAACCTAAAATCTAAACCTAACCCCAAATCTAAACCTAAAATCTAAAGCTAACCCCAAATCTAAACCTAAAATATAAACCTAAAATCTAAACCTAACCCCAAATCTAAACCTAAAATCTAAACCTAACCCGAAATCTAAACCTAAAATCTAAACCTAACCCCAAATCTAAACCTAAAATCTAAACCTATCCCCATATCTAAAACTAAAATCTAAACCTAACCCCAAATCTAAACCTAAAATCTAAACCTAACCCCAAATCTAAACCTAACCCCAAATCTAAACCTAAAATCTAAACCTAACCCCAAATCTAAACCTAAAATCTAAACCTAACCCCAAATCTAAACCTAAAATCCAAATCTAAACCTAAAATCTAAACCTAACCCCAAATCTAAACCTAAAATCTAAACCTAACCCCAAATCTAAACCTAACCCCAAATCTAAACCTAAAATCTAAACCTAACCCCAAATCTAAACCTAAAATCTAAACCTAACCCCAAATCTAAACTTAACCCCAAATCTAAACCTAAAATCTAAACCTAACCCCAAATCTAAACCTAAAATCTAAACCTAACCCCAAATCTAAACCTAAAATCTAAACCTAACCCCAAATCTAAACTTAACCCCAAATCTAAACCTAACCTAAAATCTAAACCTAACCCCAAATCTAAACCTAAAATCTAAACCTAACCCCAAATATAAACCTAACCCCAAATCTAAACCGAAAATCAAAACCTAACCCCAAATCTAAACCTAAAATCTAAACCTAACCCCAAATCTAAACCTAAAATGTAAACCTAAAACCTAAACCTAACCTAAAATCTAAACCTAACCCCAAATCTAAACCTAAAATCTAAACCTAACCCCAAATCTAAACCTAACCCCAAATCTAAACCTAAAATCTAAATCTAAACCCAAATCTAAACCTAAAATCTAAACCTAACCCCAAATATAAACCTAACCCCAAATCTAAACCTAAAATCTAAACCTAACCCCAAATCTAAACCTAACCCCAAATCTAAACCTAAAATTTAAGCCTAACCCCAAATCTAAACCTAAAATCTAAACCTAACCCCAAATCTAAACCTAACCCCAAATCTAAAACTAACCCCAAATCTAAACCGAAAATCTAAACCTAACCCCAAATCTAAACCTAAAATCTAAACCTAACCCCAAATCTAAACCTAAAATCTATACCTAACCCGAAATCTAAACCTAACTCCAAATCTAAACCTAAAATCTAAACCTAACCCCAAATCTAAACCTAAAATCTAAACCTAACCCCAAATCTAAACCTAACCCCAAATCTAAACCTAAAATCTAAACCTAACCCCAAATCTAAACCTAAAATTTAAGCCTAACCCCAAATCTAAACCTAAAATCTAAACCTAACCCCAAATCAAAACCTAACCCCAAATCTAAAACTAACCCCAAATCTAAACCGAAAATCTAAACCTAACCCCAAATCTAAACCTAAAATCTAAGCCTAAACCCAAATCTAAACCTAAAATTTAAGACTAACCCCAAATCTACACCTAAAATCTAAACCTAACCCCAAATCTAAACCTAACCCTAAATCTAAAACTAACCCCAAATCTAAACCGAAAATCTAAACCTAACCCCAAATCTAAACCTAAAGTCTAAACCTAACCCCAAATCTAAACCTAAAATCTAAACCTAACCTCAAATCTAAACCTAAAATCTAACCCCAAATCTAAACCTAACCCCAAATCTAAACCTAAAATCTAAACCTAACCCCAAATCTAAACCTAAAATCTAAACCTAACCCCAAATCTAAACCTAACCCCAAATCTAAACCTAAAATCTAAACCTAACCCCAAATCTAAACCTAACCCCAAATCTAAAACTAACCCCAAATCTAAACCTAAAATTTAAGACTAACCCCAAATCTACACCTAAAATCTAAACCTAACCCCAAATCTAAAACTAACCCCAAATCTAATCCGAAAATCTAAACCTAACCCCAAATCTTAACCTAAAATCTAAACCTAACCCCAAATCTAAACCTAAAATCTAAACCTAACCCCAAATCTAAACCTAAAATCTAAACCTAACCCCAAATCTAAACCTAAACCCAAATCTAAACCTAAAATCTAAACCTAACCCCAAATCTAAACCTAAAATTTAAGCCTAACCCCAAATCTAAACCTAAAATCTAAACCTAAAATCTAAACCTAACCCCAAATCTAAACCTAAAATCTAAACCTAACCCGAAATCTAAACCTAAAATCTAAACCTAACCCCAAATCTAAACCTAAAATCTAAACCTAACCCAATATCTAAAACTAAAATCTAAACCTAACCCCAAATCTAAATCTAAAATCTAAACCTAACCCCAAATCTAAACCTAACCCCAAATCTAAACCTAAAATCTAAACCTAACCCGAAATCTAAACCTAAAATCTAAACCTAACCCCAAATCTAAACCTAAAATCCAAATCTAAACCTAAAATCTAAACCTAACCCCAAATCTAAACCTAAAATCTAAACCTAACCCGATATCTAAACCTATCCCCAAATCTAAACCTAAAATCTAAACCTAACCCCAAATCTAAACCTAAAATCTAAACCTAACCCCAAATCTAAACTTAACCCCAAATCTAAACCTAACCTAAAATCTAAACCTAACCCCAAATCTAAACCTGAAATCTAAACCTAACCCCAAATCTAAACCGAACCCCAAATCTAAACTGAAAATCAAAACCTAACCCCAAATCTAAACCTAAAATCTAAACCTAACCCCAAATCTGAACCTAAAATCTAAACCTAACCTAAAATCTAAACCTAACCCCAAATCTAAACCTAAAATCTAAACCTAACCCCAAATCTAAACCTAACCCCAAATCTAAACCTAAAATCTAAACCTAAACCCAAATCTAAACCTAAAATCTAAACCTAACCCCAAATCTAAACCTAACCCCAAATCTAAACCTAAAATCTAAACCTAAAATCTAAACCTAACCCCAAATCTAAACCGAAAATCTAAACCTAACCCCAAATCTAAACCTAAAATCTAAACCTAACCCCAAATCTAAACCTAACCCTAAATCTAAAACTAACCCCAAATCTAAACCGAAAATCTAAACCTAACCCCAAATCTAAACCTAAAGTCTAAACCTAACCCCAAATCTAAACCTAAAATCTAAACCTAACCTCAAATCTAAACCTAAAATCTAACCCCAAATCTAAACCTAACCCCAAATCTAAACCGAACCCCAAATCTAAACTGAAAATCAAAACCTAACCCCAAATCTAAACCTAAAATCTAAACCTAACCCCAAATCTGAACCTAAAATCTAAACCTAACCTAAAATCTAAACCTAACCCCAAATCTAAACCTAAAATCTAAACCTAACCCCAAATCTAAACCTAAAATTTAAGCCTAACCCCAAATCTAAACCTAAAATCTAAAGCTAACCCCAAATCTAAACCTAACCCCAAATCTAAACCTAACCCCAAATCTAAAACTAACCCCAAATCTAAACCGAAAATCTAAACCTAACCCCAAATCTAAACCTAAAATCTAAACCTAACCCCAAATCTAAACTTAACCCCAAATCTAAACCTAACCCCAAATCTAAAACTAACCCCAAATCTAAACCGAAAATCTAAACCTAACTCCAAATCTAAACCTAAAATCTAAACCTAACCCCAAATCTAAACCTAAAATCTAAACCTAACCCCAAATCTAAACCTAACCCCAAATCTAAAACTAACCCCAAATCTAAACCGAAAATCTAAACCTAACTCCAAATCTAAACCGAAAATCTAAACCTAACCCCAAATCTAAACCTAAAATCTAAACCTAACCCCAAATCTAAACTTAACCCCAAATCTAAACCTAACCTAAAATCTAAACCTAACCCCAAATCTAAACCTAAAATCTAAACCTAACCCCAAATCTAAACCTAAAATCTAAACCTAAAATCTAAACCTAACCCCAAATCTAAACCTAAAATCTAAACCTAACCCGAAATCTAAACCTAAAATCTAAACCTAACCCCAAATCTAAACCTAAAATCTAAACCTAACCCCATATCTAAAACTAAAATCTAAACCTAACCCCAAATCTAAACCTAAAATCTAAACCTAACCCCAAATCTAAACCTAACCCCAAATCTAAACCTAAAATCTAAACCTAACCCCAAATCTAAACCTAAAATCTAAACCTAACCCCAAATCTAAACCTAAAATCCAAATCTAAACCTAAAATCTAAACCTAACCCCAAATCTAAACCTAAAATCTAAACCTAACCCAAAATCTAAACCTAACCCCAAATCTAAACCGAAAATCTAAACCTAACCCCAAATCTAAACTTAACCCCAAATCTAAACCTAACCTAAAATCTAAACCTAAACCCAAATCTAAACCTAAAATCTAAAGCTAACCCCAAATCTAAACCTAAAATCTAAACCTAAAATCTAAACCTAACCCCAAATCTAAACCTAAAATCTAAACCTAACCCCAAATCTAAACCTAAAATCTAAACCTAAAATCTAAACCTAACCTAAAATCTAAACCTAACCCCAAATCTAAACCTAAAATCTAAACCTAACCCCAAATCTAAACCTAAAATTTAAGACTAACCCCAAATCTACACCTAAAATCTAAACCTAACCCGAAATCTAAACCTAACCCCAAATCTAAAAATAACCCCAAATCTAAACCGAAAATCTAAACCTAAAACCAAATCTTAACCTAAAATCTAAACCTAACCCCAATTCTAAACCTAAAATCTAAACCTAACCCCAAATCTAAACCTAAAATCTAAACCTAACCCCAAATCTAAACCTAAAATTTAAGCCTAACCCCAAATCTAAACCTAAAATCTAAAGCTAACCCCAAATCTAAACCTAACCCCAAATCTAAACCTAACCCCAAATCTAAAACTAACCCCAAATCTAAACCGAAAATCTAAACCTAACCCCAAATCTAAACCTAAAATCTAAACCTAACCCCAAATCTAAACTTAACCCCAAATCTAAACCTAACCTAAAATCTAAACCTAACCCCAAATCTAAACCTAAAATCTAAAGCTAACCCCAAATCTTAACCTAAAATCTAAACCTAAAATCTAAACCTAACCCCAAATCTAAACCTAAAATCTAAACCTAACCCCAAATCTAAACCTAAAATCTAAACCTAACCCCATATCTAAACCTAACCCCAAATCTAAACCTAAAATCTAAACCTAACCCCAAATCTAAACCTAACCCCAAATCTAAACCTAAAATCTAAACCTAACCCCAAATCTAAACTTAACTCCAAATCTAAGCCTAAATCTAAACCTAACCCCAAATCTAAACCTAAAATCTAAACCTAACCCCAAATCTAAACCTAAAATCTAAACCTAAAATCTAAACCTAACCTAAAAACTAAACCTAACCCCAAATCTAAACCTAAAATCTAAACCTAACCCCCAATCTAAACCTAAAATCTAAACCTAACCCCAAATCTAAACCTAAAATCTAAACCTAACCCCAAATCTAAACCTAAAATCTAAACCTAACCCCAAATCTGAACCTAAAATCTAAACCTAAAATCTAAACCTAAAATCTAAACCTAACCACAAATCTAAACCTAAAATCTAAACCTAACCCCCAATCTAAACCGAAAATCTAAACCTAACCCCAAATCTAAACCTAAAATCTAAACCTAACCCCAAATCTAAACCTAAAATCTAAACCTAAAATCTAAACCTAACCTAAAATCTAAACCTAACCCCAAATCTAAACCTAAAATCTAAACCTAACCCCAAATCTAAACCTAACCCCAAATCTAAACCTAAAATCTAAACCTAACCCCAAATCTAAACCTAAAATCTAAACCTAACCCCAAATCTAAAACTAACCCCAAATCTAAACCGAAAATCTAAACCTAACCCCAAATCTAAACCTAAAATCTAAACCTAACCCCAAATCTAAACCTAAAATTTAAGACTAACCCCAAATCTACACCTAAAATCTAAACCTAACCCCAAATCTAAACCTAACCCCAAATCTAAAACTAACCCCAAATCTAAACCTAACCCCAAATCTAAAACTAACTCCAAATCTAAACCGAAAATCTAAACCTAACCCCAAATCTAAACCTAAAATCTAAACCTAACCCCAAATCTTATCCTAAAATCTATACCTAACCCGAAATCTAAACTTAACCCCAAATCTAAACCTAAAATCTAAACCTAACCCCAAATCTAAACCTAAAATCTAAACCTAACGCCAAATCTAAACCTAAAATCTAAACCTAACCCCAAATCTAAACCTAAAATTTAAGACTAACCCCAAATCTACACCTAAAATCTAAACCTAACCCCAAATATATACCTAACCCGAAATCTAAACCTAACCCCAAATCTAAACCGAAAATCTAAACCTAACCCCAAATCTAAACCTAAAATCTAAACCTAACCCCAAATCTAAACCTAAAATCTAAACCTAACCTCAAATCTAAACCTAAAATCTAAACCTAACCCCAAATCTATACCTAACCCCAAATCTAAACCTAAAATCTAAACCTAACCCCAAATCTAAACCTAAAATTTAAGCCTAACCCCAAATCTAAACCTAAAATCTAAACCTAACCCCAAATCTAAACCTAACCCCAAATCTAAAACTAACCCCAAATCTAAACCGAAAATCTATACCTAACCCCAAATCAAAACCTAAAATCTAAACCTAACCCCAAATCTAAACCTAAAATTTAAGACGACCCCAAATCTACACCTAAAATCTAAACCTAACCCCAAATCTAAACCTAACCCCAAATCTAAAACTAACCCCAAATCTAAACCTAAAATCTAAACCTAACCCCAAATCTAAACCTAAAATCTAAACCTAACCCCAAATCTAAACTTAACCCCAAATCTAAACCTAACCTAAAATCTAAACCTAACCCCAATTCTAAACCTAAAATCTAAAGCTAACCCCAAATCTAAACCTAAAATCTAAACCTAAAATCTAAACCTAACCCCAAATCTAAACCTAAAATCTAAACCTAACTCCAAATCTAAACCTAAAATCTAAACCTAAAATCTAAACCTAACCTAAAATCTAAACCTAACCCCAAATCTAAACCTAAAATCTAAACCTAACCCCAAATCTAAACCTAACCCCAAATCTAAACCTCAAATCTAAACCTAACCCCAAATCTAAACCTAAAATGTAAACCTAAACTAAAATCTAAACCTAACCCCAAATCTAAACCTAAAATCTAAACCTAACCCCAAATCTAAACCTAACTCCAAATCTAAGCCTAAATCTAAACCTAACCCCAAATCTAAACCTAAAATCTAAACCTAACCCCAAATCTGAACCTAAAATCTAAACCTAAAATCTAAACCTAACCTAAAAACTAAACCTAACCCCAAATCTAAACCTAAAATCTAAACCTAACCCCCAATCTAAACCGAAAATCTAAACCTAACCCCAAATCTAAACCTAAAATCTAAACCTAACCCCAAATCTAAACCTAAAATCTAAACCTAACCCCAAATCTGAACCTAAAATCTAAACCTAAAATCAAAACCTAAAATCTAAACCTAACCCCAAATCTAAACCTAAAATCTAAACCTAACCCCCAATCTAAACCGAAAATCTAAACCTAACCCCAAATCTAAACCTAAAATCTAAACCTAACCCCAAATCTAAACCTAAAATCTAAACCTAAAATCTAAACCTAACCTAAAATCTAAACCTAACCCCAAATCTAAACCTAAAATCTAAACCTAACCCCAAATCTAAACCTAACCCCAAATCTAAACCTAAAATCTAAACCTAACCCCAAATCTAAACCTAAAATCTAAACCTAACCCCAAATCTAAAACTAACCCCAAATCTAAACCGAAAATCTAAACCTAACCCCAAATCTAAACCTAAAATCTAAACCTAACCCCAAATCTAAACCTAAAATTTAAGACTAACCCCAAATCTACACCTAAAATCTAAACCTAACCCCAAATCTAAACCTAACCCCAAATCTAAAACTAACCCCAAATCTAAACCTAACCCCAAATCTAAAACTAACTCCAAATCTAAACCGAAAATCTAAACCTAACCCCAAATCTAAACCTAAAATCTAAACCTAACCCCAAATATAAAACTAAAATCTATACCTAACCCGAAATCTAAACCTAACCCCAAATCTAAACCTAAAATCTAAACCTAACCCCAAATCTAAACCTAAAATCTAAACCTAACCCCAAATCTAAACCTAAAATCTAAACCTAACCACAAATCTAAACCTAAAATTTAAGACTAACCCCAAATCTACACCTAAAATCTAAACCTAACCCCAAATCTAAACCTAACCCCAAATCTAAAACTAACCCCAAATCTAAACCGAAAATCTAAACTTAACCCCAAATCTAAACCTAAAATCTAAACCTAACCCCAAATCTAAACCTAAAATCTAAACCTAACCTCAAATCTAAACCTAAAATCTAAACCTAACCCCAAATCTAAACCTAACCCCAAATCTAAACCTAAAATCTAAACCTAACCCCAAATCTAAACCTAAAATTTAAACCTAACCCCAAATCTAAACCTAAAATCTAAACCTAACCCCAAATCTAAACCTAACCCCAAATCTAAAACTAACCCCAAATCTAAACCGAAAATCTAAACCTAACCCCAAATCTAAACCTAAAATCTAAACCTAACCCCAAATCTAAACCTAAAATTTAAGACTAACCCCAGATCTACACCTAAAATCTAAACCTAACCCCAAATCTAAACCTAACACCAAATCTAAAACTAACCCCAAATCTAAACCGAAAATCTAAACCTAACCCCAAATCTAAACCTAAAATCTAAACCTAACCCCAAATCTAAACCTAAAATCTAAACCTAACCCCAAATCTAAACTTAACCCCAAATCTAAACCTAACCTAAAATCTAAACCTAACCCCAAATCTAAACCTAAAATCTAAAGCTAACCCCAAATCTAAACCTAAAATATAAACCTAAAATCTAAACCTAACCCCAAATCTAAACCTAAAATCTAAACCTAACCCGAAATCTAAACCTAAAATCTAAACCTAACCCCAAATCTAAACCTAAAATCTAAACCTAACCCCATATCTAAAACTAAAATCTAAACCTAACCCCAAATCTAAACCTAAAATCTAAACCTAACCCCAAATCTAAACCTAACCCCAAATCTAAACCTAAAATCTAAACCTAACCCCAAATCTAAACCTAAAATCTAAACCTAACCCCAAATCTAAACCTAAAATCCAAATCTAAACCTAAAATCTAAACCTAACCCCAAATCTAAACCTAAAATCTAAACCTAACCCCAAATCTAAACCTAACCCCAAATCTAAACCTAAAATCTAAACCTAACCCCAAATCTAAACCTAAAATCTAAACCTAACCCCAAATCTAAACTTAACCCCAAATCTAAACCTAAAATCTAAACCTAACCCCAAATCTAAACCTAAAATCTAAACCTAACCCCAAATCTAAACCTAAAATCTAAACCTAACCCCAAATCTAAACTTAACCCCAAATCTAAACCTAACCTAAAATCTAAACCTAACCCCAAATCTAAACCTAAAATCTAAACCTAACCCCAAATATAAACCTAACCCCAAATCTAAACCGAAAATCAAAACCTAACCCCAAATCTAAACCTAAAATCTAAACCTAACCCCAAATCTAAACCTAAAATGTAAACCTAAAATCTAAACCTAACCTAAAATCTAAACCTAACCCCAAATCTAAACCTAAAATCTAAACCTAACCCCAAATCTAAACCTAACCCCAAATCTAAACCTAAAATCTAAATCTAAACCCAAATCTAAACCTAAAATCTAAACCTAACCCCAAATATAAACCTAACCCCAAATCTAAACCTAAAATCTAAACCTAACCCCAAATCTAAACCTAACCCCAAATCTAAACCTAAAATTTAAGCCTAACCCCAAATCTAAACCTAAAATCTAAACCTAACCCCAAATCTAAACCTAACCCCAAATCTAAAACTAACCCCAAATCTAAACCGAAAATCTAAACCTAACCCCAAATCTAAACCTAAAATCTAAACCTAACCCCAAATCTAAACCTAAAATCTATACCTAACCCGAAATCTAAACCTAACTCCAAATCTAAACCTAAAATCTAAACCTAAACCCAAATCTAAACCTAAAATCTAAACCTAACCCCAAATCTAAACCTAACCCCAAATCTAAACCTAAAATCTAAACCTAACCCCAAATCTAAACCTAAAATTTAAGCCTAACCCCAAATCTAAACCTAAAATCTAAACCTAACCCCAAATCAAAACCTAACCCCAAATCTAAAACTAACCCCAAATCTAAACCGAAAATCTAAACCTAACCCCAAATCTAAACCTAAAATCTAAGCCTAAACCCAAATCTAAACCTAAAATTTAAGACTAACCCCAAATCTACACCTAAAATCTAAACCTAACCCCAAATCTAAACCTAACCCTAAATCTAAAACTAACCCCAAATCTAAACCGAAAATCTAAACCTAACCCCAAATCTAAACCTAAAGTCTAAACCTAACCCCAAATCTAAACCTAAAATCTAAACCTAACCTCAAATCTAAACCTAAAATCTAACCCCAAATCTAAACCTAACCCCAAATCTAAACCTAAAATCTAAACCTAACCCCAAATCTAAACCTAAAATCTAAACCTAACCCCAAATCTAAACCTAACCCCAAATCTAAACCTAAAATCTAAACCTAACCCCAAATCTAAACCTAACCCCAAATCTAAAACTAACCCCAAATCTAAACCTAAAATTTAAGACTAACCCCAAATCTACACCTAAAATCTAAACCTAACCCCAAATCTAAAACTAACCCCAAATCTAATCCGAAAATCTAAACCTAACCCCAAATCTTAACCTAAAATCTAAACCTAACCCCAAATCTAAACCTAAAATCTAAACCTAACCCCAAATCTAAACCTAAAATCTAAACCTAACCCCAAATCTAAACCTAAACCCAAATCTAAACCTAAAATCTAAACCTAACCCCAAATCTAAACCTAAAATTTAAGCCTAACCCCAAATCTAAACCTAAAATCTAAACCTAAAATCTAAACCTAACCCCAAATCTAAACCTAAAATCTAAACCTAACCCGAAATCTAAACCTAAAATCTAAACCTAACCCCAAATCTAAACCTAAAATCTAAACCTAACCCAATATCTAAAACTAAAATCTAAACCTAACCCCAAATCTAAATCTAAAATCTAAACCTAACCCCAAATCTAAACCTAACCCCAAATCTAAACCTAAAATCTAAACCTAACCCGAAATCTAAACCTAAAATCTAAACCTAACCCCAAATCTAAACCTAAAATCCAAATCTAAACCTAAAATCTAAACCTAACCCCAAATCTAAACCTAAAATCTAAACCTAACCCGATATCTAAACCTATCCCCAAATCTAAACCTAAAATCTAAACCTAACCCCAAATCTAAACCTAAAATCTAAACCTAACCCCAAATCTAAACTTAACCCCAAATCTAAACCTAACCTAAAATCTAAACCTAACCCCAAATCTAAACCTGAAATCTAAACCTAACCCCAAATCTAAACCGAACCCCAAATCTAAACTGAAAATCAAAACCTAACCCCAAATCTAAACCTAAAATCTAAACCTAACCCCAAATCTGAACCTAAAATCTAAACCTAACCTAAAATCTAAACCTAACCCCAAATCTAAACCTAAAATCTAAACCTAACCCCAAATCTAAACCTAACCCCAAATCTAAACCTAAAATCTAAACCTAAACCCAAATCTAAACCTAAAATCTAAACCTAACCCCAAATCTAAACCTAACCCCAAATCTAAACCTAAAATCTAAACCTAAAATCTAAACCTAACCCCAAATCTAAACCGAAAATCTAAACCTAACCCCAAATCTAAACCTAAAATCTAAACCTAACCCCAAATCTAAACCTAACCCTAAATCTAAAACTAACCCCAAATCTAAACCGAAAATCTAAACCTAACCCCAAATCTAAACCTAAAGTCTAAACCTAACCCCAAATCTAAACCTAAAATCTAAACCTAACCTCAAATCTAAACCTAAAATCTAACCCCAAATCTAAACCTAACCCCAAATCTAAACCGAACCCCAAATCTAAACTGAAAATCAAAACCTAACCCCAAATCTAAACCTAAAATCTAAACCTAACCCCAAATCTGAACCTAAAATCTAAACCTAACCTAAAATCTAAACCTAACCCCAAATCTAAACCTAAAATCTAAACCTAACCCCAAATCTAAACCTAACCCCAAATCTAAACCTAAAATCTAAACCTAAACCCAAATCTAAACCTAAAATCTAAACCTAACCCCAAATCTAAACCTAACCCCAAATCTAAACCTAAAATCTAAACCTAAAATCTAAACCTAACCCCAAATCTAAACCTAAAATCTAAACCTAACCCCAAATCTAAACCTAAAATCTAAACCTAACCCCAAATCTAAACCTAAAATTTAAGCCTAACCCCAAATCTATACCTAAAATCTAAACCTAAGCCCAAATCTAAACCTAACCTCAAATCTAAAACTAAACCCAAATCTAAACCGAAAATCTAAACCTAACCCCAAATCTAAACCTAAAATCTAAACCAAACCCCAAATCTAAACCTAAAATTTAAGCCTAACCCCAAATCTAAACCTAAAATCTAAACCTAACCCCAAATCTAAACCTAACCCCAAATCTAAAACTAACCCCAAATCTAAACCGAAAATCTAAACCTAACCCCAAATCTAACCCCAAAATCTAAACCTAACCCCAAATTTAAACCTAACCCCAAATCTAAAACTAACCCCAAATCTAAAACTAACCCCAAATCTAAACCGAAAATCTAAACCTAACCCCAAATCTAAACCTAAAATCTAAACCTAACCCCAAATCTAAACCTAAAATCTAAACCTAACCTAAAATCTAAACCTAACCCCAAATCAAAACATAACCCCAAATCTAAACCTAAAATCTATACCTAACCCGAAATCTAAACCTAACCCCAAATCTAAACCTAAAATCTAAACCTAACCCCAAATCTAAACCTAAAATCTAAACTTAACCCCAAATCTAAACCTAACCCCAAATCTAAACCTAAAATCTAAACCTAACCCCAAATCTAAACCTAACCCCAAATCTAAACCTAAAATCTAAACCTAACCCTAAATCTAAACCTAAAATTTAAGCCTAACCCCAAATCTAAACCTAAAATCTAAACCTAACCCCAAATCTAAACCTAACCCCAAATCTAAAACTAACCCCAAATCTAAACCGAAAATCTAAAAATAACCCCAAATCTAAACCTAAAATCTAAACCTAACCCCAAATCTAAACCTAAAATTTAAGACTAACCACAAATCTACACCTAAAATCTAAACCTAACCCCAAATCTAAACCTAACCCCAAATCTAAAACTAACCCCAAATCTAAACCGAAAATCTAAACCTAACCCCAAATCTAAACCTAAAATCTAAACCTAACCTCAAATCTAAACCTAAAATCTAAACCTAACCCCAAATCTAAACCTAACCCCAAATCTAAACCTAAAATCTAAACCTAACCCCAAATCTAAACCTAAAATTTAAGCCTAACCCCAAATCTAAACCTAAAATCTAAACCTAACCCCAAATCTAAACCTAACCCCAAATCTAAAACTAACCCCAAATCTAAACCGAAAATCTAAACCTAACCCCAAATCTAAACCTAAAATCTAAACCTAACCCCAAATCTAAACCTAAAATCTAAACCTAACCCCAAATCTAAACCTAAAATCTAAACCTAACCCCAAATCTAAACTTAACCCCAAATCTAAACCTAACCTAAAATCTAAACCTAACCCCAAATCTAAACCTAAAATCTAAAGCTAACCCCAAATCTAAACCTAAAATCTAAACCTAAAATCTAAACCTAACCCCAAATCTAAACCTAAAATCTAAACCTAACCCGAAATCTAAACCTAAAATCTAAACCTAACCCCAAATCTAAACCTAAAATCTAAACCTAACCCCATATCTAAAACTAAAATCTAAACCTAACCCCAAATCTAAACCTAAAATCTAAACCTAACCCCAAATCTAAACCTAACCCCAAATCTAAACCTAAAATCTAAACCTAACCCCAAATCTAAACCTAAAATCTAAACCTAACCCCAAATCTAAACCTAAAATCCAAATCTAAACCTAAAATCTAAACCTAACCCCAAATCTAAACCTAACCCCAAATCTAAACCTAAAATCTAAACCTAACCCCAAATCTAAACATAAAATCTAAACCTAACCCCAAATCTAAACTTAACCCCAAATCTAAACCTAAAATCTAAACCTAACCCCAAATCTAAATCTAAAATCTAAACCTAACCCCAAATCTAAACCTAAAATCTAAACCTAACCCCAAATCTAAACCTAAAATCTAAACCTAACCCCAAATATAAACTTAACCCCAAATCTAAACCTAACCTAAAATCTAAACCTAACCCCAAATCTAAACCTAAAATCTAAACCTAACCCCAAATCTAAACCTAACCCCAAATCTAAACCGAAAATCAAAACCTAACCCCAAATCTAAACCTAAAATCTAAACCTAACCCCAAATCTAAACCTAAAATCTAAACCTAACCCCAAATCTAAACCTAAAATCTAAACCTAACCCCAAATCTAAACCTAACCCCAAATCTAAACCTAAAATCTAAATCTAAACCCAAATCTAAACCTAAAATCTAAACCTAACCCCAAATCTAAACCTAACCCCAAATCTAAACCTAAAATCTAAACCTAACCCCAAATCTAAACCTAACCCCAAATCTAAACCTAAAATTTAAGCCTAACCCCAAATCTAAACCTAAAATCTAAACCTAACCCCAAATCTAAACCTAACCCCAAATCTAAAACTAACCCCAAATCTAAACCGAAAATCTAAACCTAACCCCAAATCTAAACCTAAAATCTAAACCTAACCCCAAATCTAAACCTAAAATCTATACCTAACCCGAAATCTAAACCTAACTCCAAATCTAAACCGAAAATCTAAACCTAACCCCAAATCTAAACCTAAAATCTAAACCTAACCCCAAATCTAAACCTAAAATCTAAACCTAACCCCAAATCTAAACCTAACCCCAAATCTAAACCTAAAATTTAAGACTAACCCCAAATCTAAACCTAAAATCTAAACCTAACCCCAAATCTAAACCTAACCCCAAATCTAAAACTAACCCCAAATCTAAACTGAAAATCTAAACCTAACCCCAAATCTAAACCTAAAATCTAAACCTAACCCCAAATCTAAACCTAAAATTTAAGACTAACCACAAATCTACACCTAAAATCTAAACCTAACCCCAAATCTAAACCTAACCCCAAATCTAAAACTAACCCCAAATCTAAACCGAAAATCTAAACCTAACCCCAAATCTAAACCTAAAATCTAAACCTAACCCCAAATCTAAACCTAAAATCTAAACCTAACCCCAAATCTAAACTTAACCCCAAATCTAAACCTAACCTAAAATCTAAACCTAACCCCAAATCTAAACCTAAAATCTAAAGCTAACCCCAAATCTAAACCTAAAATCTAAACCTAAAATCTAAACCTAACCCCAAATCTAAACCTAAAATCTAAACCTAACCCGAAATCTAAACCTAAAATCTAAACCTAACCCCAAATCTAAACCTAAAATCTAAACCTAACCCCATATCTAAAACTAAAATCTAAACCTAACCCCAAATCTAAACCTAAAATCTAAACCTAACCCCAAATCTAAACCTAACCCCAAATCTAAACCTAAAATCTAAACCTAACCCCAAATCTAATCCTAAAATCTAAACCTAACCCCAAATCTAAACCTAAAATCCAAATCTAAACCTAAAATCTAAACCTAACCCCAAATCTAAAACTAAAATCTAAACCTAACCCCAAATCTAAACCTAACCCCAAATCTAAACCTAAAATCTAAACCTAACCCCAAATCTAAACCTAAAATCTAAACCTAACCCCAAATCTAAACCTAACCCCAAATCTAAACCTAAAATCTAAACCTAACCCCAAATCTAAACCTAAAATCTAAACCTAACCCCAAATATAAACTTAACCCCAAATCTAAACCTAACCTAAAATCTAAACCTAACCCCAAATCTAAACCGAAAATCAAAACCTAACCCCAAATCTAAACCTAAAATCTAAACCTAACCCCAAATATAAACTTAACCCCAAATCTAAACCTAACCCCAAATCTAAACCTAACCCCAAATCTAAACCGAAAATCAAAACCTAACCCCAAATCTAAACCTAAAATCTAAACCTAACCCCAAATCTAAACCTAAAATCTAAACCTAACCCCAAATCTAAACCTAAAATCTAAATCTAAACCCAAATCTAAACCTAAAATCTAAACCTAACCCCAAATCTAAACCTAACCCCAAATCTAAACCTAAAATCTAAACCTAACCCCAAATCTAAACCTAACCCCAAATCTAAACCTAAAATTTAAGCCTAACCCCAAATCTAAACCTAAAATCTAAACCTAACCCCAAATCTAAACCTAACCCCAAATCTAAACCTAACCCCCAATCTAAACCGAAAATCTAAACCTAACCCCAAATCTAAACCTAAAATCTAAACCTAACCCCAAATCTAAACCTAAAATCTATACCTAACCCGAAATCTAAACCTAACTCCAAATCTAAACCTAAAATCTAAACCTAACCCCAAATCTAAACCTAAAATCTAAACCTAACCCCAAATCTAAACCTAACCCCAAATCTAAACCTAAAATCTAAACCTAACCCCAAATCTAAACCTAAAATTTAAGCCTAACCCCAAATCTAAACCTAAAATCTAAACCTAACCCCAAATCTAAACCTAACCCCAAATCTAAAACTAACCCCAAATCTAAACCGAAAATCTAAACCTAACCCCAAATCTAAACCTAAAATCTAAACCTAAACCCAAATCTAAACCTAAAATTTAAGACTAACCCCAAATCTACACCTAAAATCTAAACCTAACCCCAAATCTAAACCTAACCCCAAATCTAAAACTAACCCCAAACCTAAACCGAAAATCTAAACCTAACCCCAAATCTAAACCTAAAATCTAAACCTAACCCCAAATCTAAACCTAAAATCTAAACCTAACCTCAAATCTAAACCTAAAATCTAACCCCAAATCTAAACCTAACCCCAAATCTAAACCTAAAATCTAAACCTAAAATCTAAACCTAACCCCAAATCTAAACCTAAAATCTAAACCTAACCCCAAATCTAAACCTAAAATCTAAACCTAAAATCTAAAGCTAACCCCAAATCTAAACCTAAAATCTAAACCTAACCCCAAATCTAAACCTAAAATCTAAACCTAACCCCAAATCTAAACCTAACCCCAAATCTAAACCTAAAATCTAAACCTAACCCCAAATCTAAACCTAAAATCTAAACCTAACCCCAAATCTAAACCTAAAATCCAAATCTAAACCTAAAATCTAAACCTAACCCCAAATCTAAAACTAAAATCTAAACCTAACCCCAAATCTAAACCTAAAATCTAAACCTAACCCCAAATCTAAACCTAACCCCAAATCTAAACCTAAAATCTAAACCTAACCCCAAATCTAAACCTAAAATCTAAACCTAACCCCAAATCTAAACCTAAAATCCAAATCTAAACCTAAAATCTAAACCTAACCCCAAATCTAAACCTAAAATCTAAACCTAACCCCAAATCTAAACCTAACCCCAAATCTAAACCTAAAATCTAAACCTAACCCCAAATCTAAACCTAAAATCTAAACCTAACCCCAAATCTAAACCTAACCCCAAATCTAAACCTAAAATCTAAACCTAACCCCAAATCTAAACCTAAAATCTAAACCTAACCCCAAATATAAACTTAACCCCAAATCTAAACCTAACCTAAAATCTAAACCTAACCCCAAATCTAAACCGAAAATCAAAACCTAACCCCAAATCTAAACCTAAAATCTAAACCTAACCCCAAATATAAACTTAACCCCAAATCTAAACCTAACCCCAAATCTAAACCTAACCCCAAATCTAAACCGAAAATCAAAACCTAACCCCAAATCTAAACCTAAAATCTAAACCTAACCCCAAATCTAAACCTAAAATCTAAACCTAACCCCAAATCTAAACCTAAAATCTAAATCTAAACCCAAATCTAAACCTAAAATCTAAACCTAACCCCAAATCTAAACCTAACCCCAAATCTAAACCTAAAATCTAAACCTAACCCCAAATCTAAACCTAACCCCAAATCTAAACCTAAAATTTAAGCCTAACCCCAAATCTAAACCTAAAATCTAAACCTAACCCCAAATCTAAACCTAACCCCAAATCTAAACCTAACCCCCAATCTAAACCGAAAATCTAAACCTAACCCCAAATCTAAACCTAAAATCTAAACCTAACCCCAAATCTAAACCTAAAATCTATACCTAACCCGAAATCTAAACCTAACTCCAAATCTAAACCTAAAATCTAAACCTAACCCCAAATCTAAACCTAAAATCTAAACCTAACCCCAAATCTAAACCTAACCCCAAATCTAAACCTAAAATCTAAACCTAACCCCAAATCTAAACCTAAAATTTAAGCCTAACCCCAAATCTAAACCTAAAATCTAAACCTAACCCCAAATCTAAACCTAACCCCAAATCTAAAACTAACCCCAAATCTAAACCGAAAATCTAAACCTAACCCCAAATCTAAACCTAAAATCTAAACCTAAACCCAAATCTAAACCTAAAATTTAAGACTAACCCCAAATCTACACCTAAAATCTAAACCTAACCCCAAATCTAAACCTAACCCCAAATCTAAAACTAACCCCAAACCTAAACCGAAAATCTAAACCTAACCCCAAATCTAAACCTAAAATCTAAACCTAACCCCAAATCTAAACCTAAAATCTAAACCTAACCTCAAATCTAAACCTAAAATCTAACCCCAAATCTAAACCTAACCCCAAATCTAAACCTAAAATCTAAACCTAAAATCTAAACCTAACCCCAAATCTAAACCTAAAATCTAAACCTAACCCCAAATCTAAACCTAAAATCTAAACCTAAAATCTAAAGCTAACCCCAAATCTAAACCTAAAATCTAAACCTAACCCCAAATCTAAACCTAAAATCTAAACCTAACCCCAAATCTAAACCTAACCCCAAATCTAAACCTAAAATCTAAACCTAACCCCAAATCTAAACCTAACCCCAAATCTAAAACTAACCCCAAATCTAAACCAAAAATCTAAACCTAACCCCAAATCTAAACCTAAAATCTAAACCTAAACCCAAATCTAAACCTAAAATTTAAGACTAACCCCAAATCTACACCTAAAATCTAAACCTAACCCCAAATCTAAACCTAACCCCAAATCTAAACCGAAAATCTAAACCTAACCCCAAATCTAAACCTAAAATCTAAACCTAACCCCAAATCTAAACCTAAAATCTAAACCTAACCTCAAATCTAAACCTAAAATCTAACCCCAAATCTAAACCTAACCCCAAATCTAAACCTAAAATCTAAACCTAAAATCTAAACCTAACCCCAAATCTAAACCTAAAATCTAAACCTAACCCCAAATCTAAACCTAAAATCTAACCCCAAATCTAAACCTAACCCCAAATCTAAACCTAAAATCTAAACCTAACCCCAAATCTAAACCTAAAATCTAAACCTAACCCCAAATCTAAACCTAACCCCAAATCTAAACCTAAAATCTAAACCTAACCCCAAATCTAAACCTAACCCCAAATCTAAAACTAACCCCAAATCTAAACCAAAAATCTAAACCTAACCCCAAATCTAAACCTTAAATCTAAACCTAACCCCAAATCTAAACCTAAAATTTAAGACTAACCCCAAATCTACACCTAAAATCTAAACCTAACCCCAAATCTAAACCTAACCCCAAATCTAAAACTAACCCCAAATCTAATCCGAAAATCTAAACCTAACCCCAAATCTTAACCTAAAATCTAAACCTAACCCCAAATCTAAACCTAAAATCTAAACCTAACCCCAAATCTAAACCTAAAATTTAAGCCTAACCCCAAATCTAAACCTAAAATCTAAACCTAAAATCTAAACCTAACCCCAAATCTAAACCTAAAATCTAAACCTAACCCGAAATCTAAACCTAAAATCTAAACCTAACCCCAAATCTAAACCTAAAATCTAAACCTAACCCCATATCTAAAACTAAAATCTAAACCTAACCCCAAATCTAAACCTAAAATCTAAACCTAACCCCAAATCTAAACCTAAAATCTAAACCTAAACCTAAAATCTAAACCTAACCCCAAATCTAAACCTAAAATCTAAACCTAACCCCAAATCTAAACCTATCCCCAAATCTAAACCTAAAATCTAAACCTAACCCCAAATCTAAACCTAAAATCTAAACCTAACCCCAAATCTAAACTTAACCCCAAATCTAAACCTAAAATCTAAACCTAACCCCAAATCTAAACCTAAAATCTAAACCTAACCCCAAATCTAAACCTAAAATCTAAACCTAACCCCAAATCTAAACCTAAAATCTAAACCTAACCCCAAATATAAACTTAACCCCAAATCTAAACCTAACGTAAAATCTAAACCTAACCCCAAATCTAAACCTAAAATCTAAACCTAACCCCAAATCTAAACCTAACCCCAAATCTAAACTGAAAATCAAAACCTAACCCCAAATCTAAACCTAAAATCTAAACCTAACCCCAAATCTAAACCTAAAATCTAAACCTAACCTAAAATCTAAACCTAACCCCAAATCTAAACCTAAAATCTAAACCTAACCCCAAATCTAAACCTAACCCCAAATCTAAACCTAAAATCTAAATCTAAACCCAAATCTAAACCTAAAATCTAAACCTAACCCCAAATCTAAACCTAACCCCAAATCTAAACCTAAAATCTAAACCTAAAATCTAAACCTAACCCCAAATCTAAACCTAAAATGTAAACCTAACCCCAAATCTAAACCTAAAATCTAAACCTAACCCCAAATCTAAACCTAAAATTTAAGCCTAACCCCAAATCTATACCTAAAATCTAAACCTAAGCCCAAATCTAAACCTAACCTCAAATCTAAAACTAAACCCAAATCTAAACCGAAAATCTAAACCTAACCCCAAATCTAAACCTAAAATCTAAACCAAACCCCAAATCTAAACCTAAAATTTAAGCCTAACCCCAAATCTAAACCTAAAATCTAAACCTAACCCCAAATCTAAACCTAACCCCAAATCTAAAACTAACCCCAAATCTAAACCGAAAATCTAAACCTAACCCCAAATCTAACCCCAAAATCTAAACCTAACCCCAAATCTAAACCTAACCCCAAATCTAAAACTAACCCCAAATCTAAACCTAACCCCAAATCTAAACCGAAAATCAAAACCTAACCCCAAATCTAAACCTAAAATCTAAACCTAACCCCAAATCTAAACCTAAAATCTAAACCTAAAATCTAAACCTAACCTAAAATCTAAACCTAACCCCAAATCTAAACCTAAAATCTAAACCTAACCCCAAATCTAAACCTAACCCCAAAACTAAACCTAAAATCTAAATCTAAACCCAAATCTAAACCTAAAATCTAAACCTAACCCCAAATCTAAACCTAACCCCAAATCTAAACCTAAAATCTAAACCTAACCCCAAATCTAAACCTAACCCCAAATCTAAACCTAAAATTTAAGCCTAACCCCAAATCTAAACCTAAAATCTAAACCTAACCCCAAATCTAAACCTAACCCCAAATCTAAAACTAACCCCAAATCTAAACCGAAAATCTAAACCTAACCCCAAATCTAAACCTAAAATCTAAACCTAACCCCAAATCTAAACCTAAAATCTATACCTAACCCGAAATCTAAACCTAACTCCAAATCTAAACCTAAAATCTAAACCTAACCCCAAATCTAAACCTAAAATCTAAACCTAACCCCAAATCTAAACCTAACCCCAAATCTAAACCTAAAATCTAAACCTAACCCCAAATCTAAACCTAAAATTTAAGACTAACCCCAAATCTAAACCTAAAATCTAAACCTAACCCCAAATCTAAACCTAACCCCAAATCTAAAACTAACCCCAAATCTAAACCGAAAATCTAAACCTAACCCCAAATCTAAACCTAAAATCTAAACCTAACCCCAAATCTAAACCTAAAATCTAAACCTAACCCCAAATCTAAACCTAAAATCTAAAGCTAACCCCAAATCTAAACCTAAAATCTAAGCCTAAAATCTAAACCTAACCCCAAATCTAAACCTAAAATCTAAACCTAACCCCAAATCTAAACCTAAAATCTAAACATAACCCCAAATCTAAACCTAAAATCTAAACCTAACCCCAAATCTAAACCTAACCCCAAATCTAAACCTAAAATCTAAACCTAACCCCAAATCTAAACCTAAAATCTAAACCTAACCCCAAATCTAAACTTAACCCCAAATCTAAACCTAAAATCTAAACCTAACCCCAAATCTAAACCTAAAATCTAAACCTAACCCCAAATCTAAACCTAAAATCTAAACCTAACCCCAAATATAAACTTAACCCCAAATCTAAACCTAACCTAAAATCTAAACCTAACCCCAAATCTAAACCAAAAATCAAAACCTAACCCCAAATCTAAACCTAAAATCTAAACCTAACCCCAAATATAAACTTAACCCCAAATCTAAACCTAACCCCAAATCTAAACCTAACCCCAAATCTAAACCGAAAATCAAAACCTAACCCCAAATCTAAACCTAAAATCTAAACCTAACCCCAAATCTAAACCTAAAATCTAAACCTAAAATCTAAACCTAACCTAAAATCTAAACCTAACCCCAAATCTAAACCTAAAATCTAAACCTAACCCCAAATCTAAACCTAACCCCAAATCTAAACCTAAAATCTAAATCTAAACCCAAATCTAAACCTAAAATCTAAACCTAACCCCAAATCTAAACCTAACCCCAAATCTAAACCTAAAATCTAAACCTAACCCCAAATCTAAACCTAACCCCAAATCTAAACCTAAAATCTAAACCTAACCCCAAATCTAAACCTAACCCCAAATCTAAAACTAACCCCAAATCTAAACCGAAAATCTAAACCTAACCCCAAATCTAAACCTAAAATCTAAACCTAACCCCAAATCTAAACCTAAAATCTATACCTAACCCGAAATCTAAACCTAACTCCAAATCTAAACCTAAAATCTAAACCTAACCCCAAATCTAAACCTAAAATCTAAACCTAACCCCAAATCTAAACCTAACCCCAAATCTAAACCTAAAATCTAAACCTAACCCCAAATCTAAACCTAAAATTTAAGCCTAACCCCAAATCTAAACCTAAAATCTAAACCTAACCCCAAATCTAAACCTAACCCCAAATCTAAAACTAACCCCAAATCTAAACCGAAAATCTAAAAATAACCCCAAATCTAAACCTAAAATCTAAACCTACCCCCAAATCTAAACCTAAAATTTAAGACTAACCCCAAATCTACACCTAAAATCTAAACCTAACCCCAAATCTAAACCTAACCCCAAATCTAAAACTAACCCCAAATCTAAACCGAAAACCTAAACCTAACCCCAAATCTAAACCTAAAATCTAAACCTAACCCCAAATCTAAACCTAAAATCTAAACCTAACCTCAAATCTAAACCTAAAATCTAACCCCAAATCTAAACCTAACCCCAAATCTAAACCTAAAATCTAAACCTAACCCCAAATCTAAACCTAAAATCTAAACCTAACCCCAAATCTAAACCTAACCCCAAATCTAAACCTAAAATCTAAACCTAACCCCAAATCTAAACCTAACCCCAAATCTAAAACTAACCCCAAATCTAAACCAAAAATCTAAACCTAACCCCAAATCTAAACCTTAAATCTAAACCTAACCCCAAATCTAAACCTAAAATTTAAGACTAACCCCAAATCTAAACCTAAAATCTAAACCTAACCCCAAATCTAAACCTAACCCCAAATCTAAAACTAACCCCAAATCTAATCCGAAAATCTAAACCTAACCCCAAATCTTAACCTAAAATCTAAACCTAACCCCAAATCTAAACCTAAAATCTAAACCTAACCCCAAATCTAAACCTATAATCTAAACCTAACCCCAAATCTAAACCTAACCCCAAATCTAAACCTAAAATCTAAACCTAACCCCAAATCTAAACCTAAAATTTAAGCCTAACCCCAAATCTAAACCTAAAATCTAAACCTAAAATCTAAACCTAACCCCAAATCTAAACCTAAAATCTAAACCTAACCCGAAATCTAAACCTAAAATCTAAACCTAACCCCAAATCTAAACCTAAAATCTAAACCTAACCCCATATCTAAAACTAAAATCTAAACCTAACCCCAAATCTAAACCTAAAATCTAAACCTAACCCCAAATCTAAACCTAAAATCCAAAATCTAAACCTAAAATCTAAACCTAACCCCAAATCTAAACCTAAAATCTAAACCTAACCCCAAATCTAAACCTATCCCCAAATCTAAACCTAAAATCTAAACCTAACCCCAAATCTAAACCTAAAATCTAAAGCTAACCCCAAATCTAAACTTAACCCCAAATCTAAACCTAAAATCTAAACCTAACCCCAAATCTAAACCTAAAATCTAAACCTAACCCCAAATCTAAACCTAAAATCTAAACCTAACCCCAAATCTAAACCTAAAATCTAAACCTAACCCCAAATATAAACTTAACCCCAAATCTAAACCTAACGTAAAATCTAAACCTAACCCCAAATCTAAACCTAAAATCTAAACCTAACCCCAAATCTAAACCTAACCCCAAATCTAAACTGAAAATCAAAACCTAACCCCAAATCTAAACCTAAAATCTAAACCTAACCCCAAATCTAAACCTAAAATCTAAACCTAACCTAAAATCTAAACCTAACCCCAAATCTAAACCTAAAATCTAAACCTAACCCCAAATCTAAACCTAACCCCAAATCTAAACCTAAAATCTAAATCTAAACCCAAATCTAAACCTAAAATCTAAACCTAACCCCAAATCTAAACCTAACCCCAAATCGAAACCTAAAATCTAAACCTAAAATCTAAACCTAACCCCAAATCTAAACATAAAATCTAAACCTAACCCCAAATCTAAACCTAAAATCTAAACCTAACCCCAAATCTAAACCTAAAATTTAAGCCTAACCCCAAATCTATACCTAAAATCTAAACCTAAGCCCAAATCTAAACCTAACCTCAAATCTAAAACTAAACCCAAATCTAAACCGAAAATCTAAACCTAACCCCAAATCTAAACCTAAAATCTAAACCAAACCCCAAATCTAAACCTAAAATTTAAGCCTAACCCCAAATCTAAACCTAAAATCTAAACCTAACCCCAAATCTAAACCTAACCCCAAATCTAAAACTAACCCCAAATCTAAACCGAAAATCTAAACCTAACCCCAAATCTAACCCCAAAATCTAAACCTAACCCCAAATCTAAACCTAACCCCAAATCTAAAACTAACCCCAAATCTAAAACTAACCCCAAATCTAAACCGAAAATCTAAACCTAACCCCAAATCTAAACCTAAAATCTAAACCTAACCCCAAATCTAAACCTAAAATCTAAACCTAACCTAAAATCTAAACCTAACCCCAAATCAAAACATAACCCCAAATCTAAACCTAAAATCTATACCTAACCCGAAATCTAAACCTAACCCCAAATCTAAACCTAAAATCTAAACCTAACCTAAAATCTAAACCTAACCCCAAATCAAAACATAACCCCAAATCTAAACCTAAAATCTATACCTAACCCGAAATCTAAACCTAACCCCAAATCTAAACCTAAAATCTAAACCTAACCCCAAATCTAAACCTAAAATCTAAACCTAACCCCAAATCTAAACCTAACCCCAAATCTAAACCTAAAATCTAAACCTAACCCCAAATCTAAACCTAACCCCAAATCTAAACCTAAAATCTAAACCTAACCCTAAATATAAACCTAAAATCTAAACCTAACCCCAAATCTAAACCTAAAATCTAAACCTAACCCCAAATCTAAACCTAACCCCAAATCTAAAACTAACCCCAAAACTAAACCGAAAATCTAAAAATAACCCCAAATCTAAACCTAAAATCTAAACCTAACCCCAAATCTAAACCTAAAATTTAAGACTAACCCCAAATCTACACCTAAAATCTAAACCTAACCCCAAATCTAAAACTAACCCCAAATCTAAACCGAAAATCTAAACCTAACCCCAAATCTAAACCTAAAATCTAAACCTAACCCCAAATCTAAACCTAAAATCTAAACCTAACCTCAAATCTAAACCTAAAATCTAAACCTAACCCCAAATCTAAACCTAACCCCAAATCTAAACCTAAAATCTAAACCTAACCCCAAATCTAAACCTAAAATTTAAGCCTAACCCCAAATCTAAACCTAAAATCTAAACCTAACCCCAAATCTAAACCTAAAATCTAAATCTAAACCCAAATCTAAACCTAAAATCTAAACCTAACCCCAAATCTAAACCTAACCCCAAATCTAAACCTAAAATCTAAACCTAAAATCTAAACCTAACCCCAAATCTAAACCTAAAATGTAAACCTAACCCCAAATCTAAACCTAAAATCTAAACCTAACCCCAAATCTAAACCTAAAATTTAAGCCTAACCCCAAATCTATACCTAAAATCTAAACCTAAGCCCAAATCTAAACCTAACCTCAAATCTAAAACTAAACCCAAATCTAAACCGAAAATCTAAACCTAACCCCAAATCTAAACCTAAAATCTAAACCAAACCCCAAATCTAAACCTAAAATTTAAGCCTAACCCCAAATCTAAACCTAAAATCTAAACCTAACCCCAAATCTAAACCTAACCCCAAATCTAAAACTAACCCCAAATCTAAACCGAAAATCTAAACCTAACCCCAAATCTAACCCCAAAATCTAAACCTAACCCCAAATCTAAACCTAACCCCAAATCTAAAACTAACCCCAAATCTAAACCTAACCCCAAATCTAAACCGAAAATCAAAACCTAACCCCAAATCTAAACCTAAAATCTAAACCTAAAATCTAAACCTAACCTAAAATCTAAACCTAACCCCAAATCTAAACCTAAAATCTAAACCTAACCCCAAATCTAAACCTAACCCCAAAACTAAACCTAAAATCTAAATCTAAACCCAAATCTAAACCTAAAATCTAAACCTAACCCCAAATCTAAACCTAACCCCAAATCTAAACCTAAAATCTAAACCTAACCCCAAATCTAAACCTAACCCCAAATCTAAACCTAAAATTTAAGCCTAACCCCAAATCTAAACCTAAAATCTAAACCTAACCCCAAATCTAAACCTAACCCCAAATCTAAAACTAACCCCAAATCTAAACCGAAAATCTAAACCTAACCCCAAATCTAAACCTAAAATCTAAACCTAACCCCAAATCTAAACCTAAAATCTATACCTAACCCGAAATCTAAACCTAACTCCAAATCTAAACCTAAAATCTAAACCTAACCCCAAATCTAAACCTAAAATCTAAACCTAACCCCAAATCTAAACCTAACCCCAAATCTAAACCTAAAATCTAAACCTAACCCCAAATCTAAACCTAAAATTTAAGACTAACCCCAAATCTAAACCTAAAATCTAAACCTAACCCCAAATCTAAACCTAACCCCAAATCTAAAACTAACCCCAAATCTAAACCGAAAATCTAAACCTAACCCCAAATCTAAACCTAAAATCTAAACCTAACCCCAAATCTAAACCTAAAATTTAAGACTAACCCCAAATCTACACCTAAAATCTAAACCTAACCCCAAATCTAAACCTAACCCCAAATCTAAATCTAACCCCAAATCTAAACCGAAAATCTAAACCTAACCCCAAATCTAAACCTAAAATCTAAACCTAACCCCAAATCTAAACCGAAAATCTAAACCTAACCCCAAATCTAAACTTAACCCCAAATCTAAACCTAACCTAAAATCTAAACCTAACCCCAAATCTAAACCTAAAATCTAAAGCTAACCCCAAATCTAAACCTAAAATCTAAGCCTAAAATCTAAACCTAACCCCAAATCTAAACCTAAAATCTAAACCTAACCCGAAATCTAAACCTAAAATCTAAACATAACCCCAAATCTAAACCTAAAATCTAAACCTAACCCCAAATCTAAACCTAACCCCAAATCTAAACCTAAAATCTAAACCTAACCCCAAATCTAAACCTAAAATCTAAACCTAACCCCAAATCTAAACTTAACCCCAAATCTAAACCTAAAATCTAAACCTAACCCCAAATATAAACTTAACCCCAAATCTAAACCTAACCTAAAATCTAAACCTAACCCCAAATCTAAACCTAAAATCTATACCTAACCCCAAATCTAAACCTATCCCCAAATCTAAACCTAAAATCTAAACCTAACCCCAAATCTAAACCTAAAATCTAAACCTAACCCCAAATCTAAACTTAACCCCAAATCTAAACCTAAAATCTAAACCTAACCCCAAATCTAAACCTAAAATCTAAACCTAACCCCAAATCTAAACCTAAAATCTAAACCTAACCCCAAATCTAAACCTAAAATCTAAACCTAACCCCAAATATAAACTTAACCCCAAATCTAAACCTAACGTAAAATCTAAACCTAACCCCAAATCTAAACCTAAAATCTAAACCTAACCCCAAATCTAAACCTAACCCCAAATCTAAACTGAAAATCAAAACCTAACCCCAAATCTAAACCTAAAATCTAAACCTAACCCCAAATCTAAACCTAAAATCTAAACCTAACCTAAAATCTAAACCTAACCCCAAATCTAAACCTAAAATCTAAACCTAACCCCAAATCTAAACCTAACCCCAAATCTAAACCTAAAATCTAAATCTAAACCCAAATCTAAACCTAAAATCTAAACCTAACCCCAAATCTAAACCTAACCCCAAATCGAAACCTAAAATCTAAACCTAAAATCTAAACCTAACCCCAAATCTAAACATAAAATCTAAACCTAACCCCAAATCTAAACCTAAAATCTAAACCTAACCCCAAATCTATACCTAAAATCTAAACCTAAGCCCAAATCTAAACCTAACCTCAAATCTAAAACTAAACCCAAATCTAAACCGAAAATCTAAACCTAACCCCAAATCTAAACCTAAAATCTAAACCAAACCCCAAATCTAAACCTAAAATTTAAGCCTAACCCCAAATCTAAACCTAAAATCTAAACCTAACCCCAAATCTAAACCTAACCCCAAATCTAAAACTAACCCCAAATCTAAACCGAAAATCTAAACCTAACCCCAAATCTAACCCCAAAATCTAAACCTAACCCCAAATCTAAACCTAACCCCAAATCTAAAACTAACCCCAAATCTAAAACTAACCCCAAATCTAAACCTAAAATCAAAACCTAACCCCAAATCTAAACCTAAAATCTAAACCTAACCCCAAATCTAAACCTAAAATCTAAACCTAACCTAAAATCTAAACCTAACCCCAAATCAAAACATAACCCCAAATCTAAACCTAAAATCTATACCTAACCCGAAATCTAAACCTAACCCCAAATCTAAACCTAAAATCTAAACCTAACCTAAAATCTAAACCTAACCCCAAATCAAAACATAACCCCAAATCTAAACCTAAAATCTATACCTAACCCGAAATCTAAACCTAACCCCAAATCTAAACCTAAAATCTAAACCTAACCCCAAATCTAAACCTAAAATCTAAACTTAACCCCAAATCTAAACCTAACCCCAAATCTAAACCTAAAATCTAAACCTAACCCCAAATCTAAACCTAACCCCAAATCTAAACCTAAAATCTAAACCTAACCCTAAATATAAACCTAAAATCTAAACCTAACCCCAAATCTAAACCTAAAATCTAAACCTAACCCCAAATCTAAACCTAACCCCAAATCTAAAACTAACCCCAAAACTAAACCGAAAATCTAAAAATAACCCCAAATCTAAACCTAAAATCTAAACCTAACCCCAAATCTAAACCTAAAATTTAAGACTAACCCCAAATCTACACCTAAAATCTAAACCTAACCCCAAATCTAAAACTAACCCCAAATCTAAACCGAAAATCTAAACCTAACCCCAAATCTAAACCTAAAATCTAAACCTAACCCCAAATCTAAACCTAAAATCTAAACCTAACCTCAAATCTAAACCTAAAATCTAAACCTAACCCCAAATCTAAACCTAACCCCAAATCTAAACCTAAAATCTAAACCTAACCCCAAATCTAAACCTAAAATTTAAGCCTAACCCCAAATCTAAACCTAAAATCTAAACCTAACCCCAAATCTAAACCTAAAATCTAAATCTAAACCCAAATCTAAACCTAAAATCTAAACCTAACCCCAAATCTAAACCTAACCCCAAATCTAAACCTAAAATCTAAACCTAAAATCTAAACCTAACCCCAAATCTAAACCTAAAATGTAAACCTAACCCCAAATCTAAACCTAAAATCTAAACCTAACCCCAAATCTAAACCTAAAATTTAAGCCTAACCCCAAATCTATACCTAAAATCTAAACCTAAGCCCAAATCTAAACCTAACCTCAAATCTAAAACTAAACCCAAATCTAAACCGAAAATCTAAACCTAACCCCAAATCTAAACCTAAAATCTAAACCAAACCCCAAATCTAAACCTAAAATTTAAGCCTAACCCCAAATCTAAACCTAAAATCTAAACCTAACCCCAAATCTAAACCTAACCCCAAATCTAAAACTAACCCCAAATCTAAACCGAAAATCTAAACCTAACCCCAAATCTAACCCCAAAATCTAAACCTAACCCCAAATCTAAACCTAACCCCAAATCTAAAACTAACCCCAAATCTAAACCTAACCCCAAATCTAAACCGAAAATCAAAACCTAACCCCAAATCTAAACCTAAAATCTAAACCTAACCCCAAATCTAAACCTAAAATCTAAACCTAAAATCTAAACCTAACCTAAAATCTAAACCTAACCCCAAATCTAAACCTAACCCCAAAACTAAACCTAAAATCTAAATCTAAACCCAAATCTAAACCTAAAATCTAAACCTAACCCCAAATCTAAACCTAACCCCAAATCTAAACCTAAAATCTAAACCTAACCCCAAATCTAAACCTAACCCCAAATCTAAACCTAAAATTTAAGCCTAACCCCAAATCTAAACCTAAAATCTAAACCTAACCCCAAATCTAAACCTAACCCCAAATCTAAAACTAACCCCAAATCTAAACCGAAAATCTAAACCTAACCCCAAATCTAAACCTAAAATCTAAACCTAACCCCAAATCTAAACCTAAAATCTATACCTAACCCGAAATCTAAACCTAACTCCAAATCTAAACCTAAAATCTAAACCTAACCCCAAATCTAAACCTAAAATCTAAACCTAACCCCAAATCTAAACCTAACCCCAAATCTAAACCTAAAATCTAAACCTAACCCCAAATCTAAACCTAAAATTTAAGACTAACCCCAAATCTAAACCTAAAATCTAAACCTAACCCCAAATCTAAACCTAACCCCAAATCTAAAACTAACCCCAAATCTAAACCGAAAATCTAAACCTAACCCCAAATCTAAACCTAAAATCTAAACCTAACCCCAAATCTAAACCTAAAATTTAAGACTAACCCCAAATCTACACCTAAAATCTAAACCTAACCCCAAATCTAAACCTAACCCCAAATCTAAAACTAACCCCAAATCTAAACCGAAAATCTAAACCTAACCCCAAATCTAAACCTAAAATCTAAACCTAACCCCAAATCTAAACCGAAAATCTAAACCTAACCCCAAATCTAAACTTAACCCCAAATCTAAACCTAACCTAAAATCTAAACCTAACCCCAAATCTAAACCTAAAATCTAAAGCTAACCCCAAATCTAAACCTAAAATCTAAGCCTAAAATCTAAACCTAACCCCAAATCTAAACCTAAAATCTAAACCTAACCCCAAATCTAAACCTAAAATCTAAACATAACCCCAAATCTAAACCTAAAATCTAAACCTAACCCCAAATCTAAACCTAACCCCAAATCTAAACCTAAAATCTAAACCTAACCCCAAATCTAAACCTAAAATCTAAACCTAACCCCAAATCTAAACTTAACCCCAAATCTAAACCTAAAATCTAAACCTAACCCCAAATATAAACTTAACCCCAAATCTAAACCTAACCTAAAATCTAAACCTAACCCCAAATCTAAACCTAAAATCTAAACCTAACCCCAAATATAAACTTAACCCCAAATCTAAACCTAACCTAAAATCTAAACCTAACCCCAAATCTAAACCGAAAATCAAAACCTAACCCCAAATCTAAACCTAAAATCTAAACCTAACCCCAAATATAAACTTAACCCCAAATCTAAACCTAACCCCAAATCTAAACCTAACCCCAAATCTAAACCGAAAATCAAAACCTAACCCCAAATCTAAACCTAAAATCTAAACCTAACCCCAAATCTAAACCTAAAATCTAAACCTAAAATCTAAACCTAACCTAAAATCTAAACCTAACCCCAAATCTAAACCTAAAATCTAAACCTAACCCCAAATCTAAACCTAACCCCAAATCTAAACCTAAAATCTAAATCTAAACCCAAATCTAAACCTAAAATCTAAACCTAACCCCAAATCTAAACCTAACCCCAAATCTAAACCTAAAATCTAAACCTAACCCCAAATCTAAACCTAACCCCAAATCTAAACCTAAAATCTAAACCTAACCCCAAATCTAAACCTAACCCCAAATCTAAAACTAACCCCAAATCTAAACCGAAAATCTAAACCTAACCCCAAATCTAAACCTAAAATCTAAACCTAACCCCAAATCTAAACCTAAAATCTATACCTAACCCGAAATCTAAACCTAACTCCAAATCTAAACCTAAAATCTAAACCTAACCCCAAATCTAAACCTAAAATCTAAACCTAACCCCAAATCTAAACCTAACCCCAAATCTAAACCTAAAATCTAAACCTAACCCCAAATCTAAACCTAAAATTTAAGCCTAACCCCAAATCTAAACCTAAAATCTAAACCTAACCCCAAATCTAAACCTAACCCCAAATCTAAAACTAACCCCAAATCTAAACCGAAAATCTAAAAATAACCGAAAATCTAAACCTAAAATCTAAACCTACCCCCAAATCTAAACCTAAAATTTAAGACTAACCCCAAATCTACACCTAAAATCTAAACCTAACCCCAAATCTAAACCTAACCCCAAATCTAAAACTAACCCCAAATCTAAACCGAAAATCTAAACCTAACCCCAAATCTAAACCTAAAATCTAAACCAAACCCCAAATCTAAACCTAAAATCTAAACCAAACCTCAAATCTAAACCTAAAATCTAACCCCAAATCTAAACCTAACCCCAAATCTAAACCTAAAATCTAAACCTAACCCCAAATCTAAACCTAAAATCTAAACCTAACCCCAAATCTAAACCTAACCCCAAATCTAAACCTAAAATCTAAACCTAACCCCAAATCTAAACCTAACCCCAAATCTAAAACTAACCCCAAATCTAAACCAAAAATCTAAACCTAACCCCAAATCTAAACCTTAAATCTAAACCTAACCCCAAATCTAAACCTAAAATTTAAGACTAACCCCAAATCTACACCTAAAATCTAAACCTAACCCCAAATCTAAACCTAACCCCAAATCTAAAACTAACCCCAAATCTAATCCGAAAATCTAAACCTAACCCCAAATCTTAACCTAAAATCTAAACCTAACCCCAAATCTAAACCTAAAATCTAAACCTAACCCCAAATCTAAACCTAAAATCTAAACCTAACCCCAAATCTAAACCTAACCCCAAATCTAAACCTAAAATCTAAACCTAACCCCAAATCTAAACCTAAAATTTAAGCCTAACCCCAAATCTAAACCTAAAATCTAAACCTAAAATCTAAACCTAACCCCAAATCTAAACCTAAAATCTAAACCTAACCCGAAATCTAAACCTAAAATCTAAACCTAACCCCAAATCTAAACCTAAAATCTAAACCTAACCCCATATCTAAAACTAAAATCTAAACCTAACCCCAAATCTAAACCTAAAATCTAAACCTAACCCCAAATCTAAACCTAAAATCCAAAATCTAAACATAAAATCTAAACCTAACCCCAAATCTAAACCTAAAATCTAAACCTAACCCCAAATCTAAACCTATCCCCAAATCTAAACCTAAAATCTAAACCTAACCCCAAATCTAAACCTAAAATCTAAACCTAACCCCAAATCTAAACTTAACCCCAAATCTAAACCTAAAATCTAAACCTAACCCCAAATCTAAACCTAAAATCTAAACCTAACCCCAAATCTAAACCTAAAATCTAAACCTAACTCCAAATCTAAACCTATAATCTAAACCTAACCCCAAATATAAACTTAACCCCAAATCTAAACCTAACGTAAAATCTAAACCTAACCCCAAATCTAAACCTAAATCTAAACCTAACCCCAAATCTAAACCTAACCCCAAATCTAAACTGAAAATCAAAACCTAACCCCAAATCTAAACCTAAAATCTAAACCTAACCCCAAATCTAAACCTAAAATCTAAACCTAACCTAAAATCTAAACCTAAACCCAAATCTAAACCTAAAATCTAAACCTAACCCCAAATCTAAACCTAACCCCAAATCTAAACCTAAAATCTAAATCTAAACCCAAATCTAAACCTAAAATCTAAACCTAACCCCAAATCTAAACCTAACCCCAAATCGAAACCTAAAATCTAAACCTTAAATCTAAACCTAACCCCAAATCTAAACATAAAATCTAAACCTAACCCCAAATCTAAACCTAAAATCTAAACCTAACCCCAAATCTAAACCTAAAATTTAAGCCTAACCCCAAATCTATACCTAAAATCTAAACCTAAGCCCAAATCTAAACCTAACCTCAAATCTAAAACTAAACCCAAATCTAAACCGAAAATCTAAACCTAACCCCAAATCTAAACCTAAAATCTAAACCAAACCCCAAATCTAAACCTAAAATTTAAGCCTAACCCCAAATCTAAACCTAAAATCTAAACCTAACCCCAAATCTAAACCTAACCCCAAATCTAAAACTAACCCCAAATCTAAACCGAAAATCTAAACCTAACCCCAAATCTAACCCCAAAATCTAAACCTAACCCCAAATCTAAACCTAACCCCAAATCTAAACCTAACCCCAAATCTAAAACTAACCCCAAATCTAAACCGAAAATCTAAACCTAACCCCAAATCTAAACCTAAAATCTAAACCTAACCCCAAATCTAAACCTAAAATCTAAACCTAACCTAAAATCTAAACCTAACCCCAAATCAAAACATAACCCCAAATCTAAACCTAAAATCTATACCTAACCCGAAATCTAAACCTAACCCCAAATCTAAACCTAAAATCTAAACCTAACCTAAAATCTAAACCTAACCCCAAATCAAAACATAACCCCAAATCTAAACCTAAAATCTATACCTAACCCGAAATCTAAACCTAACCCCAAATCTAAACCTAAAATCTAAACCTAACCCCAAATCTAAACCTAAAATCTAAACCTAACCCCAAATATAAACTTAACCCCAAATCTAAACCTAACCCCAAATCTAAACCTAACCCCAAATCTAAACCGAAAATCAAAACCTAACCCCAAATCTAAACCTAAAATCTAAACCTAACCCCAAATCTAAACCTAAAATCTAAACCTAAAATCTAAACCTAACCTAAAATCTAAACCTAACCCCAAATCTAAACCTAAAATCTAAACCTAACCCCAAATCTAAACCTAACCCCAAATCTAAACCTAAAATCTAAATCTAAACCCAAATCTAAACCTAAAATCTAAACCTAACCCCAAATCTAAACCTAACCCCAAATCTAAACCTAACCCCAAATCTAAACCTAAAATCTAAACCTAACCCCAAATCTAAACCTAACCCCAAATCTAAAACTAACCCCAAATCTAAACCGAAAATCTAAACCTAACCCCAAATCTAAACCTAAAATCTAAACCTAACCCCAAATCTAAACCTAAAATCTATACCTAACCCGAAATCTAAACCTAACTCCAAATCTAAACCTAAAATCTAAACCTAACCCCAAATCTAAACCTAAAATCTAAACCTAACCCCAAATCTAAACCTAACCCCAAATCTAAACCTAAAATCTAAACCTAACCCCAAATCTAAACCTAAAATTTAAGCCTAACCCCAAATCTAAACCTAAAATCTAAACCTAACCCCAAATCTAAACCTAACCCCAAATCTAAAACTAACCCCAAATCTAAACCGAAAATCTAAAAATAACCCCAAATCTAAACCTAAAATCTAAACCTACCCCCAAATCTAAACCTAAAATTTAAGACTAACCCCAAATCTACACCTAAAATCTAAACCTAACCCCAAATCTAAACCTAACCCCAAATCTAAAACTAACCCCAAATCTAAACCGAAAATCTAAACCTAACCCCAAATCTAAACCTAAAATCTAAACCAAACCCCAAATCTAAACCTAAAATCTAAACCTAACCTCAAATCTAAACCTAAAATCTAACCCCAAATCTAAACCTAACCCCAAATCTAAACCTAAAATCTAAACCTAACCCCAAATCTAAACCTAAAATCTAAACCTAACCCCAAATCTAAACCTAACCCCAAATCTAAACCTAAAATCTAAACCTAACCCCAAATCTAAACCTAACCCCAAATCTAAAACTAACCCCAAATCTAAACCAAAAATCTAAACCTAACCCCAAATCTAAACCTTAAATCTAAACCTAACCCCAAATCTAAACCTAAAATTTAAGACTAACCCCAAATCTACACCTAAAATCTAAACCTAACCCCAAATCTAAACCTAACCCCAAATCTAAAACTAACCCCAAATCTAATCCGAAAATCTAAACCTAACCCCAAATCTTAACCTAAAATCTAAACCTAACCCCAAATCTAAACCTAAAATCTAAACCTAACCCCAAATCTAAACCTAAAATCTAAACCTAACCCCAAATCTAAACCTAACCCCAAATCTAAACCTAAAATCTAAACCTAACCCCAAATCTAAACCTAAAATTTAAGCCTAACCCCAAATCTAAACCTAAAATCTAAACCTAAAATCTAAACCTAACCCCAAATCTAAACCTAAAATCTAAACCTAACCCGAAATCTAAACCTAAAATCTAAACCTAACCCCAAATCTAAACCTAAAATCTAAACCTAACCCCATATCTAAAACTAAAATCTAAACCTAACCCCAAATCTAAACCTAAAATCTAAACCTAACCCCAAATCTAAACCTAAAATCCAAAATCTAAACCTAAAATCTAAACCTAACCCCAAATCTAAACCTAAAATCTAAACCTAACCCCAAATCTAAACCTATCCCCAAATCTAAACCTAAAATCTAAACCTAACCCCAAATCTAAACCTAAAATCTAAACCTAACCCCAAATCTAAACTTAACCCCAAATCTAAACCTAAAATCTAAACCTAACCCCAAATCTAAACCTAAAATCTAAACCTAACCCCAAATCTAAACCTAAAATCTAAACCTAACTCCAAATCTAAACCTATAATCTAAACCTAACCCCAAATATAAACTTAACCCCAAATCTAAACCTAACGTAAAATCTAAACCTAACCCCAAATCTAAACCTAAATCTAAACCTAACCCCAAATCTAAACCTAACCCCAAATCTAAACTGAAAATCAAAACCTAACCCCAAATCTAAACCTAAAATCTAAACCTAACCCCAAATCTAAACCTAAAATCTAAACCTAACCTAAAATCTAAACCTAAACCCAAATCTAAACCTAAAATCTAAACCTAACCCCAAATCTAAACCTAACCCCAAATCTAAACCTAAAATCTAAATCTAAACCCAAATCTAAACCTAAAATCTAAACCTAACCCCAAATCTAAACCTAACCCCAAATCGAAACCTAAAATCTAAACCTAAAATCTAAACCTAACCCCAAATCTAAACATAAAATCTAAACCTAACCCCAAATCTAAACCTAAAATCTAAACCTAACCCCAAATCTAAACCTAAAATTTAAGCCTAACCCCAAATCTATACCTAAAATCTAAACCTAAGCCCAAATCTAAACCTAACCTCAAATCTAAAACTAAACCCAAATCTAAACCGAAAATCTAAACCTAACCCCAAATCTAAACCTAAAATCTAAACCAAACCCCAAATCTAAACCTAAAATTTAAGCCTAACCCCAAATCTAAACCTAAAATCTAAACCTAACCCCAAATCTAAACCTAACCCCAAATCTAAAACTAACCCCAAATCTAAACCGAAAATCTAAACCTAACCCCAAATCTAACCCCAAAATCTAAACCTAACCCCAAATCTAAACCTAACCCCAAATCTAAACCTAACCCCAAATCTAAAACTAACCCCAAATCTAAACCGAAAATCTAAACCTAACCCCAAATCTAAACCTAAAATCTAAACCTAACCCCAAATCTAAACCTAAAATCTAAACCTAACCTAAAATCTAAACCTAACCCCAAATCAAAACATAACCCCAAATCTAAACCTAAAATCTATACCTAACCCGAAATCTAAACCTAACCCCAAATCTAAACCTAAAATCTAAACCTAACCTAAAATCTAAACCTAACCCCAAATCAAAACATAACCCCAAATCTAAACCTAAAATCTATACCTAACCCGAAATCTAAACCTAACCCCAAATCTAAACCTAAAATCTAAACCTAACCCCAAATCTAAACCTAAAATCTAAACTTAACCCCAAATCTAAACCTAACCCCAAATCTAAACCTAAAATCTAAACCTAACCCCAAATCTAAACCTAACCCCAAATCTAAACCTAAAATCTAAACCTAACCCTAAATATAAACCTAAAATCTAAACCTAACCCCAAATCTAAACCTAAAATCTAAACCTAACCCCAAATCTAAACCTAACCCCAAATCTAAAACTAACCCCAAATCTAAACCGAAAATCTAAAAATAACCCCAAATCTAAACCTAAAATCTAAACCTAACCCCAAATCTAAACCTAAAATTTAAGACTAACCCCAAATCTACACCTAAAATCTAAACCTAACCCCAAATCTAAAACTAACCCCAAATCTAAACCGAAAATCTAAACCTAACCCCAAATCTAAACCTAAAATCTAAACCTAACCTCAAATCTAAACCTAAAATCTAAACCTAACCCCAAATCTAAACCTAACCCCAAATCTAAACCTAAAATCTAAACCTAACCCCAAATCTAAACCTAAAATTTAAGCCTAACCCCAAATCTAAACCTAAAATCTAAACCTAACCCCAAATCTAAACCTAACCCCAAATCTAAACCTAAAATCTAAACCTAACCCCAAATCTAAACCTAAAATCTAAACCTAAAATCTAAAACTAACCCCAAATCTAAACCTAAAATCTAAACCTAACCCAAAATCTAAACCTAAAATCTAAACCTAACCCCAAATCTAAACCTAAAATCTAAACCTAACCCCATATCTTAAACTAAAATCTAAACCTAACCCCAAATCTAAACCTAAAATCTAAACCTAACCCCAAATCTAAACCTAACCCCAAATCTAAACCTAAAATCTAAACCTAACCCCAATTCTAAACATAAATCTAAACCTAACCCCAAATCTAAACCTAAAATCCAAATCTAAACCTAAAATCTAAACCTAACCCCAAATCTAAACCTAAAATCTAAACCTAACCCCAAATCTAAACCTAACCCCAAATCTAAACCTAAAATCTAAACCTAACCCCAAATCTAAACCTAAAATCTAAACCTAAACCCAAATCTAAACCTAAAATCTAAACCTAACCCCAAATCTAAACTTAACCCCAAATCTAAAACTAACCCCAAATCTAAACCGAAAATCTAAACCTAACCCCAAATCTAAACCTAAAATCTAAACCTAACCCCAAATCTAAACCTAAAATTTAAGCCTAACCCCAAATCTAAACCTAAAATCTAAACCTAACCCCAAATCTAAACCTAAACCCAAATCTAAAACTAACCCCAAATCTAAACCGAAAATCTAAACCTAACCCCAAAACTAAACCTAAAATCTAAACCTAACCCCAAATCTAAAACTAACCCCAAATCTAAACCTAAAATCTAAACCTAACCCCAAATCTAAACCTAAAATCTAAACCTAACCCCAAATCTAAACCTAAAATCTAAACCTAACCCCAAATCTAAACCTAAAATCTAAACCTAACCCCAAATCTAAACCTAAAATCTATACCTAACCCCAAATCTAAACTTAACCCCAAATCTAAACCTAACCTAAAATCTAAACCTAACCCCAAATCTAAACCTAAAATCTAAAGCTAACCCCAAATCTAAACCTAAAATCTAAACCTAAAATCTAAACCTAACCCCAAATCTAAACCTAAAATCTAAACCTAACCCGAAATCTAAACCTAAAATCTAAACCTAACCCCAAATCTAAACCTAAAATCTAAACCTAACCCCATATCTAAAACTAAAATCTAAACCTAACCCCAAATCTAAACCTAAAATCTAAACCTAACCCCAAATCTAAACCTAACCCCAAATCTAAACCTAAAATCTAAACCTAACCCCAAATCTAAACCTAAAATCCAAATCTAAACCTAAAATCTAATCCTAACCCCAAATCTAAACCTAAAATCTAAACCTAACCCCAAATCTAAACCTAACCCCAAATCTAAACCTAAAATCTAAACCTAACCCCAAATCTAAACCTAAAATCTAAACCTAACCCCAAATCTAAACCTAACCCCAAATCTAAACCTAAAATCTAAACCTAACCCCAAATCTAAACCTAAAATCTAAACCTAACCCCAAATCTAAACCTAAAATCTAAACCTAACCCCAAATCTAAACCTAAAATCTAAACCTAACCCCAAATCTAAACTTAACCCCAAATCTAAACCTAACCTAAAATCTAAACTTAACCACAAATCTAAACCTAAAATCTAAACCTAACCCCAAATCTAACCCCAAAATCTAAACCTAACCCCAAATCTAAACCTAAAATCCAAATCTAAACCTAAAATCTAAACCTAACCCCAAATCTAAACCTAAAATCTAAACCTAACCCCAAATCTAAACCTAACCCCAAATCTAAACCTAAAATCTAAACCTAACCCCAAATCTAAACCTAAAATCTAAACCTAAACCCAAATCTAAACCTAAAATCTAAACCTAACCCCAAATCTAAACTTAACCCCAAATCTAAAACTAACCCCAAATCTAAACCGAAAATCTAAACCTAACCCCAAATCTAAACCTAAAATCTAAACCTAACCCCAAATCTAAACCTAAAATTTAAGACTAACCCCAAATCTACACCTAAAATCTAAACCTAACCCCAAATCTAAACCTAAACCCAAATCTAAAACTAACCCCAAATCTAAACCGAAAATCTAAACCTAACCCCAAAACTAAACCTAAAATCTAAACCTAACCCCAAATCTAAAACTAACCCCAAATCTAAACCTAAAATCTAAACCTAACCCCAAATCTAAACCTAAAATCTAAACCTAACCCCAAATCTAAACCTAAAATCTAAACCTAACCCCAAATCTAAACCTAAAATCTAAACCTAACCCCAAATCTAAACCTAAAATCTATACCTAACCCCAAATCTAAACTTAACCCCAAATCTAAACCTAACCTAAAATCTAAAGCTAACCCCAAATCTAAACCTAAAATCTAAACCTAAAATCTAAACCTAACCCCAAATCTAAACCTAAAATCTAAACCTAACCCGAAATCTAAACCTAAAATCTAAACCTAACCCCAAATCTAAACCTAAAATCTAAACCTAACCCCATATCTAAAACTAAAATCTAAACCTAACACCAAATCTAAACCTAAAATCTAAACCTAACCCCAAATCTAAACCTAACCCCAAATCTAAACCTAAAATCTAAACCTAACCCCAAATCTAAACCTAAAATCCAAATCTAAACCTAAAATCTAATCCTAACCCCAAATCTAAACCTAAAATCTAAACCTAACCCCAAATCTAAACCTAACCCCAAATCTAAACCTAAAATCTAAACCTAACCCCAAATCTAAACCTAAAATCTAAACCTAACCCCAAATCTAAACCTAACCCCAAATCTAAACCTAAAATCTAAACCTAACCCCAAATCTAAACCTAAAATCTAAACCTAACCCCAAATCTAAACCTAAAATCTAAACCTAACCCCAAATCTAAACCTAAAATCTAAACCTAACCCCAAATCTAAACTTAACCCCAAATCTAAACCTAACCTAAAATCTAAACTTAACCACAAATCTAAACCTAAAATCTAAACCTAACCCCAAATCTATACCTAACCCCAAATCTAAACCGAAAATCAAAACCTAACCCCAAATCTAAACCTAAAATCTAAACCTAACCCCAAATCTAAACCTAAAATCTAAACCTAAAATCTAAACCTAACCTAAAATCTAAACCTAACCCCAAATCTAAACCTAAAATCTAAACCTAACCCCAAATCTAAACCTAACACCAAATCTAAACCTAAAATCTAAATCTAAACCCAAATCTAAACCTAAAATCTAAACCTAACCCCAAATCTAAACCTAAAATCTAAACCTAACCCCAAATCTAAACCTAAAATCTAAACCTAACCCCAAATCTAAACCTAACCCCAAATCTAAACCTAAAATCTAAACCTAACCCCCAATCTAAACCTAAAATCTAAACCTAACCCCAAATCTAAACCTAAAATCTAAACCTAAGCCCAAATCTAAACCTAACCCCAAATCTAAAACTAAACCCAAATCTAAACCGAAAATCTAAACCTAACCCCAAATCTAAACCTAATATCTAAACCAAACCCCAAATCTAAACCTAAAATTTAAGCCTAACCCCAAATCTAAACCTAAAATCTAAACCTAACCCCAAATCTAAACCTAACCCCAAATCTAAAACTAACCCCAAATCTAAAACTAACCCCAAATCTAAACTGAAAATCTAAACCTAACCCCAAATCTAAACCTAAAATCTAAACCTAACCCCAAATCTAAACCTAAAATCTAAACCTAACCTAAAATCTAAACCTAACCCCAAATCTAAACCTAACCCCAAATCTAAACCTAAAATCTATACCTAACCCGAAATCTAAACCTAACCCCAAATCTAAACCTAAAATCTAAACCTAACCCCAAATCTAAACCTAAAATCTAAACTTAACCCCAAATCTAAACCTAACCCCAAATCTAAACCTAAAATCTAAACCTAACCCCAAATCTAAACCTAACCCCAAATCTAAACCTAAAATCTAAACCTAACCCCAAATCTAAACCGAAAATCTAAACCTAAAATCTAAACCTAACCCCAAATCCAAACCTAACCCCAAATATAAACCTAAAATCTAAACCTAACCCCAAATCTAAACCTAAAATCTAAACCTAACCTAAAATCTAAACCTAACCCCAAATCTAAACCTAAAATCTAAACCTAACCCCAAATCTAAACCTAACCCCAAATCTAAACCTAAAATCTAAACCTAACCCCAAATCTAAACCTAAAATCTAAACCTAACCCCAAATCTAAACCTAAAATTTAAGTCGAACCCCAAATCTAAACCTAAAATCTAAACCTAACCCCAAATCTAAACCTAACCCCAAATCTAAACCTAAAATCTAAACCTAACCCCAAATCTAAACCTAAAATCTAAACCTAACCTAAAAACTAAACCTAACCCCAAATCTAAACCTAAAATCTAAACCTAACCCCAAATCTAAACCTAAAATCTAAACCTAACCCCAAATCTAAACCTAAAATCTAAACATAACCCCAAATCTAAACCTAACCCCAAATCTAAACCTAAAATCTAAACCTAACCCCAAATCTAAACCTAAAATCTAAACCTAACCCCAAATCTAAACCTAAAATCTAACCTAACCCCAAATCTAAAAATAACCCCAAATCTAAACCTAAAATCTAAACCTAAAATCTAACCTAACCCCAAATCTAAAAATAACCCCAAATCTAAACCTAAAATCTAAACCTAACCCCAAATCTAAACCTAAAATCTAAACCTAACCCCAAATCTAAACTTAAAATCTAAACCTAACCCCAAATCTAAACCTAAAATCTAAACCTAAAATCTAAACCTAACCCCAAATCTAAACCTAAAATCTAAAGCTAACCCCTAATCTAAACCGAAAATCTAAACCTAACCCCAAATCTAAACCTAAAATCTAAACCTAACCGCAAATCTAAACCTAAAATCTAAACATAACCCCAAATCTAAACTTAACTCATAATCTAAACCTAACCTAAAATCTAAACCTAACCCCAAATCTAAACCTAAAATCTAAAGCTAACCCCAAATCTAAACCTAAAATCTAAACCTAACCCCAAATCTAAACCTAAAATCTAAACCTAAAATCTAAACCTAACCCCAAATCTAAACCTAAAATCTAAACCTAACCCCAAATCTAAACCTAACCCCAAATCTAAACCTAAAATCTAAACCTAACCCCATATCTAAAACTAAAATCTAAACCTAACCCCAAATCTAAACCTAAAATCTAAACCTAACCCCAAATCTAAACTTAACCCCAAATCTAAACCTAAAATCTAAACCTAAAATCTCAACCTAACCCCAAATCCAAACCTAACCCCAAATCTAAACCTAAAATCTAAACCTAACCCCAAATCTAAACCTAAAATCTAAACCTAACCTAAAATCTAAACCTAACGCCAAATCTAAACCTAAAATCTAAACCTAACCCCAAATCTAAACCTAACCCCAAATCTAAACCTAAAATCTAAACCTAACCCCAAATCTAAACCTAACCCCAAATCTAAACCTAAAATCTAAACCTAACCCTAAATCTAAACCTAAAATTTAAGCCTAACCCCAAATCTAAACCTAAAATCTAAACCTAACCCCAAATCTAAACCTAACCCCAAATCTAAAACTAACCCCAAATCTAAACTGAAAATCTAAAAATAACCCCAAATCTAAACCTAACCCCAAATCTAAACCTAAAATTTAAGACTAACCCCAAATCTACACCTAAAATCTAAACCTAACCCCAAATCTAAACCTAACCCCAAATCTAAACCTAAAATCTAAACCTAACCCCAAATCTAAACCTAAAATCTAAACCTAACCCCAAATCTAAACCTAAAATATAAACCTAACCTCAAATCTAAACCTAAAATCTAAACCTAACCCCAAATCTAAACCTAACCCCAAATCTAAACCTAAAATCTAAACCTAACCCCAAATCTAAACCTAAAATTTAAGCCTAACCCCAAATCTAAACCTAAAATCTAAACCTAACCCCAAATCTAAACCTAACCCCAAATCTAAAACTAACCCCAAATCTAAACCGAAAATCTAAACCTAACCCCAAATCTAAACCTAAAATCTAAACCTAACCCCAAATCTAAACCTAAAATTTAAGACTAACCCCAAATCTACACCTAAAATCTAAACCTAACCCAAATCTAAACCTAACCCCAAATCTAAAACTAACCCCAAATCTAAACCGAAAATCTAAACCTAACCCCAAATCTAAACCTAAAATCAAAACCTAACCCCAAATCTAAACCTAAAATCTAAACCTAACCCCAAATCTAAACCTAAAATCTAAACCTAACCCCAAATCTAAACCTAACCTAAAATCTAAACCTAACCCCAAATCTAAACCTAAAATCTAAACCTAACCCCAAATCTAAACCTAAAATCTAAACCTAAAATCTAAAACTAACCCCAAATCTAAACCTAAAATCTAAACCTAACCCAAAATCTAAACCTAAAATCTAAACCTAACCCCAAATCTAAACCTAAAATCTAAACCTAACCCCATATCTAAAACTAAAATCTAAACCTAACCCCAAATCTAAACCTAAAATCTAAACCTAACCCCAAATCTAAACCTAACCCCAAATCTAAACCTAAAATATAAACCTAACCCCAATTCTAAACATAAATCTAAACCTAACCCCAAATCTAAACCTAAAATCCAAATCTAAACCTAAAATCTAAACCTAACCCCAAATCTAAACCTAAAATCTAAACCTAACCCCAAATCTAAACCTAACCCCAAATCTAAACCTAAAATCTAAACCTAACCCCAAATCTAAACCTAAAATCTAAACCTAAGCCCAAATCTAAACCTAAAATCTAAACCTAACCCCAAATCTAAACTTAACCCCAAATCTAAAACTAACCCCAAATCTAAACCGAAAATCTAAACCTAACCCCAAATCTAAACCTAAAATCTAAACCTAACCCCAAATCTAAACCTAAAATCTAACCTAACCCCAAATCTAAAAATAACCCCAAATCTAAACCTAAAATCTAAACCTAAAATCTAACCTAACCCCAAATCTAAAAATAACCCCAAATCTAAACCTAAAATCTAAACCTAACCCCAAATCTAAACCTAAAATCTAAACCTAACCCCAAATCTAAACTTAAAATCTAAACCTAACCCCAAATCTAAACCTAAAATCTAAACCTAAAATCTAAACCTAACCCCAAATCTAAACCTAAAATCTAAAGCTAACCCCTAATCTAAACCGAAAATCTAAACCTAACCCCAAATCTAAACCTAAAATCTAAACCTAACCGCAAATCTAAACCTAAAATCTAAACATAACCCCAAATCTAAACTTAACTCATAATCTAAACCTAACCTAAAATCTAAACCTAACCCCAAATCTAAACCTAAAATCTAAAGCTAACCCCAAATCTAAACCTAAAATCTAAACCTAACCCCAAATCTAAACCTAACCCCAAATCTAAACCTAAAATCTAAACCTAACCCCATATCTAAAACTAAAATCTAAACCTAACCCCAAATCTAAACCTAAAATCTAAACCTAACCCCAAATCTAAACTTAACCCCAAATCTAAACCTAAAATCTAAACCTAAAATCTCAACCTAACCCCAAATCCAAACCTAACCCCAAATCTAAACCTAAAATCTAAACCTAACCCCAAATCTAAACCTAAAATCTAAACCTAACCTAAAATCTAAACCTAACGCCAAATCTAAACCTAAAATCTAAACCTAACCCCAAATCTAAACCTAACCCCAAATCTAAACCTAAAATCTAAACCTAACCCCAAATCTAAACCTAACCCCAAATCTAAACCTAAAATCTAAACCTAACCCTAAATCTAAACCTAAAATTTAAGCCTAACCCCAAATCTAAACCTAAAATCTAAACCTAACCCCAAATCTAAACCTAACCCCAAATCTAAACCTAAAATCTAAACCTAACCCCAAATCTAAACCTAAAATTTAAGACTAACCCCAAATCTACACCTAAAATCTAAACCTAACCCCAAATCTAAACCTAACCCCAAATCTAAACCTAAAATCTAAACCTAACCCCAAATCTAAACCTAAAATCTAAACCTAACCCCAAATCTAAACCTAACCCCAAATCTAAAACTAACCCCAAATCTAAACCGAAAATCTAAACCTAACCCCAAATCTAAACCTAAAATCTAAACCTAACCCCAAATCTAAACCTAAAATTTAAGACTAACCCCAAATCTACACCTAAAATCTAAACCTAACCCAAATCTAAACCTAACCCCAAATCTAAAACTAACCCCAAATCTAAACCGAAAATCTAAACCTAACCCCAAATCTAAACCTAAAATCAAAACCTAACCCCAAATCTAAACCTAAAATCTAAACCTAACCCCAAATCTAAACCTAAAATCTAAACCTAACCCCAAATCTAAACCTAACCTAAAATCTAAACCTAACCCCAAATCTAAACCTAAAATCTAAACCTAACCCCAAATCTAAACCTAAAATCTAAACCTAAAATCTAAAACTAACCCCAAATCTAAACCTAAAATCTAAACCTAACCCAAAATCTAAACCTAAAATCTAAACCTAACCCCAAATCTAAACCTAAAATCTAAACCTAACCCCATATCTAAAACTAAAATCTAAACCTAACCCCAAATCTAAACCTAAAATATAAACCTAACCCCAATTCTAAACATAAATCTAAACCTAACCCCAAATCTAAACCTAAAATCCAAATCTAAACCTAAAATCTAAACCTAACCCCAAATCTAAACCTAAAATCTAAACCTAACCCCAAATCTAAACCTAACCCCAAATCTAAACCTAAAATCTAAACCTAACCCCAAATCTAAACCTAAAATCTAAACCTAAGCCCAAATCTAAACCTAAAATCTAAACCTAACCCCAAATCTAAACTTAACCCCAAATCTAAAACTAACCCCAAATCTAAACCGAAAATCTAAACCTAACCCCAAATCTAAACCTAAAATCTAAACCTAACCCCAAATCTAAACCTAAAATTTAAGACTAACCCCAAATCTACACCTAAAATCTAAACCTAACCCCAAATCTAAACCTAAACCCAAATCTAAAACTAACCCCAAATCTAAACCGAAAATCTAAACCTAACCCCAAATCTAAACCTAAAATCTAAACCTAACCCCAAATCTAAAACTAACCCCAAATCTAAACCTAAAATCTAAACCTAACCCCAAATCTAAACCTAAAATCTAAACCTAACCCCAAATCTAAACCTAAAATCTAAACCTAACCCCAAATCTAAACCTAAAATCTAACCTAACCCCAAATCTAAAAATAACCCCAAATCTAAACCTAAAATCTAAACCTAAAATCTAACCTAACCCCAAATCTAAAAATAACCCCAAATCTAAACCTAAAATCTAAACCTAACCCCAAATCTAAACCTAAAATCTAAACCTAACCCCAAATCTAAACTTAAAATCTAAACCTAACCCCAAATCTAAACCTAAAATCTAAACCTAAAATCTAAACCTAACCCCAAATCTAAACCTAAAATCTAAAGCTAACCCCTAATCTAAACCGAAAATCTAAACCTAACCCCAAATCTAAACCTAAAATCTAAACCTAACCGCAAATCTAAACCTAAAATCTAAACATAACCCCAAATCTAAACTTAACTCATAATCTAAACCTAACCTAAAATCTAAACCTAACCCCAAATCTAAACCTAAAATCTAAAGCTAACCCCAAATCTAAACCTAAAATCTAAACCTAACCCCAAATCTAAACCTAAAATCTAAACCTAAAATCTAAACCTAACCTAAAATCTAAACCTAACCCCAAATCTAAACCTAAAATCTAAACCTAACCCCAAATCTAAACCTAACCCCAAATCTAAACCTAAAATCTAAACCTAACCCCATATCTAAAACTAGAATCTAAACCTAACCCCAAATCTAAACCTAAAATCTAAACCTAACCCCAAATCTAAACTTAACCCCAAATCTAAACCTAAAATCTAAACCTAAAATCTCAACCTAACCCCAAATCCAAACCTAACCCCAAATCTAAACCTAAAATCTAAACCTAACCCCAAATCTAAACCTAAAATCTAAACCTAACCTAAAATCTAAACCTAACGCCAAATCTAAACCTAAAATCTAAACCTAACCCCAAATCTAAACCTAACCCCAAATCTAAACCTAAAATCTAAACCTAACCCCAAATCTAAACCTAAAATCTAAACCTAACCCGAAATCTAAACCTAACCCCAAATCTAAACCTAAAATCTAAACCTAACCCCAAATCTAAACCTAAAATCTAAACCTAACCCCCAATCTAAACCGAAAATCTAAACCTAACCCCAAATCTAAACCTAAAATCTAAACCTAACCCCAAATCTAAACCTTAAATCAAAACCTAACCCCAAATCTAAACCTAAAATCTAAACCTAACCCCAAATCTAAACCTAACGCCAAATCTAAACCTAAAATCTAAACCTAACCCCAAATCTAAACCTAAAATTTAAGCCTAACCCCAAATCTAAACCTAAAATCTAAACCTAAAATCTAAACCTAACCCCAAATCTAAAAATAACCCCAAATCTAAACCTAAAATCTAAACCTAACCCCAAATCTAAACCTAAAATCTAAACCTAACCCCAAATCTAAACCTAAAATCTAAACCTAACCCCAAATCTAAACCTAACCCCAAATCTAAACCTAACCCCAAATCTAAACCTAAAATCTAAACCTAACCTCAAATCTAAACCTAACATCTAAACCTAACCCCAAATCTAAACCTAAAATCTAAACCTAACCCCAAATCTAAACCTAAAATTTAAGCCTAACCCCAAATCTAAACCTAAAATCTAAACCTAACCCCAAATCTAAACCTAAAATCTAAACCTAACCCCAAATCTAAACCTAAAATTTAAGACTAACACCAAATCTACACCTAAAATCTAAACCTAACCCCAAATCTAAACCTAACCCCAAATCTAAAACTAACCCCAAATCTAAACCTAAAATCTAAACCTAACCCCAAATCTAAACCTAAAATCTAAACCTAACCCCAAATCTAAACTTAACCCCAAATCTAAACCTAACCTAAAATCTAAACCTATCCCCAAATCTAAACCTAAAATCTAAACCTAACCCCAAATCTATACCTAACCCCAAATCTAAACCTAAAATCTAAACCTAACCCCAAATCTAAACCTAAAATCTAAACCTAACCCCAAATCTAACCCAAATCTAAACCTAAAATCAAAACCTAACCCCAAATCTAAACCTAACCCCAAATCTAAACCTAAAATCTAAATCTAACCCCAAATCTAAACCTAAAATCTAAACCTAACCCCAAATCTAAACCTAACCCCAAATCTAAACCTAAAATCTAAACCTAAAATCTAAACCTAACCCCAAATCTGAACCTAACCCCAAATCTAAACCTAAAATCTAAACATAACCCCAAATCTAAACCTAAAATCTAAACCTAACCCCAAATCTAAACCTAAAATTTAAGCCTAACCCCAAATCTATACCTAAAATCTAAACCTAAGCCCAAATCTAAACCTAACCCCAAATCTAAAACTAAACCCAAATCTAAACCGAAAATCAAAACCTAACCCCAAATCTAAACCTAAAATCTAAACCAAACCCCAAATCTAAACCTAAAATTTAAGGCTAACCCCAAATCTAAACCTAAAATCTAAACCTAACCCCAAATCTAAACCTAACCCCAAATCTAAAAGTAACCCCAAATCTAAAACGAAAATCTAAACCTAACCCCAAATCTAAACCTAAAATCTAAACATAACCCCAAATCTAAACCTAACCCCAAATCTAAAACTAACCCCAAATCTAAAACTAACCCCAAATCTAAACCGAAAATCTAAACCTAACCCCAAATCTAAACCTAAAATCTAAACCTAACCCCAAATCTAAACCTAAAATCTAAACCTAACCTAAAATCTAAACCTAACCCCAAATCTAAACCTAACCCCAAATCTAAACCTAAAATCTATACCTAACCCGAAATCTAAACCTAACCCCAAATCTAAACCTATTATCTAAACCTAACCCCAAATCTACACCTAAAATCTAAACCTAACCCCAAATCTAAACCTAACCCCAAATCTAAAACTAACCCCAAATCTAAACCGAAAATCTAAACCTAACCCCAAATCTAAACCTAAAATCTAAACCTAACCCCAAATCTAAACCTAACCCCAAATCTAAACCTAACCCCAAATCTAAACCGAAAATCTAAACCTAACCCCAAATCTAAACCTAAAATCTAAACCTAACCCCAAATCTAAACCTTAAATCTAAACCTAACCCCAAATCTACACCTAAAATCTAAACCTAACCCCAAATCTAAACCTAACCCCAAATCTAAACCTAACCCCAAATCTAAACCGAAAATCTAAACCTAACCCCAAATCTAAACCTAAAATCTAAACCTAACCCCAAATCTAAACTTAACCCCAAATCTAAACCTAACCTAAAATCTAAACCTAACCCCAAATCTAAACCTAAAATCTAAAGCTAACCCCAAATCTAAACCTAAAATCTAAACCTAAAATCTAAACCTAACCCCAAATCTAAACCTAAAATCTAAACCTAACCCGAAATCTAAACCTAAAATCTAAACCTAACCCCAAATCTAAACCTAAAATCTAAACCTAACCCCATATCTAAAACTAAAATCTAAACCTAACCCCAAATCTAAACCTAAAATCTAAACCTAACCCCAAATCTAAACCTAACCCCAAATCTAAACCTAAAATCTAAACCTAACCCCAAATCTAAACCTAAAATCTAAACCTAACCCCAAATCTAAACCTAAAATCCAAATCTAAACCTAAAATCTAAACCTAACCCCAAATCTAAACCTAAAATCTAAACCTAACCCCAAATCTAAACCTAAAATCTATACCTAACCCCAAATCTAAACCAAACCCCAAATCTAAACCTAAAATTTAAGGCTAACCCCAAATCTAAACCTAAAATCTAAACCTAACCCCACATCTAAACCTAACCCCAAATCTAAAAGTAACCCCAAATCTAAAACGAAAATCTAAACCTAACCCCAAATCTAAACCTAAAATCTAAACATAACCCCAAATCTAAACCTAACCCCAAATCTAAAACTAACCCCAAATCTAAAACTAACCCCAAATCTAAACCGAAAATCTAAACCTAACCCCAAATCTAAACCTAAAATCTAAACCTAACCCCAAATCTAAACCTAAAATCTAAACCTAACCTAAAATCTAAACCTAACCCCAAATCTAAACCTAACCCCAAATCTAAACCTAAAATCTATACCTAACTCGAAATCTAAACCTAACCCCAAATCTAAACCTAAAATCTAAACCTAACCCCAAATGTACACCTAAAATCTAAACCTAAACCCAAATCTAAACCTAACCCCAAATCTAAAACTAACCCCAAATCTAAACCGAAAATCTAAACCTAACCCCAAATCTAAACCTAAAATCTAAACCTAACCCCAAATCTAAACCTAAATCCAAATCTAAAACTAACCACAAATCTAAACCGAAAATCTAAACCTAACCCCAAATCTAAACCTAAAATCTAAACCTAACCCCAAATCTAAACCTAAAATTTAAGACTAACCCCAAATCTACACCTAAAATCTAAACCTAACCCCAAATCTAAACCTAACCCCAAATCTAAACCTAACCCCAAATCTAAACCTAAAATCTAAACCTAACCCCAAATCTAAACCTAAAATCTAAACCTAACCCCAAATCTAAACTTAACCCCAAATCTAAACCTAACCTAAAATCTAAACCTAACCCCAAATCTAAACCTAAAATCTAAAGCTAACCCCAAATCTAAACCTAAAATCTAAACCTAAAATCTAAAGCTAACCCCAAATCTAAACCTAAAATCTAAACCTAACCCGAAATCTAAACCTAAAATATAAACCTAACCCCAAATCTAAACCTAAAATCTAAACCTAACCCCATATCTAAAACTAAAATCTAAACCTAACCCCAAATCTAAACCTAAAATCTAAACCTAACCCCAAATCTAAACCTAACCCCAAATCTAAACCTAAAATCTAAACCTAACCCCAAATCTAAACCTAAAATCTAAACCTAACCCCAAATCTAAACCTAAAATCCAAATCTAAACCTAAAATCTAAACCTAACCCCAAATCTAAACCTAAAATCTAAACCTAACCCCAAATCTAAACCTAAAATCTATACCTAACCCCAAATCTAAACCAAACCCCAAATCTAAACCTAAAATTTAAGGCTAACCCCAAATCTAAACCTAAAATCTAAACCTAACCCCACATCTAAACCTAACCCCAAATCTAAAAGTAACCCCAAATCTAAACCTAAAATCTAAACCTAACCCCAAATCTAAACCTAAAATCTAAACATAACCCCAAATCTAAACCTAACCCCAAATCTAAAACTAACCCCAAATCTAAAACTAACCCCAAATCTAAACCGAAAATCTAAACCTAACCCCAAATCTAAACCTAAAATCTAAACCTAACCCCAAATCTAAACCAAAATCTAAACCTAACCTAAAATCTAAACCTAACCCCAAATCTAAACCTAACCCCAAATCTAAACCTAAAATCTATACCTAACCCGAAATCTAAACCTAACCCCAAATCTAAACCTAAAATCTAAACCTAACCCCAAATCTACACCTAAAATCTAAACCTAAACCCAAATCTAAACCTAACCCCAAATCTAAAACTAACCCCAAATCTAAACCGAAAATCTAAACCTAACCCCAAATCTAAACCTAAAATCTAAACCTAACCCCAAATCTAAACCTAAACCCAAATCTAAAACTAACCACAAATCTAAACCGAAAATCTAAACCTAACCCCAAATCTAAACCTAAAATCTAAACCTAACCCCAAATCTAAACCTAAAATTTAAGACTAACCCCAAATCTACACCTAAAATCTAAACCTAACCCCAAATCTAAACCTAACCCCAAATCTAAAACTAACCCCAAATCTAAACCGAAAATCTAAACCTAAAATCTAAACCTAACCCCAAATCTAAACTTAACCCCAAATCTAAACCTAACCTAAAATCTAAACCTAACCCCAAATCTAAACCTAAAATCTAAAGCTAACCCCAAATCTAAACCTAAAATCTAAACCTAAAATCTAAACCTAACCCCAAATCTAAACCTAAAATCTAAACCTAACCCGAAATCTAAACCTAAAATCTAAACCTAACCCCAAATGTAAACCTAAAATCTAAACCTAACTCCATATCTAAAACTAAAATCTAAACCTAACCCCAAATCTAAACCTAAAATCTAAACCTAACCCCAAATCTAAACCTAACCCCAAATCTAAACCTAAAATCTAAACCTAACCCCAAATCTAAACCTAAAATCTAAACCTAACCCCAAATCTAAACCTAACCCCAAATCTAAACCGAAAATCTAAACCTAACCCCAAATCTAAACCTAAAATCTAAACCTAACCCCAAATCTAAACTTAACCCCAAATCTAAACCTAACCTAAAATCTAAACCTATCCCCAAATCTAAACCTAAAATCTAAACCTAACCCCAAATCTATACCTAACCCCAAATCTAAACCTAAAATCTAAACCTAACCCCAAATCTAAACCTAAAATCTAAACCTAACCCCAAATCTAACCCCAAATCTAAACCTAAAATCTAAACCTAACCCCAAATCTAAACCTAACCCCAAATCTAAACCTAACGCCAAATCTAAACCTAAAATCTAAACCTAAAATGTAAACCTAACCCCAAATCTAAACCTAACCCCAAATCTAAACCTAAAATCTAAACCTAACCCCAAATCTAAACCTAAAATCTAAACCTAACCCCAAATCTAAACCTAAAATTTAAGCCTAACCCCAAATCTATACCTAAAATCTAAACCTAAGCCCAAATCTAAACCTAACCCCAAATCTAAACCTAACGCCAAATCTAAACCTAAAATCTAAACCTAACCCCAAATCTAAACCTAAAATTTAAGCCTAACCCCAAATCTAAACCTAAAATCTAAACCTAAAATCTAAACCTAACCCCAAATCTAAAAATAACCCCAAATCTAAACCTAAAATCTAAACCTAACCCCAAATCTAAACCTAAAATCTAAACCTAACCCCAAATCTAAACCTAACCCCAAATCTAAACCTAACCCCAAATCTAAACCGAAAATCTAAACCTAACCCCAAATCTAAACCTAAAATCTAAACCTAACCCCAAATCTAAACCTAAAATCTAAACCTAACCTCAAATCTAAACCTAACATCTAAACCTAACCCCAAATCTAAACCTAAAATCTAAACCTAACCCCAAATCTAAACCTAAAATTTAAGCCTAACCCCAAATCTAAACCTAAAATCTAAACCTAACCCCAAATCTAAACCTAAACCCAAATAAAAAACTAACCCCAAATCTAAACCGAAAATCTAAACCTAACCCCAAATCTAAACCTAAAATCTAAACCTAACCCCAAATCTAAACCTAAAATTTAAGACTAACCCCAAATCTACACCTAAAATCTAAACCTAACCCCAAATCTAAACCTAACCCCAAATCTAAACCTAAAATCTAAATCTAACCCCAAATCTAAACCTAAAATCTAAACCTAACCCCAAATCTAAACCTAACCCCAAATCTAAACCTAAAATCTAAACCTAAAATCTAAACCTAACCCCAAATCTGAACCTAACCCCAAATCTAAACCGAAAATCTAAACATAACCCCAAATCTAAACCTAAAATCTAAACCTAACCCCAAATCTAAACCTAAAATTTAAGCCTAACCCCAAATCTAAACCTAAAATCTAAACCTAACCCCAAATCTAAACCTAACCCCAAATCTAAAAGTAACCCCAAATCTAAACCTAAAATCTAAACCTAACCCCAAATCTAAACCTAAAATCTAAACATAACCCCAAATCTAAACCTAACCCCAAATCTAAAACTAACCCCAAATCTAAAACTAACCCCAAATCTAAACCGAAAATCTAAACCTAACCCCAAATCTAAACCTAAAATCTAAACCTAACCCCAAATCTAAACCTAAAATCTAAACCTAACCTAAAATCTAAACCTAACCCCAAATCTAAACCTAACCCCAAATCTAAACCTAAAATCTATACCTAACCCGAAATCTAAACCTAACCCCAAATCTAAACCTATTATCTAAACCTAACCCCAAATCTACACCTAAAATCTAAACCTAACCCCAAATCTAAACCTAACCCCAAATCTAAAACTAACCCCAAATCTAAACCGAAAATCTAAACCTAACCCCAAATCTAAACCTAAAATCTAAACCTAACCCCAAATCTAAACCTAACCCCAAATCTAAACCTAACCCCAAATCTAAACCGAAAATCTAAACCTAACCCCAAATCTAAACCTAAAATCTAAACCTAACCCCAAATCTAAACCTTAAATCTAAACCTAACCCCAAATCTACACCTAAAATCTAAACCTAACCCCAAATCTAAACCTAACCCCAAATCTAAAACTAACCCCAAATCTAAACCGAAAATCTAAACCTAACCCCAAATCTAAACCTAAAATCTAAACCTAACCCCAAATCTAAACCTAAAATCTAAACCTAACCCCAAATCTAAACTTAACCCCAAATCTAAACCTAACCTAAAATCTAAACCTAACCCCAAATCTAAACCTAAAATCTAAAGCTAACCCCAAATCTAAACCTAAAATCTAAACCTAAAATCTAAACCTAACCCCAAATCTAAACCTAAAATCTAAACCTAACCCGAAATCTAAACCTAAAATCTAAACCTAACCCCAAATCTAAACCTAAAATCTAAACCTAACCCCATATCTAAAACTAAAATCTAAACCTAACCCCAAATCTAAACCTAAAATCTAAACCTAACCCCAAATCTAAACCTAACCCCAAATCTAAACCTAAAATCTAAACCTAACCCCAAATCTAAACCTAAAATCTAAACCTAACCCCAAATCTAAACCTAAAATCCAAATCTAAACCTAAAATCTAAACCTAACCCCAAATCTAAACCTAAAATCTAAACCTAACCCCAAATCTAAACCTAAAATCTATACCTAACCCCAAATCTAAACCAAACCCCAAATCTAAACCTAAAATTTAAGGCTAACCCCAAATCTAAACCTAAAATCTAAACCTAACCCCACATCTAAACCTAACCCCAAATCTAAAAGTAACCCCAAATCTAAAACGAAAATCTAAACCTAACCCCAAATCTAAACCTAAAATCTAAACATAACCCCAAATCTAAACCTAACCCCAAATCTAAAACTAACCCCAAATCTAAAACTAACCCCAAATCTAAACCGAAAATCTAAACGTAACCCCAAATCTAAACCTAAAATCTAAACCTAACCCCAAATCTAAACCTAAAATCTAAACCTAACCTAAAATCTAAACCTAACCCCAAATCTAAACCTAACCCCAAATCTAAACCTAAAATCTATACCTAACCCGAAATCTAAACCTAACCCCAAATCTAAACCTAAAATCTAAACCTAACCCCAAATCTACACCTAAAATCTAAACCTAAACCCAAATCTAAACCTAACCCCAAATCTAAAACTAACCCCAAATCTAAACCGAAAATCTAAACCTAACCCCAAATCTAAACCTAAAATCTAAACCTAACCCCAAATCTAAACCTAAACCCAAATCTAAAACTAACCACAAATCTAAACCGAAAATCTAAACCTAACCCCAAATCTAAACCTAAAATCTAAACCTAACCCCAAATCTAAACCTAAAATTTAAGACTAACCCCAAATCTACACCTAAAATCTAAACCTAACCCCAAATCTAAACCTAACCCCAAATCTAAAACTAACCCCAAATCTAAACCGAAAATCTAAACCTAACCCCAAATCTAAACCTAAAATCTAAACCTAACCCCAAATCTAAACTTAACCCCAAATCTAAACCTAACCTAAAATCTAAACCTAACCCCAAATCTAAACCTAAAATCTAAAGCTAACCCCAAATCTAAACCTAAAATCTAAACCTAAAATCTAAACCTAACCCCAAATCTAAACCTAAAATCTAAACCTAACCCGAAATCTAAACCTAAAATCTAAACCTAACCCCAAATCTAAACCTAAAATCTAAACCTAACCCCATATCTAAAACTAAAATCTAAACCTAACCCCAAATCTAAACCTAAAATCTAAACCTAACCCCAAATCTAAACCTAACCCCAAATCTAAACCTAAAATCTAAACCTAACCCCAAATCTAAACCTAAAATTTAAACCTAACCCCAAATCTAAACCTAAAATCCAAATCTAAACCTAAAATCTAAACCTAACCCCAAATCTAAACCTAAAATCTAAACCTAACCCCAAATCTAAACCTAAAATCTATACCTAACCCCAAATCTAAACCAAACCCCAAATCTAAACCTAAAATTTAAGGCTAACCCCAAATCTAAACCTAAAATCTAAACCTAACCCCACATCTAAACCTAACCCCAAATCTAAAAGTAACCCCAAATCTAAACCTAAAATCTAAACCTAACCCCAAATCTAAACCTAACCCCAAATCTAAAACTAACCCCAAATCTAAAACTAACCCCAAATCTAAACCGAAAATCTAAACCTAACCCCAAATCTAAACCTAAAATCTAAACCTAACCCCAAATCTAAACCAAAATCTAAACCTAACCTAAAATCTAAACCTAACCCCAAATCTAAACCTAACCCCAAATCTAAACCTAAAATCTATACCTAACCCGAAATCTAAACCTAACCCCAAATCTAAACCTAAAATCTAAACCTAACCCCAAATCTACACCTAAAATCTAAACCTAAACCCAAATCTAAACCTAACCCCAAATCTAAAACTAACCCCAAATCTAAACCGAAAATCTAAACCTAACCCCAAATCTAAACCTAAAATCTAAACCTAACCCCAAATCTAAACCTAAACCCAAATCTAAAACTAACCACAAATCTAAACCGAAAATCTAAACCTAACCCCAAATCTAAACCTAAAATCTAAACCTAACCCCAAATCTAAACCTAAAATTTAAGACTAACCCCAAATCTACACCTAAAATCTAAACCTAACCCCAAATCTAAACCTAACCCCAAATCTAAAACTAACCCCAAATCTAAACCGAAAATCTAAACCTAAAATCTAAACCTAACCCCAAATCTAAACTTAACCCCAAATCTAAACCTAACCTAAAATCTAAACCTAACCCCAAATCTAAACCTAAAATCTAAAGCTAACCCCAAATCTAAACCTAAAATCTAAACCTAAAATCTAAACCTAACCCCAAATCTAAACCTAAAATCTAAACCTAACCCGAAATCTAAACCTAAAATCTAAACCTAACCCCAAATCTAAACCTAAAATCTAAACCTAACCCCATATCTAAAACTAAAATCTAAACCTAACCCCAAATCTAAACCTAAAATCTAAACCTAACCCCAAATCTAAACCTAACCCCAAATCTAAACCTAAAATCTAAACCTAACCCCAAATCTAAACCTAAAATCTAAACCTAACCCCAAATCTAAACCTAACCCCAAATCTAAACCTAAAATCTAAACCTAACCCCAAATCTAAACCTAAAATCTAAACCTAACCCCAAATCTAAACTTAACCCCAAATCTAAACCTAACCTAAAATCTAAACCTATCCCCAAATCTAAACCTAAAATCTAAACCTAACCCCAAATCTATACCTAACCCCAAATCTAAACCTAAAATCTAAACCTAACCCCAAATCTAAACCTAAAATCTAAACCTAACCCCAAATCTAACCCCAAATCTAAACCTAAAATCTAAACCTAACCCCAAATCTAAACCTAACCCCAAATCTAAACCTAACCCCAAATCTAAACCTAAAATCTAAACCTAAAATCTAAACCTAACCCCAAATCTAAACCTAACCCCAAATCTAAACCTAAAATCTAAACCTAACCCCAAATCTAAACCTAAAATCTAAACCTAACCCCAAATCTAAACCTAAAATTTAAGCCTAACCCCAAATCTATACCTAAAATCTAAACCTAAGCCCAAATCTAAACCTAACCCCAAATCTAAACCTAACGCCAAATCTAAACCTAAAATCTAAACCTAACCCCAAATCTAAACCTAAAATTTAAGCCTAACCCCAAATCTAAACCTAAAATCTAAACCTAAAATCTAAACCTAACCCCAAATCTAAAAATAACCCCAAATCTAAACCTAAAATCTAAACCTAACCCCAAATCTAAACCTAAAATCTAAACCTAACCCCAAATCTAAACCTAACCCCAAATCTAAACCTAACCCCAAATCTAAACCGAAAATCTAAACCTAACCCCAAATCTAAACCTAAAATCTAAACCTAACCCCAAATCTAAACCTAAAATCTAAACCTAACCTCAAATCTAAACCTAACATCTAAACCTAACCCCAAATCTAAACCTAAAATCTAAACCTAACCCCAAATCTAAACCTAAAATTTAAGCCTAACCCCAAATCTAAACCTAAAATCTAAACCTAACCCCAAATCTAAACCTAAACCCAAATCAAAAACTAACCCCAAATCTAAAACGAAAATCTAAACCTAACCCCAAATCTAAACCTAAAATCTTAACCTAACCCCAAATCTAAACCTAAAATTTAAGACTAACCCCAAATCTAAACCTAAAATCTAAACCTAACCCCAAATCTAAAACTAACCCCAAATCTAAACCTAAAATCTAAACCTAACCCCAAATCTAAACCTAAAATCCAAATCTAAACCTAAAATCTAAACCTAACCCCAAATCTAAACCTAAAATCTAAACCTAACCCCAAATCTAAACCTAACCCCAAATCTAAACCTAAAATCTAAACCTAACCCCAAATCTAAACCTAAAATCTAAACCTAACCCCATATCTAAAACTAAAATCTAAACCTAACCCCAAATCTAAACCTAAAATCTAAACCTAACCCCAAATCTAAACCTAACCCCAAATCTAAACATAAATCTAAACCTAACCCCAAATCTAAACCTAAAATCTAAACCTAACCCCAAATCTAAACCTAAAATCCAAATCTAAACCTAAAATCTAAACCTAACCCCAAATCTAAACCTAAAATCTAAACCTAACCCCAAATCTAAACCTAACCCCAAATCTAAACCTAAAATCTAAACCTAACCCCAAATCTAAACCTAAAATCTAAACCTAACCCCAAATCTAAACCTAAAATCTAAACCTAACCCCAAATCTAAACCTAAAATCTAAACCTAGCCCCAAATCTAAACCTAAAATCTAAACCTAACCCCAAATCTAAACTTAACCCCAAATCTAAACCTAACCTAAAATCTAAACCTATCCCCAAATCTAAACCTAAAATCTAAACCTAACCCCAAATCTATACCTAACCCCAAATCTAAACCTAAAATCTAAACCTAACCCCAAATCTAAACCTAAAATCTAAACCTAACCCCAAATCTAACCCCAAATCTAAACCTAAAATCTAAACCTAACCCCAAATCTAAACCTAACCCCAAATCTAAACCTAAAATCTAAATCTAACCCCAAATCTAAACCTAAAATCTAAATCTAACCCCAAATCTAAACCTAAAATCTAAACCTAACCCCAAATCTAAACCTAACCCCAAATCTAAACCTAAAATCTAAACCTAAAATCTAAACCTAACCCCAAATCTAAACCTAACCCCAAATCTAAACCTAAAATCTAAACCTAACCCCAAATCTAAACCTAAAATCTAAACCTAACCCCAAATCTAAACCTAAAATTTAAGCCTAACCCCAAATCTATACCTAAAATCTAAACCTAAGCCCAAATCTTAACCTAACCCCAAATCTAAAACTAAACCCAAATCTAAACCGAAAATCTAAACCTAACCACAAATCTAAACCTAAAATCTAAACCAAACCCCAAATCTAAACCTAAAATTTAAGGCTAACCCCAAATCTAAACCTAAAACCTAAACCTAACCCCAAATCTAAACCTAACCCCAAATCTAAAAGTAACCCCAAATCTAAAACGAAAATCTAAACCTAACCCCAAATCTAAACCTAAAATCTAAACATAACCCCAAATCTAAAACTAAAATCTAAACCTAACCCCAAATCTAAACCTAAAATCTAAACCTAACCCCAAATCTAAACCTAAAATCTAAACCTAACCTAAAATCTAAACCTAACCCCAAATCTAAACCTAAAATCTAAACCTAACCTAAAATCTAAACCTAACCCCAAATCTAAACCTAACCCCAAATCTAAACCTAAAATCTATACCTAACCCGAAATCTAAACCTAAAATCTAAACCTAACCCCAAATCTAAACCTAAACCCAAATCTAAAACTAACCCCAAATCTAAACCGAAAATCTAAACCTAACCCCAAATCTAAACCTAAAATCTAAACCTAACCCCAAATCTAAACCTAAAATTTAAGACTAACCCCAAATCTACACCTAAAATCTAAACCTAACCCCAAATCTAAACCTAACCCCAAATCTAAAACTAACCCCAAATCTAAACCGAAAATCTAAACCTAACCCCAAATCTAAACCTAAAATCTAAACCTAACCCCAAATCTAAACTTAACCCCAAATCTAAACCTAACCTAAAATCTAAACCTAACCCCAAATCTAAACCTAAAATCTAAAGCTAACCCCAAATCTAAACCTAAAATCTAAACCTAAAATCTAAACCTAACCCCAAATCTAAACCTAAAATCTAAACCTAACCCGAAATCTAAACCTAAAATCTAAACCTAACCCCAAATCTAAACCTAAAATCTAAACCTAACCCCATATCTAAAACTAAAATCTAAACGTAACCCCAAATCTAAACCTAAAATCTAAACCTAACCCCAAATCTAAACCTAACCCCAAATCTAAACCTAAAATCTAAACCTAACCCCAAATCTAAACCTAAAATCTAAACCTAACCCCAAATCTAAACCTAAAATCCAAATCTAAACCTAAAATCTAAACCTAACCCCAAATCTAAACCTAAAATCTAAACCTAACCCCAAATCTAAACCTAACCCCAAATCTAAACCTAAAATCTAAACCTAACCCCAAATCTAAACCTAAAATCTAAACCTAACCCCAAATCTAAACCTAAAATCTAAACCTAACCCCAAATCTAAACTTAACCCCAAATCTAAACCTAAAATCTAAACCTAACCCCAAATCTAAACCTAAAATCTAAACCTAATCCCAAATCTAAACCTAAAATCTAAACCTAACCCCAAATCTAAACCTAAAATCTAAACCTAACCCCAAATCTAAACCTAAAATCTAAACCTAACCCCAAATCTAAACTTAACCCCAAATCTAAACCTAACCTAAAATCTAAACCTATCCCCAAATCTAAACCTAAAATCTAAACCTAACCCCAAATCTATACCTAACCCCAAATCTAAACCTAAAATCTAAACCTAACCCCAAATCTAAACCCAAAATCTAAACCTAACCCCAAATCTAACCCCAAATCTAAACCTAAAATCTAAACCTAACCCCAAATCTAAACCTAACCCCAAATCTAAACCTAAAATCTAAACCTAACCCCAAATCTAAACCTAAAATTTAAGCCTAACCCCAAATCTATACCTAAAATCTAAACCTAAGCCCAAATCTAAACCTAACCCCAAATCTAAAACTAAACCCAAATCTAAACCGAAAATCTAAACCTAACCCCAAATCTAAACCTAAAATCTAAACTAAACCCCAAATCTAAACCTAAAATTTAAGGCTAACCCCAAATCTAAACCTAAAATCTAAACCTAACCCCAAATCTAAACCTAACCCCAAATCTAAAAGTAACCCCAAATCTAAAACGAAAATCTAAACCTAACCCCAAATCTAAACCTAAAATCTAAACATAACCCCAAATCTAAACCTAATCCCAAATCTAAACCTAACCCCAAATCTAAACCTAACCCCAAATCTAAAAGTAACCCCAAATCTAAAACGAAAATCTAAACCTAACCCCAAATCTAAACCTAAAATCTAAACCTAACCCCAAATCTAAACCTAACCCCAAATCTAAAACTAACCCCAAATCTAAACCTAACCCCAAATCTAAACCTAAAATCTAAACATAACCCCAAATCTAAACCTAACCCCAAATCCAAAACTAACCCCAAATCTAAACCTAACCCCAAATCTAAACCTAACCCCAAATCTAAACCTAACCCCAAATCTAAACCTAAAATCTAAACCTAACCCCAAATCTAAACCTAAAATCTAAACTTAACCCCAAATCTAAACCTAACCCCAAATCTAAACCTAAAATCTAAACCTAACCCCAAATCTAAACCTAAAATCTAAACCTAACCCCAAATCTAACCCCAAATCTAAACCTAAAATCTAAACCTAACCCCAAATCTAAACCTAACCCCAAATCTAAACCTAACCCCAAATCTAAACCTAAAATCTAAACCTAAAATCTAAACCTAACCCCAAATCTAAACCTAACCCCAAATCTAAACCTAAAATCTAAACCTAACCCCAAATCTAAACCTAAAATCTAAACCTAACCCCAAATCTAAACCTAAAATTTAAGCCTAACCCCAAATCTATACCTAAAATCTAAACCTAAGCCCAAATCTAAACCTAACCCCAAATCTAAACCTAACGCCAAATCTAAACCTAAAATCTAAACCTAACCCCAAATCTAAACCTAAAATTTAAGCCTAACCCCAAATCTAAACCTAAAATCTAAACCTAAAATCTAAACCTAACCCCAAATCTAAAAATAACCCCAAATCTAAACCTAAAATCTAAACCTAACCCCAAATCTAAACCTAACCCCAAATCTAAACATAACCACAAATCTAAACCGAAAATCTAAACCTAACCCCAAATCTAAACCTAAAATCTAAACCTAACCCCAAATCTAAACCTAAAATCTAAACCTAACCTCAAATCTAAACCTAACATCTAAACCTAACCCCAAATCTAAACCTAAAATTTAAGCCTAACCCCAAATCTAAACCTAAAATCTAAACCTAACCCCAAATCTAAACCTAAACCCAAATCAAAAACTAACCCCAAATCTAAACCGAAAATCTAAACCTAACCCCAAATCTAAACCTAAAATCTAAACCTAACCCCAAATCTAAACCTAAAATTTAAGACTAACCCCAAATCTACACCTAAAATCTAAACCTAACCCCAAATCTAAAACTAACCCCAAATCTAAACCTAAAATCTAAACCTAACCCCAAATCTAAACCTAAAATCTAAACCTAACCCCAAATCTAAACTTAACCCCAAATCTAAACCTAACCTAAAATCTAAACCTAACCCCAAATCTAAACCTAAAATCTAAAGCTAACCCCAAATCTAAACCTAAAATCTAAACCTAAAATCTAAACCTTACCCCAAATCTAAACCTAAAATCTAAAGCTAACCCCAAATCTAAACCTAAAATCTAAACCTAAAATCTAAACCTAACCCCAAATCTAAACCTAAAATCTAAACCTAACCCCAAATCTAAACCTAAAATCTAAACCTAACCCCATATCTAAAACTAAAATCTAAACCTAACCCCAAATCTAAACCTAAAATCTAAACCTAACCCCAAATCTAAACCTAACCCCAAATCTAAACATAAATCTAAACCTAACCCCAAATCTAAACCTAAAATCTAAACCTAACCCCAAATCTAAACCTAAAATCCAAATCTAAACCTAAAATCTAAACCTAACCCCAAATCTAAACCTAAAATCTAAACCTAACCCCAAATCTAAACCTAACCCCAAATCTAAACCTAAAATCTAAACCTAACCCCAAATCTAAACCTAAAATCCAAATCTAAACCTAAAATCTAAACCTAACCCCAAATCTAAATCTAAAATCTAAACCTAACCCCAAATCTAAACCTAACCCCAAATCTAAACCTAAAATCTAAACCTAACCCCAAATCTAAACCTAAAATCTAAACCTAACCCCAAATCTAAACCTAAAATCTAAACCTATCCCCAAATCTAAACCTAAAATCTAAACCTAACCCCAAATCTATAACTAACCCCAAATCTAAACCTAAAATCTAAACCTAACCCCAAATCTAAACCTAAAATCTAAACCTAACCCCAAATCTAACCCCAAATCTAAACCTAAAATCTAAACCTAACCCCAAATCTAAACCTAACCCCAAATCTAAACCTAAAATCTAAATCTAACCCCAAATCTAAACCTAAAATCTAAACCTAACCCCAAATCTAAACCTAACCCCAAATCTAAACCTAAAATCTAAACCTAAAATCTAAACCTAACCCCAAATCTAAACCTAACCCCAAATCTAAACCTAAAATCTAAACCTAACCCCAAATCTAAACCTAAAATCTAAACCTAACCCCAAATCTAAACCTAAAATTTAAGCCTAACCCCAAATCTATACCTAAAATCTAAACCTAAGCCCAAATCTTAACCTAACCCCAAATCTAAAACTAAACCCAAATCTAAACCGAAAATCTAAACCTAACCACAAATCTAAACCTAAAATCTAAACCAAACCCCAAATCTAAACCTAAAATTTAAGGCTAACCCCAAATCTAAACCTAAAACCTAAACCTAACCCCAAATCTAAACCTAACCCCAAATCTAAAAGTAACCCCAAATCTAAAATGAAAATCTAAACCTAACCCCAAATCTAAACCTAAAATCTAAACATAACCCCAAATCTAAACCTAACCCCAAATCTAAAACTAACCCCAAATCTAAAACTAACCCCAAATCTCAACCGAAAATCTAAACCTAACCCCAAATCTAAACCTAAAATCTAAACCTAACCCCAAATCTAAACCTAAAATCTAAACCTAACCTAAAATCTAAACCTAACCCCAAATCTAAACCTAACCCCAAATCTAAACCTAAAATCTATACCTAACCCGAAATCTAAACCTAACCCCAAATCTAAACCTAAAATCTAAACCTAACCCCAAATCTACACCTAAAATCTAAACCTAACCCCAAATCTAAACCTAACCCCAAATCTAAAACTAACCCCAAATCTAAACCGAAAATCTAAACCTAACCCCAAATCTAAACCTAAAATCTAAACCTAACCCCAAATCTAAACCTAAACCCAAATCTAAAACTAACCCCAAATCTAAACCGAAAATCTAAACCTAACCCCAAATCTAAACCTAAAATCTAAACCTAACCCCAAATCTAAACCTAAAATTCAAGACTAACCCCAAATCTACACCTAAAATCTAAACCTAACCCCAAATCTAAACCTAACCCCAAATCTAAAACTAACCCCAAATCTAAACCGAAAATCTAAACCTAACCCCAAATCTAAACCTAAAATCTAAACCTAACCCCAAATCTAAACTTAACCCCAAATCTAAACCTAACCTAAAATCTAAACCTAACCCCAAATCTAAACCTAAAATCTAAAGCTAACCCCAAATCTAAACCTAAAATCTAAACCTAAAATCTAAACCTAACCCCAAATCTAAACCTAAAATCTAAACCTAACCCGAAATCTAAACCTAAAATCTAAACCTAACCCCAAATCTAAACCTAAAATCTAAACCTAACCCCATATCTAAAACTAAAATCTAAACGTAACCCCAAATCTAAACCTAAAATCTAAACCTAACCCCAAATCTAAACCTAACCCCAAATCTAAACCTAAAATCTAAACCTAACCCCAAATCTAAACCTAAAATCTAAACCTAACCCCAAATCTAAACCTAAAATCCAAATCTAAACCTAAAATCTAAACCTAACCCCAAATCTAAACCTAAAATCTAAACCTAACCCCAAATCTAAACCTAACCCCAAATCTAAACCTAAAATCTAAACCTAACCCCAAATCTAAACCTAAAATCTAAACCTAACCCCAAATCTAAACCTAAAATCTAAACCTAACCCCAAATCTAAACTTAACCCCAAATCTAAACCTAAAATCTAAACCTAACCCCAAATCTAAACCTAAAATCTAAACCTAATCCCAAATCTAAACCTAAAATCTAAACCTAACCCCAAATCTAAACCTAAAATCTAAACCTAACCCCAAATCTAAACCTAAAATCTAAACCTAACCCCAAATCTAAACTTAACCCCAAATCTAAACCTAACCTAAAATCTAAACCTATCCCCAAATCTAAACCTAAAATCTAAACCTAACCCCAAATCTATACCTAACCCCAAATCTAAACCTAAAATCTAAACCTAACCCCAAATCTAAACCCAAAATCTAAACCTAACCCCAAATCTAACCCCAAATCTAAACCTAAAATCTAAACCTAACCCCAAATCTAAACCTAACCCCAAATCTAAACCTAAAATCTAAACCTAACCCCAAATCTAAACCTAAAATTTAAGCCTAACCCCAAATCTATACCTAAAATCTAAACCTAAGCCCAAATCTAAACCTAACCCCAAATCTAAAACTAAACCCAAATCTAAACCGAAAATCTAAACCTAACCCCAAATCTAAACCTAAAATCTAAACTAAACCCCAAATCTAAACCTAAAATTTAAGGCTAACCCCAAATCTAAACCTAAAATCTAAACCTAACCCCAAATCTAAACCTAACCCCAAATCTAAAAGTAACCCCAAATCTAAAACGAAAATCTAAACCTAACCCCAAATCTAAACCTAAAATCTAAACATAACCCCAAATCTAAACCTAATCCCAAATCTAAACCTAACCCCAAATCTAAACCTAACCCCAAATCTAAAAGTAACCCCAAATCTAAAACGAAAATCTAAACCTAACCCCAAATCTAAACCTAAAATCTAAACCTAACCCCAAATCTAAACCTAACCCCAAATCTAAAACTAACCCCAAATCTAAACCTAACCCCAAATCTAAACCTAAAATCTAAACATAACCCCAAATCTAAACCTAACCCCAAATCCAAAACTAACCCCAAATCTAAACCTAACCCCAAATCTAAACCTAACCCCAAATCTAAACCTAACCCCAAATCTAAACCTAAAATCTAAACCTAACCCCAAATCTAAACCTAAAATCTAAACTTAACCCCAAATCTAAACCTAACCCCAAATCTAAACCTAAAATCTAAACCTAACCCCAAATCTAAACCTAAAATCTAAACCTAACCCCAAATCTAACCCCAAATCTAAACCTAAAATCTAAACCTAACCCCAAATCTAAACCTAACCCCAAATCTAAACCTAACCCCAAATCTAAACCTAAAATCTAAACCTAAAATCTAAACCTAACCCCAAATCTAAACCTAACCCCAAATCTAAACCTAAAATCTAAACCTAACCCCAAATCTAAACCTAAAATCTAAACCTAACCCCAAATCTAAACCTAAAATTTAAGCCTAACCCCAAATCTATACCTAAAATCTAAACCTAAGCCCAAATCTAAACCTAACCCCAAATCTAAACCTAACGCCAAATCTAAACCTAAAATCTAAACCTAACCCCAAATCTAAACCTAAAATTTAAGCCTAACCCCAAATCTAAACCTAAAATCTAAACCTAAAATCTAAACCTAACCCCAAATCTAAAAATAACCCCAAATCTAAACCTAAAATCTAAACCTAACCCCAAATCTAAACCTAACCCCAAATCTAAACATAACCCCAAATCTAAACCGAAAATCTAAACCTAACCCCAAATCTAAACCTAAAATCTAAACCTAACCCCAAATCTAAACCTAAAATCTAAACCTAACCTCAAATCTAAACCTAACATCTAAACCTAACCCCAAATCTAAACCTAAAATTTAAGCCTAACCCCAAATCTAAACCTAAAATCTAAACCTAACCCCAAATCTAAACCTAAACCCAAATCAAAAACTAACCCCAAATCTAAACCGAAAATCTAAACCTAACCCCAAATCTAAACCTAAAATCTAAACCTAACCCCAAATCTAAACCTAAAATTTAAGACTAACCCCAAATCTACACCTAAAATCTAAACCTAACCCCAAATCTAAAACTAACCCCTAATCTAAACCTAAAATCTAAACCTAACCCCAAATCTAAACCTAAAATCTAAACCTAACCCCAAATCTAAACTTAACCCCAAATCTAAACCTAACCTAAAATCTAAACCTAACCCCAAATCTAAACCTAAAATCTAAAGCTAACCCCAAATCTAAACCTAAAATCTAAACCTAAAATCTAAACCTAACCCCAAATCTAAACCTAAAATCTAAACCTAACCCCAAATCTAAACCTAAAATCTAAACCTAACCCCATATCTAAAACTAAAATCTAAACCTAACCCCAAATCTAAACCTAAAATCTAAACCTAACCCCAAATCTAAACCTAACCCCAAATCTAAACATAAATCTAAACCTAACCCCAAATCTAAACCTAAAATCTAAACCTAACCCCAAATCTAAACCTAAAATCCAAATCTAAACCTAAAATCTAAACCTAACCCCAAATCTAAACCTAAAATCTAAACCTAACCCCAAATCTAAACCTAACCCCAAATCTAAACCTAAAATCTAAACCTAACCCCAAATCTAAACCTAAAATCCAAATCTAAACCTAAAATCTAAACCTAACCCCAAATCTAAATCTAAAATCTAAACCTAACCCCAAATCTAAACCTAACCCCAAATCTAAACCTAAAATCTAAACCTAACCCCAAAACTAAACCTAAAATCTAAACCTAACCCCAAATCTAAACCTAAAATCTAAACCTATCCCCAAATCTAAACCTAAAATCTAAACCTAACCCCAAATCTATAACTAACCCCAAATCTAAACCTAAAATCTAAACCTAACCCCAAATCTAAACCTAAAATCTAAACCTAACCAAAAATCTAACCCCAAATCTAAACCTAAAATCTAAACCTAACCCCAAATCTAAACCTAACCCCAAATCTAAACCTAAAATCTAAATCTAACCCCAAATCTAAACCTAAAATCTAAACCTAACCCCAAATCTAAACCTAACCCCAAATCTAAACCTAAAATCTAAACCTAAAATCTAAACCTAACCCCAAATCTAAACCTAACCCCAAATCTAAACCTAAAATCTAAACCTAACCCCAAATCTAAACCTAAAATCTAAACCTAACCCCAAATCTAAACCTAAAATTTAAGCCTAACCCCAAATCTATACCTAAAATCTAAACCTAAGCCCAAATCTTAACCTAACCCCAAATCTAAAACTAAACCCAAATCTAAACCGAAAATCTAAACCTAACCACAAATCTAAACCTAAAATCTAAACCAAACCCCAAATCTAAACCTAAAATTTAAGGCTAACCCCAAATCTAAACCTAAAACCTAAACCTAACCCCAAATCTAAACCTAACCCCAAATCTAAAAGTAACCCCAAATCTAAAACGAAAATCTAAACCTAACCCCAAATCTAAACCTAAAATCTAAACATAACCCCAAATCTAAACCTAACCCCAAATCTAAAACTAACCCCAAATCTAAAACTAACCCCAAATCTAAACCGAAAATCTAAACCTAACCCCAAATCTAAACCTAAAATCTAAACCTAACCCCAAATCTAAACCTAAAATCTAAACCTAACCTAAAATCTAAACCTAACCCCAAATCTAAACCTAACCCCAAATCTAAACCTAAAATCTATACCTAACCCGAAATCTAAACCTAACCCCAAATCTAAACCTAAAATCTAAACCTAACCCCAAATCTACACCTAAAATCTAAACCTAACCCCAAATCTAAACCTAACCCCAAATCTAAAACTAACCCCAAATCTAAACCGAAAATCTAAACCTAACCCCAAATCTAAACCTAAAATCTAAACCTAACCCCAAATCTAAACCTAAACCCAAATCTAAAACTAACCCCAAATCTAAACCGAAAATCTAAACCTAACCCCAAATCTAAACCTAAAATCTAAACCTAATGCCAAATCTAAACCTAAAATTCAAGACTAACCCCAAATCTACACCTAAAATCTAAACCTAACCCCAAATCTAAACCTAACCCCAAATCTAAAACTAACCCCAAATCTAAACCGAAAATCTAAACCTAACCCCAAATCTAAACCTAAAATCTAAACCTAACCCCAAATCTAAACTTAACCCCAAATCTAAACCTAACCTAAAATCTAAACCTAACCCCAAATCTAAACCTAAAATCTAAAGCTAACCCCAAATCTAAACCTAAAATCTAAACCTAAAATCTAAACCTAACCCCAAATCTAAACCTAAAATCTAAACCTAACCCGAAATCTAAACCTAAAATCTAAACCTAACCCCAAATCTAAACCTAAAATCTAAACCTAACCCCATATCTAAAACTAAAATCTAAACCTAACACCAAATCTAAACCTAAAATCTAAACCTAACCCCAAATCTAAACCTAACCCCAAATCTAAACCTAAAATCTAAACCTAACCCCAAATCTAAACCTAAAATCTAAACCTAACCCCAAATCTAAACCTAAAATCCAAATCTAAACCTAAAATCTAAACCTAACCCCAAATCTAAACCTAAAATCTAAACCTAACCCCAAATCTAAACCTAACCCCAAATCTAAACCCAAAATCTAAACCTAACCCCAAATCTAAACCTAAAATCTAAACCTAACCCCAAATCTAAACCTAAAATCTAAACCTAACCCCAAATCTAAACTTTACCCCAAATTTAAACCTAAAATCTAAACCTAACCCCAAATCTAAACCTAAAATCTAAACCTAATCCCAAATCTAAACCTAAAATCTAAACCTAACCTTAAATCTAAACCTAAAATCTAAACCTAACCCCAAATCTAAACCTAAAATCTAAACCTAACCCCAAATCTAAACTTAACCCCAAATCTAAACCTAACCTAAAATCTAAACCTATCCCCAAATCTAAACCTAAAATCTAAACCTAACCCCAAATCTATACCTAACCCCAAATCTAAACCTAAAATCTAAACCTAACCCCAAATCTAAACCTAAAATCTAAACCTAACCCCTAATCTAAACCTAAAATCTAAACCTAAAATCTAAACCTAACCCCAAATCTAAACCTAACCCCAAATCTAAACCTAAAATCTAAACCTAACCCCAAATCTAAACCTAAAATCTAAACCTAACCCCAAATCTAAACCTAACCCCAAATCTAAACCTAAAATCTAAACCTAAAATCTAAACCTAACCCCAAATCTAAACCTAACCCCAAATCTAAACCTAAAATCTAAACCTAACCCCAAATCTAAACCTAAAATCTAAACCTAACCCCAAATCTAAACCTAAAATTTAAGCCTAACCCCAAATCTATACCTAAAATCTAAACCTAAGCCCAAATCTAAACCTAACCCCAAATCTAAAACTAAACCCAAATCTAAACCGAAAATCTAAACCCAACCCCAAATCTAAACCTAAAATCTAAACCAAACCCCAAATCTAAACCTAAAATTTAAGGCTAACCCCAAATCTAAACCTAAAATCTAAACCTAACCCCAAATCTAAACCTAACCCCAAATCTAAAAGTAACCCCAAATCTAAAACGAAAATCTAAACCTAACCCCAAATCTAAACCTAAAATCTAAACATAACCCCAAATCTAAACCTAATCCCAAATCTAAAACTAACCCCAAATCTAAAACTAACCCCAAATCTAAACCGAAAATATAAACCTAACCCCAAATCTAAACCTAAAATCTAAACCTAACCTAAAATCTAAACCTAACCCCAAATCTAAACCTAACCCCAAATCTAAACCTAAAACCTATACCTAACCCGAAATCTAAACCTAACCCCAAATCTAAACTTAACCCCAAATCTAAACCTAAAATCTAAACCTAACCCCAAATCTAAACCTAAAATCTAAACCTAACCCCAAATCTAAACCTAAAATCTAAACCTAACCCCAAATCTAAACTTAACCCCAAATCTAAACCTAACCCCAAATCTAAACCTAACCCCAAATCTAAACCTAAAATCTAAACCTAACCCCAAATCTAAACCTAACCCCAAATCTAAACCTAACCCCAAATCTAAACCTAAAATCTAAACCTAACCCCAAATCTAAACCTAAAATCTAAACCTAACCCCAAATCTAAACCTAACCCCAAATCTAAACCTAAAATCTAAACCTAACCCCAAATCTAAACCTAAAATCTAAACCTAACCCCAAATCTAAACCTAAAATCTAAACCTAACCCCAAATCTAAACCTAAAATCTAAACCTAACCCCAAATCTAAACTTAACCCCAAATCTAAACCTAACCCCAAATCTAAAACTAACCCCAAATCTAAAACTAACCCCAAATCTAAACCGAAAATATAAACCTAACCCCAAATCTAAACCTAAAATCTAAACCTAACCTAAAATCTAAACCTAACCCCAAATCTAAACCTAACCCCAAATCTAAACCTAAAACCTATACCTAACCCGAAATCTAAACCTAACCCCAAATCTAAACTTAACCCCAAATCTAAACCTAAAATCTAAACCTAACCCCAAATCTAAACCTAAAATCTAAACCTAACCCCAAATCTAAACCTAAAATCTAAACCTAACCCCAAATCTAAACTTAACCCCAAATCTAAACCTAACCCCAAATCTAAACCTAACCCCAAATCTAAACCTAAAATCTAAACCTAACCCCAAATCTAAACCTAACCCCAAATCTAAACCTAACCCCAAATCTAAACCTAAAATCTAAACCTAACCCCAAATCTAAACCTAAAATCTAAACCTAACCCCAAATCTAAACCTAACCCCAAATCTAAACCTAAAATCTAAACCTAACCCCAAATCTAAACCTAAAATCTAAACCTAACCCCAAATCTAAACCTAACCCCAAATCTAAACCGAAAATCAAAACCTAACCCCAAATCTAAACCTAAAATCTAAACCTAAAATCTAAACCTAACCCCAAATCTAAACCTAACCCCAAATCTAAACCTAAAATCTAAACCTAAACCCAAATCTAAACCTAAAATCTAAACCTAACCCCAAATCTAAACCTAACCCCAAATCTAAAACTAACCCCAAATCTAAACCTAACCCCAAATCTAAACCTAAAATCTAAACATAACCCCAAATCTAAACCTAACCCCAAATCCAAAACTAACCCCAAATCTAAACCTAACCCCAAATCTAAACCTAACCCCAAATCTAAACCTAAAATCTAAACCTAACCCCAAATCTAAACCTAAAATCTAAACTTAACCCCAAATCTAAACCTAACCCCAAATCTAAACCTAAAATCTAAACCTAACCCCAAATCTAAACCTAAAATCTAAACCTAACCCCAAATATAAACCTAAAATCTAAACCTAACCCCAAATCTAAACCTAACCCCAAATCTAAACCTAAAATCTAAACATAACCCCAAATCTAAACCTAAAATCTAAACCTAACCCCAAATCCAAACCTAACCCCAAATCTAAACCTAAAATCTAAACCTAACCCCAAATCTAAACCTAAAATCTAAACCTAACCTAAAATCTAAACCTAACCCCAAATCTAAACCTAAAATCTAAACCTAACCCCAAATCTAAACCTAACCCCAAATCTAAACCTAAAATCTAAACCTAACCCCAAATCTAAACCTAAAATCTAAACCTAACCCCAAATCTAAACCTAACCCCAAATCTAAACCTAAAATCTAAACCTAACCCCAAATCTAAACCTAAAATCTAAACCTAACCCCAAATCTAAACCTAAAATCTAAACCTAACCCCAAATCTAAACCTAAAATCTAACCTAACCCCAAATCTAAAAATAACCCCAAATCTAAACCTAAAATCTAAACCTAAAATCTAACCTAACCCCAAATCTAAAAATAACCCCAAATCTAAACCTAAAATCTAAACCTAACCCCAAATCTAAACCTAAAATCTAAACCTAACCCCAAATCTAAACTGAAAATCTAAACCTAACCCCAAATCTAAACTTAAAATCTAAACCTAACCCCAAATCTAAACCTAAAATCTAAACCTAAAATCTATACTTAACCCCAAATCTAAACCTAAAATCTAAACCTAACCCCAAATCTAAACCGAAAATCTAAACCTAACCCCAAATCTAAACCTAAAATCTAAACCTAACCCCAAATCTAAACCTAAAATCTAAACATAACCCCAAATCTAAACTTAACTCATAATCTAAACCTAACCTAAAATCTAAACCTAACCCCAAATCTAAACCTAAAATCTAAACCTAACCCCAAATCTAAACCTAAAATCTAAACCTAAAATCTAAACCTAACCTAAAATCCAAACCTAACCCCAAATCTAAACCTAAAATCTAAACCTAACCCCAAATCTAAACCTAACCCCAAATCTAAACCTAAAATCTAAACCTAACCCCATATCTAAAACTAAAATCTAAACCTAACCCCAAATCTAAACCTAAAATCTAAACCTAACCCCAAATCTAAACCTAAAATCTAAACCTAAAATCTCAACCTAACCCCAAATCCAAACCTAACCCCAAATCTAAACCTAAAATCTAAACCTAACCCCAAATCTAAACCTAAAATCTAAACCTAACCCCAAATCTAAACCTAACCCCAAATCTAAACCTAAAATCTAAACCTAACCCCAAATCTAAACCTAAAATCTAAACCTAACCCGAAATCTAAACCTAACCCCAAATCTAAACCTAAAATCTAAACCTAACCCCAAATCTAAACCTAAAATCTAAACCTAACCCCAAATGTAAACCTAAAATTTAAGTCTAACCCCAAATCTAAACCTAAAATCTAAACCTAACCCCAAATCTAAACCTAACCCCAAATCTAAACCTTAAATCTAAACCTAACCCCAAATCTAAACCTAAAATCTAAACCTAACCCCAAATCTAAACCTAACGCCAAATCTAAACCTAAAATCTAAACCTAACCCCAAATCTAAACCTAAAATTTAAGCCTAACCCCAAATCTAAACCTAAAATCTAAACCTAACCCCAAATCTAAACCTAACGCCAAATCTAAAAATAACCCCAAATCTAAACCTAAAATCTAAACCTAACCCCAAATCTAAACCTAAAATTTAAGACGAACCCCAAATCTACACCTAAAATCTAAACCTAACCCCAAATCTAAACCTAACCCCAAATCTAAAACTAACCCCAAATCTAAACCGAAAATCTAAACCTAACCCCAAATCTAAACCTAAAATCTAATCCTAACCCCAAATCTAAACCTAAAATCTAAACCTAACCTCAAATCTAAACCTAAACTCTAAACCTAACCCCAAATCTAAACCTAACCCCAAATCTAAACCTAAAATCTAAACCTAACCCCAAATCTAAACCTAAAATCTAAACCTAACCCCAAATCTAAACTTAACCCCAAATCTAAACCTAACCTAAAATCTAAACCTAACCCCAAATCTAAACCTAAAATCTAAACCTAACCCCAAATCTATACCTAACCCCAAATCTAAACCGAAAATCAAAACCTAACCCCAAATCTAAACCTAAAATCTAAACCTAAAATCTAAACCTAACCCCAAATCTAAACCTAACCCCAAATCTAAACCTAAAATCTAAACCTAAACCCAAATCTAAACCTAAAATCTAAACCTAACCCCAAATCTAAACCTAAAATTTAAGCCTAACCTCAAATCTATACCTAAAATCTAAACCTAAGCCCAAATCTAAACCTAACCCCAAATCTAAAACTAAACCCAAATCTAAACCGAAAATCTAAACCTAACCCCAAATCTAAACCTAAAATCTAAACCAAACCCCAAATCTAAACCTAAAATTTAAGCCTAACCCCAAATCTAAACCTAAAATCTAAACCTAACCCCAAATCTAAACTTAACCCCAAATCTAAAACTAACCCCAAATCTAAACCTAACCCCAAATCTAAACCTAAAATCTAAACATAACCCCAAATCTAAACCTAACCCCAAATCCAAAACTAACCCCAAATCTAAACCTAACCCCAAATCTAAACCTAACCCCAAATCTAAACCTAACCCCAAATCTAAACCTAAAATCTAAACCTAACCCCAAATCTAAACCTAAAATCTAAACTTAACCCCAAATCTAAACCTAACCCCAAATCTAAACCTAAAATCTAAACCTAACCCCAAATCTAAACCTAACCCCAAATCTAAACCTAAAATCTAAACATAACCCCAAATCTAAACCTAAAATCTAAACCTAACCCCAAATCCAAACCTAACCCCAAATCTAAACCTAAAATCTAAACCTAACCCCAAATCTAAACCTAAAATCTAAACCTAACCCCAAATCTAAACCTAACCCCAAATCTAAACCTAAAATCTAAACCTAACCCCAAATCTAAACCTAACCCCAAATCTAAACCTAAAATCTAAACCTAACCCCAAATCTAAACCTAAAATCTAAACCTAACCCCAAATCTAAACCTAAAATTTAAGTCTAACCCCAAATCTAAACCTAAAATCTAAACCTAACCCCAAATCTAAACCTAAAATCTAAACCTAACCCCAAATCTAAACCTAAAATCTAAACCTAACCCCAAATCTAAACCTAACCCCAAATCTAAACCTAAAATCTAAACCTAACCCCAAATCTAAACCTAAAATCTAAACATAACCCCAAATCTAAACCTAACCCCAAATCTAAACCTAAAATCTAAACCTAACCCCAAATCTAAACCTAAAATCTAAACCTAACCCCAAATCTAAACCTAAAATCTAACCTAACCCCAAATCTAAAAATAACCCCAAATCTAAACCTAAAATCTAAACCTAAAATCTAACCTAACCCCAAATCTAAAAATAACCCCAAATCTAAACCTAAAATCTAAACCTAACCCCAAATCTAAACCTAAAATCTAAACCTAACCCCAAATCTAAACTGAAAATCTAAACCTAACCCCAAATCTAAACTTAAAATCTAAACCTAACCCCAAATCTAAACCTAAAATCTAAACCTAAAATCTATACGTAACCCCAAATCTAAACCTAAAATCTAAACCTAACCCCAAATCTAAACCGAAAATCTAAACCTAACCCCAAATCTAAACCTAAAATCTAAACCTAACCCCAAATCTAAACCTAAAATCTAAACATAACCCCAAATCTAAACTTAACTCATAATCTAAACCTAACCTAAAATCTAAACCTAACCCCAAATCTAAACCTAAAATCTAAAGCTAACCCCAAATCTAAACCTAAAATCTAAACCTAACCCCAAATCTAAACCTAAAATCTAAACCTAAAATCTAAACCTAACCTAAAATCCAAACCTAACCCCAAATCTAAACCTAAAATCTAAACCTAACCCCAAATCTAAACCTAACCCCAAATCTAAACCTAAAATCTAAACCTAACCCCATATCTAAAACTAAAATTTAAACCTAACCCCAAATCTAAACCTAAAATCTAAACCTAACCCCAAATCTAAACCTAAAATCTAAACCTAAAATCTCAACCTAACCCCAAATCCAAACCTAACCCCAAATCTAAACCTAAAATCTAAACCTAACCCCAAATCTAAACCTAAAATCTAAACCTAACCTAAAATCTAAACCTAACCCGAAATCTAAACCTAAAATCTAAACCTAACCCCAAATCTAAACCTAACCCCAAATCTAAACCGAAAATCTAAACCTAACCCCAAATCTAAACCTAAAATCTAAACCTAACCCGAAATCTAAACCTAACCCCAAATCTAAACCTAAAATCTAAACCTAACCCCAAATCTAAACCTAAAATCTAAACCTAACCCCAAATCTAAACCTAAAATTTAAGTCTAACCCCAAATCTAAACCTAAAATCTAAACCTAACCCCAAATCTAAACCTAACCCCAAATCTAAACCTAACGCCAAATCTAAACCTAACCCCAAATCTAAACCTAACGCCAAATCTAAACCTAAAATCTAACCCTAACCCCAAATCTAAACCTAAAATTTATGCCTAACCCCAAATCTAAACCTAAAATCTAAACCTAACCCCAAATCTAAACCTAACGCCAAATCTAAAAATAACCCCAAATCTAAACCTAAAATCTAAACCTAACCCCAAATGTAAACCTAAAATTTAAGTCTAACCCCAAATCTAAACCTAAAATCTAAACCTAACCCCAAATCTAAACCTAACCCCAAATCTAAACCTTAAATCTAAACCTAACCCCAAATCTAAACCTAAAATCTAAACCTAACCCCAAATCTAAACCTAACGCCAAATCTAAACCTAAAATCTAAACCTAACCCCAAATCTAAACCTAAAATTTAAGCCTAACCCCAAATCTAAACCTAAAATCTAAACCTAACCCCAAATCTAAACCTAACGCCAAATCTAAAAATAACCCCAAATCTAAACCTAAAATCTAAACCTAACCCCAAATCTAAACCTAAAATTTAAGACGAACCCCAAATCTACACCTAAAATCTAAACCTAACCCCAAATCTAAACCTAACCCCAAATCTAAAACTAACCCCAAATATAAACCGAAAATCTAAACCTAACCCCAAATCTAAACCTAAAATCTAATCCTAACCCCAAATCTAAACCTAAAATCTAAACCTAACCTCAAATCTAAACCTAAACTCTAAACCTAACCCCAAATCTAAACCTAACCCCAAATCTAAACCTAAAATCTAAACCTAACCCCAAATCTAAACCTAAAATCTAAACCTAACCCCAAATCTAAACTTAACCCCAAATCTAAACCTAACCTAAAATCTAAACCTAACCCCAAATCTAAACCTAAAATCTAAACCTAACCCCAAATCTATACCTAACCCCAAATCTAAACCGAAAATCAAAACCTAACCCCAAATCTAAACCTAAAATCTAAACCTAAAATCTAAACCTAACCCCAAATCTAAACCTAACCCCAAATCTAAACCTAAAATCTAAACCTAAACCCAAATCTAAACCTAAAATCTAAACCTAACCCCAAATCTAAACCTAAAATTTAAGCCTAACCTCAAATCTATACCTAAAATCTAAACCTAAGCCCAAATCTAAACCTAACCCCAAATCTAAAACTAAACCCAAATCTAAACCGAAAATCTAAACCTAACCCCAAATCTAAACCTAAAATCTAAACCAAACCCCAAATCTAAACCTAAAATTTAAGCCTAACCCCAAATCTAAACCTAAAATCTAAACCTAACCCCAAATCTAAACTTAACCCCAAATCTAAAACTAACCCCAAATCTAAACCTAACCCCAAATCTAAACCTAAAATCTAAACATAACCCCAAATCTAAACCTAACCCCAAATCCAAAACTAACCCCAAATCTAAACCTAACCCCAAATCTAAACCTAACCCCAAATCTAAACCTAACCCCAAATCTAAACCTAAAATCTAAACCTAACCCCAAATCTAAACCTAAAATCTAAACTTAACCCCAAATCTAAACCTAACCCCAAATCTAAACCTAAAATCTAAACCTAACCCCAAATCTAAACCTAACCCCAAATCTAAACCTAAAATCTAAACATAACCCCAAATCTAAACCTAAAATCTAAACCTAACCCCAAATCCAAACCTAACCCCAAATCTAAACCTAAAATCTAAACCTAACCCCAAATCTAAACCTAAAATCTAAACCTAACCCCAAATCTAAACCTAACCCCAAATCTAAACCTAAAATCTAAACCTAACCCCAAATCTAAACCTAACCCCAAATCTAAACCTAAAATCTAAACCTAACCCCAAATCTAAACCTAAAATCTAAACCTAACCCCAAATCTAAACCTAAAATTTAAGTCTAACCCCAAATCTAAACCTAAAATCTAAACCTAACCCCAAATCTAAACCTAAAATCTAAACCTAACCCCAAATCTAAACCTAAAATCTAAACCTAACCCCAAATCTAAACCTAACCCCAAATCTAAACCTAAAATCTAAACCTAACCCCAAATCTAAACCTAAAATCTAAACATAACCCCAAATCTAAACCTAACCCCAAATCTAAACCTAAAATCTAAACCTAACCCCAAATCTAAACCTAAAATCTAAACCTAACCCCAAATCTAAACCTAAAATCTAACCTAACCCCAAATCTAAAAATAACCCCAAATCTAAACCTAAAATCTAAACCTAAAATCTAACCTAACCCCAAATCTAAAAATAACCCCAAATCTAAACCTAAAATCTAAACCTAACCCCAAATCTAAACCTAAAATCTAAACCTAACCCCAAATCTAAACTGAAAATCTAAACCTAACCCCAAATCTAAACTTAAAATCTAAACCTAACCCCAAATCTAAACCTAAAATCTAAACCTAAAATCTATACGTAACCCCAAATCTAAACCTAAAATCTAAACCTAACCCCAAATCTAAACCGAAAATCTAAACCTAACCCCAAATCTAAACCTAAAATCTAAACCTAACCCCAAATCTAAACCTAAAATCTAAACATAACCCCAAATCTAAACTTAACTCATAATCTAAACCTAACCTAAAATCTAAACCTAACCCCAAATCTAAACCTAAAATCTAAAGCTAACCCCAAATCTAAACCTAAAATCTAAACCTAACCCCAAATCTAAACCTAAAATCTAAACCTAAAATCTAAACCTAACCTAAAATCCAAACCTAACCCCAAATCTAAACCTAAAATCTAAACCTAACCCCAAATCTAAACCTAACCCCAAATCTAAACCTAAAATCTAAACCTAACCCCATATCTAAAACTAAAATTTAAACCTAACCCCAAATCTAAACCTAAAATCTAAACCTAACCCCAAATCTAAACCTAAAATCTAAACCTAAAATCTCAACCTAACCCCAAATCCAAACCTAACCCCAAATCTAAACCTAAAATCTAAACCTAACCCCAAATCTAAACCTAAAATCTAAACCTAACCTAAAATCTAAACCTAACCCGAAATCTAAACCTAAAATCTAAACCTAACCCCAAATCTAAACCTAACCCCAAATCTAAACCGAAAATCTAAACCTAACCCCAAATCTAAACCTAAAATCTAAACCTAACCCGAAATCTAAACCTAACCCCAAATCTAAACCTAAAATCTAAACCTAACCCCAAATCTAAACCTAAAATCTAAACCTAACCCCAAATCTAAACCTAAAATTTAAGTCTAACCCCAAATCTAAACCTAAAATCTAAACCTAACCCCAAATCTAAACCTAACCCCAAATCTAAACCTAACGCCAAATCTAAACCTAACCCCAAATCTAAACCTAACGCCAAATCTAAACCTAAAATCTAACCCTAACCCCAAATCTAAACCTAAAATTTATGCCTAACCCCAAATCTAAACCTAAAATCTAAACCTAACCCCAAATCTAAACCTAACGCCAAATCTAAAAATAACCCCAAATCTAAACCTAAAATCTAAACCTAACCCCAAATCTAAACCTAAAATTTAAGACTAACCCCAAATCTACACCTAAAATCTAAACCTAACCCCAAATCTAAACCTAACCCCAAATCTAAAACTAACCCCAAATCTAAACCGAAAATCTAAACCTAACCCCAAATCTAAACCTAAAATCTAAACCTAACCCCAAATCTAAACCTAAAATCTAAACATAACCCCAAATCTAAACCTAAAATCTAAACCTAACCCCAAATCTAAACTTAACCCCAAATCTAAACCTAACCTAAAATTTAAACCTAACCCCAAATCTAAACCTAAAATCTAAAGCTAACCCCAAATCTATACCTAAAATCTAAACCTAAAATCTAAACCTAACCCCAAATCTAAACCTAAAATCTAAACCTAACCCGAAATCTAAACCTAAAATCTAAACCTAAGCCCAAATCTAAACCTAAAATCTAAACCTAACCCCATATCTAAAACTAAAATCTAAACCTAACCCCAAATCTAAACCTAAAATCTAAACCTAACCCCAAATCTAAACCTAACGCCAAATCTAAAAATAACCCCAAATCTAAACCTAAAATCTAAACCTAACCCCAAATCTAAACCTAAAATTTAAGACTAACCCCAAATCTACACCTAAAATCTAAACCTAACCCCAAATCTAAACCTAACCCCAAATCTAAAACTAACCCCAAATCTAAACCGAAAATCTAAACCTAACCCCAAATCTAAACCTAAAATCTAAACCTAACCCCAAATATAAACCTAAAATCTAAACCTAACCTCAAATCTAAACCTAAACTCTAAACCTAACCCCAAATCTAAACCTAACCCCAAATCTAAACCTAAAATCTAAACCTAACCCCAAATCTAAACCTAAAATTTAAGCCTAACCCCAAATCTAAACCTAAAATCTAAACCTAACCCCAAATCTAAACCTAACCCCAAATCTAAAACTAACCCCAAATCTAAACCGAAAATCTAAACATAACCCCAAATCTAAACCTAAAATCTAAACCTAACCCCAAATCTAAACCTAAAATTTAAGACTAACCCCAAATCTACACCTGAAATCTAAACCTAACCCCAAATCTAAACATAACCCCAAATCTAAACCTAACCCCAAATCTAAACCTAAAATCTAAACCTAACCCCAAATCTAAACCTAAAATCTAAACCTAACCCCAAATCTAAACCTAAAATCTAAACATAACCCCAAATCTAAACCTAAAATCTAAACCTAACCCCAAATCTAAACTTATCCCCAAATCTAAACCTAACCTAAAATTTAAACCTAACCCCAAATCTAAACCTAAAATCTAAAGCTAACCCCAAATCTAAACCTAAAATCTAAACCTAAATCTAAACCTAACCCCAAATCTAAACCTAAAATCTAAACCTAACCCGAAATCTAAACCTAAAATCTAAACCTAAGCCCAAATCTAAACCTAAAATCTAAACCTAACCCCATATCTAAAACTAAAATCTAAACCTAACCCCAAATCTAAACCTAAAATCTAAACCTAACCCCAAATCTAAACCTAACCCCAAATCTAAAACTAACCCCAAATCTAAACCGAAAATCTAAACCTAACCCCAAATCTAAACCTAAAATCTAAACCTAACACCAAATCTAAACCTAAAATCTAAACATAACCCCAAATCTAAACCTAAAATCTAAACCTAACCCCAAATCTAAACTTAACCCCAAATCTAAACCTAACCTAAAATTTAAACCTAACCCCAAATCTAAACCTAAAATCTAAAGCTAACCCCAAATCTAAACCTAAAATCTAAACCTAAAATCTAAACCTAACCCCAAATCTAAACCTAAAATCTAAACCTAACCCGAAATCTAAACCTAAAATCTAAACCTAAGCCCAAATCTAAACCTAAAATCTAAACCTAACCCCATATCTAAACCTAAAATCTAAACCTAACCCCAAATCTAAACCTAAAATCTAAACCTAACCCCAAATCTAAACCTAACCCCAAATCTAAACCTAAAATCTAAACCTAACCCCAAATCTAAACCAAAAATCTAAACCTAACCCCAAATCTAAACCTAAAATCCAAATCTAAACCTAAAATCTAAACCTAACCCCAAATCTAAACCTAAAATCTAAACCTAACCCCAAATCTAAACCTAACCCCAAATCTAAACCTAAAATCTAAACCTAACCCCAAATCTAAACCTAAAATCTAAACCTAACCCCATATCTAAAACTAAAATCTAAACCTAACCCCAAATCTAAACCTAAAATCTAAACCTAACCCCAAATCTAAACCTAACCCCAAATCTAAACCTAAAATCTAAACCTAACCCCAAATCTAAACCTAAAATCTAAACCTAACCCCAAATCTAAACCTAAAATCTAAACCTAACCCCAAAACTAAACCTAAAATCTAAACCTAACCCCAAATCTAAACCTAACCCCAAATCTAAACCTAAAATCTAAACCTAACCCCAAATCTAAACCTAAAATCTAAACCTAAACCCAAATCTAAACCTAAAATCTAAACCTAACCCCAAATCTAAACTTAACCCCAAATCTAAAACTAACCCCAAATCTAAACCGAAAATCTAAACCTAACCCCAAATCTAAACCTAAAATCTAAACCTAACCCCAAATCTAAACCTAAAATTTAAGACTAACCCCAAATCTACACCTAAAATCTAAACCTAACCCCAAATCTAAAACTAACCCGAAATCTAAACCTCAAATCTAAACCTAACCCCAAATCTAAACCTAAAATCTAAGCCTAACCCCATATCTAGAACTAAAATCTAAACCTAACCCCAAATCTAAACGTAAAATCTAAACCTAACCCCAAATCTAAACCTAACCCCAAATCTAAACCTAAAATCTAAACCTAACCCCAAATCTAAACCTAAAATCTAAACCTAACCCCAAATCTAACCCTAAAATCCAAATCTAAACCTAAAATCTAAACCTAACCCCAAATCTAAACCTAAAATCTAAACCTAACCCCAAATCTAAACCTAACCCCAAATCTAAACCTAAAATCTAAACCTAACCCCAAATCTAAACCTAAAATCTAAACCTAACCCCAAATCTAAACCTAAAATCTAAACCTAACCCCAAATCTAAACTTAACCCCAAATCTAAACCTAAAATCTAAACCTAACCCCAAATCTAAACCTAAAATCTAAACCTAACCCCAAATCTAAACCTAAAATCTAAACCTAACCCCAAATCTAAACCTAAAATCTAAACCTAACCCCAAATCTAAACTTAACCCCAAATCTAAACCTAACCTAAAATCTAAACCTAACCCCAAATCTAAACCTAAAATCTAAACCTAACCCCAAATCTATACCTAACCCCAAATCTAAACCTAAAATCTAAACCTAACCCCAAATCTAAACCTAAAATCTAAACCTAACCCCAAATCTAAACCTAAAATCTAAACCTAAAATCTAAACCTAACCTAAAATCTAAACCTAACCCCAAATCTAAACCTAAAATCTAAACCTAACCCCAAATCTAAACCTAACCCCAAATCTAAACCTAAAATCTAAACCTAACCCCAAATCTAAACCTAAAATCTAAACCTAACCCCAAATCTAAACCTAAAATTTAAGCCTAACCCCAAATCTATACCTAAAATCTAAACCTAAGCCCAAATCTAAACCTAACACCAAATCTAAAACTAAACCCAAATCTAAACCGAAAATCTAAACCTAACCCAAAATCTAAACCTAAAATCTAAACCAAACCCCAAATCTAAACCTAAAATTTAAGCCTAACCCCAAATCTAAACCTAAAATCTAAACCTAACCCCAAATCTAAACCTAACCCCAAATCTAAAACTAACCCCAAATCTAAACCTAACCCCAAATCTAAACCTAAAATCTAAACATAACCCCAAATCTAAACCTAACCCCAAATCCAAAACTAACCCCAAATCTAAACCTAACCCCAAATCTAAACCTAACCCCAAATCTAAACCTAACCCCAAATCTAAACCTAAAATCTAAACCTAACCCCAAATCTAAACCTAAAATCTAAACTTAACCCCAAATCTAAACCTAACCCCAAATCTAAACCTAAAATCTAAACCTAACCCCAAGTCTAAACCTAAAATCTAAACATAACCCCAAATCTAAACCTAAAATCTAAACCTAACCCCAAATCCAAACCTAACCCCAAATCTAAACCTAAAATCTAAACCTAACCCCAAATCTAAACCTAAAATCTAAACCTAACCCCAAATCTAAACCTAACCCCAAATCTAAACCTAAAATCTAAACCTAACCCCAAATCTAAACCTAAAATCTAAACCTAACCCCAAATCTAAACCTAAAATTTAAGTCTAACCCCAAATCTAAACCTAAAATCTAAACCTAACCCCAAATCTAAACCTAACCCCAAATCTAAACCTAAAATCTAAAGCTAACCCCAAATCTAAACCTAAAATCTAAACCTAAAATCTAAACCTAACCCCAAATCTAAACCTAACCCCAAATCTAAACCTAAAATCTAAACCTAACCCCAAATCTAAACCTAAAATCTAAACCTAACCCCATATCTAGAACTAAAATCTAAACCTAACCCCAAATCTAAACGTAAAATCTAAACCTAACCCCAAATCTAAACCTAACCCCAAATCTAAACCTAAAATCTAAACCTAACCCCAAATCTAAACCTAAAATCTAAACCTAACCCCAAATCTAACCCTAAAATCCAAATCTAAACCTAAAATCTAAACCTAACCCCAAATCTAAACCTAAAATCTAAACCTAACCCCAAATCTAAACCTAACCCCAAATCTAAACCTAAAATCTAAACCTAACCCCAAATCTAAACCTAAAATCTAAACCTAACCCCAAATCTAAACCTAAAATCTAAACCTAACCCCAAATCTAAACTTAACCCCAAATCTAAACCTAACCTAAAATCTAAACCTAACCCCAAATCTAAACCTAAAATCTAAACCTAACCCCAAATCTATACCTAACCCCAAATCTAAACCGACAATCAAAACCTAACCCCAAATCTAAACCTAAAATCTAAACCTAACCCCAAATCTAAACCTAAAATCTAAACCTAAAATCTAAACCTAACCTAAAATCTAAACCTAACCCCAAATCTAAACCTAAAATCTAAACCTAACCCCAAATCTAAACCTAACCCCAAATCTAAACCTAAAATCTAAACCTAACCCCAAATCTAAACCTAAAATCTAAACCTAACCCCAAATCTAAACCTAAAATTTAAGCCTAACCCCAAATCTATACCTAAAATCTAAACCTAAGCCCAAATCTAAACCTAACACCAAATCTAAAACTAAACCCAAATCTAAACCGAAAATCTAAACCTAACCCAAAATCTAAACCTAAAATCTAAACCAAACCCCAAATCTAAACCTAAAATTTAAGCCTAACCCCAAATCTAAACCTAAAATCTAAACCTAACCCCAAATCTAAACCTAACCCCAAATCTAAAACTAACCCCAAATCTAAACCTAACCCCAAATCTAAACCTAAAATCTAAACATAACCCCAAATCTAAACCTAACCCCAAATCCAAAACTAACCCCAAATCTAAACCTAACCCCAAATCTAAACCTAACCCCAAATCTAAACCTAACCCCAAATCTAAACCTAAAATCTAAACCTAACCCCAAATCTAAACCTAAAATCTAAACTTAACCCCAAATCTAAACCTAACCCCAAATCTAAACCTAAAATCTAAACCTAACCCCAAATCTAAACCTAAAATCTAAACATAACCCCAAATCTAAACCTAAAATCTAAACCTAACCCCAAATCCAAACCTAACCCCAAATCTAAACCTAAAATCTAAACCTAACCCCAAATCTAAACCTAAAATCTAAACCTAACCCCAAATCTAAACCTAACCCCAAATCTAAACCTAAAATCTAAACCTAACCCCAAATCTAAACCTAAAATCTAAACCTAACCCCAAATCTAAACCTAAAATTTAAGTCTAACCCCAAATCTAAACCTAAAATCTAAACCTAACCCCAAATCTAAACCTAACCCCAAATCTAAACCTAAAATCTAAAGCTAACCCCAAATCTAAACCTAAAATCTAAACCTAAAATCTAAACCTAACCCCAAATCTAAACCTAACCCGAAATCTAAACCTCAAATCTAAACCTAACCCCAAATCTAAACCTAAAATCTAAACCTAACCCCATATCTAGAACTAAAATCTAAACCTAACCCCAAATCTAAACGTAAAATCTAAACCTAACCCCAAATCTAAACCTAACCCCAAATCTAAACCTAAAATCTAAACCTAACCCCAAATCTAAACCTAAAATCTAAACCTAACCCCAAATCTAACCCTAAAATCCAAATCTAAACCTAAAATCTAAACCTAACCCCAAATCTAAACCTAAAATCTAAACCTAACCCCAAATCTAAACCTAACCCCAAATCTAAACCTAAAATCTAAACCTAACCCCAAATCTAAACCTAAAATCTAAACCTAACCCCAAATCTAAACCTAAAATCTAAACCTAACCCCAAATCTAAACTTAACCCCAAATCTAAACCTAAAATCTAAACCTAACCCCAAATCTAAACCTAAAATCTAAACCTAACCCCAAATCTAAACTTAACCCCAAATCTAAACCTAACCTAAAATCTAAACCTAACCCCAAATCTAAACCTAAAATCTAAACCTAACCCCAAATCTATACCTAACCCCAAATCTAAACCGACAATCAAAACCTAACCCCAAATCTAAACCTAAAATCTAAACCTAACCCCAAATCTAAACCTAAAATCTAAACCTAAAATCTAAACCTAACCTAAAATCTAAACCTAACCCCAAATCTAAACCTAAAATCTAAACCTAACCCCAAATCTAAACCTAACCCCAAATCTAAACCTAAAATCTAAACCTAACCCCAAATCTAAACCTAAAATCTAAACCTAACCCCAAATCTAAACCTAAAATTTAAGCCTAACCCCAAATCTATACCTAAAATCTAAACCTAAGCCCAAATCTAAACCTAACACCAAATCTAAAACTAAACCCAAATCTAAACCGAAAATCTAAACCTAACCCAAAATCTAAACCTAAAATCTAAACCAAACCCCAAATCTAAACCTAAAATTTAAGCCTAACCCCAAATCTAAACCTAAAATCTAAACCTAACCCCAAATCTAAACCTAACCCCAAATCTAAAACTAACCCCAAATCTAAACCTAACCCCAAATCTAAACCTAAAATCTAAACATAACCCCAAATCTAAGCCTAACCCCAAATCCAAAACTAACCCCAAATCTAAACCTAACCCCAAATCTAAACCTAACCCCAAATCTAAACCTAACCCCAAATCTAAACCTAAAATCTAAACCTAACCCCAAATCTAAACCTAAAATCTAAACTTAACCCCAAATCTAAACCTAACCCCAAATCTAAACCTAAAATCTAAACCTAACCCCAAATCTAAACCTAAAATCTAAACATAACCCCAAATCTAAACCTAAAATCTAAACCTAACCCCAAATCCAAACCTAACCCCAAATCTAAACCTAAAATCTAAACCTAACCCCAAATCTAAACCTAAAATCTAAACCTAACCCCAAATCTAAACCTAACCCCAAATCTAAACCTAAAATCTAAACCTAACCCCAAATCTAAACCTAAAATCTAAACCTAACCCCAAATCTAAACCTAAAATTTAAGTCTAACCCCAAATCTAAACCTAAAATCTAAACCTAACCCCAAATCTAAACCTAACCCCAAATCTAAACCTAAAATCTAAACCTAACCCCAAATCTAAACCTAAAATCTAAACCTAACCCCAAATCTAAACCTAACCCCAAATCTAAACCTAAAATCTAAACCTAACCCCAAATCTAAACCTAAAATCTAAACATAACCCCAAATCTAAACCTAACCCCAAATCTAAACCTAAAATCTAAACCTAACCCCAAATCTAAACCTAAAATCTAAACCTAACCCCAAATCTAAACCTAAAATCTAACCTAACCCCAAATCTAAAAATAACCCCAAATCTAAACCTAAAATCTAAACCTAAAATCTAACCTAACCCCAAATCTAAAAATAACCCCAAATCTAAACCTAAAATCTAAACCTAACCCCAAATCTAAACCTAAAATCTAAACCTAACCCCAAATCTAAACTGAAAATCTAAACCTAACCCCAAATCTAAACTTAAAATCTAAACCTAACCCCAAATCTAAACCTAAAATCTAAACCTAAAATCTATACGTAACCCCAAATCTAAACCTAAAATCTAAACCTAACCCCAAATCTATACCGAAAATCTAAACCTAACCCCAAATCTAAACCTAAAATCTAAACCTAACCCCAAATCTAAACCTAAAATCTAAACATAACCCCAAATCTAAACTTAACTCATAATCTAAACCTAACCTAAAATCTAAACCTAACCCCAAATCTAAACCTAAAATCTAAAGCTAACCCCAAATCTAAACCTAAAATCTAAACCTAACCCCAAATCTAAACCTAAAATCTAAACCTAAAATCTAAACCTAACCTAAAATCCAAACCTAACCCCAAATCTAAACCTAAAATCTAAACCTAACCCCAAATCTAAACCTAACCCCAAATCTAAACCTAAAATCTAAACCTAACCCCATATCTAAAACTAAAATCTAAACCTAACCCCAAATCTAAACCTAAAATCTAAACCTAACCCCAAATCTAAACCTAAAATCTAAACCTAAAATCTCAACCTAACCCCAAATCCAAACCTAACCCCAAATCTAAACCTAAAATCTAAACCTAACCCCAAATCTAAACCTAAAATCTAAACCTAACCTAAAATCTAAACCTAACCCCAAATCTAAACCTAAAATCTAAACCTAACCCCAAATCTAAACCTAACCCCAAATCTAAACCTAAAATCTAAACCTAACCCCAAATCTAAACCTAAAATCTAAACCTAACCCGAAATCTAAACCTAACCCCAAATCTAAACCTAAAATCTAAACCTAACCCCAAATGTAAACCTAAAATTTAAGTCTAACCCCAAATCTAAACCTAAAATCTAAACCTAACCCCAAATCTAAACCTAACCCCAAATCTAAACCTTAAATCTAAACCTAACCCCAAATCTAAACCTAAAATCTAAACCTAACCCCAAATCTAAACCTAACGCCAAATCTAAACCTAAAATCTAAACCTAACCCCAAATCTAAACCTAAAATTTAAGCCTAACCCCAAATCTAAACCTAAAATCTAAACCTAACCCCAAATCTAAACCTAACGCCAAATCTAAAAATAACCCCAAATCTAAACCTAAAATCTAAACCTAACCCCAAATCTAAACCTAAAATTTAAGACTAACCCCAAATCTACACCTAAAATCTAAACCTAACCCCAAATCTAAACCTAACCCCAAATCTAAAACTAACCCCAAATCTAAACCGAAAATCTAAACCTAACCCCAAATCTAAACCTAAAATCTAAACCTAACCCCAAATCTAAACCTAAAATCTAAACCTAACCTCAAATCTAAACCTAAACTCTAAACCTAACCCCAAATCTAAACCTAACCCCAAATCTAAACCTAAAATCTAAACCTAACCCCAAATCTAAACCTAAAATTTAAGCCTAACCCCAAATCTAAACCTAAAATCTAAACCTAACCCCAAATCTAAACCTAACCCCAAATCTAAATCTAACCCCAAATCTAAACCGAAAATCTAAACCTAACCCCAAATCTAAACCTAAAATCTAAACCTAACCCCAAATCTAAACCTAAAATTTAAGACTAACCCCAAATCTACACTTAAAATCTAAACCTAACCCCAAATGTAAACCTAAAATCTAACCTAACCCCAAATCTAAAAATAACCCCAAATCTAAACCTAAAATCTAAACCTAAAATCTAACCTAACCCCAAATCTAAAAATAACCCCAAATCTAAACCTAAAATCTAAACCTAACCCCAAATCTAAACCTAAAATCTAAACCTAACCCCAAATCTAAACTGAAAATCTAAACCTAACCCCAAATCTAAACTTAAAATCTAAACCTAACCCCAAATCTAAACCTAAAATCTAAACCTAAAATCTATACGTAACCCCAAATCTAAACCTAAAATCTAAACCTAACCCCAAATCTAAACCGAAAATCTAAACCTAACCCCAAATCTAAACCTAAAATATAAACCTAACCCCAAATCTAAACCTAAAATCTAAACATAACCCCAAATCTAAACTTAACTCATAATCTAAACCTAACCTAAAATCTAAACCTAACCCCAAATCTAAACCTAAAAACTAAAGCTAACCCCAAATCTAAACCTAAAATCTAAACCTAACCCCAAATCTAAACCTAAAATCTAAACCTAAAATCTAAACCTAACCTAAAATCCAAACCTAACCCCAAATCTAAACCTAAAATCTAAACCTAACCCCAAATCTAAACCTAACCCCAAATCTAAACCTAAAATCTAAACCTAACCCCATATCTAAAACTAAAATCTAAACCTAACCCCAAATCTAAACCTAAAATCTAAACCTAACCCCAAATCTAAACCTAAAATCTAAACCTAAAATCTCAACCTAACCCCAAATCGAAACCTAACCCCAAATCTAAACGTAAAATCTAAACCTAACCCCAAATCTAAACCTAAAATCTAAACCTAACCTAAAATCTAAACCTAACCCCAAATCTAAACCTAAAATCTAAACCTAACCCCAAATCTAAACCTAACCCCAAATCTAAACCTAAAATCTAAACCTAACCCCAAATCTAAACCTAAAATCTAAACCTAACCCGAAATCTAAACCTAACCCCAAATCTAAACCTAAAATCTAAACCTAACCCCAAATCTAAACCTAAAATCTAAACCTAACCCCAAATCTAAACCTAAAATCTAAACCTAACCCCAAATCTAAACCTAACCCCAAATCTAAACCTAAAATCTAAACCTAACCCCAAATCTAAACCGAAAATCTAAACCTAACCCCAAATCTAAACCTAAAATCTAAACCTAACCCGAAATCTAAACCTAACCCCAAATCTAAACCTAAAATCTAAACCTAACCCCAAATCTAAACCTAAAATCTAAACCTAACCCCAAATGTAAACCTAAAATTTAAGTCTAACCCCAAATCTAAACCTAAAATCTAAACCTAACCCCAAATCTAAACCTTAAATCTAAACCTAACCCCAAATCTAAACCTAAAATCTAAACCTAACCCCAAATCTAAACCTAACGCCAAATCTAAACCTAAAATCTAAACCTAACCCCAAATCTAAACCTAAAATTTAAGCCTAACCCCAAATCTAAACCTAAAATCTAAACCTAACCCCAAATCTAAACCTAACGCCAAATCTAAAAATAACCCCAAATCTAAACCTAAAATCTAAACCTAACCCCAAGTCTAAACCTAAAATTTAAGACTAACCCCAAATCTACACCTAAAATCTAAACCTAACCCCAAATCTAAACCTAACCCCAAATCTAAAACTAACCCCAAATCTAAACCGAAAATCTAAACCTAACCCCAAATCTAAACCTAAAATCTAAACCTAACCCCAAATCTAAACCTAAAATCTAAAGCTAACCCCAAATCTAAACCTAAAATCTAAACCTAACCCCAAATCTAAACCTAACCCCAAATCTAAACCTAAAATCTAAACCTAACCCCAAATCTAAACCTAAAATTTAAGCCTAACCCCAAATCTAAACCTAAAATCTAAACCTAACCCCAAATCTAAACCTAACCCCAAATCTAAAACTAACCCCAAATCTAAACCGAAAATCTAAACATAACCCCAAATCTAAACCTAAAATCTAAACCTAACCCCAAATCTAAACCTAAAATTTAAGACTAACCCCAAATCTACACTTAAAATCTAAACCTAACCCCAAATCTAAACCTAACCCCAAATCTAAAACTAACCCCAAATCTAAACCGAAAATCTAAACCTAACCCCAAATCTAAACCTAAAATCTAAACCTAACCCCAAATCTAAACCTAAAATTCAAGGCTAACCCCAAATCTAAACCTAAAATCTAAACCTAACCCCAAATCTAAACTTAACCCCAAATCTAAACCTAACCTAAAATTTAAACCTAACCCCAAATCTAAACCTAAAATCTAAAGCTAACCCCAAATCTAAACCTAAAATCTAAACCTAAAATCTAAACCTAACCCCAAATCTAAACCTAAAATCTAAACCTAACCCGAAATCTAAACCTAAAATCTAAACCTAAGCCCAAATCTAAACCTAAAATCTAAACCTAACCCCATATCTAAAACTAAAATCTAAACCTAACCCCAAATCTAAACCTAAAATCTAAACCTAACCCCAAATCTAAACCTAACCCCAAATCTAAACCTAAAATCTAAACCTAACCCCAAATCTAAACCAAAAATCTAAACCTAACCCCAAATCTAAACCTAAAATCCAAATCTAAACCTAAAATCTAAACCTAACCCCAAATCTAAACCTAACCCCAAATCTAAACCTAAAATCTAAACCTAACCCCAAATCTAAACCAAAAATCTAAACCTAACCCCAAATCTAAACCTAAAATCCAAATCTAAACCTAAAATCTAAACCTAACCCCAAATCTAAACCTAAAATCTAAACCTAACCCCAAATCTAAACCTAAAATCTAAACCTAACCCCATATCTAAAACTAAAATCTAAACCTAACCCCAAATCTAAACCTAAAATCTAAACCTAACCCCAAATCTAAACCTAACCCCAAATCTAAACCTAAAATCTAAACCTAACCCCAAATCTAAACCTAAAATCTCAACCTAACCCCAAATCCAAACCTAACCCCAAATCTAAACCTAAAATCTAAACCTAACCCCAAATCTAAACCTAAAATCTAAACCTAACCTAAAATCTAAACCTAACCCCAAATCTAAACCTAAAATCTAAACCTAACCCCAAATCTAAACCTAACCCCAAATCTAAACCTAAAATCTAAACCTAACCCCAAATCTAAACCTAAAATCTAAACCTAACCCGAAATCTAAACCTAACCCCAAATCTAAACCTAAAATCTAAACCTAACCCCAAATCTAAACCTAACCCCAAATCTAAACCTTAAATCTAAACCTAACCCCAAATCTAAACCTAAAATCTAAACCTAACCCCAAATCTAAACCTAACGCCAAATCTAAACCTAAAATCTAAACCTAACCCCAAATCTAAACCTAAAATTTAAGCCTAACCCCAAATCTAAACCTAAAATCTAAACCTAACCCCAAATCTAAACCTAACGCCAAATCTAAAAATAACCCCAAATCTATACCTAAAATCTAAACCTAACCCCAAATCTAAACCTAAAATTTAAGACTAACCCCAAATCTACACCTAAAATCTAAACCTAACCCCAAATCTAAACCTAACCCCAAATCTAAAACTAACCCCAAATCTAAACCGAAAATCTAAACCTAACCCCAAATCTAAACCTAAAATCTAAACCTAACCCCAAATCTAAACCTAAAATCTAAACCTAACCTCAAATCTAAACCTAAACTCTAAACCTAACCCCAAATCTAAACCTAACCCCAAATCTAAACCTAAAATCTAAACCTAACCCCAAATCTAAACCTAAAATTTAAGCCTAACCCCAAATCTAAACCTAAAATCTAAACCTAACCCCAAATCTAAACCTAACCCCAAATCTAAATCTAACCCCAAATCTAAACCGAAAATCTAAACATAACCCCAAATCTAAACCTAAAATCTAAACCTAACCCCAAATCTAAACCTAAAATTTAAGACTAACCCCAAATCTACACTTAAAATCTAAACCTAACCCCAAATCTAAACCTAAAATCTAACCTAACCCCAAATCTAAAAATAACCCCAAATCTAAACCTAAAATCTAAACCTAAAATCTAACCTAACCCCAAATCTAAAAATAACCCCAAATCTAAACCTAAAATCTAAACCTAACCCCAAATCTAAACCTAAAATCTAAACCTAACCCCAAATCTAAACTGAAAATCTAAACCTAACCCCAAATCTAAACTTAAAATCTAAACCTAACCCCAAATCTAAACCTAAAATCTAAACCTAAAATCTATACGTAACCCCAAATCTAAACCTAAAATCTAAACCTAACCCCAAATCTAAACCGAAAATCTAAACCTAACCCCAAATCTAAACCTAAAATATAAACCTAACCCCAAATCTAAACCTAAAATCTAAACATAACCCCAAATCTAAACTTAACTCATAATCTAAACCTAACCTAAAATCTAAACCTAACCCCAAATCTAAACCTAAAAACTAAAGCTAACCCCAAATCTAAACCTAAAATCTAAACCTAACCCCAAATCTAAACCTAAAATCTAAACCTAAAATCTAAACCTAACCTAAAATCCAAACCTAACCCCAAATCCAAACCTAACCCCAAATCTAAACGTAAAATCTAAACCTAACCTAAAATCTAAACCTAACCCCAAATCTAAACCTAAAATCTAAACCTAACCCCAAATCTAAACCTAACCCCAAATCTAAACCTAAAATCTAAACCTAACCCCAAATCTAAACCTAAAATCTAAACCTAACCCGAAATCTAAACCTAACCCCAAATCTAAACCTAAAATCAAAACCTAACCCCAAATCTAAACCTAAAATCTAAACCTAACCCCAAATGTAAACCTAAAATTTAAGTCTAACCCCAAATCTAAACCTAAAATCTAAACCTAACCCCAAATCTAAACCTTAAATCTAAACCTAACCCCAAATCTAAACCTAAAATCTAAACCTAACCCCAAATCTAAACCTAACGCCAAATCTAAACCTAAAATCTAAACCTAACCCCAAATCTAAACCTAAAATTTAAGCCTAACCCCAAATCTAAACCTAAAATCTAAACCTAACCCCAAATCTAAACCTAACGCCAAATCTAAAAATAACCCCAAATCTAAACCTAAAATCTAAACCTAACCCCAAGTCTAAACCTAAAATTTAAGACTAACCCCAAATCTACACCTAAAATCTAAACCTAACCCCAAATCTAAACCTAACCCCAAATCTAAAACTAACCCCAAATCTAAACCGAAAATCTAAACCTAACCCCAAATCTAAACCTAAAATCTAAACCTAACCCCAAATCTAAACCTAAAATCTAAAGCTAACCCCAAATCTAAACCTAAAATCTAAACCTAACCCCAAATCTAAACCTAACCCCAAATCTAAACCTAAAATCTAAACCTAACCCCAAATCTAAACCTAAAATTTAAGCCTAACCCCAAATCTAAACCTAAAATCTAAACCTAACCCCAAATCTAAACCTAACCCCAAATCTAAAACTAACCCCAAATCTAAACCGAAAATCTAAACATAACCCCAAATCTAAACCTAAAATCTAAACCTAACCCCAAATCTAAACCTAAAATTTAAGACTAACCCCAAATCTACACTTAAAATCTAAACCTAACCCCAAATCTAAACCTAACCCCAAATCTAAAACTAACCCCAAATCTAAACCGAAAATCTAAACCTAACCCCAAATCTAAACCTAAAATCTAAACCTAACCCCAAATCTAAACCTAAAATCTAAACATAACCCCAAATCTAAACCTAAAATCTAAACCTAACCCCAAATCTAAACTTAACCCCAAATCTAAACCTAACCTAAAATTTAAACCTAACCCCAAATCTAAACCTAAAATCTAAAGCTAACCCCAAATCTAAACCTAAAATCTAAACCTAAAATCTAAACCTAACCCCAAATCTAAACCTAAAATCTAAACCTAACCCGAAATCTAAACCTAAAATCTAAACCTAAGCCCAAATCTAAACCTAAAATCTAAACCTAACCCCATATCTAAAACTAAAATCTAAACCTAACCCCAAATCTAAACCTAAAATCTAAACCTAACCCCAAATCTAAACCTAACCCCAAATCTAAACCTAAAATCTAAACCTAACCCCAAATCTAAACCAAAAATCTAAACCTAACGCCAAATCTAAACCTAAAATCCAAATCTAAACCTAAAATCTAAACCTAACCCCAAATCTAAACCTAAAATCTAAACCTAACCCCAAATCTAAACCTAAAATCTAAACCTAACCCCAAATCTAAACCTAAAATTTAAGCCTAACCCCAAATCTAAACCTAAAATCTAAACCTAACCCCAAATCTAAACCTAACGCCAAATCTAAAAATAACCCCAAATCTAAACCTAAAATCTAAACCTAACCCCAAGTCTAAACCTAAAATTTAAGACTAACCCCAAATCTACACCTAAAATCTAAACCTAACCCCAAATCTAAACCTAACCCCAAATCTAAAACTAACCCCAAATCTAAACCGAAAATCTAAACCTAACCCCAAATCTAAACCTAAAATCTAAACCTAACCCCAAATCTAAACCTAAAATCTAAAGCTAACCCCAAATCTAAACCTAAAATCTAAACCTAACCCCAAATCTAAACCTAACCCCAAATCTAAACCTAAAATCTAAACCTAACCCCAAATCTAAACCTAAAATTTAAGCCTAACCCCAAATCTAAACCTAAAATCTAAACCTAACCCCAAATCTAAACCTAACCCCAAATCTAAAACTAACCCCAAATCTAAACCGAAAATCTAAACATAACCCCAAATCTAAACCTAAAATCTAAACCTAACCCCAAATCTAAACCTAAAATTTAAGACTAACCCCAAATCTACACTTAAAATCTAAACCTAACCCCAAATCTAAACCTAACCCCAAATCTAAAACTAACCCCAAATCTAAACCGAAAATCTAAACCTAACCCCAAATCTAAACCTAAAATCTAAACCTAACCCCAAATCTAAACCTAAAATCTAAACATAACCCCAAATCTAAACCTAAAATCTAAACCTAACCCCAAATCTAAACTTAACCCCAAATCTAAACCTAACCTAAAATTTAAACCTAACCCCAAATCTAAACCTAAAATCTAAAGCTAACCCCAAATCTAAACCTAAAATCTAAACCTAAAATCTAAACCTAACCCCAAATCTATACCTAAAATCTAAACCTAAGCCCAAATCTAAACCTAACCCCAAATCTAAAACTAAGCCCAAATCTAAACCTAAAATCTAAACCTAACCCCATATCTAAAACTAAAATCTAAACCTAACCCCAAATCTAAACCTAAAATCTAAACCTAACCCCAAATCTAAACCTAACCCCAAATCTAAACCTAAAATCTAAACCTAACCCCAAATCTAAACCAAAAATCTAAACCTAACCCCAAATCTAAACCTAAAATCCAAATCTAAACCTAAAATCTAAACCTAACCCCAAATCTAAACCTAACCCCAAATCTAAACCTAAAATCTAAACCTAACCCCAAATCTAAACCAAAAATCTAAACCTAACCCCAAATCTAAACCTAAAATCCAAATCTAAACCTAAAATCTAAACCTAACCCCAAATCTAAACCTAAAATCTAAACCTAACCCCAAATCTAAACCTAAAATCTAAACCTAACCCCATATCTAAAACTAAAATCTAAACCTAACCCCAAATCTAAACCTAAAATATAAACCTAACCCCAAATCTAAACCTAACCCCAAATCTAAACCTAAAATCTAAACCTAACCCCAAATCTAAACCTAAAATCTCAACCTAACCCCAAATCCAAACCTAACCCCAAATCTAAACCTAAAATCTAAACCTAACCCCAAATCTAAACCTAAAATCTAAACCTAACCTAAAATCTAAACCTAACCCCAAATCTAAACCTAAAATCTAAACCTAACCCCAAATCTAAACCTAACCCCAAATCTAAACCTAAAATCTAAACCTAACCCCAAATCTAAACCTAAAATCTAAACCTAACCCGAAATCTAAACCTAACCCCAAATCTAAACCTAAAATCTAAACCTAACCCCAAATCTAAACCTAACCCCAAATCTAAACCTAAAATCTAAACCTAACCCCAAATCTAAACCTAAAATCTAAACCTAACCCCAAATCTAAACCTAACGCCAAATCTAAACCTAAAATCTAAACCTAACCCCAAATCTAAACCTAAAATTTAAGCCTAACCCCAAATCTAAACCTAAAATCTAAACCTAACCCCAAATCTAAACCTAACGCCAAATCTAAAAATAACCCCAAATCTAAACCTAAAATCTAAACCTAACCCCAAATCTAAACCTAAAATTTAAGACTAACCCCAAATCTACACCTAAAATCTAAACCTAACCCCAAATCTAAACCTAACCCCAAATCTAAAACTAACCCCAAATCTAAACCGAAAATCTAAACCTAACCCCAAATCTAAACCTAAAATCTAAACCTAACCCCAAATCTAAACCTAAAATCTAAACCTAACCTCAAATCTAAACCTAAACTCTAAACCTAACCCCAAATCTAAACCTAACCCCAAATCTAAACCTAAAATCTAAACCTAACCCCAAATCTAAACCTAAAATTTAAGCCTAACCCCAAATCTAAACCTAAAATCTAAACCTAACCCCAAATCTAAACCTAACCCCAAATCTAAATCTAACCCCAAATCTAAACCGAAAATCTAAACATAACCCCAAATCTAAACCTAAAATCTAAACCTAACCCCAAATCTAAACCTAAAATTTAAGACTAACCCCAAATCTACACTTAAAATCTAAACCTAACCCCAAATCTAAACCTAAAATCTAACCTAACCCCAAATCTAAAAATAACCCCAAATCTAAACCTAAAATCTAAACCTAAAATCTAACCTAACCCCAAATCTAAAAATAACCCCAAATCTAAACCTAAAATCTAAACCTAACCCCAAATCTAAACCTAAAATCTAAACCTAACCCCAAATCTAAACTGAAAATCTAAACCTAACCCCAAATCTAAACTTAAAATCTAAACCTAACCCCAAATCTAAACCTAAAATCTAAACCTAAAATCTATACGTAACCCCAAATCTAAACCTAAAATCTAAACCTAACCCCAAATCTAAAACGAAATTCTAAACCTAACCCCAAATCTAAACCTAAAATATAAACCTAACCCCAAATCTAAACCTAAAATCTAAACATAACCCCAAATCTAAACTTAACTCATAATCTAAACCTAACCTAAAATCTAAACCTAACCCCAAATCTAAACCTAAAAACTAAAGCTAACCCCAAATCTAAACCTAAAATCTAAACCTAACCCCAAATCTAAACCTAAAATCTAAACCTAAAATCTAAACCTAACCTAAAATCCAAACCTAACCGCAAATCTAAACCTAAAATCTAAACCTAACCCCAAATCTAAACCTAACCCCAAATCTAAACCTAAAATCTAAACCTAACCCCATATCTAAAACTAAAATCTAAACCTAACCCCAAATCTAAACCTAAAATCTAAACCTAACCCCAAATCTAAACCTAAAATCTAAACCTAAAATCTCAACCTAACCCCTAATCCAAACCTAACCCCAAATCTAAACGTAAAATCTAAACCTAACCCCAAATCTAAACCTAAAATCTAAACCTAACCCCAAATCTAAACCTAACCCCAAATCTAAACCTAAAATCTAAACCTAACCCCAAATCTAAACCTAAAATCTAAACCTAACCCGAAATCTAAACCTAACCCCAAATCTAAACCTAAAATCTAAACCTAACCCCAAATCTAAACCTAAAAACTAAAGCTAACCCCAAATCTAAACCTAAAATCTAAACCTAACCCCAAATCTAAACCTAAAATCTAAACCTAAAATCTAAACCTAACCTAAAATCCAAACCTAACCGCAAATCTAAACCTAAAATCTAAACCTAACCCCAAATCTAAACCTAACCCCAAATCTAAACCTAAAATCTAAACCTAACCCCATATCTAAAACTAAAATCTAAACCTAACCCCAAATCTAAACCTAAAATCTAAACCTAACCCCAAATCTAAACCTAAAATCTAAACCTAAAATCTCAACCTAACCCCTAATCCAAACCTAACCCCAAATCTAAACGTAAAATCTAAACCTAACCCCAAATCTAAACCTAAAATCTAAACCTAACCCCAAATCTAAACCTAACCCCAAATCTAAACCTAAAATCTAAACCTAACCCCAAATCTAAACCTAAAATCTAAACCTAACCCGAAATCTAAACCTAACCCCAAATCTAAACCTAAAATCTAAACCTAACCCCAAATCTAAACCTAAAATCTAAACCTAACCCCAAATGTAAACCTAAAATTTAAGTCTAACCCCAAATCTAAACCTAAAATCTAAACCTAACCCCAAATCTAAACCTTAAATCTAAACCTAACCCCAAATCTAAACCTAAAATCTAAACCTAACCCCAAATCTAAACCTAACGCCAAATCTAAACCTAAAATCTAAACCTAACCCCAAATCTAAACCTAAAATTTAAGCCTAACCCCAAATCTAAACCTAAAATCTAAACCTAACCCCAAATCTAAACCTAACGCCAAATCTAAAAATAACCCCAAATCTAAACCTAAAATCTAAACCTAACCCCAAGTCTAAACCTAAAATTTAAGACTAACCCCAAATCTACACCTAAAATCTAAACCTAACCCCAAATCTAAACCTAACCCCAAATCTAAAACTAACCCCAAATCTAAACCGAAAATCTAAACCTAACCCCAAATCTAAACCTAAAATCTAAACCTAACCCCAAATCTAAACCTAAAATCTAAAGCTAACCCCAAATCTAAACCTAAAATCTAAACCTAACCCCCAATCTAAACCTAACCCCAAATCTAAACCTAAAATCTAAACCTAACCCCAAATCTAAACCTAAAATTTAAGCCTAACCCCAAATCTAAACCTAAAATCTAAACCTAACCCCAAATCTAAACCTAACCCCAAATCTAAAACTAACCCCAAATCTAAACCGAAAATCTAAACATAACCCCAAATCTAAACCTAAAATCTAAACCTAACCCCAAATCTAAACCTAAAATTTAAGACTAACCCCAAATCTACACTTAAAATCTAAACCTAACCCCAAATCTAAACCTAACCCCAAATCTAAAACTAACCCCAAATCTAAACCGAAAATCTAAACCTAACCCCAAATCTAAACCTAAAATCTAAACCTAACCCCAAATCTAAACCTAAAATCTAAACATAACCCCAAATCTAAACCTAAAATCTAAACCTAACCCCAAATCTAAACTTAACCCCAAATCTAAACCTAACCTAAAATTTAAACCTAACCCCAAATCTAAACCTAAAATCTAAAGCTAACCCCAAATCTAAACCTAAAATCTAAACCTAAAATCTAAACCTAACCCCAAATCTAAACCTAAAATCTAAACCTAACCCGAAATCTAAACCTAAAATCTAAACCTAAGCCCAAATCTAAACCTAAAATCTAAACCTAACCCCATATCTAAAACTAAAATCTAAACCTAACCCCAAATCTAAACCTAAAATCTAAACCTAACCCCAAATCTAAACCTAACCCCAAATCTAAACCTAAAATCTAAACCTAACCCCAAATCTAAACCAAAAATCTAAACCTAACCCCAAATCTAAACCTAAAATCCAAATCTAAACCTAAAATCTAAACCTAACCCCAAATCTAAACCTAAAATCTAAACCTAACCCCAAATCTAAACCTAAAATCTAAACCTAACCCCATATCTAAAACTAAAATCTAAACCTAACCCCAAATCTAAAACTAAAATCTAAACCTAACCCCAAATCTAAACCTAACCCCAAATCTAAACCTAAAATCTAAACCTAACCCCAAATCTAAACCTAAAATCTAAACCTAACCCCAAATCTAAACCTAAAATCTAAACCTAACCCCAAAACTAAACCTAAAATCTAAACCTAACCCCAAATCTAAACCTAACCCCAAATCTAAACCTAAAATCTAAACCTAACCCCAAATCTAAACCTAAAATCTAAACCTAAACCCAAATCTAAACCTAAAATCTAAACCTAACCCCAAATCTAAACTTAACCCCAAATCTAAAACTAACCCCAAATCTAAACCGAAAATCTAAACCTAACCCCAAATCTAAACCTAAAATCTAAACCTAACCCCAAATCTAAACCTAAAATTTAAGACTAACCCCAAATCTACACTTAAAATCTAAACCTAACCCCAAATCTAAACCTAAAATCTAACCTAACCCCAAATCTAAAAATAACCCCAAATCTAAACCTAAAATCTAAACCTAAAATCTAACCTAACCCCAAATCTAAAAATAACCCCAAATCTAAACCTAAAATCTAAACCTAACCCCAAATCTAAACCTAAAATCTAAACCTAACCCCAAATCTAAACTGAAAATCTAAACCTAACCCCAAATCTAAACTTAAAATCTAAACCTAACCCCAAATCTAAACCTAAAATCTAAACCTAAAATCTATACGTAACCCCAAATCTAAACCTAAAATCTAAACCTAACCCCAAATCTAAACCGAAAATCTAAACCTAACCCCAAATCTAAACCTAAAATCTAAACCTAACCCCAAATCTAAACCTAAAATCTAAACATAACCCCAAATCTAAACTTAACTCATAATCTAAACCTAACCTAAAATCTAAACCTAACCCCAAATCTAAACCTAAAATCTAAAGCTAACCCCAAATCTAAACCTAAAATCTAAACCTAACCCCAAATCTAAACCTAAAATCTAAACCTAAAATCTAAACCTAACCTAAAATCCAAACCTAACCCCAAATCTAAACCTAAAATCTAAACCTAACCCCAAATCTAAACCTAACCCCAAATCTAAACCTAAAATCTAAACCTAACCCCATATCTAAAACTAAAATCTAAACCTAACCCCAAATCTAAACCTAAAATCTAAACCTAACCCCAAATCTAAACCTAAAATCTAAACCTAAAATCTCAACCTAACCCCAAATCCAAACCTAACCCCAAATCTAAACCTAAAATCTAAACCTAACACCAAATCTAAACCTAAAATCTAAACCTAACCTAAAATCTAAACCTAACCCCAAATCTAAACCTAAAATCTAAACCTAACCCCAAATCTAAACCTAACCCCAAATCTAAACCTAAAATCTAAACCTAACCCCAAATCTAAACCTAAAATCTAAACCTAACCCGAAATCTAAACCTAACCCCAAATCTAAACCTAAAATCTAAACCTAACCCCAAATCTAAACCTAAAATCTAAACCTAACCCCAAATGTAAACCTAAAATTTAAGTCTAACCCCAAATCTAAACCTAAAATCTAAACCTAACCCCAAATCTAAACCTTAAATCTAAACCTAACCCCAAATCTAAACCTAAAATCTAAACCTAACCCCAAATCTAAACCTAACGCCAAATCTAAACCTAAAATCTAAACCTAACCCCAAATCTAAACCTAAAATTTAAGCCTAACCCCAAATCTAAACCTAAAATCTAAACCTAACCCCAAATCTAAACCTAACGCCAAATCTAAAAATAACCCCAAATCTAAACCTAAAATCTAAACCTAACCCCAAGTCTAAACCTAAAATTTAAGACTAACCCCAAATCTACACCTAAAATCTAAACCTAACCCCAAATCTAAACCTAACCCCAAATCTAAAACTAACCCCAAATCTAAACCGAAAATCTAAACCTAACCCCAAATCTAAACCTAAAATCTAAACCTAACACCAAATCTAAACCTAAAATCTAAAGCTAACCCCAAATCTAAACCTAAAATCTAAACCTAACCCCAAATCTAAACCTAACCCCAAATCTAAACCTAAAATCTAAACCTAACCCCAAATCTAAAACTAACCCCAAATCTAAACCGAAAATCTAAACATAACCCCAAATCTAAACCTAAAATCTAAACCTAACCCCAAATCTAAACCTAAAATTTAAGACTAACCCCAAATCTACACTTAAAATCTAAACCTAACCCCAAATCTAAACCTAACCCCAAATCTAAAACTAACCCCAAATCTAAACCGAAAATCTAAACCTAACCCCAAATCTAAACCTAAAATCTAAACCTAACCCCAAATCTAAACCTAAAATTTAAGCCTAACCCCAAATCTAAACCTAAAATCTAAACCTAACCCCAAATCTAAACCTAACCCCAAATCTAAAACTAACCCCAAATCTAAACCGAAAATCTAAACATAACCCCAAATCTAAACCTAAAATCTAAACCTAACCCCAAATCTAAACCTAAAATTTAAGACTAACCCCAAATCTACACTTAAAATCTAAATCTAACCCCAAATCTAAACCTAACCCCAAATCTAAAACTAACCCCAAATCTAAACCGAAAATCTAAACCTAACCCCAAATCTAAACCTAAAATCTAAACCTAACCCCAAATCTAAACCTAAAATCTAAACATAACCCCAAATCTAAACCTAAAATCTAAACCTAACCCCAAATCTAAACTTAACCCCAAATCTAAACCTAACCTAAAATTTAAACCTAACCCCAAATCTAAACCTAAAATCTAAAGCTAACCCCAAATCTAAACCTAAAATCTAAACCTAAAATCTAAACCTAACCCCAAATCTAAACCTAAAATCTAAACCTAACCCGAAATCTAAACCTAAAATCTAAACCTAAGCCCAAATCTAAACCTAAAATCTAAACCTAACCCCATATCTAAAACTAAAATCTAAACCTAACCCCAAATCTAAACCTAAAATCTAAACCTAACCCCAAATCTAAACCTAACCCCAAATCTAAACCTAAAATCTAAACCTAACCCCAAATCTAAACCAAAAATCTAAACCTAACCCCAAATCTAAACCTAAAATCCAAATCTAAACCTAAAATCTAAACCTAACCCCAAATCTAAACCTAAAATCTAAACCTAACCCCAAATCTAAACCTAAAATCTAAACCTAACCCCATATCTAAACCAAAAATCTAAACCTAACCCCAAATCTAAACCTAAAATCTAAACCTAACCCCAAATCTAAACCTAACCCCAAATCTAAACCTAAAATCTAAACCTAACCCCAAATCTAAACCTAAAATCTAAACCTAACCCCAAATCTAAACCTAAAATCTAAACCTAACCCCAAAACTAAACCTAAAATCTAAACCTAACCCCAAATCTAAACCTAACCCCAAATCTAAACCTAAAATCTAAACCTAACCCCAAATCTAAACCTAAAATCTAAACCTAAACCCAAATCTAAACCTAAAATCTAAACCTAACCCCAAATCTAAACTTAACCCCAAATCTAAAACTAACCCCAAATCTAAACCGAAAATCTAAACCTAACCCCAAATCTAAACCTAAAATCTAAACCTAACCCCAAATCTAAACCTAAAATTTAAGACTAACCCCAAATCTACACTTAAAATCTAAACCTAACCCCAAATCTAAACCTAAAATCTAACCTAACCCCAAATCTAAAAATAACCCCAATTCTAAACCTAAAATCTAAACCTAAAATCTAACCTAACCCCAAATCTAAAAATAACCCCAAATCTAAACCTAAAATCTAAACCTAACCCCAAATCTAAACCTAAAATCTAAACCTAACCCCAAATCTAAACTGAAAATCTAAACCTAACCCCAAATCTAAACTTAAAATCTAAACCTAACCCCAAATCTAAACCTAAAATCTAAACCTAAAATCTATACGTAACCCCAAATCTAAACCTAAAATCTAAACCTAACCCCAAATCTAAACCGAAAATCTAAACCTAACCCCAAATCTAAACCTAAAATCTAAACCTAACCCCAAATCTAAACCTAAAATCTAAACATAACCCCAAATCTAAACTTAACTCATAATCTAAACCTAACCTAAAATCTAAACCTAACCCCAAATCTAAACCTAAAATCTAAAGCTAACCCCAAATCTAAACCTAAAATCTAAACCTAACCCCAAATCTAAACCTAAAATCTAAACCTAAAATCTAAACCTAACCTAAAATCCAAACCTAACCCCAAATCTAAACCTAAAATCTAAACCTAACCCCAAATCTAAACCTAACCCCAAATCTAAACCTAAAATCTAAACCTAACCCCATATCTAAAACTAAAATCTAAACCTAACCCCAAATCTAAACCTAAAATCTAAACCTAACCCCAAATCTAAACCTAAAATCTAAACCTAAAATCTCAACCTAACCCCAAATCCAAACCTAACCCCAAATCTAAACCTAAAATCTAAACCTAACCCCAAATCTAAACCTAAAATCTAAACCTAACCTAAAATCTAAACCTAACCCCAAATCTAAACCTAAAATCTAAACCTAACCCCAAATCTAAACCTAACCCCAAATCTAAACCTAAAATCTAAACCTAACCCCAAATCTAAACCTAAAATCTAAACCTAACCCGAAATCTAAACCTAACCCCAAATCTAAACCTAAAATCTAAACCTAACCCCAAATCTAAACCTAAAATCTAAACCTAACCCCAAATGTAAACCTAAAATTTAAGTCTAACCCCAAATCTAAACCTAAAATCTAAACCTAACCCCAAATCTAAACCTTAAATCTAAACCTAACCCCAAATCTAAACCTAAAATCTAAACCTAACCCCAAATCTAAACCTAACGCCAAATCTAAACCTAAAATCTAAACCTAACCCCAAATCTAAACCTAAAATTTAAGCCTAACCCCAAATCTAAACCTAAAATCTAAACCTAACCCCAAATCTAAACCTAACGCCAAATCTAAAAATAACCCCAAATCTAAACCTAAAATCTAAACCTAACCCCAAGTCTAAACCTAAAATTTAAGACTAACCCCAAATCTACACCTAAAATCTAAACCTAACCCCAAATCTAAACCTAACCCCAAATCTAAAACTAACCCCAAATCTAAACCGAAAATCTAAACCTAACCCCAAATCTAAACCTAAAATCTAAACCTAACCCCAAATCTAAACCTAAAATCTAAAGCTAACCCCAAATCTAAACCTAAAATCTAAACCTAACCCCAAATCTAAACCTAACCCCAAATCTAAACCTAAAATCTAAACCTAACCCCAAATCTAAACCTAAAATTTAAGCCTAACCCCAAATCTAAACCTAAAATCTAAACCTAACCCCAAATCTAAACCTAACCCCAAATCTAAAACTAACCCCAAATCTAAACCGAAAATCTAAACATAACCCCAAATCTAAACCTAACATCTAAACCTAACCCCAAATCTAAACCTAAAATTTAAGACTAACCCCAAATCTACACTTAAAATCTAAACCTAACCCCAAATCTAAACCTAACCCCAAATCTAAAACTAACCCCAAATCTAAACCGAAAATCTAAACCTAACCCCAAATCTAAACCTAAAATCTAAACCTAACCCCAAATCTAAACCTAAAATCTAAACATAACCCCAAATCTAAACCTAAAATCTAAACCTAACCCCAAATCTAAACTTAACCCCAAATCTAAACCTAACCTAAAATTTAAACCTAACCCCAAATCTAAACCTAAAATCTAAAGCTAACCCCAAATCTAAACCTAAAATCTAAACCTAAAATCTAAACCTAACCCCAAATCTAAACCTAAAATCTAAACCTAACCCGAAATCTAAACCTAAAATCTAAACCTAAGCCCAAATCTAAACCTAAAATCTAAACCTAACCCCATATCTAAAACTAAAATCTAAACCTAACCCCAAATCTAAACCTAAAATCTAAACCTAACCCCAAATCTAAACCTAACCCCAAATCTAAACCTAAAATCTAAACCTAACCCCAAATCTAAACCAAAAATCTAAACCTAACCCCAAATCTAAACCTAAAATCCAAATCTAAACCTAAAATCTAAACCTAACCCCAAATCTAAACCTAAAATCTAAACCTAACCCCAAATCTAAACCTAAAATCTAAACCTAACCCCATATCTAAAACTAAAATCTAAACCTAACCCCAAATCTAAACCTAAAATCTAAACCTAACCCCAAATCTAAACCTAACCCCAAATCTAAACCTAAAATCTAAAGCTAACCCCAAATCTAAACCTAAAATCTAAACCTAACCCCAAATCTAAACCTAAAATCTAAACCTAACCCCAAAACTAAACCTAAAATCTAAACCTAACCCCAAATCTAAACCTAACCCCAAATCTAAACCTAAAATCTAAACCTAACCCCAAATCTAAACCTAAAATCTAAACCTAAACCCAAATCTAAACCTAAAATCTAAACCTAACCCCAAATCTAAACTTAACCCCAAATCTAAAACTAACCCCAAATCTAAACCGAAAATCTAAACCTAACCCCAAATCTAAACCTAAAATCTAAACCTAACCCCAAATCTAAACCTAAAATTTAAGACTAACCCCAAATCTACACCTAAAATCTAAACCTAACCCCAAATCTAAAACTAACCCCAAATCTAAACCGAAAATCTAAACCTAACCCCAAATCTAAACCTAAAATCTAAACCTAACACCAAATCTAAACCTAAAATCTAAACCTAACCCCAAATCTAAACCTAAAATCTAAACCTAACCCCAAATCTAAACTTAACCCCAAATCTAAACCTAACCTAAAATCTAAAACTAACCCCAAATCTAAACCTAAAATCTAAAGCTAACCCCAAATCTAAACCTAAAATCTAAACCTAAAATCTAAACCTAACCCCAAATCTAAACCTAACCCGAAATCTAAACCTCAAATCTAAACCTAACACCAAATCTAAACCTAAAATCTAAACCTAACCCCATATCTAAAACTAAAATCTAAACCTAACCCCAAATCTAAACGTAAAATCTAAACCTAACCCCAAATCTAAACCTAACCCCAAATCTAAACCTAAAATCTAAACCTAACCCCAAATCTAAACCTAAAATCTAAACCTAACCCCAAATCTAAACCTAAAATCCAAATCTAAACCTAAAATCTAAACCTAACCCCAAATCTAAACCTAAAATCTAAACCTAACCCCAAATCTAAACCTAACCCCAAATCTAAACCTAAAATCTAAACCTAACCCCAAATCTAAACCTAAAATCTAAACCTAACCCCAAATCTAAACCTAAAATCTAAACCTAACCCCAAATCTAAACTTAACCCCAAACCTAAACCTAAAATCTAAACCTAACCCCAAATCTAAACCTAAAATCTAAACCTAACCCCAAATCTAAACCTAAAATCTAAACCTAACCCCAAATCTAAACCTAAAATCTAAACCTAACCCCAAATCTAAACTTAACCCCAAATCTAAACCTAACCTAAAATCTAAACCTAACCCCAAATCTAAACCTAAAATCTAAACCTAACCCCAAATCTAAACCTAAAATCTAAACCTAAAATCTAAACCTAACCTAAAATCTAAACCTAACCCCAAATCTAAACCTAAAATGTAAACCTAACCCCAAATCTAAACCTAACCCCAAATCTAAACCTAAAATCTAAATCTAACCCCAAATCTAAACCTAAAATCTAAACCTATCCCAAATCTAAACCTAACCCCAAATCTAAACCTAAAATCTAAACCTAAAATCTAAACCTAACCCCAAATCTAAACCTAACCCCAAATCTAAACCTAAAATCTAAACCTAACCCCAAATCTAAACCTAAAATCTAAACCTAACCCCAAATCTAAACCTAAAATTTAAGCCTAACCCCAAATCTATACCTAAAATCTAAACCTAAGCCCAAATCTAAACCTAACCCCAAATCTAAAACTAAACCCCAAATCTAAACCTAAAATCTAAACCTAACCCCAAATCTAAACCTAAAATCTAAACCAAACCCCAAATCTAAACCTAAAATTTAAGCCTAACCCCAAATCTAAACCTAAAATCTAAACCTAACCCCAAATCTAAACCTAAAATCTAAACCTAACCCCAAATCTAAACCTAACCCCAAATCTAAACCTAAAATCTATACCTAACCCGAAATCTAAACCTAACCCCAAATCTAAACCTAAAATCTAAACCTAACCCCAAATCTAAACCTAAAATCTAAACCTAACCCCAAATCTAAACCTAAAATCTAAACCTAAAATCTAAACCTAACCTAAAATCTAAACCTAACCCCAAATCTAAACCTAAAATCTAAACCTAACCCCAAATCTAAACCTAACCCCAAATCTAAACCTAAAATCTAAATCTAACCCCAAATCTAAACCTAAAATCTAAACCTAACCCCAAATCTAAACCTAAAATCTAAACCTAACCCCAAATCTAAACCTAAAATCTAAACATAACCCCAAATCTAAACTTAACCCCAAATCTAAACCTAAAATCTAAACCTAAAATCTAAACCTAACCCCAAATCTAAACCTAACCCCAAATCTAAACCTAAAATCTAAACCTAACCCCAAATCTAAACCTAAAATCTAAACCTAACCCCAAATCTAAACCTAAAATTTAAGCCTAACCCCAAATCTATACCTAAAATCTAAACCTAAGCCCAAATCTAAACCTAACCCCAAATCTAAAACTAAACCCAAATCTAAACCGAAAATCTAAACCTAACCCCAAATCTAAACCGAAAATCTAAACCTAACCCCAAATCTAAACCTAAAATCTAAACCTAACCCCAAATCTAAACCTAAAATCTAAACATAACCCCAAATCTAAACTTAACTCATAATCTAAACCTAACCTAAAATCTAAACCTAACCCCAAATCTAAACCTAAAATCTAAAGCTAACCCCAAATCTAAACCTAAAATCTAAACCTAACCCCAAATCTAAACCTAAAATCTAAACCTAAAATCTAAACCTAACCTAAAATCCAAACCTAACCCCAAATCTAAACCTAAAATCTAAACCTAACCCCAAATCTAAACCTAACCCCAAATCTAAACCTAAAATCTAAACCTAACCCCATATCTAAAACTAAAATCTAAACCTAACCCCAAATCTAAACCTAAAATCTAAACCTAATCCCAAATCTAAACCTAAAATCTAAACCTAAAATCTCAACCTAACCCCAAATCCAAACCTAACCCCAAATCTAAACCTAAAATCTAAACCTAACCCCAAATCTAAACCTAAAATCTAAACCTAACCTAAAATCTAAACCTAACCCCAAATCTAAACCTAAAATCTAAACCTAACCCCAAATCTAAACCTAACCCCAAATCTAAACCTAAAATCTAAACCTAACCCCAAATCTAAACCTAAAATCTAAACCTAACCCGAAATCTAAACCTAACCCCAAATCTAAACCTAAAATCTAAACCTAACCCCAAATCTAAACCTAAAATCTAAACCTAACCCCAAATGTAAACCTAAAATTTAAGTCTAACCCCAAATCTAAACCTAAAATCTAAACCTAACCCCAAATCTAAACCTTAAATCTAAACCTAACCCCAAATCTAAACCTAAAATCTAAACCTAACCCCAAATCTAAACCTAACGCCAAATCTAAACCTAAAATCTAAACCTAACCCCAAATCTAAACCTAAAATTTAAGCCTAACCCCAAATCTAAACCTAAAATCTAAACCTAACCCCAAATCTAAACCTAACGCCAAATCTAAAAATAACCCCAAATCTAAACCTAAAATCTAAACCTAACCCCAAGTCTAAACCTAAAATTTAAGACTAACCCCAAATCTACACCTAAAATCTAAACCTAACCCCAAATCTAAACCTAACCCCAAATCTAAAACTAACCCCAAATCTAAACCGAAAATCTAAACCTAACCCCAAATCTAAACCTAAAATCTAAACCTAACCCCAAATCTAAACCTAAAATCTAAAGCTAACCCCAAATCTAAACCTAAAATCTAAACCTAACCCCCAATCTAAACCTAACCCCAAATCTAAACCTAAAATCTAAACCTAACCCCAAATCTAAACCTAAAATTTAAGCCTAACCCCAAATCTAAACCTAAAATCTAAACCTAACCCCAAATCTAAACCTAACCCCAAATCTAAAACTAACCCCAAATCTAAACCGAAAATCTAAACATAACCCCAAATCTAAACCTAAAATCTAAACCTAACCCCAAATCTAAACCTAAAATTTAAGACTAACCCCAAATCTACACTTAAAATCTAAACCTAACCCCAAATCTAAACCTAACCCCAAATCTAAAACTAACCCCAAATCTAAACCGAAAATCTAAACCTAACCCCAAATCTAAACCTAAAATCTAAACCTAACCCCAAATCTAAACCTAAAATCTAAACATAACCCCAAATCTAAACCTAAAATCTAAACCTAACCCCAAATCTAAACTTAACCCCAAATCTAAACCTAACCTAAAATTTAAACCTAACCCCAAATCTAAACCTAAAATCTAAAGCTAACCCCAAATCTAAACCTAAAATCTAAACCTAAAATCTAAACCTAACCCCAAATCTAAACCTAAAATCTAAACCTAACCCGAAATCTAAACCTAAAATCTAAACCTAAGCCCAAATCTAAACCTAAAATCTAAACCTAACCCCATATCTAAAACTAAAATCTAAACCTAACCCCAAATCTAAACCTAAAATCTAAACCTAACCCCAAATCTAAACCTAACCCCAAATCTAAACCTAAAATCTAAACCTAACCCCAAATCTAAACCAAAAATCTAAACCTAACCCCAAATCTAAACCTAAAATCCAAATCTAAACCTAAAATCTAAACCTAACCCCAAATCTAAACCTAAAATCTAAACCTAACCCCAAATCTAAACCTAAAATCTAAACCTAACCCCATATCTAAAACTAAAATCTAAACCTAACCCCAAATCTAAACCTAAAATCTAAACCTAACCCCAAATCTAAACCTAACCCCAAATCTAAACCTAAAATCTAAACCTAACCCCAAATCTAAACCTAAAATCTAAACCTAACCCCAAATCTAAACCTAAAATCTAAACCTAACCCCAAAACTAAACCTAAAATCTAAACCTAACCCCAAATCTAAACCTAACCCCAAATCTAAACCTAAAATCTAAACCTAACCCCAAATCTAAACCTAAAATCTAAACCTAAACCCAAATCTAAACCTAAAATCTAAACCTAACCCCAAATCTAAACTTAACCCCAAATCTAAAACTAACCCCAAATCTAAACCGAAAATCTAAACCTAACCCCAAATCTAAACCTAAAATCTAAACCTAACCCCAAATCTAAACCTAAAATTTAAGACTAACCCCAAATCTACACCTAAAATCTAAACCTAACCCCAAATCTAAAACTAACCCCAAATCTATACCGAAAATCTAAACCTAACCCCAAATCTAAACCTAAAATCTAAACCTAACACCAAATCTAAACCTAAAATCTAAACCTAACCCCAAATCTAAACCTAAAATCTAAACCTAACCCCAAATCTAAACTTAACCCCAAATCTAAACCTAACCTAAAATCTAAACCTAACCCCAAATCTAAACCTAAAATCTAAAGCTAACCCCAAATCTAAACCTAAAATCTAAACCTAAAATCTAAACCTAACCCCAAATCTAAACCTAACCCGAAATCTAAACCTCAAATCTAAACCTAACCCCAAATCTAAACCTAAAATCTAAACCTAACCCCATATCTAAAACTAAAATCTAAACCTAACCCCAAATCTAAACGTAAAATCTAAACCTAACCCCAAATCTAAACCTAACCCCAAATCTAAACCTAAAATCTAAACCTAACCCCAAATCTAAACCTAAAATCTAAACCTAACCCCAAATCTAAACCTAAAATCCAAATCTAAACCTAAAATCTAAACCTAACCCCAAATCTAAACCTAAAATCTAAACCTAACCCCAAATCTAAACCTAACCCCAAATCTAAACCTAAAATCTAAACCTAACCCCAAATCTAAACCTAAAATCTAAACCTAACCCCAAATCTAAACCTAAAATCTAAACCTAACCCCAAATCTAAACTTAACCCCAAATCTAAACCTAAAATCTAAACCTAACCCCAAATCTAAACCTAAAATCTAAACCTAACCCCAAATCTAAACCTAAAATCTAAACCTAACCCCAAATCTAAACCTAAAATCTAAACCTAACCCCAAATCTAAACTTAACCCCAAATCTAAACCTAACCTAAAATCTAAACCTAACCCCAAATCTAAACCTAAAATCTAAACCTAACCCCAAATCTATACCTAACCCCAAATCTAAACCGAAAATCAAAACCTAACCCCAAATCTAAACCTAAAATCTAAACATAACCCCAAATCTAAACCTAAAATCTAAACCTAACCCCAAATCTAAACCTAACCCCAAATCTAAACCTAAAATCTAAACCTAACCCCAAATCTAAACCTAAAATCTAAACATAACCCCAAATCTAAACCTAAAATCTAAACCTAACCCCAAATCTAAACTTAACCCCAAATCTAAACCTAAAATCTAAACCTAACCCCAAATCTAAACCTAAAATCTAAACCTAACCCCAAATCTAAACCTAAAATCTAAACCTAACCCCAAATCTATACCTAACCCCAAATCTAAACCGAAAATCAAAACCTAACCCCAAATCTAAACCTAAAATCTAAACCTAACCCCAAATCTAAACCTAAAATCTAAACCTAACCCCAAATCTATACCTAACCCCAAATCTAAACCGAAAATCAAAACCTAACCCCAAATCTAAACCTAAAATCTAAACCTAACCCCAAATCTAAACCTAAAATGTAAACCTAACCCCAAATCTAAACCTAACCCCAAATCTAAACCTAAAATCTAAATCTAACCCCAAATCTAAACCTAAAATCTAAACCTACCCCAAATCTAAACCTAACCCCAAATCTAAACCTAAAATCTAAACCTAAAATCTAAACCTAACCCCAAATCTAAACCTAACCCCAAATCTAAACCTAAAATCTAAACCTAACCCCAAATCTAAACCTAAAATCTAAACCTAACCCCAAATCTAAACCTAAAATTTAAGCCTAACCCCAAATCTATACCTAAAATCTAAACCTAAGCCCAAATCTAAACCTAACCCCAAATCTAAAACTAAACCCCAAATCTAAACCGAAAATCTAAACCTAACCCCAAATCTAAACCTAAAATCTAAACCAAACCCCAAATCTAAACCTAAAATTTAAGCCTAACCCCAAATCTAAACCTAAAATCTAAACCTAACCCCAAATCTAAACCTAAAATCTAAACCTAACCCCAAATCTAAACCTAAAATCTAAACCTAACCCCAAATCTAAACCTAACCCCAAATCTAAACCTAAAATCTATACCTAACCCGAAATCTAAACCTAACCCCAAATCTAAACCTAAAATCTAAACCTAACCCCAAATCTAAACCTAAAATCTAAACCTAACCCCAAATCTAAACCTAAAATCTAAACCTAAAATCTAAACCTAACCTAAAATCTAAACCTAACCCCAAATCTAAACCTAAAATCTAAACCTAACCCCAAATCTAAACCTAACCCCAAATCTAAACCTAAAATCTAAATCTAACCCCAAATCTAAACCTAAAATCTAAACCTAACCCCAAATCTAAACCTAACCCCAAATCTAAACCTAAAATCTAAACCTAAAATCTAAACCTAACCCCAAATCTAAACCTAACCCCAAATCTAAACCTAAAATCTAAACCTAACCCCAAATCTAAACCTAAAATCTAAACCTAACCCCAAATCTAAACCTAAAATTTAACCCTAACCCCAAATCTATACCTAAAATCTAAACCTAAGCCCAAATCTAAACCTAACCCCAAATCTAAAACTAAACCCAAATCTAAACCGAAAATCTAAACCTAACCCCAAATCTAAACCTAAAATCTAAACCAAACCCCAAATCTAAACCTAAAATTTAAGCCTAACCCCAAATCTAAACCGAAAATCTAAACCTAACCCCAAATCTAAACCTAAAATCTAAACCTAACCCCAAATCTAAACCTAAAATCTAAACCTAACCCCAAATCTAAACCTAAAATCTAAACCTAACCCCAAATCTAAACTTAACCCCAAATCTAAACCTAAAATCTAAACCTAACCCCAAATCTAAACCTAAAATCTAAACCTAACCCCAAATCTAAACCTAAAATCTAAACCTAACCCCAAATCTAAACCTAAAATCTAAACCTAACCCCAAATCTAAACCTAACCCCAAATCTAAACCTAAAATCTAAACCTAACCCCAAATCTAAACTTAACCCCAAATCTAAACCTAACCCCAAATCTAAACCTAACCCCAAATTTAAACCTAAAATCTAAACCTAACCCCAAATCTAAACTTAACCCCAAATCTAAACCTAACCCCAAATCTAAACCTAAAATCCAAACCTAACCCCAAATCTAAACCTAAAATCTAAACCTAACCCCAAATCTAAACCTAACCCCAAATCTAAACCTAAAATCTAAACCTAACCCCAAATCTAAACCTAAAATCTAAACCTAACCCCAAATCTAAACCTAAAATCTAAACCTAACCCCAAATCTAAACTTAACCCCAAATCTAAACCTAAAATCTAAACCTAACCCCAAATCTAAACCTAAAATCTAAACCTAACCCCAAATCTAAACCTAAAATCTAAACCTAACCCCAAATCTAAACCTAAAATCTAAACCTAACCCCAAATCTAAACTTAACCCCAAATCTAAACCTAACCTAATATCTAAACCTAACCCCAAATCGAAACCTAAAATCTAAACCTAACCCCAAATCTATACCTAACCCCAAATCTAAACTGAAAATCAAAACCTAACCCCAAATCTAAACCTAAAATCTAAACCTAAAATCTAAACCTAACCCCAAATCTAAACCTAACCCCAAATCTAAACCTAAAATCTAAACCTAAACCCAAATATAAACCTAAAATCTAAACCTAACCCCAAATCTAAACCTAAAATTTAAGCCTAACCTCAAATCTATACCTAAAATCTAAACCTAAGCCCAAATCTAAACCTAACCCCAAATCTAAAACTAAACCCAAATCTAAACCGAAAATCTAAACCTAACCCCAAATCTAAACCTAAAATCTAAACCAAACCCCAAATCTAAACCTAAAATTTAAGCCTAACCCCAAATCTAAACCTAAAATCTAAACCTAACCCCAAATCTAAACCTAACCCCAAATCTAAAACTAACCCCAAATCTAAACTTAACCCCAAATCTAAACCTAAAATCTAAACATAACCCCAAATCTAAACCTAACCCCAAATCTAAACCTAACCCCAAATCTAAACCTAACCCCAAATCTAAACCTAAAATCTAAACCTAACCCCAAATCTAAACCTAAAATCTAAACTTAACCCCAAATCTAAACCTAACCCCAAATCTAAACCTAAAATCTAAACCTAACCCCAAATCTAAACCTAAAATCTAAACCTAACCCCAAATATAAACCTAAAATCTAAACCTAACCCCAAATCTAAACCTAACCCCAAATCTAAACCTAAAATCTAAACCTAACCCCAAATCTAAACCTAAAATCTAAACCTAACCCCAAATCCAAACCTAACCCCAAATCTAAACCTAAAATCTAAACCTAACCCCAAATCTAAACCCAAAATCTAAACCTAACCTAAAATCTAAACCTAACCCCAAATCTAAACCTAAAATCTAAACCTAACCCCAAATCTAAACCTAACCCCAAATCTAAACCTAAAATCTAAACCTAACCCCAAATCTAAACCTAAAATCTAAACCTAACCCCAAATCTAAACCTAAAATTTAAGACTAACCCCAAATCTACACCTAAAATCTAAACCTAACCCCAAATCTAAACCTAACCCCAAATCTAAAACTAACCCCAAATCTAAAACGAAAATCTAAACCTAACCCCAAATCTAAACCTAAAATCTAAACCTAACCCCAAATCTAAACCTAAAATCTAAACCTAACCTCAAATCTAAACCTAAAATCTAAATCTAACCCCAATTCTAAACCTAACCCCAAATCTAAACCTAAAATCTAAACCTAACCCCAAATCTAAACCTAAAATTTAAGTCTAACCCCAAATCTAAACCTAAAATCTAAACCTAACCCCAAATCTAAACCTAACCCCAAATCTAAAACTAACCCCAAATCTAAACCGAAAATCTAAACATAACCCCAAATCTAAACCTAAAATCTAAACCTAACCCCAAATCTAAACCTAAAATTTAAGACTAACCCCAAATCTACACCTAAAATCTAAACCTAACCCCAAATCTAAACCTAACCCCAAATCTAAAACTAACCCCAAATCTAAACCGAAAATCTAAACCTAACCCCAAATCTAAACCTAAAATCTAAACCTAACCCCAAATCTAAACCTAAAATCTAAACATAACCCCAAATCTAAACCTAAAATCTAAACCTAACCCCAAATCTAAACTTAACCCCAAATCTAAACCTAACCTAAAATTTAAACCTAACCCCAAATCTAAACCTAAAATCTAAAGCTAACCCCAAATCTAAACCTAAATCTAAACCAAAAATCTAAACCTAACCCCAAATCTAAACCTAAAATATAAAACCTAACCCGAAATCTAAACCTAAAATCTAAACCTAAGCCCAAATCTAAACCTAAAATCTAAACCTAACCCCATATCTAAAACTAAAATCTAAACCTAACCCCAAATCTAAACCTAAAATCTAAACCTAACCCCAAATCTAAACCTAACCCCAAATCTAAACCTAAAATCTAAACCTAACCCCAAATCTAAACCAAAAATCTAAACCTAACCCCAAATCTAAACCTAAAATCCAAATCTAAACCTAAAATCTAAACCTAACCCCAAATCTAAACCTAAAATCTAAACCTAACCCCAAATCTAAACCTAACCCCAAATCTAAACCTAAAATCTAAACCTAACCCCAAATCTAAACCTAAAATCTAAACCTAACCCCAAATCTAAACCTAAAATCTAAACCTAACCCCAAATTTAAACTTAACCCCAAATCTAAACCAAAAATCTAAACCTAACCCCAAATCTAAACCTAAAATCCAAATCTAAACCTAAAATCTAAACCTAACCCCAAATCTAAACCTAACCCCAAATCTAAACCTAAAATCTAAACCTAACCCCAAATCTAAACCTAAAATCTAAACCTAACCCCAAATCTAAACCTAAAATCTAAACCTAAAATCTAAACCTAACCTAAAATCTAAACCTAAAATCTAAACCTAACCCCCAATCTAAACCTAAAATCTAAACCTAACCCCAAATCTAAACCTAAAATTTAAGCCTAACCCCAAATCTATACCTAAAATCTAAACCTAACCCCAAATCTAAACCTAACCCCAAATCTAAAACTAAACCCAAATCTAAACCGAAAATCTAAACCTAACCCCAAATTTAAACCTAAAATCCAAACCAAACCCCAAATCTAAACCTAAAATTTAAGCCTAACCCCAAATCTAAACCTAAAATCTAAACCTAACCCCAAATCTAAACCTAACCCCAAATCTAAAAGTAACCCCAAATCTAAACCGAAAATCTAAACCTAACCCCAAATCTAAACCTAAAATCTAAACATAACCCCAAATCTAAACCTAACCCCAAATCTAAAACTAACCCCAAATCTAAAACTAACCTCAAATCTAAACCGAAAATCTAAACCTAACCCCAAATCTAAACCTAAAATCTAAACCTAACCCCAAATCTAAACCTAAAATCTAAACCTAACCTAAAATCTAAACCTAAACCCAAATCTAAACCTAACCCCAAATCTAAACCTAAAATCTATACCTAACCCGAAATCTAAACCTAACCCCAAATCTAAAGCTAAAATCTAAACCGAACCCCAAATCTAAACCTAACATCTAAACTTAACCCCAAATCTAAACCTAACCCCAAATCTAAACCTAAAATGTAAACCTAACCCCAAATCTAAACCTAAAATTTAAGTCTAACCCCAAATCTAAACCTAAAATCTAAACCTAACCCCAAATCTAAACCTAACCCCAAATCTAAACCTAAAATCTAAACCTAACCCCAAATCTAAACCTAAAATCTAAACCTAACCCCAAATCTAAACCTAAAATCTAACCTAACCCCAAATCTAAAAATAACCCCAAATCTAAACCTAAAATCTAAACCTAAAATCTAACCTAACCCCAAATCTAAAAATAACCCCAAATCTAAACCTAAAATCTAAACCTAACCCCAAATCTAAACCTAAAATCTAAACCTAACCCCAAATCTAAACCGAAAATCTAAACCTAACCCCAAATCTAAACTTAAAATCTAAACCTAACCCCAAATCTAAACCTAAAATCTAAACCTAAAATCTATACGTAACCCAAAATCTAAACCTAAAATCTAAACCTAACCCCAAATCTAAACCGAAAATCTAAACCTAACCCCAAATCTAAACCTAAAATCTAAACCTAACCCCAAATCTAAACCTAAAATCTAAACATAACCCCAAATCTAAACTTAACTCATAATCTAAACCTAACCTAAAATCTAAACCTAACCCCAAATCTAAACCTAAAATCTAAACCTAACCCCAAATCTAAACCTAAAATCTAAACCTAACCCCAAATCTAAACCTAACGCCAAATCTAAACCTAAAATCTAAACCTAACCCCAAATCTAAACCTAAAATTTAAGCCTAACCCCAAATCTAAACCTAAAATCTAAACCTAACCCCAAATCTAAACCTAACGCCAAATCTAAAAATAACCCCAAATCTAAACCTAAAATCTAAACCTAACCCCAAATCTAAACCTAAAATCTAAACCTAACCCCAAATCTACACCTAAAATCTAAACCTAACCCCAAATCTAAACCTAACCCCAAATCTAAAACTAACCCCAAATCTAAACCGAAAATCTAAACCTAACCCCAAATCTAAACCTAAAATCTAAACCTAACCTCAAATCTAAACCTAAAATCTAAATCTAACCCCAATTCTAAACCTAACCCCAAATCTAAACCTAAAATCTAAACCTAACCCCAAATCTAAACCTAAAATTTAAGCCTAACCCCAAATCTAAACCTAAAATCTAAACCTAACCCCAAATCTAAACCTAACCCCAAATCTAAAACTAACCCCAAATCTAAACCGAAAATCTAAACATAACCCCAAATCTAAACCTAAAATCTAAACCTAACCCCAAATCTAAACCTAAAATTTAAGACTAACCCCAAATCTACACCTAAAATCTAAACCTAACCCCAAATCTAAACCTAACCCCAAATCTAAAACTAACCCCAAATCTAAACCGAAAACCTAAACCTAACCCCAAATCTAAACCTAAAATCTAAACCTAACCCCAAATCTAAACCTAAAATCTAAACATAACCCCAAATCTAAACCTAAAATCTAAACCTAACCCCAAATCTAAACTTAACCCCAAATCTAAACCTAACCTAAAATTTAAACCTAACCCCAAATCTAAACCTAAAATCTAAAGCTAACCCCAAATCTAAACCTAAAATCTAAACCAAAAATCTAAACCTAACCCCAAATCTAAACCTAAAATATAAAACCTAACCCGAAATCTAAACCTAAAATCTAAACCTAAGCCCAAATCTAAACCTAAAATCTAAACCTAACCCCATATCTAAAACTAAAATCTAAACCTAACCCCAAATCTAAACCTAAAATCTAAACCTAACCCCAAATCTAAACCTAACCCCAAATCTAAACCTAAAATCTAAACCTAACCCCAAATCTAAACCAAAAATCTAAACCTAACCCCAAATCTAAACCTAAAATCCAAATCTAAACCTAAAATCTAAACCTAACCCCAAATCTAAACCTAAAATCTAAACCTAACCCCAAATCTAAACCTAACCCCAAATCTAAACCTAAAATCTAAACCTAACCCCAAATCTAAACCTAAAATCTAAACCTAACCCCAAATCTAAACCTAAAATCTAAACCTAACCCCAAATTTAAACTTAACCCCAAATCTAAACCTAAAATCTAAACCTAACCCCAAATCTAAACCTAAAATCTAAACCTAACCCCAAATCTAAACCTAAAATCTAAACCTAACCCCAAATCTAAACCTAAAATCTAAACCTAACCCCAAATCTAAACTTAACCCCAAATCTAAACCTAACCTAAAATCTAAACCTATCCCCAAATCTAAACCTAAAATCTAAACCTAACCCCAAATCTAAACCTAACCCCAAATCTAAACCTAAAATCTAAACCTAACCCCAAATCTAAACCTAAAATCTAAACCTAACCCCAAATCTAAACCTAAAATCTAAACCTAAAATCTAAACCTAACCTAAAATCTAAACCTAACCCCAAATCTAAACCTAAAATCGAAACCTAACCCCAAATCTAAACCTAACCCCAAATCTAAACCTAAAATCTAAATCTAACCCCAAATCTAAACATAAAATCTAAACCTAACCCCAAATCTAAACCTAACCCCAAATCTAAACCTAAAATCTAAACCTAAAATCTAAACCTAACCCCAAATCTAAACCTAACCCCAAATCTAAACCTAAAATCTAAACCTAACCCCCAATCTAAACCTAAAATCTAAACCTAACCCCAAATCTAAACCTAAAATTTAAGCCTAACCCCAAATCTATACCTAAAATCTAAACCTAAGCCCAAATCTAAACCTAACCCCAAATCTAAAACTAAACCCAAATCTAAACCGAAAATCTAAACCTAACCCCAAATCTAAACCTAAAATCTAAACCAAACCCCAAATCTAAACCTAAAATTTAAGGCTAACCCCAAATCTAAACCTAAAATCTAAACCTAACCCCAAATCTAAACCTAACCCCAAATCTAAAAGTAACCCCAAATCTAAACCGAAAATCTAAACCTAACCCCAAATCGAAACCTAAAATCTAAACCTAACCCCAAATCTATACCTAACCCCAAATCTAAACTGAAAATCAAAACCTAACCCCAAATCTAAACCTAAAATCTAAACCTAAAATCTAAACCTAACCCCAAATCTAAACCTAACCCCAAATCTAAACCTAAAATCTAAACCTAAACCCAAATCTAAACCTAAAATCTAAACCTAACCCCAAATCTAAACCTAAAATTTAAGCCTAACCTCAAATCTATACCTAAAATCTAAACCTAAGCCCAAATCTAAACCTAACCCCAAATCTAAAACTAAACCCAAATCTAAACCGAAAATCTAAACCTAACCCCAAATCTAAACCTAAAATCTAAACCAAACCCCAAATCTAAACCTAAAATTTAAGCCTAACCCCAAATCTAAACCTAAAATCTAAACCTAACCCCAAATCTAAACCTAACCCCAAATCTAAAACTAACCCCAAATCTAAACTTAACCCCAAATCTAAACCTAAAATCTAAACATAACCCCAAATCTAAATCTAACCCCAAATCTAAACCTAACCCCAAATCTAAACCTAACCCCAAATCTAAACCTAAAATCTAAACCTAACCCCAAATCTAAACCTAAAATCTAAACTTAACCCCAAATCTAAACCTAACCCCAAATCTAAACCTAAAATCTAAACCTAACCCCAAATCTAAACCTAAAATCTAAACCTAACCCCAAATATAAACCTAAAATCTAAACCTAACCCCAAATCTAAACCTAACCCCAAATCTAAACCTAAAATCTAAACATAACCCCAAATCTAAACCTAAAATCTAAACCTAACCCCAAATCCAAACCTAACCCCAAATCTAAACCTAAAATCTAAACCTAACCCCAAATCTAAACCCAAAATCTAAACCTAACCTAAAATCTAAACCTAACCCCAAATCTAAACCTAAAATCTAAACCTAACCCCAAATCTAAACCTAACCCCAAATCTAAACCTAAAATCTAAACCTAACCCCAAATCTAAACCTAAAATCTAAACCTAACCCCAAATCTAAACCTAAAATTTAAGTCTAACCCCAAATCTAAACCTAAAATCTAAACCTAACCCCAAATCTAAACCTAACCCCAAATCTAAACCTAAAATCTAAACCTAACCCCAAATCTAAACCTAAAATCTAAACCTAACCCCAAATCTAAACCTAACCCCAAATCTAAACCTAAAATCTAAACCTAACCCCAAATCTAAACGTAAAATCTAAACCTAACCCCAAATCTAAACCTAACCCCAAATCTAAACCTAAAATCTAAACCTAACCCCAAATCTAAACCTAAAATCTAAACCTAACCCCAAATCTAAACCTAAAATCTAAACCTAACCCCAAATCTAAAAATAACCCCAAATCTAAACCTAAAATCTAAACCTAAAATCTAACCTAACCCCAAATCTAAAAATAACCCCAAATCTAAACCTAAAATCTAAACCTAACCCCAAATCTAAACCTAAAATCTAAACCTAACCCCAAATCTAAACTGAAAATCTAAACCTAACCCCAAATATAAACTTAAAATCTAAAACTAACCCCAAATCTAAACCTAAAATCTAAACCTAAAATCTATACGTAACCCCAAATCTAAACCTAAAATCTAAACCTAACCCCAAATCTAAACCGAAAATCTAAACCTAACCCCAAATCTAAACCTAAAATCTAAACCTAACCCCAAATCTAAACCTAAAATCTAAACATAACCCCAAATCTAAACTTAACTCATAATCTAAACCTAACCTAAAATCTAAACCTAACCCCAAATCTAAACCTAAAATCTAAAGCTAACCCCAAATCTAAACCTAAAATCTAAACCTAACCCCAAATCTAAACCTAAAATCTAAACCTAAAATCTAAACCTAACCTAAAATCCAAACCTAACCCCAAATCTAAACCTAAAATCTAAACCTAACCCCAAATCTAAACCTAACCCCAAATCTAAACCTAAAATCTAAACCTAACCCCATATCTAAAACTAAAATCTAAACCTAACCCCAAATCTAAACCTAAAATCTAAACCTAACCCCAAATCTAAACCTAAAATCTAAACCTAAAATCTCAACCTAACCCCAAATCCAAACCTAACCCCAAATCTAAACCTAAAATCTAAACCTAACCCCAAATCTAAACCTAAAATCTAAACCTAACCTAAAATCTAAACCTAACCCCAAATCTAAACCTAAAATCTAAACCTAACCCCAAATCTAAACCTAACCCCAAATCTAAACCTAAAATCTAAACCTAACCCCAAATCTAAACCTAAAATCTAAACCTAACCCGAAATCTAAACCTAACCCCAAATCTAAACCTAAAATCTAAACCTAACCCCAAATCTAAACCTAAAATCTAAACCTAACCCCAAATGTAAACCTAAAATTTAAGTCTAACCCCAAATCTAAACCTAAAATCTAAACCTAACCCCAAATCTAAACCTAACCCCAAATCTAAACCTTAAATCTAAACCTAACCCCAAATCTAAACCTAAAATCTAAACCTAACCCCAAATCTAAACCTAACCCCAAATCTAAACCTAAAATCTAAACCTAACCCCAAATCTAAACCTAAAATTTAAGCCTAACCCCAAATCTAAACCTAAAATCTAAACCTAACCCCAAATCTAAACCTAACGCCAAATCTAAAAATAACCCCAAATCTAAACCTAAAATCTAAACCTAACCCCAAATCTAAACCTAAAATTTAAGACTAACCCCAAATCTACACCTAAAATCTAAACCTAACCCCAAATCTAAACCTAACCCCAAATCTAAAACTAACCCCAAATCTAAACCGAAAATCTAAACCTAACCCCAAATCTAAACCTAAAATCTAAACCTAACCCCAAATCTAAACCTAAAATCTAAACCTAACCTCAAATCTAAACCTAAAATCTAAATCTAACCCCAATTCTAAACCTAACCCCAAATCTAAACCTAAAATCTAAACCTAACCCCAAATCTAAACCTAAAATTTAAGTCTAACCCCAAATCTAAACCTAAAATCTAAACCTAACCCCAAATCTAAACCTAACCCCAAATCTAAAACTAACCCCAAATCTAAACCGAAAATCTAAACATAACCCCAAATCTAAACCTAAAATCTAAACCTAACCCCAAATCTAAACCTAAAATTTAAGACTAACCCCAAATCTACACCTAAAATCTAAACCTAACCCCAAATCTAAACCTAACCCCAAATCTAAAACTAACCCCAAATCTAAACCGAAAATCTAAACCTAACCCCAAATCTAAACCTAAAATCTAAACCTAACCCCAAATCTAAACCTAAAATCTAAACATAACCCCAAATCTAAACCTAAAATCTAAACCTAACCCCAAATCTAAACTTAACCCCAAATCTAAACCTAACCTAAAATTTAAACCTAACCCCAAATCTAAACCTAAAATCTAAAGCTAACCCCAAATCTAAACCTAAAATCTAAACCAAAAATCTAAACCTAACCCCAAATCTAAACCTAAAATATAAAACCTAACCCGAAATCTAAACCTAAAATCTAAACCTAAGCCCAAATCTAAACCTAAAATCTAAACCTAACCCCATATCTAAAACTAAAATCTAAACCTAACCCCAAATCTAAACCTAAAATCTAAACCTAACCCCAAATCTAAACCTAACCCCAAATCTAAACCTAAAATCTAAACCTAACCCCAAATCTAAACCAAAAATCTAAACCTAACCCCAAATCTAAACCTAAAATCCAAATCTAAACCTAAAATCTAAACCTAACCCCAAATCTAAACCTAAAATCTAAACCTAACCCCAAATCTAAACCTAACCCCAAATCTAAACCTAAAATCTAAACCTAACCCCAAATCTAAACCTAAAATCTAAACCTAACCCGAAATCTAAACCTAAAATCTAAACCTAACCCCAAATTTAAACTTAACCCCAAATCTAAACCAAAAATCTAAACCTAACCCCAAATCTAAACCTAAAATCCAAATCTAAACCTAAAATCTAAACCTAACCCCAAATCTAAACCTAACCCCAAATCTAAACCTAAAATCTAAACCTAACCCCAAATCTAAACCTAAAATCTAAACCTAACCCCAAATCTAAACCTAAAATCTAAACCTAAAATCTAAACCTAACCTAAAATCTAAACCTAAAATCTAAACCTAACCCCCAATCTAAACCTAAAATCTAAACCTAACCCCAAATCTAAACCTAAAATTTAAGCCTAACCCCAAATCTATACCTAAAATCTAAACCTAACCCCAAATCTAAACCTAACCCCAAATCTAAAACTAAACCCAAATCTAAACCGAAAATCTAAACCTAACCCCAAATCTAAACCTAAAATCTAAACCAAACCCCAAATCTAAACCTAAAATTTAAGGCTAACCCCAAATCTAAACCTAAAATCTAAACCTAACCCCAAATCTAAACCTAACCCCAAATCTAAAAGTAACCCCAAATCTAAACCGAAAATCTAAACCTAACCCCAAATCTAAACCTAAAATCTAAACATAACCCCAAATCTAAACCTAACCCCAAATCTAAAACTAACCCCAAATCTAAAACTAACCTCAAATCTAAACCGAAAATCTAAACCTAACCCCAAATCTAAACCTAAAATCTAAACATAACCCCAAATCTAAACCTAAAATCTAAACCTAACCTAAAATCTAAACCTAAACCCAAATCTAAACCTAACCCCAAATCTAAACCTAAAATCTATACCTAACCCGAAATCTAAACCTAACCCCAAATCTAAAGCTAAAATCTAAACCGAACCCCAAATCTAAACCTAACATCTAAACTTAACCCCAAATCTAAACCTAACCCCAAATCTAAACCTAAAATCTAAACCTAACCCCAAATCTAAACCTAAAATTTAAGTCTAACCCCAAATCTAAACCTAAAATCTAAACCTAACCCCAAATCTAAACCTAACCCCAAATCTAAACCTAAAATCTAAACCTAACCCCAAATCTAAACCTAAAATCTAAACCTAACGCCAAATCTAAACCTAAAATCTAACCTAACCCCAAATCTAAAAATAACCCCAAATCTAAACCTAAAATCTAAACCTAAAATCTAACCTAACCCCAAATCTAAAAATAACCCCAAATCTAAACCTAAAATCTAAACCTAACCCCAAATCTAAACCTAAAATCTAAACCTAACCCCAAATCTAAACCGAAAATCTAAACCTAACCCCAAATCTAAACTTAAAATCTAAACCTAACCCCAAATCTAAACCTAAAATCTAAACCTAAAATCTATACGTAACCCAAAATCTAAACCTAAAATCTAAACCTAACCCCAAATCTAAACCGAAAATCTAAACCTAACCCCAAATCTAAACCTAAAATCTAAACCTAACCCCAAATCTAAACCTAAAATCTAAACATAACCCCAAATCTAAACTTAACTCATAATCTAAACCTAACCTAAAATCTAAACCTAACCCCAAATCTAAACCTAAAATCTAAACCTAACCCCAAATCTAAACCTAAAATCTAAACCTAACCCCAAATCTAAACCTAACGCCAAATCTAAACCTAAAATCTAAACCTAACCCCAAATCTAAACCTAAAATTTAAGCCTAACCCCAAATCTAAACCTAAAATCTAAACCTAACCCCAAATCTAAACCTAACGCCAAATCTAAAAATAACCCCAAATCTAAACCTAAAATCTAAACCTAACCCCAAATCTAAACCTAAAATCTAAACCTAACCCCAAATCTACACCTAAAATCTAAACCTAACCCCAAATCTAAACCTAACCCCAAATCTAAAACTAACCCCAAATCTAAACCGAAAATCTAAACCTAACCCCAAATCTAAACCTAAAATCTAAACCTAACCCCAAATCTAAACCTAAAATCTAAACCTAACCTCAAATCTAAACCTAAAATCTAAATCTAACCCCAATTCTAAACCTAACCCCAAATCTAAACCTAAAATCTAAACCTAACCCCAAATCTAAACCTAAAATTTAAGCCTAACCCCAAATCTAAACCTAAAATCTAAACCTAACCCCAAATCTAAACCTAACCCCAAATCTAAAACTAACCCCAAATCTAAACCGAAAATCTAAACATAACCCCAAATCTAAACCTAAAATCTAAACCTAACCCCAAATCTAAACCTAAAATTTAAGACTAACCCCAAATCTACACCTAAAATCTAAACCTAACCCCAAATCTAAACCTAACCCCAAATCTAAAACTAACCCCAAATCTAAACCGAAAATCTAAACCTAACCCCAAATCTAAACCTAAAATCTAAACCTAACCCCAAATCTAAACCTAAAATCTAAACATAACCCCAAATCTAAACCTAAAATCTAAACCTAACCCCAAATCTAAACTTAACCCCAAATCTAAACCTAACCTAAAATTTAAACCTAACCCCAAATCTAAACCTAAAATCTAAAGCTAACCCCAAATCTAAACCTAAAATCTAAACCAAAAATCTAAACCTAACCCCAAATCTAAACCTAAAATATAAAACCTAACCCGAAATCTAAACCTAAAATCTAAACCTAAGCCCAAATCTAAACCTAAAATCTAAACCTAACCCCATATCTAAAACTAAAATCTAAACCTAACCCCAAATCTAAACCTAAAATCTAAACCTAACCCCAAATCTAAACCTAACCCCAATTCTAAACCTAAAATCTAAACCTAACCCCAAATCTAAACCAAAAATCTAAACCTAACCCCAAATCTAAACCTAAAATCCAAATCTAAACCTAAAATCTAAACCTAACCCCAAATCTAAACCTAAAATCTAAACCTAACCCCAAATCTAAACCTAACCCCAAATCTAAACCTAAAATCTAAACCTAACCCCAAATCTAAACCTAAAATCTAAACCTAACCCCAAATCTAAACCTAAAATCTAAACCTAACCCCAAATTTAAACTTAACCCCAAATCTAAACCTAAAATCTAAACCTAACCCCAAATCTAAACCTAAAATCTAAACCTAACCCCAAATCTAAACCTAAAATCTAAACCTAATACCAAATCTAAACCTAAAATCTAAACCTAACCCCAAATCTAAACTTAACCCCAAATCTAAACCTAACCTAAAATCTAAACCTATCCCCAAATCTAAACCTAAAATCTAAACCTAACCCCAAATCTAAACCTAACCCCAAATCTAAACCTAAAATCTAAACCTAACCCCAAATCTAAACCTAAAATCTAAACCTAACCCCAAATCTAAACCTAAAATCTAAACCTAAAATCTAAACCTAACCTAAAATCTAAACCTAACCCCAAATCTAAACCTAAAATCGAAACCTAACCCCAAATCTAAACCTAACCCCAAATCTAAACCTAAAATCTAAATCTAACCCCAAATCTAAACATAAAATCTAAACCTAACCCCAAATCTAAACCTAACCCCAAATCTAAACCTAAAATCTAAACCTAAAATCTAAACCTAACCCCAAATCTAAACCTAACCCCAAATCTAAACCTAAAATCTAAACCTAACCCCCAATCTAAACCTAAAATCTAAACCTAACCCCAAATCTAAACCTAAAATTTAAGCCTAACCCCAAATCTATACCTAAAATCTAAACCTAAGCCCAAATCTAAACCTAACCCCAAATCTAAAACTAAACCCAAATCTAAACCGAAAATCTAAACCTAACCCCAAATCTAAACCTAAAATCTAAACCAAACCCCAAATCTAAACCTAAAATTTAAGGCTAACCCCAAATCTAAACCTAAAATCTAAACCTAACCCCAAATCTAAACCTAACCCCAAATCTAAAAGTAACCCCAAATCTAAACCGAAAATCTAAACCTAACCCCAAATCTAAACCTAAAATCTAAACATAACCCCAAATCTAAACCTAACCCCAAATCTAAAACTAACCCCAAATCTAAAACTAACCCCAAATCTAAACCGAAAATCTAAACCTAACCCCAAATCTAAACCTAAAATCTAAACCTAACCTAAAATCTAAACCTAAACCCAAATCTAAACCTAACCCCAAATCTAAACCTAAAGTCTATACCTAACCCGAAATCTAAACCTAACCCCAAATCTAAAGCTAAAATCTAAACCGAACCCCAAATCTAAACCTAACATCTAAACTTAACCCCAAATCTAAACCTAACCCCAAATCTAAACCTAAAATCTAAACCTAACCCCAAATCTAAACCTAAAATTTAAGTCTAACCCCAAATCTAAACCTAAAATCTAAACCTAACCCCAAATCTAAACCTAACCCCAAATCTAAACCTAAAATCTAAACCTAACCCCAAATCTAAACCTAAAATCTAAACCTAACGCCAAATCTAAACCTAAAATCTAACCTAACCCCAAATCTAAAAATAACCCCAAATCTAAACCTAAAATCTAAACCTAAAATCTAACCTAACCCCAAATCTAAAAATAACCCCAAATCTAAACCTAAAATCTAAACCTAACCCCAAATCTAAACCTAAAATCTAAACCTAACCCCAAATCTAAACCGAAAATCTAAACCTAACCCCAAATCTAAACTTAAAATCTAAACCTAACCCCAAATCTAAACCTAAAATCTAAACCTAAAATCTATACGTAACCCAAAATCTAAACCTAAAATCTAAACCTAACCCCAAATCTAAACCGAAAATCTAAACCTAACCCCAAATCTAAACCTAAAATCTAAACCTAACCCCAAATCTAAACCTAAAATCTAAACATAACCCCAAATCTAAACTTAACTCATAATCTAAACCTAACCTAAAATCTAAACCTAACCCCAAATCTAAACCTAAAATCTAAACCTAACCCCAAATCTAAACCTAACGCCAAATCTAAACCTAAAATCTAAACCTAACCCCAAATCTAAACCTAAAATTTAAGCCTAACCCCAAATCTAAACCTAAAATCTAAACCTAACCCCAAATCTAAACCTAACGCCAAATCTAAAAATAACCCCAAATCTAAACCTAAAATCTAAACCTAACCCCAAATCTAAACCTAAAATCTAAACCTAACCCCAAATCTACACCTAAAATCTATACCTAACCCCAAATCTAAACCTAACCCCAAATCTAAAACTAACCCCAAATCTAAACCGAAAATCTAAACCTAACCCCAAATCTAAACCTAAAATCTAAACCTAACCCCAAATCTAAACCTAAAATCTAAACCTAACCTCAAATCTAAACCTAAAATCTAAATCTAACCCCAATTCTAAACCTAACCCCAAATCTAAACCTAAAATCTAAACCTAACCCCAAATCTAAACCTAAAATTTAAGCCTAACCCCAAATCTAAACCTAAAATCTAAACCTAACCCCAAATCTAAACCTAACCCCAAATCTAAAACTAACCCCAAATCTAAACCGAAAATCTAAACATAACCCCAAATCTAAACCTAAAATCTAAACCTAACCCCAAATCTAAACCTAAAATTTAAGACTAACCCCAAATCTACACCTAAAATCTAAACCTAACCCCAAATCTAAACCTAACCCCAAATCTAAAACTAACCCCAAATCTAAACCGAAAATCTAAACCTAACCCCAAATCTAAACCTAAAATCTAAACCTAACCCCAAATCTAAACCTAAAATCTAAACATAACCCCAAATCTAAACCTAAAATCTAAACCTAACCCCAAATCTAAACTTAACCCCAAATCTAAACCTAACCTAAAATTTAAACCTAACCCCAAATCTAAACCTAAAATCTAAAGCTAACCCCAAATCTAAACCTAAAATCTAAACCAAAAATCTAAACCTAACCCCAAATCTAAACCTAAAATATAAAACCTAACCCGAAATCTAAACCTAAAATCTAAACCTAAGCCCAAATCTAAACCTAAAATCTAAACCTAACCCCATATCTAAAACTAAAATCTAAACCTAACCCCAAATCTAAACCTAAAATCTAAACCTAACCCCAAATCTAAACCTAACCCCAATTCTAAACCTAAAATCTAAACCTAACCCCAAATCTAAACCAAAAATCTAAACCTAACCCCAAATCTAAACCTAAAATCCAAATCTAAACCTAAAATCTAAACCTAACCCCAAATCTAAACCTAAAATCTAAACCTAACCCCAAATCTAAACCTAACCCCAAATCTAAACCTAAAATCTAAACCTAACCCCAAATCTAAACCTAAAATCTAAACCTAACCCCAAATCTAAACCTAAAATCTAAACCTAACCCCAAATTTAAACTTAACCCCAAATCTAAACCTAAAATCTAAACCTAACCCCAAATCTAAACCTAAAATCTAAACCTAACCCCAAATCTAAACCTAAAATCTAAACCTAATACCAAATCTAAACCTAAAATCTAAACCTAACCCCAAATCTAAACTTAACCCCAAATCTAAACCTAACCTAAAATCTAAACCTATCCCCAAATCTAAACCTAAAATCTAAACCTAACCCCAAATCTAAACCTAACCCCAAATCTAAACCTAAAATCTAAACCTAACCCCAAATCTAAACCTAAAATCTAAACCTAACCCCAAATCTAAACCTAAAATCTAAACCTAAAATCTAAACCTAACCTAAAATCTAAACCTAACCCCAAATCTAAACCTAAAATCGAAACCTAACCCCAAATCTAAACCTAACCCCAAATCTAAACCTAAAATCTAAATCTAACCCCAAATCTAAACATAAAATCTAAACCTAACCCCAAATCTAAACCTAACCCCAAATCTAAACCTAAAATCTAAACCTAAAATCTAAACCTAACCCCAAATCTAAACCTAACCCCAAATCTAAACCTAAAATCTAAACCTAACCCCCAATCTAAACCTAAAATCTAAACCTAACCCCAAATCTAAACCTAAAATTTAAGCCTAACCCCAAATCTATACCTAAAATCTAAACCTAAGCCCAAATCTAAACCTAACCCCAAATCTAAAACTAAACCCAAATCTAAACCGAAAATCTAAACCTAACCCCAAATCTAAACCTAAAATCTAAACCAAACCCCAAATCTAAACCTAAAATTTAAGGCTAACCCCAAATCTAAACCTAAAATCTAAACCTAACCCCAAATCTAAACCTAACCCCAAATCTAAAAGTAACCCCAAATCTAAACCGAAAATCTAAACCTAACCCCAAATCTAAACCTAAAATCTAAACATAACCCCAAATCTAAACCTAACCCCAATTCTAAAACTAACCCCAAATCTAAAACTAACCCCAAATCTAAACCGAAAATCTAAACCTAACCCCAAATCTAAACCTAAAATCTAAACCTAACCCCAAATCTAAACCTAAAATCTAAACCTAACCTAAAATCTAAACCTAAACCCAAATCTAAACCTAACCCCAAATCTAAACCTAAAATCTATACCTAACCCGAAATCTAAACCTAACCCCAAATCTAAAGCTAAAATCTAAACCGAACCCCAAATCTAAACCTAAAATCTAAACTTAACCCCAAATCTAAACCTAACCCCAAATCTAAACCTAAAATCTAAACCTAACCCCAAATCTAAACCTAAAATCTAAACCTAACCCCAAATCTAAACCTAAAATTTAAGTCTAACCCCAAATCTAAACCTAAAATCTAAACCTAACCCCAAATCTAAACCTAAAATCTAAACCTAACCCCAAATCTAAACCAAAAATCTAAACCTAACCCCAAATCTAAACCTAAAATCTAACCTAACCCCAAATCTAAAAATAACCCCAAATCTAAACCTAAAATCTAAACCTAAAATCTAACCTAACCCCAAATCTAAAAATAACCCCAAATCTAAACCTAAAATCTAAACCTAACCCCAAATCTAAACCTAAAATCTAAACCTAACCCCAAATCTAAACCGAAAATCTAAACCTAACCCCAAATCTAAACTTAAAATCTAAACCTAACCCCAAATCTAAACCTAAAATCTAAACCTAAAATCTATACGTAACCCAAAATCTAAACCTAAAATCTAAACCTAACCCCAAATCTAAACCGAAAATCTAAACCTAACCCCAAATCTAAACCTAAAATCTAAAGCTAACCCCAAATCTAAACCTAAAATCTAAACCTAACCCCAAATCTAAACCTAAAATCTAAACCTAAAATCTAAACCTAACCTAAAATCTAAAGCTAACCCCAAATCTAAACCTAAAATCTAAACCTAACCCCAAATCTAAACCTAAAATCTAAACCTAACCCCAAATCTAAACCTAAAATCTAAACCTAACCCCAAATCTAAACCTAAAATCTAAACCTAAAATCTCAACCTAACCCCAAATCCAAACCTAACCCCAAATCTAAACCTAAAATCTAAACCTAACCCCAAATCTAAACCTAAAATCTAAACCTAACCTAAAATCTAAACCTAACCCCAAATCTAAACCTAAAATCTAAACCTAACCTAAAATCTAAACCTAACCCCAAATCTAAACCTAAAATCTAAACCTAACCCCAAATCTAAACCTAACCCCAAATCTAAACCTAAAATCTAAACCTAACCCCAAATCTAAACCTAACCCCAAATCTAAACCTAAAATTTAAGTCTAACCCCAAATCTAAACCTAAAATCTAAACCTAACCCCAAATCTAAACCTAACCCCAAATCTAAACCTTATATCTAAACCTAACCCCAAATCTAAACCTAAAATCTAAACCTAACCCCAAATCTAAACCTAACGCCAAATCTAAACCTAAAATCTAAACCTAACCCCAAATCTAAACCTAAAATTTAAGCCTAACCCCAAATCTAAACCTAAAATCTAAACCTAACCCCAAATCTAAACCTAAAATCTAAAGCTAACCCCAAATCTAAACCTAAAATCTAAACCTAACCCAAAATCTAAACCTAAAATCTAAACCTAAAATCTAAACCTAACCTAAAATCTAAAGCTAACCCCAAATCTAAACCTAAAATCTAAACCTAACCCCAAATCTAAACCTAACCCCAAATCTAAACCTAAAATCTAAACCTAACCCCAAATCTAAACCTAAAATCTAAACCTAACCCCAAATCTAAACCTAAAATCTAAACCTAAAATCTCAACCTAACCCCAAATCCAAACCTAACCCCAAATCTAAACCTAAAATCTAAACCTAACCCCAAATCTAAACCTAAAATCTAAACCTAACCTAAAATCTAAACCTAACCCCAAATCTAAACCTAAAATCTAAACCTAACCCCAAATCTAAACCTAACCCCAAATCTAAACCTAAAATCTAAACCTAACCCCAAATCTAAACCTAAAATCTAAACCTAACCCGAAATCTAAACCTAACCCCAAATCGAAACCTAAAATCTAAACCTAACCCCAAATCTAAACCTAAAATCTAAACCTAACCCCAAATCTAAACCTAAAATTTAAGTCTAACCCCAAATCTAAACCTAAAATCTAAACCTAACCCCAAATCTAAACCTAACCCCAAATCTAAACCTTATATCTAAACCTAACCCCAAATCTAAACCTAAAATCTAAACCTAACCCCAAATCTAAACCTAACGCCAAATCTAAACCTAAAATCTAAACCTAACCCCAAATCTAAACCTAAAATTTAAGCCTAACCCCAAATCTAAACCTAAAATCTAAACCTAACCCCAAATCTAAACCTAACGCCAAATCTAAAAATAACCCCAAATCTAAACCTAAAATCTAAACCTAACCCCAAATCTAAACCTAAAATCTAAACCTAACCCGAAATCTAAACCTAAAATCTAAACCTAACCTCAAATCTAAACCTAAAATCTAAACCTAACCCCAAATCTAAACCTAACCCCAAATCTAAACCTAAAATCTAAACCTAACCCCAAATCTAAACCTAAAATTTAAGCCTAACCCCAAATCTAAACCTAAAATCTAAACCTAACCCCAAATCTAAACCTAACCCCAAATCTAAACCTAAAATCTAAACCTAACCCCAAATCTAAACCTAAAATCTAAACCTAACCCCAAATCTAAACCTAAAATCTAACCTAACCCCAAATCTAAAAATAACCCGAAATCTAAACCTAAAATGTAAACCTAAAATCTAACCTAACCCCAAATCTAAAAATAACCCCAAATCTAAACCTAAAATCTAAACCTAACCCCAAATCTAAACCTAAAATCTAAACCTAACCCCAAATCTAAACCGAAAATCTAAACCTAACCCCAAATCTAAACTTAAAATCTAAACCTAACCCCAAATCTAAACCTAAAATCTAAACCTAAAATCTATACGTAATCCAAAATCTAAACCTAAAATCTAAACCTAACCCCAAATCTAAACCGAAAATCTAAACCTAACCCCAAATCTAAATCTAAAATCTAAACCTAACCCCAAATCTAAACCTAAAATCTAAACATAACCCCAAATCTAAACTTAACTCATAATCTAAACCTAACCTAAAATCTAAACCTAACCCCAAATCTAAACCTAAAATCTAAACCTAACCCCAAATCTAAACCTAAAATCTAAACCTAACCCCAAATCTAAACCTAAAATCTAAACCTAAAATCTAAACCTAACCTAAAATCTAAAGCTAACCCCAAATCTAAACCTAAAATCTAAACCTAACCCCAAATCTATACCTAAAATCTAAACCTAACCCCAAATCTAAACCTAAAATCTAAACCTAACCCCAAATCTAAACCTAAAATCTAAACCTAAAATCTCAACCTAACCCCAAATCCAAACCTAACCCCAAATCTAAACCTAAAATCTAAACCTAACCCCAAATCTAAACCTAAAATCTAAACCTAACCTAAAATCTAAACCTAACCCCAAATCTAAACCTAAAATCTAAACCTAACCCCAAATCTAAACCTAACCCCAAATCTAAACCTAAAATCTAAACCTAACCCCAAATCTAAACCTAACCCCAAATCTAAACCTAAAATTTAAGTCTAACCCCAAATCTAAACCTAAAATCTAAACCTAACCCCAAATCTAAACCTAACACCAAATCTAAACCTTATATCTAAACCTAACCCCAAATCTAAACCTAAAATCTAAACCTAACCCCAAATCTAAACCTAACGCCAAATCTAAACCTAAAATCTAAACCTAACCCCAAATCTAAACCTAAAATTTAAGCCTAACCCCAAATCTAAACCTAAAATCTAAACCTAACCCCAAATCTAAACCTAAAATCTAAAGCTAACCCCAAATCTAAACCTAAAATCTAAACCTAACCCCAAATCTAAACCTAAAATCTAAACCTAAAATCTAAACCTAACCTAAAATCTAAAGCTAACCCCAAATCTAAACCTAAAATCTAAACCTAACCCCAAATCTAAACCTAACCCCAAATCTAAACCTAAAATCTAAACCTAACCCCAAATCTAAACCTAAAATCTAAACCTAACCCCAAATCTAAACCTAAAATCTAAACCTAAAATCTCAACCTAACCCCAAATCCAAACCTAACCCCAAATCTAAACCTAAAATCTAAACCTAACCCCAAATCTAAACCTAAAATCTAAACCTAACCTAAAATCTAATCCTAACCCCAAATCTAAACCTAAAATCTAAACCTAACCCCAAATCTAAACCTAACCCCAAATCTAAACCTAAAATCTAAACCTAACCCCAAATCTAAACCTAAAATCTAAACCTAACCCGAAATCTAAACCTAACCCCAAATCTAAACCTAAAATCTAAACCTAACCCCAAATCTAAACCTAAAATCTAAACCTAACCCCAAATCTAAACCTAAAATTTAAGTCTAACCCCAAATCTAAACCTAAAATCTAAACCTAACCCCAAATCTAAACCTAACCCCAAATCTAAACCTTATATCTAAACCTAACCCCAAATCTAAACCTAAAATCTAAACCTAACCCCAAATCTAAACCTAACGCCAAATCTAAACCTAAAATCTAAACCTAACCCCAAATCTAAACCTAAAATTTAAGCCTAACCCCAAATCTAAACCTAAAATCTAAACCTAACCCCAAATCTAAACCTAACGCCAAATCTAAAAATAACCCCAAATCTAAACCTAAAATCTAAACCTAACCCCAAATCTAAACCTAAAATCTAAACCTAACCTCAAATCTAAACCTAAAATCTAAACCTAACCCCAAATCTAAACCTAACCCCAAATCTAAACCTAAAATCTAAACCTAACCCCAAATCTAAACCTAAAATTTAAGCCTAACCCCAAATCTAAACCTAAAATCTAAACCTAACCCCAAATCTAAACCTAACCCCAAATCTAATACTAACCCCAAATCTAAACCGAAAATCTAAACATAACCCCAAATCTAAACCTAAAATCTAAACCTAACCCCAAATCTAAACCTAAAATTTAAGACTAACCCCAAATCTACACCTAAAATCTAAACCTAACCCCAAATCTAAACCTAACCCCAAATCTAAAACTAACCCCAAATCTAAACCGAAAATCTAAACCTAACCCCAAATCTAAACTTAAAATCTAAACCTAACCCCAAATCTAAACCTAAAATCTAAACCTAACCCCAAATCTAATCTTAACCACAAATCTAAACCTAACCTAAAATCTAAACCTAACCCCTAATCTAAACCTAAAATCTAAACCTAAAATCTAAACCTAACCCCAAATCTAAACCTAAAATCTAAACCTAACCCGAAATCTAAACCTAAAATCTAAACCTAACCCCAAATCTAAACCTAAAATCTAAACCTAACCCCATATCTAAAACTAAAATCTAAACCTAACCCCAAATCTAAACCTAAAATCTAAACCTAACCCCAAATCTAAACCTAAAATCTAAACCTAACCCCAAATCTAAACCTAAAATCTAAACCTAACCCCAAACCTAAACCTAACCCCAAATCTAAACCGAAAATCTAAACCTAACCCCAAATCTAAACCTAAAATCTAAACCTAACCCCAAATCTAAACCTAAAATCTAAACCTAACCCCAAATTTAAACTTAACCCCAAATCTAAACCTAAAATCTAAACCTAACCCCAAATCTAAACCTAAAATCTAAACCTAACCCCAAATCTAAACCTAAAATCTAAACCTAACCCCAAATCTAAACCTAAAATCTAAACCTAACCCCAAATCTAAACCTAAAATTTAAGCCTAACCCCAAATCTAAACCTAAAATCTAAACCTAACCCCAAATCTAAACCTAACGCCAAATCTAAAAATAACCCCAAATCTAAACCTAAAATCTAAACCTAACCCCAAATCTAAACCTAAAATCTAAACCTAACCCTAAATCTAAACCTAAAATCTAAACCTAACCTCAAATCTAAATCTAAAATCTAAACCTAACCCCAAATCTAAACCTAACCTAAAATCTAAACCTAAAATCTAAACCTAACCCCAAATCTAAACCTAAAATTTAAGCCTAACCCCAAATCTAAACCTAAAATCTAAACCTAACCCCAAATCTAAACCTAACCCCAAATCTAATACTAACCCCAAATCTAAACCGAAAATCTAAACATAACCCCAAATCTAAACCTAAAATCTAAACCTAACCCCAAATCTAAACCTAAAATTTAAGACTAACCCCAAATCTACACCTAAAATCTAAACCTAACCCCAAATCTAAACCTAACCCCAAATCTAAAACTAACCCCAAATCTAAACCTAAAATCTAAACCTAACCCCAAATCTAAACCTAAAATCTAAACCTAACCCGAAATCTAAACCTAAAATCTAAACCTAACCTCAAATCTAAACCTAAAATCTAAACCTAACCCCAAATCTAAACCTAACCCCAAATCTAAACCTAAAATCTAAACCTAACCCCAAATCTAAACCTAAAATTTAAGCCTAACCCCAAATCTAAACCTAAAATCTAAACCTAACCCCAAATCTAAACCTAACCCCAAATCTAAACCTAAAATCTAAACCTAACCCCAAATCTAAACCTAAAATCTAAACCTAACCCCAAATCTAAACCTAAAATCTAACCTAACCCCAAATCTAAAAATAACCCGAAATCTAAACCTAAAATGTAAACCTAAAATCTAACCTAACCCCAAATCTAAAAATAACCCCAAATCTAAACCTAAAATCTAAACCTAACCCCAAATCTAAACCTAAAATCTAAACCTAACCCCAAATCTAAACCGAAAATCTAAACCTAACCCCAAATCTAAACTTAAAATCTAAACCTAACCCCAAATCTAAACCTAAAATCTAAACCTAAAATCTATACGTAATCCAAAATCTAAACCTAAAATCTAAACCTAACCCCAAATCTAAACCGAAAATCTAAACCTAACCCCAAATCTAAACCTAAAATCTAAACCTAACCCCAAATCTAAACCTAAAATCTAAACATAACCCCAAATCTAAACTTAACTCATAATCTAAACCTAACCTAAAATCTAAACCTAACCCCAAATCTAAACCTAAAATCTAAAGCTAACCCCAAATCTAAACCTAAAATCTAAACCTAACCCCAAATCTAAACCTAAAATCTAAACCTAAAATCTAAACCTAACCTAAAATCTAAAGCTAACCCCAAATCTAAACCTAAAATCTAAACCTAACCCCAAATCTATACCTAAAATCTAAACCTAACCCCAAATCTAAACCTAAAATCTAAACCTAACCCCAAATCTAAACCTAAAATCTAAACCTAAAATCTCAACCTAACCCCAAATCCAAACCTAACCCCAAATCTAAACCTAAAATCTAAACCTAACCCCAAATCTAAACCTAAAATCTAAACCTAACCTAAAATCTAAACCTAACCCCAAATCTAAACCTAAAATCTAAACCTAACCCCAAATCTAAACCTAACCCCAAATCTAAACCTAAAATCTAAACCTAACCCCAAATCTAAACCTAACCCCAAATCTAAACCTAAAATTTAAGTCTAACCCCAAATCTAAACCTAAAATCTAAACCTAACCCCAAATCTAAACCTAACACCAAATCTAAACCTATATCTAAACCTAACCCCAAATCTAAACCTAAAATCTAAACCTAACCCCAAATCTAAACCTAACGCCAAATCTAAACCTAAAATCTAAACCTAACCCCAAATCTAAACCTAAAATTTAAGCCTAACCCCAAATCTAAACCTAAAATCTAAACCTAACCCCAAATCTAAACCTAAAATCTAAAGCTAACCCCAAATCTAAACCTAAAATCTAAACCTAACCCCAAATCTAAACCTAAAATCTAAACCTAAAATCTAAACCTAACCTAAAATCTAAAGCTAACCCCAAATCTAAACCTAAAATCTAAACCTAACCCCAAATCTAAACCTAACCCCAAATCTAAACCTAAAATCTAAACCTAACCCCAAATCTAAACCTAAAATCTAAACCTAACCCCAAATCTAAACCTAAAATCTAAACCTAAAATCTCAACCTAACCCCAAATCCAAACCTAACCCCAAATCTAAACCTAAAATCTAAACCTAACCCCAAATCTAAACCTAAAATCTAAACCTAACCTAAAATCTAAACCTAACCCCAAATCTAAACCTAAAATCTAAACCTAACCCCAAATCTAAACCTAACCCCAAATCTAAACCTAAAATCTAAACCTAACCCCAAATCTAAACCTAAAATCTAAACCTAACCCGAAATCTAAACCTAACCCCAAATCTAAACCTAAAATCTAAACCTAACCCCAAATCTAAACCTAAAATCTAAACCTAACCCCAAATCTAAACCTAAAATTTAAGTCTAACCCCAAATCTAAACCTAAAATCTAAACCTAACCCCAAATCTAAACCTAACCCCAAATCTAAACCTTATATCTAAACCTAACCCCAAATCTAAACCTAAAATCTAAACCTAACCCCAAATCTAAACCTAACGCCAAATCTAAACCTAAAATCTAAACCTAACCCCAAATCTAAACCTAAAATTTAAGCCTAACCCCAAATCTAAACCTAAAATCTAAACCTAACCCCAAATCTAAACCTAACGCCAAATCTAAAAATAACCCCAAATCTAAACCTAAAATCTAAACCTAACCCCAAATCTAAACCTAAAATCTAAACCTAACCTCAAATCTAAACCTAAAATCTAAACCTAACCCCAAATCTAAACCTAACCCCAAATCTAAACCTAAAATCTAAACCTAACCCCAAATCTAAACCTAAAATTTAAGCCTAACCCCAAATCTAAACCTAAAATCTAAACCTAACCCCAAATCTAAACCTAACCCCAAATCTAATACTAACCCCAAATCTAAACCGAAAATCTAAACATAACCCCAAATCTAAACCTAAAATCTAAACCTAACCCCAAATCTAAACCTAAAATTTAAGACTAACCCCAAATCTACACCTAAAATCTAAACCTAACCCCAAATCTAAACCTAACCCCAAATCTAAAACTAACCCCAAATCTAAACCGAAAATCTAAACCTAACCCCAAATCTAAACTTAAAATCTAAACCTAACCCCAAATCTAAACCTAAAATCTAAACCTAACCCCAAATCTAATCTTAACCACAAATCTAAACCTAACCTAAAATCTAAACCTAACCCCTAATCTAAACCTAAAATCTAAACCTAAAATCTAAACCTAACCCCAAATCTAAACCTAAAATCTAAACCTAACCCGAAATCTAAACCTAAAATCTAAACCTAACCCCAAATCTAAACCTAAAATCTAAACCTAACCCCATATCTAAAACTAAAATCTAAACCTAACCCCAAATCTAAACCTAAAATCTAAACCTAACCCCAAATCTAAACCTAAAATCTAAACCTAACCCCAAATCTAAACCTAAAATCTAAACCTAACCCCAAACCTAAACCTAACCCCAAATCTAAACCTAAAATCTAAACCTAACCCCAAATCTAAACCTAAAATCTAAACCTAACCCCAAATCTAAACCTAAAATCTAAACCTAACCCCAAATTTAAACTTAACCCCAAATCTAAACCTAAAATCTAAACCTAACCCCAAATCTAAACCTAAAATCTAAACCTAACCCCAAATCTAAACCTAAAATCTAAACCTAACCCCAAATCTAAACCTAAAATCTAAACCTAACCCCAAATCTAAACCTAAAATTTAAGCCTAACCCCAAATCTAAACCTAAAATTTAAGCCTAACCCCAAATCTAAACCTAAAATCTAAACCTAACCCCAAATCTAAACCTAACGCCAAATCTAAAAATAACCCCAAATCTAAACCTAAAATCTAAACCTAACCCCAAATCTAAACCTAAAATCTAAACCTAACCCTAAATCTAAACCTAAAATCTAAACCTAACCTCAAATCTAAATCTAAAATCTAAACCTAACCCCAAATCTAAACCTAACCCCAAATCTAAACCTAAAATCTAAACCTAACCCCAAATCTAAACCTAAAATTTAAGCCTAACCCCAAATCTAAACCTAAAATCTAAACCTAACCCCAAATCTAAACCTAACCCCAAATCTAATACTAACCCCAAATCTAAACCGAAAATCTAAACATAACCCCAAATCTAAACCTAAAATCTAAACCTAACCCCAAATCTAAACCTAAAATTTAAGACTAACCCCAAATCTACACCTAAAATCTAAACCTAACCCCAAATCTAAACCTAACCCCAAATCTAAAACTAACCCCAAATCTAAACCGAAAATCTAAACCTAACCCCAAATCTAAACTTAAAATCTAAACCTAACCCCAAATCTAAACCGAAAATCTAAACCTAACCCCAAATCTAAACTTAACCACAAATCTAAACCTAACCTAAAATCTAAACCTAACCCCTAATCTAAACCTAAAATCTAAACCTAAAATCTAAACCTAACCCCAAATCTAAACCTAAAATCTAAACCTAACCCGAAATCTAAACCTAAAATCTAAACCTAACCCCAAATCTAAACCTAAAATCTAAACCTAACCCCATATCTAAAACTAAAATCTAAACCTAACCTCAAATCTAAATCTAAAATCTAAACCTAACCCCAAATCTAAACCTAACCCCAAATCTAAACCTAAAATCTAAACCTAACCCGAAATCTAAACCTAAAATTTAAGCCTAACCCCAAATCTAAACCTAAAATCTAAACCTAACCCCAAATCTAAACCTAACCCCAAATCTAAACCGAAAATCTAAACATAACCCCAAATCTAAACCTAAAATCTAAACCTAACCCCAAATCTAAACCTAAAATTTAAGACTAACCCCAAATCTACACCTAAAATCTAAACCTAACCCCAAATCTAAACCTAACCCCAAATCTAAAACTAACCCCAAATCTAAACCGAAAATCTAAACCTAACCCCAAATCTAAACTTAAAATCTAAACCTAACCCCAAATCTAAACCGAAAATCTAAACCTAACCCCAAATCTAAACTTAACCACAAATCTAAACCTAACCTAAAATCTAAACCTAACCCCAAATCTAAACCTAAAATCTAAACCTAAAATCTAAACCTAACCCCAAATCTAAACCTAAAATCTAAACCTAACCCGAAATCTAAACCTAAAATCTAAACCTAACCCCAAATCTAAACCTAAAATCTAAACCTAAAATCTATACGTAACCCAAAATCTAAACCTAAAATCTAAACCTAACCCCAAATCTAAACCGAAAATCTAAACCTAACCCCAAATCTAAACCTAAAATCTAAAGCTAACCCCAAATCTAAACCTAAAATCTAAACCTAACCCCAAATCTAAACCTAAAATCTAAACCTAACCCCAAATCTAAACCTAAAATCTAAACCTAAAATCTCAACCTAACCCCAAATCCAAACCTAACCCCAAATCTAAACCTAAAATCTAAACCTAACCCCAAATCTAAACCTAAAATCTAAACCTAACCTAAAATCTAAACCTAACCCCAAATCTAAACCTAAAATCTAAACCTAACCTAAAATCTAAACCTAACCCCAAATCTAAACCTAAAATCTAAACCTAACCCCAAATCTAAACCTAACCCCAAATCTAAACCTAAAATCTAAACCTAACCCCAAATCTAAACCTAACCCCAAATCTAAACCTAAAATTTAAGTCTAACCCCAAATCTAAACCTAAAATCTAAACCTAACCCCAAATCTAAACCTAACCCCAAATCTAAACCTTATATCTAAACCTAACCCCAAATCTAAACCTAAAATCTAAACCTAACCCCAAATCTAAACCTAACGCCAAATCTAAACCTAAAATCTAAACCTAACCCCAAATCTAAACCTAAAATTTAAGCCTAACCCCAAATCTAAACCTAAAATCTAAACCTAACCCCAAATCTAAACCTAAAATCTAAACCTAACCCCAAATCTAAACCTAAAATCTAAACCTAACCCCAAATCTAAACCTAAAATCTAAACCTAAAATCTAAACCTAACCTAAAATCTAAAGCTAACCCCAAATCTAAACCTAAAATCTAAACCTAACCCCAAATCTAAACCTAACCCCAAATCTAAACCTAAAATAAAAACCTAACCCCAAATCTAAACCTAAAATCTAAACCTAACCCCAAATCTAAACCTAAAATCTAAACCTAAAATCTCAACCTAACCCCAAATCCAAACCTAACCCCAAATCTAAACCTAAAATCTAAACCTAACCCGAAATCTAAACCTAAAATCTAAACCTAACCTCAAATCTAAACCTAAAATCTAAACCTAACCCCAAATCTAAACCTAACCCCAAATCTAAACCTAACCCCAAATCTAAACCTAAAATCTAAACCTAACCCCAAATCTAAACCTAAAATCTAAACCTAACCCGAAATCTAAACCTAACCCCAAATCGAAACCTAAAATCTAAACCTAACCCCAAATCTAAACCTAATATCTAAACCTAACCCCAAATCTAAACCTAAAATTTAAGTCTAACCCCAAATCTAAACCTAAAATCTAAACCTAACCCCAAATCTAAACCTAACCCCAAATCTAAACCTTATATCTAAACCTAACCCCAAATCTAAACCTAAAATCTAAACCTAACCCCAAATCTAAACCTAAAATCTAAACCTAACCCGAAATCTAAACCTAAAATCTAAACCTAACCTCAAATCTAAACCTAAAATCTAAACCTAACCCCAAATCTAAACCTAACCCCAAATCTAAACCTAAAATTTAAGCCTAACCCCAAATCTAAACCTAAAATCTAAACCTAACCCCAAATCTAAACCTAACCCCAAATCTAAACCTAAAATCTAAACCTAACCCCAAATCTAAACCTAAAATCTAACCTAACCCCAAATCTAAAAATAACCCCAAATCTAAACCTAAAATCTAAACCTAAAATCTAACCTAACCCCAAATCTAAAAATAACCCCAAATCTAAACCTAAAATCTAAACCTAACCCCAAATCTAAACCTAAAATCTAAACCTAACCCCAAATCTAAACCGAAAATCTAAACCTAACCCCAAATCTAAACTTAAAATCTAAACCTAACCCCAAATCTAAACCTAAAATCTAAACCTAAAATCTATACGTAATCCAAAATCTAAACCTAAAATCTAAACCTAACCCCAAATCTAAACCGAAAATCTAAACCTAACCCCAAATCTAAACCTAAAATCTAAACCTAACCCCAAATCTAAACCTAAAATCTAAACATAACCCCAAATCTAAACTTAACTCATAATCTAAACCTAACCTAAAATCTAAACCTAACCCCAAATCTAAACCTAAAATCTAAAGCTAACCCCAAATCTAAACCTAAAATCTAAACCTAACCCCAAATCTAAACCTAAAATCTAAACCTAAAATCTAAACCTAACCTAAAATCTAAAGCTAACCCCAAATCTAAACCTAAAATCTAAACCTAACCCCAAATCTTAACCTAAAATCTAAACCTAACCCCAAATCTAAACCTAAAATCTAAACCTAACCCCAAATCTAAACCTAAAATCTAAACCTAAAATCTCAACCTAACCCCAAATCCAAACCTAACCCCAAATCTAAACCTAAAATCTAAACCTAACCCCAAATCTAAACCTAAAATCTAAACCTAACCTAAAATCTAAACCTAACCCCAAATCTAAACCTAAAATCTAAACCTAACCCCAAATCTAAACCTAACCCCAAATCTAAACCTAAAATCTAAACCTAACCCCAAATCTAAACCTAACCCCAAATCTAAACCTAAAATTTAAGTCTAACCCCAAATCTAAACCTAAAATCTAAACCTAACCCCAAATCTAAACCTAACCCCAAATCTAAACCTTATATCTAAACCTAACCCCAAATCTAAACCTAAAATCTAAACCTAACCCCAAATCTAAACCTAACGCCAAATCTAAACCTAAAATCTAAACCTAACCCCAAATCTAAACCTAAAATTTAAGCCTAACCCCAAATCTAAACCTAAAATCTAAACCTAACCCCAAATCTAAACCTAAAATCTAAAGCTAACCCCAAATCTAAACCTAAAATCTAAACCTAACCCCAAATCTAAACCTAAAATCTAAACCTAAAATCTAAACCTAACCTAAAATCTAAAGCTAACCCCAAATCTAAACCTAAAATCTAAACCTAACCCCAAATCTAAACCTAACCCCAAATCTAAACCTAAAATCTAAACCTAACCCCAAATCTAAACCTAAAATCTAAACCTAACCCCAAATCTAAACCTAAAATCTAAACCTAAAATCTCAACCTAACCCCAAATCCAAACCTAACCCCAAATCTAAACCTAAAATCTAAACCTAACCCCAAATCTAAACCTAAAATCTAAACCTAACCTAAAATCTAAACCTAACCCCAAATCTAAACCTAAAATCTAAACCTAACCCCAAATCTAAACCTAACCCCAAATCTAAACCTAAAATCTAAACCTAACCCCAAATCTAAACCTAAAATCTAAACCTAACCCGAAATCTAAACCTAACCCCAAATCTAAACCTAAAATCTAAACCTAACCCCAAATCTAAACCTAAAATCTAAACCTAACCCCAAATCTAAACCTAAAATTTAAGTCTAACCCCAAATCTAAACCTAAAATCTAAACCTAACCCCAAATCTAAACCTAACCCCAAATCTAAACCTTATATCTAAACCTAACCCCAAATCTAAACCTAAAATCTAAACCTAACCCCAAATCTAAACCTAACGCCAAATCTAAACCTAAAATCTAAACCTAACCCCAAATCTAAACCTAAAATTTAAGCCTAACCTCAAATCTAAACCTAAAATCTAAACCTAACCCCAAATCTAAACCTAACGCCAAATCTAAAAATAACCCCAAATCTAAACCTAAAATCTAAACCTAACCCCAAATCTAAACCTAAAATCTAAACCTAACCCTAAATCTAAACCTAAAATCTAAACCTAACCTCAAATCTAAACCTAAAATCTAAACCTAACCCCAAATCTAAACCTAACCCCAAATCTAAACCTAAAATCTAAACCTAACCCCAAATCTAAACCTAAAATTTAAGCCTAACCCCAAATCTAAACCTAAAATCTAAACCTAACCCCAAATCTAAACCTAACCCCAAATCTAATACTAACCCCAAATCTAAACCGAAAATCTAAACATAACCCCAAATCTAAACCTAAAATCTAAACCTAACCCCAAATCTAAACCTAAAATTTAAGACTAACCCCAAATCTACACCTAAAATCTAAACCTAACCCCAAATCTAAACCTAACCCCAAATCTAAAACTAACCCCAAATCTAAACCGAAAATCTAAACCTAACCCCAAATCTAAACTTAAAATCTAAACCTAACCCCAAATCTAAACCTAAAATCTAAACCTAACCCCAAATCTAAACTTAACCACAAATCTAAACCTAACCTAAAATCTAAACCTAACCCCTAATCTAAACCTAAAATCTAAACCTAACCCCAAATCTAAACCTAAAATCTAAACCTAACCCCAAATCTAAAACTAAAATCTAAACCTAACCCCAAATCTAAACCTAAAATCTAAACCTAACCCCAAATCTAAACCTAAAATCTAAACCTAACCCCAAATCTAAACCTAAAATCTAAACCTAACCCCAAACCTAAACCTAACCCCAAATCTAAACCGAAAATCTAAACCTAACCCCAAATCTAAACCTAAAATCTAAACCTAACCCCAAATCTAAACCTAAAATCTAAACCTAACCCCAAATTTAAACTTAACCCCAAATCTAAACCTAAAATCTAAACCTAACCCGAAATCTAAACCTAAAATCTAAACCTAACCCCAAATCTAAACCTAAAATCTAAACCTAACCCCAAATCTAAACCTAAAATCTAAACCTAACCCCAAATCTAAACCTAAAATCTAAACCTAACCCCAAATCTAAACCTAAAATTTAAGCCTAACCCCAAATCTAAACCTAAAATCTAAACCTAACCCCAAATCTAAACCTAACGCCAAATCTAAAAATAACCCCAAATCTAAACCTAAAATCTAAACCTAACCCCAAATCTAAACCTAAAATCTAAACCTAACCCTAAATCTAAACCTAAAATCTAAACCTAACCTCAAATCTAAATCTAAAATCTAAACCTAACCCCAAATCTAAACCTAACCCCAAATCTAAACCTAAAATCTAAACCTAACCCCAAATCTAAACCTAAAATTTAAGCCTAACCCCAAATCTAAACCTAAAATCTAAACCTAACCCCAAATCTAAACCTAACCCCAAATCTAAACCTAAAATCTAAACCTAACCCCAAATCTAAACCTAAAATCTAAACCTAACCCGAAATCTAAACCTAACCCCAAATCTAAACCTAAAATCTAAACCTAACCCCAAATCTAAACCTAAAATCTAAACCTAACCCCAAATCTAAACCTAAAATTTAAGTCTAACCCCAAATCTAAACCTAAAATCTAAACCTAACCCCAAATCTAAACCTAACCCCAAATCTAAACCTTATATCTAAACCTAACCCCAAATCTAAACCTAAAATCTAAACCTAACCCCAAATCTAAACCTAACGCCAAATCTAAACCTAAAATCTAAACCTAACCCCAAATCTAAACCTAAAATTTAAGCCTAACCCCAAATCTAAACCTAAAATCTAAACCTAACCCCAAATCTAAACCTAACGCCAAATCTAAAAATAACCCCAAATCTAAACCTAAAATCTAAACCTAACCCCAAATCTAAACCTAAAATCTAAACCTAACCTCAAATCTAAACCTAAAATCTAAACCTAACCCCAAATCTAAACCTAACCCCAAATCTAAACCTAAAATCTAAACCTAACCCCAAATCTAAACCTAAAATTTAAGCCTAACCCCAAATCTAAACCTAAAATCTAAACCTAATCCCAAATCTAAACCTAACCCCAAATCTAATACTAACCCCAAATCTAAACCGAAAATCTAAACATAACCCCAAATCTAAACCTAAAATCTAAACCTAACCCCAAATCTAAACCTAAAATTTAAGACTAACCCCAAATCTACACCTAAAATCTAAACCTAACCCCAAATCTAAACCTAACCCCAAATCTAAAACTAACCCCAAATCTAAACCGAAAATCTAAACCTAACCCCAAATCTAAACTTAAAATCTAAACCTAACCCCAAATCTAAACCTAAAATCTAAACCTAACCCCAAATCTAATCTTAACCACAAATCTAAACCTAACCTAAAATCTAAACCTAACCCCTAATCTAAACCTAAAATCTAAACCTAAAATCTAAACCTAACCCCAAATCTAAACCTAAAATCTAAACCTAACCCGAAATCTAAACCTAAAATCTAAACCTAACCCCAAATCTAAACCTAAAATCTAAACCTAACCCCATATCTAAAACTAAAATCTAAACCTAACCCCAAATCTAAACCTAAAATCTAAACCTAACCCCAAATCTAAACCTAAAATCTAAACCTAACCCCAAATCTAAACCTAAAATCTAAACCTAACCCCAAACCTAAACCTAACCCCAAATCTAAACCTAAAATCTAAACCTAACCCCAAATCTAAACCTAAAATCTAAACCTAACCCCAAATCTAAACCTAAAATCTAAACCTAACCCCAAATTTAAACTTAACCCCAAATCTAAACCTAAAATCTAAACCTAACCCCAAATCTAAACCTAAAATCTAAACCTAACCCCAAATCTAAACCTAAAATCTAAACCTAACCCCAAATCTAAACCTAAAATCTAAACCTAACCCCAAATCTAAACCTAAAATCTAAACCTAACCCCAAATCTAAACCTAAAATTTAAGCCTAACCCCAAATCTAAACCTAAAATTTAAGCCTAACCCCAAATCTAAACCTAAAATCTAAACCTAACCCCAAATCTAAACCTTACGCCAAATCTAAAAATAACCCCAAATCTAAACCTAAAATCTAAACCTAACCCCAAATCTAAACCTAAAATCTAAACCTAACCCTAAATCTAAACCTAAAATCTAAACCTAACCTCAAATCTAAATCTAAAATCTAAACCTAACCCCAAATCTAAACCTAACCCCAAATCTAAACCTAAAATCTAAACCTAACCCCAAATCTAAACCTAAAATTTAAGCCTAACCCCAAATCTAAACCTAAAATCTAAACCTAACCCCAAATCTAAACCTAACCCCAAATCTAATACTAACCCCAAATCTAAACCGAAAATCTAAACATAACCCCAAATCTAAACCTAAAATCTAAACCTAACCCCAAATCTAAACCTAAAATTTAAGACTAACCCCAAATCTACACCTAAAATCTAAACCTAACCCCAAATCTAAACCTAACCCCAAATCTAAAACTAACCCCAAATCTAAACCGAAAATCTAAACCTAACCCCAAATCTAAACTTAAAATCTAAACCTAACCCCAAATCTAAACCGAAAATCTAAACCTAACCCCAAATCTAAACTTAACCACAAATCTAAACCTAACCTAAAATCTAAACCTAACCCCTAATCTAAACCTAAAATCTAAACCTAAAATCTAAACCTAACCCCAAATCTAAACCTAAAATCTAAACCTAACCCGAAATCTAAACCTAAAATCTAAACCTAACCCCAAATCTAAACCTAAAATCTAAACCTAACCCCATATCTAAAACTAAAATCTAAACCTAACCTCAAATCTAAATCTAAAATCTAAACCTAACCCCAAATCTAAACCTAACCCTAAATCTAAACCTAAAATCTAAACCTAACCCCAAATCTAAACCTAAAATTTAAGCCTAACCCCAAATCTAAACCTAAAATCTAAACCTAACCCCAAATCTAAACCTAACCCCAAATCTAAACCGAAAATCTAAACATAACCCCAAATCTAAACCTAAAATCTAAACCTAACCCCAAATCTAAACCTAAAATTTAAGACTAACCCCAAATCTACACCTAAAATCTAAACCTAACCCCAAATCTAAACCTAACCCCAAATCTAAAACTAACCCCAAATCTAAACCGAAAATCTAAACCTAACCCCAAATCTAAACTTAAAATCTAAACCTAACCCCAAATCTAAACCGAAAATCTAAACCTAACCCCAAATCTAAACTTAACCACAAATCTAAACCTAACCTAAAATCTAAACCTAACCCCAAATCTAAACCTAAAATCTAAACCTAAAATCTAAACCTAACCCCAAATCTAAACCTAAAATCTAAACCTAACCCGAAATCTAAACCTAAAATCTAAACCTAACCCCAAATCTAAACCTAAAATCTAAACCTAAAATCTATACGTAACCCAAAATCTAAACCTAAAATCTAAACCTAACCCCAAATCTAAACCGAAAATCTAAACCTAACCCCAAATCTAAACCTAAAATCTAAAGCTAACCCCAAATCTAAACCTAAAATCTAAACCTAACCCCAAATCTAAACCTAAAATCTAAACCTAACCCCAAATCTAAACCTAAAATCTAAACCTAAAATCTCAACCTAACCCCAAATCCAAACCTAAACCCAAATCTAAACCTAAAATCTAAACCTAACCCCAAATCTAAACCTAAAATCTAAACCTAACCTAAAATCTAAACCTAACCCCAAATCTAAACATAAAATATAAACCTAACCTAAAATCTAAACCTAACCCCAAATCTAAACCTAAAATCTAAACCTAACCCCAAATCTAAACCTAACCCCAAATCTAAACCTAAAATCTAAACCTAACCCCAAATCTAAACCTAACCCCAAATCTAAACCTAAAATTTAAGTCTAACCCCAAATCTAAACCTAAAATCTAAACCTAACCCCAAATCTAAACCTAACCCCAAATCTAAACCTTATATCTAAACCTAACCCCAAATCTAAACCTAAAATCTAAACCTAACCCCAAATCTAAACCTAACGCCAAATCTAAACCTAAAATCTAAACCTAACCCCAAATCTAAACCTAAAATTTAAGCCTAACCCCAAATCTAAACCTAAAATCTAAACCTAACCCCAAATCTAAACCTAAAATCTAAACCTAACCCCAAATCTAAACCTAAAATCTAAACCTAACCCCAAATCTAAACCTAAAATCTAAACCTAAAATCTAAACCTAACCTAAAATCTAAAGCTAACCCCAAATCTAAACCTAAAATCTAAACCTAACCCCAAATCTAAACCTAACCCCAAATCTAAACCTAAAATAAAAACCTAACCCCAAATCTAAACCTAAAATCTAAACCTAACCCCAAATCTAAACCTAAAATCTAAACCTAAAATCTCAACCTAACCCCAAATCCAAACCTAACCCCAAATCTAAACCTAAAATCTAAACCTAACCCCAAATCTAAACCTAAAATCTAAACCTAACCTAAAATCTAAACCTAACCCCAAATCTAAACCTAAAATCTAAACCTAACCCCAAATCTAAACCTAACCCCAAATCTAAACCTAAAATCTAAACCTAACCCCAAATCTAAACCTAAAATCTAAACCTAACCCGAAATCTAAACCTAACCCCAAATCGAAACCTAAAATCTAAACCTAACCCCAAATCTAAACCTAATATCTAAACCTAACCCCAAATCTAAACCTAAAATTTAAGTCTAACCCCAAATCTAAACCTAAAATCTAAACCTAACCCCAAATCTAAACCTAACCCCAAATCTAAACCTTATATCTAAACCTAACCCCAAATCTAAACCTAAAATCTAAACCTAACCCCAAATCTAAACCTAAAATCTAAACCTAACCCGAAATCTAAACCTAAAATCTAAACCTAACCTCAAATCTAAACCTAAAATCTAAACCTAACCCCAAATCTAAACCTAACCCCAAATCTAAACCTAAAATTTAAGCCTAACCCCAAATCTAAACCTAAAATCTAAACCTAACCCCAAATCTAAACCTAACCCCAAATCTAAACCTAAAATCTAAACCTAACCCCAAATCTAAACCTAAAATCTAACCTAACCCCAAATCTAAAAATAACCCCAAATCTAAACCTAAAATCTAAACCTAAAATCTAACCTAACCCCAAATCTAAAAATAACCCCAAATCTAAACCTAAAATCTAAACCTAACCCCAAATCTAAACCTAAAATCTAAACCTAACCCCAAATCTAAACCGAAAATCTAAACCTAACCCCAAATCTAAACTTAAAATCTAAACCTAACCCCAAATCTAAACCTAAAATCTAAACCTAAAATCTATACGTAATCCAAAATCTAAACCTAAAATCTAAACCTAACCCCAAATCTAAACCGAAAATCTAAACCTAACCCCAAATCTAAACCTAAAATCTAAACCTAACCCCAAATCTAAACCTAAAATCTAAACATAACCCCAAATCTAAACTTAACTCATAATCTAAACCTAACCTAAAATCTAAACCTAACCCCAAATCTAAACCTAAAATCTAAAGCTAACCCCAAATCTAAACCTAAAATCTAAACCTAACCCCAAATCTAAACCTAAAATCTAAACCTAAAATCTAAACCTAACCTAAAATCTAAAGCTAACCCCAAATCTAAACCTAAAATCTAAACCTAACCCCAAATCTTAACCTAAAATCTAAACCTAACCCCAAATCTAAACCTAAAATCTAAACCTAACCCCAAATCTAAACCTAAAATCTAAACCTAAAATCTCAACCTAACCCCAAATCCAAACCTAACCCCAAATCTAAACCTAAAATCTAAACCTAACCCCAAATCTAAACCTAAAATCTAAACCTAACCTAAAATCTAAACCTAACCCCAAATCTAAACCTAAAATCTAAACCTAACCCCAAATCTAAACCTAACCCCAAATCTAAACCTAAAATCTAAACCTAACCCCAAATCTAAACCTAACCCCAAATCTAAACCTAAAATTTAAGTCTAACCCCAAATCTAAACCTAAAATCTAAACCTAACCCCAAATCTAAACCTAACCCCAAATCTAAACCTTATATCTAAACCTAACCCCAAATCTAAACCTAAAATCTAAACCTAACCCCAAATCTAAACCTAACGCCAAATCTAAACCTAAAATCTAAACCTAACCCCAAATCTAAACCTAAAATTTAAGCCTAACCCCAAATCTAAACCTAAAATCTAAACCTAACCCCAAATCTAAACCTAAAATCTAAAGCTAACCCCAAATCTAAACCTAAAATCTAAACCTAACCCCAAATCTAAACCTAAAATCTAAACCTAAAATCTAAACCTAACCTAAAATCTAAAGCTAACCCCAAATCTAAACCTAAAATCTAAACCTAACCCCAAATCTAAACCTAACCCCAAATCTAAACCTAAAATCTAAACCTAACCCCAAATCTAAACCTAAAATCTAAACCTAACCCCAAATCTAAACCTAAAATCTAAACCTAAAATCTCAACCTAACCCCAAATCCAAACCTAACCCCAAATCTAAACCTAAAATCTAAACCTAACCCCAAATCTAAACCTAAAATCTAAACCTAACCTAAAATCTAAACCTAACCCCAAATCTAAACCTAAAATCTAAACCTAACCCCAAATCTAAACCTAACCCCAAATCTAAACCTAAAATCTAAACCTAACCCCAAATCTAAACCTAAAATCTAAACCTAACCCGAAATCTAAACCTAACCCCAAATCTAAACCTAAAATCTAAACCTAACCCCAAATCTAAACCTAAAATCTAAACCTAACCCCAAATCTAAACCTAAAATTTAAGTCTAACCCCAAATCTAAACCTAAAATCTAAACCTAACCCCAAATCTAAACCTAACCCCAAATCTAAACCTTATATCTAAACCTAACCCCAAATCTAAACCTAAAATCTAAACCTAACCCCAAATCTAAACCTAACGCCAAATCTAAACCTAAAATCTAAACCTAACCCCAAATCTAAACCTAAAATTTAAGCCTAACCTCAAATCTAAACCTAAAATCTAAACCTAACCCCAAATCTAAACCTAACGCCAAATCTAAAAATAACCCCAAATCTAAACCTAAAATCTAAACCTAACCCCAAATCTAAACCTAAAATCTAAACCTAACCCTAAATCTAAACCTAAAATCTAAACCTAACCTCAAATCTAAACCTAAAATCTAAACCTAACCCCAAATCTAAACCTAACCCCAAATCTAAACCTAAAATCTAAACCTAACCCCAAATCTAAACCTAAAATTTAAGCCTAACCCCAAATCTAAACCTAAAATCTAAACCTAACCCCAAATCTAAACCTAACCCCAAATCTAATACTAACCCCAAATCTAAACCGAAAATCTAAACATAACCCCAAATCTAAACCTAAAATCTAAACCTAACCCCAAATCTAAACCTAAAATTTAAGACTAACCCCAAATCTACACCTAAAATCTAAACCTAACCCCAAATCTAAACCTAACCCCAAATCTAAAACTAACCCCAAATCTAAACCGAAAATCTAAACCTAACCCCAAATCTAAACTTAAAATCTAAACCTAACCCCAAATCTAAACCTAAAATCTAAACCTAACCCCAAATCTAAACTTAACCACAAATCTAAACCTAACCTAAAATCTAAACCTAACCCCTAATCTAAACCTAAAATCTAAACCTAACCCCAAATCTAAACCTAAAATCTAAACCTAACCCCAAATCTAAAACTAAAATCTAAACCTAACCCCAAATCTAAACCTAAAATCTAAACCTAACCCCAAATCTAAACCTAAAATCTAAACCTAACCCCAAATCTAAACCTAAAATCTAAACCTAACCCCAAACCTAAACCTAACCCCAAATCTAAACCGAAAATCTAAACCTAACCCCAAATCTAAACCTAAAATCTAAACCTAACCCCAAATCTAAACCTAAAATCTAAACCTAACCCCAAATTTAAACTTAACCCCAAATCTAAACCTAAAATCTAAACCTAACCCCAAATCTAAACCTAAAATCTAAACCTAACCCCAAATCTAAACCTAAAATCTAAACCTAACCCCAAATCTAAACCTAAAATTTAAGCCTAACCCCAAATCTAAACCTAAAATCTAAACCTAACCCCAAATCTAAACCTAACGCCAAATCTAAAAATAACCCCAAATCTAAACCTAAAATCTAAACCTAACCCCAAATCTAAACCTAAAATCTAAACCTAACCCTAAATCTAAACCTAAAATCTAAACCTAACCTCAAATCTAAATCTAAAATCTAAACCTAACCCCAAATCTAAACCTAACCCCAAATCTAAACCTAAAATCTAAACCTAACCCCAAATCTAAACCTAAAATTTAAGCCTAACCCCAAATCTAAACCTAAAATCTAAACCTAACCCCAAATCTAAACCTAACCCCAAATCTAATACTAACCCCAAATCTAAACCGAAAATCTAAACATAACCCCAAATCTAAACCTAAAATCTAAACCTAACCCCAAATCTAAACCTAAAATTTAAGACTAACCCCAAATCTACACCTAAAATCTAAACCTAACCCCAAATCTAAACCTAACCCCAAATCTAAAACTAACCCCAAATCTAAACCGAAAATCTAAACCTAACCCCAAATCTAAATTTAAAATCTAAACCTAACCCCAAATCTAAACCGAAAATCTAAACCTAACCCCAAATCTAAACTTAACCACAAATCTAAACCTAACCTAAAATCTAAACCTAACCCCTAATCTAAACCTAAAATCTAAACCTAAAATCTAAACCTAACCCCAAATCTAAACCTAAAATCTAAACCTAACCCGAAATCTAAACCTAAAATCTAAACCTAACCCCAAATCTAAACCTAAAATCTAAACCTAACCCCATATCTAAAACTAAAATCTAAACCTAACCCCAAATCTAAACCTAAAATCTAAACCTAACCCCAAATCTAAACCTAAAATCTAAACCTAACCCCAAATCTAAACCTAAAATCTAAACCTAACCCCAAATCTAAACCAAAAATCTAAACCTAACCCCAAATCTAAACCTAAAATCTAAACCTAACCCCAAATCTAAACCTAACCCCAAATCTAAACCTAAAATCTAAATCTAACCCCAAATCTAAACCTAACCCCAAATCTAAACCGAAAATCTAAACCTAACCCCAAATCTAAACCTAAAATCTAAACCTAACCCCAAATCTAAACCTAAAATCTAAACCTAACCCCAAATTTAAACTTAACCCCAAATCTAAACCTAAAATCTAAACCTAACCCCAAATCTAAACCTAAAATCTAAACCTAACCCCAAATCTAAACCTAAAATCTAAACCTAACCCCAAATCTAAACCTAAAATCTAAACCTAACCCCAAATCTAAACCTAAAATCTAAACCTAACCCCAAATCTAAACTTAACCCCAAATCTAAACCTAACCTAAAATCTAAACCTATCCCCAAATCTAAACCTAAAATCTAAACCTAACCCCAAATCTATACCTAACCCCAAATCTAAACCTAAAATCTAAACCTAACCCCAAATCTAAACCTAAAATCTAAACCTAACCCCAAATCTAAACCTAAAATCTAAACCTAAAATCTAAACCTAACCTAAAATCTAAACCTAACCCCAAATCTAAACCTAAAATCTAAACCTAACCCCAAATCTAAACCTAGCCCCAAATCTAAACCTAAAATCTAAATCTAACCCCAAATCTAAACCTAAAATCTAAACCTAACCCCAAATCTAAACCTAACCCCAAATCTAAACCTAAAATCTAAACATAACCCCAAATCTGAACCTAAAATCTAAACCTAACCCCAAATCTAAACCTAAAATTTAAGCCTAACCCCAAATCTATACCTAAAATCTAAACCTAAGCCCAAATATAAACCTAACCCCAAATCTAAAACTAAACCCAAATCTAAACCGAAAATCTAGACCTAACCCCAAATCTAAACCTAAAATCTAAACCTAACCCCAAATCTAAACCTAGCCCCAAATCTAAACCTAAAATCTAAATCTAACCCCAAATCTAAACCTAAAATCTAAACCTAACCCCAAATCTAAACCTAACCCCAAATCTAAACCTAAAATCTAAACATAACCCCAAATCTAAACCTAAAATCTAAATCTAACCCCAAATCCAAACCTAAAATTTAAGCCTAACCCCAAATCTATACCTAAAATCTAAACCTAAGCCCAAATCTAAACCTAACCCCAAATCTAAAACTAAACCCAAATCTAAACCGAAAATCTAGACCTAACCCCAAATCTAAACCTAAAATCTAAACCAAACCCAAATCTAAACCTAAAATTCAAGGCTAACCCCAAATCTAAACCTAAAATCTAAACCTAACCCCAAATCTAAACCTAACCCCAAATCTAAAAGTAACCCCAAATCTAAACCGAAAATCTAAACCTAACCCCAAATCTAAACCTAAAATCTAAACATAACCCCAAATCTAAACCTAACCCCAAATCTAAAACTAACCCCAAATCTAAAACTAACCCCAAATCTAAACCGAAACTCTAAACCTAACCCCAAATCTAAACCTAAAATCTAAACCTAACCCCAAATCTAAACCTAAAATCTAAACCTAACCTAAAATCTAAACCTAACCCCAAATCTAAACCTAACCCCAAATCTAAACCTAAAATCTATACCTAACCCGAAATCTAAACCTAACCCCAAATCTAAACCTAAAATCTAAACCTAACCCCAAATCTAAACCTAAAATCTAAACTTAACCCCAAATCTAAACCTAACCCCAAATCTAAACCTAAAATCTAAACCTAACCCCAAATCTAAACCTAACCCCAAATCTAAACCTAAAATCTAAACCTAACCCCAAATCTAAACCTAACCCCAAATCTAAACCTAAAATCTAAAGCTAACCCCAAATCTAAACCTAAAATCTAAACCTAACCCCAAATCTAAACCTAAAATCTAAATCTAACCTAAAATCTAAACCTAACCCCAAATCTAAACCTAAAATCTAAACCTAACCCCAAATCTAAACCTAACCCCAAATCTAAACCTAAAATCTAAACCTAACCCCAAATCTAAACCTAAAATCTAAACCTAACCCCAAATCTAAACCTAAAATTTAAGTCTAACCCCAAATCTAAACCTAAAATCTAAACCTAACCCCAAATCTAAACCTAACCCCAAATCTAAACCTAAAATCTAAACCTAACCCCAAATCTAAACCTAAAATCTAAACCTAACCCCAAATCTAAACCTAACCCCAAATCTAAACCTAAAATCTAAACCTAACCCCAAATCTAAACCTAAAATCTAAACCTAACCCCAAATCTAAACCTAACCCCAAATCTAAACCTAAAATCTAAACCTAAGCCCAAATCTAAACCTAAAATCTAAACCTAAACCCAAATCTAAACCTAAAATCTAACCTAACCCCAAATCTAAAAATAACCCCAAATCTAAACCTAAAATCTAAACCTAAAATCTAACCTAACCCCAAATCTAAAACTAACCCCAAATCTAAACCTAAAATCTAAACCTAAAATCTCAACCTAACCTAAAATCTAAACCTAACCCCAAATCTAAACCTAAAATCTAAACCTAACCCCAAATCTAAACCTAAACCCAAATCTAAACCTAAAATCTAAACCTAACCCCAAATCTAACCCTAAATCTAAACCTAACCCCAAATCTAAACCTAAAATTTAAGCCTAACCCCAAATCTGAACCTAAAATCTAAACCTAAAATCTAAACCTAACCTAAAAACTAAACCTAACCCCAAATCTAAACCTAAAATCTAAACCTAACCCCCAATCTAAACCTAAAATCTAAACCTAACCCGAAATCTAAACCTAAAATCTAAACCTAACCCCAAATCTAAACCTAAAATCTAAACCTAACCCCAAATCTAAACCTAACCCCAAATCTAAACCTAAAATCTAAACCTAACCCCAAATCTAAACCTAAAATCTAAACCTAACCCCAAATCTGAAACTATAATCTAAACCTAAAATTTAAACCTAACCTAAAAACTAAACCTAACCCCAAATCTAAACCTAAAATCTAAACCTAACCCCCAATCTAAACCGAAAATCTAAACCTAACCCCAAATCTAAACCTAAAATCTAAACCTAAAATCTAAACCTAACCTAAAATCTAAACCTAACCCCAAATCTAAACCTAAGATCTGAACCTAACCCCAAATCTAAACCTAACCCCAAATCTAAACCTAAAATCCAAACCTAACCCCAAATCTAAACCTAAAATCTAAACCTAACCCCAAATCTAAACCTAACTCCAAATCTAAACCTAAAATCTAAACCTAACCCCAAATCTAAAGCTAAAATTTAAGCCTAACCCCAAATCTAAACCTAAAATCTAAACCTAACCCCAAATCTAAAACTAACCCCAAATCTAAACCGAAAATCTAAACCTAACCCCAAATCTAAACCTAAAATCTAAACCTAACCCCAAATCTAAACCTAAAATCTATACCTAACCCGAAATCTAAACCTAACCCCAAATCTAAACCAAAAATCTAAACCTAACCCCAAATCTAAACCTAAAATCTAAACCTAACCCCAAATCTAAACCTAACCCCAAATCTAAACCTAAAATCTAAATCTAACCCCAAATCTAAACCTAACCCCAAATCTAAACCGAAAATCTAAACCTAACCCCAAATCTAAACCTAAAATCTAAACCTAACCCCAAATCTAAACCTAAAATCTAAACCTAACCCCAAATTTAAACTTAACCCCAAATCTAAACCTAAAATCTAAACCTAACCCCAAATCTAAACCTAAAATCTAAACCTAACCCCAAATCTAAACCTAAAATCTAAACCTAACCCCAAATCTAAACCTAAAATCTAAACCTAACCCCAAATCTAAACCTAAAATCTAAACCTAACCCCAAATCTAAACTTAACCCCAAATCTAAACCTAACCTAAAATCTAAACCTATCCCCAAATCTAAACCTAAAATCTAAACCTAACCCCAAATCTATACCTAACCCCAAATCTAAACCTAAAATCTAAACCTAACCCCAAATCTAAACCTAAAATCTAAACCTAAAATCTAAACCTAACCTAAAATCTAAACCTAACCCCAAATCTAAACCTAAAATCTAAACCTAACCCCAAATCTAAACCTAGCCCCAAATCTAAACCTAAAATCTAAATCTAACCCCAAATCTAAACCTAAAATCTAAACCTAACCCCAAATCTAAACCTAACCCCAAATCTAAACCTAAAATCTAAACATAACCCCAAATCTGAACCTAAAATCTAAACCTAACCCCAAATCTAAACCTAAAATTTAAGCCTAACCCCAAATCTATACCTAAAATCTAAACCTAAGCCCAAATATAAACCTAACCCCAAATCTAAAACTAAACCCAAATCTAAACCGAAAATCTAGACCTAACCCCAAATCTAAACCTAAAATCTAAACCTAACCCCAAATCTAAACCTAGCCCCAAATCTAAACCTAAAATCAAAATCTAACCCCAAATCTAAACCTAAAATCTAAACCTAACCCCAAATCTAAACCTAACACCAAATCTAAACCTAAAATCTAAACATAACCCCAAATCTAAACCTAAAATCTAAATCTAACCCCAAATCCAAACCTAAAATTTAAGCCTAACCCCAAATCTATACCTAAAATCTAAACCTAAGCCCAAATCTAAACCTAACCCCAAATCTAAAACTAAACCCAAATCTAAACCGAAAATCTAGACCTAACCCCAAATCTAAACCTAAAATCTAAACCAAACCCAAATCTAAACCTAAAATTCAAGGCTAACCCCAAATCTAAACCTAAAATCTAAACCTAACCCCAAATCTAAACCTAACCCCAAATCTAAAAGTAACCCCAAATCTAAACCGAAAATCTAAACCTAACCCCAAATCTAAACCTAAAATCTAAACATAACCCCAAATCTAAACCTAACCCCAAATCTAAAACTAACCCCAAATCTAAAACTAACCCCAAATCTAAACCGAAACTCTAAACCTAACCCCAAATCTAAACCTAAAATCTAAACCTAACCCCAAATCTAAACCTAAAATCTAAACCTAACCTAAAATCTAAACCTAACCCCAAATCTAAACCTAACCCCAAATCTAAACCTAAAATCTATACCTAACCCGAAATCTAAACCTAACCCCAAATCTAAACCTAAAATCTAAACCTAACCCCAAATCTAAACCTAAAATCTAAACTTAACCCCAAATCTAAACCTAACCCCAAATCTAAACCTAAAATCTAAACCTAACCCCAAATCTAAACCTAACCCCAAATCTAAACCTAAAATCTAAACCTAACCCCAAATCTAAACCTAACCCCAAATCTAAACCTAAAATCTAAAGCTAACCCCAAATCTAAACCTAAAATCTAAACCTAACCCCAAATCTAAACCTAAAATCTAAACCTAACCTAAAATCTAAACCTAACCCCAAATCTAAACCTAAAATCTAAACCTAACCCCAAATCTAAACCTAACCCCAAATCTAAACCTAAAATCTAAACCTAACCCCAAATCTAAACCTAAAATCTAAACCTAACCCCAAATCTAAACCTAAAATTTAAGTCTAACCCCAAATCTAAACCTAAAATCTAAACCTAACCCCAAATCTAAACCTAACCCCAAATCTAAACCTAAAATCTAAACCTAACCCCAAATCTAAACCTAAAATCTAAACCTAACCCCAAATCTAAACCTAACCCCAAATCTAAACCTAAAATCTAAACCTAACCCCAAATCTAAACCTAAAATCTAAACCTAACCCCAAATCTAAACCTAACCCCAAATCTAAACCTAAAATCTAAACCTAAGCCCAAATCTAAACCTAAAATCTAAACCTAAACCCAAATCTAAACCTAAAATCTAACCTAACCCCAAATCTAAAAATAACCCCAAATCTAAACCTAAAATCTAAACCTAAAATCTAACCTAACCCCAAATCTAAAACTAACCCCAAATCTAAACCTAAAATCTAAACCTAAAATCTCAACCTAACCTAAAATCTAAACCTAACCCCAAATCTAAACCTAAAATCTAAACCTAACCCCAAATCTAAACCTAAACCCAAATCTAAACCTAAAATCTAAACCTAACCCCAAATCTAACCCTAAATCTAAACCTAACCCCAAATCTAAACCTAAAATTTAAGCCTAACCCCAAATCTGAACCTAAAATCTAAACCTAAAATCTAAACCTAACCTAAAAACTAAACCTAACCCCAAATCTAAACCTAAAATCTAAACCTAACCCCCAATCTAAACCTAAAATCTAAACCTAACCCGAAATCTAAACCTAAAATCTAAACCTAACCCCAAATCTAAACCTAAAATCTAAACCTAACCCCAAATCTAAACCTAACCCCAAATCTAAACCTAAAATCTAAACCTAACCCCAAATCTAAACCTAAAATCTAAACCTAACCCCAAATCTGAAACTATAATCTAAACCTAAAATTTAAACCTAACCTAAAAACTAAACCTAACCCCAAATCTAAACCTAAAATCTAAACCTAACCCCCAATCTAAACCGAAAATCTAAACCTAACCCCAAATCTAAACCTAAAATCTAAACCGAAAATCTAAACCTAACCCCAAATCTAAACCTAAGATCTGAACCTAACCCCAAATCTAAACCTAACCCCAAATCTAAACCTAAAATCCAAACCTAACCCCAAATCTAAACCTAAAATCTAAACCTAACCCCAAATCTAAACCTAACTCCAAATCTAAACCTAAAATCTAAACCTAACCCCAAATCTAAAGCTAAAATTTAAGCCTAACCCCAAATCTAAACCTAAAATCTAAACCTAACCCCAAATCTAAAACTAACCCCAAATCTAAACCGAAAATCTAAACCTAACCCCAAATCTAAACCTAAAATCTAAACCTAACCCCAAATCTAAACCTAAAATCTATACCTAACCCGAAATCTAAACCTAACCCCAAATCTAAACCTAAAATCTAAAGCTAACCCCAAATCTAAACCTAAAATCTAAACTTAACCCCAAATCTAAACCTAACCACAAATCTAAACCTAAAATCTAAACCTAACCCGAAATCTAAACCTAATCCCAAATCTAAACCTAAAATCTAAACCTAACCCCAAATCTAAACCTAAAATCTAAACCTAACCCCAAATCTAAACCTAACCCCAAATCTAAACCTAAAATCTAAACCTAAGCCCAAATCTAAACCTAAAATCTAAACCTAACCCCAAATCTAAAACTAAAATCTAAATCTAACCTAGATTCTAAACCTAACCCCAAATCTAAACCTAAAATCTAAACCTAACCCCAAATCTAAACCTAACCCCAAATCTAAACCTAAAATCTAAACCTAACCCCAAATCTAAACCTAAAATCTAAACCTAACCCCAAATCTAAACCTAAAATTTAAGTCTAACCCCAAATCTAAACCTAAAATCTAAACCTAACCCCAAATCTAAACCTAACCCCAAATCTAAACCTAAAATCTAAACCTAACCCCAAATCTAAACCTAAAATCTAAACCTAACCCCAAATCTAAACCTAACCCCAAATCTAAACCTAAAATCTAAACATAACCCCAAATCTAAACCTAAAATCTAAACCTAACCCCAAATCTAAACCTAACCCCAAATCTAAACCTAAAATCTAAACCTAACCCCAAATCTAAACCTAAAATCTAAACCTAACCCGAAATCTAAACCTAACCCCAAATCTAAACCTAAAATCTAAACCTAACCCCAAATCTAAACCTAAAATCTAAACCTAAAATCTCAACCTAACCCCAAATCCAAACCTAACCCCAAATCTAAACCTAAAATCTAAACCTAACCCCAAATCTAAACCTAAAATCTAAACCTAACCTAAAATCTAAACCTAACCCCAAATCTAAACCTAAAATCTAAACCTAACCTAAAATCTAAACCTAACCCCAAATCTAAACCTAAAATCTAAACCTAACCCCAAATCTAAACCTAACCCCAAATCTAAACCTAAAATCTAAACCTAACCCCAAATCTAAACCTAACCCCAAATCTAAACCTAAAATTTAAGTCTAACCCCAAATCTAAACCTAAAATCTAAACCTAACCCCAAATCTAAACCTAACCCCAAATCTAAACCTTATATCTAAACCTAACCCCAAATCTAAACCTAAAATCTAAACCTAACCCCAAATCTAAACCTAACGCCAAATCTAAACCTAAAATATAAACCTAACCCCAAATCTAAACCTAAAATTTAAGCCTAACCCCAAATCTAAACCTAAAATCTAAACCTAACCCCAAATCTAAACCTAAAATCTAAAGCTAACCCCAAATCTAAACCTAAAATATAAACCTAACCCCAAATCTAAACCTAAAATCTAAACCTAAAATCTAAACCTAACCTAAAATCTAAAGCTAACCCCAAATCTAAACCTAAAATCTAAACCTAACCCCAAATCTAAACCTAACCCCAAATCTAAACCTAAAATCTAAACCTAACCCCAAATCTAAACCTAAAATCTAAACCTAACCCCAAATCTAAACCTAAAATCTAAACCTAAAATCTCAACCTAACCCCAAATCCAAACCTAACCCCAAATCTAAACCTAAAATCTAAACCTAACCCCAAATCTAAACCTAAAATCTAAACCTAACCTAAAATCTAAACCTAACCCCAAATCTAAACCTAAAATCTAAACCTAACCCGAAATCTAAACCTAACCCCAAATCGAAACCTAAAATCTAAACCTAACCCCAAATCTAAACCTAAAATCTAAACCTAACCCCAAATCTAAACCTAAAATTTAAGTCTAACCCCAAATCTAAACCTAAAATCTAAACCTAACCCCAAATCTAAACCTAACCCCAAATCTAAACCTTATATCTAAACCTAACCCCAAATCTAAACCTAAAATCTAAACCTAACCCCAAATCTAAACCTAACGCCAAATCTAAACCTAAAATCTAAACCTAACCCCAAATCTAAACCTAAAATTTAAGCCTAACCCCAAATCTAAACCTAAAATCTAAACCTAACCCCAAATCTAAACCTAACGCCAAATCTAAAAATAACCCCAAATCTAAACCTAAAATCTAAACCTAACCCCAAATCTAAACCTAAAATCTAAACCTAACCCGAAATCTAAACCTAAAATCTAAACCTAACCCCAAATCTAAACCTAAAATCTAAACCTAACCCCAAATCTAAACCTAACCCCAAATCTAAACCTAAAATCTAAACCTAACCCCAAATCTAAACCTAAAATTTAAGCCTAACCCCAAATCTAAACCTAAAATCTAAACCTAACCCCAAATCTAAACCTAACCCCAAATCTAAACCTAAAATCTAAACCTAACCCCAAATCTAAACCTAAAATCTAAACCTAACCCCAAATCTAAACCTAAAATCTAACCTAACCCCAAATCTAAAAATAACCCCAAATCTAAACCTAAAATCTAAACCTAAAATCTAACCTAACCCCAAATCTAAAAATAACCCCAAATCTAAACCTAAAATCTAAACCTAACCCCAAATCTAAACCTAAAATCTAAACCTAACCCCAAATCTAAACCGAAAATCTAAACCTAACCCCAAATCTAAACTTAAAATCTAAACCTAACCCCAAATCTAAACCTAAAATCTAAACCTAAAATCTATACGTAACCTAAAATCTAAACCTAAAATCTAAACCTAACCCCAAATCTAAACCGAAAATCTAAACCTAACCCCAAATCTAAACCTAAAATCTAAACCTAACCCCAAATCTAAACCTAAAATCTAAACATAACCCCAAATCTAAACTTAACTCATAATCTAAACCTAACCTAAAATCTAAACCTAACCCCAAATCTAAACCTAAAATCTAAAGCTAACCCCAAATCTAAACCTAAAATCTAAACCTAACCCCAAATCTAAACCTAAAATCTAAACCTAAAATCTAAACCTAACCTAAAATCTAAAGCTAACCCCAAATCTAAACCTAAAATCTAAACCTAACCCCAAATCTAAACCTAAAATCTAAACCTAACCCCAAATCTAAACCTAAAATCTAAACCTAACCCCAAATCTAAACCTAAAATCTAAACCTAAAATCTCAACCTAACCCCAAATCCAAACCTAACCCCAAATCTAAACCTAAAATCTAAACCTAACCCCAAATCTAAACCTAAAATCTAAACCTAACCTAAAATCTAAACCTAACCCCAAATCTAAACCTAAAATCTAAACCTAACCCCAAATCTAAACCTAACCCCAAATCTAAACCTAAAATCTAAACCTAACCCCAAATCTAAACCTAACCCCAAATCTAAACCTAAAATTTAAGTCTAACCCCAAATCTAAACCTAAAATCTAAACCTAACCCCAAATCTAAACCTAACCCCAAATCTAAACCTTATATCTAAACCTAACCCCAAATCTAAACCTAAAATCTAAACCTAACCCCAAATCTAAACCTAACGCCAAATCTAAACCTAAAATCTAAACCTAACCCCAAATCTAAACCTAAAATTTAAGCCTAACCCCAAATCTAAACCTAAAATCTAAACCTAACCCCAAATCTAAACCTAAAATCTAAAGCTAACCCCAAATCTAAACCTAAAATCTAAACCTAACCCCAAATCTAAACCTAAAATCTAAACCTAAAATCTAAACCTAACCTAAAATCTAAAGCTAACCCCAAATCTAAACCTAAAATCTAAACCTAACCCCAAATCTAAACCTAACCCCAAATCTAAACCTAAAATCTAAACCTAACCCCAAATCTAAACCTAAAATCTAAACCTAACCCCAAATCTAAACCTAAAATCTAAACCTAAAATCTCAACCTAACCCCAAATCCAAACCTAACCCCAAATCTAAACCTAAAATCTAAACCTAACCCCAAATCTAAACCTAAAATCTAAACCTAACCTAAAATCTAAACCTAACCCCAAATCTAAACCTAAAATCTAAACCTAACCCCAAATCTAAACCTAACCCCAAATCTAAACCTAAAATCTAAACCTAACCCCAAATCTAAACCTAAAATCTAAACCTAACCCGAAATCTAAACCTAACCCCAAATCTAAACCTAAAATCTAAACCTAACCCCAAATCTAAACCTAAAATCTAAACCTAACCCCAAATCTAAACCTAAAATTTAAGTCTAACCCCAAATCTAAACCTAAAATCTAAACCTAACCCCAAATCTAAACCTAACCCCAAATCTAAACCTTATATCTAAACCTAACCCCAAATCTAAACCTAAAATCTAAACCTAACCCCAAATCTAAACCTAACGCCAAATCTAAACCTAAAATCTAAACCTAACCCCAAATCTAAACCTAAAATTTAAGCCTAACCCCAAATCTAAACCTAAAATCTAAACCTAACCCCAAATCTAAACCTAACGCCAAATCTAAAAATAACCCCAAATCTAAACCTAAAATCTAAACCTAACCCCAAATCTAAACCTAAAATCTAAACCTAACCCCAAATCTAAACCTAAAATCTAAACCTAACCTCAAATCTAAACCTAAAATCTAAACCTAACCCCAAATCTAAACCTAACCCCAAATCTAAACCTAAAATCTAAACCTAACCCCAAATCTAAACCTAAAATTTAAGCCTAACCCCAAATCTAAACCTAAAATCTAAACCTAACCCCAAATCTAAACCTAACCCCAAATCTAATACTAACCCCAAATCTAAACCGAAAATCTAAACATAACCCCAAATCTAAACCTAAAATCTAAACCTAACCCCAAATCTAAACCTAAAATTTAAGACTAACCCCAAATCTACACCTAAAATCTAAACCTAACCCCAAATCTAAACCTAACCCCAAATCTAAAAGTAACCCCAAATCTAAACCTAAAATCTAAACCTAAAATCTCAACCTAACCCCAAATCCAAACCTAACCCCAAATCTAAACCTAAAATCTAAACCTAACCCCAAATCTAAACCTAAAATCTAAACCTAACCTAAAATCTAAACCTAACCCCAAATCTAAACCTAAAATCTAAACCTAACCCCAAATCTAAACCTAACCCCAAATCTAAACCTAAAATCTAAACCTAACCCCAAATCTAAACCTAAAATCTAAACCTAACCCGAAATCTAAACCTAACCCCAAATCTAAACCTAAAATCTAAACCTAACCCCAAATCTAAACCTAAAATCTAAACCTAACCCCAAATCTAAACCTAAAATTTAAGTCTAACCCCAAATCTAAACCTAAAATCTAAACCTAACCCCAAATCTAAACCTAACCCCAAATCTAAACCTTATATCTAAACCTAACCCCAAATCTAAACCTAAAATCTAAACCTAACCCCAAATCTAAACCTAACGCCAAATCTAAACCTAAAATCTAAACCTAACCCCAAATCTAAACCTAAAATTTAAGCCTAACCCCAAATCTAAACCTAAAATCTAAACCTAACCCCAAATCTAAACCTAACGCCAAATCTAAAAATAACCCCAAATCTAAACCTAAAATCTAAACCTAACCCCAAATCTAAACCTAAAATCTAAACCTAACCCCAAATCTAAACCTAAAATCTAAACCTAACCTCAAATCTAAACCTAAAATCTAAACCTAACCCCAAATCTAAACCTAACCCCAAATCTAAACCTAAAATCTAAACCTAACCCCAAATCTAAACCTAAAATTTAAGCCTAACCCCAAATCTAAACCTAAAATCTAAACCTAACCCCAAATCTAAACCTAACCCCAAATCTAATACTAACCCCAAATCTAAACCGAAAATCTAAACATAACCCCAAATCTAAACCTAAAATCTAAACCTAACCCCAAATCTAAACCTAAAATTTAAGACTAACCCCAAATCTACACCTAAAATCTAAACCTAACCCCAAATCTAAACCTAACCCCAAATCTAAAAGTAACCCCAAATCTAAACCGAAAATCTAAACCTAACCCCAAATCTAAACTTAAAATCTAAACCTAACCCCAAATCTAAACCTAAAATCTAAACCTAACCCCAAATCTAAACTTAACCACAAATCTAAACCTAACCTAAAATCTAAACCTAACCCCTAATCTAAACCTAAAATCTAAACCTAAAATCTAAACCTAACCCCAAATCTAAACCTAAAATCTAAACCTAACCCGAAATCTAAACCTAAAATCTAAACCTAACCTCAAATCTAAACCTAAAATCTAAACCTAACCCCATATCTAAAACTAAAATCTAAACCTAACCCCAAATCTAAACCTAAAATCTAAACCTAACCCCAAATCTAAACCTAAAATCTAAACCTAACCCCAAATCTAAACCTAAAATCTAAACCTAACCCCAAACCTAAACCTAACCCCAAATCTAAACCGAAAATCTAAACCTAACCCCAAATCTAAACCTAAAATCTAAACCTAACCCCAAATCTAAACCTAAAATCTAAACCTAACCCCAAATTTAAACTTAACCCCAAATCTAAACCTAAAATCTAAACCTAACCCCAAATCTAAACCTAAAATCTAAACCTAACCCCAAATCTAAACCTAAAATCTAAACCTAACCCCAAATCTAAACCTAAAATCTAAACCTAACCCCAAATCTAAACCTAAAATTTAAGCCTAACCCCAAATCTAAACCTAAAATCTAAACCTAACCCCAAATCTAAACCTAACGCCAAATCTAAAAATAACCCCAAATCTAAACCTAAAATCTAAACCTAACCCCAAATCTAAACCTAAAATCTAAACCTAACCCTAAATCTAAACCTAAAATCTAAACCTAACCTCAAATCTAAATCTAAAATCTAAACCTAACCCCAAATCTAAACCTAACCCCAAATCTAAACCTAAAATCTAAACCTAACCCCAAATCTAAACCGAAAATCTAAACCTAACCCCAAATCTAAACCTAAAATCTAAACCTAACCCCAAATCTAAACCTAAAATCTAAACATAACCCCAAATCTAAACTTAACTCATAATCTAAACCTAACCTAAAATCTAAACCTAACCCCAAATCTAAACCTAAAATCTAAAGCTAACCCCAAATCTAAACCTAAAATCTAAACCTAACCCCAAATCTAAACCTAAAATCTAAACCTAAAATCTAAACCTAACCTAAAATCTAAAGCTAACCCCAAATCTAAACCTAAAATCTAAACCTAACCCCAAATCTAAACCTAAAATCTAAACCTAACCCCAAATCTAAACCTAAAATCTAAACCTAACCCCAAATCTAAACCTAAAATCTAAACCTAAAATCTCAACCTAACCCCAAATCCAAACCTAACCCCAAATCTAAACCTAAAATCTAAACCTAACCCCAAATCTAAACCTAAAATCTAAACCTAACCTAAAATCTAAACCTAACCCCAAATCTAAACCTAAAATCTAAACCTAACCCCAAATCTAAACCTAACCCCAAATCTAAACCTAAAATCTAAACCTAACCCCAAATCTAAACCTAACCCCAAATCTAAACCTAAAATTTAAGTCTAACCCCAAATCTAAACCTAAAATCTAAACCTAACCCCAAATCTAAACCTAACCCCAAATCTAAACCTTATATCTAAACCTAACCCCAAATCTAAACCTAAAATCTAAACCTAACCCCAAATCTAAACCTAACGCCAAATCTAAACCTAAAATCTAAACCTAACCCCAAATCTAAACCTAAAATTTAAGCCTAACCCCAAATCTAAACCTAAAATCTAAACCTAACCCCAAATCTAAACCTAAAATCTAAAGCTAACCCCAAATCTAAACCTAAAATCTAAACCTAACCCCAAATCTAAACCTAAAATCTAAACCTAAAATCTAAACCTAACCTAAAATCTAAAGCTAACCCCAAATCTAAACCTAAAATCTAAACCTAACCCCAAATCTAAACCTAACCCCAAATCTAAACCTAAAATCTAAACCTAACCCCAAATCTAAACCTAAAATCTAAACCTAACCCCAAATCTAAACCTAAAATCTAAACCTAAAATCTCAACCTAACCCCAAATCCAAACCTAACCCCAAATCTAAACCTAAAATCTAAACCTAACCCCAAATCTAAACCTAAAATCTAAACCTAACCTAAAATCTAAACCTAACCCCAAATCTAAACCTAAAATCTAAACCTAACCCCAAATCTAAACCTAACCCCAAATCTAAACCTAAAATCTAAACCTAACCCCAAATCTAAACCTAAAATCTAAACCTAACCCGAAATCTAAACCTAACCCCAAATCGAAACCTAAAATCTAAACCTAACCCCAAATCTAAACCTAAAATCTAAACCTAACCCCAAATCTAAACCTAAAATTTAAGTCTAACCCCAAATCTAAACCTAAAATCTAAACCTAACCCCAAATCTAAACCTAACCCCAAATCTAAACCTTATATCTAAACCTAACCCCAAATCTAAACCTAAAATCTAAACCTAACCCCAAATCTAAACCTAACGCCAAATCTAAACCTAAAATCTAAACCTAACCCCAAATCTAAACCTAAAATTTAAGCCTAACCCCAAATCTAAACCTAAAATCTAAACCTAACCCCAAATCTAAACCTAACGCCAAATCTAAAAATAACCCCAAATCTAAACCTAAAATCTAAACCTAACCCCAAATCTAAACCTAAAATCTAAACCTAACCCGAAATCTAAACCTAAAATCTAAACCTAACCTCAAATCTAAACCTAAAATCTAAACCTAACCCCAAATCTAAACCTAACCCCAAATCTAAACCTAAAATCTAAACCTAACCCCAAATCTAAACCTAAAATTTAAGCCTAACCCCAAATCTAAACCTAAAATCTAAACCTAACCCCAAATCTAAACCTAACCCCAAATCTAAACCTAAAATCTAAACCTAACCCCAAATCTAAACCTAAAATCTAAACCTAACCCCAAATCTAAACCTAAAATCTAACCTAACCCCAAATCTAAAAATAACCCCAAATCTAAACCTAAAATCTAAACCTAAAATCTAACCTAACCCCAAATCTAAAAATAACCCCAAATCTAAACCTAAAATCTAAACCTAACCCCAAATCTAAACCTAAAATCTAAACCTAACCCCAAATCTAAACCGAAAATCTAAACCTAACCCCAAATCTAAACTTAAAATCTAAACCTAACCCCAAATCTAAACCTAAAATCTAAACCTAAAATCTATACGTAACCTAAAATCTAAACCTAAAATCTAAACCTAACCCCAAATCTAAACCGAAAATCTAAACCTAACCCCAAATCTAAACCTAAAATCTAAACCTAACCCCAAATCTAAACCTAAAATCTAAACATAACCCCAAATCTAAACTTAACTCATAATCTAAACCTAACCTAAAATCTAAACCTAACCCCAAATCTAAACCTAAAATCTAAAGCTAACCCCAAATCTAAACCTAAAATCTAAACCTAACCCCAAATCTAAACCTAAAATCTAAACCTAAAATCTAAACCTAACCTAAAATCTAAAGCTAACCCCAAATCTAAACCTAAAATCTAAACCTAACCCCAAATCTAAACCTAAAATCTAAACCTAACCCCAAATCTAAACCTAAAATCTAAACCTAACCCCAAATCTAAACCTAAAATCTAAACCTAAAATCTCAACCTAACCCCAAATCCAAACCTAACCCCAAATCTAAACCTAAAATCTAAACCTAACCCCAAATCTAAACCTAAAATCTAAACCTAACCTAAAATCTAAACCTAACCCCAAATCTAAACCTAAAATCTAAACCTAACCCCAAATCTAAACCTAACCCCAAATCTAAACCTAAAATCTAAACCTAACCCCAAATCTAAACCTAACCCCAAATCTAAACCTAAAATTTAAGTCTAACCCCAAATCTAAACCTAAAATCTAAACCTAACCCCAAATCTAAACCTAACCCCAAATCTAAACCTTATATCTAAACCTAACCCCAAATCTAAACCTAAAATCTAAACCTAACCCCAAATCTAAACCTAACGCCAAATCTAAACCTAAAATCTAAACCTAACCCCAAATCTAAACCTAAAATTTAAGCCTAACCCCAAATCTAAACCTAAAATCTAAACCTAACCCCAAATCTAAACCTAAAATCTAAAGCTAACCCCAAATCTAAACCTAAAATCTAAACCTAACCCCAAATCTAAACCTAAAATCTAAACCTAAAATCTAAACCTAACCTAAAATCTAAAGCTAACCCCAAATCTAAACCTAAAATCTAAACCTAACCCCAAATCTAAACCTAACCCCAAATCTAAACCTAAAATCTAAACCTAACCCCAAATCTAAACCTAAAATCTAAACCTAACCCCAAATCTAAACCTAAAATCTAAACCTAAAATCTCAACCTAACCCCAAATCCAAACCTAACCCCAAATCTAAACCTAAAATCTAAACCTAACCCCAAATCTAAACCTAAAATCTAAACCTAACCTAAAATCTAAACCTAACCCCAAATCTAAACCTAAAATCTAAACCTAACCCCAAATCTAAACCTAACCCCAAATCTAAACCTAAAATCTAAACCTAACCCCAAATCTAAACCTAAAATCTAAACCTAACCCGAAATCTAAACCTAACCTCAAATCTAAACCTAAAATCTAAACCTAACCCCAAATCTAAACCTAAAATCTAAACCTAACCCCAAATCTAAACCTAAAATTTAAGTCTAACCCCAAATCTAAACCTAAAATCTAAACCTAACCCCAAATCTAAACCTAACCCCAAATCTAAACCTTATATCTAAACCTAACCCCAAATCTAAACCTAAAATCTAAACCTAACCCCAAATCTAAACCTAACGCCAAATCTAAACCTAAAATCTAAACCTAACCCCAAATCTAAACCTAAAATTTAAGCCTAACCCCAAATCTAAACCTAAAATCTAAACCTAACCCCAAATCTAAACCTAACGCCAAATCTAAAAATAACCCCAAATCTAAACCTAAAATCTAAACCTAACCCCAAATCTAAACCTAAAATCTAAACCTAACCCCAAATCTAAACCTAAAATCTAAACCTAACCTCAAATCTAAACCTAAAATCTAAACCTAACCCCAAATCTAAACCTAACCCCAAATCTAAACCTAAAATCTAAACCTAACCCCAAATCTAAACCTAAAATTTAAGCCTAACCCCAAATCTAAACCTAAAATCTAAACCTAAGCCCAAATCTAAACCTAACCCCAAATCTAATACTAACCCCAAATCTAAACCGAAAATCTAAACATAACCCCAAATCTAAACCTAAAATCTAAACCTAACCCCAAATCTAAACCTAAAATTTAAGACTAACCCCAAATCTACACCTAAAATCTAAACCTAACCCCAAATCTAAACCTAACCCCAAATCTAAAAGTAACCCCAAATCTAAACCGAAAATCTAAACCTAACCCCAAATCTAAACTTAAAATCTAAACCTAACCCCAAATCTAAACCTAAAATCTAAACCTAACCCCAAATCTAAACTTAACCACAAATCTAAACCTAACCTAAAATCTAAACCTAACCCCTAATCTAAACCTAAAATCTAAACCTAAAATCTAAACCTAACCCCAAATCTAAACCTAAAATCTAAACCTAACCCGAAATCTAAACCTAAAATCTAAACCTAACCTCAAATCTAAACCTAAAATCTAAACCTAACCCCATATCTAAAACTAAAATCTAAACCTAACCCCAAATCTAAACCTAAAATCTAAACCTAACCCCAAATCTAAACCTAAAATCTAAACCTAACCCCAAATCTAAACCTAAAATCTAAACCTAACCCCAAATCTAAACCTAAAATCTAAACCTAACCCCAAATTTAAACTTAACCCCAAATCTAAACCTAAAATCTAAACCTAACCCCAAATCTAAACCTAAAATCTAAACCTAACCCCAAATCTAAACCTAAAATCTAAACCTAACCCCAAATCTAAACCTAAAATCTAAACCTAACCCCAAATCTAAACCTAAAATCTAAACCTAACCCCAAATCTAAACCTAAAATTTAAGCCTAACCCCAAATCTAAACCTAAAATCTAAACCTAACCCCAAATCTAAACCTAACGCCAAATCTAAAAATAACCCCAAATCTAAACCTAAAATCTAAACCTAACCCCAAATCTAAACCTAAAATCTAAACCTAACCCTAAATCTAAACCTAAAATCTAAACCTAACCTCAAATCTAAATCTAAAATCTAAACCTAACCCCAAATCTAAACCTAACCCCAAATCTAAACCTAAAATCTAAACCTAACCCCAAATCTAAACCTAAAATTTAAGCCTAACCCCAAATCTAAACCTAAAATCTAAACCTAACCCCAAATCTAAACCTAACCCCAAATCTAATACTAACCCCAAATCTAAACCGAAAATCTAAACATAACCCCAAATCTAAACCTAAAATCTAAACCTAACCCCAAATCTAAACCTAAAATTTAAGACTAACCCCAAATCTACACCTCAAATCTAAACCTAACCCCAAATCTAAACCTAACCCCAAATCTAAAACTAACCCCAAATCTAAACCTAAAATCTAAACCTAACCCCAAATCTAAACTTAAAATCTAAACCTAACCCCAAATCTAAACCGAAAATCTAAACCTAACCCCAAATCTAAACTTAACAACAAATCTAAACCTAATCTAAAATCTAAACCTAACCCCTAATCTAAACCTAAAATCTAAACCTAAAATCTAAACCTAACCCCAAATCTAAACCTAAAATCTAAACCTAACCCGAAATCTAAACCTAAAATCTAAACCTAACCCCAAATCTAAACCTAAAATCTAAACCTAACCCCATATCTAAAACTAAAATCTAAACCTAACCCCAAATCTAAACCTAAAATCTAAACCTAACCCCAAATCTAAACCTAAAATCTAAACCTAACCTCAAATCTAAACCTAAAATCTAAACCTAACCCCAAATCTAAACCAAAAATCTAAACCTAACCCCAAATCTAAACCTAAAATCTAAACCTAACCCCAAATCTAAACCTAACCCCAAATCTAAACCTAAAATCTAAATCTAACCCCAAATCTAAACCTAACCCCAAATCTAAACCGAAAATCTAAACCTAACCCCAAATCTAAACCTAAAATCTAAACCTAACCCCAAATCTCAACCTAAAATCTAAACCTAACCCCAAATTTAAACTTAACCCCAAATCTAAACCTAAAATCTAAACCTAACCCCAAATCTAAACCTAAAATCTAAACCTAACCCCAAATCTAAACCTAAAATCTAAACCTAACCCCAAATCTAAACCTAAAATCTAAACCTAACCCCAAATCTAAACTTAACCCCAAATCTAAACCTAACCTAAAATCTAAACCTATCCCCAAATCTAAAAATAAAATCTAAACCTAACCCCAAATCTAAACCTAAAATTTAAGACTAACCCCAAATCTACACCTAAAATCTAAACCTAACCTAAAATCTAAACCTAACCCCAAATCTAAAACTAACCCCAAATCTAAACCTAAAATCTAAACCTAACCCCAAATCTAAACTTAAAATCTAAACCTAACCCCAAATCTAAACCGAAAATCTAAACCTAACCCCAAATCTAAACTTAACCACAAATCTAAACCTAACCTAAAATCTAAACCTAACCCCTAATCTAAACCTAAAATCTAAACCTAACCCCAAATCTAAACCTAAAATCTAAAGCTAACCCCAAATCTAAACCTAAAATCTAAACCTAACCCCATATCTAAACCTAAAATCTAAACCTAACCCCAAATCTAAACCTAAAATCTAAACCTAACCCCAAATCTAAACTTAAAATCTAAACCTAACCCCAAATCTAAACCAAAAATCTAAACCTAACCCCAAATCTAAACCTAAAATCTAAACCTAACCCCAAATCTAAACCTAACCCCAAATCTAAACCTAAAATCTAAATCTAACCCCAAATCTAAACCTAACCCCAAATCTAAACCGAAAATCTAAACCTAACCCCAAATCTAAACCTAAAATCTAAACCTAACCCCAAATCTAAACCTAAAATCTAAACCTAACCCCAAATTTAAACTTAACCCCAAATCTAAACCTAAAATCTAAACCTAACCCCAAATCTAAACCTAAAATCTAAACCTAACCCCAAATCTAAACCTAAAATCTAAACCTAACCCCAAATCTAAACCTAAAATCTAAACCTAACCCCAAATCTAAACCTAAAATCTAAACCTAACCCCAAATCTAAACTTAACCCCAAATCTAAACCTAACCTAAAATCTAAACCTATCCCCAAATCTAAACCTAAAATCTAAACCTAACCCCAAATCTATACCTAACCCCAAATCTAAACCTAAAATCTAAACCTAACCCCAAATCTAAACCTAAAATCTAAACCTAACCCCAAATCTAAACCTAAAATCTAAACCTAAAATCTAAACCTAACCTAAAATCTAAACCTAACCCCAAATCTAAACCTAAAATCTAAACCTAACCCCAAATCTAAACCTAGCCCCAAATCTAAACCTAAAATCTAAATCTAACCCCAAATCTAAACCTAAAATCTAAACCTAACCCCAAATCTAAACCTAACCCCAAATCTAAACCTAAAATCTAAACATAACCCCAAATCTAAACCTAAAATCTAAACCTAACCCCAAATCTAAACCTAAAATTTAAGCCTAACCCCAAATCTAAACCTAAAATCTAAACCTAACCCCAAATCTAAACCTAAAATCTAAACATAACCCCAAATCTAAACCTAAAATCTAAACCTAACCCCAAATCTAAACCTAAAATTTAAGCCTAACCCCAAATCTATACCTAAAATCTAAACCTAAGCCCAAATCTAAACCTAACCCCAAATCTAAAACTAAACCCAAATCTAAACCGAAAATCTAGACCTAACCCCAAATCTAAACCTAAAATCTAAACCTAACCCCAAATCTAAACCTAAAATCTAAACCTAAAATCTAAACCTAACCTAAAATCTAAACCTAACCCCAAATCTAAACCTAAAATCTAAACCTAACCCCAAATCTAAACCTAGCCCCAAATCTAAACCTAAAATCTAAATCTAACCCCAAATCTAAACCTAAAATCTAAACCTAACCCCAAATCTAAACCTAACCCCAAATCTAAACCTAAAATCTAAACATAACCCCAAATCTAAACCTAAAATCTAAACCTAACCCCAAATCTAAACCTAAAATTTAAGCCTAACCCCAAATCTATACCTAAAATCTAAACCTAACCCCAAATCTAAACCTAACCCCAAATCTAAAACTAAACCCAAATCTAAACCGAAAATCTAGACCTAACCCCAAATCTAAACCTAAAATCTAAACCAAACCCCAAATCTAAACCTAAAATTCAAGGCTAACCCCAAATCTAAACCTAAAATCTAAACCTAACCCCAAATCTAAACCTAACCCCAAATCTAAAAGTAACCCCAAATCTAAACCGAAAATCTAAACCTAACCCCAAATCTAAACCTAAAATCTAAACATAACCCCAAATCTAAACCTAACCCCAAATCTAAAACTAACCCCAAATCTAAAACTAACCCCAAATCTAAACCGAAAATCTAAACCTAACCCCAAATCTAAACCTAAAATCTAAACCTAACCCCAAATCTAAACCTAAAATCTAAACCTAACCTAAAATCTAAACCTAACCCCAAATCTAAACCTAACCCCAAATCTAAACCTAAAATCTATACCTAACCCGAAATCTAGACCTAACCCCAAATCTAAACCTAAAATCTAAACCTAACCCCAAATCTAAACCTAAAATCTAAACTTAACCCCAAATCTAAACCTAACCCCAAATCTAAACCTAAAATCTAAACCTAACCCCAAATCTAAACCTAACCCCAAATCTAAACCTAAAATCTAAACCTAACCCCAAATCTAAACCTAAAATCTAAACCTAACCCCAAATCTAAACCTAACCCCAAATCTAAACCTAAAATCTAAACATAACCCCAAATCTAAACCTAAAATCTAAACCTAACCCCAAATCTAAACCTAAAATCTAAACCTAACCTAAAATCTAAACCTAACCCCAAATCTAAACCTAAAATCTAAACCTAACCCCAAATCTAAACCTAACCCCAAATCTAAACCTAAAATCTAAACCTAACCCCAAATCTAAACCTAAAATCTAAACCTAACCCCAAATCTAAACCTAAAATTTAAGTCTAACCCCAAATCTAAACCTAAAATCTAAACCTAACCCCAAATCTAAACCTAACCCCAAATCTAAACCTAAAATCTAAACCTAACCCCAAATCTCAACCTAAAATCTAAACCTAACCCCAAATCTAAACCTAACCCCAAATCTAAACCTAAAATCTAAACCTAACCCCAAATCTAAACCTAAAATCTAAACCTAACCCCAAATCTAAACCTAACCCCAAATCTAAACCTAAAATCTAAACCTAAGCCCAAATCTAAACCTAAAATCTAAACCTAACCCCAAATCTAAACCTAAAATCTAACCTAACCCCAAATCTAAAAATAACCCCAAATCTAAACCTAAAATCTAAACCTAAAATCTAACCTAACCCCAAATCTAAAAATAACCCCAAATCTAAACCTAAAATCTAAACCTAACCCCAAATCTAAACCTAAAATCTAAACCTAACCCCAAATCTAAACCGAAAATCTAAACCTAACCCCAAATCTAAACTTAAAATCTAAACCTAACCCCAAATCTAAACCTAAAATCTAAACCTAAAATCTATACGTAACCCCAAATCTAAACCTAAAATCTAAACCTAACCCCAAATCTAAACCGAAAATCTAAACCTAACCCCAAATCTAAACCTAAAATCTAAACCTAACCCCAAATCTAAACCTAAAATCTAAACATAACCCCAAATCTAAACTTAACCCATAATCTAAACCTAACCTAAAATCTAAACCTAACCCCAAATCTAAACCTAAAATCTAAAGCTAACCCCAAATCTAAACCTAAAATCTAAACCTAACCCCAAATCTAAACCTAAAATCTAAACCTAACCCCAAATCTAAACCTAAAATTTAAGCCTAACCCCAAATCTATACCTAAAATCTAAACCTAAGCCCAAATCTAAACCTAACCCCAAATCTAAAACTAAACCCAAATCTAAACCGAAAATCTAGACCTAACCCCAAATCTAAACCTAAAATCTAAACCTAACCCCAAATCTAAACCTAAAATCTAAACCTAAAATCTAAACCTAACCTAAAATCTAAACCTAACCCCAAATCTAAACCTAAAATCTAAACCTAACCCCAAATCTAAACCTAGCCCCAAATCTAAACCTAAAATCTAAATCTAACCCCAAATCTAAACCTAAAATCTAAACCTAACCCCAAATCTAAACCTAACCCCAAATCTAAACCTAAAATCTAAACATAACCCCAAATCTAAACCTAAAATCTAAACCTAACCCCAAATCTAAACCTAAAATTTAAGCCTAACCCCAAATCTATACCTAAAATCTAAACCTAACCCCAAATCTAAACCTAACCCCAAATCTAAAACTAAACCCAAATCTAAACCGAAAATCTAGACCTAACCCCAAATCTAAACCTAAAATCTAAACCAAACCCCAAATCTAAACCTAAAATTCAAGGCTAACCCCAAATCTAAACCTAAAATCTAAACCTAACCCCAAATCTAAACCTAACCCCAAATCTAAAAGTAACCCCAAATCTAAACCGAAAATCTAAACCTAACCCCAAATCTAAACCTAAAATCTAAACATAACCCCAAATCTAAACCTAACCCCAAATCTAAAACTAACCCCAAATCTAAAACTAACCCCAAATCTAAACCGAAAATCTAAACCTAACCCCAAATCTAAACCTAAAATCTAAACCTAACCCCAAATCTAAACCTAAAATCTAAACCTAACCTAAAATCTAAACCTAACCCCAAATCTAAACCTAACCCCAAATCTAAACCTAAAATCTATACCTAACCCGAAATCTAGACCTAACCCCAAATCTAAACCTAAAATCTAAACCTAACCCCAAATCTAAACCTAAAATCTAAACTTAACCCCAAATCTAAACCTAACCCCAAATCTAAACCTAAAATCTAAACCTAACCCCAAATCTAAACCTAACCCCAAATCTAAACCTAAAATCTAAACCTAACCCCAAATCTAAACCTAAAATCTAAACCTAACCCCAAATCTAAACCTAACCCCAAATCTAAACCTAAAATCTAAACATAACCCCAAATCTAAACCTAAAATCTAAACCTAACCCCAAATCTAAACCTAAAATCTAAACCTAACCTAAAATCTAAACCTAACCCCAAATCTAAACCTAAAATCTAAACCTAACCCCAAATCTAAACCTAACCCCAAATCTAAACCTAAAATCTAAACCTAACCCCAAATCTAAACCTAAAATCTAAACCTAACCCCAAATCTAAACCTAAAATTTAAGTCTAACCCCAAATCTAAACCTAAAATCTAAACCTAACCCCAAATCTAAACCTAACCCCAAATCTAAACCTAAAATCTAAACCTAACCCCAAATCTCAACCTAAAATCTAAACCTAACCCCAAATCTAAACCTAACCCCAAATCTAAACCTAAAATCTAAACCTAACCCCAAATCTAAACCTAAAATCTAAACCTAACCCCAAATCTAAACCTAACCCCAAATCTAAACCTAAAATCTAAACCTAAGCCCAAATCTAAACCTAAAATCTAAACCTAACCCCAAATCTAAACCTAAAATCTAACCTAACCCCAAATCTAAAAATAACCCCAAATCTAAACCTAAAATCTAAACCTAAAATCTAACCTAACCCCAAATCTAAAAATAACCCCAAATCTAAACCTAAAATCTAAACCTAACCCCAAATCTAAACCTAAAATCTAAACCTAACCCCAAATCTAAACCGAAAATCTAAACCTAACCCCAAATCTAAACTTAAAATCTAAACCTAACCCCAAATCTAAACCTAAAATCTAAACCTAAAATCTATACGTAACCCCAAATCTAAACCTAAAATCTAAACCTAACCCCAAATCTAAACCGAAAATCTAAACCTAACCCCAAATCTAAACCTAAAATCTAAACCTAACCCCAAATCTAAACCTAAAATCTAAACATAACCCCAAATCTAAACTTAACCCATAATCTAAACCTAACCTAAAATCTAAACCTAACCCCAAATCTAAACCTAAAATCTAAAGCTAACCCCAAATCTAAACCTAAAATCTAAACCTAACCCCAAATCTAAACCTAAAATCTAAACCTAACCCCAAATCTAAACCTAACCCCAAATCTAAACCTAAAATCTAAACCTAAAATCTCAACCTAACCTAAAATCTAAACCTAACCCCAAATCTAAACCTAAAATCTAAACCTAACCCCAAATCTAAACCTAAACCCAAATCTAAACCTAAAATCTAAACCTAACCCCAAATCTAACCCTAAATCTAAACCTAACCCCAAATCTAAACCTAAAATCTAAACCTAACCCCAAATCTGAACCTAAAATCTAAACCTAAAATCTAAACCTAACCTAAAAACTAAACCTAACCCCAAATCTGAACCTAAAATCTAAACCTAACCCCCAATCTAAACCTAAAATCTAAACCTAACCCCAAATCTAAACCTAAAATCTAAACCTAACCCCAAATCTAAACCTAAAATCTAAACCTAACCCCAAATCTAAACCTAACCCCAAATCTAAACCTAAAATCTAAACCTAACCCCAAATCTAAACCTAAAATCTAAACCTAACCCCAAATCTGAAACTATAATCTAAACCTAAAATTTAAACCTAACCTAAAAACTAAACCTAACCCCAAATCTAAACCTAAAATCTAAACCTAACCCCCAATCTAAACCGAAAATCTAAACCTAACCCCAAATCTAAACCTAAAATCTAAACCTAACCCCAAATCTAAACCTAAAATCTAAACCTAAAATCTAAACCTAACCTAAAATCTAAACCTAACCCCAAATCTAAACCTAAGATCTGAACCTAACCCCAAATCTAAACCTAACCCCAAATCTAAACCTAAAATCTAAACCTAACCCCAAATCTAAACCTAAAATCTAAACCTAACCCCAAATCTAAACCTAACTCCAAATCTAAACCTAAAATCTAAACCTAACCCCAAATCTAAACCTAAAATTTAAGCCTAACCCCAAATCTAAACCTAAAATCTAAACCTAACCCCAAATCTAAACCTAACCCCAAATCTAAACCGAAAATCTAAACCTAACCCCAAATCTAAACCTAAAATCTAAACCTAACCCCAAATCTAAACCTAAAATCTATACCTAACCCGAAATCTAAACCTAACACCAAATCTAAACCTAAAATCTAAAGCTAACCCCAAATCTAAACCTAAAATCTAAACTTAACCCCAAATCTAAACCTAACCACAAATCTAAACCTAAAATCTAAACCTAACCCGAAATCTAAACCTAACCCCAAATCTAAACCTAAAATCTAAACCTAACCCCAAATCTAAACCTAAAATCTAAACATAACCCCAAATCTAAACTTAACCCATAATCTAAACCTAACCTAAAATCTAAACCTAACCCCAAATCTAAACCTAAAATCTAAAGCTAACCCCAAATCTAAACCTAAAATCTAAACCTAACCCCAAATCTAAACCTAACCCCAAATCTAAACCTAAAATCTAAACCTAAAATCTCAACCTAACCTAAAATCTAAACCTAACCCCAAATCTAAACCTAAAATCTAAACCTAACCCCAAATCTAAACCTAAACCCAAATCTAAACCTAAAATCTAAACCTAACCCCAAATCTAACCCTAAATCTAAACCTAACCCCAAATCTAAACCTAAAATCTAAACCTAACCCCAAATCTGAACCTAAAATCTAAACCTAAAATCTAAACCTAACCCCAAATCTAAACCTAACCCCAAATCTAAACCTAAAATCTAAACCTAACCCCAAATCTAAACCTAAAATCTAAACCTAACCCCAAATCTGAAACTATAATCTAAACCTAAAATTTAAACCTAACCTAAAAACTAAACCTAACCCCAAATCTAAACCTAAAATCTAAACCTAACCCCCAATCTAAACCGAAAATCTAAACCTAACCCCAAATCTAAACCTAAAATCTAAACCTAACCCCAAATCTAAACCTAAAATCTAAACCTAAAATCTAAACCTAACCTAAAATCTAAACCTAACCCCAAATCTAAACCTAAGATCTGAACCTAACCCCAAATCTAAACCTAACCCCAAATCTAAACCTAAAATCTAAACCTAACCCCAAATCTAAACCTAAAATCTAAACCTAACCCCAAATCTAAACCTAACTCCAAATCTAAACCAAAAATCTAAACCTAACCCCAAATCTAAACCTAAAATTTAAGCCTAACCCCAAATCTAAACCTAAAATCTAAACCTAACCCCAAATCTAAAACTAACCCCAAATCTAAACCGAAAATCTAAACCTAACCCCAAATCTAAACCTAAAATCTAAACCTAACCCCAAATCTAAACCTAAAATCTATACCTAACCCGAAATCTAAAACTAACCCCAAATCTAAACCTAAAATCTAAAGCTAACCCTAAATCTAAACCTAAAATCTAAACTTAACCCCAAATCTAAACCTAACCACAAATCTAAACCTAAAATCTAAACCTAACCCGAAATCTAAACCTAACCCCAAATCTAAACCTAAAATCTAAACCTAACCTCAAATCTAAACCTAAAATCTAAACCTAACCCCAAATCTAAACCAAAAATCTAAACCTAACCCCAAATCTAAACCTAAAATCTAAACCTAACCCCAAATCTAAACCTAACCCCAAATCTAAACCTAAAATCTAAATCTAACCCCAAATCTAAACCTAACCCCAAATCTAAACCGAAAATCTAAACCTAACCCCAAATCTAAACCTAAAATCTAAACCTAACCCCAAATCTAAACCTAAAATCTAAACCTAACCCCAAATTTAAACTTAACCCCAAATCTAAACCTAAAATCTAAACCTAACCCCAAATCTAAACCTAAAATCTAAACCTAACCCCAAATCTAAACCTAAAATCTAAACCTAACCCCAAATCTAAACCTAAAATCTAAACCTAACCCCAAATCTAAACCTAAAATCTAAACCTAACCCCAAATCTAAACTTAACCCCAAATCTAAACCTAACCTAAAATCTAAACCTATCCCCAAATCTAAACCTAAAATCTAAACCTAACCCCAAATCTAAACCTAAAATTTAAGACTAACCCCAAATCTACACCTAAAATCTAAACCTAACCTAAAATCTAAACCTAACCCCAAATCTAAAACTAACCCCAAATCTAAACCTAAAATCTAAACCTAACCCCAAATCTAAACTTAAAATCTAAACCTAACCCCAAATCTAAACCGAAAATCTAAACCTAACCCCAAATCTAAACTTAACCACAAATCTAAACCTAACCTAAAATCTAAACCTAACCCCTAATCTAAACCTAAAATCTAAACCTAACCCCAAATCTAAACCTAAAATCTAAACCTAACCCGAAATCTAAACCTAAAATCTAAACCTAACCCCATATCTAAACCTAAAATCTAAACCTAACCCCAAATCTAAACCTAAAATCTAAACCTAACCCCAAATCTAAACCTAAAATCTAAACCTAACCCCAAATCTAAACCAAAAATCTAAACCTAACCCCAAATCTAAACCTAAAATCTAAACCTAACCCCAAATCTAAACCTAACCCCAAATCTAAACCTAAAATCTAAATCTAACCCCAAATCTAAACCTAACCCCAAATCTAAACCGAAAATCTAAACCTAACCCCAAATCTAAACCTAAAATCTAAACCTAACCCCAAATCTAAACCTAAAATCTAAACCTAACCCCAAATTTAAACTTAACCCCAAATCTAAACCTAAAATCTAAACCTAACCCCAAATCTAAACCTAAAATCTAAACCTAACCCCAAATCTAAACCTAAAATCTAAACCTAACCCCAAATCTAAACCTAAAATCTAAACCTAACCCCAAATCTAAACTTAACCCCAAATCTAAACCTAACCTAAAATCTAAACCTATCCCCAAATCTAAACCTAAAATCTAAACCTAACCCCAAATCTATACCTAACCCCAAATCTAAACCTAAAATCTAAACCTAACCCCAAATCTAAACCTAAAATCTAAACCTAACCCCAAATCTAAACCTAAAATCTAAACCTAAAATCTAAACCTAACCTAAAATCTAAACCTAACCCCAAATCTAAACCTAAAATCTAAACCTAACCCCAAATCTAAACCTAGCCCCAAATCTAAACCTAAAATCTAAATCTAACCCCAAATCTAAACCTAAAATCTAAACCTAACCCCAAATCTAAACCTAACCCCAAATCTAAACCTAAAATCTAAACATAACCCCAAATCTAAACCTAAAATCTAAACCTAACCCCAAATCTAAACCTAAAATTTAAGCCTAACCCCAAATCTATACCTAAAATCTAAACCTAAGCCCAAATCTAAACCTAACCCCAAATCTAAAACTAAACCCAAATCTAAACCGAAAATCTAGACCTAACCCCAAATCTAAACCTAAAATCTAAACCTAACCCCAAATCTAAACCTAAAATCTAAACCTAAAATCTAAACCTAACCTAAAATCTAAACCTAACCCCAAATCTAAACCTAAAATCTAAACCTAACCCCAAATCTAAACCTAGCCCCAAATCTAAACCTAAAATCTAAATCTAACCCCAAATCTAAACCTAAAATCTAAACCTAACCCCAAATCTAAACCTAACCCCAAATCTAAACCTAAAATCTAAACATAACCCCAAATCTAAACCTAAAATCTAAACCTAACCCCAAATCTAAACCTAAAATTTAAGCCTAACCCCAAATCTATACCTAAAATCTAAACCTAACCCCAAATCTAAACCTAACCCCAAATCTAAAACTAAACCCAAATCTAAACCGAAAATCTAGACCTAACCCCAAATCTAAACCTAAAATCTAAACCAAACCCCAAATCTAAACCTAAAATTCAAGGCTAACCCCAAATCTAAACCTAAAATCTAAACCTAACCCCAAATCTAAACCTAACCCCAAATCTAAAAGTAACCCCAAATCTAAACCGAAAATCTAAACCTAACCCCAAATCTAAACCTAAAATCTAAACATAACCCCAAATCTAAACCTAACCCCAAATCTAAAACTAACCCCAAATCTAAAACTAACCCCAAATCTAAACCGAAAATCTAAACCTAACCCCAAATCTAAACCTAAAATCTAAACCTAACCCCAAATCTAAACCTAAAATCTAAACCTAACCTAAAATCTAAACCTAACCCCAAATCTAAACCTAACCCCAAATCTAAACCTAAAATCTATACCTAACCCGAAATCTAGACCTAACCCCAAATCTAAACCTAAAATCTAAACCTAACCCCAAATCTAAACCTAAAATCTAAACTTAACCCCAAATCTAAACCTAACCCCAAATCTAAACCTAAAATCTAAACCTAACCCCAAATCTAAACCTAACCCCAAATCTAAACCTAAAATCTAAACCTAACCCCAAATCTAAACCTAAAATCTAAACCTAACCCCAAATCTAAACCTAACCCCAAATCTAAACCTAAAATCTAAACATAACCCCAAATCTAAACCTAAAATCTAAACCTAACCCCAAATCTAAACCTAAAATCTAAACCTAACCTAAAATCTAAACCTAACCCCAAATCTAAACCTAAAATCTAAACCTAACCCCAAATCTAAACCTAACCCCAAATCTAAACCTAAAATCTAAACCTAACCCCAAATCTAAACCTAAAATCTAAACCTAACCCCAAATCTAAACCTAAAATTTAAGTCTAACCCCAAATCTAAACCTAAAATCTAAACCTAACCCCAAATCTAAACCTAACCCCAAATCTAAACCTAAAATCTAAACCTAACCCCAAATCTCAACCTAAAATCTAAACCTAACCCCAAATCTAAACCTAACCCCAAATCTAAACCTAAAATCTAAACCTAACCCCAAATCTAAACCTAAAATCTAAACCTAACCCCAAATCTAAACCTAACCCCAAATCTAAACCTAAAATCTAAACCTAAGCCCAAATCTAAACCTAAAATCTAAACCTAACCCCAAATCTAAACCTAAAATCTAACCTAACCCCAAATCTAAAAATAACCCCAAATCTAAACCTAAAATCTAAACCTAAAATCTAACCTAACCCCAAATCTAAAAATAACCCCAAATCTAAACCTAAAATCTAAACCTAACCCCAAATCTAAACCTAAAATCTAAACCTAACCCCAAATCTAAACCGAAAATCTAAACCTAACCCCAAATCTAAACTTAAAATCTAAACCTAACCCCAAATCTAAACCTAAAATCTAAACCTAAAATCTATACGTAACCCCAAATCTAAACCTAAAATCTAAACCTAACCCCAAATCTAAACCGAAAATCTAAACCTAACCCCAAATCTAAACCTAAAATCTAAACCTAACCCCAAATCTAAACCTAAAATCTAAACATAACCCCAAATCTAAACTTAACCCATAATCTAAACCTAACCTAAAATCTAAACCTAACCCCAAATCTAAACCTAAAATCTAAAGCTAACCCCAAATCTAAACCTAAAATCTAAACCTAACCCCAAATCTAAACCTAAAATCTAAACCTAACCCCAAATCTAAACCTAACCCCAAATCTAAACCTAAAATCTAAACCTAAAATCTCAACCTAACCTAAAATCTAAACCTAACCCCAAATCTAAACCTAAAATCTAAACCTAACCCCAAATCTAAACCTAAACCCAAATCTAAACCTAAAATCTAAACCTAACCCCAAATCTAACCCTAAATCTAAACCTAACCCCAAATCTAAACCTAAAATCTAAACCTAACCCCAAATCTGAACCTAAAATCTAAACCTAAAATCTAAACCTAACCTAAAAACTAAACCTAACCCCAAATCTAAACCTAAAATCTAAACCTAACCCCCAATCTAAACCTAAAATCTAAACCTAACCCCAAATCTAAACCTAAAATCTAAACCTAACCCCAAATCTAAACCTAAAATCTAAACCTAACCCCAAATCTAAACCTAACCCCAAATCTAAACCTAAAATCTAAACCTAACCCCAAATCTAAACCTAAAATCTAAACCTAACCCCAAATCTGAAACTATAATCTAAACCTAAAATTTAAACCTAACCTAAAAACTAAACCTAACCCCAAATCTAAACCTAAAATCTAAACCTAACCCCCAATCTAAACCGAAAATCTAAACCTAACCCCAAATCTAAACCTAAAATCTAAACCTAACCCCAAATCTAAACCTAAAATCTAAACCTAAAATCTAAACCTAACCTAAAATCTAAACCTAACCCCAAATCTAAACCTAAGATCTGAACCTAACCCCAAATCTAAACCTAACCCCAAATCTAAACCTAAAATCTAAACCTAACCCCAAATCTAAACCTAAAATCTAAACCTAACCCCAAATCTAAACCTAACTCCAAATCTAAACCAAAAATCTAAACCTAACCCCAAATCTAAACCTAAAATTTAAGCCTAACCCCAAATCTAAACCTAAAATCTAAACCTAACCCCAAATCTAAACCTAACCCCAAATCTAAACCGAAAATCTAAACCTAACCCCAAATCTAAACCTAAAATCTAAACCTAACCCCAAATCTAAACCTAAAATCTATACCTAACCCGAAATCTAAACCTAACCCCAAATCTAAACCTAAAATCTAAAGCTAACCCCAAATCTAAACCTAAAATCTAAACTTAACCCCAAATCTAAACCTAACCACAAATCTAAACCTAAAATCTAAACCTAACCCGAAATCTAAACCTAACCCCAAATCTAAACCTAAAATCTAAACCTAACCCCAAATCTAAACCTAAAATCTAAACATAACCCCAAATCTAAACTTAACCCATAATCTAAACCTAACCTAAAATCTAAACCTAACCCCAAATCTAAACCTAAAATCTAAAGCTAACCCCAAATCTAAACCTAAAATCTAAACCTAACCCCAAATCTAAACCTAAAATCTAAACCTAACCCCAAATCTAAACCTAACCCCAAATCTAAACCTAAAATCTAAACCTAAAATCTCAACCTAACCTAAAATCTAAACCTAACCCCAAATCTAAACCTAAAATCTAAACCTAACCCCAAATCTAAACCTAACCCCAAATCTAAACCTAAAATCTAAACCTAACCCCAAATCTCAACCTAAAATCTAAACCTAACCCCAAATCTAAACCTAACCCCAAATCTAAACCTAAAATCTAAACCTAACCCCAAATCTAAACCTAAAATCTAAACCTAACCCCAAATCTAAACCTAACCCCAAATCTAAACCTAAAATCTAAACCTAAGCCCAAATCTAAACCTAAAATCTAAACCTAACCCCAAATCTAAACCTAAAATCTAACCTAACCCCAAATCTAAAAATAACCCCAAATCTAAACCTAAAATCTAAACCTAAAATCTAACCTAACCCCAAATCTAAAAATAACCCCAAATCTAAACCTAAAATCTAAACCTAACCCCAAATCTAAACCTAAAATCTAAACCTAACCCCAAATCTAAACCGAAAATCTAAACCTAACCCCAAATCTAAACTTAAAATCTAAACCTAACCCCAAATCTAAACCTAAAATCTAAACCTAAAATCTATACGTAACCCCAAATCTAAACCTAAAATCTAAACCTAACCCCAAATCTAAACCGAAAATCTAAACCTAACCCCAAATCTAAACCTAAAATCTAAACCTAACCCCAAATCTAAACCTAAAATCTAAACATAACCCCAAATCTAAACTTAACCCATAATCTAAACCTAACCTAAAATCTAAACCTAACCCCAAATCTAAACCTAAAATCTAAAGCTAACCCCAAATCTAAACCTAAAATCTAAACCTAACCCCAAATCTAAACCTAAAATCTAAACCTAACCCCAAATCTAAACCTAACCCCAAATCTAAACCTAAAATCTAAACCTAAAATCTCAACCTAACCTAAAATCTAAACCTAACCCCAAATCTAAACCTAAAATCTAAACCTAACCCCAAATCTAAACCTAAACCCAAATCTAAACCTAAAATCTAAACCTAACCCCAAATCTAACCCTAAATCTAAACCTAACCCCAAATCTAAACCTAAAATCTAAACCTAACCCCAAATCTGAACCTAAAATCTAAACCTAAAATCTAAACCTAACCTAAAAACTAAACCTAACCCCAAATCTAAACCTAAAATCTAAACCTAACCCCCAATCTAAACCTAAAATCTAAACCTAACCCCAAATCTAAACCTAAAATCTAAACCTAACCCCAAATCTAAACCTAAAATCTAAACCTAACCCCAAATCTAAACCTAACCCCAAATCTAAACCTAAAATCTAAACCTAACCCCAAATCTAAACCTAAAATCTAAACCTAACCCCAAATCTGAAACTATAATCTAAACCTAAAATTTAAACCTAACCTAAAAACTAAACCTAACCCCAAATCTAAACCTAAAATCTAAACCTAACCCCCAATCTAAACCGAAAATCTAAACCTAACCCCAAATCTAAACCTAAAATCTAAACCTAACCCCAAATCTAAACCTAAAATCTAAACCTAAAATCTAAACCTAACCTAAAATCTAAACCTAACCCCAAATCTAAACCTAAGATCTGAACCTAACCCCAAATCTAAACCTAACCCCAAATCTAAACCTAAAATCTAAACCTAACCCCAAATCTAAACCTAAAATCTAAACCTAACCCCAAATCTAAACCTAACTCCAAATCTAAACCAAAAATCTAAACCTAACCCCAAATCTAAACCTAAAATTTAAGCCTAACCCCAAATCTAAACCTAAAATCTAAACCTAACCCCAAATCTAAACCTAACCCCAAATCTAAACCGAAAATCTAAACCTAACCCCAAATCTAAACCTAAAATCTAAACCTAACCCCAAATCTAAACCTAAAATCTATACCTAACCCGAAATCTAAACCTAACCCCAAATCTAAACCTAAAATCTAAAGCTAACCCCAAATCTAAACCTAAAATCTAAACTTAACCCCAAATCTAAACCTAACCACAAATCTAAACCTAAAATCTAAACCTAACCCGAAATCTAAACCTAACCCCAAATCTAAACCTAAAATCTAAACCTAACCCCAAATCTAAACCTAAAATCTAAACATAACCCCAAATCTAAACTTAACCCATAATCTAAACCTAACCTAAAATCTAAACCTAACCCCAAATCTAAACCTAAAATCTAAAGCTAACCCCAAATCTAAACCTAAAATCTAAACCTAACCCCAAATCTAAACCTAAAATCTAAACCTAACCCCAAATCTAAACCTAACCCCAAATCTAAACCTAAAATCTAAACCTAAAATCTCAACCTAACCTAAAATCTAAACCTAACCCCAAATCTAAACCTAAAATCTAAACCTAACCCCAAATCTAAACCTAAACCCAAATCTAAACCTAAAATCTAAACCTAACCCCAAATCTAACCCTAAATCTAAACCTAACCCCAAATCTAAACCTAAAATCTAAACCTAAACCCAAATCTAAACCTAAAATCTAAACCTAACCCCAAATCTAACCCCAAATCTAAAACTAACCCCAAATCTAAACCGAAAATCTAAACCTAACCCCAAATCTAAACCTAAAATCTAAACCTAACCCCAAATCTAAACCTAAAATCTATACCTAACCCGAAATCTAAAACTAACCCCAAATCTAAACCTAAAATCTAAAGCTAACCCTAAATCTAAACCTAAAATCTAAACTTAACCCCAAATCTAAACCTAACCACAAATCTAAACCTAAAATCTAAACCTAACCCGAAATCTAAACCTAACCCCAAATCTAAACCTAAAATCTAAACCTAACCTCAAATCTAAACCTAAAATCTAAACCTAACCCCAAATCTAAACCAAAAATCTAAACCTAACCCCAAATCTAAACCTAAAATCTAAACCTAACCCCAAATCTAAACCTAACCCCAAATCTAAACCTAAAATCTAAATCTAACCCCAAATCTAAACCTAACCCCAAATCTAAACCGAAAATCTAAACCTAACCCCAAATCTAAACCTAAAATCTAAACCTAACCCCAAATCTAAACCTAAAATCTAAACCTAACCCCAAATTTAAACTTAACCCCAAATCTAAACCTAAAATCTAAACCTAACCCCAAATCTAAACCTAAAATCTAAACCTAACCCCAAATCTAAACCTAAAATCTAAACCTAACCCCAAATCTAAACCTAAAATCTAAACCTAACCCCAAATCTAAACCTAAAATCTAAACCTAACCCCAAATCTAAACTTAACCCCAAATCTAAACCTAACCTAAAATCTAAACCTATCCCCAAATCTAAACCTAAAATCTAAACCTAACCCCAAATCTAAACCTAAAATTTAAGACTAACCCCAAATCTACACCTAAAATCTAAACCTAACCTAAAATCTAAACCTAACCCCAAATCTAAAACTAACCCCAAATCTAAACCTAAAATCTAAACCTAACCCCAAATCTAAACTTAAAATCTAAACCTAACCCCAAATCTAAACCGAAAATCTAAACCTAACCCCAAATCTAAACTTAACCACAAATCTAAACCTAACCTAAAATCTAAACCTAACCCCTAATCTAAACCTAAAATCTAAACCTAACCCCAAATCTAAACCTAAAATCTAAACCTAACCCGAAATCTAAACCTAAAATCTAAACCTAACCCCATATCTAAACCTAAAATCTAAACCTAACCCCAAATCTAAACCTAAAATCTAAACCTAACCCCAAATCTAAACCTAAAATCTAAACCTAACCCCAAATCTAAACCAAAAATCTAAACCTAACCCCAAATCTAAACCTAAAATCTAAACCTAACCCCAAATCTAAACCTAACCCCAAATCTAAACCTAAAATCTAAATCTAACCCCAAATCTAAACCTAACCCCAAATCTAAACCGAAAATCTAAACCTAACCCCAAATCTAAACCTAAAATCTAAACCTAACCCCAAATCTAAACCTAAAATCTAAACCTAACCCCAAATTTAAACTTAACCCCAAATCTAAACCTAAAATCTAAACCTAACCCCAAATCTAAACCTAAAATCTAAACCTAACCCCAAATCTAAACCTAAAATCTAAACCTAACCCCAAATCTAAACCTAAAATCTAAACCTAACCCCAAATCTAAACCTAAAATCTAAACCTAACCCCAAATCTAAACTTAACCCCAAATCTAAACCTAACCTAAAATCTAAACCTATCCCCAAATCTAAACCTAAAATCTAAACCTAACCCCAAATCTATACCTAACCCCAAATCTAAACCTAAAATCTAAACCTTACCCCAAATCTAAACCTAAAATCTAAACCTAACCCCAAATCTAAACCTAAAATCTAAACCTAAAATCTAAACCTAACCTAAAATCTAAACCTAACCCCAAATCTAAACCTAAAATCTAAACCTAACCCCAAATCTAAACCTAGCCCCAAATCTAAACCTAAAATCTAAATCTAACCCCAAATCTAAACCTAAAATCTAAACCTAACCCCAAATCTAAACCTAACCCCAAATCTAAACCTAAAATCTAAACATAACCCCAAATCTAAACCTAAAATCTAAACCTAACCCCAAATCTAAACCTAAAATTTAAGCCTAACCCCAAATCTATACCTAAAATCTAAACCTAAGCCCAAATCTAAACCTAACCCCAAATCTAAAACTAAACCCAAATCTAAACCGAAAATCTAGACCTAACCCCAAATCTAAACCTAAAATCTAAACCTAACCCCAAATCTAAACCTAAAATCTAAACCTAAAATCTAAACCTAACCTAAAATCTAAACCTAACCCCAAATCTAAACCTAAAATCTAAACCTAACCCCAAATCTAAACCTAGCCCCAAATCTAAACCTAAAATCTAAATCTAACCCCAAATCTAAACCTAAAATCTAAACCTAACCCCAAATCTAAACCTAACCCCAAATCTAAACCTAAAATCTAAACATAACCCCAAATCTAAACCTAAAATCTAAACCTAACCCCAAATCTAAACCTAAAATTTAAGCCTAACCCCAAATCTATACCTAAAATCTAAACCTAACCCCAAATCTAAACCTAACCCCAAATCTAAAACTAAACCCAAATCTAAACCGAAAATCTAGACCTAACCCCAAATCTAAACCTAAAATCTAAACCAAACCCCAAATCTAAACCTAAAATTCAAGGCTAACCCCAAATCTAAACCTAAAATCTAAACCTAACCCCAAATCTAAACCTAACCCCAAATCTAAAAGTAACCCCAAATCTAAACCGAAAATCTAAACCTAACCCCAAATCTAAACCTAAAATCTAAACATAACCCCAAATCTAAACCTAACCCCAAATCTAAAACTAACCCCAAATCTAAAACTAACCCCAAATCTAAACCGAAAATCTAAACCTAACCCCAAATCTAAACCTAAAATCTAAACCTAACCCCAAATCTAAACCTAAAATCTAAACCTAACCTAAAATCTAAACCTAACCCCAAATCTAAACCTAACCCCAAATCTAAACCTAAAATCTATACCTAACCCGAAATCTAAACCTAACCCCAAATCTAAACCTAAAATCTAAACCTAACCCCAAATCAAAACCTAAAATCTAAACTTAACCCCAAATCTAAACCTAACCCCAAATCTAAACCTAAAATCTAAACCTAACCCCAAATCTAAACCTAACCCCAAATCTAAACCGAAAATCTAAACCTAACCCCAAATCTAAACCTAAAATCTAAACCTAACCCCAAATCTAAACCTAACCCCAAATCTAAACCTAAAATCTAAACATAACCCCAAATCTAAACCTAAAATCTAAACCTAACCCCAAATCTAAACCTAAAATCTAAACCTAACCTAAAATCTAAACCTAACCCCAAATCTAAACCTAAAATCTAAACCTAACCCCAAATCTAAACCTAACCCCAAATCTAAACCTAAAATCTAAACCTAACCCCAAATCTAAACCTAAAATCTAAACCTAACCCCAAATCTAAACCTAAAATTTAAGTCTAACCCCAAATCTAAACCTAAAATCTAAACCTAACCCCAAATCTAAACCTAACCCCAAATCTAAACCTAAAATCTAAACCTAACCCCAAATCTAAACCTAAAATCTAAACCTAACCCCAAATCTAAACCTAACCCCAAATCTAAACCTAAAATCTAAACCTAACCCCAAATCTAAACCTAAAATCTAAACCTAACCCCAAATCTAAACCTAACCCCAAATCTAAACCTAAAATCTAAACCTAAGCCCAAATCTAAACCTAAAATCTAAACCTAACCCCAAATCTAAACCTAAAATCTAACCTAACCCCAAATCTAAAAATAACCCCAAATCTAAACCTAAAATCTAAACCTAACCCCAAATCTAAACCTAAAATCTAAACCTAACCCCAAATCTAAACCGAAAATCTAAACCTAACCCCAAATCTAAACTTAAAATCTAAACCTAACCCCAAATCTAAACCTAAAATCTAAACCTAAAATCTATACGTAACCCCAAATCTAAACCTAAAATCTAAACCTAACCCCAAATCTAAACCGAAAATCTAAACCTAACCCCAAATCTAAACCTAAAATCTAAACCTAACCCCAAATCTAAACCTAAAATCTAAACATAACCCCAAATCTAAACTTAACCCATAATCTAAACCTAACCTAAAATCTAAACCTAACCCCAAATCTAAACCTAAAATCTAAAGCTAACCCCAAATCTAAACCTAAAATCTAAACCTAACCCCAAATCTAAACCTAAAATCTAAACCTAACCCCAAATCTAAACCTAACCCCAAATCTAAACCTAAAATCTAAACCTAAAATCTCAACCTAACCTAAAATCTAAACCTAACCCCAAATCTAAACCTAAAATCTAAACCTAACCCCAAATCTAAACCTAACCCCAAATCTAAACCTAAAATCTAAACCTAACCCCAAATCTAACCCTAAATCTAAACCTAACCCCAAATCTAAACCTAAAATCTAAACCTAACCCCAAATCTGAACCTAAAATCTAAACCTAAAATCTAAACCTAACCTAAAAACTAAACCTAACCCCAAATCTAAACCTAAAATCTAAACCTAACCCCCAATCTAAACCTAAAATCTAAACCTAACCCCAAATCTAAACCTAAAATCTAAACCTAACCCCAAATCTAAACCTAAAATCTAAACCTAACCCCAAATCTAAACCTAACCCCAAATCTAAACCTAAAATCTAAACCTAACCCCAAATCTAAACCTAAAATCTAAACCTAACCCCAAATCTGAAACTATAATCTAAACCTAAAATTTAAACCTAACCTAAAAACTAAACCTAACCCCAAATCTAAACCTAAAATCTAAACCTAACCCCCAATCTAAACCGAAAATCTAAACCTAACCCCAAATCTAAACCTAAAATCTAAACCTAACCCCAAATCTAAACCTAAAATCTAAACCTAAAATCTAAACCTAACCTAAAATCTAAACCTAACCCCAAATCTAAACCTAAGATCTGAACCTAACCCCAAATCTAAACCTAACCCCAAATCTAAACCTAAAATCTAAACCTAACCCCAAATCTAAACCTAAAATTTAAGCCTAACCCCAAATCTAAACCTAAAATCTAAACCTAACCCCAAATCTAAACCTAACCCCAAATCTAAACCGAAAATCTAAACCTAACCCCAAATCTAAACCTAAAATCTAAACCTAACCCCAAATCTAAACCTAAAATCTATACCTAACCCGAAATCTAAACCTAACCCCAAATCTAAACCTAAAATCTAAACCTAACCCCAAATCTAAACCTAAAATCTAAACTTAACCCCAAATCTAAACCTAACCACAAATCTAAACCTAAAATCTAAACCTAACCCGAAATCTAAACCTAACCCCAAATCTAAACCTAAAATCTAAACCTAACCCCAAATCTAAACCTAAAATCTAAACATAACCCCAAATCTAAACTTAACCCATAATCTAAACCTAACCTAAAATCTAAACCTAACCCCAAATCTAAACCTAAAATCTAAAGCTAACCCCAAATCTAAACCTAAAATCTAAACCTAACCCCAAATCTAAACCTAAAATCTAAACCTAACCCCAAATCTAAACCTAACCCCAAATCTAAACCTAAAATCTAAACCTAAAATCTCAACCTAACCTAAAATCTAAACCTAACCCCAAATCTAAACCTAAAATCTAAACCTAACCCCAAATCTAAACCTAAACCCAAATCTAAACCTAAAATCTAAACCTAACCCCAAATCTAACCCTAAATCTAAACCTAACCCCAAATCTAAACCTAAAATCTAAACCTAACCCCAAATCTGAACCTAAAATCTAAACCTAAAATCTAAACCTAACCTAAAAACTAAACCTAACCCCAAATCTAAACCTAAAATCTAAACCTAACCCCCAATCTAAACCTAAAATCTAAACCTAACCCGAAATCTAAACCTAAAATCTAAACCTAACCCCAAATCTAAACCTAAAATCTAAACCTAACCCCAAATCTAAACCTAACCCCAAATCTAAACCTAAAATCTAAACCTAACCCCAAATCTAAACCTAAAATCTAAACCTAACCCCAAATCTGAAACTATAATCTAAACCTAAAATTTAAACCTAACCTAAAAACTAAACCTAACCCCAAATCTAAACCTAAAATCTAAACCTAACCCCCAATCTAAACCGAAAATCTAAACCTAACCCCAAATCTAAACCTAAAATCTAAACCTAACCCCAAATCTAAACCTAAAATCTAAACCTAAAATCTAAACCTAACCTAAAATCTAAACCTAACCCCAAATCTAAACCTAAGATCTGAACCTAACCCCAAATCTAAACCTAACCCCAAATCTAAACCTAAAATCTAAACCTAACCCCAAATCTAAACCTAAAATCTAAACCTAACCCCAAATCTAAACCTAACTCCAAATCTAAACCTAAAATCTAAACCTAACCCCAAATCTAAACCTAAAATTTAAGCCTAACCCCAAATCTAAACCTAAAATCTAAACCTAACCCCAAATCTAAAACTAACCCCAAATCTAAACCGAAAATCTAAACCTAACCCCAAATCTAAACCTAAAATCTAAACCTAACCCCAAATCTAAACCTAAAATCTATACCTAACCCGAAATCTAAACCTAACCCCAAATCTAAACCTAAAATCTAAAGCTAACCCCAAATCTAAACCTAAAATCTAAACTTAACCCCAAATCTAAACCTAACCACAAATCTAAACCTAAAATCTAAACCTAACCCGAAATCTAAACCTAACCCCAAATCTAAACCTAAAATCTAAACCTAACCCCAAATCTAAACCTAAAATCTAAACCTAACCCCAAATCTAAACCTAACCCCAAATCTAAACCTAAAATCTAAACCTAAGCCCAAATCTAAACCTAAAATCTAAACCTAACCCCAAATCTAAAACTAAAATCTAAATCTAACCTAGATTCTAAACCTAACCCCAAATCTAAACCTAAAATCTAAACCTAACCCCAAATCTAAACCTAACCCCAAATCTAAACCTAAAATCTAAACCTAACCCCAAATCTAAACCTAAAATCTAAACCTAACCCCAAATCTAAACCTAAAATTTAAGTCTAACCCCAAATCTAAACCTAAAATCTAAACCTAACCCCAAATCTAAACCTAAAATCTAAACCTAACCCCAAATCTAAACCTAACCCCAAATCTAAACCTAAAATCTAAACATAACCCCAAATCTAAACCTAAAATCTAAACCTAACCCCAAATCTAAACCTAACCCCAAATCTAAACCTAAAATCTAAACCTAACCCCAAATCTAAACCTAAAATCTAAACCTAACCCGAAATCTAAACCTAACCCCAAATCTAAACCTAAAATCTAAACCTAACCCCAAATCTAAACCTAAAATCTAAACCTAACCCCAAATGTAAACCTAAAATCTAAACCTAACCCCAAATCTAAACCTAAAATCTAAAGCTAACCCCAAATCTAAACCTAAAATCTAAACCTAACCCCAAATCTAAACCTAAAATCTAAACCTAAAATCTAAACCTAACCTAAAATCTAAAGCTAACCCCAAATCTAAACCTAAAATCTAAACCTAACCCGAAATCTAAACCTAACCCCAAATCTAAACCTAAAATCTAAACCTAACCCCAAATCTAAACCTAAAATCTAAACCTAACCCCAAATCTAAACCTAAAATCTAAACCTAAAATCTCAACCTAACCCCAAATCCAAACCTAACCCCAAATCTAAACCTAAAATCTAAACCTAACCCCAAATCTAAACCTAAAATCTAAACCTAACCTAAAATCTAAACCTAACCCCAAATCTAAACCTAAAATCTAAACCTAACCCCAAATCTAAACCTAACCCCAAATCTAAACCTAAAATCTAAACCTAACCCCAAATCTAAACCTAAAATCTAAACCTAACCCCAAATCTAAACCTAAAATCTAAACCTAACCCCAAATCTAAACCTAACCCCAAATCTAAACCTTATATCTAAACCTAAAACCAAATCTAAACCTAAAATCTAAAGCTAACCCCAAATCTAAACCTAACGCCAAATCTAAACCTAAAATCTAAACCTAACCCCAAATCTAAACCTAACCCCAAATCTAAACCTAAAATCTAAACCTAACCCCAAATCTAAACCTAACCCCAAATCTAAACCTAAAATTTAAGCCTAACCCCAAATCTAAACCTAAAATCTAAACCTAACCCCAAATCTAAACCTAACGCCAAATCTAAAAATAACCCCAAATCTAAACCTAAAATCTAAACCTAACCCCAAATCTAAACCTAAAATCTAAACCTAACCCTAAATCTAAACCTAAAATCTAAACCTAACCTCAAATCTAAACCTAAAATCTAAACCTAACCCCAAATCTAAACCTAACCCCAAATCTAAACCTAAAATCTAAACCTAACCCCAAATCTAAACCTAAAATTTAAGCCTAACCCCAAATCTAAACCTAAAATCTAAACCTAACCCCAAATCTAAACCTAACCCCAAATCTAAAACTAACCCCAAATCTAAACCTAAAATCTAAACCTAACCCCAAATCTAAACCTAAAATCTAAACCTAACCCCAAATCTAAACCTAAAATTTAAGACTAACCCCAAATCTACACCTAAAATCTAAACCTAACCCCAAATCTAAACCTAACCCCAAATCTAAAACTAACCCCAAATCTAAACCGAAAATCTAAACCTAACCCCAAATCTAAACTTAAAATCTAAACCTAACCCCAAATCTAAACCTAAAATCTAAACCTAACCCCAAATCTAAACTTAACCACAAATCTAAACCTAACCTAAAATCTAAACCTAACCCCAAATCTAAACCTAAAATCTAAAGCTAACCCCTAATCTAAACCTAAAATCTAAACCTAAAATCTAAACTTAACCCCAAATCTAAACCTAAAATCTAAACCTAACCCGAAATCTAAACCTAAAATCTAAACCTAACCCCAAATCTAAACCTAAAATCTAAACCTAACCCCATATCTAAAACTAAAATCTAAACCTAACCCCAAATCTAAACCTAAAATCTAAACCTAACCCCAAATCTAAACCTAAAATCTAAACCTAACCCCAAATCTAAACCTAAAATCTAAACCTAACCCCAAATCTAAACCAAAAATCTAAACCTAACCCCAAATCTAAACCTAAAATCTAAACCTAACCCCAAATCTAAACCTAACCCCAAATCTAAACCTAAAATCTAAATCTAACCCCAAATCTAAACCTAACCCCAAATCTAAACCTAAAATCTAAACCTAACCCCAAATCTAAACCTAAAATCTAAACCTAACCCCAAATCTAAACCTAAAATCTAAACCTAACCCCAAATTTAAACTTAACCCCAAATCTAAACCTAAAATCTAAACCTAACCCCAAATCTAAACCTAAAATCTAAACCTAACCCCAAATCTAAACCTAAAATCTAAACCTAACCCCAAATCTAAACCTAAAATCTAAACCTAACCCCAAATCTAAACCTAAAATCTAAACCTAACCCCAAATCTAAACTTAACCCCAAATCTAAACCTAACCTAAAATCTAAACCTATCCCCAAATCTAAACCTAAAATCTAAACCTAACCCCAAATCTATACCTAACCCCAAATCTAAACCTAAAATCTAAACCTAATCCCAAATCTAAACCTAAAATCTAATCCTAACCCCAAATCTAAACCTAAAATCTAAACCTAAAATCTAAACCTAACCTAAAATCTAAACCTAACCCCAAATCTAAACCTAAAATCGAAACCTAACCCCAAATCTAAACCTAACCCCAAATCTAAACCTAAAATCTAAATCTAACCCCAAATCTAAACCTAAAATCTAAACCTAACCCCAAATCTAATCCTAACCCCAAATCTAAACCTAAAATCTAAACCTAAAATCTAAACCTAACCCCAAATCTAAACCTAAAATCTAAACCTAACCCCAAATCTAAACCTAACCCCAAATCTAAACCTAAAATCTAAACCTAACCCCAAATCTAAACCTAAAATTTAAGCCTAACCCCAAATCTATACATAAAATCTAAACCTAACCCCAAATCTAAACCTAAAATCTAAACCTAACCCCAAATCTAAACCTAAAATCTAAACCTAACCCCAAATCTAAACCTAAAATCTAAACCTAAAATCTCAACCTAACCCCAAATCCAAACCTAACCCCAAATCTAAACCTAAAATCTAAACCTAACCCCAAATCTAAACCTAAAATCTAAACCTAACCTAAAATCTAAACCTAACCCCAAATCTAAACCTAAAATCTAAACCTAACCACAAATCTAAACCTAACCCCAAATCTAAACCTAAAATCTAAACCTAACCCCAAATCTAAACCTAACCCCAAATCTAAACCTAAAATTTAAGCCTAACCCCAAATCTAAACCTAAAATCTAAACCTAACCCCAAATCTAAACCTAACGCCAAATCTAAAAATAACCCCAAATCTAAACCTAAAATCTAAACCTAACCCCAAATCTAAACCTAAAATCTAAACCTAACCCTAAATCTAAACCTAAAATCTAAACCTAACCTCAAATCTAAACCTAAAATCTAAACCTAACCCCAAATCTAAACCTAACCCCAAATCTAAACCTAAAATCTAAACCTAACCCCAAATCTAAACCTAAAATTTAAGCCTAACCCCAAATCTAAACCTAAAATCTAAACCTAACCCCAAATCTAAACCTAACCCCAAATTTAAAACTAACCCCAAATCTAAACCGAAAATCTAAACCTAACCCCAAATCTAAACTTAAAATCTAAACCTAACCCCAAATCTAAACCTAAAATCTAAACCTAACCCCAAATCTAAACTTAACCACAAATCTAAACCTAACCTAAAATCTAAACCTAACCCCAAATCTAAACCTAAAATCTAAAGCTAACCCCTAATCTAAACCTAAAATCTAAACCTAAAATCTAAACCTAACCCCAAATCTAAACCTAAAATCTAAACCTAACCCGAAATCTAAACCTAAAATCTAAACCTAACCCCAAATCTAAACCTAAAATCTAAACCTAACCCCATATCTAAACCTAAAATCTAAACCTAACCCCAAATCTAAACCTAAAATCTAAACCTAACCCCAAATCTAAACCTAAAATCTAAACCTAACCCCAAATCTAAACCTAAAATCTAAACCTAACACCAAATCTAAACCAAAAATCTAAACCTAACCCCAAATCTAAACCTAAAATCGAAACCTAACCCCAAATCTAAACCTAACCCCAAATCTAAACCTAAAATCTAAATCTAACCCCAAATCTAAACCTAAAATCTAAACCTAACCCCAAATATAATCCTAACCCCAAATCTAAACCTAAAATCTAAACCTAAAATCTAAACCTAACCCCAAATCTAAACCTAAAATCTAAACCTAACCCCAAATCTAAACCTAACCCCAAATCTAAACCTAAAATCTAAACCTAACCCCAAATCTAAACCTAAAATTTAAGCCTAACCCCAAATCTATACCTAAAATCTAAACCTAACCCCAAATCTAAACCTAAAATCTAAACCTAACCCCAAATCTAAACCTAAAATCTAAACCTAAAATCTCAACCTAACCCCAAATCCAAACCTAACCCCAAATCTAAACCTAAAATCTAAACCTAACCCCAAATCTAAACCTAAAATCTAAACCTAACCTAAAATCTAAACCTAACCCCAAATCTAAACCTAAAATCTAAACCTAACCCCAAATCTAAACCTAACCCCAAATCTAAACCTAAAATCTAAACCTAACCCCAAATCTAAACCTAACCCCAAATCTAAACCTAAAATTTAAGCCTAACCCCAAATCTAAACCTAAAATCTAAACCTAACCCCAAATCTAAACCTAACGCCAAATCTAAAAATAACCCCAAATCTAAACCTAAAATCTAAACCTAACCCCAAATCTAAACCTAAAATCTAAACCTAACCCTAAATCTAAACCTAAAATCTAAACCTAACCTCAAATCTAAACCTAAAATCTAAACCTAACCCCAAATCTAAACCTAACCCCAAATCTAAACCTAAAATCTAAACCTAACCCCAAATCTAAACCTAAAATTTAAGCCTAACCCCAAATCTAAACCTAAAATCTAAACCTAACCCCAAATCTAAACCTAACCCCAAATCTAAAACTAACCCCAAATCTAAACCGAAAATCTAAACCTAACCCCAAATCTAAACTTAAAATCTAAACCTAACCCCAAATCTAAACCTAAAATCTAAACCTAACCCCAAATCTAAACTTAACCACAAATCTAAACCTAACCTAAAATCTAAACCTAACCCCAAATCTAAACCTAAAATCTAAAGCTAACCCCTAATCTAAACCTAAAATCTAAACCTAAAATCTAAACCTAACCCCAAATCTAAACCTAAAATCTAAACCTAACCCGAAATCTAAACCTAAAATCTAAACCTAACCCCAAATCTAAACCTAAAATCTAAACCTAACCCCATATCTAAACCTAAAATCTAAACCTAACCCCAAATCTAAACCTAAAATCTAAACCTAACCCCAAATCTAAACCTAAAATCTAAACCTAACCCCAAATCTAAACCTAAAATCTAAACCTAACCCCAAATCTAAACCAAAAATCTAAACCTAACCCCAAATCTAAACCTAAAATCTAAACCTAACCCCAAATCTAAACCTAACCCCAAATCTAAACCTAAAATCTAAATCTAACCCCAAATCTAAACCTAACCCCAAATCTAAACCTAAAATCTAAACCTAACCCCAAATCTAAACCTAAAATCTAAACCTAACCCCAAATCTAAACCTAAAATCTAAACCTAACCCCAAATCTAAACCTAAAATTTAAGCCTAACCCCAAATCTAAACCTAAAATCTAAACCTAACCCCAAATCTAAACCTAAAATCTAAACCTAACCCCAAATCTAAACCTAAAATCTAAACCTAACCCCAAATCTAAACCTAAAATCTAAACCTAACCCCAAATCTAAACCTAAAATCTAAACCTAACCCCAAATCTAAACTTAACCCCAAATCTAAACCTAACCTAAAATCTAAACCTATCCCCAAATCTAAACCTAAAATCTAAACCTAACCCCAAATCTATACCTAACCCCAAATCTAAACCTAAAATCTAAACCTAACCCCAAATCTAAACCTAAAATCTAAACCTAACCCCAAATCTAAACCTAAAATCTAAACCTAAAATCTAAACCTAACCTAAAATCTAAACCTAACCCCAAATCTAAACCTAAAATCGAAACCTAACCCCAAATCTAAACCTAACCCCAAATCTAAACCTAAAATCTAAATCTAACCCCAAATCTAAACCTCAAATCTAAACCTAACCCCAAATCTAAACCTAACCCCAAATCTAAACCTAAAATCTAAACCTAAAATCTAAACCTAACGCCAAATCTAAACCTAACCCCAAATCTAAACCTAAAATCTAAACCTAACCCCAAATCTAAACCTAAAATCTAAACCTAACCACAAATCTAAACCTCTAAATTTAAGCCTAACCCCAAATCTATACCTAAAATCTAAACCTAAGCCCAAATCTAAAACTAACCCCAAATCTAAAACTAAACCCAAATCTAAACCGAAAATCTAGACCTAACCCCAAATCTAAACCTAAAATCTAAACCAAACCCCAAATCTAAACCTAAAATTTAAGGCTAACCCCAAATCTAAACCTAAAATCTAAACCTAACCCCAAATCTAAACCTAACCCCAAATCTAAACCTAACCCCAAATCTAAACCTAAAATCTAAACCTAACCCCAAATCTAAACCTAAAATCTAAACATAACCCCAAATCTAAACCTAACCCCAAATCTAAAACTAACCCCAAATCTAAAACTAACCCCAAATCTAAACCGAAAATCTAAACCTAACCCCAAATCTAAACCTAAAATCTAAACCTAACCCCAAATCTAAACCTAAAATCTAAACCTAACCCCAAATCTAAACCTAAAATCTAAACCTAAGCCCAAATCTAAACCTAAAATCTAAACCTAACCCCAAATCTAAACCTAAAATCTAACCTAACCCCAAATCTAAAAATAACCCCAAATCTAAACCTAAAATCTAAACCTAAAATCTAACCTAACCCCAAATCTAAAAATAACCCCAAATCTAAACCTAAAATCTAAACCTAACCCCAAATCTAAACCTAAAATCTAAACCTAACCCCAAATCTAAACCGAAAATCTAAACCTAACCCCAAATCTAAACTTAAAATCTAAACCTAACCCCAAATCTAAACCTAAAATCTAAACCTAAAATCTATACGTAACCCCAAATCTAAACCTAAAATCTAAACCTAACCCCAAATCTAAACCGAAAATCTAAACCTAACCCCAAATCTAAACCTAAAATCTAAACCTAACCCCAAATCTAAACCTAAAATCTAAACATAACCCCAAATCTAAACTTAACCCATAATCTAAACCCAACCTAAAATCTAAACCTAACCCCAAATCTAAACCTAAAATCTAAAGCTAACCCCAAATCTAAACCTAAAATCTAAACCTAACCCCAAATCTAAACCTAAAATCTAAACCTAACCCCAAATCTAAACCTAACCCCAAATCTAAACCTAAAATCTAAACCTAAAATCTCAACCTAACCTAAAATCTAAACCTAACCCCAAATCTAAACCTAAAATCTAAACCTAACCCCAAATCTAAACCTAAACCCAAATCTAAACCTAAAATCTAAACCTAACCCCAAATCTAACCCTAAATCTAAACCTAACCCCAAATCTAAACCTAAAATCTAAACCTAACCCCAAATCTGAACCTAAAATCTAAACCTAAAATCTAAACCTAACCTAAAAACTAAACCTAACCCCAAATCTAAACCTAAAATCTAAACCTAACCCCCAATCTAAACCGAAAATCTAAACCTAACCCGAAATCTAAACCTAAAATCTAAACCTAACCCCAAATCTAAACCTAAAATCTAAACCTAACCCCAAATCTAAACCTAACCCCAAATCTAAACCGAAAATCTAAACCTAACCCCCAATCTAAACCGAAAATCTAAACCTAACCCGAAATCTAAACCTAAAATCTAAACCTAACCCCAAATCTAAACCTAAAATCTAAACCTAACCCCAAATCTAAACCTAACCCCAAATCTAAACCTAAAATCTAAACCTAACCCCAAATCTGAACCTAAAATCTAAACCTAAAATCTAAACCTAACCTAAAAACTAAACCTAACCCCAAATCTAAACCTAAAATCTAAACCTAACCCCCAATCTAAACCGAAAATCTAAACCTAACCCGAAATCTAAACCTAAAATCTAAACCTAACCCCAAATCTAAACCTAAAATCTAAACCTAACCCCAAATCTAAACCTAACCCCAAATCTAAACCTAAAATCTAAACCTAACCCCAAATCTAAACCTAAAATCTAAACCTAAAATCTAAACCTAACCTAAAATCTAAACCTAACCCCAAATCTAAACCTAAGATCTGAACCTAACCCCAAATCTAAACCTAACCCCAAATCTAAACCTAAAATCTAAACCTAACCCCAAATCTAAACCTAAAATCTAAACCTAACCCCAAATCTAAACCTAACTCCAAATCTAAACCTAAAATCTAAACCTAACCCCAAATCTAAACCTAAAATTTAAGCCTAACCCCAAATCTAAACCTAAAATCTAAACCTAACCCCAAACCTAAACCTAACCCCAAATCTAAAACTAACCCCAAATCTAAACCGAAAATCTAAACCTAACCCCAAATCTAAACCTAAAATCTAAACCTAACCCCAAATCTAAACCTAAAATCTATACCTAACATGAAATCTAAACCTAACCCCAAATCTAAACCTAAAATCTAAAGCTAACCCCAAATCTAAACCTAAAATCTAAACCTAACCCCAAATCTAAACCTAACCCCAAATCTAAACCTAAAATCTAAACCTAACCCGAAATCTAAACCTAACCCCAAATCTAAACCTAAAATCTAAACCTAACCCCAAATCTAAACCTAAAATCTAAACCTAACCCCAAATCTAAACCTAACCCCACATCTAAACCTAAAATCTAAACCTAACCCCAAATCTAAACCTAAAATCTAAACATAACCCGAAATCTAAACCTAAAATCTAAACCTAACCCCAAATCTAAACCTAAAATCTAAACCTAACCCCAAATCTAAACCTAAAATCTAAACCTAACCCCAAATCTAAACCAAAAATCTAAACCTAACCCCAAATCTAAACCTAAAATCTAAACCTAACCCCAAATCTAAACCTAACCCCAAATCTAAACCGAAAATCTAAATCTAACCCCAAATCTAAACCTAACCCCAAATCTAAACCTAAAATCTAAACCTAACCCCAAATCTAAACCTAAAATCTAAACCTAACCCCAAATCTAAACCTAAAATCTAAACCTAACCCCAAATTTAAACTTAACCCCAAATCTAAACCTAAAATCTAAACCTAACCCCAAATCTAAACCTAAAATCTAAACCTAACCCCAAATCTAAACCTAAAATCTAAACCTAACCCCAAATCTAAACCTAAAATCTAAACCTAACCCCAAATCTAAACTTAACCCCAAATCTAAACCTAATCTAAAATCTAAACCTATCCCCAAATCTAAACCTAAAATCTAAACCTAACCCCAAATCTATACCTAACCCCAAATCTAAACCTAAAATCTAAACCTAACCCCAAATCTAAACCTAAAATCTAAACCTAACCCCAAATCTAAACCTAAAATCTAAACCTAAAATCTAAACCTAACCTAAAATCTAAACCTAACCCCAAATCTAAACCTAAAATCGAAACCTAACCCCAAATCTAAACCTAACCCCAAATCTAAACCTAAAATCTAAATCTAACCCCAAATCTAAACCTAAAATCTAAACCTAACCCCAAATCTAAACCTAACCCCAAATCTAAACCTAAAATCTAAACCTAAAATCTAAACCTAACCCCAAATCTAAACCTAACCCCAAATCTAAATCTAAAATCTAAACCTAACCCCAAATCTAAACCTAAAATCTAAACCTAACCCCAAATCTAAACCTAAAATTTAAGCCTAACCCCAAATCTATACCTAAAATCTAAACCTAAGCCCAAATCTAAACCTAACCCCAAATCTAAACCTAACCCCAAATCTAAACCTAACCCCAAATCTAAACCTAAAATCTAAACCTAAAATCTAAACCTAACCCCAAATCTAAACCTAACCCCAAATCTAAATCTAAAATCTAAACCTAACCCCAAATCTAAACCTAAAATCTAAACCTAACCCCAAATCTAAACCTAAAATTTAAGCCTAACCCCAAATCTAAACCTAAAATCTAAACCTAACCCCAAATCTAAAACTAACCCCAAATCTAAACCGAAAATCTAAACCTAACCCCAAATCTAAACCTAAAATCTAAACCTAACCCCAAATCTAAACCTAAAATCTATACCTAACCCGAAATCTAAACCTAACCCCAAATCTAAACCTAAAATCTAAAGCTAACCCCAAATCTAAACCTAAAATCTAAACTTAACCCCAAATCTAAACCTAACCACAAATCTAAACCTAAAATCTAAACCTAACCCGAAATCTAAACCTAACCCCAAATCTAAACCTAAAATCTAAACCTAACCCCAAATCTAAACCTAAAATCTAAACCTAACCCCAAATCTAAACCTAACCCCAAATCTAAACCTAAAATCTAAACCTAAGCCCAAATCTAAACCTAAAATCTAAACCTAACCCCAAATCTAAAACTAAAATCTAAATCTAACCTAGATTCTAAACCTAACCCCAAATCTAAACCTAAAATCTAAACCTAACCCCAAATCTAAACCTAACCCCAAATCTAAACCTAAAATCTAAACCTAACCCCAAATCTAAACCTAAAATCTAAACCTAACCCCAAATCTAAACCTAAAATTTAAGTCTAACCCCAAATCTAAACCTAAAATCTAAACCTAACCCCAAATCTAAACCTAACCCCAAATCTAAACCTAAAATCTAAACCTAACCCCAAATCTAAACCTAAAATCTAAACCTAACCCCAAATCTAAACCTAAAATCTAAACCTAACCCCAAATCTAAACCTAACCCCAAATCTAAACCTTATATCTAAACCTAAAACCAAATCTAAACCTAAAATCTAAAGCTAACCCCAAATCTAAACCTAACGCCAAATCTAAACCTAAAATCTAAACCTAACCCCAAATCTAAACCTAACCCCAAATCTAAACCTAAAATCTAAACCTAACCCCAAATCTAAACCTAACCCCAAATCTAAACCTAAAATTTAAGCCTAACCCCAAATCTAAACCTAAAATCTAAACCTAACCCCAAATCTAAACCTAACGCCAAATCTAAAAATAACCCCAAATCTAAACCTAAAATCTAAACCTAACCCCAAATCTAAACCTAAAATCTAAACCTAACCCTAAATCTAAACCTAAAATCTAAACCTAACCTCAAATCTAAACCTAAAATCTAAACCTAACCCCAAATCTAAACCTAACCCCAAATCTAAACCTAAAATCTAAACCTAACCCCAAATCTAAACCTAAAATTTAAGCCTAACCCCAAATCTAAACCTAAAATCTAAACCTAACCCCAAATCTAAACCTAACCCCAAATCTAAAACTAACCCCAAATCTAAACCGAAAATCTAAACATAACCCCAAATCTAAACCTAAAATCTAAACCTAACCCCAAATCTAAACCTAAAATTTAAGACTAACCCCAAATCTACACCTAAAATCTAAACCTAACCCCAAATCTAAACCTAACCCCAAATCTAAAACTAACCCCAAATCTAAACCGAAAATCTAAACCTAACTCCAAATCTAAACTTAAAATCTAAACCTAACCCCAAATCTAAACCTAAAATCTAAACCTAACCCCAAATCTAAACTTAACCACAAATCTAAACCTAACCTAAAATCTAAACCTAACCCCAAATCTAAACCTAAAATCTAAAGCTAACCCCTAATCTAAACCTAAAATCTAAACCTAAAATCTAAACTTAACCCCAAATCTAAACCTAAAATCTAAACCTAACCCGAAATCTAAACCTAAAATCTAAACCTAACCCCAAATCTAAACCTAAAATCTAAACCTAACCCCATATCTAAAACTAAAATCTAAACCTAACCCCAAATCTAAACCTAAAATCTAAACCTAACCCCAAATCTAAACCTAAAATCTAAACCTAACCCCAAATCTAAACCTAAAATCTAAACCTAACCCCAAATCTAAACCAAAAATCTAAACCTAACCCCAAATCTAAACCTAAAATCTAAACCTAACCCCAAATCTAAACCTAACCCCAAATCTAAACCTAAAATCTAAATCTAACCCCAAATCTAAACCTAACCCCAAATCTAAACCTAAAATCTAAACCTAACCCCAAATCTAAACCTAAAATCTAAACCTAACCCCAAATCTAAACCTAAAATCTAAACCTAACCCCAAATTTAAACTTAACCCCAAATCTAAACCTAAAATCTAAACCTAACCCCAAATCTAAACCTAAAATCTAAACCTAACCCCAAATCTAAACCTAAAATCTAAACCTAACCCCAAATCTAAACCTAAAATCTAAACCTAACCCCAAATCTAAACCTAAAATCTAAACCTAACCCCAAATCTAAACTTAACCCCAAATCTAAACCTAACCTAAAATCTAAACCTATCCCCAAATCTAAACCTAAAATCTAAACCTAACCCCAAATCTATACCTAACCCCAAATCTAAACCTAAAATCTAAACCTAATCCCAAATCTAAACCTAAAATCTAATCCTAACCCCAAATCTAAACCTAAAATCTAAACCTAAAATCTAAACCTAACCTAAAATCTAAACCTAACCCCAAATCTAAACCTAAAATCGAAACCTAACCCCAAATCTAAACCTAACCCCAAATCTAAACCTAAAATCTAAATCTAACCCCAAATCTAAACCTAAAATCTAAACCTAACCCCAAATCTAATCCTAACCCCAAATCTAAACCTAAAATCTAAACCTAAAATCTAAACCTAACCCCAAATCTAAACCTAAAATCTAAACCTAACCCCAAATCTAAACCTAACCCCAAATCTAAACCTAAAATCTAAACCTAACCCCAAATCTAAACCTAAAATTTAAGCCTAACCCCAAATCTATACATAAAATCTAAACCTAACCCCAAATCTAAACCTAAAATCTAAACCTAACCCCAAATCTAAACCTAAAATCTAAACCTAACCCCAAATCTAAACCTAAAATCTAAACCTAAAATCTCAACCTAACCCCAAATCCAAACCTAACCCCAAATCTAAACCTAAAATCTAAACCTAACCCCAAATCTAAACCTAAAATCTAAACCTAACCTAAAATCTAAACCTAACCCCAAATCTAAACCTAAAATCTAAACCTAACCCCAAATCTAAACCTAACCCCAAATCTAAACCTAAAATCTAAACCTAACCCCAAATCTAAACCTAACCCCAAATCTAAACCTAAAATTTAAGCCTAACCCCAAATCTAAACCTAAAATCTAAACCTAACCCCAAATCTAAACCTAACGCCAAATCTAAAAATAACCCCAAATCTAAACCTAAAATCTAAACCTAACCCCAAATCTAAACCTAAAATCTAAACCTAACCCTAAATCTAAACCTAAAATCTAAACCTAACCTCAAATCTAAACCTAAAATCTAAACCTAACCCCAAATCTAAACCTAACCCCAAATCTAAACCTAAAATCTAAACCTAACCCCAAATCTAAACCTAAAATTTAAGCCTAACCCCAAATCTAAACCTAAAATCTAAACCTAACCCCAAATCTAAACCTAACCCCAAATCTAAAACTAACCCCAAATCTAAACCGAAAATCTAAACCTAACCCCAAATCTAAACTTAAAATCTAAACCTAACCCCAAATCTAAACCTAAAATCTAAACCTAACCCCAAATCTAAACTTAACCACAAATGTAAACCTAACCTAAAATCTAAACCTAACCCCAAATCTAAACCTAAAATCTAAAGCTAACCCCTAATCTAAACCTAAAATCTAAACCTAAAATCTAAACCTAACCCCAAATCTAAACCTAAAATCTAAACCTAACCCGAAATCTAAACCTAAAATCTAAACCTAACCCCAAATCTAAACCTAAAATCTAAACCTAACCCCATATCTAAACCTAAAATCTAAACCTAACCCCAAATCTAAACCTAAAATCTAAACCTAACCCCAAATCTAAACCTAAAATCTAAACCTAACCCCAAATCTAAACCTAAAATCTAAACCTAACACCAAATCTAAACCAAAAATCTAAACCTAACCCCAAATCTAAACCTAAAATCGAAACCTAACCCCAAATCTAAACCTAACCCCAAATCTAAACCTAAAATCTAAATCTAACCCCAAATCTAAACCTAAAATCTAAACCTAACCCCAAATCTAATCCTAACCCCAAATCTAAACCTAAAATCTAAACCTAAAATCTAAACCTAACCCCAAATCTAAACCTAAAATCTAAACCTAACCCCAAATCTAAACCTAACCCCAAATCTAAACCTAAAATCTAAACCTAACCCCAAATCTAAACCTAAAATTTAAGCCTAACCCCAAATCTATACCTAAAATCTAAACCTAACCCCAAATCTAAACCTAAAATCTAAACCTAACCCCAAATCTAAACCTAAAATCTAAACCTAAAATCTCAACCTAACCCCAAATCCAAACCTAACCCCAAATCTAAACCTAAAATCTAAACCTAACCCCAAATCTAAACCTAAAATCTAAACCTAACCCCAAATCTAAACCTAAAATCTAAACCTAACCCCAAATTTAAACTTAACCCCAAATCTAAACCTAAAATCTAAACCTAACCCCAAATCTAAACCTAAAATCTAAACCTAACCCCAAATCTAAACCTAAAATCTAAACCTAACCCCAAATCTAAACCTAAAATCTAAACCTAACCCCAAATCTAAACCTAAAATCTAAACCTAACCCCAAATCTAAACTTAACCCCAAATCTAAACCTAACCTAAAATCTAAACCTATCCCCAAATCTAAACCTAAAATCTAAACCTAACCCCAAATCTATACCTAACCCCAAATCTAAACCTAAAATCTAAACCTAATCCCAAATCTAAACCTAAAATCTAATCCTAACCCCAAATCTAAACCTAAAATCTAAACCTAAAATCTAAACCTAACCTAAAATCTAAACCTAACCCCAAATCTAAACCTAAAATCGAAACCTAACCCCAAATCTAAACCTAACCCCAAATCTAAACCTAAAATCTAAATCTAACCCCAAATCTAAACCTAAAATCTAAACCTAACCCCAAATCTAATCCTAACCCCAAATCTAAACCTAAAATCTAAACCTAAAATCTAAACCTAACCCCAAATCTAAACCTAAAATCTAAACCTAACCCCAAATCTAAACCTAACCCCAAATCTAAACCTAAAATCTAAACCTAACCCCAAATCTAAACCTAAAATTTAAGCCTAACCCCAAATCTATACATAAAATCTAAACCTAACCCCAAATCTAAACCTAAAATCTAAACCTAACCCCAAATCTAAACCTAAAATCTAAACCTAACCCCAAATCTAAACCTAAAATCTAAACCTAAAATCTCAACCTAACCCCAAATCCAAACCTAACCCCAAATCTAAACCTAAAATCTAAACCTAACCCCAAATCTAAACCTAAAATCTAAACCTAACCTAAAATCTAAACCTAACCCCAAATCTAAACCTAAAATCTAAACCTAACCCCAAATCTAAACCTAACCCCAAATCTAAACCTAAAATCTAAACCTAACCCCAAATCTAAACCTAACCCCAAATCTAAACCTAAAATTTAAGCCTAACCCCAAATCTAAACCTAAAATCTAAACCTAACCCCAAATCTAAACCTAACGCCAAATCTAAAAATAACCCCAAATCTAAACCTAAAATCTAAACCTAACCCCAAATCTAAACCTAAAATCTAAACCTAACCCTAAATCTAAACCTAAAATCTAAACCTAACCTCAAATCTAAACCTAAAATCTAAACCTAACCCCAAATCTAAACCTAACCCCAAATCTAAACCTAAAATCTAAACCTAACCCCAAATCTAAACCTAAAATTTAAGCCTAACCCCAAATCTAAACCTAAAATCTAAACCTAACCCCAAATCTAAACCTAACCCCAAATCTAAAACTAACCCCAAATCTAAACCGAAAATCTAAACCTAACCCCAAATCTAAACTTAAAATCTAAACCTAACCCCAAATCTAAACCTAAAATCTAAACCTAACCCCAAATCTAAACTTAACCACAAATCTAAACCTAACCTAAAATCTAAACCTAACCCCAAATCTAAACCTAAAATCTAAAGCTAACCCCTAATCTAAACCTAAAATCTAAACCTAAAATCTAAACCTAACCCCAAATCTAAACCTAAAATCTAAACCTAACCCGAAATCTAAACCTAAAATCTAAACCTAACCCCAAATCTAAACCTAAAATCTAAACCTAACCCCATATCTAAACCTAAAATCTAAACCTAACCCCAAATCTAAACCTAAAATCTAAACCTAACCCCAAATCTAAACCTAAAATCTAAACCTAACCCCAAATCTAAACCTAAAATCTAAACCTAACACCAAATCTAAACCAAAAATCTAAACCTAACCCCAAATCTAAACCTAAAATCGAAACCTAACCCCAAATCTAAACCTAACCCCAAATCTAAACCTAAAATCTAAATCTAACCCCAAATCTAAACCTAAAATCTAAACCTAACCCCAAATCTAATCCTAACCCCAAATCTAAACCTAAAATCTAAACCTAAAATCTAAACCTAACCCCAAATCTAAACCTAAAATCTAAACCTAACCCCAAATCTAAACCTAACCCCAAATCTAAACCTAAAATCTAAACCTAACCCCAAATCTAAACCTAAAATTTAAGCCTAACCCCAAATCTATACCTAAAATCTAAACCTAACCCCAAATCTAAACCTAAAATCTAAACCTAACCCCAAATCTAAACCTAAAATCTAAACCTAAAATCTCAACCTAACCCCAAATCCAAACCTAACCCCAAATCTAAACCTAAAATCTAAACCTAACCCCAAATCTAAACCTAAAATCTAAACCTAACCTAAAATCTAAACCTAACCCCAAATCTAAACCTAAAATCTAAACCTAACCCCAAATCTAAACCTAAAATCTAAACCTAACCCCAAATCTAAACCTAACCCCAAATCTAAACCTAAAATTTAAGCCTAACCCCAAATCTAAACCTAAAATCTAAACCTAACCCCAAATCTAAACCTAACGCCAAATCTAAAAATAACCCCAAATCTAAACCTAAAATCTAAACCTAACCCCAAATCTAAACCTAAAATCTAAACCTAACCCTAAATCTAAACCTAAAATCTAAACCTAACCTCAAATCTAAACCTAAAATCTAAACCTAACCCCAAATCTAAACCTAACCCCAAATCTAAACCTAAAATCTAAACCTAACCCCAAATCTAAACCTAAAATTTAAGCCTAACCCCAAATCTAAACCTAAAATCTAAACCTAACCCCAAATCTAAACCTAACCCCAAATCTAAAACTAACCCCAAATCTAAACCGAAAATCTAAACCTAACCCCAAATCTAAACTTAAAATCTAAACCTAACCCCAAATCTAAACCTAAAATCTAAACCTAACCCCAAATCTAAACTTAACCACAAATCTAAACCTAACCTAAAATCTAAACCTAACCCCAAATCTAAACCTAAAATCTAAAGCTAACCCCTAATCTAAACCTAAAATCTAAACCTAAAATCTAAACCTAACCCCAAATCTAAACCTAAAATCTAAACCTAACCCGAAATCTAAACCTAAAATCTAAACCTAACCCCAAATCTAAACCCCAAATCTAAACCTAACCCCAAATCTAAACCTAAAATCTAAACATAACCCCAAATCTAAACCTAAAATCTAAACCTAACCCCAAATCTAAACCTAAAATCTAAACCTAACCCCAAATCTAAACCTAAAATCTAAACCTAACCCCAAATCTAAACCAAAAATCTAAACCTAACCCCAAATCTAAACCTAAAATCTAAACCTAACCCCAAATCTAAACCTAACCCCAAATCTAAACCTAAAATCTAAATCTAACCCCAAATCTAAACCTAACCCCAAATCTAAACCTAAAATCTAAACCTAACCCCAAATCTAAACCTAAAATCTAAACCTAACCCCAAATCTAAACCTAAAATCTAAACCTAACCCCAAATCTAAACCTAAAATTTAAGCCTAACCCCAAATCTAAACCTAAAATCTAAACCTAACCCCAAATCTAAACCTAAAATCTAAACCTAACCCCAAATCTAAACCTAAAATCTAAACCTAACCCCAAATCTAAACCTAAAATCTAAACCTAACCCCAAATCTAAACCTAAAATCTAAACCTAACCCCAAATCTAAACTTAACCCCAAATCTAAACCTAACCTAAAATCTAAACCTATCCCCAAATCTAAACCTAAAATCTAAACCTAACCCCAAATCTATACCTAACCCCAAATCTAAACCTAAAATCTAAACCTAACCCCAAATCTAAACCTAAAATCTAAACCTAACCCCAAATCTAAACCTAAAATCTAAACCTAAAATCTAAACCTAACCTAAAATCTAAACCTAACCCCAAATCTAAACCTAAAATCGAAACCTAACCCCAAATCTAAACCTAACCCCAAATCTAAACCTAAAATCTAAATCTAACCCCAAATCTAAACCTCAAATCTAAACCTAACCCCAAATCTAAACCTAACCCCAAATCTAAACCTAAAATCTAAACCTAAAATCTAAACCTAACGCCAAATCTAAACCTAACCCCAAATCTAAACCTAAAATCTAAACCTAACCCCAAATCTAAACCTAAAATCTAAACCTAACCACAAATCTAAACCTCTAAATTTAAGCCTAACCCCAAATCTATACCTAAAATCTAAACCTAAGCCCAAATCTAAAACTAACCCCAAATCTAAAACTAAACCCAAATCTAAACCGAAAATCTAGACCTAACCCCAAATCTAAACCTAAAATCTAAACCAAACCCCAAATCTAAACCTAAAATTTAAGGCTAACCCCAAATCTAAACCTAAAATCTAAACCTAACCCCAAATCTAAACCTAACCCCAAATCTAAACCTAACCCCAAATCTAAACGTAAAATCTAAACCTAACCCCAAATCTAAACCTAAAATCTAAACATAACCCCAAATCTAAACCTAACCCCAAATCTAAAACTAACCCCAAATCTAAACCGAAAATCTAAACCTAACCCCAAATCTAAACCTAAAATCTAAACCTAACCCCAAATCTAAACCTAAAATCTAAACCTAACCCCAAATCTAAACCTAAAATCTAAACCTAACCCCAAATCTAAACCTAACCCCAAATCTAAACCTAAAATCTAAACCTAAGCCCAAATCTAAACCTAAAATCTAAACCTAACCCCAAATCTAAACCTAAAATCTAACCTATCCCCAAATCTAAAAATAACCCCAAATCTAAACCTAAAATCTAAACCTAAAATCTAACCTAACCCCAAATCTAAAAATAACCCCAAATCTAAACCTAAAATCTAAACCTAACCCCAAATCTAAACCTAAAATCTAAACCTAACCCCAAATCTAAACCGAAAATCTAAACCTAACCCCAAATCTAAACTTAAAATCTAAACCTAACCCCAAATCTAAACCTAAAATCTAAACCTAAAATCTATACGTAACCCCAAATCTAAACCTAAAATCTAAACCTAACCCCAAATCTAAACCGAAAATCTAAACCTAACCCCAAATCTAAACCTAAAATCTAAACCTAACCCCAAATCTAAACCTAAAATCTAAACATAACCCCAAATCTAAACTTAACCCATAATCTAAACCCAACCTAAAATCTAAACCTAACCCCAAATCTAAACCTAAAATCTAAAGCTAACCCCAAATCTAAACCTAAAATCTAAACCTAAAATCTAAACCTAAAATCTAAACCTAACCCCAAATCTAAACCTAACCCCAAATCTAAACCTAAAATCTAAACCTAAAATCTCAACCTAACCTAAAATCTAAACCTAACCCCAAATCTAAACCTAAAATCTAAACCTAACCCCAAATCTAAACCTAAACCCAAATCTAAACCTAAAATCTAAACCTAACCCCAAATCTAACTTTAAATCTAAACCTAACCCCAAATCTAAACCTAAAATCTAAACCTAACCCCAAATCTGAACCTAAAATCTAAACCTAAAATCTAAACCTAACCTAAAAACTAAACCTAACCCCAAATCTAAACCTAAAATCTAAACCTAACCCCCAATCTAAACCGAAAATCTAAACCTAACCCGAAATCTAAACCTAAAATCTAAACCTAACCCCAAATCTAAACCTAAAATCTAAACCTAACCCCAAATCTAAACCTAACCCCAAATCTAAACCTAAAATCTAAACCTAACCCCCAATCTAAACCGAAAATCTAAACCTAACCCGAAATCTAAACCTAAAATCTAAACCTAACCCCAAATCTAAACCTAAAATCTAAACCTAACCCCAAATCTAAACCTAACCCCAAATCTAAACCTAAAATCTAAACCTAACCCCAAATCTGAACCTAAAATCTAAACCTAAAATCTAAACCTAACCTAAAAACTAAACCTAACCCCAAATCTAAACCTAAAATCTAAACCTAACCCCCAATCTAAACCGAAAATCTAAACCTAACCCGAAATCTAAACCTAAAATCTAAACCTAACCCCAAATCTAAACCTAAAATCTAAACCTAACCCCAAATCTAAACCTAACCCCAAATCTAAACCTAAAATCTAAACCTAACCCCAAATCTAAACCTAAAATCTAAACCTAACCCCAAATCTGAAACTAAAATCTAAACCTAAAATCTAAACCTAACCTAAAATCTAAACCTAACCCCAAATCTAAACCTAAAATCTAAACCTAACCCCAAATCTAAACCTAAAATCTAAACCTAAAATCTAAACCTAACCTAAAATCTAAACCTAACCCCAAATCTAAACCTAAGATCTGAACCTAACCCCAAATCTAAACCTAACCCCAAATCTAAACCTAAAATCTAAACCTAACCCCAAATCTAAACCTAACTCCAAATCTAAACCTAAAATCTAAACCTAACCCCAAATCTAAACCTAAAATTTAAGCCTAACCCCAAATCTAAACCTAAAATCTAAACCTAACCCCAAATCTAAACCTAAAATCTAAACCTAACCCGAAATCTAAACCTAAAATCTAAACCTAACCCCAAATCTAAACCTAAAATCTAAACCTAACCCCATATCTAAACCTAAAATCTAAACCTAACCCCAAATCTAAACCTAAAATCTAAACCTAACCCCAAATCTAAACCTAAAATCTAAACCTAACCCCAAATCTAAACCTAAAATCTAAACCTAACACCAAATCTAAACCAAAAATCTAAACCTAACCCCAAATCTAAACCTAAAATCGAAACCTAACCCCAAATCTAAACCTAACCCCAAATCTAAACCTAAAATCTAAATCTAACCCCAAATCTAAACCTAAAATCTAAACCTAACCCCAAATCTAATCCTAACCCCAAATCTAAACCTAAAATCTAAACCTAAAATCTAAACCTAACCCCAAATCTAAACCTAAAATCTAAACCTAACCCCAAATCTAAACCTAACCCCAAATCTAAACCTAAAATCTAAACCTAACCCCAAATCTAAACCTAAAATTTAAGCCTAACCCCAAATCTATACCTAAAATCTAAACCTAACCCCAAATCTAAACCTAAAATCTAAACCTAACCCCAAATCTAAACCTAAAATCTAAACCTAAAATCTCAACCTAACCCCAAATCCAAACCTAACCCCAAATCTAAACCTAAAATCTAAACCTAACCCCAAATCTAAACCTAAAATCTAAACCTAACCTAAAATCTAAACCTAACCCCAAATCTAAACCTAAAATCTAAACCTAACCCCAAATCTAAACCTAACCCCAAATCTAAACCTAAAATCTAAACCTAACCCCAAATCTAAACCTAACCCCAAATCTAAACCTAAAATTTAAGCCTAACCCCAAATCTAAACCTAAAATCTAAACCTAACCCCAAATCTAAACCTAACGCCAAATCTAAAAATAACCCCAAATCTAAACCTAAAATCTAAACCTAACCCCAAATCTAAACCTAAAATCTAAACCTAACCCTAAATCTAAACCTAAAATCTAAACCTAACCTCAAATCTAAACCTAAAATCTAAACCTAACCCCAAATCTAAACCTAACCCCAAATCTAAACCTAAAATCTAAACCTAACCCCAAATCTAAACCTAAAATTTAAGCCTAACCCCAAATCTAAACCTAAAATCTAAACCTAACCCCAAATCTAAACCTAACCCCAAATCTAAAACTAACCCCAAATCTAAACCGAAAATCTAAACCTAACCCCAAATCTAAACTTAAAATCTAAACCTAACCCCAAATCTAAACCTAAAATCTAAACCTAACCCCAAATCTAAACTTAACCACAAATCTAAACCTAACCTAAAATCTAAACCTAACCCCAAATCTAAACCTAAAATCTAAAGCTAACCCCTAATCTAAACCTAAAATCTAAACCTAAAATCTAAACCTAACCCCAAATCTAAACCTAAAATCTAAACCTAACCCGAAATCTAAACCTAAAATCTAAACCTAACCCCAAATCTAAACCCCAAATCTAAACCTAACCCCAAATCTAAACCTAAAATCTAAACATAACCCCAAATCTAAACCTAAAATCTAAACCTAACCCCAAATCTAAACCTAAAATCTAAACCTAACCCCAAATCTAAACCTAAAATCTAAACCTAACCCCAAATCTAAACCAAAAATCTAAACCTAACCCCAAATCTAAACCTAAAATCTAAACCTAACCCCAAATCTAAACCTAACCCCAAATCTAAACCTAAAATCTAAATCTAACCCCAAATCTAAACCTAACCCCAAATCTAAACCTAAAATCTAAACCTAACCCCAAATCTAAACCTAAAATCTAAACCTAACCCCAAATCTAAACCTAAAATCTAAACCTAACCCCAAATCTAAACCTAAAATTTAAGCCTAACCCCAAATCTAAACCTAAAATCTAAACCTAACCCCAAATCTAAACCTAAAATCTAAACCTAACCCCAAATCTAAACCTAAAATCTAAACCTAACCCCAAATCTAAACCTAAAATCTAAACCTAACCCCAAATCTAAACTTAACCCCAAATCTAAACCTAACCTAAAATCTAAACCTATCCCCAAATCTAAACCTAAAATCTAAACCTAACCCCAAATCTATACCTAACCCCAAATCTAAACCTAAAATCTAAACCTAACCCCAAATCTAAACCTAAAATCTAAACCTAACCCCAAATCTAAACCTAAAATCTAAACCTAAAATCTAAACCTAACCTAAAATCTAAACCTAACCCCAAATCTAAACCTAAAATCGAAACCTAACCCCAAATCTAAACCTAACCCCAAATCTAAACCTAAAATCTAAATCTAACCCCAAATCTAAACCTCAAATCTAAACCTAACCCCAAATCTAAACCTAACCCCAAATCTAAACCTAAAATCTAAACCTAAAATCTAAACCTAACGCCAAATCTAAACCTAACCCCAAATCTAAACCTAAAATCTAAACCTAACCCCAAATCTAAACCTAAAATCTAAACCTAACCACAAATCTAAACCTCTAAATTTAAGCCTAACCCCAAATCTATACCTAAAATCTAAACCTAAGCCCAAATCTAAAACTAACCCCAAATCTAAAACTAAACCCAAATCTAAACCAAAAATCTAGACCTAACCCCAAATCTAAACCTAAAATCTAAACCAAACCCCAAATCTAAACCTAAAATTTAAGGCTAACCCCAAATCTAAACCTAAAATCTAAACCTAACCCCAAATCTAAACCTAACCCCAAATCTAAACCTAACCCCAAATCTAAACCTAAAATCTAAACCTAACCCCAAATCTAAACCTAAAATCTAAACATAACCCCAAATCTAAACCTAACCCCAAATCTAAAACTAACCCCAAATCTAAAACTAACCCCAAATCTAAACCGAAAATCTAAACCTAACCCCAAATCTAAACCTAAAATCTAAACCTAACCCCAAATCTAAACCTAAAATCTAAACCTAACCCCAAATCTAAACCTAAAATCTAAACCTAACCCCAAATCTAAACCTAACCCCAAATCTAAACCTAAAATCTAAACCTAACCCCAAATCTAAACCTAAAATCTAAACCTAACCCCAAATCTAAACCTAAAATCTAACCTAACCCCAAATCTAAAAATAACCCCAAATCTAAACCTAAAATCTAAACCTAAAATCTAACCTAACCCCAAATCTAAAAATAACCCCAAATCTAAACCTAAAATCTAAACCTATCCCCAAATCTAAACCTAAAATCTAAACCTAACCCCAAATCTAAACCGAAAATCTAAACCTAACCCCAAATCTAAACTTAAAATCTAAACCTAACCCCAAATCTAAACCTAAAATCTAAACCTAAAATCTATACGTAACCCCAAATCTAAACCTAAAATCTAAACCTAACCCCAAATCTAAACCGAAAATCTAAACCTAACCCCAAATCTAAACCTAAAATCTAAACCTAACCCCAAATCTAAACCTAAAATCTAAACCTAACCCCAAATCTAAACTTAACCCATAATCTAAACCCAACCTAAAATCTAAACCTAACCCCAAATCTAAACCTAAAATCTAAAGCTAACCCCAAATCTAAACCTAAAATCTAAACCTAACCCCAAATCTAAACCTAAAATCTAAACCTAACCCCAAATCTAAACCTAACCCCAAATCTAAACCTAAAATCTAAACCTAAAATCTCAACCTAACCTAAAATCTAAACCTAACCCCAAATCTAAACCTAAAATTTAAGCCTAACCCCAAATCTAAACCTAAAATCTAAACCTAACCCCAAATCTAAACCTAACCCCAAATCTAACCCTAAATCTAAACCTAACCCCAAATCTAAACCTAAAATCTAAACCTAACCCCAAATCTGAACCTAAAATCTAAACCTAAAATCTAAACCTAACCTAAAAACTAAACCTAACCCCAAATCTAAACCTAAAATCTAAACCTAACCCCCAATCTAAACCGAAAATCTAAACCTAACCCGAAATCTAAACCTAAAATCTAAACCTAACCGCAAATCTAAACCTAAAATCTAAACCTAACCCCAAATCTAAACCTAACCCCAAATCTAAACCTAAAATCTAAACCTAACCCCCAATCTAAACCGAAAATCTAAACCTAACCCGAAATCTAAACCTAAAATCTAAACCTAACCCCAAATCTAAACCTAAAATCTAAACCTAACCCCAAATCTAAACCTAACCCCAAATCTAAACCTAAAATCTAAACCTAACCCCAAATCTGAACCTAAAATCTAAACCTAAAATCTAAACCTAACCTAAAAACTAAACCTAACCCCAAATCTAAACCTAAAATCTAAACCTAACCCCCAATCTAAACCGAAAATCTAAACCTAACCCGAAATCTAAACCTAAAATCTAAACCTAACCCCAAATCTAAACCTAAAATCTAAACCTAACCCCAAATCTAAACCTAACCCCAAATCTAAACCTAAAATCTAAACCTAACCCCAAATCTAAACCTAAAATCTAAACCTAACCCCAAATCTGAAACTAAAATCTAAACCTAAAATCTAAACCTAACCTAAAATCTAAACCTAACCCCAAATCTAAACCTAAAATCTAAACCTAACCCCAAATCTAAACCTAAAATCTAAACCTAAAATCTAAACCTAACCTAAAATCTAAACCTAACCCCAAATCTAAACCTAAGATCTGAACCTAACCCCAAATCTAAACCTAACCCCAAATCTAAACCTAAAATCTAAACCTAACCCCAAATCTAAACCTAAAATCTAAACCTAACCCCAAATCTAAACCTAACTCCAAATCTAAACCTAAAATCTAAACCTAACCCCAAATCTAAACCTAAAATTTAAGCCTAACCCCAAATCTAAACCTAAAATCTAAACCTAACCCCAAACCTAAACCTAACCCCAAATCTAAAACTAACCCCAAATCTAAACCGAAAATCTAAACCTAACCCCAAATCTAAACCTAAAATCTAAACCTAACCCCAAATCTAAACCTAAAATCTATACCTAACATGAAATCTAAACCTAACCCCAAATCTAAACCTAAAATCTAAAGCTAACCCCAAATATAAACCTAAAATCTAAACCTAACCCCAAATCTAAACCTAACCCCAAATCTAAACCTAAAATCTAAACCTAACCCGAAATCTAAACCTAACCCCAAATCTAAACCTAAAATCTAAACCTAACCCCAAATCTAAACCTAAAATCTAAACCTAACCCCAAATCTAAACCTAACCCCACATCTAAACCTAAAATCTAAACCTAACCCCAAATCTAAACCTAAAATCTAAACATAACCCCAAATCTAAACCTAAAATCTAAACCTAACCCCAAATCTAAACCTAAAATCTAAACCTAACCCCAAATCTAAACCTAAAATCTAAACCTAACCCCAAATCTAAACCAAAAATCTAAACCTAACCCCAAATCTAAACCTAAAATCTAAACCTAACCCCAAATCTAAACCTAACCCCAAATCTAAACCTAAAATCTAAATCTAACCCCAAATCTAAACCTAACCCCAAATCTAAACCTAAAATCTAAACCTAACCCCAAATCTAAACCTAAAATCTAAACCTAACCCCAAATCTAAACCTAAAATCTAAACCTAACCCCAAATTTAAACTTAACCCCAAATCTAAACCTAAAATCTAAACCTAACCCCAAATCTAAACCTAAAATCTAAACCTAACCCCAAATCTAAACCTAAAATCTAAACCTAACCCCAAATCTAAACCTAAAATCTAAACCTAACCCCAAATCTAAACCTAAAATCTAAACCTAACCCCAAATCTAAACTTAACCCCAAATCTAAACCTAATCTAAAATCTAAACCTATCCCCAAATCTAAACCTAAAATCTAAACCTAACCCCAAATCTATACCTAACCCCAAATCTAAACCTAAAATCTAAACCTAACCCCAAATCTAAACCTAAAATCTAAACCTAACCCCAAATCTAAACCTAAAATCTAAACCTAAAATCTAAACCTAACCTAAAATCTAAACCTAACCCCAAATCTAAACCTAAAATCGAAACCTAACCCCAAATCTAAACCTAACCCCAAATCTAAACCTAAAATCTAAATCTAACCCCAAATCTAAACCTAAAATCTAAACCTAACCCCAAATCTAAACCTAACCCCAAATCTAAACCTAAAATCTAAACCTAAAATCTAAACCTAACCCCAAATCTAAACCTAACCCCAAATCTAAATCTAAAATCTAAACCTAACCCCAAATCTAAACCTAAAATCTAAACCTAACCCCAAATCTAAACCTAAAATTTAAGCCTAACCCCAAATCTATACCTAAAATCTAAACCTAAGCCCAAATCTAAACCTAACCCCAAATCTAAACCTAACCCCAAATCTAAACCTAACCCCAAATCTAAACCTAAAATCTAAACCTAAAATCTAAACCTAACCCCAAATCTAAACCTAACCCCAAATCTAAATCTAAAATCTAAACCTAACCCCAAATCTAAACCTAAAATCTAAACCTAACCCCAAATCTAAACCTAAAATCTAAACCTAACCCCAAATCTAAACCTAAAATTTAAGCCTAACCCCAAATCTAAACCTAAAATCTAAACCTAACCCCAAACCTAAACCTAACCCCAAATCTAAAACTAACCCCAAATCTAAACCGAAAATCTAAACCTAACCCCAAATCTAAACCTAAAATCTAAACCTAACCCCAAATCTAAACCTAAAATCTATACCTAACATGAAATCTAAACCTAACCCCAAATCTAAACCTAAAATCTAAAGCTAACCCCAAATCTAAACCTAAAATCTAAACCTAACCCCAAATCTAAACCTAACCCCAAATCTAAACCTAAAATCTAAACCTAACCCGAAATCTAAACCTAACCCCAAATCTAAACCTAAAATCTAAACCTAACCCCAAATCTAAACCTAAAATCTAAACCTAACCCCAAATCTAAACCTAACCCCACATCTAAACCTAAAATCTAAACCTAACCCCAAATCTAAACCTAAAATCTAAACATAACCCCAAATCTAAACCTAAAATCTAAACCTAACCCCAAATCTAAACCTAAAATCTAAACCTAACCCCAAATCTAAACCAAAAATCTAAACCTAACCCCAAATCTAAACCTAAAATCTAAACCTAACCCCAAATCTAAACCTAACCCCAAATCTAAACCTAAAATCTAAATCTAACCCCAAATCTAAACCTAACCCCAAATCTAAACCTAAAATCTAAACCTAACCCCAAATCTAAACCTAAAATCTAAACCTAACCCCAAATCTAAACCTAAAATCTAAACCTAACCCCAAATTTAAACTTAACCCCAAATCTAAACCTAAAATCTAAACCTAACCCCAAATCTAAACCTAAAATCTAAACCTAACCCCAAATCTAAACCTAAAATCTAAACCTAACCCCAAATCTAAACCTAAAATCTAAACCTAACCCCAAATCTAAACTTAACCCCAAATCTAAACCTAATCTAAAATCTAAACCTATCCCCAAATCTAAACCTAAAATCTAAACCTAACCCCAAATCTATACCTAACCCCAAATCTAAACCTAAAATCTAAACCTAACCCCAAATCTAAACCTAAAATCTAAACCTAACCCCAAATCTAAACCTAAAATCTAAACCTAAAATCTAAACCTAACCTAAAATCTAAACCTAACCCCAAATCTAAACCTAAAATCGAAACCTAACCCCAAATCTAAACCTAACCCCAAATCTAAACCTAAAATCTAAATCTAACCCCAAATCTAAACCTAAAATCTAAACCTAACCCCAAATCTAAACCTAACCCCAAATCTAAACCTAAAATCTAAACCTAAAATCTAAACCTAACCCCAAATCTAAACCTAACCCCAAATCTAAATCTAAAATCTAAACCTAACCCCAAATCTAAACCTAAAATCTAAACCTAACCCCAAATCTAAACCTAAAATTTAAGCCTAACCCCAAATCTATACCTAAAATCTAAACCTAAGCCCAAATCTAAACCTAACCCCAAATCTAAAACTAAACCCAAATCTAAACCGAAAATCTAGACCTAACCCCAAATCTAAACCTAAAATCTAAACCAAACCCCAAATCTAAACCTAAAATTTAAGGCTAACCCCAAATCTAAACCTAAAATCTAAACCTAACCCCAAATCTAAACCTAACCCCAAATCTAAAAGTAACCCCAAATCTAAACCGAAAATCTAAACCTAACCCCAAATCTAAACCTAAAATCTAAACATAACCCCAAATCTAAACCTAACCCCAAATCTAAAACTAACCCCAAATCTAAAACTAACCCCAAATCTAAACCTACAATCTAAACCTAACCCCAAATCTAAAGCTAAAATCTAAACCTAACCCCAAATCTAAACCTAAAATCTAAACCTAACCTAAAATCTAAACCTAACCCCAAATCTAAACCTAACCCCAAATCTAAACCTAAAATCTATACCTAACCCCAAATCTAAACCTAACCCCAAATCTAAACCTAAAATCTAAACCTAACCCCAAATCTAAACCTAAAATCTAAACTTAACCCCAAATCTAAACCTAACCCCAAATTTAAACCTAAAATCTAAACCTAACCCCAAATCTAAACCTAACCCCAAATCTAAACCTAAAATCTAAACCTAACCCCAAATCTAAACCTAAAATCTAAACCTAACCCCAAATCTAAACCTAACCCCAAATCTAAACCTAAAATCTAAACATAACCCCAAATCTAAACCTAAAATCTAAACCTAACCCCAAATCCAAACCTAACCCCAAATCTAAACCTAAAATCTAAACCTAACCCCAAATCTAAACCTAAAATCTAAACCTAACCTAAAATCTAAACCTAACCCCAAATCTAAACCTAAAATCTAAACCTAACCCCAAATCTAAACCTAACCCCAAATCTAAACCTAAAATCTAAACCTAACCCCAAATCTAAACCTAAAATCTAAACCTAACCCCAAATCTAAACCTAAAATTTAAGTCTAACCCCAAATCTAAACCTAAAATCTAAACCTAACCCCAAATCTAAACCTAACCCCAAATCTAAACCTGAAATCTAAACCTAAACCCAAATCTAAACCTAAAATCTAAACCTAACCCCAAATCTAAACCTAACCCCAAATCTAAACCTAAAATCTAAACTTAACCCCAAATCTAAACCTAAAATCTAAACCTAACCCCAAATCTAAACCTAACCCCAAATCTAAACCTAAAATCTAAACCTAAGCCCAAATCTAAACCTAAAATCTAAACCTAACCCCAAATCTAAACCTAAAATCTAACCTAACCCCAAATCTAAAAATAACCCCAAATCTAAACCTAAAATCTAAACCTAAAATCTAACCTAACCCCAAATCTAAAAATAACCCCAAATCTAAACCTAAAATCTAAACCTAACCCCAAATCTAAACCTAAAATCTAAACCTAACCCCAAATCTAAACCGAAAATCTAAACCTAACCCCAAATCTAAACTTAAAATCTAAACCTAACCCCAAATCTAAACCTAAAATCTAAACCTAAAATCTATACGTAACCCCAAATCTAAACCTAAAATCTAAACCTAACCCCAAATCTAAACCGAAAATCTAAACCTAACCCCAAATCTAAACCTAAAATCTAAACCTAACCCCAAATCTAAACCTAAAATCTAAACATAACCCCAAATCTAAACTTAACCCATAATCTAAACCCAACCTAAAATCTAAACCTAACCCCAAATCTAAACCTAAAATCTAAAGCTAACCCCAAATCTAAACCTAAAATCTAAACCTAACCCCAAATCTAAACCTAAAATCTAAACCTAACCCCAAATCTAAACCTAACCCCAAATCTAAACCTAAAATCTAAACCTAAAATCTCAACCTAACCTAAAATCTAAACCCAACCCCAAATCTAAACCTAAAATCTAAACCTAACCCCAAATCTAAACCTAAACCCAAATCTAAACCTAAAATCTAAACCTAACCCCAAATCTAACCCTAAATCTAAACCTAACCCCAAATCTAAACCTAAAATCTAAACCTAACCCCAAATCTGAACCTAAAATCTAAACCTAAAATCTAAACCTAACCTAAAAACTAAACCTAACCCCAAATCTAAACCTAAAATCTAAACCTAACCCCCAATCTAAACCGAAAATCTAAACCTAACCCGAAATCTAAACCTAAAATCTAAACCTAACCCCAAATCTAAACCTAAAATCTAAACCTAACCCCAAATCTAAACCTAACCCCAAATCTAAACCTAAAATCTAAACCTAACCCCCAATCTAAACCGAAAATCTAAACCTAACCCGAAATCTAAACCTAAAATCTAAACCTAACCCCAAATCTAAACCTAAAATCTAAACCTAAGCCCAAATCTAAACCTAACCCCAAATCTAAACCTAAAATCTAAACCTAACCCCAAATCTAAACCTAAAATCTAAACCTAACCCCAAATCTGAACCTAAAATCTAAACCTAAAATCTAAACCTAACCTAAAAACTAAACCTAACCCCAAATCTAAACCTAAAATCTAAACCTAACCCCCAATCTAAACCGAAAATCTAAACCTAACCCGAAATCTAAACCTAAAATCTAAACCTAACCCCAAATCTAAATCTAAAATCTAAACCTAACCCCAAATCTAAACCTAACCCCAAATCTAAACCTAAAATCTAAACCTAACCCCAAATCTAAACCTAAAATCTAAACCTAACCCCAAATCTGAAACTAAAATCTAAACCTAAAATCTAAACCTAACCTAAAATCTAAACCTAACCCCAAATCTAAACCTAAAATCTAAACCTAACCCCAAATCTAAACCTAAAATCTAAACCTAAAATCTAAACCTAACCTAAAATCTAAACCTAACCCCAAATCTAAACCTAAGATCTGAACCTAACCCCAAATCTAAACCTAACCCCAAATCTAAACCTAAAATCTAAACCTAACCCCAAATCTAAACCTAAAATCTAAACCTAACCCCAAATCTAAACCTAACTCCAAATCTAAACCTAAAATCTAAACCTAACCCCAAATCTAAACCTAAAATTTAAGCCTAACCCCAAATCTAAACCTAAAATCTAAACCTAACCCCAAATCTAAACCTAACCCCAAATCTAAAACTAACCCCAAATCTAAACCGAAAATCTAAACCTAACCCCAAATCTAAACCTAAAATCTAAACCTAACCCCAAATCTAAACCTAAAATCTATACCTAACCTGAAATCTAAACCTAACCCCAAATCTAAACCTAAAATCTAAAGCTAACCCCAAATCTAAACCTAAAATCTAAACCTAACCCCAAATCTAAACCTAACGCCAAATCTAAACCTAAAATCTAAACCTAACCCGAAATCTAAACCTAACCCCAAATCTAAACCTATTATCTAAACCTAACCCCAAATCTAAACCTAAAATCTAAACCTAACCCCAAATCTAAACCTAACCCCAAATCTAAACCTAAAATCTAAACCTAACCCCAAATCTAAACCTAAAATCTAAACCTAACCCCAAATCTAAAACTAAAATCTAAATCTAACCTAGATTCTAAACCTAACCCCAAATCTAAACCTAAAATCTAAACCTAACCCCAAATCTAAACCTAACCCCAAATCTAAACCTAAAATCTAAACCTAACCCCAAATCTAAACCTAAAATCTAAACCTAACCCCAAATCTAAACCTAAAATCTAAACCTAACCCCAAATCTAAACCTAAAATCTAAACCTAAACCCAAATCTAAACCTAAAATCTAAACCTAACCCCAAATCTAAACCTAAAATCTAAACCTAACCCCAAATCTAAACCTAAAATCTAAACCTAACCCCAAATCTAAACCTAAAATCTAAACCTAAAATCTAAACCTAACCCCAAATCTAAACCTAACCCCAAATCTAAATCTAAAATCTAAACCTAAAATCTAAACCTAACCCCAAATCTAAACCTAAAATTTAAGCCTAACCCCAAATCTATACCTAAAATCTAAACCTAAGCCCAAATCTAAACCTAACCCCAAATCTAAAACTAAACCCAAATCTAAACCGAAAATCTAGACCTAACCCCAAATCTAAACCTAAAATCTAAACCAAACCCCAAATCTAAACCTAAAATTTAAGGCTAACCCCAAATCTAAACCTAAAATCTAAACCTAACCCCAAATCTAAACCTAACCCCAAATCTAAAAGTAACCCCAAAACTAAACCGAAAATCTAAACCTAACCCCAAATCTAAACCTAAAATCTAAACATAACCCCAAATCTAAACCTAACCCCAAATCTAAAAGTAACCCCAAATCTAAAACTAACCCCAAATCTAAACCTAAAATCTAAACCTAACCCCAAATCTAAAGCTAAAATCTAAACCTAACCCCAAATCTAAACCTAAAATCTAAACCTAACCTAAAATCTAAACCTAACCCCAAATCTAAACCTAACCCCAAATCTAAACCTAAAATCTATACCTAACCCGAAATCTAAACCTAACCCCAAATCTAAACCTAAAATCTAAACCTAACCCCAAATCTAAACCTAAAATCTAAACTTAACCCCAAATCTAAACCTAACCCCAAATTTAAACCTAAAATCTAAACCTAACCCCAAATCTAAACCTAACCCCAAATCTAAACCTAAAATCTAAACCTAACCCCAAATCTAAACCTAAAATCTAAACCTAACCCCAAATCTAAACCTAACCCCAAATCTAAACCTAAAATCTAAACATAACCCCAAATCTAAACCTAAAATCTAAACCTAACCCCAAATCCAAACCTAACCCCAAATCTAAACCTAAAATCTAAACCTAACCCCAAATCTAAACCTAAAATCTAAACCTAACCTAAAATCTAAACCTAACCCCAAATCTAAACCTAAAATCTAAACCTAACCCCAAATCTAAACCTAACCCCAAATGTAAACCTAAAATCTAAACCTAACCCCAAATCTAAACCTAAAATCTAAACCTAACCCCAAATCTAAACCTAAAATTTAAGTCTAACCCCAAATCTAAACCTAAAATCTAAACCTAACCCCAAATCTAAACCTAACCCCAAATCTAAACCTGAAATCTAAACCTAACCCCAAATCTAAACCTAAAATCTAAACCTAACCCCAAATCTAAACCTAACCCCAAATCTAAACCTAAAATCTAAACTTAACCCCAAATCTAAACCTAAAATCTAAACCTAACCCCAAATCTAAACCTAACCCCAAATCTAAACCTAAAATCTAAACCTAAGCCCAAATCTAAACCTAAAATCTAAACCTAACCCCAAATCTAAACCTAAAATCTAACCTAACCCCAAATCTAAAAATAACCCCAAATCTAAACCTAAAATCTAAACCTAAAATCTAACCTAACCCCAAATCTAAAAATAACCCCAAATCTAAACCTAAAATCTAAACCTAACCCCAAATCTAAACCTAAAATCTAAACCTAACCCCAAATCTAAACCGAAAATCTAAACCTAACCCCAAATCTAAACTTAAAATCTAAACCTAACCCCAAATCTAAACCTAAAATCTAAACCTAAAATCTATACGTAACCCCAAATCTAAACCTAAAATCTAAAACTAACCCCAAATCTAAACCGAAAATCTAAACCTAACCCCAAATCTAAACCTAAAATCTAAAGCTAACCCCAAATCTAAACCTAAAATCTAAACCTAACCCCAAATCTAAACCTAAAATCTAAACCTAACCCCAAATCTAAACCTAACCCCAAATCTAAACCTAAAATCTAAACCTAAAATCTCAACCTAACCTAAAATCTAAACCTAACCCCAAATCTAAACCTAAAATCTAAACCTAACCCCAAATCTAAACCTAAACCCAAATCTAAACCTAAAATCTAAACCTAACCCCAAATCTAACCCTAAATCTAAACCTAGCCCCAAATCTAAACCTAAAATCTAAACCTAACCCCAAATCTGAACCTAAAATCTAAACCTAAAATCTAAACCTAACCTAAAAACTAAACCTAACCCCAAATCTAAACCTAAAATCTAAACCTAACCCCCAATCTAAACCGAAAATCTAAACCTAACCCGAAATCTAAACCTAAAATCTAAACCTAACCCCAAATCTAAACCTAAAATCTAAACCTAACCCCAAATCTAAACCTAACCCCAAATCTAAACCTAAAATCTAAACCTAACCCCCAATCTAAACCGAAAATCTAAACCTAACCCGAAATCTAAACCTAAAATCTAAACCTAACCCCAAATCTAAACCTAAAATCTAAACGTAAGCCCAAATCTAAACCTAACCCCAAATCTTAACCTAAAATCTAAACCTAACCCCAAATCTAAACCTAAAATCTAAACCTAACCCCAAATCTGAACCTAAAATCTAAACCTAAAATCTAAACCTAACCTAAAAACTAAACCTAACCCCAAATCTAAACCTAAAATCTAAACCTAACCCCCAATCTAAACCGAAAATCTAAACCTAACCCGAAATCTAAACCTAAAATCTAAACCTAACCCCAAATCTAAATCTAAAATCTAAACCTAACCCCAAATCTAAACCTAACCCCAAATCTAAACCTAAAATCTAAACCTAACCCCAAATCTAAACCTAAAATCTAAACCTAACCCCAAATCTGAAACTAAAATCTAAACCTAAAATCTAAACCTAACCTAAAATCTAAACCTAACCCCAAATCTAAACCTAAAATCTAAACCTAACCCCAAATCTAAACCTAAAATCTAAACCTAAAATCTAAACCTAACCTAAAATCTAAACCTAACCCCAAATCTAAACCTAAGATCTGAACCTAACCCCAAATCTAAACCTAACCCCAAATCTAAACCTAAAATCTAAACCTAACCCCAAATCTAAACCTAAAATCTAAACCTAACCCCAAATCTAAACCTAACTCCAAATCTAAACCTAAAATCTAAACCTAACCCCAAATCTAAACCTAAAATTTAAGCCTAACCCCAAATCTAAACCTAAAATCTAAACCTAACCCCAAATCTAAACCTAACCCCAAATCTAAAACTAACCCCAAATCTAAACCGAAAATCTAAACCTAACCCCAAATCTAAACCTAACCCCAAATCTAAACCTAAAATCTATACCTAACCTGAAATCTAAACCTAACCCCAAATCTAAACCTAAAATCTAAAGCTAACCCCAAATCTAAACCTAAAATCTAAACCTAACCCCAAATCTAAACCTAACCCCAAATCTAAACCTAAAATCTAAACCTAACCCGAAATCTAAACCTAACCCCAAATCTAAACCTAAAATCTAAACCTAACCCCAAATCTAAACCTAAAATCTAAACCTAACCCCAAATCTAAACCTAACCCCAAATCTAAACCTAACCCCAAATCTAAACCTAAAATCTAAACCTAACCCCAAATCTGAACCTAAAATCTAAACCTAAAATCTAAACCTAACCTAAAAACTAAACCTAACCCCAAATCTAAACCTAAAATCTAAACCTAACCCCCAATCTAAACCGAAAATCTAAACCTAACCCGAAATCTAAACCTAAAATCTAAACCTAACCCCAAATCTAAATCTAAAATCTAAACCTAACCCCAAATCTAAACCTAACCCCAAATCTAAACCTAAAATCTAAACCTAACCCCAAATCTAAACCTAAAATCTAAACCTAACCCCAAATCTGAAACTAAAATCTAAACCTAAAATCTAAACCTAACCTAAAATCTAAACCTAACCCCAAATCTAAACCTAAAATCTAAACCTAACCCCAAATCTAAACCTAAAATCTAAACCTAAAATCTAAACCTAACCTAAAATCTAAACCTAACCCCAAATCTAAACCTAAGATCTGAACCTAACCCCAAATCTAAACCTAACCCCAAATCTAAACCTAAAATCTAAACCTAACCCCAAATCTAAACCTAAAATCTAAACCTAACCCCAAATCTAAACCTAACTCCAAATCTAAACCTAAAATCTAAACCTAACCCCAAATCTAAACCTAAAATTTAAGCCTAACCCCAAATCTAAACCTAAAATCTAAACCTAACCCCAAATCTAAACCTAACCCCAAATCTAAAACTAACCCCAAATCTAAACCGAAAATCTAAACCTAACCCCAAATCTAAACCTAAAATCTAAACCTAACCCCAAATCTAAACCTAAAATCTATACCTAACCTGAAATCTAAACCTAACCCCAAATCTAAACCTAAAATCTAAAGCTAACCCCAAATCTAAACCTAAAATCTAAACCTAACCCCAAATCTAAACCTAACGCCAAATCTAAACCTAAAATCTAAACCTAACCCGAAATCTAAACCTAACCCCAAATCTAAACCTATTATCTAAACCTAACCCCAAATCTAAACCTAAAATCTAAACCTAACCCCAAATCTAAACCTAACCCCAAATCTAAACCTAAAATATAAACCTAACCCCAAATCTAAACCTAAAATCTAAACCTAACCCCAAATCTAAAACTAAAATCTAAATCTAACCTAGATTCTAAACCTAACCCCAAATCTAAACCTAAAATCTAAACCTAACCCCAAATCAAACCTAACCCCAAATCTAAACCTAAAATCTAAACCTAACCCCAAATCTAAACCTAAAATCTAAACCTAACCCCAAATCTAAACCTAAAATCTAAACCTAACCCCAAATCTAAACCTAAAATCTAAACCTAACCCCAAATCTAAACCTAAAATCTAAACCTAACCCCAAATCTAAACCTAAAATCTAAACCTAACCCCAAATCTAAACCTAACCCCAAATCTAAACCTAAAATCTAAACCTAACCCCAAATCTAAACCTAAAATCTAAACCTAACCCCAAATCTAAACCTAACCCCAAATCTAAACCTAAAATCTAAACCTAACCCCAAATCTAAACCTAAAATCTAAACCTAACCCCAAATCTAAACCTAACCCCAAATCTAAACCTTATATCTAAACCTAACCCCAAATCTAAACCTAAAATCTAAACCTAACCCCAAATCTAAACCTAACGCCAAATGTAAACCTAAAATCTAAACCTAACCCCAAATCTAAACCTAAAATTTAAGCCTAACCCCAAATCTAAACCTAAAATCTAAACCTAACCCCAAATCTAAACCTAAAATCTAAACCTAACCCCAAATCTAAACCTAAAATCTAAACCTAAAATCTAAACCTAACCTAAAATCTAAAGCTAACCCCAAATCTAAACCTAAAATCTAAACCTAACCCCAAATCTAAACCTAAAATCTAAACCTAACCCCAAATCTAAACCTAAAATCTAAACCTAAAATCTCAACCTAACCCCAAATCCAAACCTAACCCCAAATCTAAACCTAAAATCTAAACCTAACCCCAAATCTAAACCTAAAATCTAAACCTAACCCCAAATCTAAACCTAACCCCAAATCTAAACCTAAAATCTAAACCTAACCCCAAATCTAAACCTAAAATCTAAACCTAACCCCAAATCTAAACCTAAAATCTAAACCTAACCCCAAATCTAAACCTAACCCCAAATCTAAACCTAAAATCTAAACCTAACCCCAAATTTAAACCTAAAATTTAAGCCTAACCCCAAATCTAAACCTAAAATCTAAACCTAACCCCAAATCTAAACCTAACCCCAAATCTAAAACTAACCCCAAATCTAAACCTAAAATCTAAACCTAACCCCCAATCTAAACCGAAAATCTAAACCTAACCCCAAATCTAAACCTAAAATCTAAACCTAACCCCAAATCTAAACCTAACCCCAAATCTAAACCTAAAATCTAAACCTAACCCCAAATCTAAACCTAAAATTTAAGCCTAACCCCAAATCTAAACCTAAAATCTAAACCTAACCCCAAATCTAAACCTAACCCCAAATCTAAAACTAACCCCAAATCTAAACCGAAAATCTAAACCTAACCCCAAATCTAAACCTAAAATCTAAACCTAACCCCAAATCTAAACCTAAAATTTAAGACTAACCCCAAATCTACACCTAAAATCTAAACCTAACCCCAAATCTAAACCTAACCCCAAATCTAAAACTAACCCCAAATCTAAACCGAAAATCTAAACCTAACCCCAAATCTAAACCTAAAATCTAAACCTAACCCCAAATCTAAACCTAACCCCAAATCTAAACCTAAAATCTAAACCTAACCCCAAATCTAAACCTAAAATCTAAACCTAACCCCAAATCTAAACCTAAAATCTAAACCTAACCCCAAATCTAAACCTAAAATCTAAACCTAACCCCAAATCTAAACCTAAAATCTAAACCTAACCCCAAATATAAACCTAAAATCTAAACCTAACCCCAAATCTAAACCTAAAATCTAAACCTAAACCCAAATGTAAACCTAACCCCAAATCTAAACGTAAAATCTAAACCTAACCCCAAATCTAAACCTAAAATCTAAACCTAACCCCAAATCTAAACCTAAAATCTAAACCTAACCCCAAATCTAAACCTAAAATCTCAACCTAACCCCAAATCTAAACCTAACCCCAAATCTAAACCTAAAATCTAAACCTAACCCCAAATTTAAACCTAAAATCTAAACCTAACCCCAAATCTAAACCTAAAATCTAAACCTAACCCCAAATCTAAACCTAAAGTCTAAACCTAACCCCAAATCTAAACTAACCCCAAATCTAAACCTAAAATCTAAACCTAACCCCAAATCTAAACCTAAAATCTAAACCTAACCCCAAATCCAAACCTAAAATCTAAACCTAACCTAAAATCTAAACCTAACCCCAAATCTAAACCTAAAATCTAAACCTAACCCCAAATATAAACCTAAAATCTAAACCTAACCCCAAATCTAAACCTAAAATCTAAACCTAAAATCTAAACCTAACCCCAAATCTAAACCTAAAATCTAAACCTAACCCCAAATCTAAACCTAACCCCAAATGTGAACCTAAAATCTGAACCTATCCCGAAATCTGAACCTAAAATCTAAACCTAACCCCAAATCTAAACCTAAAATCTAAACCTAACCCCAAATCTAAACCTAAAATCTAAACGTAACCCCAAATCTAAACCTAACCCCAAATCTAAACCTAAAATCTAAACCTAACCCCAAATCTAAACCTAAAATCTAAACCTAACCCCAAATATAAACCTAACCCCAAATCTAAACCTAAAATCTAAACCTAACCCCAAATCTAAACCTAAAATCTAAACCTAACCCCAAATCTAAACCTAAAATCTAAACCTAACCCCAAATCTAAACCTAACCCCAAATCTAAACCTAAAATCTAAACCTAACCCCAAATCTAAACCTAAAATCTAAACCTAACCCCAAATCTAAACCTAACCCCAAATCTAAACCTAAAATCTAAACCTAACCCCAAATCTAAACCTAAAATCTAAACCTAACCCCAAATCTAAACCTAACCCCAAATCTAAACCTTATATCTAAACCTAACCCCAAATCTAAACCTAAAATCTAAACCTAACCCCAAATCTAAACCTAACGCCAAATCTAAACCTAAAATCTAAACCTAACCCCAAATCTAAACCTAAAATTTAAGCCTAACCCCAAATCTAAACCTAAAATCTAAACCTAACCCCAAATCTAAACCTAAAATCTAAACCTAACCCCAAATCTAAACCTAAAATCTAAACCTAAAATCTAAACCTAACCTAAAATCTAAAGCTAACCCCAAATCTAAACCTAAAATCTAAACCTAACCCCAAATCTAAACCTAAAATCTAAACCTAACCCCAAATCTAAACCTAAAATCTAAACCTAAAATCTCAACCTAACCCCAAATCCAAACCTAACCCCAAATCTAAACCTAAAATCTAAACCTAACCCCAAATCTAAACCTAAAATCTAAACCTAACCCCAAATCTAAACCTAACCCCAAATCTAAACCTAAAATCTAAACCTAACCCCAAATCTAAACCTAAAATCTAAACCTAACCCCAAATCTAAACCTAAAATCTAAACCTAACCCCAAATCTAAACCTAACCCCAAATCTAAACCTAAAATCTAAACCTAACCCCAAATTTAAACCTAAAATTTAAGCCTAACCCCAAATCTAAACCTAAAATCTAAACCTAACCCCAAATCTAAACCTAACCCCAAATCTAAAACTAACCCCAAATCTAAACCTAAAATCTAAACCTAACCCCCAATCTAAACCGAAAATCTAAACCTAACCCCAAATCTAAACCTAAAATCTAAACCTAACCCCAAATCTAAACCTAACCCCAAATCTAAACCTAAAATCTAAACCTAACCCCAAATCTAAACCTAAAATTTAAGCCTAACCCCAAATCTAAACCTAAAATCTAAACCTAACCCCAAATCTAAACCTAACCCCAAATCTAAAACTAACCCCAAATCTAAACCGAAAATCTAAACCTAACCCCAAATCTAAACCTAAAATCTAAACCTAACCCCAAATCTAAACCTAAAATTTAAGACTAACCCCAAATCTACACCTAAAATCTAAACCTAACCCCAAATCTAAACCTAACCCCAAATCTAAAACTAACCCCAAATCTAAACCGAAAATCTAAACCTAACCCCAAATCTAAACCTAAAATCTAAACCTAACCCCAAATCTAAACCTAACCCCAAATCTAAACCTAAAATCTAAACCTAACCCCAAATCTAAACCTAAAATCTAAACCTAACCCCAAATCTAAACCTAAAATCTAAACCTAACCCCAAATCTAAACCTAAAATCTAAACCTAACCCCAAATCTAAACCTAAAATCTAAACCTAACCCCAAATATAAACCTAAAATCTAAACCTAACCCCAAATCTAAACCTAAAATCTAAACCTAAACCCAAATGTAAACCTAACCCCAAATCTAAACGTAAAATCTAAACCTAACCCCAAATCTAAACCTAAAATCTAAACCTAACCCCAAATCTAAACCTAAAATCTAAACCTAACCCCAAATCTAAACCTAAAATCTCAACCTAACCCCAAATCTAAACCTAACCCCAAATCTAAACCTAAAATCTAAACCTAACCCCAAATTTAAACCTAAAATCTAAACCTAACCCCAAATCTAAACCTAAAATCTAAACCTAACCCCAAATCTAAACCTAAAGTCTAAACCTAACCCCAAATCTAAACTAACCCCAAATCTAAACCTAAAATCTAAACCTAACCCCAAATCTAAACCTAAAATCTAAACCTAACCCCAAATCCAAACCTAAAATCTAAACCTAACCTAAAATCTAAACCTAACCCCAAATCTAAACCTAAAATCTAAACCTAACCCCAAATATAAACCTAAAATCTAAACCTAACCCCAAATCTAAACCTAAAATCTAAACCTAAAATCTAAACCTAACCCCAAATCTAAACCTAAAATCTAAACCTAACCCCAAATCTAAACCTAACCCCAAATGTGAACCTAAAATCTGAACCTATCCCGAAATCTGAACCTAAAATCTAAACCTAACCCCAAATCTAAACCTAAAATCTAAACCTAACCCCAAATCTAAACCTAAAATCTAAACGTAACCCCAAATCTAAACCTAACCCCAAATCTAAACCTAAAATCTAAACCTAACCCCAAATCTAAACCTAAAATCTAAACCTAACCCCAAATATAAACCTAACCCCAAATCTAAACCTAAAATCTAAACCTAACCCCAAATCTAAACCTAACCCCATATCTAAACCTAAAATCTAAACCTAACCCCAAATCTCAACCTAAAATCTAAACCTAACCCCAAATCTAAACCTAACCCCATATCTAAACCTAAAATCTAAACCTAACCCCAAATCTAAACCTAAAATCTAAACCTAACCCCAAATCTAAACCTAAAATCTAAACCTAACCCCAAATCTAAACCTAACCCCAAATCTAAACCTAAAATCTAAACCTAACCCCAAATCTAAACCTAAAATCTAAACCTAACCCCAAATCTAAACCTAAAATCTAAACCTAACCCCAAATCTAAACCTAAAATCTAAACCTAACCCCAAATCTAAATCTAAAATCTAAACCTAACCCCAAATCTAAACCTAATCCCAAATCTAAACCTAAAATCTAAACCTAACCCCAAATCTAAACCTAACCCCAAATATAAACCTAAAATCTAAACCTAACCCCAAATCTAAACCTAAAATCTAAACCTAACCCCAAATCTAAACCCCAAATCTAAAACTAAAATCTAAACCTAACCCCAAATCTAAACCTAAAATCTAAACCTAACCCCAAATCTAAACCTAACCCCAAATCTAAACCTAAAATCTAAACCTAACCCCAAATCTAAACCTAACCCCAAATCTAAACCTAAAATCTAAACCTAACCACAAATCTAAACCTAAAATCTAAACCTAACCCCAAATCTAAACCTAACCCCAAACCTAAACCTAAAATCTAAACCTAACCCCAAATCTAAACCTAAAATCTAAACCTAACCCCAAATCTAAACCTTACCCCAAATATAAACATAAATCTAAACCTAACCCCAAATCTAAACCTAAAATCTAAACCTAACCCCAAATCTAAACCTAATCCCAAATCTAAACCTAAAATCTAAAACTAACCCCAAATCTAAACCTAACCCCAAATCTAAACCTAAAATCTAAACCTAACCCCAAATGTAAACCTTACCCCAAATATAAACCTAAAATCTAAACCTAACCCCAAATCTAAACCTAAAATCTAAACCTAACCACAAATCTAACCCTAAAATCTAAACCTAACCCCAAATCTAAACCTAAAATCTAAACCTAAAATCTAAACCTAACCCCAAATCTAAACCTAAAATCTAAACCTAACCCCAAATCTAAACCTAACCCCAAATCTAAACCTAAAATCTAAACCTAACCCCAAATTTAAACCTAAAATCTAAACCTGATACCAAATCTAAACCTAAAATCTAAACCTAACCCCAAATCTAAACCTAACCCCAAATCTAAACCTAAAATTTAAACCTAACCCCCAATCTAAACCTAAAATCTAAACCTAACCCCAAATCTAAACCTAACCCCAAATCTAAACCTAAAATCTAAACCTAACCACAAATCTAAACCTAACCCCAAATCTAAACCTAAAATCTAAACCTAACCCCAAATCTAAACCTAACCCCATATCTAAACCTAAAATCTAAACCTAACCCCAAATCTAAACCTAAAATCTAAACCTAACCCCAAATCTAAACCTAACCCCAAATCTAAACCTAAAATCTAAACCTAACCCCAAATCTAAACCTAACCCCAAATCTAAACCTAAAATCTAAACCTAACCCCAAATCTAAACCTAAAATCTAAACCTAACCCCAAATCTAAACCCCAAATCTAAACCTAAAATCTAAACCTAACCCCAAATCTAAACCTAAAATCTAAACCTAACCCCAAATCTAAACCTAACCCCAAATCTAAACCTAAAATCTAAACCTAACCCCAAATCTAAACCTAAAATCTAAACCTAACCCCAAATCTAAACCTAACCCCAAATCTAAACCTAACCCCAAATCTAAACCTAACCCCAAATCTAAACCTAAAATCTAAACCTAACCCCAAATCTAAACCTAAAATCTAAACCTAACCCCAAATCTAAACCTAAAATCTAAACCTAACCCGAAATCTAAACCTAACCCCAAATCTAAACCTAAAATCTAAACCTAACCCCAAATCTAAACCTAAAATCTAAACCTAACCCCAAATGTAAACCCAACCCCAAATCCAAATCTAAAATCTAAACCTAACCCCAAATCTAAACCTTACCCCAAATATAAACCTAAAATCTAAACCTAACCCCAAATCTAAACCTAAAATCTAAACCTAACCCCAAATCTAAACCTAACCCCAAATCTAAACCTAAAATCTAAACCTAACCCCAAATCTAAAGCTAACCCCAAATCTAAACCTAAAATCTAAACCTAACCCCAAATCTAAACCTAAAATCTAAACCTAACCCCAAATCCAAACCTAAAATCTAAACCTAACCCCAAATCTAAACCTAACCCCAAATCTAAACCTAAAATCTAAACCTAACCCCAAATCTAAACCTAAAATCTAAACCTAACCCCAAATCTAAACCTAACCCCAAATCTAAACCTAAAATCTAAACCTAACCCCAAATCTAAACCTAACCCCAAATCTAAACCTAAAATCTAAACCTAACCCCAAATCTAAACCTAACCCCATATCTAAACCTAAAATCTAAACCTAACCCCAAATCTAAACCTAAAATCTAAACCTAACCCCAAATCTAAACCTAAAATCTAAACCTAACCCCAATTCTAAACCTAACCCCAAATCTAAACCTAAAATCTAAACCTAACCCCAAATCTAAACCTAAAATCTAAACCTAACCCCAAATCTAAACCTAAAATCTAAACCTAAAATCTAAACCTAACCCCAAATCTAAACCTAAAATCTAAACCTAACCCCAAATCTAAACGTAAAATCTAAACCTAACCCCAAATCTAAACCTAACCCCAAATCTAAACCTAAAATTTAAACCTAACCCCAAATCCTAACCTAACCCCAAATCTAAACCTAAAATCTAAACCTAACCACAAATCTAAACCTAAAATCTAAACCTAACCCCAAGTCTAAACCTAACCCCAGATCTAAACCTAAAATATAAACCTAAACCCAAATCTAAACCTAACCCCAAATCTAAACCTAAAATCTAAACCTAACCCCAAATCTAAACCTAAAATCTAAACCTAACCCCAAATCTAAACCTAACCCCAAATCTAAACCTAAAATCTAAACCTAACCCCAAATCTAAACCTAACCCCAAATCTAAACCTAAAATCTAAACCTAACCCCAAATCTAAACCTAAAATCTAAACCTAACCCCAAATCTAAACCCCAAATCTAAAACTAAAATCTAAACCTAACCCCAAATCTAAACCTAAAATCTAAACCTAACCCCAAATCTAAACCTAACCCCAAATCTAAACCTAAAATCTAAACCTAACCCCAAATCTAAACCTAAAATCTAAACCTAACCCCAAATCTAAACCTAATCCCAAATCTAAACCTAAAATCTAAACCTAACCCCAAATCTAAACCTAAAATCTAAACCTAACCCCAAATCTAAACCTAAGCCCAAACCTAAACCTAAAATCTAAACCTAACCCCAAATCTAAACCTAAAATCTAAACCTAACCCCAAATCTAAACCTTACCCCAAATATAAACATAAATCTAAACCTAACCCCAAATCTAAACCTAAAATCTAAACCTAACCCCAAATCTAAACCTAAAATCTAAACCTAACCCCAAATCTAAACCTAACCCCAAATCTAAACCTAAAATCTAAACCTAACCCCAAATCTAAAGCTAACCCCAAATCTAAACCTAAAATCTAAAGCTAACCCCAAATCTAAACCTAAAATCTAAACCTAACCCCAAATCTAAACCTAAAATCTAAACCTAACCCCAAATCTAAACCTAACCCCAAATCTAAACCTAAAATCTAAACCTAACCCCAAATCTAAACCTAAAATCTAAACCTAACCCCAAATCTAAAGCTAACCCCAAATCTAAACCTAAAATCTAAACCTAACCCCAAATCTAAACCTAACCCCAAAACTAAACCTAAAATCTAAACCTAACCCCAAATGTAAACCTTACCCCAAATATAAACCTAAAATCTAAACTTAACCACAATTCTAAACCTAAAATCTAAACCTAACCACAAATCTAACCCTAAAATCTAAACCTAACCCCAAATCTAAACCTAAAATCTAAACCTAAAATCTAAACCTAACCCCAAATCTAAACCTAAAATCTAAACCTAACCCCAAATCTAAACCTAACCCCAAATCTAAACCTAAAATCTAAACCTAACCCCAAATTTAAACCTAAAATCTAAACCTAATACCAAATCTAAACCTAAAATCTAAACCTAACCCCAAATCTAAACCTAACCCCAAATCTAAACCTAAAATTTAAACCTAACCCCCAATCTAAACCCAAAATCTAAACCTAACCCCAAATCTAAACCTAACCCCAAATCTAAACCTAAAATCTAAACCTAACCACAAATCTAAACCTAACCCCAAATCTAAACCTAAAATCTAAACCTAACCCCAAATCTAAACCTAACCCCATATCTAAACCTAAAATCTAAACCTAACCCCAAATCTAAACCTAAAATCTAAACCTAACCCCAAATCTAAACCTAACCCCAAATCTAAACCTAAAATCTAAACCTAACCCCAAATCTAAACCTAACCCCAAATCTAAACCTAAAATCTAAACCTAACCCCAAATCTAAACCTAAAATCTAAACCTAACCCCAAATCTAAACCTAAAATCTAAACCTAACCCCAAATCTAAACCCCAAATCTAAACCTAAAATCTAAACCTAACCCCAAATCTAAACCTAAAATCTAAACCTAACCCCAAATCTAAACCTAACCCCAAATCTAAACCTAAAATCTAAACCTAACCCCAAATCTAAACCTAAAATCTAAACCTAACCCCAAATCTAAACCTAACCCCAAATCTAAACCTAAAATCTAAACCTAACCCCAAATCTAAACCTAAAATCTAAACCTAACCCCAAATCTAAACCTAACCCCAAATCTAAACCTAAAATCTAAACCTAAGCCCAAATCTAAACCTAAAATCTAAACCTAACCCCAAAATCTAAACCTAACCCCAAATCTAAACCTAAAATCTAAACCTAACCCCAAATCTAAACCTAACCCCAAATCTAAACCTAAAATCTAAACCTAACCCCAAATGTAAACCTAAAATCTAAACCTAACCCCAAATCTAAACCCAACCCCAAATATAAATCTAAAATCTAAACCTAACCCCAAATCTAAACCTTACCCCAAATATAAACCTAAAATCTAAACCTAACCCCAAATCTAAACCTAAAATCTAAACCTAACCCCAAATCTAAACCTAACCCCAAATCTAAACCTAAAATCTAAACCTAACCCCAAATCCAAACCTAAAATCTAAACCTAATCCCAAATCTAAACCTAACCCCAAATCTAAACCTAAAATCTAAACCTAACCCCAAATCTAAACCTAACCCCAAATCTAAACCTAAAATCTAAACCTAACCCCAAATCTAAACCTAAAATCTAAACCTAACCCCAAATATAAACCTAACCCCAAATCTAAACCTAAAATCTAAACCTAACCCCAAATCTAAACCTAACCCCATATCTAAACCGAAAATCTAAACCTAACCCCAAATCTCAACCTAAAATCTAAACCTAACCCCAAATCTAAACCTAACCCCAAATCTAAACCTAAAATCTAAACCTAACCCCAAATCTAAACCTAACTCCAAATCTAAAACTAAAATCTAAACCTAACCCCAAATCTAAACCTAACCCCAAATCTAAACCTAAAATCTAAACATAACCCCAAATCTAAACCTAAAATCTAAACCTAACCCCAAATCTAAACCTAAAATCTAAACCTAACCCCAAATCTAAACCTAACCCCAAATCTAAACCTAAAATCTAAACCTAACCCCAAATCTAAACCTAAAATCTAAACCTAACCCCAAATCTAAACCTAAACCCATATCTAAACCTAAAATCTAAACCTAACCCCAAATCTAAACCTAAAATCTAAACCTAACCCCAAATCTAAACCTTACCCCAAATATAAACCTAAAATCTAAACCTAACCCCAAATCTAAACCTAAAATCTACACCTAACCCCAAATCTAAACCTAACCCCAAACCTAACCCCAAATCTAAACCTAACCCCAAATCTAAACCTAAAATCTAAACCTAACCCCAAATCTAAACCTAACCCCATATCTAAACCTAAAATCTAAACCTAACCCCAAATCTAAACCTAAAATCTAAACCTAACCCCAAATCTAAACCTAAAATCTAAACCTAACCCCAAATCTAAACCTAACCCCAAATCTAAACCTAAAATCTAAACCTAACCCCAAATCTAAACCTAAAATCTAAACCTAACCCCAAATCTAAACCTAAAATCTAAACCTAACCCCAAATCTAAACCTAAAATCTAAACCTAACCCCAAATCTAAATCTAAAATCTAAACCTAACCCCAAATCTAAACCTAATCCCAAATCTAAACCTAAAATCTAAACCTAACCCCAAATCTAAACCTAACCCCAAATATAAACCTAAAATCTAAACCTAACCCCAAATCTAAACCTAAAATCTAAACCTAACCCCAAATCTAAACCTAAAATCTAAACCTAACCCCAAATCTAAACCCCAAATCTAAAACTAAAATCTAAACCTAACCCCAAATCTAAACCTAAAATCTAAACCTAACCCCAAATCTAAACCTAACCCCAAATCTAAACCTAAAATCTAAACCTAACCCCAAATCTAAACCTAACCCCAAATCTAAACCTAAAATCTAAACCTAACCACAAATCTAAACCTAAAATCTAAACCTAACCCCAAATCTAAACCTAACCCCAAACCTAAACCTAAAATCTAAACCTAACCCCAAATCTAAACCTAAAATCTAAACCTAACCCCAAATCTAAACCTTACCCCAAATATAAACATAAATCTAATCCTAAACCCCAAATCTAAACCTAAAATCTAAACCTAACCCCAAATCTAAACCTAATCCCAAATCTAAACCTAACCCCAAATCTAAACCTAACCCCAAATCTAAACCTAAAATCTAAACCTAACCCCAAATGTAAACCTTACCCCAAATATAAACCTAAAATCTAAACCTAACCCCAAATCTAAACCTAAAATCTAAACCTAACCACAAATCTAACCCTAAAATCTAAACCTAACCCCAAATCTAAACCTAAAATCTAAACCTAAAATCTAAACCTAACCCCAAATCTAAACCTAAAATCTAAACCTAACCCCAAATCTAAACCTAACCCCAAATCTAAACCTAAAATCTAAACCTAACCCCAAATTTAAACCTAAAATCTAAACCTGATACCAAATCTAAACCTAAAATCTAAACCTAACCCCAAATCTAAACCTAAAATTTAAACCTAACACCCAATCTAAACCTAAAATCTAAACCTAACCCCAAATCTAAACCTAACCCCAAATCTAAACCTAAAATCTAAACCTAACCACAAATCTAAACCTAACCCCAAATCTAAACCTAAAATCTAAACCTAACCCCAAATCTAAACCTAACCCCATATCTAAACCTAAAATCTAAACCTAACCCCAAATCTAAACCTAAAATCTAAACCTAACCCCAAATCTAAACCTAACCCCAAATCTAAACCTAAAATCTAAACCTAACCCCAAATCTAAACCTAACCCCAAATCTAAACCTAAAATCTAAACCTAACCCCAAATCTAAACCTAAAATCTAAACCTAACCCCAAATCTAAACCCCAAATCTAAACCTAAAATCTAAACCTAACCCCAAATCTAAACCTAAAATCTAAACCTAACCCCAAATCTAAACCTAACCCCAAATCTAAACCTAAAATCTAAACCTAACCCCAAATCTAAAACTAAAATCTAAACCTAACCCCAAATCTAAACCTAAAATCTAAACCTAACCCCAAATCTAAACCTAACCCCAAATCTAAACCTAAAATCTAAACCTAACCCCAAATCCAAACCTAAAATCTAAACCTAATCCCAAATCTAAACCTAACCCCAAATCTAAACCTAAAATCTAAACCTAACCCCAAATCTAAACCTAACCCCAAATCTAAACCTAAAATCTAAACCTAACCCCAAATCTAAACCTAAAATCTAAACCTAACCCCAAATATAAACCTAACCCCAAATCTAAACCTAAAATCTAAACCTAACCCCAAATCTAAACCTAACCCCATATCTAAACCTAAAATCTAAACCTAACCCCAAATCTCAACCTAAAATCTAAACCTAACCCCAAATCTAAACCTAACCCCAAATCTAAACCTAAAATCTAAACCTAACCCCAAATCTAAACCTAACTCCAAATCTAAAACTAAAATCTAAACCTAACCCCAAATCTAAACCTAACCCCAAATCTAAACCTAAAATCTAAACATAACCCCAAATCTAAACCTAAAATCTAAACCTAACCCCAAATCTAAACCTAAAATCTAAACCTAACCCCAAATCTAAACCTAACCCCAAATCTAAACCTAAAATCTAAACCTAACCCCAAATCTAAACCTAAAATCTAAACCTAACCCCAAATCTAAACCTAAACCCATATCTAAACCTAAAATCTAAACCTAACCCCAAATCTAAACCTAAAATCTAAACCTAACCCCAAATCTAAACCTTACCCCAAATATAAACCTAAAATCTAAACCTAACCCCAAATCTAAACCTAAAATCTACACCTAACCCCAAATCTAAACCTAACCCCAAACCTAACCCCAAATCTAAACCTAACCCCAAATCTAAACCTAAAATCTAAACCTAACCCCAAATCTAAACCTAACCCCATATCTAAACCTAAAATCTAAACCTAACCCCAAATCTAAACCTAAAATCTAAACCTAACCCCAAATCTAAACCTAAAATCTAAACCTAACCCCAAATCTAAACCTAACCCCAAATCTAAACCTAAAATCTAAACCTAACCCCAAATCTAAACCTAAAATCTAAACCTAACCCCAAATCTAAACCTAAAATCTAAACCTAACCCCAAATCTAAACCTAAAATCTAAACCTAACCCCAAATCTAAATCTAAAATCTAAACCTAACCCCAAATCTAAACCTAATCCCAAATCTAAACCTAAAATCTAAACCTAACCTCAAATCTAAACCTAACCCCAAATATAAACCTAAAATCTAAACCTAACCCCAAATCTAAACCTAAAATCTAAACCTAACCCCAAATCTAAACCTAAAATCTAAACCTAACCCCAAATCTAAACCCCAAATCTAAAACTAAAATCTAAACCTAACCCCAAATCTAAACCTAAAATCTAAACCTAACCCCAAATCTAAACCTAACCCCAAATCTAAACCTAAAATCTAAACCTAACCCCAAATCTAAACCTAACCCCAAATCTAAACCTAAAATCTAAACCTAACCACAAATCTAAACCTAAAATCTAAACCTAACCCCAAATCTAAACCTAACCCCAAACCTAAACCTAAAATCTAATCCTAACCCCAAATCTAAACCTAAAATCTAAACCTAACCCCAAATCTAAACCTTACCCCAAATATAAACATAAATCTAATCCTAAACCCCAAATCTAAACCTAAAATCTAAACCTAACCCCAAATCTAAACCTAATCCCAAATCTAAACCTAACCCCAAATCTAAACCTAACCCCAAATCTAAACCTAAAATCTAAACCTAACCCCAAATGTAAACCTTACCCCAAATATAAACCTAAAATCTAAACCTAACCCCAAATCTAAACCTAAAATCTAAACCTAACCACAAATCTAACCCTAAAATCTAAACCTAACCCCAAATCTAAACCTAAAATCTAAACCTAAAATCTAAACCTAACCCCAAATCTAAACCTAAAATCTAAACCTAACCCCAAATCTAAACCTAACCCCAAATCTAAACCTAAAATCTAAACCTAACCCCAAATTTAAACCTAAAATCTAAACCTGATACCAAATCTAAACCTAAAATCTAAACCTAACCCCAAATCTAAACCTAAAATTTAAACCTAACCCCCAATCTAAACCTAAAATCTAAACCTAACCCCAAATCTAAACCTAACCCCAAATCTAAACCTAAAATCTAAACCTAACCACAAATCTAAACCTAACCCCAAATCTAAACCTAAAATCTAAACCTAACCCCAAATCTAAACCTAACCCCATATCTAAACCTAAAATCTAAACCTAACCCCAAATCTAAACCTAAAATCTAAACCTAACCCCAAATCTAAACCTAACCCCAAATCTAAACCTAAAATCTAAACCTAACCCCAAATCTAAACCTAACCCCAAATCTAAACCTAAAATCTAAACCTAACCCCAAATCTAAACCTAAAATCTAAACCTAACCCCAAATCTAAACCCCAAATCTAAACCTAAAATCTAAACCTAACCCCAAATCTAAACCTAAAATCTAAACCTAACCCCAAATCTAAACCTAACCCCAAATCTAAACCTAAAATCTAAACCTAACCCCAAATCTAAAACTAAAATCTAAACCTAACCCCAAATCTAAACCTAAAATCTAAACCTAACCCCAAATCTAAACCTAACCCCAAATCTAAACCTAACCCCAAATCTAAACCTAAAATCTAAACCTAACCCCAAATCTAAACCTAAAATCTAAACCTAACCCCAAATCTAAACCTAACCCCAAATCTAAACCTAAAATCTAAACCTAACACCAAATCTAAACCTAACCCCAAATCTAAACCTAAAATCTAAACCTAACCCCAAATCTAAACCTAAAATCTAAACCTAACCCCAAATGTAAACCCAACCCCAAATCTAAATCTAAAATCTAAGCCTAACCCCAAATCTAAACCTTACCCCAAATATAAACCTAAAATCTAAACCTAACCCCAAATCTAAACCTAAAATCTAAACCTAACCCCAAATCTAAACCTAACCCCAAATCTAAACCTAAAATCTAAACCTAACCCCAAATCTAAAGCTAACCCCAAATCTAAACCTAAAATCTAAACCTAACCCCAAATCTAAACCTAAAATCTAAACCTAAAACCAAATCCAAACCTAAAATCTAAACCTAACCCCAAATCTAAACCTAACCCCAAATCTAAACCTAAAATCTAAACCTAACCCCAAATCTAAACCTAAAATCTAAACCTAACCCCAAATCTAAACCTAACCCCAAATCTAAACCTAAAATCTAAACCTAACCCCAAATCTAAACCTAACCCCAAATCTAAACCTAAAATCTAAACCTAACCCCAAATCTAAACCTTACCCCAAATATAAACCTAAAATCTAAACTTAACCCCAAATCTAAACCTAAAATCTAAACCTAACCACAAATCTAACCCTAAAATCTAAACCTAACCCCAAATCTAAACCTAAAATCTAAACCTAAAATCTAAACCTAACCCCAAATCTAAACCTAAAATCTAAACCTAACCCCAAATCTAAACCTAACCCCAAATCTAAACCTAAAATCTAAACCTAACCCCAAATCTAAATCTAAAATCTAAACCTAACCCCAAATCTAAACCTAACCCCAAATCTAAACCTAAAATCTAAACCTAACCCCAAATCTAAACCTAACCCCAAATCTAAACCTAAAATCTAAACCTAACCCCAAATCTAAACCTAAAATCTAAACCTAACCCCAAATCTAAACCCCAAATCTAAAACTAAAATCTAAACCTAACCCCAAATCTAAACCTAAAATCTAAACCTAACCCCAAATCTAAACCTAACCCCAAATCTAAACCTAAAATCTAAACCTAACCCCAAATCTAAACCTAAAATCTAAACCTAACCCCAAATCTAAACCTAACCCCAAATCTAAACCTAAAATCTAAACCTAACCACAAATCTAAACCTAAAATCTAAACCTAACCCCAAATCTAAACCTAAGCCCAAACCTAAACCTAAAATCTAAACCTAACCCCAAATCTAAACCTAAAATCTAAACCTAACCCCAAATCTAAACCTTACCCCAAATATAAACATAAATCTAAACCTAACCCCAAATCTAAACCTAAAATCTAAACCTAACCTCAAATCTAAACCTAAAATCTAAACCTAACCCCAAATCTAAACCTAACCCCAAATCTAAACCTAAAATCTAAACCTAACCCCAAATCTAAAGCTAACCCCAAATCTAAACCTAAAATCTAAAGCTAACCCCAAATCTAAACCTAAAATCTAAACCTAACCCCAAATCTAAACCTAAAATCTAAACCTAACCCCAAATCTAAACCTAAAATCTAAACCTAACCCCAAATCTAAACCTAACCCCAAATCTAAACCTAAAATCTAAACCTAACCCCAAATCTAAACCTAAAATCTAAACCTAACCCCAAATCTAAACCTAACCCCAAATCTAAACCTAAAATCTAAACCTAACCACAAATCTAAACCTAAAATCTAAACCTAACCCCAAATCTAAACCTAAGCCCAAACCTAAACCTAAAATCTAAACCTAACCCCAAATCTAAACCTAAAATCTAAACCTAACCCCAAATCTAAACCTTACCCCAAATATAAATATAAATCTAAACCTAACCCCAAATCTAAACCTAAAATCTAAACCTAACCCCAAATCTAAACCTAAAATCTAAACCTAACCCCAAATCTAAACCTAACCCCAAATCTAAACCTAAAATCTAAACCTAACCCCAAATCTAAAGCTAACCCCAAATCTAAACCTAAAATCTAAAGCTAACCCCAAATCTAAACCTAAAATCTAAACCTAACCACAAATCTAAACCTAAAATCTAAACCTAACCCCAAATCTAAACCTAACCCCAAATCTAAACCTAAAATCTAAACCTAACCCCAAATCTAAACCTAAAATCTAAACCTAACCCCAAATCTAAACCTAACCCCAAATCTAAACCTAAAATCTAAACCTAACCCCAAATCTAAACCTAACCCCAAAACTAAACCTAAAATCTAAACCTAACCCCAAATGTAAACCTTACCCCAAATATAAACCTAAAATCTAAACTTAACCACAATTCTAAACCTAAAATCTAAACCTAACCACAAATCTAACCCTAAAATCTAAACCTAACCCCAAATCTAAACCTAAAATCTAAACCTAAAATCTAAACCTAACCCCAAATCTAAACCTAAAATCTAAACCTAACCCCAAATCTAAACCTAACCCCAAATCTAAACCTAAAATCTAAACCTAACCCCAAATTTAAACCTAAAATCTAAACCTAATACCAAATCTAAACCTAAAATCTAAACCTAACCCCAAATCTAAACCTAACCCCAAATCTAAACCTAAAATTTAAACCTAACCCCCAATCTAAACCTAAAATCTAAACCTAACCCCAAATCTAAACCTAACCCCAAATCTAAACCTAAAATCTAAACCTAACCACAAATCTAAACCTAACCCCAAATCTAAACCTAAAATCTAAACCTAACCCCAAATCTAAACCTAACCCCAAATCTAAACCTAAAATCTAAACCTAACCCCAAATGTAAACCTTACCCCAAATATAAACCTAAAATCTAAACTTAACCCCAAATCTAAACCTAAAATCTAAACCTAACCACAAATCTAACCATAAAATCTAAACCTAACCCCAAATCTAAACCTAAAATCTAAACCTAAAATCTAAACCTAACCCCAAATCTAAACCTAAAATCTAAACCTAACCCCAAATCTAAACCTAACCCCAAATCTAAACCTAAAATCTAAACCTAACCCCAAATTTAAACCTAAAATCTAAACCTAACCCCAAATCTAAATCTAACCCCAAATCTAAACCTAAAATCTAAACCTAACCCCAAATCTAAACCTAACCCCAAATCTAAACCTAAAATCTAAACCTAACCCCAAATCTAAACCTTACCCCAAATATAAACCTAAAATCTAAACTTAACCCCAAATCTAAACCTAAAATCTAAACCTAACCACAAATCTAACCCTAAAATCTAAACCTAACCCCAAATCTAAACCTAAAATCTAAACCTAAAATCTAAACCTAACCCCAAATCTAAACCTAAAATCTAAACCTAACCCCAAATCTAAACCTAACCCCAAATCTAAACCTAAAATCTAAACCTAACCCCAAATCTAAATCTAAAATCTAAACCTAACCCCAAATCTAAACCTAACCCCAAATCTAAACCTAAAATCTAAACCTAACCCCAAATCTAAACCTAACCCCAAATCTAAACCTAAAATCTAAACCTAACCCCAAATCTAAACCTAAAATCTAAACCTAACCCCAAATCTAAACCCCAAATCTAAAACTAAAATCTAAACCTAACCCCAAATCTAAACCTAAAATCTAAACCTAACCCCAAATCTAAACCTAACCCCAAATCTAAACCTAAAATCTAAACCTAACCCCAAATCTAAACCTAAAATCTAAACCTAACCCCAAATCTAAACCTAACCCCAAATCTAAACCTAAAATCTAAACCTAACCACAAATCTAAACCTAAAATCTAAACCTAACCCCAAATCTAAACCTAAGCCCAAACCTAAACCTAAAATCTAAACCTAACCCCAAATCTAAACCTAAAATCTAAACCTAACCCCAAATCTAAACCTTACCCCAAATATAAACATAAATCTAAACCTAACCCCAAATCTAAACCTAAAATCTAAACCTAACCCCAAATCTAAACCTAAAATCTAAACCTAACCCCAAATCTAAACCTAACCACAAATCTAAACCTAAAATCTAAACCTAACCCCAAATCTAAAGCTAACCCCAAATCTAAACCTAAAATCTAAAGCTAACCCCAAATCTAAACCTAAAATCTAAACCTAACCCCAAATCTAAACCTAAAATCTAAACCTAACCCCAAATCTAAACCTAACCCCAAATCTAAACCTAAAATCTAAACCTAACCCCAAATCTAAACCTAAAATCTAAACCTAACCCCAAATCTAAACCTAACCCCAAAACTAAACCTAAAATCTAAACCTAACCCCAAATGTAAACCTTACCCCAAATATAAACCTAAAATCTAAACTTAACCACAATTCTAAACCTAAAATCTAAACCTAACCACAAATCTAACCCTAAAATCTAAAACTAACCCCAAATCTAAACCTAAAATCTAAACCTAAAATCTAAACCTAACCCCAAATCTAAACCTAAAATCTAAACCTAACCCCAAATCTAAACCTAACCCCAAATCTAAACCTAAAATCTAAACCTAACCCCAAATCTAAATCTAAAATCTAAACCTAACCCCAAATCTAAACCTAACCCCAAATCTAAACCTAAAATCTAAACCTAACCCCAAATCTAAACCTAACCCCAAATCTAAACCTAAAATCTAAACCTAACCCCAAATCTAAACCTAAAATCTAAACCTAACCCCAAATCTAAACCCCAAATCTAAAACTAAAATCTAAACCTAACCCCAAATCTAAACCTAAAATCTAAACCTAACCCCAAATCTAAACCTAACCCCAAATCTAAACCTAAAATCTAAACCTAACCCCAAATCTAAACCTAAAATCTAAACCTAACCCCAAATCTAAACCTAACCCCAAATCTAAACCTAAAATCTAAACCTAACCACAAATCTAAACCTAAAATCTAAACCTAACCCCAAATCTAAACCTAAGCCCAAACCTAAACCTAAAATCTAAACCTAACCCCAAATCTAAACCTAAAATCTAAACCTAACCCCAAATCTAAACCTTACCCCAAATATAAACATAAATCTAAACCTAACCCCAAATCTAAACCTAAAATCTAAACCTAACCTCAAATCTAAACCTAAAATCTAAACCTAACCCCAAATCTAAACCTAACCCCAAATCTAAACCTAAAATCTAAACCTAACCCCAAATCTAAAGCTAACCCCAAATCTAAACCTAAAATCTAAAGCTAACCCCAAATCTAAACCTAAAATCTAAACCTAACCCCAAATCTAAACCTAAAATCTAAACCTAACCCCAAATCTAAACCTAAAATCTAAACCTAACCCCAAATCTAAACCTAACCCCAAATCTAAACCTAAAATCTAAACCTAACCCCAAATCTAAACCTAAAATCTAAACCTAACCCCAAATCTAAACCTAACCCCAAATCTAAACCTAAAATCTAAACCTAACCACAAATCTAAACCTAAAATCTAAACCTAACCCCAAATCTAAACCTAAGCCCAAACCTAAACCTAAAATCTAAACCTAACCCCAAATCTAAACCTAAAATCTAAACCTAACCCCAAATCTAAACCTTACCCCAAATATAAATATAAATCTAAACCTAACCCCAAATCTAAACCTAAAATCTAAACCTAACCCCAAATCTAAACCTAAAATCTAAACCTAACCCCAAATCTAAACCTAACCCCAAATCTAAACCTAAAATCTAAACCTAACCCCAAATCTAAAGCTAACCCCAAATCTAAACCTAAAATCTAAAGCTAACCCCAAATCTAAACCTAAAATCTAAACCTAACCACAAATCTAAACCTAAAATCTAAACCTAACCCCAAATCTAAACCTAACCCCAAATCTAAACCTAAAATCTAAACCTAACCCCAAATCTAAACCTAAAATCTAAACCTAACCCCAAATCTAAACCTAACCCCAAATCTAAACCTAAAATCTAAACCTAACCCCAAATCTAAACCTAACCCCAAAACTAAACCTAAAATCTAAACCTAACCCCAAATGTAAACCTTACCCCAAATATAAACCTAAAATCTAAACTTAACCACAATTCTAAACCTAAAATCTAAACCTAACCACAAATCTAACCCTAAAATCTAAACCTAACCCCAAATCTAAACCTAAAATCTAAACCTAAAATCTAAACCTAACCCCAAATCTAAACCTAAAATCTAAACCTAACCCCAAATCTAAACCTAACCCCAAATCTAAACCTAAAATCTAAACCTAACCCCAAATTTAAACCTAAAATCTAAACCTAACCCCAAATCTAAATCTAACCCCAAATCTAAACCTAAAATCTAAACCTAACCCCAAATCTAAACCTAACCCCAAATCTAAACCTAAAATCTAAACCTAACCCCAAATCTAAACCTTACCCCAAATATAAACCTAAAATCTAAACTTAACCCCAAATCTAAACCTAAAATCTAAACCTAACCACAAATCTAACCCTAAAATCTAAACCTAACCCCAAATCTAAACCTAAAATCTAAACCTAAAATCTAAACCTAACCCCAAATCTAAACCTAAAATCTAAACCTAACCCCAAATCTAAACCTAACCCCAAATCTAAACCTAAAATCTAAACCTAACCCCAAATCTAAATCTAAAATCTAAACCTAACCCCAAATCTAAACCTAACCCCAAATCTAAACCTAAAATCTAAACCTAACCCCAAATCTAAACCTAACCCCAAATCTAAACCTAAAATCTAAATCTAACCCCAAATCTAAACCTAAAATCTAAACCTAACCCCAAATCTAAACCCCAAATCTAAACCTAAAATCTAAACCTAACCCCAAATCTAAACCTAAAATCTAAACCTAACCCCAAATCTAAACCTAACCCCAAATCTAAACCTAAAATCTAAACCTAACCCCAAATCTAAACCTAAAATCTAAACCTAACCCCAAATCTAAACCTAACCCCAAATCTAAACCTAAAATCTAAACCTAACCACAAATCTAAACCTAAAATCTAAACCTAACCCCAAATCTAAACCTAAGCCCAAACCTAAACCTAAAATCTAAACCTAACCCCAAATCTAAACCTAAAATCTAAACCTAACCCCAAATCTAAACCTTACCCCAAATATAAACATAAATCTAAACCTAACCCCAAATCTAAACCTAAAATCTAAACCTAACCCCAAATCTAAACCTAAAATCTAAACCTAACCCCAAATCTAAACCTAACCCCAAATCTAAACCTAAAATCTAAACCTAACCCCAAATCTAAAGCTAACCCCCAATCTAAACCTAAAATCTAAAGCTAACCCCAAATCTAAACCTAAAATCTAAACCTAACCCCAAATCTAAACCTAAAATCTAAACCTAACCCCAAATCTAAACCTAACCCCAAATCTAAACCTAAAATCTAAACCTAACCCCAAATCTAAACCTAAAATCTAAACCTAACCCCAAATCTAAACCTAACCCCAAATCTAAACCTAAAATCTAAACCTAACCCCAAATCTAAACCTAACCCCAAAACTAAACCTAAAATCTAAACCTAACCCCAAATATAAACCTTACCCCAAATATAAACCTAAAATCTAAACTTAACCACAATTCTAAACCTAAAATCTAAACCTAACCACAAATCTAACCCTAAAATCTAAACCTAACCCCAAATCTAAACCTAAAATCTAAACCTAAAATCTAAACCTAACCCCAAATCTAAACCTAAAATCTAAACCTAACCCCAAATCTAAACCTAACCCCAAATCTAAACCTAAAATCTAAACCTAACCCCAAATTTAAACCTAAAATCTAAACCTAATACCAAATCTAAACCTAAAATCTAAACCTAACCCCAAATCTAAACCTAACCCCAAATCTAAACCTAAAATTTAAACCTAACCCCCAATCTAAACCTAAAATCTAAACCTAACCCCAAATCTAAACCTAACCCCAAATCTAAACCTAAAATCTAAACCTAACCACAAATCTAAACCTAACCCCAAATCTAAACCTAAAATCTAAACCTAACCCCAAATCTAAACCTAACCCCATATCTAAACCTAAAATCTAAACCTAACCCCAAATCTAAACCTAAAACCTAAACCTAACCCCAAATCTAAACCTAACCCCAAATCTAAACCTAAAATCTAAACCTAACCCCAAATCTAAACCTAACCCCAAATCTAAACCTAAAATCTAAACCTAACCCCAAATCTAAACCTAAAATCTAAACCTAACCCCAAATCTAAACCTAAAATCTAAACCTATACCCCAAATCTAAACCCCAAATCTAAACCTAAAATCTAAACCTAACCCCAAATCTAAACCTAAAATCTAAACCTAACCCCAAATCTAAACCTAACCCCAAATCTAAACCTAAAATCTAAACCTAACCCCAAATCTAAACCTAAAATCTAAACCTAACCCCAAATCTAAACCTAACCCCAAATCTAAACCTAAAATCTAAACCTAACCCCAAATCTAAACCTAAAATCTAAACCTAACCCCAAATCTAAACCTAACCCCAAATCTAAACCTAAAATCTAAACCTAAGCCCAAATCTAAACCTAAAATCTAAACCTAACCCCAAAATCTAAACCTAACCCCAAATCTAAACCTAACCCCAAATCTAAACCTAAAATCTAAACCTAACCCCAAATCTAAACCTAAAATCTAAACCTAACCCCAAATCTAAACCCAACCCCAAATCTAAATCTAAAATCTAAACCTAACCCCAAATCTAAACCTTACCCCAAATATAAACCTAAAATCTAAACCTAACCCCAAATCTAAACCTAAAATCTAAACCTAACCCCAAATCTAAACCTAACCCCAAATCTAAACCTAAAATCTAAACCTAACCCCAAATTTAAACCTAAAATCTAAACCTAATACCAAATCTAAACCTAAAATCTAAACCTAACCCCAAATCTAAACCTAACCCCAAATCTAAACCTAAAATTTAAACCTAACCCCCAATCTAAACCTAAAATCTAAACCTAACCCCAAATCTAAACCTAAAATCTAAACCTAACCCCAAATGTAAACCTTACCCCAAATATAAACCTAAAATCTAAACTTAACCCCAAATCTAAACCTAAAATCTAAACCTAACCACAAATCTATACCTAAAATCTAAACCTAACCCCAAATCTAAACCTAAAATCTAAACCTAAAATCTAAACCTAACCCCAAATCTAAACCTAAAATCTAAACCTAACCCCAAATCTAAACCTAAAATTTAAACCTAACCCCCAATCTAAACCTAAAATCTAAACCTAACCCCAAATCTAAACCTAACCCCAAATCTAAACCTAAAATCTAAACCTAACCACAAATCTAAACCTAACCCCAAATCTAAACCTAAAATCTAAACCTAACCCCAAATCTAAACCTAACCCCATATCTAAACCTAAAATCTAACCTAACCCCAAATCTAAACCTAAAATCAAAACCTAACCCCAAATCTAAACCTAACCCCAAATCTAAACCTAAAATCTAAACCTAACCCCAAATCTAAACCTAACCCCAAATCTAAACCTAAAATCTAAACCTAACCCCAAATCTAAACCTAAAATTTAAACCTAACCCCCAATCTAAACCTTACCCAAATATAAACCTAAAATCTAAACCTAACCCCAAATCTAAACCTAAAATCTAAACCTAACCCCAAATCTAAACCTAACCCCAAATCTAAACCTAAAATCTAAACCTAACCCCAAATCTAAACCTAAAATCTAAACCTAACCCCAAATCTAAACCTAACCCCAAATCTAAACCTAAAATCTAAACCTAACCCCAAATCTAAACCTAAAATCTAAACCTAACCCCAAATCTAAACCTAACCCCAAATCTAAACCTAAAATCTAAACCTAACCCCAAATCTAAACCTAACCCCAAATCTAAACCTAAAATCTAAACCTAACCCCAAATCTAAACCTAACCCCAAATCTAAACCTAAAATCTAAACCTAACCCCAAATCTAAACCTAAAATCTAAACCTAACCCCAAATCTAAACCCAACCCCAAATCTAAATCTAAAATCTAAACCTAACCACAAATCTAAACCTTACCCCAAATATAAACCTAAAATCTAAACCTAACCCCAAATCTAAACCTAAAATCTAAACCTAACCCCAAATCTAAACCTAAAATCTAAACCTCACCCCAAATCTAAAGCTAACCCCAAATCTAAACCTAAAATCTAAACCTAACCCCAAATCTAAACCTAAAATCTAAACCTAACCCCAAATCCAAACCTAAAATCTAAACCTAACCCCAAATCTAAACCTAACCCCAAATCTAAACCTAAAATCTAAACCTAACCCCAAATCTAAACCTAAAATCTAAACCTAACCCCAAATCTAAACCTAACCCCAAATCTAAACCTAAAATCTAAACCTAACCCCAAATCTAAACCTAACCCCAAATCTAAACCTAAAATCTAAACCTAACCACAAATCTAACCCTAAAATCTAAACCTAACCCCAAATCTAAACCTAAAATCTAAACCTAAAATCTAAACCTAACCCCAAATCTAAACCTAAAATCTAAACCTAACCCCAAATTTAAACCTAAAATCTAAACCTAACCCCAAATCTAAACCTAAAATCTAAACCTAACCCCAAATCTAAACATAACCCCAAATCTAAACCTAAAATTTAAACCTAACCCCAAATCTAAACCTAACCCCAAATCTAAACCGAAAATCTAAACCTAACCCCAAATCTAAACCTAAAATCTAAACCTAACCCCAAATCTAAACCTAAAATCTAAACCTAACCCCAAATCTAAACCTAACCCCAAATCTAAACCTAAAATCTAAACCTAACCCCAAATCTAAACCTAACCCCAAATCTAAACCTAAAATCTAAACCTAACCCCAAATCTAAATCTAAAATCTAAACCTAACCCCAAATCTAAACCTAACCCCAAATCTAAACCTAAAATCTAAACCTAACCCCAAATCTAAACCTAACCCCAAATATAAACCTAAAATCTAAACCTAACCCCAAATCTATACCTAAAATCTAAACCTAACCCCAAATCTAAACCTAAAATCTAAACCTAACCCCAAATCTAAACCTAAAATCTAAACCTAACCCCAAATCTAAACCTAACCCCAAATCTAAACCTAAAATCTAAACCTAACCCCAAATCTAAACCTTACCCCAAATATAAACCTAAAATCTAAACCTAACCCCAAATCTAAACCTAAAATCTAAACCTAACCCCAAATCTAAACCTAACCCCAAACCTAACCCCAAATCTAAACCTAACCCCAAATCTAAACCTAAAATCTAAACCTAACCCCAAATCTAAACCTAACCCCATATCTAAACCTAAAATCTAAACCTAACCCCAAATCTAAACCTAAAATCTAAACCTAACCCCAAATCTAAACCTAAAATCTAAACCTAACCCCAAATCTAAACCTAACCCCAAATCTAAACCTAAAATCTAAACCTAACCCCAAATCTAAACCTAAAATCTAAACCTAACCCCAAATCTAAACCTAAAATCTAAACCTAACCCCAAATCTAAACCTAACCCCAAATCTAAACCTAAAATCTAAACCTAACCCCAAATGTAAACCTTACCCCAAATATAAACCTAAAATCTAAACTTAACCCCAAATCTAAACCTAAAATCTAAACCTAACCACAAATCTAACCCTAAAATCTAAACCTAACCCCAAATCTAAACCTAAAATCTAAACCTAAAATCTAAACCTAACCCCAAATCTAAACCTAAAATCTAAACCTAACCCCAAATCTAAACCTAAAATTTAAACCTAACCCCCAATCTAAACCTAAAATCTAAACCTAACCCCAAATCTAAACCTAACCCCAAATCTAAACCTAAAATCTAAACCTAACCCGAAATCTAAACCTAACCCCAAATCTAAACCTAAAATCTAAACCTAACCCCAAATCTAAACCTAACCCCATATCTAAACCTAAAATCTAAACCTAACCCCAAATCTAAACCTAAAATCTAAACCTAACCCCAAATCTAAACCTAACCCCAAATCTAAACCTAAAATCTAAACCTAACCCCAAATCTAAACCTAACCCCAAATCTAAACCTAAAATCTAAACCTAACCCCAAATCTAAACCTAACCCCAAATATAAACCTAAAATCTAAACCTAACCCCAAATCTAAACCTAACCCCAAATCTAAACCTAAAATCTAAACCTAACCCCAAATCTAAACCTAACCCCAAATCTAAACCTAAAATCTAAACCTAACCCCAAATCTAAACCTAAAATCTAAACCTAACCCCAAATCTAAACCTAACCCCAAACCTAACCCCAAATCTAAACCTAACCCCAAATCTAAACCTAAAATCTAAACCTAACCCCAAATCTAAACCTAACCCCATATCTAAACCTAAAATCTAAACCTAACCCCAAATCTAAACCTAAAATCTAAACCTAACCCCAAATCTAAACCTAAAATCTAAACCTAACCCCAAATCTAAACCTAACCCCAAATCTAAACCTAAAATCTAAACCTAACCCCAAATCTAAACCTAAAATCTAAACCTAACCCCAAATCTAAACCTAAAATCTAAACCTAACCCCAAATCTAAACCTAACCCCAAATCTAAACCTAAAATCTAAACCTAACCCCAAATGTAAACCTTACCCCAAATATAAACCTAAAATCTAAACTTAACCCCAAATCTAAACCTAAAATCTAAACCTAACCCCAAATCTAAACCTAAAATCTAAACCTAACCCCAAATCTAAACCTAAAATCTAAACCTAACCCGAAATCTAAACCTAACCCCAAATCTAAACCTAAAATCTAAACCTAACCACAAATCTAAACCTAACCCCAAATCTAAACCTAAAATCTAAACCTAACCCCAAATCTAAACCTAACCCCATATCTAAACCTAAAATCTAAACCTAACCCCAAATCTAAACCTAAAATCTAAACCTAACCCCAAATCTAAACCTAAAATCTAAACCTAACCCCAAATCTAAACCCCAAATCTAAACCTAAAATCTAAACCTAACCCCAAATCTAAACCTAAAATCTAAACCTAACCCCAAATCTAAACCTAACCCCAAATCTAAACCTAAAATCTAAACCTAACCCCAAATCTAAACCTAAAATCTAAACCTAACCCCAAATCTAAACCTAACCCCAAATCTAAACCTAAAATCTAAACCTAACCCCAAATCTAAACCTAAAATCTAAACCTAACCCCAAATCTAAACCTAACCCCAAATCTAAACCTAAAATCTAAACCTAACCCCAAATCTAAACCTAACCCCAAATCTAAACCTAAAATCTAAACCTAACCCCAAATCTAAACCTAACCCCAAATCTAAACCTAAAATCTAAACCTAACCCCAAATCTAAACCTAAAATCTAAACCTAACCCCAAATCTAAACCCAACCCCAAATCTAAATCTAAAATCTAAACCTAACCCCAAATCTAAACCTTACCCCAAATATAAACCTAAAATCTAAACCTAACCCCAAATCTAAACCTAAAATCTAAACCTAACCCCAAATCTAAACCTAACCCCAAATCTAAACCTAAAATCTAAACCTCACCCCAAATCTAAAGCTAACCCCAAATCTAAACCTAAAATCTAAACCTAACCCCAAATCTAAACCTAAAATCTAAACCTAACCCCAAATCCAAACCTAAAATCTAAACATAACCCCAAATCTAAACCTAACCCCAAATCTAAACCTAAAATCTAAACCTAACCCCAAATCTAAACCTAAAATCTAAACCTAACCCCAAATCTAAACCTAACCCCAAATCTAAACCTAAAATCTAAACCTAACCCCAAATCTAAACCTAACCCCAAATCTAAACCTAAAATCTAAACCTAACCCCAAATGTAAACCTTACCCCAAATATAAACCTAAAATCTAAACTTAACCCCAAATCTAAACCTAAAATCTAAACCTAACCACAAATCTAACCCTAAAATCTAAACCTAACCCCAAATCTAAACCTAAAATCTAAACCTAAAATCTAAACCTAACCCCAAATCTAAACCTAAAATCTAAACCTAACCCCAAATCTAAACCTAACCCCAAATCTAAACCAAAAATCTAAACCTAACCCCAAATTTAAACCTAAAATCTAAACCTAACCCCAAACCTAAACCTAAAATCTAAACCTAACCCCAAATCTAAACCTAACCCCAAATCTAAACCTAAAATTTAAACCTAACCCCAAATCTAAACCTAACCCCAAATCTAAACCTAAAATCTAAACCTAACCCCAAATCTAAACCTAAAATCTAAACCTAACCCCAAGTCTAAACCTAACCCCAAATCTAAACCTAAAATCTAAACCTAACCCCAAATCTAAACCTAACCCCAAATCTAAACCTAAAATCTAAACCTAACCACAAATCTAAACCTAACCCCAAATCTAAACCTAAAATCTAAACCTAACCCCAAATCTAAACCTAACCCCATATCTAAACCTAAAATCTAAACCTAACCCCAAATCTAAACCTAAAATCTAAACCTAACCCCAAATCTAAACCTAACCCCAAATCTAAACCTAAAATCTAAACCTAACCCCAAATCTAAACCTAACCCCAAATCTAAACCTAAAATCTAAACCTAACCCCAAATCTAAACCTAACCCCAAATCTAAACCCCAAATCTAAACCTAAAATCTAAACCTAACCCCAAATCTAAACCTAAAATCTAAACCTAACCCCAAATCTAAACCTAACCCCAAATATAAACCTAAAATCTAAACCTAACCCCAAATCTAAACCTAAAATCTAAACCTAACCCCAAATCTAAACCTAACCCCAAATCTAAACCTAAAATCTAAACCTAACCCCAAATCTAAACCTAAAATCTAAACCTAAAATCTAAACCTAAAATCTAAACCTAACCCCAAATCTAAACCTAACCCCAAATCTAAACCTAAAATCTAAACCTAACCCCAAATCTAAACCTAACCCCAAATCTAAACCCCAAATCTAAACCTAAAATCTAAACCTAACCCCAAATCTAAACCTAAAATCTAAACCTAACCCCAAATCTAAACCTAAAATCTAAACCTAACCCCAAATCTAAACCTAACCCCAAATCTAAACCTAAAATCTAAACCTAACCCCAAGTCTAAACCTAACCCCAAATCTAAACCTAAAATATAAACCTAAACCCAAATCTAAACCTAACCCCAAATCTAAACCTAAAATCTAAACCTAACCCCAAATCTAAACCTAAAATCTAAACCTAACCCCAAATCTAAACCTAACCCCAAATCTAAACCTAAAATCTAAACCTAACCCCAAATCTAAACCTAACCCCAAATCTAAACCTAAAATCTAAACCTAACCCCAAATCTAAATCTAAAATCTAAACCTAACCCCAAATCTAAACCTAACCCCAAATCTAAACCTAAAATCTAAACCTAACCCCAAATCTAAACCTAACCCCAAATATAAACCTAAAATCTAAACCTAACCCCAAATCTAAACCTAAAATCTAAACCTAACCCCAAATCTAAACCTAAAATCTAAACCTAACCCCAAATCTAAACCTAAAATCTAAACCTAACCCCAAATCTAAACCTAAAATCTAAACCTAACCCCAAATCTAAACCTAACCCCAAAACTAAACCTAAAATCTAAACCTAACCCCAAATGTAAACCTTACCCCAAATATAAACCTAAAATCTAAACTTAACCACAATTCTAAACCTAAAATCTAAACCTAACCACAAATCTAACCCTAAAATCTAAACCTAACCCCAAATCTAAACCTAAAATCTAAACCTAAAATCTAAACCTAACCCCAAATCTAAACCTAAAATCTAAACCTAACCCCAAATCTAAACCTAACCCCAAATCTAAACCTAAAATCTAAACCTAACCCCAAATCTAAATCTAAAATCTAAACCTAACCCCAAATCTAAACCTAACCCCAAATCTAAACCTAAAATCTAAACCTAACCCCAAATCTAAACCTAACCCCAAATCTAAACCTAAAATCTAAACCTAACCCCAAATCTAAACCTAAAATCTAAACCTAACCCCAAATCTAAACCCCAAATCTAAAACTAAAATCTAAACCTAACCCCAAATCTAAACCTAAAATCTAAACCTAACCCCAAATCTAAACCTAACCCCAAATCTAAACCTAAAATCTAAACCTAACCCCAAATCTAAACCTAAAATCTAAACCTAACCCCAAATCTAAACCTAACCCCAAATCTAAACCTAAAATCTAAACCTAACCACAAATCTAAACCTAAAATCTAAACCTAACCCCAAATCTAAACCTAAGCCCAAACCTAAACCTAAAATCTAAACCTAACCCCAAATCTAAACCTAAAATCTAAACCTAACCCCAAATCTAAACCTTACCCCAAATATAAACATAAATCTAAACCTAACCCCAAATCTAAACCTAAAATCTAAACCTAACCTCAAATCTAAACCTAAAATCTAAACCTAACCCCAAATCTAAACCTAACCCCAAATCTAAACCTAAAATCTAAACCTAACCCCAAATCTAAAGCTAACCCCAAATCTAAACCTAAAATCTAAAGCTAACCCCAAATCTAAACCTAAAATCTAAACCTAACCCCAAATCTAAACCTAAAATCTAAACCTAACCCCAAATCTAAACCTAACCCCAAATCTAAACCTAAAATCTAAACCTAACCCCAAATCTAAACCTAAAATCTAAACCTAACCCCAAATCTAAACCTAACCCCAAATCTAAACCTAAAATCTAAACCTAACCACAAATCTAAACCTAAAATCTAAACCTAACCCCAAATCTAAACCTCAGCCCAAACCTAAACCTAAAATCTAAACCTAACCCCAAATCTAAACCTAAAATCTAAACCTAACCCCAAATCTAAACCTTACCCCAAATATAAATATAAATCTAAACCTAACCCCAAATCTAAACCTAAAATCTAAACCTAACCCCAAATCTAAACCTAAAATCTAAACCTAACCCCAAATCTAAACCTAACCCCAAATCTAAACCTAAAATCTAAACCTAACCCCAAATCTAAAGCTAACCCCAAATCTAAACCTAAAATCTAAAGCTAACCCCAAATCTAAACCTAAAATCTAAACCTAACCACAAATCTAAACCTAAAATCTAAACCTAACCCCAAATCTAAACCTAACCCCAAATCTAAACCTAAAATCTAAACCTAACCCCAAATCTAAACCTAAAATCTAAACCTAACCCCAAATCTAAACCTAACCCCAAATCTAAACCTAAAATCTAAACCTAACCCCAAATCTAAACCTAACCCCAAAACTAAACCTAAAATCTAAACCTAACCCCAAATGTAAACCTTACCCCAAATATAAACCTAAAATCTAAACTTAACCACAATTCTAAACCTAAAATCTAAACCTAACCACAAATCTAACCCTAAAATCTAAACCTAACCCCAAATCTATACCTAAAATCTAAACCTAAAATCTAAACCTAACCCCAAATCTAAACCTAAAATCTAAACCTAACCCCAAATCTAAACCTAACCCCAAATCTAAACCTAAAATCTAAACCTAACCCCAAATCTAGACCTAAAATCTAAACCTAATACCAAATCTAAACCTAAAATCTAAACCTAACCCCAAATCTAAACCTAACCCCAAATCTAAACCTAAAATTTAAACCTAACCCCCAATCTAAACCTAAAATCTAAACCTAACCCCAAATCTAAACCTAACCCCAAATCTAAACCTAAAATCTAAACCTAACCACAAATCTAAACCTAACCCCAAATCTAAACCTAAAATCTAAACCTAACCCCAAATCTAAACCTAACCCCAAATCTAAACCTAAAATCTAAACCTAACCCCAAATGTAAACCTTACCCCAAATATAAACCTAAAATCTAAACTTAACCCCAAATCTAAACCTAAAATCTAAACCTAACCACAAATCTAACCCTAAAATCTAAACCTAACCCCAAATCTAAACCTAAAATCTAAACCTAAAATCTAAACCTAACCCCAAATCTAAACCTAAAATCTAAACCTAACCCCAAATCTAAACCTAACCCCAAATCTAAACCTAAAATCTAAACCTAACCCCAAATTTAAACCTAAAATCTAAACCTAACCCCAAATCTAAATCTAACCCCAAATCTAAACCTAAAATCTAAACCTAACCACAAATCTAACCCTAAAATCTAAACCTAACCCCAAATCTAAACCTAAAATCTAAACCTAAAATCTAAACCTAACCCCAAATCTAAACCTAAAATCTAAACCTAACCCCAAATCTAAACCTAACCCCAAATCTAAACCTAAAATCTAAACCTAACCCCAAATCTAAATCTAAAATCTAAACCTAACCCCAAATCTAAACCTAACCCCAAATCTAAACCTAAAATCTAAACCTAACCCCAAATCTAAACCTAACCCCAAATCTAAACCTAAAATCTAAACCTAACCCCAAATCTAAACCTAAAATCTAAACCTAACCCCAAATCTAAACCCCAAATCTAAAACTAAAATCTAAACCTAACCCCAAATCTAAACCTAAAATCTAAACCTAACCCCAAATCTAAACCTAACCCCAAATCTAAACCTAAAATCTAAACCTAACCCCAAATCTAAACCTAAAATCTAAACCTAACCCCAAATCTAAACCTAACCCCAAATCTAAACCTAAAATCTAAACCTAACCACAAATCTAAACCTAAAATCTAAACCTAACCCCAAATCTAAACCTAAGCCCAAACCTAAACCTAAAATCTAAACCTAACCCCAAATCTAAACCTAAAATCTAAACCTAACCCCAAATCTAAACCTTACCCCAAATATAAACATAAATCTAAACCTAACCCCAAATCTAAACCTAAAATCTAAACCTAACCCCAAATCTAAACCTAAAATCTAAACCTAACCCCAAATCTAAACCTAACCCCAAATCTAAACCTAAAATCTAAACCTAACCCCAAATCTAAAGCTAACCCCCAATCTAAACCTAAAATCTAAAGCTAACCCCAAATCTAAACCTAAAATCTAAACCTAACCCCAAATCTAAACCTAAAATCTAAACCTAACCCCAAATCTAAACCTAACCCCAAATCTAAACCTAAAATCTAAACCTAACCCCAAATCTAAACCTAAAATCTAAACCTAACCCCAAATCTAAACCTAACCCCAAATCTAAACCTAAAATCTAAACCTAACCCCAAATCTAAACCTAAACCCAAAACTAAACCTAAAATCTAAACCTAACCCCAAATGTAAACCTTACCCCAAATATAAACCTAAAATCTAAACTTAACCACAATTCTAAACCTAAAATCTAAACCTAACCACAAATCTAACCCTAAAATCTAAACCTAACCCCAAATCTAAACCTAAAATCTAAACCTAAAATCTAAACCTAACCCCAAATCTAAACCTAAAATCTAAACCTAACCCCAAATCTAAACCTAACCCAAATCTAAACCTAAAATCTAAACCTAACCCCAAATTTAAACCTAAAATCTAAACCTAACCCCAAATCTAAATCTAACCCCAAATCTAAACCTAAAATCTAAACCTAACCCCAAATCTAAACCTAACCCCAAATCTAAACCTAAAATCTAAACCTAACCCCAAATCTAAACCTTACCCCAAATATAAACCTAAAATCTAAACTTAACCCCAAATCTAAACCTAAAATCTAAACCTAACCACAAATCTAACCCTAAAATCTAAACCTAACCCCAAATCTAAACCTAAAATCTAAACCTAAAATCTAAACCTAACCCCAAATCTAAACCTAAAATCTAAACCTAACCCCAAATCTAAACCTAACCCCAAATCTAAACCTAAAATCTAAACCTAACCCCAAATCTAAATCTAAAATCTAAACCTAACCCCAAATCTAAACCTAACCCCAAATCTAAACCTAAAATCTAAACCTAACCCCAAATCTAAACCTAACCCCAAATCTAAACCTAAAATCTAAACCTAACCCCAAATCTAAACCTAAAATCTAAACCTAACCCCAAATCTAAACCCCAAATCTAAAACTAAAATCTAAACCTAACCCCAAATCTAAACCTAAAATCTAAACCTAACCCCAAATCTAAACCTAACCCCAAATCTAAACCTAAAATCTAAACCTAACCCCAAATCTAAACCTAAAATCTAAACCTAACCCCAAATCTAAACCTAACCCCAAATCTAAACCTAAAATCTAAACCTAACCACAAATCTAAACCTAAAATCTAAACCTAACCCCAAATCTAAACCTAAGCCCAAACCTAAACCTAAAATCTAAACCTAACCCCAAATCTAAACCTAAAATCTAAACCTAACCCCAAATCTAAACCTTACCCCAAATATAAACATAAATCTAAACCTAACCCCAAATCTAAACCTAAAATCTAAACCTAACCCCAAATCTAAACCTAAAATCTAAACCTAACCCCAAATCTAAACCTAACCCCAAATCTAAACCTAAAATCTAAACCTAACCCCAAATCTAAAGCTAACCCCCAATCTAAACCTAAAATCTAAAGCTAACCCCAAATCTAAACCTAAAATCTAAACCTAACCACAAATCTAAACCTAAAATCTAAACCTAACCCCAAATCTAAACCTAACCCCAAATCTAAACCTAAAATCTAAACCTAACCCCAAATCTAAACCTAAAATCTAAACCTAACCCCAAATCTAAACCTAACCCCAAATCTAAACCTAAAATCTAAACCTAACCCCAAATCTAAACCTAACCCCAAAACTAAACCTAAAATCTAAACCTAACCCCAAATGTAAACCTTACCCCAAATATAAACCTAAAATCTAAACTTAACCACAATTCTAAACCTAAAATCTAAACCTAACCACAAATCTAACCCTAAAATCTAAACCTAACCCCAAATCTAAACCTAAAATCTAAACCTAAAATCTAAACCTAACCCCAAATCTAAACCTAAAATCTAAACCTAACCCCAAATCTAAACCTAACCCCAAATCTAAACCTAAAATCTAAACCTAACCCCAAATTTAAACCTAAAATCTAAACCTAATACCAAATCTAAACCTAAAATCTAAACCTAACCCCAAATCTAAACCTAACCCCAAATCTAAACCTAAAATTTAAACCTAACCCCCAATCTAAACCTAAAATCTAAACCTAACCCCAAATCTAAACCTAACCCCAAATCTAAACCTAAAATCTAAACCTAACCACAAATCTAAACCTAACCCCAAATCTAAACCTAAAATCTAAACCTAACCCCAAATCTAAACCTAACCCCATATCTAAACCTAAAATCTAAACCTAACCCCAAATCTAAACCTAAAACCTAAACCTAACCCCAAATCTAAACCTAACCCCAAATCTAAACCTAAAATCTAAACCTAACCCCAAATCTAAACCTAACCCCAAATCTAAACCTAAAATCTAAACCTAACCCCAAATCTAAACCTAAAATCTAAACCTAACCCCAAATCTAAACCTAAAATCTAAACCTAACCCCAAATCTAAACCCCAAATCTAAACCTAAAATCTAAACCTAACCCCAAATCTAAACCTAAAATCTAAACCTAACCCCAAATCTAAACCTAACCCCAAATCTAAACCTAAAATCTAAACCTAACCCCAAATCTAAACCTAAAATCTAAACCTAACCCCAAATCTAAACCTAACCCCAAATCTAAACCTAAAATCTAAACCTAACCCCAAATCTAAACCTAAAATCTAAACCTAACCCCAAATCTAAACCTAACCCCAAATCTAAACCTAAAATCTAAACCTAAGCCCAAATCTAAACCTAAAATCTAAACCTAACCCCAAAATCTAAACCTAACCCCAAATCTAAACCTAAAATCTAAACCTAACCCCAAATCTAAACCTAACCCCAAATCTAAACCTAAAATCTAAACCTAACCCCAAATCTAAACCCAACCCCAAATCTAAATCTAAAATCTAAACCTAACCCCAAATCTAAACCTTACCCCAAATATAAACCTAAAATCTAAACCTAACCCCAAATCTAAACCTAAAATCTAAACCTAACCCCAAATCTAAACCTAACCCCAAATCTAAACCTAAAATCTAAACCTAACCCCAAATCTAAACCTAAAATCTAAACCTAACCCCAAATCTAAACCTAACCCCAAATCTAAACCTAAAATCTAAACCTAACCCCAAATCTAAACCTAACCCCAAATCTAAACCTAAAATCTAAACCTAACCCCAAATCTAAACCTAAAATCTAAACCTAACCCCAAATCTAAACCTAACCCCAAATCTAAACCTAAAATCTAAACCTAACCCCAAATGTAAACCTTACCCCAAATATAAACCTAAAATCTAAACTTAACCCCAAATCTAAACCTAAAATCTAAACCTAACCACAAATCTATACCTAAAATCTAAACCTAACCCCAAATCTAAACCTAAAATCTAAACCTAAAATCTAAACCTAACCCCAAATCTAAACCTAAAATCTAAACCTAACCCCAAATCTAAACCTAAAATTTAAACCTAACCCCCAATCTAAACCTAAAATCTAAACCTAACCCCAAATCTAAACCTAACCCCAAATCTAAACCTAAAATCTAAACCTAACCACAAATCTAAACCTAACCCCAAATCTAAACCTAAAATCTAAACCTAACCCCAAATCTAAACCTAACCCCATATCTAAACCTAAAATCTAACCTAACCCCAAATCTAAACCTAAAATCAAAACCTAACCCCAAATCTAAACCTAACCCCAAATCTAAACCTAAAATCTAAACCTAACCCCAAATCTAAACCTAACCCCAAATCTAAATGTGGAGAGTTACTGGCTGTGTGCTGTGAACAAGCCAGGGCTTGATCCAGCTGTGCTACACGGAAGGATTTCCCTGAGACACCAGAGACAAAAGGAATGTAAACAGAAGCCGCTCTGCTCTCGACCCAGGCTGCAGGAGGGGCGTTGCCGCTGCGCATGAACAGTCTGTGAACAGTGCCCTGCAGCCAATCACCATAGTGGGGGGGGATGAGTGACTGTGAGTGTAACCAATTGTAGCCTGCACTTGCCGCATGGCCTTTTGGTATAGAGTATATAAGGCTTGGAAAAACGTGGTCTCGGGGACATTGATATTCAGTGTTGTTTAAGAGTTCATTAAAGAGTACGGATGGTAAATTCACATTGAATTAGACTCCTTACTCTCGCCCGGCCCGCCCGTTCGATCAAAGAGCTTATGCCGGCGTCTGGATTCGTCGAATTTGCTACCGCCACATTTGGTAGCAGAGGATGGTTCGTTAGCAGAGCATCACGCTTCGGATCTACATATGGTAGCAGATGGATGGATCGTTAGCAAAGCATAATCGCTCCGGATCGAAATTACTGCGGTGAGCAGCGTTCATAAAAACGGAGCCAAGCCGGGGTGTGGGATAGTGTGCTTAGTCCGGTATCAAAAGACGGGCACCAGTCGAGCTGGCCACTCGCATCCTACGTTAAGACCGCGCTGATAAGATAATGGATATTGAAACAGCCGCGGCACTGCTGACGACTATTCTCTCTAAGAGAGGTATTGAATCGTCACAGGAAAAGCTAATCACATTGATTTTTTTAGCTCAGAAGTGGGGACACTTTGGGGAAGTTCCACTTTTGTTTTCCCCAACGGAATGGAGATCAGTGGGGGACACTATGTGGGACAAAACTATCAGAGGGGAAGAAGAGAAAGAAATTAAAGCTGTGAGAGAATTGTGGAAAACCGTATTAGAATCATTAGAAGTTTTGAAATCGGAACAACGTGCCGCCCTAAGAGCCGCGGAGGCGCTTGTCCCAGAACAAACCTGGACTGATAAAACTTGTCGTCCAAAAGAAAAGAGGGGCCTGTGGGCTACTCTGTGGGGTCTGCCTGCCGTTCGGGGTGGTCGCGGGGTCCCGGCTCAGCCAATACTTTCACAATCCGATCTGCAACGCGGATTAGAAACCGCGTGGCTCGTAAACAAAGAACCGGAAGTTTCCCCCTCCGAGTCTCTGGGGCAATGCGCCAAGAAGGCGGAAGTGCAACTAGTCGACTGTCCGGACGTGGGAGGCCCTGAGTGCCGCCCTCCTCCTACCGCTCCGCCTCTGCCCTGCCCCGAGCCGGACGCCCCCCCTGCCTCCGAGAAAAGCGTGGGGGCCGGGGCGGCGCCGCCGCGAGGGACGGGGCCGCCTCAAACTTTGCCTCCGCAAGCACCCGCGGAAGTTTTTTGTGAGCCTCCTCCTACATCATTGGGCTCACCCCAAGCAGTAGAGCAGTTACTGCAAGTCATTACCAACAAGCTTGAACAACTTAACTTAAGAGTGTCAAATGTAGAGAAAAATAAGGAACAAATTGAGTTTCAAAAACCAGCTTGCCCTTCACAAACAATGCAATCAAAGGTGCCTATAGATTCTACTGACCAGCCACAGCCCCGACGTGGCAGATGGTCAGGGGTCATCAAAGATGCCATTCTAGAAGGTGATTGGTCTCCAGCAAAATTAGCCCTACCGGTAATTCAAAATATGAACACTCAGACAGCGGTATGGGAACCACACGATTGGAAAATTTTGCAGCAAGCAAAACAAACAACCACAAGCTATGGTATACGTTCAGCAGCTACCAGACACAAAGAACATCTCCGAACCTGTATCCCAATCAGCGACCAACTGTGAACCAGGCTTCTTTCACCTCAACAAGCCAAGCACCGCAGGAAGCCTCGGAGTTGATGTGGAGACAGCAGTAGATATTACATTGACCAATACTGCAATTCATAGAATACCAACTAATGCTAAAGGACCTTTATTTAGACAAGATAGTCTCATTGGAGGCCTATTGATTGGCCGTTCTTCTGCTAGTATCAAAGGTCTTATAGTAATACCAGGTATAATTGATGCAGATTTCACAGGAACTGTTCAAATCCTGGCCTACACTCTGCATCCGCCAATTTTTATTCCTTCTGGGAGTAGAATAGCTCAGGTAGTAGCACTGGAAAACTGCCTACCAATGCTTCCAGGAGTCCCTCCAGCATCCTCAACAGAAAGGCGTGATAAAGGATTTGGATCGACAGGTCCTGCAGTTTGCTTCACCTCATCAATGACTCAGCGTCCCATGTTACGTGTGCAACTATTTCAGTCTGATTCTACTGTTGTTGTAGAGGTAAATGCAATGCTTGATACTGGAGCTGATGTCTCCATCATTAGTCAATTCAAATGGCCATGAAATTGGAAACTTCAAAAATCAATCTCTTCCACTGTAGCTGGAGTAGGAGGTCAAACTACTCCAAATATAAGTGTTGATCCCATTTCGATTAGTTTCCCTGAAGGTCAATGTGTTACCCTTAGGGTGTATGTAATGGAATTGCCAAGCAGCCTTGAGGTGCTTATTGGCCGTGACATCTTGGGGCAACTTGGTGCCGTGTTAACTACTTCACCTTTTCCTTAGTGGTCACTGGAAAGCAGTTGCCCAACCCTCCATTGACCTGGCTAACAGATAGCCCAGTTTGGGTTGACCAGTGGCCATTAACAGAAGAGCGACTGCAAAAGGCACGTGAATTAGTAGAAGAGCAATTAGTTGCAGGCCATATCAAGCCTTCTACTAGTCCATGGAATACCCCAATTTTTGTAATACCAAAAAAGAGTGGAAAGTGGCGATTATTACATGACTTGCGAAAGGTAAATGATCAAATGCAAGCCATGGGTGCTTTGCAGCCTGGATTACCATCACCTGTAATGTTACCAGAAAATTGGCATATTCTAATTATAGATTTAAAGGATTGTTTCTTTACCATTCCTTTACATGAGCAAGATACACAGCGTTTTGCATTTACACTGCCTTCAGTAAACAAAGCGGAACCAGCTAAAAGGTATGAGTGGGTAGTGCTACCGCAAGGTATGAAAAATTCTCCTACACTGTGCCAAATGTATGTTGCATGGGCACTTCAACCTATTCGTGCATCATGGAAACAAACAATTATTTATCATTATATGGATGATATTCTGTTCTGTCAACAAGCTGAGTTCACAGAAAGTTCCATAGTCCAAATTACGATCAAACTCAAAGAAAAGGGGTTGGTCATAGCTCCAGAGAAAGTTCAAAAGTCTGCGCCTTGGAAATACCTTGGTTGGTCCATTTGTGATGCACAGATTCGTCCACAAAAAATTGAATTACATACTGATTTACAGACATTAAATGATGTCCAAAAATTGTTAGGGGACATACAATGGATTAGAAATTGCGTAGGCATTACTAACAATGATATAGCACCTCTTACTTCACTTCTAAAAGGAGGTGATCCAGCTAAGAAAATAAGCTTAGAGTCCGTGCATCTCAAATGTCTTTCTGATATTATACAAAAAGTACAGACAAATTGGTCTAGCCGAAGACTTTCTGATCGACCAATTTCCCTCCTTATTAGCAATCTAGAACATCCGTGTGCAGTCATCTGCCAGTGGCAAAACAAAAACGGGGAATTCCCCATAGATGTTGCTACAGATTCTTCCTTTTGTGCCACTGTCAGATCAAAACCAGAAAATGATTTGCGATTATTAGAGTGGATTTTTCTCAGTGTCCAACCAAAATTCAGTATTCAAACGAGACCAGAAGCAATTGGAGAATTGATTCGAAAAGGAAGATCTCGAATATTAGAAATTAGCGGTCAGGAACCAGATGATATCAGTATTCCGATAAATGGAGCCGATTTAGAATGGTGGCTGAGACATTCGATGCCTATACAGAATGCATTATTAGGATTTATAGGCAAGGTACATTCACGACAACCGAAAGGTAAACTATGGCAATTCCTTAGAACAAATCAGTGGTTAGAGAGAAGCAAAGTAAAAGCAAAACCTGTTGAAGGCCTTACAGTATATACAGATGCAGGAAAACGAAGACACCAGGCAGCATGTGTCTGGCAAGAGAATAGTCAATGGAAACAGCATTTAATTGAAGGTTCAAAAGAGGATTCATTGCAGACTTTAGAGCTCACGGCAGTAATATGGGCCTTAAATAATTGGCTGAAATCTGCTTTAAATGTTGTCACAGATTCTTTGTATGTAGCAGGTGTAATACCCAGAATGGAAAATGCCCTCTTAAGACAATCGAATAATCCTCGATTAGGAAAATTGTTTGTACAATTGAGAGCTATTTTAAATCAAAGAAAAGAACCCTGTTGTGTGATTCACATCCGCAGTCATCAATGGAATCTTGGTCTAGGTGAAGGAAATCAAATTGCAGATAGTTTAGTAAGTTCAGTACAGCACATGCCTCCAACAGATAAATTCCAACAAGCGAGACAAAGTCATGAGAGCTTTCATCAGAATGCCAGAGGTCTCCAAAGACAATTTGATTTAACTTTAAATGAAGCAAGAAGTATTGTACAGGCATGTCCTCAGTGTGGAAGCCAGATGTTAGGTATAGGAATCGGTGTCAATCCTCGAGGTTTAAAAGCCTTAGAAGTATGGCAAATGGATGTGACACATGTGCCAGAATTTGGAAGACTTAAATATGTGCATGTCACAATCGATACTTTTTCAAAAATGATATGGGCTACTGCTTTACCAGGGGAAAAAGCACTACATGTATGTAAACATCTTACAGCTTGTTTTGCTGTAATGGGTGTCCCAGAAAAGATTAAGACAGACAATGGCCCTGCCTATGTTAGCCAGAAAGTTAGAACTTTTCTAATGAAATGGGGAGTGAAACACATTACAGGTATACCTCATTCCCCAACAGGCCAAGGAATCATCGAGAGAGCACATCAAATGATTAAAGGGTATTTGAGCAAACAGAAGCAGGAAGAGTCAGATTGTCAACAGCGTTTAGCAAAGGTGTTGTTTACCTTGAATTATTTATGTCTAACTGGAGATCATGAGGAGCCTCCTGTGATCATTCATCATTATCAGATCAGACTAGGAAGGAAAAACACTTTACCGGAATTCATGGTGAGATATCGTGATCCCACCACTGGATTGTGGAAGGGACCAGTACCTGTTATTTTTAATGGTAGAGGGTATATGTGTCTCTCCACAGATCAAGGTCCATTGTGGGTTCCAAGCCGAGCAGTAAAGCCGGAGTTGAAACAAACTCAACCAAGTCAACTCCCTGCAGCAGAACCCTCGGAGGTCACAGAGTGAGGTGTAACCTTTGCATTGATTTAGCTGTGACATGTATGCGTACTATAGTTATATAAGTAGATCTTTAAACACCACTACCTCTTGAGTAAGTTTATCAACACCCAGAACATCGTTTGTTATAAGTTGAGTATCTTTAAACCAAAGTTCTTGGAATTTGTTTAATCAATCCATTGTGATATTTAAACGGCAATGGAATACCTCAGGTTTATTGCAAAGTGCACTGTTTATGTTGATTGTTGTTGTTATTTATATGTTATGTATAAGTTGTTTTTTATCACATATCAAAAAAGGATTAGAACACACAGCTAATCAATCCTGGCTTGTCCAAAAAGAAAAAAAAAGGAGGAATTGTGGAGAGTTACTGGCTGTGTGCTGTGAACAAGCCAGGGCTTGATCCAGCTGTGCTACACGGAAGGATTTCCCTGAGACACCAGAGACAAAAGGAATGTAAACAGAAGCCGCTCTGCTCTCGACCCAGGCTGCAGGAGGGGCGTTGCCGCTGCGCATGAACAGTCTGTGAACAGTGCCCTGCAGCCAATCACCATAGTGGGGGGGGATGAGTGACTGTGAGTGTAACCAATTGTAGCCTGCACTTGCCGCATGGCCTTTTGGTATAGAGTATATAAGGCTTGGAAAAACGTGGTCTCGGGGACATTGATATTCAGTGTTGTTTAAGAGTTCATTAAAGAGTACGGATGGTAAATTCACATTGAATTAGACTCCTTACTCTCGCCCGGCCCGCCCGTTCGATCAAAGAGCTTATGCCGGCGTCTGGATTCGTCGAATTTGCTACCGCCACATCTAAACCTAAAATCTAAACCTAACCCCAAATCTAAACCTAAAATCTAAACCTAACCCCAAATCTAAACCTTACCCAAATATAAACCTAAAATCTAAACCTAACCCCAAATCTAAACCTAAAATCTAAACCTAACCCCAAATCTAAACCTAACCCCAAATCTAAACCTAAAATCTAAACCTAACCCCAAATCTAAACCTAAAATCTAAACCTATCCCCAAATCTAAACCTAACCCCAAATCTAAACCTAAAATCTAAACCTTACCCCAAATCTAAACCTAAAATCTAAACCTAACCCCAAATCTAAACCTAACCCCAAATCTAAACCTAAAATCTAAACCTAACCCCAAATCTAAACCTAACCCCAAATCTAAACCTAAAATCTAAACCTAACCCCAAATCTAAACCTAACCCCAAATCTAAACCTAAAATCTAAACCTAACCCCAAATCTAAACCTAAAATCTAAACCTAACCCCAAATCTAAACCCAACCCCAAATCTAAATCTAAAATCTAAACCTAACCACAAATCTAAACCTTACCCCAAATATAAACCTAAAATCTAAACCTAACCCCAAATCTAAACCTAAAATCTAAACCTAACCCCAAATCTAAACCTAAAATCTAAACCTCACCCCAAATCTAAAGCTAACCCCAAATCTAAACCTAAAATCTAAACCTAACCCCAAATCTAAACCTAAAATCTAAACCTAACCCCAAATCCAAACCTAAAATCTAAACCTAACCCCAAATCTAAACCTAACCCCAAATCTAAACCTAAAATCTAAACCTAACCCCAAATCTAAACCTAAAATCTAAACCTAACCCCAAATCTAAACCTAACCCCAAATCTAAACCTAAAATCTAAACCTAACCCAAAATCTAAACCTAAAATCTAAACCTAACCACAAATCTAACCCTAAAATCTAAACCTAACCCCAAATCTAAACCTAAAATCTAAACCTAAAATCTAAACCTAACCCCAAATCTAAACCTAAAATCTAAACCTAACCCCAAATCTAAACCTAAAATCTAAACCTAACCCCAAATTTAAACCTAAAATCTAAACCTAACCCCAAATCTAAACCTAAAATCTAAACCTAACCCCAAATCTAAACCTAAAATTTAAACCTAACCCCAAATCTAAACCTAACCCCAAATCTAAACCTAAAATCTAAACCTAACCCCAAATCTAAACCTAAAATCTAAACCTAACCCCAAATCTAAACCTAACCCCAAATCTAAACCTAAAATCTAAACCTAACCCCAAATCTAAACCTAACCCCAAATATAAACCTAAAATCTAAACCTAACCCCAAATCTATACCTAAAATCTAAACCTAACCCCAAATCTAAACCTAAAATCTAAACCTAACCCCAAATCTAAACCTAAAATCTAAACCTAACCCCAAATCTAAACCTAACCCCAAATCTAAACCTAAAATCTAAACCTAACCCCAAATCTAAACCTTACCCCAAATATAAACCTAAAATCTAAACCTAACCCCAAATCTAAACCTAAAATCTAAACCTAACCCCAAATCTAAACCTAACCCCAAACCTAACCCCAAATCTAAACCTAACCCCAAATCTAAACCTAAAATCTAAACCTAACCCCAAATCTAAACCTAACCCCATATCTAAACCTAAAATCTAAACCTAACCCCAAATCTAAACCTAAAATCTAAACCTAACCCCAAATCTAAACCTAAAATCTAAACCTAACCCCAAATCTAAACCTAACCCCAAATCTTAACCTAAAATCTAAACCTAACCCCAAATCTAAACCTAAAATCTAAACCTAACCCCAAATCTAAACCTAAAATCTAAACCTAAAATCTAAACCTAACCCCAAATCTAAACCTAAAATCTAAACCTAACCCCAAATCTAAACCTAAAATTTAAACCTAACCCCCAATCTAAACCTAAAATCTAAACCTAACCCCAAATCTAAACCTAACCCCAAATCTAAACCTAAAATCTAAACCTAACCCGAAATCTAAACCTAACCCCAAATCTAAACCTAAAATCTAAACCTAACCCCAAATCTAAACCTAACCCCATATCTAAACCTAAAATCTAAACCTAACCCCAAATCTAAACCTAAAATCTAAACCTAACCCCAAATCTAAACCTAACCCCAAATCTAAACCTAAAATCTAAACCTAACCCCAAATCTAAACCTAAAATCTAAACCTAACCCCAAATCTAAACCTAACCCCAAACCTAACCCCAAATCTAAACCTAACCCCAAATCTAAACCTAAAATCTAAACCTAACCCCAAATCTAAACCTAACCCCATATCTAAACCTAAAATCTAAACCTAACCCCAAATCTAAACCTAAAATCTAAACCTAACCCCAAATCTAAACCTAAAATCTAAACCTAACCCCAAATCTAAACCTAACCCCAAATCTAAACCTAAAATCTAAACCTAACCCCAAATCTAAACCTAAAATCTAAACCTAACCCCAAATCTAAACCTAACCCCAAATCTAAACCTAAAATCTAAACCTAACCCCAAATCTAAACCTAAAATCTAAACCTAACCCCAAATGTAAACCTTACCCCAAATATAAACCTAAAATCTAAACTTAACCCCAAATCTAAACCTAAAATCTAAACCTAACCCCAAATCTAAACCTAAAATCTAAACCTAACCCCAAATCTAAACCTAAAATCTAAACCTAACCCGAAATCTAAACCTAACCCCAAATCTAAACCTAAAATCTAAACCTAACCACAAATCTAAACCTAACCCCAAATCTAAACAAAAATCTAAACCTAACCCCAAATCTAAACCTAACCCCATATCTAAACCTAAAATCTAAACCTAACCCCAAATCTAAACCTAAAATCTAAACCTAACCCCAAATCTAAACCTAAAATCTAAACCTAACCCCAAATCTAAACCCCAAATCTAAACCTAAAATCTAAACCTAACCCCAAATCTAAACCTAAAATCTAAACCTAACCCCAAATCTAAACCTAACCCCAAATCTAAACCTAAAATCTAAACCTAACCCCAAATCTAAACCTAAAATCTAAACCTAACCCCAAATCTAAACCTAACCCCAAATCTAAACCTAAAATCTAAACCTAACCCCAAATCTAAACCTAAAATCTAAACCTAACCCCAAATCTAAACCTAACCCCAAATCTAAACCTAAAATCTAAACCTAACCCCAAATCTAAACCTAACCCCAAATCTAAACCTAAAATCTAAACCTAACCCCAAATCTAAACCTAACCCCAAATCTAAACCTAAAATCTAAACCTAACCCGAAATCTAAACCTAAAATCTAAACCTAACCCCAAATCTAAACCCAACCCCAAATCTAAATCTAAAATCTAAACCTAACCCCAAATCTAAACCTTACCCCAAATATAAACCTAAAATCTAAACCTAACCCCAAATCTAAACCTAAAATCTAAACCTAACCCCAAATCTAAACCTAACCCCAAATCTAAACCTAAAATCTAAACCTAACCCCAAATCTAAACCTAACCCCAAATCTAAACCTAAAATCTAAACCTAACCCCAAATCTAAACCTAACCCCAAATCTAAACCCCAAATCTAAACCTAAAATCTAAACCTAACCCCAAATCTAAACCTAAAATCTAAACCTAACCCCAAATCTAAACCTAACCCCAAATCTAAACCTAAAATCTAAACCTAACCCCAAATCTAAACCTAAAATCTAAACCTAACCCCAAATCTAAACCTAACCCCAAATCTAAACCTAAAATCTAAACCTAACCCCAAATCTAAACCTAAAATCTAAACCTAAAATCTAAACCTAAAATCTAAACCTAACCCCAAATCTAAACCTAACCCCAAATCTAAACCTAAAATCTAAACCTAACCCCAAATCTAAACCTAACCCCAAATCTAAACCCCAAATCTAAACCTAAAATCTAAACCTAACCCCAAATCTAAACCTAAAATCTAAACCTAACCCCAAATCTAAACCTAAAATCTAAACCTAACCCCAAATCTAAACCTAACCCCAAATCTAAACCTAAAATCTAAACCTAACCCCAAGTCTAAACCTAACCCCAAATCTAAACCTAAAATATAAACCTAAACCCAAATCTAAACCTAACCCCAAATCTAAACCTAAAATCTAAACCTAACCCCAAATCTAAACCTAAAATCTAAACCTAACCCCAAATCTAAACCTAACCCCAAATCTAAACCTAAAATCTAAACCTAACCCCAAATCTAAACCTAACCCCAAATCTAAACCTAAAATCTAAACCTAACCCCAAATCTAAATCTAAAATCTAAACCTAACCCCAAATCTAAACCTAACCCCAAATCTAAACCTAAAATCTAAACCTAACCCCAAATCTAAACCTAACCCCAAATATAAACCTAAAATCTAAACCTAACCCCAAATCTAAACCTAAAATCTAAACCTAACCCCAAATCTAAACCTAAAATCTAAACCTAACCCCAAATCTAAACCTAAAATCTAAACCTAACCCCAAATCTAAACCTAACCCCAAATCTAAACCTAAAATCTAAACCTAACCCCAAATCTAAACCTTACCCCAAATATAAACCTAAAATCTAAACCTAACCCCAAATCTAAACCTAAAATCTAAACCTAACCCCAAATCTAAACCTAACCCCAAACCTAACCCCAAATCTAAACCTAACCCCAAATCTAAACCTAAAATCTAAACCTAACCCCAAATCTAAACCTAACCCCATATCTAAACCTAAAATCTAAACCTAACCCCAAATCTAAACCTAAAATCTAAACCTAACCCCAAATCTAAACCTAAAATCTAAACCTAACCCCAAATCTAAACCTAACCCCAAATCTAAACCTAAAATCTAAACCTAACCCCAAATCTAAACCTAAAATCTAAACCTAACCCCAAATCTAAACCTAACCCCAAATCTAAACCTAAAATCTAAACCTAACCCCAAATGTAAACCTTACCCCAAATATAAACCTAAAATCTAAACTTAACCCCAAATCTAAACCTAAAATCTAAACCTAACCACAAATCTAACCCTAAAATCTAAACCTAACCCCAAATCTAAACCTATAATCTAAACCTAAAATCTAAACCTAACCCCAAATCTAAACCTAAAATCTAAACCTAACCCCAAATCTAAACCTAAAATTTAAACCTAACCCCCAATCTAAACCTAAAATCTAAACCTAACCCCAAATCTAAACCTAACCCCAAATCTAAACCTAAAATCTAAACCTAACCCGAAATCTAAACCTAACCCCAAATCTAAACCTAAAATCTAAACCTAACCCCAAATCTAAACCTAACCCCATATCTAAACCTAAAATCTAAACCTAACCCCAAATCTAAACCTAAAATCTAAACCTAACCCCAAATCTAAACCTAACCCCAAATCTAAACCTAAAATCTAAACCTAACCCCAAATCTAAACCTAACCCCAAATCTAAACCTAAAATCTAAATCTAACCCCAAATCTAAACCTAACCCCAAATATAAACCTAAAATCTAAACCTAACCCCAAATCTAAACCTAACCCCAAATCTAAACCTAAAATCTAAACCTAACCCCAAATCTAAACCTAACCCCAAATCTAAACCTAAAATCTAAACCTAACCCCAAATCTAAACCTAAAATCTAAACCTAACCCCAAATCTAAACCTAACCCCAAACCTAACCCCAAATCTAAACCTAACCCCAAATCTAAACCTAAAATCTAAACCTAACCCCAAATATAAACCTAACCCCATATCTAAACCTAAAATCTAAACCTAACCCCAAATCTAAACCTAAAATCTAAACCTAACCCCAAATCTAAACCTAAAATCTAAACCTAACCCCAAATCTAAACCTAACCCCAAATCTAAACCTAAAATCTAAACCTAACCCCAAATCTAAACCTAAAATCTAAACCTAACCCCAAATCTAAACCTAAAATCTAAACCTAACCCCAAATCTAAACCTAACCCCAAATCTAAACCTAAAATCTAAACCTAACCCCAAATGTAAACCTTACCCCAAATATAAACCTAAAATCTAAACTTAACCCCAAATCTAAACCTAAAATCTAAACCTAACCCCCAATCTAAACCTAAAATCTAAACCTAACCCCAAATCTAAACCTAAAATCTAAACCTAACCCGAAATCTAAACCTAACCCCAAATCTAAACCTAAAATCTAAACCTAACCACAAATCTAAACCTAACCCCAAATCTAAACCTAAAATCTAAACCTAACCCCAAATCTAAACCTAACCCCATATCTAAACCTAAAATCTAAACCTAACCCCAAATCTAAACCTAAAATCTAAACCTAACCCCAAATCTAAACCTAAAATCTAAACCTAACCCCAAATCTAAACCCCAAATCTAAACCTAAAATCTAAACCTAACCCCAAATCTAAACCTAAAATCTAAACCTAACCCCAAATCTAAACCTAACCCCAAATCTAAACCTAAAATCTAAACCTAACCCCAAATCTAAACCTAAAATCTAAACCTAACCCCAAATCTAAACCTAACCCCAAATCTAAACCTAAAATCTAAACCTAACCCCAAATCTAAACCTAAAATCTAAACCTAACCCCAAATCTAAACCTAACCCCAAATCTAAACCTAAAATCTAAACCTAACCCCAAATCTAAACCTAACCCCAAATCTAAACCTAAAATCTAAACCTAACCCCAAATCTAAACCTAACCCCAAATCTAAACCTAAAATCTAAACCTCACCCCAAATCTAAACCTAAAATCTAAACCTAACCCCAAATCTAAACCCAACCCCAAATCTAAATCTAAAATCTAAACCTAACCCCAAATCTAAACCTTACCCCAAATATAAACCTAAAATCTAAACCTAACCCCAAATCTAAACCTAAAATCTAAACCTAACCCCAAATCTAAACCTAACCCCAAATCTAAACCTAAAATCTAAACCTCACCCCAAATCCAAACCTAAAATCTAAACATAACCCCAAATCTAAACCTAACCCCAAATCTAAACCTAAAATCTAAACCTAACCCCAAATCTAAACCTAAAATCTAAACCTAACCCCAAATCTAAACCTAACCCCAAATCTAAACCTAAAATCTAAACCTAACCCCAAATCTAAACCTAACCCCAAATCTAAACCTAAAATCTAAACCTAACCCCAAATGTAAACCTTACCCCAAATATAAACCTAAAATCTAAACTTAACCCCAAATCTAAACCTAAAATCTAAACCTAACCACAAATCTAACCCTAAAATCTAAACCTAACCCCAAATCTAAACCTAAAATCTAAACCTAAAATCTAAACCTAACCCCAAATCTAAACCTAAAATCTAAACCTAACCCCAAATCTAAACCTAACCCCAAATCTAAACCAAAAATCTAAACCTAACCCCAAATTTAAACCTAAAATCTAAACCTAACCCCAAATCTAAACCTAAAATCTAAACCTAACCCCAAATCTAAACCTAACCCCAAATCTAAACCTAAAATTTAAACCTAACCCCAAATCTAAACCTAACCCCAAATCTAAACCTAAAATCTAAACCTAACCCCAAATCTAAACCTAAAATCTAAACCTAACCCCAAGTCTAAACCTAACCCCAAATCTAAACCTAAAATCTAAACCTAACCCCAAATCTAAACCTAACCCCAAATCTAAACCTAAAATCTAAACCTAACCACAAATCTAAACCTAACCCCAAATCTAAACCTAAAATCTAAACCTAACCCCAAATCTAAACCTAACCCCATATCTAAACCTAAAATCTAAACCTAACCCCAAATCTAAACCTAAAATCTAAACCTAACCCCAAATCTAAACCTAACCCCAAATCTAAACCTAAAATCTAAACCTAACCCCAAATCTAAACCTAACCCCAAATCTAAACCTAAAATCTAAACCTAACCCCAAATCTAAACCTAACCCCAAATCTAAACCCCAAATCTAAACCTAAAATCTAAACCTAACCCCAAATCTAAACCTAAAATCTAAACCTAACCCCAAATCTAAACCTAACCCCAAATCTAAACCTAAAATCTAAACCTAACCCCAAATCTAAACCTAAAATCTAAACCTAACCCCAAATCTAAACCTAACCCCAAATCTAAACCTAAAATCTAAACCTAACCCCAAATCTAAACCTAAAATCTAAACCTAAAATCTAAACCTAAAATCTAAACCTAACCCCAAATCTAAACCTAACCCCAAATCTAAACCTAAAATCTAAACCTAACCCCAAATCTAAACCTAACCCCAAATCTAAACCCCAAATCTAAACCTAAAATCTAAACCTAACCCCAAATCTAAACCTAAAATCTAAACCTAACCCCAAATCTAAACCTAAAATCTAAACCTAACCCCAAATCTAAACCCCAAATCTAAACCTAAAATCTAAACCTAACCCCAAATCTAAACCTAAAATCTAAACCTAACCCCAAATCTAAACCTAACCCCAAATCTAAACCTAAAATCTAAACCTAACCCCAAATCTAAACCTAAAATCTAAACCTAACCCCAAATCTAAACCTAACCCCAAATCTAAACCTAAAATCTAAACCTAACCCCAAATCTAAACCTAAAATCTAAACCTAACCCCAAATCTAAACCTAACCCCAAATCTAAACCTAAAATCTAAACCTAACCCCAAATCTAAACCTAACCCCAAATCTAAACCTAAAATCTAAACCTAACCCCAAATCTAAACCTAACCCCAAATCTAAACCTAAAATCTAAACCTAACCCGAAATCTAAACCTAAAATCTAAACCTAACCCCAAATCTAAACCCAACCCCAAATCTAAATCTAAAATCTAAACCTAACCCCAAATCTAAACCTTACCCCAAATATAAACCTAAAATCTAAACCTAACCCCAAATCTAAACCTAAAATCTAAACCTAACCCCAAATCTAAACCTAACCCCAAATCTAAACCTAAAATCTAAACCTAACCCCAAATCTAAACCTAACCCCAAATCTAAACCTAAAATCTAAACCTAACCCCAAATCTAAACCTAACCCCAAATCTAAACCCCAAATCTAAACCTAAAATCTAAACCTAACCCCAAATCTAAACCTAAAATCTAAACCTAACCCCAAATCTAAACCTAACCCCAAATCTAAACCTAAAATCTAAACCTAACCCCAAATCTAAACCTAAAATCTAAACCTAACCCCAAATCTAAACCTAACCCCAAATCTAAACCTAAAATCTAAACCTAACCCCAAATCTAAACCTAAAATCTAAACCTAAAATCTAAACCTAAAATCTAAACCTAACCCCAAATCTAAACCTAACCCCAAATCTAAACCTAAAATCTAAACCTAACCCCAAATCTAAACCTAACCCCAAATCTAAACCCCAAATCTAAACCTAAAATCTAAACCTAACCCCAAATCTAAACCTAAAATCTAAACCTAACCCCAAATCTAAACCTAAAATCTAAACCTAACCCCAAATCTAAACCTAACCCCAAATCTAAACCTAAAATCTAAACCTAACCCCAAGTCTAAACCTAACCCCAAATCTAAACCTAAAATATAAACCTAAACCCAAATCTAAACCTAACCCCAAATCTAAACCTAAAATCTAAACCTAACCCCAAATCTAAACCTAAAATCTAAACCTAACCCCAAATCTAAACCTAACCCCAAATCTAAACCTAAAATCTAAACCTAACCCCAAATCTAAACCTAACCCCAAATCTAAACCTAAAATCTAAACCTAACCCCAAATCTAAATCTAAAATCTAAACCTAACCCCAAATCTAAACCTAACCCCAAATCTAAACCTAAAATCTAAACCTAACCCCAAATCTAAACCTAACCCCAAATATAAACCTAAAATCTAAACCTAACCCCAAATCTAAACCTAAAATCTAAACCTAACCCCAAATCTAAACCTAAAATCTAAACCTAACCCCAAATCTAAACCTAAAATCTAAACCTAACCCCAAATCTAAACCTAACCCCAAATCTAAACCTAAAATCTAAACCTAACCCCAAATCTAAACCTTACCCCAAATATAAACCTAAAATCTAAACCTAACCCCAAATCTAAACCTAAAATCTAAACCTAACCCCAAATCTAAACCTAACCCCAAACCTAACCCCAAATCTAAACCTAACCCCAAATCTAAACCTAAAATCTAAACCTAACCCCAAATCTAAACCTAACCCCATATCTAAACCTAAAATCTAAACCTAACCCCAAATCTAAACCTAAAATCTAAACCTAACCCCAAATCTAAACCTAAAATCTAAACCTAACCCCAAATCTAAACCTAACCCCAAATCTAAACCTAAAATCTAAACCTAACCCCAAATCTAAACCTAAAATCTAAACCTAACCCCAAATCTAAACCTAACCCCAAATCTAAACCTAAAATCTAAACCTAACCCCAAATCTAAACCTAAAATCTAAACCTAACCCCAAATCTAAACTTAACCCCAAATCTAAACCTAAAATCTAAACCTAACCACAAATCTAACCCTAAAATCTAAACCTAACCCCAAATCTAAACCTATAATCTAAACCTAAAATCTAAACCTAACCCCAAATCTAAACCTAAAATCTAAACCTAACCCCAAATCTAAACCTAAAATTTAAACCTAACCCCCAATCTAAACCTAAAATCTAAACCTAACCCCAAATCTAAACCTAACCCCAAATCTAAAACTAAAATCTAAACCTAACCCCAAATCTAAACCTAACCCCAAATCTAAACCTAAAATCTAAACCTAACCCCAAATCTAAACCTAACCCCATATCTAAACCTAAAATCTAAACCTAACCCCAAATCTAAACCTAAAATCTAAACCTAACCCCAAATCTAAACCTAACCCCAAATCTAAACCTAAAATCTAAACCTAACCCCAAATCTAAACCTAACCCCAAATCTAAACCTAAAATCTAAATCTAACCCCAAATCTAAACCTAACCCCAAATATAAACCTAAAATCTAAACCTAACCCCAAATCTAAACCTAACCCCAAATCTAAACCTAAAATCTAAACCTAACCCCAAATCTAAACCTAACCCCAAATCTAAACCTAAAATCTAAACCTAACCCCAAATCTAAACCTAAAATCTAAACCTAACCCCAAATCTAAACCTAACCCCAAACCTAACCCCAAATCTAAACCTAACCCCAAATCTAAACCTAAAATCTAAACCTAACCCCAAATCTAAACCTAACCCCATATCTAAACCTAAAATCTAAACCTAACCCCAAATCTAAACCTAAAATCTAAACCTAACCCCAAATCTAAACCTAAAATCTAAACCTAACCCCAAATCTAAACCTAACCCCAAATCTAAACCTAAAATCTAAACCTAACCCCAAATCTAAACCTAAAATCTAAACCTAACCCCAAATCTAAACCTAAAATCTAAACCTAACCCCAAATCTAAACCTAACCCCAAATCTAAACCTAAAATCTAAACCTAACCCCAAATGTAAACCTTACCCCAAATATAAACCTAAAATCTAAACTTAACCCCAAATCTAAACCTAAAATCTAAACCTAACCCCCAATCTAAACCTAAAATCTAAACCTAACCCCAAATCTAAACCTAAAATCTAAACCTAACCCGAAATCTAAACCTAACCCCAAATCTAAACCTAAAATCTAAACCTAACCACAAATCTAAACCTAACCCCAAATCTAAACCTAAAATCTAAACCTAACCCCAAATCTAAACCTAACCCCATATCTAAACCTAAAATCTAAACCTAACCCCAAATCTAAACCTAAAATCTAAACCTAACCCCAAATCTAAACCTAAAATCTAAACCTAACCCCAAATCTAAACCCCAAATCTAAACCTAAAATCTAAACCTAACCCCAAATCTAAACCTAAAATCTAAACCTAACCCCAAATCTAAACCTAACCCCAAATCTAAACCTAAAATCTAAACCTAACCCCAAATCTAAACCTAAAATCTAAACCTAACCCCAAATCTAAACCTAACCCCAAATCTAAACCTAAAATCTAAACCTAACCCCAAATCTAAACCTAAAATCTAAACCTAACCCCAAATCTAAACCTAACCCCAAATCTAAACCTAAAATCTAAACCTAACCCCAAATCTAAACCTAACCCCAAATCTAAACCTAAAATCTAAACCTAACCCCAAATCTAAACCTAACCCCAAATCTAAACCTAAAATCTAAACCTCACCCCAAATCTAAACCTAAAATCTAAACCTAACCCCAAATCTAAACCCAACCCCAAATCTAAATCTAAAATCTAAACCTAACCCCAAATCTAAACCTTACCCCAAATATAAACCTAAAATCTAAACCTAACCCCAAATCTAAACCTAAAATCTAAACCTAACCCCAAATCTAAACCTAACCCCAAATCTAAACCTAAAATCTAAACCTCACCCCAAATCCAAACCTAAAATCTAAACATAACCCCAAATCTAAACCTAACCCCAAATCTAAACCTAAAATCTAAACCTAACCCCAAATCTAAACCTAAAATCTAAACCTAACCCCAAATCTAAACCTAACCCCAAATCTAAACCTAAAATCTAAACCTAACCCCAAATCTAAACCTAACCCCAAATCTAAACCTAAAATCTAAACCTAACCCCAAATGTAAACCTTACCCCAAATATAAACCTAAAATCTAAACTTAACCCCAAATCTAAACCTAAAATCTAAACCTAACCACAAATCTAACCCTAAAATCTAAACCTAACCCCAAATCTAAACCTAAAATCTAAACCTAAAATCTAAACCTAACCCCAAATCTAAACCTAAAATCTAAACCTAACCCCAAATCTAAACCTAACCCCAAATCTAAACCAAAAATCTAAACCTAACCCCAAATTTAAACCTAAAATCTAAACCTAACCCCAAATCTAAACCTAAAATCTAAACCTAACCCCAAATCTAAACCTAACCCCAAATCTAAACCTAAAATTTAAACCTAACCCCAAATCTAAACCTAACCCCAAATCTAAACCTAAAATCTAAACCTAACCCCAAATCTAAACCTAAAATCTAAACCTAACCCCAAGTCTAAACCTAACCCCAAATCTAAACCTAAAATCTAAACCTAACCCCAAATCTAAACCTAACCCCAAATCTAAACCTAAAATCTAAACCTAACCACAAATCTAAACCTAACCCCAAATCTAAACCTAAAATCTAAACCTAACCCCAAATCTAAAACTAACCCCATATCTAAACCTAAAATCTAAACCTAACCCCAAATCTAAACCTAAAATCTAAACCTAACCCCAAATCTAAACCTAACCCCAAATCTAAACCTAAAATCTAAACCTAACCCCAAATCTAAACCTAACCCCAAATCTAAACCTAAAATCTAAACCTAACCCCAAATCTAAACCTAACCCCAAATCTAAACCCCAAATCTAAACCTAAAATCTAAACCTAACCCCAAATCTAAACCTAAAATCTAAACCTAACCCCAAATCTAAACCTAACCCCAAATCTAAACCTAAAATCTAAACCTAACCCCAAATCTAAACCTAAAATCTAAACCTAACCCCAAATCTAAACCTAACCCCAAATCTAAACCTAAAATCTAAACCTAACCCCAAATCTAAACCTAAAATCTAAACCTAAAATCTAAACCTAAAATCTAAACCTAACCCCAAATCTAAACCTAACCCCAAATCTAAACCTAAAATCTAAACCTAACCCCAAATCTAAACCTAACCCCAAATCTAAACCCCAAATCTAAACCTAAAATCTAAACCTAACCCCAAATCTAAACCTAAAATCTAAACCTAACCCCAAATCTAAACCTAAAATCTAAACCTAACCCCAAATCTAAACCTAACCCCAAATCTAAACCTAAAATCTAAACCTAACCCCAAATCTAAACCTAACCCCAAATCTAAACCTAAAATCTAAACCTAACCCCAAATCTAAACCTAACCCCAAATCTAAACCTAAAATCTAAACCTAACCCCAAATCTAAACCTAAAATCTAAACCTAACCCCAAATCTAAACCCAACCCCAAATCTAAATCTAAAATCTAAACCTAACCCCAAATCTAAACCTTACCCCAAATATAAACCTAAAATCTAAACCTAACCCCAAATCTAAACCTAAAATCTAAACCTAACCCCAAATCTAAACCTAACCCCAAATCTAAACCTAAAATCTAAACCTCACCCCAAATCTAAAGCTAACCCCAAATCTAAACCTAAAATCTAAACCTAACCCCAAATCTAAACCTAAAATCTAAACCTAACCCCAAATCCAAACCTAAAATCTAAACCTAACCCCAAATCTAAACCTAACCCCAAATCTAAACCTAAAATCTAAACCTAACCCCAAATCTAAACCTAAAATCTAAACCTAACCCCAAATCTAAACCTAACCCCAAATCTAAACCTAAAATCTAAACCTAACCCCAAATCTAAACCTAACCCCAAATCTAAACCTAAAATCTAAACCTAACCCCAAATGTAAACCTTACCCCAAATATAAACCTAAAATCTAAACTTAACCCCAAATCTAAACCTAAAATCTAAACCTAACCACAAATCTAACCCTAAAATCTAAACCTAACCCCAAATCTAAACCTAAAATCTAAACCTAAAATCTAAACCTAACCCCAAATCTAAACCTAAAATCTAAACCTAACCCCAAATCTAAACCTAACCCGAAATCTAAACCAAAAATCTAAACCTAACCCCAAATTTAAACCTAAAATCTAAACCTAACCCCAAATCTAAACCTAAAATCTAAACCTAACCCCAAATCTAAACCTAACCCCAAATCTAAACCTAAAATTTAAACCTAACCCCAAATCTAAACCTAACCCCAAATCTAAACCTAAAATCTAAACCTAACCCCAAATCTAAACCTAAAATCTAAACCTAACCCCAAGTCTAAACCTAACCCCAAATCTAAACCTAAAATCTAAACCTAACCCCAAATCTAAACCTAACCCCAAATCTAAACCTAAAATCTAAACCTAACCACAAATCTAAACCTAACCCCAAATCTAAACCTAAAATCTAAACCTAACCCCAAATCTAAACCTAACCCCATATCTAAACCTAAAATCTAAACCTAACCCCAAATCTAAACCTAAAATCTAAACCTAACCCCAAATCTAAACCTAACCCCAAATCTAAACCTAAAATCTAAACCTAACCCCAAATCTAAACCTAACCCCAAATCTAAACCTAAAATCTAAACCTAACCCCAAATCTAAACCTAACCCCAAATCTAAACCCCAAATCTAAACCTAAAATCTAAACCTAACCCCAAATCTAAACCTAAAATCTAAACCTAACCCCAAATCTAAACCTAAAATCTAAACCTAACCCCAAATCTAAACCTAAAATCTAAACCTAACCCCAAATCTAAACCTAACCCCAAATCTAAACCTAAAATCTAAACCTAACCCCAAATCTAAACCTAAAATCTAAACCTAAAATCTAAACCTAAAATCTAAACCTAACCCCAAATCTAAACCTAACCCCAAATCTAAACCTAAAATCTAAACCTAACCCCAAATCTAAACCTAACCCCAAATCTAAACCCCAAATCTAAACCTAAAATCTAAACCTAACCCCAAATCTAAACCTAAAATCTAAACCTAACCCCAAATCTAAACCTAACCCCAAATCTAAACCTAAAATCTAAACCTAACCCCAAATCTAAACCTAACCCCAAATCTAAACCTAAAATCTAAACCTAACCCCAAATCTAAACCTAAAATCTAAACCTAACCCCAAATCTAAACCTTACCCCAAATATAAACCTAAAATCTAAACCTAACCCCAAATCTAAACCTAAAATCTAAACCTAACCCCAAATCTAAACCTAACCCCAAATCTAAACCTAAAATCTAAACCTCACCCCAAATCTAAAGCTAACCCCAAATCTAAACCTAAAATCTAAACCTAACCCCAAATCTAAACCTAAAATCTAAACCTAACCCCAAATCCAAACCTAAAATCTAAACCTAACCCCAAATCTAAACCTAACCCCAAATCTAAACCTAAAATCTAAACCTAACCCCAAATCTAAACCTAAAATCTAAACCTAACCCCAAATCTAAACCTAACCCCAAATCTAAACCTAAAATCTAAACCTAACCCCAAATCTAAACCTAACCCCAAATCTAAACCTAAAATCTAAACCTAACCCCAAATGTAATCCTTACCCCAAATATAAACCTAAAATCTAAACTTAACCCCAAATCTAAACCTAAAATCTAAACCTAACCACAAATCTAACCCTAAAATCTAAACCTAACCCCAAATCTAAACCTAAAATCTAAACCTAAAATCTAAACCTAACCCCAAATCTAAACCTAAAATCTAAACCTAACCCCAAATCTAAACCTAAAATCTAAACCTAACCCCAAGTCTAAACCTAACCCCAAATCTAAACCTAAAATATAAACCTAAACCCAAATCTAAACCTAACCCCAAATCTAAACCTAAAATCTAAACCTAACCCCAAATCTAAACCTAAAATCTAAACCTAACCCCAAATCTAAACCTAACCCCAAATCTAAACCTAAAATCTAAACCTAACCCCAAATCTAAACCTAACCCCAAATCTAAACCTAAAATCTAAACCTAACCCCAAATCTAAATCTAAAATCTAAACCTAACCCCAAATCTAAACCTAACCCCAAATCTAAACCTAAAATCTAAACCTAACCCCAAATCTAAACCTAACCCCAAATATAAACCTAAAATCTAAACCTAACCCCAAATCTAAACCTAAAATCTAAACCTAACCCCAAATCTAAACCTAAAATCTAAACCTAACCCCAAATCTAAACCTAAAATCTAAACCTAACCCCAAATCTAAACCTAACCCCAAATCTAAACCTAAAATCTAAACCTAACCCCAAATCTAAACCTTACCCCAAATATAAACCTAAAATCTAAACCTAACCCCAAATCTAAACCTAAAATCTAAACCTAACCCCAAATCTAAACCTAACCCCAAACCTAACCCCAAATCTAAACCTAACCCCAAATCTAAACCTAAAATCTAAACCTAACCCCAAATCTAAACCTAAAATCTAAACCTAACCCCAAATCTAAACCTAAAATCTAAACCTAACCCCAAATCTAAACCTAAAATCTAAACCTAACCCCAAATCTAAACCTAACCCCAAATCTAAACCTAAAATCTAAACCTAACCCCAAATCTAAACCTAAAATCTAAACCTAACCCCAAATCTAAACCTAAAATCTAAACCTAACCCCAAATCTAAACCTAAAATCTAAACCTAACCCCAAATCTAAATCTAAAATCTAAACCTAACCCCAAATCTAAACCTAATCCCGAATCTAAACCTAAAATCTAAACCTAACCCCAAATCTAAACCTAACCCCAAATATAAACCTAAAATCTAAACCTAACCCCAAATCTAAACCTAAAATCTAAACCTAACCCCAAATCTAAACCTAAAATCTAAACCTAACCCCAAATCTAAACCCCAAATCTAAAACTAAAATCTAAACCTAACCCCAAATCTAAACCTAAAATCTAAACCTAACCCCAAATCTAAACCTAACCCCAAATCTAAACCTAAAATCTAAACCTAACCCCAAATCTAAACCTAAAATCTAAACCTAACCCCAAGTCTAAAACTAACCCCAAATCTGAACCTAAAATCTAAACCTAACCACAAATCTAAATCTAAAATCTAAACCTAACCCCAAATCTAAACCTAAAATCTAAACCTAACCCCAAATCTAAACCTAACCCCAAATCTAAACCTAAAATCTAAACCTAACCCCAAATCTAAACCTTACCCCAAATATAAACATAAATCTAAACCTAACCCCAAATCTAAACCTAAAATCTAAACCTAACCCCAAATCTAAACCTAACCCCAAATCTAAACCTAAAATCTAAACCTAACCCCAAATCTAAACCTAACCCCAAATCTAAACCTAAAATCTAAACCTAACCCCAAATCTAAACCTAACCCCAAATCTAAACCTAAAATCTAAACCTAACCCCAAATGTAAACCTTACCCCAAATATAAACCTAAAATCTAAACTTAACCCCAAATCTAAACCTAAAATCTAAACCTAACCACAAATCTAACCCTAAAATCTAAACCTAACCCCAAATCTAAACCTAAAATCTAAACCTAAAATCTAAACCTAACCCCAAATCTAAACCTAAAATCTAAACCTAACCCCAAATCTAAACCTAACCCCAAATCTAAACCTAAAATCTAAACCTAACCCCAAATCTAGACCTAAAATCTAAACCTAATACCAAATCTAAACCTAAAATCTAAACGTAACCCCAAATCTAAACCTAACCCCAAATCTAAACCTAAAATTTAAACCTAACCCCCAATCTAAACCTAAAATCTAAACCTAACCCCAAATCTAAACCTAACCCCAAATCTAAACCTAAAATCTAAACCTAACCCCAAATCTAAACCTAAAATCTAAACCTAACCCCAAATCTAAACCTAAAATCTAAACCTAAGCCCAAATCTAAACCTAACCCCAAATCTAAACCTTACCCCAAATATAAACCTAAAATCTAAACCCAACCCCAAATATAAACCTAAAATCTAAACCTAACCCCAAATCTAAACCTAACCCCAAACCTAACCCCAAATCTAAACCTAACCCCAAATCTAAACCTAAAATCTAAACCTAACCCCAAATCTAAACCTAAAATCTAAACCTAACCCCAAATCTAAACCTAAAATCTAAACCTAACCCCAAATCTAAACCTAACCCCAAATCTAAACCTAAAATCTAAACCTAACCCCAAATCTAAACCTAAAATCTAAACCTAACCCCAAATCTAAACCTAACCCCAAATCTAAACCTAAAATCTAAACCTAACCCCAAATCTAAACCTAAAATCTAAACCTAACCCCAAATCTAAACCTAAAATCTAAACCTAACCCCAAATCTAAAACTAAAATCTAAACCTAATCCCAAATCTAAATCTAAAATCTAAACCTAACCCCAAATCTAAACCTAATCCCAAATCTAAACCTAAAATCTAAACCTAACCCCAAATCTAAACCTAACCCCAAATATAAACCTAAAATCTAAACCTAACCCCAAATCTAAACCTAAAATCTAAACCTAACCCCAAATCTAAACCTAAAATCTAAACCTAACCCCAAATCTAAACCCCAAATCTAAAACTAAAATCTAAACCTAACCCCAAATCTAAACCTAAAATCTAAACCTAACCCCAAATCTAAACCTAACCCCAAATCTAAACCTAAAATCTAAAACTAACCCCAAATCTAAACCTAAAATCTAAACCTAACCCCAAGTCTAAACCTAACCCCAAATCTAAACCTAAAATCTAAACCTAACCACAAATCTAAACCTAAAATCTAAACCTAACCCCAAATCTAAACCTAACCCCAAACCTAAACCTAAAATCTAAACCTAACCCCAAATCTAAACCTAAAATCTAAACCTAACCCCAAATCTAAACCTTACCCCAAATATAAACATAAATCTAAACCTAACCCCAAATCTAAACCTAAAATCTAAACCTAACCCCAAATCTAAACCTAACCCCAAATCTAAACCTAAAATCTAAACCTAACCCCAAATCTAAACCTAACCCCAAATCTAAACCTAAAATCTAATCGTAACCCCAAATCTAAACCTAACCCCAAATCTAAACCTAAAATCTAAACCTAACCCCAAATGTAAACCTTACCCAAAATATAAACCTAAAATCTAAACTTAACCCCAAATCTAAACCTAAAATCTAAACCTAACCACAAATCTAACCCTAAAATCTAAACCTAACCCCAAATCTAAACCTAAAATCTAAACCTAAAATCTAAACCTAACCCCAAATCTAAACCTAAAATCTAAACCTAACCCCAAATCTAAACCTAACCCCAAATCTAAACCTAAAATCTAAACCTAACCCCAAATCTAGACCTAAAATCTAAACCTAATACCAAATCTAAACCTAAAATCTAAACGTAACCCCAAATCTAAACCTAACCCCAAATCTAAACCTAAAATTTAAACCTAACCCCCAATCTAAACCTAAAATCTAAACCTAACCCCAAATCTAAACCTAACCCCAAATCTAAACCTAAAATCTAAACCTAACCACAAATCTAAACCTAACCCCAAATCTAAACCTAAAATCTAAACCTAACCCCAAATCTAAACCTAACCCCATATCTAAACCTAAAATCTAAACCTAACCCCAAATCTAAACCTAAAATCTAAACCTAACCCCAAATCTAAACCTAACCCCAAATCTAAACCTAAAATCTAAACCTTACCCCAAATCTAAACCTAACCCCAAATCTAAACCTAAAATCTAAACCTAACCCCAAATCTAAACCCCAAATCTAAACCTAAAATATAAACCTAACCCCAAATCTAAACCTAAAATCTAAACCTAACCCCAAATCTAAACCTAACCCCAAATCTAAACCTAAAATCTAAACCTAACCCCAAATCTAAACCTAAAATCTAAACCTAACCCCAAATCTAAACCTAACCCCAAATCTAAACCTAAAATCTAAACCTAACCCCAAATCTAAACCTAACCCCAAATCTAAACCTAAAATCTAAACCTAACCCCAAATCTAAACCTAAAATCTAAACCTAACCCCAAATCTAAACCTAACCCCAAATCTAAACCTAAAATCTAAACCTAACCCCAAATCTAAACCTAACCCCAAATCTAAACCTAAAATCTAAACCTAACCCCAAATCTAAACCTAAAATCTAAACCTAACCCCAAATCTAAACCCAACCCCAAATCTAAATCTAAAATCTAAACCTAACCCCAAATCTAAACCTTACCCCAAATATAAACCTAAAATCTAAACCTAACCCCAAATCTAAACCTAAAATCTAAACCTAACCCCAAATCTAAACCTTACCCCAAATATAAACATAAATCTAAACCTAACCCCAAATCTAAACCTAAAATCTAAACCTAACCCCAAATCTAAACCTAACCCCAAATCTAAACCTAAAATCTAAACCTAACCCAAAATCTAAACCTAAAATCTAAACCTAATCCCAAATCTAAATCTAAAATCTAAACCTAACCCTAAATCTAAACCTAATCCCAAATCTAAACCTAAAATCTAAACCTAACCCCAAATCTAAACCTAACCCCAAATATAAACCTAAAATCTAAACCTAACCCCAAATCTAAACCTAAAATCTAAACCTAACCCCAAATCTAAACCTAAAATCTAAACCTAACCCTAAATCTAAACCCCAAATCTAAAACTAAAATCTAAACCTAACCCCAAATCTAAACCTAAAATCTAAACCTAACCCCAAATCTAAACCTAACCCCAAATCTAAACCTAAAATCTAAACCTAACCCCAAATCTAAACCTAAAATCTAAACCTAACCCCAAGTCTAAACCTAACCCCAAATCTAAACCTAAAATCTAAACCTAACCACAAATCTAAACCTAAAATCTAAACCTAACCCCAAATCTAAACCTAACCCCAAACCTAAACCTAAAATCTAAACCTAACCCCAAATCTAAACCTAAAATCTAAACCTAACCCCAAATCTAAACCTTACCCCAAATATAAACATAAATCTAAACCTAACCCCAAATCTAAACCTAAAATCTAAACCTAACCCCAAATCTAAACCTAACCCCAAATCTAAACCTAAAATCTAAACCTAACCCCAAATCTAAACCTAACCCCAAATCTAAACCTAAAATCTAAACCTAACCCCAAATCTAAACCTAACCCCAAATCTAAACCTAAAATCTAAACCTAACCCCAAATGTAAACCTTACCCCAAATATAAACCTAAAATCTAAACTTAACCCCAAATCTAAACCTAAAATCTAAACCTAACCACAAATCTAACCCTAAAATCTAAACCTAACCCCAAATCTAAACCTAACCCCAAATCTAAACCTAAAATCTAAACCTAACCCCAAATCTAAACCTAAAATCTAAACCTAACCCCAAATCTAAACCTTACCCCAAATATAAATATAAATCTAAACCTAACCCCAAATCTAAACCTAAAATCTAAACCTAACCCCAAATCTAAACCTAAAATCTAAACCTAACCCCAAATCTAAACCTAACCCCAAATCTAAACCTAAAATCTAAACCTAACCCCAAATCTAAACCTAAAATCTAAACCTAACCCCAAATCTAAACCTAAAATCTAAACCTAACCCCAAATCTAAACCTAAAATCTAAACCTAACCCCAAATCTAAATCTAAAATCTAAACCTAACCCCAAATCTAAACCTAATCCCGAATCTAAACCTAAAATCTAAACCTAACCCCAAATCTAAACCTAACCCCAAATATAAACCTAAAATCTAAACCTAACCCCAAATCTAAACCTAAAATCTAAACCTAACCCCAAATCTAAACCTAAAATCTAAACCTAACCCCAAATCTAAACCCCAAATCTAAAACTAAAATCTAAACCTAACCCCAAATCTAAACCTAAAATCTAAACCTAACCCCAAATCTAAACCTAACCCCAAATCTAAACCTAAAATCTAAACCTAACCCCAAATCTAAACCTAAAATCTAAACCTAACCCCAAGTCTAAAACTAACCCCAAATCTGAACCTAAAATCTAAACCTAACCACAAATCTAAATCTAAAATCTAAACCTAACCCCAAATCTAAACCTAAAATCTAAACCTAACCCCAAATCTAAACCTAACCCCAAATCTAAACCTAAAATCTAAACCTAACCCCAAATCTAAACCTTACCCCAAATATAAACATAAATCTAAACCTAACCCCAAATCTAAACCTAAAATCTAAACCTAACCCCAAATCTAAACCTAACCCCAAATCTAAACCTAAAATCTAAACCTAACCCCAAATCTAAACCTAACCCCAAATCTAAACCTAAAATCTAAACCTAACCCCAAATCTAAACCTAACCCCAAATCTAAACCTAAAATCTAAACCTAACCCCAAATGTAAACCTTACCCCAAATATAAACCTAAAATCTAAACTTAACCCCAAATCTAAACCTAAAATCTAAACCTAACCACAAATCTAACCCTAAAATCTAAACCTAACCCCAAATCTAAACCTAAAATCTAAACCTAAAATCTAAACCTAACCCCAAATCTAAACCTAAAATCTAAACCTAACCCCAAATCTAAACCTAACCCCAAATCTAAACCTAAAATCTAAACCTAACCCCAAATCTAGACCTAAAATCTAAACCTAATACCAAATCTAAACCTAAAATCTAAACGTAACCCCAAATCTAAACCTAACCCCAAATCTAAACCTAAAATTTAAACCTAACCCCCAATCTAAACCTAAAATCTAAACCTAACCCCAAATCTAAACCTAACCCCAAATCTAAACCTAAAATCTAAACCTAACCCCAAATCTAAACCTAAAATCTAAACCTAACCCCAAATCTAAACCTAAAATCTAAACCTAAGCCCAAATCTAAACCTAACCCCAAATCTAAACCTTACCCCAAATATAAACCTAAAATCTAAACCCAACCCCAAATATAAACCTAAAATCTAAACCTAACCCCAAATCTAAACCTAACCCCAAACCTAACCCCAAATCTAAACCTAACCCCAAATCTAAACCTAAAATCTAAACCTAACCCCAAATCTAAACCTAAAATCTAAACCTAACCCCAAATCTAAACCTAAAATCTAAACCTAACCCCAAATCTAAACCTAACCCCAAATCTAAACCTAAAATCTAAACCTAACCCCAAATCTAAACCTAAAATCTAAACCTAACCCCAAATCTAAACCTAACCCCAAATCTAAACCTAAAATCTAAACCTAACCCCAAATCTAAACCTAAAATCTAAACCTAACCCCAAATCTAAACCTAAAATCTAAACCTAACCCCAAATCTAAAACTAAAATCTAAACCTAATCCCAAATCTAAATCTAAAATCTAAACCTAACCCCAAATCTAAACCTAATCCCAAATCTAAACCTAAAATCTAAACCTAACCCCAAATCTAAACCTAACCCCAAATATAAACCTAAAATCTAAACCTAACCCCAAATCTAAACCTAAAATCTAAACCTAACCCCAAATCTAAACCTAAAATCTAAACCTAACCCCAAATCTAAACCCCAAATCTAAAACTAAAATCTAAACCTAACCCCAAATCTAAACCTAAAATCTAAACCTAACCCCAAATCTAAACCTAACCCCAAATCTAAACCTAAAATCTAAAACTAACCCCAAATCTAAACCTAAAATCTAAACCTAACCCCAAGTCTAAACCTAACCCCAAATCTAAACCTAAAATCTAAACCTAACCACAAATCTAAACCTAAAATCTAAACCTAACCCCAAATCTAAACCTAACCCCAAACCTAAACCTAAAATCTAAACCTAACCCCAAATCTAAACCTAAAATCTAAACCTAACCCCAAATCTAAACCTTACCCCAAATATAAACATAAATCTAAACCTAACCCCAAATCTAAACCTAAAATCTAAACCTAACCCCAAATCTAAACCTAACCCCAAATCTAAACCTAAAATCTAAACCTAACCCCAAATCTAAACCTAACCCCAAATCTAAACCTAAAATCTAATCGTAACCCCAAATCTAAACCTAACCCCAAATCTAAACCTAAAATCTAAACCTAACCCCAAATGTAAACCTTACCCAAAATATAAACCTAAAATCTAAACTTAACCCCAAATCTAAACCTAAAATCTAAACCTAACCACAAATCTAACCCTAAAATCTAAACCTAACCCCAAATCTAAACCTAAAATCTAAACCTAAAATCTAAACCTAACCCCAAATCTAAACCTAAAATCTAAACCTAACCCCAAATCTAAACCTAACCCCAAATCTAAACCTAAAATCTAAACCTAACCCCAAATCTAGACCTAAAATCTAAACCTAATACCAAATCTAAACCTAAAATCTAAACGTAACCCCAAATCTAAACCTAACCCCAAATCTAAACCTAAAATTTAAACCTAACCCCCAATCTAAACCTAAAATCTAAACCTAACCCCAAATCTAAACCTAACCCCAAATCTAAACCTAAAATCTAAACCTAACCACAAATCTAAACCTAACCCCAAATCTAAACCTAAAATCTAAACCTAACCCCAAATCTAAACCTAACCCCATATCTAAACCTAAAATCTAAACCTAACCCCAAATCTAAACCTAAAATCTAAACCTAACCCCAAATCTAAACCTAACCCCAAATCTAAACCTAAAATCTAAACCTTACCCCAAATCTAAACCTAACCCCAAATCTAAACCTAAAATCTAAACCTAACCCCAAATCTAAACCCCAAATCTAAACCTAAAATATAAACCTAACCCCAAATCTAAACCTAAAATCTAAACCTAACCCCAAATCTAAACCTAACCCCAAATCTAAACCTAAAATCTAAACCTAACCCCAAATCTAAACCTAAAATCTAAACCTAACCCCAAATCTAAACCTAACCCCAAATCTAAACCTAAAATCTAAACCTAACCCCAAATCTAAACCTAACCCCAAATCTAAACCTAAAATCTAAACCTAACCCCAAATCTAAACCTAAAATCTAAACCTAACCCCAAATCTAAACCTAACCCCAAATCTAAACCTAAAATCTAAACCTAACCCCAAATCTAAACCTAACCCCAAATCTAAACCTAAAATCTAAACCTAACCCCAAATCTAAACCTAAAATCTAAACCTAACCCCAAATCTAAACCCAACCCCAAATCTAAATCTAAAATCTAAACCTAACCCCAAATCTAAACCTTACCCCAAATATAAACCTAAAATCTAAACCTAACCCCAAATCTAAACCTAAAATCTAAACCTAACCCCAAATCTAAACCTTACCCCAAATATAAACATAAATCTAAACCTAACCCCAAATCTAAACCTAAAATCTAAACCTAACCCCAAATCTAAACCTAACCCCAAATCTAAACCTAAAATCTAAACCTAACCCAAAATCTAAACCTAAAATCTAAACCTAATCCCAAATCTAAATCTAAAATCTAAACCTAACCCTAAATCTAAACCTAATCCCAAATCTAAACCTAAAATCTAAACCTAACCCCAAATCTAAACCTAACCCCAAATATAAACCTAAAATCTAAACCTAACCCCAAATCTAAACCTAAAATCTAAACCTAACCCCAAATCTAAACCTAAAATCTAAACCTAACCCTAAATCTAAACCCCAAATCTAAAACTAAAATCTAAACCTAACCCCAAATCTAAACCTAAAATCTAAACCTAACCCCAAATCTAAACCTAACCCCAAATCTAAACCTAAAATCTAAACCTAACCCCAAATCTAAACCTAAAATCTAAACCTAACCCCAAGTCTAAACCTAACCCCAAATCTAAACCTAAAATCTAAACCTAACCACAAATCTAAACCTAAAATCTAAACCTAACCCCAAATCTAAACCTAACCCCAAACCTAAACCTAAAATCTAAACCTAACCCCAAATCTAAACCTAAAATCTAAACCTAACCCCAAATCTAAACCTTACCCCAAATATAAACATAAATCTAAACCTAACCCCAAATCTAAACCTAAAATCTAAACCTAACCCCAAATCTAAACCTAACCCCAAATCTAAACCTAAAATCTAAACCTAACCCCAAATCTAAACCTAACCCCAAATCTAAACCTAAAATCTAAACCTAACCCCAAATCTAAACCTAACCCCAAATCTAAACCTAAAATCTAAACCTAACCCCAAATGTAAACCTTACCCCAAATATAAACCTAAAATCTAAACTTAACCCCAAATCTAAACCTAAAATCTAAACCTAACCACAAATCTAACCCTAAAATCTAAACCTAACCCCAAATCTAAACCTAACCCCAAATCTAAACCTAAAATCTAAACCTAACCCCAAATCTAAACCTAAAATCTAAACCTAACCCCAAATCTAAACCTTACCCCAAATATAAATATAAATCTAAACCTAACCCCAAATCTAAACCTAAAATCTAAACCTAACCCCAAATCTAAACCTAAAATCTAAACCTAACCCCAAATCTAAACCTAACCCCAAATCTAAACCTAAAATCTAAACCTAACCCCAAATCTAAAGCTAACCCCAAATCTAAACCTAAAATCTAAACCTAACCCCAAATCTAAACCTAAAATCTAAACCTAACCCCAAATCTAAAACTAAAATCTAAACCTAATCCCAAATCTAAATCTAAAATCTAAACCTAACCCCAAATCTAAACCTAATCCCAAATCTAAACCTAAAATCTAAACCTAACCCCAAATCTAAACCTAACCCCAAATATAAACCTAAAATCTAAACCTAATCCCAAATCTAAACCTAAAATCTAAACCTAACCCCAAATCTAAACCTAAAATCTAAACCTAACCCCAAATCTAAACCCCAAATCTAAAACTAAAATCTAAACCTAACCCCAAATCTAAACCTAAAATCTAAACCTAACCCCAAATCTAAACCTAACCCCAAATCTAAACCTAAAATCTAAAACTAACCCCAAATCTAAACCTAAAATCTAAACCTAACCCCAAGTCTAAACCTAACCCCAAATCTAAACCTAAAATCTAAACCTAACCACAAATCTAAACCTAAAATCTAAACCTAACCCCAAATTTAAACCTAACCCCAAACCTAAACCTAAAATCTAAACCTAACCCCAAATCTAAACCTAAAATCTAAACCTAACCCCAAATCTAAACCTTACCCCAAATATAAACATAAATCTAAACCTAACCCCAAATCTAAACCTAAAATCTAAACCTAACCCCAAATCTAAACCTAACCCCAAATCTAAACCTAAAATCTAAACCTAACCCCAAATCTAAACCTAACCCCAAATCTAAACCTAAAATCTAATCGTAACCCCAAATCTAAACCTAACCCCAAATCTAAACCTAAAATCTAAACCTAACCCCAAATGTAAACCTTACCCAAAATATAAACCTAAAATCTAAACTTAACCCCAAATCTAAACCTAAAATCTAAACCTAACCACAAATCTAACCCTAAAATTTAAACCTAACCCCAAATCTAAACCTAAAATCTAAACCTAAAATCTAAACCTAACCCCAAATCTAAACCTAAAATCTAAACCTAACCCCAAATCTAAACCTAACCCCAAATCTAAACCTAAAATCTAAACCTAACCCCAAATCTAGACCTAAAATCTAAACCTAATACCAAATCTAAACCTAAAATCTAAACGTAACCCCAAATCTAAACCTAACCCCAAATCTAAACCTAAAATTTAAACCTAACCCCCAATCTAAACCTAAAATCTAAACCTAACCCCAAATCTAAACCTAACCCCAAATCTAAACCTAAAATTTAAACCTAACCACAAATCTAAACCTAACCCCAAATCTAAACCTAAAATCTAAACCTAACCCCAAATCTAAACCTAACCCCATATCTAAACCTAAAATCTAAACCTAACCCCAAATCTAAACCTAAAATCTAAACCTAACCCCAAATCTAAACCTAACCCCAAATCTAAACCTAAAATCTAAACCTTACCCCAAATCTAAACCTAACCCCAAATCTAAACCTAAAATCTAAACCTAACCCCAAATCTAAACCCCAAATCTAAACCTAAAATATAAACCTAACCCCAAATCTAAACCTAAAATCTAAACCTAACCCCAAATCTAAACCTAACCCCAAATCTAAACCTAAAATCTAAACCTAACCCCAAATCTAAACCTAAAATCTAAACCTAACCCCAAATCTAAACCTAACCCCAAATCTAAACCTAAAATCTAAACCTAACCCCAAATCTAAACCTAACCCCAAATCTAAACCTAAAATCTAAACCTAACCCCAAATCTAAACCTAAAATCTAAACCTAACCCCAAATCTAAACCTAACCCCAAATCTAAACCTAAAATCTAAACCTAACCCCAAATCTAAACCTAACCCCAAATCTAAACCTAAAATCTAAACCTAACCCCAAATCTAAACCTAAAATCTAAACCTAACCCCAAATCTAAACCCAACCCCAAATCTAAATCTAAAATCTAAACCTAACCCCAAATCTAAACCTTACCCCAAATATAAACCTAAAATCTAAACCTAACCCCAAATCTAAACCTAAAATCTAAACCTAACCCCAAATCTAAACCTTACCCCAAATATAAACATAAATCTAAACCTAACCCCAAATCTAAACCTAAAATCTAAACCTAACCCCAAATCTAAACCTAACCCCAAATCTAAACCTAAAATCTAAACCTAACCCAAAATCTAAACCTAAAATCTAAACCTAATCCCAAATCTAAATCTAAAATCTAAACCTAACCCTAAATCTAAACCTAATCCCAAATCTAAACCTAAAATCTAAACCTAACCCCAAATCTAAACCTAACCCCAAATATAAACCTAAAATCTAAACCTAACCCCAAATCTAAACCTAAAATCTAAACCTAACCCCAAATCTAAACCTAAAATCTAAACCTAACCCTAAATCTAAACCCCAAATCTAAAACTAAAGTCTAAACCTAACCCCAAATCTAAACCTAAAATCTAAACCTAACCCCAAATCTAAACCTAACCCCAAATCTAAACCTAAAATCTAAACCTAACCCCAAATCTAAACCTAAAATCTAAACCTAACCCCAAGTCTAAACCTAACCCCAAATCTAAACCTAAAATCTAAACCTAACCACAAATCTAAACCTAAAATCTAAACCTAACCCCAAATCTAAACCTAACCCCAAACCTAAACCTAAAATCTAAACCTAACCCCAAATATAAACCTAAAATCTAAACCCAACCCCAAATATAAACCTAAAATCTAAACCTAACCCCAAATCTAAACCTAACCCCAAACCTAACCCCAAATCTAAACCTAACCCCAAATCTAAACCTAAAATCTAAACCTAACCCCAAATCTAAACCTAAAATCTAAACCTAACCCCAAATCTAAACCTAAAATCTAAACCTAACCCCAAATCTAAACCTAACCCCAAATCTAAACCTAAAATCTAAACCTAACCCCAAATCTAAACCTAAAATCTAAACCTAACCCCAAATCTAAACCTAACCCCAAATCTAAACCTAAAATCTAAACCTAACCCCAAATCTAAACCTAAAATCTAAACCTAACCCCAAATCTAAACCTAAAATCTAAACCTAACCCCAAATCTAAAACTAAAATCTAAACCTAATCCCAAATCTAAATCTAAAATCTAAACCTAACCCCAAATCTAAACCTAATCCCAAATCTAAACCTACAATCTAAACCTAACCCCAAATCTAAACCTAACCCCAAATATAAACCTAAAATCTAAACCTAACCCCAAATCTAAACCTAAAATCTAAACCTAACCCCAAATCTAAACCTAAAATCTAAACCTAACCCCAAATCTAAACCCCAAATCTAAAACTAAAATCTAAACCTAACCCCAAATCTAAACCTAAAATCTAAACCTAACCCCAAATCTAAACCTAACCCCAAACCTAAACCTAAAATCTAAAACTAACCCCAAATCTAAACCTAAAATCTAAACCTAACCCCAAGTCTAAACCTAACCCCAAATCTAAACCTAAAATCTAAACCTAACCACAAATCTAAACCTAAAATCTAAACCTAACCCCAAATCTAAACCTAACCCCAAACCTAAACCTAAAATCTAAACCTAACCCCAAATCTAAACCTAAAATCTAAACCTAACCCCAAATCTAAACCTTACCCCAAATATAAACATAAATCTAAACCTAACCCCAAATCTAAACCTAAAATCTAAACCTAACCCCAAATCTAAACCTAACCCCAAATCTAAACCTAAAATCTAAACCTAACCCCAAATCTAAACCTAACCCCAAATCTAAACCTAAAATCTAATCGTAACCCCAAATCTAAACCTAACCCCAAATCTAAACCTAAAATCTAAACCTAACCCCAAATGTAAACCTTACCCAAAATATAAACCTAAAATCTAAACTTAACCCCAAATCTAAACCTAAAATCTAAACCTAACCACAAATCTAACCCTAAAATCTAAACCTAACCCCAAATCTAAACCTAAAATCTAAACCTAAAATCTAAACCTAACCCCAAATCTAAACCTAAAATCTAAACCTAACCCCAAATCTAAACCTAACCCCAAATCTAAACCTAAAATCTAAACCTAACCCCAAATCTAGACCTAAAATCTAAACCTAATACCAAATCTAAACCTAAAATCTAAACGTAACCCCAAATCTAAACCTAACCCCAAATCTAAACCTAAAATTTAAACCTAACCCCCAATCTAAACCTAAAATCTAAACCTAACCCCAAATCTAAACCTAACCCCAAATCTAAACCTAAAATCTAAACCTAACCACAAATCTAAACCTAACCCCAAATCTAAACCTAAAATCTAAACCTAACCCCAAATCTAAACCTAACCCCATATCTAAACCTAAAATCTAAACCTAACCCCAAATCTAAACCTAAAATCTAAACCTAACCCCAAATCTAAACCTAACCCCAAATCTAAACCTAAAATCTAAACCTTACCCCAAATCTAAACCTAACCCCAAATCTAAACCTAAAATCTAAACCTAACCCCAAATCTAAACCCCAAATCTAAACCTAAAATATAAACCTAACCCCAAATCTAAACCTAAAATCTAAACCTAACCCCAAATCTAAACCTAACCCCAAATCTAAACCTAAAATCTAAACCTAACCCCAAATCTAAACCTAAAATCTAAACCTAACCCCAAATCTAAACCTAACCCCAAATCTAAACCTAAAATCTAAACCTAACCCCAAATCTAAACCTAACCCCAAATCTAAACCTAAAATCTAAACCTAACCCCAAATCTAAACCTAAAATCTAAACCTAACCCCAAATCTAAACCTAACCCCAAATCTAAACCTAAAATCTAAACCTAACCCCAAATCTAAACCTAACCCCAAATCTAAACCTAAAATCTAAACCTAACCCCAAATCTAAACCTAAAATCTAAACCTAACCCCAAATCTAAACCCAACCCCAAATCTAAATCTAAAATCTAAACCTAACCCCAAATCTAAACCTTACCCCAAATATAAACCTAAAATCTAAACCTAACCCCAAATCTAAACCTAAAATCTAAACCTAACCCCAAATCTAAACCTTACCCCAAATATAAACATAAATCTAAACCTAACCCCAAATCTAAACCTAAAATCTAAACCTAACCCCAAATCTAAACCTAACCCCAAATCTAAACCTAAAATCTAAACCTAACCCAAAATCTAAACCTAAAATCTAAACCTAATCCCAAATCTAAATCTAAAATCTAAACCTAACCCTAAATCTAAACCTAATCCCAAATCTAAACCTAAAATCTAAACCTAACCCCAAATCTAAACCTAACCCCAAATATAAACCTAAAATCTAAACCTAACCCCAAATCTAAACCTAAAATCTAAACCTAACCCCAAATCTAAACCTAAAATCTAAACCTAACCCTAAATCTAAACCCCAAATCTAAAACTAAAATCTAAACCTAACCCCAAATCTAAACCTAAAATCTAAACCTAACCCCAAATCTAAACCTAACCCCAAATCTAAACCTAAAATCTAAACCTAACCCCAAATCTAAACCTAAAATCTAAACCTAACCCCAAGTCTAAACCTAACCCCAAATCTAAACCTAAAATCTAAACCTAACCACAAATCTAAACCTAAAATCTAAACCTAACCCCAAATCTAAACCTAACCCCAAACCTAAACCTAAAATCTAAACCTAACCCCAAATCTAAACCTAAAATCTAAACCTAACCCCAAATCTAAACCTTACCCCAAATATAAACATAAATCTAAACCTAACCCCAAATCTAAACCTAAAATCTAAACCTAACCCCAAATCTAAACCTAACCCCAAATCTAAACCTAAAATCTAAACCTAACCCCAAATCTAAACCTAACCCCAAATCTAAACCTAAAATCTAAACCTAACCCCAAATCTAAACCTAACCCCAAATCTAAACCTAAAATCTAAACCTAACCCCAAATGTAAACCTTACCCCAAATATAAACCTAAAATCTAAACTTAACCCCAAATCTAAACCTAAAATCTAAACCTAACCACAAATCTAACCCTAAAATCTAAACCTAACCCCAAATCTAAACCTAACCCCAAATCTAAACCTAAAATCTAAACCTAACCCCAAATCTAAACCTAAAATCTAAACCTAACCCCAAATCTAAACCTTACCCCAAATATAAATATAAATCTAAACCTAACCCCAAATCTAAACCTAAAATCTAAACCTAACCCCAAATCTAAACCTAAAATCTAAACCTAACCCCAAATCTAAACCTAACCCCAAATCTAAACCTAAAATCTAAACCTAACCCCAAATCTAAAGCTAACCCCAAATCTAAACCTAAAATCTAAACCTAACCCCAAATCTAAACCTAAAATCTAAACCTAACCCCAAATCTAAAACTAAAATCTAAACCTAATCCCAAATCTAAATCTAAAATCTAAACCTAACCCCAAATCTAAACCTAATCCCAAATCTAAACCTAAAATCTAAACCTAACCCCAAATCTAAACCTAACCCCAAATATAAACCTAAAATCTAAACCTAACCCCAAATCTAAACCTAAAATCTAAACCTAACCCCAAATCTAAACCTAAAATCTAAACCTAACCCCAAATCTAAACCCCAAATCTAAAACTAAAATCTAAACCTAACCCCAAATCTAAACCTAAAATCTAAACCTAACCCCAAATCTAAACCTAACCCCAAATCTAAACCTAAAATCTAAAACTAACCCCAAATCTAAACCTAAAATCTAAACCTAACCCCAAGTCTAAACCTAACCCCAAATCTAAACCTAAAATCTAAACCTAACCACAAATCTAAACCTAAAATCTAAACCTAACCCCAAATTTAAACCTAACCCCAAACCTAAACCTAAAATCTAAACCTAACCCCAAATCTAAACCTAAAATCTAAACCTAACCCCAAATCTAAACCTTACCCCAAATATAAACATAAATCTAAACCTAACCCCAAATCTAAACCTAAAATCTAAACCTAACCCCAAATCTAAACCTAACCCCAAATCTAAACCTAAAATCTAAACCTAACCCCAAATCTAAACCTAACCCCAAATCTAAACCTAAAATCTAATCGTAACCCCAAATCTAAACCTAACCCCAAATCTAAACCTAAAATCTAAACCTAACCCCAAATGTAAACCTTACCCAAAATATAAACCTAAAATCTAAACTTAACCCCAAATCTAAACCTAAAATCTAAACCTAACCACAAATCTAACCCTAAAATTTAAACCTAACCCCAAATCTAAACCTAAAATCTAAACCTAAAATCTAAACCTAACCCCAAATCTAAACCTAAAATCTAAACCTAACCCCAAATCTAAACCTAACCCCAAATCTAAACCTAAAATCTAAACCTAACCCCAAATCTAGACCTAAAATCTAAACCTAATACCAAATCTAAACCTAAAATCTAAACGTAACCCCAAATCTAAACCTAACCCCAAATCTAAACCTAAAATTTAAACCTAACCCCCAATCTAAACCTAAAATCTAAACCTAACCCCAAATCTAAACCTAACCCCAAATCTAAACCTAAAATTTAAACCTAACCACAAATCTAAACCTAACCCCAAATCTAAACCTAAAATCTAAACCTAACCCCAAATCTAAACCTAACCCCATATCTAAACCTAAAATCTAAACCTAACCCCAAATCTAAACCTAAAATCTAAACCTAACCCCAAATCTAAACCTAACCCCAAATCTAAACCTAAAATCTAAACCTTACCCCAAATCTAAACCTAACCCCAAATCTAAACCTAAAATCTAAACCTAACCCCAAATCTAAACCCCAAATCTAAACCTAAAATATAAACCTAACCCCAAATCTAAACCTAAAATCTAAACCTAACCCCAAATCTAAACCTAACCCCAAATCTAAACCTAAAATCTAAACCTAACCCCAAATCTAAACCTAAAATCTAAACCTAACCCCAAATCTAAACCTAACCCCAAATCTAAACCTAAAATCTAAACCTAACCCCAAATCTAAACCTAACCCCAAATCTAAACCTAAAATCTAAACCTAACCCCAAATCTAAACCTAAAATCTAAACCTAACCCCAAATCTAAACCTAACCCCAAATCTAAACCTAAAATCTAAACCTAACCCCAAATCTAAACCTAACCCCAAATCTAAACCTAAAATCTAAACCTAACCCCAAATCTAAACCTAAAATCTAAACCTAACCCCAAATCTAAACCCAACCCCAAATCTAAATCTAAAATCTAAACCTAACCCCAAATCTAAACCTTACCCCAAATATAAACCTAAAATCTAAACCTAACCCCAAATCTAAACCTAAAATCTAAACCTAACCCCAAATCTAAACCTTACCCCAAATATAAACATAAATCTAAACCTAACCCCAAATCTAAACCTAAAATCTAAACCTAACCCCAAATCTAAACCTAACCCCAAATCTAAACCTAAAATCTAAACCTAACCCAAAATCTAAACCTAAAATCTAAACCTAATCCCAAATCTAAATCTAAAATCTAAACCTAACCCTAAATCTAAACCTAATCCCAAATCTAAACCTAAAATCTAAACCTAACCCCAAATCTAAACCTAACCCCAAATATAAACCTAAAATCTAAACCTAACCCCAAATCTAAACCTAAAATCTAAACCTAACCCCAAATCTAAACCTAAAATCTAAACCTAACCCTAAATCTAAACCCCAAATCTAAAACTAAAATCTAAACCTAACCCCAAATCTAAACCTAAAATCTAAACCTAACCCCAAATCTAAACCTAACCCCAAATCTAAACCTAAAATCTAAACCTAACCCCAAATCTAAACCTAAAATCTAAACCTAACCCCAAGTCTAAACCTAACCCCAAATCTAAACCTAAAATCTAAACCTAACCACAAATCTAAACCTAAAATCTAAACCTAACCCCAAATCTAAACCTAACCCCAAACCTAAACCTAAAATCTAAACCTAACCCCAAATCTAAACCTAAAATCTAAACCTAACCCCAAATCTAAACCTTACCCCAAATATAAACATAAATCTAAACCTAACCCCAAATCTAAACCTAAAATCTAAACCTAACCCCAAATCTAAACCTAACCCCAAATCTAAACCTAAAATCTAAACCTAACCCCAAATCTAAACCTAACCCCAAATCTAAACCTAAAATCTAAACCTAACCCCAAATCTAAACCTAACCCCAAATCTAAACCTAAAATCTAAACCTAACCCCAAATGTAAACCTTACCCCAAATATAAACCTAAAATCTAAACTTAACCCCAAATCTAAACCTAAAATCTAAACCTAACCACAAATCTAACCCTAAAATCTAAACCTAACCCCAAATCTAAACCTAACCCCAAATCTAAACCTAAAATCTAAACCTAACCCCAAATCTAAACCTAAAATCTAAACCTAACCCCAAATCTAAACCTAACCCCAAATCTAAACCTAAAATCTAAACCTAACCCCAAATCTAGACCTAAAATCTAAACCTAATACCAAATCTAAACCTAAAATCTAAACGTAACCCCAAATCTAAACCTAACCCCAAATCTAAACCTAAAATTTAAACCTAACCCCCAATCTAAACCTAAAATCTAAACCTAACCCCAAATCTAAACCTAACCCCAAATCTAAACCTAAAATCTAAACCTAACCACAAATCTAAACCTAACCCCAAATCTAAACCTAAAATCTAAACCTAACCCCAAATCTAAACCTAACCCCATATCTAAACCTAAAATCTAAACCTAACCCCAAACCTAAACCTAAAATCTAAACCTAACCCCAAATCTAAACCTAAAATCTAAACCTAACCCCAAATCTAAACCTTACCCCAAATATAAACATAAATCTAAACCTAACCCCAAATCTAAACCTAAAATCTAAACCTAACCCCAAATCTAAACCTAACCCCAAATCTAAACCTAAAATCTAAACCTAACCCCAAATCTAAACCTAAAATCTAAACCTAACCCCAAATCTAAACCTAACCCCAAATCTAAACCTAAAATCTAAACCTAACCCCAAATCTAAACCTAACCCCAAATCTAAACCTAAAATCTAAACCTAACCCCAAATGTAAACCTTACCCCAAATATAAACCTAAAATCTAAACTTAACCCCAAATCTAAACCTAAAATCTAAACCTAACCACAAATCTAACCCTAAAATCTAAACCTAACCCCAAATCTAAACCTAACCCCAAATCTAAACCTAAAATCTAAACCTAACCCCAAATCTAAACCTAAAATCTAAACCTAACCCCAAATCTAAACCTAACCCCAAATCTAAACCTAAAATCTAAACCTAACCCCAAATCTAGGTCTAAAATCTAAACCTAATACCAAATCTAAAACTAAAATCTAAACCTAACCCCAAATCTAAACCTAAAATCTAAACCTAACCCCAAGTCTAAACCTAACCCCAAATCTAAACCTAAAATCTAAACCTAACCACAAATCTAAACCTAAAATCTAAACCTAACCCCAAATCTAAACCTAACCCCAAACCTAAACCTAAAATCTAAACCTAACCCCAAATCTAAACCTAAAATCTAAACCTAACCCCAAATCTAAACCTTACCCCAAATATAAACATAAATCTAAACCTAACCCCAAATCTAAACCTAAAATCTAAACCTAACCCCAAATCTAAACCTAACCCCAAATCTAAACCTAAAATCTAAACCTAACCCCAAATCTAAACCTAACCCCAAATCTAAACCTAAAATCTAAACCTAACCCCAAATCTAAACCTAACCCCAAATCTAAACCTAAAATCTAAACCTAACCCCAAATGTAAACCTTACCCCAAATATAAACCTAAAATCTAAACTTAACCCCAAATCTAAACCTAAAATCTAAACCTAACCACAAATCTAACCCTAAAATCTAAACCTAACCCCAAATCTAAACCTAACCCCAAATCTAAACCTAAAATCTAAACCTAACCCCAAATCTAAACCTAAAATCTAAACCTAACCCCAAATCTAAACCTAACCCCAAATCTAAACCTAAAATCTAAACCTAACCCCAAATCTAGACCTAAAATCTAAACCTAATACCAAATCTAAACCTAAAATCTAAACGTAACCCCAAATCTAAACCTAACCCCAAATCTAAACCTAAAATTTAAACCTAACCCCCAATCTAAACCTAAAATCTAAACCTAACCCCAAATCTAAACCTAACCCCAAATCTAAACCTAAAATCTAAACCTAACCACAAATCTAAACCTAACCCCAAATCTAAACCTAAAATCTAAACCTAACCCCAAATCTAAACCTAACCCCATATCTAAACCTAAAATCTAAACCTAACCCCAAACCTAAACCTAAAATCTAAACCTAACCCCAAATCTAAACCTAAAATCTAAACCTAACCCCAAATCTAAACCTTACCCCAAATATAAACATAAATCTAAACCTAACCCCAAATCTAAACCTAAAATCTGAACCTAACCCCAAATCTAAACCTAACCCCAAATCTAAACCTAAAATCTAAACCTAACCCCAAATCTAAACCTAAAATCTAAACCTAACCCCAAATCTAAACCTAACCCCAAATCTAAACCTAAAATCTAAACCTAACCCCAAATCTAAACCTAACCCCAAATCTAAACCTAAAATCTAAACCTAACCCCAAATGTAAACCTTACCCCAAATATAAACCTAAAATCTAAACTTAACCCCAAATCTAAACCTAAAATCTAAACCTAACCACAAATCTAACCCTAAAATCTAAACCTAACCCCAAATCTAAACCTAACCCCAAATCTAAACCTAAAATCTAAACCTAACCCCAAATCTAAACCTAAAATCTAAACCTAACCCCAAATCTAGACCTAAAATCTAAACCTAATACCAAATCTAAAACTAAAATCTAAACCTAACCCCAAATCTAAACCTAAAATCTAAACCTAACCCCAAATCTAAACCTAAAATCTAAACCTAACCCCAAATGTAAACCTTACCCCAAATATAAACCTAAAATCTAAACTTAACCCCAAATCTAAACCTAAAATCTAAACCTAACCACAAATCTAACCCTAAAATCTAAACCTAACCCCAAATCTAAACCTAAAATCTAAACCTAACCCCAAATCTAAACCTAAAATCTAAACCTAACCCCAAATCTAAACCTAACCCCAAATCTAAACCTAAAATCTAAACCTAACCCCAAATCTAGACCTAAAATCTAAACCTAATACCAAATCTAAACCTAAAATCTAAACCTAACCCCAAATCTAAACCTAAAATCTAAACCTAACCCCAAGTCTAAACCTAACCCCAAATCTAAACCTAAAATCTAAACCTAACCACAAATCTAAACCTAAAATCTAAACCTAACCCCAAATCTAAACCTAACCCCAAACCTAAACCTAAAATCTAAACCTAACCCCAAATCTAAACCTAAAATCTAAACCTAACCCCAAATCTAAACCTTACCCCAAATATAAACATAAATCTAAACCTAACCCCAAATCTAAACCTAAAATCTAAACCTAACCCCAAATCTAAACCTAACCCCAAATCTAAACCTAAAATCTAAACCTAACCCCAAATCTAAACCTAACCCCAAATCTAAACCTAAAATCTAAACCTAACCCCAAATCTAAACCTAACCCCAAATCTAAACCTAAAATCTAAACCTAACCCCAAATGTAAACCTTACCCCAAATATAAACCTAAAATCTAAACTTAACCCCAAATCTAAACCTAAAATCTAAACCTAACCACAAATCTAACCCTAAAATCTAAACCTAACCCCAAATCTAAACCTAACCCCAAATCTAAACCTAAAATCTAAACCTAACCCCAAATCTAAACCTAAAATCTAAACCTAACCCCAAATCTAAACCTAACCCCAAATCTAAACCTAAAATCTAAACCTAACCCCAAATCTAGACCTAAAATCTAAACCTAATACCAAATCTAAACCTAAAATCTAAACGTAACCCCAAATCTAAACCTAACCCCAAATCTAAACCTAAAATTTAAACCTAACCCCCAATCTAAACCTAAAATCTAAACCTAACCCCAAATCTAAACCTAACCCCAAATCTAAACCTAAAATCTAAACCTAACCACAAATCTAAACCTAACCCCAAATCTAAACCTAAAATCTAAACCTAACCCCAAATCTAAACCTAACCCCATATCTAAACCTAAAATCTAAACCTAACCCCAAACCTAAACCTAAAATCTAAACCTAACCCCAAATCTAAACCTAAAATCTAAACCTAACCCCAAATCTAAACCTTACCCCAAATATAAACATAAATCTAAACCTAACCCCAAATCTAAACCTAAAATCTAAACCTAACCCCAAATCTAAACCTAACCCCAAATCTAAACCTAAAATCTAAACCTAACCCCAAATCTAAACCTAAAATATAAACCTAACCCCAAATCTAAACCTAACCCCAAATCTAAACCTAAAATCTAAACCTAACCCCAAATCTAAACCTAACCCCAAATCTAAACCTAAAATCTAAACCTAACCCCAAATGTAAACCTTACCCCAAATATAAACCTAAAATCTAAACTTAACCCCAAATCTAAACCTAAAATTTAAACCTAACCACAAATCTAACCCTAAAATCTAAACCTAACCCCAAATCTAAACCTAACCCCAAATCTAAACCTAAAATCTAAACCTAACCCCAAATCTAAACCTAAAATCTAAACCTAACCCCAAATCTAAACCTAACCCCAAATCTAAACCTAAAATCTAAACCTAACCCCAAATCTAAACCTAAAATCTAAACCTAACCCCAAGTCTAAACCTAACCCCAAATCTAAACCTAAAATCTAAACCTAACCACAAATCTAAACCTAAAATCTAAACCTAACCCCAAATCTAAACCTAACCCCAAACCTAAACCTAAAATCTAAACCTAACCCCAAATCTAAACCTAAAATCTAAACCTAACCCCAAATCTAAACCTTACCCCAAATATAAACATAAATCTAAACCTAACCCCAAATCTAAACCTAAAATCTAAACCTAACCCCAAATCTAAACCTAACCCCAAATCTAAACCTAAAATCTAAACCTAACCCCAAATCTAAACCTAACCCCAAATCTAAACCTAAAATCTAAACCTAACCCCAAATCTAAACCTAACCCCAAATCTAAACCTAAAATCTAAACCTAACCCCAAATGTAAACCTTACCCCAAATATAAACCTAAAATCTAAACTTAACCCCAAATCTAAACCTAAAATCTAAACCTAACCACAAATCTAACCCTAAAATCTAAACCTAACCCCAAATCTAAACCTAACCCCAAATCTAAACCTAAAATCTAAACCTAACCCCAAATCTAAACCTAAAATCTAAACCTAACCCCAAATCTAAACCTAACCCCAAATCTAAACCTAAAATCTAAACCTAACCCCAAATCTAGACCTAAAATCTAAACCTAATACCAAATCTAAACCTAAAATCTAAACGTAACCCCAAATCTAAACCTAACCCCAAATCTAAACCTAAAATTTAAACCTAACCCCCAATCTAAACCTAAAATCTAAACCTAACCCCAAATCTAAACCTAACCCCAAATCTAAACCTAAAATCTAAACCTAACCACAAATCTAAACCTAACCCCAAATCTAAACCTAAAATCTAAACCTAACCCCAAATCTAAACCTAACCCCATATCTAAACCTAAAATCTAAACCTAACCCCAAACCTAAACCTAAAATCTAAACCTAACCCCAAATCTAAACCTAAAATCTAAACCTAACCCCAAATCTAAACCTTACCCCAAATATAAACATAAATCTAAACCTAACCCCAAATCTAAACCTAAAATCTAAACCTAACCCCAAATCTAAACCTAACCCCAAATCTAAACCTAAAATCTAAACCTAACCCCAAATCTAAACCTAAAATCTAAACCTAACCCCAAATCTAAACCTAACCCCAAATCTAAACCTAAAATCTAAACCTAACCCCAAATCTAAACCTAACCCCAAATCTAAACCTAAAATCTAAACCTAACCCCAAATGTAAACCTTACCCCAAATATAAACCTAAAATCTAAACTTAACCCCAAATCTAAACCTAAAATCTAAACCTAACCACAAATCTAACCCTAAAATCTAAACCTAACCCCAAATCTAAACCTAACCCCAAATCTAAACCTAAAATCTAAACCTAACCCCAAATCTAAACCTAAAATCTAAACCTAACCCCAAATCTAAACCTAACCCCAAATCTAAACCTAAAATCTAAACCTAACCACAAATCTAGGTCTAAAATCTAAACCTAATACCAAATCTAAAACTAAAATCTAAACCTAACCCCAAATCTAAACCTAAAATCTAAACCTAACCCCAAGTCTAAACCTAACCCCAAATCTAAACCTAAAATCTAAACCTAACCACAAATCTAAACCTAAAATCTAAACCTAACCCCAAATCTAAACCTAACCCCAAACCTAAACCTAAAATCTAAACCTAACCCCAAATCTAAACCTAAAATCTAAACCTAACCCCAAATCTAAACCTTACCCCAAATATAAACATAAATCTAAACCTAACCCCAAATCTAAACCTAAAATCTAAACCTAACCCCAAATCTAAACCTAACCCCAAATCTAAACCTAAAATCTAAACCTAACCCCAAATCTAAACCTAACCCCAAATCTAAACCTAAAATCTAAACCTAACCCCAAATCTAAACCTAACCCCAAATCTAAACCTAAAATCTAAACCTAACCCCAAATGTAAACCTTACCCCAAATATAAACCTAAAATCTAAACTTAACCCCAAATCTAAACCTAAAATCTAAACCTAACCACAAATCTAACCCTAAAATCTAAACCTAACCCCAAATCTAAACCTAACCCCAAATCTAAACCTAAAATCTAAACCTAACCCCAAATCTAAACCTAAAATCTAAACCTAACCCCAAATCTAAACCTAACCCCAAATCTAAACCTAAAATCTAAACCTAACCCCAAATCTAGACCTAAAATCTAAACCTAATACCAAATCTAAACCTAAAATCTAAACGTAACCCCAAATCTAAACCTAACCCCAAATCTAAACCTAAAATTTAAACCTAACCCCCAATCTAAACCTAAAATCTAAACCTAACCCCAAATCTAAACCTAACCCCAAATCTAAACCTAAAATCTAAACCTAACCACAAATCTAAACCTAACCCCAAATCTAAACCTAAAATCTAAACCTAACCCCAAATCTAAACCTAACCCCATATCTAAACCTAAAATCTAAACCTAACCCCAAACCTAAACCTAAAATCTAAACCTAACCCCAAATCTAAACCTAAAATCTAAACCTAACCCCAAATCTAAACCTTACCCCAAATATAAACATAAATCTAAACCTAACCCCAAATCTAAACCTAAAATCTGAACCTAACCCCAAATCTAAACCTAACCCCAAATCTAAACCTAAAATCTAAACCTAACCCCAAATCTAAACCTAAAATCTAAACCTAACCCCAAATCTAAACCTAACCCCAAATCTAAACCTAAAATCTAAACCTAACCCCAAATCTAAACCTAACCCCAAATCTAAACCTAAAATCTAAACCTAACCCCAAATGTAAACCTTACCCCAAATATAAACCTAAAATCTAAACTTAACCCCAAATCTAAACCTAAAATCTAAACCTAACCACAAATCTAACCCTAAAATCTAAACCTAACCCCAAATCTAAACCTAACCCCAAATCTAAACCTAAAATCTAAACCTAACCCCAAATCTAAACCTAAAATCTAAACCTAACCCCAAATCTAGACCTAAAATCTAAACCTAATACCAAATCTAAAACTAAAATCTAAACCTAACCCCAAATCTAAACCTAAAATCTAAACCTAACCCCAAATCTAAACCTAAAATCTAAACCTAACCCCAAATGTAAACCTTACCCCAAATATAAACCTAAAATCTAAACTTAACCCCAAATCTAAACCTAAAATCTAAACCTAACCACAAATCTAACCCTAAAATCTAAACCTAACCCCAAATCTAAACCTAAAATCTAAACCTAACCCCAAATCTAAACCTAAAATCTAAACCTAACCCCAAATCTAAACCTAACCCCAAATCTAAACCTAAAATCTAAACCTAACCCCAAATCTAGACCTAAAATCTAAACCTAATACCAAATCTAAACCTAAAATCTAAACCTAACCCCAAATCTAAACCTAAAATCTAAACCTAACCCCAAGTCTAAACCTAACCCCAAATCTAAACCTAAAATCTAAACCTAACCACAAATCTAAACCTAAAATCTAAACCTAACCCCAAATCTAAACCTAACCCCAAACCTAAACCTAAAATCTAAACCTAACCCCAAATCTAAACCTAAAATCTAAACCTAACCCCAAATCTAAACCTTACCCCAAATATAAACATAAATCTAAACCTAACCCCAAATCTAAACCTAAAATCTAAACCTAACCCCAAATCTAAACCTAACCCCAAATCTAAACCTAAAATCTAAACCTAACCCCAAATCTAAACCTAACCCCAAATCTAAACCTAAAATCTAAACCTAACCCCAAATCTAAACCTAACCCCAAATCTAAACCTAAAATCTAAACCTAACTCCAAATGTAAACCTTACCCCAAATATAAACCTAAAATCTAAACTTAACCCCAAATCTAAACCTAAAATCTAAACCTAACCACAAATCTAACCCTAAAATCTAAACCTAACCCCAAATCTAAACCTAACCCCAAATCTAAACCTAAAATCTAAACCTAACCCCAAATCTAAACCTAAAATCTAAACCTAACCCCAAATCTAAACCTAACCCCAAATCTAAACCTAAAATCTAAACCTAACCCCAAATCTAGACCTAAAATCTAAACCTAATACCAAATCTAAACCTAAAATCTAAACGTAACCCCAAATCTAAACCTAACCCCAAATCTAAACCTAAAATTTAAACCTAACCCCCAATCTAAACCTAAAATCTAAACCTAACCCCAAATCTAAACCTAACCCCAAATCTAAACCTAAAATCTAAACCTAACCACAAATCTAAACCTAACCCCAAATCTAAACCTAAAATCTAAACCTAACCCCAAATCTAAACCTAACCCCATATCTAAACCTAAAATCTAAACCTAACCCCAAACCTAAACCTAAAATCTAAACCTAACCCCAAATCTAAACCTAAAATCTAAACCTAACCCCAAATCTAAACCTTACCCCAAATATAAACATAAATCTAAACCTAACCCCAAATCTAAACCTAAAATCTAAACCTAACCCCAAATCTAAACCTAACCCCAAATCTAAACCTAAAATCTAAACCTAACCCCAAATCTAAACCTAAAATATAAACCTAACCCCAAATCTAAACCTAACCCCAAATCTAAACCTAAAATCTAAACCTAACCCCAAATCTAAACCTAACCCCAAATCTAAACCTAAAATCTAAACCTAACCCCAAATGTAAACCTTACCCCAAATATAAACCTAAAATCTAAACTTAACCCCAAATCTAAACCTAAAATTTAAACCTAACCACAAATCTAACCCTAAAATCTAAACCTAACCCCAAATCTAAACCTAACCCCAAATCTAAACCTAAAATCTAAACCTAACCCCAAATCTAAACCTAAAATCTAAACCTAACCCCAAATCTAAACCTAACCCCAAATCTAAACCTAAAATCTAAACCTAACCCCAAATCTAGACCTAAAATCTAAACCTAATACCAAATCTAAAACTAAAATCTAAACCTAACCCCAAATCTAAACCTAACCCCAAATCTAAACCTAAAATCTAAACCTAACCCCAAATCTAAACCTAACCCCAAATCTAAACCTAAAATCTAAACCTAACCCCAAATCTAAACCTAACCCCAAATCTAAACCTAAAATCTAAACCTAACCCCAAATGTAAACCTTACCCCAAATATAAACCTAAAATCTAAACTTAACCCCAAATCTAAACCTAAAATCTAAACCTAACCACAAATCTAACCCTAACATCTAAACCTAACCCCAAATCTAAACCTAACCCCAAATCTAAACCTAAAATCTAAACCTAACCCCAAATCTAAACCTAAAATCTAAACCTAACCCCAAATCTAAACCTAACCCCAAATCTAAACCTAAAATCTAAACCTAACCCCAAATCTAGACCTAAAATCTAAACCTAATACCAAATCTAAACCTAAAATCTAAACGTAACCCCAAATCTAAACCTAACCCCAAATCTAAACCTAAAATTTAAACCTAACCCCCAATCTAAACCTAAAATCTAAACCTAACCCCAAATCTAAACCTAACCCCAAATCTAAACCTAAAATCTAAACCTAACCACAAATCTAAACCTAACCCCAAATCTAAACCTAAAATCTAAACCTAACCCCAAATCTAAACCTAACCCCATATCTAAACCTAAAATCTAAACCTAACCCCAAACCTAAACCTAAAATCTAAACCTAACCCCAAATCTAAACCTAAAATCTAAACCTAACCCCAAATCTAAACCTTACCCCAAATATAAACATAAATCTAAACCTAACCCCAAATCTAAACCTAAAATCTAAACCTAACCCCAAATCTAAACCTAACCCCAAATCTAAACCTAAAATCTAAACCTAACCCCAAATCTAAACCTAACCCCAAATCTAAACCTAAAATCTAAACCTAACCCCAAATCTAAACCTAACCCCAAATCTAAACCTAAAATCTAAACCTAACCCCAAATGTAAACCTTACCCCAAATATAAACCTAAAATCTAAACTTAACCCCAAATCTAAACCTAAAATCTAAACCTAACCACAAATCTAACCCTAAAATCTAAACCTAACCCCAAATCTAAACCTAAAATCTAAACCTAAAATCTAAACCTAACCCCAAATCTAAACCTAAAATCTAAACCTAACCCCAAATCTAAACCTAACCCCAAATCTAAACCTAAAATCTAAACCTAACCCCAAATCTAGACCTAAAATCTAAACCTAATACCAAATCTAAACCTAAAATCTAAACGTAACCCCAAATCTAAACCTAACCCCAAATCTAAACCTAAAATTTAAACCTAACCCCCAATCTAAACCTAAAATCTAAACCTAACCCCAAATCTAAACCTAACCACAAATCTAAACCTAAAATCTAAACCTAACCCCAAATCTAAACCTAAAATCTAAACCTAACCCCAAATCTAAACCTAACCCCAAATCTAAACCTAAAATCTAAACCTAACCCCAAATCTAAACCTTACCCCAAATATAAACCTAAAATCTAAACCTAACCCCAAATATAAACCTAAAATCTAAACCTAACCCCAAATCTAAACCTAACCCCAAACCTAACCCCAAATCTAAACCTAACCCCAAATCTAAACCTAAAATCTAAACCTAACCCCAAATCTAAACCTAAAATCTAAACCTAACCCCAAATCTAAACCTAACCCCAAATCTAAACCTAAAATCTAAACCTAACCCCAAATCTAAACCTAAAATCTAAACCTAACCCCAAATCTAAACCTAAAATCTAAACCTAACCCCAAATCTAAACCTAAAATCTAAACCTAATCCCAAATCTAAATCTAAAATCTAAACCTAACCCCAAATCTAAACCTAATCCCAAATCTAAACCTAAAATCTAAACCTAACCCCAAATCTAAACCTAACCCCAAATATAAACCTAAAATCTAAACCTAACCCCAAATCTAAACCTAAAATCTAAACCTAACCCCAAATCTAAACCTAAAATCTAAACCTAACCCCAAATCTAAACCCCAAATCTAAAACTAAAATCTAAACCTAACCCCAAATCTAAACCTAAAATCTAAACCTAACCCCAAATCTAAACCTAACCCCAAATCTAAACCTAAAATCTAAACCTAACCCCAAATCTAAACCTAAAATCTAAACCTAACCCCAAGTCTAAACCTAACCCCAAATCTAAACCTAAAATCTAAACCTAACCACAAATCTAAACCTAAAATCTAAACCTAACCCCAAATCTAAACCTAACCCCAAACCTAAACCTAAAATCTAAACCTAACCCCAAATCTAAACCTAAAATCTAAACCTAACCCCAAATCTAAACCTTACCCCAAATATAAACATAAATCTAAACCTAACCCCAAATCTAAACCTAAAATCTAAACCTAACCCCAAATCTAAACCTAACCCCAAATCTAAACCTAAAATCTAAACCTAACCCCAAATCTAAACCTAACCCCAAATCTAAACCTAAAATCTAAACCTAACCCCAAATCTAAACCTAACCCCAAATCTAAACCTAAAATCTAAACCTAACCCCAAATGTAAACCTTACCCCAAATATAAACCTAAAATCTAAACCTAACCCCAAATCTAAACCTAACCCCAAATCTAAACCTAAAATCTAAACCTAACCCCAAATCTAAACCTAACCCCAAATCTAAACCTAAAATCTAAACCTAACCCCAAATGTAAACCTTACCCCAAATATAAACCTAAAATCTAAACTTAACCCCAAATCTAAACCTAAAATCTAAACCTAACCACAAATCTAAACCTAAAATCTAAACCTAACCCCAAATCTAAACCTAAAATCTAAACCTAAAATCTAAACCTAACCCCAAATCTAAACCTAAAATCTAAACCTAACCCCAAATCTAAACCTAACCCCAAATCTAAACCTAAAATCTAAACCTAACCCCAAATCTAGACCTAAAATCTAAACCTAATACCAAATCTAAACCTAAAATCTAAACGTAACCCCAAATCTAAACCTAACCCCAAATCTAAACCTAAAATCTAAACCTAACCCCAAATCTAAACCTAAAATCTAAACCTAACCCCAAATCTAAACCTAACCCCACATCTAAACCTAAAATCTAAACCTAACCCCAAATCTAAACCTAAAATCTAAACCTAACCCCAAATCTAAACCTAACCCCAAATCTAAACCTAAAATCTAAACCTTACCCCAAATCTAAACCTAACCCCAAATCTAAACCTAAAATCTAAACCTAACCCCAAATCTAAACCTAAAATCTAAACCTAACCCCAAATCTAAACCCCAAATCTAAACCTAAAATCTAAACCTAACCCCAAATCTAAACCTAAAATCTAAACCTAAACCCAAATCTAAACCTAACCCCAAATCTAAACCTAAAATCTAAACCTAACCCCAAATCTAAACCTAAAATCTAAACCTAACCCCAAATCTAAACCTAACCCCAAATCTAAAACTAAAATCTAAACCTAACCCCAAATCTAAACCTAACCCCAAATCTAAACCTAAAATCTAAACCTAACCCCAAATCTAAACCTAAAATCTAAACCTAACCCCAAATCTAAACCTAACCCCAAATCTAAACCTAAAATCTAAACCTAACCCCAAATCTAAACCTAACCCCAAATCTAAACCTAAAATCTAAACCTAACCCCAAATCTAAACCTAAAATCTAAACCTAACCCCAAATCTAAACCCAACCCCAAATCTAAATCTAAAATCTAAACCTAACCCCAAATCTAAACCTTACCCCAAATATAAACCTAAAATCTAAACCTAACCCCAAATCTAAACCTAAAATCTAAACCTAACCCCAAATCTAAACCTAACCCCAAATCTAAACCTAAAATCTAAACCTAACCCCAAATCTAAAGCTAACCCCAAATCTAAACCTAACCCCAAATCTAAACCTAAAATCTAAACCTAACCCCAAATCTAGACCTAAAATCTAAACCTAATACCAAATCTAAACCTAAAATCTAAACGTAACCCCAAATCTAAACCTAACCCCAAATCTAAACCTAAAATTTAAACCTAACCCCCAATCTAAACCTAAAATCTAAACCTAACCCCAAATCTAAACCTAACCCCAAATCTAAACCTAAAATCTAAACCTAACCACAAATCTAAACCTAACCCCAAATCTAAACCTAAAATCTAAACCTAACCCCAAATCTAAACCTAACCCCATATCTAAACCTAAAATCTAAACCTAACCCCAAACCTAAACCTAAAATCTAAACCTAACCCCAAATCTAAACCTAAAATCTAAACCTAACCCCAAATCTAAACCTTACCCCAAATATAAACATAAATCTAAACCTAACCCCAAATCTAAACCTAAAATCTAAACCTAACCCCAAATCTAAACCTAACCCCAAATCTAAACCTAAAATCTAAACCTAACCCCAAATCTAAACCTAACCCCAAATCTAAACCTAAAATCTAAACCTAACCCCAAATCTAAACCTAACCCCAAATCTAAACCTAAAATCTAAACCTAACCCCAAATGTAAACCTTACCCCAAATATAAACCTAAAATCTAAACTTAACCCCAAATCTAAACCTAAAATCTAAACCTAACCACAAATCTAACCCTAAAATCTAAACCTAACCCCAAATCTAAACCTAAAATCTAAACCTAACCCCAAATCTAAACCTAAAATCTAAACCTAACCCCAAATCTAAACCTAACCCCAAATCTAAACCTAAAATCTAAACCTAACCCCAAATCTAGACCTAAAATCTAAACCTAATCCCAAATCTAAATCTAAAATCTAAACCTAACCCTAAATCTAAACCTAACCCCAAATCTAAACCTAAAATCTAAACCTAACCCCAAATCTAAACCTAACCCCAAATATAAACCTAAAATCTAAACCTAACCCCAAATCTAAACCTAAAATCTAAACCTAACCCCAAATCTAAACCTAAAATCTAAACCTAACCCTAAATCTAAACCCCAAATCTAAAACTAAAATCTAAACCTAACCCCAAATCTAAACCTAAAATCTAAACCTAACCCCAAATCTAAACCTAACCCCAAATCTAAACCTAAAATCTAAACCTAACCCCAAATCTAAACCTAAAATCTAAACCTAACCCCAAGTCTAAACCTAACCCCAAATCTAAACCTAAAATCTAAACCTAACCACAAATCTAAACCTAAAATCTAAACCTAACCCCAAATCTAAACCTAACCCCAAACCTAAACCTAAAATCTAAACCTAACCCCAAATCTAAACCTAAAATCTAAACCTAACCCCAAATCTAAACCTTACCCCAAATATAAACATAAATCTAAACCTAACCCCAAATCTAAACCTAAAATCTAAACCTAACCCCAAATCTAAACCTAACCCCAAATCTAAACCTAAAATCTAAACCTAACCCCAAATCTAAACCTAACCCCAAATCTAAACCTAAAATCTAAACCTAACCCCAAATCTAAACCTTACCCCAAATATAAACATAAATCTAAACCTAACCCCAAATCTAAACCTAAAATCTAAACCTAACCCCAAATCTAAACCTAACCCCAAATCTAAACCTAAAATCTAAACCTAACCCCAAATCTAAACCTAACCCCAAATCTAAACCTAAAATCTAAACCTAACCCCAAATCTAAACCTAACCCCAAATCTAAACCTAAAATCTAAACCTAACCCCAAATGTAAACCTTACCCCAAATATAAACCTAAAATCTAAACTTAACCCCAAATCTAAACCTAAAATCTAAACCTAACCACAAATCTAACCCTAAAATCTAAACCTAACCCCAAATCTAAACCTAACCCCAAATCTAAACCTAAAATCTAAACCTAACCCCAAATCTAAACCTAAAATCTAAACCTAACCCCAAATCTAAACCTAACCCCAAATCTAAACCTAAAATCTAAACCTAACCCCAAATCTAGACCTAAAATCTAAACCTAATACCAAATCTAAACCTAAAATCTAAACGTAACCCCAAATCTAAACCTAACCCCAAATCTAAACCTAAAATTTAAACCTAACCCCCAATCTAAACCTAAAATCTAAACCTAACCCCAAATCTAAACCTAACCCCAAATCTAAACCTAAAATCTAAACCTAACCACAAATCTAAACCTAACCCCAAATCTAAACCTAAAATCTAAACCTAACCCCAAATCTAAACCTAACCCCATATCTAAACCTAAAATCTAAACCTAACCCCAAACCTAAACCTAAAATCTAAACCTAACCCCAAATCTAAACCTAAAATCTAAACCTAACCCCAAATCTAAACCTTACCCCAAATATAAACATAAATCTAAACCTAACCCCAAATCTAAACCTAAAATCTAAACCTAACCCCAAATCTAAACCTAAAATCTAAACCTAACCCCAAATCTAAACCTAACCCCAAATCTAAACCTAAAATCTAAACCTAACCCCAAATCTAAACCTAACCCCAAATCTAAACCTAAAATCTAAACCTAACCCCAAATCTAAACCTAACCCCAAATCTAAACCTAAAATCTAAACCTAACCCCAAATGTAAACCTTACCCCAAATATAAACCTAAAATCTAAACCTAACCCCAAATCTAAACCTAACCCCAAATCTAAACCTAAAATCTAAACCTAACCCCAAATCTAAACCTAACCCCAAATCTAAACCTAAAATCTAAACCTAACCCCAAATCTAAACCTAACCCCAAATCTAAACCTAAAATCTAAACCTAACCCCAAATCTAAACCTAACCCCAAATCTAAACCTAAAATCTAAACCTAACCCCTAATGTAAACCTTACCCCAAATATAAACCTAAAATCTAAACTTAACCCCAAATCTAAACCTAAAATCTAAACCTAACCACAAATCTAACCCTAAAATCTAAACCTAACCCCAAATCTAAACCTAACCCCAAATCTAAACCTAAAATCTAAACCTAACCCCAAATCTAAACCTAAAATCTAAACCTAACCCCAAATCTAAACCTAACCCCAAATCTAAACCTAAAATCTAAACCTAACCCCAAATCTAGACCTAAAATCTAAACCTAATACCAAATCTAAACCTAAAATCTAAACCTAACCCCAAATCTAAACCTAACCCCAAATCTAAACCTAAAATCTAAACCTAACCCCAAATCTAAACCTAACCCCAAATCTAAACCTAAAATCTAAACCTAACCCCAAATCTAAACCTAAAATCTAAACCTAACCCCAAATCTAAACCTAACCCCAAATGTAAACCTTACCCCAAATATAAACCTAAAATCTAAACTTAACCCCAAATCTAAACCTAAAATCTAAACCTAACCACAAATCTAACCCTAAAATCTAAACCTAACCCCAAATCTAAACCTAACCCCAAATCTAAACCTAAAATCTAAACCTAACCCCAAATCTAAACCTAACCCCAAATCTAAACCTAAAATCTAAACCTAACCCCAAATCTAGACCTAAAATCTAAACCTAATACCAAATCTAAACCTAAAATCTAAACGTAACCCCAAATCTAAATCTAACCCCAAATCTAAACCTAAAATTTATACCTAATCCCCAATCTAAACCTAAAATCTAAACCTAACCCCAAATCTAAACCTAACCCCAAATCTAAACCTAAAATCTAAACCTAACCACAAATCTAAACCTAACCCCAAATCTAAACCTAAAATCTAAACCTAACCCCAAATCTAAACCTAACCCCATATCTAAACCTAAAATCTAAACCTAACCCCAAACCTAAACCTAAAATCTAAACCTAACCCCAAATCTAAACCTAAAATCTAAACCTAACCCCAAATCTAAACCTTACCCCAAATATAAACATAAATCTAAACCTAACCCCAAATCTAAACCTAAAATCTAAACCTAACCCCAAATCTAAACCTAACCCCAAATCTAAACCTAAAATCTAAACCTAACCCCAAATCTAAACCTAACCCCAAATCTAAACCTAAAATCTAAACCTAACCCCAAATCTAAACCTAACCCCAAATCTAAACCTAAAATCTAAACCTAACCCCAAATGTAAACCTTACCCCAAATATAAACCTAAAATCTAAACTTAACCCCAAATCTAAACCTAAAATCTAAACCTAACCACAAATCTAACCCTAAAATCTAAACCTAACCCCAAATCTAAACCTAAAATCTAAACCTAAAATCTAAACCTAACCCCAAATCTAAACCTAAAATCTAAACCTAACCCCAAATCTAAACCTAACCCCAAATCTAAACCTAAAATCTAAACCTAACCCCAAATCTAGACCTAAAATCTAAACCTAATACCAAATCTAAACCTAAAATCTAAACGTAACCCCAAATCTAAACCTAACCCCAAATCTAAACCTAAAATTTAAACCTAACCCCCAATCTAAACCTAAAATCTAAACCTAACCCCAAATCTAAACCTAACCCCAAATCTAAACCTAAAATCTAAACCTAACCCCAAATCTAAACCTAAAATCTAAACCTAACCCCAAATCTAAACCTAACCCCAAATCTAAACCTAAAATCTAAACCTAACCCCAAATCTAAACCTAAAATCTAAACCTAACCCCAAATATAAACCTAAAATCTAAACCTAACCCCAAATCTAAACCTTACCCCAAATATAAACCTAAAATCTAAACCTAACCCCAAATATAAACCTAAAATCTAAACCTAACCCCAAATCTAAACCTTACCCCAAATATAAACCTAAAATCTAAACCTAACCCCAAATCTAAACCTAAAATCTAAACCTAACCCCAAATCTAAACCTAAAATCTAAACCTAACCCCAAATCTAAACCTAAAATCTAAACCTAACCCCAAATCTAAACCTAACCCCAAATCTAAACCTAAAATCTAAACCTAACCCCAAATCTAAACCTAAAATCTAAACCTAACCCCAAATCTAAACCTAACCCCAAATCTAAACCTAAAATCTAAACCTAACCCCAAATCTAAACCTAAAATCTAAACCTAACCCCAAATCTAAACCTAACCCCAAATCTAAACCTAAAATCTAAACCTAACCCCAAATCTAGACCTAAAATCTAAACCTAATACCAAATCTAAACCTAAAATCTAAACCTAACCCCAAATCTAAACCTAACCCCAAATCTAAACCTAAAATCTAAACCTAACCCCAAATCTAAACCTAACCCCAAATCTAAACCTAAAATCTAAACCTAACCCCAAATCTAAACCTAAAATCTAAACCTAACCCCAAATCTAAACCTAACCCCAAATGTAAACCTTACCCCAAATATAAACCTAAAATCTAAACTTAACCCCAAATCTAAACCTAAAATCTAAACCTAACCACAAATCTAACCCTAAAATCTAAACCTAACCCCAAATCTAAACCTAACCCCAAATCTAAACCTAAAATCTAAACCTAACCCCAAATCTAAACCTAACCCCAAATCTAAACCTAAAATCTAAACCTAACCCCAAATCTAGACCTAAAATCTAAACCTAATACCAAATCTAAACCTAAAATCTAAACGTAACCCAAAATCTAAATCTAACCCCAAATCTAAACCTAAAATTTATACCTAATCCCCAATCTAAACCTAAAATCTAAACCTAACCCCAAATCTAAACCTAACCCCAAATCTAAACCTAAAATCTAAACCTAACCACAAATCTAAACCTAACCCCAAATCTAAACCTAAAATCTAAACCTAACCCCAAATCTAAACCTAACCCCATATCTAAACCTAAAATCTAAACCTAACCCCAAACCTAAACCTAAAATCTAAACCTAACCCCAAATCTAAACCTAAAATCTAAACCTAACCCCAAATCTAAACCTTACCCCAAATATAAACATAAATCTAAACCTAACCCCAAATCTAAACCTAAAATCTAAACCTAACCCCAAATCTAAACCTAACCCCAAATCTAAACCTAAAATCTAAACCTAACCCCAAATCTAAACCTAACCCCAAATCTAAACCTAAAATCTAAACCTAACCCCAAATCTAAACCTAACCCCAAATCTAAACCTAAAATCTAAACCTAACCCCAAATGTAAACCTTACCCCAAATATAAACCTAAAATCTAAACTTAACCCCAAATCTAAACCTAAAATCTAAACCTAACCACAAATCTAACCCTAAAATCTAAACCTAACCCCAAATCTAAACCTAAAATCTAAACCTAAAATCTAAACCTAACCCCAAATCTAAACCTAAAATCTAAACCTAACCCCAAATCTAAACCTAACCCCAAATCTAAACCTAAAATCTAAACCTAACCCCAAATCTAGACCTAAAATCTAAACCTAATACCAAATCTAAACCTAAAATCTAAACGTAACCCCAAATCTAAACCTAACCCCAAAACTAAACCTAAAATTTAAACCTAACCCCCAATCTAAACCTAAAATCTAAACCTAACCCCAAATCTAAACCTAACCCCAAATCTAAACCTAAAATCTAAACCTAACCCCAAATCTAAACCTAAAATCTAAACCTAACCCCAAATCTAAACCTAACCCCAAATCTAAACCTAAAATCTAAACCTAACCCCAAATATAAACCTAAAATCTAAACCTAACCCCAAATCTAAACCTTACCCCAAATATAAACCTAAAATCTAAACCTAACCCCAAATATAAACCTAAAATCTAAACCTAACCCCAAATCTAAACCTAACCCCAAACCTAACCCCAAATCTAAACCTAACCCCAAATCTAAACCTAAAATCTAAACCTAACCCCAAATCTAAACCTAAAATCTAAACCTAACCCCAAATCTAAACCTAAAATCTAAACCTAACCCCAAATCTAAACCTAACCCCAAATCTAAACCTAAAATCTAAACCTAACCCCAAATCTAAACCTAAAATCTAAACCTAACCCCAAATCTAAACCTAACCCCAAATCTAAACCTAAAATCTAAACCTAACCCCAAATCTAAACCTAAAATCTAAACCTAACCCCAAATCTAAACCTAAAATCTAAACCTAACCCCAAATCTAAACCTAAAATCTAAACCTAATCCCAAATCTAAATCTAAAATCTAAACCTAACCCCAAATCTAAACCTAATCCCAAATCTAAACCTAAAATCTAAACCTAACCCCAAATCTAAACCTAACCCCAAATATAAACCTAAAATCTAAACCTAACCCCAAATCTAAACCTAAAATCTAAACCTAACCCCAAATCTAAACCTAAAATCTAAACCTAACCCCAAATCTAAACCCCAAATCTAAAACTAAAATCTAAACCTAACCCCAAATCTAAACCTAAAATCTAAACCTAACCCCAAATCTAAACCTAACCCCAAATCTAAACCTAAAATCTAAACCTAACCCCAAATCTAAACCTAAAATCTAAACCTAACCCCAAGTCTAAACCTAACCCCAAATCTAAACCTAAAATCTAAACCTAACCCCAAATCTAAACCTAACCCCAAATCTAGACCTAAAATCTAAACCTAATACCAAATCTAAAACTAAAATCTAAACCTAACCCCAAATCTAAACCTAACCCCAAATCTAAACCTAAAATCTAAACCTAACCCCAAATCTAAACCTAACCCCAAATCTAAACCTAAAATCTAAACCTAACCCCAAATCTAAACCTAACCCCAAATCTAAACCTAAAATCTAAACCTAACCCCAAATGTAAACCTTACCCCAAATATAAACCTAAAATCTAAACTTAACCCCAAATCTAAACCTAAAATCTAAACCTAACCACAAATCTAACCCTAAAATCTAAACCTAACCCCAAATCTAAACCTAACCCCAAATCTAAACCTAAAATCTAAACCTAACCCCAAATCTAAACCTAAAATCTAAACCTAACCCCAAATCTAAACCTAACCCCAAATCTAAACCTAAAATCTAAACCTAACCCCAAATCTAGACCTAAAATCTAAACCTAATACCAAATCTAAACCTAAAATCTAAACGTAACCCCAAATCTAAACCTAACCCCAAATCTAAACCTAAAATTTAAACCTAACCCCCAATCTAAACCTAAAATCTAAACCTAACCCCAAATCTAAACCTAACCCCAAATCTAAACCTAAAATCTAAACCTAACCACAAATCTAAACCTAACCCCAAATCTAAACCTAAAATCTAAACCTAACCCCAAATCTAAACCTAACCCCATATCTAAACCTAAAATCTAAACCTAACCCCAAACCTAAACCTAAAATCTAAACCTAACCCCAAATCTAAACCTAAAATCTAAACCTAACCCCAAATCTAAACCTTACCCCAAATATAAACATAAATCTAAACCTAACCCCAAATCTAAACCTAAAATCTAAACCTAACCCCAAATCTAAACCTAACCCCAAATCTAAACCTAAAATCTAAACCTAACCCCAAATCTAAACCTAACCCCAAATCTAAACCTAAAATCTAAACCTAACCCCAAATCTAAACCTAACCCCAAATCTAAACCTAAAATCTAAACCTAACCCCAAATGTAAACCTTACCCCAAATATAAACCTAAAATCTAAACTTAACCCCAAATCTAAACCTAAAATCTAAACCTAACCACAAATCTAACCCTAAAATCTAAACCTAACCCCAAATCTAAACCTAAAATCTAAACCTAAAATCTAAACCTAACCCCAAATCTAAACCTAAAATCTAAACCTAACCCCAAATCTAAACCTAACCCCAAATCTAAACCTAAAATCTAAACCTAACCCCAAATCTAGACCTAAAATCTAAACCTAATACCAAATCTAAACCTAAAATCTAAACGTAACCCCAAATCTAAACCTAACCCCAAATCTAAACCTAAAATTTAAACCTAACCCCCAATCTAAACCTAAAATCTAAACCTAACCCCAAATCTAAACCTAACCCCAAATCTAAACCTAAAATCTAAACCTAACCCCAAATCTAAACCTAAAATCTAAACCTAACCCCAAATCTAAACCTAACCCCAAATCTAAACATAAAATCTAAACCTAACCCCAAATCTAAACCTTACCCCAAATATAAACCTAAAATCTAAACCTAACCCCAAATATAAACCTAAAATCTAAACCTAACCCCAAATCTAAACCTAACCCCAAACCTAACCCCAAATCTAAACCTAACCCCAAATCTAAACCTAAAATCTAAACCTAACCCCAAATCTAAACCTAAAATCTAAACCTAACCCCAAATCTAAACCTAAAATCTAAACCTAACCCCAAATCTAAACCTAACCCCAAATCTAAACCTAAAATCTAAACCTAACCCCAAATCTAAACCTAAAATCTAAACCTAACCCCAAATCTAAACCTAACCCCAAATCTAAACCTAAAATCTAAACCTAACCCCAAATCTAAACCTAAAATCTAAACCTAACCCCAAATCTAAACCTAAAATCTAAACCTAACCCCAAATCTAAACCTAAAATCTAAACCTAATCCCAAATCTAAATCTAAAATCTAAACCTAACCCCAAATCTAAACCTAATCCCAAATCTAAACCTAAAATCTAAACCTAACCCCAAATCTAAACCTAACCCCAAATATAAACCTAAAATCTAAACCTAACCCCAAATCTAAACCTAAAATCTAAACCTAACCCCAAATCTAAACCTAAAATCTAAACCTAACCCCAAATCTAAACCCCAAATCTAAAACTAAAATCTAAACCTAACCCCAAATCTAAACCTAAAATCTAAACCTAACCCCAAATCTAAACCTAACCCCAAATCTAAACCTAAAATCTAAACCTAACCCCAAATCTAAACCTAAAATCTAAACCTAACCCCAAGTCTAAACCTAACCCCAAATCTAAACCTAAAATCTAAACCTAACCACAAATCTAAACCTAAAATCTAAACCTAACCCCAAATCTAAACCTAACCCCAAACCTAAACCTAAAATCTAAACCTAACCCCAAATCTAAACCTAAAATCTAAACCTAACCCCAAATCTAAACCTTACCCCAAATATAAACATAAATCTAAACCTAACCCCAAATCTAAACCTAAAATCTAAACCTAACCCCAAATCTAAACCTAACCCCAAATCTAAACCTAAAATCTAAACCTAACCCCAAATCTAAACCTAACCCCAAATCTAAACCTAAAATCTAAACCTAACCCCAAATCTAAACCTAACCCCAAATCTAAACCTAAAATCTAAACCTAACCCCAAATGTAAACCTTACCCCAAATATAAACCTAAAATCTAAACCTAACCCCAAATCTAAACCTAACCCCAAATCTAAACCTAAAATCTAAACCTAACCCCAAATCTAAACCTAACCCCAAATCTAAACCTAAAATCTAAACCTAACCCCAAATGTAAACCTTACCCCAAATATAAACCTAAAATCTAAACTTAACCCCAAATCTAAACCTAAAATCTAAACCTAACCACAAATCTAACCCTAAAATCTAAACCTAACCCCAAATCTAAACCTAAAATCTAAACCTAAAATCTAAACCTAACCCCAAATCTAAACCTAAAATCTAAACCTAACCCCAAATCTAAACCTAACCCCAAATCTAAACCTAAAATCTAAACCTAACCCCAAATCTAGACCTAAAATCTAAACCTAATACCAAATCTAAACCTAAAATCTAAACGTAACCCCAAATCTAAACCTAACCCCAAATCTAAACCTAAAATCTAAACCTAACCCCAAATCTAAACCTAAAATCTAAACCTAACCCCAAATCTAAACCTAACCCCAAATCTAAACCTAAAATCTAAACCTAACCACAAATCTAAACCTAACCCCAAATCTAAACCTAAAATCTAAACCTAACCCCAAATCTAAACCTAACCCCACATCTAAACCTAAAATCTAAACCTAACCCCAAATCTAAACCTAAAATCTAAACCTAACCCCAAATCTAAACCTAACCCCAAATCTAAACCTAAAATCTAAACCTTACCCCAAATCTAAACCTAACCCCAAATCTAAACCTAAAATCTAAACCTAACCCCAAATCTAAACCTAAAATCTAAACCTAACCCCAAATCTAAACCCCAAATCTAAACCTAAAATCTAAACCTAACCCCAAATCTAAACCTAAAATCTAAACCTAACCCCAAATCTAAACCTAACCCCAAATCTAAACCTAAAATCTAAACCTAACCCCAAATCTAAACCTAAAATCTAAACCTAACCCCAAATCTAAACCTAACCCCAAATCTAAAACTAAAATCTAAACCTAACCCCAAATCTAAACCTAACCCCAAATCTAAACCTAAAATCTAAACCTAACCCCAAATCTAAACCTAAAATCTAAACCTAACCCCAAATCTAAACCTAACCCCAAATCTAAACCTAAAATCTAAACCTAACCCCAAATCTAAACCTAACCCCAAATCTAAACCTAAAATCTAAACCTAACCCCAAATCTAAACCTAAAATCTAAACCTAACCCCAAATCTAAACCCAACCCCAAATCTAAATCTAAAATCTAAACCTAACCCCAAATCTAAACCTTACCCCAAATATAAACCTAAAATCTAAACCTAACCCCAAATCTAAACCTAAAATCTAAACCTAACCCCAAATCTAAACCTAACCCCAAATCTAAACCTAAAATCTAAACCTAACCCCAAATCTAAAGCTAACCCCAAATCTAAACCTAACCCCAAATCTAAACCTAAAATCTAAACCTAACCCCAAATCTAGACCTAAAATCTAAACCTAATACCAAATCTAAACCTAAAATCTAAACGTAACCCCAAATCTAAACCTAACCCCAAATCTAAACCTAAAATTTAAACCTAACCCCCAATCTAAACCTAAAATCTAAACCTAACCCCAAATCTAAACCTAACCCCAAATCTAAACCTAAAATCTAAACCTAACCACAAATCTAAACCTAACCCCAAATCTAAACCTAAAATCTAAACCTAACCCCAAATCTAAACCTAACCCCATATCTAAACCTAAAATCTAAACCTAACCCCAAACCTAAACCTAAAATCTAAACCTAACCCCAAATCTAAACCTAAAATCTAAACCTAACCCCAAATCTAAACCTTACCCCAAATATAAACATAAATCTAAACCTAACCCCAAATCTAAACCTAAAATCTAAACCTAACCCCAAATCTAAACCTAACCCCAAATCTAAACCTAAAATCTAAACCTAACCCCAAATCTAAACCTAACCCCAAATCTAAACCTAAAATCTAAACCTAACCCCAAATCTAAACCTAACCCCAAATCTAAACCTAAAATCTAAACCTAACCCCAAATGTAAACCTTACCCCAAATATAAACCTAAAATCTAAACTTAACCCCAAATCTAAACCTAAAATCTAAACCTAACCACAAATCTAACCCTAAAATCTAAACCTAACCCCAAATCTAAACCTAAAATCTAAACCTAACCCCAAATCTAAACCTAAAATCTAAACCTAACCCCAAATGTAAACCTAACCCCAAATCTAAACCTAAAATCTAAACCTAACCCCAAATCTAGACCTAAAATCTAAACCTAATACCAAATCTAAACCTAAAATCTAAACGTAACCCCAAATCTAAACCTAACCCCAAATCTAAACCTAAAATTTAAACCTAACCCCCAATCTAAACCTAAAATCTAAACCTAACCAAAAATCTAAACCTAACCCCAAATCTAAACCTAAAATCTAAACCTAACCCCAAATCTAAACCAAAAATCTAAACCTAACCCCAAATCTAAACCTAACCCCAAATCTAAACCTAAAATCTAAACCTAACCCCAAATCTAAACCTTACCCCAAATATAAACCTAAAATCTAAACCTAACCCCAAATATAAACCTAAAATCTAAACCTAACCCCAAATCTAAACCTAAAATCTAAACCTAACACCAAATCTAAACCTAAAATCTAAACCTAACCCCAAATCTAAACCTAACCCCAAATCTAAACCTAAAATCTAAACCTAACCCCAAATCTAAACCTAAAATCTAAACCTAACCCCAAATCTAAACCTAACCCCAAATCTAAACCTAAAATCTAAACCTAACCCCAAATCTAAACCTAAAATCTAAACCTAACCCCAAATCTAAACCTAAAATCTAAACCTAACCCCAAATCTAAACCTAAAATCTAAACCTAATCCCAAATCTAAATCTAAAATCTAAACCTAACCCCAAATCTAAACCTAATCCCAAATCTAAACCTAAAATCTAAACCTAACCCCAAATCTAAACCTAACCCCAAATATAAACCTAAAATCTAAACCTAACCCCAAATCTAAACCTAAAATCTAAACCTAACCCCAAATCTAAACCTAAAATCTAAACCTAACCCCAAATCTAAACCCCAAATCTAAAACTAAAATCTAAACCTAACCCCAAATCTAAACCTAAAATCTAAACCTAACCCCAAATCTAAACCTAACCCCAAATCTAAACCTAAAATCTAAACCTAACCCCAAATCTAAACCTAAAATCTAAACCTAACCCCAAGTCTAAACCTAACCCCAAATCTAAACCTAAAATCTAAACCTAACCACAAATCTAAACCTAAAATCTAAACCTAACCCCAAATCTAAACCTAACCCCAAACCTAAACCTAAAATCTAAACCTAACCCCAAATCTAAACCTAAAATCTAAACCTAACCCCAAATCTAAACCTTACCCCAAATATAAACATAAATCTAAACCTAACCCCAAATCTAAAACTAAAATCTAAACCTAACCCCAATTCTAAACCTAACCCCAAATCTAAACCTAAAATCTAAACCTAACCCCAAATCTAAACCTAACCCCAAATCTAAACCTAAAATCTAAACCTAACCCCAAATCTAAACCTAACCCCAAATCTAAACCTAAAATCTAAACCTAACCCCAAATGTAAACCTTACCCCAAATATAAACCTAAAATCTAAACCTAACCCCAAATCTAAACCTAACCCCAAATCTAAACCTAAAATCTAAACCTAACCCCAAATCTAAACCTAACCCCAAATCTAAACCTAAAATCTAAACCTAACCCCAAATGTAAACCTTACCCCAAATATAAACCTAAAATCTAAACTTAACCCCAAATCTAAACCTAAAATCTAAACCTAACCACAAATCTAACCCTAAAATCTAAACCTAACCCCAAATCTAAACCTAAAATCTAAACCTAAAATCTAAACCTAACCCCAAATCTAAACCTAAAATCTAAACCTAACCCCAAATCTAAACCTAACCCCAAATCTAAACCTAAAATCTAAACCTAACCCCAAATCTAGACCTAAAATCTAAACCTAATACCAAATCTAAACCTAAAATCTAAACGTAACCCCAAATCTAAACCTAACCCCAAATCTAAACCTAAAATTTAAACCTAACCCCCAATCTAAACCTAAAATCTAAACCTAACCCCAAATCTAAACCTAACCCCAAATCTAAACCTAAAATCTAAACCTAACCACAAATCTAAACCTAACCCCAAATCTAAACCTAAAATCTAAACCTAACCCCAAATCTAAACCTAACCCCACATCTAAACCTAAAATCTAAACCTAACCCCAAATCTAAACCTAAAATCTAAACCTAACCCCAAATCTAAACCTAACCCCAAATCTAAACCTAAAATCTAAACCTTACCCCAAATCTAAACCTAACCCCAAATCTAAACCTAAAATCTAAACCTAACCCCAAATCTAAACCTAAAATCTAAACCTAACCCCAAATCTAAACCCCAAATCTAAACCTAAAATCTAAACCTAACCCCAAATCTAAACCTAAAATCTAAACCTAACCCGAAATCTAAACCTAACCCCAAATCTAAACCTAAAATCTAAACCTAACACCAAATCTAAACCTAACCCCACATCTAAACCTAAAATCTAAACCTAACCCCAAATCTAAACCTAAAATCTAAACCTAACCCCAAATCTAAACCTAACCCCAAATCTAAACCTAAAATCTAAACCTAACCCCAAATCTAAACCTAAAATCTAAACCTAACCCCAAATCTAAACCTAAAATCTAAACCTAACCCCAAATCTAAACCCCAAATCTAAACCTAAAATCTAAACCTAACCCCAAATCTAAACCTAAAATCTAAACCTAACCCCAAATCTAAACCTAAAATCTAAACCTAACCCCAAATCTAAACCTAACCCCAAATCTAAACCTAAAATCTAAACCTAACCCCAAATCTAAACCTAACCCCAAATCTAAACCTAAAATCTAAACCTAACCCCAAATCTAAACCTAAAATCTAAACCTAACCCCAAATCTAAACCTAACCCCAAATCTAAACCTAAAATCTAAACCTAACCCCAAATCTAAACCTAAAATCTAAACCTAACCCCAAATCTAAACCTAACCCCATATCTAAACCTAAAATCTAAACCTAACCCCAAACCTAAACCTAAAATCTAAACCTAACCCCAAATCTAAACCTAAAATCTAAACCTAACCTTAAATCTAAACCTTACCCCAAATATAAACATAAATCTAAACCTAACCCCAAATCTAAACCTAAAATCTAAACCTAACCCCAAATCTAAACCTAACCCCAAATCTAAACCTAAAATCTAAACCTAACCCCAAATCTAAACTGAAAATCTAAACCTAACCCCAAATCTAAACTTAAAATCTAAACCTAACCCCAAATCTAAACCTAAAATCTAAACCTAAAATCTATACGTAACCCCAAATCTAAACCTAAAATCTAAACCTAACCCCAAATCTAAACCGAAAATCTAAACCTAACCACAAATCTAACCCTAAAATCTAAACCTAACCCCAAATCTAAACCTAAAATCTAAACCTAAAATCTAAACCTAACCCCAAATCTAAACCTAAAATCTAAACCTAACCCCAAATCTAAACCTAACCCCAAATCTAAACCTAAAATCTAAACCTAACCCCAAATCTAGACCTAAAATCTAAACCTAATACCAAATCTAAACCTAAAATCTAAACGTAACCCCAAATCTAAACCTAACCCCAAATCTAAACCTAAAATTTAAACCTAACCCCCAATCTAAACCTAAAATCTAAACCTAACCCCAAATCTAAACCTAAAATCTAAACCTAACCCCAAATCTAAACCTAAAATCTAAACCTAACCCCAAATCTAAACCTAACCCCAAATCTAAACCTAAAATCTAAACCTAACCCCAAATCTAAACCTTACCCCAAATATAAACCTAAAATCTAAACCTAACGCCAAATATAAACCTAAAATCTAAACCTAACCCCAAATCTAAACCTAACCCCAAACCTAACCCCAAATCTAAACCTAACCCCAAATCTAAACCTAAAATCTAAACCTAACCCCAAATCTAAACCTAAAATCTAAACCTAACCCCAAATCTAAACCTAAAATCTAAACCTAACCCCAAATCTAAACCTAACCCCAAATCTAAACCTAAAATCTAAACCTAACCCCAAATCTAAACCTTACCCCAAATATAAACCTAAAATCTAAACCTAACCCCAAATATAAACCTAAAATCTAAACCTAACCCCAAATCTAAACCTAAAATCTAAACCTAACACCAAATCTAAACCTAAAATCTAAACCTAACCCCAAATCTAAACCTAACCCCAAATCTAAACCTAAAATCTAAACCTAACCCCAAATCTAAACCTAAAATCTAAACCTAACCCCAAATCTAAACCTAACCCCAAATCTAAACCTAAAATCTAAACCTAACCCCAAATCTAAACCTAAAATCTAAACCTAACCCCAAATCTAAACCTAAAATCTAAACCTAACCCCAAATCTAAACCTAAAATCTAAACCTAATCCCAAATCTAAATCTAAAATCTAAACCTAACCCCAAATCTAAACCTAATCCCAAATCTAAACCTAAAATCTAAACCTAACCCCAAATCTAAACCTAACCCCAAATATAAACCTAAAATCTAAACCTAACCCCAAATCTAAACCTAAAATCTAAACCTAACCCCAAATCTAAACCTAAAATCTAAACCTAACCCCAAATCTAAACCCCAAATCTAAAACTAAAATCTAAACCTAACCCCAAATCTAAACCTAAAATCTAAACCTAACCCCAAATCTAAACCTAACCCCAAATCTAAACCTAAAATCTAAACCTAACCCCAAATCTAAACCTAAAATCTAAACCTAACCCCAAGTCTAAACCTAACCCCAAATCTAAACCTAAAATCTAAACCTAACCACAAATCTAAACCTAAAATCTAAACCTAACCCCAAATCTAAACCTAACCCCAAACCTAAACCTAAAATCTAAACCTAACCCCAAATCTAAACCTAAAATCTAAACCTAACCCCAAATCTAAACCTTACCCCAAATATAAACATAAATCTAAACCTAACCCCAAATCTAAAACTAAAATCTAAACCTAACCCCAATTCTAAACCTAACCCCAAATCTAAACCTAAAATCTAAACCTAACCCCAAATCTAAACCTAACCCCAAATCTAAACCTAAAATCTAAACCTAACCCCAAATCTAAACCTAACCCCAAATCTAAACCTAAAATCTAAACCTAACCCCAAATGTAAACCTTACCCCAAATATAAACCTAAAATCTAAACCTAACCCCAAATCTAAACCTAACCCCAAATCTAAACCTAAAATCTAAACCTAACCCCAAATCTAAACCTAACCCCAAATCTAAACCTAAAATCTAAACCTAACCCCAAATGTAAACCTTACCCCAAATATAAACCTAAAATCTAAACTTAACCCCAAATCTAAACCTAAAATCTAAACCTAACCACAAATCTAACCCTAAAATCTAAACCTAACCCCAAATCTAAACCTAAAATCTAAACCTAAAATCTAAACCTAACCCCAAATCTAAACCTAAAATCTAAACCTAACCCCAAATCTAAACCTAACCCCAAATCTAAACCTAAAATCTAAACCTAACCCCAAATCTAGACCTAAAATCTAAACCTAATACCAAATCTAAACCTAAAATCTAAACGTAACCCCAAATCTAAACCTAACCCCAAATCTAAACCTAAAATTTAAACCTAACCCCCAATCTAAACCTAAAATCTAAACCTAACCCCAAATCTAAACCTAACCCCAAATCTAAACCTAAAATCTAAACCTAACCACAAATCTAAACCTAACCCCAAATCTAAACCTAAAATCTAAACCTAACCCCAAATCTAAACCTAACCCCACATCTAAACCTAAAATCTAAACCTAACCCCAAATCTAAACCTAAAATCTAAACCTAACCCCAAATCTAAACCTAACCCCAAATCTAAACCTAAAATCTAAACCTTACCCCAAATCTAAACCTAACCCCAAATCTAAACCTAAAATCTAAACCTAACCCCAAATCTAAACCTAAAATCTAAACCTAACCCCAAATCTAAACCCCAAATCTAAACCTAAAATCTAAACCTAACCCCAAATCTAAACCTAAAATCTAAACCTAACCCGAAATCTAAACCTAACCCCAAATCTAAACCTAAAATCTAAACCTAACACCAAATCTAAACCTAACCCCACATCTAAACCTAAAATCTAAACCTAACCCCAAATCTAAACCTAAAATCTAAACCTAACCCCAAATCTAAACCTAACCCCAAATCTAAACCTAAAATCTAAACCTAACCCCAAATCTAAACCTAAAATCTAAACCTAACCCCAAATCTAAACCTAAAATCTAAACCTAACCCCAAATCTAAACCCCAAATCTAAACCTAAAATCTAAACCTAACCCCAAATCTAAACCTAAAATCTAAACCTAACCCCAAATCTAAACCTAAAATCTAAACCTAACCCCAAATCTAAACCTAAAATCTAAACCTAACCCCAAATCTAAACCTAACCCCAAATCTAAACCTAAAATCTAAACCTAACCCCAAATCTAAACCTAAAATCTAAACCTAACCCCAAATCTAAACCTAACCCCAAATCTAAACCTAAAATCTAAACCTAACCCCAAATCTAAACCTAAAATCTAAACCTAACCCCAAATCTAAACCTAACCCCATATCTAAACCTAAAATCTAAACCTAACCCCAAACCTAAACCTAAAATCTAAACCTAACCCCAAATCTAAACCTAAAATCTAAACCTAACCCCAAATCTAAACCTTACCCCAAATATAAACATAAATCTAAACCTAACCCCAAATCTAAACCTAAAATCTAAACCTAACCCCAAATCTAAACCTAACCCCAAATCTAAACCTAAAATCTAAACCTAACCCCAAATCTAAACTGAAAATCTAAACCTAACCCCAAATCTAAACTTAAAATCTAAACCTAACCCCAAATCTAAACCTAAAATCTAAACCTAAAATCTATACGTAACCCCAAATCTAAACCTAAAATCTAAACCTAACCCCAAATCTAAACCGAAAATCTAAACCTAACCACAAATCTAACCCTAAAATCTAAACCTAACCCCAAATCTAAACCTAAAATCTAAACCTAAAATCTAAACCTAACCCCAAATCTAAACCTAAAATCTAAACCTAACCCCAAATCTAAACCTAACCCCAAATCTAAACCTAAAATCTAAACCTAACCCCAAATCTAGACCTAAAATCTAAACCTAATACCAAATCTAAACCTAAAATCTAAACGTAACCCCAAATCTAAACCTAACCCCAAATCTAAACCTAAAATTTAAACCTAACCCCCAATCTAAACCTAAAATCTAAACCTAACCCCAAATCTAAACCTAAAATCTAAACCTAACCCCAAATCTAAACCTAAAATCTAAACCTAACCCCAAATCTAAACCTAACCCCAAATCTAAACCTAAAATCTAAACCTAACCCCAAATCTAAACCTTACCCCAAATATAAACCTAAAATCTAAACCTAACCCCAAATATAAACCTAAAATCTAAACCTAACCCCAAATCTAAACCTAACCCCAAACCTAACCCCAAATCTAAACCTAACCCCAAATCTAAACCTAAAATCTAAACCTAACCCCAAATCTAAACCTCAAATCTAAACCTAACCCCAAATCTAAACCTAAAATCTAAACCTAACCCCAAATCTAAACCTAACCCCAAATCTAAACCTAAAATCTAAACCTAACCCCAAATCTAAACCTAAAATCTAAACCTAACCCCAAATCTAAACCTAACCCCAAATCTAAACCTAAAATCTAAACCTAACCCCAAATCTAAACCTAAAATCTAAACCTAACCCCAAATCTAAACCTAAAATCTAAACCTAACCCCAAATCTAAACCTAAAATCTAAACCTAATCCCAAATCTAAATCTAAAATCTAAACCTAAATCCAAATCTAAACCTAATCCCAAATCTAAACCTAAAATCTAAACCTAACCCCAAATCTAAACCTAACCCCAAATATAAACCTAAAATCTAAACCTAACCCCAAATCTAAACCTAAAATCTAAACCTAACCCCAAATATAAACCTAAAATCTAAACCTAACCCCAAATCTAAACCTAAAATCTAAACCTAACCCCAAATCTAAACCTAAAATCTAAACCTAACCCCAAATCTAAACCCCAAATCTAAAACTAAAATCTAAACCTAACCCCAAATCTAAACCTAAAATCTAAACCTAACCCCAAATCTAAACCTAACCCCAAATCTAAACCTAAAATCTAAACCTAACCCCAAATCTAAACCTAAAATCTAAACCTAACCCCAAGTCTAAACCTAACCCCAAATCTAAACCTAAAATCTAAACCTAACCACAAATCTAAACCTAAAATCTAAACCTAACCCCAAATCTAAACCTAACCCCAAACCTAAACCTAAAATCTAAACCTAACCCCAAATCTAAACCTAAAATCTAAACCTAACCCCAAATCTAAACCTTACCCCAAATATAAACATAAATCTAAACCTAACCCCAAATCTAAACCTAAAATCTAAACCTAACCCCAAATCTAAACCTAACCCCAAATCTAAACCTAAAATCTAAACCTAACCCCAAATCTAAACCTAACCCCAAATCTAAACCTAAAATCTAAACCTAACCCCAAATCTAAACCTAACCCCAAATCTAAACCTAAAATCTAAACCTAACCCCAAATCTAAACCTAACCCCAAATATAAACCTAAAATCTAAACCTAACCCCAAATATAAACCTAACCCCAAATCTAAACCTAAAATCTAAACCTAACCCCAAATCTAAACCTAACCCCAAATCTAAACCTAAAATCTAAACCTAACCCCAAATGTAAACCTTACCCCAAATATAAACCTAAAATCTAAACTTAACCCCAAATCTAAACCTAAAATCTAAACCTAACCACAAATCTAACCCTAAAATCTAAACCTAACCCCAAATCTAAACCTAAAATCTAAACCTAAAATCTAAACCTAACCCCAAATCTAAACCTAAAATCTAAACCTAACCCCAAATCTAAACCTAACCCCAAATCTAAACCTAAAATCTAAACCTAAAATCTAAACGTAACCCCAAATCTAAACCTAACCCCAAATCTAAACCTAAAATTTAAACCTAACCCCCAATCTAAACCTAAAATCTAAACCTAACCCCAAATCTAAACCTAACCCCAAATCTAAACCTAAAATCTAAACCTAACCACAAATCTAAACCTAACCCCAAATCTAAACCTAAAATCTAAACCTAACCCCAAATCTAAACCTAACCCCATATCTAAACCTAAAATCTAAACCTAACCCCAAATCTAAACCTAAAATCTAAACCTAACCCCAAATCTAAACCTAACCCCAAATCTAAACCTAAAATCTAAACCTTACCCCAAATCTAAACCTAACCCCAAATCTAAACCTAAAATCTAACCCTAACCCCAAATCTAAACCTAAAATCTAAACCTAACCCCAAATCTAAACCCCAAATCTAAACCTAAAATCTAATCCTAACCCCAAATCTAAACCTAAAATCTAAACCTAACCCCAAATCTAAACCTAACCCCAAATCTAAACCTAAAATCTAAACCTAACCCCAAATCTAAACCTAAAATCTAAACCTAACCCCAAATCTAAACCTAACCCCAAATCTAAACCTAAAATCTAAACCTAACCCCAAATCTAAACCTAACCCCAAATCTAAACCTAAAATCTAAACCTAACCCCAAATCTAAACCTAAAATCTAAACCTAACCCCAAATCTAAACCTAACCCCAAATCTAAACCTAAAATCTAAACCTAACCCCAAATCTAAACCTAACCCCAAATCTAAACCTAAAATCTAAACCTAACCCCAAATCTAAACCTAAAATCTAAACCTAACCCCAAATCTAAACCCAACCCCAAATCTAAATCTAAAATCTAAACCTAACCCCAAATCTAAACCTTACCCCAATATATAAACCTAAAATCTAAACCTAACCCCAAATCTAAACCTAAAATCTAAACCTAACCCCAAATCTAAACCTAACCCCAAATCTAAACCTAAAATCTAAACCTAACCCCAAATCTAAAGCTAACCCCAAATCTAAACCTAAAATCTAAACCTAACCCCAAATCTAAACCTAAAATCTAAACCTAACCCCAAATCCAAACCTAAAATCTAAACCTAACCCCAAATCTAAACCTAAAATCTAAACCTAACCCCAAATCTAAACCTAAAATCTAAACCTAACCCCAAATCTAAACCTAACCCCAAATCTAAACCTAAAATCTAAACCTAATCACAAATCTAACCCTAAAATCTAAACCTAACCCCAAATCTAAACCTAAAATCTAAACCTAAAATCTAAACCTAACCCCAAATCTAAACCTAAAATCTAAACCTAACCCCAAATCTAAACCTAACCCCAAATCTAAACCTAAAATCTAAACCTAACCCCAAATTTAAACCTAAAATCTAAACCTAACCCCAAATCTAAACCTAAAATCTAAACCTAACCCCAAATCTAAACCTAACCCCAAATCTAAACCTAAAATTTAAACCTAACCCCAAATCTAAACCTAACCCCAAATATAAACCTAAAATCTAAACCTAAACCCAAATCTAAACCTAAAATCTAAACCTAACCTCAAATCTAAACCTAACCCCAAATCTAAACCTAAAATCTAAACCTAACCCCAAATCTAAAGCTAACCCCAAATCTAAACCTAAAATCTAAACCTAACCCCAAATCTAAACCTAAAATCTAAACCTAACCCCAAATCCAAACCTAAAATCTAAACCTAACCCCAAATCTAAACCTAAAATCTAAACCTAACCCCAAATCTAAACCTAAAATCTAAACCTAACCCCAAATCTAAACCTAACCCCAAATCTAAACCTAAAATCTAAACCTAATCACAAATCTAACCCTAAAATCTAAACCTAACCCCAAATCTAAACCTAAAATCTAAACCTAAAATCTAAACCTAACCCCAAATCTAAACCTAAAATCTAAACCTAACCCCAAATCTAAACCTAACCCCAAATCTAAACCTAAAATCTAAACCTAACCCCAAATTTAAACCTAAAATCTAAACCTAACCCCAAATCTAAACCTAAAATCTAAACCTAACCCCAAATCTAAACCTAACCCCAAATCTAAACCTAAAATTTAAACCTAACCCCAAATCTAAACCTAACCCCAAATATAAACCTAAAATCTAAACCTAACCCCAAATCTAAACCTAAAATCTAAACCTAACCTCAAATCTAAACCTAACCCCAAATCTAAACCTAAAATATAAACCTAAACCCAAATCTAAACCTAACCCCTAATCTAAACCTAAAATCTAAACCTAACCCCAAATCTAAACCTAAAATCTAAACCTAACCCCAAATCTAAACCTAACCCCAAATCTAAACCTAAAATCTAAACCTAACCCCAAATCTAAACCTAACCCCAAATCTAAACCTAAAATCTAAACATAACCCCAAATCTAAATCTAAAATCTAAACCTAACCCCAAATCTAAACCTAACCCCAAATCTAAACCTAAAATCTAAACCTAACCCCAAATCTAAACCTAACCCCAAATATAAACCTAAAATCAAAACCTAACCCCAAATCTAAACCTAAAATCTAAACCTAACCCCAAATCTAAACCTAAAATCTAAACCTAACCCCAAATCTAAACCCCAAATCTAAACCTAAAATTTAAACCTAACCCCAAATCTAAACCTAACCCCAAATCTAAACCTAAAATCTAAACCTAACCCCAAATCTAAACCTAAAATCTAAACCTAACCCCAAGTCTAAACCTAACCCCAAATCTAAACCTAAAATATAAACCTAAACCCAAATCTAAACCTAACCCCAAATCTAAACCTAAAATCTAAACCTAACCCCAAATCTAAACCTAAAATCTAAACGTAACCCCAAATCTAAACCTAACCCCAAATCTAAACCTAAAATCTAAACCTAACCCCAAATCTAAACCTAACCACAAATCTAAACCTAAAATCTAAACCTAACCCCAAATCTAAATCTAAAATCTAAACCTAACCCCAAATATAAACCTAACCCCAAATCTAAACCTAAAATCTAAACCTAACCCCAAATCTAAACCTAACCCCAAATATAAACCTAAAATCTAAACCTAACCCCAAATCTAAACCTAAAATCTAAACCTAACCCCAAATCTAAACCTAAAATCTAAACCTAACCCCAAATCTAAACCTAACCCCAAATCTAAACCTAAAATCTAAACCTAACCCCAAATCTAAACCTAACCCCAAATCTAAACCTAAAATCTAAACCTAACCCCAAATCTAAACCTAAAATATAAACCTAACCCCAAATCTAAACCTAACCCCAAATATAAACCTAAAATCTAAACCTAACCCCAAATCTAAACCTAAAATCTAAACCTAACCCCAAATCTAAACCTAAAATCTAAACCTAACCCCAAATCTAAACCTAAAATCTAAACCTAACCCCAAATCTAAACCTAAAATCTAAACCTAACCCCAAATCTAAACCTAACCCCAAATCTAAACCTAAAATCTAAACCTAACCCCAAATCTAAACCTAAAATCTAAACCTAACCCCAAATCTAAACCTAAAATCTAAACCTAACCCCAAATCTAAATCTAAAATCTAAACCTAACCCCAAATCTAAACCTAATCCCAAATCTAAACCTAAAATCTAAACCTAACCCCAAATCTAAACCTAACCCAAATATAAACGTAAAATCTAAACCTAACCCCAAATCTAAACCTAAAATCTAAACCTAACCCCAAATCTAAACCTAAAATCTAAACCTAACCCCAAATCTAAACCTAAAATCTAAACCTTACCCCAAATCTAAACCTAACCCCAAATCTAAACCTAAAATCTAACCCTAACCCCAAATCTAAACCTAAAATCTAAACCTAACCCCAAATCTAAACCCCAAATCTAAACCTAAAATCTAAACCTAACCCCAAATCTAAACCTAAAATCTAAACCTAACCCCAAATCTAAACCTAAAATCTAAACCTAACCCCAAATCTAAACCCAACCCCAAATCTAAATCTAAAATCTAAACCTAACCCCAAATCTAAACCTTACCCCAATATATAAACCTAAAATCTAAACCTAACCCCAAATCTAAACCTAAAATCTAAACCTAACCCCAAATCTAAACCTAACCCCAAATCTAAACCTAAAATCTAAACCTAACCCCAAATCTAAAGCTAACCCCAAATCTAAACCTAAAATCTAAACCTAACCCCAAATCTAAACCTAAAATCTAAACCTAACCCCAAATCCAAACCTAAAATCTAAACCTAACCCCAAATCTAAACCTAAAATCTAAACCTAACCCCAAATCTAAACCTAAAATCTAAACCTAACCCCAAATCTAAACCTAACCCCAAATCTAAACCTAAAATCTAAACCTAATCACAAATCTAACCCTAAAATCTAAACCTAACCCCAAATCTAAACCTAAAATCTAAACCTAAAATCTAAACCTAACCCCAAATCTAAACCTAAAATCTAAACCTAACCCCAAATCTAAACCTAACCCCAAATCTAAACCTAAAATCTAAACCTAATCCCAAATCTAAACCTAAAATCTAAACCTAACCCCAAATCTAAACCTAAAATCTAAACCTAACCCCAAATCTAAACCTAACCCCAAATCTAAACCTAAAATTTAAACCTAACCCCAAATCTAAACCTAACCCCAAATATAAACCTAAAATCTAAACCTAACCCCAAATCTAAACCTAAAATCTAAACCTAACCCCAAATCTAAACCTAACCCCAAATCTAAACCTAAAATATAAACCTAAACCCAAATCTAAACCTAACCCCTAATCTAAACCTAAAATCTAAACCTAACCCCAAATCTAAACCTAAAATCTAAACCTAACCCCAAATCTAAACCTAACCCCAAATCTAAACCTAAAATCTAAACCTAACCCCAAATCTAAACCTAACCCCAAATCTAAACCTAAAATCTAAACCTAACCCCAAATCTAAATCTAAAATCTAAACCTAACCCCAAATCTAAACCTAACCCCAAATCTAAACCTAAAATCTAAACCTAACCCCAAATCTAAACCTAACCCCAAATATAAACCTAAAATCAAAACCTAACCCCAAATCTAAACCTAAAATCTAAACCTAACCCCAAATCTAAACCTAAAATCTAAACCTAACCCCAAATCTAAACCCCAAATCTAAACCTAAAATTTAAACCTAACCCCAAATTTAAACCTAACCCCAAATCTAAACCTAAAATCTAAACCTAACCCCAAATCTAAACCTAAAATCTAAACCTAACCCCAAGTCTAAACCTAACCCCAAATCTAAACCTAAAATATAAACCTAAACCCAAATCTAAACCTAACCCCAAATCTAAACCTAAAATCTAAACCTAACCCCAAATCTAAACCTAAAATCTAAACGTAACCCCAAATCTAAACCTAACCCCAAATCTAAACCTAAAATCTAAACCTAACCCCAAATCTAAACCTAACCACAAATCTAAACCTAAAATCTAAACCTAACCCCAAATCTAAATCTAAAATCTAAACCTAACCCCAAATATAAACCTAACCCCAAATCTAAACCTAAAATCTAAACCTAACCCCAAATCTAAACCTAACCCCAAATATAAACCTAAAATCTAAACCTAACCCCAAATCTAAACCTAAAATCTAAACCTAACCCCAAATCTAAACCTAAAATCTAAACCTAACCCCAAATCTAAACCTAACCCCAAATCTAACCCTAAAATCTAAACCTAACCCCAAATCTAAACCTAAAATCTAAACCTAAAATCTAAACCTAACCCCAAATCTAAACCTAAAATCTAAACCTAACCCCAAATCTAAACCTAACCCCAAATCTAAACCTAAAATCTAAACCTAACCCCAAATCTAGACCTAAAATCTAAACCTAATACCAAATCTAAACCTAAAATCTAAACGTAACCCCAAATCTAAACCTAACCCCAAATCTAAACCTAAAATTTAAACCTAACCCCCAATCTAAACCTAAAATCTAAACCTAACCCCAAATCTAAACCTAAAATCTAAACCTAACCCCAAATCTAAACCTAAAATCTAAACCTAACCCCAAATCTAAACCTAACCCCAAATCTAAACCTAAAATCTAAACCTAACCCCAAATCTAAACCTTACCCCAAATATAAACCTAAAATCTAAACCTAACCCCAAATATAAACCTAAAATCTAAACCTAACCCCAAATCTAAACCTAACCCCAAACCTAACCCCAAATCTAAACCTAACCCCAAATCTAAACCTAAAATCTAAACCTAACCCCAAATCTAAACCTAAAATCTAAACCTAACCCCAAATCTAAACCTAAAATCTAAACCTAACCCCAAATCTAAACCTAACCCCAAATCTAAACCTAAAATCTAAACCTAACCCCAAATCTAAACCTAACCCCAAATCTAAACCTAAAATCTAAACCTAACCCCAAATCTAAACCTAAAATCTAAACCTAACCCCAAATCTAAACCTAAAATCTAAACCTAACCCCAAATCTAAACCTAAAATCTAAACCTAATCCCAAATCTAAATCTAAAATCTAAACCTAAATCCAAATCTAAACCTAATCCCAAATCTAAACCTAAAATCTAAACCTAACCCCAAATCTAAACCTAACCCCAAATATAAACCTAAAATCTAAACCTAACCCCAAATCTAAACCTAAAATCTAAACCTAACCCCAAATCTAAACCCCAAATCTAAAACTAAAATCTAAACCTAACCCCAAATCTAAACCTAAAATCTAAACCTAACCCCAAATCTAAACCTAACCCCAAATCTAAACCTAAAATCTAAACCTAACCCCAAATCTAAACCTAAAATCTAAACCTAACCCCAAGTCTAAACCTAACCCCAAATCTAAACCTAAAATCTAAACCTAACCACAAATCTAAACCTAAAATCTAAACCTAACCCCAAATCTAAACCTAACCCCAAACCTAAACCTAAAATCTAAACCTAACCCCAAATCTAAACCTAAAATCTAAACCTAACCCCAAATCTAAACCTTACCCCAAATATAAACATAAATCTAAACCTAACCCCAAATCTAAACCTAAAATCTAAACCTAACCCCAAATCTAAACCTAACCCCAAATCTAAACCTAACCCCAAATCTAAACCTAAAATCTAAACCTAACCCCAAATCTAAACCTAACCCCAAATCTAAACCTAAAATCTAAACCTAACCCCAAATCTAAACCTAACCCCAAATCTAAACCTAAAATCTAAACCTAACCCCAAATGTAAACCTTACCCCAAATATAAACCTAAAATCTAAACCTAACCCCAAATATAAACCTAACCCCAAATCTAAACCTAAAATCTAAACCTAACCCCAAATCTAAACCTAACCCCAAATCTAAACCTAAAATCTAAACCTAACCCCAAATGTAAACCTTACCCCAAATATAAACCTAAAATCTAAACTTAACCCCAAATCTAAACCTAAAATCTAAACCTAACCACAAATCTAACCCTAAAATCTAAACCTAACCCCAAATCTAAACCTAAAATCTAAACCTAAAATCTAAACCTAACCCCAAATCTAAACCTAAAATCTAAACCTAACCCCAAATCTAAACCTAACCCCAAATCTAAACCTAAAATCTAAACCTAACCCCAAATCTAGACCTAAAATCTAAACCTAATACCAAATCTAAACCTAAAATCTAAACGTAACCCCAAATCTAAACCTAACCCCAAATCTAAACCTAAAATCTAAACCTAACCCCAAATCTAAACCTAAAATCTAAACCTAACCCCAAGTCTAAACCTAACCCCAAATCTAAACCTAAAATCTAAACCTAACCAAAAATCTAAACCTAACCCCAAATCTAAACCTAAAATCTAAACCTAACCCCAAATCTAAACCTAACCCCATATCTAAACCTAAAATCTAAACCTAACCCCAAATCTAAACCTAAAATCTAAACCTAACCCCAAATCTAAACCTAACCCCAAATCTAAACCTAAAATCTAAACCTTACCCCAAATCTAAACCTAACCCCAAATCTAAACCTAAAATCTAACCCTAACCCCAAATCTAAACCTAAAATCTAAACCTAACCCCAAATCTAAACCCCAAATCTAAACCTAAAATCTAATCCTAACCCCAAATCTAAACCTAAAATCTAAACCTAACCCCAAATCTAAACCTAACCCCAAATCTAAACCTAAAATCTAAACCTAACCCCAAATCTAAACCTAAAATCTAAACCTAACCCCAAATCTAAACCTAACCCCAAATCTAAACCTAAAATCTAAACCTAACCCCAAATCTAAACCTAACCCCAAATCTAAACCTAAAATCTAAACCTAACCCCAAATCTAAACCTAAAATCTAAACCTAACCCCAAATCTAAACCTAACCCCAAATCTAAACCTAAAATCTAAACCTAACCCCAAATCTAAACCTAACCCCAAATCTAAACCTAAAATCTAAACCTAACCCCAAATCTAAACCTAAAATCTAAACCTAACCCCAAATCTAAACCCAACCCCAAATCTAAATCTAAAATCTAAACCTAACCCCAAATCTAAACCTTACCCCAATATATAAACCTAAAATCTAAACCTAACCCCAAATCTAAACCTAAAATCTAAACCTAACCCCAAATCTAAACCTAACCCCAAATCTAAACCTAAAATCTAAACCTAACCCCAAATCTAAAGCTAACCCCAAATCTAAACCTAAAATCTAAACCTAACCCCAAATCTAAACCTAAAATCTAAACCTAACCCCAAATCCAAACCTAAAATCTAAACCTAACCCCAAATCTAAACCTAAAATCTAAACCTAACCCAAATCTAAACCTAAAATCTAAACCTAACCCCAAATCTAAACCTAACCCCAAATCTAAACCTAAAATCTAAACCTAATCACAAATCTAACCCTAAAATCTAAACCTAACCCCAAATCTAAACCTAAAATCTAAACCTAAAATCTAAACCTAACCCCAAATCTAAACCTAAAATCTAAACCTAACCCCAAATCTAAACCTAACCCCAAATCTAAACCTAAAATCTAAACCTAACCCCAAATTTAAACCTAAAATCTAAACCTAACCCCAAATCTAAACCTAAAATCTAAACCTAACCCCAAATCTAAACCTAACCCCAAATCTAAACCTAAAATTTAAACCTAACCCCAAATCTAAACCTAACCCCAAATATAAACCTAAAATCTAAACCTAACCCCAAATCTAAACCTAAAATCTAAACCTAACCCCAAATCTAAACCTAACCCCAAATCTAAACCTAAAATATAAACCTAAACCCAAATCTAAACCTAACCCCTAATCTAAACCTAAAATCTAAACCTAACCCCAAATCTAAACCTAAAATCTAAACCTAACCCCAAATCTAAACCTAACCCCAAATCTAAACCTAAAATCTAAACCTAACCCCAAATCTAAACCTAACCCCAAATCTAAACCTAAAATCTAAACATAACCCCAAATCTAAATCTAAAATCTAAACCTAACCCCAAATCTAAACCTAACCCCAAATCTAAACCTAAAATCTAAACCTAACCCCAAATCTAAACCTAACCCCAAATATAAACCTAAAATCAAAACCTAACCCCAAATCTAAACCTAAAATCTAAACCTAACCCCAAATCTAAACCTAAAATCTAAACCTAACCCCAAATCTAAACCCCAAATCTAAACCTAAAATTTAAACCTAACCCCAAATCTAAACCTAACCACAAATCTAAACCTAAAATCTAAACCTAACCCCAAATCTAAACCTAAAATCTAAACCTAACCCCAAGTCTAAACCTAACCCCAAATCTAAACCTAAAATATAAACCTAAACCCAAATCTAAACCTAACCCCAAATCTAAACCTAAAATCTAAACCTAACCCCAAATCTAAACCTAAAATCTAAACGTAACCCCAAATCTAAACCTAACCCCAAATCTAAACCTAAAATCTAAACGTAACCCCAAATCTAAACCTAACCACAAATCTAAACCTAAAATCTAAACCTAACCCCAAATCTAAATCTAAAATCTAAACCTAACCCCAAATATAAACCTAACCCCAAATCTAAACCTAAAATCTAAACCTAACCCCAAATCTAAACCTAACCCCAAATATAAACCTAAAATCTAAACCTAACCCCAAATCTAAACCTAAAATCTAAACCTAACCCCAAATCTAAACCTAAAATCTAAACCTAACCCCAAATCTAAACCTAACCCCAAATCTAAACCTAAAATCTAAACCTAACCCCAAATCTAAACCTAACCCCAAATCTAAACCTAAAATCTAAACCTAACCCCAAATCTAAACCTAAAATCTAAACCTAACCCCAAATCTAAACCTAACCACAAATATAAACCTAAAATCTAAACCTAACCCCAAATCTAAACCTAAAATCTAAACCTAACCCCAAATCTAAACCTAAAATCTAAACCTAACCCCAAATCTAAACCTAAAATCTAAACCTAACCCCAAATCTAAACCTAAAATCGAAACCTAACCCCAAATCTAAACCTAACCCCAAATCTAAACCTAAAATCTAAACCTAACCCCAAATCTAAACCTAAAATCTAAACCTAACCCCAAATCTAAACCTAAAATCTAAACCTAACCCCAAATCTAAATCTAAAATCTAAACCTAACCCCAAATCTAAACCTAATCCCAAATCTAAACCTAAAATCTAAACCTAACCCCAAATCTAAACCTAACCCCAAATATAAACGTAAAATCTAAACCTAACCCCAAATCTAAACCTAAAATCTAAACCTAACCCCAAATCTAAACCTAAAATCTAAACCTAACCCCAAATCTAAACCTAAAATCTAAACCTTACCCCAAATCTAAACCTAACCCCAAATCTAAACCTAAAATCTAACCCTAACCCCAAATCTAAACCTAAAATCTAAACCTAACCCCAAATCTAAACCCCAAATCTAAACCTAAAATCTAAACCTAACCCCAAATCTAAACCTAAAATCTAAACCTAACCCCAAATCTAAACCTAACCCCAAATCTAAACCTAAAATCTAAACCTAACCCCAAATCTAAACCTAAAATCTAAACCTAACCCCAAATCTAAACCTAACCCCAAATCTAAACCTAAAATCTAAACCTAACCCCAAATCTAAACCTAACCCCAAATCTAAACCTAAAATCTAAACCTAACCCCAAATCTAAACCTAAAATCTAAACCTAACCCCAAATCTAAACCTAACCCCAAATCTAAACCTAAAATCTAAACCTAACCCCAAATCTAAACCTAACCCCAAATCTAAACCTAAAATCTAAACCTAACCCCAAATCTAAACCTAAAATCTAAACCTAACCCCAAATCTAAACCCAACCCCAAATCTAAATCTAAAATCTAAACCTAACCCCAAATCTAAACCTTACCCCAATATATAAACCTAAAATCTAAACCTAACCCCAAATCTAAACCTAAAATCTAAACCTAACCCCAAATCTAAACCTAACCCCAAATCTAAACCTAAAATCTAAACCTAACCCCAAATCTAAACCTAACCCCAAATCTAAACCTAAAATCTAAACCTAACCCCAAATCTAAACCTAAAATCTAAACCTAACCCCAAATCCAAACCTAAAATCTAAACCTAACCCCAAATCTAAACCTAAAATCTAAACCTAACCCCAAATCTAAACCTAAAATCTAAACCTAACCCCAAATCTAAACCTAACCCCAAATCTAAACCTAAAATCTAAACCTAATCACAAATCTAACCCTAAAATCTAAACCTAACCCCAAATCTAAACCTAAAATCTAAACCTAAAATCTAAACCTAACCCCAAATCTAAACCTAAAATCTAAACCTAACCCCAAATCTAAACCTAACCCCAAATCTAAACCTAAAATCTAAACCTAATCCCAAATCTAAACCTAAAATCTAAACCTAACCCCAAATCTAAACCTAAAATCTAAACCTAACCCCAAATCTAAACCTAACCCCAAATCTAAACCTAAAATTTAAACCTAACCCCAAATCTAAACCTAACCCCAAATATAAACCTAAAATCTAAACCTAACCCCAAATCTAAACCTAAAATCTAAACCTAACCCCAAATCTAAACCTAACCCCAAATCTAAACCTAAAATATAAACCTAAACCCAAATCTAAACCTAACCCCAAATCTAAACCTAAAATCTAAACCTAACCCCAAATCTAAACCTAAAATCTAAACCTAACCCCAAATCTAAACCTAACCCCAAATCTAAACCTAAAATCTAAACCTAACCCCAAATCTAAACCTAACCCCAAATCTAAACCTAAAATCTAAACATAACCCCAAATCTAAATCTAAAATCTAAACCTAACCCCAAATCTAAACCTAACCCCAAATCTAAACCTAAAATCTAAACCTAACCCCAAATCTAAACCTAACCCCAAATATAAACCTAAAATCAAAACCTAACCCCAAATCTAAACCTAAAATCTAAACCTAACCCCAAATCTAAACCTAAAATCTAAACCTAACCCCAAATCTAAACCCCAAATCTAAACCTAAAATTTAAACCTAACCCCAAATCTAACCCTAAAATCTAAACCTAAAATCTAAACCTAACCCCAAATCTAAACCTAAAATCTAAACCTAACCCCAAGTCTAAACCTAACCCCAAATCTAAACCTAAAATATAAACCTAAACCCAAATCTAAACCTAACCCCAAATCTAAACCTAAAATCTAAACCTAACCCCAAATCTAAACCTAAAATCTAAACGTAACCCCAAATCTAAACCTAACCCCAAATCTAAACCTAAAATCTAAACCTAACCCCAAATCTAAACCTAACCACAAATCTAAACCTAAAATCTAAACCTAACCCCAAATCTAAATCTAAAATCTAAACCTAACCCCAAATCTAAACCTAACCCCAAATCTAAACCTAAAATCTAAACCTAACCCCAAATCTAAACCTAACCCCAAATATAAACCTAAAATCTAAACCTAACCCCAAATCTAAACCTAAAATCTAAACCTAACCCCAAATCTAAACCTAACCCCAAATCTAAACGTAAAATCTAAACCTAACCCCAAATCTAAACCTAACCCCAAATCTAAACCTAAAATCTAAACCTAACCCCAAATCTAAACCTAAAATCTAAACCTAACCCCAAATCTAAACCTAACCCCAAATATAAACCTAAAATCTAAACCTAACCCCAAATCTAAACCTAAAATCTAAACCTAACCCCAAATCTAAACCTAAAATCTAAACCTAACCCCAAATCTAAACCTAACCCCAAATCTAAACCTAAAATCTAAACCTAACCCCAAATCTAAACCTAAAATCTAAACCTAACCCCAAATCTAAACCTAAAATCTAAACCTAACCCCAAATCTAAATCTAAAATCTAAACCTAACCCCAAATCTAAACCTAATCCCAAATCTAAACCTAAAATCTAAACCTAACCCCAAATCTAAACCTAACCCCAAATATAAACGTAAAATCTAAACCTAACCCCAAATCTAAACCTAAAATCTAAACCTAACCCCAAATCTAAACCTAAAATCTAAACCTAACCCCAAATCTAAACCCCAAATCTAAAACTAAAATCTAAACCTAACCCCAAATCAAAACCTAAAATCTAAACCTAACCCCAAATCTAAACCTAACCCCAAATCTAAACCTAAAATCTAAACCTAACCCCAAATCTAAACCTAAAATCTAAACCTAACCCCAAATCTAAACCTAACCCCAAATCTAAACCTAAAATCTAAACCTAACCACAAATCTAAACCTAAAATCTAAACCTAACCCCAAATCTAAACCTAACCCCAAACCTAAACCTAAAATCTAAACCTAAACCCAAATCTAAACCTAAAATCTAAACCTAACCCCAAATCTAAACCTTACCCCAAATATAAACATAAATCTAAACCTAACCCCAAATCTAAACCTAAAATCTAAACCTAACCCCAAATCTAAACCTAACCCCAAATCTAAACCTAAAATCTAAACCTAACCCCAAATCTAAACCTAACCCCAAATCTAAACCTAAAATCTAAACCTAACCCCAAATCTAAACCTAACCCCAAATCTAAACCTAAAATCTAAACCTAACCCCAAATGTAAACCTTACCCCAAATATAAACCTAAAATCTAAACTTAACCCCAAATCTAAACCTAAAATCTAAACCTAACCACAAATCTAAACCTAAAATCTAAACCTAACCCCAAATCTAAACCTAAAATCTAAACCTAAAATCTAAACCTAACCCCAAATCTAAACCTAAATTCTAAACCTAACCCCAAATCTAAACCTAACCCCAAATCTAAACCTAAAATCTAAACCTAACCCCAAATTTAAACCTAAAATCTAAACCTAATACCAAATCTAAACCTAAAATCTAAACGTAACCCCAAATCTAAACCTAACCCCAAATCTAAACCTAAAATTTAAACCTAACCCCCAATCTAAACCTAAAATCTAAACCTAACCCCAAATCTAAACCTAACCCCAAATCTAAACCTAAAATCTAAACCTAACCACAAATCTAAACCTAACCCGAAATCTAAACCTAAAATCTAAACCTAACCCCAAATCTAAACCTAACCCCATATCTAAACCTAAAATCTAAACCTAACCCCAAATCTAAACCTAAAATCTAAACCTAACCCCAAATCTAAACCTAACCCCAAATCTAAACCTAAAATCTAAACCTAACCCCAAATCTAAACCTAACCCCAAATCTAAACCTAAAATCTAAACCTAACCCCAAATCTAAACCTAAAATCTAAACCTAACCCCTAATCTAAACCCCAAATCTAAACCTAAAATCTAAACCTAACCCCAAATCTAAACCTAAAATCTAAACCTAACCCCAAATCTAAACCTAAAATCTAAACCTAACCCCAAATCTAAACCTAACCCGAAATCTAAACCTAAAATCTAAACCTAACCCCAAATCTAAACCTAACCCCAAATCTAAACCTAAAATCTAAACCTAACCCCAAATCTAAACCTAAAATCTAAACCTAACCCCAAATCTAAACCTAACCCCAAATCTAAACCTAAAATCTAAACCTAACACCAAATCTAAACCTAACCCCAAATCTAAACCTAAAATCTAAACCTAACCCCAAATCTAAACCTAAAATCTAAACCTAACCCCAAATCTAAACCCAACCCCAAATCTAAATCTAAAATCTAAACCTAACCCCAAATCTAAACCTTACCCCAAATCTAAACCTAAAATCTAAACCTAACCCCAAATGTAAACCTTACCCCAAATATAAACCTAAAATCTAAACTTAACGCCAAATCTAAACCTAAAATCTAAACCTAACCACAAATCTAACCCTAAAATCTAAACCTAACCCCAAATCTAAACCTAAAATCTAAACCTAAAATCTAAACCTAACCCCAAATCTAAACCTAAAATCTAAACCTAACCCCAAATCTAAACCTAACCCCAAATCTAAACCTAAAATCTAAACCTAACCCCAAATTTAAACCTAAAATCTAAACCTAACCCCAAATCTAAACCTAAAATCTAAACCTAACCCCAAATCTAAACCTAACCCCAAATCTAAACCTAAAATTTAAACCTAACCCCAAATCTAAACCTAACCCCAAATATAAACCTAAAATCTAAAGCTAACCCCAAATCTAAACCTAAAATCTAAACCTAACCCCAAGTCTAAACCTAACCCCAAATCTAAACCTAAAATATAAACCTAAACCCAAATCTAAACCTAACCCCAAATCTAAACCTAAAATCTAAACCTAACCCCAAATCTAAACCTAACCCCAAATCTAAACCTAAAATCTAAACCTAACCACAAATCTAAACCTAACCCCAAATCTAAACCTAAAATCTAAACCTAACCCGAAGTCTAAACCTAACCCCAAATCTAAACCTAAAATCTAAACCTAACCCCAAATCTAAACCTAACCCCAAATCTAAACCTAAAATCTAAACCTAACCCCAAATCTAAACCTAACCTCAAATTTAAACCTAAAATCTAAACCTAATACCAAATCTAAACCTAAAATCTAAACCTAACCCCAAATCTAAACCTAACCCCAAATCTAAACCTAAAATTTAAACCTAACCCCCAATCTAAACCTAAAATCTAAACCTAACTCCAAATCTAAACCTAACCCCAAATCTAAACCTAACCCCAAATCTAAACCTAACCCCAAATCTAAACCTAAAATCTAAACCTAACCCCAAATCTAAACCTAACCCCATATCTAAACCTAAAATCTAAACCTAACCCCAAATCTAAACCTAAAATCTAAACCTAACCCCAAATCTAAACCTAACCCCAAATCTAAACCTAAAATCTAAACCTAACCCCAAATCTAAACCTAACCCCAAATATAAACCTAAAATCTAAACCTAACCCCAAATCTAAACCTAAAATCTAAACCTAACCCCAAATCTAAACCTAAAATCTAAACCTAACCCCAAATCTAAACCCCAAATCTAAACCTAAAATCTAAACCTAACCCCAAATCTAAACCTAAAATCTAAACCTAACCCCAAATCTAAACCTAACCCCAAATCTAAACCTAAAATCTAAACCTAACCCCAAATCTAAACCTAACCCCAAATCTAAACCTAAAATCTAAACCTAACCCCAAATCTAAACCTAAAATCTAAACCTAACCCCAAATCTAAACCTAACCCCAAATCTAAACCTAAAATCTAAACCTAACCCCAAATCTAAACCTAACCCCAAATCTAAACCTAAAATCTAAACCTAACCCCAAATCTAAACCTGAAATCTAAACCTAACCCCAAATCTAAACCCAACCCCAAATCTAAATCTAAAATCTGAACCTAACCCCAAATCTAAACCTTACCCCAAATATAAACCTAAATTCTAAACCTAACCCCAAATCTAAACCTAACCCCAAATCTAAACCTAAAATCTAAACCTAACCCCAAATCTAAACCTAAAATCTAAACCTAACCCCAAATCTAAACCTAAAATCTAAACCTAACTCCAAATCTAAACCTAACCCCAAATCTAAACCTAAAATCTAAACCTAACCCCAAATCCAAACCTAAAATCTAAACCTAACCCCAAATCTAAACCTAACCCCAAATCTAAACCTAAAATCTAAACCTAACCCCAAATCTAAACCTAAAATCTAAACCTAACCCCAAATCTAAACCTAAAATCTAAACCTAACCCCAAATCTAAACCTAACCCCAAATATAAACCTAAAATCTAAACCTAACCCCAAATGTAAACCTTACCCCAAATATAAACCTAAAATCTAAACTTAACCCCAAATCTAAACCTAAAATCTAAACCTAACCACAAATCTAACCCTAAAATCTAAACCTAACCCCAAATCTAAACCTAAAATCTAAACCTAAAATCTAAACCTAACCCCAAATCTAAACCTAAAATCTAAACCTAACCCCAAATCTAAACCTAACCCCAAATCTAAACCTAAAATCTAAACCTAACCCCAAATTTAAACCTAAAATCTAAACCTAACCCCAAATCTAAACCTAAAATCTAAACCTAACCCCAAATCTAAACCTAACCCCAAATCTAAACCTAAAATTTAAACCTAACACCAAATCTAAACCTAACCCCAAATCTAAACCTAAAATCTAAACCTAACCCCAAATCTAAACCTAAAATCTAAACCTAACCCCAAGTCTAAACCTAACCCCATATCTAAACCTAAAATCTAAACCTAACCCCAAATCTAAACCTAACCCCAAATTTAAACCTAAAATCTAAACCTAACCCCAAATCTAAACCTTACCCCAAATATAAACCTAAAATCTAAACCTAACCCCAAATCTAAACCTAAAATCTAAACCTAACCCCAAAGCTAAACCTAAAATCTAAACCTAACCCCAAATCTAAACCTAACCCCAAATCTAAACCTAAAATCTAAACCTAACCCCAAATCTAAACCTAAAATCTAAACCTAACCCCAAATCTAAACCTAACCCCAAATCTAAACCTAAAATCTAAACCTAACCCCAAATCTAAACCTAACCCCAAATCTAAACCTAAAATCTAAACCTAACCCCAAATCTAAACCTAACCCCAAATCTAAACCTAAAGTCTAAACCTAACCCCAAATCTAAACCTAACCCCAAATCTAAACCTAAAATCTAAACCTAACCCCAAATGTAAACCTTACCCCAAATATAAACCTAAAATCTAAACTTAACCCCAAATCTAAACCTAAAATCTAAACCTAACCACAAATCTAACCCTAAAATCTAAACCTAACCCCAAATCTAAACCTAAAATCTAAACCTAAAATCTAAACCTAACCCCAAATCTAAACCTAAAATCTAAACCTAACCCCAAATTTAAACCTAAAATCTAAACCTAACCCCAAATCTAAACCTAAAATTTAAACCTAACCCCAAATTTAAACCTAACCCCAAATCTAAACCTAAAATCTAAACCTAACCCCAAATCTAAACCTAAAATCTAAACCTAACCCCAAGTCTAAACCTAACCCCAAATCTAAACCTAAAATATAAACCTAACCCCAAATCTAAACCTAACCCCAAATCTAAACCTAAAATCTAAACCTAACCCCAAATCTAAACCTAACCCCGAATCTAAACCTAAAATCTAAACCTACCCCCAAATCTAAACCTAAAATCTAAACCTAACCCCAAAGCTAAACCTAAAATCTAAACCTAACCCCAAATCTAAACCTAACCCCAAATCTAAACCTAAAATCTAAACCTAACCCCAAATCTAAACCTAAAATCTAAACGTAAAATCTAAACCTAAAATCTAAACCTAACCCCAAATCTAAACCTAACCCCAAATCTAAACCTAAAATCTAAACCTAACCCCAAATTTAAACCTAAAATCTAAACCTAACCCCAAATCTAAACCTAAAATCTAAACCTAACCCCAAATCTAAACCTAAACCCAAATCTAAACCTAAAATCTAAACCTAACCCCAAATCTAAACCTAACCCCAAATCTAAACCTAAAATCTAAACCTAACCCCAAATCTAAACCTAAAATCAAAACCTAACCCCAAATCTAAACCTAAAATCTAAACCTAACCCCAAGTCTAAACCTAACCCCAAATCTAAACCTAAAATCTAAACCTAACCCCAAATCCAAACCTAAAATCTAAACCTAACCCCAAATCTAAATCTAACCCCAAATCTAAACATAAAATCTAAACCTAACCCAAATCTAAACCTAAAATCTAAACCTAACCCCAAATCTAAACCTAACCCCAAATCTAAACCTAAAATATAAACCTAACCCCAAATCTAAACCTAAAATCTAAACCTAACCCCAAATCTAAACCTAATATCTAAACCTAACCCCAAATCTAAACCTAACCCCAAATCTAAACCTAAAATCTAAACCTAACCCCAAATCTAAACCTAAAATCTAAACCTAAAATCTAAACCTAAAATCTAAACCTAACCCCAAATCTAAACCTAACCCCAAATCTAAACCTAAAATCTAAACCTAACCCCAAATCTAAACCTTACCCCAAATATAAACATAAATCTAAACTTAACCCCAAATCTAAACCTAAAATCTAAACCTAACCACAAATCTAACCCTAAAATCTAAACCTAACCCCAAATCTAAACCTAAAATCTAAACCTAAAATCTAAACCTAACCCCAAATCTAAACCTAAAATCTAAACCTAACCCCAAATATAAACCTAACCCCATATCTAAACCTGAAATCTAAACCTAACCCCAAATCTAAACCTAAAATCTAAACCTAACCCCAAATCTAAACCTAATCCCAAATCTAAACCTAAAATCTAAACCTAACCCCAAATCTAAATCTTACCCCAAATATAAACCTAAAATCTAAACCTAACCCCAAATCTAAACCTAAAATCTAAACCTAACCCCAAATCTAAACCTAAAATCTAAGCCTAACCCCAAATCTAAACCTAAAATCTAAACCTAACCCCAAATCTGAACCTAAAATCTAAACCTAACCCCAAACCTGAACCTAAAATCTAAACCTAACCCCAAATCTAAACCTAAAGTCTAAACCTAACCCCAAATCTAAACCCCAAATCTAAACCTAACCCCAAATCTAAACCTAAAATCTAAACATAACCCCAAATCTAAACCTAACCCCAAATCTAAACCTAAAATCTAAACCTAACCCCAAATCTAAACCTAACCCCAAATCTAAACCTAAAATCTAAACCTAACCCCAAATCTAAACCTAAAATCAAAACCTAACCCCAAATCTAAACCTAAAATCTAAACCTACCCCCAAGTCTTAACCTAGCCCCAAATCTAAACCTAAAATCTAAACCTAACCCCAAATCCAAACCTAAAATCTAAACCTAACCCCAAATCTAAATCTAACCCCAAATCTAAACATAAAATCTAAACTTAACCCAAATCTAAACCTAAAATCTAAACCTAACCCCAAATCTAAACCTAACCCCAAATCTAAACCTAAAATATAAACCTAACCCCAAATGTAAACCTAAAATCTAAACCTAACCCCAAATCTAAACCTAAAATCTAAACCTAACCCCAAATCTAAACCTAACCCCAAATCTAAACCTAAAATCTAAACCTAACCCCAAATCTAAACCTAAAATCTAAAACTAAAATCTAAACCTACAATCTAAACCTAACCCCAAATCTAAACCTAACCCCAAATCTAAACCTTAAATCTAAACCTAACCCCAAATTTAAACCTAAAATCTAAACCTAAGCCCAAATGTAAACCTAAAATCTAAACCTAACCCCAAATCTAAACCTAAAATCTAAACCTAACCCCAAATCTAAACCTAAAATCTAAACCTAACCCCAAATCTAAACCTAACCCCAAATCTAAACCTAAAATCTAAACCTAACCCCAAATCTAAACCTAAAATCTAAACCTAACCCCAAATCTAAACCTAATCCCAAATCTAAACCTAAAATCTAAACCTAACCCCAAATCTAAATCTTACCCCAAATCTAAACCTAAAATCTAAACCTAACCCCAAATCTAAACCTAAAATCTAAACCTAACCCCAAATCTAAACCTAAAATCTAAACCTAACCCCAAATCTAAACCTAAAATCTAAACCTAACCCCAAATCTGAACCTAAAATCTAAACCTAACCCCAAACCTGAACCTAAAATCTAAACCTAACCCCAAATCTAAACCCCAAATCTAAACCTAACCCCAAATCTAAACCTAAAATCTAAACATAACCCCAAATCTAAACCTAACCCCAAATCTAAACCTAAAATCTAAACCTAACCCCAAATCTAAACCTAACCCCAAATCTAAACCTAAAATCTAAACCTAACCCCAAATCCAAACCTAACCCCAAATCTAAACCTAAAATCTAAACCTAACCCCAAATCTAAACCTAAAATCTAAACCTAACCCCAAATCTAAACCTAAATCTAAACCTAACCCCAAATCTAAACCTAACCCCAAATCTAAACCTAAAATCTAAACCTAACCCCAAATCTAAACCTAACCCCAAATCTAAACCTAAAATCTAAACCTAAAATCTAAACCTAAAATCTAAACCTAAAATCTAAACCTAAAATCTAAACCTAACCCCAAATCTAAACCTAACCCCAAATCTAAACCTAAAATCTAAACCTAACCCCAAATTTAAACCTAAAATCTAAACCTAACCCCAAATCTAAACCTAAAATCTAAACCTAACCCCAAATCTAAACCTAACCCCAAATCTAAACCTAAAATCTAAACCTAACCCCAAATCTAAACCTAACCCCAAATCTAAACCTAAAATCTAAACCTAACCCCAAATCTAAACCTAACCCCAAATCTAAACCTAAAATCTAAACCTAACCCCAAATCTAAACCTAACCCCAAATCTAAACCTAAAATCTAAACCTAACCCCAAATCTAAACCTTAAATATAAACCTAACCCCAAATCTAAACCTAAAATCTAAACCTAACCCCACATCCAAACCTAACCCCGAATCTAAACCTAAAATCTAAACCTAACCCCAAATCTAAACCTAAAATCTAAACCTAACCCCAAATCTAAACCTAACCCCAAATCTAAACCTAAAATCTAAACCTAACCCCAAATCTAAACCTAACCCCAAATCTAAACCTAAAATCTAAACCTAACCCCAAATTTAAACCTAAAATCTAAACCTAACCCCAAATCTAAACCTAAAATCTAAACCTAACCCCAAATCTAAACCTAACCCCAAATTTAAACCTAAAATCTAAACCTAACCCCAAATCAAAACCTAACCCCAAATCTAAACCTAAAATCTAAACCTAACCCCAAATCTAAACCTAAAATCTAAACCTAACCCCAAATCTAAACCCAACCCCAAATCTAAATCTAAAATCTAAACCTAACCCCAAATCTAAACCTTACCCCAAATATAAACCTAAAATCTAAACCTAACCCCAAATCTAAACCTAAAATCTAAACCTAACCCCAAATCTAAACCTAACCCCAAATCTAAACCTAGAATCTAAACCTAACCCCAAATCTAAACCTAAAATCTAAACCTAACCCCAAATCTAAACCCAACCCCAAATCTAAATCTAAAATCTAAACCTAACCCCAAATCTAAACCTTACCCCAAATATAAACCTAAAATCTAAACCTAACCCCAAATCTAAACCTAAAATCTAAACCTAACCCCAAATCTAAACCTAACCCCAAATCTAAACCTAAAATCTAAACCTAACCCCAAATCTAAACCTAAAATCTAAACCTAACCCCAAATCCAAACCTAAAATCTAAACCTAACCCCAAATCTAAACCTAACCCCAAATCTAAACCTAAAATCTAAACCTAACCCCAAATCTAAACCTAAAATCTAAACCTAACCCCAAATCTAAACCTAACCCCAAATCTAAACCTAAAATCTAAACCTAACCCCAAATCTAAACCTAACCGCAAATCTAAACCTAAAATCTAAACCTAACCCCAAATCTAAACCTTACCCCAAATATAAACCTAAAATCTAAACTTAACCCCAAATCTAAACCTAAAATCTAAACCTAACCACAAATCTAACCCTAAAATCTAAACCTAACCCCAAATCTAAACCTAAAATCTAAACCTAAAATCTAAACCTAACCCCAAATCTAAACCTAAAATCTAAACCTAACCCCAAATCTAAACCTAACCCCATATCTAAACCTAAAATCTAAACCTAACCCCAAATCTAAACCTAAAATCTAAACCTAACCCCAAATCTAAACCTAATCCCAAATCTAAACCTAAAATCTAAACCTAACCCCAAATCTAAATCTTACCCCAAATATAAACCTAAAATCTAAACCTAACCCCAAATCTAAACCTAACCCCAAATCTAAACCTAAAATCTAAACCTAACCCTAAATCTAAACCTAAAATCTAAACCTAACCCCAAATCTAAACCTAAAATCTAAACCTAACCCCAAATCTGAACCTAAAATCTAAACCTAACCCCAAACCTGAACCTAAAATCTAAACCTAACCCCAAATCTAAACCTAAAGTCTAAACCTAACCCCAAATCTAAACCCCAAATCTAAACCTAACCCCAAATCTAAACCTAAAATCTAAACATAACCCCAAATCTAAACCTAACCCCAAATCTAAACCTAAAATCTAAACCTAACCCCAAATCTAAACCTAACCCCAAAACCTGAACCTAAAATCTAAACCTAACCCCAAACCTGAACCTAAAATCTAAACCTAACCCCAAATCTAAACCTAAAGTCTAAACCTAACCCCAAATCTAAAACTAAAATCTAAACCTAACCCCAAATCTAAACCTAAAATCTAAACATAACCCCAAATCTAAACCTAACCCCAAATCTAAACCTAAAATCTAAACCTAACCCCAAATCTAAACCTAACCCCAAATCTAAACCTAAAATCTAAACCTAACCCCAAATGTAAACCTTACCCCAAATCTAAACCTAAAATCTAAACTTAACCCCAAATCTAAACCTAACCCCAAATCTAAACCTAAAATCTAAACCTAAAATCTAAACCTAACCCCAAATCTAAACCTAAAATCTAAACCTAACCCCAAATCTAAACCTAATCCCAAATCCAAACCTAAAATCTAAACCTAACCCCAAATCTAAACCTAACCCCAAATCTAAACCTAAAATCTAAACCTAACCCCAAATCTAAACCTAAAATCTAAACCTAACCCCAAATCTAAACCTAAAATCTAAACCTAACCCCAAATCTAAACCTAAAATCTAAACCTAACCCCAAATCTAAACCTAAAATCTAAACCTAACCCCAAATCTAAACCTAAATCTAAACCTAACCCCAAATCTAAACCTAACCCCAAATCTAAACCTAAAATCTAAACCTAACCCCAAATCTAAACCTAACCCCAAATCTAAACCTAAAATCTAAACCTAAAATCTAAACCTAAAATCTAAACCTAAAATCTAAACCTAACCCCAAATCTAAACCTAACCCCAAATCTAAACCTAAAATCTAAACCTAACCCCAAATTTAAACCTAAAATCTAAACCTAACCCCAAATCTAAACCTAAAATCTAAACCTAACCCCAAATCTAAACCTAACCCCAAATCTAAACCTAAAATCTAAACCTAACCCCAAATCTAAACCTAACCCCAAATCTAAACCTAAAATCTAAACCTAACCCCAAATCTAAACCTAACCCCAAATCTAAACCTAAAATCTAAACCTAACCCCAAATCTAAACCTAACCCCAAATCTAAACCTAAAATCTAAACCTAACCCCAAATCTAAACCTTAAATCTAAACCTAACCCCAAATCTAAACCTAAAATCTAAACCTAACCCCAAATCTAAACCTAACCCCGAATCTAAACCTAAAATCTAAACCTAACCCCAAATCTAAACCTAAAATCTAAACCTAACCCCGAATCTAAACCTAAAATCTAAACCTAACCCCAAATCTAAACCTAAAATCTAAACCTAACCCCAAATCTAAACCTAAAATCTAAACCTAACCCCAAATCTAAACCTAAACCCAAATCTAAACCTAAAATCTAAACCTAACCCCAAATCTAAACCTAAAATCTAAACCTAACCCCAAATCTAAACCCAACCCCAAATCTAAATCTAAAATCTAAACCTAACCCCAAATCTAAACCTTACCCCAAATATAAACCTAAAATCTAAACCTAACCCCAAATCTAAACCTAAAATCTAAACCTAACCCCAAATCTAAACCTAACCCCAAATCTAAACCTAGAATCTAAACCTAACCCCAAATCTAAACCTAAAATCTAAACCTAACCCCAAATCTAAACCTAACCCCAAATCTAAATCTAAAATCTAAACCTAACCCCAAATCTAAACCTTACCCCAAATATAAACCTAAAATCTAAACCTAACCCCAAATCTAAACCTAAAATCTAAACCTAACCCCAAATCTAAACCTAACCCCAAATCTAAACCTAAAATCTAAACCTAACCCCAAATCTAAACCTAAAATCTAAACCTAACCCCAAATCCAAACCTAAAATCTAAACCTCACCCCAAATCTAAACCTAACCCCAAATCTAAACCTAAAATCTAAACCTAACCCCAAATCTAAACCTAAAATCTAAACCTAACCCCAAATCTAAACCTAACCCCAAATCTAAACCTAAAATCTAAACCTAACCCCAAATCTAAACCTAACCCCAAATGTAAACCTTACCCCAAATATAAACCTAAAATCTAAACTTAACCCCAAATCTAAACCTAAAATCTAAACCTAACCACAAATCTAACCCTAAAACCTAAACCTAACCCCAAATCTAAACCTAAAATCTAAACCTAAAATCTAAACCTAACCCCAAATCTAAACCTAAAATCTAAACCTAACCCCAAATCTAAACCTAACCCCAAATCTAAACCTAAAATCTAAACCTAACCCCAAATTTAAACCTAAAATCTAAACCTAACCCCAAATCTAAACCTAAAATCTAAACCTAACCCCAAATCTAAACCTAACCCCAAATCTAAACCTAAAATCTAAACCTAACCCCAAATCTAAACCCAACCCCAAATCTAAATCTAAAATCTAAACCTAACCCCAAATCTAAACCTTACCCCAAATATAAACCTAAAATCTAAACCTAACCCCAAATCTAAACCTAAAATCTAAACCTAACCCCAAATCTAAACCTAACCCCAAATCTAAACCTAGAATCTAAACCTAACCCCAAATCTAAACCTAAAATCTAAACCTAACCCCAAATCTAAACCTAACCCCAAATCTAAATCTAAAATCTAAACCTAACCCCAAATCTAAACCTTACCCCAAATATAAACCTAAAATCTAAACCTAACCCCAAATCTAAACCTAAAATCTAAACCTAACCCCAAATCTAAACCTAACCCCAAATCTAAACCTAAAATCTAAACCTAACCCCAAATCTAAACCTAAAATCTAAACCTAGCCCCAAATCCAAACCTAAAATCTAAACCTCACCCCAAATCTAAACCTAACCCCAAATCTAAACCGAAAATCTAAACCTAACCCCAAATCTAAACCTAAAATCTAAACCTAACCCCAAATCTAAACCTAACCCCAAATCTAAACCTAAAATCTAAACCTAACCCCAAATCTAAACCTAACCCCAAATCTAAACCTAAAATCTAAACCTAACCCCAAATGTAAACCTTACCCCAAATATAAACCTAAAATCTAAACTTAACCCCAAATCTAAACCTAAAATCTAAACCTAACCCCAAATCTAAACCTAAAATCTAAACCTAACCCCAAATCTAAACCTAAAATCTAAACCTAAAATCTAAACCTAACCCCAAATCTAAACCTAAAATCTAAACCTAACCCCAAATCTAAACCTAACCCCAAATCTAAACCTAAAATCTAAACCTAACCCCAAATTTAAACCTAAAATCTAAACCTAACCCCAAATCTAAACCTAAAATCTAAACCTAACCCCAAATCTAACCCTAACCCCAAATCTAAACCTAAAATTTAAACCTAACCCCAAATCTAAACCTAACCCCAAATCTAAACCTAAAATCTAAACCTAACCCCAAATCTAAACCTAAAATCTAAACCTAACCCCAAGTCTAAACCTAACCCCAAATCTAAACCTAAAATATAAACCTAAACCCAAATCTAAACCTAACCCCAAATCTAAACCTAAAATCTAAACCTAACCCCAAATCTAAACCTTACCCCAAATATAAACCTAAAATCTAAACCTAACCCCAAATCTAAACCTAAAATCTAAACCTAACCCCAAAGCTAAACCTAAAATCTAAATCTAACCCCAAATCTAAACCTAACCCCAAATCTAAACCTAAAATCCAAACCTAACCCCAAATCTAAACCTAAAATCTAAACCTAACCCCAAATCTAAACCTAACCCCAAATCTAAACCTAAAATCTAAACCTAACCCCAAATCTAAACCTAACCCCAAATCTAAACCTAAAATCTAAACCTAACCCCAAATGTAAACCTTACCCCAAATATAAACCTAAAATCTAAACTTAACCCCAAATCTAAACCTAAAATCTAAACCTAACCCCAAATCTAAACCTAAAATCTAAACCTAACCCCAAATCTAAACCTAAAATCTAAACCTAAAATCTAAACCTAACCCCAAATCTAAACCTAAAATCTAAACCTAACCCCAAATCTAAACCTAACCCCAAATCTAAACCTAAAATCTAAACCTAACCCCAAATTTAAACCTAAAATCTAAACCTAACACCAAATCTAAACCTAAAATCTAAACCTAACCCCAAATCTAAACCTAACCCCAAATCTAAACCTAAAATTTAAACCTAACCCCCAATCTAAACCTAAAATCTAAACCTAACCCCAAATCTAAACCTAACCCCAAATCTAAACCTAAAATCTAAACCTAACCCCAAATCTAAACCTAACCCCAAATCTAAACCTAAAATCTAAACCTAACCCCAAATCTAAACCTAACCCCAAATCTAAACCTAAAATCTAAACCTAACCCCAAATCTAAACCTAAAATCTAAACCTAACCCCAAATCTAAACCCCAAATCTAAACCTAAAATCTAAACCTAACCCCAAATCTAAACCTAACCCCAAATCTAAACCTAAAATCTAAACCTAACCCCAAATCTAAACCTTACCCCAAATCTAAACCTAAAATCTAAACCTAACCCCAAATCTAAACCTAACCCCAAATCTAAACCTAAAATCTAAACCTAACCCCAAATCTAAACCTAAAACCTAAACCTAACCCCAAATCTAAACCTAACCCCAAATCTAAACCTAAAATCTAAACCTAACCCCAAATCTAAACCTAACCCCAAATCTAAACCTAAAATCTAAACCTAACCCCAAATCTAAACCTAACCCCAAATCTAAACCTAAAATCTAAACCTAACCCCAAATCTAAACCTAACCCCAAATCTAAACCTAAAATTTAAACCTAACCCCAAATCTAAACCTAAAATCTAAACCTAAAATCTAAACCTAACCCCAAATGTAAACCTTACCCCAAATATAAACCTAAAATCTAAACTTAACCCCAAATCTAAACCTAAAATATAAACCTAACCACAAATCTAACCCTAAAATCTAAACCTAACCCCAAATCTAAACCTAAAATCTAAACCTAAAATCTAAACCTAACCCCAAATCTAAACCTAAAATCTAAACCTAACCCCAAATCTAAACCTAACCCCAAATCTAAACCTAAAATCTAAACCTAACCCCAAATTTAAACCTAAAATCTAAACCTAACCCCAAATCTAAACCTAAAATCTAAACCTAACCCCAAATCTAAACCTAACCCCAAATCTAAACCTAAAATTTAAACCTAACCCCAAATCTAAACCTAACCACAAATCTAAACCTAAAATCTAAACCTAACCCCAAATCTAAACCTAAAATCTAAACCTAACCCCAAGTCTAAACCTAACCCCAAATCTAAACCTAAAATCTAAACCTAACCCCAAATCTAAACCTAACCCCAAATCTAAACCTAAAATCTAAACCTAACCCCAAATCTAAACCTTACCCCAAATATAAACCTAAAATCTAAACCTAACCCCAAATCTAAACCTAAAATCTAAACCTAAAATCTAAACCTAAAATCTAAACCTAAAATCTAAACCTAACCCCAAATCTAAACCTAACCCCAAATCTAAACCTAAAATCTAAACCTAACCCCAAATCTAAACCTAAAATCTAAACCTAACCCCAAATCTAAACCTAAAATCTAAACCTAACCCCAAGTCTAAACCTAACCCCAAATACAAACCTAAAATCTAAACCTAACCCCAAATCTAAATCTAACCCCAAATCTAAACATAAAATCTAAACCTAACCCAAATCTAAACCTAAAATCTAAACCTAACCCCAAATCTAAACCTAACCCCAAATCTAAACCTAAAATCTAAACCTAACCCCAAATCTAAACCTAAAATCTAAACCTAACCCCAAATCTAAACCTAAAAACTAAACCTAAAATCTAAACCTAAAATCTAAACCTAAAATCTAAACCTAACCCCAAATCTAAACCTAACCCCAAATCTAAACCTAAAATCTAAACCTAACCCCAAATTTAAACCTAAAATCTAAACCTAACCCCAAATCTAAACCTCAAATCTAAACCTAACCCCAAATCTAAACCTAACCCCAAATCTAAACCTAAAATCTAAACCTAACCCCAAATTTAAACCTAAAATCTAAACCTAACCCCAAATCTAAACCTAAAATCTAAACCTAACCCCAAATCTAAACCTAACCCCAAATCTAAACCCAAAATTTAAACCTAACCCCAAATCTAAACCTAACCCCAAATCTAAACCTAACCCCAAATCTAAACCTTATATCTAAACCTAACCCCAAATCTAAACCTAAAATCTAAACCTAACCCCAAATCTAAACCTAACCCCAAATCTAAACCTAAAATCTAAACCTAACCCCAAATCTAAACCTAAAATTTAAGCCTAACCCCAAATCTAAACCTAAAATCTAAACCTAACCCCAAATCTAAACCTAACGCCAAATCTAAAAATAACCCCAAATCTAAACCTAAAATCTAAACCTAACCCCAAATCTAAACCTAAAATCTAAACCTAACCCTAAATCTAAACCTAAAATCTAAACCTAACCTCAAATCTGAACCTAAAATCTAAACCTAACCCCAAATCTAAACCTAACCCCAAATCTAAACCTAAAATCTAAACCTAACCCCAAATCTAAACCTAAAATTTAAGCCTAACCCCAAATCTAAACCTAAAATCTAAACCTAACCCCAAATCTAAACCTAACCCCAAATCTAAAACTAACCCCAAATCTAAACCGAAAATCTAAACATAACCCCAAATCTAAACCTAAAATCTAAACCTAACCCCAAATCTAAACCTAAAATTTAAGACTAACCCCAAATCTACACCTAAAATCTAAACCTAACCCCAAATCTAAACCTAACCCCAAATCTAAAACTAACCCCAAATCTAAACCGAAAATCTAAACCTAACCCCAAATCTAAACTTAAAATCTAAACCTAACCCCAAATCTAAACCTAAAATCTAAACCTAACCCCAAATCTAAACTTAACCACAAATCTAAACCTAACCTAAAATCTAAACCTAACCCCAAATCTAAACCTAAAATCTAAACCTAACCCGAAATCTAAACCTAAAATCTAAACCTAACCCCAAATCTAAACCTAAAATCTAAACCTAACCCCATATCTAAAACTAAAATCTAAACCTAACCCCAATTCTAAACCTAAAATTTAAACCTAACCCCAAATCTAAACCTAAAATCTAAACCTAACCCCAAATCTAAACCAAAAATCTAAACCTAACCCCAAATCTAAACCTAAAATCTAAACCTTACCCCAAATCTAAACCTAACCCCAAATCTAAACCTAAAATCTAAATCTAACCCCAAATCTAAACCTAACCCCAAATCTAAACCTAAAATCTAAACCTAACCCCAAATCTAAACCTAAAATCTAAACCTAAAATCTAAACCTTACCCCAAATCTAAACCTAACCCCAAATCTAAACCTAAAATCTAAATCTAACCCCAAATCTAAACCTAACCCCAAATCTAAACCTAAAATCTAAACCTATCCCCAAATCTAAACCTAAAATCTAAACCTAACCCCAAATCTATACCTAACCCCAAATCTAAACCTAAAATCTAAACCTAACCCCAAATCTAAACCTAAAATCTAAACCTAACCCCAAATCTAAACCTAAAATCTAAACCTAAAATCTAAACCTAACCTAAAATCTAAACATAACCCCAAATCTAAACCGAAAATCTAAACCTAACCCCAAATCTAAACTTAAAATCTAAACCTAACCCCAAATCTAAACCTAAAATCTAAACCTAACCCCAAATCTAAACTTAACCACAAATCTAAACCTAACCTAAAATCTAAACCTAACCCCAAATATAAACCTAAAATCTAAACCTAACCCGAAATCTAAACCTAAAATCTAAACCTAACCCCAAATCTAAACCTAAAATCTAAACCTAACCCCATATCTAAAACTAAAATCTAAACCTAACCCCAAATCTAAACCTAAAATCTAAACCTATCCCCAAATCTAAACCTAAAATCTAAACCTAACCCCAAATCTAAACCAAAAATCTAAACCTAACCCCAAATCTAAACCTAAAATCTAAACCTTACCCCAAATCTAAACCTAACCCCAAATCTAAACCTAAAATCTAAATCTAACCCCAAATCTAAACCTAACCCCAAATCTAAACCTAAAATCTAAACCTAACCCCAAATCTAAACCTAAAATCTAAACCTAACCCCAAATCTAAACCTAAAATCTAAACCTAACCCCAAATTTAAACTTAACCCCAAATCTAAACCTAAAATCTAAACCTAACCCCAAATCTAAACCTAAAATCTAAACCTAACCCCAAATCTAAACCTAAAATCTAAACCTAACCCCAAATCTAAACCTAAAATCTAAACCTAACCCCAAATCTAAACCTAAAATCTAATCCTAACCCCAAATCTAAACTTAACCCCAAATCTAAACCTAACCTAAAATCTAAACCTATCCCCAAATCTAAACCTAAAATCTAAACCTAACCCCAAATCTATACCTAACCCCAAATCTAAACCTAAAATCTAAACCTAACCCCAAATCTAAACCTAAAATCTAAACCTAACCCCAAATCTAAAACTAAAATCTAAACCTAAAATCTAAACCTAACCTAAAATCTAAACCTAACCCCAAATCTAAACCTAAAATCTAAACCTAACCCCAAATCTAAACCTAACCCCAAATCTAAACCTAAAATCTAAACCTAAAATCTAAACCTAACCCCAAATCTAAACCTAAAATCTAAACCTAAAATCTACACCTAACCCCAAATCTAAACCTAAAATCTAAACCTAACCCCAAATCTAAACCTAAAATCTAAACCTAACCCCAAATCTAAACCTAAAATTTAAGCCTAACCCCAAATCTATACCTAAAATCTAAACCTAAGCCCAAATCTAAATCTAACCCCAAATCTAAAACTAAACCCAAATCTAAACCGAAAATCTAGACCTAACCCCAAATCTAAACCTAAAATCTAAACCAAACCCCAAATCTAAACCTAAAATTTAAGGCTAACCCCAAATCTAAACCTAAAATCTAAACCTAACCCCAAATCTAAACCTAACCCCAAATCTAAAAGTAACCCCAAATCTAAACCGAAAATCTAAACCTAACCCCAAATCTAAACCTAAAATCTAAACCTAACCCCAAATCTAAACCTAAAATTTAAGTCTAACCCCAAATCTAAACCTAAAATCTAAACCTAACCCCAAATCTAAACCTAACCCCAAATCTAAACCTAAAATCTAAACCTAACCCCAAATCTAAACCTAACCCCAAATCTAAACCTAAAATCTAAACCTAACCCCAAATCTAAACCTAAAATCTAAACCTAACCCCAAATCTAAACCTAACCCCAAATCTAAACCTAAAATCTAAACCTAACCCCAAATCTAAACCTAACTCCAAATCTAACCCTAAATCTAAACCTAACCCCAAATCTAAACCTAAAATCTAAACCTAACCCCAAATCTGAACCTTAAATCTAAACCTAAAATCTAAACCTAACCTAAAAACTAAACCTAACCCCAAATCTAAACCTAAAATCTAAACCTAACCCCCAATCTAAACCGAAAATCTAAACCTAACCCCAAATCTAAACCTAAAATCTAAACCTAACCCCAAATCTAAACCTAACCCCAAATCTAAACCTAAAATCTAAACCTAACCCCAAATCTAAACCTAAAATCTAAACCTAACCCCAAATCTGAACCTAAAATCTAAACCTAAAATCTAAACCTAAACTAAAAACTAAACCTAACCCCAAATCTAAACCTAAAATCTAAACCTAACCCCCAATCTAAACCGAAAATCTAAACCTAACCCCAAATCTAAACCTAAAATCTAAACCTAACCCAAATCTAGACCTAAAATTTAAGCCTAACCCCAAATCTAAACCTAAAATCTAAACCTAACCCCAAATCTAAACCTAACCCCAAATCTAAAACTAACCCCAAATCTAAACCTAAAATCTAAACCTAACCCCAAATCTAAACCTAAAATCTAAACCTAACCCCAAATCTAAACCTAAAATCTAAACCTAACCCCAAATCTAAACCTAAAATCTAAACCTAACCCCAAATCTAAACCTAACCCCAAATCTAAACCTTAAAGTCTTAACCTAACACCAAATCTAAACCTAAAATCTAAACCTAACCCCAAATCTAAACCTAAAATCTAAACCTAACCCCAAATCTAAACCTAAAATCTAAACCTAACCCCAAATCTAAACCTAACCCCAAATCTAAACCTTATATCTAAACCTAACCCCAAATCTAAACCTAAAATCTAAACCTAACCCCAAATCTAAACCTAACGCCAAATCTAAACCTAAAATCTAAACCTAACCCCAAATCTAAACCTAAAATTTAAGCCTAACCCCAAATCTAAACCTAAAATCTAAACCTAACCCCAAATCTAAACCTAAAATCTAAAGCTAACCCCAAATCTAAACCTAAAATCTAAACCTAACCCCAAATCTAAACTTAACCACAAATCTAAACCTAACCTAAAATCTAAACCTAACCCCAAATCTAAACCTAAAATCTAAACCTAACCCGAAATCTAAACCTAAAATCTAAACCTAACCCCAAATCTAAACCTAAAATCTAAACCTAACCCCATATCTAAAACTAAAATCTAAACCTAACCCCAATTCTAAACCTAAAATTTAAACCTAACCCCAAATCTAAACCTAAAATCTAAACCTAACCCCAAATCTAAACCAAAAATCTAAACCTAACCCCAAATCTAAACCTAAAATCTAAACCTTACCCCAAATCTAAACCTAACCCCAAATCTAAACCTAAAATCTAAATCTAACCCCAAATCTAAACCTAACCCCAAATCTAAACCTAAAATCTAAACCTAACCCCAAATCTAAACCTAAAATCTAAACCTAAAATCTAAACCTTACCCCAAATCTAAACCTAACCCCAAATCTAAACCTAAAATCTAAATCTAACCCCAAATCTAAACCTAACCCCAAATCTAAACCTAAAATCTAAACCTATCCCCAAATCTAAACCTAAAATCTAAACCTAACCCCAAATCTATACCTAACCCCAAATCTAAACCTAAAATCTAAACCTAACCCCAAATCTAAACCTAAAATCTAAACCTAACCCCAAATCTAAACCTAAAATCTAAACCTAAAATCTAAACCTAACCTAAAATCTAAACATAACCCCAAATCTAAACCGAAAATCTAAACCTAACCCCAAATCTAAACTTAAAATCTAAACCTAACCCCAAATCTAAACCTAAAATCTAAACCTAACCCCAAATCTAAACTTAACCACAAATCTAAACCTAACCTAAAATCTAAACCTAACCCCAAATATAAACCTAAAATCTAAACCTAACCCGAAATCTAAACCTAAAATCTAAACCTAACCCCAAATCTAAACCTAAAATCTAAACCTAACCCCATATCTAAAACTAAAATCTAAACCTAACCCCAAATCTAAACCTAAAATCTAAACCTATCCCCAAATCTAAACCTAAAATCTAAACCTAACCCCAAATCTAAACCAAAAATCTAAACCTAACCCCAAATCTAAACCTAAAATCTAAACCTTACCCCAAATCTAAACCTAACCCCAAATCTAAACCTAAAATCTAAATCTAACCCCAAATCTAAACCTAACCCCAAATCTAAACCTAAAATCTAAACCTAACCCCAAATCTAAACCTAAAATCTAAACCTAACCCCAAATCTAAACCTAAAATCTAAACCTAACCCCAAATTTAAACTTAACCCCAAATCTAAACCTAAAATCTAAACCTAACCCCAAATCTAAACCTAAAATCTAAACCTAACCCCAAATCTAAACCTAAAATCTAAACCTAACCCCAAATCTAAACCTAAAATCTAAACCTAACCCCAAATCTAAACCTAAAATCTAATCCTAACCCCAAATCTAAACTTAACCCCAAATCTAAACCTAACCTAAAATCTAAACCTATCCCCAAATCTAAACCTAAAATCTAAACCTAACCCCAAATCTATACCTAACCCCAAATCTAAACCTAAAATCTAAACCTAACCCCAAATCTAAACCTAAAATCTAAACCTAACCCCAAATCTAAAACTAAAATCTAAACCTAAAATCTAAACCTAACCTAAAATCTAAACCTAACCCCAAATCTAAACCTAAAATCTAAACCTAACCCCAAATCTAAACCTAACCCCAAATCTAAACCTAAAATCTAAACCTAAAATCTAAACCTAACCCCAAATCTAAACCTAAAATCTAAACCTAAAATCTACACCTAACCCCAAATCTAAACCTAAAATCTAAACCTAACCCCAAATCTAAACCTAAAATCTAAACCTAACCCCAAATCTAAACCTAAAATTTAAGCCTAACCCCAAATCTATACCTAAAATCTAAACCTAAGCCCAAATCTAAATCTAACCCCAAATCTAAAACTAAACCCAAATCTAAACCGAAAATCTAGACCTAACCCCAAATCTAAACCTAAAATCTAAACCAAACCCCAAATCTAAACCTAAAATTTAAGGCTAACCCCAAATCTAAACCTAAAATCTAAACCTAACCCCAAATCTAAACCTAACCCCAAATCTAAAAGTAACCCCAAATCTAAACCGAAAATCTAAACCTAACCCCAAATCTAAACCTAAAATCTAAACCTAACCCCAAATCTAAACCTAAAATTTAAGTCTAACCCCAAATCTAAACCTAAAATCTAAACCTAACCCCAAATCTAAACCTAACCCCAAATCTAAACCTAAAATCTAAACCTAACCCCAAATCTAAACCTAACCCCAAATCTAAACCTAAAATCTAAACCTAACCCCAAATCTAAACCTAAAATCTAAACCTAACCCCAAATCTAAACCTAACCCCAAATCTAAACCTAAAATCTAAACCTAACCCCAAATCTAAACCTAACTCCAAATCTAACCCTAAATCTAAACCTAACCCCAAATCTAAACCTAAAATCTAAACCTAACCCCAAATCTGAACCTTAAATCTAAACCTAAAATCTAAACCTAACCTAAAAACTAAACCTAACCCCAAATCTAAACCTAAAATCTAAACCTAACCCCCAATCTAAACCGAAAATCTAAACCTAACCCCAAATCTAAACCTAAAATCTAAACCTAACCCCAAATCTAAACCTAACCCCAAATCTAAACCTAAAATCTAAACCTAACCCCAAATCTAAACCTAAAATCTAAACCTAACCCCAAATCTGAACCTAAAATCTAAACCTAAAATCTAAACCTAAACTAAAAACTAAACCTAACCCCAAATCTAAACCTAAAATCTAAACCTAACCCCCAATCTAAACCGAAAATCTAAACCTAACCCCAAATCTAAACCTAAAATCTAAACCTAACCCAAATCTAGACCTAAAATTTAAGCCTAACCCCAAATCTAAACCTAAAATCTAAACCTAACCCCAAATCTAAACCTAACCCCAAATCTAAAACTAACCCCAAATCTAAACCTAAAATCTAAACCTAACCCCAAATCTAAACCTAAAATCTAAACCTAACCCCAAATCTAAACCTAAAATCTAAACCTAACCCCAAATCTAAACCTAAAATCTAAACCTAACCCCAAATCTAAACCTAACCCCAAATCTAAACCTTAAAGTCTTAACCTAACACCAAATCTAAACCTAAAATCTAAACCTAACCCCAAATCTAAACCTAAAATCTAAACCTAACCCCAAATCTAAACCTAAAATCTAAACCTAACCCCAAATCTAAACCTAACCCCAAATCTAAACCTTATATCTAAACCTAACCCCAAATCTAAACCTAAAATCTAAACCTAACCCCAAATCTAAACCTAACGCCAAATCTAAACCTAAAATCTAAACCTAACCCCAAATCTAAACCTAAAATTTAAGCCTAACCCCAAATCTAAACCTAAAATCTAAACCTAACCCCAAATCTAAACCTAAAATCTAAAGCTAACCCCAAATCTAAACCTAAAATCTAAACCTAACCCCAAATCTAAACCTAAAATCTAAACCTAAAATCTAAACCTAACCTAAAATCTAAAGCTAACCCCAAATCTAAACCTAAAATCTAAACCTAACCCCAAATCTAAACCTAACCCCAAATCTAAACCTAAAATCTAAAGCTAACCCCAAATCTAAACCTAAAATCTAAACCTAACCCCAAATCTAAACCTAAAATCTAAACCTAAAATCTCAACCTAACCCCAAATCCAAACCTAACCCCAAATCTAAACCTAAAATCTAAACCTAACCCCAAATCTAAACCTAAAATCTAAACCTAACCCCAAATCTAAACCTAAAATCTAAACCTAACCCCAAATCTAAACCTAACCCCAAATCTAAACCTAAAATCTAAACCTAACCCCAAATCTAAACCTAAAATCTAAACCTAACCCCAAATCTAAACCTAAAATCTAAACCTAACCCGAAATCTAAACCTAACCCCAAATCTAAACCTAAAATCTAAACCTAACCCCAAATCTAAACCTAAAATTTAAGTCTAACCCCAAATCTAAACCTAAAATCTAAACCTAACCCCAAATCTAAACCTAACCCCAAATCTAAACCTTATATCTAAACCTAACCCCAAATCTAAACCTAAAATCTAAACCTAACCCCAAATCTAAACCTAACGCCAAATCTAAACCTAAAATCTAAACCTAACCCCAAATCTAAACCTAAAATTTAAGCCTAACCCCAAATCTAAACCTAAAATCTAAACCTAACCCCAAATCTAAACCTAACGCCAAATCTAAAAATAACCCCAAATCTAAACCTAAAATCTAAACCTAACCCCAAATCTAAACCTAAAATCTAAACCTAACCCTAAATCTAAACCTAAAATCTAAACCTAACCTCAAATCTAAACCTAAAATCTAAACCTAACCCCAAATCTAAACCTAACCCCAAATCTAAACCTAAAATCTAAACCTAACCCCAAATCTAAACCTAAAATTTAAGCCTAACCCCAAATCTAAACCTAAAATCTAAACCTAACCCCAAATCTAAACCTAACCCCAAATCTAAAACTAACCCCAAATCTAAACCGAAAATCTAAACATAACCCCAAATCTAAACCTAAAATCTAAACCTAACCCCAAATCTAAACCTAAAATTTAAGACTAACCCCAAATCTACAACTAAAATCTAAACCTAACCTAAAAACTAAACCTAACCCCAAATCTAAACCTAAAATCTAAACCTAACCCCCAATCTAAACCGAAAATCTAAACCTAACCCCAAATCTAAACCTAAAATCTAAACCTAACCCCAAATCTAAACCTAACCCCAAATCTAAACCTAAAATCTAAACCTACCCCCAAATCTAAACCTAAAATCTAAACCTAACCCCAAAGCTAAACCTAAAATCTAAACCTAACCCCAAATCTAAACCTAACCCCAAATCTAAACCTAAAATCTAAACCTAACCCCAAATCTAAACCTAACCCCAGATCTAAACCTAAAATCTAAAGCTAACCCCAAATCTAAACCTAAAATCTAAACCTAAAATCTAAACCTAACCCCAAATCTAACCCTAAAATCTAAACCTAACCCCAAATCTAAACCTAACCCCAAATCTAAACCTAAAATCTAAACCTAAAATCTAAACCTAACCTAAAATCTAAACCTAAAATCTAAACCTAACCCCAAATCTAACCCTAAAATCTAAACCTAACCCCAAATCTAAACCTAACCCCAAATCTAAACCTAAAATCTAAACCTAAAATCTAAACCTAACCTAAAATCTAAACCTAACCCCAAATCTAAACCTAAAATTTAAGCCTAACCCCAAATCTAAACCTAAAATCTAAACCTAACCCCAAATCTAAACCTAACCCCAAATCTAAAACTAACCCCAAATCTAAACCGAAAATCTAAAAATAACCCCAAATCTAAACCTAAAATCTAAACCTAACCCCAAATCTAAACCTAAAATTTAAGCCTAACCCCAAATCTAAACCTAAAATCTAAACCTAACCCCAAATCTAAAGCTAACCCCAAATCTAAAACTAACCCCAAATCTAAACCGAAAATCTAAACCTAACCCCAAATCTAAACCTAACCCCAAATCTAAACCTAAAATCTAAACCTAACCCCAAATCTAAACCTAACCCCAAATCTAAACCTAAAATCTAAACCTAACCCCAAATCTAAACCTAAAATCTAAACCTAACCCCAAATCTAAACCTAAAATTTAAGTCTAACCCCAAATCTAAACCTAAAATCTAAACCTAACCCCAAATCAAATCCTAACCCCAAATCTAAACCTAAAATCTAAACCTAACCCCAAATCTAAACCTAAAATCTAAACCTAACCCCAAATCTAAACCTAAAATCTAAACCTAACCCCAAATCTAAACCTAAAATCTAAACCTAACCCCAAATCTAAACCTAACTCCAAATCTAACCCTAAATCTAAACCTAACCCCAAATCTAAACCTAAAATCTAAACCTAACCCCAAATCTGAACCTAAAATCTAAACCTAAAATCTAAACCTAACCTAAAAACTAAACCTAACCCCAAATCTAAACCTAAAATCTAAACCTAACCTCAATCTAAACCTAAAATTTAAGCCTAACCCCAAATCTAAACCTAAAATCTAAACCTAACCCCAAATCTAAACCTAACCCCATATCTAAAACTAACCCCAAATCTAAACCGAAAATCTAAACCTAACCCCAAATCTAAACCTAAAATCTAAACATAACCCCAAATCTAAACCTAAAATCTATACCTAACCCGAAATCTAAACCTAACCCCAAATCTAAACCTAAAATCTAAACCTAATCCCAAATCTAAACCTAAAATCTAAACCTAACCCCAAATCTAAACCTAACCCCAAATCTAAACCTAAAATCTAAACCTAACCCCAAATCTAAAACTAACCCCAAATCTAATCCCCAAACTTAAACCTAACCCCAAATCTAAACCTAAAATCTAAACATAACCCCAAATCTAAACCTAAAATCTATACCTAACCCCAAATCTAAACCTAACCCCAAATCTAAACCTAAAATCTAAACCTAACCCCAAATCTAAACCTAAAATCTAAACTTAACCCCAAATCTAAACCTAACCCCAAATCTAAACCTAAAATCTAAACCTAACCCCAAATCTAAACCTAACCCCAAATCTAAACCTTAAATCTAAACCTAACCCCAAATCTAAACCTAAAATCTAAACCTAACCCCAAATCTAAACCTAACGCCAAATCTAAACCTAAAATCTAAACATAACCCCAAATCTAAACCTAAAATCTAAACCTAACCCCAAATCTAAACCTAAAATCTAAACCTAACGCCAAATCTAAACCTAACCCCAAATCTAAACCTAAAATCTAAACCTAACCCCAAATCTAAACCTAACCCCAAATCTAAACCTAAAATCTAAACCTAACCCCAAATCTAAACCTAACCCCAAATCTAAACCTAAAATCTAAACCTAACCCCAAATCTAAACCTAACCCCAAATCTAAACCTAAAATCTAAGCCTAACCCCAAATCTAAACCTAACCCCAAATCTAAACCTAAAATCTAAACCTAACCCCAAATCTAAACCTAACCCCAAATCTAAACCTAAAATCTAAACCTAACCCCAAGTCTAAATCTAAAATTTAAGCCTAACCCCAAATCTAAACCTAAAATCTAAACCTAACCCCAAATCTAAACCTAACCCCAAATCTAAAACTAACCCCGAATCTAAACCGAAAATCTAAAAATAACCCCAAATCTAAACCTAAAATCTAAACCTAACCCCAAATCTAAACCTTAAATTTAAGACTAACCCCAAATCTACACCTAAAATCTAAACCTAACCCCAAATCTAAAGCTAACCCCAAATCTAAAACTAACCCCAAATCTAAACCGAAAATCTAAACCTAACCCCAAATCTAAACCTAAAATCTAAACCTAACCCCAAATCTAAACCTAAAATCTAAACCTAACCTCAAATCTAAACCTAAAATCTAAACCTAACCCCATATCTAAACCTAACCCCAGATCTAAACCTAAAATCTAAACCTAACACCCAATCTAAACCTAAAATTTAAGCCTAACCCCAAATCTAAACCTAAAATCTAAACCTAACCCCAAATCTAAACCTAACCCCAAATCTAAAACTAACCCCAAATCTAAACCGAAAATCTAAACCTAACCCCAAATCTAAACCTAAAATCTAAACCTAACCCCAAATCTAAACCTAAAATCTAAACCTAACCCCAAATCTAAACCTAAAATCTAAACCTAACCCCAAATCTAAACTTAACCCCAAATCTAAAACTAACCTAAAATCTAAACCTAACCCCAAATCTAAACCTAAAATCTAAAGCTAACCCCAAATCTAAACCTAAAATCTAAACCTAAAATCTAAACCTAACCCCAAATCTAAACCTAAAATCTAAACCTAACCCCAAATCTAAACCTAACCCCAAATCTAAACCTAAAATCTAAACCTAACCCCAAATCTAAACCTAAAATCTAAACCTAACCCCAAATCTAAACCTAAAATCTAAACCTAACCCGAAATCTAAACCTAACCCCAAATCTAAACCTAAAATCTAAACATAACCCCAAATCTAAACCTAAAATCTAAACCTAACCCCAAATCTAAACCTAACCCCAAATCTAAAACTAACCCCAAATCTAAACCGAAAATCTAAAAATAACCCCAAATCTAAACCTAAAATCTAAACCTAACCCCAAATCTAAACCTAAAATTTAAGACTAACCCCAAATCTACACCTAAAATCTAAACCTAACCCCAATCTAAAGCTAACCCCAAATCTAAAACTAACCCCAAATCTAAACCGAAAATCTAAACCTAACCCCAAATCTAAACCTAAAATCTAAACCTAACCCCAAATCTAAACCTAAAATCTAAACCTAACCTCAAATCTAAACCTAAAATCTAAACCTAACCCCAAATCTAAACCTAACCCCAGATCTAAACCTAAAATCTAAACCTAACCCCAAATCTAAACCTAAAATTTAAGCCTAACCCCAAATCTAAACCTAAAATCTAAACCTAACCCCAAATCTAAACCTAACCCCAAATCTAAAACTAACCCCAAATCTAAACCGAAAATCTAAACCTAACCCCAAATCTAAACCTAAAATCTAAACCTAACCCCAAATCTAAACTTAACCCCAAATCTAAAACTAACCTAAAATCTAAACCTAACCCCAAATCTAAACCTAAAATCTAAAGCTAACCCCAAATCTAAACCTCAAATCTAAACCTAAAATCTAAACCTAACCCCAAATCTAAACCTAAAATCTAAACCTAACCCCAAATCTAAACCTAACCCCAAATCTAAACCTAAAATCTAAACCTAACCCCAAATCTAAACCTAAAATCTAAACCTAACCCCAAATCTAAACCTAACCCCAAATCTAAACCTAAAATCTAAACCTAACCCCAAATCTAAACCTAAAATCTAAACCTAACCCCAAATCTAAACCTAACCCCAAATCTAAACCTAAAATCTAAACCTAACCCCAAATCTAAACCTAACCCCAAATCTAAAACTAACCCCAAATCTAAACCGAAAATCTAAAAATAACCCCAAATCTAAACCTAAAATCTAAACCTAACCCCAAATCTAAACCTAAAATTTAAGACTAACCCCAAATCTACACCTAAAATCTAAACCTAACCCCAAATCTAAAGCTAACCCCAAATCTAAAACTAACCCCAAATCTAAACCGAAAATCTAAACCTAACCCCAAATCTAAACCTAAAATCTAAACCTAACCCCAAATCTAAACCTAAAATCTAAACCTAACCTCAAATCTAAACCTAAAATCTAAACCTAACCCCAAATCTAAACCTAACCCCAGATCTAAACCTAAAATCTAAACCTAACCCCAAATCTAAACCTAAAATTTAAGCCTAACCCCAAATCTAAACCTAAAATCTAAACCTAACCCCAAATCTAAACCTAACCCCAAATCTAAAACTAAACCCAAATCTAAACCGAAAATCTAAACCTAAGCCCAAATCTAAACCTAAAATCTAAACCTAACCCCAAATCTAAACCTAAAATTTAATACTAACCCCAAATCTACACCTAAAATCTAAACCTAACCCCAAATCTAAACCTAACCCCAAATCTAAACCTAACCCCAAATCTAAACCGAAAATCTAAACCTAACCCCAAATCTAAACCTAAAATCTAAACCTAACCCCAAATCTAAACCTAAAATCTAAACCTAACCCCAAATCTAAACTTAACCCCAAATCTAAACCTAACCTAAAATCTAAACCTAACCCCAAATCTAAACCTAAAATCTAAAGCTAACCCCAAATCTAAACCTAAAATCTAAACCTAAAATCTAAACCTAACCCCAAATCTAAACCTAAAATCTAAACCTAACCCCAAATCTAAACCTAAAATCTAAACCTAAAAACTAAACCTAACCTAAAATCTAAACCTAACCCCAAATCTAAACCTAAAATCTAAACCTAACCCCAAATCTAAACCTAACCCCAAATCTAAACCTAAAATATAAACCTAACCCCAAATCTAAACCTAAAATATAAACCTAACCCCAAATCTAAACCTAAAATCTAAACCCTACCCCAAATCTAAACCTAACTCCAAATCTAACCCTAAATCTAAACCTAACCCCAAATCTAAACCTAAAATCTAAACCTAACCCCAAATCTGAACCTAAAATCTAAACGTAAAATCTAAACCTAACCTAAAAACTAAACCTAACCCCAAATCTAAACCTAAAATCTAAACCTAACCCCCAATCTAAACCGAAAATCTAAACCTAACCCCAAATCTAAACCTAAAATCTAAACCTAACCCCAAATCTAAACCTAAAATCTAAACCTAACCCCAAATCTGAACCTAAAATCTAAACCTAAAATCTAAACCTAACCTAAAAACTAAACCTAACCCCAAATCTAAACCTAAAATCTAAACCTAACCCCCAATCTAAACCGAAAATCTAAACCTAACCCCAAATCTAAACCTAAAATCTAAACATAACCCCAAATCTAAACCTAAAATCTAAACCTAAAATCTAAACCTAACCTAAAATCTAAACCTAACCCCAAATCTAAACCTAAAATCTAAACCTAACCCCAAATCTAAACCTAACCCCAAATCTAAACCTAAAATCTAAACCTAACCCCAAATCTAAACCTAAAATCTAAACCTAAACCCAAATCTAAACCTAACCCCAAATCTAAACCTAAAATCTAAACCTAACCCCAAATCTAAACCTAAAATTTAAGCCTAACCCCAAATCTAAACCTAAAATCTAAACCTAACCCCAAATCTAAACCTAACCCCAAATCTAAAACTAACCCCAAACCTAACCCCAAATCTAAACCTAACCCCAAATCTAAACCTAAAATCTAAACCTAACCCCAAATCTAAACCTAAAATCTAAACCTAACCCCAAATCTAAACCTAACCCCAAATCTAAACCTAAAATCTAAACCTAACCCCAAATCTAAACCTAACCCCAAATCCAAACCTAACCCCAAATCTAAACCTAAAATCTAAACCTAACCCCAAATCTAAACCTAAAATCTAAACCTAACCCCAAATCTAAACCTAAAATATAAACCTAACCTAAAATCTAAACCTAACCCCAAATCTACACCTAAAATCTAAACCTAACCCCAAATCTAAAGCTAACCCCAAATCTAAAACTAACCCCAAATCTAAACCGAAAATCTAAACCTAACCCCAAATCTAAACCTAAAATCTAAACCTAACCCCAAATCCAAACCTAACCCCAAATCTAAACCTAAAATCTAAACCTAACCCCAAATCTAAACCTAAAATCTAAACTTAACCCCAAATCTAAACCTAACCCCAAATCTAAACCTAAAATCTAAACCTAACCCCAAATCTAAACCTAACCCCAAATCTAAACCTAACCCCAAATCTAAACCTAAAATCTAAACCTAACCCCAAATCTAAACCTAAAATTTAAGCCTAACCCCAAATCTAAACCTAAAATCTAAACCTAACCCCAAATCCAAACCTAACCCCAAATCTAAACCTAAAATCTAAACCTAACCCCAAATCTAAACCTAAAATCTAAACCTAACCCCAAATCTAAACCTAAAATATAAACCTAACCTAAAATCTAAACCTAACCCCAAATCTACACCTAAAATCTAAACCTAACCCCAAATCTAAAGCTAACCCCAAATCTAAACCTAACCCCAAATCTAAACCTAAAATCTAAACCTAACCCCAAATCTAAACCTAACCCCAAATCTAAACCTAAAATCTAAACCTAACCCCAAATCTAAACCTAAAATCTAAACTTAACCCCAAATCTAAACCTAACCCCAAATCTAAACCTAAAATCTAAACCTAACCCCAAATCTAAACCTAACCCCAAATCTAAACCTAAAATCTAAACCTAACCCCAAATCTAAACCTAAAATCTAAACCTAACCCCAAATCTAAACCTAACCCCAAATCTAAACCTAAAATCTAAACATAACCCCAAATCTAAACCTAAAATCTAAACCTAACCCCAAATCCAAACCTAACCCCAAATCTAAACCTAAAATCTAAACCTAACCCCAAATCTAAACCTAAAATCTAAACCTAACCCCAAATCTAAACCTAAAATATAAACCTAACCTAAAATCTAAACCTAACCCCAAATCTACACCTAAAATCTAAACCTAACCCCAAATCTAAAGCTAACCCCAAATCTAAAACTAACCCCAAATCTAAACCGAAAATCTAAACCTAACCCCAAATCTAAACCTAAAATCTAAACCTAACCCCAAATCTAAACCTAAAATCTAAACCTAACCTCAAATCTAAACCTAAAATCTAAACCTAACCCCAAATCTAAACCTAACCCCAGATCTAAACCTAAAATCTAAACCTAACCCCCAATCTAAACCTAAAATTTAAGCCTAACCCCAAATCTAAACCTAAAATCTAAACCTAACCCCAAATCTAAACCTAACCCCAAATCTAAAACTAACCCCAAATCTAAACCGAAAATCTAAACCTAACCCCAAATCTAAACCTAAAATCTAAACCTAACCCCAAATCTAAACCTAAAATCTGAACCTAACCCCAAATCTAAACCTAAAATCTAAACCTAACCCCAAATCTAAACTTAACCCCAAATCTAAAACTAACCTAAAATCTAAACCTAACCCCAAATCTAAACCTAAAATCTAAAGCTAACCCCAAATCTAAACCTAAAATCTAAACCTAAAATCTAAACCTAACCCCAAATCTAAACCTAAAGTCTAAACCTAACCCCAAATCTAAACCTAACCCCAAATCTAAACCTAAAATCTAAACCTAACCCCAAATCTAAACCTAAAATCTAAACATAACCCCAAATCTAAACCTAAAATCTATACCTAACCCGAAATCTAAACCTAACCCCAAATCTAAACCTAAAATCTAAACCTAACCCCAAATCTAAACCTAAAATCTAAATCTAACCCCAAATCTAATCCTAACCCCAAATCTAAACCTAAAATCTAAACCTAACCCCAAATCTAAACCTAACCCCAAATCTAAACCTTAAATCTAAACCTAACCCCAAATCTAAACCTAAAATCTAAACCTAACCCGAAATCTAAACCTAACCCCAAATCTAAACCTAAAATCCAAACATAACCCCAAATCTAAACCTAAAATCTAAACCTAACCCCAAATCTAAACCTAACCCCAAATCTAAAACTAACCCCAAATCTAAACCGAAAATCTAAAAATAACCCCAAATCTAAACCTAAAATCTAAACCTAACCCCAAATCTAAACCTAACCCCAAATCTAAACCTAACCCCAAATCTAAACCTAAAATTTAAGCCTAACCCCAAATCTAAACCTAAAATCTAAACCTAACCCCAAATCTAAACCTAACCCCAAATCTAAAACTAACCCCAAACCTAACCCCAAATCTAAACCTAACCCCAAATCTAAACCTAAAATCTAAACCTAACCCCAAATCTAAACCTAAAATCTAAACCTAACCCCAAATCTAAACCTAACCCCAAATCTAAACCTAAAATCTAAACCTAACCCCAAATCTAAACCTAACCCCAAATCCAAACCTAACCCCAAATCTAAACCTAAAATCTAAACCTAACCCCAAATCTAAACCTAAAATCTAAACCTAACCCCAAATCTAAACCTAAAATATAAACCTAACCTAAAATCTAAACCTAACCCCAAATCTACACCTAAAATCTAAACCTAACCCCAAATCTAAAGCTAACCCCAAATCTAAAACTAACCCCAAATCTAAACCGAAAATCTAAACCTAACCCCAAATCTAAACCTAAAATCTAAACCTAACCCCAAATCCAAACCTAACCCCAAATCTAAACCTAAAATCTAAACCTAACCCCAAATCTAAACCTAAAATCTAAACTTAACCCCAAATCTAAACCTAACCCCAAATCTAAACCTAAAATCTAAACCTAACCCCAAATCTAAACCTAACCCCAAATCTAAACCTAACCCCAAATCTAAACCTAAAATCTAAACCTAACCCCAAATCTAAACCTAAAATTTAAGCCTAACCCCAAATCTAAACCTAAAATCTAAACCTAACCCCAAATCCAAACCTAACCCCAAATCTAAACCTAAAATCTAAACCTAACCCCAAATCTAAACCTAAAATCTAAACCTAACCCCAAATCTAAACCTAAAATATAAACCTAACCTAAAATCTAAACCTAACCCCAAATCTACACCTAAAATCTAAACCTAACCCCAAATCTAAAGCTAACCCCAAATCTAAACCTAACCCCAAATCTAAACCTAAAATCTAAACCTAACCCCAAATCTAAACCTAACCCCAAATCTAAACCTAAAATCTAAACCTAACCCCAAATCTAAACCTAAAATCTAAACTTAACCCCAAATCTAAACCTAACCCCAAATCTAAACCTAAAATCTAAACCTAACCCCAAATCTAAACCTAACCCCAAATCTAAACCTAAAATCTAAACCTAACCCCAAATCTAAACCTAAAATCTAAACCTAACCCCAAATCTAAACCTAACCCCAAATCTAAACCTAAAATCTAAACATAACCCCAAATCTAAACCTAAAATCTAAACCTAACCCCAAATCCAAACCTAACCCCAAATCTAAACCTAAAATCTAAACCTAACCCCAAATCTAAACCTAAAATCTAAACCTAACCCCAAATCTAAACCTAAAATATAAACCTAACCTAAAATCTAAACCTAACCCCAAATCTACACCTAAAATCTAAACCTAACCCCAAATCTAAAGCTAACCCCAAATCTAAAACTAACCCCAAATCTAAACCGAAAATCTAAACCTAACCCCAAATCTAAACCTAAAATCTAAACCTAACCCCAAATCTAAACCTAAAATCTAAACCTAACCTCAAATCTAAACCTAAAATCTAAACCTAACCCCAAATCTAAACCTAACCCCAGATCTAAACCTAAAATCTAAACCTAACCCCCAATCTAAACCTAAAATTTAAGCCTAACCCCAAATCTAAACCTAAAATCTAAACCTAACCCCAAATCTAAACCTAACCCCAAATCTAAAACTAACCCCAAATCTAAACCGAAAATCTAAACCTAACCCCAAATCTAAACCTAAAATCTAAACCTAACCCCAAATCTAAACCTAAAATCTGAACCTAACCCCAAATCTAAACCTAAAATCTAAACCTAACCCCAAATCTAAACTTAACCCCAAATCTAAAACTAACCTAAAATCTAAACCTAACCCCAAATCTAAACCTAAAATCTAAAGCTAACCCCAAATCTAAACCTAAAATCTAAACCTAAAATCTAAACCTAACCCCAAATCTAAACCTAAAGTCTAAACCTAACCCCAAATCTAAACCTAACCCCAAATCTAAACCTAAAATCTAAACCTAACCCCAAATCTAAACCTAAAATCTAAACATAACCCCAAATCTAAACCTAAAATCTATACCTAACCCGAAATCTAAACCTAACCCCAAATCTAAACCTAAAATCTAAACCTAACCCCAAATCTAAACCTAAAATCTAAATCTAACCCCAAATCTAATCCTAACCCCAAATCTAAACCTAAAATCTAAACCTAACCCCAAATCTAAACCTAACCCCAAATCTAAACCTTAAATCTAAACCTAACCCCAAATCTAAACCTAAAATCTAAACCTAACCCGAAATCTAAACCTAACCCCAAATCTAAACCTAAAATCCAAACATAACCCCAAATCTAAACCTAAAATCTAAACCTAACCCCAAATCTAAACCTAACCCCAAATCTAAAACTAACCCCAAATCTAAACCGAAAATCTAAAAATAACCCCAAATCTAAACCTAAAATCTAAACCTAACCCCAAATCTAAACCTAAAATTTAAGACTAACCCCAAATCTACACCTAAAATCTAAACCTAACCCCAATCTAAAGCTAACCCCAAATCTAAAACTAACCCCAAATCTAAACCGAAAATCTAAACCTAACCCCAAATCTAAACCTAAAATCTAAACCTAACCCCAAATCTAAACCTAAAATCTAAACCTAACCTCAAATCTAAACCTAAAATCTAAACCTAACCCCAAATCTAAACCTAACCCCAGATCTAAACCTAAAATCTAAACCTAACCCCAAATCTAAACCTAAAATTTAAGCCTAACCCCAAATCTAAACCTAAAATCTAAACCTAACCCCAAATCTAAACCTAACCCCAAATCTAAAACTAACCCCAAATCTAAACCGAAAATCTAAACCTAACCCCAAATCTAAACCTAAAATCTAAACCTAACCCCAAATCTAAACTTAACCCCAAATCTAAAACTAACCTAAAATCTAAACCTAACCCCAGATCTAAACCTAAAATCTAAAGCTAACCCCAAATCTAAACCTAAAATCTAAACCTAAAATCTAAACCTAACCCCAAATCTAACCCTAAAATCTAAACCTAACCCCAAATCTAAACCTAACCCCAAATCTAAACCTAAAATCTAAACCTAACCCCAAATCTAAACCTAAAATCTAAACCTAACCCCAAATCTAAACCTAACCCCAAATCTAAACCTAAAATCTAAACCTAACCACAAATCTAAACCTAAAATCTAAACCTAACCCCAAATCTAAACCTAACCCCAAATCTAAACCTAAAATCTAAACCTAACCCCAAATCTAAACCTAACCCCAAATCTAAAACTAACCCCAAATCTAAACCGAAAATCTAAAAATAACCCCAAATCTAAACCTAAAATCTAAACCTAACCCCAAATCTAAACCTAAAATTTAAGACTAACCCCAAATCTACAGCTAAAATCTAAACCTAACCCCAAATCTAAAGCTAACCCCAAATCTAAAACTAACCCCAAATCTAAACCGAAAATCTAAACCTAACCCCAAATCTAAACCTAAAATCTAAACCTAACCCCAAATCTAAACCTAAAATCTAAACCTAACCTCAAATCTAAACCTAAAATCTAAACCTAACCCCAAATCTAAACCTAACCCCAGATCTAAACCTAAAATCTAAACCTAACCCCAAATCTAAACCTAAAATTTAAGCCTAACCCCAAATCTAAACCTAAAATCTAAACCTAACCCCAAATCTAAACCTAACCCCAAATCTAAAACTAAACCCAAATCTAAACCGAAAATCTAAACCTAAGCCCAAATCTAAACCTAAAATCTAAACCTAACCCCAAATCTAAACCTAAAATTTAATACTAACCCCAAATCTACACCTAAAATCTAAACCTAACCCCAAATCTAAACCTAACCCCAAATCTAAACCTAACCCCAAATCTAAACCGAAAATCTAAACCTAACCCCAAATCTAAACCTAAAATCTAAACCTAACCCCAAATCTAAACCTAACCCCAAATCTAAACCTAACCCCAAATCTAAACCGAAAATCTAAACCTAACCCCAAATCTAAACCTAAAATCTAAACCTAACCCCAAATCTAAACCTAAAATCTAAACCTAACCCCAAATCTAAACTTAACCCCAAATCTAAACCTAACCTAAAATCTAAACCTAACCCCAAATCTAAACCTAAAATCTAAAGCTAACCCCAAATCTAAACCTAAAATCTAAACCTAAAATCTAAACCTAACCCCAAATCTAAACCTAAAATCTAAACCTAACCCCAAATCTAAACCTAAAATCTAAACCTAAAAACTAAACCTAACCTAAAATCTAAACCTAACCCCAAATCTAAACCTAAAATCTAAACCTAACCCCAAATCTAAACCTAACCCCAAATCTAAACCTAAAATATAAACCTAACCCCAAATCTAAACCTAAAATATAAACCTAACCCCAAATCTAAACCTAAAATCTAAACCCTACCCCAAATCTAAACCTAACTCCAAATCTAACCCTAAATCTAAACCTAACCCCAAATCTAAACCTAAAATCTAAACCTAACCCCAAATCTAAACCTAAAATCTAAACCTAACCCCCAATCTAAACCGAAAATCTAAACCTAACCCCAAATCTAAACCTAAAATCTAAACCTAACCCCAAATCTAAACCTAAAATCTAAACCTAACCCCAAATCTGAACCTAAAATCTAAACCTAAAATCTAAACCTAACCTAAAAACTAAACCTAACCCCAAATCTAAACCTAAAATCTAAACCTAACCCCCAATCTAAACCGAAAATCTAAACCTAACCCCAAATCTAAACCTAAAATCTAAACATAACCCCAAATCTAAACCTAAAATCTAAACCTAAAATCTAAACCTAACCTAAAATCTAAACCTAACCCCAAATCTAAACCTAAAATCTAAACCTAACCCCAAATCTAAACCTAACCCCAAATCTAAACCTAAAATCTAAACCTAACCCCAAATCTAAACCTAAAATCTAAACCTAAACCCAAATCTAAACCTAACCCCAAATCTACACCTAAAATCTAAACCTAACCCCAAATCTAAAGCTAACCCCAAATCTAAAACTAACCCCAAATCTAAACCGAAAATCTAAACCTAACCCCAAATCTAAACCTAAAATCTAAACCTAACCCCAAATCTAAACCTAAAATCTAAACCTAACCTCAAATCTAAACCTAAAATCTAAACCTAACCCCAAATCTAAACCTAACCCCAGATCTAAACCTAAAATCTAAACCTAACACCCAATCTAAACCTAAAATTTAAGCCTAACCCCAAATCTAAACCTAAAATCTAAACCTAACCCCAAATCTAAACCTAACCCCAAATCTAAAACTAACCCCAAATCTAAACCGAAAATCTAAACCTAACCCCAAATCTAAACCTAAAATCTAAACCTAACCCCAAATCTAAATCTAAAATCTAAACCTAACCCCAAATCTAAACTTAACCCCAAATCTAAAACTAACCTAAAATCTAAACCTAACCCCAAATCTAAACCTAAAATCTAAACCTAACCCCAAATCTAAACCTAAAATCTAAACCTAACCCCAAATCTAAACCTAACCCCAAATCTAAACCTAAAATCTAAACCTAACCCCAAATCTAAACCTAAAATCTAAACATAACCCCAAATCTAAACCTAAAATCTATACCTAACCCGAAATCTAAACCTAACCCCAAATCTAAACCTAAAATCTAAACCTAACCCCAAATCTAAACCTAAAATCTAAATCTAACCCCAAATCTAATCCTAACCCCAAATCTAAACCTAAAATCTAAACCTAACCCCAAATCTAAACCTAACCCCAAATCTAAACCTTAAATCTAAACCTAACCCCAAATCTAAACCTAAAATCTAAACCTAACCCGAAATCTAAACCTAAAATCTAAACATAACCCCAAATCTAAACCTAAAATCTAAACCTAACCCCAAATCTAAACCTAACCCCAAATCTAAAACTAACCCCAAATCTAAACCGAAAATCTAAAAATAACCCCAAATCTAAACCTAAAATCTAAACCTAACCCCAAATCTAAACCTAAAATTTAAGACTAACCCCAAATCTACACCTAAAATCTAAACCTAACCCCAATCTAAAGCTAACCCCAAATCTAAAACTAACCCCAAATCTAAACCGAAAATCTAAACCTAACCCCAAATCTAAACCTAAAATCTAAACCTAACCCCAAATCTAAACCTAAAATCTAAACCTAACCTCAAATCTAAACCTAAAATCTAAACCTAACCCCAAATCTAAACCTAACCCCAGATCTAAACCTAAAATCTAAACCTAACCCCAAATCTAAACCTAAAATCTAAACCTAACCCCAAATCTAAACCTAACCCCAAATCTAAAACTAACCCCAAATCTAAACCGAAAATCTAAACCTAACCCCAAATCTAAACCTAAAATCTAAACCTAACCCCAAATCTAAACCTAAAATCTAAACCTAACCCCAAATCTAAACTTAACCCCAAATCTAAAACTAACCTATAATCTAAACCTAACCCCAGATCTAAACCTAAAATCTAAAGCTAACCCCAAATCTAAACCTAAAATCTAAACCTAAAATCTAAACCTAACCCCAAATCTAAACCTAAAATCTAAAGCTAACCCCAAATCTAAACCTAAAATCTAAACCTAAAATCTAAACCTAACCCCAAATCTAAACCTAAAATCTAAACCTAACCCCAAATCTAAACCTAAAATCTAAACCTAAAAACTAAACCTAACCTAAAATCTAAACCTAACCCCAAATCTAAACCTAAAATCTAAACCTAACCCCAAATCTAAACCTAACCCCAAATCTAAACCTAAAATATAAACCTAACCCCAAATCTAAACCTAAAATATAAACCTAACCCCAAATCTAAACCTAAAATCTAAACCCTACCCCAAATCTAAACCTAACTCCAAATCTAACCCTAAATCTAAACCTAACCCCAAATCTAAACCTAAAATCTAAACCTAACCCCAAATCTAAACCTAAAATCTAAACCTAACCCCCAATCTAAACCGAAAATCTAAACCTAACCCCAAATCTAAACCTAAAATCTAAACCTAACCCCAAATCTAAACCTAAAATCTAAACCTAACCCCAAATCTGAACCTAAAATCTAAACCTAAAATCTAAACCTAACCTAAAAACTAAACCTAACCCCAAATCTAAACCTAAAATCTAAACCTAACCCCCAATCTAAACCGAAAATCTAAACCTAACCCCAAATCTAAACCTAAAATCTAAACATAACCCCAAATCTAAACCTAAAATCTAAACCTAAAATCTAAACCTAACCTAAAATCTAAACCTAACCCCAAATCTAAACCTAAAATCTAAACCTAACCCCAAATCTAAACCTAACCCCAAATCTAAACCTAAAATCTAAACCTAACCCCAAATCTAAACCTAAAATCTAAACCTAAACCCAAATCTAAACCTAACCCCAAATCTACACCTAAAATCTAAACCTAACCCCAAATCTAAAGCTAACCCCAAATCTAAAACTAACCCCAAATCTAAACCGAAAATCTAAACCTAACCCCAAATCTAAACCTAAAATCTAAACCTAACCCCAAATCTAAACCTAAAATCTAAACCTAACCTCAAATCTAAACCTAAAATCTAAACCTAACCCCAAATCTAAACCTAACCCCAGATCTAAACCTAAAATCTAAACCTAACACCCAATCTAAACCTAAAATTTAAGCCTAACCCCAAATCTAAACCTAAAATCTAAACCTAACCCCAAATCTAAACCTAACCCCAAATCTAAAACTAACCCCAAATCTAAACCGAAAATCTAAACCTAACCCCAAATCTAAACCTAAAATCTAAACCTAACCCCAAATCTAAATCTAAAATCTAAACCTAACCCCAAATCTAAACTTAACCCCAAATCTAAAACTAACCTAAAATCTAAACCTAACCCCAAATCTAAACCTAAAATCTAAACCTAACCCCAAATCTAAACCTAAAATCTAAACCTAACCCCAAATCTAAACCTAACCCCAAATCTAAACCTAAAATCTAAACCTAACCCCAAATCTAAACCTAAAATCTAAACATAACCCCAAATCTAAACCTAAAATCTATACCTAACCCGAAATCTAAACCTAACCCCAAATCTAAACCTAAAATCTAAACCTAACCCCAAATCTAAACCTAAAATCTAAATCTAACCCCAAATCTAATCCTAACCCCAAATCTAAACCTAAAATCTAAACCTAACCCCAAATCTAAACCTAACCCCAAATCTAAACCTTAAATCTAAACCTAACCCCAAATCTAAACCTAAAATCTAAACCTAACCCGAAATCTAAACCTAACCCCAAATCTAAACCTAAAATCTAAACATAACCCCAAATCTAAACCTAAAATCTAAACCTAACCCCAAATCTAAACCTAACCCCAAATCTAAAACTAACCCCAAATCTAAACCGAAAATCTAAAAATAACCCCAAATCTAAACCTAAAATCTAAACCTAACCCCAAATCTAAACCTAAAATTTAAGACTAACCCCAAATCTACACCTAAAATCTAAACCTAACCCCAATCTAAAGCTAACCCCAAATCTAAAACTAACCCCAAATCTAAACCGAAAATCTAAACCTAACCCCAAATCTAAACCTAAAATCTAAACCTAACCCCAAATCTAAACCTAAAATCTAAACCTAACCTCAAATCTAAACCTAAAATCTAAACCTAACCCCAAATCTAAACCTAACCCCAGATCTAAACCTAAAATCTAAACCTAACCCCAAATCTAAACCTAAAATCTAAACCTAACCCCAAATCTAAACCTAACCCCAAATCTAAAACTAACCCCAAATCTAAACCGAAAATCTAAACCTAACCCCAAATCTAAACCTAAAATCTAAACCTAACCCCAAATCTAAACCTAAAATCTAAACCTAACCCCAAATCTAAACTTAACCCCAAATCTAAAACTAACCTATAATCTAAACCTAACCCCAGATCTAAACCTAAAATCTAAAGCTAACCCCAAATCTAAACCTAAAATCTAAACCTAAAATCTAAACCTAACCCCAAATCTAAACCTAAAATCTAAACCTAACCCCAAATCTAAACCTAACCCCAAATCTAAACCTAAAATCTAAACCTAACCCCAAATCTAAACCTAAAATCTAAACCTAACCCCAAATCTAAACCTAAAATCTAAACCTAACCCCAAATCTAAACCTAAAATCTAAACCTAACCCCAAATCTAAACCTAACCCCAAATCTAAACCTAAAATCTAAACCTAACCCCAAATCTAAACCTAACCCCAAATCTAAAACTAACCCCAAATCTAAACCGAAAATCTAAAAATAACCCCAAATCTAAACCTAAAATCTAAACCTAACCCCAAATCTAAACCTAAAATTTAAGACTAACCCCAAATCTACACCTAAAATCTAAACCTAACCCCAAATCTAAAGCTAACCCCAAATCTAAAACTAACCCCAAATCTAAACCGAAAATCTAAACCTAACCCCAAATCTAAACCTAAAATCTAAACCTAACCCCAAATCTAAACCTAAAATCTAAACCTAACCTCAAATCTAAACCTAAAATCTAAACCTAACCCCAAATCTAAAACTAACCCCAGATCTAAACCTAAAATCTAAACCTAACCCCAAATCTAAACCTAAAATTTAAGCCTAACCCCAAATCTAAACCTAAAATCTAAACCTAACCCCAAATCTAAACCTAACCCCAAATCTAAAACTAAACCCAAATCTAAACCGAAAATCTAAACATAAGCCCAAATCTAAACCTAAAATCTAAACCTAACCCCAAATCTAAACCTAAAATTTAATACTAACCCCAAATCTACACCTAAAATCTAAACCTAACCCCAAATCTAAACCTAACCCCAAATCTAAACCTAACCCCAAATCTAAACCGAAAATCTAAACCTAACCCCAAATCTAAACCTAAAATCTAAACCTAACCCCAAATCTAAACCTAAAATCTAAACCTAACCCCAAATCTAAACTTAACCCCAAATCTAAACCTAACCTAAAATCTAAACCTAACCCCAAATCTAAACCTAAAATCTAAAGCTAACCCCAAATCTAAACCTAAAATCTAAACCTAAAATTTAATACTAACCCCAAATCTACACCTAAAATCTAAACCTAACCCCAAATCTAAACCTAACCCCAAATCTAAACCTAACCCCAAATCTAAACCGAAAATCTAAACCTAACCCCAAATCTAAACCTAAAATCTAAACCTAACCCCAAATCTAAACCTAAAATCTAAACCTAACCCCAAATCTAAACTTAACCCCAAATCTAAACCTAACCTAAAATCTAAACCTAACCCCAAATCTAAACCTAAAATCTAAACCTAAAATCTAAACCTAACCCCAAATCTAAACCTAAAATCTAAACCTAACCCCAAATCTAAACCTAAAATCTAAACCTAAAAACTAAACCTAACCTAAAATCTAAACCTAACCCCAAATCTAAACCTAAAATCTAAACCTAACCCCAAATCTAAACCTAACCCCAAATCTAAACCTAAAATATAAACCTAACCCCAAATCTAAACCTAAAATATAAACCTAACCCCAAATCTAAACCTAAAATCTAAACCCTACCCCAAATCTAAACCTAACTCCAAATCTAACCCTAAATCTAAACCTAACCCCAAATCTAAACCTAAAATCTAAACCTAACCCCAAATCTGAACCTAAAATCTAAACCTAAAATCTAAACCTAACCTAAAAACTAAACCTAACCCCAAATCTAAACCTAAAATCTAAACCTAACCCCCAATCTAAACCGAAAATCTAAACCTAACCCCAAATCTAAACCTAAAATCTAAACCTAACCCCAAATCTAAACCTAAAATCTAAACCTAACCCCAAATCTGAACCTAAAATCTAAACCTAAAATCTAAACCTAACCTAAAAACTAAACCTAACCCCAAATCTAAACCTAAAATCTAAACCTAACCCCCAATCTAAACCGAAAATCTAAACCTAACCCCAAATCTAAACCTAAAATCTAAACATAACCCCAAATCTAAACCTAAAATTTAAGCCTAACCCCAAATCTAAACCTAAAATCTAAACCTAACCCCAAATCTAAACCTAACCCCAAATCTAAAACTAAACCCAAATCTAAACCGAAAATCTAAACATAAGCCCAAATCTAAACCTAAAATCTAAACCTAACCCCAAATCTAAACCTAAAATTTAATACTAACCCCAAATCTACACCTAAAATCTAAACCTAACCCCAAATCTAAACCTAAAATTTAAGACTAACCCCAAATCTACACCTAAAATCTAAACCTAACCCCAATCTAAAGCTAACCCCAAATCTAAAACTAACCCCAAATCTAAACCGAAAATCTAAACCTAACCCCAAATCTAAACCTAAAATCTAAACCTAACCCCAAATCTAAACCTAAAATCTAAACCTAACCTCAAATCTAAACCTAAAATCTAAACCTAACCCCAAATCTAAACCTAACCCCAGATCTAAACCTAAAATCTAAACCTAACCCCAAATCTAAACCTAAAATCTAAACCTAACCCCAAATCTAAACCTAACCCCAAATCTAAAACTAACCCCAAATCTAAACCGAAAATCTAAAGCTAACCCCAAATCTAAACCTAAAATCTAAACCTAAAATCTAAACCTAACCCCAAATCTAAACCTAAAATCTAAACCTAACCCCAAATCTAAACCTAACCCCAAATCTAAACCTAAAATCTAAACCTAACCCCAAATCTAAACCTAAAATCTAAACCTAACCCCAAATCTAAACCTAAAATCTAAACCTAACCCCAAATCTAAACCTAAAATCTAAACCTAACCCCAAATCTAAACCTAACCCCAAATCTAAACCTAAAATCTAAACCTAACCCCAAATCTAAACCTAACCCCAAATCTAAAACTAACCCCAAATCTAAACCGAAAATCTAAAAATAACCCCAAATCTAAACCTAAAATCTAAACCTAACCCCAAATCTAAACCTAAAATTTAAGACTAACCCCAAATCTACACCTAAAATCTAAACCTAACCCCAAATCTAAAGCTAACCCCAAATCTAAAACTAACCCCAAATCTAAACCGAAAATCTAAACCTAACCCCAAATCTAAACCTAAAATCTAAACCTAACCCCAAATCTAAACCTAAAATCTAAACCTAACCTCAAATCTAAACCTAAAATCTAAACCTAACCCCAAATCTAAAACTAACCCCAGATCTAAACCTAAAATCTAAACCTAACCCCAAATCTAAACCTAAAATTTAAGCCTAACCCCAAATCTAAACCTAAAATCTAAACCTAACCCCAAATCTAAACCTAACCCCAAATCTAAAACTAAACCCAAATCTAAACCGAAAATCTAAACATAAGCCCAAATCTAAACCTAAAATCTAAACCTAACCCCAAATCTAAACCTAAAATTTAATACTAACCCCAAATCTACACCTAAAATCTAAACCTAACCCCAAATCTAAACCTAACCCCAAATCTAAACCTAACCCCAAATCTAAACCGAAAATCTAAACCTAACCCCAAATCTAAACCTAAAATCTAAACCTAACCCCAAATCTAAACCTAAAATCTAAACCTAACCCCAAATCTAAACTTAACCCCAAATCTAAACCTAACCTAAAATCTAAACCTAACCCCAAATCTAAACCTAAAATCTAAAGCTAACCCCAAATCTAAACCTAAAATCTAAACCTAAAATTTAATACTAACCCCAAATCTACACCTAAAATCTAAACCTAACCCCAAATCTAAACCTAACCCCAAATCTAAACCTAACCCCAAATCTAAACCGAAAATCTAAACCTAACCCCAAATCTAAACCTAAAATCTAAACCTAACCCCAAATCTAAACCTAAAATCTAAACCTAACCCCAAATCTAAACTTAACCCCAAATCTAAACCTAACCTAAAATCTAAACCTAACCCCAAATCTAAACCTAAAATCTAAACCTAAAATCTAAACCTAACCCCAAATCTAAACCTAAAATCTAAACCTAACCCCAAATCTAAACCTAAAATCTAAACCTAAAAACTAAACCTAACCTAAAATCTAAACCTAACCCCAAATCTAAACCTAAAATCTAAACCTAACCCCAAATCTAAACCTAACCCCAAATCTAAACCTAAAATATAAACCTAACCCCAAATCTAAACCTAAAATATAAACCTAACCCCAAATCTAAACCTAAAATCTAAACCCTACCCCAAATCTAAACCTAACTCCAAATCTAACCCTAAATCTAAACCTAACCCCAAATCTAAACCTAAAATCTAAACCTAACCCCAAATCTGAACCTAAAATCTAAACCTAAAATCTAAACCTAACCTAAAAACTAAACCTAACCCCAAATCTAAACCTAAAATCTAAACCTAACCCCCAATCTAAACCGAAAATCTAAACCTAACCCCAAATCTAAACCTAAAATCTAAACCTAACCCCAAATCTAAACCTAAAATCTAAACCTAACCCCAAATCTGAACCTAAAATCTAAACCTAAAATCTAAACCTAACCTAAAAACTAAACCTAACCCCAAATCTAAACCTAAAATCTAAACCTAACCCCCAATCTAAACCGAAAATCTAAACCTAACCCCAAATCTAAACCTAAAATCTAAACATAACCCCAAATCTAAACCTAAAATTTAAGCCTAACCCCAAATCTAAACCTAAAATCTAAACCTAACCCCAAATCTAAACCTAACCCCAAATCTAAAACTAAACCCAAATCTAAACCGAAAATCTAAACATAAGCCCAAATCTAAACCTAAAATCTAAACCTAACCCCAAATCTAAACCTAAAATTTAATACTAACCCCAAATCTACACCTAAAATCTAAACCTAACCCCAAATCTAAACCTAAAATTTAAGACTAACCCCAAATCTACACCTAAAATCTAAACCTAACCCCAATCTAAAGCTAACCCCAAATCTAAAACTAACCCCAAATCTAAACCGAAAATCTAAACCTAACCCCAAATCTAAACCTAAAATCTAAACCTAACCCCAAATCTAAACCTAAAATCTAAACCTAACCTCAAATCTAAACCTAAAATCTAAACCTAACCCCAAATCTAAACCTAACCCCAGATCTAAACCTAAAATCTAAACCTAACCCCAAATCTAAACCTAAAATCTAAACCTAACCCCAAATCTAAACCTAACCCCAAATCTAAAACTAACCCCAAATCTAAACCGAAAATCTAAACCTAACCCCAAATCTAAACCTAAAATCTAAACCTAACCCCAAATCTAAACCTAAAATCTAAACCTAACCCCAAATCTAAACTTAACCCCAAATCTAAAACTAACCTATAATCTAAACCTAACCCCAGATCTAAACCTAAAATCTAAAGCTAACCCCAAATCTAAACCTAAAATCTAAACCTAAAATCTAAACCTAACCCCAAATCTAAACCTAAAATCTAAACCTAACCCCAAATCTAAACCTAACCCCAAATCTAAACCTAAAATCTAAACCTAACCCCAAATCTAAACCTAAAATCTAAACCTAACCCCAAATCTAAACCTAAAATCTAAACCTAACCCCAAATCTAAACCTAAAATCTAAACCTAACCCCAAATCTAAACCTAACCCCAAATCTAAACCTAAAATCTAAACCTAACCCCAAATCTAAACCTAACCCCAAATCTAAAACTAACCCCAAATCTAAACCGAAAATCTAAAAATAACCCCAAATCTAAACCTAAAATCTAAACCTAACCCCAAATCTAAACCTAAAATTTAAGACTAACCCCAAATCTACACCTAAAATCTAAACCTAACCCCAAATCTAAAGCTAACCCCAAATCTAAAACTAACCCCAAATCTAAACCGAAAATCTAAACCTAACCCCAAATCTAAACCTAAAATCTAAACCTAACCCCAAATCTAAACCTAAAATCTAAACCTAACCTCAAATCTAAACCTAAAATCTAAACCTAACCCCAAATCTAAAACTAACCCCAGATCTAAACCTAAAATCTAAACCTAACCCCAAATCTAAACCTAAAATTTAAGCCTAACCCCAAATCTAAACCTAAAATCTAAACCTAACCCCAAATCTAAACCTAACCCCAAATCTAAAACTAAACCCAAATCTAAACCGAAAATCTAAACATAAGCCCAAATCTAAACCTAAAATCTAAACCTAACCCCAAATCTAAACCTAAAATTTAATACTAACCCCAAATCTACACCTAAAATCTAAACCTAACCCCAAATCTAAACCTAACCCCAAATCTAAACCTAACCCCAAATCTAAACCGAAAATCTAAACCTAACCCCAAATCTAAACCTAAAATCTAAACCTAACCCCAAATCTAAACCTAAAATCTAAACCTAACCCCAAATCTAAACTTAACCCCAAATCTAAACCTAACCTAAAATCTAAACCTAACCCCAAATCTAAACCTAAAATCTAAAGCTAACCCCAAATCTAAACCTAAAATCTAAACCTAAAATTTAATACTAACCCCAAATCTACACCTAAAATCTAAACCTAACCCCAAATCTAAACCTAACCCCAAATCTAAACCTAACCCCAAATCTAAACCGAAAATCTAAACCTAACCCCAAATCTAAACCTAAAATCTAAACCTAACCCCAAATCTAAACCTAAAATCTAAACCTAACCCCAAATCTAAACTTAACCCCAAATCTAAACCTAACCTAAAATCTAAACCTAACCCCAAATCTAAACCTAAAATCTAAACCTAAAATCTAAACCTAACCCCAAATCTAAACCTAAAATCTAAACCTAACCCCAAATCTAAACCTAAAATCTAAACCTAAAAACTAAACCTAACCTAAAATCTAAACCTAACCCCAAATCTAAACCTAAAATCTAAACCTAACCCCAAATCTAAACCTAACCCCAAATCTAAACCTAAAATATAAACCTAACCCCAAATCTAAACCTAAAATATAAACCTAACCCCAAATCTAAACCTAAAATCTAAACCCTACCCCAAATCTAAACCTAACTCCAAATCTAACCCTAAATCTAAACCTAACCCCAAATCTAAACCTAAAATCTAAACCTAACCCCAAATCTGAACCTAAAATCTAAACCTAAAATCTAAACCTAACCTAAAAACTAAACCTAACCCCAAATCTAAACCTAAAATCTAAACCTAACCCCCAATCTAAACCGAAAATCTAAACCTAACCCCAAATCTAAACCTAAAATCTAAACCTAACCCCAAATCTAAACCTAAAATCTAAACCTAACCCCAAATCTGAACCTAAAATCTAAACCTAAAATCTAAACCTAACCTAAAAACTAAACCTAACCCCAAATCTAAACCTAAAATCTAAACCTAACCCCCAATCTAAACCGAAAATCTAAACCTAACCCCAAATCTAAACCTAAAATCTAAACATAACCCCAAATCTAAACCTAAAATTTAAGCCTAACCCCAAATCTAAACCTAAAATCTAAACCTAACCCCAAATCTAAACCTAACCCCAAATCTAAAACTAAACCCAAATCTAAACCGAAAATCTAAACATAAGCCCAAATCTAAACCTAAAATCTAAACCTAACCCCAAATCTAAACCTAAAATTTAATACTAACCCCAAATCTACACCTAAAATCTAAACCTAACCCCAAATCTAAACCTAACCCCAAATCTAAACCTAACCCCAAATCTAAACCGAAAATCTAAACCTAACCCCAAATCTAAACCTAAAATCTAAACCTAACCCCAAATCTAAACCTAAAATCTAAACCTAACCCCAAATCTAAACTTAACCCCAAATCTAAACCTAACCTAAAATCTAAACCTAACCCCAAATCTAAACCTAAAATCTAAAGCTAACCCCAAATCTAAACCTAAAATCTAAACCTAAAATTTAATACTAACCCCAAATCTACACCTAAAATCTAAACCTAACCCCAAATCTAAACCTAACCCCAAATCTAAACCGAAAATCTAAACCTAACCCCAAATCTAAACCTAAAATCTAAACCTAACCCCAAATCTAAACCTAAAATCTAAACCTAACCCCAAATCTAAACTTAACCCCAAATCTAAACCTAACCTAAAATCTAAACCTAACCCCAAATCTAAACCTAAAATCTAAAGCTAACCCCAAATCTAAACCTAAAATCTAAACCTAAAATCTAAACCTAACCCCAAATCTAAACCTAAAATCTAAACCTAACCCCAAATCTAAACCTAAAATCTAAACATAAAAACTAAACCTAACCTAAAATCTAAACCTAACCCCAAATCTAAACCTAAAATCTAAACCTAACCCCAAATCTAAACCTAACCCCAAATCTAAACCTAAAATATAAACCTAACCCCAAATCTAAACCTAAAATATAAACCTAACCCCAAATCTAAACCTAAAATCTAAACCCTACCCCAAATCTAAACCTAACTCCAAGTCTAACCCTAAATCTAAACCTAACCCCAAATCTAAACCTAAAATCTAAACCTAACCCCAAATCTGAACCTAAAATCTAAACCTAAAATCTAAACCTAACCTAAAAACTAAACCTAACCCCAAATCTAAACCTAAAATCTAAACCTAACCCCCAATCTAAACCGAAAATCTAAACCTAACCCCAAATCTAAACCTAAAATCTAAACCTAACCCCAAATCTAAACCTAAAATCTAAACCTAACCCCAAATCTGAACCTAAAATCTAAACCTAAAATCTAAACCTAACCTAAAAACTAAACCTAACCCCAAATCTAAACCTAAAATCTAAACCTAACCCCCAATCTAAACCGAAAATCTAAACCTAACCCCAAATCTAAACCTAAAATCTAAACATAACCCCAAATCTAAACCTAAAATCTAAACCTAAAATCTAAACCTAACCTAAAATCTAAACCTAACCCCAAATCTAAACCTAAAATCTAAACCTAACCCCAAATCTAAACCTAACCCCAAATCTAAACCTAAAATCTAAACCTAACCCCAAATCTAAACCTAAAATCTAAACCTAAACCCAAATCTAAACCTAACCCCAAATCTAAACCTAAAATCTAAACCTAACCCCAAATCTAAACCTAACCCCAAATCTAAAACTAACCCCAAATCTAAACCGAAAATCTAAACCTAACCCCAAATCTAAACCTAAAATCTAAACCTAACCCCAAATCTAAACCTAAAATCTATACCTAACCCGAAATCTAAACCTAACCCCAAATCTAAACCTAAAATCTAAACCTAACCCCAAATCTAAACCTAAAATCTAAACTTAACCCCAAATCTAAACCTAACCCCAAATCTAAACCTAAAATCTAAACCTAACCCCAAATCTAAACCTAACCCCAAATCTAAACCTAAAATCTAAACCTAACCCCAAATCTAAACCTAACCCCAAATCTAAACCTAAAATCTAAACATAACCCCAAATCTAAACCTAAAATCTAAACCTAAACCCAAATCCAAACCTAACCCCAAATCTAAACCTAAAATCTAAACCTAACCCCAAATCTAAACCTAAAATCTAAACTTAACCCCAAATCTAAACCTAACCCCAAATCTAAACCTAAAATCTAAACCTAACCCCAAATCTAAACCTAACCCCAAATCTAAACCTAAAATCTAAACCTAACCCCAAATCTAAACCTAAAATCTAAACCTAACCCCAAATCTAAACCTAACCCCAAATCTAAACCTAAAATCTAAACATAACCCCAAATCTAAACCTAAAATCTAAACCTAACCCCAAATCCAAACCTAACCCCAAATCTAAACCTAAAATCTAAACCTAACCCCAAATCTAAACCTAAAATCTAAACCTAACCCCAAATCTAAACCTAAAATATAAACCTAACCTAAAATCTAAACCTAACCCCAAATCTACACCTAAAATCTAAACCTAACCCCAAATCTAAAGCTAACCCCAAATCTAAACCTAACCCCAAATCTAAACCTAAAATCTAAACCTAACCCCAAATCTAAACCTAACCCCAAATCTAAACCTAAAATCTAAACCTAACCCCAAATCTAAACCTAAAATCTAAACCTAAACCCAAATCTAAACCTAACCCCAAATCTAAACCTAAAATCTAAACCTAACCCCAAATCTAAACCTAAAATATAAGCCTAACCCCAAATCTAAACCTAAAATCTAAACCTAACCCCAAATCTAAACCTAACCCCAAATCTAAAACTAACCCCAAATCTAAACCGAAAATCTAAACCTAACCCCAAATCTAAACCTAAAATCTAAACCTAACCCCAAATCTAAACCTAAAATCTATACCTAACCCGAAATCTAAACCTAACCCCAAATCTAAACCTAAAATCTAAACCTAACCCCAAATCTAAACCTAAAATCTAAACTTAACCCCAAATCTAAACCTAACCCCAAATCTAAACCTAAAATCTAAACCTAACCCCAAATCTAAACCTAACCCCAAATCTAAACCTAAAATCTAAACCTAACCCCAAATCTAAACCTAAAATCTAAACCTAACCCCAAATCTAAACCTAACCCCAAATCTAAACCTAAAATCTAAACATAACCCCAAATCTAAACCTAAAATCTAAACCTAACCCCAAATCCAAACCTAACCCCAAATCTAAACCTAAAATCTAAACCTAACCCCAAATCTAAACCTAAAATCTAAACCTAACCCCAAATCTAAACCTAAAATATAAACCTAACCTAAAATCTAAACCTAACCCCAAATCTACACCTAAAATCTAAACCTAACCCCAAATCTAAAGCTAACCCCAAATCTAAACCTAAAATCTAAACCTAAAATTTAATACTAACCCCAAATCTACACCTAAAATCTAAACCTAACCCCAAATCTAAACCTAACCCCAAATCTAAACCTAACCCCAAATCTAAACCGAAAATCTAAACCTAACCCCAAATCTAAACCTAAAATCTAAACCTAACCCCAAATCTAAACCTAAAATCTAAACCTAACCCCAAATCTAAACTTAACCCCAAATCTAAACCTAACCTAAAATCTAAACCTAACCCCAAATCTAAACCTAAAATCTAAAGCTAACCCCAAATCTAAACCTAAAATCTAAACCTAAAATCTAAACCTAACCCCAAATCTAAACCTAAAATCTAAACCTAACCCCAAATCTAAACCTAAAATCTAAACCTAAAAACTAAACCTAACCTAAAATCTAAACCTAACCCCAAATCTAAACCTAAAATCTAAACCTAACCCCAAATCTAAACCTAACCCCAAATCTAAACCTAAAATATAAACCTAACCCCAAATCTAAACCTAAAATATAAACCTAACCCCAAATCTAAACCTAAAATCTAAACCCTACCCCAAATCTAAACCTAACTCCAAATCTAACCCTAAATCTAAACCTAACCCCAAATCTAAACCTAAAATCTAAACCTAACCCCAAATCTGAACCTAAAATCTAAACCTAAAATCTAAACCTAACCTAAAAACTAAACCTAACCCCAAATCTAAACCTAAAATCTAAACCTAACCCCCAATCTAAACCGAAAATCTAAACCTAACCCCAAATCTAAACCTAAAATCTAAACCTAACCCCAAATCTAAACCTAAAATCTAAACCTAACCCCAAATCTGAACCTAAAATCTAAACCTAAAATCTAAACCTAACCTAAAAACTAAACCTAACCCCAAATCTAAACCTAAAATCTAAACCTAACCCCCAATCTAAACCGAAAATCTAAACCTAACCCCAAATCTAAACCTAAAATCTAAACATAACCCCAAATCTAAACCTAAAATCTAAACCTAAAATCTAAACCTAACCTAAAATCTAAACCTAACCCCAAATCTAAACCTAAAATCTAAACCTAACCCCAAATCTAAACCTAACCCCAAATCTAAACCTAAAATCTAAACCTAACCCCAAATCTAAACCTAAAATCTAAACCTAAACCCAAATCTAAACCTAACCCCAAATCTAAACCTAAAATCTAAACCTAACCCCAAATCTAAACCTAAAATTTAAGCCTAACCCCAAATCTAAACCTAAAATCTAAACCTAACCCCAAATCTAAACCTAACCCCAAATCTAAAACTAACCCCAAATCTAAACCGAAAATCTAAACCTAACCCCAAATCTAAACCTAAAATCTAAACCTAACCCCAAATCTAAACCTAAAATCTATACCTAACCCGAAATCTAAACCTAACCCCAAATCTAAACCTAAAATCTAAACCTAACCCCAAATCTAAACCTAAAATCTAAACTTAACCCCAAATCTAAACCTAACCCCAAATCTAAACCTAAAATCTAAACCTAACCCCAAATCTAAACCTAACCCCAAATCTAAACCTAAAATCTAAACCTAACCCCAAATCTAAACCTAAAATCTAAACCTAACCCCAAATCTAAACCTAACCCCAAATCTAAACCTAAAATCTAAACATAACCCCAAATCTAAACCTAAAATCTAAACCTAAACCCAAATCCAAACCTAACCCCAAATCTAAACCTAAAATCTAAACCTAACCCCAAATCTAAACCTAAAATCTAAACTTAACCCCAAATCTAAACCTAACCCCAAATCTAAACCTAAAATCTAAACCTAACCCCAAATCTAAACCTAACCCCAAATCTAAACCTAAAATCTAAACCTAACCCCAAATCTAAACCTAAAATCTAAACCTAACCCCAAATCCAAACCTAACCCCAAATCTAAACCTAAAATCTAAACCTAACCCCAAATCTAAACCTAAAATCTAAACCTAACCCCAAATCTAAACCTAAAATATAAACCTAACCTAAAATCTAAACCTAACCCCAAATCTACACCTAAAATCTAAACCTAACCCCAAATCTAAAGCTAACCCCAAATCTAAACCTAACCCCAAATCTAAACCTAAAATCTAAACCTAACCCCAAATCTAAACCTAACCCCAAATCTAAACCGAAAATCTAAACCTAACCCCAAATCTAAACCTAAAATCTAAACCTAACCCCAAATCTAAACCTAAAATCTAAACCTAACCCCAAATCTAAACCTAAAATCTAAACCTAACCTAAAATCTAAACCTAACCCCAAATCTAAACCTAAAATCTAAAGCTAACCCCAAATCTAAACCTAAAATCTAAACCTAAAATCTAAACCTAACCCCAAATCTAAACCTAAAATCTAAACCTAACCCCAAATCTAAACCTAAAATCTAAACCTAAAAACTAAACCTAACCTAAAATCTAAACCTAACCCCAAATCTAAACCTAAAATCTAAACCTAACCCCAAATCTAAACCTAACCCCAAATCTAAACCTAAAATATAAACCTAACCCCAAATCTAAACCTAAAATATAAACCTAACCCCAAATCTAAACCTAAAATCTAAACCCTACCCCAAATCTAAACCTAACTCCAAATCTAACCCTAAATCTAAACCTAACCCCAAATCTAAACCTAAAATCTAAACCTAACCCCAAATCTGAACCTAAAATCTAAACCTAAAATCTAAACCTAACCTAAAAACTAAACCTAACCCCAAATCTAAACCTAAAATCTAAACCTAACCCCCAATCTAAACCGAAAATCTAAACCTAACCCCAAATCTAAACCTAAAATCTAAACCTAACCCCAAATCTAAACCTAAAATCTAAACCTAACCCCAAATCTGAACCTAAAATCTAAACCTAAAATCTAAACCTAACCTAAAAACTAAACCTAACCCCAAATCTAAACCTAAAATCTAAACCTAACCCCCAATCTAAACCGAAAATCTAAACCTAACCCCAAATCTAAACCTAAAATCTAAACATAACCCCAAATCTAAACCTAAAATCTAAACCTAAAATCTAAACCTAACCTAAAATCTAAACCTAACCCCAAATCTAAACCTAAAATCTAAACCTAACCCCAAATCTAAACCTAACCCCAAATCTAAACCTAAAATCTAAACATAACCCCAAATCTAAACCTAAAATCTAAACCTAAACCCAAATCTAAACTTAACCCCAAATCTAAACCTAACCTAAAATCTAAACCTAACCCCAAATCTAAACCTAAAATCTAAACTTAACCCCAAATCTAAACCTAACCCCAAATCTAAACCTAAAATCTAAACCTAACCCCAAATCTAAACCTAACCCCAAATCTAAACCTAAAATCTAAACCTAACCCCAAATCTAAACCTAAAATCTAAACCTAACCCCAAATCTAAACCTAACCCCAAATCTAAACCTAAAATCTAAACATAACCCCAAATCTAAACCTAAAATCTCAACCTAACCCCAAATCCAAACCTAACCCCAAATCTAAACCTAAAATCTAAACCTAACCCCAAATCTAAACCTAAAATCTAAACCTAACCCCAAATCTAAACCTAAAATATAAACCTAACCTAAAATCTAAACCTAACCCCAAATCTACACCTAAAATCTAAACCTAACCCCAAATCTAAAGCTAACCCCAAATCTAAACCTAACCCCAAATCTAAACCTAAAATCTAAACCTAAACCCAAATCTAAACCTAACCCCAAATCTAAACCTAAAATCTAAACCTAACCCCAAATCTAAACCTAAAATATAAGCCTAACCCCAAATCTAAACCTAAAATCTAAACCTAACCCCAAATCTAAACCTAACCCCAAATCAAAAACTAACCCCAAATCTAAACCGAAAATCTAAACCTAACCCCAAATCTAAACCTAAAATCTAAACCTAACCCCAAATCTAAACCTAAAATCTATACCTAACCCGAAATCTAAACCTAACCCCAAATCTAAACCTAAAATCTAAACTTAACCCCAAATCTAAACCTAACCCCAAATCTAAACCTAAAATCTAAACCTAACCCCAAATCTAAACCTAAAATCTAAACCTAACCCCAAATCTAAACCTAAAATCTAAACCTAACCCCAAATCTAAACCTAACCCCAAATCTAAACCTAAAATCTAAACCTAACCCCAAATCTAAACCTAAAATCTAAACCTAACCCCAAATCCAAACCTAACCCCAAATCTAAACCTAAAATCTAAACCTAACCCCAAATCTAAACCTAAAATCTAAACCTAACCCCAAATCTAAACCTAAAATATAAACCTAACCTAAAATCTAAACCTAACCCCAAATCTACACCGAAAATCTAAACCTAACCCCAAATCTAAAGCTAACCCCAAATCTAAAACTAACCCCAAATCTAAACCGAAAATCTAAACCTAACCCCAAATCTAAACCTAAAATCTAAACCTAACCCCAAATCTAAACCTAAAATCTAAACCTAACCTCAAATCTAAACCTAAAATCTAAACCTAACCCCAAATCTAAACCTAACCCCAGATCTAAACCTAAAATCTAAACCTAACCCCCAATCTAAACCTAAAATTTAAGCCTAACCCCAAATCTAAACCTAAAATCTAAACCTAACCCCAAATCTAAACCTAACCCCAAATCTAAAACTAACCCCAAATCTAAACCGAAAATCTAAACCTAACCCCAAATCTAAACCTAAAATCTAAACCTAACCCCAAATCTAAACCTAAAATCTAAACCTAACCCCAAATCTAAACCTAAAATCTAAACCTAACCCCAAATCTAAACTTAACCCCAAATCTAAAACTAACCTAAAATCTAAACCTAACCCCAAATCTAAACCTAAAATCTAAAGCTAACCCCAAATCTAAACCTAAAATCTAAACCTAAAATCTAAACCTAACCCCAAATCTAAACCTAAAATCTAAACCTAACCCCAAATCTAAACCTAAAATCTAAACCTAACCCCAAATCTAAACCTAAAATTTAAGACTAACCCCAAATCTACACCTAAAATCTAAACCTAACCCCAATCTAAAGCTAACCCCAAATCTAAAACTAACCCCAAATCTAAACCGAAAATCTATACCTAACCCCAAATCTAAACCTAAAATCTAAACCTAACCCCAAATCTAAACCTAAAATCTAAACCTAACCTCAAATCTAAACCTAAAATCTAAACCTAACCCCAAATCTAAACCTAACCCCAGATCTAAACCTAAAATCTAAACCTAACCCCAAATCTAAACCTAAAATTTAAGCCTAACCCCAAATCTAAACCTAAAATCTAAACCTAACCCCAAATCTAAACCTAAAATCTAAACCTAAAAACTAAACCTAACCTAAAATCTAAACCTAACCCCAAATCTAAACCTAAAATCTAAACCTAACCCCAAATCTAAACCTAACCCCAAATCTAAACCTAAAATATAAACCTAACCCCAAATCTAAACCTAAAATATAAACCTAACCCCAAATCTAAACCTAAAATCTAAACCCTACCCCAAATCTAAACCTAACTCCAAATCTAACCCTAAATCTAAACCTAACCCCAAATCTAAACCTAAAATCTAAACCTAACCCCAAATCTGAACCTAAAATCTAAACCTAAAATCTAAACCTAACCTAAAAACTAAACCTAACCCCAAATCTAAACCTAAAATCTAAACCTAACCCCCAATCTAAACCGAAAATCTAAACCTAACCCCAAATCTAAACCTAAAATCTAAACCTAACCCCAAATCTAAACCTAAAATCTAAACCTAACCCCAAATCTGAACCTAAAATCTAAACCTAAAATCTAAACCTAACCTAAAAACTAAACCTAACCCCAAATCTAAACCTAAAATCTAAACCTAACCCCCAATCTAAACCGAAAATCTAAACCTAACCCCAAATCTAAACCTAAAATCTAAACATAACCCCAAATCTAAACCTAAAATCTAAACCTAAAATCTAAACCTAACCTAAAATCTAAACCTAACCCCAAATCTAAACCTAAAATCTAAACCTAACCCCAAATCTAAACCTAACCCCAAATCTAAACCTAAAATCTAAACATAACCCCAAATCTAAACCTAAAATCTAAACCTAAACCCAAATCTAAACTTAACCCCAAATCTAAACCTAACCTAAAATCTAAACCTAACCCCAAATCTAAACCTAAAATCTAAACTTAACCCCAAATCTAAACCTAACCCCAAATCTAAACCTAAAATCTAAACCTAACCCCAAATCTAAACCTAACCCCAAATCTAAACCTAAAATCTAAACCTAACCCCAAATCTAAACCTAAAATCTAAACCTAACCCCAAATCTAAACCTAACCCCAAATCTAAACCTAAAATCTAAACATAACCCCAAATCTAAACCTAAAATCTCAACCTAACCCCAAATCCAAACCTAACCCCAAATCTAAACCTAAAATCTAAACCTAACCCCAAATCTAAACCTAAAATCTAAACCTAACCCCAAATCTAAACCTAAAATATAAACCTAACCTAAAATCTAAACCTAACCCCAAATCTACACCTAAAATCTAAACCTAACCCCAAATCTAAAGCTAACCCCAAATCTAAACCTAACCCCAAATCTAAACCTAAAATCTAAACCTAAACCCAAATCTAAACCTAACCCCAAATCTAAACCTAAAATCTAAACCTAACCCCAAATCTAAACCTAAAATATAAGCCTAACCCCAAATCTAAACCTAAAATCTAAACCTAACCCCAAATCTAAACCTAACCCCAAATCAAAAACTAACCCCAAATCTAAACCGAAAATCTAAACCTAACCCCAAATCTAAACCTAAAATCTAAACCTAACCCCAAATCTAAACCTAAAATCTATACCTAACCTAAAATCTAAACCTAACCCCAAATCTAAACCTAAAATCTAAACTTAACCCCAAATCTAAACCTAACCCCAAATCTAAACCTAAAATCTAAACCTAACCCCAAATCTAAACCTAACCCCAAATCTAAACCTAAAATCTAAACCTAACCCCAAATCTAAACCTAAAATCTAAACCTAACCCCAAATCTAAACCTAACCCCAAATCTAAACCTAAAATCTAAACCTAACCCCAAATCTAAACCTAAAATCTAAACCTAACCCCAAATCCAAACCTAACCCCAAATCTAAACCTAAAATCTAAACCTAACCCCAAATCTAAACCTAAAATCTAAACCTAACCCCAAATCTAAACCTAAAATATAAACCTAACCTAAAATCTAAACCTAACCCCAAATCTACACCTAAAATCTAAACCTAACCCCAAATCTAAAGCTAACCCCAAATCTAAAACTAACCCCAAATCTAAACCGAAAATCTAAACCTAACCCCAAATCTAAACCTAAAATCTAAACCTAACCCCAAATCTAAACCTAAAATCTAAACCTAACCTCAAATCTAAACCTAAAATCTAAACCTAACCCCAAATCTAAACCTAACCCCAGATCTAAACCTAAAATCTAAACCTAACCCCCAATCTAAACCTAAAATTTAAGCCTAACCCCAAATCTAAACCTAAAATCTAAACCTAAACCCAAATCTAAACCTAACCCCAAATCTAAAACTAACCCCAAATCTAAACCGAAAATCTAAACCTAACCCCAAATCTAAACCTAAAATCTAAACCTAACCCCAAATCTAAACCTAAAATCTAAACCTAACCCCAAATCTAAACCTAAAATCTAAACCTAACCCCAAATCTAAACTTAACCCCAAATCTAAAACTAACCTAAAATCTAAACCTAACCCCAAATCTAAACCTAAAATCTAAAGCTAACCCCAAATCTAAACCTAAAATCTAAACCTAAAATCTAAACCTAACCCCAAATCTAAACCTAAAATCTAAACCTAACCCCAAATCTAAACCTAAAATCTAAACCTAACCCCAAATCTAAACCTAAAATTTAAGACTAACCCCAAATCTACACCTAAAATCTAAACCTAACCCCAATCTAAAGCTAACCCCAAATCTAAAACTAACCCCAAATCTAAACCGAAAATCTATACCTAACCCCAAATCTAAACCTAAAATCTAAACCTAACCCCAAATCTAAACCTAAAATCTAAACCTAACCTCAAATCTAAACCTAAAATCTAAACCTAACCCCAAATCTAAACCTAACCCCAGATCTAAACCTAAAATCTAAACCTAACCCCAAATCTAAACCTAAAATTTAAGCCTAACCCCAAATCTAAACCTAAAATCTAAACCTAACCCCAAATCTAAACCTAACCCCAAATCTAAAACTAACCCCAAATCTAAACCGAAAATCTAAACCTAACCCCAAATCTAAACCTAAAATCTAAACCTAACCCCAAATCTAAACTTAACCCCAAATCTAAAACTAACCTAAAATCTAAACCTAACCCCAGATCTAAACCTAAAATCTAAAGCTAACCCCAAATCTAAACCTAAAATCTAAACCTAAAATCTAAACCTAACCCCAAATCTAAACCTAAAATCTAAACCTAACCCCAAATCTAAACCTAACCCCAAATCTAAACCTAAAATCTAAACCTAACCCCAAATCTAAACCTAAAATCTAAACCTAACCCCAAATCTAAACCTAACCCCAAATCTAAACCTAAAATCTAAACCTAACCCCAAATCTAAACCTAAAATCTAAACCTAACCCCAAATCTAAACCTAACCCCAAATCTAAACCTAAAATCTAAACCTAACCCCAAATCTAAACCTAACCCCAAATCTAAAACTAACCCCAAATCTAAACCGAAAATCTAAAAATAACCCCAAATCTAAACCTAAAATCTAAACCTAACCCCAAATCTAAACCTAAAATTTAAGACTAACCCCAAATCTACACCTAAAATCTAAACCTAACCCCAAATCTAAAGCTAACCCCAAATCTAAAACTAACCCCAAATCTAAACCGAAAATCTAAACCTAACCCCAAATCTAAACCTAAAATCTAAACCTAACCCCAAATCTAAACCTAAAATCTAAACCTAACCTCAAATCTAAACCTAAAATCTAAACCTAACCCCAAATCTAATCCTAACCCCAGATCTAAACCTAAAATCTAAACCTAACCCCAAATCTATACCTAAAATTTAAGCCTAACCCCAAATCTAAACCTAAAATCTAAACCTAACCCCAAATCTAAACCTAACCCCAAATCTAAAACTAAACCCAAATCTAAACCGAAAATCTAAACATAAGCCCAAATCTAAACCTAAAATCTAAACCTAACCCCAAATCTAAACCTAAAATTTAATACTAACCCCAAATCTACACCTAAAATCTAAACCTAACCCCAAATCTAAAGCTAACCCCAAATCTAAAACTAACCCCAAATCTAAACCGAAAATCTAAACCTAACCCCAAATCTAAACCTAAAATCTAAACCTAACCCCAAATCTAAACCTAAAATCTAAACCTAACCCCAAATCTAAACTTAACCCCAAATCTAAACCTAACCTAAAATCTAAAACTAACCCCAAATCTAAACCTAAAATCTAAAGCTAACCCCAAATCTAAACCTAAAATCTAAACCTAAAATTTAATACTAACCCCAAATCTACACCTAAAATCTAAACCTAACCCCAAATCTAAACCTAACCCCAAATCTAAACCTAACCCCAAATCTAAACCGAAAATCTAAACCTAACCCCAAATCTAAACCTAAAATCTAAACCTAAACCCAAATCTAAACCTAAAATCTAAACCTAACCCCAAATCTAAACTTAACCCCAAATCTAAACCTAACCTAAAATCTAAACCTAACCCCAAATCTAAACCTAAAATCTAAAGCTAACCCCAAATCTAAACCTAAAATCTAAACCTAAAATCTAAACCTAACCCCAAATCTAAACCTAAAATCTAAACCTAACCCCAAATCTAAACCTAAAATCTAAACCTAAAAACTAAACCTAACCTAAAATCTAAACCTAACCCCAAATCTAAACCTAAAATCTAAACCTAACCCCAAATCTAAACCTAACCCCAAATCTAAACCTAAAATATAAACCTAACCCCAAATCTAAACCTAAAATATAAACCTAACCCCAAATCTAAACCTAAAATCTAAACCCTACCCCAAATCTAAACCTAACTCCAAACCTAACCCCAAATCTGAACCTAAAATCTAAACCTAAAATCTAAACCTAACCTAAAAACTAAACCTAACCCCAAATCTAAACCTAAAATCTAAACCTAACCCCCAATCTAAACCGAAAATCTAAACCTAACCCCAAATCTAAACCTAAAATCTAAACCTAACCCCAAATCTAAACCTAAAATCTAAACCTAACCCCAAATCTGAACCTAAAATCTAAACCTAAAATCTAAACCTAACCTAAAAACTAAACCTAACCCCAAATCTAAACCTAAAATCTAAACCTAACCCCCAATCTAAACCGAAAATCTAAACCTAACCCCAAATCTAAACCTAAAATCTAAACATAACCCCAAATCTAAACCTAAAATCTAAACCTAAAATCTAAACCTAACCTAAAATCTAAACCTAACCCCAAATCTAAACCTAAAATCTAAACCTAACCCCAAATCTAAACCTAACCCCAAATCTAAACCTAAAATCTAAACCTAACCCCAAATCTAAACCTAAAATCTAAACCTAAACCCAAATCTAAACCTAACCCCAAATCTAAACCTAAAATCTAAACCTAACCCCAAATCTAAACCTAAAATTTAAGCCTAACCCCAAATCTAAACCTAAAATCTAAACCTAACCCCAAATCTAAACCTAACCCCAAATCTAAAACTAACCCCAAATCTAAACCGAAAATCTAAACCTAACCCCAAATCTAAACCTAAAATCTAAACCTAACCCCAAATCTAAACCTAAAATCTATACCTAACCCGAAATCTAAACCTAACCCCAAATCTAAACCTAAAATCTAAACCTAACCCCAAATCTAAACCTAAAATCTAAACTTAACCCCAAATCTAAACCTAACCCCAAATCTAAACCTAAAATCTAAACCTAACCCCAAATCTAAACCTAACCCCAAATCTAAACCTAAAATCTAAACCTAACCCCAAATCTAAACCTAAAATCTAAACCTAACCCCAAATCTAAACCTAACCCCAAATCTAAACCTAAAATCTAAACATAACCCCAAATCTAAACCTAAAATCTAAACCTAACCCCAAATCCAAACCTAACCCCAAATCTAAACCTAAAATCTAAACCTAACCCCAAATCTAAACCTAAAATCTAAACTTAACCCCAAATCTAAACCTAACCCCAAATCTAAACCTAAAATCTAAACCTAACCCCAAATCTAAACCTAAAATATAAACCTAACCTAAAATCTAAACCTAACCCCAAATCTACACCTAAAATCTAAACCTAACCCCAAATCTAAAGCTAACCCCAAATCTAAACCTAACCCCAAATCTAAACCTAAAATCTAAACCTAACCCCAAATCTAAACCTAACCCCAAATCTAAACCTAAAATCTAAACCTAACCCCAAATCTAAACCTAAAATCTAAACCTAAACCCAAATCTAAACCTAACCCCAAATCTAAACCTAAAATCTAAACCTAACCCCAAATCTAAACCTAAAATTTAAGCCTAACCCCAAATCTAAACCTAAAATCTAAACCTAACCCCAAATCTAAACCTAACCCCAAATCTAAAACTAACCCCAAATCTAAACCGAAAATCTAAACCTAACCCCAAATCTAAACCTAAAATCTAAACCTAACCCCAAATCTAAACCTAAAATCTATACCTAACCCGAAATCTAAACCTAACCCCAAATCTAAACCTAAAATCTAAACCTAACCCCAAATCTAAACCTAAAATCTAAACTTAACCCCAAATCTAAACCTAACCCCAAATCTAAACCTAAAATCTAAACCTAACCCCAAATCTAAACTTAACCCCAAATCTAAACCTAAAATCTAAACCTAACCCCAAATCTAAACCTAAAATCTAAACCTAACCCCAAATCTAAACCTAACCCCAAATCTAAACCTAAAATCTAAACATAACCCCAAATCTAAACCTAAAATCTAAACCTAACCCCAAATCCAAACCTAACCCCAAATCTAAACCTAAAATCTAAACCTAACCCCAAATCTAAACCTAAAATCTAAACCTAACCCCAAATCTAAACCTAACCCCAAATCTAAACCTAAAATCTAAACCTAACCCCAAATCTAAACCTAAAATATAAACCTAACCTAAAATCTAAACCTAACCCCAAATCTACACCTAAAATCTAAACCTAACCCCAAATCTAAAGCTAACCCCAAATCTAAACCTAACCCCAAATCTAAACCTAAAATCTAAACCTAACCCCAAATCTAAACCTAACCCCAAATCTAAACCTAAAATCTAAACCTAACCTCAAATCTAAACCTAAAATCTAAACCTAACCCCAAATCTAAACCTAACCCCAAATCTAAACCTAAAATCTAAACCTAACCCCCAATCTAAACCTAAAATTTAAGCCTAACCCCAAATCTAAACCTAAAATCTAAACCTAACCCCAAATCTAAACCTAACCCGAAATCTAAACCTAACCCCAAATCTAAACCGAAAATCTAAACCTAACCCCAAATCTAAACCTAAAATCTAAACCTAACCCCAAATCTAAACCTAAAATCTAAACCTAACCCCAAATCTAAACCTAAAATCTAAACCTAACCCCAAATCTAAACTTAACCCCAAATCTAAAACTAACCTAAAATCTAAACCTAACCCCAAATCTAAACCTAAAATCTAAAGCTAACCCCAAATCTAAACCTAAAATCTAAACCTAAAATCTAAACCTAACCCCAAATCTAAACCTAAAATCTAAACCTAACCCCAAATCTAAACCTAACCCCAAATCTAAACCTAAAATCTAAACCTAACCCCAAATCTAAACCTAAAATCTAAACATAACCCCAAATCTAAACCTAAAATCTATACCTAACCCGAAATCTAAACCTAACCCCAAATCTAAACCTAAAATCTAAACCTAACCCCAAATCTAAACCTAAAATCTAAATCTAACCCCAAATCTAATCCTAACCCCAAATCTAAACCTAAAATCTAAACCTAACCCCAAATCTAAACCTAACCCCAAATCTAAACCTTAAATCTAAACCTAACCCCAAATCTAAACCTAAAATCTAAACCTAACCCGAAATCTAAACCTAACCCCAAATCTAAACCTAAAATCTAAACATAACCCCAAATCTAAACCTAAAATCTAAACCTAACCCCAAATCTAAACCTAACCCCAAATCTAAAACTAACCCCAAATCTAAACCGAAAATCTAAAAATAACCCCAAATCTAAACCTAAAATCTAAACCTAACCCCAAATCTAAACCTAAAATTTAAGACTAACCCCAAATCTACACCTAAAATCTAAACCTAACCCCAATCTAAAGCTAACCCCAAATCTAAAACTAACCCCAAATCTAAACCGAAAATCTAAACCTAACCCCAAATCTAAACCTAAAATCTAAACCTAACCCCAAATCTAAACCTAAAATCTAAACCTAACCTCAAATCTAAACCTAAAATCTAAACCTAACCCCAAATCTAAACCTAACCCCAGATCTAAACCTAAAATCTAAACCTAACCCCAAATCTAAACCTAAAATTTAAGCCTAACCCCAAATCTAAACCTAAAATCTAAACCTAACCCCAAATCTAAACCTAACCCCAAATCCAAACCTAACCCCAAATCTAAACCGAAAATCTAAACCTAACCCCAAATCTAAACCTAAAATCTAAACCTAACCCCAAATCTAAACTTAACCCCAAATCTAAAACTAACCTAAAATCTAAACCTAACCCCAGATCTAAACCTAAAATCTAAAGCTAACCCCAAATCTAAACCTAAAATCTAAACCTAAAATCTAAACCTAACCCCAAATCTAAACCTAAAATCTAAACCTAACCCCAAATCTAAACCTAACCCCAAATCTAAACCTAAAATCTAAACCTAACCCCAAATCTAAACCTAACCCCAAATCTAAACCTAAAATCTAAACCTAACCCCAAATCTAAACCTAACCCCAAATCTAAAACTAACCCCAAATCTAAACCGAAAATCTAAAAATAACCCCAAATCTAAACCTAAAATCTAAACCTAACCCCAAATCTAAACCTAAAATTTAAGACTAACCCCAAATCTACACCTAAAATCTAAACCTAACCCCAAATCTAAAGCTAACCCCAAATCTAAAACTAACCCCAAATCTAAACCGAAAATCTAAACCTAACCCCAAATCTAAACCTAAAATCTAAACCTAACCCCAAATCTAAACCTAAAATCTAAACCTAACCTCAAATCTAAACCTAAAATCTAAACCTAACCCCAAATCTAAACCTAACCCCAGATCTAAACCTAAAATCTAAACCTAACCCCAAATCTAAACCTAAAATTTAAGCCTAACACCAAATCTAAACCTAAAATCTAAACCTAACCCCAAATCTAAACCTAACCCCAAATCTAAACCTAACCCCAAATCTAAACCGAAAATCTAAACCTAAGCCCAAATCTAAACCTAAAATCTAAACCTAACCCCAAATCTAAACCTAAAATTTAATACTAACCCCAAATCTACACCTAAAATCTAAACCTAACCCCAAATCTAAACCTAACCCCAAATCTAAACCTAACCCCAAATCTAAACCGAAAATCTAAACCTAACCCCAAATCTAAACCTAAAATCTAAACCTAACCCCAAATCTAAACCTAAAATCTAAACCTAACCCCAAATCTAAACTTAACCCCAAATCTAAACCTAACCTAAAATCTAAACCTAACCCCAAATCTAAACCTAAAATCTAAAGCTAACCCCAAATCTAAACCTAAAATCTAAACCTAAAATCTAAACCTAACCCCAAATCTAAACCTAAAATCTAAACCTAACCCCAAATCTAAACCTAAAATCTAAACCTAAAAACTAAACCTAACCTAAAATCTAAACCTAACCCCAAATCTAAACCTAAAATCTAAACCTAACCCCAAATCTAAACCTAACCTCAAATCTAAACCTAAAATATAAACCTAACCCCAAATCTAAACCTAAAATATAAACCTAACCCCAAATCTAAACCTAAAATCTAAACCCTACCCCAAATCTAAACCTAACTCCAAATCTAACCCTAAATCTAAACCTAACCCCAAATCTAAACCTAAAATCTAAACCTAACCCCAAATCTGAACCTAAAATCTAAACCTAAAATCTAAACCTAACCTAAAAACTAAACCTAACCCCAAATCTAAACCTAAAATCTAAACCTAACCCCCAATCTAAACCGAAAATCTAAACCTAACCCCAAATCTAAACCTAAAATCTAAACCTAACCCCAAATCTAAACCTAAAATCTAAACCTAACCCCAAATCTGAACCTAAAATCTAAACCTAAAATCTAAACCTAACCTAAAAACTAAACCTAACCCCAAATCTAAACCTAAAATCTAAACCTAACCCCCAATCTAAACCGAAAATCTAAACCTAACCCCAAATCTAAACCTAAAATCTAAACATAACCCCAAATCTAAACCTAAAATCTAAACCTAAAATCTAAACCTAACCTAAAATCTAAACCTAACCCCAAATCTAAACCTAAAATCTAAACCTAACCCCAAATCTAAACCTAACCCCAAATCTAAACCTAAAATCTAAACCTAACCCCAAATCTAAACCTAAAATCTAAACCTAAACCCAAATCTAAACCTAACCCCAAATCTACACCTAAAATCTAAACCTAACCCAGAATCTAAAGCTAACCCCAAATCTAAAACTTACCCCAAATCTAAACCGAAAATCTAAACCTAACCCCAAATCTAAACCTAAAATCTAAACCTAACCCCAAATCTAAACCTAAAATCTAAACCTAACCTCAAATCTAAACCTAAAATCTAAACCTAACCCCAAATCTAAACCTAACCCCAGATCTAAACCTAAAATCTAAACCTAACCCCCAATCTAAACCTAAAATTTAAGCCTAACCCCAAATCTAAACCTAAAATCTAAACCTAACCCCAAATCTAAACCTAAAATCTAAACCTAACCCCAAATCTAAACCTAAAATCTAAACCTAACCCCAAATCTAAACCTAACCCCAAATCTAAAACTAACCTAAAATCTAAACCTAACCCCAAATCTAAACCTAAAATCTAAAGCTAACCCCAAATCTAAACCTAAAATCTAAACCTAAAATCTAAACCTAACCCCAAATCTAAACCTAAAATCTAAACCTAACCCCAAATCTAAACCTAACCCCAAATCTAAACCTAAAATCTAAACCTAACCCCAAATCTAAACCTAAAATCTAAACATAACCCCAAATCTAAACCTAAAATCTATACCTAACCCGAAATCTAAACCTAACCCCAAATCTAAACCTAAAATCTAAACCTAACCCCAAATCTAAACCTAAAATTAAATCTAACCCCAAATCTAATCCTAACCCCAAATCTAAACCTAAAAACTAAACCTAACCCCAAATCTAAACCTAACCCCAAATCTAAACCTTAAATCTAAACCTAACCCCAAATCTAAACCTAAAATCTAAACCTAACCCGAAATCTAAACCTAACCCCAAATCTAAACCTAAAATCTAAACATAACCCCAAATCTAAACCTAAAATCTAAACCTAACCCCAATCTAAAGCTAACCCCAAATCTAAAACTAACCCCAAATCTAAACCGAAAATCTAAACCTAACCCCAAATCTAAACCTAAAATCTAAACCTAACCCCAAATCTAAACCTAAAATCTAAACCTAACCTCAAATCTAAACCTAAAATCTAAACCTAACCCCAAATCTAAACCTAACCCCAGATCTAAACCTAAAATCTAAACCTAACCCCAAATCTAAACCTAAAATTTAAGCCTAACCCCAAATCTAAACCTAAAATCTAAACCTAACCCCAAATCTAAACCTAACCCCAAATCTAAAACTAACCCCAAATCTAAACCGAAAATCTAAACCTAACCCCAAATCTAAACCTAAAATCTAAACCTAACCCCAAATCTAAACTTAACCCCAAATCTAAAACTAACCTAAAATCTAAACCTAACCCCAGATCTAAACCTAAAATCTAAAGCTAACCCCAAATCTAAACCTAAAATCTAAACCTAAAATCTAAACCTAACCCCAAATCTAAACCTAAAATCTAAACCTAACCCCAAATCTAAACCTAACCCCAAATCTAAACCTAAAATCTAAACCTAACCCCGAATCTAAACCTAAAATCTAAACCTAACCCCAAATCTAAACCTAAAATCTAAACCTAACCCCAAATCTAAACCTAAAATCTAAACCTAACCCCAAATCTAAACCTAACCCCAAATCTAAACCTAAAATCTAAACCTAACCCCAAATCTAAACCTAACCCCAAATCTAAAACTAACCCCAAATCTAAACCGAAAATCTAAAAATAACCCCAAATCTAAACCTAAAATCTAAACCTAACCCCAAATCTAAACCTAAAATTTAAGACTAACCCCAAATCTACACCTAAAATCTAAACCTAACCCCAAATCTAAAGCTAACCCCAAATCTAAAACTAACCCCAAATCTAAACCGAAAATCTAAACCTAACCCCAAATCTAAACCTAAAATCTAAACCTAACCCCAAATCTAAACCTAAAATCTAAACCTAACCTCAAATCTAAACCTAAAATCTAAACCTAACCCCAAATCTAAACCTAACCCCAGATCTAAACCTAAAATCTAAACCTAACCCCAAATCTAAACCTAAAATTTAAGCCTAACCCCAAATCTAAACCTAAAATCTAAACCTAACCCCAAATCTAAACCTAACCCCAAATCTAAAACTAAACCCAAATCTAAACCGAAATTCTAAACCTAAGCCCAAATCTAAACCTAAAATCTAAACCTAAAATCTAAACCTAACACCAAATCTAAACCTAAAATCTAAACCTAACCCCAAATCTAAACCTAAAATCTAAACCTAAAAACTAAACCTAACCTAAAATCTAAACCTAACCCCAAATCTAAACCTAAAATCTAAACCTAACCCCAAATCTAAACCTAACCCCAAATCTAAACCTAAAATATAAACCTAACCCCAAATCTAAACCTAAAATATAAACCTAACCCCAAATCTAAACCTAAAATCTAAACCTAACCCCAAATCTAAACCTAAAATCTAAACCTAACCCCAAATCTGAACCTAAAATCTAAACCTAAAATCTAAACCTAACCTAAAAACTAAACCTAACCCCAAATCTAAACCTAAAATCTAAACCTAACCCCCAATCTAAACCGAAAATCTAAACCTAACCCAAATCTAAACCTAAAATCTAAACCTAACCCCAAATCTAAACCTAAAATCTAAACCTAACCCCAAATCTGAACCTAAAATCTAAACCTAAAATCTAAACCTAACCTAAAAACTAAACCTAACCCCAAATCTAAACCTAAAATCTAAACCTAACCCCCAATCTAAACCGAAAATCTAAACCTAACCCCAACTCTAAACCTAAAATCTAAACATAACCCCAAATCTAAACCTAAAATCTAAACCTAAAATCTAAACCTAACCTAAAATCTAAACCTAACCCCAAATCTAAACCTAAAATCTAAACCTAACCCCAAATCTAAACCTAACCCCAAATCTAAACCTAAAATCTAAACCTAACCCCAAATCTAAACCTAAAATCTAAACCTAAACCCAAATCTAAACCTAACCCCAAATCTAAACCTAAAATCTAAACCTAACCCCAAATCTAAACCTAAAATTTAAGCCTAACCCCAAATCTAAACCTAAAATCTAAACCTAACCCCAAATCTAAACCTAACCCCAAATCTAAAACTAACCCCAAATCTAAACCGAAAATCTAAACCTAAACCCAAATCTAAACCTAAAATCTAAACCTAACCCCAAATCTAAACCTAAAATCTATACCTAACCCGAAATCTAAACCTAACCCCAAATCTAAACCTAAAATCTAAACCTAACCCCAAATCTAAACCTAAAATCTAAACTTAACCCCAAATCTAAACCTAACCCCAAATCTAAACCTAAAATCTAAACCTAACCCCAAATCTAAACCTAACCCCAAATCTAAACCTAAAATCTAAACCTAACCCCAAATCTAAACCTAAAATCTAAACCTAACCCCAAATCTAAACCTAACCCCAAATCTAAACCTAAAATCTAAACATAACCCCAAATCTAAACCTAAAATCTAAACCTAACCCCAAATCCAAACCTAACCCCAAATCTAAACCTAAAATCTAAACCTAACCCCAAATCTAAACCTAAAATCTAAACCTAACCCCAAATCTAAACCTAAAATATAAACCTAACCTAAAATCTAAACCTAACCCCAAATCTACACCTAAAATCTAAACCTAACCCCAAATCTAAACCTAACCCCAAATCTAAACCTAAAATCTAAACCTAACCCCAAATCTAAACCTAAAATCTAAACCTAACCCCAAATCTAAACCTAAAATTTAAGTTTAACCCCAAATCTAAACCTAAAATCTAAACCTAACCCCAAATCTAAACCTAACCCCAAATCTAAACCTAAAATCTAAACCTAACCCCAAATCTAAACCTAAAATCTAAACCTAACCCCAAATCTAAACCTAAAATCTAAACCTAAAATTTAAGTCTAACCCCAAATCTAAACCTAAAATCTAAACCTAACCCCAAATCTAAACCTAACCCCAAATCTAAACCTAAAATCTAAAGCTAACCCCAAATCTAAACCTAAAATCTAAACCTAAAATCTAAACCTAACCCCAAATCTAAACCTAAAATCTAAACCTAACACCAAATCTAAACCTAACCCCAAATCTAAACCTAAAATCTAAACCTAACCCCAAATCTAAACCTAAAATCTAAACCTAACCCCAAATCTAAACCTAACCCCAAATCTGAACCTAAAATCTAAACCTAAAATCTAAACCTAACCTAAAAACTAAACCTAACCCCAAATCTAAGCCTAAAATCTAAACCTAACCCCCAATCTAAACCGAAAATCTAAACCTAACCCCAAATCTAAACTTAAAATCTAAACCTAAAATCTAAACCTAACCACAAATCTAAACCTAACCCCAAATCTAAACCTAAAATCTAAACCTAACCCCAAATCTAAACCTAAAATCTAAACCTAACCCCAAATCTAAACCTAACCCCAAATCTAAACCTAAAATCTAAACCTAACCCCAAATCTAAACCTAAACCCAAATCTAAAACTAACCCCAAATCTAAACCGAAAATCTAAAAATAACCCCAAATCTAAACCTAAAATCTAAACCTAACCCCAAATCTAAACCTAAAATCTAAACCTAACCCCAAATCTAAACCTAAAATCTAAACCTAACCTCAAATCTAAACCTAAAATCTAAACCTAACCCCAAATCTAAACCTAAAATCTAAACCTAACCCCAAATCTAAACCTAAAATCTAAACCTAACCTCAAATCTAAACCTAAAATCTAAACCTAACCCCAAATCTAAACCTAACCCCAGATCTAAACCTAAAATCTAAACCTAACCCCAAATCTAAACCTAAAATTTAAGCCTAACCCCAAATCTAAACCTAAAATCTAAACCTAACCCCAAATCTAAACCTAACCCCAAATCTAAAACTAAACCCAAATCTAAACCGAAAATCTAAATCTAAGCCCAAATCTAAACCTAAAATCTAAACCTAACCCCAAATCTAAACCTAAAATTTAATACTAACCCCAAATCTACACCTAAAATCTAAACCTAACCCCAAATCTAAACCTAACCCCAAATGTAAACCTAACCCCAAATCTAAACCGAAAATCTAAACCTAAGCCCAAATCTAAACCTAAAATCTAAACCTAACCCCAAATCTAAACCTAAAATCTAAACCTAACCCCAAATCTAAACCTAAAATCTAAACCTAACCTCAAATCTAAACCTAAAATCTAAACCTAACCCCAAATCTAAACCTAACCCCAGATCTAAACCTAAAATCTAAACCTAACCCCAAATCTAAACCTAAAATTTAAGCCTAACCCCAAATCTAAACCTAAAATCTAAACCTAACCCCAAATCTAAACCTAACCCCAAATCTAAAACTAAACCCAAATCTAAACCGAAAATCTAAATCTAAGCCCAAATCTAAACCTAAAATCTAAACCTAACCCCAAATCTAAACCTAAAATTTAATACTAACCCCAAATCTACACCTAAAATCTAAACCTAACCCCAAATCTAAACCTAACCCCAAATGTAAACCTAACCCCAAATCTAAACCGAAAATCTAAACCTAAGCCCAAATCTAAACCTAAAATCTAAACCTAACCCGAAATCTAAACCTAAAATCTAAACCTAACCCCAAATCTAAACTTAACCCCAAATCTAAACCTAACCTAAAATCTAAACCTAACCCCAAATCTAAACCTAAAATCTAAAGCTAACCCCAAATCTAAACCTAAAATCTAAACCTAAAATCTAAACCTAACCCCAAATCTAAACCTAAAATCTAAAGCTAACCCCAAATCTAAACCTAAAATCTAAACCTAAAAACTAAACCTAACCTAAAATCCAAACCTAACCCCAAATCTAAACCTAAAATCTAAACCTAACCCCAAATCTAAACCTAACCCCAAATCTAAACCTAAAATCTAAACCTAACCCCAAATCTAAACCTAAAATATAAACTTAACCCCAAATCTAAACCTAACCCCAAATCTAAACCTAAAATCTAAACCCTACCCCAAATCTAAACCTAACTCCAAATCTAACCCTAAATCTAAACCTAACCCCAAATCTAAACCTAAAATCTAAACCTAACCCCAAATCTGAACCTAAAATCTAAACTAAAATCTAAACCTAACCTAAAAACTAAACCTAACCCCAAATCTAAACCTAAAATCTAAACCTAACCCCCAATCTAAACCGAAAATCTAAACCTAACCCCAAATCTAAACCTAAAATCTAAACCTAACCCCAAATCTAAACCTAAAATCTAAACCTAACCCCAAATCTGAACCTAAAATCTAAACCTAAAATCTAAACCTAACCTAAAAACTAAACCTAACCCCAAATCTAAACCTAAAATCTAAACCTAACCCCCAATCTAAACCGAAAATCTAAACCTAACCCCAAATCTAAACCTAAAATCTAAACCTAACCCCAAATCTAAACCTAAAATCTAAACCTAAAATCTAAACCTAACATAAAATCTAAACCTAACCCCAAATCTAAACCTAAAATCTAAACCTAACCCCAAATCTAAACCTAACCCCAAATCTAAACCTAAAATCTAAACCTAACCCAAATCTAAACCTAAAATCTAAACCTAACCCCAAATCTAAACCTAACCCCAAATCTAAACCTAAAATCTAAACCTAACCCCAAATCTAAACCTAAAATTTAAGCCTAACCCCAAATCTAAACCTAAAATCTAAACCTAACCCCAAATCTAAACCTAACCCCAAATCTAAAACTAACCCCAAATCTAAACCGAAAATCTAAACCTAACCCCAAATCTAAACCTAAAATCTAAACCTAACCCCAAATCTGAACCTAAAATCTATACCTAACCCGAAATCTAAACCTAACCCCAAATCTAAACCTAAAATCTAAACCTAACCCCAAATCTAAACCTAAAATCTAAACTTAACCCCAAATCTAAACCTAACCCCAAATCTAAACCTAAAATCTAAACCTAACCCCAAATCTAAACCTAACCCCAAATCTCAACCTAAAATCTAAACCTAACCCCAAATCTAAACTTAACCCCAAATCTAAACCTAACCTAAAATCTAAACCTAACCCCAAATCTAAACCTAAAATCTAAAGCTAACCCCAAATCTAAACCTAAAATCTAAACCTAACCCCAAATCTAAACCTAACCCCAAATCTAAACCGAAAATCTAAACCTAACCCCAGATCTAAACCTAAAATCTAAACCTAAAATCTAAACCTAACCTAAAATCTAAACCTAACCCCAAATCTAAACCTAAAATCTAAACCTAACCCCAAATCTAAACCTAACCCCAAATCTAAACCTAAAATCTAAACCTAACCCCAAATCTAAACCTAAAATCTAAACCTAACCCCAAATCTAAACCTAACCCCAAATCTAAACCTAACCCCAAATCTAAACCTAAAATCTAAACCCTACCCCAAATCTAAACCTAACTTCAAATCTAACCCTAAATCTAAACCTAACCCCAAATCTAGACCTAAAATCTAAACCTAACCTAAAATCTAAACCTAACCCCAAATCTAAACCTAACCCCAAATCTAAACCTAACCCCAATTCTAAACCTAAAATCTAAACCCTACCCCAAATCTAAACCTAACTTCAAATCTAACCCTAAATCTAAACCTAACCCCAAATCTAAACCTAAAATCTAAACCTAACCCCAAATATAAACCTAACCCCAAATCTAAACCTAAAATCTAAACCTAACCCCAAATCTAAACCTAAAATCTAAACCTAAACCGAAATCTAAACCTAACCCCAAATCTAAACCTAAAATCTAAACCTAACCCCAAATCTAAACCTAAAATCTAAACTTAACCCCAAATCTAAACCTAACCCCAAATCTAAACCTAAAATCTAAACCTAACCCCAAATCTAAACCTAACCCCAAATCTCAACCTAAAATCTAAACCTAACCCCAAATCTAAACCTAAAATCTAAACCTAACCCCAAATCTAAACCTAAAATCTAAACCTAACCCCAAATCTAAACCTAACCCCAAATCTAAACCTAAAATCTAAACATAACCCCAAATCTAAACCTAAAATCTAAACCTAACCCCAAATCCAAACCTAACCCCAAATCTAAACCTAAAATCTAAACCTAACCCCAAATCTAAACCTAAAATCTAAACCTAAAATCTAAACCTAACCCAAAATCTAAACCTAAAATCTAAACCTAACCCCAAATCTAAACCTAACCCCAAATCTAAACCTAAAATCTAAACCTAACCCCAAATCTAAACCTAAAATCTAAACCTAACCCCAAATCTAAACCTAAAATTTAAGTCTAACCCCAAATCTAAACCTAAAATCTAAACCTAACCCCAAATCTAAACCTAACCCCAAATCTAAACCTAAACTCTAAACCTAACCCCAAATCTAAACCTAAAATCTAAACCTAACCCCAAATCTAAACCTAACCCCAAATCTAAACCTAAAATCTAAACCTAACCCCAAATCTAAACCTAAAATCTAACCTAACCCCAAATCTAAAAATAACCCCAAATCTAAACCTAAAATCTAAACCTAACCCCAAATCTAAACCTAAAATCTAAACCTAACCCCAAATCTAAACCTAAAATCTAAACCTAACCCCAAATCTAAACCTAAAATCTAAACCTAACCCCAAATATAAACCTAACCCCAAATCTAAACCGAAAATCTAAACCTAACCCCAAATCTAAACCTAAAATCTAAACCTAACCCCAAATCTAAACCTAAAATCTAAACCTAACCCCAAATCTAAACCTAAAATCTAAACCTAACCCCAAATCTAAACCTAAAATCTAAACCTAACCCCAAATCTAAACCTAAAATCTAAACCTAACCCCAAATCTAAACCTAAAATCTAAACCTAACCCCAAATCTAAACCTAACCCCAATTCTAAACCTAAAATCTAAACCTAACCCCAAATCTAAACCTAAAATTTAAGTCTAACCCCAAATCTAAACCTAAAATCTAAACCTAAAATCTAAACCTAATCCCAAATCTAAACCTAAAATCAAAACCTAAAATCTAAACCTAACCTAAAATCTAAACCTAACCCCAAATCTAAACCTAAAATCTAAACCTAACCCCAAATCTAAACCTAACCCCAAATCTAAACCTAACCCCAAATCTAAACCTAACCCCAAATCTAAACCTAAAATCTAAACCCTACCCCAAATCTAAACCTAACTTCAAATCTAACCCTAAATCTAAACCTAACCCCAAATCTAAACCTAAAATCTAAACCTAACCTAAAATCTAAACCTAACCCCAAATCTAAACCTAAAATCTAAACCTAACCCCAAATCTAAACCTAACCCCAAATATAAACCTAAAATCTAAACCTAACCCCAAATCTAAACCTAAAATTTAAGTCTAACCCCAAATCTAAACCTAACCCCAAATCTAAACCTAAAATCTAAACCTAACCCCAAATCTAAACCTAAAATCTAAACCTAACCCCAAATCTAAACCTAAAATTTAAGTCTAACCCCAAATCTAAACCTAAAATCTAAACCTAACCCGAAATCTAAACCTAAAATCTAAACCTAACCCCAAATCTAAACTTAACCCCAAATCTAAACCTAACCTAAAATCTAAACCTAACCCCAAATCTAAACCTAAAATCTAAAGCTAACCCCAAATCTAAACCTAAAATCTAAACCTAAAATCTAAACCTAACCCCAAATCTAAACCTAAAATCTAAAGCTAACCCCAAATCTAAACCTAAAATCTAAACCTAAAAACTAAACCTAACCTAAAATCCAAACCTAACCCCAAATCTAAACCTAAAATCTAAACCTAACCCCAAATCTAAACCTAACCCCAAATCTAAACCTAAAATCTAAACCTAACCCCAAATCTAAACCTAAAATATAAACTTAACCCCAAATCTAAACCTAACCCCAAATCTAAACCTAAAATCTAAACCCTACCCCAAATCTAAACCTAACTCCAAATCTAACCCTAAATCTAAACCTAACCCCAAATCTAAACCTAAAATCTAAACCCTACCCCAAATCTAAACCTAACTCCAAATCTAACCCTAAATCTAAACCTAACCCCAAATCTGAACCTAAAATCTAAACCTAAAATCTAAACCTAACCTAAAAACTAAACCTAACCCCAAATCTAAACCTAAAATCTAAACCTAACCCCCAATCTAAACCGAAAATCTAAACCTAACCCCAAATCTAAACCTAAAATCTAAACCTAACCCCAAATCTAAACCTAAAATCTAAACCTAACCCCAAATCTGAACCTAAAATCTAAACCTAAAATCTAAACCGAACCTAAAAACTAAACCTAACCCCAAATCTAAACCTAAAATTTAAGTCTAACCCCAAATCTAAACCTAAAATCTAAACCTAACCCCAAATCTAAACCTAACCCCAAATCTAAACCTAAAATCTAAACCTAACCCCAAATCTAAACCTAAAATCTAAACCTAACCCCAAATCTAAACCTAACCCCAAATCTAAACCTAAAATCTAAACCTAACCCCAAATCTAAACCTAAAATCTAACCTAACCCCAAATCTAAAAATAACCCCAAATCTAAACCTAAAATCTAAACCTAACCCCAAATCTAAACCTAAAATCTAAACCTAACCCCAAATCTAAACCTAAAATCTAAACCTAACCCCAAATCTAAACCTAACCCCAAATCTAAACCGAAAATCTAAACCTAACCCCAAATCTAAACCGAAAATCTAAACCTAACCCCAAATCTAAACCTAAAATCTAAACCTAACCCCAAATCTAAACCTAAAATCTAAACCTAACCCCAAATCTAAACCTAAAATCTAAACCTAACCCCAAATCTAAACCTAAAATCTAAACCTAACCCCAAATCTAAACCTAACCCCAATTCTAAACCTAAAATCTAAACCTAACCCCAAATCTAAACCTAAAATTTAAGTCTAACCCCAAATCTAAACCTAAAATCTAAACCTAAAATCTAAACCTAATCCCAAATCTAAACCTAAAATCAAAACCTAAAATCTAAACCTAACCTAAAATCTAAACCTAACCCCAAATCTAAACCTAAAATCTAAACCTAACCCCAAATCTAAACCTAACCCCAAATCTAAACCTAACCCCAAATCTAAACCTAACCCCAAATCTAAACCTAAAATCTAAACCCTACCCCAAATCTAAACCTAACTTCAAATCTAACCCTAAATCTAAACCTAACCCCAAATCTAAACCTAACCTAAAATCTAAACCTAACCCCAAATCTAAACCTAAAATCTAAACCTAACCCCAAATCTAAACCTAACCCCAAATCTAAACCTAAAATCTAAACCTAACCCCAAATCTAAACCTAAAATTTAAGTCTAACCCCAAATCTAAACCTAACCCCAAATCTAAACCTAAAATCTAAACCTAACCCCAAATCTAAACCTAAAATCTAAACCTAACCCCAAATCTAAACCTAAAATTTAAGTCTAACCCCAAATCTAAACCTAAAATCTAAACCTAACCCCAAATCTAAACCTTAAATCTAAAGCTAACCCCAAATATAAAACGAAAATCTAAACCTAACCCCAAATCTAAACCTAACCTCAAATCTAAACCTAAAATCTAAACCTAACCCCAAATCTAAACCTAAAATCTAAACCTAACCCCAAATATGAACCTAAAATCTAAACCTAACCCCAAATCTAAACCTAAAATCTAAACCTAAAATCTAAACCTAACCCCAAATCTAAACCTAAAATCTAAACCTAACCCCAAATCTAAACCTAACCCCAAATCTAAAACTAACCCCAAATCTAAACCGAAAATCTAAACCTAACCCCAAATCTAAACCTAAAATCTAAACCTAACCCCAAATCTATACCTAAAATTTAAGACTAACCCCAAATCTACACCTAAAATCTAAACCTAACCCCAAATCTAAACCTAACCCCAAATCTAAACCTAACCCCAAATCTAAACCGAAAATCTAAACCTAACCTCAAATCTAAACCTAAAATCTAAACCTAACCCCAAATCTAAACCTAAAATCTTAACCTAACCCCAAATCTAAACCTAAAATCTAAACCTAACCCCAAATCTAAACCTAAAATCTAAACCTAACCCCAAATCTAAACCGAAAATCTAAACCTAACCCCAAATCTAAACCTAAAATCTAAACCTAACCCCAAATGTAAACCTAACCCCAAATCTAAAACTAACCCCAAATCTAAACCGAAAATCTAAACCTAACCCCAAATCTAAACCTAAAATCTAAACCTAACCCCAAATCTAAACCTAAAATTTAAGACTAACCCCAAATCTACACCTAAAATCTAAACCTAACCCCAAATCTAAACCTAACCCCAAATCTAAAACTAACCCCAAATCTAAACCGAAAATCTAAACCTAACCCCAAATCTAAACCTAAAATCTAAACCTAACCCCAAATCTAAACCTAAAAACTAAACCTAACCCCAAATCTAAACCTAAAATCTAAACCTAACCCCAAATCTAAACCTAACCCCAAATCTAAACCTAACCTAAAATCTAAACCTAACCCCAAATCTAAACCTAAAATCTAAAGCTAACCCCAAATCTAAACCTAAAATCTAAATCTAAAATCTAAACCTAACCCCAAATCTAAACCTAAAATCTAAACCTAACCCCAAATCTAAACCTAAAATCTAAACCTAAAATCTAAACCTAACCTAAAATCTAAACCTAACCCCAAATCTAAACCTAAAATCTAAACCTAACCCCAAATCTAAACCTAACCCCAAATCTAAACCTAAAATCTAAACCTAACCCCAAATCTAAACCTAACCCCAAATCTAAACCTAAAATCTAAACCTATACCCAAATCTAAACCTAACCCCAAATCTAAACCTAAAATCTAAACCCTACCCCAAATCTAAACCTAACTCCAAATCTAACCCTAAATCTAAACCTAACCCGAAATCTAAACCTAAAATCTAAACCTAACCCCAAATCTGAACCTAAAATCTAAACCTAAAATCTAAACCTAACCTAAAATCTAAACCTAACCCCAAATCTAAACCTAAAATCTAAACCTAACCCCCAATCTAAACCTAAAATCTAAACCTAACCCCAAATCTAAACCTAAAATCTAAACCTAACCCCAAATCTAAACCGAAAATCTAAACCTAACCCCAAATCTAAACCTAAAATCTAAACCTAACCCCAAATCTAAACCTAAAATCTAAACCTAAAATCTAAACCAAACCTAAAATCTAAACCTAACCCCAAATCTAAACCTAAAATCTAAATCTAACCCCAAATCTAAACCTAACCCCAAATCTAAACCTAAAATCTAAACCTAACCCCAAATCTAAACCTAAGCCCAAATCTAAACCTAAAATCTAAACCTAACCCCAAATCTAAACCTAAAATTTAAGCCTAACCCCAAATCTAAACCTAAAATATAAACCTAACCCCAAATCTAAACCTAACCCCAAATCTAAAACTAACCCCAAATCTAAACCGAAAATCTAAACCTAACCCCAAATCTAAACCTAAAATCTAAACCTAACCCCAAATCTAAACCTAAAATCTATACCTAACCCGAAATCTAAACCTAACCCCAAATCTAAACCTAAAATCTAAACCTAACCCCAAATCTAAACCTAAAATCTAAACTTAACCCCAAATCTAAACCTAACCCCAAATCTAAACCGAAAATCTAAACCTAACCCCAAATCTAAACCTAAAATATAAACCTAACCCCAAATCTAAACCTAAAATCTAAACCTAACCCCAAATCTAAACCTAAAATCTAAACCTAACCCCAAATCTAAACCTAAAATCTAAACCTAACCCCAAATCTAAACCTAAAATTTAAGTCTAACCCCAAATCTAAACCTAAAATCTAAACCTAACCCCAAATCTAAACCTAACCCCAAATCTAAACCTTAAATCTAAACCTAACCCCAAATCTAAACCTAAAATCTAAACCTAACCCCAAATCTAAACCTAACCCCAAATCTAAACCTAAAATCTAAACCTAACCCCAAATCTAAACCTAAAATCTAAACCTAACCCCAAATCTAAACTTAACCCCAAATCTAAACCTAACCTAAAATCTAAACCTAACCCCAAATCTAAACCTAAAATCTAAAGCTAACCCCAAATCTAAACCTAAAATCTAAACCTAACCCCAAATCTAAACCTAACCCCAAATCTAAACCGAAAATCTAAACCTAACCCCAGATCTAAACCTAAAATCTAAACCTAAAATCTAAACCTAACCTAAAATCTAAACCTAACCCCAAATCTAAACCTAAAATCTAAACCTAACCCCAAATCTAAACCTAACCCCAAATCTAAACCTAAAATCTAAACCTAACCCCAAATCTAAACCTAAAATCTAAACCTAACCCCAAATCTAAACCTAACCCCAAATCTAAACCTAACCCCAAATCTAAACCTAAAATCTAAACCCTACCCCAAATCTAAACCTAACTTCAAATCTAACCCTAAATCTAAACCTAACCCCAAATCTAGACCTAAAATCTAAACCTAACCTAAAATCTAAACCTAACCCCAAATCTAAACCTAACCCCAAATCTAAACCTAACCCCAATTCTAAACCTAAAATCTAAACCCTACCCCAAATCTAAACCTAACTTCAAATCTAACCCTAAATCTAAACCTAACCCCAAATCTAAACCTAAAATCTAAACCTAACCCCAAATATAAACCTAACCCCAAATCTAAACCTAAAATCTAAACCTAACCCCAAATCTAAACCTAAAATCTAAACCTAAACCGAAATCTAAACCTAACCCCAAATCTAAACCTAAAATCTAAACCTAACCCCAAATCTAAACCTAACCCCAAATCTAAACCTAAAATCTAAACCTAACCCCAAATCTAAACCTAAAATCTAAACCTAACTCCAAATCTAAACCTAACCCCAAATCTAAACATAAAATCTAAATCTAACCCCAAATATAATCCTAACCCCAAATCTAAACCTAAAATCTAAACCTAACCCCAAATCTAAACCTAAAATCTAAACCTAACCCCAAATCTAAACCTAACCCCAAATCTAAAACTAAAATCTAAACCTAACCCCAAATCTAAACCTAAAATCTAAACCTAACCCCAAATCTAAACCTAAAATCTAAACCTAAAATCTAAACCAAACCTAAAATCTAAACCTAACCCCAAATCTAAACCTAAAATCTAAATCTAACCCCAAATCTAAACCTAACCCCAAATCTAAACCTAAAATCTAAACCTAACCCCAAATCTAAACCTAAGCCCAAATCTAAACCTAAAATCTAAACCTAACCCCAAATCTAAACCTAAAATTTAAGCCTAACCCCAAATCTAAACCTAAAATATAAACCTAACCCCAAATCTAAACCTAACCCCAAATCTAAAACTAACCCCAAATCTAAACCGAAAATCTAAACCTAACCCCAAATCTAAACCTAAAATCTAAACCTAACCCCAAATCTAAACCTAAAATCTATACCTAACCCGAAATCTAAACCTAACCCCAAATCTAAACCTAAAATCTAAACCTAACCCCAAATCTAAACCTAAAATCTAAACTTAACCCCAAATCTAAACCTAACCCCAAATCTAAACCGAAAATCTAAACCTAACCCCAAATCTAAACCTAAAATATAAACCTAACCCCAAATCTAAACCTAAAATCTAAACCTAACCCCAAATCTAAACCTAAAATCTAAACCTAACCCCAAATCTAAACCTAAAATCTAAACCTAACCCCAAATCTAAACCTAAAATTTAAGTCTAACCCCAAATCTAAACCTAAAATCTAAACCTAACCCCAAATCTAAACCTAACCCCAAATCTAAACCTTAAATCTAAACCTAACCCCAAATCTAAACCTAAAATCTAAACCTAACCCCAAATCTAAACCTAACCCCAAATCTAAACCTAAAATCTAAACCTAACCCCAAATCTAAACCTAAAATCTAAACCTAACCCCAAATCTAAACTTAACCCCAAATCTAAACCTAACCTAAAATCTAAACCTAACCCCAAATCTAAACCTAAAATCTAAAGCTAACCCCAAATCTAAACCTAAAATCTAAACCTAACCCCAAATCTAAACCTAACCCCAAATCTAAACCGAAAATCTAAACCTAACCCCAGATCTAAACCTAAAATCTAAACCTAAAATCTAAACCTAACCTAAAATCTAAACCTAACCCCAAATCTAAACCTAAAATCTAAACCTAACCCCAAATCTAAACCTAACCCCAAATCTAAACCTAAAATCTAAACCTAACCCCAAATCTAAACCTAAAATCTAAACCTAACCCCAAATCTAAACCTAACCCCAAATCTAAACCTAACCCCAAATCTAAACCTAAAATCTAAACCCTACCCCAAATCTAAACCTAACTTCAAATCTAACCCTAAATCTAAACCTAACCCCAAATCTAGACCTAAAATCTAAACCTAACCTAAAATCTAAACCTAACCCCAAATCTAAACCTAACCCCAAATCTAAACCTAACCCCAATTCTAAACCTAAAATCTAAACCCTACCCCAAATCTAAACCTAACTTCAAATCTAACCCTAAATCTAAACCTAACCCCAAATCTAAACCTAAAATCTAAACCTAACCCCAAATATAAACCTAACCCCAAATCTAAACCTAAAATCTAAACCTAACCCCAAATCTAAACCTAAAATCTAAACCTAAACCGAAATCTAAACCTAACCCCAAATCTAAACCTAAAATCTAAACCTAACCCCAAATCTAAACCTAACCCCAAATCTAAACCTAAAATCTAAACCTAACCCCAAATCTAAACCTAAAATCTAAACCTAACTCCAAATCTAAACCTAACCCCAAATCTAAACATAAAATCTAAATCTAACCCCAAATATAATCCTAACCCCAAATCTAAACCTAAAATCTAAACCTAACCCCAAATCTAAACCTAAAATCTAAACCTAACCCCAAATCTAAACCTAACCCCAAATCTAAAACTAAAATCTAAACCTAACCCCAAATCTAAACCTAAAATCTAAACCTAACCCCAAATCTAAACCTAAAATCTAAACCTAACCCCAAATCTAAACCTAACCCCAAATCTAAAACTAACCCCAAATCTAAACCGAAAATCTAAACATAACCCCAAATCTAAACCTAAAATCTAAACCTAACCCCAAATCTAAACCTAAAATTTAAGACTAACCCCAAATCTACACCTAAAATCTAAACCTAACCCCAAATCTAAACCTAACCCCAAATCTAAACCTAACCCCAAATCTAAACCTAAAATCTAAACCTAACCCCAAATCTAAACCTAAAATCTAAACCCAACCCCAAATCTAAACCTAACCCCAAATCTAAACCTAAAGTCTAAACCTAACCCCAAATCTAAACCTAAAATCTAAACCTAACCCCAAATCTAAACATAACCCCAAATCTAAACCTAAAATCTAAACCCTACCCCAAATCTAAACCTAAAATTTAAGCCTAACCCCAAATCTAAACCTAAAATCTAAACCTAACCCCAAATCTAAACCTAACCCCAAATCTAAACCGAAAATCTAAACCTAACCCCAAATCTAAACCTAAAATCTAAACCTAACCCCAAATCTAAACCTAAAAACTAAACCTAAGCCCAAATCTAAACCTAAAATCTAAACCTAACCCCAAATCTAAACTTAACCCCAAATCTAAACCTAACCTAAAATCTAAACCTAACCCCAAATCTAAACCTAAAATCTAAAGCTAACCCCAAATCTAAACCTAAAATCTAAATCTAAAATCTAAACCTAACCCCAAATCTAAACCTAAAATCTAAACCTAACCCCAAATCTAAACCTAAAATCTAAACCTAAAATCTAAACCTAACCTAAAATCTAAACCTAACCCCAAATCTAAACCTAAAATCTAAACCTAACCCCAAATCTAAACCTAACCCCAAATCTAAACCTAAAATCTAAACCTAACCCCAAATCTAAACCTAAAATCTAAACCTAACCCCAAATCTAAACCTAACCCCAAATCTAAACCTAACCCCAAATCTAAACCTAAAATCTAAACCCTACCCCAAATCTAAACCTAACTCCAAATCTAACCCTAAATCTAAACCTAACCCCAAATCTAAACCTAAAATCTAAACCTAACCCCAAATCTGAACCTAAAATCTAAACCTAAAATCTAAACCTAAGCTAAAATCTAAACCTAACCCCAAATCTAAACCTAAAATCTAAACCTAACACCCAATCTAAACCTAAAATCTAAACCTAACCCCAAATCTAAACCTAAAATCTAAACCTAACCCCAAATCTAAACCTAAAATCTAAACCTAACCCCAAATCTGAACCTAAAATCTAAACCTAAAATCTAAACCTAACCTAAAAACTAAACCTAACCCCAAATCTAAACCGAAAATCTAAACCTAACCCCAAATCTAAACCGAAAATCTAAACCTAACCCCAAATCTAAACCTAAAATCTAAACCTAACCCCAAATCTAAACCTAACCCCAAATCTAAACCTAAAATCTAAACCTAACCCCAAAACTAAACCTAACCCCAAATCTAAACCTAAAATCTAAACCTAACCCCAAATCTAAACCTAAAATTTAAGCCTAACCCCAAATCTCAACCTAAAATCTAAACCTAACCCCAAATCTAAACCTAAAATCTAAATCTAACCCCAAATCTAAACCTAAAATCTAAACCTAACCCCAAATCTAAACCTAACCCCAAATCTAAACCTAAAATCTAAACCTAAAATCTAAACCTAACCCCAAATCTAAACCTAACCCCAAATCTAAACCTAAAATCTAAACCTAACCCCAAATCTAAACCTAAAATCTAAACCTAACCCCAAATCTAAACCTAAAATTTAAGCCTAACCCCAAATCTATACCTAAAATCTAAACCTAAGCCCAAATCTAAACCTAAACCCAAATCTAAAACTAAACCCAAATCTAAACCGAAAATCTAAACCTAACCCCAAATCTAAACCTAAAATCTAAACCAAACCACAAATCTAAACCTAAAATTTAAGGCTAACCCCAAATCTAAACCTAAAATCTAAACCTAACCCCAAATCTAAACCTAACCCCAAATCTAAAAGTAACCCCAAATCTAAACCGAAAATCTAAACCTAACCCCAAATCTAAACCTAAAATCTAAACCTAACCCCAAATCTAAACCTAACCCCAAATCTAAACCTAACCCCAAATCTAAACCTAAAATCTATACCTAACCCGAAATCTAAACCTAACCCCAAATCTAAACCTAAAATCTAAACCTAACCCCAAATCTAAACCTAAAATCTAAACCTAACCCCAAATCTAAACCTAACCCCAAATCTAAACCTAACCCCAAATCTAAACCTAAAATCTATACCTAACCCGAAATCTAAACCTAACCCCAAATCTAAACCTAAAATCTAAACCTAACCCCAAATCTAAACCTAAAATCTAAACTTAACCCCAAATCTAAACCTAACCCCAAATCTAAACCTAAAATCTAAACCTAACCCCAAATCTAAACCTAACCCCAAATCTAAACCTAAAATCTAAACCTAACCCCAAATCTAAACCTAACCCCAAATCTAAACCTAAAATCTAAACATAACCCCAAATCTAAACATAAAATCTAAACCTAACCCCAAATCTAAACCCCAAATCTAAACCTAACCCCAAATCTAAACCGAAAATCTAAACCTAACCCCAAATCTAAACCTAACCCCAAATCTAAACCTAAAATCTAAACCTAACCCCAAATCTAAAACTAAAATCTAAACCTAACCCGAAATCTAAACCTAACCCCAAATCTAAACCTAAAATCTAAACCTAACCCCAAATCTAAACCTAACCCCAAATCTAAACCTTAAATCTAAACCTAACCCCAAATCGAAACCTAAAATCTAAACCTAACCCCAAATCTAAACCTAACCCCAAATCTAAACCTAAAATCTAAACCTAACCCCAAATCTAAACCTAAAATCTAAACCTAACCCCAAATCTAAACCTTACCCCAAATCTAAACCTAAAATCTAAACCTAACCCCAAATCTAAACCTAAAATCTAAACCTAACCCCAAATCTAAACCTAAAATCTAAACCTAACCCCAAATCTAAACTTAACCCCAAATCTAAACCTAACCTAAAATCTAAACCTAACCCCAAATCTAAACCTAAAATCTAAAGCTAACCCCAAATCTAAACCTAAAATCTAAACCTAACCCCAAATCTAAACCTAACCCCAAATCTAAACCGAAAATCTAAACCTAACCCCAGATCTAAACCTAAAATCTAAACCTAAAATCTAAACCTAACCCCAAATCTAAACCTAACCCCAAATCTAAACCTAAAATCTAAACCTAACCCCAAATCTAAACCTAACCCCAAATCTAAACCTAAAATCTAAACCTAACCCCAATCTAAACCTAAAATCTAAACCTAACCCCAAATCTAAACCTAACCCCAAATCTAAACCTAAAATCTAAACCCTACCCCAAATCTAAACCTAACTTCAAATCTAACCCTAAATCTAAACCTAACCCCAAATCTAAACCTAAAATCTAAACCTAACCTAAAATCTAAACCTAACCCCAAATCTAAACCTAACCCCAAATCTAAACCTAACCCCAAATCTAAACCTAAAATCTAAACCCTACCCCAAATCTAAACCTAACTTCAAATCTAACCCTAAATCTAAACCTAACCCCAAATCTAAACCTAAAATCTAAACCTAACCCCAAATATAAACCTAACCCCAAATCTAAACCTAAAATCTAAACCTAACCCCAAATCTAAACCTAAAATCTAAACCTAAACCGAAATCTAAACCTAACCCCAAATCTAAACCTAAAATCTAAACCTAACCCCAAATCTAAACCTAACCCCAAATCTAAACCTAAAATCTAAACCTAACCCCAAATCTAAACCTAAAATCTAAACCTAACTCCAAATCTAAACCTAACCCCAAATCTAAACATAAAATCTAAATCTAACCCCAAATATAATCCTAACCCCAAATCTAAACCTAAAATCTAAACCTAACCCCAAATCTAAACCTAAAATCTAAACCTAACCCCAAATCTAAACCTAACCCCAAATCTAAAACTAAAATCTAAACCTAACCCCAAATCTAAACCTAAAATCTAAACCTAAAATCTAAACCTAACCCCAAATCTAAACCTAAAATCTAAACCTAACCCCAAATCTAAACCTAACCCCAAATCTAAAACTAACCCCAAATCTAAACCGAAAATCTAAACATAACCCCAAATCAAAACCTAAAATCTAAACATAACCCCAAATCTAAACCTAAAATTTAAGACTAACCCCAAATCTACACCTAAAACCTAAACCTAACCCCAAATCTAAACCTAACCCCAAATCTAAACCTAACCCCAAATCTAAACCTAAAATCTAAACCTAACCCCAAATCTAAACCTAAAATCTAAACCCAACCCCAAATCTAAACCTAACCCCAAATCTAAACCTAAAGTCTAAACCTAACCCCAAATCTAAACCTGAAATCTAAACCTAACCCCAAATCTAAACATAACCCCAAATCTAAACCTAAAATCTAAACCCTACCCCAAATCTAAACCTAAAATTTAAGCCTAACCCCAAATCTAAACCTAAAATCTAAACCTAACCCCAAATCTAAACCTAACCCCAAATCTAAACCGAAAATCTAAACCTAACCCCAAATCTAAACCTAAAATCTAAACCTAACCCCAAATCTAAACCTAAAAACTAAACCTAAGCCCAAATCTAAACCTAAAATCTAAACCTAACCCCAAATCTAAACTTAACCCCAAATCTAAACCTAACCTAAAATCTAAACCTAACCCCAAATCTAAACCTAAAATCTAAAGCTAACCCCAAATCTAAACCTAAAATCTAAATCTAAAATCTAAACCTAACCCCAAATCTAAACCTAAAATCTAAACCTAACCCCAAATCTAAACCTAAAATCTAAACCTAAAATCTAAACCTAACCTAAAATCTAAACCTAACCCCAAATCTAAACCTAAAATCTAAACCTAACCCCAAATCTAAACCTAACCCCAAATCTAAACCTAAAATCTAAACCTAACCCCAAATCTAAACCTAAAATCTAAACCTAACCCCAAATCTAAACCTAACCCCAAATCTAAACCTAACCCCAAATCTAAACCTAAAATCTAAACCCTACCCCAAATCTAAACCTAACTCCAAATCTAACCCTAAATCTAAACCTAACCCCAAATCTAAACCTAAAATCTAAACCTAACCCCAAATCTGAACCTAAAATCTAAACCTAAAATCTAAACCTAACCTAAAATCTAAACCTAACCCCAAATCTAAACCTAAAATCTAAACCTAACACCCAATCTAAACCTAAAATCTAAACCTAACCCCAAATCTAAACCTAAAATCTAAACCTAACCCCAAATCTAAACCTAAAATCTAAACCTAACCCCAAATCTGAACCTAAAATCTAAACCTAAAATCTAAACCTAACCTAAAAACTCAACCTAACCCCAAATCTAAACCGAAAATCTAAACCTAACCCCAAATCTAAACCGAAAATCTAAACCTAACCCCAAATCTAAACCTAAAATCTAAACCTAACCCCAAATCTAAACCTAACCCCAAATCTAAACCTAAAATCTAAACCTAACCCCAAAACTAAACCTAACCCCAAATCTAAACCTAAAATCTAAACCTAACCCCAAATCTAAACCTAAAATTTAAGCCTAACCCCAAATCTCAACCTAAAATCTAAACCTAACCCCAAATCTAAACCTAAAATCTAAATCTAACCCCAAATCTAAACCTAAAATCTAAACCTAACCCCAAATCTAAACCTAACCCCAAATCTAAACCTAAAATCTAAACCTAAAATCTAAACCTAACCCCAAATCTAAACCTAACCCCAAATCTAAACCTAAAATCTAAACCTAACCCCAAATCTAAACCTAAAATCTAAACCTAACCCCAAATCTAAACCTAAAATTTAAGCCTAACCCCAAATCTATACCTAAAATCTAAACCTAAGCCCAAATCTAAACCTAAACCCAAATCTAAAACTAAACCCAAATCTAAACCGAAAATCTAAACCTAACCCCAAATCTAAACCTAAAATCTAAACCAAACCACAAATCTAAACCTAAAATTTAAGGCTAACCCCAAATCTAAACCTAAAATCTAAACCTAACCCCAAATCTAAACCTAACCCCAAATCTAAAAGTAACCCCAAATCTAAACCGAAAATCTAAACCTAACCCCAAATCTAAACCTAAAATCTAAACCTAACCCCAAATCTAAACCTAACCCCAAATCTAAACCTAACCCCAAATCTAAACCTAAAATCTATACCTAACCCGAAATCTAAACCTAACCCCAAATCTAAACCTAAAATCTAAACCTAACCCCAAATCTAAACCTAAAATCTAAACCTAACCCCAAATCTAAACCTAACCCCAAATCTAAACCTAACCCCAAATCTAAACCTAAAATCTATACCTAACCCGAAATCTAAACCTAACCCCAAATCTAAACCTAAAATCTAAACCTAACCCCAAATCTAAACCTAAAATCTAAACTTAACCCCAAATCTAAACCTAACCCCAAATCTAAACCTAAAATCTAAACCTAACCCCAAATCTAAACCTAACCCCAAATCTAAACCTAAAATCTAAACCTAACCCCAAATCTAAACCTAACCCCAAATCTAAACCTAAAATCTAAACATAACCCCAAATCTAAACCTAAAATCTAAACCTAACCCCAAATCTAAACCCCAAATCTAAACCTAACCCCAAATCTAAACCGAAAATCTAAACCTAACCCCAAATCTAAACCTAAAATCTAAACCTAACCCCAAATCTAAACCTAACCCCAAATCTAAACCTAAAATCTAAACCTAACCCCAAATCTAAAACTAAAATCTAAACCTAACCCGAAATCTAAACCTAACCCCAAATCTAAACCTAAAATCTAAACCTAACCCCAAATCTAAACCTAACCCCAAATCTAAACCTTAAATCTAAACCTAACCCCAAATCGAAACCTAAAATCTAAACCTAACCCCAAATCTAAACCTAACCCCAAATCTAAACCTAAAATCTAAACCTAACCCCAAATCTAAACCTAAAATCTAAACCTAACCCCAAATCTAAACCTAACCCCAAATCTAAACCTAAAATCTAAACCTAACCCCAAATCTAAACCTAAAATCTAAACCTAACCCCAAATCTAAACCTAAAATCTAAACCTAACCCCAAATCTAAACTTAACCCCAAATCTAAACCTAACCTAAAATCTAAACCTAACCCCAAATCTAAACCTAAAATCTAAAGCTAACCCCAAATCTAAACCTAAAATCTAAACCTAACCCCAAATCTAAACCTAACCCCAAATCTAAACCTAAAATCTAAACCTAACCCCAAATCTAAACCTAAAATCTAAACCTAAAATCTAAACCTAACCTAAAATCTAAACCTAACCCCAAATCTAAACCTAAAATCTAAACCTAACCCCAAATCTAAACCTAACCCCAAATCTAAACCTAAAATCTAAACCTAACCCCAAATCTAAACCTAAAATCTAAACCTAACCCCAAATCTAAACCTAACCCCAAATCTAAACCTAACCCCAAATCTAAACCTAAAATCTAAACCCTACCCCAAATCTAAACCTAACTTCAAATCTAACCCTAAATCTAAACCTAACCCCAAATCTAAACCTAAAATCTAAACCTAACCTAAAATCTAAACCTAACCCCAAATCTAAACCTAAAATCTAAACCTAACCCCAAATCTAAACCTAACCCCAAATCTAAACCTAAAATCTAAACCTAACCCCAAATCTAAACCTAAAATCTAAACCTAACCCCAAATCTAAACCTAACCCCAAATCTAAACCTAAAATCTAAATCTAACCCCAAATCTAATCCTAACCCCAAATCTAAACCTAAAATCTAAACCTAACCCCAAATCTAAACCTAAAATCTAAACCTAACCCCAAATCTAAACCTAACCCCAAATCTAAACCTAAAATCTAAACCTAACCCCAAATCTAAACCTAAAATCTAAACCTAAAATCTAAACCTAACCCCAAATCTAAACCGAAAATCTAAACCTAACCCCAAATCTAAACCTAAAATCTAAACCTAACCCCAAATCTAAACCTAAAATTTAAGACTAACCCCAAATCTACACCTAAAATCTAAACCTAACCCCAAATCTAAACCTAACCCCAAATCTAAACCTAACCCCAAATCTAAACCTAAAATCTAAACCTAACCCCAAATCTAAACCTAAAATCTAAACCTAACCCCAAATCTAAACCTAACCCCAAATCTAAAACTAACCCCAAATCTAAACCTAACCCCAAATCTAAACCTAAAGTCTAAACCTAACCCCAAATCTAAACCTAAAATCTAAACCTAACACCAAATCTAAACCTAACCCCAAATCTAAACCTAAAATCTAAACCCTACCCCAAATCTAAACCTAACTCCAAATCTAACCCTAAATCTAAACCTAACCCCAAATCTAAACCTAAAATCTAAACCTAACCCCAAATCTGAACCTAAAATCTAAACCTAAAATCTAAACCTAACCTAAAATCTAAACCTAACCCCAAATCTAAACCTAAAATCTAAACCTAACCCCCAATCTAAACCGAAAATCTAAACCTAACCCCAAATCTAAACCTAAAATCTAAACCTAACCCCAAATCTAAACCTAAAATCTAAACCTAACCCCAAATCTAAACATAACCCCAAATCTAAACCTAAAATCTAAACCTAACCCCAAATCTAAACCTAAAATTTAAGCCTAACCCCAAATCTAAACCTAAAATCTAAACCTAACCCGAAATCTAAACCTAACCCCAAATCTAAACCGAAAATCTAAACCTAACCCCAAATCTAAACCTAAAATCTAAACCTAACCCCAAATCTAAACCTAAAAACTAAACCTAAGCCCAAATCTAAACCTAAAATCTAAACCTAACCCCAAATCTAAACTTAACCCCAAATCTAAACCTAACCTAAAATCTAAACCTAACCCCAAATCTAAACCTAAAATCTAAAGCTAACCCCAAATCTAAACCTAAAATCTAAATCTAAAATCTAAACCTAACCCCAAATCTAAACCTAAAATCTAAACCTAACCCCAAATCTAAACCTAAAATCTAAACCTAACCTAAAATCTAAACCTAACCCCAAATCTAAACCTAAAATCTAAACCTAACCCCAAATCTAAACCTAACCCCAAATCTAAACCTAAAATCTAAACCTAACCCCAAATCTAAACCTAACCCCAAATCTAAACCTAACCCCAAATCTAAACCTAAAATCTAAACCCTACCCCAAATCTAAACCTAACTCCAAATCTAACCCTAAATCTAAACCTAACCCCAAATCTAAACCTAAAATCTAAACCTAACCCCAAATCTGAACCTAAAATCTAAACCTAAAATCTAAACCTAAGCTAAAATCTAAACCTAACCCCAAATCTAAACCTAAAATCTAAACCTAACCCCCAATCTAAACCTAAAATCTAAACCTAACCCCAAATCTAAACCTAAAATCTAAACCTAACCCCAAATCTAAACCTAAAATCTAAACCTAACCCCAAATCTGAACCTAAAATCTAAACCTAAAATCTAAACCTAACCTAAAAACTAAACCTAACCCCAAATCTAAACCGAAAATCTAAACCTAACCCCAAATCTAAACCGAAAATCTAAACCTAACCCCAAATCTAAACCTAAAATCTAAACCTAACCCCAAATCTAAACCTAACCCCAAATCTAAACCTAAAATCTAAACCTAACCCCAAAACTAAACCTAACCCCAAATCTAAACCTAAAATCTAAACCTAACCCCAAATCTAAACCTAAAATTTAAGCCTAACCCCAAATCTCAACCTAAAATCTAAACCTAACCCCAAATCTAAACCTAAAATCTAAATCTAACCCCAAATCTAAACCTAAAATCTAAACCTAACCCCAAATCTAAACCTAACCCCAAATCTAAACCTAAAATCTAAACCTAAAATCTAAACCTAACCCCAAATCTAAACCTAACCCCAAATCTAAACCTAAAATCTAAACCTAACCCCAAATCTAAACCTAAAATCTAAACCTAACCCCAAATCTAAACCTAAAATTTAAGCCTAACCCCAAATCTATACCTAAAATCTAAACCTAAGCCCAAATCTAAACCTAAACCCAAATCTAAAACTAAACCCAAATCTAAACCGAAAATCTAAACCTAACCCCAAATCTAAACCTAAAATCTAAACCAAACCCCAAATCTAAACCTAAAATTTAAGGCTAACCCCAAATCTAAACCTAAAATCTAAACGTAACCCCAAATCTAAACCTAACCCCAAATCTAAAAGTAACCCCAAATCTAAACCGAAAATCTAAACCTAACCCCAAATCTAAACCTAAAATCTAAACATAACCCCAAATCTAAACCTAACCCCAAATCTAAAACTAACCCCAAATCTAAAACTAACCCCAAATCTAAACCGAAAATCTAAACCTAACCCCAAATCTAAACCTAAAATCTAAACCTAACCCCAAATCTAAACCTAACCCCAAATCTAAACCTAACCCCAAATCTAAACCTAAAATCTATACCTAACCCGAAATCTAAACCTAACCCCAAATCTAAACCTAAAATCTAAACCTAACCCCAAATCTAAACCTAAAATCTAAACTTAACCCCAAATCTAAACCTAACCCCAAATCTAAACCTAAAATCTAAACCTAACCCCAAATCTAAACCTAACCCCAAATCTAAACCTAAAATCTAAACCTAACCCCAAATCTAAACCTAACCCCAAATCTAAACCTAAAATCTAAACATAACCCCAAATCTAAACCTAAAATCTAAACCTAACCCCAAATCTAAACCCCAAATCTAAACCTAACCCCAAATCTAAACCGAAAATCTAAACCTAACCCCAAATCTAAACCTAAAATCTAAACCTAACCCCAAATCTAAACCTAACCCCAAATCTAAACCTAAAATCTAAACCTAACCCCAAATCTAAAACTAAAATCTAAACCTAACCCGAAATCTAAACCTAACCCCAAATCTAAACCTAAAATCTAAACCTAACCCCAAATCTAAACCTAAAATTTAAGTCTAACCCCAAATCTAAACCTAAAATCTAAACCTAACCCCAAATCTAAACCTAACCCCAAATCTAAACCTTAAATCTAAACCTAACCCCAAATCTAAACCTAAAATCTAAACCTAACCCCAAATCTAAACCTAACCCCAAATCTAAACCTAAAATCTAAACCTAACCCCAAATCTAAACCTAAAATCTAAACCTAACCCCAAATCTAAACCTAACCCCAAATCTAAACCTAAAATCTAAACCTAACCCCAAATCTAAACCTAAAATCTAAACCTAACCCCAAATCTAAACCTAAAATCTAAACCTAACCCCAAATCTAAACTTAACCCCAAATCTAAACCTAACCTAAAATCTAAACCTAACCCCAAATCTAAACCTAAAATCTAAAGCTAACCCCAAATCTAAACCTAAAATCTAAACCTAACCCCAAATCTAAACCTAACCCCAAATCTAAACCTAAAATCTAAACCTAACCCCAAATCTAAACCTAAAATCTAAACCTAAAATCTAAACCTAAACTAAAATCTAAACCTAACCCCAAATCTAAACCTAAAATCTAAACCTAACCCCAAATCTAAACCTAACCCCAAATCTAAAAGTAACCCCAAATCTAAACCGAAAATCTAAACCTAACCCCAAATCTAAACCTAAAATCTAAACATAACCCCAAATCTAAACCTAACCCCAAATCTAAAACTAACCCCAAATCTAAAACTAACCCCAAATCTAAACCGAAAATCTAAACCTAACCCCAAATCTAAACCTAAAATCTAAACCTAACCCCAAATCTAAACCTAACCCCAAATCTAAACCTAACCCCAAATCTAAACCTAAAATCTATACCTAACCCGAAATCTAAACCTAACCCCAAATCTAAACCTAAAATCTAAACCTAACCCCAAATCTAAACCTAAAATCTAAACTTAACCCCAAATCTAAACCTAACCCCAAATCTAAACCTAAAATCTAAACCTAACCCCAAATCTAAACCTAACCCCAAATCTAAACCGAAAATCTAAACCTAACCCCAAATCTAAACCTAACCCCAAATCTAAACCTAAAATCTAAACATAACCCCAAATCTAAACCTAAAATCTAAACCTAACCCCAAATCTAAACCCCAAATCTAAACCTAACCCCAAATCTAAACCGAAAATCTAAACCTAACCCCAAATCTAAACCTAAAATCTAAACCTAACCCCAAATCTAAACCTAACCCCAAATCTAAACCTAAAATCTAAACCTAACCCCAAATCTAAAACTAAAATCTAAACCTAACCCGAAATCTAAACCTAACCCCAAATCTAAACCTAAAATCTAAACCTAACCCCAAATCTAAACCTAAAATTTAAGTCTAACCCCAAATCTAAACCTAAAATCTAAACCTAACCCCAAATCTAAACCTAACCCCAAATCTAAACCTTAAATCTAAACCTAACCCCAAATCTAAACCTAAAATCTAAACCTAACCCCAAATCTAAACCTAACCCCAAATCTAAACCTAAAATCTAAACCTAACCCCAAATCTAAACCTAAAATCTAAACCTAACCTAAAATCTAAACCTAACCCCAAATCTAAACCTAAAATCTAAACCTAACCCCAAATCTAAACCTAACCCCAAATCTAAACCTAAAATCTAAACTTAACCCCAAATCTAAACCTAAAATCTAAACCTAACCCCAAATCTAAACCTAACCCCAAATCTAAAACTAAATTCTAAATCTAACCCCAAATCTAATCCTAACCCCAAATCTAAACCTAAAATCTAAACCTAACCCCAAATCTAAACCTAAAATCTAAACCTAACCCCAAATCTAAACCTAACCCCAAATCTAAACCTAAAATCTAAACCTAACCCCAAATCTAAACCTAAAATCTAAACCTAAAATCTAAACCTAACCCCAAATCTAAACCTAAAATCTAAACCTAACCCCAAATCTAAACCTAACCCCAAATCTAAAACTAACCCCAAATCTAAACCGAAAATCTAAACCTAACCCCAAATCTAAACCTAAAATCTAAACCTAACCCCAAATCTAAACCTAAAATTTAAGACTAACCCCAAATCTACACCTAAAATCTAAACCTAACCCCAAATCTAAACCTAACCCCAAATCTAAACCTAACCCCAAATCTAAACCTAAAATCTAAACCTAACCACAAATCTAAACCTAAAATCTAAACCTAACCCCAAATCTAAACCTAACCCCAAATCTAAAACTAACCCCAAATCTAAACCTAACCCCAAATCTAAACCTAAAGTCTAAACCTAACCCCAAATCTAAACCTAAAATCTAAACCTAACACCAAATCTAAACCTAACCCCAAATCTAAACCTAAAATCTAAACCCTACCCCAAATCTAAACCTAACTCCAAATCTAACCCTAAATCTAAACCTAAGCCCAAATCTAAACCTAAAATCTAAACCTAACCCCAAATCTGAACCTAAAATCTAAACCTAAAATCTAAACCTAACCTAAAATCTAAACCTAACCCCAAATCTAAACCTAAAATCTAAACCTAACCCCCAATCTAAACCGAAAATCTAAACCTAACCCCAAATCTAAACCTAAAATCTAAACCTAACCCCAAATCTAAACCTAAAATCTAAACCTAACCCCAAATCTGAACCTAAAATCTAAACCTAAAATCTAAACCTAACCTAAAAACTAAACCTAACCCCAAATCTAAACCTAAAATCTAAACCTAACCCCAAATCTAAACCGAAAATCTAAACCTAACCCCAAATCTAAACCTAAAATCTAAACCTAACCCCAAATCTAAACCTAAAATCTAAACCAAACCTAAAATCTAAACCTAACCCCAATTCTAAACCTAAAATCTAAACCTAACCCCAAATCTAATCCTAACCCCAAATCTAAACCTAAAATCTAAACCTAACCCCAAATCTAAACCTAAAATCTGAACCTAACCCCAAATCTAAACCTAACCCCAAATCTAAACCTAAAATCTAAACCTAACCCCAAATCTAAACCTAAAATTTAAGCCTAACCCCAAATCTAAACCTAAAATCTAAACCTAACCCCAAATCTAAACCTAACCCCAAATCTAAAACTAACCCAAAATCTAAACCTAAAATCTAAACCTAACCCCAAATCTAAACCTAAAATCTAAGCCTAACCCGAAATCTAAACCTAACCCCAAATCTAAACCTAAAATCTAAACCTAACCCCAAATCTAAACCTAACCCCAAATCTAAACCTAAAATCTAAACCTAACCCCAAATCTAAACCTAACCCCAAATCTAAACCTAAAATCTAATCCTAACCCCAAATCTAAACCTAAAATCTAAACCTAACCCCAAATCTAAACCTAAAATCTAAACCTAACCCCAAATCCAAACCTAACCCTAAATCTAAACCTAAAATCTAAACCTAACCCCAAATCTAAACCTAAAATCTAAACCTAACCTAAAATATAAAACTAACCCCAAATCTAAACCTAAAATCTAAACCTAACCCCAATTCTAAACCTAACCCCAAATCTAAACCTAAAATCTAAACCTAACCCCAAATCTAAACCTAAAATCTAAACCTAACCCCAAATCTAAACCTAAAATCTAAACCTAACCCCAAATCTAAACCTAAAATTTAAGTCTAACCCCAAATCTAAACCTAAAATCTAAACCTAACCCCAAATCTATACCTAACCCCAAATCTAAACCTTAAATCTAAACCTAACCCCAAATCTAAACCTAAAATCTAAACCTAACCCCAAATCTAAACCTAACCCCAAATCTAAACCTAAAATCTAAACCTAACCCCAAATCTAAACCAAAAATCTAAATCTAACCCCAAATCTAAACCTAAAATCTAAACCTAACCCCAAATCTAAAACTAAAATATAAACCTAACCCGAAATCTAAACCTAACCCCAAATCTAAACCTAAAATCTAAACCTAACCCCAAATCTAAACCTAAAATTTAAGTCTAACCCCAAATCTAAACCTAAAATCTAAACCTAACCCCAAATCTAAACCTAACCCCAAATCTAAACCTTAAATCTAAACCTAACCCCAAATCTAAACCTAAAATCTAAACCTAACCCCAAATCTAAACCTAACCCCAAATCTAAACCTAAAATCTAAACCTAACCCCAAATCTAAACCTAAAATCTAAACCTAACCCCAAATCTAAACCTAACCCCAAATCTAAACCTAAAATCTAAACCTAACCCCAAATCTAAACCTAAAATCTAAACCTAACCCCAAATCTAAACCTAAAATCTAAACCTAACCCCAAATCTAAACTTAACCCCAAATCTAAACCTAACCTAAAATCTAAACCTAACCCCAAATCTAAACCTAAAATCTAAAGCTAACCCCAAATCTAAACCTAAAATCTAAACCTAACCCCAAATCTAAACCTAACCCCAAATCTAAACCTAAAATCTAAACCTAACCCCAAATCTAAACCTAAAATCTAAACCTAAAATCTAAACCTAACCTAAAATCTAAACCTAACCCCAAATCTAAACCTAAAATCTAAACCTAACCCCAAATCTAAACCTAACCCCAAATCTAAAAGTAACCCCAAATCTAAACCGAAAATCTAAACCTAACCCCAAATCTAAACCTAAAATCTAAACATAACCCCAAATCTAAACCTAACCCCAAATCTAAAACTAACCCCAAATCTAAAACTAACCCCAAATCTAAACCGAAAATCTAAACCTAACCCCAAATCTAAACCTAAAATCTAAACCTAACCCCAAATCTAAACCTAACCCCAAATCTAAACCTAACCCCAAATCTAAACCTAAAATCTATACCTAACCCGAAATCTAAACCTAACCCCAAATCTAAACCTAAAATCTAAACCTAACCCCAAATCTAAACCTAAAATCTAAACTTAACCCCAAATCTAAACCTAACCCCAAATCTAAACCTAAAATCTAAACCTAACCCCAAATCTAAACCTAACCCCAAATCTAAACCTAAAATCTAAACCTAACCCCAAATCTAAACCTAACCCCAAATCTAAACCTAAAATCTAAACATAACCCCAAATCTAAACCTAAAATCTAAACCTAACCCCAAATCTAAACCCCAAATCTAAACCTAACCCCAAATCTAAACCGAAAATCTAAACCTAACCCCAAATCTAAACCTAAAATCTAAACCTAACCCCAAATCTAAACCTAACCCCAAATCTAAACCTAAAATCTAAACCTAACCCCAAATCTAAAACTAAAATCTAAACCTAACCCGAAATCTAAACCTAACCCCAAATCTAAACCTAAAATCTAAACCTAACCCCAAATCTAAACCTAAAATTTAAGTCTAACCCCAAATCTAAACCTAAAATCTAAACCTAACCCCAAATCTAAACCTAACCCCAAATCTAAACCTTAAATCTAAACCTAACCCCAAATCTAAACCTAAAATCTAAACCTAACCCCAAATCTAAACCTAACCCCAAATCTAAACCTAAAATCTAAACCTAACCCCAAATCTAAACCTAACCCCAAATCTAAACCTAAAATCTAAACCTAACCCCAAATCTAAACCTAAAATCTAAACCTAACCCCAAATCTAAACCTAAAATCTAAACCTAACCCCAAATCTAAACTTAACCCCAAATCTAAACCTAACCTAAAATCTAAACCTAACCCCAAATCTAAACCTAAAATCTAAAGCTAACCCCAAATCTAAACCTAAAATCTAAACCTAACCCCAAATCTAAACCTAACCCCAAATCTAAACCTAAAATCTAAACCTAACCCCAAATCTAAACCTAAAATCTAAACCTAAAATCTAAACCTAACCTAAAATCTAAACCTAACCCCAAATCTAAACCTAAAATCTAAACCTAACCCCAAATCTAAACCTAACCCCAAATCTAAACCTAAAATCTAAACCTAACCCCAAATCTAAACCTAAAATCTAAACCTAACCCCAAATCTAAACCTAACCCCAAATCTAAACCTAAAATCTAAACCTAACCCCAAATCTAAACCTAAAATTTAAGTCTAACCCCAAATCTAAACCTAAAATCTAAACCTAACCCCAAATCTAAACCTAACCCCAAATCTAAACCTTAAATCTAAACCTAACCCCAAATCTAAACCTAAAATCTAAACCTAACCCCAAATCTAAACCTAACCCCAAATCTAAACCTAAAATCTAAACCTAACCCCAAATCTAAACCTAAAATCTAAACCTAACCCCAAATCTAAACCTAACCCCAAATCTAAACCTAAAATCTAAACCTAACCCCAAATCTAAACCTAAAATCTAAACCTAACCCCAAATCTAAACCTAAAATCTAAACCTAACCCCAAATCTAAACTTAACCCCAAATCTAAACCTAACCTAAAATCTAAACCTAACCCCAAATCTAAACCTAAAATCTAAAGCTAACCCCAAATCTAAACCTAAAATCTAAACCTAACCCCAAATCTAAACCTAACCCCAAATCTAAACCTAAAATCTAAACCTAACCCCAAATCTAAACCTAAAATCTAAACCTAAAATCTAAACCTAACCTAAAATCTAAACCTAACCCCAAATCTAAACCTAAAATCTAAACCTAACCCCAAATCTAAACCTAACCCCAAATCTAAACCTAAAATCTAAACCTAACCCCAAATCTAAACCTAAAATCTAAACCTAACCCCAAATCTAAACCTAACCCCAAATCTAAACCTAAAATCTAAACCCTACCCCAAATCTAAACCTAACTTCAAATCTAACCCTAAATCTAAACCTAACCCCAAATCTAAACCTAAAATCTAAACCTAACCTAAAATCTAAACCTAACCCCAAATCTAAACCTAAAATCTAAACCTAACCCCAAATCTAAACCTAACCCCAAATCTAAACCTAAAATCTAAACTTAACCCCAAATCTAAACCTAAAATCTAAACCTAACCCCAAATCTAAACCTAACCCCAAATCTAAAACTAAATTCTAAATCTAACCCCAAATCTAATCCTAACCCCAAATCTAAACCTAAAATCTAAACCTAACCCCAAATCTAAACCTAAAATCTAAACCTAACCCCAAATCTAAACCTAACCCCAAATCTAAACCTAAAATCTAAACCTAACCCCAAATCTAAACCTAAAATCTAAACCTAAAATCTAAACCTAACCCCAAATCTAAACCTAAAATCTAAACCTAACCCCAAATCTAAACCTAACCCCAAATCTAAAACTAACCCCAAATCTAAACCGAAAATCTAAACCTAACCCCAAATCTAAACCTAAAATCTAAACCTAACCCCAAATCTAAACCTAAAATTTAAGACTAACCCCAAATCTACACCTAAAATCTAAACCTAACCCCAAATCTAAACCTAACCCCAAATCTAAACCTAACCCCAAATCTAAACCTAAAATCTAAACCTAACCCCAAATCTAAACCTAAAATCTAAACCTAACCCCAAATCTAAACCTAACCCCAAATCTAAAACTAACCCCAAATCTAAACCTAACCCCAAATCTAAACCTAAAGTCTAAACCTAACCCCAAATCTAAACCTAAAATCTAAACCTAACACCAAATCTAAACCTAACCCCAAATCTAAACCTAAAATCTAAACCCTACCCCAAATCTAAACCTAACTCCAAATCTAACCCTAAATCTAAACCTAAGCCCAAATCTAAACCTAAAATCTAAACCTAACCCCAAATCTGAACCTAAAATCTAAACCTAAAATCTAAACCTAACCTAAAATCTAAACCTAACCCCAAATCTAAACCTAAAATCTAAACCTAACGCCCAATCTAAACCGAAAATCTAAACCTAACCCCAAATCTAAACCTAAAATCTAAACCTAACCCCAAATCTAAACCTAAAATCTAAACCTAACCCCAAATCTGAACCTAAAATCTAAACCTAAAATCTAAACCTAACCTAAAAACTAAACCTAACCCCAAATCTAAACCTAAAATCTAAACCTAACCCCAAATCTAAACCGAAAATCTAAACCTAACCCCAAATCTAAACCTAAAATCTAAACCTAACCCCAAATCTAAACCTAAAATCTAAACCAAACCTAAAATCTAAACCTAACCCCAATTCTAAACCTAAAATCTAAACCTAACCCCAAATCTAATCCTAACCCCAAATCTAAACCTAAAATCTAAACCTAACCCCAAATCTAAACCTAAAATCTGAACCTAACCCCAAATCTAAACCTAACCCCAAATCTAAACCTAAAATCTAAACCTAACCCCAAATCTAAACCTAAAATTTAAGCCTAACCCCAAATCTAAACCTAAAATCTAAACCTAACCCCAAATCTAAACCTAACCCCAAATCTAAAACTAACCCAAAATCTAAACCTAAAATCTAAACCTAACCCCAAATCTAAACCTAAAATCTAAGCCTAACCCGAAATCTAAACCTAACCCCAAATCTAAACCTAAAATCTAAACCTAACCCCAAATCTAAACCTAAAATCTAAACTTAACCCCAAATCTAAACCTAACCCCAAATCTAAACCTAAAATCTAAACCTAACCCCAAATCTAAACCTAACCCCAAATCTAAACCTAAAATCTAAACCTAACCCCAAATCTAAACCTAAAATCTAAACCTAACCCCAAATCTAAACCTAAAATCTAAACCTAACCCCAAATCCAAACCTAACCCCAAATCTAAACCTAAAATCTAAACCTAACCCCAAATCTAAACCTAAAATCTAAACCTAACCTAAAATATAAAACTAACCCCAAATCTAAACCTAAAATCTAAACCTAACCCCAATTCTAAACCTAACCCCAAATCTAAACCTAAAATCTAAACCTAACCCCAAATCTAAACCTAAAATCTAAACCTAACCCGAAATCTAAACCTAACCCCAAATCTAAACCTAAAATCTAAACCTAACCCCAAATCTAAACCTAAAATCTAAACCTAACCCCAAATCTAAACCTAAAATTTAAGTCTAACCCCAAATCTAAACCTAAAATCTAAACCTAACCCCAAATCTATACCTAACCGCAAATCTAAACCTTAAATCTAAACCTAACCCCAAATCTAAACCTAAAATCTAAACCTAACCCGAAATCTAAACCTAACCCCAAATCTAAACCTAAAATCTAAACCTAACCCCAAATCTAAACCAAAAATCTAAATCTAACCCCAAATCTAAACCTAAAATCTAAACCTAACCCCAAATCTAAACCTAACTCCAAATCTAAACCTAAAATCTAAACCTAACCCCAAATCTAAACCGAAAATCTAAACCTAACCCCAAATCTAAACCTAAAATCTAAACCTAACCCCAAATCTAAACCTAAAATCTAAACCTAACCCCAAATCTAAACCTAAAATCTAAACCTAACCCCAAATCTAAACCTAAAATCTAAACCTAACCCCAAATCTAAACCTAAAATCTAAACCTAACCCCAAATCTAAACTTAACCCCAAATCTAAACCTAACCCCAAATCTAAACCGAAAATCTAAACCTAACCCCAAATCTAAACCTAAAATCTAAACCTAACCCCAAATCTAAACCTAAAATCTAAACCTAAAATCTAAACCTAACCTAAAATCTAAACCTAACCCCAAATCTAAACCTAAAATCTAAACCTAACCCCAAATCTAAACCTAAAATCTAAACCTAACCCCAAATCTAAACCTAAAATCTAAACCTAAAAACTAAACCTAACCTAAAATCTAAACCTAACCCCAAATCTAAACCTAAAATCTAAACCTAACCCCAAATCTAAACCTAACCCCAAATCTAAACCTAAAATCTAAACCTAACCCCAAATCTAAACCTAAAATCTAAACCTAACCCCAAATCTAAACCTAACCCCAAATCTAAACCTAAAATCTAAACCCTACCCCAAATCTAAACCTAACTCCAAATCTAACCCTAAATCTAAACCTAACCCCAAATCTAAACCTAAACTCTAAACCTAACCCCAAATCTGAACCTAAAATCTAAACCTAAAATCTAAACCTAACCTAAAAATTAAACCTAACCCCAAATCTAAACCTAAAATCTAAACCTAACCCCAAATCTAAACCTAAAATCTAAACCTAACCCCAAATCTAAACCTAAAATCTAAACCTAACCCCAAATCTAAACCTAAAATCTAAACCTAAAATCTAAACCTAACCTAAAATCTAAACCTAACCCCAAATCTATAACCTAAAATCTAAACCTAACCCCAAATCTAAACCTAACCCCAAATCTAAACCTAAAATCTAAACCTAACCCCAAATCTAAACCTAAAATCTAAACCTAACCCCAAATCTAAACCTAACCCCAAATCTAAACCTAAAATCTAAACCTAACCCCAAATCTAAACCTAAAATTTAAGCCTAACCCCAAATCTAAACCTAAAATCTAAACCTAACCCCAAATCTAAACCTAACCCCAAATCTAAAACTAACCCCAATCTAAACCGAAAATCTAAACCTAAGCCCAAATCTAAACCTAAAATCTAAACCTAACCCCAAATCTAAACCTAAAATCTATACCTAACCCGAAATCTAAACCTAACCCCAAATCTAAACCTAAAATCTAAACCTAACCCCAAATCTAAACCTAAAATCTAAACTTAACCCCAAATCTAAACCTAACCCCAAATCTAAACCTAAAATCTAAACCTAACCCCAAATCTAAACCTAACCCCAAATCTAAACCTAAAATCTAAACCTAACCCCAAATCTAAACCTAACCCCAAATCTAAACCTAAAATCTAAACCTAACCCCAAATCTAAACCTAACCCCAAATCTAAACCTAAAATCTAAACCTAACCCCAAATCTAAACCTAAAATCTAAACCTAACCCGAAATCTAAACCTAACCCCAAATCTAAACCTAAAATCTAAACCTAACCCCAAATCTAAACCTAAAATTTAAGTCTAACCCCAAATCTAAACCTAAAATCTAAACCTAACCCCAAATCTAAACCTAACCCCAAATCTAAACCTTAAATCTAAACCTAACCCCAAATCTAAACGTAAAATCTAAACCTAACCCCAAATCTAAACCTAACCCCAAATCTAAACCTAAAATCTAAACCTAACCCCAAATCTAAACCTAAAATCTAAACATAACCCCAAATCTAAACCTAAAATCTAAACCTAACCCCAAATCTAAAACTAACCCCAAATCTAAACCTAAAATCTAAACCTAACCCCAAATCTAAACCTAAAATCTAAACCTAACCCCAAATCTAAACCTAAAATCTAACCTAACCCCAAATCTAAAAATAACCCCAAATCTAAACCTAAAATCTAAACCTAACCCCAAATCTAAACCTAAAATCTAAACCTAACCCCAAATCTAAACCTAAAATCTAAACCTAACTCCAAATCTAAACCTAAAATCTAAACCTAACTCCAAATCTAAACCGAAAATCTAAACCTAACCCCAAATCTAAACCTAAAATCTAAACCTAACCCCAAATCTAAACCTAAAATCGAAACCTAACCCGAAATCTAAACCTAAAATCTAAACCTAACCCCAAATCTAAACCTAAAATCTAAACCTAACCCCAAATCTAAACCTAAAATCTAAACCTAACCCCAAATCTAAACTTAACCCCTAATCTAAACCTAACCTAAAATCTAAACCTAACCCCAAATCTAAACCTAAAATCTAAACCTAACCCCAAATCTAAACCTAAAATTTAAGTCTAACCCCAAATCTGAACCTAAAATCTAAACCTAAAATCTAAACCTAACCTAAAAACTAAACCTAACCCCAAATCTAAACCTAAAATCTAAACCTAACCCCCAAACCTAACCCCAAATCTAAAACTAACCCCAAATCTAAACCTAAAATCTAAACCTAACCCCAAATCTAAACCTAAAATCTAAACCTAACCCCAAATCTGAACCTAAAATCTAAACCTAAAATCTAAACCTAACCTAAAAACTAAACCTAACCCCAAATCTAAACCTAAAATCTAAACCTAACCCCCAAACCTAACCCCAAATCTAAAACTAACCCCAAATCTAAACCTAAAATCTAAACCTAACCCCAAATCTAAACCTAAAATCTAAACCTAACCCCAAATCTAAACCTAAAATCTAAACCTAACCCCAAATCTAAACCTAACCCCAAATCTAAACCTAAAATCTAAACCTAACCCCAAATCTAAACCTAAAATTTAAGCCTAACCCCAAATCTAAACCTAAAATCTAAACCTAACCCCAAATCTAAACCTAACCCCAAATCTAAAACTAACCCCAATCTAAACCGAAAATCTAAACCTAACCCCAAATCTAAACCTAAAATCTAAACCTAACCCCAAATATAAACCTAAAATCTATACCTAACCCGAAATCTAAACCTAACCCCAAATCTAAATCTAAAATCTAAACCTAACCCCAAATCTAAACCTAAAATCTAAACTTAACCCCAAATCTAAACCTAACCCCAAATCTAAACCTAAAATCTAAACCTAACCCCAAATCTAAACCTAACCCCAAATCTAAACCTAAAATCTAAACCTAACCCCAAATCTAAACCTAACCCCAAATCTAAACCTAAAATCTAAACATAACCCCAAATCTAAACCTAAAATCTAAACCTAACCCCAAATCCAAACCTAACTCCAAATCTAAACCTAAAATCTAAACCTAACCCCAAATCTAAACCTAAAATCTAAACCTAACCCCAAATCTAAACCTAACCCCAAATCTAAACCTAAAATCTAAACCTAACCCCAAATCTAAACCTAACCCCAAATCTAAACCTAAAATCTAAACCTAACCCCAAATCTAAACCTAAAATCTAAACCTAACCCGAAATATAAACCTAACCCCAAATCTAAACCTAAAATCTAAACCTAACCCCAAATCTAAACCTAAAATTTAAGTCTAACCCCAAATCTAAACCTAAAATCTAAACCTAACCCCAAATGTAAACCTAACCCCAAATCTAAACCTTAAATCTAAACCTAACCCCAAATCTAAACCTAAAATCTAAACCTAACCCCAAATCTAAACCTAACCCCAAATCTAAACCTAAAATCTAAACCTAACCCCAAATCTAAACCTAAAATCTAAACCTAACCCCAAATCTAAACCTAAAATCTAAACCTAACCCCAAATCTAAACCTAACCCCAAATCTAAACCTAAAATCTAAACCTAACCCCAAATCTAAACCTAAAATCTAAACCTAACCCCAAATCTAAACCTAAAATCTAAACCTAACCCCAAATCTAAAAATAACCCCAAATCTAAACCTAAAATCTAAACCTAACCCCAAATCTAAACCTAAAATCTAAACCTAACCCCAAATCTAAACCTAAAATCTAAACCTAACCCCAAATCTAAACCTAAAATCTAAACCTAACCCCAAATCTAAACTTAACCCCAAATCTAAACCTAACCTAAAATCTAAACCTAACCCCAAATCTAAACCTAAAATCTAAACCTAACCCCAAATCTAAACTTAACCCCAAATCTAAACCTAACCTAAAATCTAAACCTAACCCCAAATCTACACCTAAAATCTAAACCTAACCTAAAAACTAAACCTAACCCCAAATCTAAACCTAAAATCTAAACCTAACCCCCAAACCTAACCCCAAATCTAAACCTAACCCCAAATCTAAACCTAAAATCTAAACCTAACCCCAAATCTAAACCTAAAATCTAAACCTAACCCCAAATCTGAACCTAAAATCTAAACCTAAAATCTAAACCTAACCTAAAAACTAAACCTAACCCCAAATCTAAACCTAAAATCTAAACCTAACCCCCAATCTAAACCTAAAATCTAAACCTAACCCCAAATCTAAACCTAAAATCTAAACCTAACCCCAAATCTAAACCTAAAATCTAAACCTAAAATCTAAACCTAACCTAAAATCTAAACCTAACCCCAAATCTATAACCTAAAATCTAAACCTAACCCCAAATCTAAACCTAACCCCAAATCTAAACCTAAAATCTAAACCTAACCCCAAATCTAAACCTAAAATCTAAACCTAACCCCAAATCTAAACCTAACCCCAAATCTAAACCTAAAATCTAAACCTAACCCCAAATCTAAACCTAAAATTTAAGCCTAACCCCAAATCTAAACCTAAAATCTAAACCTAACCCCAAATCTAAACCTAACCCTAAATCTAAAACTAACCCCAATCTAAACCGAAAATCTAAACCTAACCCCAAATCTAAACCTAAAATCTAAACCTAACCCCAAATCTAAACCTAAAATCTATACCTAACCCGAAATCTAAACCTAACCGCAAATCTAAACCTAAAATCTAAACCTAACCCCAAATCTAAACCTAAAATCTAAACTTAACCCCAAATCTAAACCTAACCCCAAATCTAAACCTAAAATCTAAACCTAACCCCAAATCTAAACCTAACCCCAAATCTAAACCTAAAATCTAAACCTAACCCCAAATCTAAACCTAACCCCAAATCTAAACCTAAAATATAAACATAACCCCAAATCTAAACCTAAAATCTAAACCTAACCCCAAATCCAAACCTAACCCCAAATCTAAACCTAAAATCTAAACCTAACCCCAAATCTAAACCTAAAATCTAAACCTAACCCCAAATCTAAACCTAACCCCAAATCTAAACCGAAAATCTAAACCTAACCCCAAATCTAAACCTAAAATCTAAACCTAACCCCAAATCTAAACCTAAAATCTAAACCTAACCCCAAATCTAAACCTAAAATCTAAACCTAACCCCAAATCTAAACCTAACCCCAAACATAACCTAAAATCTAAACCTAACCCCAAATCTAAACCTAAAATTTAAGTCTAACCCCAAATCTAAACCTAAAATCTAAACCTAACCCCAAATCTAAACCTAACCCCAAATCTAAACCTTAAATCTAAACCTAACCCCAAATCTAAACCTAAAATCTAAACCTAACCCCAAATCTAAACCTAAAATCTAAACCTAACCCCAAATCTAAACCTAAAATCTAAACCTAACCCCAAATCTAAACCTAAAATCTAAACCTAACCCCAAATCTAAACCTAAAATCTAAACCTAACCCCAAATCTAAACCTAACCCCAAATCTAAACCTAAAATCTAAACCTAACCCCAAATCTAAACCTAAAATCTAAACCTAACCCCAAATCTAAACCTAAAATCTAAACCTAACCCCAAATCTAAAAATAACCCCAAATCTAAACCTAAAATCTAAACCTAACCCCAAATCTAAACCTAAAATCTAAACCTAACCCCAAATCTAAACCTAAAATCTAAACCTAACTCCAAATCTAAACCTAAAATCTAAACCTAACCCCAAATCTAAACCGAAAATCTAAACCTAACCCCAAATCTAAACCTAAAATCTAAACCTAACCCCAAATCTAAACCTAAAATCTAAACCTAACCCCAAATCTAAACCTAAAATCTAAACCTAACCCCAAATCTAAACCTAAAATCTAAACCTAACCCCAAATCTAAACCTAAAATCTAAACCTAACCCCAAATCTAAACTTAACCCCAAATCTAAACCTAACCTAAAATCTAAACCTAACCCCAAATCTAAACCTAAAATCTAAACCTAACCCCAAATCTAAACCTAAAATTTAAGTCTAACCCCAAATCTAAACCTAAAATCTAAACCTAAAATCTAAACCTAATCCCAAATCTAAACCTAAAATCTAAACCTAAAATCTAAACCTAACCTAAAATCTAATCCTAACCTCAAATCTAAACCTAAAATCTAAACCTAACCCCAAATCTAAACCTAACCCCAAATCTAAACCTAAAATCTAAACCTAACCCCAAATCTAAACCTAAAATCTAAACCTAACCCCAAATATAAACCTAACCCCAAATCTAAACCTAACCCCAAATCTAAACCTAAAATCTAAACCCTACCCCAAATCTAAACCTAACTTCAAATCTAACCCTAAATCTAAACCTAACCCCAAATCTAAACCTAAAATCTAAACCTAACCTAAAATCTAAACCTAACCCCAAATCTAAACCTAAAATCTAAACCTAACCCCAAATCTAAACCTAACCCCAAATCTAAACCTAAAATCTAAACCTAACCCCAAATCTAAACCTAAAATCTAAACCTAACCCGAAATCTAAACCTAACCCCAAATCTAAACCTAAAATCTAAACCTAACCCCAAATCTAAACCTAAAATCTAAACCTAACCCCAAATCTAAACCTAAAATTTATGTCTAACCCCAAATCTAAACCTAAAATCTAAACCTAACCCCAAATCTAAACCTAACCTCAAATCTAAACCTTAAATCTAAACCTAACCCCAAATCTAAACCTAAAATCTAAACCTAACCCCAAATCTAAACCTAAAATCTAAACCTAACCCCAAATCTAAACCTAAAATCTAAACCTAACCCCAAATCTAAACCTAAAATCTAAACCTAAAATCTAAACCTAACCCCAAATCTAAACCTAAAATCTAAACCTAACCCCAAATCTAAACCTAACCCCAAATCTAAACCTTAAATCTAAACCTAACCCCAAATCTAAACCTAAAATCTAAACCTAACCCCAAATCTAAACCTAAAATCTAAACCTAACCCCAAATCTAAACCTAAAATCTAAACCTAACCCCAAATCTAAACCTAAAATCTAAACCTAACCCCAAATCTAAACCTAACCCCAAATCTAAACCTTAAATCTAAACCTAACCCCAAATCTAAACCTAAAATCTAAACCTAACCCCAAATCTAAACCTAAAATCTAAACCTAACCCCAAATCTAAACCTAAAATCTAAACCTAACCCCAAATCTAAACCTAAAATCTAAACCTAACCCCAAATATAAACCTAAAATCTAAACCTAACCCCAAATCTAAACCTAACCCCAAATCTAAACCTAAAATCTAAACCTAACCCCAAATCTAAACCTAAAATCTAAACCTAACCCCAAATCTAAACCTAAAATCTAACCTAACCCCAAATCTAAAAATAACCCCAAATCTAAACCTAAAATCTAAACCTAACCCCAAATCTAAACCTAAAATCTAAACCTAACCCCAAATCTAAACCTAAAATCTAAACCTAACTCTAAATCTAAACCTAAAATCTAAACCTAACCCCAAATCTAAACCGAAAATCTAAACCTAACCCCAAATCTAAACCTAAAATCTAAACCTAACCCCAAATCTAAACCTAAAATCTAAACCTAACCCCAAATCTAAACCTAAAATCTAAACCTAACCCCAAATCTAAACCTAAAATCTAAACCTAACCCCAAATCTAAACTTAACCCCAAATCTAAACCTAACCTAAAATCTAAACCTAACCCCAAATCTAAACCTAAAATCTAAACCTAACCCCAAATCTAAACCTAAAATTTAAGTCTAACCCCAAATCTAAACCTAAAATCTAAACCTAAAATCTAAACCTAATCCCAAATCTAAACCTAAAATCTAAACCTAAAATCTAAACCTAACCTAAAATCTAATCCTAACCTCAAATCTAAACCTAAAATCTAAACCTAACCCCAAATCTAAACCTAACCCCAAATCTAAACCTAAAATCTAAACCTAACCCCAAATCTAAACCTAAAATCTAAACCTAACCCCAAATATAAACCTAACCCCAAATCTAAACCTAACCCCAAATCTAAACCTAAAATCTAAACCCTACCCCAAATCTAAACCTAACTTCAAATCTAACCCTAAATCTAAACCTAACCCCAAATCTAAACCTAAAATCTAAACCTAACCTAAAATCTAAACCTAACCCCAAATCTAAACCTAAAATCTAAACCTAACCCCAAATCTAAACCTAACCCCAAATCTAAACCTAAAATCTAAACCTAACCCCAAATCTAAACCTAAAATCTAAACCTAACCCGAAATCTAAACCTAACCTCAAATCTAAACCTTAAATCTAAACCTAACCCCAAATCTAAACCTAAAATCTAAACCTAACCCCAAATCTAAACCTAAAATCTAAACCTAACCCCAAATCTAAACCTAAAATCTAAACCTAACCCCAAATCTAAACCTAAAATCTAAACCTAACCCCAAATCTAAACCTAAAATCTAAACCTAACCCCAAATCTAAACCTAACCCCAAATCTAAACCGAAAATCTAAACCTAACCCCAAATCTAAACCTAAAATCTAAACCTAACCCCAAATCTAAACCTAAAATTTAAGACTAACCCCAAATCTACACCTAAAATCTAAACCTAACCCCAAATCTAAACCTAACCCCAAATCTAAAACTAACCCCAAATCTAAACCGAAAATCTAAACCTAACCTCAAATCTAAACCTAAAATCTAAACCTAACCCCAAATCTAAACCTAAAATCTAAACCTAACCCCAAATCTAAACCTAAAATCTAAATCTAACCCCAAATCTAAACCTAACCCCAAATCTAAACCTAAAATCTAAACCTAACCCCAAATCTAAACCTAAAATTTAAGCCTAACCCCAAATCTAAACCTAAAATCTAAACCTAACCCCAAATCTAAACCTAACCCCAAATCTAAAACTAACCCCAAATCTAAACCGAAAATCTAAACCTAACCCCAAATCTAAACCTAAAATCTAAACCTAACCCCAAATCTAAACCTAAAATTTAAGACTAACCCCAAATCTACACCTAAAATCTAAACCTAACCCCAAATCTAAACCTAACCCCAAATCTAAAACTAACCCCAAATCTAAACCGAAAATCTAAACCTAACCCCAAATCTAAACCGAAAATCTAAACCTAACCCCAAATCTAAAACTAAAAACTAAACCTAAGCCCAAATCTCAACCTAAAATCTAAACCTAACCCCAAATCTAAACTTAACCCCAAATCTAAACGTAACCTAAAATCTAAACCTAACCCCAAATCTAAACCTAAAATCTAAAGCTAACCCCAAATCTAAACCTTATATCTAAATCTAAAATCTAAACCTAACCCCAAATCTAAACCTAAAATCTAAACCTAACCCCAAATCTAAACCTAAAATCTAAACCTAAAATCTAAACCTAACCTCAAATCTAAACCTAAAATCTAAACCTAACCCCAAATCTAAACCTAACCCCAAATCTAAACCTAAAATCTAAACCTAACCCCAAATCTAAACCTAAAATCTAAACCTAACCCCAAATCTAAACCTAATCCCAAATCTAAACCTAAAATCTAAACCTAACCCCCAAACCTAACCCCAAATCTAAACCTAAAATCTAAACCTAACCCCAAATCTAAACCTAAAATCTAAACCTAACCCCAAATCTAAACCTAACCCCAAATCTAAACCTAAAATCTAAACCTAACCCCAAATCTAAACCTAAAATCTAAACCTAACCCCAAATCTAAACCTAACCCCAAATCTAACCCTAAAATCTAAACCTAACCCCAATTCTAAACCTAAAATCTAAACCTAACCCCAAATCTAAACCTAAAATCTAAACCTAACCCCAAATCTAAACCGAAAATCTAAACCTAACCCCAAATCTAAACCTAAAATCTAAACCTAACCCCAAATTTAAACCTAAAATCTAAACCAAACCTAAAATCTAAACCTAACCCCAATTCTAAACCTAAAATCTAAACCTAACCCCAAATCTAAACCTAACCCCAAATCTAAACCTAAAATCTAAACCTAACCCCAAATATAAACCTAACCCCAAATCTAAATCTAAAATCTAAACCTAACCCCAAATCTAAACCTAACCCCAAATCTAAACCTAAAATCTAAACCTAACCCCAAATCTAAACCTAAAATTTAAGTCTAACCCCAAATCTAAACCTAAAATCTAAACCTAACCCCAAATCTAAACCTAACCCCAAATCTAAACCTTAAATCTAAACCTAACCCCAAATCTAAACCTAAAATCTAAACCTAACCCCAAATCTAAACCTAACCCCAAATCTAAACCTAAAATCTAAACCTAACCCCAAATCTAAACCTAAAATCTAAACCTAACCCCAAATCTAAACCTAACCCCAAAACTAAACCTAAAATCTAAACCTAACCCCAAATCTAAACCTAAAATCTAAACCTAACCCCAAATCTAAACCTAAAATCTAACCTAACCCCAAATCTAAAAATAACCCCAAATCTAAACCTAAAATCTAAACCTAACCCCAAATCTAAACCTAAAATCTAAACCTAACCCCAAATCTAAACCTAAAATCTAAACCTAACCCCAAATCTAAACCGAAAATCTAAACCTAACCCCAAATCTAAACCGAAAATCTAAACCTAACCCCAAATCTAAACCTAAAATCTAAACCTAAACCCAAATCTAAACCTAAAATCTAAACCTAACCCCAAATCTAAACTTAACCCCAAATCTAAACCTAACCTAAAATCTAAACCTAACCCCAAATCTAAACCTAAAATCTAAACCTAACCCCAAATCTAAACCTAAAATTTAAGTCTAACCCCAAATCTAAACCTAAAATCTAAACCTAAAATCTAAACCTAAAATCTAAATCCTACCCCAAATCTAAACCTAACTTCAAATCTAACCCTAAATCTAAACCTAACCCCAAATCTAAACCTAAAATCTAAACCTAACCTAAAATCTAAACCTAACCCCAAATCTAAACCTAAAATCTAAACCTAACCCCAAATCTAAACCTAACCCCAAATCTAAACCTAAAATCTAAACCTAACCCCAAATCTAAACCTAAAATCTAAACCTAACCCCAAATCTAAACCTAACCCCAAATCTAAACCTAAAATCTAAACCTAACCCCAAATCTAAACCTAAAATTTATGTCTAACCCCAAATCTAAACCTAAAATCTAAACCTAACCCCAAATCTAAACCTAACCCCAAATCTAAACCTTAAATCTAAACCTAACCCCAAATCTAAACCTAAAATCTAAACCTAACCCCAAATCTAAACCTAAAATCTAAACCTAACCCCAAATCTAAACCTAAAATCTAAACCTAACCCCAAATCTAAACCTAACCCCAAATCTAAAACTAACCCCAAATCTAAACCGAAAATCTAAACCTAACCCCAAATCTAAACCTAAAATCTAAACCTAACCCCAAATCTAAACCTAAAATTTAAGACTAACCCCAGATCTACACCTAAAATCTAAAACTAACCCCAAATCTAAACCTAACCCCAAATCTAAAACTAACCCCAAATCTAAACCGAAAATCTAAACCTAACCTCAAATCTAAACCTAAAATCTAAACCTAACCCCAAATCTAAACCTAAAATCTAAACCTAACCCCAAATCTAAACCTAAAATCTAAACCTAACCCCAAATCTAAACCTAACCCCAAATCTAAACCTAAAATCTAAACCTAACCCCAAATCTAAACCTAAAATTTAAGCCTAACCCCAAATCTAAACCTAAAATCTAAACCTAACCCCAAATCTAAACCTAACCCCAAATCTAAACCTAACCCCAAATCTAAACCGAAAATCTAAACCTAACCCCAAATCTAAACCTAAAATCTAAACCTAACCCCAAATCTAAACCTAAAAACTAAACCTAAGCCCAAATCTAAAACCTAAAATCTAAACCTAACCCCAAATCTAAACTTAACCCCAAATCTAAACCTAACCTAAAATCTAAACCTAACCCCAAATCTAAACCTAAAATCTAAAGCTAACCCCAAATCTGAACCTAAAATCTAAACCTAACCCCAAATCTAAACCTAAAATCTAAACCTAACCCCAAATATAAACCTAACCCCAAATCTAAACCTAACCCCAAATCTAAACCTAACCCCAAATCTAAACCTAAAATCTAAACCTAACCCCAAATCTAAACCTAAAATCTAAACCTAACCCCAAATATAAACCTAACCCCAAATCTAAACCTAACCCCAAATCTAAACCTAAAATCTAAACCCTACCCCAAATCTAAACCTAACTTCAAATCTAACCCTAAATCTAAACCTAACCCCAAATCTAAACCTAAAATCTAAACCTAACCTAAAATCTAAACCTAACCCCAAATCTAAACCTAAAATCTAAACCTAACCCCAAATCTAAACCTAAAATCTAAACCTAACCCCAAATCTAAACCTAAAATCTAAACCTAACCCCAAATCTAAACCTACAATTTATGTCTAACCCCAAATCTAAACCTAAAATCTAAACCTAACCCCAAATCTAAACCTAACCTCAAATCTAAACCTTAAATCTAAACCTAACCCCAAATCTAAACCTAAAATCTAAACCTAACCCCAAATCTAAACCTAAAATCTAAACCTAACCCCAAATCTAAACCTAAAATCTAAACCTAACCCCAAATCTAAACCTATAATCTAAACCTAAAATCTAAACCTAACCTAAAATCTAAACCTAACCCCAAATCTAAACCGAAAATCTAAACCTAACCCCAAATCTAAACCTAAAATCTAAACCTAACCCCAAATCTAAACCGAAAATCTAAACCTAACCCCAAATCTAAACCGAAAATCTAAACCTAACCCCAAATCTAAACCTAAAAACTAAACCTAAGCCCAAATCTAAACCTAAAATCTAAACCTAACCCCAAATCTAAACTTAACCCCAAATCTAAACCTAACCTAAAATCTAAACCTAACCCCAAATCTAAACCTAAAATCTAAAGCTAACCCCAAATCTAAACGTAAAATCTAAATCTAAAATCTAAACCTAACCCCAAATCTAAACCTAAAATCTAAACCTAACCCCAAATCTAAACCTAAAATCTAAACCTAAAATCTAAACCTAACCTAAAATCTAAACCTAACCTCAAATCTAAACCTAAAATCTAAACCTAACCCCAAATCTAAACCTAACCCCAAATCTAAACCTAAAATCTAAACCTAACCCCAAATCTAAACCTAAAATCTAAACCAAACCTAAAATCTAAACCTAACCCCAATTCTAAACCTAAAATCTAAACCTAACCCCAAATCTAAACCTAACCCCAAATCTAAACCTAAAATCTAAACCTAACCCCAAATCTAAACCTAACCCCAAATCTAAACCTAAAATCTAAACCTAACCCCAAATCTAAACCTAAAATCTAAACCTAACCCCAAATCTAAACCTAAAATCTAAACCTAACCCCAAATCTAAACCTAACCCCAAATCTAAACCTAAAATCTAAACCTAACCCCAAATCTAAACCTAACCCCAAATCTAAACCTAAAATCTAAACCTAACCCCAAATCTAAACCTAAAATTTAAGTCTAACCCCAAATCTAAACCTAAAATCTAAACCTAACCCCAAATCTAAACCTAACCCCAAATCTAAACCTTAAATCTAAACCTAACCCCAAATCTAAACCTAAAATCTAAACCTAACCCCAAATCTAAACCTAACCCCAAATCTAAACCTAAAATCTAAACCTAACCCCAAATCTAAACCTAAAATCTAAACCTAACCCCAAATCTAAACCTAAAATCTAAACCTAACCCCAAATCTAAACCTAACCCCAAAACTAAACCTAAAATCTAAACCTAACCCCAAATCTAAACCTAAAATCTAAACCTAACCCCAAATCTAAACCTAAAATCTAACCTAACCCCAAATCTAAAAATAACCCCAAATCTAAACCTAAAATCTAAACCTAACCCCAAATCTAAACCGAAAATCTAAACCTAACCCCAAATCTAAACCGAAAATCTAAACCTAACCCCAAATCTAAACCTAAAATCTAAACCTAACCCCAAATCTAAACCTAAAATCTAAACCTAAACCCAAATCTAAACCTAAAATCTAAACCTAACCCCAAATCTAAACTTAACCCCAAATCTAAACCTAACCTAAAATCTAAACCTAACCCCAAATCTAAACCTAAAATCTAAACCTAACCCCAAATCTAAACCTAAAATTTAAGTCTAACCCCAAATCTAAACCTAAAATCTAAACCTAAAATCTAAACCTAATCCCAAATCTAAACCTAAAATCTAAACCTAAAATCTAAACCTAACCTAAAATCTAATCCTAACCCCAAATCTAAACCTAAAATCTAAACCTAACCCCAAATCTAAACCTAACCCCAAATCTAAACCTAAAATCTAAACCTAACCCCAAATCTAAACCTAACCCCAAATCTAAACCTAACCCCAAATCTAAACCTAAAATCTAAACCCTACCCCAAATCTAAACCTAACTTCAAATCTAACCCTAAATCTAAACCTAACCCCAAATCTAAACCTAAAATCTAAACCTAACCTAAAATCTAAACCTAACCCCAAATCTAAACCTAAAATCTAAACCTAACCCCAAATCTAAACCTAACCCCAAATCTAAACCTAAAATCTAAACCTAACCCCAAATCTAAACCTAAAATCTAAACCTAACCCGAAATCTAAACCTAACCCCAAATCTAAACCTAAAATCTAAACCTAACCCCAAATCTAAACCTAAAATTTATGTCTAACTCCAAATCTAAACCTAAAATCTAAACCTAACCCCAAATCTAAACCTAACCCCAAATCTAAACCTTAAATCTAAACCTAACCCCAAATCTAAACCTAAAATCTAAACCTAACCCCAAATCTAAACCTAAAATCTAAACCTAACCCCAAAACTAAACCTAAAATCTAAACCTAACCCCAAATCTAAACCTAAAATCTAAACCTAAAATCTAAACCTAACCCCAAATCTAAACCTAAAATCTAAACCTAACCCCAAATCTAAACCTAACCCCAAATCTAAAACTAACCCCAAATCTAAACCGAAAATCTAAACCTAACCCCAAATCTAAACCTAAAATCTAAACCTAACCCCAAATCTAAACCTAAAATTTAAGACTAAACCCAAATCTACACCTAAAATCTAAACCTAACCCCAAATCTAAACCTAACCCCAAATCTAAAACTAACCCCAAATCTAAACCGAAAATCTAAACCTAACCTCAAATCTAAACCTAAAATCTAAACCTAACCCCAAATCTAAACCTAAAATCTAAACCTAACCCCAAATCTAAACCTAAAATCTAAACCTAACCCCAAATCTAAACCTAACCCCAAATCTAAACCTAAAATCTAAACCTAACCCCAAATCTAAAACTAAAATTTAAGCCTAACCCCAAATCTAAACCTAAAATCTAAACCTAACCCCAAATCTAAACCTAACCCCAAATCTAAACCTAACCCCAAATCTAAACCGAAAATCTAAACCTAACCCCAAATCTAAACCTAAAATCTAAACCTAACCCCAAATCTAAACCTAAAATTTAAGACTAACCCCAAATCTACACCTATAATCTAAACCTAACCCCAAATCTAAACCTAACCCCAAATCTAAAACTAACCCCAAATCTAAACCGAAAATCTAAACCTAACCCCAAATCTAAACCGAAAATCTAAACCTAACCCCAAATCTAAACCTAAAATCTAAACCTAACCCCAAATCTAAACCTAAAAACTAAACCTAAGCCCAAATCTAAAACCTAAAATCTAAACCTAACCCCAAATCTAAACTTAACCCCAAATCTAAACCTAACCTAAAATCTAAACCTAACCCCAAATCTAAACCTAAAATCTAAAGCTAACCCCAAATCTAAACCTAAAATCTAAATCTAAAATCTAAACCTAACCCCAAATCTAAACCTAAAATCTAAACCTAACCCCAAATCTAAACCTAAAATCTAAACCTAAAATCTAAACCTAACCTAAAATCTAAACCTAACCCCAAATCTAAACCTAAAATCTAAACCTAACCCCAAATCTAAACCTAACCCCAAATCTAAACCTAAAATCTAAACCTAACCCCAAATCTAAACCTAAAATCTAAACCTAACCCCAAATCTAAACCTAACCCCAAATCTAAACCTAACCCCAAATCTAAACCTAAAATCTAAACCCTACCCCAAATCTAAACCTAAATCCAAATCTAACCCAAAATCTAAACCTAACCCCAAATCTAAACCTAAAATCTAAACCTAACCCCAAATCTGAACCTAAAATCTAAACCTAAAATCTAAACCTAACCCCAAATCTAAACCTAACCCCAAATCTAAACCTAAAATCTAAACCTAACCCCCAATCTAAACCTAAAATCTAAATCTAACCCCAAATCTAAACCTAAAATCTAAACCTAACCCCAAATCTAAACCTAAAATCTAAACCTAACCCCAAATCTGAACCTAAAATCTAAACCTAAAATCTAAACCTAACCTAAAAACTAAACCTAACCCCAAATCTAAACCTAAAATCTAAACCTAACCCCAAATCTAAACCTAAAATCTAAACCTAAAATCTAAACCAAACCTAAAATCTAAACCTAACCCCAAATCTAAACCTAAAATCTAAACCTAATCCCAAATCTAAACCTAACACCAAATCTAAACCTAAAATCTAAACCTAACCCCAAATCTAAACCTAACCCCAAATCTAAACCTAAAATCTAAACCTAACCCCAAATCTAAACCTAAAATTTAAGCCTAACCCCAAATCTAAACCTAAAATCTAAACCTAACCCCAAATCTAAACCTAAAATCTAAACTTAACCCCAAATCTAAACCTAACCCCAAATCTAAACCTAAAATCTAAACCTAACCCCAAATCTAAACCTAAAATCTAAACCTAACCCCAAATCTAAACCTAACCCCAAATCTAAACCTAAAATCTAAACCTAACCCCAAATCCAAACCTAACCCCAAATCTAAACCTAAAATCTAAACCTAACCCCAAATCTACAACTAAAATCTAAACCTAACCTAAAATCTAAACCTAACCCCAAATCTAAACCTAAAATCTAAACCTAACCCCAAATCTAAACCTAACCCCAAATCTAAACCTAAAATCTAAACCTAACCCCAAATCTAAACCTAAAATCTAAACCTAACCCGAAATCTAAACCTAACCCCAAATCTAAACCTAAAATCTAAACCTAAGCCCAAATCTAAACCTAAAATCTAAACCTAACCCCAAATCTAAACCTAAAATCTAAACCTAACCTAAAATCTAAACCTAACCCCAAATCTAAACCTAAAATCTAAACCTAACCCCAAATCTAAACCTAAAATCTAAACCTAACCCCAAATCTAAACTTAACCCCAAATCTAAACCTAACCTAAAATCTAAACCTAACCCCAAATCTAAACCTAAAATCTAAACCTAACCCGAAATCTAAACCTAACCCCAAATCTAAACCTAAAATCTAAACCTAACCCCAAATCTAAACCTAAAATCTAAACCTAACCCCAAATCTAAACCTAAAATCTAAACCTAACCCCAAATCTAAACCTAACCCCAAATCTAAACCTAAAATCTAAACCTAACCCCAAATCTAAACCTAAAATCTAAACCTAACCCCAAATCTAAACTTAACCCCAAATCTAAACCTAACCTAAAATCTAAACCTAACCCCAAATCTAAACCTAAAATCTAAACCTAACCCCAAATCTAAACCTAAAATCTAAACCTAACCCCAAATCTAAACCTAACCCCAAATCTAAACCTAAAATCTAAACCTAACCCCAAATCTAAACCTAAAATCTAAACCTAAAATCTAAACCTAACCTAAAATCTAAACCTAACCCCAAATCTAAACCTAAAATCTAAACCTAACCCCAAATCTAAACCTAACCCCAAATCTAAACCTAACCCCAAATCTAAACCTAAAATCTAAACCCTACCCCAAATCTAAACCTAACTTCAAATCTAACCCTAAATCTAAACCTAACCCCAAATCTAAACCTTAAATCTAAACCTAACCTAAAATCTAAACCTAACCCCAAATCTAAACCTAAAATCTAAACCTAACCCCAAATCTAAACCTAACCCCAAATCTAAACCTAAAATCTAAACCTAACCCCAAATCTAAACCTAAAATCTAAACCTAACCCGAAATCTAAACCTAACCCCAAATCTAAACCTAAAATCTAAACCTAACCCCAAATCTAAACCTAAAATCTAAACCTAACCCCAAATCTAAACCTAAAATCTAAACCTAACCCCAAATCTAAACCTAAAATCTAAACCTAACCCGAAATCTAAACCTAACCCCAAATCTAAACCTAAAATCTAAACCTAACCCCAAATCTAAACCTAAAATCTAAACCTAACCCCAAATCTAAACCTAAAATTTAAGTCTAACCCCAAATCTAAACCTAAAATCTAAACCTAACCCCAAATCTAAACCGAACCCCAAATCTAAACCTAAAATCTAAACCTAACCCCAAATCTAAACCTAAAATCTAAACCTAACCCCAAATCTAAACCTAACCCCAAATCTAAACATAAAATCTAAATCTAACCCCAAATCTAATCCTAACCCCAAATCTAAACCTAAAATCTAAACAAAAAATTTAAGACTAACCCCAAATCTACACCTAAAATCTAAACCTAACCCCAAATCTAAACCTAACCCCAAATCTAAACCTAACCCCAAATCTAAACCTAAAATCTAAACCTAACCCCAAATCTAAACCTAAAATCTAAACCTAACCCCAAATCTAAACCTAACCCCAAATCTAAACCTAAAGTCTAAACCTAACCCCAAATCTAAACCTAAAATCTAAACCTAACCCCAAATCTAAACCTAACCCCAAATCTAAACCTAAAATCTAAACCCTACCCCAAATCTAAACCTAACTCCAAATCTAACCCTAAATCTAAACCTAACCCCAAATCTAAACCTAAAATCTAAACCTAACCCCAAATCTGAACCTAAAATCTAAACCTAAAATCTAAACCTAACCTAAAAACTAAACCTAACCCCCAATCTAAACCTAAAATCTAAACCTAACCCCCAATCTATACCGAAAATCTAAACCTAACTCCAAATCTAAACCTAAAATCTAAACCTAACCCCAAATCTAAACCTAAAATCTAAACCTAACCCCAAATCTGAACCTAAAATCTAAACCTAAAATCTAAACCTAACCTAAAAACTAAACCTAACCCCAAATCTAAACCTAAAATCTAAACCTAACCCTAAATCTAAACCTAAAATCTAAACATAACCCCAAATCTAAACCTAAAATCTAAACCTAACCCCAAATCTAAACCTAAAATCTAAACCAAACCTAAAATCTAAACCTAACCCCAATTCTAAACCTAAAATCTAAACCTAACCCCAAATCTAAACCTAACCCCAAATCTAAACCTAAAATCTAAACCTAACCCCAAATCTAAACCTAACCCCAAATCTAAACCTAAAATCTAAACCTAACCCCAAATCTAAACCTAAAATTTAAGCCTAACCCCAAATCTAAACCTAAAATCTAAACCTAACCCCAAATCTAAACCTAAAATCTAAACCTAACCCCAAATCTGAACCTAAAATCTAAACCTAAAATCTAAACCTAACCTAAAAACTAAACCTAACCCCAAATCTAAACCTAAAATCTAAACCTAACCCGAAATCTAAACCGAAAATCTAAACCTAACCCCAAATCTAAACCTAAAATCTAAACCTAACCCCAAATCTAAACCTAAAATCTAAACCTAACCCCAAATCTAAACCTAACCCCAAATCTAAACCTAAAATCTAAACCTAACCCCAAATCTGAACCTAAAATCTAAACCTAAAATCTAAACCTAACCCCAAATCTAAACCTAACCCCAAATCTAAACCTAAAATCTAAACCTAACCCCCAATCTAAACCGAAAATCTAAACCTAACCCCAAATCTAAACCTAAAATCTAAACCTAACCCCAAATCTAAACGTATAATCTAAACCTAAAATCTAAACCTAACCTAAAATCTAAACCTAACCCCAAATCTAAACCTAAAATCTAAACCTAACCCCAAATCTAAACCTAACCCCAAATCTAAACCTAAAATCTAAAACTAACCCCAAATCTAAACCTAAAATCTAAACCTAACCCCAAATCTAAACCTAACCCCAAATCTAAACCTAAAATCTAAACCTAACCCCAAATCTAAACCTAAAATTTAAGCCTAACCCCAAATCTAAACCTAAAATCTAAACCTAACCCCAAATCTAAACCTAACCCCAAATCTAAACCTAACCCCAAATCTAAACCTAAAATCTAAACCTAACCCCAAATCTAAACCTAGAATCTAAACCTAACCCCAAATCTAAACCTAAAATCTAAACCTAACCCCAAATCTAAACCTAACCCCAAATCTAAACCTAAAATCTAAACCTAACCCCAAATCTAAACCTAAAATCTAAACCTAACCCCAAATCTAAACCTAACCCCAAATCTAAACCTATCCCCAAATCTAAACCTAACCCCAAATCTAAACCTAAAATCTAAACCTAACGCCAAATCTAAACCTAACCCCAAATCTAAACCTAAAATCTAAACCTAACCCCAAATCCAAACCTAAAATCTAAACCTAACCCCAAATCTAAACCTAACCCCAAATCTAAACCTAAAATCTAAACCTAACCCCAAATCTAAACCTAAAATCTAAACCTAAGCCGAAATCTAAACCTAACCCCAAACATAACCTAAAATCAAAACCTAACCCCAAATCTAAACCTAAAATTTAAGTCTAACCCCAAATCTAAACCTAAAATCTAAACCTAACCCCAAATCTAAACCTAACCCCAAATCTAAACCTTAAATCTAAACCTAACCCCAAATCTAAACCTAAAATCTAAACCTAACCCCAAATCTAAACCTAAAATCTAAACCTAACCCCAAATCTAAACCTAAAATCTAAACCTAACCCCAAATCTAAACCTAACCCCAAATCTAAACCTAAAATCTAAACCTAACCCCAAATCTAAACCTAAAATCTAAACCTAACCCGAAATCTAAACCTAACCCCAAACATAACCTAAAATCTAAACCTAACCCCAAATCTAAACCTAAAATTTAAGTCTAACCCCAAATCTAAACCTAAAATCTAAACCTAACCCCAAATCTAAACCTAACCCCAAATCTAAACCTTAAATCTAAACCTAACCCCAAATCTAAACCTAAAATCTAAACCTAACCCCAAATCTAAACCTAAAATCTAAACCTAACCCCAAATCTAAACCTAACCACAAATCTAAACCTAAAATCTAAACCTAACCCCAAATCTAAACCTAAAATCTAAACCTAACCCCAAATCTAAACCTAAAATCTAACCTAACCCCAAATCTAAAAATAACCCCAAATCTAAACCTAAAATCTAAACCTAACCCCAAATCTAAACCTAAAATCTAAACCTAACCCCAAATCTAAACCTAAAATCTAAACCTAACTCCAAATCTAAACCTAAAATCTAAACCTAACCCCAAATCTAAACCGAAAATCTAAACCTAACCCCAAATCTAAACCTAAAATCTAAACCTAACCCCAAATCTAAACCTAAAATCTAAACCTAACCCCAAATCTAAACCTAAAATCTAAACCTAACCCCAAATCTAAACCTAAAATCTAAACCTAACCCCAAATCTAAACTTAACCCCAAATCTAAACCTAACCTAAAATCTAAACCTAACCCCAAATCTAAACCTAAAATCTAAACCTAACCCCAAATCTAAACCTAACCCCAAATCTAAACCTAAAATCTAAACCTAATCCCAAATCTAAACCTAAAATCTAAACCTAAAATCTAAACCTAACCTAAAATCTAATCCTAACCTCAAATCTAAACCTAAAATCTAAACCTAACCCCAAATGTAAACCTAACCCCAAATCTAAACCTAAAATCTAAACCTAACCCCAAATCTAAACCTAAAATCTAAACCTAACCCCAAATATAAACCTAACCCCAAATCTAAACCTAACCCCAAATCTAAACCTAAAATCTAAACCCTACCCCAAATCCAAACCTAACTTCAAATCTAACCCTAAATCTAAACCTAACCCCAAATCTAAACCTAAAATCTAAACCTAACCCCAAATCTAAACCTAACCCCAAATCTAAACCTAAAATCTAAACCTAACCCCAAATCTAAACCTAACCCCAAATCTAAACCTAAAATCTAAACCTAACCCCAAATCTAAACCTAAAATCTAAACCTAACCCCAAATCTAAACCTAAAATCTAAACCTAACCCCAAATCTGAACCTAAAATCTAAACCTAAAATCTAAACCTAACCTAAAAACTAAACCTAACCCCAAATCTAAACCTAAAATCTAAACCTAACCCTAAATCTAAACCTAAAATCTAAACATAACCCCAAATCTAAACCTAAAATCTAAACCTAACCCCAAATCTAAACCTAAAATCTAAACCAAACCTAAAATCTAAACCTAACCCCAATTCTAAACCTAAAATCTAAACCTAACCCCAAATCTAAACCTAACCCCAAATCTAAACCTAAAATCTAAACCTAACCCCAAATCTAAACCTAACCCCAAATCTAAACCTAAAATCTAAACCTAACCCCAAATCTAAACCTAAAATTTAAGCCTAACCCCAAATCTAAACCTAAAATCTAAACCTAACCCCAAATCTAAACCTAAAATCTAAACCTAACCCCAAATCTAAACCTAAAATCTAAACCTAACCCCAAATCTAAACCTAACTCCAAATCTAAACCTAAAATCTAAACCTAACCCCAAATCTGAACCTAAAATCTAAACCTAAAATCTAAACCTAACCCCAAATCTAAACCTAACCCCAAATCTAAACCTAAAATCTAAACCTAACCCCCAATCTAAACCGAAAATCTAAACCTAACCCCAAATCTAAACCTAAAATCTAAACCTAACCCCAAATCTAAACCTATAATCTAAACCTAAAATCTAAACCTAAACTAAAATCTAAACCTAACCCCAAATCTAAACCTAAAATCTAAACCTAACCCCAAATCTAAACCTAACCCCAAATCTAAACCTAAAATCTAAACCTAACCCCAAATCTAAACCTAAAATTTAAGCCTAACCCCAAATCTAAACCTAAAATCTAAACCTAACCCCAAATCTAAACCTAACCCCAAATCTAAACCGAAAATCTAAACCTAACCCCAAATCTAAACCTAGAATCTAAACCTAACCCCAAATCTAAACCTAAAATCTAAACCTAACCCGAAATCTAAACCTAACCCCAAATCTAAACCTAAAATCTAAACCTAACCCCAAATCTAAACCTAAAATCTAAACCTAACCCCAAATCTAAACCTAAAATCTAAACCTAACCCCAAATCTAAACCTAAAATCTAAACCTAACTCCAAATCTAAACCTAACCCCAAATCTAAACCTAAAATCTAAACCTAACCCCAAATCTAAACCTAAAATCTAAACCTAAGCCGAAATCTAAACCTAACCCCAAACATAACCTAAAATCTAAACCTAACCCCAAATCTAAACCTAAAATTTAAATCTAACCCCAAATCTAAACCTAAAATCTAAACCTAACCCCAAATCTAAACCTAAACCCAAATCTAAACCTTAAATCTAAACCTAACCCCAAATCTAAACCTAAAATCTAAACCTAACCCCAAATCTAAACCTAAAATCTAAACCTAACCCCAAATCTAAACCTAAAATCTAAACCTAACCCCAAATCTAAACCTAAAATCTAAACCTAACCCCAAATCTAAACCTAACCCCAAATCTAAACCTAAAATCTAAACCTAACCCCAAATCTAAACCTAAAATCTAAACCTAACCCGAAATCTAAACCCAACCCCAAACATAACCTAAAATCTAAACCTAACCCCAAATCTAAACCTAAAATTTAAGTCTAACCCCAAATCTAAACCTAAAATCTAAACCTAACCCCAAATCTAAACCTAACCCCAAATCTAAACCTTAAATCTAAACCTAACCCCAAATCTAAACCTAAAATCTAAACCTAACCCCAAATCTAAACCTAAAATCTAAACCTAACCCCAAATCTAAACCTAAAATCTAAACCTAACCCCAAATCTAAACCTAACCCCAAATCTAAACCTAAAATCTAAACCTAACCCCAAATCTAAACCTAAAATCTAAACCTAACCCCAAATCTAAACCTAAAATCTAACCTAACCCCAAATCTAAACCTAACCCCAAATCTAAACCTAAAATCTAAACCTAACCCCAAACCTAAACCTAAAATCTAAACCTAACCCCAAATCTAAACCTAAAATCTAAACCTAACTCCAAATCTAAACCTAAAATCTAAACCTAACCCCAAATCTAAACCGAAAATCTAAACCTAACCCCAAATCTAAACCTAAAATCTAAACCTAACCCCAAATCTAAACCTAAAATCTAAACCTAACCCCAAATCTAAACCTAAAATCTAAACCTAACCCCAAATCTAAACCTAAAATCTAAACCTAACCCCAAATCTAAACCTAAAATCTAAACCTAACCCCAAATCTAAACTTAACCCCAAATCTAAACCTAACCTAAAATCTAAACCTAACCCCAAATCTAAACCTAAAATCTAAACCTAACCCCAAATCTAAACCTAAAATTTAAGTCTAACCCCAAATCTAAACCTAAAATCTAAACCTAAAATCTAAACCTAATCCCAAATCTAAACCTAAAATCTAAACCTAAAATCTAAACCTAACCTAAAATCTAATCCTAACCTCAAATCTAAACCTAAAATCTAAACCTAACCCCAAATCTAAACCTAACCCCACATCTAAACCTAAAATCTAAACCTAACCCCAAATCTAAACCTAAAATCTAAACCTAACCCCAAATATAAACCTAACCCCAAATCTAAACCTAACCCCAAATCTAAACCTAAAATCTAAACCTACCCCAAATCTAAACCTAACTTCAAATCTAACCCTAAATCTAAACCTAACCCCAAATCTAAACCTAAAATCTAAATCTAAAATCTAAACCTAACCCCAAATCTAAACCTAAAATCTAAACCTAACCCCAAATCTAAACCTAACCCCAAATCTAAACCTAAAATCTAAACCTAACCCCAAATCTAAACCTAAAATCTAAACCTAAAATCTAAACTTAACCCCAAATCTAAACCTAACCCCAAATCTAAACCTAAAATCTAAACCTAACCCCAAATCTAAACCTAAAATCTAAACCTAACCCCAAACTAAACCTAAAATTTATGTCTAACCCCAAATCTAAACCTAAAATCTAAACCTAACCCCAAATCTAAACCTAAACTCAAATCTAAACCTAAAATCTAAACCTAACCCCAAATCTAAACCTAAAATCTAAACCTAACCCCAAATCTAAACCTAAAATCTAAACCTAACCCCAAATCTAAACCTAAAATCTAAACCTAACCCCAAATCTAAACCTAAAATCTAAACCTAAAATCTAAACCTAACCCCAAATCTACACCTAAAATCTAAACCTAACCCCAAATCTAAACCTAACCCCAAATCTAAAACTAACCCCAAATCTAAACCGAAAATCTAAACCTAACCTCAAATCTAAACCTAAAATCTAAACCTAACCCCAAATCTAAACCTAAAATCTAAACCTAACCCCAAATCTAAACCTAAAATCTAAATCTAACCCCAAATCTAAACCTAACCCCAAATCTAAACCTAAAATCTAAACCTAACCCCAAATCTAAACCTAAAATTTAAGCCTAACCCCAAATCTAAACCTAAAATCTAAACCTAACCCCAAATCTAAACCTAACCCCAAATCTAAAACTAACCCCAAATCTAAACCGAAAATCTAAACCTAACCCCAAATCTAAACCTAAAATCTAAACCTAACCCCAAATCTAAACCTAAAATTTAAGACTAACCCCAAATCTACACCTAAAATCTAAACCTAACCCCAAATCTAAACCTAACCCCAAATCTAAAACTAACCCCAAATCTAAACCGAAAATCTAAACCTAACCCCAAATCTAAACCGAAAATCTAAACCTAACCCCAAATCTAAACCTAAAAACTAAACCTAAGCCCAAATCTAAACCTAAAATCTAAACCTAACCCCAAATCTAAACTTAACCCCAAATCTAAACCTAACCTAAAATCTAAACCTAACCCCAAATCTAAACCTAAAATCTAAAGCTAACCCCAAATCTAAACCTAAAATCTAAATCTAAAATCTAAACCTAACCCCAAATCTAAACCTAAAATCTAAACCTAACCCCAAATCTAAACCTAAAATCTAAACCTAAAATCTAAACCTAACCTAAAATCTAAACCTAACCCCAAATCTAAACCTAAAATCTAAACCTAACCCCAAATCTAAACCTAACCCCAAATCTAAACCTAAAATCTGAACCTAACCCCAAATCTAAACCTAAAATCTAAACCTAACCCCAAATCTAAACCTAACCCCAAATCTAAACCTAACCCCAAATCTAAACCTAAAATCTAAACCTAACCCCAAATCCAAACCTAACCCCAAATCTAAACCTAAAATCTAAACCTAACCCCAAATCTAAACCTAAAATCTAAACCTAACCCCAAATCTAAACCTAACCCCAAATCTAAACCTAAAATCTAAACCTAACCCCAAATCTAAACCTAAAATCTAAACCTAACCCCAAATCTAAACCTAACCCCAAATCTAAACCTAAAATCTAAACCTAACCCCAATTCTAAACCTAAAATCTAAACCTAACCCCAAATCTAAACCTAAAATCTAAACCTAACCCCAAATCTAAACCGAAAATCTAAACCTAACCCCAAATCTAAACCTAAAATCTAAACCTAACCCCAAATCTAAACCTAAAATCTAAACCAAACCTAAAATCTAAACCTAACCCCAATTCTAAACCTAAAATCTAAACCTAACCCCAAATCTAAATCTAACCCCAAATCTAAACCTAAAATCTAAACCTAACCCCAAATCTAAACCTAACCCCAAATCTAAACCTAAAATCTAAACCTAACCCCAAATCTAAACCTAAAATCTAAACCTAACCCCAAATCTAAACCTAACCCCAAATCTAAACCTAAAATCTAAACCTAACCCCAAATCTAAACCTAACCCCAAATCTAAACCTAAAATCTAAACCTAACCCCAAATCTAAACTTAACCCCAAATCTAAACCTAACCTAAAATCTAAACCTAACCCCAAATCTAAACCTAAAATCTAAACCTAACCCCAAATCTAAACCTAAAATTTAAGTCTAACCCCAAATCTAAACCTAAAATCTAAACCTAAAATCTAAACCTAATCCCAAATCTAAACCTAAAATCTAAACCTAAAATCTAAACCTAACCTAAAATCTAATCCTAACCTCAAATCTAAACCTAAAATCTAAACCTAACCCCAAATCTAAACCTAACCCCAAATCTAAACCTAAAATCTAAACCTAACCCCAAATCTAAACCTAAAATCTAAACCTAACCCCAAATATAAACCTAACCCCAAATCTAAACCTAACCCCAAATCTAAACCTAAAATCTAAACCCTACCCCAAATCTAAACCTAACTTCAAATCTAACCCTAAATCTAAACCTAACCCCAAATCTAAACCTAAAATCTAAATCTAAAATCTAAACCTAACCCCAAATCTAAACCTAAAATCTAAACCTAACCCCAAATCTAAACCTAACCCCAAATCTAAACCTAAAATCTAAACCTAACCCCAAATCTAAACCTAAAATCTAAACTTAACCCCAAATCTAAACCTAACCCCAAATCTAAACCTAAAATCTAAACCTAACCCCAAATCTAAACCTAAAATCTAAACCTAACCCCAAATCTAAACCTAAAATTTATGTCTAACCCCAAATCTAAACCTAAAATCTAAACCTAACCCCAAATCTAAACCTAACCTCAAATCTAAACCTTAAATCTAAACCTAACCCCAAATCTAAACCTAAAATCTAAACCTAACCCCAAATCTAAACCTAAAATCTAAACCTAACCCCAAATCTAAACCTAAAATCTAAACCTAACCCCAAATCTAAACCTAAAATCTAAACCTAAAATCTAAACCTAACCCCAAATCTAAACCTAAAATCTAAACCTAACCCCAAATCTAAACCTAACCCCAAATCTAAAACTAACCCCAAATCTAAACCGAAAATCTAAACCTAACCCCAAATCTAAACCTAAAATCTAAACCTAACCCCAAATCTAAACCTAAAATTTAAGACTAACCCCAAATCTACACCTAAAATCTAAACCTAACCCCAAATCTAAACCTAACCCCAAATCTAAAACTAACCCCAAATCTAAACCGAAAATCTAAACCTAACCTCAAATCTAAACCTAAAATCTAAACCTAACCCCAAATCTAAACCTAAAATCTAAACCTAACCCCAAATCTAAACCTAAAATCTAAATCTAACCCCAAATCTAAACCTAACCCCAAATCTAAACCTAAAATCTAAACCTAACCCCAAATCTAAACCTAAAATCTAAACCTAACCCCAAATCTAAACCTAAAATCTAAACCTAACCCCAAATCTAAACCTAACCCCAAATCTAAAACTAACCCCAAATCTAAACCGAAAATCTAAACCTAACCCCAAATCTAAACCTAAAATCTAAACCTAACCCCAAATCTAAACCTAAAATTTAAGACTAACCCCAAATCTACACCTAAAATCTAAACCTAACCCCAAATCTAAACCTAACCCCAAATCTAAAACTAACCCCAAATCTAAACCGAAAATCTAAACCTAACCCCAAATCTAAACCGAAAATCTAAACCTAACCCCAAATCTAAACCTAAAAACTAAACCTAAGCCCAAATCTAAACCTAAAATCTAAACCTAACCCCAAATCTAAACTTAACCCCAAATCTAAACCTAACCTAAAATCTAAACCTAACCCCAAATCTAAACCTAAAATCTAAAGCTAACCCCAAATCTAAACCTAAAATCTAAATCTAAAATCTAAACCTAACCCCAAATCTAAACCTAAAATCTAAACCTAACCCCAAATCTAAACCTAAAATCTAAACCTAAAATCTAAACCTAACCTAAAATCTAAACCTAACCCCAAATCTAAACCTAAAATCTAAACCTAACCCCAAATCTAAACCTAACCCCAAATCTAAACCTAAAATCTAAACCTAACCCCAAATCTAAACCTAAAATCTAAACCTAACCCCAAATCTAAACCTAACCCCAAATCTAAACCTAACCCCAAATCTAAACCTAAAATCTAAACCTAACCCCAAATCCAAACCTAACCCCAAATCTAAACCTAAAATCTAAACCTAACCCCAAATCTAAACCTAAAATCTAAACCTAATCCCAAATCTAAACCTAACCCCAAATCTAAACCTAAAATCTAAACCTAACCCCAAATCTAAACCTAAAATCTAAACCTAACCCCAAATCTAAACCTAACCCCAAATCTAAACCTAAAATCTAAACCTAACCCCAATTCTAAACCTAAAATCTAAACCTAACCCCAAATCTAAACCTAAAATCTAAACCTAACCCCAAAACTAAACCGAAAATCTAAACCTAACCCCAAATCTAAACCTAAAATCTAAACCTAACCCCAAATCTAAACCTAAAATCTAAACCAAACCTAAAATCTAAACCTAACCCCAATTCTAAACCTAAAATCTAAACCTAACCCCAAATCTAAACCTAACCCCAAATCTAAACCTAAAATCTAAACCTAACCCCAAATCTAAACCTAACCCCAAATCTAAACCTAAAATCTAAACCTAACCCCAAATCTAAACCTAAAATCTAAACCTAACCCCAAATCTAAACCTAACCCCAAATCTAAACCTAAAATCTAAACCTAACCCCAAATCTAAACCTAACCCCAAATCTAAACCTAAAATCTAAACCTAACCCCAAATCTAAACCTAAAATTTAAGTCTAACCCCAAATCTAAACCTAAAATCTAAACCTAACCCCAAATCTAAACCTAACCCCAAATCTAAACCTTAAATCTAAACCTAACCCCAAATCTAAACCTAAAATCTAAACCTAACCCCAAATCTAAACCTAACCCCAAATCTAAACCTAAAATCTAAACCTAACCCCAAATCTAAACCTAAAATCTAAACCTAACCCCAAATCTAAACCTAAAATCTAAACCTAACCCCAAATCTAAACCTAACCCCAAATCTAAACCTAAAATCTAAACCTAACCCCAAATCTAAACCTAAAATCTAAACCTAAACCCAAATCTAAACCTAAAATCTAAACCTAACCCCAAATCTAAACCTAAAATCTAAACCTAACCCCAAATCTAAACCGAAAATCTAAACCTAACCCCAAATCTAAACCGAAAAACTAAACCTAACCCCAAATCTAAACCTAAAATCTAAACCTAACCCCAAATCTAAACCTAAAATCTAAACCTAAACCCAAATCTAAACCTAAAATCTAAACCTAACCCCAAATCTAAACTTAACCCCAAATCTAAACCTAACCTAAAATCTAAACCTAACCCCAAATCTAAGCCTAAAATCTAAACCTAACCCCAAATCTAAACCTAAAATTTAAGTCTAACCCCAAATCTAAACCTAAAATCTAAACCTAAAATCTAAACCTAATCCCAAATCTAAACCTAAAATCTAAACCTAAAATCTAAACCTAACCTAAAATCTAATCCTAACCCCAAATCTAAACCTAAAATCTAAACCTAACCCCAAATCTAAACCTAACCCCAAATCTAAACCTAAAATCTAAACCTAACCCCAAATCTAAACCTAACCCCAAATCTAAACCTAACCCCAAATCTAAACCTAAAATCTAACCCTACCCCAAATCTAAACCTAACTTCAAATCTAACCCTAAATCTAAACCTAACCCCAAATCTAAACCTAAAATCTAAACCTAACCTAAAATCTAAACCTAACCCCAAATCTAAACCTAAAATCTAAACCTAACCCCAAATCTAAACCTAACCCCAAATCTAAACCTAAAATCTAAACCTAACCCCAAATCTAAACCTAAAATCTAAACCTAACCCGAAATCTAAACCTAACCCCAAATCTAAACCTAAAATCTAAACCTAACCCCAAATCTAAACCTAAAATTTATGTCTAACCCCAAATCTAAACCTAAAATCTAAACCTAACCCCAAATCTAAACCTAACCCCAAATCTAAACCTTAAATCTAAACCTAACCCCAAATCCAAACCTAAAATCTAAACCTAATCCCAAATCTAAACCTAAAATCTAAACCTAACCCCAAATCTAAACCTAAAATTTAAACCTAACCCCAAATCTAAACCTAAAATCTAAACCTAAAATCTAAACCTAACCCCAAATCTAAACCTAAAATCTAAACCTAACCCCAAATCTAAACCTAACCCCAAATCTAAAACTAACCCCAAATCTAAACCGAAAATCTAAACCTAACCCCAAATCTAAAGCTAAAATCTAAACCTAACACCAAATCTAAACCTAAAATTTAAGACTAACCCCAAATCTACACCTAAAATCTAAACCTAACCCCAAATCTAAACCTAACCCCACATCTAAAACTAACCCCAAATCTAAACCGAAAATCTAAACCTAACCTCAAATCTAAACCTAAAATCTAAACCTAACCCCAAATCTAAACCTAAAATCTAAACCTAACCCCAAATCTAAACCTAACCCCAAATCTAAACCTAAAATCTAAACCTAACCCCAAATCTAAACCTAAAATTTAAGCCTAACCCCAAATCTAAACCTAAAATCTAAACCTAACCCCAAATCTAAACCTAACCCCAAATCTAAACCTAACCCCAAATCTAAACCTAAAATCTAAAGCTAACCCCAAATCTAAACCTAAAATTTAAGACTAACCCCAAATCTACACCTATAATCTAAACCTAACCCCAAATCTAAACCTAACCCCAAATCTAAAACAAACCCCAAATCTAAACCGAAAATCTAAACATAACCCCAAATCTAAACCGAAAATCTAAACCTAACCCCAAATCTAAACCTAAAATCTAAACCTAACCCCAAATCTAAACCTAAAAACTAAACCTAAGCCCAAATCTAAAACCTAAAATCTAAACCTAACCCCAAATATAAACTTAACCCCAAATCTAAACCTAACCTAAAATCTAAACCTAACCCCAAATCTAAACCTAAAATCTAAAGCTAACCCCAAATCTAAACCTAAAATCTAAATCTAAAATCTAAACCTAACCCCAAATCTAAACCTAAAATCTAAACCTAACCCCAAATCTAAACCTAAAATCTAAACCTAAAATCTAAACCTAACCCCAAATGTAAACCTAACCCCAAATCTAAACCTAAAATCTAAACCTAACCCCAAATCTAAACCTAACCCCAAATCTAAACCTAAAATCTAAACCTAACCCCAAATCTAAACCTAAAATCTAAACCTAACCCCAAATCTAAACCTAACCCCAAATCTAAACCTAACCCCAAATCTAAACCTAAAATCTAAACCCTACCCCAAATTTAAACCTAACTCCAAATCTAACCCAAAATCTAAACCTAACCCCAAATCTAAACCTAAAATCTAAACCTAACCCCAAATCTGAACCTAAAATCTAAACCTAAAATCTAAACCTAACCCCAAATCTAAACCTAAAATCTAAACCTAACCCCCAATCTAAACCTAAAATCTAAACCTAACCCCAAATCTGAACCTAAAATCTAAACCTAAAATCTAAACCTAATCTAAAAACTAAACCTAACCCCAAATCTAAACCTAAAATCTAAACCTAACCCCAAATCTAAACCGAAAATCTAAACCTAACCCCAAATCTAAACCTAAAATCTAAACCTAACCCCAAATCTAAACCTAAAATCTAAACCTAAAATCTAAACCAAACCTAAAATCTAAACCTAACCCCAAATCTAAACCTAAAATCTAAACCTAACCCCAAATCTAAACCTAAAACCAAATCTAAACCTAAAATCTAAACCTAACCCCAAATCTAAACCTAACCCCAAATCTAAACCTAAAATCTAAACCTAACCCCAAATCTAAACCTAAAATTTAAGCCTAACCCCAAATCTAAACCTAAAATCTAAACCTAACCCCAAATCTAAACCTAAAATCTAAACCTAACCCCAAATCTAAACCTAAAATCTAAACCTAACCCCAAATCTAAACATAAAATCTAAACCTAACCCCAAGTCTAAACCTAACCCCAAATCTAAACCTAAAATCTAAACCTAACCCCAAATCTAAACCTAAAATCTAAACTTAACCCCAAATCTAAACCTAACCCCAAATCTAAACCTAAAATCTAAACCTAACCCCAAATCTAAACCTAAAATCTAAACCTAACCCCAAATCTAAACCTAACCCCAAATCTAAACCTAAAATCTAAACATAACCCCAAATCTAAACCTAAAATCTAAACCTAACCCCAAATCCAAACCTAACCCCAAATCTAAACCTAAAATCTAAACCTAACCCCAAATCTACACCTAAAATCTAAACCTAACTTAAAATCTAAACCTAACCCCAAATCTAAACCGAAAATCTAAACCTAACCCCAAATCTAAACCTAAAATCTAAACCAAACCTAAAATCTAAACCTAACCCCAATTCTAAACCTAAAATCTAAACCTAACCCGAAATCTAAACCTAACCCCAAATCTAAACCTAAAATCTAAACCTAACCCCAAATCTAAACCTAAAATCTAAACCTAACCCCAAATCTAAACCTAAAATCTAAACCTAACCTAAAATCTAAACCTAACCCCAAATCTAAATCTAAAATCTAAACCTAACCCCAAATCTAAACCTAAAATCTAAACCTAACCCCAAATCTAAACTTAACCCCAAATCTAAACCTAACCTAAAATCTAAACCTAACCCCAAATCTAAATCTAAAATCTAAACCTAACCCCAAATCTAAACCTAAAATCTAAACCTAACCCGAAATCTAAACCTAACCCCAAATCTAAACCTAAAATCTAAACCTAACCCCAAATCTAAACCTAAAATCTAAACCTAACCCCAAATATAAACCTAAAATCTAAACCTAACCCCAAATCTAAACCTAACCCCAAATCTAAACCTAAAATCTAAACCTAACCCCAAATCTAAACCTAAAATCTAAACCTAACCCCAAATCTAAACTTAACCCCAAATCTAAACCTAAGCTAAAATCTAAACCTAACCCCAAATCTAAACCTAAAATCTAAACCTAACCCCAAATCTAAACCTAAAATCTAAACCTAACCCCAAATCTAAACCTAACCCCAAATCTAAACCTAAAATCTAAACCTAACCCCAAATCTAAACCTAAAATCTAAACCTAAAATCTAAACCTAACCTAAAATCTAAACCTAACCCCAAATCTAAACCTAAAATCTAAACCTAACCCCAAATCTAAACCTAACCCCAAATCTAAACCTAAAATCTAAACCTAACCCCAAATCTAAACCTAAAATCTAAACCTAACCCCAAATCTAAACCTAACCCCAAATCTAAACCTAACCTTAAATCTAAACCTAAAATCTAAACCCTACCCCAAATCTAAACCTAACTTCAAATCTAACCCTAAATCTAAACCTAACCCCAAATCTAAACCTAAAATCTAAACCTAACCTAAAATCTAAACCTAACCCCAAATCTAAACCTAAAATCTAAACCTAACCCCAAATATAAACCTAACCCCAAATCTAAACCTAAAATCTAAACCTAACCCCAAATCTAAACCTAAAATCTAAACCTAACCCGAAATCTAAACCTAACCCCAAATCTAAACCTAAAATCTAAACCTAACCCCAAATCTAAACCTAAAATCTAAACCTAACCCCAAATCTAAACCTAAAATTTAAGTCTAACCCCAAATCTAAACCTAAAATCTAAACCTAACCCCAAATCTAAACCGAACCCCAAATCTAAACCTAAAATCTAAACCTAACCCCAAATCTAAACCTAAAATCTAAACCTAACCCCAAATCTAAACCTAACCCCAAATCTAAACATAAAATCTAAATCTAACCCCAAATCTAATCCTAACCCCAAATCTAAACCTAAAATCTAAACCTAACCCCAAATCTAAACCTAAAATCTAAACCTAACCCCAAATCTAAACCTAAAATCTAAACCTAACCCCAAATCTAAACCTAACCCCAAATCTAAACATAAAATCTAAATCTAACCCCAAATCTAATCCTAACCCCAAATCTAAACCTAAAATCTAAACCTAACCCCAAATCTAAACCTAAAATCTAAACCTAACCCCAAATCTAAACCTAAAATCTAAACAAAAAATTTGAGACTAACCCCAAATCTACACATAAAATCTAAACCTAACCCCAAATTTAAACCTAACCCCAAATCTAAACCTAACCCCAAATCTAAACCTAAAATCTAAACCTAACCCCAAATCTAAACCTAAAATCTAAACCTAACCTCAAATCTAAACCTAAAATCTAAACCTAACCCCAAATCTAAACCTAAAATCTAAACCTAACCCCAAATCTAAACCTAACCCCAAATCTAAACCTAAAATCTAAACCTAACCCCAAATCTAAACCTAAAATCTAAACCTAACCCCAAATCTAAACCTAACCCCAAATCTAAACCTAAAATCTAAACCCTACCCCAAATCTAAACCTAACTCCAAATCTAACCCTAAATCTAAACCTAACCCCAAATCTAAACCTAAAATCTAAACCTAACCCCAAATCTGAACCTAAAATCTAAACCTAAAATCTAAACCTAACCTAAAAACTAAACCTAACCCCAAATCTAAACCTAAAATCTAAACCTAACCCCCAATCTATACCGAAAATCAAAACCTAACCCCCAATCTATACCGAAAATCTAAACCTAACTCCAAATCTAAACCTAAAATCTAAACCTAACCCCAAATCTAAACCTAAAATCTAAACCTAACCCCAAATCTACACCTAAAATCTAAACCTAACCCCAAATCTAAACCTAACCCCAAATCTAAAACTAACCCCAAATCTAAACCGAAAATATAAACCTAACCTCAAATCTAAACCTAAAATCTAAACCTAACCCCAAATCTAAACCTAAAATCTAAACCTAACCCCAAATCTAAACCTAAAATCTAAATCTAACCCCAAATCTAAACCTAACCCCAAATCTAAACCTAAAATCTAAACCTAACCCCAAATCTAAACCTAAAATTTAAGCCTAACCCCAAATCTAAACCTAAAATCTAAACCTAACCCCAAATCTAAACCTAACCCCAAATCTAAAACTAACCCCAAATCTAAACCGAAAATCTAAACCTAACCCCAAATCTAAACCTAAAATCTAAACCTAACCCCAAATCTAAACCTAAAATTTAAGACTAACCCCAAATCTACACCTAAAATCTAAACCTAACCCCAAATCTAAACCTAACCCCAAATCTAAAACTAACCCCAAATCTAAACCGAAAATCTAAACCTAACCCCAAATCTAAACCGAAAATCTAAACCTAACCCCAAATCTAAACCTAAAAACTAAACCTAAGCCCAAATCTAAACCTAAAATCTAAACCTAACCCCAAATCTAAACTTAACCCCAAATCTAAACCTAACCTAAAATCTAAACCTAACCCCAAATCTAAACCTAAAATCTAAAGCTAACCCCAAATCTAAACCTAAAATCTAAATCTAAAATCTAAACCTAACCCCAAATCTAAACCTAAAATCTAAACCTAACCCCAAATCTAAACCTAAAATCTAAACCTAAAATCTAAACCTAACCTAAAATCTAAACCTAACCCCAAATCTAAACCTAAAATCTAAACCTAACCCCAAATCTAAACCTAACCCCAAATCTAAACCTAAAATCTAAACCTAACCCCAAATCTAAACCTAAAATCTAAACCTAACCCCAAATCTAAACCTAACCCCAAATCTAAACCTAACCCCAAATCTAAACCTAAAATCTAAACCTAACCCCAAATCCAAACCTAACCCCAAATCTAAACCTAAAATCTAAACCTAACCCCAAATCTAAACCTAAAATCTAAACCTAACCCCAAATCTAAACCTAACCCCAAATCTAAACCTAAAATCTAAACCTAACCCCAAATCTAAACCTAAAATCTAAACCTAACCCCAAATCTAAACCTAACCCCAAATCTAAACCTAAAATCTAAACCTAACCCCAATTCTAAACCTAAAATCTAAACCTAACCCCAAATCTAAACCTAAAATCTAAACCTAACCCCAAATCTAAACCGAAAATCTAAACCTAACCCCAAATCTAAACCTAAAATCTAAACCTAACCCCAAATCTAAACCTAAAATCTAAACCAAACCTAAAATCTAACCCTAACCCCAATTCTAAACCTAAAATCTAAACCTAACCCCAAATCTAAATCTAACCCCAAATCTAAACCTAAAATCTAAACCTAACCCCAAATCTAAACCTAACCCCAAATCTAAACCTAAAATCTAAACCTAACCCCAAATCTAAACCTAAAATCTAAACCTAACCCCAAATCTAAACCTAACCCCAAATCTAAACCTAAAATCTAAACCTAACCCCAAATCTAAACCTAACCCCAAATCTAAACCTAAAATCTAAACCTAACCCCAAATCTAAACTTAACCCCAAATCTAAACCTAACCTAAAATCTAAACCTAACCCCAAATCTAAACCTAAAATCTAAACCTAACCCCAAATCTAAACCTAAAATTTAAGTCTAACCCCAAATCTAAACCTAAAATCTAAACCTAAAATCTAAACCTAATCCCAAATCTAAACCTAAAATCTAAACCTAAAATCTAAACCTAACCTAAAATCTAATCCTAACCTCAAATCTAAACCTAAAATCTAAACCTAACCCCAAATCTAAACCTAACCCCAAATATAAACCTAAAATCTAAACCTAACCCCAAATCTAAACCTAAAATCTAAACCTAACCCCAAATATAAACCTAACCCCAAATCTAAACCTAACCCCAAATCTAAACCTAAAATCTAAATCTAAAATCTAAACCTAACCCCAAATCTAAACCTAAAATCTAAACCTAACCCCAAATCTAAACCTAACCCCAAATCTAAACCTAAAATCTAAACCTAACCCCAAATCTAAACCTAAAATCTAAACTTAACCCCAAATCTAAACCTAACCCCAAATCTAAACCTAAAATCTAAACCTAACCCCAAATCTAAACCTAAAATCTAAACCTAACCCCAAATCTAAACCTAAAATTTATGTCTAACCCCAAATCTAAACCTAAAATCTAAACCTAACCCCAAATCTAAACCTAACCTCAAATCTAAACCTTAAATCTAAACCTAACCCCAAATCTAAACCTAAAATCTAAACCTAACCCCAAATCTAAACCTAAAATCTAAACCTAACCCCAAATCTAAACCTAAAATCTAAACCTAACCCCAAATCTAAACCTAAAATCTAAACCTAAAATCTAAACCTAACCCCAAATCTAAACCTAAAATCTAAACCTAACCCCAAATCTAAACCTAACCCCAAATCTAAAACTAACCCCAAATCTAAACCGAAAATCTAAACCTAACCCCAAATCTAAACCTAAAATCTAAACCTAACCCCAAATCTAAACCTAAAATTTAAGACTAACCCCAAATCTACACCTAAAATCTAAACCTAACCCCAAATCTAAACCTAACCCCAAATCTAAAACTAACCCCAAATCTAAACTGAAAATCTAAACCGAACCTCAAATCTAAACCTAAAATCTAAACCTAACCCCAAATCTAAACCTAAAATCTAAACCTAACCCCAAATCTAAACCTAAAATCTAAATCTAACCCCAAATCTAAACCTAACCCCAAATCTAAACCTAAAATCTAAACCTAACCCCAAATCTAAACCTAAAATTTAAGCCTAACCCCAAATCTAAACCTAAAATCTAAACCTAACCCCAAATCTAAACCTAACCCCAAATCTAAAACTAACCCCAAATCTAAACCGAAAATCTAAACCTAACCCCAAATCTAAACCTAAAATCTAAACCTAACCCCAAATCTAAACCTAAAATTTAAGACTAACCCCAAATCTACACCTAAAATCTAAACCTAACCCCAAATCTAAACCTAACCCCAAATCTAAAACTAACCCCAAATCTAAACCGAAAATCTAAACCTAACCCCAAATCTAAACCGAAAATCTAAACCTAACCCCAAATCTAAACCTAAAAACTAAACCTAAGCCCAAATCTAAACCTAACCCCAAATCTAAACCTAAAATCTAAACCTAACCCCAAATCCAAACCTAACCCCAAATCTAAACCTAAAATCTAAACCTAACCCCAAATCTAAACCTAAAATCTAAATCTAAAATCTAAACCTAACCCCAAATCTAAACCTAAAATCTAAACCTAACCCCAAATCTAAACCTAAAATCTAAACCTAAAATCTAAACCTAACCTAAAATCTAAACCTAACCCCAAATCTAAACCTAAAATCTAAACCTAACCCCAAATCTAAACCTAACCCCAAATCTAAACCTAAAATCTAAACCTAACCCCAAATCTAAACCTAAAATCTAAACCTAACCCCAAATCTAAACCTAACCCCAAATCTAAACCTAACCCCAAATCTAAACCTAAAATCTAAACCTAACCCCAAATCCAAACCTAACCCCAAATCTAAACCTAAAATCTAAACCTAACCCCAAATCTAAACCTAAAATCTAAACCTAACCCCAAATCTAAACCTAACCCCAAATCTAAACCTAAAATCTAAACCTAACCCCAAATCTAAACCTAAAATCTAAACCTAACCCCAAATCTAAACCTAACCCCAAATCTAAACCTAAAATCTAAACCTAACCCCAATTCTAAACCTAAAATCTAAACCTAACCCCAAATCTAAACCTAAAATCTAAACCTAACCCCAAATCTAAACCGAAAATCTAAACCTAACCCCAAATCTAAACCTAAAATCTAAACCTAACCCCAAATCTAAACCTAAAATCTAAACCAAACCTAAAATCTAAACCTAACCCCAATTCTAAACCTAAAATCTAAACCTAACCCCAAATCTAAACCTAACCCCAAATCTAAACCTAAAATCTAAACCTAACCCCAAATCTAAACCTAACCCCAAATCTAAACCTAAAATCTAAACCTAACCCCAAATCTAAACCTAAAATCTAAACCTAACCCCAAATCTAAACCTAACCCCAAATCTAAACCTAACCCCAAATCTAAACCTAAAATCTAAACCTAACCCCAAATCTAAACCTAAAATTTAAGTCTAACCCCAAATCTAAACCTAAAATCTAAACCTAACCCCAAATCTAAACCTAACCCCAAATCTAAACCTTAAATCTAAACCTAACCCCAAATCTAAACCTAAAATCTAAACCTAACCCCAAATCTAAACCTAACCCCAAATCTAAACCTAAAATCTAAACCTAACCCCAAATCTAAACCTAAAATCTAAACCTAACCCCAAATCTAAACCTAAAATCTAAACCTAACCCCAAATCTAAACCTAACCCCAAATCTAAACCTAAAATCTAAACCTAACCCCAAATCTAAACCTAAAATCTAAACCTAAACCCAAATCTAAACCTAAAAACTAAACCTAACCCCAAATCTAAACCTAAAATCTAAACCTAACCCCAAATCTAAGCCTAAAATCTAAACCTAACCCCAAATCTAAACCGAAAATCTAAACCTAACCCCAAATCTAAACCTAAAATCTAAACCTAACCCCAAATCTAAACCTAAAATCTAAACCTAACCCCAAATCTAAACCTAAAATCTAAACCTAACCCCAAATCTAAACCTAAAATCTAAACCTAACCCCAAATCTAAACTTAACCCCAAATCTAAACCTAAAATCTAAACCTAACCCCAAATCTAAACCTAACCCCAAATCTAAACCTAACCCCAAATCTAAACCTAAAATCTAACCCTACCCCAAATCTAAACCTAACTTCAAATCTAACCCTAAATCTAAACCTAACCCCAAATCTAAACCTAAAATCTAAACCTAACCTAAAATCTAAACCTAACCCCAAATCTAAACCTAAAATCTAAACCTAACCCCAAATCTAAACCTAACCCCAAATCTAAACCTAAAATCTAAACCTAACCCCAAATCTAAACCTAAAATCTAAACCTAACCCCAAATCTAAACCTAACCCCAAATCTAAACCTAAAATCTAAACCTAACCCCAAATCTAAACCTAAAATTTATGTCTAACCCCAAATCTAAACCTAAAATCTAAACCTAACCCCAAATCTAAACCTAACCCCAAATCTAAACCTTAAATCTAAACCTAACCCCAAATCTAAACCTAAAATCTAAACCTAATCCCAAATCTAAACCTAAAATCTAAACCTAACCCCAAATCTAAACCTAAAATTTAAACCTAACCCCAAATCTAAACCTAAAATCTAAACCTAAAATCTAAACCTAACCCCAAATCTAAACCTAAAATCTAAACCTAACCCCAAATCTAAACCTAACCCCAAATCTAAAACTAACCCCAAATCTAAACCGAAAATCTAAACCTAACCCCAAATCTAAAGCTAAAATCTAAACCTAACCCCAAATCTAAACCTAAAATTTAAGACTAACCCCAAATCTACACCTAAAATCTAAACCTAACCCCAAATCTAAACCTAACCCCAAATCTAAAACTAACCCCAAATCTAAACCGAAAATCTAAACCTAACCTCAAATCTAAACCTAAAATCTAAACCTAACCCCAAATCTAAACCTAAAATCTAAACCTAACCCCAAATCTAAACCTAACCCCAAATCTAAACCTAAAATCTAAACCTAACCCCAAATCTAAACCTAAAATTTAAGCCTAACCCCAAATCTAAACCTAAAATCTAAACCTAACCCCAAATCTAAACCTAACCCCAAATCTAAACCGAAAATCTAAACCTAACCCCAAATCTAAACCTAAAATCTAAAGCTAACCCCAAATCTAAACCTAAAATTTAAGACTAACCCCAAATCTACACCTATAATCTAAACCTAACCCCAAATCTAAACCTAACCCCAAATCTAAAACTAACCCCAAATCTAAACCGAAAATCTAAACCTAACCCCAAATCTAAACCGAAAATCTAAACCTAACCCCAAATCTAAACCTAAAATCTAAACCTAACCCCAAATCTAAACCTAAAAACTAAACCTAAGCCCAAATCTAAAACCTAAAATCTAAACCTAACCCCAAATCTAAACTTAACCCCAAATCTAAACCTAACCTAAAATCTAAACCTAACCCCAAATCTAAACCTAAAATCTAAAGCTAACCCCAAATCTAAACCTAAAATCTAAATCTAAAATCTAAACCTAACCCCAAATCTAAACCTAAAATCTAAACCTAACCCCAAATCTAAACCTAAAATCTAAACCTAAAATCTAAACCTAACCCCAAATGTAAACCTAACCCCAAATCTAAACCTAAAATCTAAACCTAACCCCAAATCTAAACCTAACCCCAAATCTAAACCTAAAATCTAAACCTAACCCCAAATCTAAACCTAAAATCTAAACCTAACCCCAAATCTAAACCTAACCCCAAATCTAAACCTAACCCCAAATCTAAACCTAAAATCTAAACCCTACCCCAAATCTAAACCTAACTCCAAATCTAACCCAAAATCTAAACCTAACCCCAAATCTAAACCTAAAATCTAAACCTAACCCCAAATCTGAACCTAAAATCTAAACCTAAAATCTAAACCTAACCCCAAATCTAAACCTAAAATCTAAACCTAACCCCCAATCTAAACCTAAAATCTAAACCTAACCCCAAATCTAAACCTAAAATCTAAACCTAACCCCAAATCTAAACCTAAAATCTAAACCTAACCCCAAATCTGAACCTAAAATCTAAACCTAAAATCTAAACCTAATCTAAAAACTAAACCTAACCCCAAATCTAAACCTAAAATCTAAACCTAACCCCAAATCTAAACCTAAAATCTAAACCTAACCCCAAATCTAAACCTAAAATCTAAACCTAACCCCAAATCTAAACCTAAAATCTAAACCTAAAATCTAAACCAAACCTAAAATCTAAACCTAACCCCAAATCTAAACCTAAAATCTAAACCTAACCCCAAATCTAAACCTAAAACCAAATCTAAACCTAAAATCTAAACCTAACCCCAAATCTAAACCTAACCCCAAATCTAAACCTAAAATCTAAACCTAACCCCAAATCTAAACCTAAAATTTAAGCCTAACCCCAAATCTAAACCTAAAATCTAAACCTAACCCCAAATCTAAACCTAAAATCTAAACCTAACCCCAAATCTAAACCTAAAATCTAAACCTAACCCCAAATATAAACATAAAATCTAAACCTAACCCCAAGTCTAAACCTAACCCCAAATCTAAACCTAAAATCTAAACCTAACCCCAAATCTAAACCTAAAATCTAAACTTAACCCCAAATTTAAACCTAACCCCAAATCTAAACCTAAAATCTAAACCTAACCCCAAATCTAAACCTAAAATCTAAACATAACCCCAAATCTAAACCTAAAATCTAAACCTAACCCCAAATCCAAACCTAACCCCAAATCTAAACCTAAAATCTAAACCTAACCCCAAATCTACACCTAAAATCTAAACCTAACCTAAAATCTAAACCTAACCCCAAATCTAAACCGAAAATCTAAACCTAACCCCAAATCTAAACCTAACCCCAAATCTAAACCTAAAATCTAAACCTAACCCCAAATCTAAACCTAAAATCTAAACCTAACCCGAAATCTAAACCTAACCCCAAATCTAAACCTAAAATCTAAACCTAACCCCAAATCTAAACCTAAAATCTAAACCTAACCCCAAATCTAAACCTAAAATCTAAACCTAACCTAAAATCTAAACCTAACCCCAAATCTAAATCTAAAATCTAAACCTAACCCCAAATCTAAACCTAAAATCTAAACCTAACCCCAAATCTAAACTTAACCCCAAATCTAAACCTAACCTAAAATCTAAACCTAACCCCAAATCTAAACCTAACCCCAAATCTAAACCTAAAATCTAAACCTAACCCCAAATCTAAACCTAAAATCTAAACCTAACCCCAAATCTAAACCTAACCCCAAATCTAAACCTAAAATCTAAACCTAACCCCAAATCTAAACCTAAAATCTAAACCTAAACCCAAATCTAAACCTAAAATCTAAACCTAACCCCAAATCTAAACCTAAAATCTAAACCTAACCCCAAATCTAAACCGAAAATCTAAACCTAACCCCAAATCTAAACCGAAAATCTAAACCTAACCCCAAATCTAAACCTAAAATCTAAACCTAACCCCAAATCTAAACCTAAAATCTAAACCTAACCCCAAATCTAAACCTAAAATCTAAACCTAAACCCAAATCTAAACCTAAAATCTAAACCTAACCCCAAATCTAAACTTAACCCCAAATCTAAACCTAACCTAAAATCTAAACCTAACCCCAAATCTAAGCCTAAAATCTAAACCTAACCCCAAATCTAAACCTAAAATTTAAGTCTAACCCCAAATCTAAACCTAAAATCTAAACCTAAAATCTAAACCTAATCCCAAATCTAAACCTAAAATCTAAACCTAAAATCTAAACCTAACCTAAAATCTAATCCTAACCCCAAATCTAAACCTAAAATCTAAACCTAACCCCAAATCTAAACCTAACCCCAAATCTAAACCTAAAATCTAAACCTAACCCCAAATCTAAACCTAACCCCAAATCTAAACCTAACCCCAAATCTAAACCTAAAATCTAACCCTACCCCAAATCTAAACCTAACTTCAAATCTAACCCTAAATCTAAACCTAACCCCAAATCTAAACCTAAAATCTAAACCTAACCTAAAATCTAAACCTAACCCCAAATCTAAACCTAAAATCTAAACCTAACCCCAAATCTAAACCTAACCCCAAATCTAAACCTAAAATCTAAACCTAACCCCAAATCTAAACCTAAAATCTAAACCTAACCCGAAATCTAAACCTAACCCCAAATCTAAACCTAAAATCTAAACCTAACCCCAAATCTAAACCTAAAATTTATGTCTAACCCCAAATCTAAACCTAAAATCTAAACCTAACCCCAAATCTAAACCTAACCCCAAATCTAAACCTTAAATCTAAACCTAACCCCAAATCTAAACCTAAAATCTAAACCTAATCCCAAATCTAAACCTAAAATCTAAACCTAACCCCAAATCTAAACCTAAAATTTAAACCTAACCCCAAATCTAAACCTAAAATCTAAACCTAAAATCTAAACCTAACCCCAAATCTAAACCTAAAATCTAAACCTAACCCCAAATCTAAACCTAACCCCAAATCTAAAACTAACCCCAAATCTAAACCGAAAATCTAAACCTAACCCCAAATCTAAAGCTAAAATCTAAACCTAACCCCAAATCTAAACCTAAAATTTAAGACTAACCCCAAATCTACACCTAAAATCTAAACCTAACCCCAAATCTAAACCTAACCCCAAATCTAAAACTAACCCCAAATCTAAACCGAAAATCTAAACCTAACCTCAAATCTAAACCTAAAATCTAAACCTAACCCCAAATCTAAACCTAAAATCTAAACCTAACCCCAAATCTAAACCTAACCCCAAATCTAAACCTAAAATCTAAACCTAACCCCAAATCTAAACCTAAAATTTAAGCCTAACCCCAAATCTAAACCTAAAATCTAAACCTAACCCCAAATCTAAACCTAACCCCAAATCTAAACCTAACCCCAAATCTAAACCGAAAATCTAAACCTAACCCCAAATCTAAACCTAAAATCTAAAGCTAACCCCAAATCTAAACCTAAAATTTAAGACTAACCCCAAATCTACACCTATAATCTAAACCTAACCCCAAATCTAAACCTAACCCCAAATCTAAAACTAACCCCAAATCTAAACCGAAAATCTAAACCTAACCCCAAATCTAAACCGAAAATCTAAACCTAACCCCAAATCTAAACCTAAAATCTAAACCTAACCCCAAATCTAAACCTAAAAACTAAACCTAAGCCCAAATCTAAAACCTAAAATCTAAACCTAACCCCAAATCTAAACTTAACCCCAAATCTAAACCTAACCTAAAATCTAAACCTAACCCCAAATCTAAACCTAAAATCTAAAGCTAACCCCAAATCTAAACCTAAAATCTAAATCTAAAATCTAAACCTAACCCCAAATCTAAACCTAAAATCTAAACCTAACCCCAAATCTAAACCTAAAATCTAAACCTAAAATCTAAACCTAACCCCAAATGTAAACCTAACCCCAAATCTAAACCTAAAATCTAAACCTAACCCCAAATCTAAACCTAACCCCAAATCTAAACCTAAAATCTAAACCTAACCCCAAATCTAAACCTAAAATCTAAACCTAACCCCAAATCTAAACCTAACCCCAAATCTAAACCTAACCCCAAATCTAAACCTAAAATCTAAACCCTACCCCAAATCTAAACCTAACTCCAAATCTAACCCAAAATCTAAACCTAACCCCAAATCTAAACCTAAAATCTAAACCTAACCCCAAATCTGAACCTAAAATCTAAACCTAAAATCTAAACCTAACCCCAAATCTAAACCTAAAATCTAAACCTAACCCCCAATCTAAACCTAAAATCTAAACCTAACCCCAAATCTAAACCTAAAATCTAAACCTAACCCCAAATCTAAACCTAAAATCTAAACCTAACCCCAAATCTGAACCTAAAATCTAAACCTAAAATCTAAACCTAATCTAAAAACTAAACCTAACCCCAAATCTAAACCTAAAATCTAAACCTAACCCCAAATCTAAACCGAAAATCTAAACCTAACCCCAAATCTAAACCTAAAATCTAAACCTAACCCCAAATCTAAACCTAAAATCTAAACCTAAAATCTAAACCAAACCTAAAATCTAAACCTAACCCCAAATCTAAACCTAAAATCTAAACCTAACCCCAAATCTAAACCTAAAACCAAATCTAAACCTAAAATCTAAACCTAACCCCAAATCTAAACCTAACCCCAAATCTAAACCTAAAATCTAAACCTAACCCCAAATCTAAACCTAAAATTTAAGCCTAACCCCAAATCTAAACCTAAAATCTAAACCTAACCCCAAATCTAAACCTAAAATCTAAACCTAACCCCAAATCTAAACCTAAAATCTAAACCTAACCCCAAATATAAACATAAAATCTAAACCTAACCCCAAGTCTAAACCTAACCCCAAATCTAAACCTAAAATCTAAACCTAACCCCAAATCTAAACCTAAAATCTAAACTTAACCCCAAATTTAAACCTAACCCCAAATCTAAACCTAAAATCTAAACCTAACCCCAAATCTAAACCTAAAATCTAAACATAACCCCAAATCTAAACCTAAAATCTAAACCTAACCCCAAATCCAAACCTAACCCCAAATCTAAACCTAAAATCTAAACCTAACCCCAAATCTACACCTAAAATCTAAACCTAACCTAAAATCTAAACCTAACCCCAAATCTAAACCTAAAATCTAAACCTAACCCCAAATCTAAACCTAACCCCAAATCTAAACCTAAAATCTAAACCTAACCCCAAATCTAAACCTAAAATCTAAACCTAACCCGAAATCTAAACCTAACCCCAAATCTAAACCTAAAATCTAAACCTAACCCCAAATCTAAACCTAAAATCTAAACCTAACCCCAAATCTAAACCTAAAATCTAAACCTAACCTAAAATCTAAACCTAACCCCAAATCTAAATCTAAAATCTAAACCTAACCCCAAATCTAAACCTAAAATCTAAACCTAACCCCAAATCTAAACTTAACCCCAAATCTAAACCTAACCTAAAATCTAAACCTAACCCCAAATCTAAACCTAACCCCAAATCTAAACCTAAAATCTAAACCTAACCCCAAATCTAAACCTAAAATCTAAACCTAACCCCAAATCTAAACCTAACCCCAAATCTAAACCTAAAATCTAAACCTAACCCCAAATCTAAACCTAAAATCTAAACCTAAACCCAAATCTAAACCTAAAATCTAAACCTAACCCCAAATCTAAACCTAAAATCTAAACCTAACCCCAAATCTAAACCGAAAATCTAAACCTAACCCCAAATCTAAACCGAAAATCTAAACCTAACCCCAAATCTAAACCTAAAATCTAAACCTAACCCCAAATCTAAACCTAAAATCTAAACCTAACCCCAAATCTAAACCTAAAATCTAAACCTAAACCCAAATCTAAACCTAAAATCTAAACCTAACCCCAAATCTAAACTTAACCCCAAATCTAAACCTAACCTAAAATCTAAACCTAACCCCAAATCTAAGCCTAAAATCTAAACCTAACCCCAAATCTAAACCTAAAATTTAAGTCTAACCCCAAATCTAAACCTAAAATCTAAACCTAAAATCTAAACCTAATCCCAAATCTGAACCTAAAATCTAAACCTAAAATCTAAACCTAACCTAAAATCTAATCCTAACCCCAAATCTAAACCTAAAATCTAAACCTAACCCCAAATCTAAACCTAACCCCAAATCTAAACCTAAAATCTAAACCTAACCCCAAATCTAAACCTAACCCCAAATCTAAACCTAACCCCAAATCTAAACCTAAAATCTAACCCTACCCCAAATCTAAACCTAACTTCAAATCTAACCCTAAATCTAAACCTAACCCCAAATCTAAACCTAAAATCTAAACCTAACCTAAAATCTAAACCTAACCCCAAATCTAAACCTAAAATCTAAACCTAACCCCAAATCTAAACCTAACCCCAAATCTAAACCTAAAATCTAAACCTAACCCCAAATCTAAACCTAAAATCTAAACCTAACCCGAAATCTAAACCTAACCCCAAATCTAAACCTAAAATCTAAACCTAACCCCAAATCTAAACCTAAAATTTATGTCTAACCCCAAATCTAAACCTAAAATCTAAACCTAACCCCAAATCTAAACCTAACCCCAAATCTAAACCTTAAATCTAAACCTAACCCCAAATCTAAACCTAAAATCTAAACCTAATCCCAAATCTAAACCTAAAATCTAAACCTAACCCCAAATCTAAACCTAAAATTTAAACCTAACCCCAAATCTAAACCTAAAATCTAAACCTAAAATCTAAACCTAACCCCAAATCTAAACCTAAAATCTAAACCTAACCCCAAATCTAAACCTAACCCCAAATCTAAAACTAACCCCAAATCTAAACCGAAAATCTAAACCTAACCCCAAATCTAAAGCTAAAATCTAAACCTAACCCCAAATCTAAACCTAAAATTTAAGACTAACCCCAAATCTACACCTAAAATCTAAACCTAACCCCAAATCTAAACCTAACCCCAAATCTAAAACTAACCCCAAATCTAAACCGAAAATCTAAACCTAACCTCAAATCTAAACCTAAAATCTAAACCTAACCCCAAATCTAAACCTAAAATCTAAACCTAACCCCAAATCTAAACCTAACCCCAAATCTAAACCTAAAATCTAAACCTAACCCCAAATCTAAACCTAAAATTTAAGCCTAACCCCAAATCTAAACCTAAAATCTAAACCTAACCCCAAATCTAAACCTAACCCCAAATCTAAACCTAACCCCAAATCTAAACCGAAAATCTAAACCTAACCCCAAATCTAAACCTAAAATCTAAAGCTAACCCCAAATCTAAACCTAAAATTTAAGACTAACCCCAAATCTACACCTATAATCTAAACCTAACCCCAAATCTAAACCTAACCCCAAATCTAAAACTAACCTCAAATCTAAACCGAAAATCTAAACCTAACCCCAAATCTAAACCGAAAATCTAAACCTAACCCCAAATCTAAACCTAAAATCTAAACCTAACCCCAAATCTAAACCTAAAAACTAAACCTAAGCCCAAATCTAAAACCTAAAATCTAAACCTAACCCCAAATCTAAACTTAACCCCAAATCTAAACCTAACCTAAAATCTAAACCTAACCCCAAATCTAAACCTAAAATCTAAAGCTAACCCCAAATCTAAACCTAAAATCTAAATCTAAAATCTAAACCTAACCCCAAATCAAAACCTAAAATCTAAACCTAACCCCAAATCTAAACCTAAAATCTAAACCTAAAATCTAAACCTAACCCCAAATGTAAACCTAACCCCAAATCTAAACCTAAAATCTAAACCTAACCCCAAATCTAAACCTAACCCCAAATCTAAACCTAAAATCTAAACCTAACCCCAAATCTAAACCTAAAATCTAAACCTAACCCCAAATCTAAACCTAACCCCAAATCTAAACCTAACCCCAAATCTAAACCTAAAATCTAAACCCTACCCCAAATCTAAACCTAACTCCAAATCTAACCCAAAATCTAAACCTAACCCCAAATCTAAACCTAAAATCTAAACCTAACCCCAAATCTGAACCTAAAATCTAAACCTAAAATCTAAACCTAACCCCAAATCTAAACCTAAAATCTAAACCTAACCCCCAATCTAAACCTAAAATCTAAACCTAACCCCAAATCTAAACCTAAAATCTAAACCTAACCCCAAATCTAAACCTAAAATCTAAACCTAACCCCAAATCTGAACCTAAAATCTAAACCTAAAATCTAAATCTAATCTAAAAACTAAACCTAACCCCAAATCTAAACCTAAAATCTAAACCTAACCCCAAATCTAAACCGAAAATCTAAACCTAACCCCAAATCTAAACCTAAAATCTAAACCTAACCCCAAATCTAAACCTAAAATCTAAACCTAAAATCTAAACCAAACCTAAAATCTAAACCTAACCCCAAATCTAAACCTAAAATCTAAACCTAACCCCAAATCTAAACCTAAAACCAAATCTAAACCTAAAATCTAAACCTAACCCCAAATCTAAACCTAACCCCAAATCTAAACCTAAAATCTAAACCTAACCCCAAATCTAAACCTAAAATTTAAGCCTAACCCCAAATCTAAACCTAAAATCTAAACCTAACCCCAAATCTAAACCTAAAATCTAAACCTAACCCCAAATCTAAACCTAAAATCTAAACCTAACCCCAAATATAAACATAAAATCTAAACCTAACCCCAAGTCTAAACCTAACCCCAAATCTAAACCTAAAATCTAAACCTAACCCCAAATCTAAACCTAAAATCTAAACTTAACCCCAAATCTAAACCTAACCCCAAATCTAAACCTAAAATCTAAACCTAACCCCAAATCTAAACCTAAAATCTAAACCTAACCCCAAATCTAAACCTAACCCCAAATCTAAACCTAAAATCTAAACATAACCCCAAATCTAAACCTAAAATCTAAACCTAACCCCAAATCCAAACCTAACCCCAAATCTAAACCTAAAATCTAAACCTAACCCCAAATCTACACCTAAAATCTAAACCTAACCTAAAATCTAAACCTAACCCCAAATCTAAACCGAAAATCTAAACCTAACCCCAAATCTAAACCTAAAATCTAAACCTAACCCCAAATCTAAACCTAAAATCTAAACCTAACCCGAAATCTAAACCTAACCCCAAATCTAAACCTAAAATCTAAACCTAACCCCAAATCTAAACCTAAAATCTAAACCTAACCCCAAATCTAAACCTAAAATCTAAACCTAACCTAAAATCTAAACCTAACCCCAAATCTAAATCTAAAATCTAAACCTAACCCCAAATCTAAACCTAAAATCTAAACCTAACCCCAAATCTAAACTTAACCCCAAATCTAAACCTAACCTAAAATCTAAACCTAACCCCAAATCTAAATCTAAAATCTAAACCTAACCCCAAATCTAAACCTAAAATCTAAACCTAACCCGAAATCTAAACCTAACCCCAAATCTAAACCTAAAATCTAAACCTAACCCCAAATCTAAACCTAAAATCTAAACCTAACCCCAAATATAAACCTAAAATCTAAACCTAACCCCAAATCTAAACCTAACCCCAAATCTAAACCTAAAATCTAAACCTAACCCCAAATCTAAACCTAAAATCTAAACCTAACCTCAAATCTAAACTTAACCCCAAATCTAAACCTAAGCTAAAATCTAAACCTAACCCCAAATCTAAACCTAAAATCTAAACCTAACCCCAAATCTAAACCTAAAATCTAAACCTAACCCCAAATCTAAACCTAACCCCAAATCTAAACCTAAAATCTAAACCTAACCCCAAATCTAAACCTAAAATCTAAACCTAAAATCTAAACCTAACCTAAAATCTAAACCTAACCCCAAATCTAAACCTAAAATCTAAACCTAACCCCAAATCTAAACCTAACCCCAAATCTAAACCTAAAATCTAAACCTAACCCCAAATCTAAACCTAAAATCTAAACCTAACCCCAAATCTAAACCTAACCCCAAATCTAAACCTAACCCCAAATCTAAACCTAAAATCTAAACCTAACCCCAAATCTAAACCTAAAATCTAAACCTAACCCCAAATCTAAACCTAAAATTTAAGTCTAACCCCAAATCTAAACCTAAAATCTAAACCTAACCCCAAATCTAAACCGAACCCCAAATCTAAACCTAAAATCTAAACCTAACCCCAAATCTAAACCTAAAATCTAAACCTAACCCCAAATCTAAACCTAACCCCAAATCTAAACATAAAATCTAAATCTAACCCCAAATCTAATCCTAACCCCAAATCTAATCCTAACCCCAAATCTAAACCTAAAATCTAAACCTAACCCCAAATCTAAACCTAAAATCTAAACCTAACCCCAAATCTAAACCTAAAATCTAAACCTAACCCCAAATCTAAACCTAACCCCAAATCTAAACATAAAATCTAAATCTAACCCCAAATCTAATCCTAACCCCAAATCTAAACCTAAAATCTAAACCTAACCCCAAATCTAAACCTAACCCCAAATCTAAACCTAAAATCTAAACCTAACCCCAAATCTAAACCTAAAATCTAAACAAAAAATTTAAGACTAACCCCAAATCTACACCTAAAATCTAAACCTAACCCCAAATTTAAACCTAACCCCAAATCTAAACCTAACCCCAAATCTAAACCTAAAATCTAAACCTAACCCCAAATCTAAACCTAAAATCTAAACCTAACCTCAAATCTAAACCTAAAATCTAAACCTAACCCCAAATCTAAACCTAAAATCTAAACCTAACCCCAAATCTAAACCTAACCCCAAATCTAAACCAAAAGTCTAAACCTAACCCCAAATCTAAACCTAAAATCTAAACGTAACCCCAAATCTAAACCTAACCCCAAATCTAAACCTAAAATCTAAACCCTACCCCAAATCTAAACCTAACTCCAAATCTAACCCTAAATCTAAACCTAACCCCAAATCTAAACCTAAAATCTAAACCTAACCCCAAATCTGAACCTAAAATCTAAACCTAAAATCTAAACCTAACCTAAAAACTAAACCTAACCCCAAATCTAAACCTAAAATCTAAACCTAACCCCCAATCTATACCGAAAATCTAAACCTAACCCCCAATCTATACCGAAAATCTAAACCTAACTCCAAATCTAAACCTAAAATCTAAACCTAACCCCAAATCTAAACCTAAAATCTAAACCTAACCCCAAATCTAAACCTAAAATCTAAACCTAACCCTAAATCTAAACCTAAAATCTAAACATAACCCCAAATCTAAACCTAAAATCTAAACCTAACCCCAAATCTAAACCTAAAATCTAAACCAAACCTAAAATCTAAACCTAACCCCAATTCTAAACCTAAAATCTAAACCTAACCCCAAATCTAAACCTAACCCCAAATCTAAACCTAAAATCTAAACCTAACCCCAAATCTAAACCTAACCCCAAATCTAAACCTAAAATCTAAACCTAACCCCAAATCTAAACCTAAAATTTAAGCCTAACCCCAAATCTAAACCTAAAATGTAAACCTAACCCCAAATCTAAACCTAACCCCAAATCTAAAACTAACCCCAAATCTAAACCAAAAATCTAAACCTAACCCCAAATCTAAACCTAAAATCTAAACCTAACCCCAAATCTAAACCTAAAATCTATACCTAACCCGAAATCTAAACCTAACCCCAAATCTAAACCTAAAATCTAAACCTAACCCCAAATCTAAACCTAAAATCTAAACTTAACCCCAAATCTAAACCTAACCCCAAATCTAAACCTAAAATCTAAACCTAACCCCAAATCTAAACCTAACCCCAAATCTAAACCAAAAATCTAAACCTAACCCCAAATCTAAACCTAAAATCTAAACCTAACCCCAAATCTAAACCTAACCCCAAATCTAAACCTAAAATCTAAACATAACCCCAAATCTAAACCTAAAATCTAAACCTAACCCCAAATCCAAACCTAACCCCAAATCTAAACCTAAAATCTAAACCTAACCCCAAATCTAAACCTAAAATCTAAACCTAACCTAAAATCTAAACCTAACCCCAAATCTAAACCTAAAATCTAAACCTAACCCCAAATCTAAACCTAACCCCAAATCTAAACCTAAAATCTAAACCTAACCCCAAATCTAAACCGAAAATCTAAACCTAACCCCAAATCTAAACCTAAAATCTAAACCTAACCCCAAATCTAAACCTAAAATCTAAACCAAACCTAAAATCTAAACCTAACCCCAATTCTAAACCTAAAATCTAAACCTAACCCCAAATCTAAACCTAACCCCAAATCTAAACCTAAAATCTAAACCTAACCCCAAATCTAAACCTAACCCCAAATCTAAACCTAAAATCTAAACCTAACCCCAAATCTAAACCTAAAATCTAAACCTAACCCCAAATCTAAACCTAACCCCAAATCTAAACCTAAAATCTAAACCTAACCCCAAATCTAAACCTAACCCCAAATCTAAACCTAAAATCTAAACCTAACCCCAAATCTAAACCTAAAATTTAAGTCTAACCCCAAATCTAAACCTAAAATCTAAACCTAACCCCAAATCTAAACCTAACCCCAAATCTAAACCTTAAATCTAAACCTAACCCCAAATCTAAACCTAAAATCTAAACCTAACCCCAAATCTAAACCTAACCCCAAATCTAAACCTAAAATCTAAACCTAACCCCAAATCTAAACCTAAAATCTAAACCTAACCCCAAATCTTAACCTAACCCCAAATCTAAACCTAAAATCTAAACCTAACCCCAAATCTAAACCTAAAATCTAAACCTAAACCCAAATCTAAACCTAAAATCTAAACCTAACCCCAAATCTAAACCTAAAATCTAAACCTAACCCCAAATCTAAACCGAAAATCTAAACCTAACCCCAAATCTAAACCGAAAATCTAAACCTAACCCCAAATCTAAACCTAAAATCTAAACCTAACCCCAAATCTAAACCTAAAATCTAAACCTAACCCCAAATCTAAACCTAAAATCTAAACCTAAACCCAAATCTAAACCTAAAATCTAAACCTAACCCCAAATCTAAACTTAACCCCAAATCTAAACCTAACCTAAAATCTAAACCTAACCCCAAATCTAAGCCTAAAATCTAAACCTAACCCCAAATCTAAACCTAAAATTTAAGTCTAACCCCAAATCTAAACCTAAAATCTAAACCTAAAATCTAAACCTAATCCCAAATCTAAACCTAAAATCTAAACCTAAAATCTAAACCTAACCTAAAATCTAATCCTAACCCCAAATCTAAACCTAAAATCTAAACCTAACCCCAAATCTAAACCTAACCCCAAATCTAAACCTAAAATCTAAACCTAACCCCAAATCTAAACCTAACCCCAAATCTAAACCTAACCCCAAATCTAAACCTAAAATCTAACCCTACCCCAAATCTAAACCTAACTTCAAATCTAACCCTAAATCTAAACCTAACCCCAAATCTAAACCTAAAATCTAAACCTAACCTAAAATCTAAACCTAACCCCAAATCTAAACCTAAAATCTAAACCTAACCCCAAATCTAAACCTAACCCCAAATCTAAACCTAAAATCTAAACCTAACCCCAAATCTAAACCTAAAATCTAAACCTAACCCCAAATCTAAACCTAAAATTTATGTCTAACCCCAAATCTAAACCTAAAATCTAAACCTAACCCCAAATCTAAACCTAACCCCAAATCTAAACCTTAAATCTAAACCTAACCCCAAATCTAAACCTAAAATCTAAACCTAATACCAAATCTAAACCTAAAATCTAAACCTAACCCCAAATCTAAACCTAAAATTTAAACCTAACCCCAAATCTAAACCTAAAATCTAAACCTAAAATCTAAACCTAACCCCAAATCTAAACCTAAAATCTAAACCTAACCCCAAATCTAAACCTAACCCCAAATCTAAAACTAACCCCAAATCTAAACCGAAAATCTAAACCTAACCCCAAATCTAAAGCTAAAATCTAAACCTAACCCCAAATCTAAACCTAAAATTTAAGACTAACCCCAAATCTACACCTAAAATCTAAACCTAACCCCAAATCTAAACCTAACCCCAAATCTAAAACTAACCCCAAATCTAAACCGAAAATCTAAACCTAACCTCAAATCTAAACCTAAAATCTAAACCTAACCCCAAATCTAAACCTAAAATCTAAACCTAACCCCAAATCTAAACCTAACCCCAAATCTAAACCTAAAATCTAAACCTAACCCCAAATCTAAACCTAAAATTTAAGCCTAACCCTAAATCTAAACCTAAAATCTAAACCTAACCCCAAATCTAAACCTAACCCCAAATCTAAACCTAACCCCAAATCTAAACCGAAAATCTAAACCTAACCCCAAATCTAAACCTAAAATCTAAAGCTAACCCCAAATCTAAACCTAAAATTTAAGACTAACCCCAAATCTACACCTATAATCTAAACCTAACCCCAAATCTAAACCTTACCCCAAATCTAAAACTAACCCCAAATCTAAACCGAAAATCTAAACCTAACCCCAAATCTAAACCGAAAATCTAAACCTAACCCCAAATCTAAACCTAAAATCTAAACCTAACCCCAAATCTAAACCTAAAAACTAAACCTAAGCCCAAATCTAAAACCTAAAATCTAAACCTAACCCCAAATCTAAACTTAACCCCAAATCTAAACCTAACCTAAAATCTAAACCTAACCCCAAATCTAAACCTAAAATCTAAAGCTAACCCCAAATCTAAACCTAAAATCTAAATCTAAAATCTAAACCTAACCCCAAATCTAAACCTAAAATCTAAACCTAACCCCAAATCTAAACCTAAAATCTAAACCTAAAATCTAAACCTAACCCCAAATGTAAACCTAACCCCAAATCTAAACCTAAAATCTAAACCTAACCCCAAATCTAAACCTAACCCCAAATCTAAACCTAAAATCTAAACCTAACCCCAAATCTAAACCTAAAATCTAAACCTAACCCCAAATCTAAACCTAACCCCAAATCTAAACCTAACCCCAAATCTAAACCTAAAATCTAAACCCTACCCCAAATCTAAACCTAACTCCAAATCTAACCCAAAATCTAAACCTAACCCCAAATCTAAACCTAAAATCTAAACCTAACCCCAAATCTGAACCTAAAATCTAAACCTAAAATCTAAACCTAACCCCAAATCTAAACCTAAAATCTAAACCTAACCCCCAATCTAAACCTAAAATCTAAACCTAACCCCAAATCTAAACCTAAAATCTAAACCTAACCCCAAATCTAAACCTAAAATCTAAACCTAACCCCAAATCTGAACCTAAAATCTAAACCTAAAATCTAAACCTAATCTAAAAACTAAACCTAACCCCAAATCTAAACCTAAAATCTAAACCTAACCCCAAATCTAAACCGAAAATCTAAACCTAACCCCAAATCTAAACCTAAAATCTAAACCTAACCCCAAATCTAAACCTAAAATCTAAACCTAAAATCTAAACCAAACCTAAAATCTAAACCTAACCCCAAATCTAAACCTAAAATCTAAACCTAACCCCAAATCTAAACCTAAAACCAAATCTAAACCTAAAATCTAAACCTAACCCCAAATCTAAACCTAACCCCAAATCTAAACCTAAAATCTAAACCTAACCCCAAATCTAAACCTAAAATTTAAGCCTAACCCCAAATCTAAACCTAAAATCTAAACCTAACCCCAAATCTAAACCTAAAATCTAAACCTAACCCCAAATCTAAACCTAACCCCAAATCTAAACCTAAAATCTAAACCTAACCCCAAATCTAAACCTAAAATCTAAACCTAACCCCAAATCTAAACCTAAACTCTAAACCTAACCACAAATCTAAACCTAAAATCTAAACCTAACCCCAAATCTAAACCTAACCCCAAATCTAAACCTAAAATCTAAACCTAACCCCAAATCTAAACCTAAAATCTAAACCTAACCCCAAATCTAAACCTAACCCCAAATCTAAACCTAAAATCTAAACATAACCCCAAATATAAACCTAAAATCTAAACCTAACCCCAAATCCAAACCTAACCCCAAATCTAATCCTAAAATCTAAACCTAACCCCAAATCTACACCTAAAATCTAAACCTAACCTAAAATCTAAACCTAACCCCAAATCTAAACCGAAAATCTAAACCTAACCCCAAATCTAAACCTAACCCCAAATCTAAACCTAAAATCTAAACCTAACCCCAAATCTAAACCTAAAATCTAAACCTAACCCGAAATCTAAACCTAACCCCAAATCTAAACCTAAAATCTAAACCTAACCCCAAATCTAAACCTAAAATCTAAACCTAACCCCAAATCTAAACCTAAAATCTAAACCTAACCTAAAATCTAAACCTAACCCCAAATCTAAATCTAAAATCTAAACCTAACCCCAAATCTAAACCTAAAATCTAAACCTAACCCCAAATCTAAACTTAACCCCAAATCTAAACCTAACCTAAAATCTAAACCTAACCCCAAATCTAAATCTAAAATCTAAACCTAACCCCAAATCTAAACCTAAAATCTAAACCTAACCCGAAATCTAAACCTAACCCCAAATCTAAACCTAAAATCTAAACCTAACCCCAAATATAAACCTAAAATCTAAACCTAACCCCAAATCTAAACCTAACCCCAAATCTAAACCTAAAATCTAAACCTAACCCCAAATCTGAACCTAAAATCTAAACCTAAAATCTAAACCTAACCTAAAAACTAAACCTAACCCCAAATCTAAACCTAAAATCTAAACCTAACCCCCAATCTATACCGAAAATCTAAACCTAACCCCCAATCTATACCGAAAATCTAAACCTAACTCCAAATCTAAACCTAAAATCTAAACCTAACCCCAAATCTAAACCTAAAATCTAAACCTAACCCCAAATCTAAACCTAAAATCTAAACCTAACCCTAAATCTAAACCTAAAATCTAAACATAACCCCAAATCTAAACCTAAAATCTAAACCTAACCCCAAATCTAAACCTAAAATCTAAACCAAACCTAAAATCTAAACCTAACCCCAATTCTAAACCTAAAATCTAAACCTAACCCCAAATCTAAACCTAACCCCAAATCTAAACCTAAAATCTAAACCTAACCCCAAATCTAAACCTAACCCCAAATCTAAACCTAAAATCTAAACCTAACCCCAAATCTAAACCTAAAATCTAAACCTAACCCCAAATCTAAACCTAAAATCTATACCTAACCCGAAATCTAAACCTAACCCCAAATCTAAACCTAAAATCTAAACCTAACCCCAAATCTAAACCTAAAATCTAAACCTAACCCCAAATCTAAACCTAAAATCTATACCTAACCCGAAATCTAAACCTAACCCCAAATCTAAACCTAAAATCTAAACCTAACCCCAAATCTAAACCTAAAATCTAAACTTAACCCCAAATCTAAACCTAACCCCAAATCTAAACCTAAAATCTAAACCTAACCCCAAATCTAAACCTAACCCCAAATCTAAACCAAAAATCTAAACCTAACACCAAATCTAAACCTAAAATCTAAACCTAACCCCAAATCTAAACCTAACCCCAAATCTAAACCTAAAATCTAAACCTAACCCCAAATCTAAACCTAAAATCTATACCTAACCCGAAATCTAAACCTAACCCCAAATCTAAACCTAAAATGTAAACCTAACCCCAAATCTAAACCTAACCCCAAATCTAAAACTAACCCCAAATCTAAACCAAAAATCTAAACCTAACCCCAAATCTAAACCTAAAATCTAAACCTAACCCCAAATCTAAACCTAAAATCTATACCTAACCCGAAATCTAAACCTAACCCCAAATCTAAACCTAAAATGTAAACCTAACCCCAAATCTAAACCTAACCCCAAATCTAAAACTAACCCCAAATCTAAACCAAAAATCTAAACCTAACCCCAAATCTAAACCTAAAATCTAAACCTAACCCCAAATCTAAACCTAAAATCTATACCTAACCCGAAATCTAAACCTAACCCCAAATCTAAACCTAAAATCTAAACCTAACCCCAAATCTAAACCTAAAATCTAAACTTAACCCCAAATCTAAACCTAACCCCAAATCTAAACCTAAAATCTAAACCTAACCCCAAATCTAAACCTAACCCCAAATCTAAACCAAAAATCTAAACCTAACACCAAATCTAAACCTAAAATCTAAACCTAACCCCAAATCTAAACCTAACCCCAAATCTAAACCTAAAATCTAAACATAACCCCAAATCTAAACCTAAAATCTAAACCTAACCCCAAATCCAAACCTAACCCCAAATCTAAACCTAAAATCTAAACCTAACCCCAAATCTAAACCTAAAATCTAAACCTAACCTAAAATCTAAACCTAACCCCAAATCTAAACCTAAAATCTAAACCTAACCCCAAATCTAAACCTAACCCCAAATCTAAACCTAAAATCTAAACCTAACCGCAAATCTAAACCTAAAATCTAAACCTAACCCCAAATCTAAACCTAAAATCTAAACCTAACCCCAAATCTAAACCTAAAATCTAAACCTAACCCCAAATCTAAACCTAAAATTTAAGTCTAACCCCAAATCTAAACCTAAAATCTAAACCTAACCCCAAATCTAAACCTAACCCCAAATCTAAACCTAAAATCTAAACCTAACCCCAAATCTAAACCTAAAATCTAAACCTAACCCCAAATCTAAAACTAAAATCTAAACCTAACCCCAAATCTAAACCTAAAATCTAAACCTAACCCCAAATCTAAACCGAAAATCTAAACCTAACCCCAAATCTAAACCTAACCCCAAATCTAAACCTAACCTAAAATCTAAACCTAACCCCAAATCTAAACCTAAAATCTAAAGCTAACCCCAAATCTAAACCTAACCCCAAATCTAAACCTAAAATCTAAACCTAACCCCAAATCTAAACCTAAAATCTAAACCTAACCCCAAATCTAAACCTAACCCCAAATCTAAAACTAACCCTAAATCTAAACCGAAAATCTAAACCTAACCCCAAATCTAAACCTAAAATTTAAGCCTAACCCCAAATCTAAACCTAAAATCTAAACCTAACCCCAAATCTAAACCGAAAATCTAAACCTAACCCCAAATCTAAACCTAAAATCTAAACCTAACCCCAAATCTAAACCTAAAATCTATACCTAACCCGAAATCTAAACCTAACCCCAAATTTAAACCTAAAATCTAAACCTAACCCCAAATCTAAACCTAAAATATAAACTTAAACCCAAATCTAAACCTAACCCCAAATCTAAACCTAAAATCTAAACCTAACCCCAAATCTAAACCTAAAATCTAAACCTAACCCCAAATCTAAACCTAAAATCTAAACCTAACCCCAAATCTAAACCTAACCCCAAATCTAAACCTAAAATCTAAACCTAACCCCAAATCTAAACCTAACCCCAAATCTAAACCTAAAATCTAAACCTAACCCCAAATCTAAACCTAAAATCTAAACCTAACCCCAAATCTAAACCTAACCCCAAATCTAAACCTAAAATCTAAACCTAACCCCAAATCTAAACCTAAAATCTAAACCTAACCTAAAATCTAAACCTAACCCCAAATCTAAACCTAAAATCTAAACCTAACCCCAAATCTAAACCTAACCCCAAATCTAAACCTAAAATCTAAACCTAACCCCAAATCTAAACCTAAAATCTAAACCTAACCCCAAATCTAAACCTAACCCCAAATCTAAACCTAAAATCTAAACATAACCCCAAATCTAAACCTAAAATCTAAACCTAACCCCAAATCTAAACCTAGCCCCAAATCTAAACCTAAAATCTAAACCTAACCCCAAATCTAAACCTAAAATCTAAACCTAACCCCAAATCTAAACCTAAAATCTAAACCTAACCCCAAATCTAAACCTAAAATCTAAACCTAAAATCTAAACCTAACCCCAAATCTAAACCTAAAATCTAAACCTAACCCCAAATCTAAACCTAACCCCAAATCTAAAACTAACCCCAAATCTAAACCGAAAATCTAAACCTAACCCCAAATCTAAACCTAAAATCTAAACCTAACCCCAAATCTAAACCTAAAATTTAAGACTAACCCCAAATCTACACCTAAAATCTAAACCTAACCCCAAATATAAACCTAACCCCAAATCTAAACCGAAAATCTAAACCTAACCCCAAATCTAAACCTAAAATCTAAACCTAACCCGAAATCTAAACCTAAAATCTAAACCTAACCCCAAATCTAAACCTAAAATCTAAACCTAACCCCAAATCTAAACCTAAAATCTAAACCTAACCCCAAATCAAAACATAAAATCTAAACCTAACCCCAAATCTAAACCTAAAATCTAAACCTAACCCCAAATCTGAACCTAAAATCTAAACCTAAAATCTAAACCTAACCTAAAAACTAAACCTAACCCCAAATCTAAACCTAAAATCTAAACCTAACCCTAAATCTAAACCTAAAATCTAAACATAACCCCAAATCTAAACCTAAAATCTAAACCTAACCCCAAATCTAAACCTAAAATCTAAACCAAACCTAAAATCTAAACCTAACCCCAATTCTAAACCTAAAATCTAAACCTAACCCCAAATCTAAACCTAACCCCAAATCTAAACCTAAAATCTAAACCTAACCCCAAATCTAAACCTAACCCCAAATCTAAACCTAAAATCTAAACCTAACCCCAAATCTAAACCTAAAATTTAAGCCTAACCCCAAATCTAAACCTAAAATCTAAACCTAACCCCAAATCTAAACCTAACCCCAAATCTAAAACTAACCCCAAATCTAAACCAAAAATCTAAACCTAACCCCAAATCTAAACCTAAAATCTAAACCTAACCCCAAATCTAAACCTAAAATCTAAACCTAACCCCAAATCTATACCTAACCCCAAATCTAAACCTTAAATCTAAACCTAACCCCAAATCTAAACCTAACCCCAAATCTAAAACTAACCCCAAATCTAAACCAAAAATCTAAACCTAACCCCAAATCTAAACCTAAAATCTAAACCTAACCCCAAATCTAAACCTAAAATCTATACCTAACCCGAAATCTAAACCTAACCCCAAATCTAAACCTAAAATCTAAACCTAACCCCAAATCTAAACCTAAAATCTAAACTTAACCCCAAATCTAAACCTAACCCCAAATCTAAACCTAAAATCTAAACCTAACCCCAAATCTGAACCTAAAATCTAAACCTAAAATCTAAACCTAACCTAAGAACTAAACCTAACCCCAAATCTAAACCTAAAATCTAAACCTAACCCCCAATCTATACCGAAAATCTAAACCTAAACCCAAATCTAAACCTAAAATCTAAACCTAACCCCAAATCTAAACCTAAAATCTAAACCTAACCCCAAATCTGAACCTAAAATCTAAACCTAAAATCTAAACCTAACCTAAAAACTAAACCTAACCCCAAATCTAAACCTAAAATCTAAACCTAACCCTAAATCTAAACCTAAAATCTAAACATAACCCCAAATCTAAACCTAAAATCTAAACCTAACCCCAAATCTAAACCTAAAATCTAAACCAAACCTAAAATCTAAACCTAACCCCAATTCTAAACCTAAAATCTAAACCTAACCCCAAATCTAAACCTAACCCCAAATCTAAACCTAAAATCTAAAACTAACGCCAAATCTAAACCTAACCCCAAATCTAAACCTAAAATCTAAACCTAACCCCAAATCTAAACCTAAAATTTAAGCCTAACCCCAAATCTAAACCTAAAATCTAAACCTAACCCCAAATCTAAACCTAACCCCAAATCTAAAACTAACCCCAAATCTAAACCAAAAATCTAAACCTAACCCCAAATCTAAACCTAAAATCTAAACCTAACCCCAAATCTAAACCTAAAATCTATACCTAACCCCAAATATAAACCTAAGCCAAATCTAAACCTAAAATCTAAACCTAACCCCAAATCTAAACCTAAAATCTAAACTTAACCCCAAATCTAAACCTAACCCCAAATCTAAACCTAAAATCTAAACCTAACCCCAAATCTAAACCTAACCCCAAATCTAAACCAAAAATCTAAACCTAACCCCAAATCTAAACCTAAAATCTAAACCTAACCCCAAATCTAAACCTAACCCCAAATCTAAACCTAAAATCTAAACATAACCCCAAATCTAAACCTAAAATCTAAACCTAACCCCAAATCCAAACCTAATCCCAAATCTAAACCTAAAATCTAAACCTAACCCCAAATCTAAACCTAAAATCTAAACCTAACCCCAAATCTAAACCTAAAATCTAAGCCTAACCCCAAATCTAAACCTAACCCCAAATCTAAACCTAAAATCTAAACCTAACCCCAAATCTAAAACTAAAATCTAAACCTAACCCCAAATCTAAACCTAACCCCAAATCTAAACCTAAAATCTAAACCTAACCCCAAATCTAAACCTAAAATCTAAACCTAACCACAAATCTAAACCTAAAATTTAAGTCTAACCCCAAATCTAAACCTAAAATCTAAACCTAACCCCAAATATATACCTAACCCCAAATCTAAACCTAAAATCTAAACCTAACCCCAAATCTAAACCTAAAATCTAAACCTAACCCCAAATCTAAACCTAAAATCTATACCTAACCCGAAATCTAAACCTAACCCCAAATCTAAACCTAAAATCTAAACCTAACCCCAAATCTAAACCTAAAATCTAAACTTAACCCCAAATCTAAACCTAACCCCAAATCTAAACCTAAAATCTAAACCTAACCCCAAATCTGAACCTAAAATCTAAACCTAAAATCTAAACCTAACCTAAGAACTAAACCTAACCCCAAATCTAAACCTAAAATCTAAACCTAACCCCCAATCTATACCGAAAATCTAAACCTAAACCCAAATCTAAACCTAAAATCTAAACCTAACCCCAAATCTAAACCTAAAATCTAAACCTAACCCCAAATCTGAACCTAAAATCTAAACCTAAAATCTAAACCTAACCTAAAAACTAAACCTAACCCCAAATCTAAACCTAAAATCTAAACCTAACCCTAAATCTAATCCTAAAATCTAAACATAACCCCAAATCTAAACCTAAAATCTAAACCTAACCCCAAATCTAAACCTAAAATCTAAACCAAACCTAAAATCTAAACCTAACCCCAATTCTAAACCTAAAATCTAAACCTAACCCCAAATCTAAACCTAACCCCAAATCTAAACCTAAAATCTAAAACTAACGCCAAATCTAAACCTAACCCCAAATCTAAACCTAAAATCTAAACCTAACCCCAAATCTAAACCTAAAATTTAAGCCTAACCCCAAATCTAAACCTAAAATCTAAACCTAACCCCAAATCTAAACCTAACCCCAAATCTAAAACTAACCCCAAATCTAAACCAAAAATCTAAACCTAACCCCAAATCTAAACCTAAAATCTAAACCTAACCCCAAATCTAAACCTAAAATCTATACCTAACCCCAAATATAAACCTAACCCCAAATCTAAACCTAAAATCTAAACCTAACCCCAAATCTAAACCTAAAATCTAAACTTAACCCCAAATCTAAACCTAACCCCAAATCTAAACCTAAAATCTAAACCTAACCCCAAATCTAAACCTAACCCCAAATCTAAACCAAAAATCTAAACCTAACCCCAAATCTAAACCTAAAATCTAAACCTAACCCCAAATCTAAACCTAACCCCAAATCTAAACCTAAAATCTAAACATAACCCCAAATCTAAACCTAAAATCTAAACCTAACCCCAAATCCAAACCTAATCCCAAATCTAAACCTAAAATCTAAACCTAACCCCAAATCTAAACCTAAAATCTAAACCTAACCCCAAATCTAAACCTAAAATCTAAGCCTAACCCCAAATCTAAACCTAACCCCAAATCTAAACCTAAAATCTAAACCTAACCCCAAATCTAAAACTAAAATCTAAACCTAACCCCAAATCTAAACCTAACCCCAAATCTAAACCTAAAATCTAAACCTAACCCCAAATCTAAACCTAAAATCTAAACCTAACCACAAATCTAAACCTAAAATTTAAGTCTAACCCCAAATCTAAACCTAAAATCTAAACCTAACCCCAAATCTATACCTAACCCCAAATCTAAACCTAAAATCTAAACCTAACCCCAAATCTAAACCTAAAATCTAAACCTAACCCCAAATCTAAACCTAAAATCTAAACCTAACGCCAAATCTAAACCTAAAATCTAAACCTAACCCCAAATCTAAACCTAAAATCTAAACCTAACCCCAAATCTATACCTAACCCCAAATCTAAACCTTAAATCTAAACCTAACCCCAAATCTAAACCTAACCCCAAATCTAAAACTAACCCCAAATCTAAACCAAAAATCTAAACCTAACCCCAAATCTAAACCTAAAATCTAAACCTAACCCCAAATCTAAACCTAAAATCTATACCTAACCCGAAATCTAAACCTAACCCCAAATCTAAACCTAAAATCTAAACCTAACCCCAAATCTAAACCTAAAATCTAAACTTAACCCCAAATCTAAACCTAACCCCAAATCTAAACCTAAAATCTAAACCTAACCCCAAATCTAAACCAAAAATCTAAACCTAACCCCAAATCTAAACCTAACCCCAAATCTAAACCTAAAATCTAAACCTAACCCCAAATCTAAACCTAAAATCTAAACATAACACCAAATCTAAACCTAAAATCTAAACCTAACCCCAAATCTAAACCTAACCCCAAATCTAAACCTAAAATCTAAACCTAACCCCAAATCTAAACCTAAAATCTAAACCTAACCTAAAATCTAAACCTAACCCCAAATCTAAACCTAAAATCTAAACCTAACCCCAAATCTAAACCTAACCCCAAATCTAAACCTAAAATCTAAACCTAACCCCAAATCTAAACCTAAAATCTAAACCTAACCCCAAATCTAAACCTAACCCCAAATCTAAACCTAAAATCTAAACCTAACCCCAAATCTAAACCTAAAATCTAAACCTAACCCCATATCTAAACCTAAAATTTAAGTCTAACCCCAAATCTAAACCTAAAATCTAAACCTAACCCCAAATCTATACCTAACCCCAAATCTAAACCTTAAATCTAAACCTAACCCCAAATCTAAACCTAAAATCTAAACCTAACCCCAAATATAAACCTAAAATCTAAACCTAACCCCAAATCTAAACCTAAAATCTAAACCTAACCCCAAATCTAAACTTAACCCCAAATCTAAACCTAACCTAAAATCTAAACCTAACCCCAAATCTAAACCTAAAATCTAAAGCTAACCCCAAATCTAAACCTAACCCCAAATCTAAACCTAAAATCTAAACCTAACCCCAAATCTAAACCTAAAATCTAAACCTAACCCCAAATCTAAACCTAAAATCTAAACCTAAAATCTAAACCTAACCTAAAATCTAAACCTAACCCCAAATCTAAACCTAAAATCTAAACCTAACCCCAAATCTAAACCTAACCCCAAATCTAAACCTAAAATCTAAACCTAACCCCAAATCTAAACCTAAAATCTAAACCTAACCCCAAATCTAAACCTAACCCCAAATCTAAAACTAATCCTAAATCTAAACCTAAAATCTAAACCTAACCCCAAATCTAAACCTTAAATTTAAGCCTAACCCCAAATCTAAACCTAAAATCTAAACCTAACCCCAAATCTAAAACTAACCCCAAATCTAAACCGAAAATCTAAACCTAACCCCAAATCTAAACCTAAAATCTAAACCTAACCCCAAATCTAAACCTAAAATCTATACCTAACCCGAAATCTAAACCTAACCCCAAATTTAAACCTAAAATCTAAACCTAACCCCAAACCTAAACCTAAAATCTAAACTTAACCCCAAATCTAAACCTAACCCCAAATCTAAACCTAAAATCTAAACCTAACCCCAAATCTAAACCTAACCCCAAATCTAAACCTAAAATCTAAACCTAACCCCAAATCTAAACCTAAAATCTAAACCTAACCCCAAATCTAAACCTAACCCCAAATCTAAACCTAAAATCTAAACATAACCCCAAATCTAAACCTAAAATCTAAACCTAACCCCAAATCCAAACCTAACCCCAAATCTAAACCTAAAATCTAAACCTAACCCCAAATCTAAACCTAAAATCTAAACCTAACCCCAAATCTAAGCCTAACCCCAAATCTAAACCTAAAATCTAAACCTAACCCCAAATCTAAACCTAAAATCTAAATCTAACCTAAAATCTAAACCTAACCCCAATTCTAAACCTAAAATCTAAACCTAACCCCAAATCTAAACCTAAAATCTAAACCTAACCCCAAATCTAAACCGAAAATCTAAACATAACCCCAAATCTAAACCTAAAATCTAAACCTAACCCCAAATCTAAACCTAAAATCTAAACCAAACCTAAAATCTAAACCTAACCCCAATTCTAAACCTAAAATCTAAACCTAACCCCAAATCTAAACCTAACCCCAAATCTAAACCTAAAATCTAAACCTAACCCCAAATCTAAACCTAACCCCAAATCTAAACTTAAAATCTAAACCTAACCCCAAATCTAAACCTAAAATCTAAACCTAACCCCAAATCTAAACCTAAAATCTAAACCTAACCCCAAATCTAAACCTAAAATCTAAACCTAACCCCAAATCTAAACCTAACCCCAAATCTAAACCTAAAATCTAAACCTAACCCCAAATCTAAACCTAAAATCTAACCTAACCCCAAATCTAAAAATAACCCCAAATCTAAACCTAAAATCTAAACCTAACCCCAAATCTAAACCTAAAATCTAAACCTAACCCCAAATCTAAACCTTAAATCTAAACCTAACTCCAAATCTAAACCTAAAATCTAAACCTAACCCCAAATCTAAACCGAAAATCTAAACCTAACCCCAAATCTAAACCTAAAATCTAAACCTAACCCCAAATCTAAACCTAAAATCTAAACCTAACCCCAAATCTAAACCTAAAATCTAAACCTAACCCCAAATCTAAACCTAAAATCTAAACCTAACCCCAAATCTAAACCTAAAATCTAAACCTAACCCCAAATCTAAACCTAAAATCTAAACCTAACCTTAAATCTAAACTTAACCCCAAATCTAAACCTAACCTAAAATCTAAACCTAACCCCAAATCTAAACCTAAAATCTAAACCTAACCCCAAATCTAAACCTAAAATTTAAGTCTAACCCCAAATCTAAACCTAAAATCTAAACCTAAAATCTAAACCTAACCTAAAATCTAAACCTAACCCCAAATCTAAACCTAAAATCTAAACCTAACCCCAAATCTAAACCTAACCCCAAATCTAAACCTAAAATCTAAACCTAACCCCAAATCTAAACCTAAAATCTAAACCTAACCCCAAATCTAAACCTAACCCCAAATCTAAACCTAACCCCAAATCTAAACCTAAAATCTAAACCCTACCCCAAATCTAAACCTAACTTCAAATCTAACCCTAAATCTAAACCTAACCCCAAATCTAAACCTAAAATCTAAACCTAACCTAAAATCTAAACCTAACCCCAAATCTAAACCTAAAATCTAAACCTAACCCCAAATCTAAACCTAACCCCAAATCTAAACCTAAAATCTAAACCTAAACCCAAATCTAAACCTAAAATCTAAACCTAACCCCAAATCTAAACCTAACCCCAAATCTAAACCTAAAATCTAAACCTAACCCCAAATCTAAACCTAAAATCTAAACCTAACCCCAAATCTAAACCTAAAATCTAAACCTAACCCCAAATCTAAACCTAAAATCTAAACCTAACCCCAAATCTAAACCTAAAATCTAAACCTAACCCCAAATCTAAACCTAAAATCTAAACCTAACCCCAAATCTAAACTTAACCCCAAATCTAAACCTAACCCCAAATCTAAACCTAAAATCTAAACATAACCCCAAATCTAAACCTAAAATCTAAACCTAACCCCAAATCCAAACCTAACCCCAAATCTAAACCTAAAATCTAAACCTAACCCCAAATCTAAACCTAAAATCTAAACCTAACCCCAAATCTAAGCCTAACCCCAAATCTAAACCTAAAATCTAAACCTAACCCCAAATCTAAACCTAAAATCTAAATCTAACCTAAAATCTAAACCTAACCCCAATTCTAAACCTAAAATCTAAACCTAACCCCAAATCTAAACCTAAAATCTAAACCTAACCCCAAATCTAAACCGAAAATCTAAACATAACCCCAAATCTAAACCTAAAATCTAAACCTAACCCCAAATCTAAACCTAAAATCTAAACCAAACCTAAAATCTAAACCTAACCCCAATTCTAAACCTAAAATCTAAACCTAACCCCAAATCTAAACCTAACCCCAAATCTAAACCTAAAATCTAAACCTAACCCCAAATCTAAACCTAACCCCAAATCTAAACTTAAAATCTAAACCTAACCCCAAATCTAAACCTAAAATCTAAACCTAACCCCAAATCTAAACCTAAAATCTAAACCTAACCCCAAATCTAAACCTAACCCCAAATCTAAACCTAAAATCTAAACCTAACCCCAAATCTAAACCTAAAATCTAAAGCTAACCCCAAATCTAAACCTAACCCCAAATCTAAACCTAAAATCTAAACCTAACCCCAAATCTAAACCTAAAATCTAAACCTAACCCCAAATCTAAACCTTAAATCTAAACCTAACTCCAAATCTAAACCTAAAATCTAAACCTAACCCCAAATCTAAACCGAAAATCTAAACCTAACCCCAAATCTAAACCTAAAATCTAAACCTAACCCCAAATCTAAACCTAAAATCTAAACCTAACCCCAAATCTAAACCTAAAATCTAAACCTAACCCCAAATCTAAACCTAAAATCTAAACCTAACCCCAAATCTAAACCTAAAATCTAAACCTAACCCCAAATCTAAACCTAAAATCTAAACCTAACCTTAAATCTAAACTTAACCCCAAATCTAAACCTAACCTAAAATCTAAACCTAACCCCAAATCTAAACCTAAAATCTAAACCTAACCCCAAATCTAAACCTAAAATTTAAGTCTAACCCCAAATCTAAACCTAAAATCTAAACCTAAAATCTAAACCTAACCTAAAATCTAAACCTAACCCCAAATCTAAACCTAAAATCTAAACCTAACCCCAAATCTAAACCTAACCCCAAATCTAAACCTAAAATCTAAACCTAACCCCAAATCTAAACCTAAAATCTAAACCTAACCCCAAATCTAAACCTAACCCCAAATCTAAACCTAACCCCAAATCTAAACCTAAAATCTAAACCCTACCCCAAATCTAAACCTAACTTCAAATCTAACCCTAAATCTAAACCTAACCCCAAATCTAAACCTAAAATCTAAACCTAACCTAAAATCTAAACCTAACCCCAAATCTAAACCTAAAATCTAAACCTAACCCCAAATCTAAACCTAACCCCAAATCTAAACCTAAAATCTAAACCTAAACCCAAATCTAAACCTAAAATCTAAACCTAACCCCAAATCTAAACCTAACCCCAAATCTAAACCTAAAATCTAAACCTAACCCCAAATCTAAACCTAAAATCTAAACCTAACCCCAAATCTAAACCTAAAATCTAAACCTAACCCCAAATCTAAACCTAAAATCTAAACCTAACCCCAAATCTAAACCTAAAATCTAAACCTAACCCCAAATCTAAACCTAAAATCTAAACCTAACCCCAAATCTAAACTTAACCCCAAATCTAAACCTAACCTAAAATCTAAACCTAACCCCAAATCTAAACCTAAAATCTAAAGCTAACCCCAAATCTAAACCTAACCCCAAATCTAAACCTAAAATCTAAACCTAACCCCAAATCTAAACCTAAAATCTAAACCTAACCCCAAATCTAAACCTAACCCCAAATCTAAAACTAACCCTAAATCTAAACCGAAAATCTAAACCTAACCCCAAATCTAAACCTAAAATTTAAGCCTAACCCCAAATCTAAACCTAAAATCTAAACCTAACCCCAAATCTAAACCTAACCCCAAATCTAAACCTAAAATCTAAACCTAACCCCAAATCTAAACCTAAAATCTATACCTAACCCGAAATCTAAACCTAACCCCAAATTTAAACCTAAAATCTAAACCTAACCCCAAATCTAAACCTAAAATATAAACTTAAACCCAAATCTAAACCTAACCCCAAATCTAAACCTAAAATCTAAACCTAACCCCAAATCTAAACCTAACCCCAAATCTAAACCTAAAATCTAAACCTAACCCCAAATCTAAACCTAAAATCTAAACCTAACACCAAATCTAAACCTAACCCCAAATCTAAACCTAAAATCTAAACATAACCCCAAATCTAAACCTAAAATCTAAACCTAACCCCAAATCCAAACCTAACCCCAAATCTAAACCTAAAATCTAAACCTAACCCCAAATCTAAACCTAAAATCTAAACCTAACCCCAAATCTAAACCTAACCCCAAATCTAAACCTAAAATCTAAACCTAACCCCAAATCTAAACCTAAAATCTAAACCTAACCTAAAATCTAAACCTAACCCCAAATCTAAACCTAAAATCTAAACCTAACCCCAAATCTAAACCTAACCCCAAATCTAAACCTAAAATCTAAACCTAACCCCAAATCTAAACCTAAAATCTAAACCTAACCCCAAATCTAAACCTAACCCCAAATCTAAACCTAAAATCTAAACCTAACCCCAAATCTAAACCTAAAATCTAAACCTAACCCCAAATCTAAACCTAAAATCTAAACCTAACCCCAAATCTAAACCTAAAATCTAAACCTAACCCCAAATCTAAACCTAAAATCTAAACCTAACCCCAAATCTAAACTTAACCCCAAATCTAAACCTAACCTAAAATCTAAACCTAACCCCAAATCTAAACCTAAAATCTAAAGCTAACCCCAAATCTAAACCTAACCCCAAATCTAAACCTAAAATCTAAACCTAACCCCAAATCTAAACCTAAAATCTAAACCTAACCCCAAATCTAAACCTAAAATCTAAACCTAAAATCTAAACCTAACCTAAAATCTAAACCTAACCCCAAATCTAAACCTAAAATCTAAACCTAACCCCAAATCTAAACCTAACCCCAAATCTAAACCTAAAATCTAAACCTAACCCCAAATCTAAACCTAAAATCTAAACCTAACCCCAAATCTAAACCTAACCCCAAATCTAAAACTAACCCTAAATCTAAACCGAAAATCTAAACCTAACCCCAAATCTAAACCTAAAATCTAAACCTAACCCCAAATCCAAACCTAACCCCAAATCTAAACCTAAAATCTAAACCTAACCCCAAATCTAAACCTAAAATCTAAACCTAACCCCAAATCTATACCTAAAATCTAAACCTAACCTAAAATCTAAACCTAACCCCAAATCTAAACCTAAAATCTAAACCTAACCCCAAATCTAAACCTAACCCCAAATCTAAACCTAAAATCTAAACCTAACCCCAAATCTAAACCTAAAATCTAAACCTAACCCCAAATCTAAACCTAACCCCAAATCTAAACCTAAAATCTAAACCTAACCCCAAATCTAAACCTAAAATCTAAACCTAACCCCAAATCTAACCCTAAAATCTAAACCTAACCCCAAATCTAAACCTAAAATCTAAACTTAACCCCAAATCTAAACCTAACCCCAAATCTAAACCTAAAATCTAAACCTAACCCCAAATCTAAACCTAAAATCTAAACCTAACCCCAAATCTAAACTTAACCCCAAATCTAAACCTAACCTAAAATCTAAACCTAACCCCAAATCTAAACCTAAAATCTAAAGCTAACCCCAAATCTAAACCTAACCCCAAATCTAAACCTAAAATCTAAACCTAACCCCAAATCTAAACCTAAAATCTAAACCTAACCCCAAATCTAAACCTAAAATCTAAACCTAAAATCTAAACCTAACCTAAAATCTAAACCTAACCCCAAATCTAAACCTAAAATCTAAACCTAACCCCAAATCTAAACCTAACCCCAAATCTAAACCTAAAATCTAAACCTAACCCCAAATCTAAACCTAAAATCTAAACCTAACCCCAAATCTAAACCTAACCCCAAATCTAAAACTAACCCTAAATCTAAACCTAAAATCTAAACCTAACCCCAAATCTAAACCTAAAATCTAAACCTAACCCCAAATCTAAACCTAACCCCAAATCTAAAACTAACCCCAAATCTAAACCGAAAATCTAAACCTAACCCCAAATCTAAACCTAAAATCTAAACCTAACCCCAAATCTAAACCTAAAATCTATACCTAACCCGAAATCTAAACCTAACCCAAATTTAAACCTAAAATCTAAACCTAACCCCAAATCTAAACCTAAAATCTAAACTTAACCCCAAATCTAAACCTAACCCCAAATCTAAACCTGAAATCTAAACCTAACCCCAAATCTAAACCTAACCCCAAATCTAAACCTAAAATCTAAACCTAACCCCAAATCTAAACCTAAAATCTAAACCTAACCCCAAATCTAAACCTAACCCCAAATCTAAACCTAAAATCTAAACCTAACCCCAAATCTAAACCTAAAATCTAAACCTAACCCCAAATCTAAACCTAAAATCTAAACCTAACCCCAAATCTAAACCTAAAATCTAAACCTAACCCCAAATCTAAACCTAAAATCTAAACCTAACCCCAAATCTAAACCTAAAATCTAAACCTAACCCCAAATCTAAACCGAAAATCTAAACCTAACCCCAAATCTAAACCTAAAATCTAAACCTACCCCAAATCTAAACCTAAAATCTAAACCTAACCCCAAATCTAAACCTAAAATCTAAACCTAACCCCAAATCTAAACCTAAAATCTAAACCTAACCCCAAATCTAAACTTAACCCCAAATCTAAACCTAACCTAAAATCTAAACCTAACCCCAAATCTAAACCTAAAATCTAAACCTAACCCCAAATCTAAACCTAAAATTTAAGTCTAACCCCAAATCTAAACCTAAAATCTAAACCTAAAATCTAAACCTAACCTAAAATCTAAACCTAACCCCAAATCTAAACCTAACCCCAAATCTAAACCTAACCCCAAATCTAAACCTAAAATCTAAACCTAACCCCAAATCTAAACCTAAAATCTAAACCTAACCCCAAATCTAAACCTAACCCCAAATCTAAACCTAACCCCAAATCTAACCCTAAATCTAAACCTAACCCCAAATCTAAACCTAAAATCTAAACCTAACCCCAAATCTAAACTTAAACCCAAATCTAAACCTAACCTAAAATCTAAACCTAACCCCAAATCTAAACCTAAAATCTAAACCTAACCCCAAATCTAAACCTAAAATTTAAGTCTAACCCCAAATCTAAACCTAAAATCTAAACCTAAAATCTAAACCTAACCTAAAATCTAAACCTAACCCCAATTCTAAACCTAACCCCAAATCTAACCCTAAATCTAAACCTAACCCCAAATCTAAACCTAAAATCTAAACCTAACCCCAAATCTAAACCTAACCCCAAATCTAAACCTAAAATCTAAACCTAACCCCAAATCTAAACCTAACCCCAAATCTAAACCTAAAATCTAAACCTAAACCCAAATCTAAACCTAAAATCTAAACCTAACCCCAAATCTAAACCTAACCCCAAATCTAAACCTAAAATCTAAACCTAACCCCAAATCTAAACCTAAAATTTAAGCCTAACCCCAAATCTAAACCTAAAATCTAAACCTAACCCCAAATCTAAACCTAACCCCAAATCTAAAACTAACCCCAAATCTAAACCGAAAATCTAAACCTAACCCCAAATCTAAACCTAAAATCTAAACCTAACCCCAAATCTAAACCTAAAATCTAAACCTAACCCCAAATCTAAACCTAACCCCAAATCTAAACCTAAAATCTAAACCTAACCCCAAATCTAAACCTAAAATCTAAACCTAACCCCAAATCCAAACCTAACCCCAAATCTAAACCTAAAATCTAAACCTAACCCCAAATCTAAACCTAAAATCTAAACCTAACCCCAAATCTAAACCTAACCCCAAATCTAAACCTAAACTCTAAACCTAACCCCAAATCTAAACCTAAAATCTAAACCTAACCCCAAATCTAAACCTAACCCCAATTCTAAACCTAAAATCTAAACCTAACCCCAAATCTAAACCTAAAATCTAAACCTAACCCCAAATCTAAACCGAAAATCTAAACATAACCCCAAATCTAAACCTAAAATCTAAACCTAACCCCAAATCTAAACCTAAAATCTAAACCAAACCTAAAATCTAAACCTAACCCCAATTCTAAACCTAAAATCTAAACCTAACCCCAAATCTAAACCTAAAATTTAAGACTAACCCCAAATCTACACCTAAAATCTAAACCTAACCCCAAATCTAAACCTAAAATCTAAACCTAACCCCAAATCTAAACCTAACCCCAAATCTAAACCTAAAATCTAAACCTAACCCCAAATCTAAACCTAAAATCTAAACCTAACCCCAAATCCAAACCTAACCCCAAATCTAAACCTAAAATCTAAACCTAACCCCAAATCTAAACCTAAAATCTAAACCTAACCCCAAATCTAAACCTAACACCAAATCTAAACCTAAACTCTAAACCTAACCCCAAATCTAAACCTAAAATCTAAACCTAACCCCAAATCTAAACCTAACCCCAATTCTAAACCTAAAATCTAAACCTAACCCCAAATCTAAACCTAAAATCTAAACCTAACCCCAAATCTAAACCGAAAATCTAAACATAACCCCAAATCTAAACCTAAAATCTAAACCTAACCCCAAATCTAAACCTAAAATCTAAACCAAACCTAAAATCTAAACCTAACCCCAATTCTAAACCTAAAATCTAAACCTAACCCCAAATCTAAACCTAACCCCAAATCTAAACCCCAAATCTAAACCTAACCCCAAATCTAAACCTAAAATCTAAACCTAAAATCTAAACCTAACCCCAAATCTAAACCTAAAATCTAAACCTAACCCCAAATCTAAACCTAAAATCTAAACCTAACCCCAAATCTAAACCTAAAATCTAAACCTAACCCCAAATCTAAACCTAACCCCAAATCTAAACCTAAAATCTAAACCTAACCCCAAATCTAAACCTAAAATCTAACCTAACCCCAAATCTAAAAATAACCCCAAATCTGAACCTAAAATCTAAACCTAACCCCAAATCTAAACCTAAAATCTAAACCTAACCCCAAATCTAAACCTAAAATCTAAACCTAACTCCAAATCTAAACCTAAAATCTAAACCTAACCCCAAATCTAAACCGAAAATCTAAACCTAACCCCAAATCTAAACCTAAAATCTAAACCTAACCCCAAATCTAAACCTAAAATCTAAACCTAACCCCAAATCTAAACCTAAAATCTAAACCTAACCCCAAATCTAAACCTAAAATCTAAACCTAACCCCAAATCTAAACCTAAAATCTAAACCTAACCGCAAATCTAAACTTAACCCCAAATCTAAACCTAACCTAAAATCTAAACCTAACCCCAAATCTAAACCTAAAATCTAAACCTAACCCCAAATCTAAACCTAAAATTTAAGTCTAACCCCAAATCTAAACCTAAAATCTAAACCTAAAATCTAAACCTAACCTAAAATCTAAACCTAACCCCAAATCTAAACCTAACCCCAAATCTAAACCTGACCCCAAATCTAAACCTAAAATCTAAACCTAACCCCAAATCTAAACCTAAAATCTAAACCTAACCCCAAATCTAAACCTAACCCCAAATCTAAACCTAACCCCAAATCTAAACCTAAAATCTAAACCCTACCCCAAATCTAAACCTAACTTCAAATCTAACCCCAAATCTAAACCTAACCCCAAATCTAAACCTAAAATCTAAACCTAACCCCAAATCTAAACCTAACCCCAAATCTAAACCTAAAATCTAAACCTAACCCCAAATCTAAACCTAAAATCTAAACCTAACCCCAAATCTAAACCTAACCCCAAATCTAAACCTAAAATCTAAACCTAACCCCAAATCTAAACCTAAAATTTAAGCCTAACCCCAAATCTAAACCTAAAATCTAAACCTAACCCCAAATCTAAACCTAGCCCCAAATCTAAAACTAACCCCAAATCTAAACCGAAAATCTAAACCTAACCCCAAATCTAAACCTAAAATCTAAACCTAACCTTAAATCTAAACCTAAAATTTAAGACTAACCCCAAATCTACAACTAAAATCTAAACCTAACCCCAAATCTAAACCTAACCCCAAATCTAAACCTAAAATCTAAACCTAACCCCAAATCTAAACCTAAAATCTAAACCTAACCCCAAATCTAAACCTAAAATCTAAACCTAACCCCAAATCTAAACCTAACCCCAAATCTAAACCTAAAATTTAAGCCTAACCCCAAATCTAAACCTAAAATCTAAACCTAACCCCAAATCTAAACCTAACCCCAAATCTAAAACTAACCCCAAATCTAAACCGAAAATCTAAACCTAACCCCAAATCTAAACCTAAAATCTAAACCTAACCCCAAATCTAAACCTAAAAACTAAACCTAAGCCCAAATCTAAACCTAAAATCTAAACCTAACCCCAAATCTAAACTTATCCCCAAATCTAAACCTAACCTAAAATCTAAACCTAACCCCAAATCTAAACCTAAAATCTAAACCTAACCCCAAATCTAAACCTAAAATCTAAACCTAACCCCAAATCTAAACCGAAAATCTAAACCTAACCCCAAATCTAAACCTAAAATCTAAACCTAACCCCAAATCTAAACCTAAAATCTAAACCTAGAATCTAAACCAAACCTAAAATCTAAACCTAACCCCAAATCTAAACCTAAAATCTAAACCTAACCCCAAATCTAAACCTAACCCCAAATCTAAACCTAACCCCAAATCTAAACCGAAAATCTAAACCTAACCCCAAATCTAAACCTAAAATCTAAACCTAACCCCAAATCTAAACCTAAAATTTAAGCCTAACCCTAAATCTAAACCTAAAATCTAAACCTAACCCCAAATCTAAACCTAACCCCAAATCTAAAACTAACCCCGAATCTAAACCGAAAATCTAAACCTAACCCCAAATCTAAACCTAAAATCTAAACCTAACCCCAAATCTAAACCTAAAATCTATACCTAACCCGAAATCTAAACCTAACCCCAAATCTAAACCTAAAATCTAAACCTAACTCCAAATCTAAACCTAAAATCTAAACTTAACCCCAAATCTAAACCTAACCCCAAATCTAAACCTAAAATCTAAACCTAACCCCAAATCTAAACCTAAAATCTAAACCTAACCCCAAATCTAAACCTAACCCCAAATCTAAACCTAAAATCTAAACCTAACCCCAAATCTAAACCTAAAATCTAAACCTAACCCCAAATCTAAACCTAAAATCTAAACCTAACCTAAAATCTAAACCTAACCCCAAATCTAAACCTAACCCCAAATCTAAACCTAAAATCTAAACCTAACCCCAAATCTAAACCTAAAATCTAAACCTAACCCGAAATCTAAACCTAACCCCAAATCTAAACCTAAAATCTAAACCTAACCCCAAATCTAAACCTAAAATTTAAGTCTAACCCCAAATCTAAACCTAAAATCTAAACCTAACCCCAAATCTAAACCTAACCCCAAATCTAAACCTTAAATCTAAACCTAACCCCAAATCTAAACCTAAAATCTAAACCTAACCCCAAATCTAAACCTAACCCCAAATCTAAACCTAAAATCTAAACCTAACCCCAAATCTAAACCTAAAATCTAAACCTAACCCCAAATCTAAACCTAACCCCAAATCTAAACCTAAAATCTAAACCTAATCCCAAATCTAAACCTAAAATCTAAACCTAACCCCAAATCTAAACTTAACCCCAAATCTAAACCTAACCTAAAATCTATACCTAACCCCAAATCTAAACCTAAAATCTAAAGCTAACCCCAAATCTAAACCTAAAATCTAAACCTAACCCCAAATCTAAACCTAACCCCCAATCTAAACCGAAAATCTAAACCTAACCCCAAATCTAAACCTAAAATCTAAACCTAGAATCTAAACCTAACCTAAAATCTAAACCTAACCCCAAATCTAAACCTAAAATCTAAACCTAACCCCAAATCTAAACCTAAAATCTAAACCTAACCCCAAATCTAAACCTAAAATCTAAACCCTACCCCAAATCTAAACCTAACTTCAAATCTAACCGAAAATCTAAACCTAACCCCAAATCTAAACCTAAAATCTAAACCTAACCCCAAATCTAAACCTAACCCCAAATCTAAACCTAAAATCTAAACCTAACCCCAAATCTAAACCTAAAATCTAAACCTAACCTAAAATCTAAACCTAACCCCAAATCTAAACCTAAAATCTAAACCTAACCCCAAATCTAAACCTAAAATCTAACCTAACCCCAAATCTAAAAATAACCCCAAATCTGAACCTAAAATCTAAACCTAACCCCAAATCTAAACCTAACCCCAAATCTAAACCTAACCCCAAATCTAAACCGAAAATCTAAACCTAACCCCAAATCTAAACCTAAAATCTAAACCTAACCCCAAATCTAAACCTAAAATTTAAGACTAACCCCAAATCTACACCTAAAATCTAAACCTAACCCCAAATCTAAACCTAAAATCTAAACCTAACCCCAAATCTAAACCTAACCCCAAATCTAAACCTAAAATCTAAACCTAACCCCAAATCTAAACCTAAAATCTAAACCTAACCCCAAATCCAAACCTAACCCCAAATCTAAACCTAAAATCTAAACCTAACCCCAAATCTAAACCTAAAATCTAAACCTAACCCCAAATCTAAACCTAACCCCAAATCTAAACCTAAACTCTAAACCTAACCCCAAATCTAAACCTAAAATCTAAACCTAACCCCAAATCTAAACCTAACCCCAATTCTAAACCTAAAATCTAAACCTAACCCCAAATCTAAACCTAAAATCTAAACCTAACCCCAAATCTAAACCGAAAATCTAAACATAACCCCAAATCTAAACCTAAAATCTAAACCTAACCCCAAATCTAAACCTAAAATCTAAACCAAACCTAAAATCTAAACCTAACCCCAATTCTAAACCTAAAATCTAAACCTAACCCCAAATCTAAACCTAACCCCAAATCTAAACCCCAAATCTAAACCTAACCCCAAATCTAAACCTAAAATCTAAACCTAAAATCTAAACCTAACCCCAAATCTAAACCTAAAATCTAAACCTAACCCCAAATCTAAACCTAAAATCTAAACCTAACCCCAAATCTAAACCTAACCCCAAATCTAAAACTAACCCCGAATCTAAACCGAAAATCTAAACCTAACCCCAAATCTAAACCTAAAATCTAAACCTAACCCCAAATCTAAACCTAAAATCTATACCTAACCCGAAATCTAAACCTAACCCCAAATCTAAACCTAAAATCTAAACCTAACTCCAAATCTAAACCTAAAATCTAAACTTAACCCCAAATCTAAACCTAACCCCAAATCTAAACCTAAAATCTAAACCTAACCCCAAATCTAAACCTAAAATCTAAACCTAACCCCAAATCTAAACCTAACCCCAAATCTAAACCTAAAATCTAAACCTAACCCCAAATCTAAACCTAAAATCTAAACCTAACCCCAAATCTAAACCTAAAATCTAAACCTAACCTAAAATCTAAACCTAACCCCAAATCTAAACCTAACCCCAAATCTAAACCTAAAATCTAAACCTAACCCCAAATCTAAACCTAAAATCTAAACCTAACCCGAAATCTAAACCTAACCCCAAATCTAAACCTAAAATCTAAACCTAACCCCAAATCTAAACCTAAAATTTAAGTCTAACCCCAAATCTAAACCTAAAATCTAAACCTAACCCCAAATCTAAACCTAACCCCAAATCTAAACCTTAAATCTAAACCTAACCCCAAATCTAAACCTAAAATCTAAACCTAACCCCAAATCTAAACCTAACCCCAAATCTAAACCTAAAATCTAAACCTAACCCCAAATCTAAACCTAAAATCTAAACCTAACCCCAAATCTAAACCTAACCCCAAATCTAAACCTAAAATCTAAACCTAATCCCAAATCTAAACCTAAAATCTAAACCTAACCCCAAATCTAAACTTAACCCCAAATCTAAACCTAACCTAAAATCTATACCTAACCCCAAATCTAAACCTAAAATCTAAAGCTAACCCCAAATCTAAACCTAAAATCTAAACCTAACCCCAAATCTAAACCTAACCCCCAATCTAAACCGAAAATCTAAACCTAACCCCAAATCTAAACCTAAAATCTAAACCTAGAATCTAAACCTAACCTAAAATCTAAACCTAACCCCAAATCTAAACCTAAAATCTAAACCTAACCCCAAATCTAAACCTAAAATCTAAACCTAACCCCAAATCTAAACCTAAAATCTAAACCCTACCCCAAATCTAAACCTAACTTCAAATCTAACCGAAAATCTAAACCTAACCCCAAATCTAAACCTAAAATCTAAACCTAACCCCAAATCTAAACCTAACCCCAAATCTAAACCTAAAATCTAAACCTAACCCCAAATCTAAACCTAAAATCTAAACCTAACCTAAAATCTAAACCTAACCCCAAATCTAAACCTAAAATCTAAACCTAACCCCAAATCTAAACCTAAAATCTAACCTAACCCCAAATCTAAAAATAACCCCAAATCTGAACCTAAAATCTAAACCTAACCCCAAATCTAAACCTAACCCCAAATCTAAACCGAAAATCTAAACCTAACCCCAAATCTAAACCTAAAATCTAAACCTAACCCCAAATCTAAACCTAAAATTTAAGACTAACCCCAAATCTACACCTAAAATCTAAACCTAACCCCAAATCTAAACCTAAAATCTAAACCTAACCCCAAATCTAAACCTAAAATCTAAACCTAACCCCAAATCTAAACCTAAAATCTAAACCTAACCCCAAATCCAAACCTAACCCCAAATCTAAACCTAAAATCTAAACCTAACCCCAAATCTAAACCTAAAATCTAAACCTAACCCCAAATCTAAACCTAACCCCAAATCTAAACCTAAACTCTAAACCTAACCCCAAATCTAAACCTAAAATCTAAACCTAACCCCAAATCTAAACCTAACCCCAATTCTAAACCTAAAATCTAAACCTAACCCCAAATCTAAACCTAAAATCTAAACCTAACCCCAAATCTAAACCGAAAATCTAAACATAACCCCAAATCTAAACCTAAAATCTAAACCTAACCCCAAATCTAAACCTAAAATCTAAACCAAACCTAAAATCTAAACCTAACCCCAATTCTAAACCTAAAATCTAAACCTAACCCCAAATCTAAACCTAACCCCAAATCTAAACCCCAAATCTAAACCTAACCCCAAATCTAAACCTAAAATCTAAACCTAAAATCTAAACCTAACCCCAAATCTAAACCTAAAATCTAAACCTAACCCCAAATCTAAACCTAAAATCTAAACCTAACCCCAAATCTAAACCTAAAATCTAAACCTAACCCCAAATCTAAACCTAACCCCAAATCTAAACCTAAAATCTAAACCTAACCCCAAATCTAAACCTAAAATCTAACCTAACCCCAAATCTAAAAATAACCCCAAATCTGAACCTAAAATCTAAACCTAACCCCAAATCTAAACCTAAAATCTAAACCTAACCCCAAATCTAAACCTTAAATCTAAACCTAACTCCAAATCTAAACGTAAAATCTAAACCTAACCCCAAATCTAAACCGAAAATCTAAACCTAACCCCAAATCTAAACCTAAAATCTAAACCTAACCCCAAATCTAAACCTAAAATCTAAACCTAACCCCAAATCTAAACCTAAAATCTAAACCTAACCCCAAATCTAAACCTAAAATCTAAACCTAACCCCAAATCTAAACCTAAAATCTAAACCTAACCCCAAATCTAAACCTAAAATCTAAACCTAACCCCAAATCTAAACTTAACCCCAAATCTAAACCTAACCTAAAATCTAAACCTAACCCCAAATCTAAACCTAAAATCTAAACCTAACCCCAAATCTAAACCTAAAATTTAAGTCTAACCCCAAATCTAAACCTAAAATCTAAACCTAAAATCTAAACCTAACCTAAAATCTAAACCTAACCCCAAATCTAAACCTAACCCCAAATCTAAACCTAACCCCAAATCTAAACCTAAAATCTAAACCTAACCCCAAATCTAAACCTAAAATCTAAACCTAACCCCAAATCTAAACCTAACCCCAAATCTAAACCTAACCCCAAATCTAAACCTAAAATCTAAACCCTACCCCAAATCTAAACCTAACTTCAAATCTAACCCCAAATCTAAACCTAACCCCAAATCTAAACCTAAAATCTAAACCTAACCCCAAATCTAAACCTAAAATCTAAACCTAACCCCAAATCCAAACCTAACCCCAAATCTAAACCTAAAATCTAAACCTAACCCCAAATCTAAACCTAAAATCTAAACCTAACCCCAAATCTAAACCTAACCCCAAATCTAAACCTAAACTCTAAACCTAACCCCAAATCTAAACCTAAAATCTAAACCTAACCCCAAATCTAAACCTAACCCCAATTCTAAACCTAAAATCTAAACCTAACCCCAAATCTAAACCTAAAATCTAAACCTAACCCCAAATCTAAACCGAAAATCTAAACATAACCCCAAATCTAAACCTAAAATCTAAACCTAACCCCAAATCTAAACCTAAAATCTAAACCAAACCTAAAATCTAAACCTAACCCCAATTCTAAACCTAAAATCTAAACCTAACCCCAAATCTAAACCTAACCCCAAATCTAAACCCCAAATCTAAACCTAACCCCAAATCTAAACCTAAAATCTAAACCTAAAATCTAAACCTAACCCCAAATCTAAACCTAAAATCTAAACCTAACCCCAAATCTAAACCTAAAATCTAAACCTAACCCCAAATCTAAACCTAACCCCAAATCTAAACCTAAAATCTAAACCTAACCCCAAATCTAAACCTAAAATCTAACCTAACCCCAAATCTAAAAATAACCCCAAATCTGAACCTAAAATCTAAACCTAACCCCAAATCTAAACCTAAAATCTAAACCTAACCCCAAATCTAAACCTAAAATCTAAACCTAACTCCAAATCTAAACGTAAAATCTAAACCTAACCCCAAATCTAAACCGAAAATCTAAACCTAACCCCAAATCTAAACCTAAAATCTAAACCTAACCCCAAATCTAAACCTAAAATCTAAACCTAACCCCAAATCTAAACCTAAAATCTAAACCTAACCCCAAATCTAAACCTAAAATCTAAACCTAACCCCAAATCTAAACCTAAAATCTAAACCTAACCCCAAATCTAAACCTAAAATCTAAACCTAACCCCAAATCTAAACTTAACCCCAAATCTAAACCTAACCTAAAATCTAAACCTAACCCCAAATCTAAACCTAAAATCTAAACCTAACCCCAAATCTAAACCTAAAATTTAAGTCTAACCCCAAATCTAAACCTAAAATCTAAACCTAAAATCTAAACCTAACCTAAAATCTAAACCTAACCCCAAATCTAAACCTAACCCCAAATCTAAACCTAACCCCAAATCTAAACCTAAAATCTAAACCTAACCCCAAATCTAAACCTAAAATCTAAACCTAACCCCAAATCTAAACCTAACCCCAAATCTAAACCTAAAATCTAAACCTAACCCCAAATCTAAACCTAAAATTTAAGCCTAACCCCAAATCTAAACCTAAAATCTAAACCTAACCCCAAATCTAAACCTAACCCCAAATCTAAAACTAACCCCAAATCTAAACCGAAAATCTAAACCTAACCCCAAATCTAAACCTAAAATCTAAACCTAACCTTAAATCTAAACCTAAAATTTAAGACTAACCCCAAATCTACAACTAAAATCTAAACCTAACCCCAAATCTAAACTTAACCCCAAATCTAAAACTAACCCCAAATCTAAACCGAAAATCTAAACCTAACCCCAAATCTAAACCTAAAATCTAAACCTAACCCCAAATCTAAACCTAAAAACTAAACCTAAGCCCAAATCTAAACCTAAAATCTAAACCTAACCCCAAATCTAAACCTAAAATCTAAACCTAACCCCAAATCTAAACCGAAAATCTAAACCTAACCCCAAATCTAAACCTAAAATCTAAACCTAACCCCAAATCTAAACCTAAAATCTATACCTAACCCGAAATCTAAACCTAACCCCAAATCTAAACCTAAAATCTAAACCTAACTCCAAATCTAAACCTAAAATCTAAACTTAACCCCAAATCTAAACCTAACCCCAAATCTAAACCTAAAATCTAAACCTAACCCCAAATCTAAACCTAAAATCTAAACCTAACCCCAAATCTAAACCTAACCCCAAATCTAAACCTAAAATCTAAACCTAACCCCAAATCTAAACCTAAAATCTAAACCTAACCCCAAATCTAAACCTAAAATCTAAACCTAACCTAAAATCTAAACCTAACCCCAAATCTAAACCTAACCCCAAATCTAAACCTAAAATCTAAACCTAACCCCAAATCTAAACCTAAAATCTAAACCTAACCCGAAATCTAAACCTAACCCCAAATCTAAACCTAAAATCTAAACCTAACCCCAAATCTAAACCTAAAATTTAAGTCTAACCCCAAATCTAAACCTAAAATCTAAACCTAACCCCAAATCTAAACCTAACCCCAAATCTAAACCTTAAATCTAAACCTAACCCCAAATCTAAACCTAAAATCTAAACCTAACCCCAAATCTAAACCTAACCCCAAATCTAAACCTAAAATCTAAACCTAACCCCAAATCTAAACCTAACCCCAAATCTAAACCTAAAATCTAAACCTAATCCCAAATCTAAACCTAAAATCTAAACCTAACCCCAAATCTAAACTTAACCCCAAATCTAAACCTAACCTAAAATCTATACCTAACCCCAAATCTAAACCTAAAATCTAAAGCTAACCCCAAATCTAAACCTAAAATCTAAACCTAACCCCAAATCTAAACCTAACCCCCAATCTAAACCGAAAATCTAAACCTAACCCCAAATCTAAACCTAAAATCTAAACCTAGAATCTAAACCTAACCTAAAATCTAAACCTAACCCCAAATCTAAACCTAAAATCTAAACCTAACCCCAAATCTAAACCTAAAATCTAAACCTAACCCCAAATCTAAACCTAAAATCTAAACCCTACCCCAAATCTAAACCTAACTTCAAATCTAACCGAAAATCTAAACCTAACCCCAAATCTAAACCTAAAATCTAAACCTAACCCCAAATCTAAACCTAACCCCAAATCTAAACCTAAAATCTAAACCTAACCCCAAATCTAAACCTAAAATCTAAACCTAACCTAAAATCTAAACCTAACCCCAAATCTAAACCTAAAATCTAAACCTAACCCCAAATCTAAACCTAAAATCTAACCTAACCCCAAATCTAAAAATAACCCCAAATCTGAACCTAAAATCTAAACCTAACCCCAAATCTAAACCTAACCCCAAATCTAAACCTAACCCCAAATCTAAACCGAAAATCTAAACCTAACCCCAAATCTAAACCTAAAATCTAAACCTAACCCCAAATCTAAACCTAAAATTTAAGACTAACCCCAAATCTACACCTAAAATCTAAACCTAACCCCAAATCTAAACCTAAAATCTAAACCTAACCCCAAATCTAAACCTAACCCCAAATCTAAACCTAAAATCTAAACCTAACCCCAAATCTAAACCTAAAATCTAAACCTAACCCCAAATCCAAACCTAACCCCAAATCTAAACCTAAAATCTAAACCTAACCCCAAATCTAAACCTAAAATCTAAACCTAACCCCAAATCTAAACCTAACCCCAAATCTAAACCTAAACTCTAAACCTAACCCCAAATCTAAACCTAAAATCTAAACCTAACCCCAAATCTAAACCTAACCCCAATTCTAAACCTAAAATCTAAACCTAACCCCAAATCTAAACCTAAAATCTAAACCTAACCCCAAATCTAAACCGAAAATCTCAACATAACCCCAAATCTAAACCTAAAATCTAAACCTAACCCCAAATCTAAACCTAAAATCTAAACCAAACCTAAAATCTAAACCTAACCCCAATTCTAAACCTAAAATCTAAACCTAACCCCAAATCTAAACCCCAAATCTAAACCTAACCCCAAATCTAAACCTAAAATCTAAACCTAAAATCTAAACCTAACCCCAAATCTAAACCTAAAATCTAAACCTAACCCCAAATCTAAACCTAAAATCTAAACCTAACCCCAAATCTAAACCTAAAATCTAAACCTAACCCCAAATCTAAACCTAACCCCAAATCTAAACCTAAAATCTAAACCTAACCCCAAATCTAAACCTAAAATCTAACCTAACCCCAAATCTAAAAATAACCCCAAATCTGAACCTAAAATCTAAACCTAACCCCAAATCTAAACCTAAAATCTAAACCTAACCCCAAATCTAAACCTAAAATCTAAACCTAACCCCAAATCTAAACCTAAAATTTAAGCCTAACCCTAAATCTAAACCTAAAATCTAAACCTAACCCCAAATCTAAACCTAACCCCAAATCTAAAACTAACCCCGAATCTAAACCGAAAATTTAAACCTAACCCCAAATCTAAACCTAAAATCTAAACCTAACCCCAAATCTAAACCTAAAATCTATACCTAACCCGAAATCTAAACCTAACCCCAAATCTAAACCTAAAATCTAAACCTAACTCCAAATCTAAACCTAAAATCTAAACTTAACCCCAAATCTAAACCTAACCCCAAATCTAAACCTAAAATCTAAACCTAACCCCAAATCTAAACCTAAAATCTAAACCTAACCCCAAATCTAAACCTAACCCCAAATCTAAACCTAAAATCTAAACCTAACCCCAAATCTAAACCTAAAATCTAAACCTAACCCCAAATCTAAACCTAAAATCTAAACCTAACCTAAAATCTAAACCTAACCCCAAATCTAAACCTAACCCCAAATCTAAACCTAAAATCTAAACCTAACCCCAAATCTAAACCTAAAATCTAAACCTAACCCGAAATCTAAACCTAACCCCAAATCTAAACATAAAATCTAAACCTAACCCCAAATCTAAACCTAAAATTTAAGTCTAACCCCAAATCTAAACCTAAAATCTAAACCTAACCCCAAATCTAAACCTAACCCCAAATCTAAACCTTAAATCTAAACCTAACCCCAAATCTAAACCTAAAATCTAAACCTAACCCCAAATCTAAACCTAACCCCAAATCTAAACCTAAAATCTAAACCTAACCCCAAATCTAAACCTAAAATCTAAACCTAACCCCAAATCTAAACCTAACCCCAAATCTAAACCTAAAATCTAAACCTAATCCCAAATCTAAACCTAAAATCTAAACCTAACCCCAAATCTAAACTTAACCCCAAATCTAAACCTAACCTAAAATCTATACCTAACCCCAAATCTAAACCTAAAATCTAAAGCTAACCCCAAATCTAAACCTAAAATCTAAACCTAACCCCAAATCTAAACCTAACCCCCAATCTAAACCGAAAATCTAAACCTAACCCCAAATCTAAACCTAAAATCTAAACCTAGAATCTAAACCTAACCTAAAATCTAAACCTAACCCCAAATCTAAACCTAAAATCTAAACCTAACCCCAAATCTAAACCTAAAATCTAAACCTAACCCCAAATCTAAACCTAAAATCTAAACCCTACCCCAAATCTAAACCTAACTTCAAATCTAACCGAAAATCTAAACCTAACCCCAAATCTAAACCTAAAATCTAAACCTAACCCCAAATCTAAACCTAACCCCAAATCTAAACCTAAAATCTAAACCTAACCCCAAATCTAAACCTAAAATCTAAACCTAACCTAAAATCTAAACCTAACCCCAAATCTAAACCTAAAATCTAAACCTAACCCCAAATCTAAACCTAAAATCTAACCTAACCCCAAATCTAAAAATAACCCCAAATCTGAACCTAAAATCTAAACCTAACCCCAAATCTAAACCTAACCCCAAATCTAAACCTAACCCCAAATCTAAACCGAAAATCTAAACCTAACCCCAAATCTAAACCTAAAATCTAAACCTAACCCCAAATCTAAACCTAAAATTTAAGACTAACCCCAAATCTACACCTAAAATCTAAACCTAACCCCAAATCTAAACCTAAAATCTAAACCTAACCCCAAATCTAAACCTAACCCCAAATCTAAACCTAAAATCTAAACCTAACCCCAAATCTAAACCTAAAATCTAAACCTAACCCCAAATCCAAACCTAACCCCAAATCTAAACCTAAAATCTAAACCTAACCCCAAATCTAAACCTAAAATCTAAACCTAACCCCAAATCTAAACCTAACCCCAAATCTAAACCTAAACTCTAAACCTAACCCCAAATCTAAACCTAAAATCTAAACCTAACCCCAAATCTAAACCTAACCCCAATTCTAAACCTAAAATCTAAACCTAACCCCAAATCTAAACCTAAAATCTAAACCTAACCCCAAATCTAAACCGAAAATCTAAACATAACCCCAAATCTAAACCTAAAATCTAAACCTAACCCCAAATCTAAACCTAAAATCTAAACCAAACCTAAAATCTAAACCTAACCCCAATTCTAAACCTAAAATCTAAACCTAACCCCAAATCTAAACCCCAAATCTAAACCTAACCCCAAATCTAAACCTAAAATCTAAACCTAAAATCTAAACCTAACCCCAAATCTAAACCTAAAATCTAAACCTAACCCCAAATCTAAACCTAAAATCTAAACCTAACCCCAAATCTAAACCTAAAATCTAAACCTAACCCCAAATCTAAACCTAACCCCAAATCTAAACCTAAAATCTAAACCTAACCCCAAATCTAAACCTAAAATCTAACCTAACCCCAAATCTAAAAATAACCCCAAATCTGAACCTAAAATCTAAACCTAACCCCAAATCTAAACCTAAAATCTAAACCTAACCCCAAATCTAAACCTAAAATCTAAACCTAACTCCAAATCTAAACGTAAAATCTAAACCTAACCCCAAATCTAAACCGAAAATCTAAACCTAACCCCAAATCTAAACCTAAAATCTAAACCTAACCCCAAATCTAAACCTAAAATCTAAACCTAACCCCAAATCTAAACCTAAAATCTAAACCTAACCCCAAATCTAAACCTAAAATCTAAACCTAACCCCAAATCTAAACCTAAAATCTAAACCTAACCCCAAATCTAAACCTAAAATCTAAACCTAACCCCAAATATAAACTTAACCCCAAATCTAAACCTAACCTAAAATCTAAACCTAACCCCAAATCTAAACCTAAAATCTAAACCTAACCCCAAATCTAAACCTAAAATTTAAGTCTAACCCCAAATCTAAACCTAAAATCTAAACCTAAAATCTAAACCTAACCTAAAATCTAAACCTAACCCCAAATCTAAACCTAACCCCAAATCTAAACCTAACCCCAAATCTAAACCTAAAATCTAAACCTAACCCCAAATCTAAACCTAAAATCTAAACCTAACCCCAAATCTAAACCTAACCCCAAATCTAAACCTAACCCCAAATCTAAACCTAAAATCTAAACCCTACCCCAAATCTAAACCTAACTTCAAATCTAACCCCAAATCTAAACCTAACCCCAAATCTAAACCTAAAATCTAAACCTAACCCCAAATCTAAACCTAACCCCAAATCTAAACCTAAAATCTAAACCTAACCCCAAATCTAAACCTAACCCCAAATCTAAACCTAAAATCTAAACCTAACCCCAAATCTAAACCTAAAATTTAAGCCTAACCCCAAATCTAAACCTAAAATCTAAACCTAACCCCAAATCTAAACCTAACCCCAAATCTAAAACTAACCCCAAATCTAAACCGAAAATCTAAACCTAACCCCAAATCTAAACCTAAAATCTAAACCTAACCTTAAATCTAAACCTAAAATTTAAGACTAACCCCAAATCTACAACTAAAATCTAAACCTAACCCCAAATCTAAACTTAACCCCAAATCTAAAACTAACCCCAAATCTAAACCGAAAATCTAAACCTAACCCCAAATCTAAACCTAAAATCTAAACCTAACCCCAAATCTAAACCTAAAAACTAAACCTAAGCCCAAATCTAAACCTAAAATCTAAACCTAACCCCAAATCTAAACTTATCCCCAAATCTAAACCTAACCTAAAATCTAAACCTAACCCCAAATCTAAACCTAAAATCTAAACCTAACCCCAAATCTAAACCTAAAATCTAAACCTAACCCCAAATCTAAACCGAAAATCTAAACCTAACCCCAAATCTAAACCTATAATCTAAACCTAACCCCAAATCTAAACCTAAAATCTAAACCTAAAATCTAAACCAAACCTAAAATCTAAACCTAACCCCAAATCTAAACCTAAAATCTAAACCTAACCCCAAATCTAAACCTAACCCCAAATCTAAACCTAAAATCTAAACCTAAAATCTAAACCTAACCCCAAATCTAAACCTAAAATCTAAACCTAACCCCAAATCTAAACCTAAAATTTAAGCCTAACCCTAAATCTAAACCTAAAATCTAAACCTAACCCCAAATCTAAACCTAACCCCAAATCTAAAACTAACCCCGAATCTAAACCGAAAATCTAAACCTAAGCCCAAATCTAAACCTAAAATCTAAACCTAACCCCAAATCTAAACCTAAAATCTATACCTAACCCGAAATCTAAACCTAAGCCCAAATCTAAACCTAAAATCTAAACCTAACTCCAAATCTAAACCTAAAATCTAAACCTAACCCCAAATCTAAACCTAACCCCAAATCTAAACCTAAAATCTAAACCTAACCCCAAATCTAAACCTAAAATCTAAACCTAACCCCAAATCTAAACCTAAAATCTAAACCTAACCCCAAATCTAAACCTAAAATCTAAACCTAACCCCAAATCTAAACCTAAAATCTAAACCTAACCCCAAATCTAAACTTAACCCCAAATCTAAACCTAACCTAAAATCTAAACCTAACCCCAAATCTAAACCTAAAATCTAAAGCTAACCCCAAATCTAAACCTAACCCCAAATCTAAACCTAAAATCTAAACCTAACCCCAAATCTAAACCTAAAATCTAAACCTAACCCCAAATCTAAACCTAAAATCTAAACCTAAAATCTAAACCTAACCTAAAATCTAAACCTAACCCCAAATCTAAACCTAAAATCTAAACCTAACCCCAAATCTAAACCTAACCCCAAATCTAAACCTAAAATCTAAACATAACCCCAAATCTAAACCTAAAATCTAAACCTAACCCCAAATCCAAACCTAACCCCAAATCTAAACCTAAAATCTAAACCTAACCCCAAATCTAAACCTAAAATCTAAACCTAACCCCAAATCTAAACCTAACCCCAAATCTAAACCTAATCTCTAAACCTAACCCCAAATCTAAACCTAAAATCTAAACCTAACCCCAAATCTAAACCTAACCCCAATTCTAAACCTAAAATCTAAACCTAACCCCAAATCTAAACCTAAAATCTAAACCTAACCCCAAATCTAAACCGAAAATCTAAACATAACCCCAAATCTAAACCTAAAATCTAAACCTAACCCCAAATCTAAACCTAAAATCTAAACCAAACCTAAAATCTAAACCTAACCCCAATTCTAAACCTAAAATCTAAACCTAACCCCAAATCTAAACCTAACCCCAAATCTAAACCTAAAATCTAAACCTAACCCCAAATCTAAACCTAACCCCAAATCTAAACCTAAAATCTAAACCTAACCCCAAATCTAAACCTAAAATCTAAACCTAACCCCAAATCTAAACCTAAAATCTAAACCTAACCCCAAATCTAAACCTAAAATCTAAACCTAACCCCAAATCTAAACCTAAAATCTAAACCTAACTCCAAATCTAAACCTAAAATCTAAACCTAACCCCAAATCTAAACCGAAAATCTAAACCTAACCCCAAATCTAAACCTAAAATCTAAACCTAACCCCAAATCTAAACCTAAAATCTAAACCTAACCCCAAATCTAAACCTAAAATCTAAACCTAACCCCAAATCTAAACCTAAAATCTAAACCTAACCCCAAATCTAAACCTAAAATCTAAACCTAACCCCAAATCTAAACTTAACCCCAAATCTAAACCTAACCTAAAATCTAAACCTAACCCCAAATCTAAACCTAAAATCTAAACCTAACCCCAAATCTAAACCTAAAATTTAAGTCTAACCCCAAATCTAAACCTAAAATCTAAACCTAAAATCTAAACCTAACCTAAAATCTAAACCTAACCCCAAATCTAAACCTAACCCCAAATCTAAACCTAACCCCAAATCTAAACCTAAAATCTAAACCTAACCCCAAATCTAAACCTAAAATCTAAACCTAACCCCAAATCTAAACCTAACCCCAAATCTAAACCTAACCCCAAATCTAACCCTAAATCTAAACCTAACCCCAAATCTAAACCTAAAATCTAAACATAACCCCAAATCTAAACCTAAAATCTAAACCTAACCCCAAATCTAAACCTAAAATTTAAGTCTAACCCCAAATCTAAACCTAAAATCTAAACCTAAAATCTAAACCTAACCTAAAATCTAAACCTAACCCCAAATCTAAACCTAACCCCAAATCTAAACCTAAAATCTAAACCTAACCCCAAATCTAAACCTAAAATCTAAACATAACCCCAAATCTAAACCTAACCCCAAATCTAAACCTAACCCCAAATCTAACCCTAAATCTAAACCTAACCCCAAATCTAAACCTAAAATCTAAACCTAACCCCAAATCTAAACCTAACCCCAAATCTAAACCTAAAATCTAAACCTAACCCCAAATCTAAACCTAACCCCAAATCTAAACCTAAAATCTAAACCTAACCCCAAATCTAAACCTAAAATCTAAACCTAACCCCAAATCTAAACCTAACCCCAAATCTAAACCTAAAATCTAAACCTAACCCCAAATCTAAACCTAAAATTTAAGCCTAACCCCAAATCTAAACCTAAAATCTAAACCTAACCCCAAATCTAAACCTAACCCCAAATCTAAAACTAACCCCAAATCTAAACCGAAAATCTAAACCTAACCCCAAATCTAAACCTAAAATCTAAACCTAACCCCAAATCTAAACCTAAAATTTAAGACTAACCCCAAATCTACACCTAAAATCTAAACCTAACCCCAAATCTAAACCTAAAATCTAAACCTAACCCCAAATCTAAACCTAACCCCAAATCTAAACCTAAAATCTAAACCTAACCCCAAATCTAAACCTAAAATCTAAACCTAACCCCAAATCCAAACCTAACCCCAAATCTAAACCTAAAATCTAAACCTAACCCCAAATCTAAACCTAAAATCTAAACCTAACCCCAAATCTAAACCTAACCCCAAATCTAAACCTAAACTCTAAACCTAACCCCAAATCTAAACCTAAAATCTAAACCTAACCCCAAATCTAAACCTAACCCCAATTCTAAACCTAAAATCTAAACCTAACCCCAAATCTAAACCTAAAATCTAAACCTAACCCCAAATCTAAACCGAAAATCTAAACATAACCCCAAATCTAAACCTAAAATCTAAACCTAACCCCAAATCTAAACCTAAAATCTAAACCAAACCTAAAATCTAAACCTAACCCCAATTCTAAACCTAAAATCTAAACCTAACCCCAAATCTAAACCTAACCCCAAATCTAAACCCCAAATCTAAACCTAACCCCAAATCTAAACCTAAAATCTAAACCTAAAATCTAAACCTAACCCCAAATCTAAACCTAAAATCTAAACCTAACCCCAAATCTAAACCTAAAATCTAAACCTAACCCCAAATCTAAACCTAAAATCTAAACCTAACCCCAAATCTAAACCTAACCCCAAATCTAAACCTAAAATCTAAACCTAACCCCAAATCTAAACCTAAAATCTAACCTAACCCCAAATCTAAAAATAACCCCAAATCTGAACCTAAAATCTAAACCTAACCCCAAATCTAAACCTAAAATCTAAACCTAACCCCAAATCTAAACCTAAAATCTAAACCTAACTCCAAATCTAAACCTAAAATCTAAACCTAACCCCAAATCTAAACCGAAAATCTAAACCTAACCCCAAATCTAAACCTAAAATCTAAACCTAACCCCAAATCTAAACCTAAAATCTAAACCTAACCCCAAATCTAAACCTAAAATCTAAACCTAACCCCAAATCTAAACCTAAAATCTAAACCTAACCCCAAATCTAAACCTAAAATCTAAACCTAATCCCAAATCTAAACCTAAAATCTAAACCTAACCTAAAATCTAAACCTAACCCCAAATCTAAACCTAAAATCTAAACCTAACCCCAAATCTAAACCTAAAATTTAAGTCTAACCCCAAATCTAAACCTAAAATCTAAACCTAAAATCTAAACCTAACCTAAAATCTAAACCTAACCCCAAATCTAAACCTAACCCCAAATCTAAACCTAACCCCAAATCTAAACCTAAAATCTAAACCTAACCCCAAATCTAAACCTAAAATCTAAACCTAACCCCAAATCTAAACCTAACCCCAAATCTAAACCTAACCCCAAATCTAAACCTAAAATCTAAACCCTACCCCAAATCTAAACCTAACTTCAAATCTAACCCCAAATCTAAACCTAACCCCAAATCTAAACCTAAAATCTAAACCTAACCCCAAATCTAAACCTAACCCCAAATCTAAACCTAAAATCTAAACCTAACCCCAAATCTAAACCTAACCCCAAATCTAAACCTAAAATCTAAACCTAACCCCAAATCTAAACCTAAAATCTAAACCTAACCCCAAATCTAAACCTAACCCCAAATCTAAACCTAAAATCTAAACCTAACCCCAAATCTAAACCTAAAATTTAAGCCTAACCCCAAATCTAAACCTAAAATCTAAACCTAACCCCAAATCTAAACCTAACCCCAAATCTAAAACTAACCCCAAATCTAAACCGAAAATCTAAACCTAACCCCAAATCTAAACCTAAAATCTAAACCTAACCTTAAATCTAAACCTAAAATTTAAGACTAACCCCAAATCTACAACTAAAATCTAAACCTAACCCCAAATCTAAACTTAACCCCAAATCTAAAACTAACCCCAAATCTAAACCGAAAATCTAAACCTAACCCCAAATCTAAACCTAAAATCTAAACCTAACCCCAAATCTAAACCTAAAAACTAAACCTAAGCCCAAATCTAAACCTAAAATCTAAACCTAACCCCAAATCTAAACTTATCCCCAAATCTAAACCTAACCTAAAATCTAAACCTAACCCCAAATCTAAACCTAAAATCTAAACCTAACCCCAAATCTAAACCTAAAATCTAAACCTAACCCCAAATCTAAACCGAAAATCTAAACCTAACCCCAAATCTAAACCTAAAATCTAAACCTAACCCCAAATCTATACCTAAAATCTAAACCTAAAATCTAAACCAAACCTAAAATCTAAACCTAACCCCAAATCTAAACCTAAAATCTAAACCTAACCCCAAATCTAAACCTAACCCCAAATCTAAACCTAACCCCAAATCTAAACCTAAAATCTAAACCTAACCCCAAATCTAAACCTAAAATCTAAACCTAACCCCAAATCTAAACCTAACCCCAAATCTAAAACTAACCCCGAATCTAAACCGAAAATCTAAACCTAACCCCAAATCTAAACCTAAAATCTAAACCTAACCCCAAATCTAAACCTAAAATCTATACCTAACCCGAAATCTAAACCTAACCCCAAATCTAAACCTAAAATCTAAACCTAACTCCAAATCTAAACCTAAAATCTAAACTTAACCCCAAATCTAAACCTAACCCCAAATCTAAACCTAAAATCTAAACCTAACCCCAAATCTAAACCTAAAATCTAAACCTAACCCCAAATCTAAACCTAACCCCAAATCTAAACCTAAAATCTAAACCTAACCCCAAATCTAAACCTAAAATCTAAACCTAACCCCAAATCTAAACCTAAAATCTAAACCTAACCCCAAATCTAAACCTAAAATCTAAACCTAACCCCAAATCTAAACCTAAAATCTATACCTAACCCCAAATCTAAACCTAACCCCAAATCTAAACCTAAAATCTAAACCTAACCCCAAATCTAAACCTAAAATTTAAGTCTAACCCCAAATCTAAACCTAAAATCTAAACCTAACCCCAAATCTAAACCTTAAATCTAAACCTAACCCCAAATCTAAACCTAAAATCTAAACCTAACCCCAAATCTAAACCTAACCCCAAATCTAAACCTAAAATCTAAACCTAACCCCAAATCTAAACCTAAAATCTAAACCTAACCCCAAATCTAAACCTAACCCCAAATCTAAACCTAAAATCTAAACCTAATCCCAAATCTAAACCTAAAATCTAAACCTAACCCCAAATCTAAACTTAACCCCAAATCTAAACCTAACCTAAAATCTATACCTAACCCCAAATCTAAACCTAAAATCTAAAGCTAACCCCAAATCTAAACCTAAAATCTAAACCTAACCCCAAATCTAAACCTAACCCCCAATCTAAACCGAAAATCTAAACCTAACCCCAAATCTAAACCTAAAATCTAAACCTAGAATCTAAACCTAACCTAAAATCTAAACCTAACCCCAAATCTAAACCTAAAATCTAAACCTAACCCCAAATCTAAACCTAAAATCTAAACCTAACCCCAAATCTAAACCTAAAATCTAAACCCTACCCCAAATCTAAACCTAACTTCATATCTAACCGAAAATCTAAACCTAACCCCAAATCTAAACCTAAAATCTAAACCTAACCCCAAATCTAAACCTAACCCCAAATCTAAACCTAAAATCTAAACCTAACCCCAAATCTAAACCTAAAATCTAAACCTAACCTAAAATCTAAACCTAACCCCAAATCTAAACCTAAAATCTAAACCTAACCCCAAATCTAAACCTAAAATCTAACCTAACCCCAAATCTAAAAATAACCCCAAATCTGAACCTAAAATCTAAACCTAACCCCAAATCTAAACCTAAAATCTAAACCTAACCCCAAATCTAAACCTAAAATCTAAACCTAACTCCAAATCTAAACCTAAAATCTAAACCTAACCCCAAATCTAAACCGAAAATCTAAACCTAACCCCAAATCTAAACCTAAAATCTAAACCTAACCCCAAATCTAAACCTAAAATCTAAACCTAACCCCAAATCTAAACCTAAAATCTAAACCTAACCCCAAATCTAAACCTAAAATTTAAGTCTAACCCCAAATCTAAACCTAAAATCTAAACCTAAAATCTAAACCTAACCTAAAATCTAAACCTAACCCCAAATCTAAACCTAACCCCAAATCTAAACCTAACCCCAAATCTAAACCTAAAATCTAAACCTAACCCCAAATCTAAACCTAAAATCTAAACCTAACCCCAAATCTAAACCTAACCCCAAATCTAAACCTAACCCCAAATCTAAACCTAAAATCTAAACCCTACCCCAAATCTAAACCTAACTTCAAATCTAACCCCAAATCTAAACCTAACCCCAAATCTAAACCTAAAATCTAAACCTAACCCCAAATCTAAACCTAACCCCAAATCTAAACCTAAAATCTAAACCTAACCCCAAATCTAAACCTAACCCCAAATCTAAACCTAAAATCTAAACCTAACCCCAAATCTAAACCTAAAATCTAAACCTAACCCCAAATCTAAACCTAACCCCAAATCTAAACCTAAAATCTAAACCTAACCCCAAATCTAAACCTAAAATTTAAGCCTAACCCCAAATCTAAACCTAAAATCTAAACCTAACCCCAAATCTAAACCTAACCCCAAATCTAAAACTAACCCCAAATCTAAACCGAAAATCTAAACCTAACCCCAAATCTAAACCTAAAATCTAAACCTAACCTTAAATCTAAACCTAAAATTTAAGACTAACCCCAAATCTACAACTAAAATCTAAACCTAACCCCAAATCTAAACTTAACCCCAAATCTAAAACTAACCCCAAATCTAAACCGAAAATCTAAACCTAACCCCAAATCTAAACCTAAAAACTAAACCTAAGCCCAAATCTAAACCTAAAATCTAAACCTAACCCCAAATCTAAACTTATCCCCAAATCTAAACCTAACCTAAAATCTAAACCTAACCCCAAATCTAAACCTAAAATCTAAACCTAACCCCAAATCTAAACCTAAAATCTAAACCTAACCCCAAATCTAAACCGAAAATCTAAACCTAACCCCAAATCTAAACCTAAAATCTAAACCTAACCCCAAATCTAAACCTAAAATCTAAACCTAAAATCTAAACCAAACCTAAAATCTAAACCTAACCCCAAATCTAAACCTAAAATCTAAACCTAACCCCAAATCTAAACCTAACCCCAAATCTAAACCTAACCCCAAATCTAAACCTAAAATCTAAACCTAACCCCAAATCTAAACCTAAAATCTAAACCTAACCCCAAATCAAACCTAAAATTTAAGCCTAACCCTAAATCTAAACCTAAAATCTAAACCTAACCCCAAATCTAAACCTAACCCCAAATCTAAAACTAACCCCGAATCTAAACCGAAAATCTAAACCTAACCCCAAATCTAAACCTAAAATCTAAACCTAACCCCAAATCTAAACCTAAAATCTATACCTAACCCCAAATCTAAACCTGAAATCTAAACCTAACCCCAAATCTAAACCTAAAATCTAAACCTAACCCCAAATCTAAACCTAACCCCAAATCTAAACCTAAAATCTAAACCTAACCCCAAATCTAAACCTAACCCCAAATCTAAACCTAAAATCTAAACCTAACCCCAAATCTAAACCTAAAATCTAAACCTAACCCGAAATCTAAACCTAACCCCAAATCTAAACCTAAAATCTAAACCTAACCCCAAATCTAAACCTAAAATTTAAGTCTAACCCCAAATCTAAACCTAAAATCTAAACCTAACCCCAAATCTAAACCTAACCCCAAATCTAAACCTTAAATCTAAACCTAACCCCAAATCTAAACCTAAAATCTAAACCTAACCCCAAATCTAAACCTAACCCCAAATCTAAACCTAAAATCTAAACCTAACCCCAAATCTAAACCTAAAATCTAAACCTAACCCCAAATCTAAACCTAACCCCAAATCTAAACCTAAAATCTAAACCTAATCCCAAATCTAAACCTAAAATCTAAACCTAACCCCAAATCTAAACTTAACCCCAAATCTAAACCTAACCTAAAATCTATACCTAACCCCAAATCTAAACCTAAAATCTAAAGCTAACCCCAAATCTAAACCTAAAATCTAAACCTAACCCCAAATCTAAACCTAACCCCCAATCTAAACCGAAAATCTAAACCTAACCCCAAATCTAAACCTAAAATCTAAACCTAGAATCTAAACCTAACCTAAAATCTAAACCTAACCCCAAATCTAAACCTAAAATCTAAACCTAACCCCAAATCTAAACCTAAAATCTAAACCTAACCCCAAATCTAAACCTAAAATCTAAACCCTACCCCAAATCTAAACCTAACTTCAAATCTAACCGAAAATCTAAACCTAACCCCAAATCTAAACCTAAAATCTAAACCTAACCCCAAATCTAAACCTAACCCCAAATCTAAACCTAAAATCTAAACCTAACCCCAAATCTAAACCTAAAATCTAAACCTAACCTAAAATCTAAACCTAACCCCAAATCTAAACCTAAAATCTAAACCTAACCCCAAATCTAAACCTAAAATCTAACCTAACCCCAAATCTAAAAATAACCCCAAATCTGAACCTAAAATCTAAACCTAACCCCAAATCTAAACCTAAAATCTAAACCTAACCCCAAATCTAAACCTAAAATCTAAACCTAATCCCAAATCTAAACCGAAAATCTAAACCTAACCCCAAATCTAAACCTAAAATCTAAACCTAACTCCAAATCTAAACCTAAAATCTAAACCTAACCCCAAATCTAAACCTAAAATCTAAACCTAACCCCAAATCTAAACCTAAAATCTAAACCTAACCCCAAATCTAAACCTAAAATCTAAACCTAACCCCAAATCTAAACCTAAAATCTAAAACTAACCCCAAATCTAAACTTAACCCCAAATCTAAACCTAACCTAAAATCTAAACCTAACCCCAAATCTAAACCTAAAATCTAAACCTAACCCCAAATCTAAACCTAAAATTTAAGTCTAACCCCAAATCTAAACCTAAAATCTAAACCTAAAATCTAAACCTAACCTAAAATCTAAACCTAAACCCAAATCTAAACCTAACCCCAAATCTAAACCTAACCCCAAATCTAAACCTAAAATCTAAACCTAACCCTAAATCTAAACCTAAAATCTAAACCTAACCCCAAATCTAAACCTAACCCCAAATCTAAACCTAACCCCAAATCTAAACCTAAAATCTAAACCCTACCCCAAATCTAAACCTAACTTCAAATCTAACCCTAAATCTAAACCTAACCCCAAATCTAAACCTAAAATCTAAACCTAACCCCAAATCTAAACCTAACCCCAAATCTAAACCTAACCCCAAATCTAAACCTAACCCCAAATCTAAACCTAACCCCAAATCTAAACCTAAAATCTAAACCTAACCCCAAATCTAAACCTAACCCCAAATCTAAACCTAAAATCTAAACCTAACCCCAAATCTAAACCTAAAATTTAAGCCTAACCCCAAATCTAAACCTAAAATCTAAACCTAACCCCAAATCTAAACCTAACCCCAAATCTAAAACTAACCCCAAATCTAAACCGAAAATCTAAACCTAACCCCAAATCTAAACCTAAAATCTAAACCCAACCCCAAATCTAAACCTAAAATTTAAGACTAACCCCAAATCTACAACTAAAATCTAAACCTAACCCCAAATCTAAACTTAACCCCAAATCTAAAACTAACCCCAAATCTAAACCGAAAATCTAAACCTAACCCCAAATCTAAACCTAAAATCTAAACCTAACCCCAAATCTAAACCTAAAATCTAAACCTAACCCCAAATCTAAACCTAAAAACTAAACCTAAGCCCAAATCTAAACCTAAAATCTAAACCTAACCCCAAATCTAAACTTATCCCCAAATCTAAACCTAACCCAAAATCTAAACCTAACCCCAAATCTAAACCTAAAATCTAAAGCTAACCCCAAATCTAAACCTAAAATCTAAAGCTAACCCCAAATCTAAACCTAAAATCTAAATCTAAAATCTAAACCTAACCCCAAATCTAAACCTAAAATCTAAACCTAACCCCAAATCTAAACCTAAAATCTAAACCTAACCCCAAATCTAAACCTAAAATCTAAACCTAACCCCAAATCTGAACCTAAAATCTAAACCTAAAATCTAAACCTAACCTAAAAACTAAACCTAACCCCAAATCTAAACCTAAAATCTAAACCTAACCCCAAATCTAAACCTAACCCCAAATCTAAACCTAAAATCTAAACCTAACCCCAAATCTAAACCTAAAATCTAAACCTAACCCCAAATCTAAACCTAACCCCAAATCTAAACCTAAAATCTAAACCTAACCCCAAATCTGAACCTAAAATCTAAATCTAAAATCTAAACCTAACCTAAAATCTAAACCTAACCCCAAATCTAAACCTAAAATCTAAACCTAACCCCCAATCTAAACCTAAAATCTAAACCTAACCCCAAATCTAAACCTAAAATCTAAACCTAACCCCAAATCTAAACCTAAAATCTAAACCTAACCCCAAATCTGAACCTAAAATCTAAACCTAAAATCTAAACCTAACCTAAAAACTAAACCTAACCCCAAATCTAAACCTAAAATCTAAACCTAACCCCAAATCTAAACCTAAAATCTAAACCTAACCCCAAATCTAAACCTAACCCCAAATCTAAACCTAACCCCAAATCTAAACCTAAAATCTAAACCTAACCCCAAATCTAAACCTAACCCCAAATCTAAACCTAAAATCTAAACCCTACCCCAAATCTAAACCTAAAATTTAAGCCTAACCCTAAATCTAAACCTAAAATCTAAACCTAACCCCAAATCTAAACCTAACCCCAAATCTAAAACTAACCCCGAATCTAAACCGAAAATCTAAACCTAACCCCAAATCTAAACCTAAAATCTAAACCTAACCCCAAATCTAAACCTAAAATCTATACCTAACCCGAAATCTAAACCTAACCCCAAATCTAAACCTAAAATCTAAACCTAACTCCAAATCTAAACCTAAAATCTAAACTTAACCCCAAATCTAAACCTAACCCTAAATCTAAACCTAAAATCTAAACCTAACCCCAAATCTAAACCTAACCCCAAATCTAAACCTAAAATCTAAACCTAACCGCAAATCTAAACCTAAAATCTAAACCTAACCTAAAATCTAAACCTAACCCCAAATCTAAACCTAAAATCTAAACCTAACCCCAAATCTAAACCTAACCCCAAATCTAAACCTAAAATCTAAACCTAACCCCAAATCTAAACCTAAAATCTAAACCTAACCCCAAATCTAAACCTAAAATCTAAACCTAACCCCAAATCTGAACCTAAAATCTAAACCTAAAATCTAAACCTAACCTAAAAACTAAACCTAACCCCAAATCTAAACCTAAAATCTAAACCTAACCCCAAATCTAAACCTAACCCCAAATCTAAACCTAAAATCTAAACCTAACCCCAAATCTAAACCTAAAATCTAAACCTAACCCCAAATCTAAACCTAACCCCAAATCTAAACCTAACCCCAAATCTAAACCTAAAATCTAAACCTAACCCCAAATCTGAACCTAAAATCTAAATCTAAAATCTAAACCTAACCTAAAATCTAAACCTAACCCCAAATCTAAACCTAAAATCTAAACCTAACCCCCAATCTAAACCTAAAATCTAAACCTAACCCCAAATCTAAACCTAAAATCTAAACCTAACCCCAAATCTAAACCTAAAATCTAAACCTAACCCCAAATCTGAACCTAAAATCTAAACCTAAAATCTAAACCTAACCTAAAAACTAAACCTAACCCCAAATCTAAACCTAAAATCTAAACCTAACCCCAAATCTAAACCTAAAATCTAAACCTAACCCCAAATCTAAACCTAACCCCAAATCTAAACCTAACCCCAAATCTAAACCTAAAATCTAAACCTAACCCCAAATCTAAACCTAACCCCAAATCTAAACCTAAAATCTAAACCCTACCCCAAATCTAAACCTAAAATTTAAGCCTAACCCTAAATCTAAACCTAAAATCTAAACCTAACCCCAAATCTAAACCTAACCCCAAATCTAAAACTAACCCCGAATCTAAACCGAAAATCTAAACCTAACCCCAAATCTAAACCTAAAATCTAAACCTAACCCCAAATCTAAACCTAAAATCTATACCTAACCCGAAATCTAAACCTAACCCCAAATCTAAACCTAAAATCTAAACCTAACTCCAAATCTAAACCTAAAATCTAAACTTAACCCCAAATCTAAACCTAACCCTAAATCTAAACCTAAAATCTAAACCTAACCCCAAATCTAAACCTAACCCCAAATCTAAACCTAAAATCTAAACCTAACCGCAAATCTAAACCTAAAATCTAAACCTAACCTAAAATCTAAACCTAACCCCAAATCTAAACCTAAAATCTAAACCTAACCCCAAATCTAAACCTAACCCCAAATCTAAACCTAAAATCTAAACCTAACCCCAAATCTAAACCTAAAATCTAAACCTAACCCCAAATCTAAACCTAACCCCAAATCTAAACCTAAAATCTAAACCTAACCCCAAATCTAAACCTAAAATCTAAACCTAACCCCAAATCTAAACCTAAAATCTAAACCTAACCTAAAATGTAAACCTAACCCCAAATCTAAACCTAACCCCAAATCTAAACCTAAAATCTAAACCTAACCCCAAATCTAAACCTAAATCTAAACCTAACCCGAAATCTAAACATAACCCCAAATCTAAACCTAAAATCTAAACCTAACCCCAAATCTAAACCTAAAATTTAAGTCTAACCTAAAATCTAAACCTAAAATCTAAACCTAACCCCAAATCTAAACCTAACCCCAAATCTAAACCTTAAATCTAAACCTAACCCCAAATCTAAAACTAAAATCTAAACCTAACCCCAAATCTAAACCTAACCCCAAATCTAAACCTAACCCCAAATCTAAACCTAAAATCTAAACCTAACCCCAAATCTAAACCTAAAATCTAAACCTAACCCCAAATCTAAACCTAACCCCAAATCTAAACCTAAAATCTAAACCTAACCCCAAATCTAAACCTAAAATTTAAGCCTAACCCCAAATCTAAACCTAAAATCTAAACCTAACCCCAAATCTAAACCTAACCCCAAATCTAAAACTAACCCCAAATCTAAACCGAAAATCTAAACCTAACCCCAAATCTAAACCTAAAATCTAAACCCAACCCCAAATCTAAACCTAAAATTTAAGACTAACCCCAAATCTACAACTAAAATCTAAACCTAACCCCAAATCTAAACTTAACCCCAAATCTAAAACTAACCCCAAATCTAAACCGAAAATCTAAACCTAACCCCAAATCTAAACCTAAAATCTAAACCTAACCCCAAATCTAAACCTAAAATCTAAACCTAACCCCAAATCTAAACCTAAAAACTAAACCTAAGCCCAAATCTAAACCTAAAATCTAAACCTAACCCCAAATCTAAACTTATCCCCAAATCTAAACCTAACCCAAAATCTAAACCTAACCCCAAATCTAAACCTAAAATCTAAAGCTAACCCCAAATCTAAACCTAAAATCTAAAGCTAACCCCAAATCTAAACCTAAAATCTAAATCTAAAATCTAAACCTAACCCCAAATCTAAACCTAAAATCTAAACCTAACCCCAAATCTAAACCTAAAATCTAAACCTAACCCCAAATCTAAACCTAAAATCTAAACCTAACCCCAAATCTGAACCTAAAATCTAAACCTAAAATCTAAACCTAACCTAAAAACTAAACCTAACCCCAAATCTAAACCTAAAATCTAAACCTAACCCCAAATCTAAACCTAACCCCAAATCTAAACCTAAAATCTAAACCTAACCCCAAATCTAAACCTAAAATCTAAACCTAACCCCAAATCTGAACCTAATATCTAAACCTAAAATCTAAACCTAACCTAAAATCTAAACCTAACCCCAAATCTAAACCTAAAATCTAAACCTAACCCCAAATCTAAACCTAACCCCAAATCTAAACCTAAAATCTAAACCTAACCCCAAATCTAAACCTAAAATCTAAACCTAACCCCAAATCTAAACCTAACCCCAAATCTAAACCTAACCCCAAATCTAAACCTAAAATCTAAACCTAACCCCAAATCTGAACCTAAAATCTAAATCTAAAATCTAAACCTAACCTAAAATCTAAACCTAACCCCAAATCTAAACCTAAAATCTAAACCTAACCCCCAATCTAAACCTAAAATCTAAACCTAACCCCAAATCTAAACCTAAAATCTAAACCTAACCCCAAATCTAAACCTAAAATCTAAACCTAACCCCAAATCTGAACCTAAAATCTAAACCTAAAATCTAAACCTAACCTAAAAACTAAACCTAACCCCAAATCTAAACCTAAAATCTAAACCTAACCCCAAATCTAAACCGAAAATCTAAACCTAACCCCAAATCTAAACCTAAAATCTAAACCTAACCCCAAATCTAAACCTAAAATCTAAACCTAACCCCAAATCTAAACCTAACCCCAAATCTAAACCTAACCCCAAATCTAAACCTAAAATCTAAACCTAACCCCAAATGCTAAACCTAACCCCAAATCTAAACCTAAAATCTAAACCCTACCCCAAATCTAAACCTAAAATTTAAGCCTAACCCTAAATCTAAACCTAAAATCTAAACCTAACCCCAAATCTAAACCTAACCCCAAATCTAAAACTAACCCCGAATCTAAACCGAAAATCTAAACCTAACCCCAAATCTAAACCTAAAATCTAAACCTAACCCCAAATCTAAACCTAAAATCTATACCTAACCCGAAATCTAAACCTAACCCCAAATCTAAACCTAAAATCTAAACCTAACTCCAAATCTAAACCTAAAATCTAAACTTAACCCCAAATCTAAACCTAACCCTAAATCTAAACCTAAAATCTAAACCTAACCCCAAATCTAAACCTAACCCCAAATCTAAACCTAAAATCTAAACCTAACCGCAAATCTAAACCTAAAATCTAAACCTAACCTAAAATCTAAACCTAACCCCAAATCTAAACCTAAAATCTAAACCTAACCCCAAATCTAAACCTAACCCCAAATCTAAACCTAAAATCTAAACCTAACCCCAAATCTAAACCTAAAATCTAAACCTAACCCCAAATCTAAACCTAACCCCAAATCTAAACCTAAAATCTAAACCTAACCCCAAATCTAAACCTAAAATCTAAACCTAACCCCAAATCTAAACCTAAAATCTAAACCTAACCTAAAATCTAAACCTAACCCCAAATCTAAACCTAACCCCAAATCTAAACCTAAAATCTAAACCTAACCCCAAATCTAAACCTAAATCTAAACCTAACCCGAAATCTAAACATAACCCCAAATCTAAACCTAAAATCTAAACCTAACCCCAAATCTAAACCTAAAATTTAAGTCTAACCTAAAATCTAAACCTAAAATCTAAACCTAACCCCAAATCTAAACCTAACCCCAAATCTAAACCTTAAATCTAAACCTAACCCCAAATCTAAAACTAAAATCTAAACCTAACCCCAAATCTAAACCTAACCCCAAATCTAAACCTAAAATCTAAACCTAACCCCAAATCTAAACCTAAAATCTAAACCTAACCCCAAATCTAAACCTAACCCCAAATCTAAACCTAAAATATAAACCTAACCCCAAATCTAAACCTAAAATCTAAACCTAAGCCCAAATCTAAACTTAACCCCAAATCTAAACCTAACCTAAAATCTAAACCTAACCCCAAATCTAAACCTAAAATCTAAAGCTAACCCCAAATCTAAACCTAAAATCTAAACCTAACCCCAAATCTAAACCTAACCCCCAATCTAAACCGAAAATCTAAACCTAACCCCAAATCTAAACCTAAAATCTAAACCTAAAATCTAAACCTAACCTAAAATCTAAACCTAACCCCAAATCTAAACCTAAAATCTAAACCTAACCCCAAATCTAAACCTAACCCCAAATCTAAACCTAAAATCTAAACCTAACCCCAAATCTAAACCTAAAATCTAAACCTAACCCCAAATCTAAACCTAACCCCAAATCTAAACCTAACCCCAAATCTAAACCTAAAATCTAAACCCTACCCCAAATCTAAACCTAACTTCAAATCTAACCGAAAATCTAAACCTAACCCCAAATCTAAACCTAAAATCTAAACCTAACCTAAAATCTAAACCTAACCCCAAATCTAAACCTAAAATCTAAACCTAACCCCAAATATAAACCTAACCCCAAATCTAAACCTAAAATCTAAACCTAACCCCAAATCTAAACCTAAAATCTAAACCTAACCCCAAATCTAAACCTAAAATCTAAACCTAACCCCAAATCTAAACCTAAAATTTAAGTCTAACCCCAAATCTAAACCTAAAATCTAAACCTAACCCCAAATCTAAACCTAACCCCAAATCTAAACCTAAAATCTAAACCTAACCCCAAATCTAAACCTAAAATCTAAACCTAACCCCAAATCTAAACCTAACCCCAAATCTAAACCTAAAATCTAAATCTAACCCCAAATCTAATCCTAACCCCAAATCTAAACCTAAAATCTAAACCTAACCCCAAATCTAAACCTAAAATCTAAACCTAACCCCAAATCTAAACCTAACCCCAAATCTAAACCTAAAATCTAAACCTAACCCCAAATCTAAACCTAACCCCAAATCTAAACCTAACCCCAAATCTAAACCTAAAATCTAAACCTAACCCCCAATCTAAACCGAAAATCTAAACCTAACCCCAAATCTAAACCTAAAATCTAAACCTAACCCCAAATCTAAACCTAAAATCTAAACCTAACCCCCAATCTAAACCTAAAATCTAAACCTAACCCCAAATCTAAACCTAAAATCTAAACCTAACCCCCAATCTAAACCGAAAATCTAAACCTAACCCCAAATCTAAACCTAAAATCTAAACCTAACCCCAAATCTAAACCTAAAATCTAAACCTAACCCCAAATCTGAACCTAAAATCTAAACCTAAAATCTAAACCTAACCTAAAAACTAAACCTAACCCCAAATCTAAACCTAAAATCTAAACCTAACCCCAAATCTAAACCGAAAATCTAAACCTAACCCCAAATCTAAACCTAAAATCTAAACCTAACCCCAAATCTAAACCTAAAATCTAAACCAAACCTAAAATCTAAACCTAACCCCAATTCTAAACCTAAAATCTAAACCTAACCCCAAATCTAAACCTAACCCCAAATCTAAACCTAAAATCTAAACCTAACCCCAAATCTAAACCTAAAATCTAAACCTAACCCCAAATCTAAACCTAACCCCAAATCTAAACCTAAAGTCTAAACCTAACCCCAAATCTAAACCTAAAATCTAAACCTAACCCCAAATCTAAACCTAACCCCAAATCTAAACCTAAAATCTAAACCTATCCCCAAATCTAAACCTAACTCCAAATCTAACCCTAAATCTAAACCTAACCCCAAATCTAAACCTAAAATCTAAACCTAACCCTAAATCTGAACCTAAAATCTAAATCTAAAATCTAAACCTAACCTAAAATCTAAACCTAACCCCAAATCTAAACCTAAAATCTAAACCTAACCCCCAATCTAAACCGAAAATCTAAACCTAACCCCAAATCTAAACCTAAAATCTAAACCTAACCCCAAATCTAAACCTAAAATCTAAACCTAACCCCAAATCTGAACCTAAAATCTAAACCTAAAATCTAAACCTAACCTAAAAACTAAACCTAACCCCAAATCTAAACCTAAAATCTAAACCTAACCCCAAATCTAAACCGAAAATCTAAACCTAACCCCAAATCTAAACCTAAAATCTAAACCTAACCCCAAATCTAAACCTAAAATCTAAACCAAACCTAAAATCTAAACCTAACCCCAATTCTAAACCTAAAATCTAAACCTAACCCCAAATCTAAACCTAACCCCAAATCTAAACCTAAAATCTAAACCTAACCCCAAATCTAAACCTAAAATCTATACCTAACCCAAAATCTAAACCTAACCCCAAATCTAAACCTAAAATCTAAACCTAACCCCAAATCTAAACCTAAAATCTAAACTTAACCCCAAATCTAAACCTAACCCCAAATCTAAACCTAAAATCTAAACCTAACCCCAAATCTAAACCTAACCCCAAATCTAAACCAAAAATCTAAACCTAACCCCAAATCTAAACCTAAAATCTAAACCTAACCCCAAATCTAAACCTAACCCCAAATCTAAACCAAAAATCTAAACATAACCCCAAATCTAAACCTAAAATCTAAACCTAACCCCAAATCTAAACCTAAAATTTAAGTCTAACCCCAAATCTAAACCTAAAATCTAAACCTAACCCCAAATCTAAACCTAACCCCAAATCTAAACCTAACCCCAAATCTAAACCTAAAATCTAAACCCTACCCCAAATCTAAACCTAACTTCAAATCTAACCCTAAATCTAAACCTAACCCCAAATCTAAACCTAAAATCTAAACCTAACCTAAAATCTAAACCTAACCCCAAATATAAACCGAAAATCTAAACTTAACCCCAAATCTAAACCTAAAATCTAAACCTAACCCGAAATCTGAACCTAACCCCAAATCTAAACCTAAAATCTAAACCTAACCCCAAATCTAAACCTAAAATCTAAACCTAACCCCAAATCTAAACCTAAAATCTAAACCTAACCCCAAATCTAAACCTAAAATCTAAACCTAACCCCAAATCTAAACCTAACCCCAAATCTAAACCTAAAATCTAAACCTAACCCCAAATCTAAACCTAAAATCTAAACCTAACCCCAAATCTAAACCTAACCCCAAATCTAAACCTAACCCCAAATCTAAACCTAAAATCTAAACCCTACCCCAAATCTTAACCTAACCCCAAATCTAACCCTAAATCTAAACCTAACCCCAAATCTAAACCTAAAATCTAAACCTAACCTAAAACCTAAACCTAACCCCAAATCTAAACCTAAAATCTAAACCTAACCCCAAATCTAAACCTAACCCCAAATCTAAACCTAAAATCTAAACCTAACCCCAAATCTAAACCTAAAATCTAAACCTAACCCCAAATCTAAACCTAACCCCAAATCTAAACCTAAAATCTAAACCTAACCCCAAATCTAAACCTAACCCCAAATCTAAACCTAAAATCTAAACCTAACCCCAAATCTAAACCTAAAATCTAAACCTAACCCCAAATCTAAACCTAAAATCTAAACCTAACCTAAAATCTAAACCTAACCCCAAATCTAAACCTAACCCCAAATCTAAACCTAAAATCTAAACCTAACCCCAAATCTAAACCTAAATCTAAACCTAACCCGAAATCTAAACATAACCCCAAATCTAAACCTAAAATCTAAACCTAACCCCAAATCTAAACCTAAAATTTAAGTCTAACCTAAAATCTAAACCTAAAATCTAAACCTAACCCCAAATCTAAACCTAACCCCAAATCTAAACCTTAAATCTAAACCTAACCCCAAATCTAAAACTAAAATCTAAACCTAACCCCAAATCTAAACCTAACCCCAAATCTAAACCTAAAATCTAAACCTAACCCCAAATCTAAACCTAAAATCTAAACCTAACCCCAAATCTAAACCTAACCCCAAATCTAAACCTAAAATATAAACCTAACCCCAAATCTAAACCTAAAATCTAAACCTAAGCCCAAATCTAAACTTAACCCCAAATCTAAACCTAACCTAAAATCTAAACCTAACCCCAAATCTAAACCTAAAATCTAAAGCTAACCCCAAATCTAAACCTAAAATCTAAACCTAACCCCAAATCTAAACCTAACCCCCAATCTAAACCGAAAATCTAAACCTAACCCCAAATCTAAACCTAAAATCTAAACCTAAAATCTAAACCTAACCTAAAATCTAAACCTAACCCCAAATCTAAACCTAAAATCTAAACCTAACCCCAAATCTAAACCTAACCCCAAATCTAAACCTAAAATCTAAACCTAACCCCAAATCTAAACCTAAAATCTAAACCTAACCCCAAATCTAAACCTAACCCCAAATCTAAACCTAACCCCAAATCTAAACCTAAAATCTAAACCCTACCCCAAATCTAAACCTAACTTCAAATCTAACCGAAAATCTAAACCTAACCCCAAATCTAAACCTAAAATCTAAACCTAACCTAAAATCTAAACCTAACCCCAAATCTAAACCTAAAATCTAAACCTAACCCCAAATATAAACCTAACCCCAAATCTAAACCTAAAATCTAAACCTAACCCCAAATCTAAACCTAAAATCTAAACCTAACCCCAAATCTAAACCTAAAATCTAAACCTAACCCCAAATCTAAACCTAAAATTTAAGTCTAACCCCAAATCTAAACCTAAAATCTAAACCTAACCCCAAATCTAAACCTAACCCCAAATCTAAACCTAAAATCTAAACCTAACCCCAAATCTAAACCTAAAATCTAAACCTAACCCCAAATCTAAACCTAACCCCAAATCTAAACCTAAAATCTAAATCTAACCCCAAATCTAATCCTAACCCCAAATCTAAACCTAAAATCTAAACCTAACCCCAAATCTAAACCTAAAATCTAAACCTAACCCCAAATCTAAACCTAACCCCAAATCTAAACCTAAAATCTAAACCTAACCCCAAATCTAAACCTAACCCCAAATCTAAACCTAACCCCAAATCTAAACCTAAAATCTAAACCTAACCCCCAATCTAAACCGAAAATCTAAACCTAACCCCAAATCTAAACCTAAAATCTAAACCTAACCCCAAATCTAAACCTAAAATCTAAACCTAACCCCCAATCTAAACCTAAAATCTAAACCTAACCCCAAATCTAAACCTAAAATCTAAACCTAACCCCCAATCTAAACCGAAAATCTAAACCTAACCCCAAATCTAAACCTAAAATCTAAACCTAACCCCAAATCTAAACCTAAAATCTAAACCTAACCCCAAATCTGAACCTAAAATCTAAACCTAAAATCTAAACCTAACCTAAAAACTAAACCTAACCCCAAATCTAAACCTAAAATCTAAACCTAACCCCAAATCTAAACCGAAAATCTAAACCTAACCCCAAATCTAAACCTAAAATCTAAACCTAACCCCAAATCTAAACCTAAAATCTAAACCAAACCTAAAATCTAAACCTAACCCCAATTCTAAACCTAAAATCTAAACCTAACCCCAAATCTAAACCTAACCCCAAATCTAAACCTAAAATCTAAACCTAACCCCAAATCTAAACCTAAAATCTAAACCTAACCCCAAATCTAAACCTAACCCCAAATCTAAACCTAAAGTCTAAACCTAACCCCAAATCTAAACCTAAAATCTAAACCTAACCCCAAATCTAAACCTAACCCCAAATCTAAACCTAAAATCTAAACCTATCCCCAAATCTAAACCTAACTCCAAATCTAACCCTAAATCTAAACCTAACCCCAAATCTAAACCTAAAATCTAAACCTAACCCTAAATCTGAACCTAAAATCTAAATCTAAAATCTAAACCTAACCTAAAATCTAAACCTAACCCCAAATCTAAACCTAAAATCTAAACCTAACCCCCAATCTAAACCGAAAATCTAAACCTAACCCCAAATCTAAACCTAAAATCTAAACCTAACCCCAAATCTAAACCTAAAATCTAAACCTAACCCCAAATCTGAACCTAAAATCTAAACCTAAAATCTAAACCTAACCTAAAAACTAAACCTAACCCCAAATCTAAACCTAAAATCTAAACCTAACCCCAAATCTAAACCGAAAATCTAAACCTAACCCCAAATCTAAACCTAAAATCTAAACCTAACCCCAAATCTAAACCTAAAATCTAAACCAAACCTAAAATCTAAACCTAACCCCAATTCTAAACCTAAAATCTAAACCTAACCCCAAATCTAAACCTAACCCCAAATCTAAACCTAAAATCTAAACCTAACCCCAAATCTAAACCTAAAATCTATACCTAACCCAAAATCTAAACCTAACCCCAAATCTAAACCTAAAATCTAAACCTAACCCCAAATCTAAACCTAAAATCTAAACTTAACCCCAAATCTAAACCTAACCCCAAATCTAAACCTAAAATCTAAACCTAACCCCAAATCTAAACCTAACCCCAAATCTAAACCAAAAATCTAAACCTAACCCCAAATCTAAACCTAAAATCTAAACCTAACCCCAAATCTAAACCTAACCCCAAATCTAAACCAAAAATCTAAACATAACCCCAAATCTAAACCTAAAATCTAAACCTAACCCCAAATCTAAACCTAAAATTTAAGTCTAACCCCAAATCTAAACCTAAAATCTAAACCTAACCCCAAATCTAAACCTAACCCCAAATCTAAACCTAACCCCAAATCTAAACCTAAAATCTAAACCCTACCCCAAATCTAAACCTAACTTCAAATCTAACCCTAAATCTAAACCTAACCCCAAATCTAAACCTAAAATCTAAACCTAACCTAAAATCTAAACCTAACCCCAAATATAAACCGAAAATCTAAACTTAACCCCAAATCTAAACCTAAAATCTAAACCTAACCCGAAATCTGAACCTAACCCCAAATCTAAACCTAAAATCTAAACCTAACCCCAAATCTAAACCTAAAATCTAAACCTAACCCCAAATCTAAACCTAAAATCTAAACCTAACCCCAAATCTAAACCTAAAATCTAAACCTAACCCCAAATCTAAACCTAACCCCAAATCTAAACCTAAAATCTAAACCTAACCCCAAATCTAAACCTAAAATCTAAACCTAACCCCAAATCTAAACCTAACCCCAAATCTAAACCTAACCCCAAATCTAAACCTAAAATCTAAACCCTACCCCAAATCTTAACCTAACCCCAAATCTAACCCTAAATCTAAACCTAACCCCAAATCTAAACCTAAAATCTAAACCTAACCTAAAACCTAAACCTAACCCCAAATCTAAACCTAAAATCTAAACCTAACCCCAAATCTAAACCTAACCCCAAATCTAAACCTAAAATCTAAACTTAACCCCAAATCTAAACCTAAAATTTAAGCCTAACCCCAAATCTAAACCTAAAATCTAAACCTAACCCCAAATCTAAACCTAACCCCAAATCTAAAACTAACCCCAAATCTAAACCGAAAATCTAAACCTAACCCCAAATCTAAACCTAAAATCTAAACCTAACCCCAAATCTAAACCTAACCCCAAATCTAAACCTAAAATCTAAACCTAACCCCAAATATAAACCTAAAATTTAAGCCTAACCCCAAATCTAAACCTAAAATCTAAACCTAACCCCAAATCTAAACCTAACCCCAAATCTAAAACTAACCCCAAATCTAAACCGAAAATCTAAACCTAACCCCAAATCTAAACCTAAAATCTAAACCTAACCCCAAATCTAAACCTAAAATTTAAGACTAACCCCAAATCTACACCTAAAATCTAAACCTAACCCCAAATCTAAACCTAACCCCAAATCTAAAACTAACCCCAAATCTAAACCGAAAATCTAAACCTAACCCCAAATCTAAACCTAAAATCTAAACCTAACCCCAAATCTAAACCTAAAATCTAAACCTAACCCCAAATCTAAACCTAACCCCAAATCTAAACCTAAAATCTAAACCTAACCCCAAATCTAAACTTAACCCCAAATCTAAACCTAACCTAAAATCTAAACCTAACCCCAAATCTAAACCTAAAATCTAAAGCTAACCCCAAATCTAAACCTAACCCCAAATCTAAATCGAAAATCTAAACCTAACCCCAAATCTAAACCTAAAATCTAAACCTAACCCCAAATCTAAACCTAAAATCTAAACCTAAAATCTAAACCTAACCTAAAATCTAAACCTAACCCCAAATCTATACCTAAAATCTAAACCTAACCCCAAATCTAAACCTAACCCCAAATCTAAACCTAAAATCTAAACGTAACCCCAAATCTAAACCTAAAATCTAAACCTAACCCCAAATCTAAACTGAAAATCTAAACCTAACCCCAAATCTAAACCTAAAATCTAAACCTAAAATCTAAACCTAACCTAAAATCTAAACCTAACCCCAAATCTAAACCTAAAATCTAAACCTAACCCCAAATCTAAACCTAACCCCAAATCTAAACCTAAAATCTAAACCTAACCCCAAATCTAAACCTAAAATCTAAACCTAACCCCAAATCTAAACCTAACCCCAAATCTAAACCTAACCCCAAATCTAAACCTAAAATCTAAACCCTACCCCAAATCTAAACCTAACCCCAAATCTAAAACTAACCCCAAATCTAAACCGAAAATCTAAACCTAACCCCAAATCTAAACCTAAAAACTAAACCTAAGCCCAAATCTAAACCTAAAATCTAAACCTAACCCCAAATCTAAACTTAACCCCAAATCTAAACCTAACCTAAAATCTAAACCTAACCCCAAATCTAAACCTAAAATCTAAAGCTAACCCCAAATCTAAACCTAAAATCTAAATCTAAAATCTAAACCTAACCCCAAATCTAAACCTAAAATCTAAACCTAATCCCAAATCTAAACCTAAAATCTAAAACTAAAATCTAAACCTAACCTAAAATCTAAACCTAACCCCAAATCTAAAACTAAAATCTAAACCTAACCCCAAATCTAAACCTAACCCCAAATCTAAAACTAAAATCTAAACCTAACCCCAAATCTAAACCTAAAATCTAAACCTAACCCCAAATCTAAACCTAACCCCAAATCTAAACCTAACCCCAAATCTAAACCTAAAATCTAAAGCTAACCCCAAATCTAAACCTAACTCCAAATCTAACCCTAAATCTAAACCTAACCCCAAATCTAAACCTAAAATCTAAACCTAACCCCAAATCTGAACCTAAAATCTAAACCTAAAATCTAAACCTAACCTAAAAACTAAACCTAACCCCAAATCTAAACCTAAAATCTAAACCTAACCCCCAATCTAAACCTAAAATCTAAACCTAACCCCAAATCTAAACCTAAAATCTAAACCTAACCCCAAATCTAAACCTAAAATCTAAACCTAACCCCAAATCTGAACCTAAAATCTAAACCTAAAATCTAAACCTAACCTAAAAACTAAACCTAACCCCAAATCTAAACCTAAAATCTAAACCTAACCCCAAATCTAAACTGAAAATCTAAACCTAACCCCAAATCTAAACCTAAAATTTAAGTCTAACCCCAAATCTAAACCTAAAATCTAAACCTAACCCCAAATCTATACCTAACCCCAAATCTAAACCTTAAATCTAAACCTAACCCCAAATCTAAACCTAAAATCTAAACCTAACCCCAAATCTAAACCTAACCCCAAATCTAAACCTAAAATCTAAACCTAACCCCAAATCTAAACCTAAAATCTAAACCTAACCCCAAATCTAAACCGAAAATCTAAACCTAACCCGAAATCTAAACCTAAAATCTAAAACTAACCCCAAATCTAAACCTAAAATCTAAACCTAACCCCAAATATAAACCTAATATCTAAACCTAACCCCAAATCTAAACCGAAAATCTAAACCTAACCCGAAATCTAAACCTAAAATCTAAACCTAACCCCAAATCTAAACCTAAAATCTAAACCTAAAATCTAAACCTAACCTAAAATCTAAACCTAACCCCAAATCTAAACCTAAAATCTAAACCTAACCCCAAATCTAAACCTAACCCCAAATCTAAACCTAAAATCTAAACCTAACCCCAAATCTAAACCTAAAATCTAAACCTAACCCCAAATCTAAACCTAACCCCAAATCTAAAACTAACCCCAAATATAAACCGAAAATCTAAACTTAACCCCAAATCTAAACCTAAAATTTAAGCCTAACCCCAAATCTAAACCTAAAATCTAAACCTAACCCCAAATCTAAACCTAACCCCAAATCTAAAACTAACCTCAAATCTAAACCGAAAATCTAAACCTAACCCCAAATCTAAACCTAAAATCTAAACCTAACCCCAAATCTAAACCTAAAATCTATACCTAACACGAAATCTAAACCTAACCCCAAATCTAAACCTAAAATCTAAACCTAACCCCAAATCTAAACCTAAAATCTAAACTTAACCCCAAATCTAAACCTAACCCCAAATCTAAACCTAAAATCTAAACCTAACCCCAAATCTAAACCTAACCCCAAATCTAAACCTAAAATCTAAGCCTAACCCCAAATCTAAACCTAAAATCTAAACCTAAACCCAAATCTAAACCTAACCCCAAATCTGAACCTAAAATCTAAACCTAACCCCAAATCTAAACCTAAAATCTAAACCTAACCCCAAATCTAAACCTAACCCCAAATCTAAACCTAAAATCTAAACCTAAACCCAAATCTAAACCTTATCCAAATATAAACCTAAAATCTAAACCTAACCCCAAATCTAAACCTAAAATCTAAACCTAACCCCAAATCTAAACCTAAAATCTAAACCTAACCCCAAATCTAAACCTAACCCCAAATCTAAACCTAAAATCTAAACCTAACCCCAAATCTAAACCTAAAATCTAAACCTAACCCCAAATCTAAACCTAACCCCAAATCTAAACCTAACCCCAAATCTAAACCTAAAATCTAAACCCTACCCCAAATCTAAACCTAACTCCAAATCTAACCCTAAATCTAAACCTAACCCCAAATCTAAACCTAAAATCTAAACCTAACCCCAAATCTGAACCTAAAATCTAAACCTAAAATCTAAACCTAACCTAAAAACTAAACCTAACCCCAAATCTAAACCTAAAATCTAAACCTAACCCCCAATCTAAACCTAAAATCTAAACCTAACCCCAAATCTAAACCTAAAATCTAAACCTAACCCCAAATCTAAACCTAAAATCTAAACCTAACCCCAAATCTGAACCTAAAATCTAAACCTAAAATCTAAACCTAACCTAAAAACTAAACCTAACCCCAAATCTAAACCTAAAATCTAAACCTAACCCCAAATCTAAACTGAAAATCTAAACCTAACCCCAAATCTAAACCTAAAATTTAAGTCTAACCCCAAATCTAAACCTAAAATCTAAACCTAACCCCAAATCTATACCTAACCCCAAATCTAAACCTTAAATCTAAACCTAACCCCAAATCTAAACCTAAAATCTAAACCTAACCCCAAATCTAAACCTAACCCCAAATCTAAACCTAAAATCTAAACCTAACCCCAAATCTAAACCTAAAATCTAAACCTAACCCCAAATCTAAACCTAAAATCTAAACCTAACCACAAATCTAAACCTAAAATCTAAACCTAACCCCAAATCTAAACCTAAAATCTAAACCTAACCCCAAATCTAAACCTAACCCCAAATCTAAACCTAAAATCTAAACCTAACCCCAAATCTAAACCTAAAATCTAAAACTAACCCCAAATCTAAACCTAAAATCTAAACCTAACCCCAAATCTAAACCTAACCCCAAATCTAAACCTAAAATCTAAACCTAACCCCAAATCTAAACCTAAAATCTAAACCTAACCCCAAATCTAAACCTAACCCCAAATCTAAACCTAACCCCAAATCTAAACCTAAAATCTAAACCCTACCCCAAATCTAAACCTAACTCCAAATCTAACCCTAAATCTAAACCTAACCCCAAATCTAAACCTAAAATCTAAACCTAACCCCAAATCTGAACCTAAAATCTAAACCTAAAATCTAAACCTAACCTAAAAACTAAACCTAACCCCAAATCTAAACCTAAAATCTAAACCTAACCCCCAATCTAAACCTAAAATCTAAACCTAACCCCAAATCTAAACCTAAAATCTAAACCTAACCCCAAATCTAAACCTAAAATCTAAACCTAACCCCAAATCTGAACCTAAAATCTAAACCTAAAATCTAAACCTAACCTAAAAACTAAACCTAACCCCAAATCTAAACCTAAAATCTAAACCTAACCCCAAATCTAAACTGAAAATCTAAACCTAACCCCAAATCTAAACCTAAAATTTAAGTCTAACCCCAAATCTAAACCTAAAATCTAAACCTAACCCCAAATCTATACCTAACCCCAAATCTAAACCTTAAATCTAAACCTAACCCCAAATCTAAACCTAAAATCTAAACCTAACCCCAAATCTAAACCTAACCCCAAATCTAAACCTAAAATCTAAACCTAACCCCAAATCTAAACCTAAAATCTAAACCTAACCCCAAATCTAAACCTAAAATCTAAACCTAACCCCAAATCTAAACCTAAAATCTAAACCTAACCCCAAATCTAAACCTAAATCTAAACCTAACCCCAAATCTAAACCTAAAATCTAAACCTAACCCCAAATCTAAACCTAAAATCTAAACCTAACCACAAATCTAAACCTAAAATCTAAACCTAACCCCAAATCTAAACCTAAAATCTAAACCTAACCCCAAATCTAAACCTAAAATCTAAACCTAACCCCAAATCTAAACCTAAAATCTAAACCTAACCCCAAATCTAAACTTAACCCCAAATCTAAACCTAACCTAAAATCTAAACCTAACCCCAAATCTAAACCTAACCCCAAATCTAAACCTAACCCCAAATCTAAACCTAAAATCTAAACCCTACCCCAAATCTAAACCTAACTCCAAATCTAACCCTAAATCTAAACCTAACCCCAAATCTAAACCTAAAATCTAAACCTAACCCCAAATCTGAACCTAAAATCTAAACCTAAAATCTAAACCTAACCTAAAAACTAAACCTAACCCCAAATCTAAACCTAAAATCTAAACCTAACCCCCAATCTAAACCTAAAATCTAAACCTAACCCCAAATCTAAACCTAAAATCTAAACCTAACCCCAAATCTAAACCTAAAATCTAAACCTAACCCCAAATCTGAACCTAAAATCTAAACCTAAAATCTAAACCTAACCTAAAAACTAAACCTAACCCCAAATCTAAACCTAAAATCTAAACCTAACCCCAAATCTAAACTGAAAATCTAAACCTAACCCCAAATCTAAACCTAAAATTTAAGTCTAACCCCAAATCTAAACCTAAAATCTAAACCTAACCCCAAATCTATACCTAACCCCAAATCTAAACCTTAAATCTAAACCTAACCCCAAATCTAAACCTAAAGTCTAAACCTAACCCCAAATCTAAACCTAACCCCAAATCTAAACCTAAAATCTAAACCTAACCCCAAATCTAAACCTAAAATCTAAACCTAACCCCAAATCTAAACCTAAAATCTAAACCTAACCACAAATCTAAACCTAAAATCTAAACCTAACCCCAAATCTAAACCTAAAATCTAAACCTAACCCCAAATCTAAACCTAACCCCAAATCTAAACCTAAAATCTAAACCTAACCCCAAATCTAAACCTAAAATCTAAACCTAACCCCAAATCTAAACCTAAAATCTAAACCTAACCCCAAATCTAAACCTAACCCCAAATCTAAACCTAAAATCTAAACCTAACCCCAAATCTAAACCTAAAATCTAAACCTAACCCCAAATCTAAACCTAACCCCAAATCTAAACCTAACCCCAAATCTAAACCTAAAATCTAAACCCTACCCCAAATCTAAACCTAACTCCAAATCTAACCCTAAATCTAAACCTAACCCCAAATCTAAACCTAAAATCTAAACCTAACCCCAAATCTGAACCTAAAATCTAAACCTAAAATCTAAACCTAACCTAAAAACTAAACCTAACCCCAAATCTAAACCTAAAATCTAAACCTAACCCCCAATCTAAACCTAAAATCTAAACCTAACCCCAAATCTAAACCTAAAATCTAAACCTAACCCCAAATCTAAACCTAAAATCTAAACCTAACCCCAAATCTGAACCTAAAATCTAAACCTAAAATCTAAACCTAACCTAAAAACTAAACCTAACCCCAAATCTAAACCTAAAATCTAAACCTAACCCCAAATCTAAACTGAAAATCTAAACCTAACCCCAAATCTAAACCTAAAATTTAAGTCTAACCCCAAATCTAAACCTAAAATCTAAACCTAACCCCAAATCTATACCTAACCCCAAATCTAAACCTTAAATCTAAACCTAACCCCAAATCTAAACCTAAAATCTAAACCTAACCCCAAATCTAAACCTAACCCCAAATCTAAACCTAAAATCTAAACCTAACCCCAAATCTAAACCTAAAATCTAAACCTAACCCCAAATCTAAACCTAAAATCTAAACCTAACCCCAAATCTAAACCTAAAATCTAAACCTAACCCCAAATCTAAACCTAAATCTAAACCTAACCCCAAATCTAAACCTAAAATCTAAACCTAACCCCAAATCTAAACCTAAAATCTAAACCTAACCACAAATCTAAACCTAAAATCTAAACCTAACCCCAAATCTAAACCTAAAATCTAAACCTAACCCCAAATCTAAACCTAAAATCTAAACCTAACCCCAAATCTAAACCTAAAATCTAAACCTAACCCCAAATCTAAACTTAACCCCAAATCTAAACCTAACCTAAAATCTAAACCTAACCCCAAATCTAAACCTAAAATCTAAAGCTAACCCCAAATCTAAACCGAAAATCTAAACCTAACCCCAAATCTAAACCTAAAATCTAAACATAAAATCTAAACCTAACCTAAAATCTAAACCTAACCCCAAATCTATACCTAAAATCTAAACCTAACCCCAAATCTAAACCTAACCCCAAATCTAAACCTAAAATCTAAACCTAACCCCAAATCTAAACCTAAAATCTAAACCTAACCCCAAATCTAAACCTAACCCCAAATCTAAAACTAACCCAAAATCTAAACCGAAAATCTAAACCTAACCCCAAATCTAAACCTAAAATTTAAGCCTAACCCCAAATCTAAACCTAAAATCTAAACCTAACCCCAAATCTAAACCTAAAATCTAAACCTAACCCCAAATCTAAACCTAACCCCAAATCTAAACCTAAAATCTAAACCTAACCCCAAATCTAAACCTAAAATCTAAACTTAACCCCAAATCTAAACCTAACCCCAAATCTAAACCTAAAATCTAAACCTAACCCCAAATCTAAACCTAACCCCAAATCTAAACCTAAAATCTAAACCTAACCCCAAATCTAAACCTAAAATCTAAACCTAACCCCAAATCTAAACCTAAAATCTAAACCTAACCCCAAATCCAAACCTAACCCCAAATCTAAACCTAAAATCTAAACCTAACCCCAAATCTAAACCTAAAATCTAAACCTAACCCCAAATCTAAACCTAACCCCAAATCTAAACCTAAAATCTAAGCCTAACCCCAAATCTAAACCTAAAATCTAAACCTAAAATCTAAACCTAACCTAAAATCTAAACCTAACCCCAAATCTAAACCTAACCCCAAATCTAAACCTAACCCCAAATCTAAACCTAAAATCTAAACCTAACCCTAAATCTAAACCTAAAATCTAAACCTAACCCCAAATCTAAACCTAACCCCAAATCTAAACCTAACCCCAAATCTAAACCTAAAATCTAAACCCTACCCCAAATCTAAACCTAACTTCAAATCTAACCCTAAATCTAAACCTAACCCCAAATCTAAACCTAAAATCTAAACCTAACCCCAAATCTAAACCTAACCCCAAATCTAAACCTAACCCCAAATCTAAACCTAAAATCTAAACCTAACCCCAAATCTAAACCTAAAATCTAAACCTAACCCCAAATCTAAACCTAAAATCTAAACCTAACCCCAAATCTAAACCTAAAATTTAAGCCTAACCCCAAATCTAAACCTAAAATCTAAACCTAACCCCAAATCTAAACCTAACCCCAAATCTAAAACTAACCCCAAATCTAAACCGAAAATCTAAACCTAACCCCAAATCTAAACCTAAAATCTAAACCCAACCCCAAATCTAAACCTAAAATTTAAGACTAACCCCAAATCTACAACTAAAATCTAAACCTAACCCCAAATCTAAACTTAACCCCAAATCTAAAACTAACCCCAAATCTAAACCGAAAATCTAAACCTAACCCCAAATCTAAACCTAAAATCTAAACCTAACCCCAAATCTAAACCTAAAATCTAAACCTAACCCCAAATCTAAACCTAAAAACTAAACCTAAGCCCAAATCTAAACCTAAAATCTAAACCTAACCCCAAATCTAAACTTATCCCCAAATCTAAACCTAACCCAAAATCTAAACCTAACCCCAAATCTAAACCTAAAATCTAAAGCTAACCCCAAATCTAAACCTAAAATCTAAAGCTAACCCCAAATCTAAACCTAAAATCTAAACCTAAAATCTAAACCTAACCCCAAATCTAAACCTAAAATCTAAACCTAACCCCAAATCTAAACCTAAAATCTAAACCTAACCCCAAATCTAAACCTAAAATCTAAACCTAACCCCAAATCTGAACCTAAAATCTAAACCTAAAATCTAAACCTAACCTAAAAACTAAACCTAACCCCAAATCTAAACCTAAAATCTAAACCTAACCCCAAATCTAAACCTAACCCCAAATCTAAACCTAAAATCTAAACCTAACCCCAAATCTAAACCTAAAATCTAAACCTAACCCCAAATCTGAACCTAATATCTAAACCTAAAATCTAAACCTAACCTAAAATCTAAACCTAACCCCAAATCTAAACCTAAAATCTAAACCTAACCCCAAATCTAAACCTAACCCCAAATCTAAACCTAAAATCTAAACCTAACCCCAAATCTAAACCTAAAATCTAAACCTAACCCCAAATCTAAACCTAACCCCAAATCTAAACCTAACCCCAAATCTAAACCTAAAATCTAAACCTAACCCCAAATCTGAACCTAAAATCTAAATCTAAAATCTAAACCTAACCTAAAATCTAAACCTAACCCCAAATCTAAACCTAAAATCTAAACCTAACCCCCAATCTAAACCTAAAATCTAAACCTAACCCCAAATCTAAACCTAAAATCTAAACCTAACCCCAAATCTAAACCTAAAATCTAAACCTAACCCCAAATCTGAACCTAAAATCTAAACCTAAAATCTAAACCTAACCTAAAAACTAAACCTAACCCCAAATCTAAACCTAAAATCTAAACCTAACCCCAAATCTAAACCGAAAATCTAAACCTAACCCCAAATCTAAACCTAAAATCTAAACCTAACCCCAAATCTAAACCTAAAATCTAAACCTAACCCCAAATCTAAACCTAACCCCAAATCTAAACCTAACCCCAAATCTAAACCTAAAATCTAAACCTAACCCCAAATCTAAACCTAACCCCAAATCTAAACCTAAAATCTAAACCCTACCCCAAATCTAAACCTAAAATTTAAGCCTAACCCTAAATCTAAACCTAAAATCTAAACCTAACCCCAAATCTAAACCTAACCCCAAATCTAAAACTAACCCCGAATCTAAACCGAAAATCTAAACCTAACCCCAAATCTAAACCTAAAATCTAAACCTAACCCCAAATCTAAACCTAAAATCTATACCTAACCCGAAATCTAAACCTAACCCCAAATCTAAACCTAAAATCTAAACCTAACTCCAAATCTAAACCTAAAATCTAAACTTAACCCCAAATCTAAACCTAACCCTAAATCTAAACCTAAAATCTAAACCTAACCCCAAATCTAAACCTAACCCCAAATCTAAACCTAAAATCTAAACCTAACCGCAAATCTAAACCTAAAATCTAAACCTAACCTAAAATCTAAACCTAACCCCAAATCTAAACCTAAAATCTAAACCTAACCCCAAATCTAAACCTAACCCCAAATCTAAACCTAAAATCTAAACCTAACCCCAAATCTAAACCTAAAATCTAAACCTAACCCCAAATCTAAACCTAACCCCAAATCTAAACCTAAAATCTAAACCTAACCCCAAATCTAAACCTAAAATCTAAACCTAACCCCAAATCTAAACCTAAAATCTAAACCTAACCTAAAATGTAAACCTAACCCCAAATCTAAACCTAACCCCAAATCTAAACCTAAAATCTAAACCTAACCCCAAATCTAAACCTAAATCTAAACCTAACCCGAAATCTAAACATAACCCCAAATCTAAACCTAAAATCTAAACCTAACCCCAAATCTAAACCTAAAATTTAAGTCTAACCTAAAATCTAAACCTAAAATCTAAACCTAACCCCAAATCTAAACCTAACCCCAAATCTAAACCTTAAATCTAAACCTAACCCCAAATCTAAACCTAAAATCTAAACCTAACCCCAAATCTAAACCTAACCCCAAATCTAAACCTAAAATCTAAACCTAACCCCAAATCTAAACCTAAAATCTAAACCTAACCCCAAATCTAAACCTAACCCCAAATCTAAACCTAAAATCTAAACCTAACCCCAAATCTAAACCTAAAATCTAAACCTAAGCCCAAATCTAAACTTAACCCCAAATCTAAACCTAACCTAAAATCTAAACCTAACCCCAAATCTAAACCTAAAATCTAAAGCTAACCCCAAATCTAAACCTAAAATCTAAACCTAACCCCAAATCTAAACCTAACCCCCAATCTAAACCGAAAATCTAAACCTAACCCCAAATCTAAACCTAAAATCTAAACCTAAAATCTAAACCTAACCTAAAATCTAAACCTAACCCCAAATCTAAACCTAAAATCTAAACCTAACCCCAAATCTAAACCTAAAATCTAAACCTAACCCCAAATCTAAACCTAAAATCTAAACCTAACCCCAAATCTAAACCTAACCCCAAATCTAAACCTAACCCCAAATCTAAACCTAAAATCTAAACCCTACCCCAAATCTAAACCTAACCCCAAATCTAAACCTAAAATCTAAACCTAACCCCAAATCTAAACCTAAAATCTAAACCTAACCCCAAATCTAAACCTAAAATCTAAACCTAATCCCAAATATAAACCTAACCCCAAATCTAAACCTAAAATCTAAACCTAACCCCAAATCTAAACCTAAAATCTAAACCTAACCCGAAATCTAAACCTAACCCCAAATCTAAACCTAAAATCTAAACCTAACCCCAAATCTAAACCTAAAATCTAAACCTAACCCCAAATCTAAACCTAAAATTTAAGTATAACCCCAAATCTAAACCTAAAATCTAAACCTAACCCCAAATCTAAACCTAACCCCAAATCTAAACCTAAAATCTAAACGTAACCCCAAATCTAAACCTAAAATCTAAACCTAACCCCAAATCTAAACCTAACCCCAAATCTAAACCTAAAATCTAAATCTAACCCCAAATCTAATCCTAACCCCAAATCTAAACCTAAAATCTAAACCTAACCCCAAATCTAAACCTAAAATCTAAACCTAACCCCAAATCTAAACCTAAAATCTAAACCTAACCCCAAATCTAAACCTAACCCCAAATCTAAACCTAAAGTCTAAACCTAACCCCAAATCTAAACCTAAAATCTAAACCTAACCCCAAATCTAAACCTAACCCCAAATCTAAACCTAAAATCTAAACCTATCCCCAAATCTAAACCTAACTCCAAATCTAACCCTAAATCTAAACCTAACCCCAAATCTAAACCTAAAATCTAAACCTAACCCTAAATCTGAACCTAAAATCTAAATCTAAAATCTAAACCTAACCTAAAATCTAAACCTAACCCCAAATCTAAACCTAAAATCTAAACCTAACCCCCAATCTAAACCGAAAATCTAAACCTAACCCCAAATCTAAACCTAAAATCTAAACCTAACCCCAAATCTAAACCTAAAATCTAAACCTAACCCCAAATCTGAACCTAAAATCTAAACCTAAAATCTAAACCTAACCTAAAAACTAAACCTAACCCCAAATCTAAACCTAAAATCTAAACCTAACCCCAAATCTAAACCGAAAATCTAAACCTAACCCCAAATCTAAACCTAAAATCTAAACCTAACCCCAAATCTAAACCTAAAATCTAAACCAAACCTAAAATCTAAACCTAACCCCAATTCTAAACCTAAAATCTAAACCTAACCCCAAATCTAAACCTAACCCCAAATCTAAACCTAAAATCTAAACCTAACCCCAAATCTAAACCTAAAATCTATACCTAACCCCAAATCTAAACCTAACCACAAATCTAAACCTAAAATATAAACCTAACCCCAAATCTAAACCTAAAATCTAAACTTAACCCCAAATCTAAACCTAACCCCAAATCTAAACCTAAAATCTAAACCTAACCCCAAATCTAAACCTAACCCCAAATCTAAACCTAAAATCTAAACCTAACCCCAAATCTAAACCTAAAATCTAAACCTAACCCCAAATCTAAACCTAACCCCAAATCTAAACCAAAAATCTAAACATAACCCCAAATCTAAACCTAAAATCTAAACCTAACCCCAAATCTAAACCTAAAATTTAAGTCTAACCCCAAATCTAAACCTAAAATCTAAACCTAACCCCAAATCTAAACCTAACCCCAAATCTAAACCTAACCCCAAATCTAAACCTAAAATCTAAACCCTACCCCAAATCTAAACCTAACTTCAAATTTAACCCTAAATCTAAACCTAACCCCAAATCTAAACCTAAAATCTAAACCTAACCTAAAATCTAAACCTAACCCCAAATCTAAACCTAAAATCTAAACCTAACCCCAAATCTAAACCTAAAATCTAAACCTAACCCGAAATCTGAACCTAACCCCAAATCTAAACCTAAAATCTAAACCTAACCCCAAATCTAAACCTAAAATCTAAACCTAACCCCAAATCTAAACCTAAAATCTAAACTTAACCCCAAATCTAAACCTAAAATTTAAGCCTAACCCCAAATCTAAACCTAAAATCTAAACCTAACCCCAAATCTATACCTAACCCCAAATCTAAAACTAACCCCAAATCTAAACCGAAAATCTAAACCTAACCCCAAATCTAAACCTAAAATCTAAACCTAACCCCAAATCTATACCTAACCCCAAATCTAAAACTAACCCCAAATCTAAACCTAAAATCTAAACCTAACCCCAAATCTAAACCTAAAATCTAAACCTAACCCCAAATCTAAACCTAACCACAAATCTAAACCTAAAATATAAACCTAACCCCAAATCTAAACCTAAAATCTAAACCTAACCCCAAATCTAAACCTAACCCCAAATCTAAACCTAACCCCAAATCTAAACCTAAAATCTAAACCCTACCCCAAATCTTAACCTAACCCCAAATCTAACCCTAAATCTAAACCTAACCCCAAATCTAAACCTAAAATCTAAACCTAACCTAAAACCTAAACCTAACCCCAAATCTAAACCTAAAATCTAAACCTAACCCCAAATCTAAACCTAACCCCAAATCTAAACCTAAAATCTAAACTTAACCCCAAATCTAAACCTAAAATTTAAGCCTAACCCCAAATCTAAACCTAAAATCTAAACCTAACCCCAAATCTATACCTAACCCCAAATCTAAAACTAACCCCAAATCTAAACCGAAAATCTAAACCTAACCCCAAATCTAAACCTAAAATCTAAACCTAACCCCAAATCTAAACCTAACCCCAAATCTAAACCTAAAATCTAAACCTAACCCCAAATCTAAACCTAAAATTTAAGCCTAAGCCCAAATCTAAACTTAAAATCTAAACCTAACCCCAAATCTAAACCTAACCCCAAATCTAAAACTAACCCCAAATCTAAACCGAAAATCTAAACCTAACCCCAAATCTAAACCTAAAATCTAAACCTAACCCCAAATCTAAACCTAAAATTTAAGACTAACCCCAAATCTACACCTAAAATCTAAACCTAACCCCAAATCTAAACCTAACCCCAAATCTAAAACTAACCCCAAATCTAAACCGAAAATCTAAACCTAACCCCAAATCTAAACCTAAAATCTAAACCTAACCCCAAATCTAAACCTAAAATCTAAACCTAACCCCAAATCTAAACCTAACCCCAAATCTAAACCTAAAATCTAAACCTAACCCCAAATCTAAACTTAACCCCAAATCTAAACCTAACCTAAAATCTAAACCTAACCCCAAATCTAAACCTAAAATCTAAAGCTAACCCCAAATCTAAACCTAACCCCAAATCTAAATCGAAAATCTAAACCTAACCCCAAATCTAAACCTAAAATCTAAACCTAACCCCAAATCTAAACCTAAAATCTAAACCTAAAATCTAAACCTAACCTAAAATCTAAACCTAACCCCAAATCTATACCTAAAATCTAAACCTAACCCCAAATCTAAACCTAACCCCAAATCTAAACCTAAAATCTAAACGTAACCCCAAATCTAAACCTAAAATCTAAACCTAACCCCAAATCTAAACTGAAAATCTAAACCTAACCCCAAATCTAAACCTAAAATCTAAACCTAAAATCTAAACCTAACCTAAAATCTAAACCTAACCCCAAATCTACACCTAAAATCTAAACCTAACCCCAAATCTAAACCTAACCCCAAATCTAAAACTAAAATCTAAACCTAACCCCAAATCTAAACCTAAAATCTAAACCTAACCCCAAATCTAAACCTAACCCCAAATCTAAACCTAACCCCAAATCTAAACCTAAAATCTAAACCCTACCCCAAATCTAAACCTAACCCCAAATCTAAAACTAACCCCAAATCTAAACCGAAAATCTAAACCTAACCCCAAATCTAAACCTAAAAACTAAACCTAAGCCCAAATCTAAACCTAAAATCTAAACCTAACCCCAAATCTAAACTTAACCCCAAATCTAAACCTAACCTAAAATCTAAACCTAACCCCAAATCTAAACCTAAAATCTAAAGCTAACCCCAAATCTAAACCTAAAATCTAAATCTAAAATCTAAACCTAACCCCAAATCTAAACCTAATATCTAAACCTAATCCCAAATCTAAAACTAAAATCTAAAACTAAAATCTAAACCTAACCTAAAATCTAAACCTAACCCCAAATCTAAAACTAAAATCTAAACCTAACCCCAAATCTAAACCTAACCCAAAATCTAAAACTAAAATCTAAACCTAACCCCAAATCTAAACCTAAAATCTAAACCTAACCCCAAATCTAAACCTAACCCCAAATCTAAACCTAAAATCTAAAGCTAACCCCAAATCTAAACCTAACTCCAAATCTAACCCTAAATCTAAACCTAACCCCAAATCTAAACCTAAAATCTAAACCTAACCCCAAATCTGAACCTAAAATCTAAACCTAAAATCTAAACCTAACCTAAAAACTAAACCTAACCCCAAATCTAAACCTAAAATCTAAACCTAACCCCCAATCTAAACCTAAAATCTAAACCTAACCCCAAATCTAAACCTAAAATCTAAACCTAACCCCAAATCTAAACCTAAAATCTAAACCTAACCCCAAATCTGAACCTAAAATCTAAACCTAAAATCTAAACCTAACCTAAAAACTAAACCTAACCCCAAATCTAAACCTAAAATCTAAACCTAACCCCAAATCTAAACTGAAAATCTAAACCTAACCCCAAATCTAAACCTAAAATTTAAGTCTAACCCCAAATCTAAACCTAAAATCTAAACCTAACCCCAAATCTATACCTAACCCCAAATCTAAACCTTAAATCTAAACCTAACCCCAAATCTAAACCTAAAATCTAAACCTAACCCCAAATCTAAACCTAACCCCAAATCTAAACCTAAAATCTAAACCTAACCCCAAATCTAAACCTAAAATCTAAACCTAACCCCAAATCTAAACCGAAAATCTAAACCTAACCCCAAATCTAAACCTAAAATCTAAAACTAACCCCAAATCTAAACCTAAAATCTAAACCTAACCCCAAATCTAAACCTAATATCTAAACCTAACCCCAAATCTAAACCGAAAATCTAAACCTAACCCGAAATCTAAACCTAAAATCTAAACCTAACCCCAAATCTAAACCTAAAATCTAAACCTAACCTAAAATCTAAACCTAACCCCAAATCTAAACCTAAAATCTAAACCTAACCCCAAATCTAAACCTAACCCCAAATCTAAACCTAAAATCTAAACCTAACCCCAAATCTAAACCTAAAATCTAAACCTAACCCCAAATCTAAACCTAACCCCAAATCTAAAACTAACCCCAAATATAAACCGAAAATCTAAACTTAACCCCAAATCTAAACCTAAAATTTAAGCCTAACCCCAAATCTAAACCTAAAATCTAAACCTAACCCCAAATCTAAACCTAACCCCAAATCTAAAACTAACCTCAAATCTAAACCGAAAATCTAAACCTAACCCCAAATCTAAACCTAAAATCTAAACCTAACCCCAAATCTAAACCTAAAATCTATACCTAACACGAAATCTAAACCTAACCCCAAATCTAAACCTAAAATCTAAACCTAACCCCAAATCTAAACCTAAAATCTAAACTTAACCCCAAATCTAAACCTAACCCCAAATCTAAACCTAAAATCTAAACCTAACCCCAAATCTAAACCTAACCCCAAATCTAAACCTAAAATCTAAACCTAACCCCAAATCTAAACCTAAAATCTAAACCTAACCCCAAATCTAAACCTAACCCCAAATCTAAACTTAAAATCTAAACATAACCCCAAATCTAAACCTAAAATCTAAACCTAACCCCAAATCCAAACCTAACCCCAAATCTAAACCTAAAATCTAAACCTAACCCCAAATCTAAACCTAAAATCTAAACCTAACCCCAAATCTAAACCTAACCCCAAATCTAAACCTAAAATCTAAACCTAACCCCAAATCTAAACCTAAAATCTAAAACTAACCCCAAATCTAAACCTAAAATCTAAACCTAACCCCAAATCTAAACCTAACCCCAAATCTAAACCTAAAATCTAAACCTAACCCCAAATCTAAACCTAAAATCTAAACCTAACCCCAAATCTAAACCTAACCCCAAATCTAAACCTAACCCCAAATCTAAACCTAAAATCTAAACCCTACCCCAAATCTAAACCTAACTCCAAATCTAACCCTAAATCTAAACCTAACCCCAAATCTAAACCTAAAATCTAAACCTAACCCCAAATCTGAACCTAAAATCTAAACCTAAAATCTAAACCTAACCTAAAAACTAAACCTAACCCCAAATCTAAACCTAAAATCTAAACCTAACCCCCAATCTAAACCTAAAATCTAAACCTAACCCCAAATCTAAACCTAAAATCTAAACCTAACCCCAAATCTAAACCTAAAATCTAAACCTAACCCCAAATCTGAACCTAAAATCTAAACCTAAAATCTAAACCTAACCTAAAAACTAAACCTAACCCCAAATCTAAACCTAAAATCTAAACCTAACCCCAAATCTAAACTGAAAATCTAAACCTAACCCCAAATCTAAACCTAAAATTTAAGTCTAACCCCAAATCTAAACCTAAAATCTAAACCTAACCCCAAATCTATACCTAACCCCAAATCTAAACCTTAAATCTAAACCTAACCCCAAATCTAAACCTAAAATCTAAACCTAACCCCAAATCTAAACCTAACCCCAAATCTAAACCTAAAATCTAAACCTAACCCCAAATCTAAACCTAAAATCTAAACCTAACCCCAAAACTAAACCTAAAATCTAAACCTAACCACAAATCTAAACCTAAAATCTAAACCTAACCCCAAATCTAAACCTAAAATCTAAACCTAACCCCAAATCTAATCCTAACCCCAAATCTAAACCTAAAATCTAAACCTAACCCCAAATCTAAACCTAAAATCTAAAACTAACCCCAAATCTAAACCTAAAATCTAAACCTAACCCCAAATCTAAACCTAACCCCAAATCTAAACCTAAAATCTAAACCTAACCCCAAATCTAAACCTAAAATCTAAACCTAACCCCAAATCTAAACCTAACCCCAAATCTAAACCTAACCCCAAATCTAAACCTAAAATCTAAACCCTACCCCAAATCTAAACCTAACTCCAAATCTAACCCTAAATCTAAACCTAACCCCAAATCTAAACCTAAAATCTAAACCTAACCCCAAATCTGAACCTAAAATCTAAACCTAAAATCTAAACCTAACCTAAAAACTAAACCTAACCCCAAATCTAAACCTAAAATCTAAACCTAACCCCCAATCTAAACCTAAAATCTAAACCTAACCCCAAATCTAAACCTAAAATCTAAACCTAACCCCAAATCTAAACCTAAAATCTAAACCTAACCCCAAATCTGAACCTAAAATCTAAACCTAAAATCTAAACCTAACCTAAAAACTAAACCTAACCCCAAATCTAAACCTAAAATCTAAACCTAACCCCAAATCTAAACTGAAAATCTAAACCTAACCCCAAATCTAAACCTAAAATTTAAGTCTAACCCCAAATCTAAACCTAAAATCTAAACCTAACCCCAAATCTAAACCTAACCCCAAATCTAAACCTAAAATCTAAACCTAACCCCAAATCTAAACCTAACCCCAAATCTAAACCTAAAATCTAAACCTAACCCCAAATCTAAACCTAAAATCTAAACCTAACCCCAAATCTAAACCTAAAATCTAAACCTAACCCCAAATCTAAACCTAAAATCTAAACCTAACCCCAAATCTAAACCTAAAATCTAAACCTAACCCCAAATCTAAACCTAAAATCTAAACCTAACCCCAAATCTAAACCTAAAATCTAAACCTAACCCCAAATCTAAACCTAAAATCTAAACCTAACCCCAAATCTAAACCTAAAATCTAAACCTAACCCCAAATCTAAACCTAAAATCTAAACCTAACCCCAAATCTAAACCTAAAATCTAAACCTAACCCCAAATCTAAACTTAACCCCAAATCTAAACCTAACCTAAAATCTAAACCTAACCCCAAATCTAAACCTAAAATCTAAAGCTAACCCCAAATCTAAACCGAAAATCTAAACCTAACCCCAAATCTAAACCTAAAATCTAAACCTAACCCCAAATCTAAACCTAAAATCTAAACCTAAAATCTAAACCTAACCTAAAATCTAAACCTAACCCCAAATCTATACCTAAAATCTAAACCTAACCCCAAATCTAAACCTAACCCCAAATCTAAACCTAAAATCTAAACCTAACCCCAAATCTAAACCTAAAATCTAAACCTAACCCCAAATCTAAACCGAAAATCTAAACCTAACCCCAAATCTAAACCTAAAATTTAAGCCTAACCCCAAATCTAAACCTAAAATCTAAACCTAACCCCAAATCTAAACCTAAAATCTAAACCTAACCCCAAATCTAAACCTAACCCCAAATCTAAACCTAAAATCTAAACCTAACCCCAAATCTAAACCTAAAATCTAAACTTAACCCCAAATCTAAACCTAACCCCAAATCTAAACCTAAAATCTAAACCTAACCCCAAATCTAAACCTAACCCCAAATCTAAACCTAAAATCTAAACCTAACCCCAAATCTAAACCTAAAATCTAAACCTAACCCCAAATCTAAACCTAAAATCTAAACCTAACCCCAAATCCAAACCTAACCCCAAATCTAAACCTAAAATCTAAACCTAACCCCAAATCTAAACCTAAAATCTAAACCTAACCCCAAATCTAAACCTAAAATCTAAACCTAACCCCAAATCCAAACCTAACTCCAAATCTAACCCTAAATCTAAACCTAACCCCAAATCTAACCCTAAATCTAAACCTAACCCCAAATCTAAACCTAAAATCTAAACCTAACCCCAAATCTGAACCTAAAATCTAAACCTAAAATCTAAACCTAACCTAAAAACTAAACCTAACCCCAAATCTAAACCTAAAATCTAAACCTAACCCCCAATCTAAACCTAAAATCTAAACCTAACCCCAAATCTAAACCTAAAATCTAAACCTAACCCCAAATCTAAACCTAAAATCTAAACCTAACCCCAAATCTGAACCTAAAATCTAAACCTAAAATCTAAACCTAACCTAAAAACTAAACCTAACCCCAAATCTAAACCTAAAATCTAAACCTAACCCCAAATCTAAACTGAAAATCTAAACCTAACCCCAAATCTAAACCTAAAATTTAAGTCTAACCCCAAATCTAAACCTAAAATCTAAACCTAACCCCAAATCTATACCTAACCCCAAATCTAAACCTTAAATCTAAACCTAACCCCAAATCTAAACCTAAAATCTAAACCTAACCCCAAATCTAAACCTAACCCCAAATCTAAACCTAAAATCTAAACCTAACCCCAAATCTAAACCTAAAATCTAAACCTAACCCCAAAACTAAACCTAAAATCTAAACCTAACCACAAATCTAAACCTAAAATCTAAACCTAACCCCAAATCTAAACCTAAAATCTAAACCTAACCCCAAATCTAATCCTAACCCCAAATCTAAACCTAAAATCTAAACCTAACCCCAAATCTAAACCTAAAATCTAAAACTAACCCCAAATCTAAACCTAAAATCTAAACCTAACCCCAAATCTAAACCTAAAATCTAAACCTAACCCCAAATCTAAACCTAACCCCAAATCTAAACCTAACCCCAAATCTAAACCTAAAATCTAAACCCTACCCCAAATCTAAACCTAACTCCAAATCTAACCCTAAATCTAAACCTAACCCCAAATCTAAACCTAAAATCTAAACCTAACCCCAAATCTGAACCTAAAATCTAAACCTAAAATCTAAACCTAACCTAAAAACTAAACCTAACCCCAAATCTAAACCTAAAATCTAAACCTAACCCCCAATCTAAACCTAAAATCTAAACCTAACCCCAAATCTAAACCTAAAATCTAAACCTAACCCCAAATCTAAACCTAAAATCTAAACCTAACCCCAAATCTGAACCTAAAATCTAAACCTAAAATCTAAACCTAACCTAAAAACTAAACCTAACCCCAAATCTAAACCTAAAATCTAAACCTAACCCCAAATCTAAACTGAAAATCTAAACCTAACCCCAAATCTAAACCTAAAATTTAAGTCTAACCCCAAATCTAAACCTAAAATCTAAACCTAACCCCAAATCTATACCTAACCCCAAATCTAAACCTTAAATCTAAACCTAACCCCAAATCTAAACCTAAAATCTAAACCTAACCCCAAATCTAAACCTAACCCCAAATCTAAACCTAAAATCTAAACCTAACCCCAAATCTAAACCTAAAATCTAAACCTAACCCCAAATCTAAACCTAAAATCTAAACCTAACCCCAAATCTAAACCTAAAATCTAAACCTAACCCCAAATCTAAACCTAAAATCTAAACCTAACCCCAAATCTAAACCTAAAATCTAAACCTAACCCCAAATCTAAACCTAAAATCTAAACCTAACCCCAAATCTAAACCTAAAATCTAAACCTAACCCCAAATCTAAACCTAAAATCTAAACCTAACCCCAAATCTAAACCTAAAATCTAAACCTAACCCCAAATCTAAACCTAAAATCTAAACCTAACCCCAAATCTAAACTTAACCCCAAATCTAAACCTAACCTAAAATCTAAACCTAACCCCAAATCTAAACCTAAAATCTAAAGCTAACCCCAAATCTAAACCGAAAATCTAAACCTAACCCCAAATCTAAACCTAAAATCTAAACCTAACCCCAAATCTAAACCTAAAATCTAAACCTAAAATCTAAACCTAACCTAAAATCTAAACCTAACCCCAAATCTATACCTAAAATCTAAACCTAACCCCAAATCTAAACCTAACCCCAAATCTAAACCTAAAATCTAAACCTAACCCCAAATCTAAACCTAAAATCTAAACCTAACCCCAAATCTAAACCGAAAATCTAAACCTAACCCCAAATCTAAACCTAAAATTTAAGCCTAACCCCAAATCTAAACCTAAAATCTAAACCTAACCCCAAATCTAAACCTAAAATCTAAACCTAACCCCAAATCTAAACCTAACCCCAAATCTAAACCTAAAATCTAAACCTAACCCCAAATCTAAACCTAAAATCTAAACTTAACCCCAAATCTAAACCTAACCCCAAATCTAAACCTAAAATCTAAACCTAACCCCAAATCTAAACCTAACCCCAAATCTAAACCTAAAATCTAAACCTAACCCCAAATCTAAACCTAAAATCTAAACCTAACCCCAAATCTAAACCTAAAATCTAAACCTAACCCCAAATCCAAACCTAACCCCAAATCTAAACCTAAAATCTAAACCTAACCCCAAATCTAAACCTAAAATCTAAACCTAACCCCAAATCTAAACCTAACCCCAAATCTAAACCTAAAATCTAAGCCTAACCCCAAATCTAAACCTAAAATCTAAACCTAACCCGAAATCTAAACCTAACCCCAAATCTAAACCTAAAATCTAAACCTAACCCCAAATCTAAACCTAAAATCTAAACCTAACCCCAAATCTAAACCTAAAATTTAAGTCTAACCCCAAATCTAAACCTAAAATCTAAACCTAACCCCAAATCTAAACCTAACCCCAAATCTAAACCTAAAATCTAAACCTAACCCCAAATCTATACCTAAAATCTAAACCTAACCCCAAATCTAAACCTAAAATCTAAACCTAACCCGAAATCTAAACCTAACCCCAAATCTAAACCTAAAATCTAAACCTAACCCCAAATCTAAACCTAAAATCTAAACCTAACCCCAAATCTAAACCTAAAATCTAACCTAACCCCAAATCTAAAAATAACCCCAAATCTAAACCTAAAATCTAAACCTAACCCCAAATATAAACCTAAAATCTAAACCTAACCCCAAATCTAAACCTAAAATCTAAACCTAACTCCAAATCTAAACCTAAAATCTAAACCTAACCCCAAATCTAAACCTAAAATCTAAACCTAACCCCAAATCTAAACCTAAAATCTAAACCTAACCCCAAATCTAAACCTAAAATCTAAACCTAACCCCAAATCTAAACCTAAAATCTAAACCTAACCCCAAATCTAAACTTAACCCCAAATCTAAACCTAACCTAAAATCTAAACCTAACCCCAAATCTAAACCTAAAATCTAAACCTAACCCCAAATCTAAACGTAAAATTTAAGTCTAACCCCAAATCTAAACCTAAAATCTAAACCTAAAATCTAAACCTAACCCCAAATCTAAACCTAAAATCTAAACCTAAAATCTAAACCTAACCTAAAATCTAAACCTAACCCCAAATCTAAACCTAAAATCTAAACCTAACCCCAAATCTAAACCTAACCCCAAATCTAAACCTAAAATCTAAACCTAACCCCAAATCTAAACCTAACCCCAAATCTAAACCTAAAATCTAAACCCTACCCCAAATCTAAATCTAACTTCAAATCTAACCCTAAATCTAAACCTAACCCCAAATCTAAACCTAAAATCTAAAACTAACCCCAAATCTAAACCTAAAATCTAAACCTAACCCCAAATCTAAACCTAACCCCAAATCTAAACCTAAAATCTAAACCTAACCCCAAATCTAAACCTAAAATCTAAACCTAACCCCAAATCTAAACCTAACCCCAAATCTAAACCTAACCCCAAATCTAAACCTAAAATCTAAACCCTACCCCAAATCTAAACCTAACTCCAAATCTAACCCTAAATCTAAACCTAACCCCAAATCTAAACCTAAAATCTAAACCTAACCCCAAATCTGAACATAAAATCTAAACCTAAAATCTAAACCTAACCTAAAAACTAAACCTAACCCCAAATCTAAACCTAAAATCTAAACCTAACCCCCAATCTAAACCTAAAATCTAAACCTAACCCCAAATCTAAACCTAAAATCTAAACCTAACCCCAAATCTAAACCTAAAATCTAAACCTAACCCCAAATCTGAACCTAAAATCTAAACCTAAAATCTAAACCTAACCTAAAAACTAAACCTAACCCCAAATCTAAACCTAAAATCTAAACCTAACCCCAAATCTAAACTGAAAATCTAAACCTAACCCCAAATCTAAACCTAAAATTTAAGTCTAACCCCAAATCTAAACCTAAAATCTAAACCTAACCCCAAATCTATACCTAACCCCAAATCTAAACCTTAAATCTAAACCTAACCCCAAATCTAAACCTAAAATCTAAACCTAACCCCAAATCTAAACCTAAAATCTAAACCTAACCACAAATCTAAACCTAAAATCTAAACCTAACCCCAAATCTAAACCTAAAATCTAAACCTAACCCCAAATCTAAACCTAACCCCAAATCTAAACCTAAAATCTAAACCTAACCCCAAATCTAAACCTAAAATCTAAAACTAACCCCAAATCTAAACCTAAAATCTAAACCTAACCCCAAATCTAAACCTAACCCCAAATCTAAACCTAAAATCTAAACCTAACCCCAAATCTAAACCTAAAATCTAAACCTAACCCCAAATCTAAACCTAACCCCAAATCTAAACCTAACCCCAAATCTAAACCTAAAATCTAAACCCTACCCCAAATCTAAACCTAACTCCAAATCTAACCCTAAATCTAAACCTAACCCCAAATCTAAACCTAAAATCTAAACCTAACCCCAAATCTGAACCTAAAATCTAAACCTAAAATCTAAACCTAACCTAAAAACTAAACCTAACCCCAAATCTAAACCTAAAATCTAAACCTAACCCCCAATCTAAACCTAAAATCTAAACCTAACCCCAAATCTAAACCTAAAATCTAAACCTAACCCCAAATCTAAACCTAAAATCTAAACCTAACCCCAAATCTGAACCTAAAATCTAAACCTAAAATCTAAACCTAACCTAAAAACTAAACCTAACCCCAAATCTAAACCTAAAATCTAAACCTAACCCCAAATCTAAACTGAAAATCTAAACCTAACCCCAAATCTAAACCTAAAATTTAAGTCTAACCCCAAATCTAAACCTAAAATCTAAACCTAACCCCAAATCTATACCTAACCCCAAATCTAAACCTTAAATCTAAACCTAACCCCAAATCTATACCTAGAATCTAAACCTAACCCCAAATCTAAACCTAACCCCAAATCTAAACCTAAAATCTAAACCTAACCCCAAATCTAAACCTAAAATCTAAACCTAACCCCAAATCTAAACCTAAAATCTAAACCTAACCCCAAATCTAAACCTAAAATCTAAACCTAACCCCAAATCTAAACCTAAAATCTAAACCTAACCCCAAATCTAAACCTAAAATCTAAACCTAACCACAAATCTAAACCTAAAATCTAAACCTAACCCCAAATCTAAACCTAAAATCTAAACCTAACCCCAAATCTAAACCTAAAATCTAAACCTAACCCCAAATCTAAACCTAAAATCTAAACCTAACCCCAAATCTAAACTTAACCCCAAATCTAAACCTAACCTAAAATCTAAACCTAACCCCAAATCTAAACCTAAAATCTAAAGCTAACCCCAAATCTAAACCGAAAATCTAAACCTAACCCCAAATCTAAACCTAAAATCTAAACCTAACCCCAAATCTAAACCTAAAATCTAAACCTAAAATCTAAACCTAACCTAAAATCTAAACCTAACCCCAAATCTATACCTAAAATCTAAACCTAACCCCAAATCTAAACCTAACCCCAAATCTAAACCTAAAATCTAAACCTAACCCCAAATCTAAACCTAAAATCTAAACCTAACCCCAAATCTAAACCTAACCCCAAATCTAAAACTAACCCCAAATCTAAACCGAAAATCTAAACCTAACCCCAAATCTAAACCTAAAATTTAAGCCTAACCCCAAATCTAAACCTAAAATCTAAACCTAACCCCAAATCTAAACCTAAAATCTAAACCTAACCCCAAATCTAAACCTAACCCCAAATCTAAACCTAAAATCTAAACCTAACCCCAAATCTAAACCTAAAATCTAAACTTAACCCCAAATCTAAACCTAACCCCAAATCTAAACCTAAAATCTAAACCTAACCCCAAATCTAAACCTAACCCCAAATCTAAACCTAAAATCTAAACCTAACCCCAAATCTAAACCTAAAATCTAAACCTAACCCCAAATCTAAACCTAAAATCTAAACCTAACCCCAAATCCAAACCTAACCCCAAATCTAAACCTAAAATCTAAACCTAACCCCAAATCTAAACCTAAAATCTAAACCTAACCCCAAATCTAAACCTAACCCCAAATCTAAACCTAAAATCTAAGCCTAACCCCAAATCTAAACCTAAAATCTAAACCTAACCCGAAATCTAAACCTAACCCCAAATCTAAACCTAAAATCTAAACCTAACCCCAAATCTAAACCTAAAATCTAAACCTAACCCCAAATCTAAACCTAACCCCAAATCTAAACCTAAAATCTAAACCTAACCCCAAATCTATACCTAAAATCTAAACCTAACCCCAAATCTAAACCTAAAATCTAAACCTAACCCGAAATCTAAACCTAACCCCAAATCTAAACCTAAAATCTAAACCTAACCCCAAATCTAAACCTAAAATCTAAACCTAACCCCAAATCTAAACCTAAAATCTAACCTAACCCCAAATCTAAAAATAACCCCAAATCTAAACCTAAAATCTAAACCTAACCCCAAATATAAACCTAAAATCTAAACCTAACCCCAAATCTAAACCTAAAATCTAAACCTAACTCCAAATCTAAACCTAAAATCTAAACCTAACCCCAAATCTAAACCTAAAATCTAAACCTAACCCCAAATCTAAACCTAAAATCTAAACCTAACCCCAAATCTAAACCTAAAATCTAAACCTAACCCCAAATCTAAACCTAAAATCTAAACCTAACCCCAAATCTAAACTTAACCCCAAATCTAAACCTAACCTAAAATCTAAACCTAACCCCAAATCTAAACCTAAAATCTAAACCTAACCCCAAATCTAAACGTAAAATTTAAGTCTAACCCCAAATCTAAACCTAAAATCTAAACCTAAAATCTAAACCTAACCTAAAATCTAAACCTAACCCCAAATCTAAACCTAAAATCTAAACCTAACCCCAAATCTAAACCTAACCCCAAATCTAAACCTAAAATCTAAACCTAACCCCAAATCTAAACCTAACCCCAAATCTAAACCTAAAATCTAAACCCTACCCCAAATCTAAATCTAACTTCAAATCTAACCCTAAATCTAAACCTAACCCCAAATCTAAACCTAAAATCTAAACCTAAAATCTAAACCTAACCTAAAATCTAAACCTAACCCCAAATCTAAACCTAAAATCTAAACCTAACCCCAAATCTAAACCTAACCCCAAATCTAAACCTAAAATCTAAACCTAACCCCAAATCTAAACCTAAAATCTAAACCTAACCCGAAATCTAAACCTAACCCCAAATCTAAACCTAAAATGTAAACCTAACCCCAAATCTAAACCTAAATCTAAACCTAACCCCAAATCTAAACCTAAAATTTAAGTCTAACCCCAAATCTAAACCTAAAATCTAAACCTAACCCCAAATCTAAACCTAACCCCAAATCTAAACCTAAAATCTAAACCTAACCCCAAATCTAAACCTAAAATCTAAACCTCAAATCTAAAACTAACCCCAAATCTAAACCGAAAATCTAAACCTAACCCCAAATCTAAACCTAAAATCTAAACCTAACCCCAAATCTAAACCTAAAGTTTAAGACTAACCCCAAATCTACACCTAAAATCTAAACCTAACCCCAAATCTAAACCTAAAATCTAAACCTAACCCGAAATCTAAACCTAACCCCAAATCTAAACCTAAAATCTAAACCTAACTCCAAATCTAAACCTAAAATCTAAACCTAACCCCAAATCTAAACCTAAAATCTAAACCTAACCCCAAATCTAAACCTAAAATCTAAACCTAACCCCAAATCTAAACTGAAAATCTAAACCTAACCCCAAATCTAAACCTAAAATCTAAACCTAACCCCAAATCTAAACCTAAAATCTAAACCTAACCCCAAATCTAAACCTAAAATTTAAGCCTAACCCCAAATCTAAACCTAAAATCTAAACCTAACCCCAAATCTAAAACTAACCCAAATCTAAACCGAAAATCTAAACCTAACCCCAAATCTAAACCTAAAATCTAAACCTAACCCCAAATCTAAACCTAAAATTTAAGACTAACCCCAAATCTACACCTAAAATCTAAACCTAACCCCAAATCTAAACCTAACCCCAAATCTAAACCTAACCCCAAATCTAAACCGAAAATCTAAACCTAACCCCAAATCTAAACCTAAATCTAAACCTAAGCCCAAATCTAAACCTAAAATCTAAACCTAACCCCAAATCTAAACTTAACCCCAAATCTAAACCTAACCTAAAATCTAAACCTAACCCCAAATCTAAACCTAAAATCTAAAGCTAACCCCAAATCTAAACCTAAAATCTAAATCTAAAATCTAAACCTAACCCCAAATCTAAACCTAAAATCTAAACCTAATCCCAAATCTAAACCTAAAATCTAAACCTAAAATCTAAACCTAACCTAAAATCTAAACCTAACCCCAAATCTAAACCTAAAATGTAAACCTAACCCCAAATCTAAACCTAACCCCAAATCTAAACCTAAAATCTAAACCTAACCCCAAATCTAAACCTAAAATCTAAACCTAACCCCAAATCTAAACCTAACCCCAAATCTAAACCTAACCCCAAATCTAAACCTAAAATCTAAACCCTACCCCAAATCTAAACCTAACTCCAAATCTAACCCTAAATCTAAACCTAACCCCAAATCTAAACCTAAAATCTAAACCTAACCCCAAATCTGAACCTAAAATCTAAACCTAAAATCTAAACCTAACCTAAAAACTAAACCTAACCCCAAATCTAAACCTAAAATCTAAACCTAACCCCCAATCTAAACCTAAAATCTAAACCTAACCCCAAATCTAAACTGAAAATCTAAACCTAACCCCAAATCTAAACCTAAAATCTAAACCTAACCTCAAATCTAAACCTAAAATCTAAACCTAAAATCTAAACCAAACCTAAAATCTAAACCTAAAATCTAAACCAAACCTAAAATCTAAACGTAACCCCAAATCTAAACCTAACCCCAAATCTAAACCTAACCCCAAATCTAAACCTAAAATCTAAACCTAACCCCAAATCTAAACCTAACCCCAAATCTAAACCTAAAAACTAAACCTAACCCCAAATTTAAACCTAAAATTTAAGCCTAACCCCAAATCTAAACCTAAAATCTAAACCTAACCCCAAATCTAAACCTAACCCCAAATCTAAAACTAACCCCAAATCAAAACCGAAAATCTAAACCTAACCCCAAATCTAAACCTAAAATCTAAACCTAACCCCAAATCTAAACCTAACCCCAAATCTAAACCTAAAATCTAAACCTAACCCCAAATCTAAACCTAAAATCTAAACCTAACCCCAAATCTAAACCTAAAATCTATACCTAACCCGAAATCTAAACCTAACCCCAAATCTAAACCTAAAATCTAAACCTAACCCCAAATCTAAACCTAAAATCTATACCTAACCCCAAATCTAAACCTAACCCCAAATCTAAACCTAAAATCTAAACCTAACCCCAAATCTAAACCTAACCCCAAATCTAAACCTAAAATCTAAACCTAACCCCAAATCTAAACCTAAAATCTAAACCTAACCCCAAATCTAAACCTAACCCCAAATCTAAACCTAAAATCTAAACATAACCCCAAATCTAAACCTAAAATCTAAACCTAACCCCAAATCCAAACCTAACCCCAAATCTAAACCTAAAATCTAAACCTAACCCCAAATCTAAACCTAAAATCTAAACCTATTCTAAATCTAAACCTAACCCCAAATCTAAACCTAAAATCTAAACCTAACCCCAAATCTAAACCTAAAATCTAAACCTAACCCCAAATCTAAACCTAAAATCTAAACCTAACCCGAAATCTAAACCTAACCCCAAATCTAAACCTAAAATCTAAACCTAACCCCAAATCTAAACCTAAAATCTAAACCTAACCCCAAATCTAAACCTAAAATCTAAACCTAACCTAAAATCCAAACCTAACCCCAAATCTAAACCTAACCCCAAATCTAAACCTAACATCTAAACCTAACCCCAAATCTAAACCTAAAATCTAAACCTAACCCCAAATCTAAACGTAACCCCAAATCTAAACCTAAAATCTAAACCTAACCCGAAATCTAATCCTAAAATTTAAGTCTAACCCCAAATCTAAACCTAAAATCTAAACCTAACCCCAAATCTAAACCTAACCCCAAATCTAAACCTTAAATCTAAACCTAACCCCAAATCTAAACCTAAAATCTAAGCCTAACCACAAATCTAAAGCTAACCCCAAATCTAAACCTAAAATCTAAACCTAACCCCAAATCTAAACCTAAAATCTAAACCTAACCCCAAATCTAAACTTAACCCCAAATCTAAACCTAACCTAAAATCTAAACCTAACCCCAAATCTAAACCTAAAATCTAAAGCTAACCCCAAATCTAAACCTAAAATCTAAACCTAACCCCAAATCTAAACCTAACCCCAAATCTAAACCTAAAATCTAAACCTAAAATCTAAACCTAACCCCAAATCTAAACCTAAAATCTAAACCTAACCCCAAATCTAAACCGAAAATCTAAACCTAACCCCAAATCTAAACCTAAAAACTAAACCTAACCCCAAATCTAAACCTAAAATCTAAACCTAACCCCAAATCTAAACTTAACCCCAAATCTAAACCTAACCTAAAATCTAAACCTAACCCCAAATCTAAACCTAAAATCTAAAGCTAACCCCAAATCTAAACCTAAAATCTAAATCTAAAATCTAAACCTAACCCCAAATCTAAACCTAAAATCTAAACCTAATCCGAAATCTAAACCTAAAATCTAAACCTAAAATCTAAACCTAACCTAAAATCTAAACCTAACCCCAAATCTAAACCTAAAATCTAAACCTAACCCCAAATCTAAACCTAACCCCAAATCTAAACCTAAAATCAAAACCTAACCCCAAATCTAAACCTAAAATCTAAACCTAACCCCAAATCTAAACCTAACCCCAAATCTAAACCTAACCCCAAATCTAAACCTAAAATCTAAACCCTACCCCAAATCTAAACCTAACTCCAAATCTAACCCTAAATCTAAACCTAACCCCAAATCTAAACCTAAAATCTAAACCTAACCCCAAATCTGAACCTAAAATCTAAACCTAAAATCTAAACCTAACCTAAAAACTAAACCTAACCCCAAATCTAAACCTAAAATCTAAACCTAACCCCCAATCTAAACCTAAAATCTAAACCTAACCCCAAATCTAAACCTAAAATCTAAACCTAACCCCAAATCTAAACCTAAAATCTAAACCTAACCCCAAATCTGAACCTAAAATCTAAACCTAAAATCTAAACCTAACCTAAAAACTAAACCTAACCCCAAATCTAAACCTAAAATCTAAACCTAACCCCAAATCTAATCTGAAAATCTAAAGCTAACCCCAAATCTAAACCTAAAATCTAAACCTAACCCCAAATCTAAACCTAAAATCTAAACCTAAAATCTAAACCAAACCTAAAATCTAAACCTAAAATCTAAACCAAACCTAAAATCTAAACCTAACCCCAAATCTAAACCTAACCCCAAATCTAAACCTAACCCCAAATCTAAACCTAAAATCTAAACCTAACCCCAAATCTAAACCTAACCCCAAATCTAAACCTAAAATCTAAACCTAACCCCAAATCTAAACCTAAAATCTAAACCTAACCCCAAATCTAAACCTAAAATCTAAACCTAACCCCAAATCTAAACCTAACCCCAAATCTAAAACTAACCCCAAATCTAAACCGAAAATCTAAACCTAACCCCAAATCTAAACCTAAAATCTAAACCTAACCCCAAATCTAAACCTAAAATCTATACCTAACCCGAAATCTAAACCTAACCCCAAATCTAAACCTAAAATCTAAACCTAACCCCAAATCTAAACCTAAAATCTAAACCTAACCCCAAATCTAAACCTAAAATCTATACCTAACCCGAAATCTAAACCTAACCCCAAATCTAAACCTAAAATCTAAACCTAACCCCAAATCTAAACCTAAAATCTATACCTAACCCCAAATCTAAACCTAACCCCAAATCTAAACCTTAAATCTAAACCTAACCCCAAATCTAAACCTAAAATCTAAACCTAACCCCAAATCTAAACCTAAAATCTAAACCTAACCCCAAATCTAAACCTAAAATCTAAACCTAACCCCAAATCTAAACCTAACCCCAAATCTAAACCTAAAATCTAAACCTAAAATCTAAACCTAACCCCAAATCTAAACCTAAAATCTAAACCTAACCCCAAATCTAAACCTAACTCCAAATCTAAAACTAACCCCAAATCTAAACCTAAAATCTAAACCTAACCCCAAATCTAAACCTAAAATCTAAACCTAACCCCAAATCTAAACCTAAAATTTAAGACTAACCCCAAATCTACACCTAAAATCTAAACCTAACCCCAAATCTAAACCTAAAATCTAAACCTAACCCCAAATCTAAACCTAAAATTTAAGTCTAACCCCAAATCTAAACCTAAAATCTAAACCTAAAATCTAAACCTAACCTAAAATCTAAACCTAACCCCAAATCTAAACCTAAAATCTAAACCTAACCCCAAATCTAAACCTAACCCCAAATCTAAACCTAAAATCTAAACCTAACCCCAAATCTAAACCTAAAATCTAAACCTAACCCCAAATCTAAACCTAACCCCAAATCTAAACCTAAAATCTAAATCTAACCCCAAATCTAAAAATAAAATTTAAGCCTAACCCCAAATCTAAACCTAAAATCTAAACCTAACCCCAAATCTAAACCTAACCCCAAATCTAAAACTAACCCCAAATCTGAACCTAAAATCTAAACCTAATCCCAAATCTGAACCTAAAATCTAAACCTAACCCCAAATCTAAACCTAACCTCAACCCCTAACTCCAAATCTAAACCTAACCCCAAATCTAAACCTAACCCCAACCCCTAACACCAAATCTAAACCTAACCCCAAATCTAAACCTAACCCCAACCCCTAACCCCAAATCTAAACCTAACCCCAAATCTAAACCTAACCCCAAACCCTAACTCCAAATCTAAACCTAACCCCAAATCTAAACCTAACCCCAACCCCTAACCCCAAATCTAAAACTAACCCCAAATATAAACCTAACCCCAAAACTAACCCCAAATCTAAACCTAACCCAAAATCTAAAGCTAACCCCAACCCCTAACCCCAAATCTAAACCTAACCCCAAATCTAAACCTAACCCCAACCCTTAACCCCAAATCTAAACCTAACCCCAAATCTAAACCCCAAATCTAAACCTAACCCCAACCCCAACCCCAAATTTAAACCTAACCCCAAATCTAAACCCCAAATCTAAAACTAACCCCAAATCTAAACCTAACCCCAAATCTAAACCTAACCCCAACCAGTAAACCCAAATCTAAACCTAACCACAACAACTAACCCCAAATCTAAACCTAACCCCAAATCTAAACCTAACCCAAACCCCTAACCCCAAATCCAAACCTAACCCCAAATCTAAACCAAACCCCAACCCCTAACCACAACACATAACCCCAAATCTAAACCTAACCCCAATTCCTAACCCCAACCCCTAACCCAAAATCTAAACCTAACCCCAACCCCTAACCACAACCCCTAACCCCAAATCTAAACCTAACCCCAAATCTAAACCTAAAATCTAAACCTAACCCCAAATCTAAACCTAAAATCTAAACCTAACCCCAAATCTAAACCTAACCCCAAATCTAAACCTAAAATCTAAACCTAACCCCAAATCTAAACCTAACCCCAAATCTAAACCTAAAATCTAAACCTAACCCCAAATCTAAACCTAAAATCTAAACCTAACCACAAATCTAAACCTAAAATCTAAACCTAACCCCAAATCTAAACCTAACCCCAAATCTAAACCTAAAATCTAAACCTAACCCCAAATCTAAACCTAACCCCAACCCCTAACCCCAAATCTAAACCTAACCCCAAATCTAAACCTAACCCCAATCCCTAACACCAAATCTAAACCTAAACAAAATCTAAACCTAACCCCAACCCCTAACCCCAAATATAAACCCAGACCTAACCCCTAACCTAAAATCTAAACCTAACCTCAACCCCTAACCCCAAATCTAAACCTAACCCCAGATCTAAACCTAACCCCAACCCCAAACCCCAATTCTAATCTAACACCAAATCTAAACCTAAAATCTAAACCTAACCCCAAATCTAAACCTAACCCCAAATCTAATCCTAAAATCTAAACCTAACCCCAAATCTAAACCTAACCCCAAATCTAAACCTTAAATCTAAACCTAACCCCAAATCTAAACCTTAAATCTAAACCTAACCCCAAATCTAAACCTAACCCCAAATCTAAACCTAAAATCTAAACCTAACCCCAAATCTAAACCTAAAATCTAAACCTAACGCCAAATCTAAACCTAAAATCTAAACCTAAAATCTAAACCTAACCCCAAATCTAAACCTAAAATCTAAACCTAACCCCAAATCTAAACCTAAAATCTAAACCTAACCCCAAATCTAAACCTAAAATCTAAACCTAAAATCTAAACCTAACCCCAAATCTAAACCTAAAATCTAAACCTAACCCCAAATCTAAACCTAACCCCAAATCTAAACCTAAAATCTAAACCTAACCCCAAATCTAAACCTAGCCCCAAATCTAAACCTAAAATCTAAACCTAACCCCAAATCTAAACCTAAAATCTAAACCTAACCCCAAATCTAAACCTAACCCCAAATCTAAACCTAAAATCTAAACCTAACCCCAAATCTAAACCTAAAATCTAAACATAACCCCAAATCTAAACCTAAAATCTAAACCTAACCCCAAATCTAAACCCAAAAATCTAAACCTAACCCCAAATCTAAACCTAAAATCTAAGCCTAACCCCAAATCTAAACCTAAAATCTAAACCTAACCCCAAATCTAAACCTAAAATCTAATCCTAACCCCAAATCTAAACCTAACCCCAAATCTAAACCTAAAATCTAAACCTAACCCCAAATCTAAACCTAACCCCAACCCCTAACCTCAAATCTAAACCTAACCCCAAATCTAAACCTAACCTCAACCCCTAACTCCAAATCTAAACCTAACCCCAAATCTAAACCTAACCCCAACCCCTAACACCAAATCTAAACCTAACCCCAAATCTAAACCTAACCCTAACCCCTAAACCCAAATCTAAACCTAACCCCAAATCTAAACCTAACCCCAAACCCTAACTCCAAATCTAAACCTAACCCCAAATCTAAACCTAACCCCAACCCCTAACCCCAAATCTAAAACTAACCCCAAATCTAAACCTAACCCCAAATCTAACCCCAAATCTAAACCTAACCCAAAATCTAAAGCTAACCCCAACCCCTAACCCCAAATCTAAACCTAACCCCAAATCTAAACCTAACCCCAACCCTTAACCCCAAATCTAAACCTAACCCCAAATCTAAACCTAACCCCAAATCTAAACCCCAAATCTAAACCTAACCCCAACCCCAACCCCAAATCTAAACCTAACCCCAAATCTAAACCCCAAATCTAAAACTAACCCCAAATCTAAACATAACCCCAAATCTAAACCTAACCGCAACCCCTAAACCCAAATCTAAACCTAACCACAACAACTAACCCCAAATCTAAACCTAACCCCAAATCTAAACCTAACCCCAACCCCTAACCCCAAATCTAAACCTAACCCAAACCCCTAACCCCAAATCCAAACCTAACCCCAAATCTAAACCAAACCCCAAACCCTAACCACAACCCCTAACCCCAAATCTAAACCTAACCCCAATTCCTAACCCCAACCCCTAACCACAACCCCTAACCCCAAATCTAAACCTAACCCCAAATCTAAACCTAACCCCAAAACCTAACCCCAAATCTAAACCTAACCCCAAATCTAAACCTAACCCCAACCTTTATCCCCAAATCTAAACCTAACCCCAAATCTAAACCTAACCCCAAACCCTAACCAGAAAGCTAAACCTAACCCCAGATCTAAACCTAACCCCAAACCCTAACCCCAACCCCTAACGCCATCCCGTAACCCCAAATCTAAACCTAAAATCTAAACCTAACCCCAAATCTAAACCTAACCCCAAATCAAAATCTAACCCCAAATCTAAACCTAACCCCAAATCTAAACCTAAAATCTAAACCTAACCCCAAATCTAAACCTAACCCCAAATCTAAACCTAAAATATAAACCTAACCCCAAATTTAAACCTAAAATCTAAACCTAACCTCAAATCTAAACCTAAAATCTAAACCTAACCCCAAATCTAAACTTAACCCCAAATCTAAACCGAAAATCTAAACCTAACCCCAAATCTAAACCTAAAATCTAAACCTAACCCCAAATCTAACCCTAAAATCTAAACCTAAAATCTTAACCTAACCCCAAATCTAAACCTAATCCCAAATCTAAACCTAAAATCTAAACCTAACCCCAAATCTAAACCTAAAATCTAAACCTAACCCCAAATCTAAACCGAAAATTTAAACCTAACCCCAAATCTAAACCTAAAATCTAAATCTAACCCCAAATCTAAACCTACAATCTAAACCTAAACCCAAATCTAAACCTAACCGCAAATCTAAACCTAAAATCTAAACCTAACCCCAAATCTAAACCTAACCCCAAACCCTAACTCCAAATCTAAAGCTAACCCCAAATCTAAACCTAACCCCAACCCCTAACCCCAAATCCTAACTCCAAATCTAAAGCTAACCCCAAATCTAAACCTAACCCCAACCCCTAACCCCAAATCTAAACCTAACACCAAATCTAAACCTAACCCCAAACCCTAACCCAAAATCTAAACCTAACCCCAAATCTAAACCTAAAATCTAAACCTAACCCCAAATCTAAGCCTAAAATCTACACCTAACCCCAAATCTAAGCCTAACCCCAAATCTAAACCTAAAATCTAAACCTAAACCCAAATCTAAACCTAACCCCAAATCTGAACCTAAAATCTAAACCTAACCCCAAATCTAAACCTAAAATCTAAACCTAACCCCAAATCTAAACCTAACCCCAAATCTAAACCTAAAATCTAAACCTAACCCCAAATCTAAACCTTATCCAAATATAAACCTAAAATCTAAACCTAACCCCAAATCTAAACCTAAAATCTAAACCTAACCCCAAATCTAAACCTAAAATCTAAACCTAACCCCAAATCTAAACCTAACCCCAAATCTAAACCTAAAATCTAAACCTAACCCCAAATCTAAACCTAAAATCTAAAGCTAACCCCAAATCTAAACCTAAAATCTAAACCTAACCCCAAATCTAAACCTAAAATCTAAAGCTAACCCCAAATCTAAACCTAAAATCTAAACCTAACCCCAAATCTAAACCTAACCCCAAATCTAAACCTAAAATCTAAACCTAAAATCTAAACCTAACCCCAAATCTAAACCTAAAATCTAAACCTAACCCCAAATCTAAACCTAACCCCAAATCTAAAACTAACCCCAAATCTAAACCGAAAATCTAAACCTAACCCCAAATCTAAACCTAAAATCTAAACCTAACCCCAAATCTAAACCTAAAATTTAAGACTAACCCCAAATCTAAACCTAAAATCTAAACCTAACCCCAAATCTAAACCTAAAATCTAAACCTAACCCCAAATCTAAACCTAAAATTTAAGTCTAACCCCAAATCTAAACCTAAAATCTAAACCTAAAATCTAAACCTAACCTAAAATCTAAACCTAACCCCAAATCTAAACCTAAAATCTAAACCTAACCCCAAATCTAAACCTAACCCCAAATCTAAACCTAAAATCTAAACCTAACCCCAAATCTAAACCTAAAATCTAAACCTAACCCCAAATCTAAACCTAACCCCAAATCTAAACCTAAAATCTAAACCTAACCCCAAATCTAAAAATAAAATTTAAGCCTAACCCCAAATCTAAACCTAAAATCTAAACCTAACCCCAAATCTAAACCTAACCCCAAATCTAAAACTAACCCCAAATCTGAACCTAAAATCTAAACCTAACCCCAAATCTGAACCTAAAATCTAAACCTAACCCCAAATCTAAACCTAACCTCAACCCCTAACTCCAAATCTAAACCTAACCCCAAATCTAAACCTAACCCCAACCCCTAACACCAAATCTAAACCTAACCCCAAATCTAAACCTAACCCCAACCCCTAACCCCAAATCTAAACCTAACCCCAAATCTAAACCTAACCCCAAACCCTAACTCCAAATCTAAACCTAACCCCAAATCTAAACCTAACCCCAACCCCTAACCCCAAATCTAAAACTAACCCCAAATATAAACCTAACCCCAAAACTAACCCCAAATCTAAACCTAACCCAAAATCTAAAGCTAACCCCAACCCCTAACCCCAAATCTAAACCTAACCCCAAATCTAAACCTAACCCCAACCCTTAACCCCAAATCTAAACCTAACCCCAAATCTAAACCTAACCCCAAATCTAAACCCCAAATCTAAACCTAACCCCAACCCCAACCCCAAATTTAAACCTAACCCCAAATCTAAACCCCAAATCTAAAACTAACCCCAAATCTAAACCTAACCCCAAATCTAAACCTAACCCCAACCAGTAAACCCAAATCTAAACCTAACCACAACAACTAACCTAAAATCTAAACCTAACCCCAAATCTAAACCAAACCCCAACCCCTAACCACAACACATAACCCCAAATCTAAACCTAACCCCAATTCCTAACCCCAACCCCTAACCCAAAATCTAAACCTAACCCCAACCCCTAACCACAACCCCTAACACCAAATCTAAACCTAACCCCAAATCTAAACCTAAAATCTAAACCTAACCCCAAATCTAAACCTAAAATCTAAACCTAACCCCAAATCTAAACCTAACCCCAAATCTAAACCTAAAATCTAAACCTAACCCCAAATCTAAACCTAAAATCTAAACCTAACCCCAAATCTAAACCTAAAATCTAAACCTAACCCCAAATCTAAACCTAAAATCTAAACCTAACCCCAAATCTAAACCTAACCCCAACCCCTAACCCCAAATCTAAACCTAACCCCAAATCTAAACCTAACCCCAATCCCTAACCCCAAATCTAAACCTAAACAAAATCTAAACCTAACCCCAACCCCTAACCCCAAATATAAACCCAGACCTAACCCCTAACCTAAAATCTAAACCTAACCTCAACCCCTAACCCCAAATCTAAACCTAACCCCAGATCTAAACCTAACCCCAACCCCAAACCCCAATTCTAATCTAACACCAAATCTAAACCGAAAATCTAAACCTAACCCCAAATTTAAACCTAACCCCAAATCTAAACCTAAAATCTAAACCTAACCCCAAATCTAAACCTAACCCCAAATCTAAACCTTAAATCTAAACCTAACCCCAAATCTAAACCTTAAATCTAAACCTAACCCCAAATCTAAACCTAACCCCAAATCTAAACCTAAAATCTAAACCTAACCCCAAATCTAAACCTAAAATCTAAACCTAACCCCAAATTTAAACCTAAAATCTAAACCTAAAATCTAAACCTAACCCCAAATCTAAACCTAAAATCTAAACCTAACCCCAAATCTAAACCTAACCCCAAATCTAAACCTAGCCCCAAATCTAAACCTAAAATCTAAACCTAACCCCAAATCTAAACCTAAAATCTAAACCTAACCCCAAATCTAAACCTAACCCCAAATCTAAACCTAAAATCTAAACCTAACCCCAAATCTAAACCTAAAATCTAAACCTAACCCCAAATCTAAACCTAAAATCTAAACATAACCCCAAATCTAAACCTAAAATCTAAACCTAACCCCAAATCTAAACCCAAAAATCTAAACCTAACCCCAAATCTAAACCTAAAATCTAAGCCTAACCCCAAATCTAAACCTAAAATCTAAACCTAACCCCAAATCTAAACCTAAAATCTAATCCTAACCCCAAATCTAAACCTAACCCCAAATCTAAACCTAAAATCTAAACCTAACCCCAAATCTAAACCTAACCCCAACCCCTAACCCCAAATCTAAACCTAACCCCAAATCTAAACCTAACCTCAACCCCTAACTCCAAATCTAAACCTAACCCCAAATCTAAACCTAACCCCAACCCCTAACACCAAATCTAAACCTAACCCCAAATCTAAACCTAACCCCAACCCCTAACCACAAATCTAAACCTAACCCCAAATCTAAACCTAACCCCAACCAGTAAACCCAAATCTAAACCTAACCACAACAACTAACCCCAAATCTAAACCTAACCCCAAATCTAAACCTAACCCAAACCCCTAACCCCAAATCCAAACCTAACCCCAAATCTAAACCAAACCCCAACCCCTAACCACAACACATAACCCCAAATCTAAACCTAACCCCAATTCCTAACCCCAACCCCTAACCCAAAATCTAAACCTAACCCCAACCCCTAACCACAACCCCTAACACCAAATCTAAACCTAACCCCAAATCTAAACCTAAAATCTAAACCTAACCCCAAATCTAAACCTAAAATCTAAACCTAACCCCAAATCTAAACCTAACCCCAAATCTAAACCTAAAATCTAAACCTAACCCCAAATCTAAACCTAAAATCTAAACCTAACCCCAAATCTAAACCTAACCCCAAATCTAAACCTAAAATCTAAACCTAACCCCAAATCTAAACCTAAAATCTAAACCTAACCCCAAATCTAAACCTAAAATCTAAACCTAACCCCAAATCTAAACCTAAAATCTAAACCTAACCCCAAATCTAAACCTAACCCCAACCCCTAACCCCAAATCTAAACCTAACCCCAAATCTAAACCTAACCCCAATCCCTAACCCCAAATCTAAACCTAAACAAAATCTAAACCTAACCCCAACCCCTAACCCCAAATATAAACCCAGACCTAACCCCTAACCTAAAATCTAAACCTAACCTCAACCCCTAACCCCAAATCTAAACCTAACCCCAGATCTAAACCTAACCCCAACCCCAAACCCCAATTCTAATCTAACACCAAATCTAAACCGAAAATCTAAACCTAACCCCAAATTTAAACCTAACCCCAAATCTAAACCTAAAATCTAAACCTAACCCCAAATCTAAACCTAACCCCAAATCTAAACCTTAAATCTAAACCTAACCCCAAATCTAAACCTTAAATCTAAACCTAACCCCAAATCTAAACCTAACCCCAAATCTAAACCTAAAATATAAACCTAACCCCAAATCTAAACCTAAAATCTAAACCTAACCCCAAATTTAAACCTAAAATCTAAACCTAAAATCTAAACCTAACCCCAAATCTAAACCTAAAATCTAAACCTAACCCCAAATCTAAACCTAACCCCAAATCTAAACCTAAAATCTAAACCTAACCCCAAATCTAAACCTAACCCCAAATCTAAACCTAAAATCTAAACCTAACCCCAAATCTAAACCTAAAATCTAAACCTAACCCCAAATCTAAACCTAACCCCATATCTAAACCTAAAATCTAAACCTAACCCCAAATCTAAACCTAAAATCTAAACCTAACCCCAAATCTAAACCTAAAATCTAAACATAACCCCAAATCTAAACCTAAAATCTAAACATAACCCCAAATCTAAACCCAAAAATCTAAACCTAACCCCAAATCTAAACCTAAAATCTAAGCCTAACCCCAAATCTAAACCTAAAATCTAAACCTGACCCCAAATCTAAACCTAAAATCTAATCGTAACCCCAAATCTAAACCTAACCCCAAATCTAAACCTAAAATCTAAACCTAACCCCAAATCTAAACCTAACCCCAACCCCTAACCCCAAATCTAAACCTAACCCCAAATCTAAACCTAACCTCAACCCCTAACTCCAAATATAAACCTAACCCCAAATCTAAACCTAACCCCAACCCCTAACACCAAATCTAAACCTAACCCCAAATCTAAACCTAACCCCAACCCCTAACCCCAAATCTAAACCTAACCCCAAATCTAAACCTAACCCCAAACCCTAACTCCAAATCTAAACCTAACCCCAAATCTAAACCTAACCCCAACCCCTAACCCCAAATCTAAAACTAACCCCAAATCTAAACCTAACCCCAAATCTAACCCTAACCCAAAATCTAAAGTTAACCCCAACCCCTAACCCCAAATCTAAACCTAACCCCAAATCTAAACCTAACCCCAACCCTTAACCCCAAATCTAAACCTAACCCCAAATCTAAACCCCAAATCTAAACCTAACCCCAACCCCAACCCCAAATCTAAACCTAACCCCAAATCTAAACCCCAAATCTAAAACTAACCCCAGATCTAAACCTAACCCCAAATCTAAACCTAACCCCAACCCCTAAACCCAAATCTAAACCTAACCACAACAACTAACCCCAAATCTAAACCTAACCCCAAATCTAAACCTAACCCCAACCCCTAACCCCAAATCTAAACCTAACCCAAACCCCTAACCCCAAATCCAAACCTAACCCCAAATCTAAACCAAACCCCAAACCCTAACCACAACCCCTAACCCCAAATCTAAACCTAACCCCAATTCCTAACCCCAACCCCTAACCACAACCCCTAACCCCAAATCTAAACCTAACCCCAAATCTAAACCTAACCCCAAAACCTAACCCCAAATCTAAACCTAACCCCAAATCTAAACCTAACCCCAACCTCTAACCCCAAATCTAAACCTAACCCCAAATCTAAACCTAACCCCAAACCCTAACCAGAAAGCTAAACCTAACCCCAGATCTAAACCTAACCCCAAACCCTAACCCCAACCCCTAACGCCATCCCGTAACCCCAAATCTAAACCTAAAATCTAAACCTAACCCCAAATCTAAACCTAACCCCAAATCAAAATCTAACCCCAAATCTAAACCTAACCCCAAATCTAAACCTAAAATCTAAACCTAACCCCAAATCTAAACCTAACCCCAAATATAAACCTAAAATCTAAACCTAACCCCAAATTTAAACCTAAAATCTAAACCTAACCCCAAATCTAAACCTAAAATCTAAACCTAACCCCAAATCTAAACTTAACCCCAAATCTAAACCGAAAATCTAAACCTAACCCCAAATCTAACCCTAAAATCTAAACCTAACCCCAAATCTAACCCTAAAATCTAAACCTAAAATCTTAACCTAACCCCAAATCTAAACCTAATCCCAAATCTAAACCTAAAATCTAAACCTAACCCCAAATCTAAACCGAAAATCTAAACCTAACCACAAATCTAAACCTAAATCTAAATCTAACCCCAAATCTAAACCTACAATCTAAACCTAAACCCAAATCTAAACCTAACCGCAAATCTAAACCTAAAATCTAAACCTAACCCCAAATCTAAACCTAACCCCAAACCCTAACTCCAAATCTAAAGCTAACCCCAAATCTAAACCTAACCCCAACCCCTAACCCCAAATCCTAACTCCAAATCTAAAGCTAACCCCAAATCTAAACCTAACCCCAACCCCTAACCCCAAATGTAAAACTAACACCAAATCTAAACCTAACCCCAAACCCTAACCCAAAATCTAAACCTAACCCCAAATCTAAACCTAAAATCTAAACCTAACCCCAAATCTAAGCCTAAAATCTAAACCTAACCCCAAATCTAAGCCTAACCCCAAATCTAAACCTAAAATCTAAACCTAAACCCAAATCTAAACCTAACCCCAAATCTGAACCTAAAATCTAAACCTAACCCCAAATCTAAACCTAAAATCTAAACCTAACCCCAAATCTAAACCTAACCCCAAATCTAAACCTAAAATCTAAACCTAACCCCAAATCTAAACCTTACCCCAAATATAAACCTAAAATCTAAACCTAACCCCAAATCTAAACCTAAAATCTAAACCTAACCCCAAATCTAAACCTAAAATCTAAACCTCACCCCAAATCTAAACCTAACCCCAAATCTAAACCTAAAATCTAAACCTAACCCCAAATCTAAACCTAAAATCTAAAGCTAACCCCAAATCTAAACCTAAAATCTAAACCTAACCCCAAATCTAAACCTAAAATCTAAAGCTAACCCCAAATCAAAACCTAAAATCTAAACCTAACCCCAAATCTAAACCTAACCCCAAATCTAAACCTAAAATCTAAACCTAAAATCTAAACCTAACCCCAAATCTAAACCTAAAATCTAAACCTAACCCCAAATCTAAACCTAACCCCAAATCTAAAACTAACCCCAAATCTAAACCTAAAATCTAAACCTAACCCCAAATCTAAACCTAAAATCTAAACCTAACCCCAAATCTAAACCTAAAATTTAAGACTAACCCCAAATCTAAACCTAAAATCTAAACCTAACCCCAAATCTAAACCTAAAATCTAAACCTAACCCCAAATCTAAACCTAAAATTTAAGTCTAACCCCAAATCTAAACCTAAAATCTAAACCTAAAATCTAAACCTAACCTAAAATCTAAACCTAACCCCAAATCTAAACCTAAAATCTAAACCTAACCCCAAATCTAAACCTAACCCCAAATCTAAACCTAAAATCTAAACCTAACCCCAAATCTAAACCTAAAATCTAAACCTAACCCCAAATCTAAACCTAACCCCAAATCTAAACCTAAAATCTAAACCTAACCCCAAATCTAAAAATAAAATTTAAGCCTAACCCCAAATCTAAACCTAAAATCTAAACCTAAAATCTAAACCTAACCCCAAATCTAAGCCTAACCCCAAATCTAAACCTAAAATCTAAACCTAAACCCAAATCTAAACCTAACCCCAAATCTGAACCTAAAATCTAAACCTAACCCCAAATCTGAACCTAAAATCTAAACCTAACCCCAAATCTGAACCTAAAATCTAAACCTAACCCCAAATCTAAACCTAACCTCAACCCCTAACTCCAAATCTAAACCTAACCCCAAATCTAAACCTAACCCCAACCCCTAACACCAAATCTAAACCTAACCCCAAATCTAAACCTAACCCCAACCCCTAACCCCAAATCTAAACCTAACCCCAAATCTAAACCTAACCCCAAACCCTAACTCCAAATCTAAACCTAACCCCAAATCTAAACCTAACCCCAACCCCTAACCCCAAATCTAAAACTAACCCCAAATATAAACCTAACCCCAAAACTAACCCCAAATCTAAACCTAACCCAAAATCTAAAGCTAACCCCAACCCCTAACCCCAAATCTAAACCTAACCCCAAATCTAAACCTAACCCCAACCCTTAACCCCAAATCTAAACCTAACCCCAAATCTAAACCTAACCCCAAATCTAAACCCCAAATCTAAACCTAACCCCAACCCCAACCCCAAATTTAAACCTAACCCCAAACCTAACCGCAAATCTAAACCTAACCCCAGCCAGTAAACCCAAATCTAAACCTAACCACAACAACTAACCTAAAATCTAAACCTAACACCAAATCTAAACCTAACCCAAACCCCTAACCCCAAATCCAAACCTAACCCCAAATCTAAACCAAACCCCAACCCCTAACCACAACACATAACCCCAAACCTAAACCTAACCCCAATTCCTAACCCCAACCCCTAACCCAAAATCTAAACCTAACCCCAACCCCTAACCACAACCCCTAACACCAAATCTAAACCTAACCCCAAATCTAAACCTAAAATCTAAACCTAACCCCAAATCTAAACCTAAAATCTAAACCTAACCCCAAATCTAAACCTAACCCCAAATCTAAACCTAAAATCTAAACCTAACCCCAAATTTAAACCTAAAATCTAAACCTAACCCCAAATCTAAACCTAACCCCAAATCTAAACCTAAAATCTAAACCTAACCCCAAATCTAAACCTAAAATCTAAACCTAACCCCAAATCTAAACCTAAAATCTAAACCTAACCACAAATCTAAACCTAAAATCTAAACCTAACCCCAAATCTAAACCTAACCCCAAATCTAAACCTAAAATCTAAACCTAACCCCAAATCTAAACCTAACCCCAACCCCTAACCCCAAATCTAAACCTAACCCCAAATCTAAACCTAACCCCAATCCCTAACCCCAAATCTAAACCTAAACAAAATCTAAACCTAACCCCAACCCCTAACCCCAAATATAAACCCAGACCTAACCCCTAACCTAAAATCTAAACCTAACCTCAACCCCTAACCCCAAATCTAAACCTAACCCCAGATCTAAACCTAACCCCAACCCCAAACCCCAATTCTAATCTAACACCAAATCTAAACCTAAAATCTAAACCTAACCCCAAATCTAAACCTAACCCCAAATCTAATCCTAAAATCTAAACCTAACCCCAAATCTAAACCTAACCCCAAATCTAAACCTTAAATCTAAACCTAACCCCAAATCTAAACCTTAAATCTAAACCTAACCCCAAATCTAAACCTAACCCCAAATCTAAACCTAAAATCTAAACCTAACCCCAAATCTAAACCTAAAATCTAAACCTAAAATCTAAACCTGACCCCAAATCTAAACCTAAAATCTAAACCTAACCCCAAATCTAAACCTAAAATCTAAACCTAACCCCAAATCTAAACCTAACCCCAAATCTAAACCTAAAATCTAAACCTAACCCCAAATCTAAACCTAGCCCCAAATCTAAACCTAAAATCTAAACCTAACCCCAAATCTAAACCTAAAATCTAAACCTAACCCCAAATCTAAACCTAACCCCAAATCTAAACCTAAAATCTAAACCTAACCCCAAATCTAAACCTAAAATCTAAACCTAACCCCAAATCTAAACCTAAAATCTAAACATAACCCCAAATCTAAACCTAAAATCTAAACCTAACCCCAAATCTAAACCCAAAAATCTAAACCTAACCCCAAATCTAAACCTAAAATCTAAGCCTAACCCCAAATCTAAACCTAAAATCTAAACCTAACCCCAAATCTAAACCTAAAATCTAATCCTAACCCCAAATCTAAACCTAACCCCAAATCTAAACCTAAAATCTAAACCTAACCCCAAATCTAAACCTAACCCCAACCCCTAATCCCAAATCTAAACCTAACCCCAAATCTAAACCTAACTTCAACCCCTAACTCCAAATCTAAACCTAACCCCAAATCTAAACCTAACCCCAACCCCTAACACCAAATCTAAACCTAACCCCAAATCTAAACCTAACCCCAACCCCTAACCCCAAATCTAAACCTAACCCCAAATCTAAACCTAACCCCAAACCCTAACTCCAAATCTAAACCTAACCCCAAATCTAAACCTAACCCCAACCCCTAACCCCAAATCTAAAACTAACCCCAAATCTAAACCTAACCCCAAATCTAACCCCAAATCTAAACCTAACCCAAAATCTAAAGCTAACCCCAACCCCTAACCCCAAATCTAAACCTAACCCCAAATCTAAACCTAACCCCAACCCTTAACCCCAAATCTAAACCTAACCCCAAATCTAAACCCCAAATCTAAAACTAACCCCAAATCTAAACCCCAAATCTAAAACTAACCCCAAATCTAAACCTAACCCCAAATCTAAATCTAACCCCAACCCCTAAACCCAAATCTAAACCTAAACGCAACAACTAACCCCAAATCTAAACCTAACCCCAAATCTAAACCTAACCCCAACCCCTAAGCCCAAATCTAAACCTAACCCAAACCCCTAACCCCAAATCCAAACCTAACCCCAAATCTAAACCAAACCCCAAACCCTAACCACAACCCCTAACCCCAAATCTAAACCTAACCCCAATTCCTAACCCCAACCCCTAACCACAACCCCTAACCCCAAATCTAAACCTAACCCCAAATCTAAACCTAACCCCAAAACCTAACCCCAAATATAAACCTAACCCCAAATCTAAACCTAACCCCAACCTCTAACCCCAAATCTAAACCTAACCCCAAATCTAAACCTAACCCCAAACCCTAACCAGAAAGCTAAACCTAACCCCAGATCTAAACCTAACCCCAAACCCTAACCCCAACCCCTAACGCCATCCCGTAACCCCAAATCTAAACCTAAAATCTAAACCTAACCCCAAATCTAAACCTAACCCCAAATCAAAATCTAACCCCAAATCTAAACCTAACCCCAAATCTAAACCTAAAATCTAAACCTAACCCCAAATCTAAACCTAACCCCAAATCTAAACCTAAAATCTAAACCTAACCCCAAATTTAAACCTAAAATCTAAACCTAACCCCAAATCTAAACCTAAAATCTAAAACTAACCCCAAATCTAAACTTAACCCCAAATCTAAACCGAAAATCTAAACCTAACCCCAAATCTAAACCTAAAATCTAAACCTAACCCCAAATCTAACCCTAAAATCTAAACCTAAAATCTTAACCTAACCCCAAATCTAAACCTAACCCCAAATCTAAACCTAAAATCTAAACCTAACCCCAAATCTAAACCGAAAATCTAAACCTAACCCCAAATCTAAACCTAAAATCTAAATCTAACCCCAAATCTAAACCTACAATCTAAACCTAAACCCAAATCTAAACCTAACCGCAAATCTAAACCTAAAATCTAAACCTAACCCCAAATCTAAACCTAACCCCAAACCCTAACTCCAAATCTAAAGCTAACCCCAAATCTAAACCTAACCCCAACCCCTAACCCCAAATCTAAAACTAACCCCAAATCTAAACCTAACCCCAAACCCTAACCCAAAATCTAAACCTAACCCCAAATCTAAACCTAAAATCTAAACCTAACCCCAAATCTAAGCCTAACCCCAAATCTAAACCTAAAATCTAAACCTAAACCCAAATCTAAACCTTACCCCAAATATAGACCTAACATCTAAACCTAACCCCAAATCTAAACCTAAAATCTAAACCTAACCCCAAATCTAAACCTAAAATCTAAACCTAACCCCAAATCTAAACCTAACCCCAAATCTAAACCTAAAATCTAAACCTAACCCCAAATCTAAACCTAACCCCAAATCTAAACCTAAAATCTAAACCTAACCCCAAATCTAAACCTAACCCCAAATCTAAACCTAAAATCTAAACCTAACCCCAAATTTAAACCTAAAATCTAAACCTAACCCCAAATCTAAACCTAAAATCTAAACCTAACCCCAAATCTAAACCTAACCCCAAATCTAAACCTAAAATCTAAACCTAACCCCAAATCTAAACCTAAAATCTAAACCTAACCTAAAATCTAAACCTAACCCCAAATCTAAACCTAAAATCTAAACCTAACCCCAAATCTAAACCTAAAATCTAAACCTAACCCCAAATCTAAACCTAAAATCTAAACCTAACCCCAAATCTAAACCTAACCCCAAATCTAAACCTAAAATCTAAACCTAACCCCAAATCTAAAAATAAAATTTAAGCCTAACCCCAAATCTAAACCTAAAATCTAAACCTAACCCCAAATCTAAACCTAACCCCAAATCTAAAACTAACCCCAAATCTGAACCTAAAATCTAAACCTAACCCCAAATCTGAACCTAAAATCTAAACCTAACCCCAAATCTAAACCTAACCTCAACCCCTAACTCCAAATCTAAACCTAACCCCAAATCTAAACCTAACCCCAACCCCTAACACCAAATCTAAACCTAACCCCAAATCTAAACCTAACCCCAACCCCTAACCCCAAATCTAAACCTAACCCCAAATCTAAACCTAACCCCAAACCCTAACTCCAAATCTAAACCTAACCCCAAATCTAAACCTAACCCCAACCCCTAACCCCAAATCTAAAACTAACCCCAAATATAAACCTAACACCAAAACTAACCCCAAATCTAAACCTAACCCAAAATCTAAAGCTAACCCCAACCCCTAACCCCAAATCTAAACCTAACCCCAAATCTAAACCTAACCCCAACCAGTAAACCCAAATCTAAACCTAACCACAACAACTAACCCCAAATCTAAACCTAACCCCAAATCTAAACCTAACCCCAAATCTAAACCTAACCCCAACCAGTAAACCCAAATCTAAACCTAACCACAACAACTAACCCCAAATCTAAACCTAACCCCAAATCTAAACCTAACCCAAACCCCTAACCCCAAATCCAAACCTAACCCCAAATCTAAACCAAACCCCAACCCCTAACCACAACACATAACCCCAAATCTAAACCTAACCCCAATTCCTAACCCCAACCCCTAACCCAAAATCTAAACCTAACCCCAACCCCTAACCACAACCCCTAACCCCAAATCTAAACCTAACCCCAAATCTAAACCTAAAATCTAAACCTAACCCCAAATCTAAACCTAAAATATAAACCTAACCCCAAATCTAAACCTAACCCCAAATCTAAACCTAAAATCTAAACCTAACCCCAAATCTAAACCTAAAATCTAAACCTAACCCCAAATCTAAACCTAACCCCAAATCTAAACCTAAAATCTAAACCTAACCCCAAATCTAAACCTAAAATCTAAACCTAACCCCAAATCTAAACCTAAAATCTAAACCTAACCACAAATCTAAACCTAAAATCTAAACCTAACCCCAAATCTAAACCTAACCCCAAATCTAAACCTAAAATCTAAACCTAACCCCAAATCTAAACCTAACCCCAACCCCTAACCCCAAATCTAAACCTAACCCCAAATCTAAACCTAACCCCAATCCCTAACCCCAAATCTAAACCTAAACAAAATCTAAACCTAACCCCAACCCCTAACCCCAAATATAAACCCAGACCTAACCCCTAACCTAAAATCTAAACCTAACCTCAACCCCTAACCCCAAATCTAAACCTAACCCCAGATCTAAACCTAACCCCAACCCCAAACCCCAATTCTAATCTAACACCAAATCTAAACCTAAAATCTAAACCTAACCCCAAATCTAAACCTAACCCCAAATCTAATCCTAAAATCTAAACCTAACCCCAAATCTAAACCTAACCCCAAATCTAAACCTTAAATCTAAACCTAACCCCAAATCTAAACCTTAAATCTAAACCTAACCCCAAATCTAAACCTAACCCCAAATCTAAACCTAAAATCTAAACCTAACCCCAAATCTAAACCTAAAATCTAAACCTAAAATCTAAACCTAACCCCAAATCTAAACCTAAAATCTAAACCTAACCCCAAATCTAAACCTAAAATCTAAACCTAAAATCTAAACCTAACCCCAAATCTAAACCTAAAATCTAAACCTAACCCCAAATCTAAACCTAACCCCAAATCTAAACCTAAAATCTAAACCTAACCCCAAATCTAAACCTAGCCCCAAATCTAAACCTAAAATCTAAACCTAACCCCAAATCTAAACCTAAAATCTAAACCTAACCCCAAATCTAAACCTAACCCCAAATCTAAACCTAAAATCTAAACCTAACCCCAAATCTAAACCTAAAATCTAAACCTAACCCCAAATCTAAACCTAAAATCTAAACATAACCCCAAATCTAAACCTAAAATCTAAACCTAACCCCAAATCTAAACCCAAAAATCTAAACCTAACCCCAAATCTAAACCTAAAATCTAAGCCTAACCCCAAATCTAAACCTAAAATCTAAACCTAACCCCAAATCTAAACCTAAAATCTAATCCTAACCCCAAATCTAAACCTAACCCCAAATCTAAACCTAAAATCTAAACCTAACCCCATATCTAAACCTAACCCCAACCCATAACCCCAAATCTAAACCTAACCCCAAATCTAAACCTAACCTCAACCCCTAACTCCAAATCTAAACCTAACCCCAAATCTAAACCTAACCCCAACCCCTAACACCAAATCTAAACCTAACCCCAAATCTAAACCTAACCCCAACCCCTAACCCCAAATCTAAACCTAACCCCAAATCTAAACCTAACCCCAAACCCTAACTCCAAATCTAAACCTAACCCCAAATCTAAACCTAACCCCAACCCCTAACCCCAAATCTAAAACTAACCCCAAATCTAAACCTAACCCCAAATCTAACCCCAAATCTAAACCTAACCCAAAATCTAAAGCTAACCCCAACCCCTAACCCCAAATCTAAACCTAACCCCAAATCTAAACCTAACCCCAACCCTTAACCCCAAATCTAAACCTAACCCCAAATCTAAACCTAACCCCAAATCTAAACCCCAAATCTAAACCTAACCCCAACCCCAACCCCAAATCTAAACCTAACCCCAAATCTAAACCCCAAATCTAAAACTAACCCCAAATCTAAACCTAACCCCAAATCTAAACCTAACCCCAACCCCTAAACCCAAATCTAAACCTAACCACAACAACTAACCCCAAATCTAAACCTAACCCCAAATCTAAACATAACCCCAACCCCTAACCCCAAATCTAAACCTAACCCAAACCCCTAACCCCAAATCCAAACCTAACCCCAAATCTAAACCAAACCCCAAACCCTAACCACAACCCCTAACCCCAAATCTAAACCTAACCCCAATTCCTAACCCCAACCCCTAACCACAACCCCTAACCCCAAATCTAAACCTAACCCCAAATCTAAACCTAACCCCAAAACCTAACCCCAAATATAAACCTAACCCCAAATCTAAACCTAACCCCAACCTCTAACCCCAAATCTAAACCTAACCCCAAATCTAAACCTAACCCCAAACCCTAACCAGAAAGCTAAACCTAACCCCAGATCTAAACCTAACCCCAAACCCTAACCCCAACCCCTAACGCCATCCCGTAACCCCAAATCTAAACCTAAAATCTAAACCTAACCCCAAATCTAAACCTAACCCCAAATCAAAATCTAACCCCAAATCTAAACCTAACCCCAAATCTAAACCTAAAATCTAAACCTAACCCCAAATCTAAACCTAACCCCAAATCTAAACCTAAAATCTAAACCTAACCCCAAATTTAAACCTAAAATCTAAACCTAACCCCAAATCTAAACCTAAAATCTAAAACTAACCCCAAATCTAAACTTAACCCCAAATCTAAACCGAAAATCTAAACCTAACCCCAAATCTAAACCTAAAATCTAAACCTAACCCCAAATCTAACCCTAAAATCTAAACCTAAAATCTTAACCTAACCCCATATCTAAACCTAATCCCAAATCTAAACCTAAAATCTAAACCTAACCCCAAATCTAAACCTAAAATCTAAACCTAACCCCAAATCTAAACCGAAAATCTAAACCTAACCCCAAATCTAAACCTAAAATCTAAATCTAACCCCAAATCTAAACCTACAATCTAAACCTAAACCCAAATCTAAACCTAACCGCAAATCTAAACCTAAAATCTAAACCTAACCCCAAATCTAAACCTAACCACAAACCCTAACTCCAAATCTAAACCTAACACCAAATCTAAACCTAACCCCAACCCCTAACCCCAAATCTAAAACTAACCCCAAATCTAAACCTAACCCCAAACCCTAACCCAAAATCTAAACCTAACCCCAAATCTAAACCTAAAATCTAAACCTAACCCCAAATCTAAGCCTAAAATCTAAACCTAACCTAAAATCTAAACCTAACCCCAAATCTAAACCTAAAATCTAAACCTAACCCCAAATCTAAACCTAACCCCAAATCTAAACCTAAAATCTAAACCTAACCCCAAATCTAAACCTAAAATCTAAACCTAACCCCAAATCTAAACCTAACCCCAAATCTAAACCTAAAATCTAAACCTAACCCCAAATCTAAACCTTACCCCAAATATAAACCTAAAATCTAAACCTAACCCCAAATCTAAACCTAAAATCTAAACCTAACCCCAAATCTAAACCTAACCCCAAATCTAAACCTAAAATCTAAACCTAACCCCAAATCTAAACCTAACCCCAAATCTAAACCTAAAATCTAAACCTAACCCCAAATCTAAACCTAACCCCAAATCTAAACCTAAAATCTAAACCTAACCCCAAATTTAAACCTAAAATCTAAACCTAACCCCAAATCTAAACCTAAAATCTAAACCTAACCCCAAATCTAAACCTAACCCCAAATCTAAACCTAAAATCTAAACCTAACCCCAAATCTAAACCTAACCCCAAATCTAAACCTAAAAACTAAACCTAACCCCAAATCTAAACCTAAAATCTAAACCTAACCCCAAATCTAAACCTAACCCCAACCCCTAACCCCAAATCTAAAACTAACCCCAAATCTAAACCTAACCCCAAATATAAACCTAAAATCTAAACCTAACCCCAAATCTAAACCTAAAATCTAAACCTAACCCCAAATCTAAACCTAAAATCTAAACCTAACCCCAAATCTAAACCTAACCCCAAATCTAAACCTAAAATCTAAACCTAACCCCAAATCTAAACCTAACCCCAAATCTGAACCTAAAATCTAAACCTAACCCCAAATCTAAACCTAAAATCTAAACCTAACCCCAAATCTAAACCTAACCCCAAATCTAAACCTAAAATCTAAACCTAACCCCAAATCTAAACCTTACCCCAAATATAAACCTAAAATCTAAACCTAACCCCAAATCTAAACCTAAAATCTAAACCTAACCCCAAATCTAAACCTAAAATCTAAACCTAACCCCAAATCTAAACCTAACCCCAAACCCTAACTCCAAATCTAAAGCTAACCCCAAATCTAAACCTAACCCCAACCCCTAACCCCAAATCTAAAACTAACCCCAAATCTAAACCTAACCCCAAACCCTAACCCAAAATCTAAACCTAACCCCAAATCTAAACCTAAAATCTAAACCTAACCCCAAATCTAAGCCTAAAATCTAAACCTAACCCCAAATCTAAGCCTAACCCCAAATCTAAACCTAAAATCTAAACCTAAACCCAAATCTAAACCTAACCCCAAATCTGAACCTAAAATCTAAACCTAACCCCAAATCTAAACCTAAAATCTAAACCTAAACCCAAATCTAAACCTAACCCCAAATCTAAACCTAAAATCTAAACCTAACCCCAAATCTAAGCCTTACCCCAAATATAAACCTAAAATCTAAACCTAACCCCAAATCTAAACCTAAAATCTAAACCTAACCCCAAATCTAAACCTAACCCCAAATCTAAACCTAAAATCTAAACCTAACCCCAAATCTAAACCTAACCCCAAATCTAAACCTAAAATCTAAACCTAACCCCAAATTTAAACCTAAAATCTAAACCTAACCCCAAATCTAAACCTAAAATCTAAACCTAACCCCAAATCTAAACCTAACCCCAAATCTAAACCTAAAATCTAAACCTAACCCCAAATCTAAACCTAAAATCTAAACCTAACCTAAAATCTAAACCTAACCCCAAATCTAAACCTAAAATCTAAACCTAACCCCAAATCTAAACCTAAAATCTAAACCTAACCACAAATCTAAACCTAAAATCTAAACCTAACCCCAAATCTAAACCTAACCCCAAATCTAAACCTAAAATCTAAACCTAACCCCAAATCTAAAAATAAAATTTAAGCCTAACCCCAAATCTAAACCTAAAATCTAAACCTAACCCCAAATCTAAACCTAACCCCAAATCTAAAACTAACCCCAAATCTGAACCTAAAATCTAAACCTAACCCCAAATCTGAACCTAAAATCTAAACCTAACCCCAAATCTAAACCTAACCTCAACCCCTAACTCCAAATCTAAACCTAACCCCAAATCTAAACCTAACCCCAACCCCTAACACCAAATCTAAACCTAACCCCAAATCTAAACCTAACCCCAACCCCTAACCCCAAATCTAAACCTAACCCCAAATCTAAACCTAACCCCAAACCCTAACTCCAAATCTAAACCTAACCCCAAATCTAAACCTAACCCCAACCCCTAACCCCAAATCTAAAACTAACCCCAAATATAAACCTAACCCCAAAACTAACCCCAAATCTAAACCTAACACAAAATCTAAAGCTAACCCCAACCCCTAACCCCAAATCTAAACCTAACCCCAAATATAAACCTAACCCCAAATCTAAACCTAACCCCAAATCTAAACCCCAAATCTAAACCTAACCCCAACCCCAACCCCAAATTTAAACCTAACCCCAAATCTAAACCCCAAATCTAAAACTAACCCCAAATCTAAACCTAACCCCAAATCTAAACCTAACCCCAACCAGTAAACCCAAATCTAAACCTAACCCCAAATCTAAACCAAACCCCAACCCCTAACCACAACACATAACCCCAAATCTAAACCTAACCCCAATTCCTAACCCCAACCCCTAACCCAAAATCTAAACCTAACCCCAACCCCTAACCACAACCCCTAACCCCAAATCTAAACCTAACCCCAAATCTAAACCTAAAATCTAAACCTAACCCCAAATCTAAACCTAAAATCTAAACCTAACCCCAAATCTAAACCTAACCCCAAATCTAAACCTAAAATCTAAACCTAACCCCAAATCTAAACCTAAAATCTAAACCTAACCCCAAATCTAAACCTAACCCCAAATCTAAACCTAAAATCTAAACCTAACCCCAAATCTAAACCTAAAATCTTAACCTAACCCCAAATCTAAACCTAAAATCTAAACCTAACCACAAATCTAAACCTAAAATCTAAACCTAACCCCAAATCTAAACCTAACCCCAAATCTAAACCTAAAATCTAAACCTAACCCCAAATCTAAACCTAACCCCAACCCCTAACCCCAAATCTAAACCTAACCCCAAATCTAAACCTAACCCCAATCCCTAACCCCAAATCTAAACCTAAACAAAATCTAAACCTAACCCCAACCCCTAACCCCAAATATAAACCCAGACCTAACCCCTAACCTAAAATCTAAACCTAACCTCAACCCCTAACCCCAAATCTAAACCTAACCCCAGATCTAAACCTAACCCCAACCCCAAACCCCAATTCTAATCTAACACCAAATCTAAACCTAAAATCTAAACCTAACCCCAAATCTAAACCTAACCCCAAATCTAATCCTAAAATCTAAACCTAACCCCAAATCTAAACCTAACCCCAAATCTAAACCTTAAATCAAAACCTAACCCCAAATCTAAACCTTAAATCTAAACCTAACCCCAAATCTAAACCTAACCCCAAATCTAAACCTAAAATCTAAACCTAACCCCAAATCTAAACCTAAAATCTAAACCTAACCCCAAATCTAAACCTAAAATCTAAACCTAAAATCTAAACCTAACCCCAAATCTAAACCTAAAATCTAAACCTAACCCCAAATCTAAACCTAAAATCTAAAGCTAACCCCAAATCTAAACCTAAAATCTAAACCTAAAATCTAAACCTAACCCCAAATCTAAACCTAAAATCTAAACCTAACCCCAAATCTAAACCTAACCCCAAATCTAAACCTAAAATCTAAACCTAACCCCAAATCTAAACCTAGCCCCAAATCTAAACCTAAAATCTAAACCTAACCCCAAATCTAAACCTAAAATCTAAACCTAACACCAAATCTAAACCTAACCCCAAATCTAAACCTAAAATCTAAACCTAACCCCAAATCTAAACCTAAAATCTAAACCTAACCCCAAATCTAAACCTAAAATCTAAACCTAACCCCAAATCTAAACCTAAAATCTAAACCTAACCCCAAATCTAAACCCAAAAATCTAAACCTAACCCCAAATCTAAACCTAAAATCTAAGCCTAACCCCAAATCTAAACCTAAAATCTAAACCTAACCCCAAATCTAAACCTAAAATCTAATCCTAACCCCAAATCTAAACCTAACCCCAAATCTAAACCTAAAATCTAAACCTAACCCCAAATCTAAACCTAACCCCAACCCATAACCCCAAATCTAAACCTAACCCCAAATCTAAACCTAACCTCAACCCCTAACTCCAAATCTAAACCTAACCCCAAATCTAAACCTAACCCCAACCCCTAACACCAAATCTAAACCTAACCCCAAATCTAAACCTAACCCCAACCCCTAACCCCAAATCTAAACCTAACCCCAAATCTAAACCTAACCCCAAACCCTAACTCCAAATCTAAACCTAACCCCAAATCTAAACCTAACCCCAACCCCTAACCCCAAATCTAAAACTAACCCCAAATCTAAACCTAACCCCAAATCTAACCCCAAATCTAAACCTAACCCAAAATCTAAAGCTAACCCCAACCCCTAACCCCAAATCTAAACCTAACCCCAAATCTAAACCTAACCCCAACCCTTAACCCCAAATCTAAACCTAACCCCAAATCTAAACCTAACCCCAAATCTAAACCCCAAATCTAAACCTAACCCCAACCCCAACCCCAAATCTAAACCTAACCCCAAATCTAAACCCCAAATCTAAAACTAACCCCAAATCTAAACCTAACCCCAAATCTAAACCTAACCCCAACCCCTAAACCCAAATCTAAACCTAACCACAACAACTAACCCCAAATCTAAACCTAACCCCAAATCTAAACCTAACCCCAACCCCTAACCCCAAATCTAAACCTAACCCAAACCCCTAACCCCAAATCCAAACCTAACCCCAAATCTAAACCAAACCCCAAACCCTAACCACAACCCCTAACCCCAAATCTAAACCTAACCCCAATTCCTAACCCCAACCCCTAACCACAACCCCTAACCCCAAATCTAAACCTAACCCCAAATCTAAACCTAACCCCAAAACCTAACCCCAAATCTAAACCTAACCCCAAATCTAAACCTAACCCCAACCTCTAACCCCAAATCTAAACCTAACCCCAAATCTAAACCTAACCCCAAACCCTAACCAGAAAGCTAAACCTAACCCCAGATCTAAACCTAACCCCAAACCCTAACCCCAACCCCTAACGCCATCCCGTAACCCCAAATCTAAACCTAAAATCTAAACCTAACCCCAAATCTAAACCTAACCCCAAATCAAAATCTAACCCCAAATCTAAACCTAACCCCAAATCTAAACCTAAAATCTAAACCTAACCCCAAATCTAAACCTAACCCCAAATCTAAACCTAAAATCTAAACCTAACCCCAAATTTAAACCTAAAATCTAAACCTAACCCCAAATCTAAACCTAAAATCTAAAACTAACCCCAAATCTAAACTTAACCCCAAATCTAAACCGAAAATCTAAACCTAACCCCAAATCTAAACCTAAAATCTAAACCTAACCCCAAATCTAACCCTAAAATCTAAACCTAAAATCTTAACCTAACCCCAAATCTAAACCTAATCCCAAATCTAAACCTAAAATCTAAACCTAACCCCAAATCTAAACCGAAAATCTAAACCTAACCCCAAATCTAAACCTAAAATCTAAATCTAACCCCAAATCTAAACCTACAATCTAAACCTAAACCCAAATCTAAACCTAACCGCAAATCTAAACCTAAAATCTAAACCTAACCCCAAATCTAAACCTAACCCCAAACCCTAACTCCAAATCTAAACCTAACACCAAATCTAAACCTAACCCCAACCCCTAACCCCAAATCTAAAACTAACCCCAAATCTAAACCTAACCCCAAACCCTAACCCAAAATCTAAACCTAACCCCAAATCTAAACCTAAAATCTAAACCTAACCCCAAATCTAAGCCTAAAATCTAAACCTAACCTAAAATCTAAACCTAACCCCAAATCTAAACCTAAAATCTAAACCTAACCCCAAATCTAAACCTAACCCCAAATCTAAACCTAAAATCTAAACCTAACCCCAAATCTAAACCTAACCCCAAATCTAAACCTAAAATCTAAACCTAACCCCAAATCTAAAAATAAAATTTAAGCCTAACCCCAAATCTAAACCTAAAATCTAAACCTAACCCCAAATCTAAACCTAACCCCAAATCTAAAACTAACCCCAAATCTGAACCTAAAATCTAAACCTAACCCCAAATCTGAACCTAAAATCTAAACCTAACCCCAAATCTAAACCTAACCTCAACCCCTAACTCCAAATCTAAACCTAACCCCAAATCTAAACCTAACCCCAACCCCTAACACCAAATCTAAACCTAACCCCAAATCTAAACCTAACCCCAACCCCTAACCCCAAATCTAAACCTAACCCCAAATCTAAACCTAACCCCAAACCCTAACTCCAAATCAAAACCTAACCCCAAATCTAAACCTAACCCCAACCCCTAACCCCAAATCTAAAACTAACCCCAAATATAAACCTAACCCCAAAACTAACCCCAAATCTAAACCTAACACAAAATCTAAAGCTAACCCCAACCCCTAACCCCAAATCTAAACCTAACCCCAAATATAAACCTAACCCCAAATCTAAACCTAACCCCAAATCTAAACCCCAAATCTAAACCTAACCCCAACCCCAACCCCAAATTTAAACCTAACCCCAAATCTAAACCCCAAATCTAAAACTAACCCCAAATCTAAACCTAACCCCAAATCTAAACCTAACCCCAACCAGTAAACCCAAATCTAAACCTAACCCCAAATCTAAACCAAACCCCAACCCCTAACCACAACACATAACCCCAAATCTAAACCTAACCCCAATTCCTAACCCCAACCCCTAACCCAAAATCTAAACCTAACCCCAACCCCTAACCACAACCCCTAACCCCAAATCTAAACCTAACCCCAAATCTAAACCTAAAATCTAAACCTAACCCCAAATCTAAACCTAAAATCTAAACCTAACCCCAAATCTAAACCTAACCCCAAATCTAAACCTAAAATCTAAACCTAACCCCAAATCTAAACCTAAAATCTAAACCTAACCCCAAATCTAAACCTAACCCCAAATCTAAACCTAAAATCTAAACCTAACCCCAAATCTAAACCTAAAATCTAAACCTAACCCCAAATCTAAACCTAAAATCTAAACCTAACCACAAATCTAAACCTAAAATCTAAACCTAACCCCAAATCTAAACCTAACCCCAAATCTAAACCTAAAATCTAAACCTAACCCCAAATCTAAACCTAACCCCAACCCCTAACCCCAAATCTAAACCTAACCCCAAATCTAAACCTAACCCCAAACCCTAACTCCAAATCTAAACCTAACCCCAAATCTAAACCTAACCCCAACCCCTAACGCCAAATCTAAAACTAACCCCAAATCTAAACCTAACCCCAAATCTAACCCCAAATCTAAACCTAACCCAAAATCTAAAGCTAACCCCAACCCCTAACCCCAAATCTAAACCTAACCCCAAATCTAAACCTAACCCCAACCCTTAACCCCAAATCTAAACCTAACCCCAAATCTAAACCTAACCCCAAATCTAAACCCCAAATCTAAACCTAACCCCAACCCCAACCCCAAATCTAAACCTAACCCCAAATCTAAACCCCAAATCTAAAACTAACCCCAAATCTAAACCTAACCCCAAATCTAAACCTAACCCCAACCCCTAAACCCAAATCTAAACCTAACCACAACAACTAACCCCAAATCTAAACCTAACCCCAAATCTAAACCTAACCCCAACCCCTAACCCCAAATCTAAACCTAACCCAAACCCCTAACCCCAAATCCAAACCTAACCCCAAATCTAAACCAAACCCCAAACCCTAACCACAACCCCTAACCCCAAATCTAAACCTAACCCCAATTCCTAACCCCAACCCCTAACCACAACCCCTAACCCCAAATCTAAACCTAACCCCAAATCTAAACCTAACCCCAAAACCTAAACCAAATCTAAACCTAACCCCAAATCTAAACCTAACCCCAACCTCTAACCCCAAATCTAAACCTAACCCCAAATCTAAACCTAACCCCAAACCCTAACCAGAAAGCTAAACCTAACCCCAGATCTAAACCTAACCCCAAACCCTAACCCCAACCCCTAACGCCATCCCGTAACCCCAAATCTAAACCTAAAATCTAAACCTAACCCCAAATCTAAACCTAACCCCAAATCAAAATCTAACCCCAAATCTAAACCTAACCCCAAATCTAAACCTAAAATCTAAACCTAACCCCAAATCTAAACCTAACCCCAAATCTAAACCTAAAATCTAAACCTAACCCCAAATTTAAACCTAAAATCTAAACCTAACCCCAAATCTAAACCTAAAATCTAAAACTAACCCCAAATCTAAACTTAACCCCAAATCTAAACCGAAAATCTAAACCTAACCCCAAATCTAAACCTAAAATCTAAACCTAACCCCAAATCTAAACCTAAAATCTAAACCTAAAATCTTAACCTAACCCCAAATCTAAACCTAATCCCAAATCTAAACCTAAAATCTAAACCTAACCCCAAATCTAAACCTAAAATCTAAACCTAACCCCAAATCTAAACCGAAAATCTAAACCTAACCCCAAATCTAAACCTAAAATCTAAATCTAACCCCAAATCTAAACCTACAATCTAAACCTAAACCCAAATCTAAACCTAACCGCAAATCTAAACCTAAAATCTAAACCTAACCCCAAATCTAAACCTAACCCCAAACCCTAACTCCAAATCTAAACCTAACACCAAATCTAAACCTAACCCCAACCCCTAACCCCAAATCTAAAACTAACCCCAAATCTAAACCTAACCCCAAACCCTAACCCAAAATCTAAACCTAACCCCAAATCTAAACCTAAAATCTAAACCTAACCCCAAATCTAAGCCTAAAATCTAAACCTAACCTAAAATCTAAACCTAACCCCAAATCTAAACCTAAAATCTAAACCTAACCCCAAATCTAAACCTAACCCCAAATCTAAACCTAAAATCTAAACCTAACCCCAAATCTAAACCTAACCCCAAATTTAAACCTAAAATCTAAACCTAACCCCAAATCTAAACCTAAAATCTAAAACTAACCCCAAATCTAAACTTAACCCCAAATCTAAACCGAAAATCTAAACCTAACCCCAAATCTAAACCTAAAATCTAAACCTAACCCCAAATCTAACCCTAAAATCTAAACCTAAAATCTTAACCTAACCCCAAATCTAAACCTAATCCCAAATCTAAACCTAAAATCTAAACCTAACCCCAAATCTAAACCTAAAATCTAAACCTAACCCCAAATCTAAACCGAAAATCTAAACCTAACCCCAAATCTAAACCTAAAATCTAAATCTAACCCCAAATCTAAACCTACAATCTAAACCTAAACCCAAATCTAAACCTAACCGCAAATCTAAACCTAAAATCTAAACCTAACCCCAAATCTAAACCTAACCCCAAACCCTAACTCCAAATCTAAACCTAACACCAAATCTAAACCTAACCCCAACCCCTAACCCCAAATCTAAAACTAACCCCAAATCTAAACCTAACCCCAAACCCTAACCCAAAATCTAAACCTAACCCCAAATCTAAACCTAACCCCAAATCTAAACCTAACCCCAAATCTAAGCCTAAAATCTAAACCTAACCTAAAATCTAAACCTAACCCCAAATCTAAACCTAAAATCTAAACCTAACCCCAAATCTAAACCTAACCCCAAATCTAAACCTAAAATCTAAACCTAACCCCAAATCTAAACCTTACCCCAAATATAAACCTAAAATCTAAACCTAACCCCAAATCTAAACCTAAAATCTAAACCTAACCCCAAATCTAAACCTAACCCCAAATCTAAACCTAAAATCTAAACCTAACCCCAAATCTAAACCTAACCCCAAATCTAAACCTAAAATCTAAACCTAACCCCAAATCTAAACCTAAAATCTAAACCTAACCCCAAATCTAAACCTAAAATCTAAACCTAACCCCAAATCTAAACCTAAAATCTAAACCTAACCCCAAATCTAAACCTAACCCCAAATCTAAACCTAAAATCTAAACCTAACCCCAAATTTAAACCTAAAATCTAAACCTAACCCCAAATCTAAACCTAAAATGTAAACCTAACCCCAAATCTAAACCTAACGACAAATCTAAACCTAAAATCTAAACCTAACTCCAAATCTAAACCTAACCCCAAATCTAAACCTAAAATCTAAAGCTAACCCCAAATCTAAACCTAAAATCTAAACCTAACCCCAAATCTAAACCTAAAATCTAAACCTAACCCCAAATCTAAACCTAACCCCAAATCTAAACCTAAAATCTAAACCTAACCCCAAATCTAAACCCCAAATCTAAACCTAACCCCAAATCTAAACCTAACCCCAAATCTAAACCTAAAATCTAAACCTCACCCCAAATCTAAACCTAAAATCCCAAATCTAAACCTAAAATCTAAACATAACCCCAAATCTAAAGCTAACCCCAAATCTAAACCTAAAATCTAAACCTAACCCCAAATTTAAACCTTAAATCTAAACCTAACCCCAAATCTAAACCTAAAATCTAAACCTAACCCCAAATCTAAACCTAAAATCTAAACCTAACCCCAAATCTAAACCTAACCCCAAATCTAAACCTAAAATCTAAAGCTAACCCCAAATCTAAACCTAAAATCTAAACCTAACCCCAAATCTAAACCTAACCCCAAATCTAAACCTAAAATCTAAACCTAACCCCAAATCTAAACCTAAAATCTAAACCTAACCCCAAATCTGAACCTAACCCCAAATCTAAACCTAAAATCTAAACCTAACCCCAAATCTAAACCTAACCCCAAATCTAAACCTAAAATCTAAACCTAACCCCAAATCTAAACCTAAAATCTAAACCTAACCCCAAATCTAAACCTAAAATCTAATCCTAACCCCAAATCTAAACCTAACCCCAAATCTAAACCTAAAATCTAAACCTAACCCCAAATCTAAACCTAACCCCAAATCTAAACCTAAAATCTAAACCTAACCCCAAATCTAAACCTAAAATCTAAACCTAACCCCAAATCTAAACCTAACCCCAAATCTAAACCTAAAATCTAATCCTAACCCCAAATCTAAACCTAACCCCAAATCTAAACCTAAAATCTAAACCTAACCCCAAATCTAAACCTAACCCCAAATCTAAACCTAAAATCTAAACCTAACCCCAAATCTAAACCTAAAATCTAAACCTAACCCCAAATCTAAACCTAACCCCAAATCTAAACCTAAAATCTAAACCTAACCCCAAATCTAAACCTTACCCCAAATCTAAACCTAAAATCTAAACCTAACCCCAAATCTAAACCTAAAATCTAAACCTAACCCCAAATCTAAACCTAAAATCTAAACCTAAAATCTAAACCTAACCCCAAATCTAAACCTAAAATCTAAACCTAACCCCAAATCTAAACCTAACCCCAAATCTAAACCTAAAATCTAAACCTAAGCCCAAATCTAAACCTAGCCCCAAATCTAAACCTAAAATCTAAACCTAACCCCAAATCTAAACCTAAAATCTAAACCTAACCCCAAATCTAAACCTAACCCCAAATCTAAACCTAAAATCTAAACCTAACCCCAAATCTAAACCTAAAATCTAAACCTAACCCCAAAGCTAAACCTAACCCCAAATCAAAACCTAAAATCTAAACCTAAGCCCAAATCTAAACCTAAAATCTAAACCTAACCCCAAATCTACATTTGACCCCAAATCTAAACCTAAGCCCAAATCTAAACCTAAAATCTAAACCTAACCCCAAATCTAAACCTAACCCCAAATCTAAACCTAAAATCTAAACCTAACCCCAAATCTAAACCTAAAATCTAAACCTAACCCCAAATCTAAACCTAACCCCAAATCTAAACCTAAAATCTAAACCTAAAACCAAATCTAAACCTAAAATCTAAACCTAACCCCAAATCTAAACCTAAAATCTAAACCTAACCCCAAATCTAAACCTTACCCCAAATATAAACCTAAAATCTAAACCTAACCCCAAATCTAAACCTAAAATCTAAACCTAACCCCAAATCTAAACCTAAAATCTAAACCTAACCCCAAATCTAAACCTAACCCCAAATCTAAACCTAAAATCTAAACCTAACCCCAAATCTAAACCTAAAATCTAAACCTAACCCCAAATCTAAACCTAACCCCAAATCTAAACCTAAAATCTAAACCTCACCCCAAATCTAAACCTAAAATCTAAACCTAACCCCAAATCTAAACCTAAAATCTAAACCTAACCCCAAATCTAAATCTAAAATCTAAACCTAACCCCAAATCTAATCCTAAAATCTAAACCTAACCCCAAATCTAAACCTAAAATCTAAACATAACCCCAAATCTAAACCTAACACCAAATCTAAACCTAAAATCTAAACCTAACCCCAAATCTAAACCTAAAATCTAAACCTAACCCCAAATCTAAACCTAACCCCAAATTTAAACCTAAAATCTAACCCTAACCCCAAATCTAAACCTAACCTCAACCCCTAACCCCAAATCTAAAACTAACCCCAAATCTAAACCTAACCCCAAATCTAACCACAAATCTAAACCTAACCCAAAATCTAAAGCTAACCCCAATCCCTAACCCCAAATCTAAACCTAACCCCAAATCTAAACCTAACCCCAACCCCTAATTCCAATTCTAAATCTAACACCAAATTTAAACCTAAAATCGAAACCTAACCCCAAATCTAAACCTAAAATCTAAACCTAACCCCAAATCTAAACCTAAAATCTAAACATAACCCCAAATCTAACCCTAAAATCTAAACCTAACCCCAAATCCAAACCTAACCCCAAATCTAAACCCAAAAATCTAAACCTAACCCCAAATCTAAACCTAAAATCTAAGCCTATCCCCAAATCTAAACCTAAAATCTAAACCTAACCCCAAATCTAAACCTAAAATCTAAACCTAACCCCAAATCTAAACCTAACCCCAAATCTAAACCTAAAATCTAAACCTAACCCCAAATCTAAACCTAACCCCAAATCTAAACCTAACCCGGAATCTAAACATAAAATCTAAACCTAACCCCAAATCTAAACCTAACCCCAACCCCTAACCCAAAATCTAAACCTAACCCCAAATCTAAATCTAACCTCAACCCCTAACTCCAAATCTAAACCTAACCCCAAATCTAAACCTAACCCCAACCCCTAACACCAAATCAAAACCTAACCCCAAATCTAAACCTAACCCCAACCCCTAACCCCAAATCTAAACCTAACCCCAAATCTAAACCTAACCCCAAACCCTAACTCCAAATCTAAACCTAACCCCAAATCTAAACCTAACCCCAACCCCTAACCCAAATCTAAAACTAACCCCAAATCTAAACCTAACCCCAAATCTAAACCTAACCCCAAACCCTAACTCCAAATCTAAACCTAACCCCAAATCTAAACCTAACCCCAATCCCTAACCCCAAATCTAAACCTAACCCCAAATCTAAACCTAACCCCAACCCTTAACCCCAAATCTAAACCTAACCCCAAATCTAAACCTAACCCCAAATCTAAACCCCAAATCTAAACCTAACCCCAACCCCAACCCCAAATCTAAACCTAACCCCAAATCTAAACCCCAAATCTAAACCTAACCCCAAATCTAAACCTAACCCCAACCCCTAAACCCAAATCTAAACCTAACCACAACAACTAACCCCAAATCTAAACCTAACCCCAAATCTAAACCTAACCCAAACCCCTAACCCCAAATCCAAACCTAACCCCAAATCTAAACCAAACCCCAACCCCTAACCACAACCCCTAACCCCAAATCTAAACCTAACCCCAATTCCTAACCCCAACCCCTAACCCAAAGTCTAAACCTAACCCCAACCCCTAACCACAACCCCTAACCCCAAATCTAAACCTAACCCCAAATCTAAACCTAACCCCAAAACCTAACCCCAAATCTAAACCTAACCCCAAATCTAAACCTAACCCCAACCTCTAACCCCAAATCTAAACCTAACCCCAAATCTAAACCTAACCCCAAACCCTAACCAGAAAGCTAAACCTAACCCCAGATCTAAACCTAACCCCAAACCCTAACCCCAACCCCTAACGCCATCCCCTAACCCCAAATCTAAACCTAACCCCAACCCCTAACCCAAAATCTAAACCTAACCCCAAATCTAAACCTAACCCCAACCCCTAACCCCAAATATAAACCTAACCCCAAATCTAAACCTAACCCAAACCCCTAACCCCAAATCTAAACCTAACCCCAAATCTAAACCTAACCTCAATCCCTAACCCCAATTATAAACCTAACCCCAAATCTAAACCTAACCCCAAATCTAAACCTAAAATCTAAACCTAACCCCAAATTTAAACCTAAAATCTAAACCTAACCCCAAATCTAAACCTAAAATCTAAACCTAACCCCAAATTTAAACCTAAAATCTAAACCTAACCCCAAATCTAAATCCCAAATCTAAACCTAACCCCAAATCTAAACCTAACCCCAAATCTAAACCTAAAATCTAAACCTCACCCCAAATCTAAACCTAAAATCCCAAATCTAAACCTAAAATCTAAACCTAACCCCAAATCTAAACCTAACCCCAAATCTAAACCTAAAATCTAAACCTAACCCCAAATTTAAACCTAAAATCAAAACCTAACCCCAAATCTAAACCTAAAATCTAAACCTAACCCCAAAGCTAAACCTAACCCCAAATCTAAACCTAAAATCTAAACCTAACCCCAAATCTACATCTAACCCCAAATCTAAACCTAACCCCAAATCTAAACCTAAAATCTAAACCTAACCCCAAATCTAAACCTAAAATCTAAACCTAACCCCAAATCTAAACCTAACCCCAAATCTAAACCTAAAATCTAAACCTAACCCCAAATCTAAACCTAAAATCTAAACCTAACCCCAAATCTAAACCTAAAATCTAAACCTAACCCCAAATCTAAACCTAAAATCTAAACCTAACCCCAAATCTAAACCTAACCCCAAATCTAAACCTAAAATCTAAACCTAACCCCAAATCTAAACCTAAAATCTAAACCTAACCCCAAATCTAAACCTAAAATCTAAACCTAACAGCAAATCTAAACCTAAAATCTAAACCTAACCCCAAATCTAAACCTAAAATCTAAACCTAACCCCAAATCTAAACCTTACCCCAAATATAAACCTAAAATCTAAACCTAACCCCAAATCTAAACCTAAAATCTAAACCTAACCCCAAATCTAAACCTAAAATCTAAACCTAACCCCAAATCTAAACCTAACCCCAAATCTAAACCTAAAATCTAAACCTAACCCCAAATCTAAACCTAAAATCTAAACCTAACCCCAAATCTAAACCTAACCCCAAATCTAAACCTAAAATCTAAACCTCACCCCAAATCTAAACCTAAAATCACAAATCTAAACCTAAAATCTAAACCTAACCCCAAATCTAAACCTAAAATCTAAACCTAACCCCAAATCTAAACCTAAAATCTAAACCTAACCCCAAATCTAAACCTAAAATCTAAACATAACCCCAAATCTAAACCTAACCCCAAATCTAAACCTAAAATCTAAACCTAACCCCAAATCTAAACCTAAAATCTAAACCTAACCCCAAATCTAAACCTAACCCCAAATTTAAACCTAAAATCTAAACCTAACCCCAAATCTAAACCTAACCTCAACCCCTAACCCCAAATCTAAACATAAGCCCAGATCTAAAACTAACCCCAAACCCTAATTCCAATTCTAAATCTAACACCAAATTTAAACCTAAAATCTAAACCTAACCACAAATCTAAACCTAAAATCTAAACCTAACCCGAATCTAAACCTAAAATCTAAACATAACCCCAAATCTAAACCTAACCCCAAATCAAAATCCAACCCCAAATCTAAACCTAACCCCAAATCTAAACCTAAAATCTAAACCTAACCCCAAATCTAAACCTAAACCCAAATCTAAACCTAAAATCTAAACCTAACCCCAAATTTAAACCTAAAATCTAAACCTAACCCCAAATCTAAACCTAAAATCTAAAACTAACCCCAAATCTAAACTTAACCCCAAATCTAAACCGAAAATCTAAACCTAACCCCAAATCTAAACCTAAAATCTAAACCTAACCCCAAATCTAACCCTAAAATCTAAACCTAAAATCTTAACCTAACCCCAAATCTAAACCTAATCCCAAATCTAAACCTAAAATCTAAACCTAACCCCAAATCTAAACCTAAAATCTAAACCTAACCCCAAATCTAAACCTAACCCCAAATCTAAACCTAAAATCTAAATCTAACCCCAAATCTAAACCTACAATCTAAACCTAAACCCAAATCTAAACCTAACCGCAAATCTAAACCTAAAATCTAAACCTAACCCCAAATCTAAACCTAACCCCAAACCCTAACTCCAAATCTAAACCTAACACCAAATCTAAACCTAACCCCAACCCCTAACCCCAAATCTAAAACTAACCCCAAATCTAAACCTAACCCCAAACCCTAACCCAAAATCTAAACCTAACCCCAAATCTAAACCTAAAATCTAAACCTAACCCCAAATCTAAGCCTAAAATCTAAACCTAACCTAAAATCTAAACCTAACCCCAAATCTAAACCTAAAATCTAAACCTAACCCCAAATCTAAACCTAACCCCAAATCTAAACCTAAAATCTAAACCTAACCCCAAATCTAAACCTAAAATCTAAACCTAACCCCAAATCTAAACCTAACCCCAAATCTAAACCTAAAATCTAAACCTAACCCCAAATCTAAACCTTACCCCAAATATAAACCTAAAATCTAAACCTAACCCCAAATCTAAACCTAAAATCTAAACCTAACCCCAAATCTAAACCTAACCCCAAATCTAAACCTAACCCCAAATCTAAACCTAAAATCTAAACCTAACCCCAAATCTAAACCTAAAATCTAAACCTAACCCCAAATCTAAACCTAAAATCTAAACCTAACCCCAAATCTAAACCTAAAATCTAAACCTAACCCCAAATCTAAACCTAAAATCTAAACCTAACCCCAAATCTAAACCTAAAATCTAAACCTAACCCCAAATCTAAACCTAAAATCTAAACCTAACCCCAAATCTAAACCTAACCCCAAATCTAAACCTAAAATCTAAACCTAACCCCAAATTTAAACCTAAAATCTAAACCTAACCCCAAATCTAAACCTAAAATGTAAACCTCACCCCAAATCTAAACCTAAAATCACAAATCTAAACCTAAAATCTAAACCTAACCCCAAATCTAAACCTAAAATCTAAACCTAACCCCAAATCTAAACCTAAAATCTAAACCTAACCCCAAATCTAAACCTAAAATCTAAACATAACCCCAAATCTAAACCTAACCCCAAATCTAAACCTAAAATCTAAACCTAACCCCAAATCTAAACCTAAAATCTAAACCTAACCCCAAATCTAAACCTAACCCCAAATCTAAACCTAAAATCTAAACCTCACCCCAAATCTAAACCTAAAATCACAAATCTAAACCTAAAATCTAAACCTAACCCCAAATCTAAACCTAAAATCTAAACCTAACCCCAAATCTAAACCTAAAATCTAAACCTAACCCCAAATCTAAACCTAAAATCTAAACATAACCCCAAATCTAAACCTAACCCCAAATCTAAACCTAAAATCTAAACCTAACCCCAAATCTAAACCTAAAATCTAAACCTAACCCCAAATCTAAACCTAACCCCAAATTTAAACCTAAAATCTAAACCTAACCCCAAATCTAAACCTAACCTCAACCCCTAACCCCAAATCTAAACATAAGCCCAGATCTAAAACTAACCCCAAACCCTAATTCCAATTCTAAATCTAACACCAAATTTAAACCTAAAATCTAAACCTAACCACAAATCTAAACCTAAAATCTAAACCTAACCCGAATCTAAACCTAAAATCTAAACATAACCCCAAATCTAAACCTAACCCCAAATCAAAATCTAACCCCAAATCTAAACCTAACCCCAAATCTAAACCTAAAATCTAAACCTAACCCCAAATCTAAACCTAACCCCAAATCTAAACCTAAAATCTAAACCTAACCCCAAATTTAAACCTAAAATCTAAACCTAACCCCAAATCTAAACCTAAAATCTAAACCTAACCCCAAATCTAAACCTAAAATCTAAACCTAACCCCAAATCTAAACCTAAAATCTAAACCTAACAGCAAATCTAAACCTAAAATCTAAACCTAACCCCAAATCTAAACCTAAAATCTAAACCTAACCCCAAATCTAAACCTTACCCCAAATATAAACCTAAAATCTAAACCTAACCCCAAATCTAAACCTAAAATCTAAACCTAACCCCAAATCTAAACCTAACCCCAACCCCTAACACCAAATCTAAACCTAACCCCAAATCTAAACCTAACCCCAACCCCTAACCCCAAATCTAAACCTAACCCCAAATCTAAACCTAACCCCAAACCCTAACTCCAAATCTAAACCTAACCCCAAATCTAAACCTAACCCCAACCCCTAACCCCAAATCTAAAACTAACCCCAAATCTAAACCTAACCCCAAATCTAACCCCAAATCTAAACCTAACCCAAAATCTAAAGCTAACCCCAACCCCTAACCCCAAATCTAAACCTAACCCCAAATCTAAACCTAACCCCAACCCTTAACCCCAAATCTAAACCTAACCCCAAATCTAAACCTAACCCCAAATCTAAACCCCAAATCTAAACCTAACCCCAACCCCAACCCCAAATCTAAACCTAACCCCAAATCTAAACCCCAAATCTAAAACTAACCCCAAATCTAAACCTAACCCCAAATCTAAACCTAACCCCAACCCCTAAACCCAAATCTAAACCTAACCACAACAACTAACCCCAAATCTAAACCTAACCCCAAATCTAAACCTAACCCCAACCCCTAACCCCAAATCTAAACCTAACCCAAACCCCTAACCCCAAATCCAAACCTAACCCCAAATCTAAACCAAACCCCAAACCCTAACCACAACCCCTAACCCCAAATCTAAACCTAACCCCAATTCCTAACCCCAACCCCTAACCACAACCCCTAACCCCAAATCTAAACCTAACCCCAAATCTAAACCTAACCCCAAAACCTAACCCCAAATCTAAACCTAACCCCAAATCTAAACCTAACCCCAACCTCTAACCCCAAATCTAAACCTAACCCCAAATCTAAACCTAACCCCAAACCCTAACCAGAAAGCTAAACCTAACCCCAGATCTAAACCTAACCCCAAACCCTAACCCCAACCCCTAACGCCATCCCGTAACCCCAAATCTAAACCTAAAATCTAAACCTAACCCCAAATCTAAACCTAACCCCAAATCAAAATCTAACCCCAAATCTAAACCTAACCCCAAATCTAAACCTAAAATCTAAACCTAACCCCAAATCTAAACCTAACCCCAAATCTAAACCTAAAATCTAAACCTAACCCCAAATTTAAACCTAAAATCTAAACCTAACCCCAAATCTAAACCTAAAATCTAAAACTAACCCCAAATCTAAACTTAACCCCAAATCTAAACCGAAAATCTAAACCTAACCCCAAATCTAAACCTAAAATCTAAACCTAACCCCAAATCTAACCCTAAAATCTAAACCTAAAATCTTAACCTAACCCCAAATCTAAACCTAATCCCAAATCTAAACCTAAAATCTAAACCTAACCCCAAATCTAAACCGAAAATCTAAACCTAACCCCAAATCTAAACCTAAAATCTAAATCTAACCCCAAATCTAAACCTACAATCTAAACCTAAACCCAAATCTAAACCTAACCGCAAATCTAAACCTAAAATCTAAACCTAACCCCAAATCTAAACCTAACCCCAAACCCTAACTCCAAATCTAAACCTAACACCAAATCTAAACCTAACCCCAACCCCTAACCCCAAATCTAAAACTAACCCCAAATCTAAACCTAACCCCAAACCCTAACCCAAAATCTAAACCTAACCCCAAATCTAAACCTAAAATCTAAACCTAACCCCAAATCTAAGCCTAAAATCTAAACCTAACCTAAAATCTAAACCTAACCCCAAATCTAAACCTAAAATCTAAACCTAACCCCAAATCTAAACCTAACCCCAAATCTAAACCTAAAATCTAAACCTAACCCCAAATCTAAACCTAACCCCAAATCTAAACCTAAAATCTAAACCTAACCCCAAATCTAAAAATAAAATTTAAGCCTAACCCCAAATCTAAACCTAAAATCTAAACCTAACCCCAAATCTAAACCTAACCCCAAATCTAAAACTAACCCCAAATCTGAACCTAAAATCTAAACCTAACCCCAAATCTGAACCTAAAATCTAAACCTAACCCCAAATCTAAACCTAACCTCAACCCCTAACTCCAAATCTAAACCTAACCCCAAATCTAAACCTAACCGCAACCCCTAACACCAAATCTAAACCTAACCCCAAATCTAAACCTAACCCCAACCCCTAACCCCAAATCTAAACCTAACCCCAAATCTAAACCTAACCCCAAACCCTAACTCCAAATCAAAACCTAACCCCAAATCTAAACCTAACCCCAACCCCTAACCCCAAATCTAAAACTAACCCCAAATATAAACCTAACCCCAAAACTAACCCCAAATCTAAACCTAACACAAAATCTAAAGCTAACCCCAACCCCTAACCCCAAATCTAAACCTAACCCCAAATATAAACCTAACCCCAAATCTAAACCTAACCCCAAATCTAAACCCCAAATCTAAACCTAACCCCAACCCCAACCCCAAATTTAAACCTAACCCCAAATCTAAACCCCAAATCTAAAACTAACCCCAAATCTAAACCTAACCCCAAATCTAAACCTAACCCCAACCAGTAAACCCAAATCTAAACCTAACCCCAAATCTAAACCAAACCCCAACCCCTAACCACAACACATAACCCCAAATCTAAACCTAACCCCAATTCCTAACCCCAACCCCTAACCCAAAATCTAAACCTAACCCCAACCCCTAACCACAACCCCTAACCCCAAATCTAAACCTAACCCCAAATCTAAACCTAAAATCTAAACCTAACCCCAAATCTAAACCTAAAATCTAAACCTAACCCCAAATCTAAACCTAACCCCAAATCTAAACCTAAAATCTAAACCTAACCCCAAATCTAAACCTAAAATCTAAACCTAACCCCAAATCTAAACCTAACCCCAAATCTAAACCTAAAATCTAAACCTAACCCCAAATCTAAACCTAAAATCTAAACCTAACCCCAAATCTAAACCTAAAATCTAAACCTAACCACAAATCTAAACCTAAAATCTAAACCTAACCCCAAATCTAAACCTAACCCCAAATCTAAACCTAAAATCTAAACCTAACCCCAAATCTAAACCTAACCCCAACCCCTAACCCCAAATCTAAACCTAACCCCAAATCTAAACCTAACCCCAATCCCTAACCCCAAATCTAAACCTAAACAAAATCTAAACCTAACCCCAACCCCTAACCCCAAATATAAACCCAGACCTAACCCCTAACCTAAAATCTAAACCTAACCTCAACCCCTAACCCCAAATCTAAACCTAACACCAGATCTAAACCTAACCCCAACCCCAAACCCCAATTCTAATCTAACACCAAATCTAAACCTAAAATCTAAACCTAACCCCAAATCTAAACCTAACCCCAAATCTAATCCTAAAATCTAAACCTAACCCCAAATCTAAACCTAACCCCAAATCTAAACCTTAAATCTAAACCTAACCCCAAATCTAAACCTTAAATCTAAACCTAACCCCAAATCTAAACCTAACCCCAAATCTAAACCTAAAATCTAAACCTAACCCCAAATCTAAACCTAAAATCTAAACCTAACCCCAAATCTAAACCTAAAATCTAAACCTAAAATCTAAACCTAACCCCAAATCTAAACCTAAAATCTAAACCTAACCCCAAATCTAAACCTAAAATCTAAAGCTAACCCCAAATCTAAACCTAAAATCTAAACCTAAAATCTAAACCTAACCCCAAATCTAAACCTAAAATCTAAACCTAACCCCAAATCTAAACCTAACCCCAAATCTAAACCTAAAATCTAAACCTAACCCCAAATCTAAACCTAGCCCCAAATCTAAACCTAAAATCTAAACCTAACCCCAAATCTAAACCTAAAATCTAAACCTAACACCAAATCTAAACCTAACCCCAAATCTAAACCTAAAATCTAAACCTAACCCCAAATCTAAACCCAAAAATCTAAACCTAACCCCAAATCTAAACCTAAAATCTAAGCCTAACCCCAAATCTAAACCTAAAATCTAAACCTAACCCCAAATCTAAACCTAAAATCTAATCCTAACCCCAAATCTAAACCTAACCCCAAATCTAAACCTAAAATCTAAACCTAACCCCAAATCTAAACCTAACCCCAACCCATAACCCCAAATCTAAACCTAACCCCAAATCTAAACCTAACCTCAACCCCTAACTCCAAATCTAAACCTAACCCCAAATCTAAACCTAACCCCAACCCCTAACACCAAATCTAAACCTAACCCCAAATCTAAACCTAACCCCAACCCCTAACCCCAAATCTAAACCTAACCCCAAATCTAAACCTAACCCCAAACCCTAACTCCAAATCTAAACCTAACCCCAAATCTAAACCTAACCCCAACCCCTAACGCCAAATCTAAAACTAACCCCAAATCTAAACCTAACCCCAAATCTAACCCCAAATCTAAACCTAACCCAAAATCTAAAGCTAACCCCAACCCCTAACCCCAAATCTAAACCTAACCCCAAATCTAAACCTAACCCCAACCCTTAACCCCAAATCTAAACCTAACCCCAAATCTAAACCTAACCCCAAATCTAAACCCCAAATCTAAACCTAACCCCAACCCCAACCCCAAATCTAAACCTAACCCCAAATCTAAACCCCAAATCTAAAACTAACCCCAAATCTAAACCTAACCCCAAATCTAAACCTAACCCCAACCCCTAAACCCAAATCTAAACCTAACCACAACAACTAACCCCAAATCTAAACCTAACCCCAAATCTAAACCTAACCCCAACCCCTAACCCCAAATCTAAACCTAACCCAAACCCCTAACCCCAAATCCAAACCTAACCCCAAATCTAAACCAAACCCCAAACCCTAACCACAACCCCTAACCCCAAATCTAAACCTAACCCCAATTCCTAACCCCAACCCCTAACCACAACCCCTAACCCCAAATCTAAACCTAACCCCAAATCTAAACCTAACCCCAAAACCTAACCCCAAATCTAAACCTAACCCCAAATCTAAACCTAACCCCAACCTCTAACCCCAAATCTAAACCTAACCCCAAATCTAAACCTAACCCCAAACCCTAACCAGAAAGCTAAACCTAACCCCAGATCTAAACCTAACCCCAAACCCTAACCCCAACCCCTAACGCCATCCCGTAACCCCAAATCTAAACCTAAAATCTAAACCTAACCCCAAATCTAAACCTAACCCCAAATCAAAATCTAACCCCAAATCTAAACCTAACCCCAAATCTAAACCTAAAATCTAAACCTAACCCCAAATCTAAACCTAACCCCAAATCTAAACCTAAAATCTAAACCTAACCCCAAATTTAAACCTAAAATCTAAACCTAACCCCAAATCTAAACCTAAAATCTAAAACTAACCCCAAATCTAAACTTAACCCCAAATCTAAACCGAAAATCTAAACCTAACCCCAAATCTAAACCTAAAATCTAAACCTAACCCCAAATCTAAACCTAAAATCTAAACCTAAAATCTTAACCTAACCCCAAATCTAAACCTAATCCCAAATCTAAACCTAAAATCTAAACCTAACCCCAAATCTAAACCTAAAATCTAAACCTAACCCCAAATCTAAACCGAAAATCTAAACCTAACCCCAAATCTAAACCTAAAATCTAAATCTAACCCCAAATCTAAACCTACAATCTAAACCTAAACCCAAATCTAAACCTAACCGCAAATCTAAACCTAAAATCTAAACCTAACCCCAAATCTAAACCTAACCCCAAACCCTAACTCCAAATCTAAACCTAACACCAAATCTAAACCTAACCCCAACCCCTAACCCCAAATCTAAAACTAACCCCAAATCTAAACCTAACCCCAAACCCTAACCCAAAATCTAAACCTAACCCCAAATCTAAACCTAAAATCTAAACCTAACCCCAAATCTAAGCCTAAAATCTAAACCTAACCTAAAATCTAAACCTAACCCCAAATCTAAACCTAAAATCTAAACCTAACCCCAAATCTAAACCTAACCCCAAATCTAAACCTAAAATCTAAACCTAACCCCAAATCTAAACCTAACCCCAAATTTAAACCTAAAATCTAAACCTAACCCCAAATCTAAACCTAAAATCTAAAACTAACCCCAAATCTAAACTTAACCCCAAATCTAAACCGAAAATCTAAACCTAACCCCAAATCTAAACCTAAAATCTAAACCTAACCCCAAATCTAACCCTAAAATCTAAACCTAAAATCTTAACCTAACCCCAAATCTAAACCTAATCCCAAATCTAAACCTAAAATCTAAACCTAACCCCAAATCTAAACCTAAAATCTAAACCTAACCCCAAATCTAAACCGAAAATCTAAACCTAACCCCAAATCTAAACCTAAAATCTAAATCTAACCCCAAATCTAAACCTACAATCTAAACCTAAACCCAAATCTAAACCTAACCGCAAATCTAAACCTAAAATCTAAACCTAACCCCAAATCTAAACCTAACCCCAAACCCTAACTCCAAATCTAAACCTAACACCAAATCTAAACCTAACCCCAACCCCTAACCCCAAATCTAAAACTAACCCCAAATCTAAACCTAACCCCAAACCCTAACCCAAAATCTAAACCTAACCCCAAATCTAAACCTAAAATCTAAACCTAACCCCAAATCTAAGCCTAAAATCTAAACCTAACCTAAAATCTAAACCTAACCCCAAATCTAAACCTAAAATCTAAACCTAACCCCAAATCTAAACCTAACCCCAAATCTAAACCTAAAATCTAAACCTAACCCCAAATCTAAACCTTACCCCAAATATAAACCTAAAATCTAAACCTAACCCCAAATCTAAACCTAAAATCTAAACCTAACCCCAAATCTAAACCTAACCCCAAATCTAAACCTAAAATCTAAACCTAACCCCAAATCTAAACCTAACCCCAAATCTAAACCTAAAATCTAAACCTAACCCCAAATCTAAACCTAAAATCTAAACCTAACCCCAAATCTAAACCTAAAATCTAAACCTAACCCCAAATCTAAACCTAAAATCTAAACCTAACCCCAAATCTAAACCTAAAATCTAAACCTAACCCCAAATCTAAACCTAACCCCAAATCTAAACCTAAAATCTAAACCTAACCCCAAATTTAAACCTAAAATCTAAACCTAACCCCAAATCTAAACCTAAAATGTAAACCTAACCCCAAATCTAAACCTAACGACAAATCTAAACCTAAAATCTAAACCTAACTCCAAATCTAAACCTAACCCCAAATCTAAACCTAAAATCTAAAGCTAACCCCAAATCTAAACCTAAAATCTAAACCTAACCCCAAATCTAAACCTAAAATCTAAACCTAACCCCAAATCTAAACCTAACCCCAAATCTAAACCTAAAATCTAAACCTAACCCCAAATCTAAACCCCAAATCTAAACCTAACCCCAAATCTAAACCTAACCCCAAATCTAAACCTAAAATCTAAACCTCACCCCAAATCTAAACCTAAAATCCCAAATCTAAACCTAAAATCTAAACATAACCCCAAATCTAAAGCTAACCCCAAATCTAAACCTAAAATCTAAACCTAACCCCAAATTTAAACCTTAAATCTAAACCTAACCCCAAATCTAAACCTAAAATCTAAACCTAACCCCAAATCTAAACCTAAAATCTAAACCTAACCCCAAATCTAAACCTAACCCCAAATCTAAACCTAAAATCTAAAGCTAACCCCAAATCTAAACCTAAAATCTAAACCTAACCCCAAATCTAAACCTAACCCCAAATCTAAACCTAAAATCTAAACCTAACCCCAAATCTAAACCTAAAATCTAAACCTAACCCCAAATCTGAACCTAACCCCAAATCTAAACCTAAAATCTAAACCTAACCCCAAATCTAAACCTAACCCCAAATCTAAACCTAAAATCTAAACCTAACCCCAAATCTAAACCTAAAATCTAAACCTAACCCCAAATCTAAACCTAAAATCTAATCCTAACCCCAAATCTAAACCTAACCCCAAATCTAAACCTAAAATCTAAACCTAACCCCAAATCTAAACCTAACCCCAAATCTAAACCTAAAATCTAAACCTAACCCCAAATCTAAACCTAAAATCTAAACCTAACCCCAAATCTAAACCTAACCCCAAATCTAAACCTAAAATCTAATCCTAACCCCAAATCTAAACCTAACCCCAAATCTAAACCTAAAATCTAAACCTAACCCCAAATCTAAACCTAACCCCAAATCTAAACCGAAAATCTAAACCTAACCCCAAATCTAAACCTAAAATCTAAACCTAACCCCAAATCTAAACCTAACCCCAAATCTAAACCTAAAATCTAAACCTAACCCCAAATCTAAACCTTACCCCAAATCTAAACCTAAAATCTAAACCTAACCCCAAATCTAAACCTAAAATCTAAACCTAACCCCAAATCTAAACCTAAAATCTAAACCTAAAATCTAAACCTAACCCCAAATCTAAACCTAAAATCTAAACCTAACCCCAAATCTAAACCTAACCCCAAATCTAAACCTAAAATCTAAACCTAAGCCCAAATCTAAACCTAGCCCCAAATCTAAACCTAAAATCTAAACCTAACCCCAAATCTAAACCTAAAATCTAAACCTAACCCCAAATCTAAACCTAACCCCAAATCTAAACCTAAAATCTAAACCTAACCCCAAATCTAAACCTAAAATCTAAACCTAACCCCAAAGCTAAACCTAACCCCAAATCAAAACCTAAAATCTAAACCTAAGCCCAAATCTAAACCTAAAATCTAAACCTAACCCCAAATCTACATTTAACCCCAAATCTAAACCTAAGCCCAAATCTAAACCTAAAATCTAAACCTAACCCCAAATCTAAACCTAACCCCAAATCTAAACCTAAAATCTAAACCTAACCCCAAATCTAAACCTAAAATCTAAACCTAACCCCAAATCTAAACCTAACCCCAAATCTAAACCTAAAATCTAAACCTAAAACCAAATCTAAACCTAAAATCTAAACCTAACCCCAAATCTAAACCTAAAATCTAAACCTAACCCCAAATCTAAACCTTACCCCAAATATAAACCTAAAATCTAAACCTAACCCCAAATCTAAACCTAAAATCTAAACCTAACCCCAAATCTAAACCTAAAATCTAAACCTAACCCCAAATCTAAACCTAACCCCAAATCTAAACCTAAAATCTAAACCTAACCCCAAATCTAAACCTAAAATCTAAACCTAACCCCAAATCTAAACCTAACCCCAAATCTAAACCTAAAATCTAAACCTCACCCCAAATCTAAACCTAAAATCTAAACCTAACCCCAAATCTAAACCTAAAATCTAAACCTAACCCCAAATCTAAATCTAAAATCTAAACCTAACCCCAAATCTAATCCTAAAATCTAAACCTAACCCCAAATCTAAACCTAAAATCTAAACATAACCCCAAATCTAAACCTAACACCAAATCTAAACCTAAAATCTAAACCTAACCCCAAATCTAAACCTAAAATCTAAACCTAACCCCAAATCTAAACCTAACCCCAAATTTAAACCTAAAATCTAACCCTAACCCCAAATCTAAACCTAACCTCAACCCCTAACCCCAAATCTAAAACTAACCCCAAATCTAAACCTAACCCCAAATCTAACCACAAATCTAAACCTAACCCAAAATCTAAAGCTAACCCCAATCCCTAACCCCAAATCTAAACCTAACCCCAAATCTAAACCTAACCCCAACCCCTAATTCCAATTCTAAATCTAACACCAAATTTAAACCTAAAATCGAAACCTAACCCCAAATCTAAACCTAAAATCTAAACCTAACCCCAAATCTAAACCTAAAATCTAAACATAACCCCAAATCTAACCCTAAAATCTAAACCTAACCCCAAATCCAAACCTAACCCCAAATCTAAACCCAAAAATCTAAACCTAACCCCAAATCTAAACCTAAAATCTAAGCCTATCCCCAAATCTAAACCTAAAATCTAAACCTAACCCCAAATCTAAACCTAAAATCTAAACCTAACCCCAAATCTAAACCTAACCCCAAATCTAAACCTAAAATCTAAACCTAACCCCAAAGCTAAACCTAACCCCAAATCTAAACCTAACCCGGAATCTAAACATAAAATCTAAACCTAACCCCAAATCTAAACCTAACCCCAACCCCTAACCCAAAATCTAAACCTAACCCCAAATCTAAATCTAACCTCAACCCCTAACTCCAAATCTAAACCTAACCCCAAATCTAAACCTAACCCCAACCCCTAACACCAAATCAAAACCTAACCCCAAATCTAAACCTAACCCCAACCCCTAACCCCAAATCTAAACCTAACCCCAAATCTAAACCTAACCCCAAACCCTAACTCCAAATCTAAACCTAACCCCAAATCTAAACCTAACCCCAACCCCTAACCCCAAATCTAAAACTAACCCCAAATCTAAACCTAACCCCAAATCTAAACCTAACCCCAAACCCTAACTCCAAATCTAAACCTAACCCCAAATCTAAACCTAACCCCAATCCCTAACCCCAAATCTAAACCTAACCCCAAATCTAAACCTAACCCCAACCCTTAACCCCAAATCTAAACCTAACCCCAAATCTAAACCTAACCCCAAATCTAAACCCCAAATCTAAACCTAACCCCAACCCCAACCCCAAATCTAAACCTAACCCCAAATCTAAACCCCAAATCTAAACCTAACCCCAAATCTAAACCTAACCCCAACCCCTAAACCCAAATCTAAACCTAACCACAACAACTAACCCCAAATCTAAACCTAACCCCAAATCTAAACCTAACCCAAACCCCTAACCCCAAATCCAAACCTAACCCCAAATCTAAACCAAACCCCAACCCCTAACCACAACCCCTAACCCCAAATCTAAACCTAACCCCAATTCCTAACCCCAACCCCTAACCCAAAGTCTAAACCTAACCCCAACCCCTAACCACAACCCCTAACCCCAAATCTAAACCTAACCCCAAATCTAAACCTAACCCCAAAACCTAACCCCAAATCTAAACCTAACCCCAAATCTAAACCTAACCCCAACCTCTAACCCCAAATCTAAACCTAACCCCAAATCTAAACCTAACCCCAAACCCTAACCAGAAAGCTAAACCTAACCCCAGATCTAAACCTAACCCCAAACCCTAACCCCAACCCCTAACGCCATCCCCTAACCCCAAATCTAAACCTAACCCCAACCCCTAACCCAAAATCTAAACCTAACCCCAAATCTAAACCTAACCCCAACCCCTAACCCCAAATATAAACCTAACCCCAAATCTAAACCTAACCCAAACCCCTAACCCCAAATCTAAACCTAACCCCAAATCTAAACCTAACCTCAATCCCTAACCCCAATTATAAACCTAACCCCAAATCTAAACCTAACCCCAAATCTAAACCTAAAATCTAAACCTAACCCCAAATTTAAACCTAAAATCTAAACCTAACCCCAAATCTAAACCTAAAATCTAAACCTAACCCCAAATTTAAACCTAAAATCTAAACCTAACCCCAAATCTAAATCCCAAATCTAAACCTAACCCCAAATCTAAACCTAACCCCAAATCTAAACCTAAAATCTAAACCTCACCCCAAATCTAAACCTAAAATCCCAAATCTAAACCTAAAATCTAAACCTAACCCCAAATCTAAACCTAACCCCAAATCTAAACCTAAAATCTAAACCTAACCCCAAATTTAAACCTAAAATCAAAACCTAACCCCAAATCTAAACCTAAAATCTAAACCTAACCCCAAAGCTAAACCTAACCCCAAATCTAAACCTAAAATCTAAACCTAACCCCAAATCTACATCTAACCCCAAATCTAAACCTAACCCCAAATCTAAACCTAAAATCTAAACCTAACCCCAAATCTAAACCTAAAATCTAAACCTAACCCCAAATCTAAACCTAACCCCAAATCTAAACCTAAAATCTAAACCTAACCCCAAATCTAAACCTAAAATCTAAACCTAACCCCAAATCTAAACCTAAAATCTAAACCTAACCCCAAATCTAAACCTAAAATCTAAACCTAACCCCAAATCTAAACCTAACCCCAAATCTAAACCTAAAATCTAAACCTAACCCCAAATCTAAACCTAAAATCTAAACCTAACCCCAAATCTAAACCTAAAATCTAAACCTAACAGCAAATCTAAACCTAAAATCTAAACCTAACCCCAAATCTAAACCTAAAATCTAAACCTAACCCCAAATCTAAACCTTACCCCAAATATAAACCTAAAATCTAAACCTAACCCCAAATCTAAACCTAAAATCTAAACCTAACCCCAAATCTAAACCTAAAATCTAAACCTAACCCCAAATCTAAACCTAACCCCAAATCTAAACCTAAAATCTAAACCTAACCCCAAATCTAAACCTAAAATCTAAACCTAACCCCAAATCTAAACCTAACCCCAAATCTAAACCTAAAATCTAAACCTCACCCCAAATCTAAACCTAAAATCACAAATCTAAACCTAAAATCTAAACCTAACCCCAAATCTAAACCTAAAATCTAAACCTAACCCCAAATCTAAACCTAAAATCTAAACCTAACCCCAAATCTAAACCTAAAATCTAAACATAACCCCAAATCTAAACCTAACCCCAAATCTAAACCTAAAATCTAAACCTAACCCCAAATCTAAACCTAAAATCTAAACCTAACCCCAAATCTAAACCTAACCCCAAATTTAAACCTAAAATCTAAACCTAACCCCAAATCTAAACCTAACCTCAACCCCTAACCCCAAATCTAAACATAAGCCCAGATCTAAAACTAACCCCAAACCCTAATTCCAATTCTAAATCTAACACCAAATTTAAACCTAAAATCTAAACCTAACCACAAATCTAAACCTAAAATCTAAACCTAACCCGAATCTAAACCTAAAATCTAAACATAACCCCAAATCTAAACCTAACCCCAAATCAAAATCTAACCCCAAATCTAAACCTAACCCCAAATCTAAACCTAAAATCTAAACCTAACCCCAAATCTAAACCTAAACCCAAATCTAAACCTAAAATCTAAACCTAACCCCAAATTTAAACCTAAAATCTAAACCTAACCCCAAATCTAAACCTAAAATCTAAAACTAACCCCAAATCTAAACTTAACCCCAAATCTAAACCGAAAATCTAAACCTAACCCCAAATCTAAACCTAAAATCTAAACCTAACCCCAAATCTAACCCTAAAATCTAAACCTAAAATCTTAACCTAATCCCAAATCTAAACCTAATCCCAAATCTAAACCTAAAATCTAAACCTAACCCCAAATCTAAACCTAAAATCTAAACCTAACCCCAAATCTAAACCTAACCCCAAATCTAAACCTAAAATCTAAATCTAACCCCAAATCTAAACCTACAATCTAAACCTAAACCCAAATCTAAACCTAACCGCAAATCTAAACCTAAAATCTAAACCTAACCCCAAATCTAAACCTAACCCCAAACCCTAACTCCAAATCTAAACCTAACACCAAATCTAAACCTAACCCCAACCCCTAACCCCAAATCTAAAACTAACCCCAAATCTAAACCTAACCCCAAACCCTAACCCAAAATCTAAACCTAACCCCAAATCTAAACCTAAAATCTAAACCTAACCCCAAATCTAAGCCTAAAATCTAAACCTAACCTAAAATCTAAACCTAACCCCAAATCTAAACCTAAAATCTAAACCTAACCCCAAATCTAAACCTAACCCCAAATCTAAACCTAAAATCTAAACCTAACCCCAAATCTAAACCTAAAATCTAAACCTAACCCCAAATCTAAACCTAACCCCAAATCTAAACCTAAAATCTAAACCTAACCCCAAATCTAAACCTTACCCCAAATATAAACCTAAAATCTAAACCTAACCCCAAATCTAAACCTAAAATCTAAACCTAACCCCAAATCTAAACCTAACCCCAAATCTAAACCTAACCCCAAATCTAAACCTAAAATCTAAACCTAACCCCAAATCTAAACCTAAAATCTAAACCTAACCCCAAATCTAAACCTAAAATCTAAACCTAACCCCAAATCTAAACCTAAAATCTAAACCTAACCCCAAATCTAAACCTAAAATCTAAACCTAACCCCAAATCTAAACCTAACCCCAAATCTAAACCTAAAATCTAAACCTAACCCCAAATTTAAACCTAAAATCTAAACCTAACCCCAAATCTAAACCTAAAATGTAAACCTAACCCCAAATCTAAACCTAACCACAAATCTAAACCTAAAATCTAAACCTAACTCCAAATCTAAACCTAACCCCAAATCTAAACCTAAAATCTAAACCTAACCCCAAATCTAAACCTAACCCCAAATCTAAACCTAAAATCTAAACCTAACCCCAAATCTAAACCTAAAATCTAAACCTAACCCCAAATCTAAACCTAACCCCAAATCTAAACCTAAAATCTAAACCTCACCCCAAATCTAAACCTAAAATCACAAATCTAAACCTAAAATCTAAACCTAACCCCAAATCTAAACCTAAAATCTAAACCTAACCCCAAATCTAAACCTAAAATCTAAACCTAACCCCAAATCTAAACCTAAAATCTAAACATAACCCCAAATCTAAACCTAACCCCAAATCTAAACCTAAAATCTAAACCTAACCCCAAATCTAAACCTAAAATCTAAACCTAACCCCAAATCTAAACCTAACCCCAAATTTAAACCTAAAATCTAAACCTAACCCCAAATCTAAACCTAACCTCAACCCCTAACCCCAAATCTAAACATAAGCCCAGATCTAAAACTAACCCCAAACCCTAATTCCAATTCTAAATCTAACACCAAATTTAAACCTAAAATCTAAACCTAACCACAAATCTAAACCTAAAATCTAAACCTAACCCGAATCTAAACCTAAAATCTAAACATAACCCCAAATCTAAACCTAACCCCAAATCAAAATCTAACCCCAAATCTAAACCTAACCCCAAATCTAAACCTAAAATCTAAACCTAACCCCAAATCTAAACCTAACCCCAAATCTAAACCTAAAATCTAAACCTAACCCCAAATTTAAACCTAAAATCTAAACCTAACCCCAAATCTAAACCTAAAATCTAAAACTAACCCCAAATCTAAACTTAACCCCAAATCTAAACCGAAAATCTAAACCTAACCCCAAATCTAAACCTAAAATCTAAACCTAACCCCAAATCTAACCCTAAAATCTAAACCTAAAATCTTAACCTAACCCCAAATCTAAACCTAATCCCAAATCTAAACCTAAAATCTAAACCTAACCCCAAATCTAAACCTAAAATCTAAACCTAACCCCAAATCTAAACCTAACCCCAAATCTAAACCTAAAATCTAAATCTAACCCCAAATCTAAACCTACAATCTAAACCTAAACCCAAATCTAAACCTAACCGCAAATCTAAACCTAAAATCTAAACCTAACCCCAAATCTAAACCTAACCCCAAACCCTAACTCCAAATCTAAACCTAACACCAAATCTAAACCTAACCCCAACCCCTAACCCCAAATCTAAAACTAACCCCAAATCTAAACCTAACCCCAAACCCTAACCCAAAATCTAAACCTAACCCCAAATCTAAACCTAAAATCTAAACCTAACCCCAAATCTAAGCCTAAAATCTAAACCTAACCTAAAATCTAAACCTAACCCCAAATCTAAACCTAAAATCTAAACCTAACCCCAAATCTAAACCTAACCCCAAATCTAAACCTAAAATCTAAACCTAACCCCAAATCTAAACCTAAAATCTAAACCTAACCCCAAATCTAAACCTAACCCCAAATCTAAACCTAAAATCTAAACCTAACCCCAAATCTAAACCTTACCCCAAATATAAACCTAAAATCTAAACCTAACCCCAAATCTAAACCTAAAATCTAAACCTAACCCCAAATCTAAACCTAACCCCAAATCTAAACCTAAAATCTAAACCTAACCCCAAATCTAAACCTAACCCCAAATCTAAACCTAAAATCTAAACCTAACCCCAAATCTAAACCTAAAATCTAAACCTAACCCCAAATCTAAACCTAAAATCTAAACCTAACCCCAAATCTAAACCTAAAATCTAAACCTAACCCCAAATCTAAACCTAAAATCTAAACCTAACCCCAAATCTAAACCTAACCCCAAATCTAAACCTAAAATCTAAACCTAACCCCAAATTTAAACCTAAAATCTAAACCTAACCCCAAATCTAAACCTAAAATCTAAACCTAACCCCAAATCTAAACCTAACCACAAATCTAAACCTAAAATCTAAACCTAACTCCAAATCTAAACCTAACCCCAAATCTAAACCTAAAATCTAAAGCTAACCCCAAATCTAAACCTAAAATCTAAACCTAACCCCAAATCTAAACCTAAAATCTAAACCTAACCCCAAATCTAAACCTAACCCCAAATCTAAACCTAAAATCTAAACCTAACCCCAAATCTAAACCCCAAATCTAAACCTAACCCCAAATCTAAACCTAACCCCAAATCTAAACCTAAAATCTAAACCTCACCCCAAATCTAAACCTAAAATCCCAAATCTAAACCTAAAATCTAAACATAACCCCAAATCTAAAGCTAACCCCAAATCTAAACCTAAAATCTAAACCTAACCCCAAATTTAAACCTTAAATCTAAACCTAACCCCAAATCTAAACCTAAAATCTAAACCTAACCCCAAATCTAAACCTAAAATCTAAACCTAACCCCAAATCTAAACCTAACCCCAAATCTAAACCTAAAATCTAAAGCTAACCCCAAATCTAAACATAAAATCTAAACCTAACCCCAAATCTAAACCTAACCCCAAATCTAAACCTAAAATCTAAACCTAACCCCAAATCTAAACCTAAAATCTAAACCTAACCCCAAATCTGAACCTAACCCCAAATCTAAACCTAAAATCTAAACCTAACCCCAAATCTAAACCTAACCCCAAATCTAAACCTAAAATCTAAACCTAACCCCAAATCTAAACCTAAAATCTAAACCTAACCCCAAATCTAAAACTAAAATCTAATCCTAACCCCAAATCTAAACCTAACCCCAAATCTAAACCTAAAATCTAAACCTAACCCCAAATCTAAACCTAACCCCAAATCTAAACCTAAAATCTAAACCTAACCCCAAATCTAAACCTAAAATCTAAACCTAACCCCAAATCTAAACCTAACCCCAAATCTAAACCTAAAATCTAATCCTAACCCCAAATCTAAACCTAACCCCAAATCTAAACCTAAAATCTAAACCTAACCCCAAATCTAAACCTAACCCCAAATCTAAACCTAAAATCTAAACCTAACCCCAAATCTAAACCTAAAATCTAAACCTAACCCCAAATCTAAACCTAACCCCAAATCTAAACCTAAAATCTAAACCTAACCCCAAATCTAAACCTTACCCCAAATCTAAACCTAAAATCTAAACCTAACCCCAAATCTAAACCTAAAATCTAAACCTAACCCCAAATCTAAACCTAAAATCTAAACCTAAAATCTAAACCTAACCCCAAATCTAAACCTAAAATCTAAACCTAACCCCAAATCTAAACCTAACCCCAAATCTAAACCTAAAATCTAAACCTAAGCCCAAATCTAAACCTAGCCCCAAATCTAAACCTAAAATCTAAACCTAACCCCAAATCTAAACCTAAAATCTAAAGCTAACCCCAAATCTAAACCTAACCCCAAATCTAAACCTAAAATCTAAACCTAACCCCAAATCTAAACCTAAAATCTAAACCTAACCCGAAAGCTAAACCTAACCCCAAATCAAAACCTAAAATCTAAACCTAAGCCCAAATCTAAACCTAAAATCTAAACCTAACCCCAAATCTACATTTAACCCCAAATCTAAACCTAACCCCAAATCTAAACCTAAAATCTAAACCTAACCCCAAATCTAAACCTAACCCCAAATCTAAACCTAAAATCTAAACCTAACCCCAAATCTAAACCTAAAATCTAAACCTAACCCCAAATCTAAACCTAACCCCAAATCTAAACCTAAAATCTAAACCTAAAACCAAATCTAAACCGAAAATCTAACCCTAACCCCAAATCTAAACCTAAAATCTAAACCTAACCCCAAATCTAAACCTTACCCCAAATATAAACCTAAAATCTAAACCTAACCCCAAATCTAAACCTAAAATCTAAACCTAACCCCAAATCTAAACCTAAAATCTAAACCTAACCCCAAATCTAAACCTAACCCCAAATCTAAACCTAAAATCTAAACCTAACCCCAAATCTAAACCTAAAATCTAAACCTAACCCCAAATCTAAACCTAACCCCAAATCTAAACCTAAAATCTAAACCTCACCCCAAATCTAAACCTAAAACCCAAATCTAAACCTAAAATCTAAACCTAACCCCAAATCTAAACCTAAAATCTAAACCTAACCCCAAATCTAAATCTAAAATCTAAACCTAACCCCAAATCTAATCCTAAAATCTAAACCTAACCCCAAATCTAAACCTAAAATCTAAACATAACCCCAAATCTAAACCTAACCCCAAATCTAAACCTAAAATCTAAACCTAACCCCAAATCTAAACCTAAAATCTAAACCTAACCCCAAATCTAAACCTAACCCCAAATTTAAACCTAAAATCTAACCCTAACCCCAAATCTAAACCTAACCTCAACCCCTAACCCCAAATCTAAAACTAACCCCAAATCTAAACCTAACCCCAAATCTAACCACAAATCTAAACCTAACCCAAAATCTAAAGCTAACCCCAATCCCTAACCCCAAATCTAAACCTAACCCCAAATCTAAACCTAACCCCAACCCCTAATTCCAATTCTAAATCTAACACCAAATTTAAACCTAAAATCGAAACCTAACCCCAAATCTAAACCTAAAATCTAAACCTAACCCCAAATCTAAACCTAAAATCTAAACATAACCCCAAATCTAACCCTAAAATCTAAACCTAACCCCAAATCCAAACCTAACCCCAAATCTAAACCCAAAAATCTAAACCTAACCCCAAATCTAAACCTAAAATCTAAGCCTATCCCCAAATCTAAACCTAAAATCTAAACCTAACCCCAAATCTAAACCTAAAATCTAAACCTAACCCCAAATCTAAACCTAACCCCAAATCTAAACCTAAAATCTAAACCTAACCCCAAATCTAAACCTAACCCCAAATCTAAACCTAACCCGGAATCTAAACATAAAATCTAAACCTAACCCCAAATCTAAACCTAACCCCAACCCCTAACCCAAAATCTAAACCTAACCCCAAATCTAAATCTAACCTCAACCCCTAACTCCAAATCTAAACCTAACCCCAAATCTAAACCTAACCCCAAACCCTAACTCCAAATCTAAACCTAACCCCAAATCTAAACCTAACCCCAACCCCTAACCCCAAATCTAAAACTAACCCCAAATCTAAACCTAACCCCAAATCTAACCACAAATCTAAACCTAACCCAAAATCTAAAGCTAACCCCAATCCCTAACCCCAAATCTAAACCTAACCCCAAATCTAAACCTAACCCCAACCCTTAACCCCAAATCTAAACCTAACCCCAAATCTAAACCTAACCCCAAATCTAAACCCCAAATCTAAACCTAACCCCAACCCCAACCCCAAATCTAAACCTAACCCCAAATCTAAACCCCAAATCTAAACCTAACCCCAAATCTAAACCTAACCCCAAATCTAAACCTAACCCCAACCCCTAAACCCAAATCTAAACCTAACCACAACAACTAACCCCAAATCTAAACCTAACCCCAAATCTAAACCTAACCCAAACCCCTAACCCCAAATCCAAACCTAACCCCAAATCTAAACCAAACCCCAACCCCTAACCACAACCCCTAACCCCAAATCTAAACCTAACCCCAATTCCTAACCCCAACCCCTAACCCAAAGTCTAAACCTAACCCCAACCCCTAACCACAACCCCTAACCCCAAATCTAAACCTAACCCCAAATCTAAACCTATCCCCAAAACCTAACCCCAAATCTAAACCTAACCCCAAATCTAAACCTAACCCCAACCTCTAACCCCAAATCTAAACCTAACCCCAAATCTAAACCTAACCCCAAACCCTAACCAGAAAGCTAAACCTAACCCCAGATCTAAACCTAACCCCAAACCCTAACCCCAACCCCTAACGCCATCCCCTAACCCCAAATCTAAACCTAACCCCAACCCCTAACCCAAAATCTATAACCTAACCCCAAATCTAAACCTAACCCCAACCCCTAACCCCAAATATAAACCTAACCCCAAATCTAAACCTAACCCAAACACCTAACCCAAAATCTAAACCTAACCCCAAATCTAAACCTAACCTCAATCCCTAACCCCAATTATAAACCTAACCCCAAATCTAAACCTAACCCCAAATCTAAACCTAAAATCTAAACCTAACCCCAAATTTAAACCTAAAATCTAAACCTAACCCCAAATCTAAACCTAAAATCTAAACCTAACCCCAAATTTAAACCTAAAATCTAAACCTAACCCCAAATCTAAATCCCAAATCTAAACCTAACCCCAAATCTAAACCTAACCCCAAATCTAAACCTAAAATCTAAACCTCACCCCAAATCTAAACCTAAAATCCCAAATCTAAACCTAAAATCTAAACCTAACCCCAAATCTAAACCTAACCCCAAATCTAAACCTAAAATCTAAACCTAACCCCAAATTTAAACCTAAAATCAAAACCTAACCCCAAATCTAAACCTAAAATCTAAACCTAACCCCAAAGCTAAACCTAACCCCAAATCTAAACCTAAAATCTAAACCTAACCCCAAATCTACATCTAACCCCAAATCTAAACCTAACCCCAAATCTAAACCTAAAATCTAAACCTAACCCCAAATCTAAACCTAAAATCTAAACCTAACCCCAAATCTAAACCTAACCCCAAATCTAAACCTAAAATCTAAACCTAACCCCAAATCTAAACCTAAAATCTAAACCTAACCCCAAATCTAAACCTAAAATCTAAACCTAACCCCAAATCTAAACCTAAAATCTAAACCTAACCCCAAACCTAAACCTAACCCCAAATCTAAACCTAAAATCTAAACCTAACCCCAAATCTAAACCTAAAATCTAAACCTAACCCCAAATCTAAACCTAACCCCAAATCTAAACCTAAAATCTAAACCTCACCCCAAATCTAAACCTAAAATCTAAACATAACCCCAAATCTAAACCTAACCCCAAATCTAAACCTAAAATCTAAACCTAACCCCAAATCTAAACCTAAAATCTAAACCTAACCCCAAATCTAAACCTAACCCCAAATTTAAACCTAAAATCTAAACCTAACCCCAAATCTAAACCTAACCTCAACCCCTAACCCCAAATCTAAACATAAGCCCAGATCTAAAACTAACCCCAAACCCTAATTCCAATTCTAAATCTAACACCAAATTTAAACCTAAAATCTAAACCTAACCACAAATCTAAACCTAAAATCTAAACCTAACCCGAATCTAAACCTAAAATCTAAACATAACCCCAAATCTAAACCTAAAATCTAAACCTAACCCCAAATCTAAACCTAAAATCTAAACCTAACCCCAAATCTAAACCTAAAATCTAAACCTAACCCCAAATCTAAACCTAAAATCTAAACCTCACCCCAAATCTAAACCTAAAATCCCAAATCTAAACCTAAAATCTAAACCTAACCCCAAATCTAAACCTAACCCCAAATCTAAACCTAAAATCTAAACCTAACCCCAAATTTAAACCTAAAATCTAAACCTAACCCCAAATCTAAACCTAAAATGTAAACCTAACCCCAAATCTAAACCTAACCACAAATCTAAACCTAAAATCTAAACCTAACCCCAAATCTAAACCTAACCCCAAATCTAAACCTAAAATCTAAACCTAACCCCAAATCTAAACCTAAAATCTAAACCTAACCCCAAATCTAAACCTAAAATCTAAACCTAACCCCAAATCTAAACCTAACCCCAAATCTAAACCTAAAATCTAAACCTAACCCCAAATCTAAACCCCAAATCTAAACCTAACCCCAAATCTAAACCTAACCCCAAATCTAAACCTAAAATCTAAACCTCACCCCAAATCTAAACCTAAAATCCCAAATCTAAACCTAAAATCTAAACATAACCCCAAATCTAAACCTAACCCCAAATCTAAACCTAAAATCTAAACCTAACCCCAAATTTAAACCTTAAATCTAAACCTAACCCCAAATCTAAACCTAAAATCTAAACCTAACCCCAAATCTAAACCTAACCCCAAATCTAACCCTAAATCTAAACCTAACCCCAAATCTAAACCTAACCCCAAATCTAACCCTAAATCTAAACCTAACCCCAAATCTAAACCTAACCCCAAATCTAAACCTAAAATCTAAAGCTAACCCCAAATCTAAACCTAAAATCTAAACCTAACCCCAAATCTAAACCTAACCCCAAATCTAAACCTAAAATCTAAACCTAACCCCAAATCTAAACCTAAAATCTAAACCTAACCCCAAATCTGAACCTAACCCCAAATCTAAACCTAAAATCTAAACCTAACCCCAAATCTAAACCTAACCCCAAATCTAAACCTAAAATCTAAACCTAACCCCAAATCTAAACCTAAAATCTAAACCTAACCCCAAATCTAAACCTAAAATCTAATCCTAACCCCAAATCTAAACCTAACCCCAAATCTAAACCTAAAATCTAAACCTAAGCCCAAATCTAAACCTAACCCCAAATCTAAACCTAAAATCTAAACCTAACCCCAAATCTAAACCTAAAATCTAAACCTAACCCCAAATCTAAACCTAACCCCAAATCTAAACCTAAAATCTAAACCTAACCCCAAATCTAAACCTTACCCCAAATCTAAACCTAAAATCTAAACCTAACCCCAAATCTAAACCTAAAATCTAAACCTAACCGCAAATCTAAACCTAAAATCTAAACCAAAAATCTAAACCTAACCCCAAATCTAAACCTAAAATCTAAACCTAACCCCAAATCTAAACCTAACCCCAAATCTAAACCTAAAATCTAAACCTAACCCCAAATCTAAACCTAGCCCCAAATCTAAACCTAAAATCTAAACCTAACCCCAAATCTAAACCTAAAATCTAAACCTAACCCCAAATCTAAACCTAACCCCAAATCTAAACCTAAAATCTAAACCTAACCCCAAATCTAAACCTAAAATCTAAACCTAACCCCAAATCTAAACCTAACCCCAAATCTAAACCTTACCCCAAATATAAACCTATAATCTAAACCTAACCCCAAATCTAAACCTAAATCTAAACCTAACCCCAAATCTAAACCTAAAATCTAAACCTAACCCCAAATCTAAACCTAACTCCAGATCTAAACCTAACCCCAAATCTAAACCTAAAATCTAAACCTAACCCCAAATCTAAACCTAAAATCTAAACCTAACCCCAAATCTAAACCTAAAATCTAAACCTAACCCCAAATCTAAACCTAAAATCTAAACCTCACCCCAAATCTAAACCTAAAATCCCAAATCTAAACCTAAAATCTAAACCTAACCCCAAATCTAAACCTAACCCCAAATCTAAACCTAAAATCTAAACCTAACCCCAAATTTAAACCTAAAATCTAAACCTAACCCAAAATCTAAACCTAAAATGTAAACCTAACCCCAAATGTAAACCTCACCCCAAATCTAAACCTAAAATCCCAAATCTAAACCTAAAATCTAAACATAACCCCAAATCTAAACCTAACCCCAAATCTAAACCTAAAATCTAAACCTAACCCCAAATTTAAACCTTAAATCTAAACCTAACCCCAAATCTAAACCTAAAATCTAAACCTAACCCCAAATCTAAACCTAACCCCAAATCTAACCCTAAATCTAAACCTAACCCCAAATCTAAACCTAACCCCAAATCTAAACCTAAAATCTAAAGCTAACCCCAAATCTAAACCTAAAATCTAAACCTAACCCCAAATCTAAACCTAACCCCAAATCTAAACCTAAAATCTAAACCTAACCCCAAATCTAAACCTAAAATCTAAACCTAACCCCAAATCTGAACCTAACCCCAAATCTAAACCTAAAATCTAAACCTAACCCCAAATCTAAACCTAACCCCAAATCTAAACCTAAAATCTAAACCTAACCCCAAATCTAAACCTAAAATCTAAACCTAACCCCAAATCTAAACCTAAAATCTAATCCTAACCCCAAATCTAAACCTAACCCCAAATCTAAACCTAAAATCTAAACCTAAGCCCAAATCTAAACCTAACCCCAAATCTAAACCTAAAATCTAAACCTAACCCCAAATCTAAACCTAAAATCTAAACCTAACCCCAAATCTAAACCTAACCCCAAATCTAAACCTAAAATCTAAACCTAACCCCAAATCTAAACCTTACCCCAAATCTAAACCTAAAATCTAAACCTAACCCCAAATCTAAACCTAAAATCTAAACCTAACCGCAAATCTAAACCTAAAATCTAAACCAAAAATCTAAACCTAACCCCAAATCTAAACCTAAAATCTAAACCTAACCCCAAATCTAAACCTAACCCCAAATCTAAACCTAAAATCTAAACCTAACCCCAAATCTAAACCTAGCCCCAAATCTAAACCTAAAATCTAAACCTAACCCCAAATCTAAACCTAAAATCTAAACCTAACCCCAAATCTAAACCTAACCCCAAATCTAAACCTAAAATCTAAACCTAACCCCAAATCTAAACCTAAAATCTAAACCTAACCCCAAATCTAAACCTAACCCCAAATCTAAACCTTACCCCAAATATAAACCTATAATCTAAACCTAACCCCAAATCTAAACCTAAATCTAAACCTAACCCCAAATCTAAACCTAAAATCTAAACCTAACCCCAAATCTAAACCTAACTCCAGATCTAAACCTAACCCCAAATCTAAACCTAAAATCTAAACCTAACCCCAAATCTAAACCTAAAATCTAAACCTAACCCCAAATCTAAACCTAAAATCTAAACCTAACCCCAAATCTAAACCTAAAATCTAAACCTCACCCCAAATCTAAACCTAAAATCCCAAATCTAAACCTAAAATCTAAACCTAACCCCAAATCTAAACCTAACCCCAAATCTAAACCTAAAATCTAAACCTAACCCCAAATTTAAACCTAAAATCTAAACCTAACCCAAAATCTAAACCTAAAATGTAAACCTAACCCCAAATGTAAACCTAACCACAAATCTAAACCTAAAATCTAAACCTAACCCCAAATTTAAACCTTAAATCTAAACCTAACCCCAAATCTAAACCTAAAATCTAAACCTAACCCCAAATCTAAACCTAAAATCTAAACCTAACCCCAAATCTAAACCTAACCCCAAATCTAAACCTAAAATCTAAAGCTAACCCCAAATCTAAACCTAAAATCTAAACCTAACCCCAAATCTAAACCTAACCCCAAATCTAAACCTAAAATCTAAACCTAACCCCAAATCTAAACCTAAAATCTAAACCTAACCCCAAATCTGAACCTAACCCCAAATCTAAACCTAAAATCTAAACCTAACCCCAAATCTAAACCTAACCCCAAATCTAAACCTAAAATCTAAACCTAACCCCAAATCTAAACCTAAAATCTAAACCTAACCCCAAATCTAAACCTAAAATCTAATCCTAACCCCAAATCTAAACCTAACCCCAAATCTAAACCTAAAATCTAAACCTAACCCCAAATCTAAACCTAACCCCAAATCTAAACCTAAAATCTAAACCTAACCCCAAATCTAAACCTAAAATCTAAACCTAACCCCAAATCTAAACCTAACCCCAAATCTAAACCTAAAATCTAAACCTAACCCCAAATCTAAACCTTACCCCAAATCTAAACCTAAAATCTAAACCTAACCCCAAATCTAAACCTAAAATCTAAACCTAACCCCAAATCTAAACCTAAAATCTAAACCAAAAATCTAAACCTAACCCCAAATCTAAACCAAAAATCTAAACCTAACCCCAAATCTAAACCTAAAATCTAAACCTAACCCCAAATCTAAACCTTACCCCAAATCTAAACCTAAAATCTAAACCTAACCCCAAATCTAAACCTCAAATCTAAACCTAACCCCAAATCTAAACTTAAAATCTAAACCTAACCCCAAATCTAAACCTAACCCCAAATCTAAACCTAAAATCTAAACCTAATTCCAAATCTAAACCTAAAATCTAAACCTAACCCCAAAGCTAAACCTAACCCCAAATCAAAACCTAAAATCTAAACCTAACCCCAAATCTAAACCTAAAATCTAAACCTAACCCCAAATCTACATCTAACCCCAAATCTAAACCTAACCCCAAATCTAAACCTAAAATCTAAACCTAACCCCAAATCTAAACCTAAAATCTAAACCTAACCCCAAATCTAAACCTAACCCCAAATCTAAACCTAAAATCTAAACCTAACCCCAAATCTAAACCTAAAATCTAAACCTAACCCCAAATCTAAACCTAACCCCAAATCTAAACCTAAAATCTAAACCTAACACCAAATCTAAACCTAAAATCTAAACCTAACCCCAAATCTAAACCTAAAATCTAAACCTAACCCCAAATCTAAACCTTACCCCAAATATAAACCTAAAATCTAAACCTAACCCCAAATCTAAACCTAAAATCTAAACCTAACCCCAAATCTAAACCTAAAATCTAAACCTAACCCCAAATCTAAACCTAACCCCAAATCTAAACCTAAAATCTAAACCTCACCCCAAATCTAAACCTAAAATCCCAAATCTAAACCTAAAATCTAAACCTAACCCCAAATCTAAACCTAAAATCTAAACCTAACCCCAAATCTAAACCTAAAATCTAAACCTAACCCCAAATCTAAACCTAAAATCTAAACCTAACCCCAAATCTAAACCTAAAATCTAAACATAACCCCAAATCTAAACCTAACCCCAAATCTAAACCTAAAATCTAAACCTAACCCCAAATCTAAACCTAAAATCTAAACCTAACCCCAAATCTAAACCTAACCCCAAATTTAAACCTAAAATCTAACCCTAACCCCAAATCTAAACCTAACCTCAACCCCTAACCCCAAATCTAAAACTAACCCCAAATCTAAACCTAACCCCAAATCTAACCACAAATCTAAACCTAACCCAAAATCTAAAGCTAACCCCAATCCCTAACCCCAAATCTAAACCTAACCCCAAATCTAAACCTAACCCCAACCCCTAATTCCAATTCTAAATCTAACACCAAATTTAAACCTAAAATCGAAACCTAACCCCAAATCTAAACCTAAAATCTAAACCTAACCCCAAATCTAAACCTAAAATCTAAACATAACCCCAAATCTAACCCTAAAATCTAAACCTAACCCCAAATCCAAACCTAACCCCAAATCTAAACCCAAAAATCTAAACCTAACCCCAAATCTAAACCTAAAATCTAAGCCTATCCCCAAATCTAAACCTAAAATCTAAACCTAACCCCAAATCTAAACCTAAAATCTAAACCTAACCCCAAATCTAAACCTAACCCCAAATCTAAACCTAAAATCTAAACCTAACCCCAAATCTAAACCTAACCCCAAATCTAAACCTAACCCGGAATCTAAACATAAAATCTAAACCTAACCCCAAATCTAAACCTAACCCCAACCCCTAACACCAAATCTAAACCTAACCCCAAATCTAAACCTAACCTCAACCCCTAAGTCCAAATCTAAACCTAACCCCAAATCTAAACCTAACCCCAACCCCTAACACCAAATCAAAACCTAACCCCAAATCTAAACCTAACCCCAACCCCTAACCCCAAATCTAAACCTAAGCCCAAATCTAAACCTAACCCCAAACCCTAACTCCAAATCTAAACCTAACCCCAAATCTAAACCTAACCCCAACCCCTAACCCCAAATCTAAAACTAACCCCAAATCTAAACCTAACCCCAAATCTAACCACAAATCTAAACATAACCCAAAATCTAAAGCTAACCCCAATCCCTAACCCCAAATCTAAACCTAACCCCAAATCTAAACCTAACCCCAACCCTTAACCCCAAATCTAAACCTAACCCCAAATCTAAACCTAACCCCAAATCTAAACCCCAAATCTAAACCTAACCCCAACCCCAACCCCAAATCTAAACCTAACCCCAAATCTAAACCCCAAATCTAAACCTAACCCCAAATCTAAACCTAACCCCAAATCTAAACCTAACCCCAACCCCTAAACCCAAATCTAAACCTAACCACAACAACTAACCCCAAATCTAAACCTAACCCCAAATCTAAACCTAACCCAAACCCCTAACCCCAAATCCAAACCTAACCCCAAATCTAAACCAAACCCCAACCCCTAACCACAACCCCTAACCCCAAATCTAAACCTAACCCCAATTCCTAACCCCAACCCCTAACCCAAAATCTAAACCTAACCCCAACCCCTAACCACAACCCATAACCCCAAATCTAAACCTAACCCCAAATCTAAACCTAACCCCAAAACCTAACCCCAAATCTAAACCTAACCCCAAATCTAAACCTAACCCCAACCTCTAACCCCAAATCTAAACCTAACCCCAAATCTAAACCTAACCCCAAACCCTAACCAGAAAGCTAAACCTAACCCCAGATCTAAACCTAACCCCAAACCCTAACCCCAACCCCTAACGCCATCCCCTAACCCCAAATCTAAACCTAACCCCAACCCCTAACCCAAAATCTAAACCTAACCCCAAATCTAAACCTAACCCCAACCCCTAACCCCAAATATAAACCTAACCCCAAATCTAAACCTAACCCCAACCCCTAACCCCAAATCTAAACCTAACCCCAAATCTAAACCTAACCTCAATCCCTAACCCCAATTCTAAACCTAACCCCAAATCTAAACCTAACCCCAAATCTAAACCTAAAATCTAAACCTAACCCCAAATTTAAACCTAAAATCTAAACCTAACCCCAAATCTAAACCTAAAATCTAAACCTAACCCCAAATTTAAACCTAAAATCTAAACCTAACCCCAAATCTAAATCCCAAATCTAAACCTAACCCCAAATCTAAACCTAACCCCAAATCTAAACCTAAAATCTAAACCTCACCCCAAATCTAAACCTAAAATCCCAAATCTAAACCTAAAATCTAAACCTAACCCCAAATCTAAACCTAACCCCAAATCTAAACCTAAAATCTAAACCTAACCCCAAATTTAAACCTAAAATCTAAACCTAACCCCAAATCTAAACCTAAAATCTAAACCTAACCCCCAAGCTAAACCTAATCCCAAATCAAAACCTAAAATCTAAACCTAACCCCAAATCTAAACCTAAAATCTAAACCTAACCCCAAATCTAAACCTAAAATCTAAACCTAACCCCAAATCTAAACCTAACCCCAAATCTAAACCTAAAATCTAAACCTCACCCCAAATCTAAACCTAAAATCCCAAATCTAAACCTAAAATCTAAACCTAACCCCAAATCTAAACCTAAAATCTAAACCTAACCCCAAATCTAAACCTAAAATCTAAACCTAACCCCAAATCTAAACCTAAAATCTAAACCTAACCCCAAATCTAAACCTAAAATCTAAACCTAACCCCAAATCTAAACCTAACCCCAAATCTAAACCTAAAATCTAAACCTAACCCCAAATCTAAACCTAAAATCTAAACCTAACCCCAAATCTAAACCTAACCCCAAATTTAAACCTAAAATCTAACCCTAACCCCAAATCTAAACCTAACCTCAACCCCTAACCCCAAATCTAAAACTAACACCAAATCTAAACCTAACCCCAAATCTAACCACAAATCTAAACCTAACCCAAAATCTAAAGCTAACCCCAATCCCTAACCCCAAATCTAAACCTAACCCCAAATCTAAACCTAACCCCAACCCCTAATTCCAATTCTAAATCTAACACCAAATTTAAACCTAAAATCGAAACCTAACCCCAAATCTAAACCTAAAATCTAAACCTAACCCCAAATCTAAACCTAAAATCTAAACATAACCCCAAATCTAACCCTAAAATCTAAACCTAACCCCAAATCCAAACCTAACCCCAAATCTAAACCCAAAAATCTAAACCTAACCCCAAATCTAAACCTAAAATCTAAGCCTATCCCCAAATCTAAACCTAAAATCTAAACCTAACCCCAAATCTAAACCTAAAATCTAAACCTAACCCCAAATCTAAACCTAACCCCAAATCTAAACCTAAAATCTAAACCTAACCCCAAATCTAAACCTAACCCCAAATCTAAACCTAACCCGGAATCTAAACATAAAATCTAAACCTAACCCCAAATCTAAACCTAACCCCAACCCCTAACACCAAATCTAAACCTAACCCCAAATCTAAACCTAACCTCAACCCCTAAGTCCAAATCTAAACCTAACCCCAAATCTAAACCTAACCCCAACCCCTAACACCAAATCAAAACCTAACCCCAAATCTAAACCTAACCCCAACCCCTAACCCCAAATCTAAACCTAAGCCCAAATCTAAACCTAACCCCAAACCCTAACTCCAAATCTAAACCTAACCCCAAATCTAAACCTAACCCCAACCCCTAACCCCAAATCTAAAACTAACCCCAAATCTAAACCTAACCCCAAATCTAACCACAAATCTAAACATAACCCAAAATCTAAAGCTAACCCCAATCCCTAACCCCAAATCTAAACCTAACCCCAAATCTAAACCTAACCCCAACCCTTAACCCCAAATCTAAACCTAACCCCAAAACTAAACCTAACCCCAAATCTAAACCCCAAATCTAAACCTAACCCCAACCCCAACCCCAAATCTAAACCTAACCCCAAATCTAAACCCCAAATCTAAACCTAACCCCAAATCTAAACCTAACCCCAAATCTAAACCTAACCCCAACCCCTAAACCCAAATCTAAACCTAACCACAACAACTAACCCCAAATCTAAACCTAACCCCAAATCTAAACCTAACCCAAACCCCTAACCCCAAATCCAAACCTAACCCCAAATCTAAACCAAACCCCAACCCCTAACCACAACCCCTAACCCCAAATCTAAACCTAACCCCAATTCCTAACCCCAACCCCTAACCCAAAATCTAAACCTAACCCCAACCCCTAACCACAACCCATAACCCCAAATCTAAACCTAACCCCAAATCTAAACCTAACCCCAAAACCTAACCCCAAATCTAAACCTAACCCCAAATCTAAACCTAACCCCAACCTCTAACCCCAAATCTAAACCTAACCCCAAATCTAAACCTAACCCCAAACCCTAACCAGAAAGCTAAACCTAACCCCAGATCTAAACCTAACCCCAAACCCTAACCCCAACCCCTAACGCCATCCCCTAACCCCAAATCTAAACCTAACCCCAACCCCTAACCCAAAATCTAAACCTAACCCCAAATCTAAACCTAACCCCAACCCCTAACCCCAAATATAAACCTAACCCCAAATCTAAACCTAACCCCAACCCCTAACCCCAAATCTAAACCTAACCCCAAATCTAAACCTAACCTCAATCCCTAACCCCAATTCTAAACCTAACCCCAAATCTAAACCTAACCCCAAATCTAAACCTAAAATCTAAACCTAACCCCAAATTTAAACCTAAAATCTAAACCTAACCCCAAATCTAAACCTAAAATCTAAACCTAACCCCAAATTTAAACCTAAAATCTAAACCTAACCCCAAATCTAAATCCCAAATCTAAACCTAACCCCAAATCTAAACCTAACCCCAAATCTAAACCTAAAATCTAAACCTCACCCCAAATCTAAACCTAAAATCCCAAATCTAAACCTAAAATCTAAACCTAACCCCAAATCTAAACCTAACCCCAAATCTAAACCTAAAATCTAAACCTAACCCCAAATTTAAACCTAAAATCTAAACCTAACCCCAAATCTAAACCTAAAATCTAAACCTAACCCCCAAGCTAAACCTAATCCCAAATCAAAACCTAAAATCTAAACCTAACCCCAAATCTAAACCTAAAATCTAAACCTAACCCCAAATCTACATCTAACCCCAAATCTAAACCTAACCCCAAATCTAAACCTAAAATCTAAACCTAACCCCAAATCTAAACCTAAAATCTAAACCTAACCCCAAATCTAAACCTAACCCCAAATCTAAACCTAAAATCTAAACCTAACCCCAAATCTAAACCTAAAATTTAAACCTAACCCCAAATCTAAACCTAAAATCTAAACCTAACCCCAAATCTAAACCTAACCCCAAATCTAAACCTAAAATCTAAACCTAACCCCAAATCTAAACCTTACCCCAAATATAAACCTAAAATCTAAACCTAACCCCAAATCTAAACCTAAAATCTAAACCTAACCCCAAATCTAAACCTAAAATCTAAACCTAACCCCAAATCTAAACCTAACCCCAAATCTAAACCTAAAATCTAAACCTAACCCCAAATCTAAACCTAAAATCTAAACCTAACCCCAAATCTAAACCTAACCCCAAATCTAAACCTAAAATCTAAACCTCACCCCAAATCTAAACCTAAAATCACAAATCTAAACCTAAAATCTAAACCTAACCCCAAATCTAAACCTAAAATCTAAACCTAACCCCAAATCTAAACCTAAAATCTAAACCTAACTCCAAATCTAAACCTAAAATCTAAAGCTAACCCCAAATCTAAACCTAACCCCAAATCTAAACCTAAAATCTAAACCTAACCCCAAATCTAAACCTAAAATCTAAACCTAAACCCAAATCTAAACCTAACCCCAAATTTAAACCTAAAATCTAAACCTAACCCCAAATCTAAACCTAACCTCAACCCCTAACCCCAAATCTAAACATAAGCCCAGATCTAAACCTAACCCCAAACCCTAATTCCAATTCTAAATCTAACACCAAATTTAAACCTAAAATCTAAACCTAACCACAAATCTAAACCTAAAATCTAAACCTAACCCCAAATCTAAACCTAAAATCTAAACCTAACCCCAAATCTAAACCTAAAATCTAAACCTAACCCCAAATCTAAACCTAACCCCAAATCTAAACCTAAAATATAAACCTAACCCCAAATCTAAACCTAAAATCTAAACCTAACCCCAAATCTAAACCTAAAATCTAAACCTCACCCCAAATCTAAACCTAAAATCCCAAATCTAAACCTAAAATCTAAACCTAACCCCAAATCTAAACCTAACCCCAAATCTAAACCTAAAATCTAAACCTAACCCCAAATTTAAACCTAAAATCTAAACCTAACCCCAAATCTAAACCTAAAATGTAAACCTAACCCCAAATCTAAACCTAACCACAAATCTAAACCTAAAATCTAAACCTAACCCCAAATCTGAACCTAACCCCAAATCTAAACCTAAAATCTAAACCTAACCCCAAATCTAACCCTAAAATCTAAATCTAACCCCAAATCTAAACCTAAAATCTAAACCTAACCCCAAATCTAAACCTAACCCCAAATCTAAACCTAAAATCTAAACCTAACCGCAAATCTAAACCCCAAATCTAAACCTAAAATCTAAACCTAACCCCAAATCTAAACCTAAAATCTAAACCTAACTCCAAATCTAAACCTAAAATCTAAAGCTAACCCCAAATCTAAACCTAACCCCAAATCTAAACCTAAAATCTAAACCTAACCCCAAATCTAAACCTAAAATCTAAACCTAAACCCAAATCTAAACCTAACCCCAAATTTAAACCTAAAATCTAAACCTAACCCCAAATCTAAACCTAACCTCAACCCCTAACCCCAAATCTAAACATAAGCCCAGATCTAAACCTAACCCCAAACCCTAATTCCAATTCTAAATCTAACACCAAATTTAAACCTAAAATCTAAACCTAACCACAAATCTAAACCTAAAATCTAAACCTAACCCCAAATCTAAACCTAAAATCTAAACATAACCCCAAATCTAAACCTAAAATCTAAACCTAACCCCAAATCTAAACCTAACCCCAAATCTAAACCTAAAATATAAACCTAACCCCAAATCTAAACCTAAAATCTAAACCTAACCCCAAATCTAAACCTAAAATCTAAACCTCACCCCAAATCTAAACCTAAAATCCCAAATCTAAACCTAAAATCTAAACCTAACCCCAAATCTAAACCTAACCCCAAATCTAAACCTAAAATCTAAACCTAACCCCAAATTTAAACCTAAAATCTAAACCTAACCCCAAATCTAAACCTAAAATGTAAACCTAACCCCAAATCTAAACCTAACCACAAATCTAAACCTAAAATCTAAACCTAACCCCAAATCTGAACCTAACCCCAAATCTAAACCTAAAATCTAAACCTAACCCCAAATCTAACCCTAAAATCTAAACCTAACCCCAAATCTAAACCTAAAATCTAAACCTAACCCCAAATCTAAACCTAACCCCAAATCTAAACCTAAAATCTAAACCTAACCCCAAATCTAAACCCCAAATCTAAACCTAACCCCAAATCTAAACCTAACCCCAAATCTAAACCTAAAATCTAAACCTCACCCCAAATCTAAACCTAAAATCCCAAATCTAAACCTAAAATCTAAACATAACCCCAAATCTAAACCTAACCCCAAATCTAAACCTAAAATCTAAACCTAACCCCAAATTTAAACCTTAAATCTAAACCTAACCCCAAATCTAACCCCAAATCTAAACCTAACCCCAAATCTAAACCTAACCCCAAATCTAACCCTAAATCTAAACCTAACCCCAAATCTAAACCTAAAATCTAAAGCTAACCCCAAATCTAACCTAAAATCTAAACCTAACCCCAAATCTAAACCTAAAATCTAAACCTAACCCCAAATCTAAACCTAAAATCTAAACCTAACCCCAAATCTAAACCTAACCCCAAATCTAAACCTAAAATCTAAAGCTAACCCCAAATCTAAACCTAAAATCTAAACCTAACCCCAAATCTAAACCTAACCCCAAATCTAAACCTAAAATCTAAACCTAACCCCAAATCTAAACCTAAAATCTAATCCTAACCCCAAATCTAAACCTAACCCCAAATCTAAACCTAAAATCTAAACCAAAAATCTAAACCTAACCCCAAATCTAAACCTAAAATCTAAACCTAACCCCAAATCTAAACCTAAAATCTAAACCTAACCCCAAATCTAAACCTAACCCCAAATCTAAACCTAAAATCTAAACCTAACCCCAAATCTAAACCTTACCCCAAATCTAAACCTAAAATCTAAACCTAACCCCAAATCTAAACCTAAAATCTAAACCTAACCCCAAATCTAAACCTAAAATCTAAACCAAAAATCTAAACCTAACCCCAAATCTAAACCAAAAATCTAAACCTAACCCCAAATCTAAACCTAAAATCTAAACCTAACCCCAAATCTAAACCTTACCCCAAATCTAAACCTAAAATCTAAACCTAACCCCAAATCTAAACCTAAAATCTAAACCTAACCCCAAATCTAAACCTAAAATCTAAACCTAACCCCAAATCTAAACCTAACCCCAAATCTAAACCTAAAATCTAAACCTAAACCCAAATCTAAACCTAAAATCTAAACCTAACCCCAAAGCTAAACCTAACCCCAAATCAAAACCTAAAATCTAAACCTAACCCCAAATCTAAACCTAAAATCTAAACCTAACCCCAAATCTACATCTAACCCCAAATCTAAACCTAACCCCAAATCTAAACCTAAAATCTAAACCTAACCCCAAATCTAAACCTAAAATCTAAACCTAACCCCAAATCTAAACCTAACCCCAAATCTAAACCTAAAATCTAAACCTAACCCCAAATCTAAACCTAAAATCTAAACCTAACCCCAAATCTAAACCTAACCCCAAATCTAAACCTAAAATCTAAACCTAACACCAAATCTAAACCTAAAATCTAAACCTAACCCCAAATCTAAACCTAAAATCTAAACCTAACCCCAAATCTAAACCTTACCCCAAATCTAAACCTAAAATCTAAACCTAACCCCAAATCTAAACCTAAAATCTAAACCTAACCCCAAATCTAAACCTAAAATCTAAACCTAACCCCAAATCTAAACCTAACCCCAAATCTAAACCTAAAATCTAAACCTCACCCCAAATCTAAACCTAAAATCCTAAATCTAAACCTAAAATCTAAACCTAACCCCAAATCTAAACCTAAAATCTAAACCTAACCCCAAATCTAAACCTAAAATCTAAACCTAACCCCAAATCTAAACCTAAAATCTAAACATAACCCCAAATCTAAACCTAACCCCAAATCTAAACCTAAAATCTAAACCTAACCCCAAATCTAAACCTAAAATCTAAACCTAACCCCAAATCTAAACCTAACCCCAAATTTAAACCTAAAATCTAACCCTAACCCCAAATCTAAACCTAAACTCAACCCCTAACCCCAAATCTAAAACTAACCCCAAATCTAAACCTAACCACAAATCTAACCACAAATCTAAACCTAACCCAAAATCTAAAGCTAACCCCAATCCCTAACCCCAAATCTAAACCTAACCCCAAATCTAAACCTAACCCCAACCCCTAATTCCAATTCTAAATCTAACACCAAATTTAAACCTAAAATCGAAACCTAACCCCAAATCTAAACCTAAAATCGAAACCTAACCCCAAATCTAAACCTAAAATCTAAACATAACCCCAAATCTAACCCGAAAATCTAAGCCTATCCCCAAATCCAAACCTAACCCCAAATCTAAACCCAAAAATCTAAACCTAACCCCAAATCTAAACCTAAAATCTAAACCTATCCCCAAATCTAAACCTAAAATCTAAACCTAACCCCAAATCTAAACCTAAAATCTAAACCTAACCCCAAATCTAAACCTAACCCCAAATCTAAACCTAAAATCTAAACCTAACCCCAAATCTAAACCTAACCCCAAATCTAAACCTAACCCGGAATCTAAACATAAAATCTAAACCTAACCCCAAATCTAAACCTAACCTCAACCCCTAACCCAAAATCTAAACCTAACCCCAAATCTAAACCTAACCTCAACCCCTAACTCCAAATCTAAACCTAACCCCAAATCTAAACCTAACCCCAACCCCCAACACCAAATCAAAACCTAACCCCAAATCTAAACCTAACCCCAACCCCTAACCCCAAATCTAAACCTAAGCCCAAATCTAAACCTAACCCCAAACCCTAACTCCAAATCTAAACCTAACCCCAAATCTAAACCTAACCCCAACCCCTAACCCCAAATCTAAAACTAACCCCAAATCTAAACCTAACCCCAAATCTAACCACAAATCTAAACCTAACCCAAAATCTAAAGCTAACCCCAATCCCTAACCCCAAATCTAAACCTAACCCCAAATCTAAACCTAACCCCAACCCTTAACCCCAAATCTAAACCTAACCCCAAATCTAAACCTAACCCCAAATCTAAACCCCAAATCTAAACCTAACCCCAACCCCAACCCCAAATCTAAACCTAACCCCAAATCTAAACCCCAAATCTAAACCTAACCCCAAATCTAAACCTAACCCCAAATCTAAACCTAACCCCAACCCCTAAACCCAAATCTAAACCTAACCACAACAACTAACCTCAAATCTAAACCTAACCCCAAATCTAAACCTAACCCAAACCCCTAACCCCAAATCCAAACCTAACCCCAAATCTAAACCAAACCCCAACCCCTAACCACAACCCCTAACCCCAAATCTAAACCTAACCCCAATTCCTAACCCCAACCCCTAACCCAAAATCTAAACCTAACCCCAACCCCTAACCACAACCCCTAACCCCAAATCTAAACCTAACCCCAAATCTAAACCTAACCCCAAAACCTAACCCCAAATCTAAACCTAACCCCAAATCTAAACCTAACCCCAACCTCTAACCCCAAATCTAAACCTAACCCCAAATCTAAACCTAACCCCAAACCCTAACCAGAAAGCTAAACCTAACCCCAGATCTAAACCTAACCCCAAACCCTAACCCCAGCCCCTAACGCCATCCCCTAACCCCAAATCTAAACCTAACCCCAACCCCTAACCCAAAATCTAAACCTAACCCCAAATCTAAACCTAACCCCAACCCCTAACCCCAAATATAAACCTAACCCCAAATCTAAACCTAACCCCAAATCTAAACCTAACCCCAAATCTAAACCTAAAATCTAAACCTAACCCCAAATTTAAACCTAAAATCTAAACCTAACCCCAAATCTAAACCTAAAATCTAAACCTAACCCCAAATTTAAACCTAAAATCTAAACCTAACCCCAAATCTAAATCCCAAATCTAAACCTAACCCCAAATCTAAACCTAACCCCAAATCTAAACCTAAAATCTAAACCTCACCCCAAATCTAAACCTAAAATCCCAAATCTAAACCTAAAATCTAAACCTAACCCCAAATCTAAACCTAACCCCAAATCTAAACCTAAAATCTAAACCTAACCCCAAATTTAAACCTAAAATCTAAACCTAACCCCAAATCTAAACCTAAAATCTAAACCTAACCCCAAAGCTAAACCTAACCCCAAATCAAAACCTAAAATCTAAACCTAACCCCAAATCTAAACCTAAAATCTAAACCTAACCCCAAATCTACATCTAACCCCAAATCTAAACCTAACCCCAAATCTAAACCTAAAATCTAAACCTAACCCCAAATCTACATCTAACCCCAAATCTAAACCTAACCCCAAATCTAAACCTAAAATCTAAACCTAACCCCAAATCTAAACCTAAAATCTAAACCTCACCCCAAATCTAAACCTAAAATCCCAAATCTAAACCTAAAATCTAAACATAACCCCAAATCTAAACCTAACCCCAAATCTAAACCTAAAATCTAAACCTAACCCCAAATTTAAACCTTAAATCTAAACCTAACCCCAAATCTAAACCTAAAATCTAAACCTAACCCCAAATCTAAACCTAACCCCAAATCTAACCCTAAATCTAAACCTAACCCCAAATCTAAACCTAAAATCTAAACCTAACCCCAAATCTAAACCTAAAATCTAAACCTAACCCCAAATCTAAACCTAAAATCTAAACCTAACCCCAAATCTAAACCTAACCCCAAATCTAAACCTAAAATCTAAAGCTAACCCCAAATCTAAACCTAAAATCTAAACCTAACCCCAAATCTAAACCTAACCCCAAATCTAAACCTAAAATCTAAACCTAACCCCAAATCTAAACCTAAAATCTAAACCTAACCCCAAATCTAAACCTAACCCCAAATTTAAACCTAAAATCTAACCCTAACCCCAAATCTAAACCTAACCTCAACCCCTAACCCCAAATCTAAAACTAACCCCAAATCTAAACCTAACCACAAATCTAACCACAAATCTAAACCTAACCCAAAATCTAAAGCTAACCCCAATCCCTAACCCCAAATCTAAACCTAACCCCAAATCTAAACCTAACCCCAACCCCTAATTCCAATTCTAAATCTAACACCAAATTTAAACCTAAAATCGAAACCTAACCCCAAATCTAAACCTAAAATCTAAACCTAACCCCAAATCTAAACCTAAAATCTAAACATAACCCCAAATCTAACCCTAAAATCTAAACCTAACCCCAAATCCAAACCTAACCCCAAATCTAAACCCAAAAATCTAAACCTAACCCCAAATCTAAACCTAAAATCTAAGCCTATCCCCAAATCTAAACCTAAAATCTAAACCTAACCCCAAATCTAAACCTAAAATCTAAACCTAACCCCAAATCTAAACCTAACCCCAAATCTAAACCTAAAATCTAAACCTAACCCCAAATCTAAACCTAACCCCAAATCTAAACCTAACCCGGAATCTAAACATAAAATCTAAACCTAACCCCAAATCTAAACCTAACCCCAACCCCTAACACCAAATCTAAACCTAACCCCAAATCTAAACCTAACCTCAACCCCTAAGTCCAAATCTAAACCTAACCCCAAATCTAAACCTAACCCCAACCCCTAACACCAAATCAAAACCTAACCCCAAATCTAAACCTAACCCCAACCCCTAACCCCAAATCTAAACCTAAGCCCAAATCTAAACCTAACCCCAAACCCTAACTCCAAATCTAAACCTAACCCCAAATCTAAACCTAACCCCAACCCCTAACCCCAAATCTAAAACTAACCCCAAATCTAAACCTAACCCCAAATCTAACCACAAATCTAAACATAACCCAAAATCTAAAGCTAACCCCAATCCCTAACCCCAAATCTAAACCTAACCCCAAATCTAAACCTAACCCCAACCCTTAACCCCAAATCTAAACCTAACCCCAAATCTAAACCTAACCCCAAATCTAAACCCCAAATCTAAACCTAACCCCAACCCCAACCCCAAATCTAAACCTAACCCCAAATCTAAACCCCAAATCTAAACCTAACCCCAAATCTAAACCTAACCCCAAATCTAAACCTAACCCCAACCCCTAAACCCAAATCTAAACCTAACCACAACAACTAACCCCAAATCTAAACCTAACCCCAAATCTAAACCTAACCCAAACCCCTAACCCCAAATCCAAACCTAACCCCAAATCTAAACCAAACCCCAACCCCTAACCACAACCCCTAACCCCAAATCTAAACCTAACCCCAATTCCTAACCCCAACCCCTAACCCAAAATCTAAACCTAACCCCAACCCCTAACCACAACCCATAACCCCAAATCTAAACCTAACCCCAAATCTAAACCTAACCCCAAAACCTAACCCCAAATCTAAACCTAACCCCAAATCTAAACCTAACCCCAACCTCTAACCCCAAATCTAAACCTAACCCCAAATCTAAACCTAACCCCAAACCCTAACCAGAAAGCTAAACCTAACCCCAGATCTAAACCTAACCCCAAACCCTAACCCCAACCCCTAACGCCATCCCCTAACCCCAAATCTAAACCTAACCCCAACCCCTAACCCAAAATCTAAACCTAACCCCAAATCTAAACCTAACCCCAACCCCTAACCCCAAATATAAACCTAACCCCAAATCTAAACCTAACCCCAACCCCTAACCCCAAATCTAAACCTAACCCCAAATCTAAACCTAACCTCAATCCCTAACCCCAATTCTAAACCTAACCCCAAATCTAAACCTAACCCCAAATCTAAACCTAAAATCTAAACCTAACCCCAAATTTAAACCTAAAATCTAAACCTAACCCCAAATCTAAACCTAAAATCTAAACCTAACCCCAAATTTAAACCTAAAATCTAAACCTAACCCCAAATCTAAATCCCAAATCTAAACCTAACCCCAAATCTAAACCTAACCCCAAATCTAAACCTAAAATCTAAACCTCACCCCAAATCTAAACCTAAAATCCCAAATCTAAACCTAAAATCTAAACCTAACCCCAAATCTAAACCTAACCCCAAATCTAAACCTAAAATCTAAACCTAACCCCAAATTTAAACCTAAAATCTAAACCTAACCCCAAATCTAAACCTAAAATCTAAACCTAACCCCCAAGCTAAACCTAATCCCAAATCAAAACCTAAAATCTAAACCTAACCCCAAATCTAAACCTAAAATCTAAACCTAACCCCAAATCTACATCTAACCCCAAATCTAAACCTAACCCCAAATCTAAACCTAAAATCTAAACCTAACCCCAAATCTAAACCTAAAATCTAAACCTAACCCCAAATCTAAACCTAACCCCAAATCTAAACCTAAAATCTAAACCTAACCCCAAATCTAAACCTAAAATTTAAACCTAACCCCAAATCTAAACCTAAAATCTAAACCTAACCCCAAATCTAAACCTAACCCCAAATCTAAACCTAAAATCTAAACCTAACCCCAAATCTAAACCTTACCCCAAATATAAACCTAAAATCTAAACCTAACCCCAAATCTAAACCTAAAATCTAAACCTAACCCCAAATCTAAACCTAAAATCTAAACCTAACCCCAAATCTAAACCTAACCCCAAATCTAAACCTAAAATCTAAACCTAACCCCAAATCTAAACCTAAAATCTAAACCTAACCCCAAATCTAAACCTAACCCCAAATCTAAACCTAAAATCTAAACCTCACCCCAAATCTAAACCTAAAATCACAAATCTAAACCTAAAATCTAAACCTAACCCCAAATCTAAACCTAACCCCAAATCTACATCTAACCCCAAATCTAAACCTAACCCCAAATCTAAACCTAAAATCTAAACCTAACCCCAAATCTACATCTAACCCCAAATCTAAACCTAACCCCAAATCTAAACCTAAAATCTAAACCTAACCCCAAATCTAAACCTAAAATCTAAACCTCACCCCAAATCTAAACCTAAAATCCCAAATCTAAACCTAAAATCTAAACATAACCCCAAATCTAAACCTAACCCCAAATCTAAACCTAAAATCTAAACCTAACCCCAAATTTAAACCTTAAATCTAAACCTAACCCCAAATCTAAACCTAAAATCTAAACCTAACCCCAAATCTAAACCTAACCCCAAATCTAACCCTAAATCTAAACCTAACCCCAAATCTAAACCTAAAATCTAAACCTAACCCCAAATCTAAACCTAAAATCTAAACCTAACCCCAAATCTAAACCTAACCCCAAATCTAAACCTAAAATCTAAAGCTAACCCCAAATCTAAACCTAAAATCTAAACCTAACCCCAAATCTAAACCTAACCCCAAATCTAAACCTAAAATCTAAACCTAACCCCAAATCTAAACCTAAAATCTAAACCTAACCCCAAATCTAAACCTAACCCCAAATTTAAACCTAAAATCTAACCCTAACCCCAAATCTAAACCTAACCTCAACCCCTAACCCCAAATCTAAAACTAACCCCAAATCTAAACCTAACCACAAATCTAACCACAAATCTAAACCTAACCCAAAATCTAAAGCTAACCCCAATCCCTAACCCCAAATCTAAACCTAACCCCAAATCTAAACCTAACCCCAACCCCTAATTCCAATTCTAAATCTAACACCAAATTTAAACCTAAAATCGAAACCTAACCCCAAATCTAAACCTAAAATCTAAACCTAACCCCAAATCTAAACCTAAAATCTAAACATAACCCCAAATCTAACCCTAAAATCTAAACCTAACCCCAAATCCAAACCTAACCCCAAATCTAAACCCAAAAATCTAAACCTAACCCCAAATCTAAACCTAAAATCTAAGCCTATCCCCAAATCTAAACCTAAAATCTAAACCTAACCCCAAATCTAAACCTAAAATCTAAACCTAACCCCAAATCTAAACCTAACCCCAAATCTAAACCTAAAATCTAAACCTAACCCCAAATCTAAACCTAACCCCAAATCTAAACCTAACCCGGAATCTAAACATAAAATCTAAACCTAACCCCAAATCTAAACCTAACCCCAACCCCTAACACCAAATCTAAACCTAACCCCAAATCTAAACCTAACCTCAACCCCTAAGTCCAAATCTAAACCTAACCCCAAATCTAAACCTAACCCCAACCCCTAACACCAAATCAAAACCTAACCCCAAATCTAAACCTAACCCCAACCCCTAACCCCAAATCTAAACCTAAGCCCAAATCTAAACCTAACCCCAAACCCTAACTCCAAATCTAAACCTAACCCCAAATCTAAACCTAACCCCAACCCCTAACCCCAAATCTAAAACTAACCCCAAATCTAAACCTAACCCCAAATCTAACCACAAATCTAAACATAACCCAAAATCTAAAGCTAACCCCAATCCCTAACCCCAAATCTAAACCTAACCCCAAATCTAAACCTAACCCCAACCCTTAACCCCAAATCTAAACCTAACCCCAAATCTAAACCTAACCCCAAATCTAAACCCCAAATCTAAACCTAACCCCAACCCCAACCCCAAATCTAAACCTAACCCCAAATCTAAACCCCAAATCTAAACCTAACCCCAAATCTAAACCTAACCCCAAATCTAAACCTAACCCCAACCCCTAAACCCAAATCTAAACCTAACCACAACAACTAACCCCAAATCTAAACCTAACCCCAAATCTAAACCTAACCCAAACCCCTAACCCCAAATCCAAACCTAACCCCAAATCTAAACCAAACCCCAACCCCTAACCACAACCCCTAACCCCAAATCTAAACCTAACCCCAATTCCTAACCCCAACCCCTAACCCAAAATCTAAACCTAACCCCAACCCCTAACCACAACCCATAACCCCAAATCTAAACCTAACCCCAAATCTAAACCTAACCCCAAAACCTAACCCCAAATCTAAACCTAACCCCAAATCTAAACCTAACCCCAACCTCTAACCCCAAATCTAAACCTAACCCCAAATCTAAACCTAACCCCAAACCCTAACCAGAAAGCTAAACCTAACCCCAGATCTAAACCTAACCCCAAACCCTAACCCCAACCCCTAACGCCATCCCCTAACCCCAAATCTAAACCTAACCCCAACCCCTAACCCAAAATCTAAACCTAACCCCAAATCTAAACCTAACCCCAACCCCTAACCCCAAATATAAACCTAACCCCAAATCTAAACCTAACCCCAACCCCTAACCCCAAATCTAAACCTAACCCCAAATCTAAACCTAACCTCAATCCCTAACCCCAATTCTAAACCTAACCCCAAATCTAAACCTAACCCCAAATCTAAACCTAAAATCTAAACCTAACCCCAAATTTAAACCTAAAATCTAAACCTAACCCCAAATCTAAACCTAAAATCTAAACCTAACCCCAAATTTAAACCTAAAATCTAAACCTAACCCCAAATCTAAATCCCAAATCTAAACCTAACCCCAAATCTAAACCTAACCCCAAATCTAAACCTAAAATCTAAACCTCACCCCAAATCTAAACCTAAAATCCCAAATCTAAACCTAAAATCTAAACCTAACCCCAAATCTAAACCTAACCCCAAATCTAAACCTAAAATCTAAACCTAACCCCAAATTTAAACCTAAAATCTAAACCTAACCCCAAATCTAAACCTAAAATCTAAACCTAACCCCCAAGCTAAACCTAATCCCAAATCAAAACCTAAAATCTAAACCTAACCCCAAATCTAAACCTAAAATCTAAACCTAACCCCAAATCTACATCTAACCCCAAATCTAAACCTAACCCCAAATCTAACCCTAAAATCTAAACCTAACCCCAAATCTAAACCTAAAATCTAAACCTAACCCCAAATCTAAACCTAACCCCAAATCTAAACCTAAAATCTAAACCTAACCCCAAATCTAAACCTAAAATTTAAACCTAACCCCAAATCTAAACCTAAAATCTAAACCTAACCCCAAATCTAAACCTAACCCCAAATCTAAACCTAAAATCTAAACCTAACCCCAAATCTAAACCTTACCCCAAATATAAACCTAAAATCTAAACCTAACCCCAAATCTAAACCTAAAATCTAAACCTAACCCCAAATCTAAACCTAAAATCTAAACCTAACCCCAAATCTAAACCTAACCCCAAATCTAAACCTAAAATCTAAACCTAACCCCAAATCTAAACCTAAAATCTAAACCTAACCCCAAATCTAAACCTAACCCCAAATCTAAACCTAAAATCTAAACCTCACCCCAAATCTAAACCTAAAATCACAAATCTAAACCTAAAATCTAAACCTAACCCCAAATCTAAACCTAAAATCTAAACCTAACCCCAAATCTAAACCTAAAATCTAAACCTAACTCCAAATCTAAACCTAAAATCTAAAGCTAACCCCAAATCTAAACCTAACCCCAAATCTAAACCTAAAATCTAAACCTAACCCCAAATCTAAACCTAAAATCTAAACCTAAACCCAAATCTAAACCTAACCCCAAATTTAAACCTAAAATCTAAACCTAACCCCAAATCTAAACCTAACCTCAACCCCTAACCCCAAATCTAAACATAAGCCCAGATCTAAACCTAACCCCAAACCCTAATTCCAATTCTAAATCTAACACCAAATTTAAACCTAAAATCTAAACCTAACCACAAATCTAAACCTAAAATCTAAACCTAACCCCAAATCTAAACCTAAAATCTAAACATAACCCCAAATCTAAACCTAAAATCTAAACCTAACCCCAAATCTAAACCTAACCCCAAATCTAAACCTAAAATATAAACCTAACCCCAAATCTAAACCTAAAATCTAAACCTAACCCCAAATCTAAACCTAAAATCTAAACCTCACCCCAAATCTAAACCTAAAATCCCAAATCTAAACCTAAAATCTAAACCTAACCCCAAATCTAAACCTAACCCCAAATCTAAACCTAAAATCTAAACCTAACCCCAAATTTAAACCTAAAATCTAAACCTAACCCCAAATCTAAACCTAAAATGTAAACCTAACCCCAAATCTAAACCTAACCACAAATCTAAACCTAAAATCTAAACCTAACCCCAAATCTGAACCTAACCCCAAATCTAAACCTAAAATCTAAACCTAACCCCAAATCTAACCCTAAAATCTAAACCTAACCCCAAATCTAAACCTAAAATCTAAACCTAACCCCAAATCTAAACCTAACCCCAAATCTAAACCTAAAATCTAAACCTAACCCCAAATCTAAACCCCAAATCTAAACCTAACCCCAAATCTAAACCTAACCCCAAATCTAAACCTAAAATCTAAACCTCACCCCAAATCTAAACCTAAAATCCCAAATCTAAACCTAAAATCTAAACATAACCCCAAATCTAAACCTAACCCCAAATCTAAACCTAAAATCTAAACCTAACCCCAAATTTAAACCTTAAATCTAAACCTAACCCCAAATCTAACCCCAAATCTAAACCTAACCCCAAATCTAAACCTAACCCCAAATCTAACCCTAAATCTAAACCTAACCCCAAATCTAAACCTAAAATCTAAAGCTAACCCCAAATCTAAACCTAAAATCTAAACCTAACCCCAAATCTAAACCTAAAATCTAAACCTAACCCCAAATCTAAACCTAAAATCTAAACCTAACCCCAAATCTAAACCTAACCCCAAATCTAAACCTAAAATCTAAAGCTAACCCCAAATCTAAACCTAAAATCTAAACCTAACCCCAAATCTAAACCTAACCCCAAATCTAAACCTAAAATCTAAACCTAACCCCAAATCTAAACCTAAAATCTAATCCTAACCCCAAATCTAAACCTAACCCCAAATCTAAACCTAAAATCTAAACCAAAAATCTAAACCTAACCCCAAATCTAAACCTAAAATCTAAACCTAACCCCAAATCTAAACCTAAAATCTAAACCTAACCCCAAATCTAAACCTAACCCCAAATCTAAACCTAAAATCTAAACCTAACCCCAAATCTAAACCTTACCCCAAATCTAAACCTAAAATCTAAACCTAACCCCAAATCTAAACCTAAAATCTAAACCTAACCCCAAATCTAAACCTAAAATCTAAACCAAAAATCTAAACCTAACCCCAAATCTAAACCAAAAATCTAAACCTAACCCCAAATCTAAACCTAAAATCTAAACCTAACCCCAAATCTAAACCTTACCCCAAATCTAAACCTAAAATCTAAACCTAACCCCAAATCTAAACCTAAAATCTAAACCTAACCCCAAATCTAAACCTAAAATCTAAACCTAACCCCAAATCTAAACCTAACCCCAAATCTAAACCTAAAATCTAAACCTAAACCCAAATCTAAACCTAAAATCTAAACCTAACCCCAAAGCTAAACCTAACCCCAAATCAAAACCTAAAATCTAAACCTAACCCCAAATCTAAACCTAAAATCTAAACCTAACCCCAAATCTACATCTAACCCCAAATCTAAACCTAACCCCAAATCTAAACCTAAAATCTAAACCTAACCCCAAATCTAAACCTAAAATCTAAACCTAACCCCAAATCTAAACCTAACCCCAAATCTAAACCTAAAATCTAAACCTAACCCCAAATCTAAACCTAAAATCTAAACCTAACCCCAAATCTAAACCTAACCCCAAATCTAAACCTAAAATCTAAACCTAACACCAAATCTAAACCTAAAATCTAAACCTAACCCCAAATCTAAACCTAAAATCTAAACCTAACCCCAAATCTAAACCTTACCCCAAATCTAAACCTAAAATCTAAACCTAACCCCAAATCTAAACCTAAAATCTAAACCTAACCCCAAATCTAAACCTAAAATCTAAACCTAACCCCAAATCTAAACCTAACCCCAAATCTAAACCTAAAATCTAAACCTCACCCCAAATCTAAACCTAAAATCCTAAATCTAAACCTAAAATCTAAACCTAACCCCAAATCTAAACCTAAAATCTAAACCTAACCCCAAATCTAAACCTAAAATCTAAACCTAACCCCAAATCTAAACCTAAAATCTAAACATAACCCCAAATCTAAACCTAACCCCAAATCTAAACCTAAAATCTAAACCTAACCCCAAATCTAAACCTAAAATCTAAACCTAACCCCAAATCTAAACCTAACCCCAAATTTAAACCTAAAATCTAACCCTAACCCCAAATCTAAACCTAAACTCAACCCCTAACCCCAAATCTAAAACTAACCCCAAATCTAAACCTAACCACAAATCTAACCACAAATCTAAACCTAACCCAAAATCTAAAGCTAACCCCAATCACTAACCCCAAATCTAAACCTAACCCCAAATCTAAACCTAACCCCAACCCCTAATTCCAATTCTAAATCTAACACCAAATTTAAACCTAAAATCGAAACCTAACCCCAAATCTAAACCTAAAATCGAAACCTAACCCCAAATCTAAACCTAAAATCTAAACATAACCCCAAATCTAACCCGAAAATCTAAACCTAACCCCAAATCCAAACCTAACCCCAAATCTAAACCCAAAAATCTAAACCTAACCCCAAATCTAAACCTAAAATCTAAACCTATCCCCAAATCTAAACCTAAAATCTAAACCTAACCCCAAATCTAAACCTAAAATCTAAACCTAACCCCAAATCTAAACCTAACCCCAAATCTAAACCTAAAATCTAAACCTAACCCCAAATCTAAACCTAACCCCAAATCTAAACCTAACCCGGAATCTAAACATAAAATCTAAACCTAACCCCAAATCTAAACCTAACCCCAACCCCTAACCCAAAATCTAAACCTAACCCCAAATCTAAACCTAACCTCAACCCCTAACTCCAAATCTAAACCTAACCCCAAATCTAAACCTAACCCCAACCCCCAACACCAAATCAAAACCTAACCCCAAATCTAAACCTAACCCCAACCCCTAACCCCAAATCTAAACCTAAGCCCAAATCTAAACCTAACCCCAAACCCTAACTCCAAATCTAAACCTAACCCCAAATCTAAACCTAACCCCAACCCCTAACCCCAAATCTAAAACTAACCCCAAATCTAAACCTAACCCCAAATCTAACCACAAATCTAAACCTAACCCAAAATCTAAAGCTAACCCCAATCCCTAACCCCAAATCTAAACCTAACCCCAAATCTAAACCTAACCCCAACCCTTAACCCCAAATCTAAACCTAACCCCAAATCTAAACCTAACCCCAAATCTAAACCCCAAATCTAAACCTAACCCCAACCCCAACCCCAAATCTAAACCTAACCCCAAATCTAAACCCCAAATCTAAACCTAACCCCAAATCTAAACCTAACCCCAAATCTAAACCTAACCCCAACCCCTAAACCCAAATCTAAACCTAACCACAACAACTAACCTCAAATCTAAACCTAACCCCAAATCTAAACCTAACCCAAACCCCTAACCCCAAATCCAAACCTAACCCCAAATCTAAACCAAACCCCAACCCCTAACCACAACCCCTAACCCCAAATCTAAACCTAACCCCAATTCCTAACCCCAACCCCTAACCCAAAATCTAAACCTAACCCCAACCCCTAACCACAACCCCTAACCCCAAATCTAAACCTAACCCCAAATCTAAACCTAACCCCAAAACCTAACCCCAAATCTAAACCTAACCCCAAATCTAAACCTAACCCCAACCTCTAACCCCAAATCTAAACCTAACCCCAAATCTAAACCTAACCCCAAACCCTAACCAGAAAGCTAAACCTAACCCCAGATCTAAACCTAACCCCAAACCCTAACCCCAACCCCTAACGCCATCCCCTAACCCCAAATCTAAACCTAACCCCAACCCCTAACCCAAAATCTAAACCTAACCCCAAATCTAAACCTAACCCCAACCCCTAACCCCAAATATAAACCTAACCCCAAATCTAAACCTAACCCCAAATCTAAACCTAACCCCAAATCTAAACCTAAAATCTAAACCTAACCCCAAATTTAAACCTAAAATCTAAACCTAACCCCAAATCTAAACCTAAAATCTAAACCTAACCCCAAATTTAAACCTAAAATCTAAACCTAACCCCAAATCTAAATCCCAAATCTAAACCTAACCCCAAATCTAAACCTAACCCCAAATCTAAACCTAAAATCTAAACCTCACCCCAAATCTAAACCTAAAATCCCAAATCTAAACCTAAAATCTAAACCTAACCCCAAATCTAAACCTAACCCCAAATCTAAACCTAAAATCTAAACCTAACCCCAAATTTAAACCTAAAATCTAAACCTAACCCCAAATCTAAACCTAAAATCTAAACCTAACCCCAAAGCTAAACCTAACCCCAAATCAAAACCTAAAATCTAAACCTAACCCCAAATCTAAACCTAAAATCTAAACCTAACCCCAAATCTACATCTAACCCCAAATCTAAACCTAACCCCAAATCTAAACCTAAAATCTAAACCTAACCCCAAATCTACATCTAACCCCAAATCTAAACCTAACCCCAAATCTAAACCTAAAATCTAAACCTAACCCCAAATCTAAACCTAAAATCTAAACCTCACCCCAAATCTAAACCTAAAATCCCAAATCTACACCTAAAATCTAAACATAACCCCAAATCTAAACCTAACCCCAAATCTAAACCTAAAATCTAAACCTAACCCCAAATTTAAACCTTAAATCTAAACCTAACCCCAAATCTAAACCTAAAATCTAAACCTAACCCCAAATCTAAACGTAACCCCAAATCTAACCCTAAATCTAAACCTAACCCCAAATCTAAACCTAAAATCTAAACCTAACCCCAAATCTAAACCTAAAATCTAAACCTAACCCCAAATCTAAACCTAAAATCTAAACCTAACCCCAAATCTAAACCTAAAATCTAAACCTAACCCCAAATCTAAACCTAACCCCAAATCTAAACCTAAAATCTAAAGCTAACCCCAAATCTAAACCTAAAATCTAAACCTAACCCCAAATCTAAACCTAACCCCAAATCTAAACCTAAAATCTAAACCTAACCCCAAATCTAAACCTAAAATCTAAACCTAACCCCAAATCTAAACCTAACCCCAAATTTAAACCTAAAATCTAACCCTAACCCCAAATCTAAACCTAACCTCAACCCCTAACCCCAAATCTAAAACTAACCCCAAATCTAAACCTAACCACAAATCTAACCACAAATCTAAACCTAACCCAAAATCTAAAGCTAACCCCAATCCCTAACCCCAAATCTAAACCTAACCCCAAATCTAAACCTAACCCCAACCCCTAATTCCAATTCTAAATCTAACACCAAATTTAAACCTAAAATCGAAACCTAACCCCAAATCTAAACCTAAAATCTAAACCTAACCCCAAATCTAAACCTAAAATCTAAACATAACCCCAAATCTAACCCGAAAATCTAAACCTAACCCCAAATCCAAACCTAACCCCAAATCTAAACCCAAAAATCTAAACCTAACTCCAAATCTAAACCTAAAATCTAAGCCTATCCCCAAATCTAAACCTAAAATCTAAACCTAACCCCAAATCTAAACCTAAAATCTAAACCTAACCCCAAATCTAAACCTAACCCCAAATCTAAACCTAAAATCTAAACCTAACCCCAAATCTAAACCTAACCCCAAATCTAAACCTAACCCGGAATCTAAACATAAAATCTAAACCTAACCCCAAATCTAAACCTAACCCCAACCCCTAACCCAAAATCTAAACCTAACCCCAAATCTAAACCTAACCTCAACCCCTAACTCCAAATCTAAACCTAATCCCAAATCTAAACCTAACCCCAACCCCTAACACCAAATCAAAACCTAACCCCAAATCTAAACCTAACCCCAACCCCTAACCCCAAATCTAAACCTAAGACCAAATCTAAACCTAACCCCAAACCCTAACTCCAAATCTAAACCTAACCCCAAATCTAAACCTAACCCCAACCCCTAACCCCAAATCTAAAACTAACCCCAAATCTAAACCTAACCCCAAATCTAACCACAAATCTAAACCTAACCCAAAATCTAAAGCTAACCCCAATCCCTAACCCCAAATCTAAACCTAACCCCAAATCTAAACCTAACCCCAACCCTTAACCCCAAATCTAAACCTAACCCCAAATCTAAACCTAACCCCAAATCTAAACCCCAAATCTAAACCTAACCCCAACCCCAACCCCAAATCTAAACCTAACCCCAAATCTAAACCCCAAATCTAAACCTAACCCCAAATCTAAACCTAACCCCAAATCTAAACCTAACCCCAACCCCTAAACCCAAATCTAAACCTAACCACAACAACTAACCTCAAATCTAAACCTAACCCCAAATCTAAACCTAACCCAAACCCCTAACCCCAAATCCAAACCTAACCCCAAATCTAAACCAAACCCCAACCCCTAACCACAACCCCTAACCCCAAATCTAAACCTAACCCCAATTCCTAACCCCAACCCCTAACCCAAAATCTAAACCTAACCCCAACCCCTAACCACAACCCCTAACCCCAAATCTAAACCTAACCCCAAATCTAAACCTAACCCCAAAACCTAACCCCAAATCTAAACCTAACCCCAAATCTAAACCTAACCCCAACCTCTAACCCCAAATCTAAACCTAACCCCAAATCTAAACCTAACCCCAAACCCTAACCAGAAAGCTAAACCTAACCCCAGATCTAAACCTAACCCCAAACCCTAACCCCAACCCCTAACGCCATCCCCTAACCCCAAATCTAAACCTAACCCCAACCCCTAACCCAAAATCTAAACCTAACCCCAAATCTAAACCTAACCCCAACCCCTAACCCCAAATATAAACCTAACCCCAAATCTAAACCTAACCCCAACCCCTAACCCCAAATCTAAACCTAACCCCAAATCTAAACCTAACCTCAATCCCTAACCCCAATTCTAAACCTAACCCCAAATCTAAACCTAACCCCAAATCTAAACCTAAAATCTAAACCTAACCCCAAATTTAAACCTAAAATCTAAACCTAACCCCAAATCTAAACCTAAAATCTAAACCTAACCCCAAATTTAAACCTAAAATCTAAACCTAACCCCAAATCTAAATCCCAAATCTAAACCTAACCCCAAATCTAAACCTAACCCCAAATCTAAACCTAAAATCTAAACATCACCCCAAATCTAAACCTAAAATCCCAAATCTAAACCTAAAATCTAAACCTAACCCCAAATCTAAACCTAACCCCAAATCTAAACCTAAAATCTAAACCTAACCCCAAATTTAAACCTAAAATCTAAACCTAACCCCAAATCTAAACCTAAAATCTAAACCTAACCCCAAAGCTAAACCTAACCCCAAATCTAAACCTAAAATCTAAACCTAACCCCAAATCTAAACCTAAAATCTAAACCTAACCCCAAATCTACATCTAACCCCAAATCTAAACCTAACCCCAAATCTAAACCTAAAATCTAAACCTAACCCCAAATCTAAACCTAAAATCTAAACCTAACCCCAAATCTAAACCTAACCCCAAATCTAAACCTAAAATCTAAACCTAACCCCAAATCTAAACCTAAAATCTAAACCTAACCCCAAATCTAAACCTAAAATCTAAACCTAACACCAAATCTAAACCTAAAATCTAAACCTAACCCCAAATCTAAACCTAACCCCAAATCTAAACCTAAAATCTAAACCTAACCCCAAATCTAAACCTTACCCCAAATATAAACCTAAAATCTAAACCTAACCCCAAATCTAAACCTAACATCTAAACCTAACCCCAAATCTAAACCTAAAATCTAAACCTAACCCCAAATCTAAACCTAACCCCAAATCTAAACCTAAAATCTAAACCTAACCCCAAATCTAAACCTAAAATCTAAACCTAACCCCAAATCTAAACCTAACCCCAAATCTAAACCTAAAATCTAAACCTCACCCCAAATCTAAACCTAAAATCACAAATCTAAACCTAAAATCTAAACCTAACCCCAAATCTAAACCTAAAATCTAAACCTAACCCCAAATCTAAACCTAAAATCTAAACCTAACCCCAAATCTAAACCTAAAATCTAAACATAACCCCAAATCTAAACCTAACCCCAAATCTAAACCTAAAATCTAAACCTAACCGCAAATCTAAACCTAAAATCTAAACATAACCCCAAATCTAAACCTAAAATCTAAACCTAACCCCAAATCTAAACCTAACCCCAAATCTAAACCTAAAATCTAAACCTAACCCCAAATCTAAACCTAAAATCTAAACCTAACCCCAAATCTAAACCTAAAATCTAAACCTAACCCCAAATCTAAACCTAAAATCCCAAATCTAAACCTAAAATCTAAACCTAACCCCAAATCTAAACCTAACCCCAAATCTAAACCTAAAATCTAAACCTAACCCCAAATTTAAACCTAAAATCTAAACCTAACCCCAAATCTAAACCTAAAATGTAAACCTAACCCCAAATCTAAACCTAACCACAAATCTAAACCTAAAATCTAAACCTAACCCCAAATCTGAACCTAACCCCAAATCTAAACCTAAAATCTAAACCTAACCCCAAATCTAAACCTAAAATCTAAACCTAACCCCAAATCTAAACCTAAAATCTAAACCTAACCCCAAATCTAAACCTAACCCCAAATCTAAACCTAAAATCTAAACCTAACCCCAAATCTAAAACCCAAATCTAAACCTAACCCCAAATCTAAACCTAACCCCAAATCTAAACCTAAAATCTAAACCTCACCCCAAATCTAAACCTAAAATCCCAAATCTAAACCTAAAATCTAAACATAACCCCAAATCTAAACCTAACCCCAAATCTAAACCTAAAATCTAAACCTAACCCCAAATTTAAACCTTAAATCTAAACCTAACCCCAAATCTAAACCTAAAATCTAAACCTAACCCCAAATCTAAACCTAACCCCAAATCTAACCCTAAATCTAAACCTAACCCCAAATCTAAACCTAACCCAAATCTAAACCTAAAATCTAAACCTAACCCCAAATCTAAACCTAAAATCTAAACCTAACCCCAAATCTAAACCTAACCCCAAATCTAAACCTAAAATCTAAACCTAACCCCAAATCTAAACCTTACCCCAAATCTAAACCTAAAATCTAAACCTAACCCCAAATCTAAACCTAAAATCTAAACCTAACCCCAAATCTAAACCTAACCCCAAATCTAAACCTAAAATCTAAACCTAACCCCAAATCTAAACCTTACCCCAAATCTAAACCTAAAATCTAAACCTAACCCCAAATCTAAACCTAAAATCTAAACCTAACCCCAAATCTAAACCTAAAATCTAAACCAAAAATCTAAACCTAACCCCAAATCTAAACCTAAAATCTAAACCTAACCCCAAATCTAAACCTAACCCCAAATCTAAACCTAAAATCTAAACCTAACCCCAAATCTAAACCTAAAATCTAAACCTAACCCCAAATCTAAACCTAAAATCTAAACCAAAAATCTAAACCTAACCCCAAATCTAAACCTAAAATCTAAACCTAACCCCAAATCTAAACCTAACCCCAAATCTAAACCTAAAATCTAAAACTAACCCCAAATCTAAACCTAACCCCAAATCTAAACCTAAAATCTAAACCTAACCCCAAATCTAAACCTAAAATCTAAACCTAACCCCAAATCTAAACCTAACCCCAAATCTAAACTTAAAATCTAAACCTAACCCCAAATCTAAACCTAAAATCTAAACCTAACCCCAAAGCTAAACCTAACCCCAAATCAAAACCTAAAATCTAAACCTAACCCCAAATCTAAACCTAAAATCTAAACCTAACCCCAAATCTACATCTAACCCCAAATCTAAACCTAACCCCAAATCTAAACCTAAAATCTAAACCTAACCCCAAATCTAAACCTAAAATCTAAACCTAACCCCAAATCTAAACCTAACCCCAAATCTAAACCTAAAATCTAAACCTAACCCCAAATCTAAACCTAAAATCTAAACCTAACCCCAAATCTAAACCTAACCCCAAATCTAAACCTAAAATCTAAACCTAACCCCAAATCTAAACCTTACCCCAAATATAAACCTAAAATCTAAACCTAACCCCAAATCTAAACCTTAAATCTAAACCTAACCCCAAATCTAAACCTAAAATCTAAACCTAACCCCAAATCTAAACCTAACCCCAAATCTAAACCTAAAATCTAAACCTAACCCCAAATCTAAACCTAAAATCTAAACCTAACCCCAAATCTAAACCTAACCCCAAATCTAAACCTAAAATCTAAACCTCACCCCAAATCTAAACCTAAAATCCCAAATCTAAACCTAAAATCTAAACCTAACCCCAAATCTAAACCTAAAATCTAAACCTAACCCCAAATCTAAACCTAAAATCTAAACCTAACCCCAAATCTAAACCTAAAATCTAAACCTAACCCCAAATATAAACCTAAAATCTAAACATAACCCCAAATCTAAACCTAACCCCAAATCTAAACCTAAAATCTAAACCTAACCCCAAATCTAAACCTAAAATCTAAACCTAACCCCAAATCTAAACCTAACCCCAAATTTAAACCTAAAATCTAAACCTAACCCCAAATCTAAACCTAACCTCAACCCCTAACCCCAAATCTAAACCTAAGCCCAGATCTAAACCTAACCCCAACCCCTAATTCCAATTCTATATCTAACACCAAATTTAAACCTAAAATCGAAACCTAACCCCAAATCTAAACCTAAAATCTAAACCTAACCCCAAATCTAAACCTAAAATCTAAACATAACCCCAAATCTAAACCTAAAATCTAAACCTAACCCCAAATCCAAACCTAACCCCAAATCTAAACCCAAAAATCTAAACCTAACCCCAAATCTAAACCTAAAATCTAAGCCTATCCCGAAATCTAAACCTAAAATCTAAACCTAACCCCAAATCTAAACCTAAAATCTAAACCTAACCCCAAATCTAAACCTAACCCCAAATCTAAACCTAAAATCTAAACCTAACCCCAAATCTAAACCTAACCCGGAATCTAAACATAAAATCTAAACCTAACCCCAAATCTAAACCTAACCTCAACCCCTAACTCCAAATCTAAACCTAACCCCAAATCTAAACCTAACCCCAACCCCTAACACCAAATCAAAACCTAACCCCAAATCTAAACCTAACCCCAACCCCTAACCCCAAATCTAAACCTAACCCCAAATCTAAACCTAACCCCAACCCCTAACTCCAAATCTAAACCTAACCCCAAATCTAAACCGAACCCCAACCCCTAACCCCAAATCTAAAACTAACCCGAAATCTAAACCTAACCCCAAATCTAACCACAAATCTAAACCTAACCCCAAATCTAAACCTAACCCCAACCCTTAACCCCAAATCTAAACCTAACCCCAAATCTAAACCTAACCCCAAATCTAAACCCCAAATCTAAACCTAACCCCAACCCCAACCCCAAATCTAAACCTAACCCCAAATCTAAACCCCAAATCTAAACCTAACCCCAAATCTAAACCTAACCCCAAATCTAAACCTAACCCCAACCCCTAAACCCAAATCTAAACCTAACCACAACTAACCCCAAATCTAAACCTAACCCCAAATCTAAACCTAACCCAAACCCCTAACCCCAAATCCAAACCTAACCCCAAATCTAAACCAAACCCCAACCCCTAACCACAACCCCTAACCCCAAATCTAAACCTAACCCCAATTCCTAACCCCAACCCGTAACCCAAAGTCTAAACCTAACCCCAACCCCTAACCACAACCCCTAAACCCAAATCTAAACCTAACCCCAAATCTAAACCTAACCCCAACCTCTAACCCCAAATCTAAACCTAACCCCAAATCTAAACCTAACCCCAAACCCTAACCAGAAAGCTAAACCTAACCCCAGATCTAAACCTAACCCCAAACCCTAACCCCAACCCCTAACGCTATCCCCTAACCCCAAATCTAAACCTAACCCCAACCCCTAACCCAAAATCTAAACCTAACCCCAAATCTAAACCTAACCCCAAATCTAAACCTAAAATCTAAACCTAACCCCAAATCTAAACCTAAAATATAAACCTAACCCCAAATCTAAACCTAACCCCAAATTTAAACCTAAAATCTAAACCTAACCCCAAATCTAAACCTAACCTCAACCCCTAACCCCAAATCTAAACCTAAGCCCAGATCTAAACCTAACCCCAACCCCTAATTCCAATTCTATATCTAACACCAAATTTAAACCTAAAATCGAAACCTAACCCCAAATCTAAACCTAAAATCTAAACCTAACCCCAAATCTAAACCTAAAATCTAAACATAACCCCAAATCTAAACCTAAAATCTAAACCTAACCCCAAATCCAAACCTAACCCCAAATCTAAACCCAAAAATCTAAACCTAACCCCAAATCTAAACCTAAAATCTAAGCCTATCCCGAAATCTAAACCTAAAATCTAAACCTAACCCCAAATCTAAACCTAAAATCTAAACCTAACCCCAAATCTAAACCTAACCCCAAATCTAAACCTAAAATCTAAACCTAACCCCAAATCTAAACCTAACCCGGAATCTAAACATAAAATCTAAACCTAACCCCAAATCTAAACCTAACCCCAACCCCTAACCCAAAATCTAAACCTAACCCCAAATCTAAACCTAACCTCAACCCCTAACTCCAAATCTAAACCTAACCCCAAATCTAAACCTAACCCCAACCCCTAACCCCAAATCTAAAACTAACCCGAAATCTAAACCTAACCCCAAATCTAACCACAAATCTAAACCTAACCCAAAATCTAAACCTAACCCCAACCCCTAACACCAAATCAAAACCTAACCCCAAATCTAAACCTAACCCCAACCCCCAAACCCAAATCTAAACCTAACCCCAAATCTAAACCTAACCCCAAACCCTAACTCCAAATCTAAACCTAACCCCAAATCTAAACCTAACCCCAACCCCTAACCCCAAATCTAAAACTAACCCGAAATCTAAACCTAACCCCAAATCTAACCACAAATCTAAACCTAACCCAAAATCTAAAGCTAACCCCAATCCCTAACCCCAAATCTAAACCTAACCCCAAATCTAAACCTAACCCCAACCCTTAACCCCGAATCTAAACCTAACCCCAAATCTAAACCTAACCCCAAATCTAAACCCCAAATCTAAACCTAACCCCAACCCCAAATCTAAACCTAACCCCAAATCTAAACCCCAAATCTAAACCTAACCCCAAATCTAAACCTAACCCCAAATCTAAACCTAACCCAAACCCCTAACCCCAAATCCAAACCTAACCCCAAATCTAAACCAAACCCCAACCCCTAACCACAACCCCTAACCCCAAATCTAAACCTAACCCCAATTCCTAACCCCAACCCGTAACCCAAAGTCTAAACCTAACCCCAACCCCTAACCACAACCCCTAACCCCAAATCTAAACCTAACCCCAAATCTAAACCTAACCCCAAAACCTAACCCCAAATCTAAACCTAACCCCAAATCTAAACCTAACCCCAACCTCTAACCCCAAATCTAAACCTAACCCCAAATCTAAACCTAACCCCAAACCCTAACCAGAAAGCTAAACCTAACCCCAGATCTAAACCTAACCCCAAACCCTAACCCCAACCCCTAACGCTATCCCCTAACCCCAAATCTAAACCTAACCCCAACCCCTAACCCAAAATCTAAACCTAACCCCAAATCTAAACCTAACCCCAACCCCTAACCCCAAATATAAACCTAACCCCAAATCTAAACCTAACCCCAACCCCTAACCCCAAATCTAAACCTAACCCCAAATCTAAACCTAACCTCAATCCCTAACCCCAATTCTAAACCTAACCCCAAATCTAAACCTAACCCCAAATCTAAACCTAAAATCTAAACCTAACCCCAAATTTAAACCTAAAATCTAAACCTAACCCCAAATCTAAACCTAAAATCTAAACCTAACCCCAAATTTAAACCTAAAATCTAAACCTAACCCCAAATCTAAACCCCAAATCTAAACCTAACCCCAAATCTAAACCTAACCCCAAATCTAAACCTAAAATCTAAACCTCACCCCAAATCTAAACCTAAAATCCCAAATCTAAACCTAAAATCTAAACCTAACCCCAAATCTAAACCTAACCCCAAATCTAAACCTAAAATCTAAACCTAACCCCAAATTTAAACCTAAAATCTAAACCTAACCCCAAATCTAAACCTAAAACCTAAATCTAACCCCAAAGCTAAACCTAACCCCAAATCAAAACCTAAAATCTAAACCTAACCCCAAATCTAAACCTAAAATCTAAACCTAACCCCAAATCTACATGTAACCCCAAATCTAAACCTAACCCCAAATCTAAACCTAAAATCTAAACCTAACCCCAAATCTAAACCTAAAATATAAACCTAACCCCAAATCTAAACCTAACCCCAAATCTAAACCTAAAATCTAAACCTAACCCCAAATCTAAACCTAAAATCTAAACCTAACCCCAAATCTAAACCTAAAATCTAAACCTAACACCAAATCTAAACCTAAAATCTAAACCTAACCCCAAATCTAAACCTAACCCCAAATCTAAACCTAAAATCTAATCCTAACCCCAAATCTAAACCTAACCCCAAATCTAAACCTAAAATCTAAACCTAACCCCAAATCTAAACCTAACCCCAAATCTAAACCTAAAATCTAAACCTAACCCCAAATCTAAACCTAAAATCTAAACCTAACCCCAAATCTAAACCTAACCCCAAATCTAAACCTAAAATCTAAACCTAACCCCAAATCTAAACCTTACCCCAAATCTAAACCTAAAATCTAAACCTAACCCCAAATCTAAACCTAAAATCTAAACCAAAAATCTAAACCTAACCCCAAATCTAAACCTAAAATCTAAACCTAACCCCAAATCTAAACCTAACCCCAAATCTAAACCTAAAATCTAAACCTAACCCCAAATCTAAACCTAAAATCTAAACCTAACCCCAAATCTAAACCTAAAATCTAAACCTAACCCCAAATCTAAACCTAAAATCTAAACCAAAAATCTAAACCTAACCCCAAATCTAAACCTAAAATCTAAACCTAACCCCAAATCTAAACCTAACCCCAAATCTAAACCTAAACTCTAAACCTAACCCCAAATCTAAACCTAGCCCCAAATCTAAACCTAAAATCTAAACCTAACCCCAAATCTAAACCTAAAATCTAAACCTAACCCCAAATCTAAACCTAACCCCAAATCTAAACCTAAAATCTAAACCTAACCCCAAATCTAAACCTAAAATCTAAACCTAACCCCAAAGCTAAACCTAACCCCAAATCAAAACCTAAAATCTAAACCTAACCCCAAATCTAAACCTAAAATCTAAACCTATACCCAAGTCTACATCTAACCCCAAATCTAAACCTAACCCCAAATCTAAACCTAAAATCTAAACCTAACCCCAAATCTAAACCTAAAATCTAAACCTAACGCCAAATCTAAACCTAACCCCAAATCTAAACCTAAAATCTAAACCTAACCCCAAATCTAAACCTAAAATCTAAACCTAACCCCAAATCTAAACCTAACCCCAAATCTAAAACTAAAATCTAAATCTAACACCAAATCTAAACCTAACCCCAAATCTAAACCTTACCCCAAATATAAACCTAAAATCTAAACCTAACCCCAAATCTAAACCTAAAATCTAAACCTAACCCCAAATCTAAACCTAAAATCTAAACCTAACCCCAAATCTAAACCTAACCCCAAATCTAAACCTAAAATCTAAACCTAACCCCAAATCTAAACCTAAAATCTAAACCTAACCCCAAATCTAAACCTAACCCCAAATCTAAACCTAAAATCTAAACCTCACCCCAAATCTAAACCTAAAATCCCAAATCTAAACCTAAAATCTAAACCTAACCCCAAATCTAAACCTAAAATCTAAACCTAACCCCAAATCTAAACCTAAAATCTAAACCTAACCCCAAATCTAAACCTAAAATCTAAACCTAACCCCAAATCTAAACCTAAAATCTAAACATAACCCCAAATCTAAACCTAAGCCCAAATCTAAACCTAAAATCTAAACCTAACCCCAAATCTAAACCTAAAATCTAAACCTAACCCCAAATCTAAACCTAACCCCAAATTTAAACCTAAAATCTAAACCTAACCCCAAATCTAAACCTAACCTCAACCCCTAACCCCAAATCTAAACCTAAGCCCAGATCTAAACCTAACCCCAACCCCTAATTCCAATTCTAAATCTAACACCAAATTTAAACCTAAAATCGAAACCTAACCACAAATCTAAACCTAAAATCTAAACCTAACCCCAAATCTAAACCTAAAATCTAAACATAACCCCAAATCTAAACCTAAAATCTAAACCTAACCCCAAATCCAAACCTAACCCCAAATCTAAACCCAAAAATCTAAACCTAACCCCAAATCTAAACCTAAAATCTAAGCCTATCCCGAAATCTAAACCTAAAATCTAAACCTAACCCCAAATCTAAACCTAAAATCTAAACCTAACCCCAAATCTAAACCTAACCCCAAATCTAAACCTAAAATCTAAACCTAACCCCAAATCTAAACCTTACCCCAAATCTAAACCTAAAATCTAAACCTAACCCCAAATCTAAACCTAAAATCTAAACCTAAAATCTAAACCTAACCCCAAATCTAAACCTAAAATCTAAACCTAACCCCAAATCTAAACCTAACCCCAAATCTAAACCTAAAATCTAAACCTAACCCCAAATCTAAACCTAAAATCTAAACCTAACCCCAAATCTAAACCTAAAATCTAAACCTAACCCCAAATCTAAACCTAAAATCTAAACCAAAAATCTAAACCTAACCCCAAATCTAAACCTAAAATCTAAACCTAACCCCAAATCTAAACCTAACCCCAAATCTAAACCTAAACTCTAAACCTAACCCCAAATCTAAACCTAGCCCCAAATCTAAACCTAAAATCTAAACCTAACCCCAAATCTAAACCTAAAATCTAAACCTAACCCCAAATCTAAACCTAACCCCAAATCTAAACCTAAAATCTAAACCTAACCCCAAATCTAAACCTAAAATCTAAACCTAACCCCAAAGCTAAACCTAACCCCAAATCAAAACCTAAAATCTAAACCTAACCCCAAATCTAAACCTAAAATCTAAACCTATACCCAAGTCTACATCTAACCCCAAATCTAAACCTAACCCCAAATCTAAACCTAAAATCTAAACCTAACCCCAAATCTAAACCTAAAATCTAAACCTAACCCCAAATCTAAACCTAACCCCAAATCTAAACCTAAAATCTAAACCTAACCCCAAATCTAAACCTAAAATCTAAACCTAACCCCAAATCTAAACCTAACCCCAAATCTAAAACTAAAATCTAAATCTAACACCAAATCTAAACCTAACCCCAAATCTAAACCTTACCCCAAATATAAACCTAAAATCTAAACCTAACCCCAAATCTAAACCTAAAATCTAAACCTAACCCCAAATCTAAACCTGAAATCTAAACCTAACCCCAAATCTAAACCTAACCCCAAATCTAAACCTAAAATCTAAACCTAACCCCAAATCTAAACCTAAAATCTAAACCTAACCCCAAATCTAAACCTAACCCCAAATCTAAACCTAAAATCTAAACCTCACCCCAAATCTAAACCTAAAATCCCAAATCTAAACCTAAAATCTAAACCTAACCCCAAATCTAAACCTAAAATCTAAACCTAACCCCATATCTAAACCTAAAATCTAAACCTAACCCCAAATCTAAACCTAAAATCTAAACCTAACCCCAAATCTAAACCTAAAATCTAAACATAACCCCAAATCTAAACCTAAGCCCAAATCTAAACCTAAAATCTAAACCTAACCCCAAATCTAAACCTAAAATCTAAACCTAACCCCAAATCTAAACCTAACCCCAAATTTAAACCTAAAATCTAAACCTAACCCCAAATCTAAACCTAACCTCAACCCCTAACCCCAAATCTAAACCTAAGCCCAGATCTAAACCTAACCCCAACCCCTAATTCCAATTCTAAATCTAACACCAAATTTAAACCTAAAATCGAAACCTAACCACAAATCTAAACCTAAAATCTAAACCTAACCCCAAATCTAAACCTAAAATCTAAACATAACCCCAAATCTAAACCTAAAATCTAAACCTAACCCCAAATCCAAACCTAACCCCAAATCTAAACCCAAAAATCTAAACCTAACCCCAAATCTAAACCTAAAATCTAAGCCTATCCCGAAATCTAAACCTAAAATCTAAACCTAACCCCAAATCTAAACCTAAAATCTAAACCTAACCCCAAATCTAAACCTAACCCCAAATCTAAACCTAAAATCTAAACCTAACCCCAAATCTAAACCTAACCCGGAATCTAAACATAAAATCTAAACCTAACCCCAAATCTAAACCTAACCCCAACCCCTAACCCAAAATCTAAACCTAACCCCAAATCTAAACCTAACCTCAACCCCTAACTCCAAATCTAAACCTAACCCCAAATCTAAACCTAACCCCAACCCCTAACACCAAATCAAAACCTAACCCCAAATCTAAACCTAACCCCAACCCCTAACCCCAAATCTAAACCTAACCCCAAATCTAAACCTAACCCCAACCCCTAACTCCAAATCTAAACCTAACCCCAAATCTAAACCGAACCCCAACCCCTAACCCCAAATCTAAAACTAACCCGAAATCTAAACCTAACCCCAAATCTAACCACAAATCTAAACCTAACCCCAAATCTAAACCTAACCCCAACCCTTAACCCCAAATCTAAACCTAACCCCAAATCTAAACCTAACCCCAAATCTAAACCCCAAATCTAAACCTAACCCCAACCCCAACCCCAAATCTAAACCTAACCCCAAATCTAAACCCCAAATCTAAACCTAACCCCAAATCTAAACCTAACCCCAAATCTAAACCTAACCCCAACCCCTAAACCCAAATCTAAACCTAACCACAACTAACCCCAAATCTAAACCTAACCCCAAATCTAAACCTAACCCAAACCCCTAACCCCAAATCCAAACCTAACCCCAAATCTAAACCAAACCCCAACCCCTAACCACAACCCCTAACCCCAAATCTAAACCTAACCCCAATTCCTAACCCCAACCCGTAACCCAAAGTCTAAACCTAACCCCAACCCCTAACCACAACCCCTAACCCCAAATCTAAACCTAACCCCAAATCTAAACCTAACCCCAACCTCTAACCCCAAATCTAAACCTAACCCCAAATCTAAACCTAACCCCAAACCCTAACCAGAAAGCTAAACCTAACCCCAGATCTAAACCTAACCCCAAACCCTAACCCCAACCCCTAACGCTATCCCCTAACCCCAAATCTAAACCTAACCCCAACCCCTAACCCAAAATCTAAACCTAACCCCAAATCTAAACCTAACCCCAACCCCTAACCCCAAATATAAACCTAACCCCAAATCTAAACCTAACCCCAACCCCTAACCCCAAATCTAAACCTAACCCCAAATCTAAACCTAACCTCAATCCCTAACCCCAATTCTAAACCTAACCCCAAATCTAAACCTAACCCCAAATCTAAACCTAAAATCTAAACCTAACCCCAAATCTAAACCTAAAATCTAAACCTAACCCCAAATCTAAACCTAAAATCTAAACCTAACCCCAAATTTAAACCTAAAATCTAAACCTAACCCCAAATCTAAATCCCAAATCTAAACCTAACCCCAAATCTAAACCTAACCCCAAATCTAAACCTAAAATCTAAACCTCACCCCAAATCTAAACCTAAAATCCCAAATCTAAACTTAAAATCTAAACCTAACCCCAAATCTAAACCTAACCCCAAATCTAAACCTAAAATCTAAACCTAACCCCAAATTTAAACCTAAAATCTAAACCTAACCCCAAATCTAAACCTAAAACCTAAACCTAACACCAAAGCTAAACCTAACCCCAAATCAAAACCTAAAATCTAAACCTAACCCCAAATCTAAACCTAAAATCTAAACCTAACCCCAAATCTACATGTAACCCCAAATCTAAACCTAACCCCAAATCTAAACCTAAAATCTAAACCTAACCCCAAATCTAAACCTAAAATCTAAACCTAACCCCAAATCTAAACCTAATCCCAAATCTAAACCTAAAATCTAAACCTAACCCCAAATCTAAACCTAAAATCTAAACCTAACCCCAAATCTAAACCTAACCCCAAATCTAAACCTAAAATCTAAACCTAACCCCAAATCTAAACCTAAAATCTAAACCTAACCCCAAATCTAAACCTAAACTCTAAACCTAACCACAAATCTAAACCTAAAATCTAAACCTAACCCCAAATCTAAACCTAACCCCAAATCTAAACCTAAAATCTAAACCTAACCCCAAATCTAAACCTAAAATCTAAACCTAACCCCAAATCTAAACCTAAAATCTAAACCTAACACCAAATCTAAACCTAAAATCTAAACCTAACCCCAAATCTAAACCTAACCCCAAATCTAAACCTAAAATCTAAACCTAACCCCAAATCTAAACCTTACCCCAAATATAAACCTAAAATCTAAACCTAACCCCAAATCTAAACCTAAAAACTAAACCTAACCCCAAATCTAAACCTAAAATCTAAACCTAACCCCAAATCTAAACCTAACCCCAAATCTAAACCTAAAATCTAAACCTAACCCCAAATCTAAACCTAAAATCTAAACCTAACCCCAAATCTAAACCTAACCCCAAATCTAAACCTAAAATCTAAACCTCACCCCAAATCTAAACCTAAAATCCCAAATCTAAACCTAAAATCTAAACCTAACCCCAAATCTAAACCTAAAATCTAAACCTAACCCCAAATCTAAACCTAAAATCTAAACCTAACCCCAAATCTAAACCTAAAATCTAAACCTAACCCCAAATCTAAACCTAACCCCAAATTTAAACCTAAAATCTAAACCTAACCCCAAATCAAAACCTAACCTCAACCCCTAACCCCAAATCTAAACATAAGCCCAGATCTAAACCTAACCCCAAACCCTAATTCCAATTCTAAATCTAACACCAAATTTAAACCTAAAATCTAAACCTAACCCCAAATCTAAACCTAAAATCTAAACCTAACCCCAAATCTAAACCTAAAATCTAAACATAACCCCAAATCTAAACCTAAAATCTAAACCTAACCCCAAATCTAAACCTAACCCCAAATCTAAACCCAAAAATCTAAACCTAACCCCAAATCTAAACCTAAAATCTAAGCCTATCCCCAAATCTAAACCTAAAATCTAAACCTAACCCCAAATCTAAACCTAAAATCTAAACCTAACCCCAAATCTAAACCTAACCCCAAATCTAAACCTAAAATCTAAACCTAACCCCAAATCTAAACCTAACCCGGAATCTAAACATAAAATCTAAACCTAACCCCAAATCTAAACCTAACCCCAACCCCTAACCCAAAATCTAAACCTAACCCCAAATCTAAACCTAACCTCAACCCCTAACTCCAAATCTAAACCTAACCCCAAATCTAAACCTAACCCCAACCCCTAACACCAAATCTAAACCTAACCCCAAATCTAAACCTAACCCCAACACCTAACCCCAAATCTAAACCTAACCCCAAATCTAAACCTAACCCCAAACCCTAACTCCAAATCTAAACCTAACCCCAAATCTAAACCTAACCCCAACCCCTAACCCCAAATCTAAAACTAACCCTAAATCTAAACCTAACCCCAACCCCTAAACCCAAATCTAAACCTAACCACAACTACTAACCCCAAATCTAAACCTAACCCCAAATCTAAACCCCAAATCTAAACCTAACCACAACCCCAACCCCAAATCTAAACCTAACCCCAAATCTAACCCCAAATCTAAAACTAACCCCAAATCTAAACCTAACCCCAAATCTAAACCTAACCCCAACCCCTAAACCCAAATCTAAACCTAACCACAACTACTAACCCCAAATCTAAACCTAACCCCAAATCTAAACCTAACCCAAACCCCTAACCCCAAATCCAAACCTAACCCCAAATCTAAACCAAACCCCAACCCCTAACCACAACCCCTAACCCCAAATCTAAACCTAACCCCAATTCCTAACCCCAACCCCTAACCCAAAATCTAAACCTAACCCCAACCCCTAACCACAACCCCTAACCCCAAATCTAAACCTAACCCCAAATCTAAACCTAACCCCAAAACCTAACCCCAAATCTAAACCTAACCCCAAATCTAAAGCTAACCCCAACCTCTAACCCCAAATCTAAACCTAACCCCAAAACTAAACCTAACCCCAAACCCTAACCAGAAAGCTAAACCTAACCCCAGATCTAAACCTAACCCCAAACCCTAACCCCAACCCCTAACGCCATCCCCTAACCCCAAATCTAAACCTAACCCCAACCCCTAACCCAAAATCTAAACCTAACCCCAAATCTAAACCTAACCCCAACCCCTAACCCCAAATATAAACCTAACCCCAAATCTAAATCTAACCACAACCCCTAACCCCAAATCTAAATCTAACCCCAAATCTAAACCTAACCTCAATCCCTAACCCCAATTCTAAACCTAACCCCAAATCTAAACCTAACCCCAAATCTAAACCTAAAATCTAAACCTAACCCCAAATTTAAACCTAAAATCTAAACCTAACCCCAAATCTAAACGTAAAATCTAAACCTAACCCCAAATCTAAACCTAAAATCTAAACCTAACCCCAAATCTAAACCTAACCCCAAATCTAAACCTAACCCCAAATCTAAACCTAAAATCTAAAGCTAACCCCAAATCTAAACCTAACCCCAAATCTAAACCTAAAATCTAAACCTAACCCCAAATCTAAACCTAAAATCTAAACCTAACCCCAAATCTAAAGCTAACCCCAAATCTAAACCTAAAATCTAAACCTAACCCCAAATCTAAACCCCAAATCTAAACCTAACCCCAAATCTAAACCTAACCCCAAATCTAAACCTAAAATCTAAACCTCACCCCAAATCTAAACCTAAAATCCCAAATCTAAACCTAAAATGTAAACCTAACCCCAAATCTAAACCTAAAATCTAAACCTAACCCCAAATTTAAACCTAAAATCTAAACCTAACCCCAAATCTAAACCTAACCCCAAATCTAAACCTAAAATCTAAACCTAACCCCAAATCTAAACCTAACCCCAAATCTAAACCTTAAATCTAAACCTAACCCCAAATCTAAACCTAAAATCTAAAGCTAACCCCAAATCTAAACCTAAAATCTAAACCTAACCCCAAATCTAAACCTAAAATCTAAACCTAACCCCAAATCTAAACCTAACCCCAAATCTAAACCTAAAATCTAAACCTAACCCCAAATCTAAACCTAACCCCAAATCTAAACCTAAAATCTAAACCTAACCCCAAATCTAAAACTAAAATCTAATCCTAACCCCAAATCTAAACCTAACCCCAAATCTAAACCTAAAATCTAAACCTAACACCAAATCTAAACCTAACCCCAAATCTAAACCTAAAATCTAAACCTAACCCCAAATCTAAACCTAAAATCTAAACCTAACCCCAAATCTAAACCTAACCCCAAATCTAAACCTAAAATCTAAACCTAACCCCAAATCTAAACCTTACCCCAAATCTAAACCTAAAATCTAAACCTAACCCCAAATCTAAACCTAAAATCTAAACCTAACCCCAAATCTAAACCTAAAATCTAAACCTAACCCCAAATCTAAACCTAAAATCTAAACCTAAAATCTAAACCTAACCCCAAATCTAAACCTAAAATCTAAACCTAACCCCAAATCTAAACCTAACCCCAAATCTAAACCTAAAATCTAAACCTAACCCCAAATCTAAACCTAGCCCCAAATCTAAACCTAAAATCTAAACCTAACCCCAAATCTAAACCTAAAATCTAAACCTAACCCCAAATCTAAACCTAACCCCAAATCTAAACCTAAAATCTAAACCTAACCCCAAATCTAAACCTAAAATCTAAACCTAACCCCAAAGCTAAACCTAACCCCAAATCAAAACCTAAAATCTAAACCTAACCCCAAATCTAAACCTAAAATCTAAACCTAACCCCAAATCTACATCTAACCCCAAATCTAAACCTAAAATCTAAACCTAACCCCAAATCTAAACCTAAAATCTAAACCTAACCCCAAATCTAAACCTAACACCAAATCTAAACCTAAAATCTAAACCTAACCCCAAATCTACATCTAACCCCAAATCTAAACCTAAAATCTAAACCTAACCCCAAATTTAAACCTAAAATCTAAACCTAACCCCAAATCTAAACCTAACCCCAAATCTAAACCTAAAATCTAAACCTAACCCCAAATCTAAACCTTAAATCTAAACCTAACCCCAAATCTAAACCTAAAATCTAAACCTAACCCCAAATCTAAACCTAAAATCTAAACCTAACCCCAAATCTAAACCTAAAATCTAAACCTAACCCCAAATCTAAACCTAACCCCAAATCTAAACCTAAAATCTAAACCTAACCCCAAATCTAAACCTAACCCCAAATCTAAACCTAAAATCTAAACCTAACCCCAAATCTAAACCTAAAATCTAATCCTAACCCCAAATCTAAACCTAACCCCAAATCTAAACCTAAAATCTAAACCTAACCCCAAATCTACATCTAACCCCAAATCTAAACCTAAAATCTAAACCTAACCCCAAATTTAAACCTAAAATCTAAACCTAACCCCAAATCTAAACCTAACCCCAAATCTAAACCTAAAATCTAAACCTAACCCCAAATCTAAACCTAACCCCAAATCTAAACCTAAAATCTAAACCTAACCCCAAATCTAAACCTAGCCCCAAATCTAAACCTAAAATCTAAACCTAACCCCAAATCTAAACCTAAAATCTAAACCTAACCCCAAATCTAAACCTAACCCCAAATCTAAACCTAAAATCTAAACCTAACCCCAAATCTAAACCTAAAATCTAAACCTAACCCCAAAGCTAAACCTAACCCCAAATCAAAACCTAAAATCTAAACCTAACCCCAAATCTAAACCTAAAATCTAAACCTAACCCCAAATCTACATCTAACCCCAAATCTAAACCTAAAATCTAAACCTAACCCCAAATCTAAACCTAAAATCTAAACCTAACCCCAAATCTAAACCTAACCCCAAATCTAAACCTAAAATCTAAACCTAACCCCAAATCTACATCTAACCCCAAATCTAAACCTAAAATCTAAACCTAACCCCAAATCTAAACCTAAAATCTAAACCTAACCCCAAATTTAAACCTAAAATCTAAACCTAAAATCTAAACCTAACCCCAAATCTAAACCTAAAATCTAAACCTAACCCCAAATCTAAACCTAACCCCAAATCTAAACCTAAAATCTAAACCTAACCCCAAATCTAAAACTAACACCAAATCTAAACCTAAAATGTAAACCTAACCCCAAATCTAAACCTAAAATCTAAACCTAACCCCAAATTTAAACCTAAAATCTAAACCTAACCCCAAATCTAAACCTAACCCCAAATCTAAACCTAAAATCTAAACCTAACCCCAAATCTAAACCTAACCCCAAATCTAAACCTTAAATCTAAACCTAACCCCAAATCTAAACCTAAAATCTAAAGCTAACCCCAAATCTAAACCTAAAATCTAAACCTAACCCCAAATCTAAACCTAAAATCTAAACCTAACCCCAAATCTAAACCTAACCCCAAATCTAAACCTAAAATCTAAACCTAACCCCAAATCTAAACCTAACCCCAAATCTAAACCTAAAATCTAAACCTAACCCCAAATCTAAAACTAAAATCTAATCCTAACCCCAAATCTAAACCTAACCCCAAATCTAAACCTAAAATCTAAACCTAACACCAAATCTAAACCTAACCCCAAATCTAAACCTAAAATCTAAACCTAACCCCAAATCTAAACCTAAAATCTAAACCTAACCCCAAATCTAAACCTAACCCCAAATCTAAACCTAAAATCTAAACCTAACCCCAAATCTAAACCTTACCCCAAATCTAAACCTAAAATCTAAACCTAACCCCAAATCTAAACCTAAAATCTAAACCTAACCCCAAATCTAAACCTAAAATCTAAACCTAACCCCAAATCTAAACCTAAAATCTAAACCTAAAATCTAAACCTAACCCCAAATCTAAACCTAAAATCTAAACCTAACCCCAAATCTAAACCTAACCCCAAATCTAAACCTAAAATCTAAACCTAACCCCAAATCTAAACCTAGCCCCAAATCTAAACCTAAAATCTAAACCTAACCCCAAATCTAAACCTAAAATCTAAACCTAACCCCAAATCTAAACCTAACCCCAAATCTAAACCTAAAATCTAAACCTAACCCCAAATCTAAACCTAAAATCTAAACCTAACCCCAAAGCTAAACCTAACCCCAAATCAAAACCTAAAATCTAAACCTAACCCCAAATCTAAACCTAAAATCTAAACCTAACCCCAAATCTACATCTAACCCCAAATCTAAACCTAAAATCTAAACCTAACCCCAAATCTAAACCTAAAATCTAAACCTAACCCCAAATCTAAACCTAACACCAAATCTAAACCTAAAATCTAAACCTAACCCCAAATCTACATCTAACCCCAAATCTAAACCTAAAATCTAAACCTAACCCCAAATTTAAACCTAAAATCTAAACCTAACCCCAAATCTAAACCTAACCCCAAATCTAAACCTAAAATCTAAACCTAACCCCAAATCTAAACCTTAAATCTAAACCTAACCCCAAATCTAAACCTAAAATCTAAACCTAACCCCAAATCTAAACCTAACCCCAAATCTAAACCTAAAATCTAAACCTAACCCCAAATCTAAACCTAAAATCTAAACCTAACCCCAAATCTAAACCTAACCCCAAATCTAAACCTAAAATCTAAACCTAACCCCAAATCTAAACCTAACCCCAAATCTAAACCTAAAATCTAAACCTAACCCCAAATCTAAACCTAAAATCTAATCCTAACCCCAAATCTAAACCTAACCCCAAATCTAAACCTAAAATCTAAACCTAACCCCAAATCTACATCTAACCCCAAATCTAAACCTAAAATCTAAACCTAACCCCAAATTTAAACCTAAAATCTAAACCTAACCCCAAATCTAAACCTAACCCCAAATCTAAACCTAAAATCTAAACCTAACCCCAAATCTAAACCTAACCCCAAATCTAAACCTAAAATCTAAACCTAACCCCAAATCTAAACCTAGCCCCAAATCTAAACCTAAAATCTAAACCTAACCCCAAATCTAAACCTAAAATCTAAACCTAACCCCAAATCTAAACCTAACCCCAAATCTAAACCTAAAATCTAAACCTAACCCCAAATCTAAACCTAAAATCTAAACCTAACCCCAAAGCTAAACCTAACCCCAAATCAAAACCTAAAATCTAAACCTAACCCCAAATCTAAACCTAAAATCTAAACCTAACCCCAAATCTACATCTAACCCCAAATCTAAACCTAAAATCTAAACCTAACCCCAAATCTAAACCTAAAATCTAAACCTAACCCCAAATCTAAACCTAACCCCAAATCTAAACCTAAAATCTAAACCTAACCCCAAATCTACATCTAACCCCAAATCTAAACCTAAAATCTAAACCTAACCCCAAATCTAAACCTAAAATCTAAACCTAACCCCAAATTTAAACCTAAAATCTAAACCTAAAATCTAAACCTAACCCCAAATCTAAACCTAAAATCTAAACCTAACCCCAAATCTAAACCTAACCCCAAATCTAAACCTAAAATCTAAACCTAACCCCAAATCTAAAACTAACACCAAATCTAAACCTAAAATCTAAACCTAACACCAAATCTAAACCTAAAATCTAAACCTAACCCCAAATCTAAACCTAACCCCAAATCTAAACCTAAAATCTAAACCTAACCCCAAATCTAAACCTTACCCCAAATCTAAACCTAAAATCTAAACCTAACCCCAAATCTAAACCTAAAATCTAAACCTAACCCCAAATCTAAACCTAACCCCAAATCTAAACGTAAAATCTAAACCTCACCCCAAATCTAAACCTAAAATCCCAAATCTAAACCTAAAATCTAAACCTAACCTGAATCTAAACCTAAAATCTAAACCTAACCCCAAATCTAAACCTTAAATCTAAACCTAACCCCAAATCTAAACCTAAAATCTAAACCTAACCCCAAATCTAAACCTAAAATCTAAACCTAACCCCAAATCTAAACCTAACCCCAAATCTAAACCTAAAATCTAAACCTAACCCCAAATCTAAACCTAACCCCAAATTTAAACCTAAAATCTAAACCTAACCCAAAATCTAAACCTAACCTCAACCCCTAACCCCAAATCTAAACCTAAGCCCAGATCTAAACCTAACCCCAACCCCTAATTCCAATTCTAAATCTAACACCAAATTTAAACCTAAAATCTAAACCTAACCCCAAATCTAAACCTAAAATCTAAACCTAACCCCAAATCTAAACCTAAAATGTAAACATAACCCCAAATCTAAACCTAAAATATAAACCTAACCCCAAATCCAAACCTAACCCCAAATCTAAACCCAAAAATCTAAACCTAACCCCAAATCTAAACCTAAAATCTAAGCCTATCCCCAAATCTAAACCTAAAATCTAAACCTAACCCCAAATCTAAACCTAAAATCTAAACCTAACCCCAAATCTAAACCTAACCCCAAATCTAAACCTAAAATCTAAACCTAACCCCAAATCTAAACCTAACCCGGAATCTAAACATAAAATCTAAACCTAACCCCAAATCTAAACCTAACCACAACCCCTAACCCAAAATCTAAACCTAACCCCAAATCTAAACCTAACCTCAACCCCTAACTCCAAATCTAAACCTAACCCCAAATCTAAACCTAACCCCAACCCCTAACACCAAATCTAAACCTAACCCCAAATCTAAACCTAACCCCAACCCCTAACCCCAAATCTAAACCTAAACCCAAATCTAAACCTAACCCCAAACCCTAACTCCAAATCTAAACCTATCCCCAAATCTAAACCTAACCCCAACCCCTAACCCCAAATCTAAAACTAACCCCAAATCTAAACCTAACCCCAAATCTAACCCCAAATCTAAACCTAACCCAAAATCTAAAGCTAACCCCAACCCCTAACCCCAAATCTAAACCTAACCCCAAATCTAAACCTAACCCCAACCCTTAACCCCAAATCTAAACCTAACCCCAAATCTAAACCTAACCCCAAATCTAAACCCCAAATCTAAACCTAACCCCAACCCCAACCCCAAATCTAAACCTAACCCCAAATCTAAACCCCAAATCTAAAACTAACCCCAAATCTAAACCTAACCCCAAATCTAAACCTAACCCCAACCCCTAAACCCAAATCTAAACCTAACCACAACAACTAACCCCAAATCTAAACCTAACCCCAAATCTAAACCTAACCCAAACCTATAACCCCAAATCCAAACCTAACTCCAAATCTAAACCAAACCCCAACCCCTAACCACAACCCCTAACCCCAAATCTAAACCTAACCCCAATTCCTAACCCCAACCCCTAACCCAAAATCTAAACCTAACCCCAACCCCTAACCACAACCCCTAACCCCAAATCTAAACCTAACCCCAAATCTAAACCTAACCCCAAAACCTAACCCCAAATCTAAACCTAACCCCAAATCTAAAGCTAACCCCAACCTCTAACCCCAAATCTAAACCTAACCCCAAAACTAAACCTAACCCCAAACCCTAACCAGAAAGCTAAACCTAACCCCAGATCTAAACCTAACCCCAAACCCTAACCCCAACCCCTAACGCCATCCCCTAACCCCAAATCTAAACCTAACCCCAACCCCTAACCCAAAATCTAAACCTAACCCCAAATCTAAACCTAACCCCAACACCTAACCCCAAATATAAACCTAACCCCAAATCTAAACCTAACCCCAACCCCTAACCCCAAATCTAAACCTAACCCCAAATCTAAACCTAACCTCAATCCCTAACCCCAATTCTAAACCTAACCCCAAATCTAAACCTAACCCCCAACCCCTAACCCCAAATATAAACCTAACCCCAAATCTAAACCTAACCCCAACCCCTAACCCCAAATATAAACCTAACCCCAAATCTTAACCTAAACCCAACCCCTAACCCCAAATCTAAACCTAACCCCAAATCTAAACCTAAACCCAACCCCTAACTCCAACCCCTAACCCCAAATCTAAAGCTAAACCCAAATCTAAAACTAACCCCAAATCTAAACCTAAAATCTAAACCTAACACCAAATCTAAACCTAACCCCAACCCCTAACCCCAAATATAAACCTAACCCCAAAGCTAAACGTAACCCCAATCCCTAACCCCAAATCTAAACCTATACAAAATCTAAACATAACCCCAACCCCTAAACCCAAATCTAAACCCAAACCAAACCCCTAATTTAAAATCTAAACCTAACCTCAACCCCTAACCCCTAATCGAAACCTAACCCCAGATCTAAACCTAAGCCCAACCCCAAACCCCAATTCTAAATCTAACACCAAATCTAAACCTAAAATCTAAACCTAACCCCAAATCTAAACCTAAAATCTAAACCTAACCCCAAATCTAAACCTAACCCCAAATCTAAACCTAACCCCAAATCTAAACCTAAAATCTAAACCTAACCCCAAATCTAAACCTAAAATCTAATTCTAACCCCAAATCTAAACCTAACCCCAAATCTAAACCTAAAATCTAAACCTAACCCCAAATCTAAACCTAAAATCTAAACCTAACCCCAAATCTAAACCTAACCCCAAATCTAAACCTAAAATCTAAACCTAACCCCAAATCTAAACCTAAAATCTAAACCTAACCCCAAATCTAAACCTAACCCCAAATCTAAACCTAAAATCTAAACCTAACCCCAAATCTAAACCTAAAATCTAAACCTAACCCCAAATCTAAACCTAAAATCTAAACCTAACCACAAATCTAAACCTAAAATCTAAACCTAACCCCAAATCTAAACCTAACCACAAATCTAAACCTAAAATCTAAACCTAACCCCAAATCTAAACCTAACCCCAACCCCTAACCCCAAATCTAAACCTAACCCCAAATCTTAACCTAACACCAATCCCTAACCCCAAATCTAAACCTAAACAAAATCTAAACCTAACCCCAACCCCTAACCCCAAATCTAAACCCAGACCCAACCGCTAACCTAAAATCTAAACCTAACCTCAACCCCTAACCCCAAATCTAAACCTAACCCCAGATCTAAACCTAACCCCAACCCCAAACCCCAATTCTAATCTAACACCAAATCTAAACCTAAAATCTAAACCTAACCCCAAATCTAAACCTAACCCCAAATCTAAACCTAAAATCTAAACCTAACCCCAAATCTAAACCCAACCCCAAATCTAAACCTTAAATCTAAACCTAACCCCAAATCTAAACCTTAAATCTAAACCTAAACCCAAAGCTAAACCTAACCCCAAATCTAAACCTAAAATCTAAACCTAACCCCAAATCTAAACCTAAAATCTAAACCTAACCCCAAATCTACATCTAACCCCAAATCTAAACCTAACCCCAAATCTAAACCTAAAATCTAAACCTAACCCCAAATCTAAACCTAAAATCTAAACCTAACCCCAAATCTAAACCTAACCCCAAATCTAAACCTAAAATCTAAACCTAACCCCAAATCTAAACCTAAAATCTAAACCTAACCCCAAATCTAAACCTAACCCCAAATCTAAACCTAAAATCTAAACCTAACCCCAAATCTAAACCTAACCCCAAATCTAAAACTAAAATCTAAACCTAACCCCAAATCTAAACCTTACCCCAAATATAAACCTAAAATCTAAACCTAACCCCAAATCTAAACCTAACTCCCAACCCCTAACCCCAAATATAAACCTAACCCCAAATCTAAACCGAACCCCAACCCCTAACCCCAAATATAAACCTAACCCCAAATCTTAACCTAAACCCAACCCCTAACCCCAAATCTAAACCTAACCCCAAATCTAAACCTAAACCCAACCCCCAACTCCAACCCCTAACCCCAAATCTAAAGCTAAACCCAAATCTAAAACTAACCCCAAATCTAAACCTAAAATCTAAACCTAACACCAAATCTAAACCTAACCCCAACCCCTAACCCCAAATATAAACCTAACCCCAAAGCTAAACGTAACCCCAATCCCTAACCCCAAATCTAAACCTATACAAAATCTAAACATAACCCCAACCCCTAAACCCAAATCTAAACCCAAACCAAACCCCTAATTTAAAATCTAAACCTAACCTCAACCCCTAACCCCTAATCGAAACCTAACCCCAGATCTAAACCTAAGCCCAACCCCAAACCCCAATTCTAAATCTAACACCAAATCTAAACCTAAAATCTAAACCTAACCCCAAATCTAAACCTAAAATCTAAACCTAACCCCAAATCTAAACCTAACCCCAAATCTAAACCTAACCCCAAATCTAAAACTAAAATCTAAACCTAACCCCAAATCTACACCTAAAATCTAATTCTAACCCCAAATCTAAACCTAACCCCAAATCTAAACCTAAAATCTAAACCTAACCCCAAATCTAAACCTAAAATCTAAACCTAACCCCAAATCTAAACCTAACCCCAAATCTAAACCTAAAATCTAAACCTAACCCCAAATCTAAACCTAAAATCTAAACCTAACCCCAAATCTAAACATAACCCCAAATCTAAACCTAAAATCTAAACCTAACCCCAAATCTAAACCTAAAATCTAAACCTAACCCCAAATCTAAACCTAAACTCTAAACCTAACCACAAATCTAAACCTAAAATCTAAACCTAACCCCAAATCTAAACCTAACCCCAAATCTAAACCTAAAATCTAAACCTAACCCCAAATCTAAACCTAACCCCAACCCCTAACCCCAAATCTAAACCTAACCCCAAATCTTAACCTAACACCAATCCCTAACCCCAAATCTAAACCTAAACAAAATCTAAACATAACCCCAACCCCTAACCCCAAATCTAAACCCAGACCCAACCGCTAACCTAAAATCTAAACCTAACCTCAACCCCTAACCCCAAATCTAAACCTAACCCCAGATCTAAACCTAACCCCAACCCCAAACCCCAATTCTAATCTAACACCAAATCTAAACCTAAAATCTAAACCTAACCCCAAATCTAAACCTAACCCCAAATCTAAACCTAAAATCTAAACCTAACCCCAAATCTAAACCTAACCCCAAATCTAAACCTTAAATCTAAACCTAACCCCAAATCTAAACCTTAAATCTAAACCTAAACCCAAAGCTAAACCTAACCCCAAATCTAAACCTAAAATCTAAACCTAACCCCAAATCTAAACCTAAAATCTAAACCTAACCCCAAATCTACATCTAACCCCAAATCTAAACCTAACCCCAAATCTAAACCTAAAATCTAAACCTAACCCCAAATCTAAACCTAAAATCTAAACCTAACCCCAAATCTAAACCTAACCCCAAATCTAAACCTAAAATCTAAACCTAACCCCAAATCTAAACCTAAAATCTAAACCTAACCCCAAATCTAAACCTAACCCCAAATCTAAACCTAAAATCTAAACCTAACCCCAAATCTAAACCTAACCCCAAATCTAAAACTAAAATCTAAACCTAACCCCAAATCTAAACCTTACCCCAAATATAAACCTAAAATCTAAACCTAACCCCAAATCTAAACCTAAAATCTAAACCTAACCCCAAATCTAAACCTAAAATCTAAACCTAACCCCAAATCTAAACCTAACCCCAAATCTAAACCTAAAATCTAAACCTAACCCCAAATCTAAACCTAAAATCTAAACCTAACCCCAAATCTAAACCTAACCCCAAATCTAAACCTAAAATCTAAACCTCACCCCAAATCTAAACCTAAAATCCCAAATCTAAACCTAAAATCTAAACCTAACCCCAAATCTAAACCTAAAATCTAAACCTAACCCCAAATCTAAACCTAAAATCTAAACCTAACCCCAAATCTAAACCTAAAATCTAAACCTAACCCCAAATCTAAACCTAAAATCTAAACATAACCCCAAATCTAAACCTAACCCCAAATCTAAACCTAAAATCTAAACCTAACCCCAAATCTAAACCTAAAATATAAACCTATCCCCAAATCTAAACCTAACCCCAAATCTAAACCTAAAATCTAAACCTAACCCCAAATCTAAACCTAAAATCTAAACCTAACCCCAAATCTAAACCTAACCCCAAATCTAAACCTAAAATCTAAACCTAACCCCAAATCTAAACCTAAAATCTAAACCTAAAATCTAAACCTAACCCCAAATCTAAACCTAAAATCTAAACCTAACCCCAAATCTAAACCTAAAATCTAAACCTAACCCCAAATCTACATCTAACCCCAAATCTAAACCTAACCCCAAATCTAAACCTAAAATCTAAACCTAACCCCAAACCTAAACCTAAAATCTAAACCTAACCCCAAATCTAAACCTAACCCCAAATCTAAACCTAAAATCTAAACCTAACCCCAAATCTAAACCTAAAATCTAAACCTAACCCCAAATCTAAACCTAACCCCAAATCTAAACCTAAAATCTAAACCTAACACCAAATCTAAACCTAAAATCTAAACCTAACCCCAAATCTAAACCTAACCCCAAATCTAAACCTAAAATCTAAACCTAACCCCAAATCTAAACCTTACCCCAAATATAAACCTAAAATCTAAACCTAACCCCAAATCTAAACCTAAAATCTAAACCTAACCCCAAATCTAAACCTAAAATCTAAACCTAACCCCAAATCTAAACCTAAAATCTAAACATAACCCCAAATCTAAACCTAACCCCAAATCTAAACCTAAAATCTAAACCTCACCCCAAATCTAAACCTAAAATCCCAAATCTAAACCTAAAATCTAAACCTAACCCAAAATCTAAACCTAAAATCTAAACCTAACCCCAAATCTAAACATAACCCCAAATCTAAACCTAACCCCAAATCTAAACCTAAAATCTAAACCTAACCCCAAATCTAAACCTAACCCCAAATTTAAACCTAAAATCTAAACCTAACCCCAAATCTAAACCTAAACCCAACCCCTAACTCCAACCCCTAACCCCAAATCTAAAGCTAAACCCAAATCTAAAACTAACCCCAAATCTAAACCTAAAATCTAAACCTAACACCAAATCTAAACCTAACCCCAACCCCTAACCCCAAATATAAACCTAACCCCAAAGCTAAACCTAACCCCAATCCCTAACCCCAAATCTAAACCTATACAAAATCTAAACATAACCCCAACCCCTAAACCCAAATCTAAACCCAAACCAAACCCCTAATTTAAAATCTAAACCTAACCTCAACCCCTAACCCCTAATCGAAACCTAACCCCAGATCTAAACCTAAGCCCAACCCCAAACCCCAATTCTAAATCTAACACCAAATCTAAACCTAAAATCTAAACCTAACCCCAAATCTAAACCTAAAATCTAAACCTAACCCCAAATCTAAACCTAACCCCAAATCTAAACCTAACCCCAAATCTAAACCTAAAATCTAAACCTAACCCCAAATCTAAACCTAAAATCTAATTCTAACCCCAAATCTAAACCTAACCCCAAATCTAAACCTAAAATCTAAACCTAACCCCAAATCTAAACCTAAAATCTAAACCTAACCCCAAATCTAAACCTAACCCCAAATCTAAACCTAAAATCTAAACCTAACCCCAAATCTAAACCTAAAATCTAAACCTAACCCCAAATCTAAACCTAACCCCAAATCTAAACCTAAAATCTAAACCTAACCCCAAATCTAAACCTAAAATCTAAACCTAACCCCAAATCTAAACCTAAACTCTAAACCTAACCACAAATCTAAACCTAAAATCTAAACCTAACCCCAAATCTAAACCTAACCCCAAATCTAAACCTAAAATCTAAACCTAACCCCAAATCTAAACCTAACCCCAACCCCTAACCCCAAATCTAAACCTAACCCCAAATCTTAACCTAACACCAATCCCTAACCCCAAATCTAAACCTAAACAAAATCTAAACCTAACCCCAACCCCTAACCCCAAATCTAAACCCAGACCCAACCGCTAACCTAAAATCTAAACCTAACCTCAACCCCTAACCCCAAATCTAAACCTAACCCCAGATCTAAACCTAACCCCAACCCCAAACCCCAATTCTAATCTAACACCAAATCTAAACCTAAAATCTAAACCTAACCCCAAATCTAAACCTAACCCCAAATCTAAACCTAAAATCTAAACCTAACCCCAAATCTAAACCTAAAATCTAAACCTAACCCCAAATCTAAACCTAAAATCTAAACCTAACCCCAAATCTACATCTAACACCAAATCTAAACCTAACCCCAAATCTAAACCTAAAATCTAAACCTAACCCCAAACCTAAACCTAAAATCTAAACCTAACCCCAAATCTAAACCTAACCCCAAATCTAAACCTAAAATCTAAACCTAACCCCAAATCTAAACCTAAAATCTAAACCTAACCCCAAATCTAAACCTAACCCCAAATCTAAACCTAAAATCTAAACCTAACACCAAATCTAAACCTAAAATCTAAACCTAACCCCAAATCTAAACCTAACCCCAAATCTAAACCTAAAATCTAAACCTAACCCCAAATCTAAACCTTACCCCAAATATAAACCTAAAATCTAAACCTAACCCCAAATCTAAACCTAAAATCTAAACCTAACCCCAAATCTAAACCTAAAATCTAAACCTAACCCCAAATCTAAACCTAAAATCTAAACATAACCCCAAATCTAAACCTAACCCCAAATCTAAACCTAAAATCTAAACCTCACCCCAAATCTAAACCTCAAATCCCAAATCTAAACCTAAAATCTAAACCTAACCCAAAATCTAAACCTAAAATCTAAACCTAACCCCAAATCTAAACATAACCCCAAATCTAAACCTAACCCCAAATCTAAACCTAAAATCTAAACCTAACCCCAAATCTAAACCTAACCCCTAATTTAAACCTAAAATCTAAACCTAACCCCAAATCTAAACCTAAACCCAACCCCTAACTCCAACCCCTAACCCCAAATCTAAAGCTAAACCCAAATCTAAAACTAACCCCAAATCTAAACCTAAAATCTAAACCTAACACCAAATCTAAACCTAACCCCAACCCCTAACCCCAAATATAAACCTAACCCCAAAGCTAAACCTAACCCCAATCCCTAACCCCAAATCTAAACCTATACAAAATCTAAACATAACCCCAACCCCTAAACCCAAATCTAAACCCAAACCAAACCCCTAATTTAAAATCTAAACCTAACCTCAACCCCTAACCCCTAATCGAAACCTAACCCCAGATCTAAACCTAAGCCCAACCCCAAACCCCAATTCTAAATCTAACACCAAATCTAAACCTAAAATCTAAACCTAACCCCAAATCTAAACCTAAAATCTAAACCTAACCCCAAATCTAAACCTAACCCCAAATCTAAACCTAACCCCAAATCTAAACCTAAAATCTAAACCTAACCCCAAATCTAAACCTAAAATCTAATTCTAACCCCAAATCTAAACCTAACCCCAAATCTAAACCTAAAATCTAAACCTAACCCCAAATCTAAACCTAAAATCTAAACCTAACCCCAAATCTAAACCTAACCCCAAATCTAAACCTAAAATCTAAACCTAACCCCAAATCTAAACCTAAAATCTAAACCTAACCCCAAATCTAAACCTAACCCCAAATCTAAACCTAAAATCTAAACCTAACCCCAAATCTAAACCTAAAATCTAAACCTAACCCCAAATCTAAACCTAAACTCTAAACCTAACCACAAATCTAAACCTAAAATCTAAACCTAACCCCAAATCTAAACCTAACCCCAAATCTAAACCTAAAATCTAAACCTAACCCCAAATCTAAACCTAACCCCAACCCCTAACCCCAAATCTAAACCTAACCCCAAATCTTAACCTAACACCAACCCCTAACCCCAAATCTAAACCCAGACCCAACCGCTAACCTAAAATCTAAACCTAACCTCAACCCCTAACCCCAAATCTAAACCTAACCCCAGATCTAAACCTAACCCCAACCCCAAACCCCAATTCTAATCTAACACCAAATCTAAACCTAAAATCTAAACCTAACCCCAAATCTAAACCTAAAATCTAAACCTAACCCCAAATCTAAACCTAACCCCAAATCTAAACCTTAAATCTAAACCTAACCCCAAATCTAAACCTTAAATCTAAACCTAACCCCAAAGCTAAACCTAACCCCAAATCTAAACCTAAAATCTAAACCTAACCCCAAATCTAAACCTAAAATCTAAACCTAACCCCAAATCTACATCTAACCCCAAATCTAAACCTAACCCCAAATCTAAACCTAAAATCTAAACCTAACCCCAAATCTAAACCTAAAATCTAAACCTAACCCCAAATCTAAACCTAACCCCAAATCTAAACCTAAAATCTAAACCTAACCCCAAATCTAAACCTAAAATCTAAACCTAACCCCAAATCTAAACCTAACCCCAAATCTAAACCTAAAATCTAAACCTAACCCCAAATCTAAACCTAACCCCAAATCTAAAACTAAAATCTAAACCTAACCCCAAATCTAAACCTTACCCCAAATATAAACCTAAAATCTATACCTAACCCCAAATCTAAACCTAAAATCTAAACCTAACCCCAAATCTAAACCTAACCCCAAATCTAAACCTAAAATCTAAACCTAACCCCAAATCTAAACCTAAAATCTAAACCTAACCCCAAATCTAAACCTAACCCCAAATCTAAACCTAAAATCTAAACCTCACCCCAAATCTAAACCTAAAATCCCAAATCTAAACCTAAAATCTAAACCTAACCCCAAATCTAAACCTAAAATCTAAACCTAACCCCAAATCTAAACCTAAAATCTAAACATAACCCCAAATCTAAACCTAACCCCAAATCTAAACCTAAAATCTAAACCTAACCCCAAATCTAAACCTAAAATCTAAACCTAACCCCAAATCTAAACCTAACCCCAAATCTAAACCTAAAATCTAAACCTAACCCCAAATCTAAACCTAACCCCAAATCTAAACCTAAAATCTAAACCTAACCCCAAATCTAAACCTAAAATCTAAACCTAAAATCTAAACCTAACCCCAAATCTAAACCTAAAATCTAAACCTAACCCCAAATCTAAACCTAAAATCTAAACCTAACCCCAAATCTACATCTAACCCCAAATCTAAACCTAACCCCAAATCTAAACCTAAAATCTAAACCTAACCCCAAACCTAAACCTAAAATCTAAACCTAACCCCAAATCTAAACCTAACCCCAAATCTAAACCTAAAATCTAAACCTAACCCCAAATCTAAACCTAAAATCTAAACCTAACCCCAAATCTAAACCTAACCCCAAATCTAAACCTAAAATCTAAACCTAACACCAAATCTAAACCTAAAATCTAAACCTAACCCCAAATCTAAACCTAACCCCAAATCTAAACCTAAAATCTAAACCTAACCCCAAATCTAAACCTTACCCCAAATATAAACCTAAAATCTAAAACTAACCCCAAATCTAAACCCAAAATCTAAACCTAACCCCAAATCTAAACCTAAAATCTAAACCTAACCCCAAATCTAAACCTAACCCCAAATCTAAACCTTACCCCAAATATAAACCTAAAATCTAAAACTAACCCCAAATCTAAACCTAAAATCTAAACCTAACCCCAAATCTAAACCTAAAATCTAAACCTAACCCCAAATCTAAACCTAACCCCAACCCCTAACCCCAAATCTAAACCTAACCCCAAATCTAAACCTAAAATCTAAACCTCACCCCAAATCTAAACCTAAAATCCCAAATCTAAACCTAAAATCTAAACCTAACCCAAAATCTAAACCTAAAATCTAAACCAAACCCCAAATCTAAACATAACCCCAAATCTAAACCTAACCCCAAATCTAAACCTAAAATCTAAACCTAACCCCAAATCTAAACCTAAAATCTAAACCTAACCCCAAATCTAAACCTAACCCCAAATTTAAACCTAAAATCTAAACCTAACCCCAAATCTAAACCTAACCTTAACCCCTAACCCCAAAACTAAACCTAACCCCAGATCTAAACCTAAAATCTAAACCTAACCCCAAATCTAAACCTAAAATCTAAACCTAACCCCAAATCTAAACCTAAAATCTAAACCTAACCCCAAATCTAAACCTAAAATCTAAGCCTATCCCCAAATCTAAACCTAAAATCTAAACCTAACCTCAAATCTAAACCTAAAATCTAAACCTAACCCCAAATCTAAACCTAACCCCAAATCTAAACCTAAAATCTAAACCTAACCCCAAATCTAAACCTAACCCGGAATCTAAACATAAAATCTAAACCTAACCCCAAATCTAAACCTAACCCCAACCCCTAACCCAAAATCTAAACCTAACCCCAAATCTAAACCTAACCTCAACCCCTAACTCCAAATCTAAACCTAACCCCAAATCTAAACCTAACCCCAAACCCTAACACCAAATCTAAACCTAAACCCAAATCTAAACCTAACCCCAACCCCTAACCCCAAATCTAAACCTAACCCCAAATCTAAACCTAACCCCAAACCCTAACTCCAAATCTAAACCTAACCCCAACCCCTAACCCCAAATCTAAAACTAACCCCAAATCTAAACCTAACCCCAAATCTAAACCTAACCGCAAAACCTAACCCCAAATCTAAACCGAACCCAAAATCTAAAGCTAACCCCAACCTCTAACCCCAAATCTAAACCTAACCCCAAATCTAAACCTAACCCCAAACCCTAACCAGAAATCTAAACCTAACCCCAGATCTAAACCTAACCCCAAACCCTAACCCCAACACCTAAACCAAAATCTAAACCTAACCCCAAATCTAAACCTAACCCCAACCCCTAACCCCAAATATAAACCTAACCCCAAATCTAAACCTAACCCCAACCCCTAACCCCAAATCTAAACCTAACCCCAAATCTAAACCTTACCCCAAATATAAACCTAAAATCTAAACCTAACCCCAAATCTAAACCTAAAATCTAAACCTAACCCCAAATCTAAACCTAAAATCTAAACCTAACCCCAAATCTAAACCTAAAATCTAAACCTCACCCCAAATCTAAACCTAAAATCCCAAATCTAAACCTAAAATCTAAACCTAACCCAAAATCTAAACCTAAAATCTAAACCTAACCCCAAATCTAAACATAACCCCAAATCTAAACCTAACCCCAAATCTAAACCTAAAATCTAAACCTAACCCCAAATCTAAACCTAAAATCTAAACCTAACCCCAAATCTAAACCTAACCCCAAATTTAAACCTAAAATCTAAACCTAACCCCAAATCTAAACCTAAAATCTAAACCTAACACCAAATCTAAACCTAACCCCAACCCCTAACCCCAAATATAAACCTAACCCCAAAGCTAAACCTAACCCCAATCCCTAACCCCAAATCTAAACCTATACAAAATCTAAACATAACCCCAACCCCTAAACCCAAATCTAAACCCAAACCAAACCCCTAATTTAAAATCTAAACCTAACCTCAACCCCTAACCCCTAATCGAAACCTAACCCCAGATCTAAACCTAAGCCCAACCCCAAACCCCAATTCTAAATCTAACACCAAATCTAAACCTAAAATCTAAACCTAACCCCAAATCTAAACCTAAAATCTAAACCTAACCCCAAATCTAAACCTAACCCCAAATCTAAACCTAACCCCAAATCTAAACCTAAAATCTAAACCTAACCCCAAATCTAAACCTAAAATCTAATTCTAACCCCAAATCTAAACCTAACCCCAAATCTAAACCTAAAATCTAAACCGAACCCCAAATCTAAACCTAAAATCTAAACCTAACCCCAAATCTAAACCTAACCCCAAATCTAAACCTAAAATCTAAACCTAACCCCAAATCTAAACCTAAAATCTAAACCTAACCCCAAATCTAAACCTAACCCCAAATCTAAACCTAAAATCTAAACCTAACCCCAAATCTAAACCTAAAATCTAAACCTAACCCCAAATCTAAACCTAAACTCTAAACCTAACCACAAATCTAAACCTAAAATCTAAACCTAACCCCAAATCTAAACCTAAAATCTAAACCTAACCCCAAATCTAAACCTAACCCCAACCCCTAACCCCAAATCTAAACCTAACCCCAAATCTTAACCTAACACCAACCCCTAACCCCAAATCTAAACCCAGACCCAACCGCTAACCTAAAATCTAAACCTAACCTCAACCCCTAACCCCAAATCTAAACCTAACCCCAGATCTAAACCTAACCCCAACCCCAAACCCCAATTCTAATCTAACACCAAATCTAAACCTAAAATCTAAACCTAACCCCAAATCTAAACCTTACCCCAAATATAAACCTAAAATCTAAACCTAACCCCAAATCTAAACCTAAAATCTAAACCTAACCCCAAATCTAAACCTAAAATCTAAACCTAACCCCAAATCTAAACCTAACCCCAAATCTAAACCTAAAATCTAAACCTAACCCCAAATCTAAACCTAAAATCTAAACCTAACCCCAAATCTAAACCTAACCCCAAATCTAAACCTAAAATCTAAACCTCACCCCAAATCTAAACCTAAAATCCCAAATCTAAACCTAAAATCTAAACCTAACCCCAAATCTAAACCTAAAATCTAAACCTAACCCCAAATCTAAACCTAAAATCTAAACCTAACCCCAAATCTAAACCTAAAATCTAAACATAACCCCAAATCTAAACCTAACCCCAAATCTAAACCTAAAATCTAAACCTAACCCCAAATCTAAACCTAAAATCTAAACCTAACCCCAAATCTAAACCTAACCCCAAATCTAAACCTAAAATCTAAACCTAACCCCAAATCTAAACCTAAAATCTAAACCTAACCCCAAATCTAAACCTAACCCCAAATCTAAACCTAAAATCTAAACCTAACCCCAAATCTAAACCTAAAATCTAAACCTAAAATCTAAACCTAACCCCAAATCTAAACCTAAAATCTAAACCTAACCCCAAATCTAAACCTAAAATCTAAACCTAACCCCAAATCTACATCTAACCCCAAATCTAAACCTAACCCCAAATCTAAACCTAAAATCTAAACCTAACCCCAAACCTAAACCTAAAATCTAAACCTAACCCCAAATCTAAACCTAACCCCAAATCTAAACCTAAAATCTAAACCTAACCCCAAATCTAAACCTAAAATCTAAACCTAACCCCAAATCTAAACCTAACCCCAAATCTAAACCTAAAATCTAAACCTAACACCAAATCTAAACCTAAAATCTAAACCTAACCCCAAATCTAAACCTAACCCCAAATCTAAACCTAAAATCTAAACCTAACCCCAAATCTAAACCTTACCCCAAATATAAACCTAAAATCTAAACCTAACCCCAAATGTAAACCTAAAATCTAAACCTAACCCCAAATCTAAACCTAAAATCTAAACCTAACCCCAAATCTAAACCTAACCCCAACCCCTAACCCCAAATCTAAACCTAACCCCAAATCTAAACCTAAAATCTAAACCTCACCCCAAATCTAAACCTAAAATCCCAAATCTAAACCTAAAATCTAAACCTAACCCAAAATCTAAACCTAAAATCTAAACCTAACCCCAAATCTAAACATAACCCCAAATCTAAACCTAACCCCAAATCTAAACCTAAAATCTAAACCTAACCCCAAATCTAAACCTAAAATCTAAACCTAACCCCAAATCTAAACCTAACCCCAAATTTAAACCTAAAATCTAAACCTAACCCCAAATCTAAACCTAACCTTAACCCCTAACCCCAAAACTAAACCTAACCCCAGATCTAAACCTAAAATCTAAACCTAACCCCAAATCTAAACCTAAAATCTAAACCTAACCCCAAATCTAAACCTAAAATCTAAACCTAACCCCAAATCTAAACCTAAAATCTAAGCCTATCCCCAAATCTAAACCTAAAATCTAAACCTAACCCCAAATCTAAACCTAAAATCTAAACCTAACCCCAAATCTAAACCTAACCCCAAATCTAAACCTAAAATCTAAACCTAACCCCAAATCTAAACCTAACCCGGAATCTAAACATAAAATCTAAACCTAACCCCAAATCTAAACCTAACCCCAACCCCTAACCCAAAATCTAAACCTAACCCCAAATCTAAACCTAACCTCAACCCCTAACTCCAAATCTAAACCTAACCCCAAATCTAAACCTAACCCCAAACCCTAACACCAAATCTAAACCTAAACCCAAATCTAAACCTAACCCCAACCCCTAACCCCAAATCTAAACCTAACCCCAAATCTAAACCTAACCCCAAACCCTAACTCCAAATCTAAACCTAACCCCAACCCCTAACCCCAAATCTAAAACTAACCCCAAATCTAAACCTAACCCCAAATCTAACCCCAAATCTAAACCTAACCCAAAATCTAAAGCTAACCCCAACCCCTAACCCCAAATCTAAACCTAACCCCAAATCTAAACCTAACCCCAACCCCAACCCCAAATCTAAACCTAACCCCAAATCTAAACCCCAAATCTAAAACTAACCCCAAATCTAAACCTAACCCCAACCCCTAAACCGAAATCTAAACCTAACCACAACAACTAACCCCAAATCTAAACCTAACCCCAAATGTAAACCTAACCCAAACCTATAACCCCAAATCCAAACCTAACTCCAAATCTAAACCAAACCCCAACCCCTAACCACAACCCCTAACCCCAAATCTAAACCTAACCCCAATTCCTAACCCCAACCCCTAACCCAAAATCTAAACCTAACCCCAACCCCTAACCACAACCCCTAACCCCAAATCTAAACCTAACCCCAAATCAAAACCTAACCGCAAAACCTAACCCCAAATCTAAACCTAACCCAAAATCTAAAGCTAACCCCAACCTCTAACCCCAAATCTAAACCTAACCCCAAATCTAAACCTAACCCCAAACCCTAACCAGAAATCTAAACCAAACCCCAGATCTAAACCTAACCCCAAACCCTAACCCCAACACCTAAACCAAAATCTAAACCTAACCCCAAATCTAAACCTAACCCCAACCCCTAACCCCAAATATAAACCTAACCCCAAATCTAAACCTAACCCCAACCCCTAACCCCAAATCTAAACCTAACCCCAAATCTAAACCTTACCCCAAATATAAACCTAAAATCTAAACCTAACCCCAAATCTAAACCTAAAATCTAAACCTAACCCCAAATCTAAACCTAAAATCTAAACCTAACCCCAAATCTAAACCTAAAATCTAAACCTAACCCCAAATCTAAACCTAACCCCAAATCTAAACCTAAAATCTAAACCTCACCCCAAATCTAAACCTAAAATCCCAAATCTAAACCTAAAATCTAAACCTAACCCAAAATCTAAACCTAAAATCTAAACCTAACCCCAAATCTAAACATAACCCCAAATCTAAACCTAACCCCAAATCTAAACCTAAAATCTAAACCTAACCCCAAATCTAAACCTAAAATCTAAACCTAACCCCAAATCTAAACCTAACCCCAAATTTAAACCTAAAATCTAAACCTAACCCCAAATCTAAACCTAACCTCAACCCCTAACCCCAAATCTAAACCTAACCCCAGATCTAAACCTAAAATCTAAACCTAACCCCAAATCTAAACCTAAAATCTAAACCTAACCCCAAATCTAAACCTAAAATCTAAACCTAACCCCAAATCTAAACCTAAAATCTAAGCCTATCCCCAAATCTAAACCTAAAATCTAAACCTAACCCCAAATCTAAACCTAAAATCTAAACCTAACCCCAAATCTAAACCTAACCCCAAATCTAAACCTAAAATCTAAACCTAACCCCAAATCTAAACCTAACCCGGAATCTAAACATAAAATCTAAACCTAACCCCAAATCTAAACCTAACCCCAACCCCTAACCCAAAATCTAAACCTAACCCCAAATCTAAACCTAACCTCAACCCCTAACTCCAAATCTAAACCTAACCCCAAATCTAAACCTAACCCCAAACCCTAACACCAAATCTAAACCTAAACCCAAATCTAAACCTAACCCCAACCCCTAACCCCAAATCTAAACCTAACCCCAAATCTAAACCTAACCCCAAACCCTAACTCCAAATCTAAACCTAACCCCAACCCCTAACCCCAAATCTAAAACTAACCCCAAATCTAAACCTAACCCCAAATCTAACCCCAGATCTAAACCTAACCCAAAATCTAAAGCTAACCCCAACCCCTAACCCCAAATCTAAACCTAACCCCAAATCTAAACCTAACCCCAACCCCAACCCCAAATCTAAACCTAACCCCAAATCTAAACCCCAAATCTAAAACTAACCCCAAATCTAAACCTAACCCCAACCCCTAAACCGAAATCTAAACCTAACCACAACAACTAACCCCAAATCTAAACCTAACCCCAAATCTAAACCTAACCCAAACCTATAACCCCAAATCCAAACCTAACTCCAAATCTAAACCAAACCCCAACCCCTAACCACAACCCCTAACCCCAAATCTAAACCTAACCCCAATTCCTAACCCCAACCCCTAACCCAAAATCTAAACCTAACCCCAACCCCTAACCACAACCCCTAACCCCAAATCTAAACCTAACCCCAAATCTAAACCTAACCGCAAAACCTAACCCCAAATCTAAACCTAACCCAAAATCTAAAGCTAACCCCAACCTCTAACCCCAAATCTAAACCTAACCCCAAATCTAAACCTAACCCCAAACCCTAACCAGAAATCTAAACCTAACCCCAGATTTAAACCTAACCCCAAACCCTAACCCCAACACCTAAACCAAAATCTAAACCTAACCCCAAATCTAAACCTAACCCCAACCCCTAACCCCAAATATAAACCTACCCCCAAATCTAAACCTAACCCCAACCCCTAACCCCAAATCTAAACCTAACCCCAAATCTAAACCTAACCTCAATCCCTAACCCCAATTCTAAACCTAACCCCAAATCTAAACCTAACCCCCAACACCTAACCCCAAATATAAACCTAACCCCAAATCTAAACCTAACCCCAACCCCTAACCCCAAATATAAACATAACCCCAAATCTTAACCTAAACCCAACCCCTAACCCCAAATCTAAACCTAACCCCAAATCTAAACCTAAACCCAACCCCTAACTCCAACCCCTAAACCCAAATCTAAACCTAACCCCAAATCTAAAACTAACCCCAAATCTAAACCTAAAATCTAAACCTAACACCAAATCTAAACCTAACCCCAACCCCTAACCCCAAATATAAACCTAACCCCAAAGCTAAACCTAACCCCAATCCCTAACCCCAAATCTAAACCTATACAAAATCTAAACATAAGCCCAACCCCTAAACCCAAATCTAAACCCAAACCCAACCCCTAATTTAAAATCTAAACCTAACCTCAACCCCTAACCCCAAATCGAAACCTAACCCCAGATCTAAACCTAAAATCTAAACCTAACCCCAAATCTAAACCTAAAATCTAAACCTAACCCCAAATCTAAACCTAAAATCTAAACATAACCCAAAATCTAAACCTAACCCCAAATCTAAACCTAAAATCTAAACCTAACCCCAAATCTAAACCTAACCCCAAATCTAAACCTAAAATCTAAACCTAACCCCAAATCTAAACCTAAAATCTAAACCTAACCCCAAATCTAAACCTAACCCCAAATCTAAACCTAAAATCTAAACCTAACCCCAAATCTAAACCTAAAATCTAAACCTAACCCCAAATCTAAACCTAACCCCAAATCTAAACCTAACCCCAAATCTAAACATAAAATCTAAACCTAACCCCAAATCTAAACCTAAAATCTAAACCTAACCCCAAATCTAAACCCCAAATCTAAACCTAACCCCAAATCTAAACCTAACCCCAAATCTAAACCTAAAATCTAAACCTCACCCCAAATCTAAACCTAAAATCCCAAATCTAAACCTAAAATCTAAACCTAACCCCAAATCTAAACCTAACCCCAAATCTAAACCTAAAATCTAAACCTAACCCCAAATTTAAACCTAAAATCTAAACCTAACCCCAAATCTAAACCTAAAATCTAAACCTAACCCCAAATCAAAACCTAACCCCAAATCTAAACCTAACCTCAACCCCTAACCCCAAATCTAAACATAAGACCAGATCTAAACCTAACCCCAAACCCTAATTCCAATTCTAAATCTAACACCAAATTTAAACCTAAAATCTAAACCTAACCCCAAATCTAAACCTAAAATCTAAACCTAACCCCAAATCTAAACCTAAAATCTAAACATAACCCCAAATCTAAACCTAAAATCTAAACCTAACCCCAAATCCAAACCTAACCCCAAATCTAAACCCAAAAATCTAAACCTAACCCCAAATCTAAACCTAAAATCTAAGCCTATCCCCAAATCTAAACCTAAAATCTAAACCTAACCCCAAATCTAAACCTAAAATCTAAACCTAACCCCAAATCTAAACCTAACCCCAAATCTAAACCTAAAATCTAAACCTAACCCCAAATCTAAACCTAACCCGGAATCTAAACATAAAATCTAAACCTAACCCCAAATCTAAACCTAACCCCAACCCCTAACCCAAAATTTAAACCTAACCCCAAATCTAAACCTAACCTCAACCCCTAACTCCAAATCTAAACCTAACCCCAAATCTAAACCTAACCCCAACCCCTAACACCAAATCTAAACCTAACCCCAAATCTAAAGCTAACCCCAACACCTAACCCCAAATCTAAACCTAACCCCAAATCTAAACCTAACCCCAAACCCTAACTCCAAATCTAAACCTAACCCCAAATCTAAACCTAACCCCAACCCCTAACCCCAAATCTAAAACTAACCCTAAATCTAAACCTAACCCCAAATCTAAACCTAACCCCAAATCTAAACCCCAAATCTAAACCTAACCCCAACCCCAACCCCAAATCTAAACCTAACCCCAAATCTAAACCCCAAATCTAAAACTAACCGCAAATCTAAACCTAACCCCAAATCTAAACCTAACCCCAACCCCTAAACCCAAATCTAAACCTAACCACAACAACTAACCCCAAATCTAAACCTAACCCCAAATCTAAACCTAACCCAAACCCCTAATCCCAAATCCAAACCTAACCCCAAATCTAAACCAAACCCCAACCCCTAACCACAACCCCTAACCCCAAATCTAAACCTAACCCCAATTCCTAACCCCAACCCCTAACCCAAAATCTAAACCTAACCCCAACCCCTAACCACAACCCCTAACCCCAAATCTAAACCTAACCCCAAATCTAAACCTAACCCCAAAACCTAACCCCAAATCTAAACCTAACCCCAAATCTAAAGCTAACCCCAACCTCTAACCCCAAATCTAAACCTAACCCCAAATCTAAACCTAACCCCAAACCCTAACCAGAAAGCTAAACCTAACCCCAGATCTAAACCTAACCCCAAACCCTAACCCCAACCCCTAACGCCATCCCCTAACCCCAAATCTAAACCTAACCCCAACCCCTAACCCAAAATCTAAACCTAACCCCAAATATAACCTAACCCCAACCCCTAACCCCAAATATAAACCTAACCCCAAATCTAAACCTAACCCCAACCCCTAACCCCAAATCTAAACCTAACCCCAAACCCTAACTCCAAATCTAAACCTAACCCCAAATCTAAACCTAACCCCAACCCCTAACCCCAAATCTAAACCTAACCCCAAATCTAAACCTAACCCCGACCCCTAATCCCAAATCTAAACCTAACCCCAAATCTAAACCTAAAATCGAAACCTAACCCCAAATCTAAACCTAACACCAAATCTAAACCTAAAATCTAAACCTAACCCCAAATCTAAACCTAAAATCTAAACCTAACCCCAAATCTAAACCTAAAATCTAAACCTAACCCCAAAGCTAAACCTAACCCCAAATCTAAACCTAAAATCTAAACCTAACCCCAAATCTAAACCTAAAATCTAAACCTAACCCCAAATCTACATCTAACCCCAAATCTAAACCTAACCCCAAATCTAAACCTAAAATCTAAACCTAACCCCAAATCTAAACCTAAAATCTAAACCTAACCCCAAATCTAAACCTAACCCCAAATCTAAACCTAAAATCTAAACCTAACCCCAAATCTAAACCTAAAATCTAAACCTAACCCCAAATCTATACCTAACCCCAAATCTAAACCTAAAATCTAAACCTAACCCCAAATCTAAACCTAAAATCTAAACCTAACCCCAAATCTAAACCTAACCCCAAATCTAAACCTAAAATCTAAACCTAACACCAAATCTAAACCTAAAATCTAAACCTAACCCCAAATCTAAACCTAACCCCAAATCTAAACCTAAAATCTAAACCTAACCCCAAATCTAAACCTTACCCCAAATATAAACCTAAAATCTAAACCTAACCCCAAATCTAAACCTAAAATCTAAACCTAACCCCAAATCTAAACCTTACCCCAAATCTAAACCTAAAATCTAAACCTAACCCCAAATCTAAACCTAACCCCAAATCTAAACCTAAAATCTAAACCTCACCCCAAATCTAAACCTAAAATCCCAAATCTAAACCTAAAATCTAAACCTAAGCCCAAATCTAAACGTAAAATCTAAACCTAACCCCAAATCTAAACCTAAAATCTAAACCTAACCCCAAATCTAAACCTAAAATCTAAACCTAACCCCAAATCTAAACCTAAAATCTAAACATAACCCCAAATCTAAACCTAACCCCAAATCTAAACCTAAAATCTAAACCTAACCCCAAATCTAAACCTAAAATCTAAACCTAACCCCAAATCTAATCCTAACCCCAAATTTAAACCTAAAATCTATACCTAACCTAAAATCTAAACCTAACCTCAACCCCTAACCCCAAATCTAAACCTAACCCCAGATCTAAACCTAACCCCAACCCCTAATTCCAATTCTAAATCTAACACCAAATTTAAACCTAAAATCTAAACCTAACCCCAAATCTAAGCCTAAAATCTAAACCTAACCCCAAATCTAAACCTAAAATCTAAACATAACCCCAAATCTAAACCTAAAATCTAAACCTAACCCCAAATCCAAACCTAACCCCAAATCTAAACCCAAAAATCTAAACCTAACACCAAATCTAAACCTAAAATCTAAGCCTATCCCCAAATCTAAACCTAAAATCTAAACCTAACCCCAAATCTAAACCTAAAATCTAAACCTAACCCCAAATCTAAACCTAACCCCAAATCTAAACCTAAAATCTAAACCTAACCCCAAATCTATACCTAACCCGGAATCTAAACATAAAATCTAAACCTAACCCCAAATCTAAACCTAACCCCAACCCCTAAACCAAAATCTAAACCTAACCCCAAATCTAAACCTAACCTCAACCCCTAACTCCAAATCTAAACCTAACCCCAAATCTAAACCTAACCCCAACCCCTAACACCAAATCTAAACCTAACCCCAAATCTAAACCTAACCCCAACCCCTAACCCCAAATCTAAACCTAACCCCAAATCTAAACCTAACCCCAAACCCTAACTCCAAATCTAAACCTAACCCCAAATCTAAACCTAACCCCAACCCCTAACCCCAAATCTAAAACTAACCCCAAATCTAAACCTAACCCCAAATCTAACCCCAAATCTAAACCTAACCCAAAATATAAAGCTAACCCCAACCCCTAACCCCAAATCTAAACCTAACCCCAAATCTAAACCTAACCCCAACCCTTAACCCCAAATCTAAACCTAACCCCAAATCTAAACCTAACCCCAAATCTAAACCCCAAATCTAAACCTAACCCCAACCCCAACCCCAAATCTAAACCTAACCCCAAATCTAAACCCCAAATCTAAAACTAACCCCAAATCTAAACCTAACCCCAAATCTAAACCTAACCCCAACCCCTAAACCCAAATCTAAACCTAACCACAACAACTAACCCCAAATCTAAACCTAACCCCAAATCTAAACCTAACCCAAACCCCTAACCCCAAATCCAAACCTAACTCCAAATCTAAAACAAACCCCAACCCCTAACCACAACCCCTAACCCCAAATCTAAACCTAACCCCAATTCCTAACCCCAACCCCTAACCCAAAATCTAAACCTAACCCCAACCCCTAACCACAACCCCTAACCCCAAATCTAAACCTAACCCCAAATCTAAACCTAACCCCAAAACCTAACCCCAAATCTAAACCTAACCCCAAATCTAAAGCTAACCCCAACCTCTAACCCCAAATCTAAACCTAACCCCAAATCTAAACCTAACCCCAAACCCTAACCAGAAAGCTAAACCTAACCCCAGATCTAAACCTAACCCCAAACCCTAACCCCAACCCCTAACGCCATCCCCTAACCCCAAATCTAAACCTAACCCCAACCCCTAACCCAAAACCTAAACCTAACCCCAAATCTAAACCTAACCCCAACCCCTAACCCCAAATATAAACCTAACCCCAAATCTAAACCTAACCCCAACCCCTAACCCCAAATCTAAACCTAAACCCAAATCTAAACCTAACCTCAATCCCTAACCCCAATTCTAAACCTAACCCCAAATCTAAACCTAACCCCCAACCCCTAACCCCAAATATAAACCTAACCCCAAATCTAAACCTAACCCCAACCCCTAACCCCAAATATAAACCTAACCCCAAATCTTAACCTAAACCCAACCCCTAACCCCAAATCTAAACCTAACCCCAAATCTAAACCTAAACCCAACCCCTAATTCCAACCCCTAACCCCAAATATAAACCTAACCCCAAATCTAAAACTAACCCCAAATCTAAACCTAAAATCTAAACCTAACACCAAATCTAAACCTAACCCCAACCCCTAACCCCAAATATAAACCTAACCCCAAAGCTAAACCTAACCCCAATCCCTAACCCCAAATCTAAACCTATACAAAATCTAAACACAACCCCAACCCCTAAACCCAAATCTAAACCCAAACCCAACCCCTAATTTAAAATCTAAACCTAACCTCAACCCCTAACCCCAAATTGAAACCTAACCCCAGATCTAAACCTAAGCCCAACCCCAAACCCCAATTCTAAATCTAACACCAAATCTAAACCTAAAATCTAAACCTAACCCCAAATCTAAACCTAAAATCTAAACCTAACCCCAAATCTAAACCTAACCCCAAATCTAAACCTAACCCCAAATCTAAACCTAAAATCTAAACCTAACCCCAAATCTAAATCTAAAATCTAATCCTAACCCCAAATCTAAACCTAACCCCAAATCTAAACCTAAAATCTAAACCTAACCCCAAATCTAAACCTAACCCCAAATCTAAACCTAAAATCTAAACCTAACCCCAAATCTAAACCTAAAATCTAAACCTAACCCCAAATCTAAACCTAACCACAAATCTAAACCTAAAATCTAAACCTAACCCCAAATCTAAACCTAAAATCTAAACCTAACCCCAAATCTAAACCTAACCCCAAATCTAAACCTAAAATCTAAACCTAACCCCAAATCTAAACCTAAAATCTAAACCTAACCCCAAATCTAAACCTAACCCCAAATCTAAACCTAAAATCTAAACCTAACCCCAAATCTAAACCTAAAATCTAAACCTAACCCCAAATCTAAAACTAAACTCTAAACCTAACCACAAATCTAAACCTAAAATCTAAACCTAACCCCAAATCTAAACCTAACCCCAAATCTAAACCTAAAATCTAAACCTAACCCCAAATCTAAACCTAATCCCAACCCCTAACCCCAAATCTAAACCTAACTTCAAATCTAAACCTAACCCCAATCCCTAACCCCAAATCTAAACCTAAACAAAATCTAAACCTAACCCCAACCCCTAACCCCAAATCTAAACCCAGACCCAACCGCTAACCTAAAATCTAAACCTAACCTCAACCCCTACCCCAAATCTAAACCTAACCCCAGATCTAAACCTAACCCCAACCCCAAATCCCAATTCTAATCTAACACCAAATCTAAACCTAAAATCTAAACCTAACCCCAAATCTAAACCTAACCCCAAATCTAAACCTAAAATCTAAACCTAACCCCAAATCTAAACCTTAAATCTAAACCTAACCCCAAATCTAAACCTTAAATCTAAACCTAACCCCAAAGCTAAACCTAACCCCAAATCTAAACCTAAAATCTAAACCTAACCCCAAATCTAAACCTAAAATCTAAACCTAACCCCAAATCTACATCTAACCCCAAATCTAAACCTAACCCCAAATCTAAACCTAAAATCTAAACCTAACCCCAAATCTAAACCTAAAATCTAAACCTAACCACAAATCTAAACCTAACCCCAAATCTAAACCTAAAATCTAAACCTAACCCCAAATCTAAACCTTACCCCAAATATAAACCTAAAATCTAAACCTAACCCCAAATCTAAACCTAAAATCTAAACCTAACCCCAAATCTAAACCTAAAATCTAAACCTAACCCCAAATCTAAACCTAACCCCAAATCTAAACCTAAAATCTAAACCTAACCCCAAATCTAAACCTAACCCCAAATCTAAACCTAAAATCTAAACCTCACCCCAAATCTAAACCTAAAATCCCAAATCTAAACCTAAAATCTAAACCTAACCCCAAATCTAAACCTAAAATCTAAACCTAACCCCAAATCTAAACCTAAAATCTAAACCTAACCCCAAATCTAAACCTAAAATCTAAACCTAACCACAAATCTAAACCTAAAATCTAAACCTAACCCCAAATCTAAACCTAACCCCAAATTTAAACCTAAAATCTAAACCTAACCCCAAATCTAAACCTAACCTCAACCCCAAACCCCAAATCTAAAGCTAACCCCAGATCTAAACCTAACCCCAACCCCTAATTCCAATTCTAAATCTAACACCAAATTTAAACCTAAAATCTAAACCTAACCCCAAATCTAAACCTAAAATCTAAACCTAACCCCACATCTAAACCTAAAATCTAAACATAACCCCAAATCTAAACCAAAAATCTAAACCTAACCCCAAATCAAAACCTAAACCCAAATCTAAACCCAAAAATCTAAACCTAACCCCAAATCTAAACCTAAAATCTAAGCCTATCCCCAAATCTAAACCTAAAATCTAAACCTAACCCCAAATCTAAACCTAAAATCTAAACCTAACCCCAAATCTAAACCTAACCCCAAATCTAAACCTAAAATCTAAACCTAACCCGAAATCTAAACCTAACCCGGAATCTAAACATAAAATCTAAACCTAACCCCAAATCTAAACCTAACCCCAACCCCTAACCCAAAATCTAAACCTAACCCCAAATCTAAACCTAACCTCAACCCCTAACTCCAAATCTAAACCTAACCCCAAATCTAAACCTAACCCCAACCCCTAACACCAAATCTAAACCTAACCCCAAATCTAAACCTAAAATCTAAACCTAACCCCAAATCTAAACCTAACCCCAAATCTAAACCTAACCCCAAAACCTAACTCCAAATCTAAACCTAACCCCAAATCTAAACCTAACCCCAACCCCTAACCCCAAATCTAAAACTAACCCCAAATCTAAACCTAACCCCAAATCTAACCCCAAATCTAAACCTAACCCAAAATCTAAAGCTAACCCCAACCCCTAACCCCAAATCTAAACCTAACCCCAAATCTAAACCTAACCCCAACCCTTAACCCCAAATCTAAACCTAACCCCAAATCTAAACCCCAAATCTAAACCTAACCCCAACCCCAACCCCAAATCTAAACCTAACCCCAAATCTAAACCCCAAATCTAAAACTAACCCCAAATCTAAACCTAACCCCAAATCTAAACCTAACCCCAACCCCTAAACCCAAATCTAAACCTAACCACAACAACTAACCCCAAATCTAAACCTAACCCCAAATCTAAACCTAACCCAAACCCCTAACCCCAAATCCAAACCTAACCCCAAATCTAAACAAAACCCCAACCCCTAACCACAACCCGTAAACCCAAATCTAAACCTAACCCCAATTCCTAACCCCAACCCCTAACCCAAAATCTAAACCTAACCCCAACCCCTAACCCCAAATATAAACCTAACCCCAAATCTTAACCTAAACCCAACCCCTAAGCCCAAATCTAAACCTAACCCCAAATCTAAACCTAAACCCAACCCCTAACTCCAACCCCTAACCCCAAATCTAAACCTAACCCCAAATCTAAAACTAACCCCAAATCTAAACCTAAAATCTAAACCTAACACCAAATCTAAGCCTAACCCCAGCCTCTAACCCCAAATATAAACCTAACCCCAAAGCTAAACCTAAACCCAATCCCTAACCCCAAATCTAAACCTATACAAAATCTAAACATAACCCCAACCCCTAAACCCAAATCTAAACCCAAACCCAACCCCTAATTTAAAATCTAAACCTAACCCCAAATCTAAACCTAAGATCTAAACCTAACCCCAAATCTAAACCTAACCCCAAATCTAAACCTAAAATCTAAACCTAACCCCAAATCTAAACCCTAAATCTAAACCTAACCCCAAATCTAAACCTAAAATCTAAACCTAACCCCAAATCTAAACCTAACCCCAAATCTAAACCTAAAATCTAAACCTAACCCCAAATCTAAACCTAAAATCTAATCTTAACCCCAAATCTAAACCTAACCCCAAATCTAAACCTAAAATCTAAACCTAACCCCAAATCTAAACCTAAAATCTAAACCTAACCCCAAATCTAAACCTAACCCCAAATCTAAACCTAAAATCTAAACCTAACCCCAAATCTAAACCTAACCCCAAATCTAAACCTAAAATCTAAACCTAACCCCAAATCTAAACCTAACCCCAAATCTAAACCTAAAATCTAAACATAACCCCAAATCTAAACCTAAAATCTAAACCTAACCCCAAATCTAAACCTAAACTCTAAACCTAACCACAAATCTAAACCTAAAATCTAAACCTAACCCCAAATCTAAACCTAACCCCAAATCTAAACCTAAAATCTAAACCTAACCCCAAATCTAAACCTAACCCCAACCCCTAACCCCAAATCTAAACCTAACCCCAAATCTAAACCTAACCCAAATCCCTAACCCCAAATCTAAACCTAAACAAAATCTAAACCTAACCCCAACCCCTAACCCCAAATCTAAACCCAGACCCAACCGCTAACCTAAAATCTAAACCTAACCTCAACCCCTAACCCCAAATCTAAACCTAACCCCAGATCTAAACCTAACCCCAACCCCAAACCCCAATTCTAATCTAACACCAAATCTAAACCTAAAATCTAAACCTAACCCCAAATCTAAACCTAACCCCAAATCTAAACCTAAAATCTAAACCTAACCCCAAATCTAAACCTAAAATCTAAACCTAAACCCAAATCTAAACCTAACCCCAAATCTAAACCTAAAATCTAAACCTAACCCCAAATCTAAACCTAAAATCTAAACCTAAAATCTAAACCTAACCCCAAATCTAAACCTAAAATCTAAACCTAACCCCAAATCTAAACCTAACCCCAAATCTAAACCTAAAATCTAAACCTAACCCCAAATCTAAACCTAAAATCTAAACCTAACCTCAAATCTATACCTAAAATCTAAACCTAACCCCAAATCTAAACCTAACCCCAAATCTAAACCTAAAATCTAAACCTAACCCCAAATCTAAACCTAACCCCAAATCTAAACCTAAAATCTAAACCTAACCCCAAATCTAAACCTAAAATCTAAACCTAACCTCAAATCTAAACCTAAAATCTAAACCTAACCCCAAATCTAAACCTAACCCCAAATCTAAACCTAAAATCTAAACCTAACCCCAAATATAAACCTAACCCCAAATCTAAACCTAAAATCTAAACCTGACCCCAAATCTAAACCTAAAATCTAAACCTGAACCCAAATCTAAACCTAAAATCTAAACCTAACCCCAAATCTAAATCTAACCCCAAATCTAAACCTAAAATCTAAACCTAACCCCAAATCTAAACCTAACCCCAAACCCTAACTCCAAATCTAAACCTAACCCCAAATCTAAACCTAACCCCAACCCCTAACCCCAAATCTAAACCTAACCCCAAATCTAAACCTAACCCCGACCCCTAATCCCAAATCTAAACCTAACCCCAAATCTAAACCTAAAATCGAAACCTAACCCCAAATCTAAACCTAACACCAAATCTAAACCTAAAATCTAAACCTAACCCCAAATCTAAACCTAAAATCTAAACCTAACCCCAAATCTAAACCTAAAATCTAAACCTAACCCCAAATCTAAACCTAAAATCTAAACCTAACCCCAAAGCTAAACCTAACCCCAAATCTAAACCTAAAATCTAAACCTAACCCCAAATCTAAACCTAAAATCTAAACCTAACCCCAAATCTACATCTAACCCCAAATCTAAACCTAACCCCAAATCTAAACCTAAAATCTAAACCTAACCCCAAATCTAAACCTAAAATCTAAACCTAACCCCAAATCTAAACCTAACCCCAAATCTAAACCTAAAATCTAAACCTAACCCCAAATCTAAACCTAAAATCTAAACCTAACCCCAAATCTAAACCTAACCCCAAATCTAAAGCTAAAATCTAAACCTAACACCAAATCTAAACCTAAAATCTAAACCTAACCCCAAATCTAAACCTAACCCCAAATCTAAACCTAAAATCTAAACCTCACCCCAAATCTAAACCTAAAATCCCAAATCTAAACCTAAAATCTAAACCTAACCCCAAATCTAAACCTAAAATCTAAACCTAACCCCAAATCTAAACCTAAAATCTAAACCTAACCCCAAATCTAAACCTAAAATCTAAACCTAACCCCAAATCTAAACCTAAAATCTAAACATAACCCCAAATCTAAACCTAACCCCAAATCTAAACCTAAAATCTAAACCTAACCCCAAATCTAAACCTAAAATCTAAACCTAACCCCAAATCTAAACCTAAAATCTAAACCTAACCCCAAATCTAAACCCCAAATCTAAACCTAACCCCAACCCCAACCCCAAATCTAAACCTAACCCCAAATCTAAACCCCAAATCTAAAACTAACCCCAAATCTAAACCTAACCCCAAATCTAAACCTAACCCCAACCCCTAAACCCAAATCTAAACCTAACCACAACAACTAACCCCAAATCTAAACCTAACCCCAAATCTAAACCTAACCCAAACCCCTAACCCCAAATCCAAACCTAACTCCAAATCTAAAACAAACCCCAACCCCTAACCACAACCCCTAACCCCAAATCTAAACCTAACCCCAATTCCTAACCCCAACCCCTAACCCAAAATCTAAACCTAACCCCAACCCCTAACCACAACCCCTAACCCCAAATCTAAACCTAACCCCAAATCTAAACCTAACCCCAAAACCTAACCCCAAATCTAAACCTAACCCCAAATCTAAAGCTAACCCCAACCTCTAACCCCAAATCTAAACCTAACCCCAAATCTAAACCTAACCCCAAACCCTAACCAGAAAGCTAAACCTAACCCCAGATCTAAACCTAACCCCAAACCCTAACCCCAACCCCTAACGCCATCCCCTAACCCCAAATCTAAACCTAACCCCAACCCCTAACCCAAAATCTAAACCTAACCCCAAATCTAAACCTAACCCCAACCCCTAACCCCAAATATAAACCTAACCCCAAATCTAAACCTAACCCCAACCCCTAACCCCAAATCTAAACCTAAACCCAAATCTAAACCTAACCTCAATCCCTAACCCCAATTCTAAACCTAACCCCAAATCTAAACCTAACCCCCAACCCCTAACCCCAAATATAAACCTAACCCCAAATCTAAACCTAACCCCAACCCCTAACCCCAAATATAAACCTAACCCCAAATCTTAACCTAAACCCAACCCCTAACCCCAAATCTAAACCTAACCCCAAATCTAAACCTAAACCCAACCCCTAATTCCAACCCCTAACCCCAAATATAAACCTAACCCCAAATCTAAAACTAACCCCAAATCTAAACCTAAAATCTAAACCTAACACCAAATCTAAACCTAACCCCAACCCCTAACCCCAAATATAAACCTAACCCCAAAGCTAAACCTAACCCCAATCCCTAACCCCAAATCTAAACCTATACAAAATCTAAACATAACCCCAACCCCTAAACCCAAATCTAAACCCAAACCCAACCCCTAATTTAAAATCTAAACCTAACCTCAACCCCTAACCCCAAATTGAAACCTAACCCCAGATCTAAACCTAAGCCCAACCCCAAACCCCAATTCTAAATCTAACACCAAATCTAAACCTAAAATCTAAACCTAACCCCAAATCTAAACCTAAAATCTGAACCTAACCCCAAATCTAAACCTAAACCCCAAATCTAAACCTAACCCCAAATCTAAACCTAAAATCTAAACCTAACCCCAAATCTAAATCTAAAATCTAATCCTAACCCCAAATCTAAACCTAACCCAAAATCTAAACCTAAAATCTAAACCTAACCCCAAATCTAAACCTAAAATCTAAACCTAACCCCAAATCTAAACCTAACCCCAAATCTAAACCTAAAATCTAAACCTAACCCCAAATCTAAACCTAAAATCTAAACCTAACCCCAAATCTAAACCTAACCACAAATCTAAACCTAAAATCTAAACCTAACCCCAAATCTAAACCTAAAATCTAAACCTAACCCCAAATCTAAACCTAACCCCAAATCTAAACCTAAAATCTAAACCTAACCCCAAATCTAAACCTAAAATCTAAACCTAACCCCAAATCTAAACCTAACCCCAAATCTAAACCTAAAATCTAAACCTAACCCCAAATCTAAACCTAAAATCTAAACCTAACCCCAAATCTAAAACTAAACTCTAAACCTAACCACAAATCTAAACCTAAAATCTAAACCTAACCCCAAATCTAAACCTAACCCCAAATCTAAACCTAAAATCTAAACCTAACCCCAAATCTAAACCTAACCCCAACCCCTAACCCCAAATCTAAACCTAACTTCAAATCTAAACCTAACCCCAATCCCTAACCCCAAATCTAAACCTAAACAAAATCTAAACCTAACCCCAACCCCTAACCCCAAATCTAAACCCAGACCCAACCGCTAAACTAAAATCTAAACCTAACCTCAACCCCTAACCCCAAATCTAAACCTAACCCCAGATCTAAACCTAACCCCAACCCCAAATCCCAATTCTAATCTAACACCAAATCTAAACCTAAAATCTAAACCTAACCCCAAATCTAAACCTAACCCCAAATCTAAACCTAAAATCTAAACCTAACCCCAAATCTAAACCTTAAATCTAAACCTAACCCCAAATCTAAACCTTAAATCTAAACCTAACCCCAAAGCTAAACCTAACCCCAAATCTAAACCTAAAATCTAAACCTAACCCCAAATCTAAACCTAAAATCTAAACCTAACCCCAAATCTACATCTAACCCCAAATCTAAACCTAACCCCAAATCTAAACCTTACCCCAAATATAAACCTAAAATCTAAACCTAACCCCAAATCTAAACCTAAAATCTAAACCTAACCCCAAATCTAAACCTAAAATCTAAACCTAACCCCAAATCTAAACCTAACCCCAAATCTAAACCTAAAATCTAAACCTAACCCCAAATCTAAACCTAACCCCAAATCTAAACCTAAAATCTAAACCTCACCCCAAATCTAAACCTAAAATCCCAAATCTAAACCTAAAATCTAAACCTAACCCCAAATCTAAACCTAAAATCTAAACCTAACCCCAAATCTAAACCTAAAATCTAAACCTAACCCCAAATCTAAACCTAAAATCTAAACCTAACCACAAATCTAAACCTAAAATCTAAACCTAACCCCAAATCTAAACCTAACCCCAAATTTAAACCTAAAATCTAAACCTAACCCCAAATCTAAACCTAACCTCAACCCCAAACCCCAAATCTAAACCTAACCCCAGATCTAAACCTAACCCCAACCCCTAATTCCAATTCTAAATCTAACACCAAATTTAAACCTAAAATCTAAACCTAACCCCAAATCTAAACCTAAAATCTAAACCTAACCCCAAATCTAAACCTAAAATCTAAACATAACCCCAAATCTAAACCTAAAATCTAAACCTAACCCCAAATCCAAACCTAAACCCAAATCTAAACCCAAAAATCTAAACCTAACCCCAAATCTAAACCTAAAATCTAAGCCTATCCCCAAATCTAAACCTAAAATCTAAACCTAACCCCAAATCTAAACCTAAAATCTAAACCTAACCCCAAATCTAAACCTAACCCCAAATCTAAACCTAAAATCTAAACCTAACCCGAAATCTAAACCTAACCCGGAATCTAAACATAAAATCTAAACCTAACCCCAAATCTAAACCTAACCCCAACCCCTAACCCAAAATCTAAACCTAACCCCAAATCTAAACCTAACCTCAACCCCTAACTCCAAATCTAAACCTAACCCCAAATCTAAACCTAACCCCAACCCCTAACACCAAATCTAAACCTAACCCCAAATCTAAACCTAAAATCTAAACCTAACCCCAAATCTAAACCTAACCCCAAATCTAAACCTAACCCCAAAACCTAACTCCAAATCTAAACCTAACCCCAAATCTAAACCTAACCCCAACCCCTAACCCCAAATCTAAAACTAACCCCAAATCTAAACCTAACCCCAAATCTAACCCCAAATCTAAACCTAACCCAAAATCTAAAGCTAACCCCAACCCCTAACCCCAAATCTAAACCTAACCCCAAATCTAAACCTAACCCCAACCCTTAACCCCAAATCTAAACCTAACCCCAAATCTAAACCCCAAATCTAAACCTAACCCCAACCCCAACCCCAAATCTAAACCTAACCCCAAATCTAAACCCCAAATCTAAAACTAACCCCAAATCTAAACCTAACCCCAAATCTAAACCTAACCCCAACCCCTAAACCCAAATCTAAACCTAACCACAACAACTAACCCCAAATCTAAACCTAACCCCAAATCTAAACCTAACCCAAACCCCTAACCCCAAATCCAAACCTAACCCCAAATCTAAACAAAACCCCAACCCCTAACCACAACCCGTAAACCCAAATCTAAACCTAACCCCAATTCCTAACCCCAACCCCTAACCCAAAATCTAAACCTAACCCCAACCCCTAACCACAACCCCTAACCCCAAATCTATACCTAACCCCAAATCTAAACCTAACCCCAAAACCTAACCCCAAATCTAAACCTAACCCGAAATCTAAAGCTAACCCCAAACCTCTAACCCCAAATCTAAACCTAACCCCAAATCTAAACCTAACCCCAAATCTAAACCTAAAATCTAAACCTAACCCCAAATCTAAACCTAAAATCTAAACCTAACCCCAAATCTAAACCTAACCCCAAATCTAAACCTAAAATCTAAACCTAACCCCAAATCTAAAACTAAACTCTAAACCTAACCACAAATCTAAACCTAAAATCTAAACCTAACCCCAAATCTAAACCTAACCCCAAATCTAAACCTAAAATCTAAACCTAACCCCAAATCTAAACCTAACCCCAACCCCTAACCCCAAATCTAAACCTAACTTCAAATCTAAACCTAACCCCAATCCCTAACCCCAAATCTAAACCTAAACAAAATCTAAACCTAACCCCAACCCCTAACCCCAAATCTAAACCCAGACCCAACCGCTAACCTAAAATCTAAACCTAACCTCAACCCCTAACCCCAAATCTAAACCTAACCCCAGATCTAAACCTAACCCCAACCCCAAATCCCAATTCTAATCTAACACCAAATCTAAACCTAACCCCAAATCTAAACCTAACCCCAAATCTAAACCTAAAATCTAAACCTAACCCCAAATCTAAACCTTAAATCTAAACCTAACCCCAAATCTAAACCTTAAATCTAAACCTAACCCCAAAGCTAAACCTAACCCCAAATCTAAACCTAAAATCTAAACCTAACCCCAAATCTAAACCTAAAATCTAAACCTAACCCCAAATCTACATCTAACCCCAAATCTAAACCTAACCCCAAATCTAAACCTTACCCCAAATATAAACCTAAAATCTAAACCTAACCCCAAATCTAAACCTAAAATCTAAACCTAACCCCAAATCTAAACCTAAAATCTAAACCTAACCCCAAATCTAAACCTAACCCCAAATCTAAACCTAAAATCTAAACCTAACCCCAAATCTAAACCTAACCCCAAATCTAAACCTAAAATCTAAACCTCACCCCAAATCTAAACCTAAAATCCCAAATCTAAACCTAAAATCTAAACCTAACCCCAAATCTAAACCTAAAATCTAAACCTAACCCCAAATCTAAACCTAAAATCTAAACCTAACCCCAAATCTAAACCTGAAATCTAAACCTAACCACAAATCTAAACCTAAAATCTAAACCTAACCCCAAATCTAAACCTAACCCCAAATTTAAACCTAAAATCTAAACCTAACCCCAAATCTAAACCTAACCTCAACCCCAAACCCCAAATCTAAACCTAACCCCAGATCTAAACCTAACCCCAACCCCTAATTCCAATTCTAAATCTAACACCAAATTTAAACCTAAAATCTAAACCTAACCCCAAATCTAAACCTAAAATCTAAACCTAACCCCAAATCTAAACCTAAAATCTAAACATAACCCCAAATCTAAACCTAAAATCTAAACCTAACCCCAAATCCAAACCTAAACCCAAATCTAAACCCAAAAATCTAAACCTAACCCCAAATCTAAACCTAAAATCTAAGCCTATCCCCAAATCTAAACCTAAAATCTAAACCTAACCCCAAATCTAAACCTAAAATCTAAACCTAACCCCAAATCTAAACCTAACCCCAAATCTAAACCTAAAATCTAAACCTAACCCGAAATCTAAACCTAACCCGGAATCTAAACATAAAATCTAAACCTAACCCCAAATCTAAACCTAACCCCAACCCCTAACCCAAAATCTAAACCTAACCCCAAATCTAAACCTAACCTCAACCCCTAACTCCAAATCTAAACCTAACCCCAAATCTAAACCTAACCCCAACCCCTAACACCAAATCTAAACCTAACCCCAAATCTAAACCTAAAATCTAAACCTAACCCCAAATCTAAACCTAACCCCAAATCTAAACCTAACCCCAAAACCTAACTCCAAATCTAAACCTAACCCCAAATCTAAACCTAACCCCAACCCCTAACCCCAAATCTAAAACTAACCCCAAATCTAAACCTAACCCCAAATCTAACCCCAAATCTAAACCTAACCCAAAATCTAAAGCTAACCCCAACCCCTAACCCCAAATCTAAACCTAACCCCAAATCTAAACCTAACCCCAACCCTTAACCCCAAATCTAAACCTAACCCCAAATCTAAACCCCAAATCTAAACCTAACCCCAACCCCAACCCCAAATCTAAACCTAACCCCAAATCTAAACCCCAAATCTAAAACTAACCCCAAATCTAAACCTAACCCCAAATCTAAACCTAACCCCAACCCCTAAACCCAAATCTAAACCTAACCACAACAACTAACCCCAAATCTAAACCTAACCCCAAATCTAAACCTAACCCAAACCCCTAACCCCAAATCCAAACCTAACCCCAAATCTAAACAAAACCCCAACCCCTAACCACAACCCGTAAACCCAAATCTAAACCTAACCCCAATTCCTAACCCCAACCCCTAACCCAAAATCTAAACCTAACCCCAACCCCTAACCACAACCCCTAACCCCAAATCTATACCTAACCCCAAATCTAAACCTAACCCCAAAACCTAACCCCAAATCTAAACCTAACCCGAAATCTAAAGCTAACCCCAAACCTCTAACCCCAAATCTAAACCTAACCCCAAATCTAAACCTAACCCCAAATCTAAACCTAAAATCTAAACCTAACCCCAAATCTAAACCTAAAATCTAAACCTAACCCCAAATCTAAACCTAACCCCAAATCTAAACCTAAAATCTAAACCTAACACCAAATCTAAACCTAAAATCTAAACCTAACCCCAAATCTAATCCTAACCCCAAATCTAAACCTAAAATCTAAACCTAACCCCAAATCTAAAACTAAAATCTAAACCTAACCCCAAATCTAAACCTAACCCCAAATCTAAACCTAAAATCTAAACCTAACCCCAAATCTAAACCTAACCCGGAATCTAAACATAAAATCTAAACCTAACCCCAAATCTAAACCTAACCCCAACCCCTAACCCAAAATCTAAACCTAACCCCAAATCTAAACCTAACCTCAACCCCTAACTCCAAATCTAAACCTAACCCCAAATCTAAACCTAACCCCAACCCCTAACACCAAATCTAAACCTAACCCCAAATCTAAACCTAACCCCAACCCCTAACCCCAAATCTAAACCTAACCCCAAATCTAAACCTAACCCCAAACCCTAACTCCAAATCTAAACCTAACCCCAAATCTAAACCTAACCCCAACCCCTAACCCCAAATCTAAAACTAACCCCAAATCTAAACCTAACCCCAAATCTAACCCCAAATCTAAACATAACCCAAAATATAAAGCTAACCCCAACCCCTAACCCCAAATCTAAACCTAACCCCAAATCTAAACCTAACCCCAACCCTTAACCCCAAATCTAAACCTAACCCCAAATCTAAACCTAACCCCAAATCTATACCCCAAATCTAAACCTAACCCCAACCCCAACCCCAAATCTAAACCTAACCCCAAATCTAAACCCCAAATCTAAACCTAACCCCAAATCTAAACCTAACCCCAAATCTAAACCTAACCCCAACCCCTAAACCCAAATCTAAACCTAACCACAACAACTAACCCCAAATCTAAACCTAACCCCAAATCTAAACCTAACCCAAACCCCTAACCCCAAATCCAAACCTAACTCCAAATCTAAACCAAACCCCAACCCCTAACCACAACCCCTAACCCCAAATCTAAACCTAACCCCAATTCCTAACCCCAACCCCTAACCCAAAATCTAAACCTAACCCCAACCCCTAACCACAACCCCTAACCCCAAATCTAAACCTAACCCCAAATCTAAACCTAACCCCAAAACCTAACCCCAAATCTAAACCTAACCCCAAATCTAAACCTAACCCCAACCTCTAACCCCAAATCTAAACCTAACCCCAAATCTAAACCTAACCCCAAACCCTAACCAGAAAGCTAAACCTAACCCCAGATCTAAACCTAACCCCAAACCCTAACCCCAACCCCTAACGCCATCCCCTAACCCCAAATCTAAACCTAACCCCAACCCCTAACCCAAAATCTAAACCTAACCCCAAATCTAAACCTAACCCCAACCCCTAACCCAAAATCTAAACCTAACCCCAAATCTAAACCTAACCCCAACCCCTAACCCCAAATCTAAACCTAACCCCAAATCTAAACCTAACCTCAATCCCTAACCCCAATTCTAAACCTAACCCCAAATCTAAACCTAACCCCCAACCCCTAACCCCAAATATAAACCTAACCCCAAATCTAAACCTAACCCCAACCCCTAACCCCAAATATAAACCTAACCCCAAATCTTAACCTAAACCCAACCCCTAACCCCAAATCTAAACCTAAACCCAAATCTAAACCTAAACCCAACCCCTAATTCCAACCCCTAACCCCAAATCTAAACCTAACCCCAAATCTAAAACTAACCCCAAATCTAAACCTAAAATCTAAACCTAACACCAAATCTAAACCTAACCCCAACCCCTAACCCCAAATATAAACCTAACCCCAAAGCTAAACCTAACCCCAATCCCTAACCCCAAATCTAAACCTATACAAAATCTAAACATAACCCCAACCCCTAAACCCAAATCTAAACCCAAACCCAACCCCTAATTTAAAATCTAAACCTAACCTCAACCCCTAACCCCAAATTGAAACCTAACCCCAGATCTAAACCTAAGCCCAACCCCAAACCCCAATTCTAAATCTAACACCAAATCTAAACCTAAAATCTAAACCTAACCCCAAATCTAAACCTAAAATCTAAACCTAACCCCAAATCTAAACCTAACCCCAAATCTAAACCTAAAATCTAAACCTAACCCCAAATCTAAACCTAAAATCTAATCCTAACCCCAAATCTAAACCTAATCCCAAATCTAAACCTAAAATCTAAACTTAACCCCAAATCTAAACCTAAAATCTAAACCTAACCCCAAATCTAAACCTAACCCCAAATCTAAACCTAAAATCTAAACCTAACCCCAAATCTAAACCTAAAATCTAAACCTAACCCCAAATCTAAACCTAACCCCAAATCTAAACCTAAAATCTAAACCTAACCCCAAATCTAAACCTAAAATCTAAACCTAACCCCAAATCTAAACCTAAAATCTAAACCTAACCCCAAATCTAAAACTAAACTCTAAACCTAACCACAAATCTAAACCTAAAATCTAAACCTAACCCCAAATCTAAACCTAACCCCAAATCTAAACCTAAAATCTAAACCTAACCCCAAATCTAAACCTAACCCCAACCCCTAACCCCAAATCTAAACCTAACTTCAAATCTAAACCTAACCCCAATCCCTAACCCCAAATCTAAACCTAAACAAAATCTAAACCTAACCCCAACCCCTAACCCCAAATCTAAACCCAGACCCAACCGCTAACCTAAAATCTAAACCTAACCTCAACCCCTAACCCCAAATCTAAACCTAACCCCAGATCTAAACCTAACCCCAACCCCAAATCCCAATTCTAATCTAACACCAAATCTAAACCTAAAATCTAAACCTAACCCCAAATCTAAACCTAACCCCAAATCTAAACCTAAAATCTAAACCTAACCCCAAATCTAAACCTAACCCCAAATCTAAACCTTAAATCTCAACCTAACCCCAAATCTAAACCTTAAATCTAAACCTAACCCCAAAGCTAAACCTAACCCCAAATCTAAACCTAAAATCTAAACCTAACCCCAAATCTAAACCTAAAATCTAAACCTAACCCCAAATCTACATCTAACCCCAAATCTAAACCTAACCCCAAATCTAAACCTAAAATCTAAACCTAACCCCAAATCTAAACCTAAAATCTAAACCTAACCCCAAATCTAAACCTAAAATCTAAACCTAACCCCAAATCTAAACCTAACCCCAAATCTAAACCTAAAATCTAAACCTAACCCCAAATCTAAACCTAAAATCTAAACCTAACCCCAAATCTAAACCTAACCCCAAATCTAAACCTAAAATCTAAACCTCACCCCAAATCTAAACCTAAAATCCCAAATCTAAACCTAAAATCTAAACCTAACCCCAAATCTAAACCTAAAATCTAAACCTAACCCCAAATCTAAACCTAAAATCTAAACCTAACCCCAAATCTAAACCTAAAATCTAAACCTAACCCCAAATCTAAACCTAAAATCTAAACCTAACCCCAAATCTAAACCTAACCCCAAATTTAAACCTAAAATCTAAACCTAACCCCAAATCTAAACCTAACCTCAACCCCAAACCCCAAATCTAAACCTAACCCCAGATCTAAACCTAACCCCAACCCCTAATTCCAATTCTAAATCTAACACCAAATTTAAACCTAAAATCTAAACCTAACCCCAAATCTAAACCTAAAATCTAAACCTAACCCCAAATCTAAACCCCAAATCTAAACATAACCCCAAATCTAAACCTAAAATCTAAACCTAACCCCAAATCCAAACCTAAACCCAAATCTAAACCCAAAAATCTAATCCTAACCCCAAATCTAAACCTAAAATCTAAGCCTATCCCCAAATCTAAACCTAAAATCTAAACCTAACCCCAAATCTAAACCTAAAATCTAAACCTAACCCCAAATCTAAACCTAACCCCAAATCTAAACCTAAAATCTAAACCTAACCCCAAATCTAAACCTAACCCGGAATCTAAACATAAAATCTAAACCTAACCCCAAATCTAAACCTAACCCCAACCCCTAACCCAAAATCTAAACCTAACCCCAAATCTAAACCTAACCTCAACCCCTAACTCCAAATCTAAACCTAACCCCAAATCTAAACCTAACCCCAACCCCTAACACCAAATCTAAACCTAACCCCAAATCTAAACCTAAAATCTAAACCTAACCCCAAATCTAAACCTAACCCCAAATCTAAACCTAACCCCAAAACCTAACTCCAAATCTAAACCTAACCCCAAATCTAAACCTAACCCCAACCCCTAACCCCAAATCTAAAACTAACCCCAAATCTAAACCTAACCCCAAATCTAACCCCAAATCTAAACCTAACCCGAAATCTAAAGCTAACCCCAACCCCTAACCCCAAATCTAAACCTAACCCCAAATCTAAACCTAACCCCAACCCTTAACCCCAAATCTAAACCTAACCCCAAACCTAAACCCCAAATCTAAACCTAACCCCAACCCCAACCCCAAATCTAAACCTAACCCCAAATCTAAACCCCAAATCTAAAACTAACCCCAAATCTAAACCTAACCCCAAATCTAAAACTAACCCCAACCCCTAAACCCAAATCTAAACCTAACCACAACAACTAACCCCAAATCTAAACCTAACCCCAAATCTAAACCTAACCCAAACCCCTAACCCCAAATCCAAACCTAACCCCAAATCTAAACCAAACCCCAACCCCTAACCACAACCCGTAAACCCAAATCTAAACCTAACCCCAATTCCTAACCCCAACCCCTAACCCAAAATCTAAACCTAACCCCAACTCCTAACCACAACCCCTAACCCCAAATCTATACCTAACCCCAAATCTAAACCTATCCCCAAAACCTAACCCCAAATCTAAACCTAACCCCAAATCTAAAGCTAACCCCAAACCTCTAACCCCAAATCTAAACCTAACCCCAAATCTAAACCTAACCCCAAACCCTAACCAGAAAGCTAAACCTAACCCCAGATCTAAACCTAACCCCAAACCCTAACCCCAACACCTAACGCCATCCCCTAACCCCAAATCTAAACCTAACCCCAACCCCTAACCCAAAATCTAAACCTAACCCCAAATCTAAACCTAACCCCAACCCCTAACCCCAAATATAAACCTAACCCCAAATCTAAACCTAACCCCAACCCCTAACCCCAAATCTAAACCTAACCCCAAATCTAAACCTAACCTCAATCCCTAACCCCAATTCTAAACCTAACCCCAAATCTAAACCTAACCCCCAACCCCTAACCCCAAATATAAACCTAACCCCAAATCTTAACCTAACCCCAACCCCTAACCCCAAATATAAACCTAACCCCAAATCTTAACCTAAACCCAACCCCTAACCCCAAATCTAAACCTAACCCCAAATCTAAACCTAAACCCAACCCCTAACTCCAACCCCTAACCCCAAATCTAAACCTAACCCCAAATCTAAACCTAACCCCAAATCTAAACCTAAAATCTAAACCTAACACCAAATCTAAGCCTAACCCCAACCCCTAACCCCAAATATAAACCTAACCCCAAAGCTAAACCTAACCCCAATCCCTAACCCCAAATCTAAACCTATACAAAATCTAAACATAACCCCAAACCCTAAACCCAAATCTAAACCCAAACCCAACCCCTAACTCCAACCCCTAACCCCAAATCTAAACCTAACCCCAAATCTAAAACTAACCCCAAATCTAAACCTAAAATCTAAACCTAACACCAAATCTAAGCCTAACCCCAACCCCTAACCCCAAATATAAACCTAACCCCAAAGCTAAACCTAACCCCAATCCCTAACCCCAAATCTAAACCTATACAAAATCTAAACATAACCCCAACCCCCAAACCCAAATCTAAACCCAAACCCAACCCCTAATTTAAAATCTAAACCTAACCCCAAATCTAAACCTAAAATCTAAACCTAACCCCAAATCTAAACCTAACCCCAAATCTAAACCTAAAATCTAAACCTAACCCCAAATCTAAACCTAAAATCTAAACCTAACCCCAAATCTAAACCTAAAATCTAAACCTAACCCCAAATCTAAACCTAACCCCAAATCTAAACCTAACCCCAAATCTAAACCTAAAATCTAAACCTAACCCCAAATCTAAACCTAAAATCTAATCCTAACCCCAAATCTAAACCTAACCCCAAATCTAAACCTAAAATCTAAACCTAACCCCAAATCTAAACCTAAAATCTAAACCTAACCCCAAATCTAAACCTAACCCCAAATCTAAACCTAAAATCTAAACCTAACCCCAAATCTAAACCTAACCCCAAATCTAAACCTAAAATCTAAACCTAACCCCAAATCTAAACCTAACCCCAAATCTAAACCTAAAATCTAAACCTAACCCCAAATCTAAACCTAAAATCTAAACCTAACCCCAAATCTAAACCTAAACTCTAAACCTAACCACAAATCTAAACCTAAAATCTAAACCTAACCCCAAATCTAAACCTAACCCCAAATCTAAACCTAAAATCTAAACCTAACCCAAAATATAAACCTAACCCCAACCCCTAACCCCAAATCTAAACCTAACCCCAAATTTAAACCTAACCCCAATCCCTAACCCCAAATCTAAACCTAAACAAAATCTAAACCTAACCCCAAATCTAAACCTAACCCCAAATCTAAACCCAGACCCAACCGCTAACCTAAAATCTAAACCTAACCTCAACCCCTAACCCCAAATCTAAACCTAACCCCAGATCTAAACCTAACCCCAACCCCAAACCCCAATTCAAATCTAACACCAAATCTAAACCTAAAATCTAAACCTAACCCCAAATCTAAACGTAACCCCAAATCTAAACCTAAAATCTAAACCTAACCCCAAATCTAAACCTAAAATCTAAACCTAAACCCAAATCTAAACCTAACCCCAAATCTAAACCTTAAATCTAACCCTAACCCCAAATCTAAACCTAACCCCAAATCTAAACCTAAAATCTAAACCTAACCCCAAATCTAAACCTAAAATCTAAACCTAACCCCAAATCTAAACCTAAAATCTAAACCTAAAATCTAAACCTAACCCCAAATCTAAACCTAAAATCTAAACCTAACCCCAAATCTAAACCTAACCCCAAATCTAAACCTAAAATCTAAACCTAACCCCAAATCTAAACCTAAAATCTAAACCTAACCTCAAATCTATACCTAAAATCTAAACCTAACCCCAAATCTAAACCTAACACCAAATCTAAACCTAAAATATAAACCTAACCCCAAATCTAAACCTAACCCCAAATCTAAACCTAAAATCTAAACCTAACCCCAAATCTAAACCTAAAATCTAAACCTAACCTCAAATCTAAACCTAAAATCTAAACCTAACCCCAAATCTAAACCTAACCCCAAATCTAAACCTAAAATCTAAACCTAACCCCAAATATAAACCTAAGCCGAAATCTAAACCTAAAATCTAAACCTGACCCCAAATCTAAACCTAAAATCTAAACCTGAACCCAAATCTAAACCTAAAATCTAAACCTAACCCCAAATCTAAATCTAACCCCAAATCTAAACCTAAAATCTAAACCTAACCCCAAATCTAAACCTAACTCCAAACCCTAACTCCAAATCTAAACCTAACCCCAAATCTAAACCTAACCCCAACCCCTAACCCCAAATCTAAACCTAACCCCAAATCTTAACCTAACCCCGACCCCTAACCCAAAATCTAAACCTAACCCCAAATCTAAACCTAAAATCTAAACCTAACACCAAATCTAAACCTAAAATCTAAACCTAACCCCAAATCTAAGCCTAACCCCAAATCTAAACCTAAAATCTAAACCTAATCCCAAATCTAAACCTAACCCCAAATCTGAACCTAAAATCTAAACCTAACCCCAAATCTAAACCTAAAATCTAAACCTAACCCCAAATCTAAACCTAACCCCAAATCTAAACCTAAAATCTAAACCTAACCCCAAATCTAAACCTAACCCCAAATCTAAACCTAAAATCTAAACCTAACCCCAAATCTAAACCTAACACCAACCCCTAACCCCAAATCTAAACCTAACCCCAAATCTAAACCTAACCCCAATCCCTAAACCCAAATCTAAACCTAAACAAAATCTAAACCTAACCCCAACCCCTAACCCCAAATCTAAACCCAGACCCAACCCCTAACCTAAAATCTAAACCTAACCTCAACCCCTAACCCCAAATCTAAACCTAACCCCAAATCTAAACCTAACCCCAACCCCAAACCCCAATTCTAATCTAACACCTAATCTAAACCTAAAATCTAAACCTAACCCCAAATCTAAACCTAACCCCAAATCTAAACCTAAAATCTAAACCTAACCCCAAATCTAAACCTAACCCCAAATCTAAACCTTAAATCTAAACCTAACCCCAAATCTAAACCTAAAATCTAAACCTAACCCCAAATCTAAACCTAACCCCAAATCTAAACCTAAAATCTAAACCTAACCCCAAATCTAAACCTAACCCCAAATCTAATCCTAACCCCAAATCTAAACCTAAAATCTAAACCTAACCCCAAATCTAAACCTAAAATCTAAACCTAACCTCAAATCTAAACCTAAAATCTAAACCTAACCCCAAATCTAAACCTAACCCCAAATCTAAACCTAAAATCTAAACCTAACCCCAAATATAAACCTAACCCCAAATCTAAACCTAAAATCTAAACCTAACCCCAAATCTAAACCTAAAATCTAAACCTGACCCCAAATCTAAACCTAAAATCTAAACCTGAACCCAAATCTAAACCTAAAATCTAAACCTAACCCCAAATCTAAATCTAACCCCAAATCTAAACCTAAAATCTAAACCTAACCCCAAATCTAAACCTAACCCCAAACCCTAACTCCAAATCTAAACCTAACCCCAAATCTAAACCTAACCCCAACCCCTAACCCCAAATCTAAACCTAACCCCAAATCTAAACCTAACCCCGACCCCTAACCTAAAATCTAAACCTAACCCCAAATCTAAACCTAAAATCTAAACCTAACCCCAAATCTAAGCCTAACCCCAAATCTATACCTAAAATCTAAACCTAACCCCAAATCTAAACCTAACCCCAAATCTGAACCTAAAATCTAAACCTAACCCCAAATCTAAACCTAAAATCTAAACCTAACCCCAAATCTAAACCTAACCCCAAATCTAAACCTAAAATCTAAACCTAACCCCAAATCTAAACCTAAACCCCAAATCTAAACCTAAAATCTAAACCTAACCCCAAATCTAAACCTAACCCCAACCCCTAACCCCAAATCTAAACCTAACCCCAAATCTAAACCTAACCCCAATCCCTAAACCCAAATCTAAACCTAAACAAAATCTAAACCTAACCCCAACCCCTAACCCCAAATCTAAACCCAGACCCAACCCCTAACCCCAAATCTAAACCTAACCTCAACCCCAAACCCCAAATCTAAACCTAACCCCAGATCTAAACCTATCCCCAACCCAAAACCCCAATTCTAATCTAACACCAAATCTAAACCTAAAATCTAAACCTAACCCCAAATCTAAACCTAACCCCAAATCTAAACCTAAAATCTAAACCTAACCTCAAATCTTAACCTAAAATCTAACCTAACCCCAAATCTAAACCTAACCCCAAATCTAAACCTAAAATCTAAACCTAACACCAAATCTAAACCTAAAATCTAAACCTAACCCCAAAATCTAAACCTAAAATCTAAACCTAACATCTAAACCTAACCCCAAATCTAAACCTAAAATCTAAACCTAACCCCAAATCTAAACCTAACCCCAAATCTAAACCTAAAATCTAAACCTGACCCCAAATCTAAACCTAAAATCTAAACCTGAACCCAAATCTAAACCTAAAATCTAAACCTAACCCCAAATCTAAATCTAACCCCAAATCTAAACCTAAAATCTAAACCTAACCCCAAATCTAAACCTAACCCCAAACCCTAACTCCAAATCTAAACCTAACCCCAAATCTAAACCTAACCCCAACCCCTAACCCCAAATCTAAACCTAACCCCAAATCTAAACCTAACCCCGACCCCTAACCCAAAATCTAAACCTAACCCCAAATCTAAACCTAACCCCAAACCCTAACTCCAAATCTAAACCTAACCCCAAATCTAAAGCTAACCCCAAACCTCTAACCCCAACTCTAAACCTAACCCCAAATCTAAACCTAACCCCAAACCCTAACCAGAAAGCTAAACCTAACCCCAGATCTAAACCTAACCCCAAACCCTAACCCCAACACCTAACGCCATCCCCTAACCCCAAATCTAAACCTAACCCCAACCCCTAACCCAAAATCTAAACCTAACCCCAAATCTAAACCTAACCCCAACCCCTAACCCCAAATATAAACCTAACCCCAAATCTAAACCTAACCCCAACCCCTAACCCCAAATCTAAACCTAACCCCAAATCTAAACCTAACCTCAATCCCTAACCCCAATTCTAAACCTAACCCCAAATCTAAACCTAACCCCCAAACCCTAACCCCAAATATAAACCTAACCCCAAATCTAAACCTAACCCCAACCCCTAACCCCAAATATAAACCTAACCCCAAATCTTAACCTAAACCCAACCCCTAACCCCAAATCTAAACCTAACCCCAAATCTAAACCTAAACCCAACCCCTAACTCCAACCCCTAACCCCAAATCTAAACCTAACCCCAAATCTAAAACTAACCCCAAATCTAAACCTAAAATCTAAACCTAACACCAAATCTAAGCCTAACCCCAACCCCTAACCCCAAATATAAACCTAACCCCAAAGCTAAACCTAACCCCAATCCCTAACCCCAAATCTAAACCTATACAAAATCTAAACATAACCCCAACCCCTAAACCCAAATCTAAACCCAAACCCAACCCCTAATTTAAAATCTAAACCTAACCCCAAATCTAAACCTAAAATCTAAACCTAACCCCAAATCTAAACCTAACCCCAAATCTAAACCTAAAATCTAAACCTAACCCCAAATCTAAACCTAAAATCTAAACCTAACCCCAAATCTAAACCTAACCCCAAATCTAAACCTAACCCCAAATCTAAACCTAAAATCTAAACCTAACCCCAAATCTAAACCTAAAATCTAATCCTAACCCCAAATCTAAACCTAACCCCAAATCTAAACCTAAAATCTAAACCTAACCCCAAATCTAAACCTAAAATCTAAACCTAACCCCAAATCTAAACCTAACCCCAAATCTAAACCTAAAATCTAAACCTAACCCCAAATCTAAACCTAACCCCAAATCTAAACCTAAAATCTAAACCTAACCCCAAATCTAAACCTAACCCCAAATCTAAACCTAAAATCTAAACCTAACCCCAAATCTAAACCTAAAATCTAAACCTAACCCCAAATCTAAACCTAAACTCTAAACCTAACCACAAATCTAAACCTAAAATCTAAACCTAACCCCAAATCTAAACCTAACCCCAAACCTAAACCTAAAATCTAAACCTAAACAAAATCTAAACCTAACCCCAACCCCTAACCCCAAATCTAAACCTAACCCCAAATCTAAACCTAACCCCAATCCCTAACCCCAAATCTAAACCTAAACAAAATCTAAACCTAACCCCAAATCTAAACCTAACCCCAAATCTAAACCCAGACCCAACCGCTAACCTAAAATCTAAACCTAACCTCAACCCCTAACCCCAAATCTAAACCTAACCCCAGATCTAAACCTAACCCCAACCCCAAACCCCAATTCTAATCTAACACCAAATCTAAACCTAAAATCTAAACCTAACCCCAAATCTAAACCTAACCCCAAATCTAAACCTAAAATCTAAACCTAACCCCAAATCTAAACCTAAAATCTAAACCTAAACCCAAATCTAAACCTAACCCCAAATCTAAACCTTAAATCTAAACCTAACCCGAAATCTAAACCTAACCCCAAATCTAAACCTAAAATCTAAACCTAACCCCAAATCTAAACCTAAAATCTAAACCTAACCCCAAATCTAAACCTAAAATCTAAACCTAAAATCTAAACCTAACCCCAAATCTAAACCTAAAATCTAAACCTAACCCCAAATCTAAACCTAACCCCAAATCTAAACCTAAAATCTAAACCTAACCCCAAATCTAAACCTAAAATCTAAACCTAACCTCAAATCTATACCTAAAATCTAAACCTAACCCCAAATCTAAACCTAACACCAAATCTAAACCTAAAATATAAACCTAACCCCAAATCTAAACCTAACCCCAAATCTAAACCTAAAATCTAAACCTAACCCCAAATCTAAACCTAAAATCTAAACCTAACCTCAAATCTAAACCTAAAATCTAAACCTAACCCCAAATCTAAACCTAACCCCAAATCTAAACCTAAAATCTAAACCTGAACCCAAATCTAAACCTAAAATCTAAACCTAACCCCAAATCTAAATCTAACCCCAAATCTAAACCTAACCTCAAATCTAAACCTAAAATCTAAACCTAACCCCAAACCCTAACCCCAAATCTAAACCTAACCCCAAATCTAAACCTAACCCCAACCCCTAACCCCAAATCTAAACCTAACCCCAAATCTTAACCTAACCCCGACCCCTAACCCAAAATCTAAACCTAACCCCAAATCTAAACCTAAAATCTAAACCTAACACCAAATCTAAACCTAAAATCTAAACCTAACCCCAAATCTAAGCCTAACCCCAAATCTAAACCTAAAATCTAAACCTAACCCCAAATCTAAACCTAACCCCAAATCTGAACCTAAAATCTAAACCTAACCCCAAATCTAAACCTAAAATCTAAACCTAACCCCAAATCTAAACCTAACCCCAAATCTAAACCTAAAATCTAAACCTAACCCCAAATCTAAACCTAACACCAACCCCTAACCCCAAATCTAAACCTAACCCCAAATCTAAACCTAACCCCAATCCCTAAACCCAAATCTAAACCTAAACAAAATCTAAACCTAACCCCAACCCCTAACCCCAAATCTAAACCCAGACCCAACCCCTAACCTAAAATCTAAACCTAACCTCAACCCCTAACCCCAAATCTAAACCTAACCCCAGATCTAAACCTAACCCCAACCCCAAACCCCAATTCTAATCTAACACCTAATCTAAACCTAAAATCTAAACCTAACCCCAAATCTAAACCTAACCCCAAATCTAAACCTAAAATCTAAACCTAACCCCAAATCTAAACCTTAAATCTAAACCTAACCCCAAATCTAAACCTAAAATCTAAACCTAACCCCAAATCTAAACCTAACCCCAAATCTAAACCTAAAATCTAAACCTAACCCCAAATCTAAACCTAACCCCAAATCTAAACCTAAAATCTAAACCTAACCCCAAATCTAAACCTAAAATCTAAACCTAACCTCAAATCTAAACCTAAAATCTAAACCTAACCCCAAATCTAAACCTAACCCCAAATCTAAACCTAAAATCTAAACCTAACCCCAAATATAAACCTAACCCCAAATCTAAACCTAAAATCTAAACCTAACCCCAAATCTAAACCTAAAATCTAAACCTGACCCCAAATCTAAACCTAAAATATAAACCTGAACCCAAATCTAAACCTAAAATCTAAACCTAACCCCAAATCTAAATCTAACCCCAAATCTAAACCTAAAATCTAAACCTAACCCCAAATCTAAACCTAACCCCAAACCCTAACTCCAAATCTAAACCTAACCCCAAATCTAAACCTAACCCCAACCCCTAACCCCAAATCTAAACCTAACCCCAAATCTAAACCTAACCCCGACCCCTAACCTAAAATCAAAACCTAACCCCAACCCCTAACCCCAAATCTAAACCTAACCCCAAATCTAAACCTAACCCCGACCCCTAACCTAAAATCTAAACCTAACCCCAAATCTAAACCTAAAATCTAAACCTAACCCCAAATCTAAGCCTAACCCCAAATCTATACCTAAAATCTAAACCTAACCCCAAATCTAAACCTAACCCCAAATCTGAACCTAAAATCTAAACCTAACCCCAAATCTAAACCTAAAATCTAAACCTAACCCCAAATCTAAACCTAACCCCAAATCTAAACCTAAAATCTAAACCTAACCCCAAATCTAAACCTAACCCCAAATCTAAACCTAAAATCTAAACCTAACCCCAAATCTAAACCTAACCCCAACCCCTAACCCCAAATCTAAACCTAACCCCAAATCTAAACCTAACCCCAATCCCTAAACCCAAATCTAAACCTAAACAAAATCTAAACCTAACCCCAACCCCTAACCCCAAATCTAAACCCAGACCCAACCCCTAACCCCAAATCTAAACCTAACCTCAACCCCTAACCCCAAATCTAAACCTAACCCCAGATCTAAACCTATTCCCAACCGAAAACCCCAATTCTAATCTAACACCAAATCTAAACCTAAAATCTAAACCTAACCCCAAATCTAAACCTAACCCCAAATCTAAACCTAAAATCTAAACCTAACCCCAAATCTAAACCTAAAATCTAAACCTAACCCCAAATCTAAACCTAACCCCAAATCTAAACCTAAAATCTAAACCTAACACCAAATCTAAACCTAAAATCTAAACCTAACCCCAAATCTAAACCTAAAATCTAAACCTAACATCTAAACCTAACCCCAAATCTAAACCTAAAATCTAAACCTAACCCCAAATCTAAACCTAACCCCAAATCTAAACCTAAAATCTAAACCTGACCCCAAATCTAAACCTAAAATCTAAACCTGAACCCAAATCTAAACCTAAAATCTAAACCTAACCCCAAATCTAAATCTAACCCCAAATCTAAACCTAAAATCTAAACCTAACCCCAAATCTAAACCTAACCCCAAACCCTAACTCCAAATCTAAACCTAACCCCAAATCTAAACCTAACCCCAACCCCTAACCCCAAATCTAAACCTAACCCCAAATCTAAACCTAACCCCGACCCCTAACCCAAAATCTAAACCTAACCCCAAATCTAAACCTAAAATCTAAACCTAACCCCAAATCTAAACCTAAAATCTAAACCTAACCCCAAATCTAAGCCTAACCCCAAATCTAAACCTAAAATCTAAACCAAACCCCAAATCTAAACCTTACCCCAAATCTGAACCTAAAATCTAAACCTAACCCCAAATCTAAACCTAAAATCTAAACCTAACCCCAAATCTAAACCTAACCCCAAATCTAAACCTAAAATCTAAACCTAACCCCAAATCTAAACCTAACCCCAAATCTAAACCTAAAATCTAAACCTAACCCCAAATCTAAACCTAACCCCAACCCCTAACCCCAAATCTAAACCTAACCCCTAATCTAAACCTAACCCCAATCCCTAAACCCAAATCTAAACCTAAACAAAATCTAAACCTAACCCCAACCCCTAACCCCAAATCTAAACCCAGACCCAACCCCTGACCTAAAATCTAAACCTAACCTCAACCCCTAACCCCAAATCTAAACCTAACCCCAGATCTAAACCTAACCCCAACCCCAAACCCCAATTCTAATCTAACACCTAAGCTAAACCTAAAATCTAAACCTAACCCCAAATCTAAACCTAACCCCAAATCTAAACCTAAAATCTAAACCTAACCCCAAATCTAAGCCTAACCCCAAATCTATACCTAAAATCTAAACCTAACCCCAAATCTAAACCTAACCCCAAATCTGAACCTAAAATCTAAACCTAACCCCAAATCTAAACCTAAAATCTAAACCTAACCCCAAATCTAAACCTAACCCCAAATCTAAACCTAAAATCTAAACCTAACCCCAAATCTAAACCTAACCCCAAATCTAAACCTAAAATCTAAACCTAACCCCAAATCTAAACCTAACCCCAACCCCTAACCCCAAATCTAAACCTAACCCCAAATCTAAACCTAACCCCAATCCCTAAACCCAAATCTAAACCTAAACAAAATCTAAACCTAACCCCAACCCCTAACCCCAAATCTAAACCCAGACCCAACCCCTAACCCCAAATCTAAACCTAACCTCAACCCCTAACCCCAAATCTAAACCTAACCCCAGATCTAAACCTATCCCCAACCCAAAACTCCAATTCTAATCTAACACCAAATCTAAACCTAAAATCTAAACCTAACCCCAAATCTAAACCTAACCCCAAATCTAAACCTAAAATCTAAACCTAACCCCAAATCTAAACCTAAAATCTAAACCTAACCCCAAATCTAAACCTAACCCCAAATCTAAACCTAAAATCTAAACCTAACACCAAATCTAAACCTAAAATCTAAACCTAACCCCAAATCTAAACCTAAAATCTAAACCTAACATCTAAACCTAACCCCAAATCTAAACCTAAAATCTAAACCTAACCCCAAATCTAAACCTAACCCCAAATCTAAACCTAAAATCTAAACCTGACCCCAAATCTAAACCTAAAATCTAAACCTGAACCCAAATCTAAACCTAAAATCTAAACCTAACCCCAAATCTAAATCTAACCCCAAATCTAAACCTAAAATCTAAACCTAACCCCAAATCTAAACCTAACCCCAAACCCTAACTCCAAATCTAAACCTAACCCCAAATCTAAACCTAACCCCAACCCCTAACCCCAAATCTAAACCTAACCCCAAATCTAAACCTAACCCCGACCCCTAACCCAAAATCTAAACCTAACCCCAAATCTAAACCTAAAATCTAAACCTAACCCCAAATCTAAACCTAAAATCTAAACCTAACCCCAAATCTAAGCCTAACCCCAAATCTAAACCTAAAATCTAAACCAAACCCCAAATCTAAACCTTACCCCAAATCTGAACCTAAAATCTAAACCTAACCCCAAATCTAAACCTAAAATCTAAACCTAACCCCAAATCTAAACCTAACCCCAAATCTAAACCTAAAATCTAAACCTAACCCCAAATCTAAACCTAACCCCAAATCTAAACCTAAAATCTAAACCTAACCCCAAATCTAAACCTAACCCCAACCCCTAACCCCAAATCTAAACCTAACCCCTAATCTAAACCTAACCCCAATCCCTAAACCCAAATCTAAACCTAAACAAAATCTAAACCTAACCCCAACCCCTAACCCCAAATCTAAACCCAGACCCAACCCCTGACCTAAAATCTAAACCTAACCTCAACCCCTAACCCCAAATCTAAACGTAACCCCAGATCTAAACCTAACCCCAACCCCAAACCCCAATTCTAATCTAACACCTAAGCTAAACCTAAAATCTAAACCTAACCCCAAATCTAAACCTAACCCCAAATCTAAACCTAAAATCTAAACCTAACCCCAAATCTAAACCTAACCCCAAATCTAAACCTTAAATCTAAACCTAACCCCAAATCTAAACCTAAAATCTAAACCTAACCCCAAATCTAAACCTAACCCCAAATCTAAACCTAACCCCAAATCTAAACCTAAAATCTAAACCTAACCCCAAATCTAAACCTAACCCCAAATCTAAACCTAAAATCTAAACCTAACCCCAAATCTAAACCTAAAATCTAAACCTGACCCCAAATCTAAACCTAAAATCTAAACCTGAACCCAAATCTAAACCTAAAATCTAAACCTAACCCCAAATCTAAATCTAACCCCAAATCTAAACCTAAAATCTAAACCTAACCCCAAATCTAAACCTAACCCCAAACCCTAACTCCAAATCTAAACCTAACCCCAAATCTAAACCTAACCCCAACCCCTAACCCCAAATCTAAACCTAACCCCAAATCTAAACCTAACCCCGACCCCTAACCTAAAATCTAAACCTAACCCCAAATCTAAACCTAATATCTAAACCTAACCCCAAATCTAAGCCTAACCCCAAATCTAAACCTAAAATCTAAACCTAACCCCAAATCTAAACCTAACCCCAAATCTGAACCTAAAATCTAAACCTAACCCCAAATCTAAACCTAAAATCTAAACCTAACCCCAAATCTAAACCTAACCCCAAATCTAAACCTAAAATCTAAACCTAACCCCAAATCTAAACCTAACCCCAACCCCTAACCCCAAATCTAAACCTAACCCCAAATCTAAACCTAACCCCAATCCCTAAACCCAAATCTAAACCTAAACAAAATCTAAACCTAACCCCAACCCCTAACCCCAAATCTAAACCCAGACCCAACCCCTAACCCCAAATCTAAACCTAACCTCAACCCCTAACCCCAAATCTAAACCTAACCCCAGATCTAAACCTATCCCCAACCCAAAACCCCAATTCTAATCTAACACCAAATCTAAACCTAAAATCTAAACCTAACCCCAAATCTAAACCTAACCCCAAATCTAAACCTAAAATCTAAACCTAACCCCAAATCTAAACCTAAAATCTAAACCTAACCCCAAATCTAAACCTAACCCCAAATCTAAACCTAAAATCTAAACCTAACACCAAATCTAAACCTAAAATCTAAACCTAACCCCAAATCTAAACCTAAAATCTAAACCTAAAATCTAAACCTAACCCCAAATCTAAACCTAAAATCTAAACCTAACCCCAAATCTAAACCTAACCCCAAATCTAAACCTAAAATCTAAACCTAACCCCAAATCTAAACCTAAAATCTAAACCTAACCCCAAATCTAAACCTAAAATCTAAACCTAACACCAAATCTAAACCTAACCCCAAATCTAAACCTAAAATCTAAACCTAACCCCAAATATAAACCTGACCCCAAATCTAAACCTAAAATCTAAACCTAACCCCAAATCTAAACCTAAAATCTAAACCTGACCCCAAATCTAAACCTAAAATCTAAACCTGAACCCAAATCTAAACCTAAAATCTAAACCTAACCCCAAATCTACATCTAACCCCAAATCTAAACCTAAAATCTAAACCTAACCCCAAATCTAAACCTAACCCCAAAACCTAACTCCAAATCTAAACCTAACCCCAAATCTAAACCTAACCCCAACCCCTAACCCCAAATCTAAACCTAACCCCAAATCTAAACCTAACCCCGACCCCTAACCCAAAATCTAAACCTAACCCCAAATCTAAACCTAAAATCTAAACCTAACCCCAAATCTAAACCTAAAATCTAAACCTAACCCCAAATCTAAACCTAAAATCTAAACCTAACCCCAAATCTAAACCTAACCCCAAATCTAAACCTAAAATCTAAACCTAACCCCAAATCTAAACCTAAAATCTAAACCTAACCCCAAATCTAAACCTAAAATCTAAACCTAACCCCAAATCTAAACCTAACCCCAAATCTAAAACTAAAATCTAAACCTAACCCCAAATCTAAACCTTACACCAAATCTAAACCTAAAATCTAAACCTAACCCCAAATCTAAACCTAAAATCTAAACCTAACCCCAAATCTAAAACTAAGCCCAAATCTAAACCTAAAATCTAAACCTGAACCCCAAATCTAAAACTAAAATCTAAACCTAACCCCAAATCTAAAGCTAACCCCAAATCTAAACCTAAAATCTAAACCTAACCCCAAATCTAAACCTAACCCCAAATCTAAACCTAAAATCTAAACCTAACCCCAAATCTAAAACTAACCCCAAATCTAAACCTAAAATCTAAACCTAACCCCAAATCTAAACCTAAAATCTAAACCTAACCCCAAATCTAAACCTAACCCCAAATCTAAACCTAAAATCTAAACCTAACCCCAAATCTAAACCTAACCCCAAATCTAAACCTAAAATCTAAACCTAACCCCAAATCTAAACCTAAAATCTAAACCTAACCCCAAATCTAAACCTAAAATCTAAACCTAACCCCAAATCTAAACCTAACCCCAAATCTAAACCTAAAATCTAAACCTCACCGCAAATCTAAACCTAAAATCCCAAATCTAAACCTAAAATCTAAACCTAACCCCAAATCTAAACCTAAAATCTAAACCTAACCCCAAATCTAAACCTAACCCCAAATCTAAACCTAAAATCTAAACCTCACCGCAAATCTAAACCTAAAATCCCAAATCTAAACCTAAAATCTAAACCTAACCCCAAATCTAAACCTAACCCCAAATATAAACCTAAAATCTAAAGCTAACCCCAAATCTAAACCTAAAATCTAAACCTAACCCCAAATCTAAACCTAACCCCAAATCTAAACCTAACCCCGACCCCTAACCTAAAATCTAAACCTAACCCCAAATCTAAACCTAAAATCTAAACCTAACCCCAAATCTAAGCCTAACCCCAAATCTAAACCTAAAATCTAAACCTAACCCCAAATCTAAACCTAACCCCAAATCTGAACCTAAAATCTAAACCTAACCCCAAATCTAAACCTAAAATCTAAACCTAACCCCAAATCTAAACCTAACCCCAAATCTAAACCTAAAATCTAAACCTAACCCCAAATCTAAACCTAACCCCAAATCTAAACCTAAAATCTAAACCTAACCCCAAATCTAAACCTAACCCCAACCCCTAACCCCAAATCTAAACCTAACCCCAAATCTAAACCTAACCCCAATCCCTAAACCCAAATCTAAACCTAAACAAAATCTAAACCTAACCCCAACCCCTAACCCCAAATCTAAACCCAGACCCAACCCCTAACCCCAAATCTAAACCTAACCTCAACCCCTAACCCCAAATCTAAACCTAACCCCAGATCTAAACCTATCCCCAACCCAAAACCCCAATTCTAATCTAACACCAAATCTAAACCTAAAATCTAAACCTAACCCCGAATCTAAACCTAACCCCAAATCTAAACCTAAAATCTAAACCTAACCCCAAATCTAAACCTAAAATCTAAACCTAACCCCAAATCTAAACCTAACCCCAAATCTAAACCTAAAATCTAAACCTAACACCAAATCTAAACCTAAAATCTAAACCTAACCCCAAATCTAAACCTAAAATCTAAGCCTAAAATCTAAACCTAACCCCAAATCTAAACCTAAAATCTAAACCTAACCCCAAATCTAAACCTAACCCCAAATCTAAACCTAAAATCTAAACCTGACCCCAAATCTAAACCTAAAATCTAAACCTGAACCCAAATCTAAACCTAAAATCTAAACCTAACCCCAAATCTAAATCTAACCCCAAATCTAAACCTAAAATCTAAACCTAACCCCAAATCTAAACCTAACCCCAAACCCTAACTCCAAATCTAAACCTAACCCCAAATTAAACCTAACCCCAACCCCTAACCCCAAATCTAAATCTAACCCCATATCTAAACCTAACCCCGACCCCTAACCCAAAATCTAAACCTAACCCCAAATCTAAACCTAAAATCTAAACCTAACCCCAAATCTAAACCTAAAATCTAAACCTAACCCCAAATCTAAGCCTAACCCCAAATCTAAACCTAAAATCTAAACCAAACCCCAAATCTAAACCTAACCCCATATCTGAACCTAAAATCTAAACCTAACCCCAAATCTAAACCTAAAATCTAAACCTAAACCCAAATCTAAACCTAACCCCAAATCTAAACCTAAAATCTAAACCTAACCCCAAATCTAAACCTAACCCCAAATCTAAACCTAAAATCTAAACCTAACCCCAAATCTAAACCTAACCCCAACCCCTAACCCCAAATCTAAACCTAACCCCAAATCTAAACCTAACCCCAATCCCTAAACCCAAATCTAAACCTAAACAAAATCTAAACCTAACCCCAACCCCTAACCCCAAATCTAAACCCAGACCCAACCCCTAACCTAAAATCTAAACCTAACCTCAACCCCTAACCCCAAATCTAAACCTAACCCCAGATCTAAACCTAACCCCAACCCCAAACCCCAATTCTAATCTAACACCTAATCTAAACCTAAAATCTAAACCTAACCCCAAATCTAAACCTAACCCCAAATCTAAACCTAAAATCTAAACCTAACCCCAAATCTAAACGTAAAATCTAAACCTAACCTCAAATCTAAACCTAAAATCTAAACCTAACCCCAAATCTAAACCTAACCCCAAATCTAAACCTAAAATCTAAATCTAACCCCAAATATAAACCTAACCCCAAATCTAAACCTAAAATCTAAACCTAACCCCAAATCTAAACATAAAATCTAAACCTGAACCCAAATCTAAACCTAAAATCTAAACCTAACCCCAAATCTAAATCTAACCCCAAATCTAAACCTAAAATCTAAACCTAACCCCAAATCTAAACCTAACCCCAAACCCTAACTCCAAATCTAAACCTAACCCCAAATCTAAACCTAACCCCAACCCCTAACCCCAAATCTAAACCTAACCCCAAATCTAAACCTAACCCTGACCCCTAACCTAAAATCTAAACCTAACCCCAAATCTAAACCTAAAATCTAAACCTAACCCCAAATCTAAGCCTAACCCCAAATCTAAACCTAAAATCTAAACCTAACCCCAAATCTAAACCTAACCCCAAATCTAAACCTAAAATCTAAATCTAACCCCAAATATAAACCTAACCCCAAATCTAAACCTAAAATCTAAACCTAACCCCAAATCTAAACATAAAATTTAAACCTGAACCCAAATCTAAACCTAAAATCTAAACCTAACAGCAAATCTAAATCTAACCCCAAATCTAAACCTAAAATCTAAACCTAACCCCAAATCTAAACCTAACCCCAAACCCTAACTCCAAATCTAAACCTAACCCCAAATCTAAACCTAACCCCAACCCCTAACCCCAAATCTAAACCTAACCCCAAATCTAAACCTAACCCCGACTCCTAACCTAAAATCTAAACCTAACCCCAAATCTAAACCTAAAATCTAAACCTAACCCCAAATCTAAGCCTAACCCCAAATCTAAACCTAAAATCTAAACCTAACCCCAAATCTAAACCTAAAATCTAAACCTAACCCCAAATCTAAGCCTAACCCCAAATCTAAACCTAAAATCTAAACCTAACCCCAAATCTAAACCTAACCCCAAATCTGAACCTAAAATCTAAACCTAACCCCAAATCTAAACCTAAAATCTAAACCTAACCCCAAATCTAAACCTAACCCCAAATCTAAACCTAAAATCTAAACCTAACCCCAAATCTAAACCTAACCCCAAATCTAAACCTAAAATCTAAACCTAACCCCAAATCTAAACCTAACCCCAACCCCTAACCCCAAATCTAAACCTAACCCCAAATCTAAACCTAACCCCAATCCCTAAACCCAAATCTAAACCTAAACAAAATCTAAACCTAACCCCAACCCCTAACCCCAAATCTAAACCCAGACCCAACCCCTAACCCCAAATCTAAACCTAACCTCAACCCCTAACCCCAAATCTAAACCTAACCCCAGATCTAAACCTATCCCCAACCCAAAACCCCAATTCTAATCTAACACCAAATCTAAACCTAAAATCTAAACCTAACCCCAAATCTAAACCTAAAATCTAAACCTAACCCCAAATCTAAACCTAAAATCTAAACCTAACCCCAAATCTAAACCTAACCCCAAATCTAAACCTAAAATCTAAACCTAACACCAAATCTAAACCTAAAATCTAAACCTAACCCCAAATCTAAACCTAAAATCTAAACCTAAAATCTAAACCTAACCCCAAATCTAAACCTAAAATCTAAACCTAACCCCAAATCTAAACCTAACCCCAAATCTAAACCTAAAATCTAAACCTAACCCCAAATCTAAACCTAAAAACTAAACCTAACCCCAAATCTAAACCTAAAATCTAAACCTAACACCAAATCTAAACCTAACCCCAAATCTAAACCTAAAATCTAAACCTAACCCCAAATATAAACCTGACCCCAAATCTAAACCTAAAATCTAAACCTAACCCCAAATCTAAACCTAAAATCTAAACCTGACCCCAAATCTAAACCTAAAATCTAAACCTGAACCCAAATCTAAACCTAAAATCTAAACCTAACCCCAAATCTAAATCTAACCCCAAATCTAAACCTAAAATCTAAACCTAACCCCAACTCTAAACCTAACCCCAAACCCTAACTCCAAATCTAAACCTAACCCCAAATCTAAACCTAACCCCAACCCCTAACCCCAAATCTAAACCTAACCCCAAATCTAAACCTAACCCCGACCCCTAACCTAAAATCTAAACCTAACCCCAAATCTAAACATAAAATCTAAACCTAACCCCAAATCTAAACCTAAAATCTAAACCTAACCCCAAATCTAAACCTAAAATTTAAACCTAACCCCAAATCTAAACCTAACCCCAAATCTAAACCTTAAATCTAAACCTAACCCCAAATCTGAACCTAAAATCTAAACCTAACCCCAAATCTAAACCTAAAATCTAAACCTAACCCCAAATCTAAACCTAACCCCAAATCTAAAACTAAAATCTAAACCTAACCCCAAATCTAAACCTAACCCCAAATCTAAACCGAAAATCTAAACCTAACCCCAAATCTAAACCTAACCCCAAAACTAAACCTAAAATCTAAACCTAACCCCAAATCTAAACCTAAAATCTAAACCTAACCCCAAATCTAAACCTAACCCCAAATCTAAACCTAAAATCTAAACCTAACCCCAAATCTAAAACTAACCCCAAATCTAATCCTAAAATCTAAACCTAACCCCAAATCTAAACCTAAAATCTAAACCTAACCCCAAATCTAAACCTAAAATTGAAACCTAACCCCAAATCTAAACCTAACCCCAAATCTAAACCTAAAATCTAAACCTAACCCAAAATCTAAACCTAACCCCAAATCTAAACCTAAAATCTAAACCTAACCCCAAATCTAAACCTAAAATCTAAACCTAACCCCAAATCTAAACCTAAAATTTAAACCTAACCCCAAATCTAAACCTAACCCCAAATCTAAACCTTAAATCTAAACCTAACCCCAAATCTGAACCTAAAATCTAAACCTAACCCCAAATCTAAACCTAAAATCTAAACCTAACCCCAAATCTAAACCTAACCCCAAATCTAAAACTAAAATCTAAACCTAACCCCAAATCTAAACCTTACCCCAAATTTAAACCTAAAATCTAAACCTAACCCCAAATCTAAACCTATAATCTAAACCTAACCCCAAATCTAAACCTAAAATCTAAACCTAACCCCAAATCTAAACCTAAAATCTAAACCTAACCCCAAATCTAAACCTAAAATCTAAACCTGACCCCAAATCTAAACCTAAAATCTAAACCTGAATCCAAATCTAAACCTAAAATCTAAACCTAACCCCAAATCTAAATCTAACCCCAAATCTAAACCTAAAATCTAAACCTAACCCCAAATCTAAACCTAACCCCAAACCCTAACTCGAAATCTAAACCTAACCCCAAATCTAAACCTAACCCCAACCCCTAACCCAAATCTAAACCTAACCCCAAATCTAAACCTAACCCCGACCTCTAACACAAAATCTAAACCTAACCCCAAATCTAAACCTAAAATCTAAACCTAACCCCAAATCTAAACCTAAAATCTAAACCTAACCCCAAATCTAAGCCTAACCCCAAATCTAAACCTAAAATCTAAACCTAACCCCAAATCTAAACCTAACCCCAAATCTGAACCTAAAATCTAAACCTAACCCCAAATCTAAACCTAAAATCTAAACCTAACCCCAAATCTAAACCTAAAATCTAAACCTAACCCCAAATCTAAACCTAACCCCAAATCTAAACCTAAAATCTAAACCTAACCCCAAATCTAAACCTAACCCCAACCCCTAACCCCAAATCTAAACCTAACCCCAAATCTAAACCTAACCCCAATCCCTAAACCCAAATCTAAACCTAAACAAAATCTAAACCTAACCCCAACCCCTAACCCCAAATCTAAACCCAGACCCAACCCCTAACCCCAAATCTAAACCTAACATCAACCCCTAACCCCAAATCTAAACCTAACCCCAGATCTAAACCTAACCCCAACCCCAAACCCCAATTCTAATCTAACACCAAATCTAAAACTAAAATCTAAACCTAACCCCAAATCTAAACCTAACCCCAAATCTAAACCTAAAATCTAAACCTAACCCCAAATCTAAACCTAACCCCAAATCTAAACCTTAAATCTAAACCTAACCCCAAATCTAAACCTAAAATCTAAACCTAACCCCAAATCTAAACCTAACCCCAAATCTAAACCTAAAATCTAAACCTAACCCCAAATCTAAACCTAAAATCTAAACCTAACCCCAAATCTAAACCTAAAATCTAAACCTAACCCCAAATCTAAACCTAAAATCTAAACCTAACCCCAAATCTATACCTAACCCCAAATCTAAACCTAAAATCTAAACCTAACCCCAAATCTAAGCCTAAAATCTAAACCTAACCCCAAATCTAAACCTAACCCCAAATCTAAACCTAAAATCTAAACCTCACCCCAAATCTAAACCTAAAATCCCAAATCTAAACCTAAAATCTAAACCTAACCCCAAATCTAAACCTAACCCCAAATCTAAACCTAAAATCTAAACCTAACCCCAAATTTAAACCTAAAATCTAAACCTAACCCCAAATCTAAACCTAAAATCTAAACCTAACCCCAAATCTAAACCTAACCCCAAATCTAAACCTAAAATCTAAACCTAACCCCAAATCTAAACCTAACCCCAAATCTAAATCTAAAATCTAAAGCTAACCCCAAATCTAAACCTAAAATCTAAACCTAACCCCAAATCTAAACCTAACCCCAAATCTAAACCTAAAATCTAAAGCTAACCCCAAATCTAAACCTAAAATCTAAACCTAAACCCAAATCTAAACCTAACCCCAAATCTAAACCTAAAATCTAAACCTAACCCCAAATCTAAACCTAACCCCAAATCTAAACCTAAAATCTAAACCTAACCCCAAATCTAAACCTAACCCCAAATCTAAACCTAAAATCTAAACCTAATCCCAAATCTAAACCTAAAATCTAAACCTAACCCCAAATCTAAACCTAAAATCTAAACCTAAAATCTAAACCTAACCCCAAATCTAAACCTCAAATCTAAACCTAACCCCAAATCTAAACCTAACCCCAAATCTAAACCTAAAATCTAAACCTAACCCCAAATCTAAACCTAACCCCAAATCGAAACCTAAAATCTAAACCTAACCCCAAATCTAAACCTAAAATCTAAACCTAACCCCAAATCTAAACCTAACCCCAAATCTAAACCTAAAATCTAAACCTAACCCCAAATCTAAACCTAAAATCTAAACCTAACCCCAAATCTAAACATAACCCCAAATCTAAACCTAAAATCTAAACCTAACCCCAAATCTAAACCTAAAATCTAAACCTAACCCCAAATCTAAACCTAACCCCAAATCTAAACCTAACCCCAAACCCTAACTCCAAATCTAAACCTAACCCCAAATCTAAACCTAATCCCAACCCCTAACCCCAAATCTAAACCTAACCCCAAATCTAAACCTAACCCCGACCCCTAACCCCAAATCTAAACCTAACCCAAAATCTAAAGCCAACCCCAACCCCTATCCCCAAATCTAAACCTAACCCCAAATCTAAACCGAACCCCAACCCTTAACCCCAAATCTAAACCTAACCCCAAATCTAAACCTAACCCCAAATCTAAAGCCCAAATCTAAACCTAACCCCAACCCCTAACCCCAAATCTAAACCTAACCCCAAACTAAACCCCAAATCTAAAACTAAACCCAAATCTAATCCTAACCGCAAATCTAAACCCCAAATCTAAAACTAAACCCAAATCTAAACCTAACCCCAAATCTAAACCTAACCCCAACCCCTAAACCCAAATCTAAACCTAACCACAACAACTAACCCCAAATCTAAACCTAACCCCAAATCTAAACCTAACCCCAACCCCTAACCCCAAATCTAAACCTAACCCAAACCCCTAACCCCAAATCCAAACCTAACCCCAACTCTAAACCAAACCCCAACCCCTAACCACAACCCCTAACCCCAAATCTAAACCTAACCCCAATTCCTAACCCCAACCCCTAACCCAAAATCTAAACCTAACCCCAACCCCTAACCACAACCCCTAACACCAAAATCTAAACCTAACCCCAAATCTAAACCTAACCCCAAACCCTAACCCCAAATCTAAACCTAACCCCAAATCTAAACCTAACCCCAACCCCAAACCCCAAATCTAAACCTAACCCCAAATCAAAACCTAACCCCATCCCCTAACCCCAAATCTAAACCTAACCCCAACCTCTAACCCCAAATCTAAACCTAACCTCAACCCCTAACCCCAAATCTAAACCTAACCCCAAATCTAAACCTAACCCCATACCCTAACCCCAACCCCTAACGCCCATCCCAACCCCAAATCTAAACATAACCCCAACCCCTAACCCCAAATCTAAACCTAACCCCAAATCTAAACCTAACCACAAACCCTAACCCCAAAACTATACCTAACCCCAAATCTAATCCTAACCCCATATCTAAACCTAACCCCAACCCCTAACCCCAAATCAAAACCTAACCCCAAATCTAAACCTAACCCCAACCCCTAACCCCAACTCTAAACCTAACCCCAAATCTAAACCTAACCCCAACCCCTAACCCCAAATCTAAACCTAACCCGAAATCTAAACCTAAACCCAACCCCTAACCCCAAACCCTAACCCCAACCCCTAAACCCAACCCCTAAATTAAATCTAAAAATAACCCCAACCCCTAACCCCAACCCCTATCCCCAAATCTAAACCTAACCCCAAATCTAAACCTAACCCCAACCCTTAACCCCAAATCTAAACCTAACCCCAAATCTAAACCTAACCCCAAATCTAAACCCCAAATCTAAACCTAACCCCAACCCTAACCCCAAATCTAAACCTAACCCCAAATCTAAACCCCAAATCTAAAAATAAGCCCAAATCTAAACCTAACCCCAACCCCTAAACCCAAATCTAAACCTAACCACAACAACTAACCCCAAATCTAAACCTAACCCCAAATCCAAACCTAACCCCAACCCCTAACCCCAAATCTAAACCTAACCCAAACCCCTAACCCCAAATCCAAACCTAACCCCAAATCTAAACCAAACCCAACCCCTAACCACAACCCCTAACCTCAAATCTAAACCAAACCCCAATTCCTAACCCCAACCCCTAACCCAAAATCTAAACCTAACCCCAACCACTAACCACAACCCCTAACCCCAAATCTAAACCTAACCCCAAATCTAAACCTAACCCCAAACCGTAACCCCAAATCTAAATCTAAACCCAAATCTAAACCTAACCCCAACCTCTAACCCCAAGTCTAAACCTAACCCCAAATCTAAACCTAACCCCAAACCCTAACCCCAAAGCTAAACCTAACCCCAGATCTAAACCTAACCCCAAACCCTAACCCCAACCCCTAACGCCATCCCCTAACCCCAAATCTAAACCTAACCCCAACCCCTAACCCCAAATCTAAACCTAACCCCAAATCTAAACCTAACCCCAACCCCTAACCCCAAATATAAACGTAACCCCAAATCTAAACCTAACCCCAATCCCTAAACCCAAATCTAAACCTAAACAAAATCTAAACCTAACCCCAACCCCTAACCCCAAATCTAAACCCAGACCCAACCCCTAACCTAAAATCTAAACCTAACCTCAACCCCTAACCCCAAATCTAAACCTAACCCCAGATCTAAACCTAACCCCAACCCCAAACCCCAATTCTAATCTAACACCAAATCTAAACCTAAAATCTAAACCTATCCCCAAATCTAAACCTAAGCCCAAATCTAAACCTAAAATCTAAACCTAACCCCAAATCTAAACCTAACCCCAAATCTAAACCTTAAATCTAAACCTAACCCCAAATCTAAACCTAAAATCTAAACCTAAAATCTAAACCTAACCCCAAATCTAAACCTAAAATCTAAACCTAACCCCAAATCTAAACCTAACCCCAAATCTAAAACTAACCCCAAATCTAAACCGAAAATCTAAACCTAACCCCAAATCTAAACCTAAAATCTAAACCTAACCTCAAATCTAAACCTAAAATCTAAACCTAACCCCAAATCTAAACCTAAAATCTAAACCTAAAATCTAAACCTAACCCCAAATCTAAACCTAAAATCTAAACCTAACCCCAAATCTAAACCTAACCCCAAATCTAAACCTAAAATCTAAACCTAACCCCAAATCTAAACCTAACCCCAAATATAAACCTAAAATCTAAACCTAACCCCAAATCTAAACCTAAAATCTAAACCTAACCCCAAATCTAAACCTAACCCCAAATCTAAACCTAAAATCTAAACCTAACCCCAAATCTAAACCTAAAATCTAAACCTAACCCCAAATCTAAACATAACCCCAAATCTAAACCTAAAATCTAAACCTAACCCCAAATCTAAACCTAAAATCTAAACCTAACCCCAAATCTAAACCTAATCCCAACCCCTAACCCCAAATCTAAACCTAACCCCAAATATAAACCTAACCCCGACCCCTAACCCCAAATCTAAACCTAACCCAAAATCTAAAGCTAACCCCAACCCCTAACCCCAAATCTAAACCTAACCCCAAATCTAAACCTAACCCCAACCCTTAACCCCAAATCTAAACCTAACCCCAAATCTAAACCTAACCCCAAATCTAAACCCCAAATCTAAACCTAACCCCAACCCCTAACCCCAAATCTAAACCTAACCCCAAATCTAAACCCCAAATCTAAAACTAAACCCAAATCTAAACCTAACCCCAAATCTAAACCTAACCCCAACCCCTAAACCCAAATCTAAACCTAACCACAACAACTAACCCCAAATCTAAACCTAACCCCAAATCTAAACCTAACCCCAACCCCTAACCCCAAATCTAAACCTAACCCAAACCCCTAACCCCAAATCCAAACCTAACCCTAACTCTAAACCAAACCCCAACCCCTAACCACAACCCCTAACCCCAAATCTAAACCTAACCCCAATTCCTAACCCCAACCCCTAACCCAAAATCTAAACCTAACCCCAACCCCTAACCCCAAACCCTAACCCCAAATCTAAACCTAACCCCAAATCTAAACCTAACCCCAACCCCAAACCCCAAATCTAAACCTAACCCTAAATCAAAACCTAACCCCATCCCCTAACCCCAAATCTAAACCTAACCCCAACCTCTAACCCCAAATCTAAACCTAACCCCAACCCCTAACCCCAAATCTAAACCTAACCCCAAATCTAAACCTAACCCCATACCCTAACCCCAACCCCTAACGCCCACCCCAACCCCAAATCTAAACCTAACCCCAACCCCTAACCCCAAATCTAAACCTAACCCCAAATCTAAACCTAACCACAAACCCTAACCCCAAAACTATACCTAACCCCAAATCTAATCCTAACCCCATATCTAAACCTAACCCCAACCCTAACCCCAAATCTAAACCTAACCCCAAATCTAAACCCCAAATCTAAAAATAAGCCCAAATCTAAACCTAACCCCAACCCCTAAACCCAAATCTAAACCTAACCACAACAACTAACCCCAAATCTAAACCTAAGCCCAAATCTAAACCTAACCCCAACCCCTAACCCCAAATCTAAACCTAACCCAAACCCCTAACCCCAAATCCAAACCTAACCCCAAATCTAAACCAAACCCAACCCCTAACCACAACCCCTAACCTCAAATCTAAACCAAACCCCAATTCCTAACCCCAACCCCTAACCCAAAATCTAAACCTAACCCCAACCCCTAACCACAACCCCTAACCCCAAATCTAAACCTAAGCCCAAATCTAAACCTAACCCCAAACCGTAACCCCAAATCTAAATCTAAACCCAAATCTAAACCTAACCCCAACCTCTAACCCCAAGTCTAAACCTAACCCCAAATCTAAACCTAACCCCAAACCCTAACCCCAAAGCTAAACCTAACCCCAGATCTAAACCTAACCCCAAACCCTAACCCCAACCCCTAACGCCATCCCCTAACCCCAAATCTAAACCTAACCCCAACCCCTAACCCCAAATCTAAACCTAACCCCAAATCTAAACCTAACCCCAACCCCTAACCCCAAATATAAACCTAACCCCAAATCTAAACCTAACCCCAATCCCTAAACCCAAATCTAAACCTAAACAAAATCTAAACCTAACCCCAACCCCTAACCCCAAATCTAAACCCAGATCCAACCCCTAACCTAAAATCTAAACCTAACCTCAACCCCTAACCCCAAATCTAAACCTAACCCCAGATCTAAACCTAACCCCAACCCCAAACCCCAATTCTAATCTAACCCCAAATCTTAATCTAAACCCTACCCCTAACCCCAAATCTAAACCTAAGCCCAAATCTAAACCTAAAATCTAAACCTAACCCCAAATCTAAACCTAACCCCAAATCTAAACCTTAAATCTAAACCTAACCCCAAATCTAAACCTAAAATCTAAACCTAACCCCAAATCTAAACCTCACCCCAAATCTAAACCTAAAATCTAAACCTAACCCCAAATCTAAACCTAAAATCTAAACCTAAAGCCAAATCTAAACCTAAAATGTAAACCTAACCCGAAATCTAAACCTAACCCCAAATCTAAACCTAAAATCTAAACCTAACCCCAAATCTAAACCTAAAATCTAAACCTAACCCCAAATCTAAACCTAACCCCAAATCTAAACCTAAAATCTAAACCTCACCCCAAATCTAAACCTAAAATCCCAAATCTAAACCTACAATCTAAACCTAACCCCAAATCTAAACCTAACCCCAAATCTAAACCTAAAATCTAAACCTAACCCCAAATTTAAACCTAAAATCTAAACCTAACCCCAAATCTAAACCTAAAATCTAAACCTAACCCCAAATCTAAACCTAAAATCTAAACCTAACCCCAAATCTAAACGTAACCCCAAATCTAAACCTAACCCCAAATCTAAATCTAAAATCTAAAGCTAACCCCAAATCTAAACCTAAAATCTAAACCTAACACCAAATCTAAACCTACCCCCAAATCTAAACCTAAAATCTAAAGCTAACCCCAAATCTAAACCTAAAATCTAAACCTAACCCCAAATCTAAACCTAACCCCAAATCTAAACCTAAAATCTAAAGCTAACCCCAAATCTAAACCTAACCCCAAATCTAAACCTAAAATCTAAACCTAACCCCAAATCTAAACCTAAAATCTAAACCTAACCCCAAATCTAAACCTAAAATCTAAACCTAAAATCTAAACCTAACCCCAAATCTAAACCTAAAATCTAAACCTAACCCCAAATCTAAACCTAACCCCAAATCTAAACCTAAAATCTAAACCTAACCCCAAATCTAAACCTAACCCCAAATCTAAACCTAAAATCTAAACCTAACCCCAAATTTAAACCTAACCCCAAATCTAAACCTAACCCCAAATCTAATCCTAAAATCTAAACCTAACCCCAAATCTAAACCTAAAATCTAAACCTAACCCCAAATCTAAACATAACCCCAAATCTAAACCTAAAATCTAAACCTAACCCCAAATCTAAACCTAAAATCTAAACCTAACCCCAAATCTAATCCTAACTCCAAATCTAAACCTAACCCCAAACCCTAACTCCAAATCTAAACCTAACCCCAAATCTAAACCTAATCCCAAGCCCTAACCCCAAATCTAAACCTAACCCCAAATCTAAACCTAACCCCAACCCCTAACCCCAAATCTAAACCTAACCCCAAATCTAAACCCCAAATCTAAAACTAAACCCAAATCTAAACCTAACCCCAAATCTAAACCTAACCCCAACCCCTAAACCCAAATCTAAACCTAACCACAACAACTAACCCCAAATCTAAACCTAACCCCAAATCTAAACCTAACCCCAACCCCTAACCCCAAATCTAAACCTAACCCAAACCCCTAACCCCAAATACAAACCTAACCCCAACTCTAAACCAAACCCCAACCCCTAAAAACAACCCCTAACCCCAAATCTAAACCTAACCCCAATTCCTAACCCCATCCCCTAACCCAAAATATAAACCTAACCTCAACCCCTAACCACAACCCCTAACCCCAAATCTAAACCTAACCCCAAATCTAAACCTAACCCCAAACCCTAACCCCAAATCTAAACCTAACCCCAAATCTAAACCTAACCCCAACCCCAAACCCCAAATCTAAACCTAACCCCAAATCTAAACCTAACCCCATCCCCTAACCCCAAATCTAAACCTAACCCCAACCTCTAACCCCAAATCTAAACCTAACCCCAACCCCTAACCCGAAATCTAAACCTAACCCCAAATCTAAACCTAACCCCATACCCTAACCCCAACCCCTAACGCCCACCCCAACCCCAAATCTAAACCTAACCCCAACCCCTAACCCCAAATCTAAACCTAACCCCAAATCTAAACCTAACCACAAACCCTAACCCCAAAACTATACCTAACCCCAAACCTAATCCTAACCCCATATCTAAACCTAACCCCAACCCCTAACCCCAAATCGAAACCTAACCCCAAATCTAAACCTAACCCCAACCCCTAACCCCAAATCTAAACCTAACCCCAAATCTAAACCTAACCCCAACCCCTAACCCGAAATCTAAACCTAACCCCAAATCTAAACCTCACCCCATCCTCTAACCCCAACTCTAAACCTAACCCCAAATCTAAACCTAACCCCAACCCCTAACCCCAAATCTAAACCTAACCCGAAATCTAAACCTAAACCCAACCCCTAACCCCAAACCCTATCCCCAACCCTTAACCCCAACCCCTAACCCCAAATCTAAACATAACCCCAACCCCTAAACCCAACCCCTAAATTAAATCTAAAAATAACCCCAACCCCTAACCCCAAACCCTATCCCCAAATCTAAACCTAACCCCAAATCTAAACCTAACCCCAACCCTTAACCCCAAATCTAAACCTAACCCCAAATCTAAACCTAACCCCAAATCTAAACCCCAAATCTAAACCTAACCCCAACCCTAACCCCAAATCTAAACCTAACCCCAAATCTAAACCCCAAATCTAAAACTAAGCCCAAATCTAAACCTAAAATCTAAACCTAACCCCAAAGACAAACCTAACCCCAAATCTAAACCCAAAATTCTAAACCTAACCCCAAATCTAAACCTCAAATCTAAGCCTAACCCCAAATCTAAACCTAAAATCTAAACCTAACCCCAAATCTAAACCTAACCCCAAATCTAAACCTAAAATCTAAACCTAACCCCAAATCTAAACCTAAATTTTAAACCTAACCCCAAATCTAAACCTAACCCCAAATCTAAACCTAAAATATAAACCTAACCCCAAATCTAAACCTAACCCCAACCCCTAACCCCAAATCTAAACCTAACCCCAAATCTAAACCTAACCCCAACCCCTAACCCCAAATCTAAACCTAACCCCAACCCCTAACACCAAATCTAAACCTAACCCCAAATCTAAACCTAACCCCAACCCCTAACCCCAAATCTAAACCTAACCCCAAATCTAAACCTAACCCCAAACCCTAACTCCAAATCTAAACCTAACCCCAAATCTAAACCTAACCCCAACCCCTAACCCCAAATCTAAACTAACCCCAAATCTAAACCTAAACCCGACCCCTAACCCCAAATCTATACCTAACCCAAAATCTAAAGCTAACCCCAACCCCTAACCCCAAATCTAAACCTAACCCCAAATCTAAAACTAACCCCAACCCTTAACCCCAAATCTAAACCTACCCCAAACCTAAACCTAACCCTAAATCTAAACCCCAAATCTAAACCTAACCCCAACCCCAACCCCAAATCTAAACCTAACCCCAAATCTAAACCCCAAATCTAAAACTAACCCCAAATCTAAACCTAACCCCAACCCTAAACCCAGATCTAAACCTAACCACAACAACTAACCCCAAATCTAAACCTAACCCCAAATCTAAACCTAACCCCAACCCCTAACCCCAAATCTAAACCTAACCCAAACCCCTAAGCCCAAATCCAAACCTAACCCCAAACCTAAACCAAACCCCAACCCCTAACCACAACCCCTAACCCCAAATCTAAACCTAACCCCAATTCCTAACCCCAACCCCTAACCCAAAATCTAAACCTAACCCCAACCCCTAACCACAACCCCTAACCCCAAATCTAAACCTAACCCCAAATCTAAACCTAACCCCAAACCCTAACCCCAAATCTAAATCTAACCCCAAATCTAAACCTAACCCCAACCTCTAACCCCAAATCTAAACCTAACCCCAAATCTAAACCTAACCCCAAACCCTAACCCCAAAGCTAAACCTAACCCCAGATCTAAACCTAACCCCAAACCCTAACCCCAACCCCTAACGCCATCCCCTAACCCCAAATCTAAACCTAACCCCAACCCCTAACCCCAAATCTAAACCTAACCCCAAATCTAAACCTAACCCCAACCCCTAACCCCAAATCTAAACCTAACCCCAAATCTAAACCTAACCCCAACCCCTAAACCCAAATCTAAACCTAACCCCAAATCTAAACCTAACCTCAATCCCTAACCCCAATTCTAAACCTAACCCCAAATCTAAACCTAACGCCCAACCCCTAACCCCAAATATAAACCTAACCCCAAATCTAACTCTAACCCCAACCCCTAACCCCAAATATAAACCTAACCCCAAATCTTAACCTAAACCCAACCCCTAACCCCAAATCTAAACCTAAGCCCAAAACTAACCCCAACCCCCAACCCCTAACCCCAAATATAAACCTAACCCCAAATCTAAACCTAACCCCTAACCCCAAATATAAACCTAACCCCAAATCTTAACCTAAATACAACCCCTAACCCCAAATCTAAACCTAACCCCAAATCTAAACCTAACACCAACCCCTAACTCCAACCCCTAACCCCAAATCAAAACCTAACCCCAAATCTAAACCTAACCCCAAATCTAAACCTAACCCCAACCACTAACCCCAAATCTAAACCTAACCCCAAACCCTAACCCCAAATCTAAACCTAACCCCAAAGCTAAAGCTAACCCCAATCCCTAACCCCAAATCTAAACCTAAACAAAATCTAAACCTAACCCCAACCACTAACCCCAAATCTAAACCTAACCCCAGAACTAAACCTAAGCCCAACCCCAAAACCCAATTCTAAATCTAACACCAAATCTAAACCTAAAATCTAAACCTAACCCCAAATCTAAACCTAAAATCTAAACCTAACCCCAAATCTAAACCTAACCCCAAATCTAAACCTAAAATCTAAACCTAACCCCAAATCTAAACCTAACCCCAAATCTAAACCTAAAATCTAAACCTAACCCCAAATCTAAACCTAAAACCTAAACCTAACCCCAAATCTAAACCTAAAATCTAAACATAACCCCAAATCTAAACCTAAAATCTAAACCTAACCCCAAATCTAAACCTAACACCAAATCTAAACCTAAAATCTAAACCTAACCCCAAATACAAACCTAAGCCCAAATCTAAACCCAAAATTCTAAACCTAACCCCAAATCTAAACCTAAAATCAAAGCCTAACCCCAAATCTAAACCTAAAATCTAAACCTAACCCCAAATCTAAACCTAACCCCAAATCTAAACCTAAAATCTAAACCTAACGCCAAATCTAAACCTAAAATCTAAACCTAACCCCAAATCTAAACCTAACCCCAAATCTAAACCTAAAATATAAACCTAACACCAAATCTAAAACTAAAATCTAAACCTAAAATCTAAACAAAACCCAAATCTAAACCTAACCCCAACCCCTAACTCCAAATCTAAACCTAATCCCAAATCTAAACCTAACCCCAACCCCTAACACCAAATCTAAAACTAAACCCAAATCTAAACCTAACCTCAACCCCGAACTCCAAATCTAAACCTAAACCCAAATCTAAACCTAACCCCAAACCCTAACTCCAAATCTAAACCTAACCCCAAATCTAAACCCCAAATCTAAACCTAACCCCACCCCCTAACCCCAAATCTAAAACTAACCCCGACCCCTAACCCCAAATCTAAACCTAACCCAAAATCTAAAGCTAACCCCAACCCCTAACCCCAAATCTAAACCTAACACCAAATCTAAACCTAACCCCAACCCTTAACCCCAAATCTAAACCTAACCCCAAATCTAAACCTAACCCCAAATTTAAACCCCAAATCTAAACCTAACCCCAACCCCTAACCCCAAATCTAAACCTAACCCCAAATCTAAACCCCAAATATAAAACTAAATCCAAATCTAAACCTAACCCCAAATCTAAACCTAACCCCAACCCCTAAACCCAAATCTAAACCTAACCCCAAATCTAAACCTAAAATCTAAACCTAACCCCAAATCTAAACCTAACCCCAAATATAAATCTAAAATCTAAAGCTAACCCCAAATCTAAACCTAAAATCTAAACCTAAACCCAAATCTAAACCTAACCCCAAATCTAAACCTAAAATCTAAAGCTAACCCCAAATCTAAACCTAAAATCTAAACCTAACCCCAAATCTAAACCTAACCCCAAATCTAAACCTAAAATCTAAACCTAACCCCAAATCTAAACCTAAAATCTAAACCTAACCCCAAATCTAAACCTAAAATCTAATCCTAACCCCAAATCTAAACCTAACCCCAAATCTAAACCTAAAATCTAAACCTAACCCCAAATCTAAACCTAACCCCAAATCTAAACCTAAAATCTAAACCTAACCCCAAATCTAAACCTAAAATCTAAACCTAACCCCAAATCTAAACCTAACCCCAAATCTAAACCTAAAATCTAAACCTAACCCCAAATCTAAACCTAAAATCTAAACCTAAAATATAAACCTAACCCCAAATCTAAACCTAAAATCTAAACCTAACTCCAAATCTAAACCTAAAATCTAAAACTAACCCGAAATCTAAACCTAACCCCAAATCTAAATCTAACCCCAAATCTAAACCTAAAATCTAAACCTAACCCCAAATCTAAACCTAAAATCTAAACCTAACCCCAAATCTAAACCTAAAATCTAAACCTAACCCCAAATCTAAACATAACCCCAAATCTAAACCTAAAATCTAAACCTAACCCCAAATCTAAACCTAAAATCTAAACCTAACCCCAAATCTAAACCTAACCCCAAATCTAAACCTAACCCCAAACCCTAAATCCAAATCTAAACCTAACCCCAAATCTAAACCTAATCCCAACCCGTAACCCCAAATCTAAACCTAACCCCAAATCTAAACCTAACCCCGACCCCTAACCCCAAATCTAAACCTAACCCAAAATCTAAAGCTAACCCCAACCCCTAACCCCAAATCTAAACCTAACCCCAAATCTAAACCTAACCCCAACCCTTAACCCCAAATCTAAACCTAACCCCAAATCTAAACCTAACCCCAAATCTAAACCCCAAATCTAAACCTAACCACAACCCCTAACCCCAAATCTAAACCTAACCCCAAATCTAAACCCCAAATCTAAAACTAAACCCAAATCTAAACCTAACCCCAAATCTAAACCTAACCCCAACCCCTAAACCCATATCTAACCTAACCACAACAACTAACCCCAAATCTAAACCTAACCCCAAATCTAAACCTAACCCCAACCCCTAAACCCAAATCTAAACCTAACCCAAACCCCTAACCCCAAATCCAAACCTAACCCCAAATCTAAACCAAACCCCAACCCCTAACCACAACCCCTAACCCCAAATCTAAACCTAACCCCAATTCCTAACCCCAACCCCGAACCCAAAATCTAAACCTAACCCCAACCCCTAACCACAACCCCTAACCCCAAATCTAAACCTAACCCCAAATCTAAACCTAACCCCAAACCCTAACCCCAAATCTAAACCTAACCCCAAATCTAAACCTAACCCCAACCCCAAACCCCAAATCTAAACCTAACCCCAAATCTAAACCTAACCCCATCCCCTAACCCCAAATCTTAAACTAACCCCAACCTCTAACCCCAAATCTAAACCTAACCCCAACCCCTAACCCCAAATCTAAACCTAACGCCAAATCTAAACCTAACCCCATACCCTAACTCCAACCCCTAACGCCCACCCCAACCCCAAATCTAAACCTAACCCCAACCCCTAACCCCAAATCTAAACCTAACCACAAACCCTAACCCCAAAACTATACCTAACCCCAAATCTAATCCTAACCCCAAATCTAAACCTAAAATCTAAACCTAACCCCAAATCTAAACCTAACCCCAAATATAAATCTAAAATCTAAAGCTAACCCCAAATCTAAACCTAAAATCTAAACCTAAACCCAAATCTAAACCTAACCCCAAATCTAAACCTAAAATCTAAAGCTAACCCCAAATCTAAACCTAAAATCTAAACCTAACCCCAAATCTAAACCTAACCCCAAATCTAAACCTAAAATCTAAACCTAACCCCAAATCTAAACCTAAAATCTAAACCTAACCCCAAATCTAAACCTAAAATCTAATCCTAACCCCAAATCTAAACCTAACCCCAAATCTAAACCTAAAATCTAAACCTAACCCCAAATCTAAACCTAACCCCAAATCTAAACCTAAAATCTAAACCTAACCCCAAATCTAAACCTAAAATCTAAACCTAACCCCAAATCTAAACCTAACCCCAAATCTAAACCTAAAATCTAAACCTAACCCCAAATCTAAACCTAAAATCTAAACCTAAAATATAAACCTAACCCCAAATCTAAACCTAAAATCTAAACCTAACCCCAAATCTAAACCTAAAATCTAAAACTAACCCGAAATCTAAACCTAACCCCAAATCTAAATCTAACCCCAAATCTAAACCTAAAATCTAAACCTAACCCCAAATCTAAACCTAAAATCTAAACCTAACCCCAAATCTAAACCTAAAATCTAAACCTAACCCCAAATCTAAACATAACCCCAAATCTAAACCTAAAATCTAAACCTAACCCCAAATCTAAACCTAAAATCTAAACCTAACCCCAAATCTAAACCTAACCCCAAATCTAAACCTAACCCCAAACCCTAAATCCAAATCTAAACCTAACCCCAAATCTAAACCTAATCCCAACCCGTAACCCCAAATCTAAACCTAACCCCAAATCTAAACCTAACCCCGACCCCTAACCCCAAATCTAAACCTAACCCAAAATCTAAAGCTAACCCCAACCCCTAACCCCAAATCTAAACCTAACCCCAAATCTAAACCTAACCCCAACCCTTAACCCCAAATCTAAACCTAACCCCAAATCTAAACCTAACCCCAAATCTAAACCCCAAATCTAAACCTAACCACAACCCCTAACCCCAAATCTAAACCTAACCCCAAATCTAAACCCCAAATCTAAAACTAAACCCAAATCTAAACCTAACCCCAAATCTAAACCTAACCCCAACCCCTAAACCCATATCTAACCTAACCACAACAACTAACCCCAAATCTAAACCTAACCCCAAATCTAAACCTAACCCCAACCCCTAAACCCAAATCTAAACCTAACCCAAACCCCTAACCCCAAATCCAAACCTAACCCCAAATCTAAACCAAACCCCAACCCCTAACCACAACCCCTAACCCCAAATCTAAACCTAACCCCAATTCCTAACCCCAACCCCGAACCCAAAATCTAAACCTAACCCCAACCCCTAACCACAACCCCTAACCCCAAATCTAAACCTAACCCCAAATCTAAACCTAACCCCAAACCCTAACCCCAAATCTAAACCTAACCCCAAATCTAAACCTAACCCCAACCCCAAACCCCAAATCTAAACCTAACCCCAAATCTAAACCTAACCCCATCCCCTAACCCCAAATCTTAAACTAACCCCAACCTCTAACCCCAAATCTAAACCTAACCCCAACCCCTAACCCCAAATCTAAACCTAACGCCAAATCTAAACCTAACCCCATACCCTAACTCCAACCCCTAACGCCCACCCCAACCCCAAATCTAAACCTAACCCCAACCCCTAACCCCAAATCTAAACCTAACCACAAACCCTAACCCCAAAACTATACCTAACCCCAAATCTAATCCTAACCCCATATCTAAACCTAACCCCAACCCCTAATCCCAAATCGAAACCTAACCCCAAATCTAAACCTAACCCCAACCCCTAACCCCAAATCTAAACCTAACCCCAAATCTAAACCTAACCCCAACCCCTAACCCCAACTCTAAACCTAACCCCAAATCTAAACCTAACCCCAACCCCTAACCCCAAATCTAAACCTAACCCGAAATCTAAACCTAAACCCAACCCCTAACCCCAAACCCTAACCCCAACCCTTAACCCCAACCCCTAACCCCAAATCTAAACCTAACCCCAACCCCTAAACCCAACCCCTATATTAAATCTAAAAATAACCCCAACCCCTAACCCCAACCCCTATCCCCAAATCTAAACCTAACCCCAAATCTAAACCTAACCCCAACCCTTAACCCCAAATCTAAACCTAACCCCAAATCTAAACCTAACCCCAAATCTAAACCCCAAATCTAAACCTAACCCCAACCCTAACCCCAAATCTAAACCTAACCCCAAATCTAAACCCCAAATCTAAAACTAAGCCCAAATCTAAACCTAACCCCAACCCCTAAACCCAAAACTAAACCTAACCACAACAACTAACCCCAAATCTAAACTTAACCCCAAATCTAAACCTAACCCCAACCCCTAACCCCAAATCTAAACCTAACCCAAACCCCTAACCCCAAATCCAAACCTAACCCCAAATCTAAACCAAACCCCAACCCCTAACCACAACCCCTAACCCCAAATCTAAACCAAACCCCAATTCCTAACCCCAACCCCTAACCCAAAATCTAAACCTAACCCCAACCCCTAACCACAACCCCTAACCCCAAATCTAAACCTAACCCCAAATCTAAACCTAACCCCAAACCCTAACCCCAAATCTAAATCTAACCCCAAATCTAAACCTAACCCCAACTTCTAACCCCAAGTCTAAACCTAACCCCAAATCTAAACCTAACCCCAAACCCTAACCCCAAAGCTAAACCTAACCCCAGATCTAAACCTAACCCCAAACCCTAACCCCAACCCCTAACGCCATCCCCTAACCCCAAATCTAAACCTAACCCCAACCCCTAACCCCAAATCTAAACCTAACCCCAAATCTAAACCTAACCCCAACCCCTAACCCCAAATATAAACCTAACCCCAAATCTAAACCTAACCCAAACCCCTAACCCCTAAATCTAAACCTAACCCCAAATCTAAACCTAATCTCAATCCCTAACCCCAATTCTAAACCTAACCCCAAATCTAAACCTAACCCCCAACCCCTAACCCCAAATATAAACCTAACCCGAAATCTAAACCTAACCCCAACCCCTAACCCCAAATATAAACCTAACCCCAAATCTTAACCTAAACCCAACCCCTAACCCCAAATCTAAACCTAACCCCAAATCTAAACCTAACCCCAACCCCTAACTCCAACCCCTAACCCCAAATCTAAACCTAACCCCAAATCTAAACCTAACCCCAAATCTAAACCTAAAATCTAAACCTAACACCAAATCTAAACCTAACCCCAACCCCTAACCCCAAATCTAAACCTAACCCCAAAGCTAAAGCTAACACCAATCCCTAACCCCAAATCTAAACCTAAACAAAATCTAAACCTAACCCCAAACCTTAACCCCAAATCTAAACCCAAACCCAACCCCTAATTTAAAACTAAACCTAACCTCAACCCCTAACCCCAAATTGAAACCTAACCCCAGATCTAAACCTAAGCCCAACCCCAAACCCCAATTCTAAATCTAACACCAAATCTAAACCTAAAATCTAAACCTAACCCCAAATCTAAACCTAAAATCTAAACCTAACCCCAAATCTAAACCTAACCCCAAATCTAAACCTAAAATCTAAACCTAACCCCAAATCTAAACCTAACCCCAAATCTAAACCTAAAATCTAAACCTAACCCCAAATCTAAACCTAAAATCTAAACCTAACCCCAAATCTAAACCTAAAATCTAAACATAACCCCAAATCTAAACCTAAAATCTAAACCTAACCCCAAATCTAAACCTAACACCAAATCTAAACCTAAAATCTAAACCTAACCCCAAATACAAACCTAACCCCAAATCTAAACCCAAAATTCTAAACCTAACCCCAATTCAAAACCTAAAATCTAAGCCTAACCCCAAATCTAAACCTAAAATCTAAACCTAACCCCAAATCTAAACCTAACCCCAAATCTAAACCTAAAATCTAAACCTCGCCCCAAATCTAAACCTAAAATTTAAACCTAAACCCAAATCTAAACCTAACCCCAAATCTAAACCTAAAATCTAAACCTAACCCCAAATCTAAACCTAACCCCAAATCTAACCCCAAATCTAAACCTAACCCAAAATCTAAAGCTAACCCCAACCCCTAACCCCAAATCTAAACCTAACCCCAAATCTAAACCTAACCCCAACCCCTAACACCAAATCTAAACCTAACCCCAAATCTAAACCTAACCCCAACCCCTAACCCCAAATCTAAACCTAACCCCAAATCTAAACCTAACCCCAAACCCTAACTCCAAATCTAAACCTAACCCCAAATCTAAACCTAACCCCAACCCCTAACCCCAAATCTAAACCTAACACCAAATCTAAACCTAAACCCGACCCCTAACCCCAAATCTAAACCTAACCCAAAATCTAAAGCTAACCCCAACCCCTAACCCCAAATCTAAACCTAAGCCCAAATCTAAAACTAACCCCAACCCTTAACCCCAAATCTAAACCTACCCCAAATCTAAACCTAACCCTAAATCTAAACCCCAAATCTAAACCTAACCCCAACCCCAACCCCAAATCTAAACCTAACCCCAAATCTAAACCCCAAATCTAAAACTAACCCCAAATCTAAACCTAACCCCAACCCTAAACCCAAATCTAAACCTAACCACAACAACTAACCCCAAATCTAAACCTAACCCCAAATCTAAACCTAACCCCAACCCCTAACCCCAAATCTAAACCTAACCCAAACCCCTAACCCCAAATCCAAACCTAACCCCAAATCTAAACCAAACCCCAACCCCTAACCACAACCCCTAACCCCAAATCTAAACCAAACCCCAATTCCTAACCCCAACCCCTAACCCAAAATCTAAACCTAACCCCAACCCCTAACCACAACCCCTAACCCCAAATCTAAACCTAACCCCAAATCTAAACCTAACCCCAACCCATAACCCAAAATCTAAACCTAACCCCAAATCTAAACCTAACCCCAACCCCTAACCCCAAATCTAAACCTAACCCCAAATCTAAACCTAACCCCAACCCCTAATCCCAAATCTAAACCTAACCCCAAATCTAAACCTAACCTCAATACCTAACCCCAATACTAAACCTAACCCCAAATCTAAACCTAACCCCCAACCCCTAACCCCAAATATAAACCTAACCCCAAATCTAACCCTAACCCCAACCCCTAACCCCAAATATAAACCTAACCCCAAATCTTAACCTAAACCCAACCCCTAACCCCAAATCTAAACCTAACCCCAAATCTAAACCTAACCCCCAACCCCTAACCCCAAATATAAACCCTAACCCCAAATCTAAACCTAACCCCAACCCCTAACCCCAAATATAAACCTAACCCCAAATCTTAACCTAAACCCAACCCCTAACCCCAAATCTAAACCTAAACAAAATCTAAACCTAACCCCAACCACTAACCCCAAATCTAAACCTAACCCCAGAACTAAACCTAAGCCCAACCCCAAAACCCAATTCTAAATCTAACACCAAATCTAAACCTAAAATCTAAACCTAATCCCAAATCTAAACCTAAAATCTAAACCTAACCCCAAATCTAAACCTAACCCCAAATCTAAACCTAAAATCTAAACCTAACCCCAAATCTAAACCTAACGCCAAATCTAAACCTAAAATCTAAACCTAACCCCAAATCTAAACCTAAAACCTAAACCTAACCCCAAATCTAAACCTAAAATCTAAACATAACCCCAAATCTAAACCTAAAATCTAAACCTAACCCCAAATCTAAACCTAACACCAAATCTAAACCTAAAATCTAAACCTAACCCCAAATACAAACCTAAGCCCAAATCTAAACCCAAAATTCTAAACCTAACCCCAAATCTAAACCTAAAATCAAAGCCTAACCCCAAATCTAAACCTAAAATCTAAACCTAACCCCAAATCTAAACCTAACCCCAAATCTAAACCTAAAATCTAAACCTAAACCCAAATCTAAACCTAAAATCTAAACCTAACCCCAAATCTAAAACTAAAATCTAAACCTAAAATCTAAACAAAACCCCAAATCTAAACCTAACCCCAACCCCTAACTCCAAATCTAAATCTAATCCCAAATCTAAACCTAACCCCAACCCCTAACACCAAATCTAAAACTAAACCCAAATCTAAACCTAACCTCAACCCCTAACCCCAAATCTAAACCTAACCCAAAATCTAAAGCTAACCCCAACCCCTAACCCCAAATCTAAACCTAACCCCAAATCTAAACCTAACCCCAACCCTTAACCCCAAATCTAAACCTAACCCCAAATCTAAACCTAACCCCAAATTTAAACCCCAAATCAAAACCTAGCCCCAACCCCTAACCCCAAATCTAAACCTAACCCCAAATCTAAACCCCAAATATAAAACTAAATTCAAATCTAAACCTAACCCCAAATCTAAACCTAACCCCAACCCCTAAACCCAAATCTAAACCTAACCCCAAATCTAAACCTAAAATCTAAACCTAACCCCAAATCTAAACCTAACCCCAAATCTAAATCTAAAATCTAAAGCTAACCCCAAATCTAAACCTAAAATCTAAACCTAAACCCAAATCTAAACCTAACCCCAAATCTAAACCTAAAATCTAAAGCTAACCCCAAATATAAACCTAAAATCTAAACCTAACCCCAAATCTAAACCTAACCCCAAATCTAAACCTAAAATCTAAACCTAACCCCAAATGTAAACCTAAAATCTAAACCTAACCCCAAATCTAAACCTAAAATCTAATCCTAACCCCAAATCTAAACCTAAAATCTAAACTTAACCTAAAATCTAAACCTAACCCCAAATGTAACCTAAAATCTAAACCTAACCCCAAATCTAAACCTAAAATCTAAACCTAAACCCAAATCTAAACCTAACCCCAAATCTAAACCTAAAATCTAAACCTAAACCCAAATCTAAACCTAAAATCTAAACCTAAAATCTAAACCTAACCCCAAATCTAAACCTAAAATCTAAAACTAACCCCAAATCTAAACCTAAAATCTAAACCTAACCCCAAATCTAAACCTAAAATCTAAACCTAACCCCAAATCTAAACATAACCCCAAATCTAAACCTAAAATCTAAACCTAACCCCAAATCTAAACCTAAAATCTAAACCTAACCCCAAATCTAAACCTAACCCCAAACCCTAACTCCAAATCTAAACCTAACCCCAAATCTAAACCTAATCTCAACCCCTAACCCCAAATCTAAACCTAACCCCAAATCTAAACCTAACCCCGACCCCTCACCCCAAATCTAAACCTAACCCAAAATCTAAAGCTAAACCCAACCCCTAACCCCAAATCTAAACCTAACCCCAAATCTAAACCTAACCCCAACCCTTAACCCCAAATCTAAACCTAACCCCAAATCTAAACCCCAAATCTAAACCTAACCCCAACCCCTAACCCCAAATCTAAACCTAACCCCAAATCTAAACCCCAAATCTAAAACTAATCCCAAATCTAAACCTAACCCCAAATCTAAACCTAACCCCAACCCCTAAACCCAAATCTAAACCTAACCACAACAACTAACCCCAAATCTAAACCTAACCGCAAATCTAAACCTAACCCCAACCCCTAACCCCAAATCTAAACCTAACCCAAACCCCTAACCCCAAATCCAAACCTAACCCCAAATCTAAACCAAACCCCAACCCCTAACCACAACCCCTAACCCCAAATCTAAACCTAACCCCAATTCCTAACCCCAACCCCTAACCCAAAATCTAAACCTAACCCCAACCCCTAACCACAACCCCTAACCCCAAATCTAAACCTAACCCCAAATCTATACCTAACCCCAAACCCTAACCCCAAATCGAAACCTAACCCCAAATCTAAACCTAACCCCAACCCCTAACCCCAAATCTAAACCTAACCCCAAATCTAAACCTAACCCCAACCCCTAACCCCAAATCTAAACCTAACCCCAAATCTAAACCTAACCCCATCCTCTAACCCCAACTCTAAACCTAACCCCAAATCTAAACCTAACCCCAATTCCTAACCCCAACCCCTAACCCAAAATCTAAACCTAACCCCAACCCCTAACCACAACCCCTAACCCCAAATCTAAACCTTACCCCAAATCTAAACCTAACCCCAAACCCTAACCCCAAATCTAAACCTAACCCCAACCTCTAACCCCAAATCTAAACCTAACCCCAATCTAAACCTAACCCCAAACCCTAACCAGAAAGCTAAACCTAACCCCAGATCTAAACCTAACCCCAAACCCTAACCTCAAGCCCTAACGCCATCCCCTAACCCCAAATCTAAACCTAACCCCAACCCCTAACCCCAAATCTAAACCTAACTTCAAATCTAAACCTAACCCCAACCCCTAACCCCAAATATAAACCTAACCCCAAATCTAAACCTAACCCCAACCCCTAACCCCAAATCTAAACCTAACCCCAAATCTAAACCTAACCTCAATCCCTAACCCCAATTCTAAACCTAACCGCAAATCAAAACCTAACCCCCAACCCCTAACCCCAAATATAAACCTAACCCCAAATCTAAACCTAACCCCAACCCCTAACCCCAAATATAAACCTAACCCCAAATCTTAACCTAAACCCAACCCCTAACACCAAATCTAAACCTAACCCCAAATCTAAACCTTAACCCCAAATCTAAACCTAAAATCTAAACCTAACACCAAATCTAAACCTAAACCCAATCCCTAACCCCAAATCTAAACCTAAACAAAACCTAAACCTAACCCCAACCCCTAACCCCAAATCTAAACCTAACCCCAAAGCTAAAGCTAACCCCAATCCCTAACCCCAAATCTAAACCTAAACAAAATCTAAACCTAACCTCAACCCCTAACCCCAAATCGAAACCTAACCCCAGATCTAAACCTAAGCTCAACCCCAAACCCCAATTCTAAATCTAACACCAAATCTAAACCTAAAATCTAAACCTAACCCCAAATCTAAACCTAAAATCTAAACCTAACCCCAAATCTAAACCTAACCCCAAATCTAAACCTAAAATCTAAACCTAACCCCAAATCTAAACCTAAAATCTAAACCTAACCCCAAATCTAAACCTAACCCCAAATCTAAACATAAAATCTAAACCTAACCCCAAATCTAAACCTAAAATCTAAACCTAACCCCAAATCTAAACCTAACCCCAAATATAAACCGAAAATCTAAACCTAACCCCAAATCTAAACCTAAAATCTAAACCTAACCCCAAATCTAAACCTAAACTCTAAACCTAACCCCAAATCTAAACCTAACCCCAAATCTAAACCCCAAATCTAAACCTAACCCCAAATCTAAACCCCAAATCTAAACCTAACCCCAAATCTAAACCTAAAATCTAAACCTAACCCCAAATCTAAACCTAAAATCTAAACCTAACCCCAAATCTAAACCTAACCCCAAATCTAAACCTAAAATCTAAACCTAACCCCAAATCTAAACCTAACCCCAAATCTAAACCTAAAATCTAATCCTAACCCCAAATCTAAACCTAAAATCTAACCCCAAATCTAAACCTAACCCCAAATCTAAACCTAAAATCTAAACCTAACCCCAAATCTAAACCTAATCCCAAATCTAAACCTAAAATCTAAACCTAACCCCAAATCTAAACCTAAAATCTAAACCTAAACCCAAATCTAAACCTAAAATCTAAACCTAAAATCTAAACCTAACCCCAAATCTAAACCTAAAATCTAAACCTAACCCCAAATCTAAACCTAACCCCAAATCTAAACCTAAAATCTAAACCTAACCCCAAATCTAAACCTAAAATCTCAACCTAACCCCAAATCTAAACCTAAAATCTAAACCTAACCCCAAATATAAACCTAACCCCAAATCTAAACCTAAAATCTAAACCTAACCCCAAATCTAAACCTAAAATATAAACCTGACCCCAAATCTAAACCTAAAATCTAAACCTAACCCCAAATCTAAATCTAACCCCAAATCTAAACCTAAAATCTAAACCTAACCCCAAATCTAAACCTAACCCCAAACCCTAACTCCAAATCTAAACCTAAACCCAAATCTAAACCTAAACCCAACCCCTAACCCCAAATCTAAAACTAACCCCAAATCTAAACCTAACCCTGACCCCTAACCAAAAATCTAAACCTAACCCCAAATCTAAAGCTAACCCCAACCCCTAACCCCAAATCTAAACCTAACCCCAACCCTTAACCCCAAATCTAAACCTAACCCCAAATCTAAACCCCAAATCTAAACCTAACCCCAACCCCTAACCCCAAATCTAAACCTAACCCCAAATCTAAACCCCAAATCTAAACCTAACCCCAAATCTAAACCTAACCCCAAATCTAAACCTAACCCCAACCCCTAAACCCAACCCCTAACCCCAAATCTAAACCTAACCCCAATTCCTAACCCCAACCCCTAACTCCAAATCTAAACCTAACCCCAACCCCTAACCCCAACCCCTAACCCCAAATCTAAACCTAACCCCAAATCTAAACCTAACCCCAACCTCCAACCCCAAATCTAAACCTAACCCCAAATATAAACCTAACCCCAACCTCTAACGCCAAATCTAAACCTAACCCCAAATCTAAACCTAACCCCAAACTCTAACCCCAAACCTAAACCTAACCCCAAATCTAAACCTAACCCCAAACCCTAACCCCTAACCCCTAACGCCAAACCCTAACCCCAAATCTAAACCTAACCCCAACCCCTAACCCCAAATCTAGTCCTAACCCAAAATCTAAACCTAACCCCAACCCCTAACCACAACCCCTAACCCCAAATCTAAACCTAACCCCAAATCTAAACCTAACCGCAAACCCTAACCCCAAATCTAAACCTAACCCCAACCTCTAACCCCAAATCTAAACCTAACCCCAATCTAAACCTAACCCCAAACCCTAACCAGAAAGCTAAACCTAACCCCAGATCTAAACCTAACCCCAAACCCTAACCCCAAGCCCTAACGCCATCCCCTAACCCCAAATCTAAACCTAACCCCAACCCCTAACCCCAAATCTAAACCTAACTTCAAATCTAAACCTAACCCCAACCCCTAACCCCAAATATAAACCTAACCCCAAATCTAAACCTAACCCCAACCCCTAACCCCAAATCTAAACCTAACCCCAAATCTAAACCTAACCTCAATCCCTAACCGCAATTCTAAACCTAACCCCAAATCTAAACCTAACCCCTAACCCCTAACCCCAAATATAAACCTAACCCCAAATCTTAACCTAAACCCAACCCCTAACACCAAATCTAAACCTAACCCCAAATCTAAACCTTAACCCCAAATCTAAACCTAAAATCTAAACCTAACACCAAATCTAAACCTAACCCCAACCCCTAACCCCAAATCTAAACCTAACCCCAAAGCTAAAGCTAACCCCAATCCCTAACCCCAAATCTAAACCTAAACAAAACCTAAACCTAACCCCAACCCCTAACCCCAAATCTAAACCTAACCCCAAAGCTAAAGCTAACCCCAATCCCTAACCCCAAATCTAAACCTAAACAAAATCTAAACCTAACCTCAACCCCTAACCCCAAATCGAAACCTAACCCCAGATCTAAACCTAAGCTCAACCCCAAACCCCAATTCTAAATCTAACACCAAATCTAAACCTAAAATCTAAACCTAACCCCAAATCTAAACCTAAAATCTAAACCTAACCCCAAATCTAAACCTAACCCCAAATCTAAACCTAAAATCTAAACCTAACCCCAAATCTAAACCTAAAATCTAAACCTAACCCCAAATCTAAACCTAACCCCAAATCTAAACATAAAATCTAAACCTAACCCCAAATCTAAACCTAAAATCTAAACCTAACCCCAAATCTAAACCTAACCCCAAATCTAAACCCCAAATCTTAACCTAACCCCAACCCCTAACTCCAAATCTAAACCTAACCCCAAATCTAAACCTAACCCCAACCCCTAACCTCAAATATAAACATAACCCCAAATCTTAACCTAAACCCAACCCCTAACCCCAAATCTAAACCTAACCCCAAATCTAAACCTAACCCCAACCCCTAACCACAACCCCTAACCCCAAATCTAAACCTAACCCCAAATCTAAACCTAAAATCTAAACCTAACCCCAAATCTAAACCTAACCCCAACCCCTAACCCCAAATCTAAACCTAACCCCAAATCTAAACCTAACCCCAATCCCTAACCCCAAATCTAAACCTAAACAAAATCTAAACCTAACCACAACCCCTACACCCCAAATCTAAACCCAACACCAACCCCTAATCTAAAATCTAAACCTAACTTCAACCCCAACCCCAAATCTAAACCTAACCCCAGATCTAAACCTAACCCCAACCCCAAACACCAATTCTAAATCTAACACTAAATCTAAACCTAAAATCTAAACCTAACCCCAAATCTAAACCTAAAATCTAAACCTAACCCCAAATATAAACCTAACCCCAAATCTAAACCTAAAATCTAAACCTAACCCCAAATCTAAACCTAACCCCAAATCTAAAACTAAAATCTAAACCTAACCCCAAATCTTTACCTAAAATCTAAACCTAACCCCAAATCTAAACCTAACCCCAAATCTAAACCTAAAATCTAAACCTACCCCCAAGTCTAAACCTAACCCCAAATCTAAACCTAAAATCTAATCCTAACCCCAAATCTAAACCTAAAATCTAAACCTAAAATCTAAACCTAACCCCAAATCTAAACCTAAAATCTAAACCTAACCCCAAATCTAAACCTAACCCCAAATCTAAACCTAAAATCTAAACCTAACCCCAAATCTAAACCAAAAATCTAAACCTAACCCCAAATCTAAACCTAAAATCTAAACCTAAAATCTAAACCTAACCCCAAATCTTAACCTAAAATCTAAACCTAACCCCAAATCTAAACCTAACCCCAAATCTAAACCTAAAATCTAAACCTAACCCCAAATCTAAACCTAACCCCAAATCTAAACCTAAAATCTAAACCTAAATCCCAAATCTAAACCTAAAATCTAAACCTAACCCCAAATCTAAACCTAAAATCTAAACCTAAAATCTAAACCTAACCCCAAATCTAAACCTAAAATCTAAACCTAACCCCAAATCTAAACCTAAAATCTAAACCTAACCCCAAATCTAAACCTAAAATCTAAACCTAACCCCAAATCTTAACCTAACCCCAAATCTAAACCTAAAATCTAAACCTAACCCCAAATCTAAACCTAAAATCTAAACCTAACCCCAAATCTAAACCTAAAATCTAAACCTGACCCCAAATCTAAACCTAAAATCTTAGCCTAACCCCAAATCTAAATCTAACCCCAAATCTAAACCTAAAATCTAAACCTAACCCCAAATCTAAACCTAACCCCAAACCCTAACTCCAAATCTAAACCTAACCCCAAATCTAAACCTAACCCCAACCCCTAACCCCAAATCTAAAACTAACCCCAAATCTAAACCTAACCCCGACCCCTAACCCAAAATCTAAACCTAACCCCAAATCTAAAGCTAACCCCAACCCCTAACCCCAAATCTAAACCTAACCCCAACCCTTAACCCCAAATCTAAACCTAACCCCAGATCTAAACCTAACCCCAAATCTAAACCCCAAATCTAAACCTAACCCCAACCCCTAACCCCAAATCTAAACCTAACCCCAAATCTAAAACTAACCCCAAATCTAAACCTAACCCCAAATCTAAACCTAACCCCAACCCCTAAACCCAACCCCTAACCCCAAATCTAAACCTAACCCCAATTCCTAACCCCAACCCCTAACCCCAAATCTAAACCTAACCCCAACCCCTAACCCCAAATCTAAACCTAACCCCAAATCTAAACCTAAACCCAACCTCTAACCCCAAATCTAAACCTAACCCCAAATCTAAACCTAACCCCAACCTCTAACGCCAAATCTAAACCTAACCCCAAATCTAAACCTAACCCCAACCCCTAACCCCAAATCTAAACCTAATCCCAAATCTAAACCTAACCCCAACCCCTAACCCCAAATATAAACCTAACCCCAAATCTAAACCTAACCCCAAATCTAAACCTAAAATCTAAACCTAACCCCAAATCTAAACCCAACACCAACCCCTAATCTAAAATCTAAACCTAACTTCAACCACTAACCCCAAATCTAAACCTAACCCCAGATCTAAACCTAACCCCAACCCCAAACCCCAATTCTAAATCTAACACCAAATCTAAACCTAAAATCTAAACCTAACCCCAAATCTAAACCTAAAATCTAAACCTAACCCCAAATCTAAATCTAACCCCAAATCTAAACCTAAAATCTAAACCTAACCCCAAATCTAAACCTAACCCCAAATCTAAAACTTAAATCTAAACCTAACCCCAAATCTTAACCTAAAATCTAAACCTAACCCCAAATCTAAACCTAACCCCAAATCTAAACCTAAAATCTAAACCTAACCCCAAATCTAAACCTAACCCCAAATCTAAACCTAAAATCTAAACCTAACCCCAAATCTAAACCTAACCCCAAATCTAAACCTAAACTCTAAACCTAACCCCAAATCTAAACCTAAAATCTAAACCTAACCCCAAATCTAAACCTAACCCCAAATCTAAACCTAAAATCTATACCTAACCCCAAATCTAAACCTAAAATCTAAACCTAACCCCAAATCTAACCCTAAAATCTAAACCTAACCCCAAATCTAAACCTAACCCCAAATCTAAACCTAAAATCTAAACCTAACCCCAAATCTAAACCTAGCCCCAAATCTAAACCTACAATATAAACCTAACCCCAAATCTAAACCTAAAATCTAAACCTAACCCCAAATCTAAACCTAAAATCTAAACAAAACCCTAAATCTAAACCTAACCCCAACCCCTACCCCCAAATCTAAACCTAACCCCAAATCTAAACCTAACCCCAACCCCTAACTCCAAATCTAAACCTAACCCCAAATCTAAACCTAACCCCAACCCCTAACACCAAATCTAAACCTAACCCCAAATCTAAACCTAACCCCAACCCCTAACACCAAATCTAAACCTAACCCCAAATCTAAACCTAACCCCAAATCCTAACTCCAAATCTAAACCTAACCCCAAATCTAAACCTAACCCCAACCCCTAACCCCAAATCTAAAACTAACCCCAAATCTAAACCTAACCCCGACCCCTAACCCCAAATCTAAACCTAACCCCAAATCTAAAGCTAACCCCAACCCCTAACCCCAAATCTAAACCTAACCCCAAATCTAAACCTAACCCCAACCAAAACCCCAAATCTAAACCTAACCCCAGATCTAAACCTAACCCCAAATCTAAACCCCAAATCTAAACCTAACCCCAACACCTAACCCCAAATCTAAACCTAACCCCAAATCTAAAACCCAAATCTAAAACTAACCCCAAATCTAAACCTAACCCAACCCCTAAACCCAAATCTAAACCTAACCCCAAATCTAAACCTAACCCAACCCCTAAACCCAAATCTAAACCTAACCACAACAACTAACCCCAAATCTAAACCTAACCCCAAATCTAAACCTAACCCAAACCCCTAACCCCAAATCCAAACCTAACCCCAAATCTAAACCAAATCCCAACCCCTAACCCCAACCCCTAACCCCAAATCTAAACCTAACCCCAATTCCTAACCCCAACCCCTAACCCCAAATCTAAACCTAACCCCAACCCCTAACCCCAACACCTAACCCCAAATCTAAAGCTAACCCCAAATCTAAACCTAACCCCAACCCCTAACCCCAAATCTAAACCTAACACCAAATCTAAACCTAACCCCAACCCCTAACCCCAAATCTAAACCTAACCCCAAATCTAAACCTAACCCCAACCCCTAACCCCAAATCTAAACCTAACCCCAAATCTAAACCTAACCTCAATCCCTGACCCCAATTCTTAACGTAACCCCAAATCTAAACCTAACCCCCAACCCCTACCCCCAAATCTAAACCTAACCCCAAATCTAAACCTAACACCAACCCCTAACCCCAAATATAAACCTAACCCCAAATCTTAACCTAAACCCAACCCCTAACCCCAAATCTAAACCTAACCCCAAATCTAAACCTAACCCCATACCCTAACCCCAACCCCTAACCCCAAATCTAAACCTAACCCCAAATCTAAACCTAACCCCAAATCTAAACCTAACCCCTAAACCTAACCCCAAATCTAAACCTAACCCCAACCCCTAACCCCAAATCTAACCTAACCCCAAATCTAAACCTAACCCCAACCCCTAACCACAAATCTAAACCTAAACAAAGTGTAAACCTAACCCCAACCCCTAACCCCAAATCTAAACCTAACCCCAAATCTAAACCTAACCCCAACGCCTAACCCCAAATCTAAACCTAACCCCAAATCTAAACCTAACCCCAACCCCTAATCCCAAATCTAAACCTAACCCCAAATCTAAACCTAAAATCTAAACCTAACCCCAAATCTAAACCTAACCCCAAATCTAAACCTAAAATCTAAACCTAACCCCAAATCTAAACCTAACCTCAACCCCTAACCCCAAATCTAAACCTAACCTCAATCCCTGACCCCAATTCTAAACCAAACCTCAAATCTAAACCTAACCCTCAACCCCTAACTCCAAATCTAAACCTAACCCCAAATCTAAACCTAACCCCAACCCCTAACCTCAAATAGAAACCTAACCCCAAATCTTAACCTAAACCCAACCCCTAACCCCAAATCTAAACCTAACCCCAACCCCTAACCACAACCCCTAACCCCAAATCTAATCCTAACCCCAAATCTAAACCTAACCCCAAATCTAAACCTAAAATCTAAACCTAACCCCAAATCTAAACCCAACACCAACCCCTAATCTAAAATCTAAACCTAACTTCAACCACTAACCCCAAATCTAAACCTAACCCCAGATCTAAACGTAACCCCAACCCCAAACCCCAATTCTAAATCTAACACCAAATCTAAACCTAAAATCTAAACCTAACCCCAAATCTAAACCTAAAATCTAAACCTAAACCCAAATCTAAATCTAACCCCAAATCTAAACCTAAAATCTAAACCTAACCCCAAATCTAAACCTAACCCCAAATCTAAAACTTAAATCTAAACCTAACCCCAAATCTTAACCTAAAATCTAAACCTAACCCCAAATCTAAACCTAACCCCAAATCTAAACCTAAAATCTAAACCTAACCCCAAATCTAAACCTAACCCCAAATCTAAACCTAACCCCAAATCTAAACCTAAAATCTAAACCTAACCCCAAATCTAAACCTAACCCCAAATCTAAACCTAAAATCTAAACCTAACCCCAAATCTAAACCTAAAATCTAAACCTAACCCCAAATCTAAACCTAACCCCAAATCTAAACCTAAAATCTAAACCTAACCCCAAATCTAAACCTAAAATCTAAACCTAACCCCAAATCTAAACCTAACCCCAAATCTAAACCTACAATATAAACCTAACCCCAAATCTAAACCTAAAATCTAAACCTAACCCCAAATCTAAACCTAAAATCTAAACCTAACCCCAAATCTAAACCTAAAATCTAAACCTAACCCCAAATCTAAACCTAAAATCTAAACCTAACCAAAAATCTAAGCCTAACCCCGAATCTAAACCTAAAATCTAAACAAAACCCCAAATCTAAACCTAACCCCAACCCCTAACCCCAAATCTAAACCTAACTCCAAATCTAAACCTAACCCCAACCCCTAACACCAAATCTAAACCTAACCCCAAATCTAAACCTAACCCCAAATCCTAACTCCAAATCTAAACCTAACCCCAAATCTAAACCTAACCCCAACCCCTAACCCCAAATCTAAAACTAACCCCAAATCTAAACCTAACCCCGACCCCTAACCCCAAATCTAAACCTAACCCCAAATCTAAAGCTAACCCCAACCCCTAACCCCAAATCTAAACCTAACCCCAAATCTAAACCTAACCCCAACAAAAACCCCAAATCTAAACCTAACCCCAGATCTAAACCTAACCCCAAATCTAACCCCAAATCTAAACCTAACCCCAACACCTAACCCCAAATCTAAACCTAACCCCAAATCAAAAACCCAAATCTAAAACTAACCCCAAATCTAAACCTAACCCAACCCCTAAACCCAAATCTAAACCTAACCCCAAATCTAAACCTAACCCAACCCCTAAACCCAAATCTAAACCTAACCACAACAACTAACCCCAAATCTAAAACTAACCTAAATCTAAACCTAACCCAAACCCCTAACCCCAAATCCAAACCTAACCCCAATTCCTAACCCCAACCCCTAACCCCAAATCTAAACCTAACCCCAACCCCTAACCTTAACACCTAAACCCAAATCTAAAGCTAACCCCAAATCTAAACCTAACCCCAACCCCTAACCCCAAATCTAAACCTAACCCCAAATCTAAACCTAACCCCAACCCCTAACACCAAATCTAAACCTAACCCCAAATCTAAACCTAACCCCAACCCCTAACCCCAAATCTAAACCTAACCCCAAATCTAAACCTAACCTCAATCCCTGACCCCAATTCTTAACGTAACCCCAAATCTAAACCTAACCCCCAACCCCTACTCCCAAATCTAAACCAAACCCCAAATCTAAACCTAACCCCAACCCCTAACCCCAAATATAAACCTAACCCCAAATCTTAACCTAAACCCAATCCCTAACACCAAATCTAAACCTAACCCCAAATCTAAACCTAACCCCATACCCTAACCCCAACACCTAACCCCAAATCTAAACCTAACCCCAAATCTAAACCTAACCCCAAATCTAAACCTAACATCTAAACCTAAGCCCAAATCTAAACCTAAACCCAACCCCTAACCCCAAATCTAACCTAACCCCAAATCTAAACCTAACCCCAACCCCTAAACCCAAATCTAAACCTAAACAAAGTGTAAACCTAACCCCAACCCCTAACCCCAAATCTAAACCTAACCCCAAATCTAAACCTAACCCCAACGCCTAACCCCAAATCTAAACCTAACCCCAAATCTAAACCTAACCCCAACCCCTAACCCCAAATCTAAACCTAACCCCAAATCTAAACCTAACCCCAAATCTAAACCTAAAATCTAAACCTAACCCCAAATCTAAACCCAACACCAACCCCTAATCTAAAATCTAAACCTAACTTCAACCACTAACCCCAAATCTAAACCTAACCCCAGATCTAAACCTAACCCCAACCCCAAACCCCAATTCTAAATCTAACACCAAATCTAAACCTAAAATCTAAACCTAACCCCAAATCTAAACCTAAAATCTAAACCTAAACCCAAATCTAAATCTAACCCCAAATCTAAACCTAAAATCTAAACCTAACGCCAAATCTAAACCTAACCCCAAATCTAAAACTTAAATCTAAACCTAACCCCAAATCTTAACCTAAAATCTAAACCTAACCCCAAATCTAAACCTAACCCCAAATCTAAACCTAAAATCTAAACCTAACCCCAAATCTAAACCTAACCCCAAATCTAAACCTAAAATCTAAACCTAACCCCAAATCTAAACCTAACCCCAAATCTAAACCTAAAATCTAAACCTAACCCCAAATCTAAACCTAAAATCTAAACCTAACCCCAAATCTAAACCTAACCCCAAATCTAAACCTAACCCCAACCCCTAACCTTAACACCTAAACCCAAATCTAAAGCTAACCCCAAATCTAAACCTAACCCCAACCCCTAACCCCAAATCTAAACCTAACCCCAAATCTAAACCTAACCCCAACCCCTAACACCAAATCTAAACCTAACCCCAAATCTAAACCTAACCCCAACCCCTAACCCCAAATCTAAACCTAACCCCAAATCTAAACCTAACCTCAATCCCTGACCCCAATTCTTAACGTAACCCCAAATCTAAACCTAACCCCCAACCCCTACTCCCAAATCTAAACCTAACCCCAAATCTAAACCTAACCCCAACCCCTAACCCCAAATATAAACCTAACCCCAAATCTTAACCTAAACCCAATCCCTAACCCCAAATCTAAACCTAACCCCAAATCTAAACCTAACCCCATACCCTAACCCCAACACCTAACCCCAAATCTAAACCTAACCCCAAATCTAAACCTAACCCCAAATCTAAACCTAACATCTAAACCTAAGCCCAAATCTAAACCTAAACCCAACCCCTAACCTTAAATCTAACCTAACCCCAAATCTAAACCTAACCCCAACCCCTAAACCCAAATCTAAACCTAAACAAAGTGTAAACCTAACCCCAACCCCTAACCCCAAATCTAAACCTAACCCCAAATCTAAACCTAACCCCAACGCCTAACCCCAAATCTAAACCTAACCCCAAATCTAAACCTAACCCCAACCCCTAACCCCAAATCTAAACCTAACCCCAAATCTAAACCTAACCCCAAATCTAAACCTAAAATCTAAACCTAACCCCAAATCTAAACCCAACACCAACCCCTAATCTAAAATCTAAACCTAACTTCAACCACTAACCCCAAATCTAAACCTAACCCCAGATCTAAACCTAACCCCAACCCCAAACCCCAATTCTAAATCTAACACCAAATCTAAACCTAAAATCTAAACCTAACCCCAAATCTAAACCTAAAATCTAAACCTAAACCCAAATCTAAATCTAACCCCAAATCTAAACCTAAAATCTAAACCTAACGCCAAATCTAAACCTAACCCCAAATCTAAAACTTAAATCTAAACCTAACCCCAAATCTTAACCTAAAATCTAAACCTAACCCCAAATCTAAACCTAACCCCAAATCTAAACCTATAATCTAAACCTAACCCCAAATCTAAACCTAACCCCAAATCTAAACCTAAAATCTAAACCTAACCCCAAATCTAAACCTAACCCCAAATCTAAACCTAAAATCTAAACCTAACCCCAAATCTAAACCTAAAATCTAAACCTAACCCCAAATCTAAACCTAACCCCAAATCTAAACCTAAAATCTATACCTACCCCAAATCTAAACCTAAAATCTAAACCTAACCCCAAATCTAAACCTAAAATCTAAACCTAACCCCAAATCTAAACCTAAAATCTAAACCTAACCCCAAATTTAACCTAAAATCTAAACCTAACCCCAAATCTAAACCTAACCCCAAATCTAAACCTAAAATCTATACCTAACCCCAAATCTAAACCTAAAATCTAAACCTAACCCCAAATCTAAACCTAAAATCTAAACCTAACCCCAAATCTAAACCTAACCCCAAATCTAAACCTACAATATAAACCTAACCCCAAATCTAAACCTAAAATCTAAAACTAACCCCAAATCTAAACCTAAAATCTAAACCTAACCCCAAATCTAAACCTAAAATCTAAACCTAACCCCAAATCTAAACCTAAAATCTAAACCTAACCCCAAATCTAAACCTAACCCCGAATCTAAACCTAAAATCTAAACAAAACCCCAAATCTAAACCTAACCCCAACCCCTAACCCCAAATCTAAACCTAACCCCAAATCTAAACCTAACCCCAACCCCTAACACCAAATCTAAACCTAACCCCAAATCTAAACCTAACCCAACCCCTAAACCCAAATCTAAACCTAACCACAACAACTAACCCCAAATCTAAAACTAACCTAAATCTAAACCTAACCCAAACCCCTAACCCCAAATCCAAACCTAACCCCAATTCCTAACCCCAACCCCTAACCCCAAATCTAAACCTAACCCCAACCCCTAACCTTAACACCTAAACCCAAATCTAAAGCTAACCCCAAATCTAAACCTAACCCCAACCCCTAACCCCAAATCTAAACCTAACCCCAAATCTAAACCTAACCCCAACCCCTAACACCAAATCTAAACCTAACCCCAAATCTAAACCTAACCCCAACCCCTAACCCCAAATCTAAACCTAACCCCAAATCTAAACCTAACCTCAATCCCTGACCCCAATTCTTAACGTAACCCCAAATCTAAACCTAACCCCCAACCCCTACTCCCAAATCTAAACCAAACCCCAAATCTAAACCTAACCCCAACCCCTAACCCCAAATATAAACCTAACCCCAAATCTTAACCTAAACCCAATCCCTAACACCAAATCTAAACCTAACCCCAAATCTAAACCTAACCCCATACCCTAACCCCAACACCTAACCCCAAATCTAAACCTAACCCCAAATCTAAACCTAACCCCAAATCTAAACCTAACATCTAAACCTAAGCCCAAATCTAAACCTAAACCCAACCCCTAACCCCAAATCTAACCTAACCCCAAATCTAAACCTAACCCCAACCCCTAAACCCAAATCTAAACCTAAACAAAGTGTAAACCTAACCCCAACCCCTAACCCCAAATCTAAACCTAACCCCAAATCTAAACCTAACCCCAACGCCTAACCCCAAATCTAAACCTAACCCCAAATCTAAACCTAACCCCAACCCCTAACCCCAAATCTAAACCTAACCCCAAATCTAAACCTAACCCCAAATCTAAACCTAAAATCTAAACCTAACCCCAAATCTAAACCCAACACCAACCCCTAATCTAAAATCTAAACCTAACTTCAACCACTAACCCCAAATCTAAACCTAACCCCAGATCTAAACCTAACCCCAACCCCAAACCCCAATTCTAAATCTAACACCAAATCTAAACCTAAAATCTAAACCTAACCCCAAATCTAAACCTAAAATCTAAACCTAAACCCAAATCTAAATCTAACCCCAAATCTAAACCTAAAATCTAAACCTAACGCCAAATCTAAACCTAACCCCAAATCTAAAACTTAAATCTAAACCTAACCCCAAATCTTAACCTAAAATCTAAACCTAACCCCAAATCTAAACCTAACCCCAAATCTAAACCTACAATATAAACCTAACCCCAAATCTAAACCTAACCCCAAATCTAAACCTAAAATCTAAACCTAACCCCAAATCTAAACCTAACCCCAAATCTAAACCTAAAATCTAAACCTAACCCCAAATCTAAACCTAAAATCTAAACCTAACCCCAAATCTAAACCTAACCCCAAATCTAAACCTAACCCCAACCCCTAACCTTAACACCTAAACCCAAATCTAAAGCTAACCCCAAATCTAAACCTAACCCCAACCCCTAACCCCAAATCTAAACCTAACCCCAAATCTAAACCTAACCCCAACCCCTAACACCAAATCTAAACCTAACCCCAAATCTAAACCTAACCCCAACCCCTAACCCCAAATCTAAACCTAACCCCAAATCTAAACCTAACCTCAATCCCTGACCCCAATTCTTAACGTAACCCCAAATCTAAACCTAACCCCCAACCCCTACTCCCAAATCTAAACCTAACCCCAAATCTAAACCTAACCCCAACCCCTAACCCCAAATATAAACCTAACCCCAAATCTTAACCTAAACCCAATCCCTAACCCCAAATCTAAACCTAACCCCAAATCTAAACCTAACCCCATACCCTAACCCCAACACCTAACCCCAAATCTAAACCTAACCCCAAATCTAAACCTAACCCCAAATCTAAACCTAACATCTAAACCTAAGCCCAAATCTAAACCTAAACCCAACCCCTAACCTTAAATCTAACCTAACCCCAAATCTAAACCTAACCCCAACCCCTAAACCCAAATCTAAACCTAAACAAAGTGTAAACCTAACCCCAACCCCTAACCCCAAATCTAAACCTAACCCCAAATCTAAACCTAACCCCAACGCCTAACCCCAAATCTAAACCTAACCCCAAATCTAAACCTAACCCCAACCCCTAACCCCAAATCTAAACCTAACCCCAAATCTAAACCTAACCCCAAATCTAAACCTAAAATCTAAACCTAACCCCAAATCTAAACCCAACACCAACCCCTAATCTAAAATCTAAACCTAACTTCAACCACTAACCCCAAATCTAAACCTAACCCCAGATCTAAACCTAACCCCAACCCCAAACCCCAATTCTAAATCTAACACCAAATCTAAACCTAAAATCTAAACCTAACCCCAAATCTAAACCTAAAATCTAAACCTAAACCCAAATCTAAATCTAACCCCAAATCTAAACCTAAAATCTAAACCTAACGCCAAATCTAAACCTAACCCCAAATCTAAAACTTAAATCTAAACCTAACCCCAAATCTTAACCTAAAATCTAAACCTAACCCCAAATCTAAACCTAACCCCAAATCTAAACCTATAATCTAAACCTAACCCCAAATCTAAACCTAACCCCAAATCTAAACCTAAAATCTAAACCTAACCCCAAATCTAAACCTAACCCCAAATCTAAACCTAAAATCTAAACCTAACCCCAAATCTAAACCTAAAATCTAAACCTAACCCCAAATCTAAACCTAACCCCAAATCTAAACCTAAAATCTATACCTACCCCAAATCTAAACCTAAAATCTAAACCTAACCCCAAATCTAAACCTAAAATCTAAACCTAACCCCAAATCTAAACCTAAAATCTAAACCTAACCCCAAATTTAACCTAAAATCTAAACCTAACCCCAAATCTAAACCTAACCCCAAATCTAAACCTAAAATCTATACCTAACCCCAAATCTAAACCTAAAATCTAAACCTAACCCCAAATCTAAACCTAAAATCTAAACCTAACCCCAAATCTAAACCTAACCCCAAATCTAAACCTACAATATAAACCTAACCCCAAATCTAAACCTAAAATCTAAAACTAACCCCAAATCTAAACCTAAAATCTAAACCTAACCCCAAATCTAAACCTAAAATCTAAACCTAACCCCAAATCTAAACCTAAAATCTAAACCTAACCCCAAATCTAAACCTAACCCCGAATCTAAACCTAAAATCTAAACAAAACCCCAAATCTAAACCTAACCCCAACCCCTAACCCCAAATCTAAACCTAACCCCAAATCTAAACCTAACCCCAACCCCTAACACCAAATCTAAACCTAACCCCAAATCTAAACCTAACCCCAAATCCTAACTCCAAATCTAAACCTAACCCCAAATCTAAACCTAACCCCAACCCCTAACCCCAAATCTAAAACTAACCCCAAATCTAAACCTAACCCCGACCCCTAACCCCAAATCTAAACCTAACCCCAAATCTAAAGCTAACCCCAACCCCTAAACCCAAATCTAAACCTAACCCCAAATCTAAACCTAACCCCAACCAAAACCCCAAATCTAAACCTAACCCCAGATCTAAACCTAACACAAATCTAACCCCAAATCTAAACCTAACCCCAACACCTAACCCCAAATCTAAACCTAACCCCAAATCTAAAACCCAAATCTAAAACTAACCCCAAATCTAAACCTAACCCAACCCCTAAACCCAAATCTAAACCTAACCCCAAATCTAAACCTAACCCAACCCCTAAACCCAAATCTAAACCTAACCACAACAACTAACCCCAAATATAAAACTAACCCCAAATCTAAACCTAACCCAAACCCCTAACCCCAAATCCAAACCTAACACCAAATCTAAACCAAATCCCAACCCCTAACCCCAACCCCTAACCCCAAATCTAAACCTAACCCCAATTCCTAACCCCAACCCCTAACCCCAAATCTAAACCTAACCCCAACCCCTAACCTTAACACCTAACCCCAAATCTAAAGCTAACCCCAAATCTAAACCTAACCCCAACCCCTAACCCCAAATCTAAACCTAACCCCAAATCTAAACCTAACCCCAACCCCTAACCCCAAATCTAAACCTAACCCCAAATCTAAACCTAACCCCAACCCCTAACCCCAAATCTAAACCTAACCCCAAATCTAAACCTAACCTCAATCCCTTACCCCAATTCTTAACGTAACCCCAAATCTAAACCTAACCCCCAACCCCTACCCCCAAATCTAAACCTAACCCCAAATCTAAACCTAACCCCAACCCCTAACCCCAAATATAAACATAACCCCAAATCTTAACCTAAACCCAATCCCTAACCCCAAATCTAAACCTAACCCCAAATCTAAACCTAACCCCATACCCTAACCCCAACCCCTAACCCCAAATCTAAACCTAACATCTAAACCTAACCCCAAATCTAAACCTAAACCCAACCCCTAACCCCAAATCTAACCTAACCCCAAATCTAAACCTAAAATCTAAACCTAACCCCAAATCTAAACCTAAACAAAGTGTAAACCTAACCCCAACCCCTAACCCCAAATCTAAACCTAACCCCAAATCTAAACCTAACCCCAACGCCTAACCCCAAATCTAAACCTAACCCCAAATCTAAACCTAACCCCAACCCCTAACCCCAAATCTAAACCTAACCCCAAATCTAAACCTAAAATCTAAACCTAACCCCAAATCTAAACCTAAAATCTAAACCTAACCCCAAATCTAAACCTAACCCCAAATCTAAACCTAAAATCTAAACCTAACCCCAAATCTAAACCTAACCCCAAATCTAAACCTAAAATCTATACCTAACCCCAAATCTAAACCTAAAATCTAAACCTAACCCCAAATCTAAACCTAAAATCTAAACCTAACCCCAAATCTAAACCTAACCCCAAATCTAAACCTAAAATCTAAACCTAACCCCAAATCTAAACCTAACCCCAAATCTAAACCTACAATATAAACCTAACCCCAAATCTAAACCTAAAATCTAAACCTAACCCCAAATCTAAACCTAAAATCTAAACCTAACCCCAAATCTAAACCTAAAATCTAAACCTAACCCCAAATCTAAACCTAAAATCTAAACCTAACCCCAAATCTAAAGCTAACCCCAAATCTAAACCTAAAATCTAAACCTAATCCCAAATCTAAACCTAACCCCAACCCCTAACCCCAAATCTAAACCTAACCCCAAATCTAAACCTAACCCCAACCCCTAACTCCAAATCTAAACCTAACCCCAAATCTAAACCTAACCGCAACCCCTAACCCCAAATCTAAACCTAACCCCAAATCTAAACCTAACCCCAACCCCTAACCCCAAATCTAAACCTAACCCCAAATCTAAACCTAACCCCAAACCCTAATTCCAAATCTAAACCTAACCCCAAAACTAAACCTAACCCCAACCCCTAACCCCAAATCTAAAACTAACCCCAAATCTAAACCTAAGCCCAACCAAAACCCCAAATCTAAACCTAACCCCAGATCTAAACCTAACCCCAAATCTAAACCCCAAATCTAAACCTAACCCCAACCCCTAACCCCAAATCTAAACCTAACCCCAAATCTAAAACCCAAATCTAAAACTAACCCCAAATCTAAACCTAACCCCAAATCTAAACCTAACCCAACCCCTAAACCCAAATCTAAACCTAACCACAACAACTAACCCCAAATCTAAACCTAACCCCAAATCTAAACCTAACCCCAACCCCTAACCCCAAATCTAAACCTAACCCAAACCCCTAACCCCAAATCCAAACCTAACCCCAAATCTAAACCAAATCCCAACCCCTAACCCCAACCACTAACCCCAAATCTAAACCTAACCCCAATTCCTAACCCCAACCCCTAACCCCAAATCTAAACCTAAACCCAACCCCTAACCCCAACACCTAACCCCAAATCTAAACCTAACCCCAAATCTAAACCTAACCCCAACCCCTAACCCCAAATCTAAACCTAACCCCAAATCTAAACTTAACCCCAACCCCTAACCCCAAATCTAAACCTAACCCCAAATCTAAACCTAACCCCAACCCCTAACCCCAAATCTAAACCTAACCCCAAATCTAAACCTAACCCCAACCCCTAACCCCAACCCCTAACCCCAAATCTAAACCTAACCCCAAATCTAAACCTAAAATTTGAACCTAACACCAAATCTAAACCTAACCCCAAATCTAAACCTAAAATCTAAACCTAACCCCAAATCTAAACCTAAAATCTAAACCTAACCCCAAATCTAAACCTAAAATCTAAACCTAACCCCAAATCTAAACCTAACCCCGAATCTAAACCTAAAATCTAAACAAAACCCCAAATCTAAACCTAACCCCAACCCCTAACCCCAAATCTAAACCTAACCCCAAATCTAAACCTAACCCCAACCCCTAACACCAAATCTAAACCTAACCCCAAATCTAAACCTAACCCCAAATCCTAACTCCAAATCTAAACCTAACCCCAAATCTAAACCTAACCCCAACCCCTAACCCCAAATCTAAACCTAACCCCAAATCTAAAGCTAACCCCAACCCCTAAACCCAAATCTAAACCTAACCCCAAATCTAAACCTAACCCCAACCAAAACCCCAAATCTAAACCTAACCCCAGATCTAAACCTAACCCCAAATCTAACCCCAAATCTAAACCTAACCCCAACACCTAACCCCAAATCTAAACCTAACCCCAAATCTAAAACCCAAATCTAAAACTAACCCCAAATCTAAACCTAACCCAACCCCTAAACCCAAATCTAAACCTAACCCCAAATCTAAACCTAACCCAACCCCTAAACCCAAATCTAAACCTAACCACAACAACTAACCCCAAATCTAAAACTAACCCCAAATCTAAACCTAACCCAAACCCCTAACCCCAAATCCAAACCTAACACCAAATCTAAACCAAATCCCAACCCCTAACCCCAACCCCTAACCCCAAATCTAAACCTAACCCCAATTCCTAACCCCAACCCCTAACCCCAAATCTAAACCTAACCCCAACCCCTAACCTTAACACCTAACCCCAAATCTAAAGCTAACCCCAAATCTAAACCTAACCCCAACCCCTAACCCCAAATCTAAACCTAACCCCAAATCTAAACCTAACCCCAACCCCTAACCCCAAATCTAAACCTAACCCCAAATCTAAACCTAACCCCAACCCCTAACCCCAAATCTAAACCTAACCCCAAATCAAAACCTAACCTCAATCCCTGACCCCAATTCTTAACGTAACCCCAAATCTAAACCTAACCCCCAACCCCTACCCCCAAATCTAAACCTAACCCCAAATCTAAACCTAACCCCAACCCCTAACCCCAAATATAAACATAACCCCAAATCTTAACCTAAACCCAATCCCTAACCCCAAATCTAAACCTAACCCCAAATCTAAACCTAACCCCATACCCTAACCCCAACCCCTAACCCCAAATCTAAACCTAACCCCAAATCTAAACCTAACCCCAAATCTAAACCTAACATCTAAACCTAACCCCAAATCTAAACCTAAACCCAACCCCTAACCCCAAATCTAACCTAACCCCAAATCTAAACCTAAAATCTAAACCTAACCCCAAATCTAAACCTAAACAAAGTGTAAACCTAACCCCAACCCCTAACCCCAAATCTAAACGTAACCCCAAATCTAAACCTAACCCCAACGCCTAACCCCAAATCTAAACCTAACCCCAAATCTAAACCTAACCCCAACCCCTAACCCCAAATCTAAACCTAACCCCAAATCTAAACCTAAAATCTATACCTAACCCCAAATCTAAACCTAAAATCTAAACCTAACCCCAAATCTAAACCTAACCACAAATCTAAACCTAAAATCTAAACCTAACCCCAAATCTAAACCTAAAATCTAAACCTAACCCCAAATCTAAACCTAACCCCAAATCTAAACCTAAAATCTATACCTAACCCCAAATCTAAACCTAAAATCTAAACCTAACCCCAAATCTAAACCTAAAATCTAAACCTAACCCCAAATCTAAACCTAACCCCAAATCTAAACCTAACCCCAAATCTAAACCTACAATATAAACCTAACCCCAAATCTAAACCTAAAATCTAAACCTAACCCCAAATCTAAACCTAAAATCTAAACCTAACCCCAAATCTAAACCTAAAATCTAAACCTAACCCCAAATCTAAACCTAAAATCTAAACCTAACCCCAAATCTAAACCTAACCCCAAATCTAAACCTAAAATCTAAACCTAATCCCAAATCTAAACCTAACCCCAACCCCTAACCCCAAATCTAAACCTAACCCCAAATCTAAACCTAACCCCAACCCCTAACTCCAAATCTAAACCTAACCCCAAATCTAAACCTAACCGCAACCCCTAACCCCAAATCTAAACCTAACCCCAAATCTAAACCTAACCCCAACCCCTAACCCCAAATCTAAACCTAACCCCAAATCTAAACCTAACCCCAAACCCTAATTCCAAATCTAAACCTAACCCCAAAACTAAACCTAACCCCAACCCCTAACCCCAAATCTAAAACTAACCCCAAATCTAAACCTAAGCCCAACCAAAACCCCAAATCTAAACCTAACCCCAGATCTAAACCTAACCCCAAATCTAAACACCAAATCTAAACCTAACCCCAACCCCTAACCCCAAATCTAAACCTAACCCCAAATCTAAAACCCAAATCTAAAACTAACCCCAAATCTAAACCTAACCCCAAATCTAAACCTAACCCAACCCCTAAACCCAAATCTAAACCTAACCACAACAACTAACCCCAAATCTAAACCTAACCCCAAATCTAAACCTAACCCCAACCCCTAACCCCAAATCTAAACCTAACCCCAAATCTAAACCTAACCCCAACCCCTAACCCCAACCCCTAACCCCAAATCTAAACCTAACCCCAAATCTAAACCTAAAATTTAAACCTAACACCAAATCTAAACCTAACCCCAAATCTAAACCTTAAATCTAAACCTAAACCCAAATCTTAACCTAAAATCTAAACCTAACCCCAAATCTAAACCTAACCCCAAATCTAAACCTAAAATCTAAACCTAACCCCAAATCTAAACCTAACCCCAAATCTAAACCTAACCCCAAATCTAAACCTAAAATCTAAACCTAACCCCAAATCTAAACCTAAAATCTAAACCTAACCCCAAATCTAAACCTAACACCAAATCTAAACCTAAAATCTATACCTAACCCCAAATCTAAACCTAAAATCTAAACCTAACCCCAAATCTAAACCTAAAATCTAAACCTAACCCCAAATCTAAACCTAACCCCAAATCTAAACCTACAATATAAACCTAACCCCAAATCTAAACTTAAAATCTAAACCTAACCCCAAATCTAAACCTAAAATCTAAACCTAACCCCAAATCTAAACCTAAAATCTAAACCTATCCCCAAATATAAACCTAAAATCTAAACCTAACCCCAAATCTAAACCTAAAATCTAAACCTAACCCCAAATCTAAACCTAACCCCAAATCTAAAACTAAAATCTAAACCTAACCCCAAATATAAACCTAACCCCAACCCCTAATCCCAAATCTAAACCTAACCCCAAATCTAAACCTAACCCCAACCCCTAACTCCAAATCTAAACCTAACACCAAATCTAAACCTAACCCCAACCCCTAACCCCAAATCTAAACCTAACCCCAAATCTAAAACTAACCCCAAACCCTAACTCCAAATCTAAACCTAACCCCAAATCTAAACCTAACCCCAACCCCTAACCCCAAATCTAAAACTAACCCCAAATCTAAACCTAACCCCGACCCCTAACCCCAAATCTAAACCTAACCCCAAATGTAAAGCTAACACCAACCCCTAACCCCAAATCTAAACCTAACCCCAAATCTAAACCTAACCCCAACAAAAACCCCAAATCTAAACCTAACCCCAGATCTAAACCTAACCCCAAATCTAACCCCAAATCTAAACCTAACCCCAACACCTAACCCCAAATCTAAACCTAACCCCAAATCAAAAACCCAAATCTAAAACTAACCCCAAATCTAAACCTAACCCAACCCCTAAACCCAAATCTAAACCTAACCCCAAATCTAAACCTAACCCAACCCCTAAACCCAAATCTAAACCTAACCACAACAACTAACCCCAAATCTAAAACTAACCCCAAATCTAAACCTAACCCAAACCCCTAAACCCAAATCCAAACCTAATCCCAAATCTAAACCAAATCCCAACCCCTAACCCCAACCCCTAACCCCAAATCTAAACCTAACCCCAATTCCTAACCCCAACCCCTAACCCCAAATCTAAACCTAACCCCAACCCCTAACCTTAACACCTAACCCCAAATCTAAAGCTAACCCCAAATCTAAACCTAACCCCAACCCCTAACCCCAAATCTAAACCTAACCCCAAATCTAAACCTAACCCCAACCCCTAACCCCAAATCTAAACCTAACCCCAAATCTAAACCTAACCCCAACCCCTAACCCCAAATCTAAACCTAACCCCAAATCTAAACCTAACCTCAATCCCTGACCCCAATTCTTAACGTAACCCCAAATCTAAACCTAACCCCCAACCCCTACCCCCAAATCTAAACCTAACCCCAAATCTAAACCTAACCCCAACCCCTAACCCCAAATATAAACATAACCCCAAATCTTAACCTAAACCCAATCCCTAACCCCAAATCTAAACCTAACCGCAAATCTAAACCTAACCCCATACCCTAACCCCAACCCCTAACCCCAAATCTAAACCTAACCCCAAATCTAAACCTAACCCCAAATCTAAACCTAACATCTAAACCTAACCCCAAATCTAAACCTAAACCCAACCCCTAACCCCAAATATAACCTAACCCCAAATCTAAACCTAAAATCTAAACCTAACCCCAAATCTAAACCTAAACAAAGTGTAAACCTAACCCCAACCCCTAACCCCAAATCTAAACCTAACCCCAACGCCTAACCCCAAATCTAAACCTAACCCCAAATCTAAACCTAACCCCAACCCCTAACCCCAAATCTAAACCTAACCCCAAATCTAAACCTAAAATCTAAACCTAACCCCAAATCTAAACCTAAAATCTAAACCTAACCCCAAATCTAAACCTAACCACAAATCTAAACCTAAAATCTAAACCTAACCCCAAATCTAAACCTAAAATCTAAACCTAACCCCAAATCTAAACCTAACCCCAAATCTAAACCTAAAATCTATACCTAACCCCAAATCTAAACCTAAAATCTAAACCTAACCCCAAATCTAAACCTAAAATCTAAACCTAACCCCAAATCTAAACCTAACCCCAAATCTAAACCTAAAATCTAAACCTAACCCCAAATCTAAACCTAACCCCAAATCTAAACCTACAATATAAACCTAACCCCAAATCTAAACCTAAAATCTAAACCTAACCCCAAATCTAAACCTAAAATCTAAACCTAACCCCAAATCTAAACCTAAAATCTAAACCTAACCCCAAATCTAAACCTAAAATCTAAACCTAACCCCAAATCTAAACCTAACCCCAAATCTAAACCTAAAATCTAAACCTAATCCCAAATCTAAACCTAACCCCAACCCCTAACCCCAAATCTAAACCTAACCCCAAATCTAAACCTAACCCCAACCCCTAACTCCAAATCTAAACCTAACCCCAAATCTAAACCTAACCGCAACCCCTAACCCCAAATCTAAACCTAACCCCAAATCTAAACCTAACCCCAACCCCTAACCCCAAATCTAAACCTAACCCCAAATCTAAACCTAACCCCAAACCCTAATTCCAAATCTAAACCTAACCCCAAAACTAAACCTAACCCCAACCCCTAACCCCAAATCTAAAACTAACCCCAAATCTAAACCTAAGCCCAACCAAAACCCCAAATCTAAACCTAACCCCAGATCTAAACCTAACCCCAAATCTAAACCCCAAATCTAAACCTAAACCCAACCCCTAACCCCAAATCTAAACCTAACCCCAAATCTAAAACCCAAATCTAAAACTAACCCCAAATCTAAACCTAACCCCAAATCTAAACCTAACCCAACCCCTAAACCCAAATCTAAACCTAACCACAACAACTAACCCCAAATCTAAACCTAACCCCAAATCTAAACCTAACCCCAACCCCTAACCCCAAATCTAAACCTAACCCAAACCCCTAACCCCAAATCCAAACCTAACCCCAAATCTAAACCAAATCCCAACCCCTAACCCCAACCACTAACCCCAAATCTAAACCTAACCCCAATTCCTAACCCCAACCCCTAACCCCAAATCTAAACCTAAACCCAACCCCTAACCCCCACACCTAACCCCAAATCTAAACCTAACCCCAAATCTAAACCTAACCCCAACCCCTAACCCCAAATCTAAACCTAACCCCAAATCTAAACTTAACCCCAACCCCTAACCCCAAATCTAAACCTAACCCCAAATCTAAACCTAACCCCAATTCCTAACCCCAACCCCTAACCCCAAATCTAAACCTAAACCCAACCCCTAACCCCAACACCTAACCCCAAATCTAAACCTAACCCCAAATCTAAACCTAACCCCAACCCCTAACCCTAAATCTAAACCTAACCCCAAATCTAAACTTAACCCCAACCCCTAACCCCAAATCTAAACCTAACCCCAAATCTAAACCTAACCCCAACCCCTAACCCCAAATCTAAACCTAACCCCAAATCTAAACCTAACCCCAACCCCTAACCCCAACCCCTAACCCCAAATCTAAACCTAACCCCAAATCTAAACCTAAAATTTAAACCTAACACCAAATCTAAACCTAACCCCAAATCTAAACCTAAAATCTAAACCTAACCCCAAATCTAAACCTAAAATCTAAACCTAACCCCAAATATAAACCTAAAATCTAAACCTAACCCCAAATCTAAACCTAAAATCTAAACCTAACCCCAAATCTAAACCTAACCCCAAATCTAAACCTAAAATCTAAACCTAACCCCAAATATAAACCTAACCCCAACCCCTAATCCCAAATCTAAACCTAACCCCAAATCTAAACCTAACCCCAACCCCTAACTCCAAATCTAAACCTAACACCAAATCTAAACCTAACCCCAACCCCTAACCCCAAATCTAAACCTAACCCCAAATCTAAAACTAACCCCAAACCCTAACTCCAAATCTAAACCTAACCCCAAATCTAAACCTAACCCCAACCCCTAACCCCAAATCTAAAACTAACCCCAAATCTAAACCTAACCCCGACCCCTAACCCCAAATCTAAACCTAACCCCAAATGTAAAGCTAACCCCAACCCCTAACCCCAAATCTAAACCTAACCCCAAATCTAAACCTAACCCCAACAAAAACCCCAAATCTAAACCTAACCCCAGATCTAAACCTAACCCCAAATCTAACCCCAAATCTAAACCTAACCCCAACACCTAACCCCAAATCTAAACCTAACCCCAAATCTAAAACCCAAATCTAAAACTAACCCCAAATCTAAACCTAACCCAACCCCTAAACCCAAATCTAAACCTAACCCCAAATCTAAACCTAACCCAACCCCTAAACCCAAATCTAAACCTAACCACAACAACTAACCCCAAATCTAAAACTAACCCCAAATCTAAACCTAACCCAAACCCCTAACCCCAAATCCAAACCTAACCCCAAATCTAAACCAAATCCCAACCCCTAACCCCAACCCCTAACCCCAAATCTAAACCTAACCCCAATTCCTAACCCCAACCCCTAACCCCAAATCTAAACCTAACCCCAACCCCTAACCTTAACACCTAACCCCAAATCTAAAGCTAACCCCAAATCTAAACCTAACCCCAACCCCTAACCCCAAATCTAAACCTAACCCCAAATCTAAACCTAACCCCAACCCCTAACCCCAAATCTAAACCTAACCCCAAATCTAAACCTAACCCCAACCCCTAACCCCAAATCTAAACCTAACCCCAAATCTAAACCTAACCTCAATCCCTGACCCCAATTCTTAACGTAACCCCAAATCTAAACCTAACCCCCAACCCCTACCCCCAAATCTAAACCTAACCCCAAATCTAAACCTAACCCCAACCCCTAACCCCAAATATAAACATAACCCCAAATCTTAACCTAAACCCAATCCCTAACCCCAAATCTAAACCTAACCGCAAATCTAAACCTAACCCCATACCCTAACCCCAACCCCTAACCCCAAATCTAAACCTAACCCCAAATCTAAACCTAACCCCAAATCTAAACCTAACATCTAAACCTAACCCCAAATCTAAACCTAAACCCAACCCCTAACCCCAAATCTAACCTAACCCCAAATCTAAACCTAAAATCTAAACCTAACCCCAAATCTAAACCTAAACAAAGTGTAAACCTAACCCCAACCCCTAACCCCAAATCTAAACCTAACCCCAAATCTAAACCTAACCCCAACGCCTAACCCCAAATCTAAACCTAACCCCAAATCTAAACCTAACCCCAACCCCTAACCCCAAATCTATACCTAACCCCAAATCTAAACCTAAAATCTAAACCTAACCCCAAATCTAAACCTAAAATCTAAACCTAACCCCAAATCTAAACCTAACCCCAAATCTAAACCTAAAATCTAAACCTAACCCCAAATCTAAACCTAACCCCAAATCTAAACCTACAATATAAACCTAACCCCAAATCTAAACCTAAAATCTAAACCTAACCCCAAATCTAAACCTAAAATCTAAACCTAACCCCAAATCTAAACCTAAAATCTAAACCTAACCCCAAATCTAAACCTAAAATCTAAACCTAACCCCAAATCTAAACCTAACCCCAAATCTAAACCTAAAATCTAAACCTAATCCCAAATCTAAACCTAACCCCAACCCCTAACCCCAAATCTAAACCTAACCCCAAATCTAAACCTAACCCCAACCCCTAACTCCAAATCTAAACCTAACCCCAAATCTAAACCTAACCGCAACCCCTAACCCCAAATCTAAACCTAACCCCAAATCTAAACCTAACCCCAACCCCTAACCCCAAATCTAAACCTAACCCCAAATCTAAACCTAACCCCAAACCCTAATTCCAAATCTAAACCTAACCCCAAAACTAAACCTAACCCCAACCCCTAACCCCAAATCTAAAACTAACCCCAAATCTAAACCTAAGCCCAACCAAAACCCCAAATCTAAACCTAACCCCAGATCTAAACCTAACCCCAAATCTAAAACCCAAATCTAAAACTAACCCCAAATCTAAACCTAACCCCAAATCTAAACCTAACCCCAAATCTAAAACCCAAATCTAAAACTAACCCCAAATCTAAACCTAACCCCAAATCTAAACCTAACCCAACCCCTAAACCCAAATCTAAACCTAACCACAACAACTAACCCCAAATCTAAACCTAACCCCAAATCTAAACCTAACCCCAACCCCTAACCCCAAATCTAAACCTAACCCAAACCCCTAACCCCAAATCCAAACCTAACCCCAAATCTAAACCAAATCCCAACCCCTAACCCCAACCACTAACCCCAAATCTAAACCTAACCCCAATTCCTAACCCCAACCCCTAACCCCAAATCTAAACCTAAACCCAACCCCTAACCCCAACACCTAACCCCAAATCTAAACCTAACCCCAAATCTAAACCTAACCCCAACCCCTAACCCCAAATCTAAACCTAACCCCAAATCTAAACTTAATCCCAACCCCTAACCCCAAATCTAAACCTAACCCCAAATCTAAACCTAACCCCAACCCCTAACCCCAAATCTAAACCTAACCCCAAATCTAAACCTAACCCCAACCCCTAACCCCAACCCCTAACCCCAAATCTAAACCTAACCCCAAATCTAAACCTAAAATTTAAACCTAACCCCAAATCTAAACCTAACCCCAAATCTAAACCTTAAATCTAAACCTAAACCCAAATCTTAACCTAAAATCTAAACCTAACCCCAAATCTAAACCTAACCCCAAATCTAAACCTAAAATCTAAACCTAACCCCAAATCTAAACCTAACCCCAAATCTAAACCTAACCCCAAATCTAAACCTAAAATCTAAACCTAACCCCAAATCTAAACCTAAAATCTAAACCTAACCCCAAATCTAAAGCTAACACCAAATCTAAACCTAAAATCTATACCTAACCCCAAATCTAAACCTAAAATCTAAACCTAACCCCAAATCTAAACCTAAAATCTAAACCTAACCCCAAATCTAAACCTAAAATCTAAACCTAACCCCAAATCTAAACCTAACCCCAAATCTAAACCTACAATATAAACCTAACCCCAAATCTAAACTTAAAATCTAAACCTAACCCCAAATCTAAACCTAAAATCTAAACCTAACCCCAAATCTAAACCTAAAATCTAAACCTAACCCCAAATATAAACCTAAAATCTAAACCTAACCCCAAATCTAAACCTAAAATCTAAACCTAACCCCAAATCTAAACCTAACCCCAAATCTAAACCTAAAATCTAAACCTAACCCCAAATATAAACCTAACCCCAACCCCTAATCCCAAATCTAAACCTAACCCCAAATCTAAACCTAACCCCAACCCCTAACTCCAAATCTAAACCTAACACCAAATCTAAACCTAACCCCAACCCCTAACCCCAAATCTAAACCTAAACCCAAATCTAAAACTAACCCCAAACCCTAACTCCAAATCTAAACCTAACCCCAAATCTAAACCTAACCCCAACCCCTAACCCCAAATCTAAAACTAACCCCAAATCTAAACCTAACCCCGACCCCTAACCCCAAATCTAAACCTAACCCCAAATGTAAACCTAACCCCAACCCCTAATCCCAAATCTAAACCTAACCCCAAATCTAAACCTAACCCCAACCCCTAACTCCAAATCTAAACCTAACACCAAATCTAAACCTAACCCCAACCCCTAACCCCAAATCTAAACCTAACCCCAAATCTAAAACTAACCCCAAACCCTAACTCCAAATCTAAACCTAACCCCAAATCTAAACCTAACCCCAACCCCTAACCCCAAATCTAAAACTAACCCCAAATCTAAACCTAACCCCGACCCCTAACCCCAAATCTAAACCTAACCCCAAATCTAAACCTAACCCAACCCCTAAACCCAAATCTAAACCTAACCTCAACCCCTAACCCCAAATCTAAACCTAACCCCAGATCTAAACCTAAACCCAACCCCTAACCCCAAATCTAAACCTAACCCCAAATCTAAACCTAACCCCAAATCTAAACCTAACCCCAACCCCTAACTCCAAATCTAAATCTAACCCCAAATCTAAACATAACCGCAACCCCTAACCCCAAATCTAAACCTAACCCCAAATCTAAACCTAACCCCAACCCCTAACCCCAAATCTAAACCTAACCCCAAATCTAAACCGAACCCCAAACCCTAACTCCAAATCTAAACCTAACCCCAAATCTAAACCTAACCCCAACCCCTAACCCCAAATCTAAAACTAACCCCAAATCTAAACCTAAGCCCAACCAAAACCCCAAATCTAAACCTAACCCCAGATCTAAACCTAACCCCAAATCTAAACCCCAAATCTAAACCTAACCCCAACCCCTAACCCCAAATCTAAACCTAACCCCAAATCTAAAACCCAAATCTAAAACTAACCGCAAATCTAAACCTAACCCCAAATCTAAACCTAACCCAACCCCTAAACCCAAATCTAAACCTAACCACAACAACTAACCCCAAATCTAAACCTAACCCCAAATCTAAACCTAACCCCAACCCCTAACCCCAAATCTAAACCTAACCCCAAATCTAAACCTAACCCCAACCCCTAACCCCAAATCTAAACCTAACCCCAAATCTAAACCTAACCTCAATCCCTGACCCCAATTCTTAACGTAACCCCAAATCTAAACCTAACCCCCAACCCCTACCCCCAAATCTAAACCTAACCCCAAATCTAAACCTAACCCCAACCCCTAACCCCAAATATAAACATAACCCCAAATCTTAACCTAAACCCAATCCCTAACCCCAAATCTAAACCTAACCGCAAATCTAAACCTAACCCCATACCCTAACCCCAACCCCTAACCCCAAATCTAAACCTAACCCCAAATCTAAACCTAACATCTAAACCTAACCCCAAATCTAAACCTAAACCCAACCCCTAACCCCAAATCTAACCTAACCCCAAATCTAAACCTAAAATCTAAACCTAACCCCAAATCTAAACCTAAACAAAGTGTAAACCTAACCCCAACCCCTAACCCCAAATCTAAACCTAACCCCAAATCTAAACCTAAAATCTAAACCTAACCCCAAATCTAAACCTAAAATCTAAACCTAACCCCAAATATAAACCTAAAATCTAAACCTAACCCCAAATCTAAACCTAAAATCTAAACCTAACCCCAAATCTAAACCTAACCCCAAATCTAAACCTAAAATCTAAACCTAACCCCAAATATAAACCTAACCCCAACCCCTAATCCCAAATCTAAACCTAACCCCAAATCTAAACCTAACCCCAACCCCTAACTCCAAATCTAAACCTAACACCAAATCTAAACCTAACCCCAACCCCTAACCCCAAATCTAAACCTAACCCCAAATCTAAAACTAACCCCAAACCCTAACTCCAAATCTAAACCTAACCCCAAATCTAAACCTAACCCCAACCCCTAACCCCAAATCTAAAACTAACCCCAAATCTAAACCTAACCCCGACCCCTAACCCCAAATCTAAACCTAACCCCAAATGTAAAGCTAACCCCAACCCCTAACCCCAAATCTAAACCTAACCCCAAATCTAAACCTAACCCCAACAAAAACCCCAAATCTAAACCTAACCCCAGATCTAAACCTAACCCCAAATCTAACCCCAAATCTAAACCTAACCCCAACACCTAACCCCAAATCTAAACCTAACCCCAAATCTAAAACCCAAATCTAAAACTAACCCCAAATCTAAACCTAACCCAACCCCTAAACCCAAATCTAAACCTAACCCCAAATCTAAACCTAACCCAACCCCTAAACCCAAATCTAAACCTAACCACAACAACTAACCCCAAATCTAAAACTAACCCCAAATCTAAACCTAACCCAAACCCCTAACCCCAAATCCAAACCTAACCCCAAATCTAAACCAAATCCCAACCCCTAACCCCAACCCCTAACCCCAAATCTAAACCTAACCCCAATTCCTAACCCCAACCCCTAACCCCAAATCTAAACCTAACCCCAACCCCTAACCTTAACACCTAACCCCAAATCTAAAGCTAACCCCAAATCTAAACCTAACCCCAACCCCTAACCCCAAATCTAAACCTAACCCCAAATCTAAACCTAACCCCAACCCCTAACCCCAAATCTAAACCTAACCCCAAATCTAAACCTAACCCCAACCCCTAACCCCAAATCTAAACCTAACCCCAAATCTAAACCTAACCTCAATCCCTGACCCCAATTCTTAACGTAACCCCAAATCTAAACCTAACCCCCAACCCCTACCCCCAAATCTAAACCTAACCCCAAATCTAAACCTAACCCCAACCCCTAACCCCAAATATAAACATAACCCCAAATCTTAACCTAAACCCAATCCCTAACCCCAAATCTAAACCTAACCGCAAATCTAAACCTAACCCCATACCCTAACCCCAACCCCTAACCCCAAATCTAAACCTAACCCCAAATCTAAACCTAACCCCAAATCTAAACCTAACATCTAAACCTAACCCCAAATCTAAACCTAAACCCAACCCCTAACCCCAAATCTAACCTAACCCCAAATCTAAACCTAAAATCTAAACCTAACCCCAAATCTAAACCTAAACAAAGTGTAAACCTAACCCCAACCCCTAACCCCAAATCTAAACCTAACCCCAAATCTAAACCTAACCCCAACGCCTAACCCCAAATCTAAACCTAACCCCAAATCTAAACCTAACCCCAACCCCTAACCCCAAATCTATACCTAACCCCAAATCTAAACCTAAAATCTAAACCTAACCCCAAATCTAAACCTAAAATCTAAACCTAACCCCAAATCTAAACCTAACCCCAAATCTAAACCTAAAATCTAAACCTAACCCCAAATCTAAACCTAACCCCAAATCTAAACCTACAATATAAACCTAACCCCAAATCTAAACCTAAAATCTAAACCTAACCCCAAATCTAAACCTAAAATCTAAACCTAACCCCAAATCTAAACCTAAAATCTAAACCTAACCCCAAATCTAAACCTAAAATCTAAACCTAACCCCAAATCTAAACCTAACCCCAAATCTAAACCTAAAATCTAAACCTAATCCCAAATCTAAACCTAACCCCAACCCCTAACCCCAAATCTAAACCTAACCCCAAATCTAAACCTAACCCCAACCCCTAACTCCAAATCTAAACCTAACCCCAAATCTAAACCTAACCGCAACCCCTAACCCCAAATCTAAACCTAACCCCAAATCTAAACCTAACCCCAACCCCTAACCCCAAATCTAAACCTAACCCCAAATCTAAACCTAACCCCAAACCCTAATTCCAAATCTAAACCTAACCCCAAAACTAAACCTAACCCCAACCCCTAACCCCAAATCTAAAACTAACCCCAAATCTAAACCTAAGCCCAACCAAAACCCCAAATCTAAACCTAACCCCAGATCTAAACCTAACCCCAAATCTAAAACCCAAATCTAAAACTAACCCCAAATCTAAACCTAACCCCAAATCTAAACCTAACCCCAAATCTAAAACCCAAATCTAAAACTAACCCCAAATCTAAACCTAACCCCAAATCTAAACCTAACCCAACCCCTAAACCCAAATCTAAACCTAACCACAACAACTAACCCCAAATCTAAACCTAACCCCAAATCTAAACCTAACCCCAACCCCTAACCCCAAATCTAAACCTAACCCAAACCCCTAACCCCAAATCCAAACCTAACCCCAAATCTAAACCAAATCCCAACCCCTAACCCCAACCACTAACCCCAAATCTAAACCTAACCCCAATTCCTAACCCCAACCCCTAACCCCAAATCTAAACCTAAACCCAACCCCTAACCCCAACACCTAACCCCAAATCTAAACCTAACCCCAAATCTAAACCTAACCCCAACCCCTAACCCCAAATCTAAACCTAACCCCAAATCTAAACTTAATCCCAACCCCTAACCCCAAATCTAAACCTAACCCCAAATCTAAACCTAACCCCAACCCCTAACCCCAAATCTAAACCTAACCCCAAATCTAAACCTAACCCCAACCCCTAACCCCAACCCCTAACCCCAAATCTAAACCTAACCCCAAATCTAAACCTAAAATTAAAACCTAATCCCAAATCTAAACCTAACCCCAAATCTAAACCTTAAATCTAAACGTAAACCCAAATCTTAACCTAAAATCTAAACCTAACCCCAAATCTAAACCTAACCCCAAATCTAAACCTAAAATCTAAACCTAACCCCAAATCTAAACCTAACCCCAAATCTAAACCTAACCCCAAATCTAAACCTAAAATCTAAACCTAACCCCAAATCTAAACCTAAAATCTAAACCTAACCCCAAATCTAAAGCTAACACCAAATCTAAACCTAAAATCTATACCTAACCCCAAATCTAAACCTAAAATCTAAACCTAACCCCAAATCTAAACCTAAAATCTAAACCTAACCCCAAATCTAAACCTAAAATCTAAACCTAACCCCAAATCTAAACCTAACCCCAAATCTAAACCTACAATATAAACCTAACCCCAAATCTAAACTTAAAATCTAAACCTAACCCCAAATCTAAACCTAAAATCTAAACCTAACCCCAAATCTAAACCTAAAATCTAAACCTAACCCCAAATATAAACCTAAAATCTAAACCTAACCCCAAATCTAAACCTAAAATCTAAACCTAACCCCAAATCTAAACCTAACCCCAAATCTAAACCTAAAATCTAAACCTAACCCCAAATATAAACCTAACCCCAACCCCTAATCCCAAATCTAAACCTAACCCCAAATCTAAACCTAACCCCAACCCCTAACTCCAAATCTAAACCTAACACCAAATCTAAACCTAACCCCAACCCCTAACCCCAAATCTAAACCTAACCCCAAATCTAAAACTAACCCCAAACCCTAACTCCAAATCTAAACCTAACCCCAAATCTAAACCTAACCCCAACCCCTAACCCCAAATCTAAAACTAACCCCAAATCTAAACCTAACCCCGACCCCTAACCCCAAATCTAAACCTAACCCCAAATGTAAACCTAACCCAAACCCCTAATCCCAAATCTAAACCTAACCCCAAATCTAAACCTAACCCCAACCCCTAACTCCAAATCTAAACCTAACACCAAATCTAAACCTAACCCCAACCCCTAACCCCAAATCTAAACCTAACCCCAAATCTAAAACTAACCCCAAACCCTAACTCCAAATCTAAACCTAACCCCAAATCTAAACCTAACCCCAACCCCTAACCCCAAATCTAAAACTAACCCCAAATCTAAACCTAACCCCGACCCCTAACCCCAAATCTAAACCTAACCCCAAATCTAAACCTAACCCAACCCCTAAACCCAAATCTAAACCTAACCTCAACCCCTAACCCCAAATCTAAACCTAACCCCAGATCTAAACCTAAACCCAACCCCTAACCCCAAATCTAAACCTAACCCCAAATCTAAACCTAACCCCAAATCTAAACCTAACCCCAACCCCTAACTCCAAATCTAAATCTAACCCCAAATCTAAACATAACCGCAACGCCTAACCCCAAATCTAAACCTAACCCCAAATCTAAACCTAACCCCAACCCCTAACCCCAAATCTAAACCTAACCCCAAATCTAAACCGAACCCCAAACCCTAACTCCAAATCTAAACCTAACCCCAAATCTAAACCTAACCCCAACCCCTAACCCCAAATCTAAAACTAACCCCAAATCTAAACCTAAGCCCAACCAAAACCCCAAATCTAAACCTAACCCCAGATCTAAACCTAACCCCAAATCTAAACCCCAAATCTAAACCTAACCCCAACCCCTAACCCCAAATCTAAACCTAACCCCAAATCTAAAACCCAAATCTAAAACTAACCGCAAATCTAAACCTAACCCCAAATCTAAACCTAACCCAACCCCTAAACCCAAATCTAAACCTAACCACAACAACTAACCCCAAATCTAAACCTAACCCCAAATCTAAACCTAACCCCAACCCCTAACCCCAAATCTAAACCTAACCCCAAATCTAAACCTAACCCCAACCCCTAACCCCAAATCTAAACCTAACCCCAAATCTAAACCTAACCTCAATCCCTGACCCCAATTCTTAACGTAACCCCAAATCTAAACCTAACCCCCAACCCCTACCCCCAAATCTAAACCTAACCCCAAATCTAAACCTAACCCCAACCCCTAACCCCAAATATAAACATAACCCCAAATCTTAACCTAAACCCAATCCCTAACCCCAAATCTAAACCTAACCGCAAATCTAAACCTAACCCCATACCCTAACCCCAACCCCTAACCCCAAATCTAAACCTAACCCCAAATCTAAACCTAACCCCAAATCTAAACCTAACATCTAAACCTAACCCCAAATCTAAACCTAAACCCAACCCCTAACCCCAAATCTAACCTAACCCCAAATCTAAACCTAAAATCTAAACCTAACCCCAAATCTAAACCTAAACAAAGTGTAAACCTAACCCCAACCCCTAACCCCAAATCTAAACCTAACCCCAAATCTAAACCTAACCCCAACGCCTAACCCCAAATCTAAACCTAACCCCAAATCTAAACCTAACCCCAACCCCTAACCCCAAATCTATACCTAACCCCAAATCTAAACCTAAAATCTAAACCTAACCCCAAATCTAAACCTAAAATCTAAACCTAACCCCAAATCTAAACCTAACCCCAAATCTAAACCTAAAATCTAAACCTAACCCCAAATCTAAACCTAACCCCAAATCTAAACCTACAATATAAACCTAACCCCAAATCTAAACCTAAAATCTAAACCTAACCCCAAATCTAAACCTAAAATCTAAACCTAACCCCAAATCTAAACCTAAAATCTAAACCTAACCCCAAATCTAAACCTAAAATCTAAACCTAACCCCAAATCTAAACCTAAAATCTAAACCTAATCCCAAATCTAAACCTAACCCCAACCCCTAACCCCAAATCTAAACCTAACCCCAAATCTAAACCTAACCCCAACCCCTAACTCCAAATCTAAACCTAACCCCAAATCTAAACCTAACCGCAACCCCTAACCCCAAATCTAAACCTAACCCCAAATCTAAACCTAACCCCAACCCCTAACCCCAAATCTAAACCTAACCCCAAATCTAAACCTAACCCCAAACCCTAATTCCAAATCTAAACCTAACCCCAAAACTAAACCTAACCCCAACCCCTAACCCCAAATCTAAAACTAACCCCAAATCTAAACCTAAGCCCAACCAAAACCCCAAATCTAAACCTAACCCCAGATCTAAACCTAACCCCAAATCTAAAACCCAAATCTAAAACTAACCCCAAATCTAAACCTAACCCCAAATCTACACCTAACCCCAAATCTAAAACCCAAATCTAAAACTAAGCCCAAATCTAAACCTAACCCCAAATCTAAAACCCAAATCTAAAACTAACCCCAAATCTAAACCTAACCCCAAATCTAAACCTAACCCAACCCCTAAACCCAAATCTAAACCTAACCACAACAACTAACCCCAAATCTAAACCTAACCCCAAATCTAAACCTAACCCCAACCCCTAACCCCAAATCTAAACCTAACCCAAACCCCTAACCCCAAATCCAAACCTAACCCCAAATCTAAACCAAATCCCAACCCCTAACCCCAACCACTAACCCCAAATCTAAACCTAACCCCAAATCTAAACCAAATCCCAACCCCTAACCCCAACCACTAACCCCAAATCTAAACCTAACCCCAATTCCTAACCCCAACCCCTAACCCCAAATCTAAACCTAAACCCAACCCCTAACCCCAACACCTAACCCCAAATCTAAACCTAACCCCAAATCTAAACCTAACCCCAACCCCTAACCCCAAATCTAAACCTAACCCCAAATCTAAACTTAATCCCAACCCCTAACCCCAAATCTAAACCTAACCCCAAATCTAAACCTAACCCCAACCCCTAACCCCAAATCTAAACCTAACCCCAAATCTAAACCTAACCCCAACCCCTAACCCCAACCCCTAACCCCAAATCTAAACCTAACCCCAAATCTAAACCTAAAATTTAAACCTAACCCCAAATCTAAACCTAACCCCAAATCTAAACCTTAAATCTAAACCTAAACCCAAATCTTAACCTAAAATCTAAACCTAACCCCAAATCTAAACCTAACCCCAAATCTAAACCTAAAATCTAAACCTAACCCCAAATCTAAACCTAACCCCAAATCTAAACCTAACCCCAAATCTAAACCTAAAATCTAAACCTAACCCCAAATCTAAACCTAAAATCTAAACCTAACCCCAAATCTAAACCTAACACCAAATCTAAACCTAAAATCTATACCTAACCCCAAATCTAAACCTAAAATCTAAACCTAACCCCAAATCTAAACCTAAAATCTAAACCTAACCCCAAATCTAAACCTAAAATCTAAACCTAACCCCAAATCTAAACCTAACCCCAAATCTAAACCTACAATATAAACCTAACCCCAAATCTAAACTTAAAATCTAAACCTAACCCCAAATCTAAACCTAAAATCTAAACCTAACCCCAAATCTAAACCTAAAATCTAAACCTAACCCCAAATATAAACCTAAAATCTAAACCTAACCCCAAATCTAAACCTAAAATCTAAACCTAACCCCAAATCTAAACCTAACCCCAAATCTAAACCTAAAATCTAAACCTAACCCCAAATATAAACCTAACCCCAACCCCTAATCCCAAATCTAAACCTAACCCCAAATCTAAACCTAACCCCAACCCCTAACTCCAAATCTAAACCTAACACCAAATCTAAACCTAACCCCAACCCCTAACCCCAAATCTAAACCTAACCCCAAATCTAAAACTAACCCCAAAACCTAACTCCAAATCTAAACCTAACCCCAAATCTAAACCTAACCCCAACCCCTAACCCCAAATCTAAAACTAACCCCAAATCTAAACCTAACCCCGACCCCCAACCCCAAATCTAAACCTAACCCCAAATGTAAACCTAACCCCAACCCCTAATCCCAAATCTAAACCTAACCCCAAATCTAAACCTAACCCCAACCCCTAACTCCAAATCTAAACCTAACACCAAATCTAAACCTAACCCCAACCCCTAACCCCAAATCTAAACCTAACCCCAAATCTAAAACTAACCCCAAACCCTAACTCCAAATCTAAACCTAACCCCAAATCTAAACCTAACCCCAACCCCTAACCCCAAATCTAAAACTAACCCCAAATCTAAACCTAACCCCGACCCCTAACCCCAAATCTAAACCTAACCCCAAATCTAAACCTAACCCAACCCCTAAACCCAAATCTAAACCTAACCTCAACCCCTAACCCCAAATCTAAACCTAACCCCAGATCTAAACCTAAACCCAACCCCTAACCCCAAATCTAAACCTAACCCCAAATCTAAACCTAACCCCAAATCTAAACCTAACCCCAAATCTAAACCTAACCCCAACCCCTAACCCCAAATCTAAACCTAACCCCAAATCTAAACCGAACCCCAAACCCTAAATCCAATTCTAAACCTAACCCCAAATCTAAACCTAACCCCAACCCCTAACCCCAAATCTAAAACTAACCCCAAATCTAAACCTAAGCCCAACCAAAACCCCAAATCTAAACCTAACCCCAGATCTAAACCTAACCCCAAATCTAAACCCCAAATCTAAACCTAACCCCAACCCCTAACCCCAAATCTAAACCTAACCCCAAATCTAAAACCCAAATCTAAAACTAACCGCAAATCTAAACCTAACCCCAAATCTAAACCTAACCCAACCCCTAAACCCAAATCTAAACCTAACCACAACAACTAACCCCAAATCTAAACCTAACCCCAAATCTAAACCTAACCCCAGCCCCTAACCCCAAATCTAAACCTAACCCAAACCCCTAACCCCAAATCCAAACCTAACCACAAATCTAAACCAAACCCCAACCCCTAACCCCAACCCCTAACCCCAAATCTAAACCTAACCCCAATTCCTAACCCCAACCCCTAACCCCAAATCTAAACCTAACCCCAACCCCTAACCCCAACACCTAACTCCAAATCTAAACCTAACCCCAAATCTAAACCTAACCCCAACCCCTAACACCAAATCTAAACCTAACCCCAAATCTAAACCTAACCCCAACCCCTAACCCCAAATCTAAACCTAACCCCAAATCTAAAACTAACCCCAAACCCTAACCCCAAATCTAAACCTAACCCCAAATCTAAACCTAACCCCAACCCCTAACCCCAAATCTAAACCTAACCCAAACCCCTAACCCCAAATCTAAACCTAACCCCAAATCTAAACCTAAAATCTAAACCTAACCCCAAATCTAAACCTAAAATCTAAACCTAACCCCAAATCTAAACCTAACCTCAACCCCTAACCCCAAATCTAAACCTAACCCCAGATCTAAACCTAAACCCAACCCCTAACCCCAAATCTAAACCTAACCCCAAATCTAAACCTAACCCCAACCCCTAACTCCAAATCTAAATCTAACCCCAAATCTAAACATAACCGCAACCCCTAACCCCAAATCTAAACCTAACCCCAAATCTAAATCTAACCCCAACCCCTAACCCCAAATCTAAACCTAACCCCAAATCTAAACCGAACCCCAAACCCTAACTCCAAATCTAAACCTAACCCCAAATCTAAAGCTAACCCCAACCCCTAACCCCAAATCTAAACCTAACCCCAAATCTAAACCTAACCCCAACCAAAACCCCAAATCTAAACCTAACCCCAGATCTAAACCTAACCCCAAATCTAAACCCCAAATCTAAACCTAACCCCAACCCCTAACCCCAAATCTAAACCTAATCCCAAATCTAAAACCCAAATCTAAAACTAACCCCAAATCTAAACCTAACCCCAAATCTAAACCTAACCCAACCCCTAAACCCAAATCTAAACCTAACCACAACAACTAACCCCAAATCTAAACCTAACCCCAAATCTAAACCTAACCCCAACCCCTAACCCCAAATCTAAACCTAACCCAAACCCCTAACCCCAAATCCAAACCTAACCACAAATCTAAACCAAACCCCAACCCCTAACCCCAACCCCTAACCCCAAATCTAAACCTAACCCCAATTCCTAACCCCAACCCCTAACCCCAAATCTAAACCTAACCCCAACCCCTAACCCCAAAACCTAAACCCAAATCTAAACCTAACCCCTAATCTAAACCTAACCCCAACCCCTAACCCCAAATCTAAACCTAACCCCAAATCTAAACTTAACCTCAACCCCTAACCCCAAATCTAAACCTAACCCCAAATCTAAACCTAACCCCAACCCCTAACCCCAAATCTAAACCTAACCCCAAATCTAAACCTAACCCCAACCCCTAATCCCAACCCCTAACCCCAAATCTAAACCTAACCGCAAATCTAAACCTAAAATCTAAACCTAACCCCAAATCTAAACCTAACCCCAAATCTAAACCTTAAATCTAAACCTAACCCCAAATCTTAACCTAAAATCTAAACCTAACCCCAAATCTAAACCTAACCCCAAATCTAAACCTAAAATCTAAACCTAACCCCAAATCTAAACCTAACCCCAAATCTAAACCTAACCCCAAATCTAAACCTAAAATCTAAACCTAACCCCAAATCTAAACCTAACCCCAAATCTAAACCTAAAATCTAAACCTAACCCCAAATCTAAACCTAAAATCTAAACCTAACCCCAAATCTAAACCTAACCCCAAATCTAAACCTAACCCCAACCCCTAACTCCAAATCTAAACCTAACACCAAATCTAAACCTAACCCCAACCCCTAACCCCAAATCTAAACCTAACCCCAAATCTAAAACTAACCCCAAACCCTAACTCCAAATCTAAACCTAACCCCAAATCTAAACCTAACCCCAACCCCTAACCCCAAATCTAAAACTAACCCCAAATCTAAACCTAACCCCGACCCCTAACCCCAAATCTAAACCTAACCCCAAATCTAAACCTAACCCAACCCCTAAACCCAAATCTAAACCTAACCTCAACCCCTAACCCCAAATCTAAACCTAACCCCAGATCTAAACCTAAACCCAACCCCTAACCCCAAATCTAAACCTAACCCCAAATCTAAACCTAACCCCAAATCTAAACCTAACCCCAACCCCTAACTCCAAATCTAAATCTAACCCCAAATCTAAACATAACCGCAACCCCTAACCCCAAATCTAAACCTAACCCCAAATCTAAACCTAACCCCAACCCCTAACCCCAAATCTAAACCTAACCCCAAATCTAAACCGAACCCCAAACCCTAACTCCAAATCTAAACCTAACCCCAAATCTAAACCTAACCCCAACCCCTAACCCCAAATCTAAAACTAACCCCAAATCTAAACCTAAGCCCAACCAAAACCCCAAATCTAAACCTAACCCCAGATCTAAACCTAACCCCAAATCTAAACCCCAAATCTAAACCTAACCCCAACCCCTAACCCCAAATCTAAACCTAACCCCAAATCTAAAACCCAAATCTAAAACTAACCGCAAATCTAAACCTAACCCCAAATCTAAACCTAACCCAACCCCTAAACCCAAATCTAAACCTAACCACAACAACTAACCCCAAATCTAAACCTAACCCCAAATCTAAACCTAACCCCAACCCCTAACCCCAAATCTAAACCTAACCCCAAATCTAAACCTAACCCCAACCCCTAACCCCAAATCTAAACCTAACCCCAAATCTAAACTTAACCCCAACCCCTAACCCCAAATCTAAACCTAACCCCAAATCTAAACCTAACCCCAATTCCTAACCCCAACCCCTAACCCCAAATCTAAACCTAAACCCAACCCCTAACCCCAACACCTAACCCCAAATCTAAACCTAACCCCAAATCTAAACCTAACCCCAACCCCTAACCCCAAATCTAAACCTAACCCCAAATCTAAACTTAACCCCAACCCCTAACCCCAAATCTAAACCTAACCCCAAATCTAAACCTAACCCCAACCCCTAACCCCAAATCTAAACCTAACCCCAAATCTAAACCTAACCCCAACCCCTAACCCCAACCCCTAACCCCAAATCTAAACCTAACCCCAAATCTAAACCTAAAATTTAAACCTAACACCAAATCTAAACCTAACCCCAAATCTAAACCTAAAATCTAAACCTAACCCCAAATCTAAACCTAAAATCTAAACCTAACCCCAAATATAAACCTAAAATCTAAACCTAACCCCAAATCTAAACCTAAAATCTAAACCTAACCCCAAATCTAAACCTAACCCCAAATCTAAACCTAAAATCTAAACCTAACCCCAAATATAAACCTAACCCCAACCCCTAATCCCAAATCTAAACCTAACCCCAAATCTAAACCTAACCCCAACCCCTAACTCCAAATCTAAACCTAACACCAAATCTAAACCTAACCCCAACCCCTAACCCCAAATCTAAACCTAACCCCAAATCTAAAACTAACCCCAAACCCTAACTCCAAATCTAAACCTAACCCCAAATCTAAACCTAACCCCAACCCCTAACCCCAAATCTAAAACTAACCCCAAATCTAAACCTAACCCCGACCCCTAACCCCAAATCTAAACCTAACCCCAAATGTAAAGCTAACCCCAACCCCTAACCCCAAATCTAAACCTAACCCCAAATCTAAACCTAACCCCAACAAAAACCCCAAATCTAAACCTAACCCCAGATCTAAACCTAACCCCAAATCTAACCCCAAATCTAAACCTAACCCCAACACCTAACCCCAAATCTAAACCTAACCCCAAATCTAAAACCCAAATCTAAAACTAACCCCAAATCTAAACCTAACCCAACCCCTAAACCCAAATCTAAACCTAACCCCAAATCTAAACCTAACCCAACCCCTAAACCCAAATCTAAACCTAACCACAACAACTAACCCCAAATCTAAAACTAACCCCAAATCTAAACCTAACCCAAACCCCTAACCCCAAATCCAAACCTAACCCCAAATCTAAACCAAATCCCAACCCCTAACCCCAACCCCTAACCCCAAATCTAAACCTAACCCCAATTCCTAACCCCAACCCCTAACCCCAAATCTAAACCTAACCCCAACCCCTAACCTTAACACCTAACCCCAAATCTAAAGCTAACCCCAAATCTAAACCTAACCCCAACCCCTAACCCCAAATCTAAACCTAACCCCAAATCTAAACCTAACCCCAACCCCTAACCCCAAATCTAAACCTAACCCCAAATCTAAACCTAACCCCAACCCCTAACCCCAAATCTAAACCTAACCCCAAATCTAAACCTAACCTCAATCCCTGACCCCAATTCTTAACGTAACCCCAAATCTAAACCTAACCCCCAACCCCTACCCCCAAATCTAAACCTAACCCCAAATCTAAACCTAACCCCAACCCCTAACCCCAAATATAAACATAACCCCAAATCTTAACCTAAACCCAATCCCTAACCCCAAATCTAAACCTAACCGCAAATCTAAACCTAACCCCATACCCTAACCCCAACCCCTAACCCCAAATCTAAACCTAACCCCAAATCTAAACCTAACCCCAAATCTAAACCTAACATCTAAACCTAACCCCAAATCTAAACCTAAACCCAACCCCTAACCCCAAATCTAACCTAACCCCAAATCTAAACCTAAAATCTAAACCTAACCCCAAATCTAAACCTAAACAAAGTGTAAACCTAACCCCAACCCCTAACCCCAAATCTAAACCTAACCCCAAATCTAAACCTAACCCCAACGCCTAACCCCAAATCTAAACCTAACCCCAAATCTAAACCTAACCCCAACCCCTAACCCCAAATCTATACCTAACCCCAAATCTAAACCTAAAATCTAAACCTAACCCCAAATCTAAACCTAAAATCTAAACCTAACCCCAAATCTAAACCTAACCCCAAATCTAAACCTAAAATCTAAACCTAACCCCAAATCTAAACCTAACCCCAAATCTAAACCTACAATATAAACCTAACCCCAAATCTAAACCTAAAATCTAAACCTAACCCCAAATCTAAACCTAAAATCTAAACCTAACCCCAAATCTAAACCTAAAATCTAAACCTAACCCCAAATCTAAACCTAAAATCTAAACCTAACCCCAAATCTAAACCTAACCCCAAATCTAAACCTAAAATCTAAACCTAATCCCAAATCTAAACCTAACCCCAACCCCTAACCCCAAATCTAAACCTAACCCCAAATCTAAACCTAACCCCAACCCCTAACTCCAAATCTAAACCTAACCCCAAATCTAAACCTAACCGCAACCCCTAACCCCAAATCTAAACCTAACCCCAAATCTAAACCTAACCCCAACCCCTAACCCCAAATCTAAACCTAACCCCAAATCTAAACCTAACCCCAAACCCTAATTCCAAATCTAAACCTAACCCCAAAACTAAACCTAACCCCAACCCCTAACCCCAAATCTAAAACTAACCCCAAATCTAAACCTAAGCCCAACCAAAACCCCAAATCTAAACCTAACCCCAGATCTAAACCTAACCCCAAATCTAAAACCCAAATCTAAAACTAACCCCAAATCTAAACCTAACCCCAAATCTAAACCTAACCCCAAATCTAAAACCCAAATCTAAAACTAACCCCAAATCTAAACCTAACCCCAAATCTAAACCTAACCCAACCCCTAAACCCAAATCTAAACCTAACCACAACAACTAACCCCAAATCTAAACCTAACCCCAAATCTAAAACTAACCCCAAACCCTAACTCCAAATCTAAACCTAACCCCAAATCTAAACCTAACCCCAACCCCTAACCCCAAATCTAAAACTAACCCCAAATCTAAACCTAACCCCGACCCCTAACCCCAAATCTAAACCTAACCCCAAATCTAAACCTAACCCAACCCCTAAACCCAAATCTAAACCTAACCTCAACCCCTAACCCCAAATCTAAACCTAACCCCAGATCTAAACCTAAACCCAACCCCTAACCCCAAATCTAAACCTAACCCCAAATCTAAACCTAACCCCAAATCTAAACCTAACCCCAACCCCTAACTCCAAATCTAAATCTAACCCCAAATCTAAACATAACCGCAACCCCTAACCCCAAATCTAAACCTAACCCCAAATCTAAACCTAACCCCAACCCCTAACCCCAAATCTAAACCTAACCCCAAATCTAAACCGAACCCCAAACCCTAACTCCAAATCTAAACCTAACCCCAAATCTAAACCTAACCCCAACCCCTAACCCCAAATCTAAAACTAACCCCAAATCTAAACCTAAGCCCAACCAAAACCCCAAATCTAAACCTAACCCCAGATCTAAACCTAACCCCAAATCTAAACCCCAAATCTAAACCTAACCCCAACCCCTAACCCCAAATCTAAACCTAACCCCAAATCTAAAACCCAAATCTAAAACTAACCGCAAATCTAAACCTAACCCCAAATCTAAACCTAACCCAACCCCTAAACCCAAATCTAAACCTAACCACAACAACTAACCCCAAATCTAAACCTAACCCCAAATCTAAACCTAACCCCAACCCCTAACCCCAAATCTAAACCTAACCCCAAATCTAAACCTAACCCCAACCCCTAACCCCAAATCTAAACCTAACCCCAAATCTAAACTTAACCCCAACCCCTAACCCCAAATCTAAACCTAACCCCAAATCTAAACCTAACCCCAATTCCTAACCCCAACCCCTAACCCCAAATCTAAACCTAAACCCAACCCCTAACCCCAACACCTAACCCCAAATCTAAACCTAACCCCAAATCTAAACCTAACCCCAACCCCTAACCCCAAATCTAAACCTAACCCCAAATCTAAACTTAACCCCAACCCCTAACCCCAAATCTAAACCTAACCCCAAATCTAAACCTAACCCCAACCCCTAACCCCAAATCTAAACCTAACCCCAAATCTAAACCTAACCCCAACCCCTAACCCCAACCCCTAACCCCAAATCTAAACCTAACCCCAAATCTAAACCTAAAATTTAAACCTAACACCAAATCTAAACCTAACCCCAAATCTAAACCTAAAATCTAAACCTAACCCCAAATCTAAACCTAAAATCTAAACCTAACCCCAAATATAAACCTAAAATCTAAACCTAACCCCAAATCTAAACCTAAAATCTAAACCTAACCCCAAATCTAAACCTAACCCCAAATCTAAACCTAAAATCTAAACCTAACCCCAAATATAAACCTAACCCCAACCCCTAATCCCAAATCTAAACCTAACCCCAAATCTAAACCTAACCCCAACCCCTAACTCCAAATCTAAACCTAACACCAAATCTAAACCTAACCCCAACCCCTAACCCCAAATCTAAACCTAACCCCAAATCTAAAACTAACCCCAAACCCTAACTCCAAATCTAAACCTAACCCCAAATCTAAACCTAACCCCAACCCCTAACCCCAAATCTAAAACTAACCCCAAATCTAAACCTAACCCCGACCCCTAACCCCAAATCTAAACCTAACCCCAAATGTAAAGCTAACCCCAACCCCTAACCCCAAATCTAAACCTAACCCCAAATCTAAACCTAACCCCAACAAAAACCCCAAATCTAAACCTAACCCCAGATCTAAACCTAACCCCAAATCTAACCCCAAATCTAAACCTAACCCCAACACCTAACCCCAAATCTAAACCTAACCCCAAATCTAAAACCCAAATCTAAAACTAACCCCAAATCTAAACCTAACCCAACCCCTAAACCCAAATCTAAACCTAACCCCAAATCTAAACCTAACCCAACCCCTAAACCCAAATCTAAACCTAACCACAACAACTAACCCCAAATCTAAAACTAACCCCAAATCTAAACCTAACCCAAACCCCTAACCCCAAATCCAAACCTAACCCCAAATCTAAACCAAATCCCAACCCCTAACCCCAACCCCTAACCCCAAATCTAAACCTAACCCCAATTCCTAACCCCAACCCCTAACCCCAAATCTAAACCTAACCCCAACCCCTAACCTTAACACCTAACCCCAAATCTAAAGCTAACCCCAAATCTAAACCTAACCCCAACCCCTAACCCCAAATCTAAACCTAACCCCAAATCTAAACCTAACCCCAACCCCTAACCCCAAATCTAAACCTAACCCCAAATCTAAACCTAACCCCAACCCCTAACCCCAAATCTAAACCTAACCCCAAATCTAAACCTAACCTCAATCCCTGACCCCAATTCTTAACGTAACCCCAAATCTAAACCTAACCCCCAACCCCTACCCCCAAATCTAAACCTAACCCCAAATCTAAACCTAACCCCAACCCCTAACCCCAAATATAAACATAACCCCAAATCTTAACCTAAACCCAATCCCTAACCCCAAATCTAAACCTAACCGCAAATCTAAACCTAACCCCATACCCTAACCCCAACCCCTAACCCCAAATCTAAACCTAACCCCAAATCTAAACCTAACCCCAAATCTAAACCTAACATCTAAACCTAACCCCAAATCTAAACCTAAACCCAACCCCTAACCCCAAATCTAACCTAACCCCAAATCTAAACCTAAAATCTAAACCTAACCCCAAATCTAAACCTAAACAAAGTGTAAACCTAACCCCAACCCCTAACCCCAAATCTAAACCTAACCCCAAATCTAAACCTAACCCCAACGCCTAACCCCAAATCTAAACCTAACCCCAAATCTAAACCTAACCCCAACCCCTAACCCCAAATCTATACCTAACCCCAAATCTAAACCTAAAATCTAAACCTAACCCCAAATCTAAACCTAAAATCTAAACCTAACCCCAAATCTAAACCTAACCCCAAATCTAAACCTAAAATCTAAACCTAACCCCAAATCTAAACCTAACCCCAAATCTAAACCTACAATATAAACCTAACCCCAAATCTAAACCTAAAATCTAAACCTAACCCCAAATCTAAACCTAAAATCTAAACCTAACCCCAAATCTAAACCTAAAATCTAAACCTAACCCCAAATCTAAACCTAACCCCAAATCTAAACCTAAAATCTAAACCTAATCCCAAATCTAAACCTAACCCCAACCCCTAACCCCAAATCTAAACCTAACCCCAAATCTAAACCTAACCCCAACCCCTAACTCCAAATCTAAACCTAACCCCAAATCTAAACCTAACCGCAACCCCTAACCCCAAATCTAAACCTAACCCCAAATCTAAACCTAACCCCAACCCCTAACCCCAAATCTAAACCTAACCCCAAATCTAAACCTAACCCCAAACCCTAATTCCAAATCTAAACCTAACCCCAAAACTAAACCTAACCCCAACCCCTAACCCCAAATCTAAAACTAACCCCAAATCTAAACCTAAGCCCAACCAAAACCCCAAATCTAAACCTAACCCCAGATCTAAACCTAACCCCAAATCTAAAACCCAAATCTAAAACTAACCCCAAATCTAAACCTAACCCCAAATCTAAACCTAACCCCAAATCTAAAACCCAAATCTAAAACTAACCCCAAATCTAAACCTAACCCCAAATCTAAACCTAACCCAACCCCTAAACCCAAATCTAAACCTAACCACAACAACTAACCCCAAATCTAAACCTAACCCCAAATCTAAACCTAACCCCAACCCCTAACCCCAAATCTAAACCTAACCCAAACCCCTAACCCCAAATCCAAACCTAACCCCAAATCTAAACCAAATCCCAACCCCTAACCCCAACCACTAACCCCAAATCTAAACCTAACCCCAATTCCTAACCCCAACCCCTAACCCCAAATCTAAACCTAAACCCAACCCCTAACCCCAACACCTAACCCCAAATCTAAACCTAACCCCAAATCTAAACCTAACCCCAACCCCTAACCCCAAATCTAAACCTAACCCCAAATCTAAACTTAATCCCAACCCCTAACCCCAAATCTAAACCTAACCCCAAATCTAAACCTAACCCCAACCCCTAACCCCAAATCTAAACCTAACCCCAAATCCTAACCTAAACCCAAACCCCTAACCCCAACCCCTAACCCCAAATCTAAACCTAACCCCAAATCTAAACCTAAAATTTAAACCTAACCCCAAATCTAAACCTAACCCCAAATCTAAACCTTAAATCTAAACGTAAACCCAAATCTTAACCTAAAATCTAAACCTAACCCCAAATCTAAACCTAACCCCAAATCTAAACCTAAAATCTAAACCTAACCCCAAATCTAAACCTAACCCCAAATCTAAACCTAAAATCTAAACCTAACCCCAAATCTAAACCTAAAATCTAAACCTAACCCCAAATCTAAATCTAACACCAAATCTAAACCTAAAATCTATACCTAACCCCAAATCTAAACCTAAAATCTAAACCTAACCCCAAATCTAAACCTAAAATCTAAACCTAACCCCAAATCTAAACCTAAAATCTAAACCTAACCCCAAATCTAAACCTAACCCCAAATCTAAACCTAAAATCTAAACCTAACCCCAAATCTAAACTTAAAATCTAAACCTAACCCCAAATCTAAACCTAAAATCTAAACCTAACCCCAAATCTAAACCTAAAATCTAAACCTAACCCCAAATATAAACCTAAAATCTAAACCTAACCCCAAATCTAAACCTAAAATCTAAACCTAACCCCAAATCTAAACCTAACCCCAAATCTAAACCTAAAATCTAAACCTAACCCCAAATATAAACCTAACCCCAACCCCTAATCCCAAATCTAAACCTAACCCCAAATCTAAACCTAACCCCAACCCCTAACTCCAAATCTAAACCTAACACCAAATCTAAACCTAACCCCAACCCCTAACCCCAAATCTAAACCTAAACCCAAATCTAAAACTAACCCCAAACCCTAACTCCAAATCTAAACCTAACCCCAAATCTAAACCTAACCCCAACCCCTAACCCCAAATCTAAAACTAACCCCAAATCTAAACCTAACCCCGACCCCTAACCCCAAATCTAAACCTAACCCCAAATGTAAACCTAACCCCAACCCCTAATCCCAAATCTAAACCTAACCCCAAATCTAAACCTAACCCCAACCCCTAACTCCAAATCTAAACCTAACACCAAATCTAAACCTAACCCCAACCCCTAACCCCAAATCTAAACCTAACCCCAAATCTAAAACTAACCCCAAACCCTAACTCCAAATCTAAACCTAACCCCAAATCTAAACCTAACCCCAACCCCTAACCCCAAATCTAAAACTAACCCCAAATCTAAACCTAACCCCGACCCCTAACCCCAAATCTAAACCTAACCCCAAATCTAAACCTAACCCAACCCCTAAACCCAAATCTAAACCTAACCTCAACCCCTAACCCCAAATCTAAACCTAACCCCAGATCTAAACCTAAACCCAACCCCTAACCCCAAATCTAAACCTAACCCCAAATCTAAACCTAACCCCAAATCTAAACCTAAAATCTAAACCTAATCCCAAATCTAAACCTAACCCCAACCCCTAACCCCAAATCTAAACCTAACCCCAAATCTAAACCTAACCCCAACCCCTAACTCCAAATCTAAACCTAACCCCAAATCTAAACCTAACCCCAACCCCTAACCCCAAATCTAAACCTAACCCCAAATCTAAACCGAACCCCAAACCCTAACTCCAAATCTAAACCTAACCCCAAATCTAAACCTAACCCCAACCCCTAACCCCAAATCTAAAACTAACCCCAAATCTAAACCTAAGCCCAACCAAAACCCCAAATCTAAACCTAACCCCAGATCTAAACCTAACCCCAAATCTAAACCCCAAATCTAAACCTAACCCCAACCCCTAACCCCAAATCTAAACCTAACCCCAAATCTAAAACCCAAATCTAAAACTAACCGCAAATCTAAACCTAACCCCAAATCTAAACCTAACCCAACCCCTAAACCCAAATCTAAACCTAACCACAACAACTAACCCCAAATCTAAACCTAACCCCAAATCTAAACCTAACCCCAACCCCTAACCCCAAATATAAACATAACCCCAAATCTTAACCTAAACCCAATCCCTAACCCCAAATCTAAACCTAACCGCAAATCTAAACCTAACCCCATACCCTAACCCCAACCCCTAATCCCAAATCTAAACCTAACCCCAAATCTAAACCTAACCCCAAATCTAAACCTAACATCTAAACCTAACCCCAAATCTAAACCTAAACCCAACCCCTAACCCCAAATCTAACCTAACCCCAAATCTAAACCTAAAATCTAAACCTAACCCCAAATCTAAACCTAAACAAAGTGTAAACCTAACCCCAACCCCTAACCCCAAATCTAAACCTAACCCCAAATCTAAACCTAACCCCAACGCCTAACCCCAAATCTAAACCTAACCCCAAATCTAAACCTAACCCCAACCCCTAACCCCAAATCTATACCTAACCCCACATCTAAACCTAAAATCTAAACCTAACCCCAAATCTAAACCTAAAATCTAAACCTAACCCCAAATCTAAACCTAACCCCAAATCTAAACCTAAAATCTAAACCTAACCCCAAATCTAAACCTAACCCCAAATCTAAACCTACAATATAAACCTAACCCCAAATCTAAACCTAAAATCTAAACCTAACCCCAAATCTAAACCTAAAATCTAAACCTAACCCCAAATCTAAACCTAAAATCTAAACCTAACCCCAAATCTAAACCTAAAATCTAAACCTAACCCCAAATCTAAACCTAACCCCAAATCTAAACCTAAAATCTAAACCTAATCCCAAATCTAAACCTAACCCCAACCCCTAACCCCAAATCTAAACCTAACCCCAAATCTAAACCTAACCCCAACCCCTAACTCCAAATCTAAACCTAACCCCAAATCTAAACCTAACCGCAACCCCTAACCCCAAATCTAAACCTAACCCCAAATCTAAACCTAACCCCAACCCCTAACCCCAAATCTAAACCTAACCCCAAATCTAAACCTAACCCCAAACCCTAATTCCAAATCTAAACCTAACCCCAAAACTAAACCTAACCCCAACCCCTAACCCCAAATCTAAAACTAACCCCAAATCTAAACCTAAGCCCAACCAAAACCCCAAATCTAAACCTAACCCCAGATCTAAACCTAACCCCAAATCTAAAACCCAAATCTAAAACTAACCCCAAATCTAAACCTAACCCCAAATCTAAACCTAACCCCAAATCTAAAACCCAAATCTAAAACTAACCCCAAATCTAAACCTAACCCCAAATCTAAACCTAACCCAACCCCTAAACCCAAATCTAAACCTAACCACAACAACTAACCCCAAATCTAAACCTAACCCCAAATCTAAACCTAACCCCAACCCCTAACCCCAAATCTAAACCTAACCCAAACCCCTAACCCCAAATCCAAACCTAACCCCAAATCTAAACCAAATCCCAACCCCTAACCCCAACCACTAACCCCAAATCTAAACCTAACCCCAAATCTAAACCAAATCCCAACCCCTAACCCCAACCACTAACCCCAAATCTAAACCTAACCCCAATTCCTAACCCCAACCCCTAACCCCAAATCTAAACCTAAACCCAACCCCTAACCCCAACACCTAACCCCAAATCTAAACCTAACCCCAAATCTAAACCTAACCCCAACCCCTAACCCCAAATCTAAACCTAACCCCAAATCTAAACTTAATCCCAACCCCTAACCCCAAATCTAAACCTAACCCCAAATCTAAACCTAACCCCAACCCCTAACCCCAAATCTAAACCTAACCCCAAATCTAAACCTAACCCCAACCCCTAACCCCAACCCCTAACCCCAAATCTAAACCTAACCCCAAATCTAAACCTAAAATTTAAACCTAACCCCAAATCTAAACCTAACCCCAAATCTAAACCTTAAATCTAAACCTAAACCCAAATCTTAACCTAAAATCTAAACCTAACCCCAAATCTAAACCTAACCCCAAATCTAAACCTAAAATCTAAACCTAACCCCAAATCTAAACCTAACCCCAAATCTAAACCTAACCCCAAATCTAAACCTAAAATCTAAACCTAACCCCAAATCTAAACCTAAAATCTAAACCTAACCCCAAATCTAAACCTAACACCAAATCTAAACCTAAAATCTATACCTAACCCCAAATCTAAACCTAAAATCTAAACCTAACCCCAAATCTAAACCTAAAATCTAAACCTAACCCCAAATCTAAACCTAAAATCTAAACCTAACCCCAAATCTAAACCTAACCCCAAATCTAAACCTACAATATAAACCTAACCCCAAATCTAAACTTAAAATCTAAACCTAACCCCAAATCTAAACCTAAAATCTAAACCTAACCCCAAATCTAAACCTAAAATCTAAACCTAACCCCAAATATAAACCTAAAATCTAAACCTAACCCCAAATCTAAACCTAAAATCTAAACCTAACCCCAAATCTAAACCTAACCCCAAATCTAAACCTAAAATCTAAACCTAACCCCAAATATAAACCTAACCCCAACCCCTAATCCCAAATCTAAACCTAACCCCAAATCTAAACCTAACCCCAACCCCTAACTCCAAATCTAAACCTAACACCAAATCTAAACCTAACCCCAACCCCTAACCCCAAATCTAAACCTAACCCCAAATCTAAAACTAACCCCAAACCCTAACTCCAAATCTAAACCTAACCCCAAATCTAAACCTAACCCCAACCCCTAACCCCAAATCTAAAACTAACCCCAAATCTAAACCTAACCCCGACCCCTAACCCCAAATCTAAACCTAACCCCAAATGTAAACCTAACCCCAACCCCTAATCCCAAATCTAAACCTAACCCCAAATCTAAACCTAACCCCAACCCCTAACTCCAAATCTAAACCTAACACCAAATCTAAACCTAACCCCAACCCCTAACCCCAAATCTAAACCTAACCCCAAATCTAAAACTAACCCCAAACCCTAACTCCAAATCTAAACCTAACCCCAAATCTAAACCTAACCCCAACCCCTAACCCCAAATCTAAAACTAACCCCAAATCTAAACCTAACCCCGACCCCTAACCCCAAATCTAAACCTAACCCCAAATGTAAACCTAACCCCAACCCCTAATCCCAAATCTAAACCTAACCCCAAATCTAAACCTAACCCCAACCCCTAACTCCAAATCTAAACCTAACACCAAATCTAAACCTAACCCCAACCCCTAACCCCAAATCTAAACCTAACCCCAAATCTAAAACTAACCCCAAACCCTAACTCCAAATCTAAACCTAACCCCAAATCTAAACCTAACCCCAACCCCTAACCCCAAATCTAAAACTAACCCCAAATCTAAACCTAACCCCGACCCCTAACCCCAAATCTAAACCTAACCCCAAATCTAAACCTAACCCAACCCCTAAACCCAAATCTAAACCTAACCTCAACCCCTAACCCCAAATCTAAACCTAACCCCAGATCTAAACCTAAACCCAACCCCTAACCCCAAATCTAAACCTAACCCCAAATCTAAACCTAACCCCAAATCTAAACCTAACCCCAAATCTAAACCTAACCCCAACCCCTAACCCCAAATCTAAACCTAACCCCAAATCTAAACCGAACCCCAAACCCTAACTCCAAATCTAAACCTAACCCCAAATCTAAACCTAACCCCAACCCCTAACCCCAAATCTAAAACTAACCCCAAATCTAAACCTAAGCCCAACCAAAACCCCAAATCTAAACCTAACCCCAGATCTAAACCTAACCCCAAATCTAAACCCCAAATCTAAACCTAACCCCAACCCCTAACCCCAAATCTAAACCTAACCCCAAATCTAAAACCCAAATCTAAAACTAACCGCAAATCTAAACCTAACCCCAAATCTAAACCTAACCCAACCCCTAAACCCAAATCTAAACCTAACCACAACAACTAACCCCAAATCTAAACCTAACCCCAAATCTAAACCTAACCCCAACCCCTAACCCCAAATCTAAACCTAACCCAAACCCCTAACCCCAAATCCAAACCTAACCACAAATCTAAACCAAACCCCAACCCCTAACCCCAACCCCTAACCCCAAATCTAAACCTAAACCCAATTCCTAACCCCAACCCCTAACCCCAAATCTAAACCTAACCCCAACCCCTAACCCCAACACCTAACTCCAAATCTAAACCTAACCCCAAATCTAAACCTAACCCCAACCCCTAACACCAAATCTAAACCTAACCCCAAATCTAAACCTAACCCCAACCCCTAACCCCAAATCTAAACCTAACCCCAAATCTAAAACTAACCCCAAACCCTAACCCCAAATCTAAACCTAACCCCAAATCTAAACCTAACCCCAACCCCTAACCCCAAATCTAAACCTAACCCAAACCCCTAACCCCAAATCTAAACCTAACCCCAAATCTAAACCTAAAATCTAAACCTAACCCCAAATCTAAACCTAACCTCAACCCCTAACCCCAAATCTAAACCTAACCCCAGATCTAAACCTAAACCCAACCCCTAACCCCAAATCTAAACCTAACCCCAAATCTAAACCTAACCCCAACCCCTAACTCCAAATCTAAATCTAACCCCAAATCTAAACATAACCGCAACCCCTAACCCCAAATCTAAACCTAACCCCAAATCTAAATCTAACCCCAACCCCTAACCCCAAATCTAAACCTAACCCCAAATCTAAACCGAACCCCAAACCCTAACTCCAAATCTAAACCTAACCCCAAATCTAAAGCTAACCCCAACCCCTAACCCCAAATCTAAACCTAACCCCAAATCTAAACCTAACCCCAACCAAAACCCCAAATCTAAACCTAACCCCAGATCTAAACCTAACCCCAAATCTAAACCCCAAATCTAAACCTAACCCCAACCCCTAACCCCAAATCTAAACCTAACTCCAAATCTAAAACCCAAATCTAAAACTAACCCCAAATCTAAACCTAACCCCAAATCTAAACCTAACCCAACCCCTAAACCCAAATCTAAACCTAACCACAACAACTAACCCCAAATCTAAACCTAACCCCAAATCTAAACCTAACCCCAACCCCTAACCCCAAATCTAAACCTAACCCAAACCCCTAACCCCAAATCCAAACCTAACCACAAATCTAAACCAAACCCCAACCCCTAACCCCAACCCCTAACCCCAAATCTAAACCTAACCCCAATTCCTAACCCCAACCCCTAACCCCAAATCTAAACCTAACCCCAACCCCTAACCCCAAAACCTAAACCCAAATCTAAACCTAACCCCTAATCTAAACCTAACCCCAACCCCTAACCCCAAATCTAAACCTAACCCCAAATCTAAACTTAACCTCAACCCCTAACCCCAAATCTAAACCTAACCCCAAATCTAAACCTAACCCCAACCCCTAACCCCAAATCTAAACCTAACCCCAAATCTAAACCTAACCCCAACCCCTAATCCCAACCCCTAACCCCAAATCTAAACCTAACCGCAAATCTAAACCTAAAATCTAAACCTAACCCCAAATCTAAACCTAACCCCAAATCTAAACCTTAAATCTAAACCTAACCCCAAATCTTAACCTAAAATCTAAACCTAACCCCAAATCTAAACCTAACCCCAAATCTAAACCTAAAATCTAAACCTAACCCCAAATCTAAACCTAACCCCAAATCTAAACCTAACCCCAAATCTAAACCTAAAATCTAAACCTAACCCCAAATCTAAACCTAACCCCAAATCTAAACCTAAAATCTAAACCTAACCCCAAATCTAAACCTAAAATCTAAACCTAACCCCAAATCTAAACCTAACCCCAAATCTAAACCTTAAATCTAAACCTAACCCCAAATCTTAACCTAAAATCTAAACCTAACCCCAAATCTAAACCTAACCCCAAATCTAAACCTAAAATCTAAACCTAACCCCAAATCTAAACCTAACCCCAAATCTAAACCTAACCCCAAATCTAAACCTAAAATCTAAACCTAACCCCAAATCTAAACCTAACCCCAAATCTAAACCTAAAATCTAAACCTAACCCCAAATCTAAACCTAAAATCTAAACCTAACCCCAAATCTAAACCTAACCCCAAATCTAAACCTAAAATCTAAACCTAACCCCAAATCTAAACCTAACCCCAAATCTAAACCTAAAATCTAAACCTAACCCCAAATCTAAACCTAAAATCTAAACCTAACCCCAAATCTAAACCTAACCCCAAATCTAAACCTAAAATCTAAACCTAACCCCAAATCTATACCTAACCCCAAATCTAAACCTAAAATCTAAACCTAACCCCAAATCTAAACCTAACCCCAAATCTAAACCTAACCCCAACCCCTAACCCCAAATCTAAACCTAACCCCAAATCTAAAACTAACCCTAAACCCTAACTCCAAATCTAAACCTAACCCCAGATCTAAACCTAACCCCAAATCTAAACCCCAAATCTAAACCTAACCCCAGCCCCTAACCCCAAATCTAAACCTAACCCCAAATCTAAAAACCCAAATTTAAAACTAACCCCAAATCTAAACCTAACCCCAAATCTAAACCTAAACCCAAATCTAAAGCTAACCCCAACCCCTAACCCCAAATCTAAACCTAACCCCAAATCTAAACCTAACCCCAACCAAAACCCCAAATCTAAACCTAACCCCAGATCTAAACCTAACCCCAAATCTAAACCCCAAATCTAAACCTAACCCCAGCCCCTAACCCCAAATCTAAACCTAACCCAAAATCTAAAAACCCAAATTTAAAACTAACCCCAAATCTAAACCTAACCCCAAATCTAAACCTAACCCCAACCCCTAACCCCAACCCCTAACCCCAAATCTAAACCTAACCCCAATTCCTAACCCCAACCCCTAACCCCAAATCTAAACCTAACCCCAACCCCTAACCCCAACACCTAACCCCAAATCTAAAGCTAACCCCAAATCTAAACCTAACCCCAACCCCTAACCCCAAATCTAAACCTAACCTCAAATCTAAACCAAACCCCAACCCCTAACCCCAAATCTAAACCTAACCCCAAATCTAAACCTAACCCCAACCCCTAACCCCAAATCTAAACCTAACCCCAAATCTAAACCTAACCTCAATCCCTGACCCCAATTCTAAACCTAACCCCAAATCTAAACCTAACCCCCAACCCCTACCCCCAAATCTAAACTTAACCACAAATCTAAAGCTAACCCCAACCCCTAACCCCAAATATAAACCTAACCCCAAATCTAAACTTAAAATCTAAACCTAACCCCAAATCTAAACCTAAAATCTAAACCTAACCCCAAATCTAAACCTAAAATCTAAACCTAACCCCAAATCTAAACCTAAAATCTAAACCTAACCCCAAATCTAAACCTAACCCCAAATCTAAACCTAATATCTAAACCTAACCCCAAATATAAACCTAACCCCAACCCCTAATCCCAAATCTAAACCTAACCCCAAATCTAAACCTAACCCCAACCCCTAACTCCAAATCTAAACCTAACACCAAATCTAAACCTAACCCCAACCCCTAACCCCAAATCTAAACCTAACCCCAAATCTAAAACTAACCCCAAACCCTAACTCCAAATCTAAACCTAACCCCAAATCTAAACCTAACCCCAACCCCTAACCCCAAATCTAAAACTAACCCCAAATCTAAACCTAACCCCGACCCCTAACCCCAAATCTAAACCTAACCCCAAATGTAAAGCTAACCCCAACCCCTAACCCCAAATCTAAACCTAACCCAACCCCTAACCCCAAATCTAAACCTAACCCCAAATCTAAACCTAACCCCAAATCTAAACCTAACCCCAACCCCTAACTCCAAATCTAAACCTAACCCCAAATCTAAACCTAACCCCAACCCCTAACCCCAAATCTAAACCTAACCCCAAATCTAAACCTAACCCCAACCCCTAATCCCAACCCCTAACCCCAAATCTAAACCTAACCGCAAATCTAAACCTAAAATCTAAACCTAACCCCAAATCTAAACCTAACCCCAAATCTAAACCTTAAATCTAAACCTAACCCCAAATCTTAACCTAAAATCTAAACCTAACCCCAAATCTAAACCTAACCCCAAATCTAAACCTAAAATCTAAACCTAACCCCAAATCTAAACCTAACCCCAAATCTAAACCTAACCCCAAATCTAAACCTAAAATCTAAACCTAACCCCAAATCTAAACCTAACCCCAAATCTAAACCTAAAATCTAAACCTAACCCCAAATCTAAACCTAAAATCTAAACCTAACCCCAAATCTAAACCTAAAATCTAAACCTAACCCCAAATCTAAACCTAACCCCAAATCTAAACCTAAAATCTAAACCTAACCCCAAATCTATACCTAACCCCAAATCTAAACCTAAAATCTAAACCTAACCCCAAATCTAAACCTAACCCCAAATCTAAACCTAACCCCAACCCCTAACCCCAAATCTAAACCTAACCCCAAATCTAAAACTAACCCTAAACCCTAACTCCAAATCTAAACCTAACCCCAGATCTAAACCTAACCCCAAATCTAAACCCCAAATCTAAACCTAACCCCAGCCCCTAACCCCAAATCTAAACCTAACCCCAAATCTAAAAACCCAAATTTAAAACTAACCCCAAATCTAAACCTAACCCCAAATCTAAACCTAAACCCAAATCTAAAGCTAACCCCAACCCCTAACCCCAAATCTAAACCTAACCCCAAATCTAAACCTAACCCCAACCAAAACCCCAAATCTAAACCTAACCCCAGATCTAAACCTAACCCCAAATCTAAACCCCAAATCTAAACCTAACCCCAGCCCCTAACCCCAAATCTAAACCTAACCCAAAATCTAAAAACCCAAATTTAAAACTAACCCCAAATCTAAACCTAACCCCAAATCTAAACCTAACCCCAACCCCTAACCCCAACCCCTAACCCCAAATCTAAACCTAACCCCAATTCCTAACCCCAACCCCTAACCCCAAATCTAAACCTAACCCCAACCCCTAACCCCAACACCTAACCCCAAATCTAAAGCTAACCCCAAATCTAAACCTAACCCCAACCCCTAACCCCAAATCTAAACCTAACCTCAAATCTAAACCAAACCCCAACCCCTAACCCCAAATCTAAACCTAACCCCAAATCTAAACCTAACCCCAACCCCTAACCCCAAATCTAAACCTAACCCCAAATCTAAACCTAACCTCAATCCCTGACCCCAATTCTAAACCTAACCCCAAATCTAAACCTAACCCCCAACCCCTACCCCCAAATCTAAACTTAACCACAAATCTAAAGCTAACCCCAACCCCTAACCCCAAATATAAACCTAACCCCAAATCTAAACTTAAAATCTAAACCTAACCCCAAATCTAAACCTAAAATCTAAACCTAACCCCAAATCTAAACCTAAAATCTAAACCTAACCCCAAATCTAAACCTAAAATCTAAACCTAACCCCAAATCTAAACCTAACCCCAAATCTAAACCTAATATCTAAACCTAACCCCAAATATAAACCTAACCCCAACCCCTAATCCCAAATCTAAACCTAACCCCAAATCTAAACCTAACCCCAACCCCTAACTCCAAATCTAAACCTAACACCAAATCTAAACCTAACCCCAACCCCTAACCCCAAATCTAAACCTAACCCCAAATCTAAAACTAACCCCAAACCCTAACTCCAAATCTAAACCTAACCCCAAATCTAAACCTAACCCCAACCCCTAACCCCAAATCTAAAACTAACCCCAAATCTAAACCTAACCCCGACCCCTAACCCCAAATCTAAACCTAACCCCAAATGTAAAGCTAACCCCAACCCCTAACCCCAAATCTAAACCTAACCCCAAATCTAAACCTAACCCCAACAAAAACCCCAAATCTAAAACTAACCCCAGATCTAAACCTAACCCCAAATCTAAACCGCAAATCTAAACCTAACCCCAACCCCTAACCCCAAATCTAAACCTAACCCCAAATCTAAAACCCAAATTTAAAACTAACCCCAAATCTAAACCTAACCCCAAATCTAAACCTAACCCAACCCCTAAACCCAAATCTAAACCTAACCTCAACCCCTAACCCCAAATCTAAACCTAACCCCAGATCTAAACCTAAACCCAACCCCTAACCCCAAATCTAAACCTAACCCCAAATCTAAACCTAACCCCAAATCTAAACCTAACCCCAACCCCTAACTCCAAATCTAAACCTAACCCCAAATCTAAACCTAACCCCAACCCCTAACCCCAAATCTAAACCTAACCCCAAATCTAAACCTAACCCCAACCCCTAATCCCAACCCCTAACCCCAAATCTAAACCTAACCGCAAATCTAAACCTAAAATCTAAACCTAACCCCAAATCTAAACCTAACCCCAAATCTAAACCTTAAATCTAAACCTAACCCCAAATCTTAACCTAAAATCTAAACCTAACCCCAAATCTAAACCTAACCCCAAATCTAAACCTAAAATCTAAACCTAACCCCAAATCTAAACCTAACCCCAAATCTAAACCTAACCCCAAATCTAAACCTAAAATCTAAACCTAACCCCAAATCTAAACCTAACCCCAAATCTAAACCTAAAATCTAAACCTAACCCCAAATCTAAACCTAAAATCTAAACCTAACCCCAAATCTAAACCTAAAATCTAAACCTAACCCCAAATCTAAACCTAACCCCAAATCTAAACCTAAAATCTAAACCTAACCCCAAATCTATACCTAACCCCAAATCTAAACCTAAAATCTAAACCTAACCCCAAATCTAAACCTAACCCCAAATCTAAACCTAACCCCAACCTCTAACCCCAAATCTAAACCTAACCCCAAATCTAAAACTAACCCTAAACCCTAACTCCAAATCTAAACCTAACCCCAGATCTAAACCTAACCCCAAATCTAAACCCCAAATCTAAACCTAACCCCAGCCCCTAACCCCAAATCTAAACCTAACCCCAAATCTAAAAACCCAAATTTAAAACTAACCCCAAATCTAAACCTAACCCCAAATCTAAACCTAAACCCAAATCTAAAGCTAACCCCAACCCCTAACCCCAAATCTAAACCTAACCCCAAATCTAAACCTAACCCCAACCAAAACCCCAAATCTAAACCTAACCCCAGATCTAAACCTAACCCCAAATCTAAACCCCAAATCTAAACCTAACCCCAGCCCCTAACCCCAAATCTAAACCTAACCCAAAATCTAAAAACCCAAATTTAAAACTAACCCCAAATCTAAACCTAACCCCAAATCTAAACCTAACCCCAACCCCTAACCCCAACCCCTAACCCCAAATCTAAACCTAACCCCAATTCCTAACCCCAACCCCTAACCCCAAATCTAAACCTAACCCCAACCCCTAACCCCAACACCTAACCCCAAATCTAAAGCTAACCCCAAATCTAAACCTAACCCCAACCCCTAACCCCAAATCTAAACCTAACCTCAAATCTAAACCAAACCCCAACCCCTAACCCCAAATCTAAACCTAACCCCAAATCTAAACCTAACCCCAACCCCTAACCCCAAATCTAAACCTAACCCCAAATCTAAACCTAACCTCAATCCCTGACCCCAATTCTAAACCTAACCCCAAATCTAAACCTAACCCCCAACCCCTACCCCCAAATCTAAACCTAACCACAAATCTAAAGCTAACCCCAACCCCTAACCCCAAATATAAACCTAACCCCAAATCTAAACTTAAAATCTAAACCTAACCCCAAATCTAAACCTAAAATCTAAACCTAACCCCAAATCTAAACCTAAAATCTAAACCTAACCCCAAATCTAAACCTAAAATCTAAACCTAACCCCAAATCTAAACCTAACCCCAAATCTAAACCTAATATCTAAACCTAACCCCAACCCCTAACCCCAACACCTAACCCCAAATCTAAAGCTAACCCCAAATCTAAACCTAACCCCAACCCCTAACTCCAAATCTAAACCTAACACCAAATCTAAACCTAACCCCAACCCCTAACCCCAAATCTAAACCTAACCCCAAATCTAAACCTAACCCCAACCCCTAACCCCAAATCTAAACCTAACCCCAAATCTAAACCTAACCCCAACCCCTAACCCCAAATCTAAAACTAACCCCAAATCTAAACCTAACCCCGACCCCTAACCCCAAATCTAAACCTAACCCCAAATGTAAAGCTAACCCCAACCCCTAACCCCAAATCTAAACCTAACCCCAAATCTAAACCTAACCCCAACAAAAACCCCAAATCTAAAACTAACCCCAGATCTAAACCTAACCCCAAATCTAAACCGCAAATCTAAACCTAACCCCAACCCCTAACCCCAAATCTAAACCTAACCCCAAATCTAAAACCCAAATTTAAAACTAACCCCAAATCTAAACCTAACCCCAAATCTAAACCTAACCCAACCCCTAAACCCAAATCTAAACCTAACCTCAACCCCTAACCCCAAATCTAAACCTAACCCCAGATCTAAACCTAAACCCAACCCCTAACCCCAAATCTAAACCTAACCCCAAATCTAAACCTAACCCCAAATCTAAACCTAACCCCAACCCCTAACTCCAAATCTAAATCTAACCCCAAATCTAAACATAACCGCAACCCCTAACTCCAAATCTAAACCTAACCCCAAATCTAAACCTCACCCCAACCCCTAACCCCAAATCTAAACCTAACCCCAAATCTAAACCGAACCCCAAAGCCTAACTCCAAATCTAAACCTAACCCCAAATCTAAACCTAACCCCAACCCCTAACCCCAAATCTAAAACTAACCCCAAATCTAAACCTAAGCCCAACCAAAACCCCAAATCTAAACCTAACCCCAGATCTAAACCTAACCCCAAATCTAAACCCCAAATCTAAACCTAACCCCAACCCCTAACCCCAAATCTAAACCTAACCCCAAATCTAAAACCCAAATCTAAAACTAACCCCAAATCTAAACCTAACCCCAAATCTAAACCTAACCCAACCCCTAAATCCAAATCTAAACCTAACCACAACAACTAACCCCAAATCTAAACCTAACCCCAAATCTAAACCTAACCCCAACCCCTAACCCCAAATCTAAACCTAACCCAAACCCCTAACCCCAAATCCAAACCTAACCACAAATCTAAACCAAACCCCAACCCCTAACCCCAACCCCTAACCCCAAATCTAAACCTAACCCCAATTCCTAACCCCAACCCCTAACCCCAAAACTAAACCTAACCCCAACCCCTAACCCCAACACCTAACTCCAAATCTAAACCTAACCCCAAATCTAAACCTAACCCCAACCCCTAACAGCAAATCTAAACCTAACCCCAAATCTAAACCTAACCCCAACCCCTAACCCCAAATCTAAACCTAACCCCAATTCTAAAACTAACCCCAAACCCTAACCCCAAATCTAAACCTAACCCCAAATCTAAACCTAACCCCAACCCCTAACCCCAAATCTAAACCTGACCCAAACCCCTAACCCCAAAACTAAACCTAACCCCAACCCCTAACCCCAAATCTAAACCTAACCCAAACCCCTAACCCCAAATCTAAACCTAACCCCAAATCTAAACCTAAAATCTAAACCTAACCCCAAATCTAAACCTAACCTCAACCCCTAACCCCAAATCTAAACCTAACCCCAGATCTAAACCTAAACCCAACCCCTAACCCCAAATCTAAACCTAACCCCAAATCTAAACCTAACCCCAACCCCTAACTCCAAATCTAAATCTAACCCCAAATCTAAACATAACCGCAACCCCTAACCCCAAATCTAAACCTAACCCCAAATCTAAACCTAACCCCAACCCCTAACCCCAAATCTAAACCTAACCCCAAATCTAAACCGAACCCCAAACCCTAACTCCAAATCTAAACCTAACCCCAAATCTAAAGCTAACCCCAACCCCTAACCCCAAATCTAAACCTAACCCCAAATCTAAACCTAACCCCAACCAAAACCCCAAATCTAAACCTAACCCCAGATCTAAACCTAACCCCAAATCTAAACCCCAAATCTAAACCTAACCCCAACCCCTAACCCCAAATCTAAACCTAACCCCAAATCTAAAACCCAAATCTAAAACTAACCCCAAATCTAAACCTAACCCCAAATCTAAACCTAACCCAACCCCTAAACCCAAATCTAAACCTAACCACAACAACTAACCCCAAATCTAAACCTAACCCCAAATCTAAACCTAACCCCAACCCCTAACCCCAAATCTAAACCTAACCCAAACCCCTAACCCCAAATCCAAACCTAACCACAAATCTAAACCAAACCCCAACCCCTAACCCCAACCCCTAACCCCAAATCTAAACCTAACCCCAATTCCTAACCCCAACCCCTAACCCCAAATCTAAACCTAACCCCAACCCCTAACCCCAAAACCTAACCCCAAATCTAAAGCTAACCCCAAATCTAAACCTAACCCCAACCCCTAACCCCAAATCTAAACCTAACCCCAAATCTAAACTTAACCCCAACCCCTAACCCCAAATCTAAACCTAACCCCAAATCTAAACCTAACCTCAACCTCTAACCCCAAATCTAAACCTAACCCCAAATCTAAACCTAACCCCAACCCCTAATCCCAACCCCTAACCCCAAATCTAAACCTAACCGCAAATCTAAACCTAAAATCTAAACCTAACCCCAAATCTAAACCTAACCCCAAATCTAAACCTTAAATCTAAACCTAACCCCAAATCTTAACCTAAAATCTAAACCTAACCCCAAATCTAAACCTAACCCCAAATCTAAACCTAAAATCTAAACCTAACCCCAAATCTAAACCTAACCCCAAATCTATACCTAACCCCAAATCTAAACCTAAAATCTAAACCTAACCCCAAATCTAAACCTAACCCCAAATCTAAACCTAAAATCTAAACCTAACCCCAAATCTAAAACTAAAATCTAAACCTAACCCCAAATCTAAACCTAACCCCAAATCTAAACCTAAAATCTAAACCTAACCCCAAATCTAAACCTAACCCCAAATCTAAACCTAAAATCTAAACCTAACCCCAAATCTAAACCTAAAATCTAAACCTAACCCCAAATCTAAACCTAACCCCAAATCTAAACCTAAAATCTAAACCTAACCCCAAATCTAAACCTAACCCCAAATCTAAACCTAAAATCTAAACCTAACCCCAAATCTAAAACTAACCCCAAATCTAAACCTAACCCCAACCCCTAACCCCAAATCTAAACCTAACCCCAAATCTAAAACTAACCCTAAACCCTAACTCCAAATCTAAACCTAACCCCAGATCTAAACCTAACCCCAAATCTAAACCCCAAATCTAAACCTAACCCCAGCCCCTAACCCCAAATCTAAACCTAACCCCAAATCTAAAAACCCAAATTTAAAACTAACCCCAAATCTAAACCTAACCCCAAATCTAAACCTAAACCCAAATCTAAAGCTAACCCCAATCCCTAACCCCAAATCTAAACCTAACCCCAAATCTAAACCTAACCCCAACCAAAACCCCAAATCTAAACCTAACCCCAGATCTAAACCTAACCCCAAATCTAAACCCCAAATCTAAACCTAACCCCAGCCCCTAACCCCAAATCTAAACCTAACCCCAAATCTAAAAACCCAAATTTAAAACTAACCCCAAATCTAAACCTAACCCCAAATCTAAACCTAACCCCAACCCCTAACCCCAACCCCTAACCCCAAATCTAAACCTAACCCCAATTCCTAACCCCAACCCCTAACCCCAAATCTAAACCTAACCCCAACCCCTAACCCCAACACCTAACCCCAAATCTAAAGCTAACCCCAAATCTAAACCTAACCCCAACCCCTAACCCCAAATCTAAACCTAACCTCAAATCTAAACCTAACCCCAACCCCTAACCCCAAATCTAAACCTAACCCCAAATCTAAACCTAACCCCAACCCCTAACCCCAAATCTAAACCTAACCCCAAATCTAAACCTAACCTCAATCCCTGACCCCAATTCTAAACCTAACCCCAAATCTAAACCTAACCCCCAACCCCTACCCCCAAATCTAAACCTAACCACAAATCTAAACCTAACCCCAACCCCTAACCCCAAATATAAACCTAACCCCAAATCTTAACCTAAACCCAACCCCTAACCCCAAATCTAAACCTAACCCCAAATCTAAACCTAACCCCAACCCCTAACCCCAACCCCTAACCCCAAATCTAAACCTAACCTCAAACCTAAACCTAATCCCAAATCTAAACCTAACATCTAAACCTAACCCCAAATCTAAACCTAACCCCAACCCCTAACCCCAAATCTAACCTAACCTCAAATCTAAACCTAACCCCAACCCCTAACCCCAAATCTACACCTAACCCCAAATCTAATCCTAACCTCAATCCCTGACCCCAATTCTAAACCTAACCCCAAATCTAAACCTAACCCCCAACCCCTACCCCCAAATCTAAACCTAACCCCAAATCTAAACCTAACCCCAACCCCTAACCCCAAATATAAACCTAACCCCAAATCCTAACCTAAACCCAACCCCTAACCCCAAATCTAAACCTAACCCCAAATCTAAACCTAACCCCAACCCCTAACCCCAAATCTAAACCTAACCCCAAATCTAAACCTAACCCCAAATCTAAACCTAACATCTAAACCTAACCCCAAATCTAAACCTAACCCCAACCCCTAACCCCAAATCTAACCTAACCCCAAATCTAAACCTAACCCCAACCCCTAACCCCAAATCTAAACCTAAACAAAGTGTAAACCTAACCCCAACCCCTAACCCCAAATCTAAACCTAACCCCAAATCTAAACCTAACCCCAACCCCTAACCCCAAATCTAAACCTAACCCCAAATCTAAACCTAACCCCAGCCCCTAACCCCAAATCTAAACCTAACCCCAAATCTAAACCTAACCTCAATCCCTGACCCCAAGTCTAAAACTAACCCCAAATCTAAACCTAACCCCAAATCTAAACCTAAAATCTAAACCTAACCCCAAATCTAAACCTAAAATCTAAACCTAACCCCAAATCTAAACCTAACCCCAAATCTAAACCTAAAATCTAAACCTAACCCCAAATCTAAACCTAACCTCAACCCCTAACCCCAAATCTAAACCTAACCCCAGATCTAAACCTAAACCCAACCCCTAACCCCAAATCTAAACCTAACCCCAAATCTAAACCTAAAATCTAAACCTAACCCCAAATCTAAACCTAACCCCAAATCTAAACCTAAAATCTAAACCTAACCCCAAATCTAAAACTAACCCCAAATCTAAACCTAACCCCAACCCCTAACCCCAAATCTAAACCTAACCCCAAATCTAAAACTAACCCTAAACCCTAACTCCAAATCTAAACCTAACCCCAGATCTAAACCTAACCCCAAATCTAAACCCCAAATCTAAACCTAACCCCAGCCCCTAACCCCAAATCTAAACCTAACCCCAAATCTAAAAACCCAAATTTAAAACTAACCCCAAATCTAAACCTAACCCCAAATCTAAACCTAAACCCAAATCTAAAGCTAACCCCAATCCCTAACCCCAAATCTAAACCTAACCCCAAATCTAAACCTAACCCCAACCAAAACCCCAAATCTAAACCTAACCCCAGATCTAAACCTAACCCCAAATCTAAACCCCAAATCTAAACCTAACCCCAGCCCCTAACCCCAAATCTAAACCTAACCCCAAATCTAAAAACCCAAATTTAAAACTAACCCCAAATCTAAACCTAACCCCAAATCTAAACCTAACCCCAACCCCTAACCCCAACCCCTAACCCCAAATCTAAACCTAACCCCAATTCCTAACCCCAACCCCTAACCCCAAATCTAAACCTAACCCCAACCCCTAACCCCAACACCTAACCCCAAATCTAAAGCTAACCCCAAATCTAAACCTAACCCCAACCCCTAACCCCAAATCTAAACCTAACCTCAAATCTAAACCTAACCCCAACCCCTAACCCCAAATCTAAACCTAACCCCAAATCTAAACCTAACCCCAACCCCTAACCCCAAATCTAAACCTAACCCCAAATCTAAACCTAACCTCAATCCCTGACCCCAATTCTAAACCTAACCCCAAATCTAAACCTAACCCCCAACCCCTACCCCCAAATCTAAACCTAACCACAAATCTAAACCTAACCCCAACCCCTAACCCCAAATATAAACCTAACCCCAAATCTTAACCTAAACCCAACCCCTAACCCCAAATCTAAACCTAACCCCAAATCTAAACCTAACCCCAACCCCTAACCCCAACCCCTAACCCCAAATCTAAACCTAACCTCAAATCTAAACCTAATCCCAAATCTAAACCTAACATCTAAACCTAACCCCAAATCTAAACCTAACCCCAACCCCTAACCCCAAATCTAACCTAACCTCAAATCTAAACCTAACCCCAACCCCTAACCCCAAATCTACACCTAACCCCAAATCTAATCCTAACCTCAATCCCTGACCCCAATTCTAAACCTAACCCCAAATCTAAACCTAACCCCCAACCCCTACCCCCAAATCTAAACCTAACCCCAAATCTAAACCTAACCCCAACCCCTAACCCCAAATATAAACCTAACCCCAAATCCTAACCTAAACCCAAACCCTAACCCCAAATCTAAACCTAACCCCAAATCTAAACCTAACCCCAACCCCTAACCCCAAATCTAAACCTAACCCCAAATCTAAACCTAACCCCAAATCTAAACCTAACATCTAAACCTAACCCCAAATCTAAACCTAACCCCAACCCCTAACCCCAAATCTAACCTAACCCCAAATCTAAACCTAACCCCAACCCCTAACCCCAAATCTAAACCTAAACAAAGTGTAAACCTAACCCCAACCCCTAACCCCAAATCTAAACCTAACCCCAAATCTAAACCTAACCCCAACCCCTAACCCCAAATCTAAACCTAACCCCAAATCTAAACCTAACCCCAGCCCCTAACCCCAAATCTAAACCTAACCCCAAATCTAAACCTAACCTCAATCCCTGACCCCAAGTCTAAAACTAACCCCAAATCTAAACCTAACCCCAAATCTAAACCTAAAATCTAAACCTAACCCCAAATCTAAACCTAAAATCTAAACCTAACCCCAAATCTAAACCTAACCCCAAATCTAAACCTAAAATCTAAACCTAACCCCAAATCTAAACCTAACCTCAACCCCTAACCCCAAATCTAAACCTAACCCCAGATCTAAACCTAAACCCAACCCCTAACCCCAAATCTAAACCTAACCCCAAATCTAAACCTAACCCCAAATCTAAACCTAACCCCAACCCCTAACTCCAAATCTAAATCTAACCCCAAATCTAAACCTAACCGCAACCCCTAACCCCAAATCTAAACCTAACCCCAAATCTAAACCTAACCCCAACCCCTAACCCCAAATCTAAACCTAACCCCAAATCTAAACCGAACCCCAAACCCTAACTCCAAATCTAAACCTAACCCCAAATCTAAACCTAACCCCAACCCCTAACCCCAAATCTAAAACTAACCCCAAATCTAAACCTAACCCCAACCAAAACCCCAAATCTAAACCTAACCCCAGATCTAAACCTAACCCCAAATCTAAACCCCAAATCTAAACCTAACCCCAACCCCTAACCCCAAATCTAAACCTAACCCCAAATCTAAAACCCAAATCTAAAACTAACCCCAAATCTAAACCTAACCCCAAATCTAAACCTAACCCAACCCCTAAACCCAAATCTAAACCTAACCACAACAACTAACCCCAAATCTAAACCTAACCCCAAATCTAAACCTAACCCCAACCCCTAACCCCAAATCTAAACCTAACCTAAAACCCCTAACCCCAAATCCAAACCTAACCCCAAATCTAAACCAAACCCCAACCCCTAACCCCAACCCCAAACCCCAAATCTAAACCTAACCCCAATTCCTAACCCCAACCCCTAACCCCAAATCTAAACCTAACCCCAACCCCTAACCCCAACACCTAACCCCAAATCTAAACCTAACCCCAAATCTAAACCTAACCCCAACCCCTAACCCCAAATCTAAACCTAACCCCAAATCTAAACCTAACCCCAACCCCTAACCCCAAATCTAAACCTAACCCCAAATCTAAACCTAACCCCAACCCCTAACCCCAACCCCTAACCCCAAATCTAAACCTAACCCCAAATCTAAACCTAAAATCTAAACCTAACCCCAAATCTAAACCTAACCCCAAATCTAAACCTTAAATCTAAACCTAACCCCAAATCTTAACCTAAAATCTAAACCTAACCCCAAATCTAAACCTAACCCCAAATCTAAACCTAAAATCTAAACCTAACCCCAAATCTAAACCTAACCCCAAATCTAAACCTAACCCCAAATCTAAACCTAAAATCTAAACCTAACCCCAAATCTAAACCTAACCCCAAATCTAAACCTAAAATCTAAACCTAACCCCAAATCTATACCTAAAATCTAAACCTAACCCCAAATCTAAACCTAACCCCAAATCTAAACCTAAAATCTAAACCTAACCCCAAATCTATACCTAACCCCAAATCTAAACCTAAAATCTAAACCTAACCCCAAATCTAAACCTAAAATCTAAACCTAACCCCAAATCTAAAACTAACCCCAAATCTAAACCCCAAATCTAAACCTAACCCCAGCCCCTAACCCCAAATCTAAACCTAACCCCAAATCTAAAAACCCAAATTTAAAACTAACCCCAAATCTAAACCTAACCCCAAATCTAAACCTAAACCCAAATCTAAAGCTAACCCCAATCCCTAACCCCAAATCTAAACCTAACCCCAAATCTAAACCTAACCCCAACCAAAACCCCAAATCTAAACCTAACCCCAGATCTAAACCTAACCCCAAATCTAAACCCCAAATCTAAACCTAACCCCAGCCCCTAACCCCAAATCTAAACCTAACCCCAAATCTAAAAACCCAAATTTAAAACTAACCCCAAATCTAAACCTAACCCCAAATCTAAACCTAACCCCAACCCCTAACCCCAACCCCTAACCCCAAATCTAAACCTAACCCCAATTCCTAACCCCAACCCCTAACCCCAAATCTAAACCTAACCCCAACCCCTAACCCCAACACCTAACCCCAAATCTAAAGCTAACCCCAAATCTAAACCTAACCCCAACCCCTAACCCCAAATCTAAACCTAACCTCAAATCTAAACCTAACCCCAACCCCTAACCCCAAATCTAAACCTAACCCCAAATCTAAACCTAACCCCAACCCCTAACCCCAAATCTAAACCTAACCCCAAATCTAAACCTAACCTCAATCCCTGACCCCAATTCTAAACCTAACCCCAAATCTAAACCTAACCCCCAACCCCTACCCCCAAATCTAAACCTAACCACAAATCTAAACCTAACCCCAACCCCTAACCCCAAATATAAACCTAACCCCAAATCTTAACCTAAACCCAACCCCTAACCCCAAATCTAAACCTAACCCCAAATCTAAACCTAACCCCAACCCCTAACCCCAACCCCTAACCCCAAATCTAAACCTAACCTCAAATCTAAACCTAATCCCAAATCTAAACCTAACATCTAAACCTAACCCCAAATCTAAACCTAACCCCAACCCCTAACCCCAAATCTAACCTAACCTCAAATCTAAACCTAACCCCAACCCCTAACCCCAAATCTACACCTAACCCCAAATCTAATCCTAACCTCAATCCCTGACCCCAATTCTAAACCTAACCCCAAATCTAAACCTAACCCCCAACCCCTACCCCCAAATCTAAACCTAACCCCAAATCTAAACCTAACCCCAACCCCTAACCCCAAATATAAACCTAACCCCAAATCCTAACCTAAACCCAACCCCTAACCCCAAATCTAAACCTAACCCCAAATCTAAACCTAACCCCAACCCCTAACCCCAAATCTAAACCTAACCCCAAATCTAAACCTAACCCCAAATCTAAACCTAACATCTAAACCTAACCCCAAATCTAAACCTAACCCCAACCCCTAACCCCAAATCTAACCTAACCCCAAATCTAAACCTAACCCCAACCCCTAACCCCAAATCTAAACCTAAACAAAGTGTAAACCTAACCCCAACCCCTAACCCCAAATCTAAACCTAACCCCAAATCTAAACCTAACCCCAACCCCTAACCCCAAATCTAAACCTAACCCCAAATCTAAACCTAACCCCAGCCCCTAACCCCAAATCTAAACCTAACCCCAAATCTAAACCTAACCTCAATCCCTGACCCCAAGTCTAAAACTAACCCCAAATCTAAACCTAACCCCAAATCTAAACCTAAAATCTAAACCTAACCCCAAATCTAAACCTAAAATCTAAACCTAACCCCAAATCTAAACCTAACCCCAAATCTAAACCTAAAATCTAAACCTAACCCCAAATCTAAACCTAACCTCAACCCCTAACCCCAAATCTAAACCTAACCCCAAATCTAAACCTAAAATCTAAACCTAACCCCAAATCTAAACCTAACCTCAACCCCTAACCCCAAATCTAAACCTAACCCCAGATCTAAACCTAAACCCAACCCCTAACCCCAAATCTAAACCTAACCCCAAATCTAAACCTAACCCCAAATCTAAACCTAACCCCAACCCCTAACTCCAAATCTAAATCTAACCCCAAATCTAAACCTAACCGCAACCCCTAACCCCAAATCTAAACCTAACCCCAAATCTAAACCTAACCCCAACCCCTAACCCCAAATCTAAACCTAACCCCAAATCTAAACCGAACCCCAAACCCTAACTCCAAATCTAAACCTAACCCCAAATCTAAACCTAACCCCAACCCCTAACCCCAAATCTAAAACTAACCCCAAATCTAAACCTAACCCCAACCAAAACCCCAAATCTAAACCTAACCCCAGATTTAGACCTAACCCCAAATCTAAACCCCAAATCTAAACCTAACCCCAACCCCTAACCCCAAATCTAAACCTAACCCCAAATCTAAAACCCAAATCTAAAACTAACCCCAAATCTAAACCTAACCCCAAATCTAAACCTAACCCAACCCCTAAACCCAAATCTAAACCTAACCACAACAACTAACCCCAAATCTAAACCTAACCCCAAATCTAAACCTAACCCCAACCCCTAACCCCAAATCTAAACCTAACCCCAAATCTAAACCTAACCCAACCCCTAAACCCAAATCTAAACCTAACCACAACAACTAACCCCAAATCTAAACCTAACCCCAAATCTAAACCTAACCCCAACCCCTAACCCCAAATCTAAACCTAACCTAAAACCCCTAACCCCAAATCCAAACCTAACCCCAAATCTAAACCAAACCCCAACCCCTAACCCCAACCCCAAACCCCAAATCTAAACCTAACCCCAATTCCTAACCCCAACCCCTAACCCCAAATCTAAACCTAACCCCAACCCCTAACCCCAACACCTAACCCCAAATCTAAACCTAACCCCAAATCTAAACCTAACCCCAACCCCTAACCCCAAATCTAAACCTAACCCCAAATCTAAACCTAACCCCAACCCCTAACCCCAAATCTAAACCTAACCCCAAATCTAAACCTAACCCCAACCCCTAACCCCAACCCCTAACCCCAAATCTAAACCTAACCCCAAATCTAAACCTAAAATCTAAACCTAACCCCAAATCTAAACCTAACCCCAAATCTAAACCTTAAATCTAAACCTAACCCCAAATCTTAACCTAAAATCTAAACCTAACCCCAAATCTAAACCTAACCCCAAATCTAAACCTAAAATCTAAACCTAACCCCAAATCTAAACCTAACCCCAAATCTAAACCTAACCCCAAATCTAAACCTAAAATCTAAACCTAACCCCAAATCTAAACCTAACCCCAAATCTAAACCTAAAATCTAAACCTAACCCCAAATCTATACCTAAAATCTAAACCTAACCCCAAATCTAAACCTAACCCCAAATCTAAACCTAAAATCTAAACCTAACCCCAAATCTATACCTAACCCCAAATCTAAACCTAAAATCTAAACCTAACCCCAAATCTAAACCTAAAATCTAAACCTAACCCCAAATCTAAAACTAACCCCAAATCTAAACCTAAAATCTAAACCTAACCCCAAATCTAAACCTAACCCCAAATCTAAACCTAACCCCAACCCCTAACCCCAAATCTAAACCTAACCCCAAATCTAAAACTAACCCCAAAACCTAACTCCAAATCTAAACCTAACCCCAAATCTAAACCTAACCCCAACACCTAACCCCAAATCTAAAACTAACCCCAAATCTAAATCTAACCCCGACCCCTAACCCCAAATCTAAACCTAACCCCAAATCTAAAGCTAACCCCAACCCCTAACCCCAAATCTAACCTAACCCCAAATCTAAACCTAACCCCAACCCCTAACCCCAAATCTAAACCTAAACAAAGTGTAAACCTAACCCCAACCCCTAACCCCAAATCTAAACCTAACCCCAAATCTAAACCTAACCCCAACCCCTAACCCCAAATCTAAACCTAACCCCAAATCTAAACCTAACCCCAGCCCCTAACCCCAAATCTAAACCTAACCCCAAATCTAAACCTAACCTCAATCCCTGACCCCAATTTTAAAACTAACCCCAAATCTAAACCTAACCCCAAATCTAAACCTAAAATCTAAACCTAACCCCAAATCTAAACCTAAAATCTAAACCTAACCCCAAATCTAAACCTAACCCCAAATCTAAACCTAAAATCTAAACCTAACCCCAAATCTAAACCTAACCTCAACCCCTAACCCCAAATCTAAACCTAACCCCAGATCTAAACCTAAACCCAACCCCTAACCCCAGATCTAAACCTAACCCCAAATCTAAACCTAACCCCAAATCTAAACCTAACCCCAACCCCTAACTCCAAATCTAAATCTAACCCCAAATCTAAACCTAACCGCAACCCCTAACCCCAAATCTAAACCTAACCCCAAATCTAAACCTAACCCCAACCCCTAACCCCAAATCTAAACCTAACCCCAAATCAAAACCGAACCCCAAACCCTAACTCCAAATCTAAACCTAATCCCAAATCTAAACCTAACCCCAACCCCTAACCCCAAATCTAAAACTAACCCCAAATCTAAACCTAACCCCAACCAAAACCCCAAATCTAAACCTAACCCCAGATTTAGACCTAACCCCAAATCTAAACCCCAAATCTAAACCTAACCCCAACCCCTAACCCCAGATCTAAACCTAACCCCAAATCTAAAACCCAAATCTAAAACTAACCCCAAATCTAAACCTAACCCCAAATCTAAACCTAACCCAACCCCTAAACCCAAATCTAAACCTAACCATAACAACTAACCCCAAATCTAAACCTAACCCCAAATCTAAACCTAACCCCAACCCCTAACCCCAAATCTAAACCTAACCTAAAACCCCTAACCCCAAATCCAAACCTAACCCCAAATCTAAACCAAACCCCAACCCCTAACCCCAACCCCAAACCCCAAATCTAAACCTAACCCCAATTCCTAACCCCAACCCCTAACCCCAAATCTAAACCTAACCCGAAATCTAAACCTAACCCCAACCCCTAACCCCAAATCTAAACCTAACCCCAAATCTAAACCTAACCCCAACCCCTAACCCCAAATCTAAACCTAACCCCAAATCTAAACCTAACCCCAACCCCTAACCCCAAATCTAAACCTAACCCCAAATCTAAACCTAACCCCAACCCCTAACCCCAACCCCTAACCCCAAATCTAAACCTAACCCCAAATCTAAACCTAAAATCTAAACCTAACCCCAAATCTAAACCTAACCCCAAATCTAAACCTTAAATCTAAACCTAACCCCAAATCTTAACCTAAAATCTAAACCTAACCCCAAATCTAAACCTAACCCCAAATCTAAACCTAAAATCTAAACCTAACCCCAAATCTAAACCTAACCCCAAATCTAAACCTAACCCCAAATCTAAACCTAAAATCTAAACCTAACCCCAAATCTAAACCTAAAATCTAAACCTAACCCCAAATCTATACCTAAAATCTAAACCTAACCCCAAATCTAAACCTAACCCCAAATCTAAACCTAAAATCTAAACCTAACCCCAAATCTATACCTAACCCCAAATCTAAACCTAAAATCTAAACCTAACCCCAAATCTAAACCTAAAATCTAAACCTAACCCCAAATCTAAAACTAACCCCAAATCTAAACCTAAAATCTAAACCTAACCCCAAATCTAAACCTAACCCCAAATCTAAACCTAACCCCAACCCCTAACCCCAAATCTAAACCTAACCCCAAATCTAAAACTAACCCCAAACCCTAACTCCAAATCTAAACCTAACCCCAAATCTAAACCTAACCCCAACACCTAACCCCAAATCTAAAACTAACCCCAAATCTAAATCTAACCCCGACCCCTAACCCCAAATCTAAACCTAACCCCAAATCTAAAGCTAACCCCAACCCCTAACCCCAAATCTAAACCTAACCCCAAATCTAAACCTAACCCCAACCAAAACCCCAAATCTAAACCTAACCCCAGATCTAAACCTAACCCCAAATCTAAACCCCAAATCTAAACCTAACCCCAGCCCCTAACCCCAAATCTAAACCTAAACCCAAATCTAAAAACCCAAATTTAAAACTAACCCCAAATCTAAACCTAACCCCAAATCTAAACATAACCCAACCCCTAAACCCAAATCTAAACCTAACCACAACAACTAACCCCAAATCTAAACCTAACCCCAAATCTAAACCTAACCCCAACCCCTAACCCCAAATCTAAACCTAACCCAAACCCCTAACCCCAAATCCAAACCTAACCCCAAATCTAAACCAAACCCCAACCCCTAATCCCAACCCCTAACCCCAAATCTAAACCTAACCCCAATTCCTAACCCCAACCCCTAACCCCAAATCTAAACCTAACCCCAACCCCTAACCCCAACCCCTAACCCCAAATCTAAACCTAACCCGAAATCTAAACCTAACCACAACCCCTAACCCCAAATCTAAACCTAACCCCAAATCTAAACCTAACCCCAACCCCTAACCCCAAATCTAAACCTAACCCCAAATCTAAACCTAACCCCAACCCCTAAAACCAAATCTAAACCTAACCCCAAATCTAAACCTAACCTCAATCCCTGACCCCAATTCTAAACCTAACCCCAAATCTAAACCTAACCCCCAACCCCTACCCCCAAATCTAAACCTAACCCCAAATTTAAACCTAACCCCAACCCCTAACCCCAAATATATACCTAACCCAAACCTTAAATCTAAACCCAACCCCTAACCCCAAATCTAAACCTAACCCCAAATCTAAACCTAACCCCAACCCCTAACCCCAACCCCTAACCCCAAATCTAAACCTAACCCCAAATCTAAACCTAACATCTAAACCTAACCCCAAATCTAAACCTAACCCCAACCCCTAACCCCAAATCTAACCTAACCCCAAATCTAAACCTAACCCCAACCCCTAACCCCAAATCTAAACCTAAACAAAGTCTAAACCTAACCCCAACCCCTAACCCCAAATCTAAACCTAACCCCAAATCTAAACCTAACCACAACCCCTAACCCCAAATCTAAACCTAACCCCAAATCTAAACCTAACCCCAACCCCTAACCCCAAATCTAAACCTAACCCCAAATCTAAACCTAACCTCAATCCCTGACCCCAATTCTAAAACTAACCCCAAATCTAAACCTAACCCCAAATCTAAACCTAAAATCTAAACCTAACCCCAAATCTACACCTAAAATCTAAACCTAACCCCAAATCTAAACCTAAAATCTAAACCTAACCCCAAATCTAAACCTAACGTCAACACCTAACACCAAATCTAAACCTAACCCCAGATCTAAACCTAAACCAAACCCCTAAGCCCAAATCTAAACCTAACCCCAAATCTAAACCTAACCTCAATCCCTGACCACAATTCTAAACCTAACCCCAAATCTAAACCTAACCCCCAACCCCTACCCCCAAATCTAAACCTAACCCCAAATCTAAACCTAACCCCAAATCTAAACCTAACCCCAAATCTAAACATAACCCCAACCCCTAACCCCAACCCCTAACCCCAAATCTAAACCTAACCCCAAAGATAAACCTAAAATCTAAACCTAACCCCAAATCTAAACCTAACCCCAAATCTAAACCTTAAATCTAAACCTAACCCCAAATCTTAACCTAAAATCTAAACCTAACCCCAAATCTAAACCTAACCCCAAATCTAAACCTAAAATCTAAACCTAACCCCAAATCTAAACCTAACCCCAAATCTAAACCTAACCCCACATCTAAACCTAAAATCTAAACCTAACCCCAAATCTAAACCTAACCCCAAATCTAAACCTAAAATCTAAACCTAACCCCAAATCTAAACTTAAAATCTAAACCTAACCCCAAATCTAAACCTAATCCCAAATCTAAACCTAACCCCGACCCCTAACCCCAAATCTAAACCTAACCCCAAATCTAAAGCTAACCCCAACCCCTAACCCCAAATCTAAACCTAACCCCAAATCTAAACCTAAACCCAACCAAAACCCCAAATCTAAACCTAACCCCAGATCTAAACCTAACCCCAAATCTACACCCCAAATCTAAACCTACCCCAACCCCTAACCCCAAATCTAAACCTAACCCCAAATCTAAAACCCAAATCTAAAACTAACCCCAAATCTAAACCTAACCCCAAATCTAAACCTAACCCAACCCCTAAACCCAAATCTAAACCTAACCACAACAACTAACCCCAAATCTAAACCTAACCCCAAATCTAAACCTAACCCCAACCCCTAACCCCAAATCTAAACCTAACCCAAACCCCTAACCCCAAATCCAAACCTAACCCCAAATCTAAACCAAACCCCAACCCCTAACCCCAACCCCTAACTCAAAATCTAAACCTAACCCCAATTCCTAACCCCAACCCCTAACCCCAAATCTAAACCTAACCCCAACCCCTAACCCCAACCCCTAACCCCAAATCTAAACCTAACCCCAAATCTAAACCTAACCCCAACCCCTAACCCCAAATCTAAACCTAACCCCAAATCTAAACCTAACCCCAACCCCTAACCCCAAATCTAAACCTAACCCCAAATCTAAACATAACCCCAACCCCTAACCCCAAATCTAAACCTAACCCCAAATCTAAACCTAACCTCAATCCCTGACCCCAATTCTAAACCTAACCCCAAATCTAAACCTAACCCCCAACCCCTACCCCCAAATCTAAACCTAACCCCAAATCTAAACCTAAAATCTAAACCTAACCCCAAATCTAAACCTAACCCCAAATCTAAACCTAACCCCAACCCCTAACCCCAAATCTAAACCTAACCCCAAATCTAAAACTAACCCCAAACCCTAACTCCAAATCTAAACCTAACCCCAAATCTAAACCTAACCCCAACACCTAACCCCAAATCTAAAACTAACCCCAAATCTAAATCTAACCCCGACCCCTAACCCCAAATCTAAACCTAACCCCAAATCTAAACCTAACCCCAACCCAAACCCCAAATCTAAACCTAACCCCAAATCTAAAACTAACCCCAAACCCTAACTCCAAATCTAAACCTAACCCCAAATCTAAACCTAACCCCAACACCTAACCCCAAATCTAAAACTAACCCCAAATCTAAATCTAACCCCAACCCCTAACCCCAAATCTAAACCTAACCCCAAATCTAAACCTAACCCCAACCAAAACCCCAAATCTAAACCTAACCCCAGATCTAAACCTAACCCCAAATCTAAACCCCAAATCTAAACCTAACCCCAGCCCCTAACCCCAAATCTAAACCTAACCCCAAATCTAAAAACCCAAATTTAAAACTAACCCCAAATCTAAACCTAACCCCAAATCTAAACCTAACCCAACCCCTAAACCCAAATCTAAACCTAACCACAACAACTAACCCCAAATCTAAACCTAACCCCAAATCTAAACCTAACCCCAACCCCTAACCCCAAATCCAAACCTAACCCAAACCCCTAACCCCAAATCCAAACCTAACCCCAAATCTAAACCAAACCCCAACCCCTAACCCCAACCCCAAACCCCAAATCTAAACCTAACCCCAATTCCTAACCCCAACCCCTAACCCCAAATCTAAACCTAACCCCAACCCCTAACCCCAACCCCTAACCCCAAATCTAAACCTAACCCCAAATCTAAACCTAACCCCAACCCCTAACCCCAAATCTAAACCTAACCCCAAATCTAAACCTAACCCCAACCCCTAACCCCAAATCTAAACCTAACCCCAAATCTAAACCTAACCGCAACCCCTAACCCCAAATCTAAACCTAACCCCAAATCTAAACCTAACCTCAATCCCTGACCCCAATTCTAAACCTAACCCCAAATCTAAACCTAACCCCCAACCCCTACCCCCAAATCTAAACCTAACCCCAAATTTAAACCTAACCCCAACCCCTAACCCCAAATATATACCTAACCCCAAACCTTAAATCTAAACCCAACCCCTAACCCCAAATCTAAACCTAACCCCAAATCTAAACCTAACCCCAACCCCTAACCCCAACCCCTAACCCCAAATCTAAACCTAACCCCAAATCTAAACCTAACATCTAAACCTAACCCCAAATCTAAACCTGACCCCAACCCCTAACCCCAAATCTAACCTAACCCCAAATCTAAACCTAACCCCAACCCCTAACCCCAAATCTAAACCTAAACAAAGTCTAAACCTAACCCCAACCCCTAACCCCAAATCTAAACCTAACCCCAAATCTAAACCTAACCACAACCCCTAACCCCAAATCTAAACCTAACCCCAAATCTAAACCTAACCCCAACCCCTAACCCCAAATCTAAACCTAACCCCAAATCTAAACCTAACCTCAATCCCTGACCCCAATTCTAAAACTAACCCCAAATCTAAACCTAACCCCAAATCTAAACCTAAAATCTAAACCTAACCCCAAATCTAAACCTAACCTCAACCCCTAACCCCAAATCTAAACCTAACCCCAGATCTAAACCTAAACCCAACCCCTAACCCCAAATCTAAACCTAACCCCAAATCTAAACCTAACCTCAATCCCTGACCACAATTCTAAACCTAACCCCAAATCTAAACCTAACCCCCAACCCCTACCCCCAAATCTAAACCTAACCCCAAATCTAAACCTAACCCCAAATCTAAACATAACCCCAAATCTAAACATAACCCCAAACCCTAACACCAACCCCTAACCCCAAATCTAAACCTAACCCCAAATCTAAACCTAAAATCTAAACCTAACCCCAAATCTAAACCTAACCCCAAATCTAAACCTTAAATCTAAACCTAACCCCAAATCTTAACCTAAAATCTAAACCTAACCCCAAATCTAAACCTAACCCCAAATCTAAACCTAAAATCTAAACCTAACCCCAAATCTAAACCTAACCCCAAATCTAAACCTAACCCCAAATCTAAACCTAAAATCTAAACCTAACCCCAAATCTAACCCTAACCCCAAATCTAAACCTAAAATCTAAACCTAACCCCAAATCTAAACTTAAAATCTAAACCTAACCCCAAATCTAAACGTAATCCCAAATCTAAACCTAACCCCGACCCCTAACCCCAAATCTAAACCTAACCCCAAATCTAAAGCTAACCCCAACCCCTAACCCCAAATCTAAACCTAACCCCAAATCTAAACCTAAACCCAACCAAAACCCCAAATCTAAACCTAACCCCAGATCCAAACCTAACCCCAAATCTACACCCCAAATCTAAACCTACCCCAACCCCTAACCCCAAATCTAAACCTAACCCCAAATCTAAAACCCAAATCTAAAACTAACCCCAAATCTAAACCTAACCCCAAATCTAAACCTAACCCAACCCCTAAACCCAAATCTAAACCTAACCACAACAACTAACCCCAAATCTAAACCTAACCCCAAATCTAAACCTAACCCCAACCACTAACCCCAAATCTAAACCTAACCCAAACCCCTAACCCCAAATCCAAACCTAACCCCAAATCGAAACCAAACCCCAACCCCTAACCCCAACCCCTAACCCAAAATCTAAACCTAACCCCAATTCCTAACCCCAACCCCTAACCCCAAATCTAAACCTAACCCCAACCCCTAACCCCAACCCCTAACCCCAAATCTAAACCTAACCCCAAATCTAAACCTAACCCCAACCCCTAACCCCAAATCTAAACCTAACCCCAAATCTAAACCTAACCCCAACCCCTAACCCCAAATCTAAACCTAACCCCAAATCTAAACATAACCCCAACCCCTAACCCCAAATCTAAACCTAACCCCAAATCTAAACCTAACCTCAATCCCTGACCCCAATTCTAAACCTAACCCCAAATCTAAACCTAACCCCCAACCCCTACCCCCAAATCTAAACCTAACCCCAAATCTAAACCTAACCCCAACCCCTAACCCCAAATATAAACCTAACCCCAAATCTTAATCTAAACCCTACCCCTAACCCCAAATCTAAACCTAACCCAAAATCTAAACCTAACCCCAACCCCTAACCCCAACCCCTAACCCCAAATCTAAAACTAACCCCAAATCTAAACCTAACCCCAAATCTAAACCTAACATCTAAACCTAACCCCAAATCTAAACCAAACCCCAACCCCTAACCCCAAATCTAACCTAACCCCAAATCTAAACCTAACCCCAACCCCTAACCCCAAATCTAAACCTAAACAAAGTCTAAACCTAACCCCAACCCCTAACCCCAAATCTAAACCTAACCCCAAATCTAAACCTAACCACAACCCCTAAACCCAAATCTAAACCTAACCCCAAATCTAAACCTAACCCCAACCCCTAACCCCAAATCTAAACCTAACCCCAAATCTAAACCTAACCTCAATCCCTGACCCCAATTCTAAAACTAACCCCAAATCTAAACCTAACCCCAAATCTAAACCTAAAATCTAAACCTAACCCAAAATCTAAACCTAAAATCTAAACCTAACCCCAAATCCAAACCTAAAATCTAAACCTAACCCCAAATCTAAACCTAAAATCTAAACCTAACCCCAAATCTAAACCTAAAATCTAAACGTAACCCCAAATCTAAACCTAAAATCTAAACCTAACCCCAAATCTAAACCTAACCCCAAATCTAAACCTAAAATCTAAACCTAACCCCAAATCTAAACCTAAAATCCAAACCTAACCCCAAATCTAAACCTAAAATCTAAACCTAACCCCAAATCTAAACCTAAAATCTAAACCTAACCCCAAATCTAAACCTAAAATCTAAACCTAACCCCAAATCTAAACCTAAAATCTAAACCTAACCCCAAATCTAACCTAACCCCAAATCTAAACCTAAAATCTAAACGTAACCCCAAATGTAAACCTAACTCCAAATCTAAACATAACCCCAAATCTAAACCTAAAATCTAAACCTAAGCCCAAATCTAAACCTAAAATCTAAACCTAACCCCAAATCTAAACCTAAAACCTAAACCTAACCCCAAATCTAAACCTAAAATCTAAACCTAACCCCAAATCTAAACCTAAAATCTAAACCTAACCCTAAATCTAAACCTAAAATCTAAACCTAACCCCAAATCTAAACCTAAAATCTAAACCTAACCCCAAATCTAAACCTAAAATCTAAATCTAACCCCAAATCTAAACCTAACCCCAAATCTAAACCTAAAATCGAAACCTAACCCCAAATCTAAACCTAAAATCTAAACCTAACCCCAAATCTAAACCTAAAATCTAAGCCTAACCCCAAATCTAAACCTAAAATCTAAGCCTAACCCCGAATCTAAACCTAAAATCTAAACCTAACCCCAAATCTAAACCTAACCCCAAATCTAAACCTAAAATCTAAACCTAACCCCAAATCTAAACCTAAAATCTAAACCTAACCCCAAATCTAAACCTAACCCCAAATCTAAACCTAAAATCTAAACCTAACCCCAAATCTAAACCTAAAATCTAAACCTAACCCCAAATCTAAACCTCAAATTTAAACCGAGAATCTAAACCTAACCACAAATCTAAACCTAACCCCAAATCTAAACCTAAAATCTAAACCTAACCCCAAATCTAAACCTAACCACAAATCTAAACCTAAAATCTAAACCTAACCCCAAATCTAAAACTAACCCCAAATCTAAACCTAAAATCTAAACCTAACCCCAAATCTAAACCTAAAATCTAAACCTAACCCCAAATCTAAACCTAAGCCCAAATCTAAACCTAACCACAAATCTAAACCTAAAATCTAAACCTAACCCCAAATCTAAAACTAACCCCAAATCTAAACCTAAAATCTAAACCTAACCCCAAATCTAAAACTAAAATCTAAACCTAACCCCAAATCTAAACCTAAGCCCAAATCTAAACCTAACCCCAAATCTAAACCTAAAATCTAAACCTAACCCCAAATCTAAACCTAACTCCAAATCTAAACAGAAAATCTAAACCTAACCCCAAATCTAAACCTAAAATCTAAACCTAACCCCAAATCTAAACCTAAAATCTAAACCTAACCCAAAATCTAAACCTAAAATCTAAACCTAACCCCAAACCCTAACTCCAAATCTAAACCTAACCCCAAATCTAAACCTAAAATCTAAACCTAACCCCAAATCTAAACCTAAAATCTAAACGTAACCCCAAATCTAAACCTAAAATCTAAACCTAACCCCAAATCTAAACCTAACCCCAAATCTAAACCTAAAATCTAAACCTAACCCCAAATCTAAACCTAAAATCTAAACCTAACCCCAAATCTAAACCTAACCCCAAATCTGAACCCAAAATCTAAACCTAACCCCAAATCTAAACCTAAAATCTAAACCTAACCCCAAATCTAAACCTAAAATCTAAACCTAACCCCAAATCTAAACCTAACCCCAAATCTAAACCTCAAATCTAAACCTAACCCCAAATCTAAACCTAAAATCTAAGCCTAACCCCAAATCTAAACCTAAAATCTAAACCTAACCCCAAATCTAAACCTAACCCCAAATCTAAACCTAAAATCTAAACCTAACCCCAAATCTAAACCTAAAATCTAAACCTAACCCCAAATCTAAACCTAACCACAAATCTAAACCTAAAATCTAAACCTAACCCCAAATCTAAACCTAAACTCTGAACCTAACCCCAAATCTAAACCTAACCCCAAATCTAAACCTAAAATCTACACCTAACCCCAAATCTAAACCTAAAATCTAAACCTAACCCCAAATCTAAACCTAACCTTAAATCTAAACCTAAAATCTAAACCTAACCCCAAATCTAAACCTAACCCCAAATCTAAACCTAAAATCTAAACCTAACCCCAAATCTAAACCTAAAATCTAAACCTAACCCCAAATCTAAACCTAACTCCAAATCTAAAGCGAAAATCTAAACCTAACCCCAAATCTAAACCTAAAATCTAAACCTAACCCCAAATCTAAACCTAAAATCTAAACCTAACCTAAAATCTAAACCTAAAATCTAAACCTAACCCCAAATCCAAACCTAAAATCTAAACCTAACCCCAAATCTAAACCTAAAATCTAAACCTAACCCCAAATCTAAACCTAAAATCTAAACGTAACCCCAAATCTAAACCTAAAATCTAAACCTAACCCCAAATCTAAACCTAACCCCAAATCTAAACCTAAAATCTAAACCTAACCCCAAATCTAAACCTAAAATCTAAACCTAACCCCAAATCTAAACCTAAAATCTAAACCTAACCCCAAATCTAAACCTAAAATCTAAACCTAACCCCAAATCTAAACCTAAAATCTAAACCTAACCCCAAATCTAACCTAACCCCAAATCTAAACCTAAAATCTAAACGTAACCCCAAATGTAAACCTAACTCCAAATCTAAACCTAACCCCAAATCTAAACCTAAAATCTAAACCTAACCCCAAATCTAAACCTAAAATCTAAACCTAACCCCAAATCTAAACCTAAAACCTAAACCTAACCCCAAATCTAAACCTAACCCCAACCCCTAACCCCAACCCCTAACCCCAAATCTAAACCTAACCCCAAATCTAAACCTAAAATCTAAACCTAACCCCAAATCTAAACCTAACCCCAAATCTAAACCTTAAATCTAAACCTAACCCCAAATCTTAACCTAAAATCTAAACCTAACCCCAAATCTAAACCTAACCCCAAATCTAAACCTAAAATCTAAACCTAACCCCAAATCTAAACCTAACCCCAAATTTAAACCTAACCCCAAATCTAAACCTAAAATCTAAACCTAACCCCAAATCTAAACCTAACCCCAAATCTAAACCTAAAATCTAAACCTAACCCCAAATCTATACCTAAAATCTAAACCTAACCCCAAATCTAAACCTAACCCCAAATCTAAACCTAAAATCTAAACCTAACCCCAAATCTAAACCTAAAATCTAAACCTAACCCCAAATCTAAACCTAACCCCAAATCTAAACCTAAAATCTATACCTAACCCCAAATCTAAACCTAAAATCTAAACCTAACCCCAAATCTAAACCTAAAATCTAAACCTAACCCCAAATCTAAACCTAACCCCAAATCTAAACCTAAAATCTAAACCTAACCCCAAATCTAAACCTAACCCCAAATCTAAACCTAACCCCCAACCCCCACCCCCAAATCTAAACCTAACCCCAAATTTAAACCTAACCCCAACCCCTAACCCCAAATATATACCTAACCCCAAACCTTAAATCTAAACCCAACCCCTAACCCCAAATCTAAACCTAACCCCAAATCTAAACCTAACCCCAACCCCTAACCCCAACCCCTAACCCCAAATCTAAACCTAACCCCAAATCTAAACCTAACATCTAAACCTAACCCCAAATCTAAACCTAACCCCAACCCCTAACCCCAAATCTAACCTAACCCCAAATCTAAACCTAACCCCAACCCCTAACCCCAAATCTAAACCTAAACAAAGTCTAAACCTAACCCCAACCCCTAACCCCAAATCTAAACCTAACCCCAAATCTAAACCTAACCACAACCCCTAACCCCAAATCTAAACCTAACCCCAAATCTAAACCTAACCCCAACCCCTAACCCCAAATCTAAACCTAACCCCAAATCTAAACCTAACCTCAATCCCTGACCCCAATTCTAAAACTAACCCCAAATCTAAACCTAACCCCAAATCTAAACCTAAAATCTAAACCTAACCCCAAATCTAAACCTAACCTCAACCCCTAAACCCAAATCTAAACCTAACCCCAGATCTAAACCTAAACCCAACCCCTAACCCCAAATCTAAACCTAACCCCAAATCTAAACCTAACCTCAATCCCTGACCACAATTCTAAACCTAACCCCAAATCTAAACCTAACCCCAAATCTAAACCTAACCCCAAATCTAAACATAACCCCAACCCCTAACCCCAACCCCTAACCCCAAATCTAAACCTAACCCCAAAGATAAACCTAAAATCTAAACCTAACCCCAAATCTAAACCTTAAATCTAAACCTAACCCCAAATCTTAACCTAAAATCTAAACCTAACCCCAAATCTAAATCTAACCCCAAATCTAAACCTAAAATCTAAACCTAACCCCAAATCTAAACCTAACCCCAAATCTAAACCTAACCCCAAATCTAAACCTAAAATCTAAACCTAACCCCAAATCTAACCCTAAGCCCAAATCTAAACCTAAAATCTAAACCTAACCCCAAATCTAAACTTAAAATCTAAACCTAACCCCAAATCTAAACCTAATCCCAAATCTAAACCTAACCCCGACCCCTAACGCCAAATCTAAACCTAACCCCAAATCTAAAGCTAACCCCAACCCCTAACCCCAAATCTAAACCTAACCCCAAATCTAAACCTAAACCCAACCAAACCCCCAAATCTAAACCTAACCCCAGATCTAAACCTAACCCCAAATCTACACCCCAAATCTAAACCTACCCCAACCCCTAACCCCAAATCTAAACCTAACCCCAAATCTAAAACCCAAATCTAAAACTAACCCCAAATCTAAACCTAACCCCAAATCTAAACCTAACCCAACCCCTAAACCCAAATCTAAACCTAACCACAACAACTAACCCCAAATCTAAACCTAACCCCAAATCTAAACCTAACCCCAACCCCTAACCCCAAATCTAAACCTAACCCAAACCCCTAACCCCAAATCCAAACCTAACCCCAAATCTAAACCAAACCCCAACCCCTAACCCCAACCCCTAACCCAAAATCTAAACCTAACCCCAATTCCTAACCCCAACCCCTAACCCCAAATCTAAGCCCCAACCCCTAACCCCAACCCCTAACCCCAAATCTAAACCTAACCCCAAATCTAAACCTAACCCCAACCCCTAACCCCAAATCTAAACCTAACCCCAAATCTAAACCTAACCCCAACCCCTAACCCCAAATCTAAACCTAACCCCAAATCTAAACATAACCCCAACCCCTAACCCCAAATCTAAACCTAACCCCAAATCTAAACCTAACCTCAATCCCTGACCCCAATTCTAAACCTAACCCCAAATCTAAACCTAACCCCCAACCCCTACCCCCAAATCTAAACCTAACCCCAAATCTAAACCTAACCCCAACCCCTAACCCCAAATATAAACCTAACCCCAAATCTTAATCTAAACCCTACCCCTAACCCCAAATCTAAACCTAACCCCAAATCTAAACCTAACCTCAATCCCTGACCCCAATTCTAAAACTAACCCCAAATCTAAACCTAACCCCAAATCTAAACCTAAAATCTAAACCTAACCCAAAATCTAAACCTAAAATCTAAACCTAACCCCAAATCCAAACCTAAAATCTAAACCTAACCCCAAATCTAAACCTAAAATCTAAACCTAACCCCAAATCTAAACCTAAAATCTAAACGTAACCCCAAATCTAAACCTAAAATCTAAACCTAACCCCAAATCTAAACCTAACCCCAAATCTAAACCTAAAATCTAAACCTAACCCCAAATCTAAACCTAAAATCCAAACCTAACCCCAAATCTAAACCTAAAATCTAAACCTAACCCCAAATCTAAACCTAAAATCTAAACCTAACCCCAAATCTAAACCTAAAATCTAAACCTAACCTCAAATCTAAACCTAAAATCTAAACCTAACACCAAATCTAACCTAACCCCAAATCTAAACCTAAAATCTAAACGTAACCCCAAATGTAAACCTAACTCCAAATCTAAACCTAACCCCAAATCTAAACCTAAAATCTAAACCTAAGCCCAAATCTAAACCTAAAATCTAAACCTAACCCCAAATCTAAACCTAAAACCTAAACCTAACCCCAAATCTAAACCTAAAATCTAAACCTAACCCCAAATCTAAACCTAAAATCTAAACCTAACCCTAAATCTAAACCTAAAATCTAAACCTAACCCCAAATCTAAACCTAAAATCTAAACCTAACCCCAAATCTAAACCTAAAATCTAAATCTAACCCCAAATCTAAACCTAACCCCAAATCTAAACCTAAAATCGAAACCTAACCCCAAATCTAAACCTAAAATCTAAACCTAACCCCAAATCTAAACCTAAAATCTAAGCCTAACCCCAAATCTAAACCTAAAATCTAAGCCTAACCCCGAATCTAAACCTAAAATCTAAACCTAACCCCAAATCTAAACCTAACCCCAAATCTAAACCTAAAATCTAAACCTAACCCCAAATCTAAACCTAAAATCTAAACCTAACCCCAAATCTAAACCTAACCCCAAATCTAAACCTAAAATCTAAACCTAACCCCAAATCTAAACCTCAAATTTAAACCGAGAATCTAAACCTAACCACAAATCTAAACCTAACCCCAAATCTAAACCTAAAATCTAAACCTAACCCCAAATCTAAACCTAACCACAAATCTAAACCTAAAATCTAAACCTAACCCCAAATCTAAAACTAACCCCAAATCTAAACCTAAAATCTAAACCTAACCCCAAATCTAAACCTAAAATCTAAACCTAACCCCAAATCTAAACCTAAGACCAAATCTAAACCTAACCACAAATCTAAACCTAAAATCTAAACCTAACCCCAAATCTAAAACTAACCCCAAATCTAAACCTAAAATCTCAACCTAACCCCAAATCTAAACCTAAAATCTAAACCTAACCCCAAATCTAAACCTAAGCCCAAATCTAAACCTAACCCCAAATCTAAACCTAAAATCTAAACCTAACCCCAAATCTAAACCTAACTCCAAATCTAAACCGAAAATCTAAACCTAACCCCAAATCTAAACCTAAAATCTAAACCTAACCCCAAATCTAAACCTAAAATCTAAACCTAACCCAAAATCTAAACCTAAAATCTAAACCTAACCCCAAACCCTAACTCCAAATCTAAACCTAACCCCAAATCTAAACCTAAAATCTAAACCTAACCCCAAATCTAAACCTAAAATCTAAACGTAACCCCAAATCTAAACCTAAAATCTAAACCTAACCCCAAATCTAAACCTAACCCCAAATCTAAACCTAAAATCTAAACCTAACCCCAAATCTAAACCTAAAATCTAAACCTAACCCCAAATCTAAACCTAACCCCAAATCTGAACCCCAAATCTAAACCTAACCCCAAATCTAAACCTAAAATCTAAACCTAACCCCAAATCTAAACCTAACCTCAAATCTAAACCTAACCCCAAATCTAAACCTAAAATCTAAACCTAACCCCAAATCTAAACCTAACCCCAAATCTAAACCTAAAATCTAAACCTAACCCCAAATCTAAACCTAACCCCAAATCTAAACCTAACCCCAAATCTAAACCTAAAATCTAAACCTAACCCTAAATCTAAACCTAAAATCTAAACCTAACCCCAAATCTAAAACTAGAATCTAAACCTAACCCCAAATCTAAACCTAATATCTAAATCTAACCCCAAATATAAACCTAACCCCAAATCTAAACCTAAAATCTAAACCTAACCCCAAATCTAAACCTAAAATCTAAACCTAACCCCAAATCTAAACCTAAAATCTAAGCCTAACCCCAAATCTAAACCTAAAATCTAAACCTAACCCCAAATCTAAACCTAACCCCAAATCTAAACCTAAAATCTAAACCTAACCCCAAATCTAAACCTAAAATCTAAACCTAACCCCAAATCTAAACCTAACCACAAATCTAAACCTAAAATCTAAACCTAACCCCAAATCTAAACCTAAACTCTGAACCTAACCCCAAATCTAAACCTAACCCCAAATCTAAACCTAAAATCTAAACCTAACCCCAAATCTAAACCTAAAATCTAAACCTAACCCCAAATCTAAACCTAAAATCTAAACCTAACCCCAAATCTAAACCTAACCCCAAATCTAAACCTAACCCCAAATCTAAACCTAAAATCTAAACCTAACCCCAAATCTAAACCTAAAATCTAAACCTAACCCCAAATCTAAACCTAACTCCAAATCTAAACCGAAAATCTAAACCTAACCCCAAATCTAAACCTAAAATCTAAACCTAACCCCAAATCTAAACCTAAAATCTAAACCTAACCCAAAATCTAAACCTAAAATCTAAACCTAACCCCAAATCCAAACCTAAAATCTAAACCTAACCCCAAATCTAAACCTAAAATCTAAACCTAACCCCAAATCTAAACCTAAAATCTAAACCTAACCCCAAATCTAAACCTAAAATCTAAACCTAACCCCAAATCTAAACCTAAAATCTAAACCTAACCCCAAATCTAAACCTAAAATCTAAACGTAACCCCAAATGTAAACCTAACTCCAAATCTAAACCTAACCCCAAATCTAAACCTAAAATCTAAACCTAACCCCAAATCTAAACCTAAAATCTAAACCTAACCCCAAATCTAAACCTAAAACCTAAACCTAACCCCAAATCTAAACCTAACCCCAACCCCTAACCCCAACCCCTAACCCCAAATCTAAACCTAACCCCAAATCTAAACCTAAAATCTAAACCTAACCCCAAATCTAAACCTAACCCCAAATCTAAACCTTAAATCTAAACCTAACCCCAAATCTTAACCTAAAATCTAAACCTAACCCCAAATCTAAACCTAACCCCAAATCTAAACTTAAAATCTAAACCTAACCCCAAATCTAAACCTAACCCCAAATTTAAACCTAACCCCAAATCTAAACCTAAAATCTAAACCTAACCCCAAATCTAAACCTAACCCCAAATCTAAACCTAAAATCTAAACCTAACCCCAAATCTATACCTAAAATCTAAACCTAACCCCAAATCTAAACCTAACCCCAAATCTAAACCTAAAATCTAAACCTAACCCCAAATCTAAACCTAAAATCTAAACCTAACCCCAAATCTAAACCTAACCCCAAATCTAAACCTAAAATCTAAACCTAACCCCAAATCTAAACCTAACCCCAAATCTAAACCTTAAATCTAAACCTAACCCCAAATCTTAACCTAAAATCTAAACCTAACCCCAAATCTAAACCTAACCCCAAATCTAAACCTAAAATCTAAACCTAACCCCAAATCTAAACCTAACCCCAAATTTAAACCTAACCCCAAATCTAAACCTAAAATCTAAACCTAACCCCAAATCTAAACCTAACCCCAAATCTAAACCTAAAATCTAAACCTAACCCCAAATCTATACCTAAAATCTAAACCTAACCCCAAATCTAAACCTAACCCCAAATCTAAACCTAAAATCTAAACCTAACCCCAAATCTAAACCTAAAATCTAAACCTAACCCCAAATCTAAACCTAACCCCAAATCTAAACCTAAAATCTAAACCTAACCCCAAATCTAAACCTAACCCCAAATCTAAACCTAACCCCAACCCCTAACCCCAAATCTAAACCTAACCCCAAATCTAAAACTAACCCCAAAACCTAACTCCAAATCTAAACCTAACCCCAACCCCTAACCCCAAATCTAAAACTAACCCCAAATCTAAATCTAACCCCGACCCCTAACCCCAAATCTAAACCTAACCCCAAATCTAAAGCTAACCCCAACCCCTAACCCCAAATCTAAACCTAACTCCAAATCTAAACCGAAAATCTAAACCTAACCCCAAATCTAAACCTAAAATCTAAACCTAACCCCAAATCTAAACCTAAAATCTAAACCTAACCCAAAATCTAAACCTAAAATCTAAACCTAACCCCAAACCCTAACTCCAAATCTAAACCTAACCCCAAATCTAAACCTAAAATCTAAACCTAACCCCAAATCTAAACCTAAAATCTAAACGTAACCCCAAATCTAAACCTAAAATCTAAACCTAACCCCAAATCTAAACCTAACCCCAAATCTAAACCTAAAATCTAAACCTAACCCCAAATCTAAACCTAAAATCTAAACCTAACCCCAAATCTAAACCTAAAATCTAAACCTAACCCCAAATCTAAACCTAACCCCAAATCTAAACCCAAAATCTAAACCTAACCCCAAATCTAAACCTAAAATCTAAACCTAACCCCAAATCTAAACCTAAAATCTAAACCTAACCCCGAATCTAAACCTAAAATCTAAACCTAACCCCAAATCTAAACCTAACCCCAAATCTAAACCTAAAATCTAAACCTAACCCCAAATCTAAACCTAAAATCTAAACCTAACCCCAAATCTAAACCTAACCCCAAATCTAAACCTAAAATCTAAACCTAACCCCAAATCTAAACCTAACCCCAAATCTAAACCTAACCCCAAATCTAAACCTAAAATCTAAACCTAACCCCAAATCTAAACCTAACCCCAAATCTAAACCTAACCCCAAATCTAAACCTAAAATCTAAACCTAACCCTAAATCTAAACCTAAAATCTAAACCTAACCCCAAATCTAAAACTAGAATCTAAACCTAACCCCAAATCTAAACCTAATATCTAAATCTAACCCCAAATATAAACCTAACCCCAAATCTAAACCTAAAATCTAAACCTAACCCCAAATCTAAACCTAAAATCTAAACCTAACCCCAAATCTAAACCTAAAATCTAAGCCTAACCCCAAATCTAAACCTAAAATCTAAACCTAACCCCAAATCTAAACCTAAAATCTAAACCTAACCCCAAATCTAAACCTAAAATCTAAACCTAACCCCAAACCTAAACCTAACCCCAACCCCTAACCCCAACCCCTAACCCCAAATCTAAACCTAACCCCAAATCTAAACCTAAAATCTAAACCTAACCCCAAATCTAAACCTAAAACCTAAACCTAACCCCAAATCTAAACCTAACCCCAACCCCTAACCCCAACCCCTAACCCCAAATCTAAACCTAACCCCAAATCTAAACCTAAAATCTAAACCTAAAATCTAAACCTAACCCCAAATCTAAACCTAAAACCTAAACCTAACCCCAAATCTAAACCTAACCCCAACCCCTAACCCCAACCCCTAACCCCAAATCTAAACCTAACCCCAAATCTAAACCTAAAATCTAAACCTAACCCCAAATCTAAACCTAACCCCAAATCTAAACCTTAAATCTAAACCTAACCCCAAATCTTAACCTAAAATCTAAACCTAACCCCAAATCTAAACCTAACCCCAAATCTAAACCTAAAATCTAAACCTAACCCCAAATTTAAACCTAACCCCAAATCTAAACCTAAAATCTAAACCTAACCCCAAATCTAAACCTAACCCCAAATCTAAACCTGAAATCTAAACCTAACCCCAAATCTATACCTAAAATCTAAACCTAACCTCAAATCTAAACCTAACCCCAAATCTAAACCTAAAATCTAAACCTAACCCCAAATCTAAACCTAAAATCTAAACCTAACCCCAAATCTAAACCTAACCCCAAATCTAAACCTAAAATCTATACCTAACCCCAAATCTAAACCTAAAATCTAAACCTAACCCCAAATCTAAACCTAAAATCTAAACCTAACCCCAAATCTAAACCTAACCCCAAATCTAAACCTAAAATCTAAACCTAACCCCAAATCTAAACCTAACCCCAAATCTAAACCTAACCCCAACCCCTAACCCCAAATCTAAACCTAACCCCAAATCTAAAACTAACCCCAAACCCTAACTCCAAATCTAAACCTAACCCCAAATCTAAACCTAACCCCAACCCCTAACCCCAAATCTAAAACTAACCCCAAATATAAATCTAACCCCGACCCCTAACCCCAAATCTAAACCTAACCCCAAATCTAAAGCTAACCCCAACCCCTAACCCCAAATCTAAACCTAACTCCAAATCTAAACCGAAAATCTAAACCTAACCCCAAATCTAAACCTAAAATCTAAACCTAACCCCAAATCTAAACCTAAAATCTAAACCTAACCCAAAATCTAAACCTAAAATCTAAACCTAACCCCAAACCCTAACTCCAAATCTAAACCTAACCCCAAATCTAAACCTAAAATCTAAACCTAACCCCAAATCTAAACCTAACCCCAAATCTAAACCTAAAATCTAAACCTAACCCCAAATCTAAACCTAAAATCTAAACCTAACCCCAAATCTAAACCTAAAATCTAAACCTAACCCCAAATCTAAACCTAACCCCAAATCTAAACCCAAAATCTAAACCTAACCCCAAATCTAAACCTAAAATCTAAACCTAACCCCAAATCTAAACCTAAAATCTAAACCTAACCCCAAATCTAAACCTAAAATCTAAACCTAACCCCAAATCTAAACCTAACCCCAAATCTAAACCTAAAATCTAAACCTAACCCCAAATCTAAACCTAAAATCTAAACCTAACCCCAAATCTAAACCTAACCTCAAATCTAAACCTAACCCCAAATCTAAACCTAAAATCTAAACCTAACCCCAAATCTAAACCTAACCCCAAATCTAAACCTAAAATCTAAACCTAACCCCAAATCTAAACCTAACCCCAAATCTAAACCTAACCCCAAATCTAAACCTAAAATCTAAACCTAACCCTAAATCTAAACCTAAAATCTAAACCTAACCCCAAATCTAAAACTAGAATCTAAACCTAACCCCAAATCTAAACCTAATATCTAAATCTAACCCCAAATATAAACCTAACCCCAAATCTAAACCTAAAATCTAAACCTAACCCCAAATCTAAACCTAAAATCTAAACCTAACCCCAAATCTAAACCTAAAATCTAAGCCTAACCCCAAATCTAAACCTAAAATCTAAACCTAACCCCAAATCTAAACCTAAAATCTAAACCTAACCCCAAATCTAAACCTAACCACAAATCTAAACCTAAAATCTAAACCTAACCCCAAATCTAAACCTAAACTCTGAACCTAACCCCAAATCTAAACCTAACCCCAAATCTAAACCTAAAATCTAAACCTAACCCCAAATCTAAACCTAAAATCTAAACCTAACCCAAATCTAAACCTAAAATCTAAACCTAACCCCAAATCTAAACCTAACCCCAAATCTAAACCTAACCCCAAATCTAAACCTAAAATCTAAACCTAACCCCAAATCTAAACCTAAAATCTAAACCTAACCCCAAATCTAAACCTAACTCCAAATCTAAACCGAAAATCTAAACCTAACCCCAAATCTAAACCTAAAATCTAAACCTAACCCCAAATCTAAACCTAAAATCTAAACCTAACCCAAAATCTAAACCTAAAATCTAAACCTAACCCCAAATCCAAACCTAAAATCTAAACCTAACCCCAAATCTAAACCTAAAATCTAAACCTAACCCCAAATCTAAACCTAAAATCTAAACGTAACCCCAAATCTAAACCTAAAATCTAAACCTAACCCCAAATCTAAACCTAACCCCAAATCTAAACCTAAAATCTAAACCTAACCCCAAATCTAAACCTAAAATCTAAACCTAACCCCAAATCTAAACCTAAAATCTAAACCTAACCCCAAATCTAAACCTAAAATCTAAACCTAACCCCAAATCTAAACCTAAAATCTAAACCTAACCCCAAATCTAAACCTAACCCCAAATCTAAACCTAAAATCTAAACGTAACCCCAAATGTAAACCTAACTCCAAATCTAAACCTAACCCCAAATCTAAACCTAAAATCTAAACCTAACCCCAAATCTAAACCTAAAATCTAAACCTAACCCCAAATCTAAACCTAAAACCTAAACCTAACCCCAAATCTAAACCTAACCTCAACCCCTAACCCCAACCCCTAACCCCAAATCTAAACCTAACCCCAAATCTAAACCTAAAATCTAAACCTAACCCCAAATCTAAACCTAACCCCAAATCTAAACCTTAAATCTAAACCTAACCCCAAATCTAAACCTAAAATCTAAACCTAACCCCAAATCTAAACCTAACCCCAAATCTAAACCTAAAATCTAAACCTAACCCCAAATCTAAACCTAACCCCAAATTTAAACCTAACCCCAAATCTAAACCTAAAATCTAAACCTAACCCCAAATCTAAACCTAACCCCAAATCTAAACCTAAAATCTAAACCTAACCCCAAATCTATACCTAAAATCTAAACCTAACCCCAAATCTAAACCTAACCCCAAATCTAAACCTAAAATCTAAACCTAACCCCAAATCTAAACCTAAAATCTAAACCTAACCCCAAATCTAAACCTCACCCCAAATCTCAACCTAAAATCTAAACCTAACCCCAAATCTAAACCTAACCCCAAATCTAAACCTAACCCCAACCCCTAACCCCAAATCTAAACCTAACCCCAAATCTAAAACTCACCCCAAACCCTAACTCCAAATCTAAACCTAACCCCAAATCTAAACCTAACCCCAACCCCTAACCCCAAATCTAAAACTAACCCCAAATCTAAATCTAACCCCGACCCCTAACCCCAAATCTAAACCTAACCCCAAATCTAAAGCTAACCCCAACCCCTAACCCCAAATCTAAACCTAACCCCAAATCTAAACCTAACCCCAACCAAAACCCCAAATCTAAACCTAACCCCAGATCTAAACCTAACCCCAAATCTAAACCCCAAATCTAAACCTAACCCCAGCCCCTAACCCCAAATCTAAACCTAACCCCAAATCTAAAAACCCAAATTTAAAACTAACCCCAAATCTAAACCTAACCCCAAATCTAAACCTAACCCAACCCCTAAACCCAAATCTAAACCTAACCACAACAACTAACCCCAAATCTAAACCTAACCCCAAATCTAAACCTAACCCCAACCCCTAACCCCAAATCTAAACCTAACCCAAACCCCTAACCCCAAATCCAAACCTAACCCCAAATCTAAACCAAACCCCAACCCCTAATCCCAACCCCTAACCCCAAATCTAAACCTAACCCCAACCCCTAACCCCAAATCTAAACCTAACCCCAAATCTAAACCTAACCCCAACCCCTAACCCCAAATCTAAACCTAACCCCAAATCTAAACCTAACCTCAATCCCTGACCCAAATTCTAAACCTAACCCCAAATCTAAACCTAACCCCCAACCCCTACCCCCAAATCTAAACCTAACCCCAAATCTAAACCTAACCCCAACCCCTAACCCCAACCCCTAACCCCAAATCTAAACCTAACCCCAAATCTAAACCTAAAATCTAAACCTAACCCCAAATCTAAACCTAACCCCAAATCTAAACCTTAAATCTAAACCTAACCCCAAATCTTAACCTAAAATCTAAACCTAACCCCAAATCTAAACCTAACCCCAAATCTAAACCTAAAATCTAAACCTAACGCCAAATTTAAACCTAACCCCAAATCTAAACCTAAAATCTAAACCTAACCCCAAATCTAAACCTAACCCCAAATCTAAACCTAAAATCTAAACCTAACCCCAAATCTATACCTAAAATCTAAACCTAACCCCAAATCTAAACCTAACCCCAAATCTAAACCTAAAATCTAAACCTAACCCCAAATCTAAACCTAACCCCAAATCTAAACCTAACCCCAACCCCTAACCCCAAATCTAAACCTAACCCCAAATCTAAAACTAACCCCAAACCCTAACTCCAAATCTAAACCTAACCCCAAATCTAAACCTAACCCCAACCCCTAACCCCAAATCTAAAACTAACCCCAAATCTAAATCTAACCCCGACCCCTAACCCCAAATCTAAACCTAACCCCAAATCTAAAGCTAACCCCAACCCCTAACCCCAAATCTAAACCTAACCCCAAATCTAAACCTAACCCCAACCAAAACCCCAAATCTAAACCTAACCCCAGATCTAAACCTAACCCCAAATCTAAACCCCAAATCTAAACCTAACCCCAGCCCCTAACCCCAAATCTAAACCTAACCCCAAATCTAAAAACCCAAATTTAAAACTAACCCCAAATCTAAACCTAACCCCAAATCTAAACCTAACCCAACCCCTAAACCCAAATCTAAACCTAACCACAACAACTAACCCCAAATCTAAACCTAACCCCAAATCTAAACCTAACCCCAACCCCTAACCCCAAATCTAAACCTAACCCAAACCCCTAACCCCAAATCCAAACCTAACCCCAAATCTAAACCAAACCCCAAACCCTAATCCCAACCCCTAACCCCAAATCTAAACCTAACCCCAACCCCTAACCCCAAATCTAAACCTAACCCCAAATCTAAACCTAACCCCAACCCCTAACCCCAAATCTAAACCTAACCCCAAATCTAAACCTAACCTCAATCCCTGACCCAAATTCTAAACCTAACCCCAAATCTAAACCTAACCCCCAACCCCTACCCCCAAATCTAAACCTAACCCCAAATCTAAACCTAACCCCAACCCCTAACCCCAATTATATACCTAACCCCAAATCTTAATCTAAACCCAACCCCTAACCCCAAATCTAAACCTAACCCCAAATCTAAACCTAACCCCAACCCCTAACCCCAACCCCTAACCCCAAATCTAAACCTAACCCCAAATCTAAACCTAACATCTAAACCTAACCCCAAATCTAAACCTAACCCCAACCCCTAACCCCAAATCTAACCTAACCCCAAAGCTAAACCTAACCCCAACCCCTAACCCCAAATCTAAACCTAAACAAAGTCTAAACCTAACCCCAACCCCTAACCCCAAATCTAAACCTAACCCCAAATCTAAACCTAACCACAACCCCTAACCCCAAATCTAAACCTAACCCCAAATCTAAACCTAACCCCAACCCCTAACCCCAAATCTAAACCTAACCCCAAATCTAAACCTAACCTCAATCCCTGACCCCAATTCTAAAACTAACCCCAAATCTAAACCTAACCCCAAATCTAAACCTAAAATCTAAACCTAACCCCAAATCTAAACCTAAAATCTAAACCTAACCCCAAATCTAAACCTAAAATCTAAACCTAACCCCAAATCTAAACCTAACCTCAAACCCTAACCCCAAATCTAAACCTAACCCCAGATCTAAACCTAAACCCAACCCCTAACCCCAAATCTAAACCTAACCGCAAATCTAAACCTAACCTCAATCCCTGACCCCAATTCTAAACCTAACCCCAAATCTAAACCTAACCCCCAACCCCTACCCCCAAATCTAAACCTAACCCCAAATCTAAACCTAACCCCAACCCCTAACCCCAAATCTAAAACTAGAATCTAAACCTAACCCCAAATCTAAACCTTACCCCAAATCTAAACCTAAAATCTAAACCTAACCCCAAATCTAAACCTAAAATCTAAACCTAACCCCAAATCTAAACCTAAAATCTAAACCTAACCCCAAATCTAAACCTAAAATCTAAGCCTAACCCCAAATCTAAACCTAAAATCTAAACCTAACCCCAAATCTAAACCTAACCCCAAATCTAAACCTAAAATCTAAACCTAACCCCAAATCTAAACCTAAAATCTAAACCTAACCCCAAATCTAAACCTAACCACAAATCTAAACCTAAAATCTAAACCTAACCCCAAATCTAAACCTAAACTCTGAACCTAACCCCAAATCTAAACCTAACCCCAAATCTAAACCTAAAATCTAAACCTAACCCCAAATCTAAACCTAAAATCTAAACCTAACCCAAATCTAAACCTAAAATCTAAACCTAACCCCAAATCTAAACCTAACCCCAAATCTAAACCTAACCCCAAATCTAAACCTAAAATCTAAACCTAACCCCAAATCTAAACCTAAAATCTAAACCTAACCCCAAATCTAAACCTAACCCCAAATCTAAACCTAACCCCAAATCTAAACCTAAAATCTAAACCTAACCCAAAATCTAAACCTAAAATCTAAACCTAACCCCAAATCCAAACCTAAAATCTAAACCTAACCCCAAATCTAAACCTAAAATCTAAACCTAACCCCAAATCTAAACCTAAAATCTAAACGTAACCCCAAATCTAAACCTAAAATCTAAACCTAACCCCAAATCTAAACCTAAAATCTAAACCTAACCCCAAATCTAAACCTAAAATCTAAACCTAACCCCAAATCTAAACCTAAAATCTAAACCTAACCCCAAATCTAAACCTAAAATCTAAACCTAACCCCAAATCTAAACCTAAAATCTAAACCTAACCCCAAATCTAAACCTAAAATCTAAACCTAACCCCAAATCTAACCTAACCCCAAATCTAAACCTAAAATCTAAACGTAACCCCAAATGTAAACCTAACTCCAAATCTAAACCTAACCCCAAATCTAAACCTAAAATCTAAACCTAACCCCAAATCTAAACCTAAAATCTAAACCTAACCCCAAATCTAAACCTAAAACCTAAACCTAAACCCAAATCTAAACCTAACCCCAACCCCTAACCCCAACCCCTAACCCCAAATCTAAACCTAACCCCAAATCTAAACCTAAAATCTAAACCTAACCCCAAATCTAAACCTAACCCCAAATCTAAACCTTAAATCTAAACCTAACCCCAAATCTTAACCTAAAATCTAAACCTAACCCCAAATCTAAACCTAACCCCAAATCTAAACCTAAAATCTAAACCTAACCCCAAATTTAAACCTAACCCCAAATCTAAACCTAAAATCTAAACCTAATCCCAAATCTAAACCTAAAATCTAAACCTAACCCCAAATCTAAACCTAACCCCAAATCTAAACCTAAAATCTAAACCTAACCCCAAATCTAAACCTAACCCCAAATCTAAACCTAAAATCTATACCTAACCCCAAATCTAAACCTAACCTCAATCCCTGACCCCAATTCTAAAACTAACCCCAAATCTAAACCTAACCCCAAATCTAAACCTAAAATCTAAACCTAACCCCAAATCTAAACCTAAAATCTAAACCTAACCCCAAATCTAAACCTAAAATCTAAACCTAACCCCAAATCTAAACCTAACCTCAAACCCTAACCCCAAATCTAAACCTAACCCCAGATCTAAACCTAAACCCAACCCCTAACCCCAAATCTAAACCTAACCGCAAATCTAAACCTAACCTCAATCCCTGACCCCAATTCTAAACCTAACCCCAAATCTAAACCTAACCCCCAACCCCTACCCCCAAATCTAAACCTAACCCCAAATCTAAACCTAACCCCAACCCCTAACCCCAAATCTAAACCTAACCCCAAATCTAAACATAACCCCAACCCCTAACCCCAACCCCTAACCCCAAATCTAAACCTAACCCCAAAGCTAAACCTAAAATCTAAACCTAACCCCAAATCTAAACCTAACCCCAAATCTAAACCTTAAATCTAAACCTAACCCCAAATCTTAACCTAAAATCTAAACCTAACCCCAATTCCTAACCCCAACCCCTAACCCCAAATCTAAACCTAACCCCAACCCCTAACCCCAACCCCTAACCCCAAATCTAAACCTAACCCCAAATCTAAACCTAACCCCAACCCCTAACCCCAAATCTAAACCTAACCCCAAATCTAAACCTAACCCCAACCCCTAACTCCAAATCTAAACCTAACCCCAAATCTAAACCTAACCCCAACCCCTAACCCCAAATCTAAACCTAACCCCAAATCTAAACATAACCTCAATCCCTGATCCCAATTCTAAACCTAACCCCAAATCTAAACCTAACCCCCAACCCCTACCCCCAAATCTAAACCTAACCCCAAATCTAAACCTAACCCCAACCCCTAACCCCAAATATAAACCTAACCCCAAATCTTAATCTAAACCCTACCCCTAACCCCAAATCTAAACCTAACCCCAAATCTAAACCTACCCCCAACCCCTAACCCCAACCCCTAACCCCAAATCTAAACCTAACCCCAAATCTAAACCTTACCCCAAATCTAAACCTAACATCTAAACCTAAACCCAAATCTAAACCTAACCCCAACCCCTAACCCCAAATCTAACCTAACCCCAAATCTAAACCTAACCCCAACCCCTAACCCCAAATCTAAACCTAAACAAAGTCTAAACCTAACCCCAACCCCTAACCCCAAATCTAAACCTAACCCCAAATCTAAACCTAACCACAACCCCTAACCCCAAATCTAAACCTAACCCCAAATCTAAACCTAACCCCAACCCCTAACCCCAAATCTAAACCTAACCCCAAATCTAAACCTAACCTCAATCCCTGACCCCAATTCTAAAACTAACCCCAAATCTAAACCTAACCCCAAATCTAAACCTAAAATCTAAACCTAACCCCAAATCTAAACCTAAAATCTAAACCTAACCCCAAATCTAAACCTAACCTCAACCCCTAACCCCAAATCTAAACCTAACCCCAGATCTAAACCTAAACCCAACCCCTAACCCCAAATCTAAACCTAACCCCAAATCTAAACCTAACCCCAACCCCTAACCCCAACCCCTAACCCCAAATCTAAACCTAACGCCAAATCTAAACCTAACCCCAAATCTAAACCTAAAATCTAAACCTAACCCCAAATCTAAACCAAACCCCAAATCTAAACCTAAAATCTAAACCTAACCCCAAATCTAAACCTAAAATCTAAACCTAACCCCAAATCTAAACCTAACCCCAAATATAAACCTAAAATCTAAACCTAACCCCAAATCTAAACCTAAAATCTAAACCTAACCCCAAATCTAAACCTAACCCCAACCCCCAACCCCAACCCCTAACCCCAAATCTAAACCTAACCCCAACCCCTAACCACAAATCTAAACCTAACCCCAAATCTAAATCTAACCTCAACCCCTAACTCCAAATCTAAACCTAACCCCAAATCTAAACCTAAAATCTAAACCTAACCCCAAATCTAAACCTAAACCCAACCCCTAACTCCAAATCTAAACCTAACCCCAAATCTAAACCTAACCCCAACGCCTAACCCCAAATCTAAACCTAACCCCAAATCTAAACCTAACCCCAACCCCTAACCCCAAATCTAAACCTAACCCCAAATCTAAACCTAACCCCAACCCCTAACTCCAAATCTAAACCTAACCCTAAATCTAAACCTAACCCCAAATCTAAACCCCAAATCTAAAACTAACCCTAAATATAAACCTAACCCCAAATCTAAACCCCAAATCTAAACCTAACCCCAAATCTAAACCTAACCCCAACAACTAACCCCAAATCTAAACCTAACACCAAATCTAAAGCTAACCCCAACCCCTAAACCCAAATCTAAACCTAACCCCAAATCTAAACCTAACCCCGACCCCTAACCCCAAATCTAAACCTAACCCCAAATCTAAAGCTAACCCCAACCCCTAACCCCAAATCTAAACCTAACCCGAAATCTAAACCTAACCCCAACCCCTAACCACAAATCTAAACCTAACCCCAAATCTAAACCCCAAATCTAAACCTAACCCCAACCCCTAACCCCAAATCTAAACCTAACCCCAAATCTAAACCTAACCCCAAATCTAAACCCCAAATCTAAAACTAACCCTAAATCTAAACCTAACCCCAAATCTAAACCCCAAATCTAAACCTAACCCCAAATCTAAACCTAACCCCAACCAATAAACACAAATCTAAACCTAACCACAACAACTAACCCCAAATCTAAACCTAACCCCAAATCTAAACCTAACCCCAACCCCTAACCCCAAATCTAAAACTAACCCCAAATCCAAAACTAACCCCAAATCTAAACCTAACCCCAACCCCTAAACCCAACCCCTAACCCCTAATCTAAAACTAACCCCAATGCCTAACCCCAACCCCTAACCCCAAATCTAAACCTAACCCCAAATCTAAACCTAACCCCAACCCCTAACCACAAATCTAAACCTAACCCCAAATCTAAACCTAACCCCAACCTCTAACCACAAATCTAAACCTAACCCTAACCCCTAACCCCAAATCTAAACCTAACCCCAAATCTAAACCTAACCCCAACCCCTAACCCCAAATCTAAACCTAACCCCAAATCCAAACCTAACCCCAAATCTAAACCTAACCCCAACCCCTAACACCAACCCATAACCCCAAATCTAAACCTAACCCCAATTCCTAACCCCAACCCCTAACCCCAAATCTAAACCTAACCCCAACCCCTAACCCCAAATCTAAACCTAACCCCAAATCTAAACCTAACCCCAACCCCTAACCCCAAATCTAAACCTAACCCCAAATCTAAACCACAAATCTAAAACTAACCCTAAATCTAAACCTAACCCCAAATCTAAACCCCAAATCTAAACCTAACCTCAAATCTAAACCTAACCCCAACCCCTAAACCAAACCTAAACGTAACCACAACAACTAACCCCAAATCTAAACCTAACCCCAAATCTAAACCTAACCCCAACCCCTAACCCCAAATCTAAACCTAACCCCAACCCCTAACCCCAAATCCAAACCTAACCCCAAATCTAAACCTAACCCCAACCCCTAACCCCAACCCCTAACCCCAAATCTAAACCTAACCCCAATTCCTAACCCCAACCCCTAACCAGAAATCTAAACCTAACCCCAACCCCTAACCCCATCCCCTAACCCCAAATCTAAACCTAACCCCAAATCTAAACCTAACTCCAACCCCTAACCCCAAATCTAAACCTAACCCCAAATCTAAACCTAACCCCAGCCTCTAACCCCAAAGCTAAACCTAACCCCAACCCCTAAACCCAAATCTAAACCTAACCCCAAATCTAAACCTAACCCCACCCCCTAAACCTAAATCTAAACCTAACCCCAAATCTAAATCTAACCCCAAACCCTAACCCAAAACTATACCTAACCCCAAATCTAATCCTAACCCCAACCCCTAACCCCAAATCTAAACCTAATCCCAAATCTAAACCTAACCCCAACCCCTAGCCCCAAATCTAAACCTAACCCCAAATCTAAACCTAACCCCAACCCCTAACCCCAAATCTAAACCTAACACCATATCTAAACCTAACCCCAACCCCTAACCCCAAATCGAAACCTAACCCCAAATCTAAACCTAACCCCAACCTCTAACCCGAAATCTAAACCTAACCCCAAATCTAAAGCTAACCCCAACCCCTAAACCCAAATCTAAACCTAACCCCAAATCTAAACCTAACCCCGACCCCTAACCCCAAATCTAAACCTAACCCCAAATCTAAAGCTAACCCCAACCCCTAACCCCAAATCTAAACCTAACCCGAAATCTAAACCTAACCCCAACCCCTAACCACAAATCTAAACCTAACCCCAAATCTAAACCCCAAATCTAAACCTAACCCCAACCCCTAACCCCAAATCTAAACCTAACCCCAAATCTAAACCTAACCCCAAATCTAAACCCCAAATCTAAAACTAACCCTAAATATAAACCTAACCCCAAATCTAAACCCCAAATCTAAACCTAACCCCAAATCTAAACCTAACCCCAACCAATAAACACAAATCTAAACCTAACCACAACAACTAACCCCAAATCTAAACCTAACCCCAAATCTAAACCTAACCCCAACCCCTAACCCCAAATCTAAAACTAACCCCAAATCCAAAACTAACCCCAAATCTAAACCTAACCCCAACCCCTAAACCCAACCCCTAACCCCTAATCTAAACCTAACCCCAATGCCTAACCCCAACCCCTAACCCCAAATCTAAACCTAACCCCAAATCTAAACCTAACCCCAACCCCTAACCACAAATCTAAACCTAACCCCAAATCTAAACCTAACCCCAACCTCTAACCACAAATCTAAACCTAACCCTAACCCCTAACCCCAAATCTAAACCTAACCCCAAATCTAAACCTAACCCCAACCCCTAACCCCAAATCTAAACCTAACCCCAAATCCAAACCTAACCCCAAATCTAAACCTAACCCCAACCCCTAACACCAACCCATAACCCCAAATCTAAACCTAACCCCAATTCCTAACCCCAACCTCTAACCCCAAATCTAAACCTAACCCCAACCCCTAACCCCAAATCTAAACCTAACCCCAAATCTAAACCTAACCCCAACCCCTAACCCCAAATCTAAACCTAACCCCAAATCTAAACCACAAATCTAAAACTAACCCTAAATCTAAACCTAACCCCAAATCTAAACCCCAAATCTAAACCTAACCTCAAATCTAAACCTAACCCCAACCCCTAAACCCAAACCTAAACGTAACCACAACAACTAACCCCAAATCTAAACCTAACCCCAAATCTAAACCTAACCCCAACCCCTAACCCCAAATCTAAACCTAACCCCAACCCCTAACCCCAAATCCAAACCTAACCCCAAATCTAAACCTAACCCCAACCCCTAACCCCAACCCCTAACCCCAAATCTAAACCTAACCCCAATTCCTAACCCCAACCCCTAACCAGAAATCTAAACCTAACCCCAACCCCTAACCCCATCCCCTAACCCTAAATCTAAACCTAACCCCAAATCTAAACCTAACTCCAACCCCTAACCCCAAATCTAAACCTAACCCCAAATCTAAACCTAACCCCAGCCTCTAACCCCAAAGCTAAACCTAACCCCAACCCCTAACCCCAAATCTAAACCTAACCCCAAATCTAAACCTAACCCCACCCCCTAAACCTAAATCTAAACCTAACCCCAAATCTAAACCTAACCCCAACCCCTAACCCCAAATCTAAACCTAACACCATATCTAAACCTAACCCCAACCCCTAACCCCAAATCGAAACCTAACCCCAAATCTAAACCTAGCCCCAACCTCTAACCCGAAATCTAAACCTAACCCCAAATCTAAACCTAACCCCAACCCCTATACCACAAATCTAAACCTAACCCCAAATATAAACCTAAACCCAACCCCTAACCCCAAACCCTAACCCCAACCCCTAACCCCAACCCCTAACCCCAAATCTAAACCTAACCCCAACCCCTAAACCCAACCCCTAAATTAAATCTAAAAATAACCCCAACCCCTAACCCCAACCCTTAACCCCAAATCTAAACCTAACCCCAAATGTAAAACCTAACCCCAACCGCTAACCCCAAATCTAAACCTAACCCCAAATCTAAACCTAACCTCAATCCCTGACCCCAGTTCTAAACCTAACCCCAAATCTAAACCTAACCCCAACCCCTACCCCCAAATCTAAACCTAACCCCAAATCTAAACCTAACCCCAACCCCTAACCCTAAATATAAACCTAAACCCAAATCTTAACGTAAACCCAACCCCTAACCCCAAATCTAAACCTAACCCCAACCCCTAACCCCTACCCCTAACCCCAAATCTAAACCTAACCCCAAATCTAAACCTAACCCCAAATCTAAACCTAAAATCTAAACCTAACCCCAAATCTAAACCTAACCCCAACCCCTAACCCCAAATCTAACCTAACCCCAAATCTAAACCTAAACAAAATCTAAACCTAACCCCAACTCCTAACACCAAATCTAAACCCAAACCCAACCCCTAACCCCAAATCTAAACCTAACCTCAACCCCTAACCCCAAATCTAAACCTAAACAAAGTCTAAACCTAACCCCAACCCCTAACCCCAAATCTAAACCTAACCCCAAATCTAAACCTAACCCCAACCCCTAACCCCAAATCTAAACCTAACCCCAAATCTAAACCTAACCCCAACCCCTAACCCCAAATCTAAACCTAACCCCAAATCTAAACCTAACCTCAATCCCTGACCCCAATTCTAAAACTAACCCCAAATCTAAACCTAACCCCAAATCTAAACCTAAAATCTAAACCTAACCCCAAATCTAAACCTAAAATCTAAACCTAACCCCAAATCTAAACCTAAAATCTAAACCTAACCCCAAATCTAAACCTAACCTCAAACCCTAACCCCAAATCTAAACCTAACCCCAGATCTAAACCTAAACCCAACCCCTAACCCCAAATCTAAACCTAACCGCAAATCTAAACCTAACCTCAATCCCTGACCCCAATTCTAAACCTAACCCCAAATCTAAACCTAACCCCCAACCCCTACCCCCAAATCTAAACCTAACCCCAAATCTAAACCTAACCCCAACCCCTAACCCCAAATCTAAACCTAACCCCAAATCTAAACATAACCCCAACCCCTAACCCCAACCCCTAACCCCAAATATAAACCTAACCCCAAATCTAAACCTAAAATCTAAACCTAACCCCAAATCTAAACCTAACCCCAAATCTAAACCTTAAATCTAAACCTAACCCCAAATCTTAACCTAAAATCTAAACCTAACCCCAATTCCTAACCCCAACCCCTAACCCCAAATCTAAACCTAACCCCAACCCCTAACCCCAACCCCTAACCCCAAATCTAAACCTAACCCCAAATCTAAACCTAACCCCAACCCCTAACCCCAAATCTAAACCTAACCTCAAATCTAAACCTAACCCCAACCCCTAACTCCAAATCTAAACCTAACCCCAAATCTAAACCTAACCCCAACCCCTAACCCCAAATCTAAACCTAACCCCAAATCTAAACCTAACCTCAATCCCTGATCCCAATTCTAAACCTAACCCCAAATCTAAACCTAACCCCCAACCCCTACCCCCAAATCTAAACCTAACCCCAAATCTAAACCTAACCCCAACCCCTAACCCCAAATATAAACCTAACCCCAAATCTTAATCTAAACCCTACCCCTAACCCCAAATTTAAACCTAACCCCAAATCTAAACCTAACCCCAACCCCTAACCCCAACCCCTAACCCCAAATCTAAACCTAACCCCAAATCTAAACCTAACCCCAAATCTAAACCTAACATCTAAACCTAAACCCAAATCTAAACCTAACCCCAACCCCTAACCCCAAATCTAACCTAACCCCAAATCTAAACCTAACCCCAACCCCTAACCCCAAATCTAAACCTACCCCCAAATCTAAACCTAACCACAACCCCTAACCCCAAATCTAAACCTAACCCCAAATCTAAACCTAACCCCAACCCCTAACCCCAAATCTAAACCTAACCCCAAATCTAAACCTAACCTCAATCCCTGACCCCAATTCTAAAATTAACCCCAAATCTAAACCTAACCCCAAATCTAAACCTAAAATCTAAACCTAACCCCAAATCTAAACCTAAAATCTAAACCTAACCCCAAATCTAAACCTAAAATCTAAACCTAACCCCAAATCTAAACCTAACCTCAACCCCTAACCCCAAATCTAAACCTAACCCCAGATCTAAACCTAAACCCAACCCCTAACCCCAAATCTAAACCTAACCCCAAATCTAAACCTAACCCCAACACCTAACCCCAACCCCTAACCCCAAATCTAAACCTAACGCCAAATCTAAACCTAACCCCAAATCTAAACCTAAAATCTAAACCTAACCCCAAATCTAAACCAAACCCCAAATCTAAACCTAAAATCTAAACCTAACCCCAAATCTAAACCTAAAATCTAAACCTAACCCCAAATCTAAACCTAACCCCAAATATAAACCTAAAATCTAAACCTAACCCCAAATCTAAACCTAAAATCTAAACCTAACCCCAAATCTAAACCTAACCCCAACCCCCAACCCCAACCCCTAACCCCAAATCTAAACCTAACCCCAACCCCTAACCACAAATCTAAACCTAACCCCAAATCTAAATCTAACCTCAACCCCTAACTCCAAATCTAAACCTAACCCCAAATCTAAACCTAAAATCTAAACCTAACCCCAAATCTAAACCTAAACCCAACCCCTAACTCCAAATCTAAACCTAACCCCAAATCTAAACCTAACCCCAACGCCTAACCCCAAATCTAAACCTAACCCCAAATCTAAACCTAACCCCAACCCCTAACCCCAAATCTAAACCTAACCCCAAATCTAAACCTAACCCCAACCCCTAACTCCAAATCTAAACCTAACCCTAAATCTAAACCTAACCCCAAATCTAAACCCCAAATCTAAAACTAACCCTAAATATAAACCTAACCCCAAATCTAAACCCCAAATCTAAACCTAACCCCAAATCTAAACCTAACCCCAACAACTAACCCCAAATCTAAACCTAACACCAAATCTAAAGCTAACCCCAACCCCTAAACCCAAATCTAAACCTAACCCCAAATCTAAACCTAACCCCGACCCCTAACCCCAAATCTAAACCTAACCCCAAATCTAAAGCTAACCCCAACCCCTAACCCCAAATCTAAACCTAACCCGAAATCTAAACCTAACCCCAACCCCTAACCACAAATCTAAACCTAACCCCAAATCTAAACCCCAAATCTTAACCTAACCCCAACCCCTAACCCCAAATCTAAACCTAACCCCAAATCTAAACCTAACCCCAAATCTAAACCCCAAATCTAAAACTAACCCTAAATCTAAACCTAACCCCAAATCTAAACCCCAAATCTAAACCTAACCCCAAATCTAAACCTAACCCCAACCAATAAACACAAATCTAAACCTAACCACAACAACTAACCCCAAATCTAAACCTAACCCCAAATCTAAACCTAACCCCAACCCCTAACCCCAAATCTAAAACTAACCCCAAATCCAAAACTAACCCCAAATCTAAACCTAACCCCAACCCCTAAACCCAACCCCTAACCCCTAATCTAAACCTAACCCCAATGCCTAACCCCAACCCCTAACCCCAAATCTAAACCTAACCCCAAATCTAAACCTAACCCCAACCCCTAACCACAAATCTAAACCTAACCCCAAATCTAAACCTAACCCCAACCTCTAACCACAAATCTAAACCTAACCCTAACCCCTAACCCCAAATCTAAACCTAACCCCAAATCTAAACCTAACCCCAACCCCTAACCCCAAATCTAAACCTAACCCCAAATCTAAACCACAAATCTAAAACTAACCCTAAATCTAAACCTAACCCCAAATCTAAACCCCAAATCTAAACCTAACCTCAAATCTAAACCTAACCCCAACCCCTAAACCCAAACCTAAACGTAACCACAACAACTAACCCCAAATCTAAACCTAACCCCAAATCTAAACCTAACCCCAACCCCTAACCCCAAATCTAAACCTAACCCCAACCCCTAACCCCAAATCCAAACCTAACCCCAAATCTAAACCTAACCCCAACCCCTAACCCCAACCCCTAACCCCAAATCTAAACCTAACCCCAATTCCTAACCCCAACCCCTAACCAGAAATCTAAACCTAACCCCAACCCCTAACCCCATCCCCTAACCCCAAATCTAAACCTAACCCCAAATCTAAACCTAACTCCAACCCCTAACCCCAAATCTAAACCTAACCCCAAATCTAAACCTAACCCCAGCCTCTAACCCCAAAGCTAAACCTAACCCCAAACCCTAACCCCAAATCTAAACCTAACCCCAACCCCTAACCCCAAATCTAAACCTAACACCATATCTAAACCTAACCCCAACCCCTAACCCCAAATCGAAACCTAACCCCAAATCTAAACCTAGCCCCAACCTCTAACCCGAAATCTAAACCTAACCCCAAATCTAAACCTAACCCCAACCCCTAACCACAAATCTAAACCTAACCCCAAATATAAACCTAAACCCAACCCCTAACCCCAAACCCTAACCCCAACCCCTAACCCCAACCCCTAACCCCAAATCTAAACCTAACCCCAACCCCTAAACCCAACCCCTAAATTAAATCTAAAAATAACCCCAACCCCTAACCCCAACCCCTAACCCCAAATCTAAACCTAACCCCAAATGTAAAACCTAACCCCAACCGCTAACCCCAAATCTAAACCTAACCTCAATCCCTGACCCCAGTTCTAAACCTAACCCCAAATCTAAACCTAACCCCAACCCCTACCCCCAAATCTAAACCTAACTCCAAATCTAAACCTAACCCCAACCCCTAACCCTAAATATAAACCTAACCCCAAATCTTAACCTAAACCCAACCCCTAACCCCAAATCTAAACCCAAACCCCAACCCCTAACCCCTACCCCTAACCCCAAATCTATACCTAACCCCAAATCTAAACCTAACCCCAAATCTAAAACTAAAATCTAAACCTAACCCCAAATCTAAACCTAACCCCAACCCCTAACCCCAAATCTAACCTAACCCCAAATCTAAACCTAACCCCAATCCCTAACCCCAAATCTAAACCTAAACAAAATCTAAACCTAACCCCAACACCTAACCCCAAATCTAAACCCAAACCCAACCCCTAACCCCAAATCTAAACCTAACCTCAACCCCTAACCCCAAATCTAAACCTAACCCCAAATCTAAACCTAACCCCAAATCTAAACCTAAAATCTAAAACTAACCCCAAATCTGAACCTAAAATCTAAACCTAACCCCAAATCTGAACCTAAAATTAAAACCTAACCCCAAATCTAAACCTAAAATCTAAACCTAACCCGAAATCTAAACCTAACCCCAAATCTAAACCTAAAATCTAAACCTAACCCCAAATCTAAACCTAAAATCTAAACCTAACCCGAAATCTAAACCTAAAATCTAAACCTAACCCCAAATCTAAACCTAAAATCTAAACCTAACCCCAAATCTAAACCTAACCCCAAATCTAAACCTAAACCCAACCCCTAACTCCAAATCTAAACCTAACCCCAAATCTAAACCTAACCCCAACCCCTAACCCCAAATCTAAACCTAACCCCAAATCTAAACGTAACCCCGACCCCTAACCCCAAATCTAAAACTAACCCTAAATCTAAAGATAACCCCAACCCCTAACCCCAATCTAAACCTAACCCGAAATCTAAACCTAACCCCAAATCTAAACCTAACCCTAAATCTAAACCTAAAATCTAAATCTAATCCCAAATCTAAACCTAAAATCTAAACATAAGCCCAAATCTAAACCTAAAATCTAAACCTAACCCCAAATCTAAACCTAACCCCAAATCTAAACCTAAAATCTAAACCTAACCCCAAATCTAAACCTAAAATCTAAACCTAAACCCAAATCTAAATCTAACCCCAAATCTAAACCTAAACAAAATCTAAACCTAACCCCAACCCCTAACCCCAAATCTAAACCCAAACCCAACCCCTAACCCCAAATCTAAACCTAACCTTAACCCCTAACCCCAAATCTAAACCTAACCCCAGATCTAAACCTAACCCCAACCCCTAATTCCAATTCTAAATCTAACACCAAATCTAAACCTAAAATCTAAACCTAACCCCAAATCTAAACCTAAATATCTATACCTAACCCCAAATCTAAACCTAACCCCAAATGTAAACCCAAAATCTAAACCTAACCCCAAATCTAAACCTAAAATCTAAACCTAAAATCTAAACCTAACCCAAAATCTAAACCTAAAATCTAAACCTAACCCCAAATCTAAACCTAACCCCAAATCTAAACCTAAAATCTAAACCTAACCCCAAATCTAAACCTAAAATCTAAACCTAACCCCAAATCTAAACCTAAAATCTAAACCTAACCCCAAATCTAAACCTAACCCCAAATCTAAACCTACAATATAAACCTAACCCCAAATCTAAACCTAAAATCTAAACCTAACCCCAAAACTAAACCTAAAATCTAAACCTAACCCCAAATCTAAACCTAAAATCTAAACCTAACCCCAAATCTAAACCTAACCCCAAATCTAAACCTAAACCCAACCCCTAACTCCAAATCTAAACCTAACCCCAAATCTAAACCTAACCCCAACCCCTAACCCCAAATCTAAAACTAACCCCAAATCTAAACCTAACCCCGACCCCTAACCCCAAATCTAAAACTAACCCCAAATCTAAAGCTAACCCCAACCCCTAACCCCAAATCTAAACCTAAAATCTAAACCTAACCCCAAATCTAAACCTAACCCCAAATGTAAACCTAAAATCTAAACCTAACCCCAAATCTAAACCTAAAATCTAAACCTAACCCCAAATCTAAACCTAACCCCAAATCTAAATCTAAAATCTAAAGCTAACCCCAAATCTAAACCTAAAATCTAAACCTAACCCCAGATCTAAACCTAAAATCTAAACCTAACCCCAAATCTAAACCTAAAATCTAAACCTAACCCCAAATCTAAACCTAACCCCAACCCCTAACCCCAAATATAAACCTAACCCCAAATCTAAACCTAACCCCAACCGCTAACCCCAAATCTAATCCTAACCCCAAATCTAAACCTAACCTCAATACCTGACCCCAATTCTAAACCTAACCCCAAATCTAAACCTAACCCCAACCCCTACCCCCAAATCTAAACCTAACCCCAAATCTAAACCTAACCCCAACCCCTAACCCTAAATATAAACCTAACCCCAAATCTTAACCTAAACCCAACCCCTAACCCCAAATCTAAACCTAACCCCAACCCCTAACCCCTACCCCTAACCCCAAATCTAAACCTAACCCCAAATCTAAACCTAACCCCAAATCTAAACCTAAAATCTAAACCTAACCCCAAATCTAAACCTAACCCCAACCCCTAACCCCAAATCTAACCTAACCCCAAATCTAAACCTAACCCCAATCCCTAACCCCAAATCTAAACCTAAACAAAATCTAAACCTAACCCCAACCCCTAACCCCAAATCTAAACCTAACACCAACCCCTAACCCCAAATCTAAACCTAAAATCTAAACCTAACCCCAAATCTAAACCTAAAATCTAAACATAACCCCAAATATAAACCTAAAATCTAAACCTAACCCCAAATCTAAACCTAACCCCAACCCCTAACCCCAACCCCTAACCCCAAATCTAAACCTAACCCCAATTCCTAACCCCAACCCCTAACCCCAAATCTAAACCTAACCCCAACCCCTAACCCCAACCCCTAACCCCAAAGCTAAACCTAACCCCAAATCTAAACCTAACCCCAACGCCTAACCCCAAATCTAAACCTAACCCCAAATCTAAACCTAACCCCAACCTCTAACCCCAAATCTAAACCTAACACCAACCCCTAACCCCAAATCTAAACCTAACCCCAAATCTAAACCTAACCCCAACCCCTAACCAGAAATCTAAACCTAACCCCAAATCTAAACCTAACCCCAAACCCTAACCCCAAAACTATACCTAACCCCAAATCTAATCCTAACCCCAACCCCTAACCCCAATTCTAAACCTAACCCCAAATCTAAACCTAACCCCAACCCCTAGCCCCAAATCTAAACCTAACCCCAAATCTAAACCTAACCGCAACACCTAACCCCAAATTTAAACCTAACCCCATATCTAAACCTAACCCCAACCCCTAACCCCAAATCTAAACCTCACCCCAAATCTAAACCTAACCCCAACCCCTAACCCCAAATCTAAACCTAACCCCAAATCTAAACCTAAAATCTAAACCTAACCCCAAATCTAAACCTAAAATCTAAACCTAACCCCAAATCTAAACCTAACCCCAAATCTAAACCTAAAATCTAAACCTAACCCCAAATCTAAACCTAAAATCTAAACCTAACCCCAAATCTAAACCTAAACAAAATCTAAACCTAACCCCAAATCTAAACCTAACCCCAAATCTAAACCTAAAATCTAAACCTAACCCCAAATCTAAACCTAAAATCTAAACCTAACCCCAAATCTAAACCTAAAATCTAAATCTAACTGTAGTGGCAGAGCCCCCCCCGCCCCAGGGGGATGGGGTTGTCGCCACCCTGGCTGAGAGGTGAAGCCAGAGACAAAAGAGACTAAAGGACCACCATTAGAAGGTAATAATGAGTGAGCAATCGCCGGACACATGCGTGCAGAGCGCATGGACAGTACATGCAGCCTATCATGTTATTGTATAACACGAGTTACAACCAATCACGTTGTTGTAAGGCGCATGGACAGGGCAGCTTTGCTATAAAGCTAGCCCGGACCGACAATAAAGCGAACTCTGTGAACATCATATTGGTGTGTCAGGTTCCGTGGCTCGCATGGATAAAGCAACACTTTGGTGACCCCGACGTGATACTTCGTATCGAAGCAAGATCGCCGGAAGTGAAGACGCGAGGACGCCACCTGGGGGCGACACCAGCCCGGCGCTCAATCATAGCGGAAAGTAGGCCTACGAGGAAGCAGGTGGCATGGGAAACACGGCATCCGTGGAAGAAAAAATAACAGTGAGAAGTATTCTGCAGCTGGCTGCAAGAACAGGAAGAATTTTGGAAAAAGACGCGGTGGAGCGCCTTTTACTATTCGCCCAGCGTAAGGGCTGTGTTCGTTCGACGGACGAATTTTTTTCTCCCGGTACATGGGAGGACATAGGGACCGAACTATGGGAAGCGGTTACAAGGGGGAGCCGCGAGGCTTGCGATCTCGCCGGACCCTGGCGGGAGGTCAGGCAGCTAATGCAGGAAGTCTCAGAGGAGCCGGAGCTGTGTGCCGTCCCCTCGGAGCCGCCCGCCGAGAGCTGCCCACCCTCCAAGAACTCCGAAGAATCAACACCGCTGGTATGTCCCGTATCAGATCTCGAGTTCTGGGGCGGAGAGCAAATTATACCCTCTGCGCCCGTTGAGCCATTGCCTGGCTCCGACAACGAATGGCAGCAACCGGCAAGTTTCAACAAGCCAGGACAAGTTAATCCAGCCGACGTGCCTTTGCCGGAGGACCCGATGGAACACCAGGACGGAGCACCGCAGAATCGCCCTGACTTCCAGGAGGAGACGCACGTGCAGAGCCTGAAGGACTTACTGAGACGGCAGGAGAGCCAGATGCAAGAAGTTCTAGAAGCTATGAAACGACTAGATGGCGGTAACAGTAAAACTTCGCAGTTAATAGCATATAAAAAGGCGTCAGATGCAATTAAGGACGGGCTGGAGGCAACTGGCAGGGAATGTGAAAAACGGGGAAAACAGGAAAGGGAGGGGGCGGAATTAGACCTCACTCCGGAGGAGCTCCGTATCAAAAGGGAGCGAATACAAAAATGGGCTAGACAATGTGTTGAAGATGGGATGTGGTCTGTAAGAGAAGCAGATGAATATTTGAGAGCGCGATATGGAAAAGGGCTGGAGACTGGGTTAGCAGATCGGTTTGCAAATATGCGTCGACTTACTGATCCACAGGGAAACAGAAGGGAATTGTATAGCAGTGATAATAATGATAATTTGGGTGCTGCCCCTGTGCATCAGGGTAGAGATATTCCTCGAGATCATTCTTATAATGCAGGGCAACGTTGGCAAGGAGTAATCAGAGATGCAACTATTGAAGGGATCATGTTACCTGGTAGTATTACAGCAGTGCCAGTGCACATAGATAATAGAGGACAAAGGCAGTGGTCGCCTTTTGATTGGAAAACGGTTAAGCAATTGCAAAGTGCAGTTATGCAATATGGCATGGATAATAAGCATGTGATGCAGCTAATCAATTCATTTTTCAAGGGGCAAGTACTAACTCCAACAGATATTAGGGCATTGATGGAGTTATTGCTTCCTCCAACAGGGTATTTGCTGTTCTTGGACAAGTGGCAGGGGAAAGTGGAATTGGCAGTATTAGAAAATGTTCGTTTACCAGCTGATGATCCGTTGCGGTTAGCTAGCATGGACCAGTTACTGGGTCGTGGGCAATATGTGGATGGTGCTACTCAGGCAGCACTTCATCCAAGGATTTTGCAGCAAACGCAAGGGCTTGCCTTGGCGGCAGTGAAAGAATTGCCAAATAGAGGTAACCCTGTGCCACCCTATTCTACAATAGAGTGGGATCCTGGGGAATCATATATGACATTTGTGGATTGTTTAAAAGAAGTGATAGATGCCTCTCCTAACTTGACTCCAGAGGCAGAAGCTGCTGTGGGGAAAGATTTGGCTATGACGAATGCAAACACCCAATGCCAACAGCTATTAGCCGGTTTGGGAAAAACTGCTTCTTTAGCAGAGATGGTGGAAGCTTGCACACAGGTACCAATTATGCAACAGGAGGTAGAAAAAGCAAAAATACATGCTCAAGCCCACGCTGCGGCCTTGGCTGCAGCACGTAAGCCTGCAATGAAAGGTGGAAGCCCTTCTTCTTGTGGCCTAGCATGTTTTACTTGCAGACAGACAGGACATATTAAAAGAAACTGCCCTCAATATGCTTAGCAGCATTGCAAAAATGGCAAAACTCTCCAGTTAATCTGGTAACAGATTCTCTTTATGTTGTGGGAATTGTACAAAGAATACATAGAGCACTTTTGCAGCGAGTTTCCAATTCCTTATTGTTTGAAGCATTGTTAGATTTGTGGAACGTATTAGATTATAGGACAGCACCAGTATTTATCATGCATATAAAAAGCCATACTAACATACCAGGTGGTCTAGTAGAGGGAAACAGCATTATAGACAAACTTGTGGCAGTAGCAGATATATCCCCTTTTGAACAAACCAGACAAGCTCACGAATTCTTTCATCAATCCTCAGCAGCACTCCGAAAGCAGTTTACAATTACAAAGGAACAAGCTCGAGCCATTATTGCAGCTTGTCCTGATTGTGCCCGCATAGTCCCTCTCCAACAAAAGGGAGTAAATCCTCGGGGCTTGCAGCCAGGTCAGTTATGGCAAACTGATATTACTGAATTTGCACCATTTGGCAGACAAAAGTACATTCATGTCTCCATAGATACCTGTTCAGGACTGCTGTGGGCTACAGCCTTGACCTCAGCAAATGCAAAGGCAGTAAAACGTCATTTACTACAAGCTTTTGCTGTCATGGGTGTCCCTACACAAATCAAAACAGATAATGGTCCTGCATATCACTCTGACAGACTTGCAGCCTTCCTCACCCAGTGGAAGGTACAACACCTGTTTGGAATCCCTTATAATTCTACTGGCCAAGCAATTATTGAGCGTGCACACCGTGCATTAAAAATCTTTTGTCTGTTTTGAAAAAACAAGGGGGAATTGGTGTGAGCCCAGAAGAGGTATTGATGAAGGCATTGTATGTGCTGAACTGGCTTAATCCTAAAAGTGAAACTGAAATGGAACCGGCTGTTATGCACCATATCAAAAATGTCAAAGATTTTTCCGAAAATGTGCCTAGGGTTAGTGTGTTTAATCCGACAACACAACAATGGGAAGGTCCTATGTCACTAATAACCTGGGGAAGGGGATATGCTTGTGTTTCTACAGGTAACCACAAAAATTCATGGATCCCAGCAAAGTGGGTGAGACCTTGGCTAGCTAACAGAGAAGAAACCGATTGCAGTGATGACAACCCTTAACCTCAGACATGTTATCGCTTTAAGCAACGAATGTAGCCAATGTTGAGAATACCACTTTGTAAAACAGAGCAGCAATTAATTTTTTGTTATTGGACATGTTCACAGTTACGAAGAGTTTGATTGTATGTGTTGTTTGAACTTAAAAAGATAGAAGATTTGCAGAACAAGAAAATAACAGAAGATACTGGGTTTTTTGGGGTGAATGCCTTGTTTGGCTAAAAGGAATATTGAAAACAGGTTTGTTCTTGTTAATTTTAATTGTATTAGCCTTAATGTTCTTACCCTGCATTTCACACTGTATTTAAAGCATGATACGGCGTATTGTTAATATTAAATAAAAGAGGGGGAGATGTAGTGGCAGAGCCCCCCCCTAACCCAAATGTAAACCTAAACCCAAATCTAAACCTAACCCCAACCTCTAACCCCAAATCTAAACCTAACCCCAAATCTAAACCTAACCCCGACCCCTAACCCCAAATCTAAACCTAACCCCAAATCTAAACCTAACCCCAAACCCTAATCCCAACCCCTAACGCCAACCCCTAACCCCAAATCTAAACCTAACCCCAACCACTAACCCCATATCTAAACCTAACCCCAAACCCTAACCCCAAATCTAAACCTAACCCCAAACCCTAACCCCAAATCTAAACCTAACCCCAAATCTAAACCTAACCCCAACCTCTAACCCCAAATCTAAACCTAAGCCCAATCCCTAACCCCAACCCTAACCCCAAATATAAACCTAACCCCAACCCCTAACCCCAAATCTAAACCTAACCCCAAATCTAAACCTAAAATCTAAACCTAACCCCAAATCTAAACCTAAAATCTAAATCTAACTGTAGTGGCAGAGCCCCCCCCGCCCCAGGGGGATGGGGTTGTCGCCAGCCTGGCTGAGAGGTGAAGCCAGAGACAAAAGAGACTAAAGGACCACCATTAGAAGGTAATAATGAGTGAGCAATCGCCGGACACATGCGTGCAGAGCGCATGGACAGTACATGCAGCCTATCATGTTATTGTATAACACGAGTTACAACCAATCACGTTGTTGTAAGGCGCGTGGACAGGGCAGCTTTGCTATAAAGCTAGCCCGGTCCGACAATAAAGTGAACTCTGTGAACATCATATTGGTGTGTCAGGTTCCGTGGCTCGCATGGATAAAGCAACACCTAACCCCAAATCTAAACCTAAAATCTAAACCTAACCCCAAATCTAAACCTAAAATCTAAACCTAACCCCAAATCTAAACCTAAACCCAAATCTAAACCTAAAATCTAAACCTAACCCCAAATCTAAACCTAACCCCACCCCCTAAACCTAAATCTAAACCTAACCCCAAATCTAAACCTAACCCCAAACCCTAACCCAAAACTATACCTAACCCCAAATCTAATCCTAACCCCAACCCCTAACCCCAAATCTAAACCTAATCCCAAATCTAAACCTAACCCCAACCCCTAGCCCCAAATCTAAACCTAACCCCAAATCTAAACCTAACCCCAACCCCTAACCCCAAATCTAAACCTAACACCATATCTAAACCTAACCCCAACCCCTAACCCCAAATCGAAACCTAACCCCAAATCTAAACCTAACCCCAACCTCTAACCCGAAATCTAAACCTAACCCCAAATCTAAAGCTAACCCCAACCCCTAAACCCAAATCTAAACCTAACCCCAAATCTAAACCTAACCCCGACCCCTAACCCCAAATCTAAACCTAACCCCAAATCTAAAGCTAACCCCAACCCCTAACCCCAAATCTAAACCTAACCCGAAATCTAAACCTAACCCCAACCCCTAACCACAAATCTAAACCTAACCCCAAATCTAAACCCCAAATCTAAACCTAACCCCAACCCCTAACCCCAAATCTAAACCTAACCCCAAATCTAAACCTAACCCCAAATCTAAACCCCAAATCTAAAACTAACCCTAAATCTAAACCTAACCCCAAATCTAAACCCCAAATCTAAACCTAACCCCAAATCTAAACCTAACCCCAACCAATAAACACAAATCTAAACCTAACCACAACAACTAACCCCAAATCTAAACCTAACCCCAAATCTAAACCTAACCCCAACCCCTAACCCCAAATCTAAAACTAACCCCAAATCCAAAACTAACCCCAAATCTAAACCTAACCCCAACCCCTAAACCCAACCCCTAACCCCTAATCTAAACCTAACCCCAATGCCTAACCCCAACCCCTAACCCCAAATCTAAACCTAACCCCAAATCTAAACCTAACCCCAACCCCTAACCACAAATCTAAACCTAACCCCAAATCTAAACCTAACCCCAACCTCTAGCCACAAATCTAAACCTAACCCTAACCCCTAACCCCAAATCTAAACCTAACCCCAAATCTAAACCTAACCCCAACCCCTAACCCCAAATCTAAACCTAACCCCAAATCCAAACCTAACCCCAAATCTAAACCTAACCCCAATTCCTAACCCCAACCTCTAACCCCAAATCTAAACCTAACCCCAACCCCTAACCCCAAATCTAAACCTAACCCCAAATCTAAACCTAACCCCAACCCCTAACCCCAAATCTAAACCTAACCCCAAATCTAAACCACAAATCTAAAACTAACCCTAAATCTAAACCTAACCTCAAACCCTAACCCCAAATCTAAACCTAACCCCAGATCTAAACCTAAACCCAACCCCTAACCCCAAATCTAAACCTAACCGCAAATCTAAACCTAACCTCAATCCCTGACCCCAATTCTAAACCTAACCCCAAATCTAAACCTAACCCCCAACCCCTACCCCCAAATCTAAACCTAACCCCAAATCTAAACCTAACCCCAACCCCTAACCCCAAATCTAAACCTAACCCCAAATCTAAACATAACCCCAACCCCTAACCCCAACCCCTAACCCCAAATATAAACCTAACCCCAAATCTAAACCTAAAATCTAAACCTAACCCCAAATCTAAACCTAACCCCAAATCTAAACCTTAAATCTAAACCTAACCCCAAATCTTAACCTAAAATCTAAACCTAACCCCAATTCCTAACCCCAACCCCTAACCCCAAATCTAAACCTAACCCCAACCCCTAACCCCAACCCCTAACCCCAAATCTAAACCTAACCCCAAATCTAAACCTAACCCCAACCCATAACCCCAAATCTAAACCTAACCTCAAATCTAAACCTAACCCCAACCCCTAACTCCAAATCTAAACCTAACCCCAAATCTAAACCTAACCCCAACCCCTAACCCCAAATCTAAACCTAACCCCAAATCTAAACCTAACCTCAATCCCTGATCCCAATTCTAAACCTAACCCCAAATCTAAACCTAACCCCCAACCCCTACCCCCAAATCTACACCTAACCCCAAATCTAAACCTAACCCCAACCCCTAACCCCAAATATAAACCTAACCCCAAATCTTAATCTAAACCCTACCCCTAACCCCAAATTTAAACCTAACCCCAAATCTAAACCTAACCCCAACCCCTAACCCCAACCCCTAACCCCAAATCTAAACCTAACCCCAAATCTAAACCTAACCCCAAATCTAAACCTAACATCTAAACCTAAACCCAAATCTAAACCTAACCCCAACCCCTAACCCCAAATCTAACCTAACCCCAAATCTAAACCTAACCCCAACCCCTAACCCCAAATCTAAACCTACCCCCAAATCTAAACCTAACCACAACCCCTAACCCCAAATCTAAACCTAACCCCAAATCTAAACCTAACCCCAACCCCTAACCCCAAATCTAAACCTAACCCCAAATCTAAACCTAACCTCAATCCCTGACCCCAATTCTAAAATTAACCCCAAATCTAAACCTAACCCCAAATCTAAACCTAAAATCTAAACCTAACCCCAAATCTAAACCTAAAATCTAAACCTAACCCCAAATCTAAACCTAAAATCTAAACCTAACCCCAAATCTAAACCTAACCTCAACCCCTAACCCCAAATCTAAACCTAACCCCAGATCTAAACCTAAACCCAACCCCTAACCCCAAATCTAAACCTAACCCCAAATCTAAACCTAACCCCAACCCCTAACCCCAACCCCTAACCCCAAATCTAAACCTAACGCCAAATCTAAACCTAACCCCAAATCTAAACCTAAAATCTAAACCTAACCCCAAATCTAAACCAAACCCCAAATCTAAACCTAAAATCTAAACCTAACCCCAAATCTAAACCTAAAATCTAAACCTAACCCCAAATCTAAACCTAACCCCAAATATAAACCTAAAATCTAAACCTAACCCCAAATCTAAACCTAAAATCTAAACCTAACCCCAAATCTAAACCTAACCCCAACCCCCAACCCCAACCCCTAACCCCAAATCTAAACCTAACCCCAACCCCTAACCACAAATCTAAACCTAACCCCAAATCTAAATCTAACCTCAACCCCTAACTCCAAATCTAAACCTAACCCCAAATCTAAACCTAAAATCTAAACCTAACCCCAAATCTAAACCTAAACCCAACCCCTAACTCCAAATCTAAACCTAACCCCAAATCTAAACCTAACCCCAACGCCTAACCCCAAATCTAAACCTAACCCCAAATCTAAACCTAACCCCAACCCCTAACCCCAAATCTAAACCTAACCCCAAATCTAAACCTAACCCCAACCCCTAACTCCAAATCTAAACCTAACCCTAAATCTAAACCTAACCCCAAATCTAAACCCCAAATCTAAAACTAACCCTAAATATAAACCTAACCCCAAATCTAAACCCCAAATCTAAACCTAACCCCAAATCTAAACCTAACCCCAACAACTAACCCCAAATCTAAACCTAACACCAAATCTAAAGCTAACCCCAACCCCTAAACCCAAATCTAAACCTAACCCCAAATCTAAACCTAACCCCGACCCCTAACCCCAAATCTAAACCTAACCCCAAATCTAAAGCTAACCCCAACCCCTAACCCCAAATCTAAACCTAACCCGAAATCTAAACCTAACCCCAACCCCTAACCACAAATCTAAACCTAACCCCAAATCTAAACCCCAAATCTAAACCTAACCCCAACCCCTAACCCCAAATCTAAACCTAACCCCAAATCTAAACCTAACCCCAAATCTAAACCCCAAATCTAAAACTAACCCTAAATCTAAACCTAACCCCAAATCTAAACCCCAAATCTAAACCTAACCCCAAATCTAAACCTAACCCCAACCAATAAACACAAATCTAAACCTAACCACAACAACTAACCCCAAATCTAAACCTAACCCCAAATCTAAACCTAACCCCAACCCCTAACCCCAAATCTAAAACTAACCCCAAATCCAAAACTAACCCCAAATCTAAACCTAACCCCAACCCCTAAACCCAACCCCTAACTCCTAATCTAAACCTAACCCCAATGCCTAACCCCAACCCCTAACCCCAAATCTAAACCTAACCCCAAATCTAAACCTAACCCCAACCCCTAACCACAAATCTAAACCTAACCCCAAATCTAAACCTAACCCCAACCTCTAACCACAAATCTAAACCTAACCCTAACCCCTAACCCCAAATCTAAACCTAACCCCAAATCTAAACCTAACCCCAACCCCTAACCCCAAATCTAAACCTAACCCCAAATCCAAACCTAACCCCAAATCTAAACCTAACCCCAACCCATAACACCAACCCATAACCCCAAATCTAAACCTAACCCCAATTCCTAACCCCAACCTCTAACCCCAAATCTAAACCTAACCCCAACCCCTAACCCCAAATCTAAACCTAACCCCAAATCTAAACCTAACCCCAACCCCTAACCCCAAATCTAAACCTAACCCCAAATCTAAACCACAAATCTAAAACTAACCCTAAATCTAAACCTAACCCCAAATCTAAACCCCAAATCTAAACCTAACCTCAAATCTAAACCTAACCACAACCCCTAAACCCAAACCTAAACGTAACCACAACAACTAACCCCAAATCTAAACCTAACCCCAAATCTAAACCTAACCCCAACCCCTAACCCCAAATCTAAACCTAACCCCAACCCCTAACCCCAAATCCAAACCTAACCCCAAATCTAAACCTAACCCCAACCCCTAACCCCAACCCCTAACCCCAAATCTAAACCTAACCCCAATTCCTAACCCCAACCCCTAACCAGAAATCTAAACCTAACCCCAACCCCTAACCCCATCCCCTAACCCCAAATCTAAACCTAACCCCAAATCTAAACCTAACTCCAACCCCTAACCCCAAATCTAAACCTAACCCCAAATCTAAACCTAACCCCAGCCTCTAACCCCAAAGCTAAACCTAACCCCAAACCCTAACCCCAAATCTAAACCTAACCCCAACCCCTAACCCCAAATCTAAACCTAACACCATATCTAAACCTAACCCCAACCCCTAACCCCAAATCGAAACCTAACCCCAAATCTAAACCTAGCCCCAACCTCTAACCCGAAATCTAAACCTAACCCCAAATCTAAACCTAACCCCAACCCCTAACCACAAATCTAAACCTAACCCCAAATATAAACCTAAACCCAACCCCTAAACCCAAACCCTAACCCCAACCCCTAACCCCAACCCCTAACCCCAAATCTAAACCTAACCCCAACCCCTAAACCCAACCCCTAAATTAAATCTAAAAATAACCCCAACCCCTAACCCCAACCCCTAACCCCAAATCTAAACCTAACCCCAAATGTAAAACCTAACCCCAACCGCTAACCCCAAATCTAAACCTAACCTCAATCCCTGACCCCAGTTCTAAACCTAACCCCAAATCTAAACCTAACCCCAACCCCTACCCCCAAATCTAAACCTAACTCCAAATCTAAACCTAACCCCAACCCCTAACCCTAAATATAAACCTAACCCCAAATCTTAACCTAAACCCAACCCCTAACCCCAAATCTAAACCCAAACCCCAACCCCTAACCCCTACCCCTAACCCCAAATCTAAACCTAACCCCAAATCTAAACCTAACCCCAAATCTAAAACTAAAATCTAAACCTAACCCCAAATCTAAACCTAACCCCAACCCCTAACCCCAAATCTAACCTAACCCCAAATCTAAACCTAACCCCAATCCCTAACCCCAAATCTAAACCTAAACAAAATCTAAACCTAACCCCAACACCTAACCCCAAATCTAAACCCAAACCCAACCCCTAACCCCAAATCTAAACCTAACCTCAACCCCTAACCCCAAATCTAAACCTAACCCCAAATCTAAACCTAACCCCAAATCTAAACCTAAAATCTAAAACTAACCCCAAATCTGAACCTAAAATCTAAACCTAACCCCAAATCTGAACCTAAAATTAAAACCTAACCCCAAATCTAAAACTAAAATCTAAACCTAACCCGAAATCTAAACCTAACCCCAAATCTAAACCTAAAATCTAAACCTAACCCCAAATCTAAACCTAAAATCTAAACCTAACCCGAAATCTAAACCTAAAATCTAAACCTAACCCCAAATCTAAACCTAAAATCTAAACCTAACCCCAAATCTAAACCTAACCCCAAATCTAAACCTAAACCCAACCCCTAACTCCAAATCTAAACCTAACCCCAAATCTAAACCTAACCCCAACCCCTAACCCCAAATCTAAACCTAACCCCAAATCTAAACGTAACCCCGACCCCTAACCCCAAATCTAAAACTAACCCTAAATCTAAAGATAACCCCAACCCCTAACCCCAATCTAAACCTAACCCGAAATCTAAACCTAACCCCAAATCTAAACCTAACCCTAAATCTAAACCTAAAATCTAAATCTAATCCCAAATCTAAATCTAAAATCTAAACATAAGCCCAAATCTAAACCTAAAATCTAAACCTAACCCCAAATCTAAACCTAACCCCAAATCTAAACCTAAAATCTAAACCTAACCCCAAATCTAAACCTAAAATCTAAACCTAAACCCAAATCTAAATCTAACCCCAAATCTAAACCTAAACAAAATCTAAACCTAACCCCAACCCCTAACCCCAAATCTAAACCCAAACCCAACCCCTAACCCCAAATCTAAACCTAACCTCAACCCCTAACCCCAAATCTAAACCTAACCCCAGATCTAAACCTAACCCCAACCCCTAATTCCAATTCTAAATCTAACACCAAATCTAAACCTAAAATCTAAACCTAACCCCAAATCTAAACCTAAATATCTATACCTAACCCCAAATCTAAACCTAACCCCAAATGTAAACCCAAAATCTAAACCTAACCCCAAATCTAAACCTAAAATCTAAACCTAAAATCTAAACCTAACCCAAAATCTAAACCTAAAATCTAAACCTAACCCCAAATCTAAACCTAACCCCAAATCTAAACCTAAAATCTAAACCTAACCCCAAATCTAAACCTAAAATCTAAACCTAACCCCAAATCTAAACCTAAAATCTAAACCTAACCCCAAATCTAAACCTAACCCCAAATCTAAACCTACAATATAAACCTAACCCCAAATCTAAACCTAAAATCTAAACCTAACCCCAAAACTAAACCTAAAATCTAAACCTAACCCCAAATCTAAACCTAAAATCTAAACCTAACCCCAAATCTAAACCTAACCCCAAATCTAAACCTAAACCCAACCCCTAACTCCAAATCTAAACCTAACCCCAAATCTAAACCTAACCCCAACCCCTAACCCCAAATCTAAAACTAACCCCAAATCTAAACCTAACCCCGACCCCTAACCCCAAATCTAAAACTAACCCCAAATCTAAAGCTAACCCCAACCCCTAACCCCAAATCTAAACCTAAAATCTAAACCTAACCCCAAATCTAAACCTAACCCCAAATGTAAACCTAAAATCTAAACCTAACCCCAAATCTAAACCTAAAATCTAAACCTAACCCCAAATCTAAACCTAACCCCAAATCTAAATCTAAAATCTAAAGCTAACCCCAAATCTAAACCTAAAATCTAAACCTAACCCCAGATCTAAACCTAAAATCTAAACCTAACCCCAAATCTAAACCTAAAATCTAAACCTAACCCCAAATCTAAACCTAACCCCAACCCCTAACCCCAAATATAAACCTAACCCCAAATCTAAACCTAACCCCAACCGCTAACCCCAAATCTAATCCTAACCCCAAATCTAAACCTAACCTCAATACCTGACCCCAATTCTAAACCTAACCCCAAATCTAAACCTAACCCCAACCCCTACCCCCAAATCTAAACCTAACCCCAACCCCTAACCCTAAATATAAACCTAACCCCAAATCTTAACCTAAACCCAACCCCTAACCCCAAATCTAAACCTAACCCCAACCCCTAACCCCTACCCCTAACCCCAAATCTAAACCTAACCCCAAATCTAAACCTAACCCCAAATCTAAACCTAAAATCTAAACCTAACCCCAAATCTAAACCTAACCCCAACCCCTAACCCCAAATCTAACCTAACCCCAAATCTAAACCTAACCCCAACCCCTAACCCCAAATCTAAACCTAACACCAACCCCTAACCCCAAATCTAAACCTAAAATCTAAACCTAACCCCAAATCTAAACCTAAAATCTAAACATAACCCCAAATATAAACCTAAAATCTAAACCTAACCCCAAATCTAAACCTAACCCCAACCCCTAACCCCAACCCCTAACCCCAAATCTAAACCTAACCCCAATTCCTAACCCCAACCCCTAACCCCAAATCTAAACCTAACCCCAACCCCTAACCCCAACCCCTAACCCCAAAGCTAAACCTAACCCCAAATCTAAACCTAACCCGAACGCCTAACCCCAAATCTAAACCTAACCCCAAATCTAAACCTAACCCCAACCTCTAACCCCAAATCTAAACCTAACACCAACCCCTAACCCCAAATCTAAACCTAACCCCAAATCTAAACCTAACCCCAACCCCTAACCAGAAATCTAAACCTAACCCCAAATCTAAACCTAACCCCAAACCCTAACCCCAAAACTATACCTAACCCCAAATCTAATCCTAACCCCAACCCCTAACCCCAATTCTAAACCTAACCCCAAATCTAAACCTAACCCCAACCCCTAGCCCCAAATCTAAACCTAACCCCAAATCTAAACCTAACCGCAACACCTAACCCCAAATTTAAACCTAACCCCATATCTAAACCTAACCCCAACCCCTAACCCCAAATCTAAACCTCACCCCAAATCTAAACCTAACCCCAACCCCTAACCCCAAATCTAAACCTAACCCCAAATCTAAACCTAAAATCTAAACCTAACCCCAAATCTAAACCTAAAATCTAAACCTAACCCCAAATCTAAACCTAACCCCAAATCTAAACCTAAAATCTAAACCTAACCCCAAATCTAAACCTAAAATCTAAACCTAACCCCAAATCTAAACCTCAAATCTAAACCTAACCCCAAATCTAAACCTAACCCCAAATCTAAACCTAAAATCTAAACCTAACCCCAAATCTAAACCTAAAATCTAAACCTAACCCCAAATCTAAACCTAAAATCTAAATCTAACTGTAGTGGCAGAGCCCCCCCCGCCCCAGGGGGATGGGGTTGTCGCCACCCTGGCTGAGAGGTGAAGCCAGAGACAAAAGAGACTAAAGGACCACCATTAGAAGGTAATAATGAGTGAGCAATCGCCGGACACATGCGTGCAGAGCGCATGGACAGTACATGCAGCCTATCATGTTATTGTATAACACGAGTTACAACCAATCACGTTGTTGTAAGGCGCATGGACAGGGCAGCTTTGCTATAAAGCTAGCCCGGACCGACAATAAAGCGAACTCTGTGAACATCATATTGGTGTGTCAGGTTCCGTGGCTCGCATGGATAAAGCAACACTTTGGTGACCCCGACGTGATACTTCGTATCGAAGCAAGATCGCCGGAAGTGAAGACGCGAGGACGCCACCTGGGGGCGACACCAGCCCGGCGCTCAATCATAGCGGAAAGTAGGCCTACGAGGAAGCAGGTGGCATGGGAAACACGGCATCCGTGGAAGAAAAAATAACAGTGAGAAGTATTCTGCAGCTGGCTGCAAGAACAGGAAGAATTTTGGAAAAAGACGCGGTGGAGCGCCTTTTACTATTCGCCCAGCGTAAGGGCTGTGTTCGTTCGACGGACGAATTTTTTTCTCCCGGTACATGGGAGGACATAGGGACCGAACTATGGGAAGCGGTTACAAGGGGGAGCCGCGAGGCTTGCGATCTCGCCGGACCCTGGCGGGAGGTCAGGCAGCTAATGCAGGAAGTCTCAGAGGAGCCGGAGCTGTGTGCCGTCCCCTCGGAGCCGCCCGCCGAGAGCTGCCCACCCTCCAAGAACTCCGAAGAATCAACACCGCTGGTATGTCCCGTATCAGATCTCGAGTTCTGGGGCGGAGAGCAAATTATACCCTCTGCGCCCGTTGAGCCATTGCCTGGCTCCGACAACGAATGGCAGCAACCGGCAAGTTTCAACAAGCCAGGACAAGTTAATCCAGCCGACGTGCCTTTGCCGGAGGACCCGATGGAACACCAGGACGGAGCACCGCAGAATCGCCCTGACTTCCAGGAGGAGACGCACGTGCAGAGCCTGAAGGACTTACTGAGACGGCAGGAGAGCCAGATGCAAGAAGTTCTAGAAGCTATGAAACGACTAGATGGCGGTAACAGTAAAACTTCGCAGTTAATAGCATATAAAAAGGCGTCAGATGCAATTAAGGACGGGCTGGAGGCAACTGGCAGGGAATGTGAAAAACGGGGAAAACAGGAAAGGGAGGGGGCGGAATTAGACCTCACTCCGGAGGAGCTCCGTATCAAAAGGGAGCGAATACAAAAATGGGCTAGACAATGTGTTGAAGATGGGATGTGGTCTGTAAGAGAAGCAGATGAATATTTGAGAGCGCGATATGGAAAAGGGCTGGAGACTGGGTTAGCAGATCGGTTTGCAAATATGCGTCGACTTACTGATCCACAGGGAAACAGAAGGGAATTGTATAGCAGTGATAATAATGATAATTTGGGTGCTGCCCCTGTGCATCAGGGTAGAGATATTCCTCGAGATCATTCTTATAATGCAGGGCAACGTTGGCAAGGAGTAATCAGAGATGCAACTATTGAAGGGATCATGTTACCTGGTAGTATTACAGCAGTGCCAGTGCACATAGATAATAGAGGACAAAGGCAGTGGTCGCCTTTTGATTGGAAAACGGTTAAGCAATTGCAAAGTGCAGTTATGCAATATGGCATGGATAATAAGCATGTGATGCAGCTAATCAATTCATTTTTCAAGGGGCAAGTACTAACTCCAACAGATATTAGGGCATTGATGGAGTTATTGCTTCCTCCAACAGGGTATTTGCTGTTCTTGGACAAGTGGCAGGGGAAAGTGGAATTGGCAGTATTAGAAAATGTTCATTTACCAGCTGATGATCCGTTGCGGTTAGCTAGCATGGACCAGTTACTGGGTCGTGGGCAATATGTGGATGGTGCTACTCAGGCAGCACTTCATCCAAGGATTTTGCAGCAAACGCAAGGGCTTGCCTTGGCAGCAGTGAAAGAATTGCCAAATAGAGGTAACCCTGTGCCACCCTATTCTACAATAGAGTGGGATCCTGGGGAATCATATATGACATTTGTGGATTGTTTAAAAGAAGTGATAGATGCCTCTCCTAACTTGACTCCAGAGGCAGAAGCTGCTGTGGGGAAAGATTTGGCTATGACGAATGCAAACACCCAATGCCAACAGCTATTAGCCGGTTTGGGAAAAACTGCTTCTTTAGCAGAGATGGTGGAAGCTTGCACACAGGTACCAATTATGCAACAGGAGGTAGAAAAAGCAAAAATACATGCTCAAGCCCACGCTGCGGCCTTGGCTGCAGCACGTAAGCCTGCAATGAAAGGTGGAAGCCCTTCTTCTTGTGGCCTAGCATGTTTTACTTGCAGACAGACAGGACATATTAAAAGAAACTGCCCTCAATATGCTTAGCAGCATTGCAAAAATGGCAAAACTCTCCAGTTAATCTGGTAACAGATTCTCTTTATGTTGTGGGAATTGTACAAAGAATACATAGAGCACTTTTGCAGCGAGTTTCCAATTCCTTATTGTTTGAAGCATTGTTAGATTTGTGGAACGTATTAGATTATAGGACAGCACCAGTATTTATCATGCATATAAAAAGCCATACTAACATACCAGGTGGTCTAGTAGAGGGAAACAGCATTATAGACAAACTTGTGGCAGTAGCAGATATATCCCCTTTTGAACAAACCAGACAAGCTCACGAATTCTTTCATCAATCCTCAGCAGCACTCCGAAAGCAGTTTACAATTACAAAGGAACAAGCTCGAGCCATTATTGCAGCTTGTCCTGATTGTGCCCGCATAGTCCCTCTCCAACAAAAGGGAGTAAATCCTCGGGGCTTGCAGCCAGGTCAGTTATGGCAAACTGATATTACTGAATTTGCACCATTTGGCAGACAAAAGTACATTCATGTCTCCATAGATACCTGTTCAGGACTGCTGTGGGCTACAGCCTTGACCTCAGCAAATGCAAAGGCAGTAAAACGTCATTTACTACAAGCTTTTGCTGTCATGGGTGTCCCTACACAAATCAAAACAGATAATGGTCCTGCATATCACTCTGACAGACTTGCAGCCTTCCTCACCCAGTGGAAGGTACAACACCTGTTTGGAATCCCTTATAATTCTACTGGCCAAGCAATTATTGAGCGTGCACACCGTGCATTAAAAATCTTTTGTCTGTTTTGAAAAAACAAGGGGGAATTGGTGTGAGCCCAGAAGAGGTATTGATGAAGGCATTGTATGTGCTGAACTGGCTTAATCCTAAAAGTGAAACTGAAATGGAACCGGCTGTTATGCACCATATCAAAAATGTCAAAGATTTTTCCGAAAATGTGCCTAGGGTTAGTGTGTTTAATCCGACAACACAACAATGGGAAGGTCCTATGTCACTAATAACCTGGGGAAGGGGATATGCTTGTGTTTCTACAGGTAACCACAAAAATTCATGGATCCCAGCAAAGTGGGTGAGACCTTGGCTAGCTAACAGAGAAGAAACCGATTGCAGTGATGACAACCCTTAACCTCAGACATGTTATCGCTTTAAGCAACGAATGTAGCCAATGTTGAGAATACCACTTTGTAAAACAGAGCAGCAATTAATTTTTTGTTATTGGACATGTTCACAGTTACGAAGAGTTTGATTGTATGTGTTGTTTGAACTTAAAAAGATAGAAGATTTGCAGAACAAGAAAATAACAGAAGATACTGGGTTTTTTGGGGTGAATGCCTTGTTTGGCTAAAAGGAATATTGAAAACAGGTTTGTTCTTGTTAATTTTAATTGTATTAGCCTTAATGTTCTTACCCTGCATTTCACACTGTATTTAAAGCATGATACGGCGTATTGTTAATATTAAATAAAAGAGGGGGAGATGTAGTGGCAGAGCCCCCCCCTAACCCAAATGTAAACCTAAACCCAAATCTGAACCTAACCCCAACCTCTAACCCCAAATCTAAACCTAACCCCAAATCTAAACCTAACCCCGACCCCTAACCCCAAATCTAAACCTAACCCCAAATCTAAACCTAACCCCAAACCCTAATCCCAACCCCTAACGCCAACCCCTAACCCCAAATCTAAACCTAACCCCAACCACTAACCCCATATCTAAACCTAACCCCAAACCCTAACCCCAAATCTAAACCTAACCCCAAACCCTAACCCCAAATCTAAACCTAACCCCAAATCTAAACCTAACCCCAACCTCTAACCCCAAATCTAAACCTAAGCCCAATCCCTAACCCCAACCCTAACCCCAAATATAAACCTAACCCCAACCCCTAACCCCAAATCTAAACCTAACCCCAAATCTAAACCTAAAATCTAAACCTAACCCCAAATCTAAACCTAAAATCTAAATCTAACTGTAGTGGCAGAGCCCCCCCCGCCCCAGGGGGATGGGGTTGTTGCCAGCCTGGCTGAGAGGTGAAGCCAGAGACAAAAGAGACTAAAGGACCACCATTAGAAGGTAATAATGAGTGAGCAATCGCCGGACACATGCGTGCAGAGCGCATGGACAGTACATGCAGCCTATCATGTTATTGTATAACACGAGTTACAACCAATCACGTTGTTGTAAGGCGCGTGGACAGGGCAGCTTTGCTATAAAGCTAGCCCGGTCCGACAATAAAGTGAACTCTGTGAATATCATATTGGTGTGTCAGGTTCCGTGGCTCGCATGGATAAAGCAACACCTAACCCCAAATCTAAACCTAAAATCTAAACCTAACCCCAAATCTAAACCTAAAATCTAAACCTAACCCCAAATCTAAACCTAAACCCAAATCTAAACCTAAAATCTAAACCTAACCCCAAATCTAAACCTAACCCCAAATCTAAACCTAAACTCTAAACCTAACCCCAAATCTAAACCTAAAATCTAAACCTAACCCCAAATCTAAACCTAAAATCTAAACCTAACCCCAAATCTAAACCTAACCCCAAATCTAACCCTAAAATCTAAACCTAACCCCAAATCTAAACCTAAAATCTAAACCTAACCCCAAATCTGAACCCCAAATCTAAACCTAACCCCAAATCTAAACCTAAAAACTAAACCTAACCCCAAATCTAATCCTAACCCTAAATCTAAACCTAAAATCTAAACCTAACCCCAAATCTAAACCTAAAATCTAAACCTAACCCCAAATCTAAACCTAACCCCAAATCTAAACCTAACCCCAAATCTAAACCTAAAATCTAAACCTAACCCCAAATCTAAACCTAACCCCAAATCTAAACCTAACCCCAACCCCTAACCCCAAATCTAAAACTAAAATCTAAACCTAATCCCAAATCTAAACCTAACCCCAAAGCTAAACCTAAAATCTAAAACTAACCCCAAATCTAAACCTAACCCCAAATCTCAACCTAAAATCTAAACCTAACCCCAAATCTAAACCTAACCCCAAATCTAAACCTAAAATCTAAACCTAACCCCAAATCTAAACCTAAAATCTAAACCTAACCCCAAATGTAAACCTAACCCCAAGCCCTAACCCCAAATGTAAACCTAACCCCAAATCTAAACCTAACCCCAACCTCTAACCCCAAATCTAAACCTAACCCCAAATCTAAACCTAACCCCGACCCCTAACCCCAAATCTAAACCTAACCCCAAATCTAAACCTAACCCCAAACCCTAATCCCAACCCCTAACGCCAACCCCTAACCCCAAATCTAAACCTAACCCCAACCACTAACCCCAAATCTAAACCTAACCCCAAACCCTAACCCCAAATCTAAACCTAACCCCAACCCCTAACCCCAAATCTAAACCTAACCCCAAATCTAAACCTAACCCCAACCCCTAACCCCAAATCTAAACCTAAACCCAAATCTAAACCTAACCCCAAACCCTAATCCCAACCCCTAACGCCAACCCCTAACCCCAAATCTAAACCTAACCCCAACCACTAACCCCAAATCTAAACCTAACCCCAAACCCTAACCCCAAATCTAAACCTAACCCCAAATCTAAACCTAACCCCAAACCCTAATCCCAACCCCTAACGCCAACCCCTAACCCCAAATCTAAACCTAACCCCAACCACTAACCCCAAATCTAAACCTAACCGCAAACCCTAACCTAAAATCTAAACCTAACCCCAAATCTAAACCTAAGCCCAACCTCTAACCCCAAATCTAAACCTAAGCCCAATCCCTAACCCCAACCCTAACCCCAAATATAAACCTAACCCCAACCCCTAACCCCAAATCTAAACCTAACCCCAAATCTAAACCTAAAATCTAAACCTAACCCCAAATCTAAACCTAAAATCTAAACCTAACTGTAGTGGCAGAGCCCCCCCCGCCCCAGGGGGATGGGGTTGTCGCCAGCCTGGCTGAGAGGTGAAGCCAGAGACAAAAGAGACTAAAGGACCACCATTAGAAGGTAATAATGAGTGAGCAATCGCCGGACACATGCGTGCAGAGCGCATGGACAGTACATGCAGCCTATCATGTTATTGTATAACACGAGTTACAACCAATCACGTTGTTGTAAGGCGCGTGGACAGGGCAGCTTTGCTATAAAGCTAGCCCGGTCCGACAATAAAGTGAACTCTGTGAACATCATATTGGTGTGTCAGGTTCCGTGGCTCGCATGGATAAAGCAACACCTAACCCCAAATCTAAACCTAAAATCTAAACCTAACCCCAAATCTAAACCTAAAATCTAAACCTAACCCCAAATCTAAACCTAAAATCTAAACCTAACCCCAAATCTAAACCTAACCCCAAATCTAAACCTAAAATCTAAACCTAACCCCAAATCTAAACCTAACCCCAAATCTAAACCTAAACTCTAAACCTAACCCCAAATCTAAACCTAACCCCACATCTGAACCTAAAATCTAAACCTAACCCCAAATCTAAACCTAAAATCTAAACCTAACCCCAAATCTAAACCTAAAATCTAAACATAACCCCAAATCTAAACCTAAACCCAACCCCTAACTCCAAATCTAAACCTAAACCCAAATCTAAACCTAACCCCAACCCCTAACCCCAAATCTAAAACTAACCCCAAATCTAAACCTAACCCCGACCCCTAACCCCAAATCTAAAACTAACCCCAAATCTAAAGCTAACCCCAACGCCTAACCCCAAATCTAAACCTAAAATCTAAACCTAACCCCAAATCTAAACCTAACCCCAAATGTAAACCTAAAATCTAAACCTAACCCCAAATCTAAACCTAACCCTAAATCTAAACCTAACCCCAAATCTAAACCTAAAATCTAAACCTAACCCCAAATCTAAACCTAAAATCTAAACCTAACCCCAAATCTAAACCTAACCCCAAATCTAAACCTAAAATCTAAACCTAATCCCAAATCTAAACCTAAAATCTAAACCTAACCTCAGATCTAAACCTAAAATCTAAACCTAACCCCAAATCTAAACCTAAAATCTAAACCTAACCCCAAATCTAAACCTAACCCCAACCCCTAACCCCAAATATAAACCTAACCCCAAATCTAAACCTAACCCCAACCGCTAACCCCAAATCTAAACCTAACCCCAAATCTAAACCTAACCCCAACCCCTACCCCCAAATCTAAACCTAACTCCAAATCTAAACCTAACCCCAACCCCTAACCCTAAATATAAACCTAACCCCAAATCTTAACCTAAACCCAACCCCTAACCCCAAATCTAAACCTAACCCCAACCCCTAACCCCTACCCCTAACCCCAAATCTAAACCTAACCCCAAATCTAAACCTAACCCCAACCCCTAACCCCAAATCTAAAACTAACCCCAAATCTAAACCTAACCCCAACCCCTAACCCCAAATCTAACCTAACCCCAAATCTAAACCTAACCCCAATCCCTAACCCCAAATCTAAAACTAAACAAAATCTAAACTTAACCCCAACCCCTAACCCCAAATCTAAACCCAAACCCAACCCCTAACCCCAAATCTAAACCTAACCTCAACCCCTAACCCCAAATCTAAACCTAACCCCAGATCTAAACCTAAACCCCAACCCCTAATTCCAATTCTAAATATAACACCAAATCTAAACCTAAAATCTCAACATAACCTCAACCCCTAACCCCAAATCTAAACCTAAACCCAAATCTAAATCAAACACCAAATCTAAACCTAAAATCTCAACATAACCTCAATCCCTAACCCCAAATCTAAACCTAACCCCAAATCTAAACCTAAAATCTAAACCTAACCCCAAATCTGAACCTAAAATCTAAATCTAACCCCAAATCTGAACCTAAAATCTAAACCTAACCCCAAATCTAAACCTAAAATCTAAACCTAGCCCGAAATCTAAACCTAACCCCAAATCTAAACCTAAAATCTAAACCAAACCCCAAATCTAAACCTAAAATCTAAACCTAACCCCAAATCTAAACCTAAAATCTAAACATAACCCCAAATCTAAACCTAAAATCTAAACCTAACCCCAAATCTAAACCTAACCCCAAATCTAAACCTAAACAAAATCTAAACCTAACCCCAACCCCTAACCCCAAATCTAAACCCAAACCCAACCCCTAACCCCAAATCTAAACCTAACCTCAACCCCTAACCACAAATCTAAACCTAACCCCAAATCTAAATGTAACCCCGACCCCTAACCCCAAATCTAAAACTAACCCTAAATCTAAAGCTAACCCCAACCCCTAACCCCAATCTAAACCTAACCCGAAATCTAAACCTAACCCCAAATCTAAACCTAACCCCAAATGTAAACCCCAAATCTAAACCTAACCCCAAATCTAAACATAAAATCTAAACCTAACCCCAAATCTAAACCTAACCCTAAATCTAAACCTAAAATCTAAATCTAATCCCAAATCTAAACCTAAAATCTAAACCTAAGCCCAAATCTAAACCTAAAATCTAAACCTAACCCCAAATCTAATCCTAACCCCAAATCTAAACCTAAAATCTAAACCTAACCCCAAATCTAAACCTAAAATCTAAACCTAAACCCAAATCTAAACCTAACCCCAAATCTAAACCTAAACAAAATCTAAACCTAACCCCAACCCCTAACCCCAAATCTAAACCCAAACCCAACCCCTAACCCCAAATCTAAACCTAACCTCAACCCCTAACCCCAAATCTAAACCTAACCCCAGATCTAAACCTAACCCCAACCCCTAATTCCAATTCTAAATCTAACACCAAATCTAAACCTAAAATCTAAACCTAACCCCAAATCTAAACCTAAAATCTAAACCTAACCCCAAATCTAAACCTAACCCCAAATCTAAACCCAAAATCTAAACCTAACCCCAAATCTAAACCTAACCCCAAATCTAAACCTAAAATCTAAACCTAACCCCAAATCTAAACCTAAAATCTAAACCTAACCCCAAAACTAAACCTAAAATCTAAACCTAACCCCAAATCTAAACCTAAAATCTAAACATAACCCCAAATCTAAACCTAAAATCTAAACCTAACCCCAAATCTAAACCTAACCCCAAATCTAAACCTAAACCCAACCCCTAACTCCAAATCTAAACCTAACCCCAAATCTAAACCTAACCCCAACCCCTAACCCAAAATCTAAAACTAACCCCAAATCTAAACCTAACCCCAACCGCTAACCCCAAATCTAAAACTAACCCCAAATCTAAAGCTAACCCCAACCCCTAACCCCAAATCTAAACCTAAAATCTAAACCTAACCCCAAATCTAAACCTAACCCTAAATCTAAACCTAACCCCAAATCTAAACCTAAAATCTAAACCTAACCCCAAATCTAAACCTAAAATCTAAACCTAACCCCAAATCTAAACCTCAAATCTAAATCTAATCCCAAATCTAAACCTAAAATCTAAACCTAAGCCCAAATCTAAACCTAAAATCTAAACCTAACCCCAAATCTAAACCTAAAATCTAAACCTAACCCCAAATCTAAACCTAACCCCAACCCCTAACCCCAAATATAAACCTAACCCCAAATCTAAACATAACCCCAACCCCTAACCCCAAATCTAAACCTAACCCCAAATCTAAACCTAACCTCAATCCCTGACCCCAATTCTAAACCTAACCCCAAATCTAAACCTAACCCCAACCCTTACCCCCAAATCTAAACCTAACCCCAAATCTAAACCTAACCCCAACCCCTAACCCTAAATATAAACCTAACCCCAAATCTTAACCTAAACCCAACCCCTAACCCCAAATCTAAACCTAACCCCAACCCCTAACCCCTACCCCTAACCCCAAATCTAAACCTAACCCCAAATCTAAACCTAACCCCAAATCTAAACCTAAAATCTAAACCTAACCCCAAATCTAAACCTAACCCCAACCCCTAACCCCAAATCTAACCTAACCCCAAATCTAAACCTAACCCCAATCCCTAACCCCAAATCTAAACCTAAACAAAATCTAAACCTAACCCCAACCCCTAACCCCAAATCTAAACCCAAACCCAACCCCTAACCCCAAATCTAAACCTAACATCAACCCCTAACCCTAAATCTAAACCTAACCCCAAATCTAAACCTAAACCCCAAGCCCTAATTCCAATTCTAAATCTAACACCAAATCTAAACCTAAAATCTCAAAATAACCTCAACCCCTAACCCCAAAACTAAACCTAACCCCAAATCTAAACCTAACCCCAAATCTAAACCTAAAATCTAAACCTAACCCCAAATCTAAACCTAAAATCTAAACCTAACCCCAAATCTGAACCTAAAATCTAAACCTAACCCCAAATCTAAACCTAAAATCTAAACCTAACCCGAAATCTAAACCTAACCCCAAATCTAAACCTAAAATCTAAACCTAACCCCAAATCTAAACCTAAAATCTAAACTTAACTCCAAATCTAAACCTAAAATCTAAACATAACCCCAAATCTAAACCTAAAATCTAAACCTAACCCCAAATCTAAACCTAACACCAAATCTAAACCTAAACCCAACCCCTAACTCCAAATCTAAACCTAACCCCAAATCTAAACCTAACCCCAACCCCTAACCCCAAATCTAAACCTAACCCCAAATCTAAACGTAACCCCGACCCCTAACCCCAAATCTAAAACTAACCCTAAATCTAAAGCTAACCCCAACCCCTAACCCCAATCTAAACCTAACCCGAAATCTAAACCTAAAATCTAAACCTAACCCCAAATCTAAACCTAACCCTAAATCTAAACCTAAAATCTAAACCTAATCCCAAATCTAAACCTAAAATCTAAACCTAAGCCCAAATCTAAACCTAAAATCTAAACCTAACCCCAAATCTAAACCTAACCCCAAATCTAAACCTAAAATCTAAACCTAAACCCAAATCTAAACCTAACCCCAACCCCTAACCCCAAATCTAAACCTAACCCCAAATCTAAACCTAAACAAAATCTAAACCTAACCCCAACCCCTAACCCCAAATCTAAACCCAAACCCAACCCCTAACCCCAAATCTAAACCTAACCTCAACCCCTAACCCCAAATCTAAACCTAACCCCAGATCTAAACCTAACCCCAACCCCTAATTCCAATTCTATATCTAACACCAAATCTAAACCTAAAATCTAAACCTAACCCCAAATCTAAACCTAAAATCTATACCTAACCCTAATCTAAACCTAACCCCAAATCTAAACCCAAAATCTAAACCTAACCCCAAATCTAAACCTAAAATCTAAACCTAAAATCTAAACCTAACCCCAAATCTAAACCTAAAATCTAAACCTAACCCCAAATCTAAACCTAAAATCTAAACATAACCCCAAATATAAACCTAAAATCTAAACCTAACCCCAAATCTAAACCTAACCCCAACCCCTAACCCCAACCCCTAACCCCAAATCTAAACCTAACCCCAATTCCTAACCCCAACCCCTAACCCCAAATCTAAACCTAACCCCAACCCCTAACCCCAACCCCTAACCCCAAATCTAAACCTAACCCGAAATCTAAACCTAACCCCAACGCCTAACCCCAAATCTAAACCTAACCCCAAATCTAAACCTAACCCCAACCTCTAACCCCAAATCTAAACCTAACACCAACCCCTAACCCCAAATCTAAACCTAACCCCAAATCTAAACCTAACCCCAACCCCTAACCACAAATCTAAACCTAACCCCAAATCTAAACCTAACCCCAAACCCTAACCCCAAAACTATACCTAACCCCAAATCTAATCCTAACCCCAACCCCTAACCCCAAATCTAAACCTAACCCCAACCCCTAGCCCCAAATCTAAACCTAACCCCAAATCTAAACCTAACCGCAACACCTAACCCCAAATCTAAACCTAACCCCATATCTAAACCTAACCCCAACCCCTAACCCCAAATCTAAACCTAACCCCAAATCTAAACCTAACCCCAACCCCTAACCCCAAATCTAAACCTAACCCCAAATCTCAACCTAAAATCTAAACCTAACCCCAAATCTAAACCTAACCCCAAATCTAAACCTAAAATCTAAACCTAACCCCAAATCTAAACCTAAAATCTAAACCTAACCCCAAATCTAAACCTCAAATCTAAACCTAACCCCAAATCTAAACCTAAAATCTAAACCTAACCCCAAATCTAAACCTAACCCCAAATATAAAGCCCAAATCTAAACCTAACCCCAAATCTAAACATAAAATCTAAACCTAACCCCAAATCTAAACCTAAAATCTAAACCTAACCCCAAATCTAAACCTAAAATCTAAACCTAACTGTAGTGGCAGAGCCCCCCCCGCCCCAGGGGGATGGGGTTGTCGCCAGCCTGGCTGAGAGGTGAAGCCAGAGACAAAAGAGACTAAAGGACCACCATTAGAAGGTAATAATGAGTGAGCAATCGCCGGACACATGCGTGCAGAGCGCATGGACAGTACATGCAGCCTATCATGTTATTGTATAACACGAGTTACAACCAATCACGTTGTTGTAAGGCGCATGGACAGGGCAGCTTTGCTATAAAGCTAGCCCGGACCGACAATAAAGCGAACTCTGTGAACATCATATTGGTGTGTCAGGTTCCGTGGCTCGCATGGATAAAGCAACACTTTGGTGACCCCGACGTGATACTTCGTATCGAAGCAAGATCGCCGGAAGTGAAGACGCGAGGACGCCACCTGGGGGCGACACCAGCCCGGCGCTCAATCATAGCGGAAAGTAGGCCTACGAGGAAGCAGGTGGCATGGGAAACACGGCATCCGTGGAAGAAAAAATAACAGTGAGAAGTATTCTGCAGCTGGCTGCAAGAACAGGAAGAATTTTGGAAAAAGACGCGGTGGAGCGCCTTTTACTATTCGCCCAGCGTAAGGGCTGTGTTCGTTCGACGGACGAATTTTTTTCTCCCGGTACATGGGAGGACATAGGGACCGAACTATGGGAAGCGGTTACAAGGGGGAGCCGCGAGGCTTGCGATCTCGCCGGACCCTGGCGGGAGGTCAGGCAGCTAATGCAGGAAGTCTCAGAGGAGCCGGAGCTGTGTGCCGTCCCCTCGGAGCCGCCCGCCGAGAGCTGCCCACCCTCCAAGAACTCCGAAGAATCAACACCGCTGGTATGTCCCGTATCAGATCTCGAGTTCTGGGGCGGAGAGCAAATTATACCCTCTGCGCCCGTTGAGCCATTGCCTGGCTCCGACAACGAATGGCAGCAACCGGCAAGTTTCAACAAGCCAGGACAAGTTAATCCAGCCGACGTGCCTTTGCCGGAGGACCCGATGGAACACCAGGACGGAGCACCGCAGAATCGCCCTGACTTCCAGGAGGAGACGCACGTGCAGAGCCTGAAGGACTTACTGAGACGGCAGGAGAGCCAGATGCAAGAAGTTCTAGAAGCTATGAAACGACTAGATGGCGGTAACAGTAAAACTTCGCAGTTAATAGCATATAAAAAGGCGTCAGATGCAATTAAGGACGGGCTGGAGGCAACTGGCAGGGAATGTGAAAAACGGGGAAAACAGGAAAGGGAGGGGGCGGAATTAGACCTCACTCCGGAGGAGCTCCGTATCAAAAGGGAGCGAATACAAAAATGGGCTAGACAATGTGTTGAAGATGGGATGTGGTCTGTAAGAGAAGCAGATGAATATTTGAGAGCGCGATATGGAAAAGGGCTGGAGACTGGGTTAGCAGATCGGTTTGCAAATATGCGTCGACTTACTGATCCACAGGGAAACAGAAGGGAATTGTATAGCAGTGATAATAATGATAATTTGGGTGCTGCCCCTGTGCATCAGGGTAGAGATATTCCTCGAGATCATTCTTATAATGCAGGGCAACGTTGGCAAGGAGTAATCAGAAATGCAACTATTGAAGGGATCATGTTACCTGGTAGTATTACAGCAGTGCCAGTGCACATAGATAATAGAGGACAAAGGCAGTGGTCGCCTTTTGATTGGAAAACGGTTAAGCAATTGCAAAGTGCAGTTATGCAATATGGTATGGATAATAAGCATGTGATGCAGCTAATCAATTCATTTTTCAAGGGGCAAGTACTAACTCCAACAGATATTAGGGCATTGATGGAGTTATTGCTTCCTCCAACAGGGTATTTGCTGTTCTTGGACAAGTGGCAGGGGAAAGTGGAATTGGCAGTATTAGAAAATGTTCGTTTACCAGCTGATGATCCGTTGCGGTTAGCTAGCATGGACCAGTTACTGGGTCGTGGGCAATATGTGGATGGTGCTACTCAGGCAGCACTTCATCCAAGGATTTTGCAGCAAACGCAAGGGCTTGCCTTGGCGGCAGTGAAAGAATTGCCAAATAGAGGTAACCCTGTGCCACCCTATTCTACAATAGAGTGGGATCCTGGGGAATCATATATGACATTTGTGGATTGTTTAAAAGAAGTGATAGATGCCTCTCCTAACTTGACTCCAGAGGCAGAAGCTGCTGTGGGGAAAGATTTGGCTATGATGAATGCAAACACCCAATGCCAACAGCTATTAGCCGGTTTGGGAAAAACTGCTTCTTTAGCAGAGATGGTGGAAGCTTGCACACAGGTACCAATTATGCAACAGGAGGTAGAAAAAGCAAAAATACATGCTCAAGCCCACGCTGCGGCCTTGGCTGCAGCACGTAAGCCTGCAATGAAAGGTGGAAGCCCTTCTTCTTGTGGCCTAGCATGTTTTACTTGCAGACAGACAGGACATATTAAAAGAAACTGCCCTCAATATGCTTAGCAGCATTGCAAAAATGGCAAAACTCTCCAGTTAATCTGGTAACAGATTCTCTTTATGTTGTGGGAATTGTACAAAGAATACATAGAGCACTTTTGCAGCGAGTTTCCAAATCCTTATTGTTTGAAGCATTGTTAGATTTGTGGAACGTATTAGATTATAGGACAGCACCAGTATTTATCATGCATATAAAAAGCCATACTAACATACCAGGTGGTCTAGTAGAGGGAAACAGCATTATAGACAAACTTGTGGCAGTAGCAGATATATCCCCTTTTGAACAAACCAGACAAGCTCACGAATTCTTTCATCAATCCTCAGCAGCACTCCGAAAGCAGTTTACAATTACAAAGGAACAAGCTCGAGCCATTATTGCAGCTTGTCCTGATTGTGCCCGCATAGTCCCTCTCCAACAAAAGGGAGTAAATCCTCGGGGCTTGCAGCCAGGTCAGTTATGGCAAACTGATATTACTGAATTTGCACCATTTGGCAGACAAAAGTACATTCATGTCTCCATAGATACCTGTTCAGGACTGCTGTGGGCTACAGCCTTGACCTCAGCAAATGCAAAGGCAGTAAAACGTCATTTACTACAAGCTTTTGCTGTCATGGGTGTCCCTACACAAATCAAAACAGATAATGGTCCTGCATATCACTCTGACAGACTTGCAGCCTTCCTCACCCAGTGGAAGGTACAACACCTGTTTGGAATCCCTTATAATTCTACTGGCCAAGCAATTATTGAGCGTGCACACCGTGCATTAAAAATCTTTTGTCTGTTTTGAAAAAACAAGGGGGAATTGGTGTGAGTCCAGAAGAGGTATTGATGAAGGCATTGTATGTGCTGAACTGGCTTAATCCTAAAAGTGAAACTGAAATGGAACCGGCTGTTATGCACCATATCAAAAATGTCAAAGATTTTTCCGAAAATGTGCCTAGGGTTAGTGTGTTTAATCCGACAACACAACAATGGGAAGGTCCTATGTCACTAATAACCTGGGGAAGGGGATATGCTTGTGTTTCTACAGGTAACCACAAAAATTCATGGATCCCAGCAAAGTGGGTGAGACCTTGGCTAGCTAACAGAGAAGAAACCGATTGCAGTGATGACAACCCTTAACCTCAGACATGTTATCGCTTTAAGCAACGAATGTAGCCAATGTTGAGAATACCACTTTGTAAAACAGAGCAGCAATTAATTTTTTGTTATTGGACATGTTCACAGTTACGAAGAGTTTGATTGTATGTGTTGTTTGAACTTAAAAAGATAGAAGATTTGCAGAACAAGAAAATAACAGAAGATACTGGGTTTTTTGGGGTGAATGCCTTGTTTGGCTAAAAGGAATATTGAAAACAGGTTTGTTCTTGTTAATTTTAATTGTATTAGCCTTAATGTTCTTACCCTGCATTTCACACTGTATTTAAAGCATGATACGGCGTATTGTTAATATTAAATAAAAGAGGGGGAGATGTAGTGGCAGAGCCCCCCCCTAACCCAAATGTAAACCTAAACCCAAATCTAAACCTAACCCCAACCTCTAACCCCAAATCTAAACCTAACCCCAAATCTAAACCTAACCCCGACCCCTAACCCCAAATCTAAACCTAACCCCAAATCTAAACCTAACCCCAAACCCTAATCCCAACCCCTAACGCCAACCCCTAACCCCAAATCTAAACCTAACCCCAACCACTAACCCCATATCTAAACCTAACCCCAAACCCTAACCCCAAATCTAAACCTAACCCCAAACCCTAACCCCAAATCTAAACCTAACCCCAAATCTAAACCTAACCCCAACCTCTAACCCCAAATCTAAACCTAAGCCCAATCCCTAACCCCAACCCTAACCCCAAATATAAACCTAACCCCAACCCCTAACCCCAAATCTAAACCTAACCCCAAATCTAAACCTAAAATCTAAACCTAACCCCAAATCTAAACCTAAAATCTAAATCTAACTGTAGTGGCAGAGCCCCCCCCGCCCCAGGGGGATGGGGTTGTTGCCAGCCTGGCTGAGAGGTGAAGCCAGAGACAAAAGAGACTAAAGGACCACCATTAGAAGGTAATAATGAGTGAGCAATCGCCGGACACATGCGTGCAGAGCGCATGGACAGTACATGCAGCCTATCATGTTATTGTATAACACGAGTTACAACCAATCACGTTGTTGTAAGGCGCGTGGACAGGGCAGCTTTGCTATAAAGCTAGCCCGGTCCGACAATAAAGTGAACTCTGTGAACATCATATTGGTGTGTCAGGTTCCGTGGCTCGCATGGATAAAGCAACACCTAACCCCAAATCTAAACCTAAAATCTAAACCTAACCCCAAATCTAAACCTAAAATCTAAACCTAACCCCAAATCTAAACCTAACCCCAAATCTAAACCTAAAATCTAAACCTAACCCCAAATCTAAACCTAAAATCTAAACCTAACCCCAAATCTAAACCTAACCCCAACCCCTAACCCCAAATCTAAAACTAAAATCTAAACCTAACCCCAAATCTAAACCTAACCCCAAAGCTAAACCTAAAATCTAAAACTAACCCCAAATCTAAACCTAACCCCAAATCTCAACCTAAAATCTAAACCTAACCCCAAATCTAAACCTAACCCCAAATCTAAACCTAAAATCTAAACCTAACCCCAAATCTAAACCTAAAATCTAAACCTAACCCCAAATCTAAACCTAACCACAAATCTAAACCTTAAAATCCAAACCTAACCCCAAATCTAAACCTAAAATCTAAACCTAACCCCAAATCTAAACCTAACCCCAACCCCTAACCACAAATCTAAACCTAACCCCAAATCTAAATCTAACCTCAACCCCTAACTCCAAATCTAAACCTAACACCAAATCTAAACCTAAAATCTATACCTAACCCCAAATCTAAATCTAACCTCAACCCCTAACTCCAAATCTAAACCTGACCCCAAATCTAAACCTAAAATCTAAATCTAACCCCAAATCTAAACCTAACCCCAACCCCTAACCCCAAATCTAAACCTAACCCCAAATCTAAACCTAACCCCAACCCCTAACTCCAAATCTAAACCTAACCCCAAATCTAAACCTAACCCCAACCCCTAACACCAAATCTAAACCTAACCCCAAATCTAAACCTAACCCCAACACCTAACTCCAAATCTAAACCTAACCCCAAATCTAAACCTAAAATCTAAACCTAACCCCAAATCTAAACCTAACCCCAAATCTAAACCTAAAATCTAAACCTAACCCCAAATCTAAACCTAAAATCTAAACCTAACCCCAAATCTAAACCTAACCCCAACCCCTAACCCCAAATCTAAAACTAAAATCTAAACCTAACCCCAAATCTAAACCTAACCCCAAAGCTAAACCTAAAATCTAAAACTAACCCCAAATCTAAACCTAACCCCAAATCTCAACCTAAAATCTAAACCTAACCCCAAATCTAAACCTAACCCCATATCTAAACCTAAAATCTAAACGTAACTCCAAATCTAAACCTAAAATCTAAACCTAACCCCAAATCTAAACCTAACCCCAAATCTAAACCTTAAAATCCAAACCTAACCCCAAATCTAAACCTAAAATCTAAACCTAACCCCAAATCTAAACCTAACCCCAACCCCTAACCACAAATCTAAACCTAACCCCAAATCTAAATCTAACCTCAATCCCTAACTCCAAATCTAAAGCTAACACCAAATCTAAACCTAAAATCTATACCTAACCCCAAATCTAAATCGAACCTCAACCCCTAACTCCAAATCTAAACCTAACCCCAAATCTAAACCTAAAATCTAAATCTAACCCCAAATCTAAACCTAACCCCAACCCCTAACCCCAAATCTAAACCTAACCCCAAATCTAAACCTAACCCCAACCCCTAACTCCAAATCTAAACCTAAGCCCAAATCTAAACTTAACCCCAACCCCTAACACCAAATCTAAACCTAACCCCAAATCTAAACCTAACCCCAACACCTAACTCCAAATCTAAACCTAACCCCAAATCTAAACCTAACCCCAACCCCTAACCCCAAATCTAAAACTAAACCCAAATCTAAATCTAACCCCGACCCCTAACCCCAAATCTAAACCTAACCCCAAATCTAAAAATAACCCCAAATATCAACCTAAAATCTAAACCTAACCCCAAACCCTAACCCCAAATCTAAACCTAAAATCTAAACCTAACCCCAAATCTAAACCTAAAATCTAAACCTAACCCCAAATCTAAACCTAACCCCAAATCTAAACCTTAAAATCCAAACCTAACCCCAAATCTAAACCTAAAATCTAAACCTAACCCCAAATCTAAACCTAACCCCAACCCCTAACCACAAATCTAAACCTAACCCCAAATCTAAATCTAACCTCAACACCTAACTCCAAATCAAAACCTAACCCCAAATCTAAACCTAAAATCTAAACCTAACCCCAAATCTAAACCTAACCCCAACCCCTAACCCCAAATCTAAACCTAACCCCAAATCTAAACCTAACCCCAACCCCTAACTCCAAATCTAAACCTAACCCCAAATCTAAACCTAACCCCAACCCCTAACACCAAATCTAAACCTAACCCCAAATCTAAACCTCACCCCAACCCCTAACTCCAAATCTAAACCTAACCCCAAATCTAAACCTAACCCCAACCCCTAACCCCAAATCTAAAACTAAACCCAAATCTAAATCTAACCCCGAGCCCTAACCCCAAATCTAAACCTAACACCAAATCTAAAAATAACCCCAAATCTAAACCACAAATCTAAACCTAAACCCAACCCCTAAACCCAAATCTAAACCTAACCCCAAATCTAAACCTAACCCCAAATCTAAACCCCAAATCTAAAAATAACCCCACATCTAAACCTAACCCCAAATATAAAGCCCAAATCTAAACCTAACCCCAAATCTAAACATAACCCCAACCCCTAAGCCCAAATCTAAACCTAACCCCAACCCCTAACCCCAAATCTAAACCTAACCCCAAATCTAAACCTAACCCCAAACCCTAATCCCAACCCCTAACCCCAAATCTAAACCTAACCCCAATTCCTAACCCCAACCCCTAACCCCAAATCTAAACCTAACCCCAACCCCTAACCAAACCCCTAACCCCAAATCTAAACCTAACCCCAAATCTAAACCTAACCCCAACCCCTAACCCCAAATGTAAACCTAACCCCAAATCTAAACCTAACCCCAACCTCTAACCCCAAATCTAAACCTAACCCCAAATCTAAACCTAACCACGACCCCTAACCCCAAATCTAAACCTAACCCCAAATCTAAACCTAACCTTAAACCCTAATCCCAACCCCTAACGCCAACCCCTAACCCCAAATCTAAACCTAACCCCAACCACTAACCCCAAATCTAAACCTAACCCCAAATCTAAACCTAACCCCAACTCCTAACCCCAACCCCTAACCCCAAATCTAAACCTAAAAACAAATCTAAACCTAACCCCAAACCCTAATCCCAACCCCTAACGCCAAACCCTAACCCCAAATCTAAACCTAACCCCAAATCTAAACCTAACCCCAACTCCTAACCCCAACCCCTAACCCCAAATCTAAACCTAACCCCAATTCCTAACCCCAACCCCTAACCCCAAATCTAAACCTAACCCCAAATCTAAACCTAACCCCAACCCCTAACCCCAACCCCTAACCCCAAATCTAAACCTAAAAACAAATCTAAACCTAATCCCAAACCCTAATCCCAACCCCTAACGCCAAACCCTAACCCCAAATCTAAACCTAACCCCAACCACTAACCCCAAATCTAAACCTAACCCCAAACCCTAACCCCAAATCTAAACCTAACCCCAAATCTAAACCTAACCCCAAACCCTAACCCCAACCCATAACGCCAACCCCTAACCCCAAATCTAAACCTAACCCCAACCACTAACCCCAAATCTAAACCTAACCGCAAACCCTAACCCCAAATCTAAACCTAACCCCAACCCCTAACCCCAAATCTAAACCTAAACCCAAATCTAAACCTAACCCCAACCCCTAACCCCAACCCCTAACCCCAAATCTAAACCTAACACCAATTCCTAACCCCAACCCCTAACCCCAAATCTAAACCTAACCCCAACCCCTAACCCAACCCCTAACCCCAAATCTAAACCTAACCCCAAATCTAAACCTAACCCCAACGCCTAACCCCAAATCTAAACCTAACCCCAAATCTAAACCTAACCCCGACCCCTAACCCCAAATCTAAACCTAACCCCAAATCTAAACCTAACCCCAAACCCTAATCCCAACCCCTAACGCCAACCCCTAACCCCAAATCTAAACCTAACCCCAACCCCTAACCCCAAATATAAGCCTAACCCCAAATCTAAACCTAACCCCAACCCCTAACCCCAACCCCTAATTCCAAATCTAAACCTAACCCCAATTCCTAACCCCAACCCCTAACCCCAAATCTAAACCTAACCCCAACCCCTAACCCAACCCCTAACCCCAAATCTAAACCTAACCCCAAATCTAAACCTAACCCCAAACCCTAACCCCAAATGTAAACCTAACCCCAAATCTAAACCTAACCCCAAATCTAAACCTAACCCCGACCCCTAACCCCAAATCTAAACCTAACCCCAAATCTAAACCTAACCCCAAACCCTAATCCCAACCCCTAACGCCAACCCCTAACCCCAAATGTAAACCTAACCCCAACCACTAACCCCATATCTAAACCTGACCCCAAACCCTAACCCCAAATCTAAACCTAACCCCAAACCCTAACCCCAAATCTAAACCTAACCCCAAATCTAAACCTAACCCCAACCTCTAACCCCAAATCTAAACCTAAGCCCAATCCCTAACCCCAACCCTAACCCCAAATATAAACCTAACCCCAACCCCTAACCCCAAATCTAATCCTAACCCCAACCCCTAACTCCAAATCTAAACCTAACCCCAAATCTAAACCTAAAATCTAAACCTAACCCCAAATCTAAATCTAACCTCAACCCCTAACTCCAAATCTAAACCTAACCCCAAATCTAAACCTAAAATCTAAACCTAACCCCAAATCTAAATCTAACCTCAACCCCTAACTCCAAATCTAAACCTAACCCCAAATCTAAACCTAAAATCTAAACCTAACCCCAAATCTAAACCTAACCCCAACCCCTAACCCCAAATCTAAACCTAACCCCAAATCTAAACCTAACCCCAACCCCTAACTCCAAATCTAAACCTAACCCCAAATCTAAACCTAACCCCAAACCCTAACACCAAATCTAAACCTAACCCCAAATCTAAACCTAACCCCAACCCCTAACCCCAAATCTAAAACTAAACCCAAATCTAAATCTAACCCCGACCCCTAACCCCAAATCTAAACCTAACCCCAAATCTAAAAATAACCCCAAATCTCAACCTAAAATCTAAACCTAACCCCAAATCTAAACCTAACCCCAAATCTAAACCTAAAATCTAAACCTAACCCCAAATCTAAACCTAAAATCTAAACCTAACTCCAAATCTAAACCTAACCCCAAATCTAAACCTTAAAATCCAAACCTAACCCCAAATCTAAACCTAAAATCTAAACCTAACCCCAAATCTAAACCTAACCCCAACCCCTAAACCCAAATCTAAACCTAACCCCAAATCTAAATCTAACCTCAACCCCTAACTCCAAATCTAAACCTAACCCCAAATCTAAACCTAAAATCTAAACCTAACCCCAAATCTAAACCTAACCCCAACCCCTAACCCCAAATCTAAACATAACCCCAAATCTAAACCTAACCCCAACCCCTAACTCCAAATCTAAACCTAACCCCAAAACTAACCCTAACCCCAACCCCTAACACCAAATCTAAACCTAACTCCAAATCTAAACCTAACCCCAAATCTAAACCCCAAATCTAAAAATAACCCCAAATCTAAACCTAAACCCAAATATAAAGCCCAAATCTAAACCTAACCCCAAATCTAAACATAACCCCAACCCCTAAGCCCAAATCTAAACCTAACCCCAATCCCTAACCCCAAATCTAAACCTAACCCCAAATCTAAACCTAACCCCAACCCCTAACCCCAACCCCTAACCCCAAATCTAAACCTAACCCCAATTCCTAACCCCAACCCCTAACCCCAAATCTAAACCTAACCCCAACCCCTAACCCAACCCCTAACCCCAAATCTAAACCTAACCCCAAATCTAAACCTAACCCCAACCCCTAACCCCAAATCTAAACCTAACCCCAAATCTAAACCTAACCCCAACCTCTAACCCCAAATCTAAACCTAAACCTAAATCTAAACCTAACCCCGACCCCTAACCCCAAATCTAAACCTAACCCCAAATCTAAACCTAACCCCGAACCCTAATCCCAACCCCTAACGCCAACCCCTAACCCCAAATCTAAACCTAACCCCAACCACTAACCCCAAATCTAAACCTAACCCCAAACCCTAACCCCAAATCTAAACCTAACCCCAACCCCTAACCCCAAATCTAAACCTAACCCCAAATCTAAACCTAACCCCAACCCCTAACCCCAACCCCTAACCCCAAATCTAAACCTAACCCCAATTCCTAACCCCAACCCCTAACCCCAAATCTAAACCTAACCCCAAATCTAAACCTAACCCCAACCCCTAACCCCAACCCCTAACCCCAAATCTAAACCTAACCCCAATTCCTAACCCCAACCCCTAACTCCAAATCTAAACCTAACCCCAACCCCTAACCCAACCCCTAACCCCAAATCTAAACCTAACCCCAAATCTAAACCTAACCCCAACCAATAGCCCCAAATGTAAACCTAACCCCAAATCTAAACCTAACCCCAACCTCTAACCCCAAATCTAAACCTAACCCCAAATCTAAACCTAACCCCGACCCCTAACCCCAAATCTAAAGCTAAACCCAAATCTAAACCTAACCCCAAACCCTAATCCCAACCCCTAACGCCAACCCCTAAACCCAAATCTAAACCTAACCCCAACCACTAACCCCAAATCTAAACCTAACCCCAAACCCTAACCCCAAATCTAAACCTAACCCCAAATCTAAACCTAACCCCAAACCCTAATCCCAAACCCTAACGCCAACCCCTAACCCCAAATCTAAACCTAACCCCAACCACTAACCCCAAATCTAAACCTAACCGCAAACCCTAACCCCAAATCTAAACCTAACCCCAACCCCTAACCCCAAATCTAAACCTAACCCCAAATCTAAACCTAACCCCAACCCCTAACCCCAACCCCTAACCCCAAATCTTAACCTAACACCAATTCCTAACCCCAACCGCTAACCCCAAATCTAAACCTAACCCCAACCCCTAACCCAACCCCTAACCCCAAATCTAAACCTAACCCCAAATCTAAACCTAACCCCAACCTCTAACCCCAAATCGAAACCTAACCCCAAATCTAAACCTAACCCCGACCCCTAACCCCAAATCTAAACCTAACCCCAAATCTAAACCTAACCCCAAACCCTAATCCCAACCCCTAACGCCAACCCCTAACCCCAAATCTAAACTAACCCCATATCTAAACCTAACCCCAAACCCTAACCCCAAATCTAAACCTAACCCCAAACCCTAACCCCAAATCTAAACCTAACCCCAAATCTAAACCTAACCCCAACCTCTAACCCCAAATCTAAACCTAATCCCAATCCCTAACCCCAACCCTAACCCCAAATATAAACCTAACCCCAACCCCTAACCCCAAATCTATACCTAACCCCAAACCCTAACCCCAAAACTAAACCTAACCCCAAATCTAATCCTAACCCCAACCCCTAACTCCAAATCTAAACCTAACCCCAAATCTAAACCTATCCCCAACCCCTAGCCCCAAATCCAAACCTAACCCCAAATCTAAACCTAACCCTAAGCCCTAACCCCAAATCTAAACCTAACCCCATATCTAAACCTAACCCCAACCCCTAACCCCAAATCTAAACCTAACCCCAAATCTAAACCTAAACCCAACCCCTAACCCCAACCCCTAACCCCAAATCTAAACCAAACCCCAACCCCTAAATGCAACCCATAACCCCAAATCTAAACCTAACCCCAACCCCTAACCCCAACCCCTAACCCCAAATCTAAACCTAATCCCAAATCTAAACCTAACCCCAACCCCTAACCTCAACCCCTAACCCCAAATCTAAACCTAAACCCAAATCTAAACCTAACCCCAACCCCTAACCACAAATATAAACCTAACCGCAAATTTAAACCTAACCTCAATCCCTGACCCCAATTCTAAACCTAACCCCAAATATAAACCTAACCCCAACCCCTAACCCCAAATCTAAACCTAACCCCATATTTAAACGTAACCCCAACCACTAACCCCAAATATAAACCTAACCTCAAATCTTAACCTAAACCCAACCCCTAAGCCCAAATCTAAACCTAACCCCAACCCCTAACCCCAACCCCTAACCCCGAATCTAAACCTAACCCCAAATCTAAACCTAACCACAACCCCTAACCCCAAATCTAAACCTAAACAAAATATAAACCTAACCCCACCCCTAACCCCAAATCTAAACCCAACCCCAACCCCTAACCCCAAATCTAAACCTAACCCCAACCCCTAAGACCAAATCTAAACCGAACCCCAAATCTAAACCTAACCCCAACCCCTAACCCCAACCCCTAACCCCAAATCTAAACTTAACCCCAAATCTAAACCTTACCCCAACCCCTAACCGAAATCTAAACCTAACCCCAACCCCTAACCCTAGATCTAAACCTAATCCCAAATCTAAACCTAACCCCAACCCCTAACCCCAACCCCTAACCCAACCCCTAACCCCAAATCTAAACCTAACCCCAAATCTAAACCTAACCCCAACCCCTAACCCCAAATGTAAACCTAACCCCAAATCTAAACCTAACCCCAACCTCTAACCCCAAATCTAAAACATACCCCAAATCTAAACCTAACCCCGACCCCTAACCCCAAATCTAAACCTAAACCCAAATCTAAACCTAACCCCAAACCCTAATCCCTACCCCTAACGCCAACCCCTAACCCCAAATCTAAACCTAACCCCAACCACTAACCCCAAATCTAAACCTAACCCCAAACCCTAACCCCAAATCTAAACCTAACACCAAATCTAAACCTAACCCCAAACCCTAATCCCAACCCCTAACGCCAACCCCTAACCCCAAATGTAAACCTAACCCCAACCACTAACCCCAAATCTAAACCTAACCGCAAACCCTAACCCCAAATCTAAACCTAACCCCAACCCCTAACCCCAAATCTAAACCTAAACCCAAATCTAAACCTAACCCCAACCCCTAACCCCAACCCCTAACCCCAAATCTAAACTTAACCCCAACCCCTAACCCAACCCCTAACCCCAAATCTAAACCTAACCCCAAATCTAAACCTAACCCCAACCCCTAACCCCAAATCTAAAACTAAACCCAAATCTAAATCTAACCCCGACCCCTAACCCCAAATCTAAACCTAACCCCAAATCTAAAAATAACCCCAAATCTCAACCTAAAATCTAAACCTAACCCCAAATCTAAACCTAACCCCAAATCTAAACCTAAAATCTAAACCTAACCCCAAATCTAAACCTAAAATCTAAACCTAACCCCAAATCTAAACCTAACCCCAAATCTAAACCTTAAAATCCAAACCTAACCCCAAATCTAAACCTAAAATGTAAACCTAACCCCAAATCTAAACCTAACCCCAACCCCTAACCCCAAATCTAAACCTAACCCCAAATCTAAATCTAACCTCAACCCCTAACTCCAAATCTAAACCTAACCCCAAATCTAAACCTAAAATCTAAACCTAACCCCAAATCTAAACCTAACCCCAACCCCTAACCCCAAATCTAAACATAACCCCAAATCTAAACCTAACCCTAACCCCTAACTCCAAATCTAAACCTAACCCCAAATCTAACCCTAACCCCAACCCCTAACACCAAATCTAAACCTAACCCCAAATCTAAACCTAACCCCAACCCCTAACTCCAAATCTAAACCTAACCCCAAATCTAAACCTAACCCCAACCCCTAATCCCAAATCTAAAACTAAATCCAAATCTAAATCTAACCCCGACCCCTAACCCCAAATCTAAACCTAACACCAAATCTAAAAATAACCCCAAATCTAAACCACAAATCTAAACCTAACCCCAACCCCTAAACCCAAATCTAAACCTAACCCCAAATCTAAACCTAACCCCAAATCTAAACCCCAAATCTAAAAATAACCCCAAATCTAAACCTAAACCCAAATATAAAGCCCAAATCTAAACCTAACCCCAAATCTAAACATAACCCCAACCCCTAAGCCCAAATCTAAACCTAACCCAAACCCCTAACCCCAAATCTAAACCTAACCCCAAATCTAAACCTAACCCCAACCCCTAACCCCAACCCCTAACCCCAAATCTAAACCTAACCCCAATTCCTAACCCCAACCCCTAACCCCAAATCTAAACCTAACCCCAACCCCTAACCCAACCCCTAACCCCAAATCTAAACCTAACCCCAAATCTAAACCTAACCCTAACCCCTAACCCCAAATCTAAACCTAACCCCAAATCTAAACCTAACCCCAACCTCTAACCCCAAATCTAAACCTAACCCTAAATCTAAACCTAACCCCGACCCCTAACCCCAAATCTAAACCTAACCCCAAATCTAAACCTAACCCCAAACCCTAATCCCAAACCCTAACGCCAACCCCTAACCCCAAATCTAAACCTAACCCCAACCACTAACCCCAAATCTAAACCTAACCCCAAACCCTAACCCCAAATCTAAACCTAACCCCAACCCCTAACCCCAAATCTAAACCTAACCCCAAATCTAAACCTAACCCCAACCCCTAACCCCAACCCCTAACTCCAAATCTAAACCTAACCCCAATTCCTAACCCCAACCCCTAACCCCAAATCTAAACCTAACCCCAACCCCTAACCCCAACCCCTAACCCCAAATCTAAACCTAACCCCAATTCCTAACCCCAACCCCTAACTCCAAATCTAAACCTAACCCCAACCCCTAAACCAACCCCTAACCCCAAATCTAAACCTAACCCCAAATCTAAACCTAACCCCAACCCCTAGCCCCAAATGTAAACCTAACCACAAATCTAAACCTAACCCCAACCTCTAACCCCAAATCTAAACCTAACCCCAAATCTAAACCTAACCCCGACCCCTAACCCCAAATCTAAACCTAAACCCAAATCTAAACCTAACCCCAAACCCTAATCCCAACCCCTAACGCCAACCCCTAACCCCAAATCTAAACCTAACCCCAACCACTAACCCCAAATCTAAACCTAAAATCCAAACCCTAACCCCAAATCTAAACCTAACCCCAAATCTAAACCTAACCCCAAACCCTAATCCCAACCCCTAACGCCAACCCCTAACCCCAAATCTAAACCTAACCCCAACCACTAACCCCAAATCTAAACCTAACCGCAAACCCTAACCCCAAATCTAAACCTAAACCCAACCCCTAACCCCAAATCTAAACCTAACCCCAAATCTAAACCTAACCCCAACCCCTAACCCCAACCCCTAACCCCAACCCCTAACCCCAAATCTAAACCTAACACCAATTCCTAACCCCAACCCCTAACTCCAAATCTAAACCTAACCCCAAATCTAAACCTAACCCCAACCTCTAACCCCAAATCTAAACCTAACCCCAAATCTAAACCTAACCCCGACCCCTAACCCCAAATCTAAACCTAACCCCATATTTAAACGTAACCCCAACCACTAACCCCAAATATAAACCTAACCTCAAATCTTAACTTAAACCCAACCCCTAAGCCCAAATCTAAACCTAACCCCAACCCCTAACCCCAACCCCTAACCTCGAATCTAAACCTAACCCCAAATCTAAACCTAACCACAACCCCTAACCCCAAATCTAAACCTAAACAAAATATAAACCTAACCCCACCCCTAACCCCAAATCTAAACCCAACCCCAACCCCTAACCCCAAATCTAAACCTAACCCCAACCCCTAAGACCAAATCTAAACCGAACCCCAAATCTAAACCTAACCCCAACCCCTAACCCCAACCCCTAACCCCAAATCTAAACTTAACCCCAAATCTAAACCTTACCCCAACCCCTAACCGAAATCTAAACCTAACCCCAACCCCTAACCCTAGATCTAAACCTAATCCCAAATCTAAACCTAACCCCAACCCCTAACCCCAACCCCTAACCCAACCCCTAACCCCAAATCTAAACCTAACCCCAAATCTAAACCTAACCCCAACCCCTAACCCCAAATGTAAACCTAACCCCAAATCTAAACCTAACCCCAACCTCTAACCCCAAATCTAAAACATACCCCAAATCTAAACCTAACCCCGACCCCTAACCCCAAATCTAAACCTAAACCCAAATCTAAACCTAACCCCAAACACTAATCCCTACCCCTAACGCCAACCCCTAACCCCAAATCTAAACCTAACCCCAACCACTAACCCCAAATCTAAACCTAACCCCAAACCGTAACCCCAAATCTAAACCTAACCCCAAATCTAAACCTAACCCCAAACCCTAATCCCAACCCCTAACGCCAACCCCTAACCCCAAATCTAAACCTAACCCCAACCCCTAAGACCAAATCTAAACCGAACCCCAAATCTAAACCTAACCCCAACCCCTAACCCCAACCCCTAACCCCAAATCTAAACTTAACCCCAAATCTAAACCTTACCCCAACCCCTAACCGAAATCTAAACCTAACCCCAACCCCTAACCCTAGATCTAAACCTAATCCCAAATCTAAACCTAACCCCAACCCCTAACCCCAACCCCTAACCCAACCCCTAACCCCAAATCTAAAACTAAACCCAAATCTAAATCTAACCCCGACCCCTAACCCCAAATCTAAACCTAACACCAAATCTAAAAATAACCCCAAATCTAAACCACAAATCTAAACCTAACCCCAACCCCTAATCCCAAATCTAAACCTAACCCCAAATCTAAACCTAACCCCAAATCTAAACCCCAAATCTAAAAATAACCCCAAATCTAAACCTAAACCCAAATATAAAGCCCAAATCTAAACCTAACCCCAAATCTAAACATAACCCCAACCCCTAACCCCAAATCTAAACCTAACCCCAACCCCTAACCCCAAATCTAAACCTAACCCCAAATCTAAACCTAACCGCAACCCCTAACCCAACCCCTAACCCCAAATCTAAACCTAACCCCAAATCTAAACCTAACCCCAACCCCTAACCCCAAATCTAAACCTAACCCCAAATCTAAACCTAACCCCAACCTCTAACCCCAAATCTAAACCTAACCCTAAATCTAAACCTAACCCCGACCCCTAACCCCAAATCTAAACCTAACCCCAAATCTAAACCTAACCCCAACCCCTAACCCCAACCCCTAACCCCAAATCTAAACCTAACCCCAACACCTAACCCCAAATCTAAACCTAACCCCAAACCCTAACCCCAAATCTAATCCTAACCCCAACCCATAACCCCAAATCTAAACCTAACCCCAAATCTAAACCTAACCCCAACCCCTAACCCCAACCCCTAACCCCAAATCTAAACCTAACCCCAATTCCTAACCCCAACCCCTAACCCCAAATCTAAACCTAACCCCAAATCTAAACCTAACCCCAACCCCTAACCCCAACCCCTAACCCCAAATCTAAACCTAACCCCAATTCCTAACCCCAACCCCTAACTCCAAATCTAAACCTAACCCCAACCCCTAAACCAACCCCTAACCCCAAATCTAAACCTAACCCCAAATCTAAACCTAACCCCAACCCCTAGCCCCAAATGTAAACCTAACCCCAAATCTAAACCTAACCCCAACCTCTAACCCCAAATCTAAACCTAACCCCAAATCTAAACCTAACCCCGACCCCTAACCCCAAATCTAAACCTAAACCCAAATCTAAACCTAACCCCAAACCCTAATCCCAAACCCTAACGCCAACCCCTAACCCCAAATCTAAACCTAACCCCAACCACTAACCCCAAATCTAAACCTAACCCCAAACCCTAACCCCAAATCTAAACCTAACCCCAAATCTAAACCTAACCCCAAACCCTAATCCCAACCCCTAACGCCAACCCCTAACCCCAAATCTAAACCTAACCCCAACCACTAACCCCAAATCTAAACCTAACCGCAAACCCTAACCCCAAATCTAAACCTAACCCCAACCCCTAACCCCAAATCTAAACCTAACCCCAAATCTAAACCTAACCCCAACCCCTAACCCCAACCCCTAACCCCAAATCTAAACCTAACACCAATTCCTAACCCCAACCCCTAACCCCAAATCTAAACCTAACCCCAAACCCTAACCCAACCCCTAACCCTAAATCTAAACCTAACCCCAAATCTAAACCTAACCCCAACCTCTAACCCCAAATCTAAACCTAACCCCAAATCTAAACCTAACCCCGACCCCTAACCCCAAATCTAAACCTAACCCCAAATCTAAACCTAACCACAAACCCTAATCCCAACCCCTAACGCCAACCCCTAACCCCAAATCTAAACCTAACCCCAACCCCAAACCCCAAATATAAACCTAACCCCAAATCTAAACCTAACCCCAACCCCTAACCCCAACCCCTAACCCCAAATCTAAACCTAACCCCAATTCCTAACCCCAACCCCTAACCCCAAATCTAAACCTAACCCCAACCCCTAACCCAACCCCTAACCCCAAATCTAAACCTAACCCCAACCCCTAACCCAACCCCTAACCCCAAATATAAACCTAACCCCAAATCTAAACCTAACCCCAAACCCTAACCCCAAATCTAAACCTAACCCCAAATCTAAACCTAACCCCGACCCCTAACCCCAAATCTAAACCTAACCCCAAATCTAAACCTAACCCCAAACCCTAATCCCAACCCCTAACGCCAACCCCTAACCCCAAATCTAAACCTAACCCCAACCACTAACCCCATATCTAAACCTAACCCCAAACCCTAACCCCAAATCTAAACCTAACCCCAAACCCTAACCCCAAATCTAAACCTAACCCCAAATCTAAACCTAACCCCAACCTCTAACCCCAAATCTAAACCTAATCCCAATCCCTAACCCCAACCCTAACCCCAAATATAAACCTAACCCCAACCCCTAACCCCAAATCTAAACCTAACCCCAAACCCTAACCCCAAAACTAAACCTAACCCCAAATCTAATCCTAACCCCAACCCCTAACTCCAAATCTAAACCTAACCCCAAATCTAAACCTAACCCCAACCCCTAGCCCCAAATCCAAACCTAACCCCAAATCTAAACCTAACCCTAAGCCCTAACCCCAAATCTAAACCTAACCCCATATCTAAACCTAACCCCAAATCTAAACCTAAACCCAACCCCTAACCCCAACCCCTAACCCCAAATCTAAACCTAACCCCAAATCTAAACCTAACCCCAAATCTAAACCTAAACCCAACCCCTAACCCCAACCCCTAACCCCAAATCTAAACCTAACCCCAACCCCTAAATGCAACCCATAACCCCAAATCTAAACCTAACCCCAACCCCTAACCCCAACCCCTAACCCCAAATCTAAACCTAATCCCAAATCTAAACCTAACCCCAACCCCTAACCTCAACCCCTAACCCCAAATCTAAACCTAAACCCAAATCTAAACCTAAACCCAAATCTAAACCTAACCCCAACCCCTAACCACAAATATAAACCTAACCGCAAATTTAAACCTAACCTCAATCCCTGACCTCAATTCTATACCTAACCCCAAATCTAAACCTAACCCCAACCCCTAACCCCAAATCTAAACCTAACCCCATATTTAAACGTAACCCCAACCACTAACCCCAAATATAAACCTAACCTCAAATCTTAACCTAAACCCAACCCCTAAGCCCAAATCTAAACCTAACCCCAACCCCTAACCCCAACCCCTAACCCCAAATCTAAACCTAACCCCAAATCTAAAGCCCAAATCTAAACCTAACCCCAAATCTAAACCTAACCCCAACCCCTAACCCCGAATCTAAACCTAACCCCAAATCTAAACCTAACCACAACCCCTAACCCCAAATCTAAACCTAAACAAAATATAAACCTAACCCCACCCCTAACCCCAAATCTAAACCCAACCCCAACCCCTAACCCCAAATCTAAACCTAACCCCAACCCCTAAGACCAAATCTAAACCTAACCCCAAATCTAAACTTACCCCAACCCCTAACCCCAACCCCTAACCCCAAATCTAAACCTAACCTCAACCCCTAACCCCAAATCTAAACTTAACCCCAAATCTAAACCTTACCCCAACCCCTAACCGAAATCTAAACCTAACCCCAACCCCTAACCCTAGATCTAAACCTAATCCCAAATCTAAACCTAACCCCAACCCCTAACCCCAACCCCTAACCCAACCCCTAAGCCCAAATCTAAACCTAACCCCAAATCTAAACCTAACCCCAACCCCTAACCCCAAATGTAAACCTAACCCCAAATCTAAACCTAACCCCAACCTCTAACCCCAAATCTAAAACATACCCCAAATCTAAACCTAACCCCGACCCCTAACCCCAAATCTAAACCTAAACCCAAATCTAAACCTAACCCCAAACCCTAATCCCAACCCCTAACGCCAACCCCTAACCCCAAATCTAAACCTAACCCCAACCACTAACCCCAAATCTAAACCTAACCCCAAACCCTAACCCCAAATCTAAACCTAACCCCAAATCTAAACCCAACCCCAAACCCTAATCCCAACCCCTAACGCCAACCCCTAACCCCAATTCTAAACCTAACCCCAACCACTAACCCCAAATCTAAACCTAACCGCAAACCCTAACCCCAAATCTAAACCTAACCCCGACCCCTAACCCCAAATCTAAACCTAACCCCAAATCTAAACCTAACCCCAACCCCTAACCCCAACCCTAACCCCAAATCTAAACCTAACACCAATTCCTAACCCCAACCCCTAACCACAAATCTAAACCTAACCCCAAATCTAAACCTAACCCCAACCCCTAACCCAACCCCTAACCCCAAATCTAAACCTAACCCCAAATCTAAACCTAACCCCAACCTCTAACCCCAAATCTAAAACTAACCCCAAATCTAAACCTAACCCCGACCCCTAACCCCAAATCTAAACCTAACCCCAAATCTAAACCTAACCCCAAACCCTAATCCCAACCCCTAACGCCAACCCCTAACCCCAAATCTAAACCTAACCCCAACCCCTAACCCCAAATATAAACCTAACCCCAAATCTAAACCTAACCCCAACCCCTGACCCCAACCCCTAACCCCAAATCTAAACCTAACCCCAATTCCTAACCCCAAACCCTAACCCCAAATCTAAACCTAACCCCAACCCCTAACCCAACCCCTAACTCCAAATCTAAACCTAACCCCAAATCTAAACCTAACCCTAAACCCTAACCCCAAATGTAAACCTAACCCCAAATCTAAACCTAACCCCAAATCTAAACCTAACCCCGACCCCTAACCCCAAATCTAAACCTAACCCCAAACCCTAATCCCAACCCCTAACGCCAACCCCTAACCCCAAATCTAAACCTAACCCCAACCACTAACCCCATATCTAAACCTAACCCCAAACCCTAACCCCAAATCTAAACCTAACCCCAAACCCTAACCCCAAATCTAAACCTAACCCCAAATCTAAACCTAACCCCAACCTCTAACCACAAATCTAAACCTAAGCCCAATCCCTAACCCCAACCCTAACCCCAAATATAAACCTAACCCCAACCCCTAACCCCAAATCTAAACCTAACCCCAAACCCTAACCCCAAAACTAAACCTAATCCCAAATCTAATCCTAACCCCAACCCCTAACTCCAAATTTAAACCTAACCCCAAATCCAAACCGAATCCCAACCCCTAGCCCCAAATCCAAACCTAACCCCAAATCTAAACCTAACCCTAAGCCCTAACCCCAAATCTAAAACTAACCCCATATCTAAACCTAACCCCAACCCCTAACCCCAAATCTAAACCTAACCCCAAATCTAAACCTAAACCCAACCCCTAACCCCAACCCCTAACCCCAAATCTAAACCTAACCCCAACCCCTAAATGCAACCCATAACCCCAAATCTAAACCTAACCCCAACCCCTAACCCCAACCCCTAACCCCAAATCTAAACCTAATCCCAAATCTAAACCTAACCCCAACCCCTAACCCACACTCATAACTTCAAATCTAAACCTAACCCCAACCCCTAACCACAAATATAAACCTAACCGCAAATTTAAACCTAACCTCAATCCCTGACCCCAATTCTAAACCTAACCCCAAATCTAAACCTAACCCCAACCCCTAACCCCAAATCTAAACCTAACCCCATATTTAAACGTAACCCCAACCACTAACCCCAAATATAAACCTAACCTCAAATCTTAACCTAAACCCAACCCCTAAGCCCAAATCTAAACCTAACCCCAACCCCTAACCCCAACCCCTAACCCCAAATCCAAACCTACACCCCAAATCTAAACCTAACCCCAAATCTAAAGCCCAAATCTAAACCTAACCCCAAATCTAAACCTAACCCCAACCCCTAACCCCGAATCTAAACCTAACCCCAAATCTAAACCTAACCACAACCCCTAACCCCAAATCTAAACCTAAACAAAATCTAAACCTAACCCCACCACTAACCCCAAAACTAAACCCAACCCCAACCCCTAACCCCAAATCTAAACCTAACCCCAACCCCTAAGACCAAATCTAAACCTAACCCCAAATCTAAACCTAACCCCAACCCCTAACCCCAACCCCTAACCCCAAATCTAAACCTAACCTCAACCCCTAACCCCAAATCTAAACTTAACCCCAAATCTAAACCTTACCCCAACCCCTAACCCGAAATCTAAACCTAACCCCAACCCCTAACCCTAGATCTAAACCTAATCCGAAATCTAAACCTAACCCCAACCCCTAACCCCAACCCCTAACCCCAACCCCTAACCCCAAATCTAATCCTAAACTCAACCCCTAACCCCAAATCTAAACCTAACCCCAGATCTAAACCTAACCCCAAATCTAAACCTAAAATCTAAACCTAACCCCAAATCTAAACCTAAAATCTAAACCTAACCCCAAATCTAAGCCTAACCCCAAATCTAAACCTAAAATCTAAACCTAACCCCAAATCTAAACCTAACCCCAAATCTAAACCTAAAATCTAAACCTAACCCCAAATCTAAACCTAACCCCAAATCTAAACCTAAAATCTAAACCTAACCCCAAATCTAAACCTAAAATCTAAACCTAACCCCAAATCTAAACCTAACCCCAAATCTAAACCTGAAATCCAAACCTAACCCCAAGTCTAAACCTAAAATCTAAACCTAACCCCAAATCTAAACATAACCCCAACCCCTAACCTCAAATCTAAACCTAACCCCAACCCCTAACCCCAAATCTAAACCTAACCGCAAACCCTAACCCCAAATCTAAACCTAACCCCAACCCCTAACCCCAAATCTAAACCTAACCCCAAATCTAAACCTAACCCCAACCCCTAACCCCAACCCCTAACCCCAAATCTAAACCTAACACCAATTCCTAACCCCAACCCCTAACCCCAAATCTAAACCTAACCCCAAACCCTAACCCAACCCCTAACCCTAAATCTAAACCTAACCCCAAATCTAAACCTAACCCCAACCTCTAACCCCAAATCTAAACCTAACCCCAAATCTAAACCTAACCCCGACCCCTAACCCCAAATCTAAACCTAACCCCAAATCTAAACCTAACCACAAACCCTAATCCCAACCCCTAACGCCAACCCCTAACCCCAAATCTAAACCTAACCCCAACCCCAAACCCCAAATATAAACCTAACCCCAAATCTAAACCTAACCCCAACCCCTAACCCCAACCCCTAACCCCAAATCTAAACCTAACCCCAATTCCTAACCCCAACCCCTAACCCCAAATCTAAACCTAACCCCAACCCCTAACCCAACCCCTAACCCCAAATCTAAACCTAACCCCAACCCCTAACCCAACCCCTAACCCCAAATATAAACCTAACCCCAAATCTAAACCTAACCCCAAACCCTAACCCCAAATCTAAACCTAACCCCAAATCTAAACCTAACCCCGACCCCTAACCCCAAATCTAAACCTAACCCCAAATCTAAACCTAACCCCAAACCCTAATCCCAACCCCTAACGCCAACCCCTAACCCCAAATCTAAACCTAACCCCAACCACTAACCCCATATCTAAACCTAACCCCAAACCCTAACCCCAAATCTAAACCTAACCCCAAACCCTAACCCCAAATCTAAACCTAACCCCAAATCTAAACCTAACCCCAACCTCTAACCCCAAATCTAAACCTAATCCCAATCCCTAACCCCAACCCTAACCCCAAATATAAACCTAACCCCAACCCCTAACCCCAAATCTAAACCTAACCCCAAACCCTAACCCCAAAACTAAACCTAACCCCAAATCTAATCCTAACCCCAACCCCTAACTCCAAATCTAAACCTAACCCCAAATCTAAACCTAACCCCAACCCCTAGCCCCAAATCCAAACCTAACCCCAAATCTAAACCTAACCCTAAGCCCTAACCCCAAATCTAAACCTAACCCCATATCTAAACCTAACCCCAGCCCCTAACCCCAAATCTAAACCTAACCCCAAATCTAAACCTAAACCCAACCCCTAACCCCAACCCCTAACCCCAAATCTAAACCTAACCCCAACCCCTAAATGCAACCCATAACCCCAAATCTAAACCTAACCCCAACCCCTAACCCCAACCCCTAACCCCAAATCTAAACCTAATCCCAAATCTAAACCTAACCCCAACCCCTAACCTCAACCCCTAACCCCAAATCTAAACCTAAACCCAAATCTAAACCTAAACCCAAATCTAAACCTAACCCCAACCCCTAACCACAAATATAAACCTAACCGCAAATTTAAACCTAACCTCAATCCCTGACCTCAATTCTATACCTAACCCCAAATCTAAACCTAACCCCAACCCCTAACCCCAAATCTAAACCTAACCCCATATTTAAACGTAACCCCAACCACTAACCCCAAATATAAACCTAACCTCAAATCTTAACCTAAACCCAACCCCTAAGCCCAAATCTAAACCTAACCCCAACCCCTAACCCCAACCCCTAACCCCAAATCTAAACCTAACCCCAAATCTAAAGCCCAAATCTAAACCTAACCCCAAATCTAAACCTAACCCCAACCCCTAACCCCGAATCTAAACCTAACCCCAAATCTAAACCTAACCACAACCCCTAACCCCAAATCTAAACCTAAACAAAATATAAACCTAACCCCACCCCTAACCCCAAATCTAAACCCAACCCCAACCCCTAACCCCAAATCTAAACCTAACCCCAACCCCTAAGACCAAATCTAAACCTAACCCCAAATCTAAACTTACCCCAACCCCTAACCCCAACCCCTAACCCCAAATCTAAACCTAACCTCAACCCCTAACCCCAAATCTAAACTTAACCCCAAATCTAAACCTTACCCCAACCCCTAACCGAAATCTAAACCTAACCCCAACCCCTAACCCTAGATCTAAACCTAATCCCAAATCTAAACCTAACCCCAACCCCTAACCCCAACCCCTAACCCAACCCCTAAGCCCAAATCTAAACCTAACCCCAAATCTAAACCTAACCCCAACCCCTAACCCCAAATGTAAACCTAACCCCAAATCTAAACCTAACCCCAACCTCTAACCCCAAATCTAAAACATACCCCAAATCTAAACCTAACCCCGACCCCTAACCCCAAATCTAAACCTAAACCCAAATCTAAACCTAACCCCAAACCCTAATCCCAACCCCTAACGCCAACCCCTAACCCCAAATCTAAACCTAACCCCAACCACTAACCCCAAATCTAAACCTAACCCCAAACCCTAACCCCAAATCTAAACCTAACCCCAAATCTAAACCCAACCCCAAACCCTAATCCCAACCCCTAACGCCAACCCCTAACCCCAATTCTAAACCTAACCCCAACCACTAACCCCAAATCTAAACCTAACCGCAAACCCTAACCCCAAATCTAAACCTAACCCCGACCCCTAACCCCAAATCTAAACCTAACCCCAAATCTAAACCTAACCCCAACCCCTAACCCCAACCCTAACCCCAAATCTAAACCTAACACCAATTCCTAACCCCAACCCCTAACCACAAATCTAAACCTAACCCCAAATCTAAACCTAACCCCAACCCCTAACCCAACCCCTAACCCCAAATCTAAACCTAACCCCAAATCTAAACCTAACCCCAACCTCTAACCCCAAATCTAAAACTAACCCCAAATCTAAACCTAACCCCGACCCCTAACCCCAAATCTAAACCTAACCCCAAATCTAAACCTAACCCCAAACCCTAATCCCAACCCCTAACGCCAACCCCTAACCCCAAATCTAAACCTAACCCCAACCCCTAACCCCAAATATAAACCTAACCCCAAATCTAAACCTAACCCCAACCCCTGACCCCAACCCCTAACCCCAAATCTAAACCTAACCCCAATTCCTAACCCCAAACCCTAACCCCAAATCTAAACCTAACCCCAACCCCTAACCCAACCCCTAACTCCAAATCTAAACCTAACCCCAAATCTAAACCTAACCCCAAACCCTAACCCCAAATGTAAACCTAACCCCAAATCTAAACCTAACCCCAAATCTAAACCTAACCCCGACCCCTAACCCCAAATCTAAACCTAACCCCAAACCCTAATCCCAACCCCTAACGCCAACCCCTAACCCCAAATCTAAACCTAACCCCAACCACTAACCCCATATCTAAACCTAACCCCAAACCCTAACCCCAAATCTAAACCTAACCCCAAACCCTAACCCCAAATCTAAACCTAACCCCAAATCTAAACCTAACCCCAACCTCTAACCACAAATCTAAACCTAAGCCCAATCCCTAACCCCAACCCTAACCCCAAATATAAACCTAACCCCAACCCCTAACCCCAAATCTAAACCTAACCCCAAACCCTAACCCCAAAACTAAACCTAATCCCAAATCTAATCCTAACCCCAACCCCTAACTCCAAATTTAAACCTAACCCCAAATCCAAACCGAATCCCAACCCCTAGCCCCAAATCCAAACCTAACCCCAAATCTAAACCTAACCCTAAGCCCTAACCCCAAATCTAAAACTAACCCCATATCTAAACCTAACCCCAACCCCTAACCCCAAATCTAAACCTAACCCCAAATCTAAACCTAAACCCAACCCCTAACCCCAACCCCTAACCCCAAATCTAAACCTAACCCCAACCCCTAAATGCAACCCATAACCCCAAATCTAAACCTAACCCCAACCCCTAACCCCAACCCCTAACCCCAAATCTAAACCTAATCCCAAATCTAAACCTAACCCCAACCCCTAACCCACACTCATAACTTCAAATCTAAACCTAACCCCAACCCCTAACCACAAATATAAACCTAACCGCAAATTTAAACCTAACCTCAATCCCTGACCCCAATTCTAAACCTAACCCCAAATCTAAACCTAACCCCAACCCCTAACCCCAAATCTAAACCTAACCCCATATTTAAACGTAACCCCAACCACTAACCCCAAATATAAACCTAACCTCAAATCTTAACCTAAACCCAACCCCTAAGCCCAAATCTAAACCTAACCCCAACCCCTAACCCCAACCCCTAACCCCAAATCCAAACCTACACCCCAAATCTAAACCTAACCCCAAATCTAAAGCCCAAATCTAAACCTAACCCCAAATCTAAACCTAACCCCAACCCCTAACCCCGAATCTAAACCTAACCCCAAATCTAAACCTAACCACAACCCCTAACCCCAAATCTAAACCTAAACAAAATCTAAACCTAACCCCACCCCTAACCCCAAAACTAAACCCAACCCCAACCCCTAACCCCAAATCTAAACCTAACCCCAACCCCTAAGACCAAATCTAAACCTAACCCCAAATCTAAACCTAACCCCAACCCCTAACCCCAACCCCTAACCCCAAATCTAAACCTAACCTCAACCCCTAACCCCAAATCTAAACTTAACCCCAAATCTAAACCTTACCCCAACCCCTAACCCGAAATCTAAACCTAACCCCAACCCCTAACCCTAGATCTAAACCTAATCCGAAATCTAAACCTAACCCCAACCCCTAACCCCAACCCCTAACCCCAACCCCTAACCCCAAATCTAATCCTAAACTCAACCCCTAACCCCAAATCTAAACCTAACCCCAGATCTAAACCTAACCCCAAATCTAAACCTAAAATCTAAACCTAACCCCAAATCTAAACCTAAAATCTAAACCTAACCCCAAATCTAAGCCTAACCCCAAATCTAAACCTAAAATCTAAACCTAACCCCAAATCTAAACCTAACCCCAAATCTAAACCTAAAATCTAAACCTAACCCCAAATCTAAACCTAACCCCAAATCTAAACCTAAAATCTAAACCTAACCCCAAATCTAAACCTAAAATCTAAACCTAACCCCAAATCTAAACCTAACCCCAAATCTAAACCTGAAATCCAAACCTAACCCCAAGTCTAAACCTAAAATCTAAACCTAACCCCAAATCTAAACATAACCCCAACCCCTAACCTCAAATCTAAACCTAACCCCAAATCTAAACCTAGCCCCAACCCCTAACCCCAAATCTAAACCTAACCCCTAATCTAAACCTAACCCCAAATCTAAACCTAAAATCTAAACCTAACCCCAAATTTAAACCTAACCCTAACACCTAACCCCAAATCTAAACCTAACCCCAAATCTAAACCTAACCCCTAATCTAAACCTAACCCCAAATCTAAACCTAAAATCTAAACCTAACCCCAAATCTAAACCTAACCGTAACCCCTAACCCCAAATCTAAACCTAACCCCAAATCTAAACCTAACCCCAACCCCTAACTCCAAATCTAAACCTAACCCCAAATCTAAACCTAACCCCAACCCCTAACACCAAATCTAAACCTAACCCCAAATCTAAACCTAACCCCAACCCCTAACTCCAAATCTAAACCTAACCCCAAATCTAAATCTAACCCCGACCCCTAACCCCAAATCTAAACCTAACCCCAAATCTAAACCTAACTCCAAATCTAAACCCCAAAACTAAACCTAACCCCAAACCCTAAACCCAAATCTAAACCTAACCCCAAATCTAAACCTAACCCCAACCTCTAACCCCAAATCTAAACCTAACCCCAAATCTAAACCTAACCCCAACACTTCACCCCAAATCTAAACCTAACCCCAAATCTAAACCTAACCCCAAACCCTACCCCAACCCCTAACGCCAACCCCTAACCCCAAATCTAATCCTAACCCCAACCCCTAAACCCAAATGTAAACCTAACCCCAAATCTAAACCTAACGCCAACACCTAGCCCCAAATCTAAACCTAACCCCAAATCTAAACATAACCCTAACCCCTAACCCCAAATCTAAACCTAACCCCTTATCTAAACCTAACCCCAGCCCCTAAACCCAAATCGAAACCTAACCCCAAATCTAAACCTAAACCCAACCCCTTACCCCAACCCCTAACCCCAATCTAAACCTAACCCCAACCCCTAACTCCAACCCAAAACCCCAAATCTAAACCTAACCCCAACCCCTATCCCCAACCCCTAACCCCAAATCCAAACCTAACCCCAAATCTAAATCTAACCCCAACCCCTAACCACAAATATATACCTAATCGCAAATTTAAACCTAACCTCAGTTCCTGACCCCAATTCTAAACCTAACCCCAAATCTAAACCTAACCCCAACCCATAACCCCAAATCTAAATCTAACCCCAACCCCTAACCACAAATATATACCTAATCGCAAATTTAAACCTAACCTCAATTCCTGACCCCAATTCTAAACCTAACCCCAAATCTAAACCTAACCCCAACCCCTAACCCCAAATCTAAACCTAGCCAATATCTAAATGTAACCCCAACCCCTAACCCCAAATATAAACCTAACCCCAAATCTTAACCTAAATCCAACCCCTAACCCCAAATCTAAACCTAAGCCCAAATCTAAACCTAACCCCAACCCCTAACCCCAACCCCTAACGCCAAATCTAAACCTAACCCCAAATCTAAACCTAACCCCAAATCTAAACCCCAAATCTAAACCTAACCCCAAATCTAAACCTAACCCCAAACCCTGACCCCAAATCTAAACCTAACCCCAAATCTAAACTTAACCCCAACCCCTAACCCCAAATCTAAACCTATCCCCAACCCCTAACCCCAAACCCTAACCACAAATCTAAACCTAACCCCAAATCTAAACCTAACCCCAAATCTAAACCCCAAATCTAAACCTAACACCAAATCTAAACCTAACCCCTAACCCTGACCCCAAATCTAAACCTAACCCCAAATCTAAACCTAACCCCAACACCTAACCCCAAATCTAAAACTAACCCCAAATCTAAACCTAACCCCGACCCCTAACCCCAAATCTAAACCTAACCCCAAATCTAAAGCTAACCCCAACCCCTAACCCCAAATCTAAACCTAACCCCAAATCTAAACCTAACCCCAAATCTAAACCCCAAATCTAAACCTAACCCCAAATCTAAACCTAACCCCAACCCCTAACCCCAACCCCTAACCCCAAATCTAAACGTAACCCCAAATCTAAACCTAACCCCAACCCCTAGCCCCAAATCTAAACCTAACCCCAAATCTAAACCTAACCCCAACCACTAACCCCAAATCTAAACCTAACCCCAAATCTAAACCTAACCCCAACCCCTAACCCCAAACCTAAACCTAAACAAAATCTAAATCTAACCCCAACCCCTAACCCCAAATCTAAACCCAACCCCAACCCCTAACCCCAAATCTAAACCTAACCCCAACCCCTAACACCAAGTCTAAACCTAACCCCAAATCTAAACCTAACCCCAACCCCTAACCCCAACCCCTAATCCCAACCCCTAACCCCAAATCTAACCCTAACCTCAACCCCTAACCCCAAATCTAAACCTAACCCCAGATCTAAACTTAACCCCAACCCCTAACCCCAATTCTAAACCTAACACCAAATCTAAACCTAAAATCTAAGCCTAACCCCAAATCTAAACCTAACCCCAAATCTAAACCTAAAATCTAAACCTAACCCCAAATCTAAACCTAACCCCAAATCTAAACCTAAAATCTAAACCTAACCCCAAATCTAAACCTAACCCCAAATCTAAACCTAAAATCTAAACCTAAGCCCAAATCTAAACCTAACCCCAACCCCTAACCCCAAATCTAAACATAACCCCAAATCTAAACCTAACCCCAACCCCTAACTCCAAATCTAAACCTAACCACAAATCTAAACCTAACCTTAACCCCTAACCCCAAATCTAAACCTAACCCCAAATCTAAACCTAAAATCTAAACCTAACCCCAAATCTAAACCTAACCCCAAATCTAAACCTAAAATCTAAACCTAACCCCAAATCTAAACCTAACCCCAAATCTAAACCTAAAATCTAAACCTAAGCCCAAATCTAAACCTAACCCCAACCCCTAACCCCAAATCTAAACCCCAAATCTAAACCTAACCCCAACCCCTAACTCCAAATCTAAACCTAACCACAAATCTAAACCTAACCTTAACCCCTAACCCCAAATCTAAACCTAACCCCAAATCTAAACCTAACCCCAACCCCTAACTCCAAATCTAAACCTTACCCCAAATCTAAACCTAACCCCAACCCCTAACCCCAAATCTAAAACTAACCCCAAATCTAAACCTAACCCCAACCCCAAACCCCAAATCTAAACCTAACCCCAAATCTAAAGCTAACCCCAACCCCTAACCCCAAATCTAAACCTAACCCCAAATCTAAACCTAACCCCAAATCTAAACCCCAAATCTAAACCTAACCCCAAATCTAAACCTAACCCCAACCCTTAACCCCGAATCTAAACCTAACCCCAAATCTAAACCTAACCCCAACCCCTAACCCCAAATCTAAACCTAACCCCATATCTAAACGTAACCCCATCCCCTAACCCCAAACATAAACCTAACCCCAAATCTTAACCTAAACCCAACCCCTAACCCCAAATCTAAACCTAACCCCAACCCCTAACCCCAACCCCTAACCCCAAATCTAAACCTAACCCCAAATCTAAACCTAACCCCAAATCTAAACCCCAAATCTAAACCTAACCCCAAATCTAAACCTAACCCCAACCCCTAACCCCGAATCTAAACCTAACCCCAAATATAAACCTAACCCCAACCCCTAACCCCAAACCTAAACCTAAACAAAATCTAAACCTAACCCCAACCCCTAACCCCAAATCTAAACCCAACCCCAACCCCTAACCCCAAATCTAAACCTAACCCCAAATCTAAACCTAACACCAACCCCTAACCCCAACCCCTAACCCCAACCCCTAAACCCAAATCTAAACCTAACCTCAACCCCTAACCCCAAATCTAAACTTAACCCCAAATCTAAACCTTACCCCAACCCCTAACCCGAAATCTAAACCTAACCCCAACCCCTAACCTAAAATCTAAACCTAACCCCAAATCTAAACCTAACCCCAACCCCTAACCCCAAATCTAATCCTAACCTCAACCCCTAACCCCAAATCTAAACCTAACCCCAGATCTAAACCTAACCCCAAATCTAAACCTAAAATCTAAACCTAACCCCAAATCTAAACCTAAAATCTAAACCTAACCCCAAATCTAAACCTAACCCCAAATCTAAACCTAAAATGTAAACTTAACCCCAAATCTAAACCTAACCCCAAATCTAAACCTAAAATCTAAACCTAACCCCAAATCTAAACCTAAAATCCAAACCTAACCCCAAATCTAAACCTAAAATCTAAACCTAACCCCAAATCTAAACCTAACCGCAACCCCTATCCCCAAATCTAAACCTAACCCCAAATCTAAACCTAACCCCAAATCTAAACCTAAAATCTAAACCTAACCCCAAATCTAAACCTAACCGCAAATCTAAACCTAAAATCTAAACCTAACCCCAAATCTAAACCTAACCCTAACCCCTAACCCCAAGTCTAAACCTAACCCCAAATCTAAACCTAACCCCAAACCCTAACTCCAAATCTAAACCTAACCCCAAATCTAAACCTAACCCCAAACCCTAACACCAAATCTAAACCTAACCCCAACACCTAACACCAAATCTAAACCTAACCCCAAATCTAAACCTAACCCCAAACCCTAACACCAAATCTAAACCTAACCCCAACCCCTAACTCCAAATCTAAACCTAACCCGAAATCTAAACCTAACCCCAACCCCTAACACCAAATCTAAACCTAACCCCAAATCTAAACCTAACCTCCACCCCTAACCCCAAATGTAAACCTAACCCCAAATCTAAACCTAACCCCAACACCTAATTCCAAATCTAAACCTAACCCCAAATCTAAACCTAACCCCAACCCCTAACCCCAAATCTAAAACTAACCCCAAATCGAAACCTAACCCCGACCCCTAACCCCAAATCTAAACCTAACCCCAAATCTAAAGCTAACCCCAACCCCTAACCCCAAATCTAAACCTAACCCCAAATCTAAACCTAACCCCAACCCCTAACCCCAAATCTAAACCTAACCCCAAATCTAAACCTAACCCCAAATCTAAACCCCAAATCTAAACCTAACCCCAACCCCTAACCCCAAATCTAAACCTAACCCCAAATCTAAACCCCAAATCTAAAACTAACCCCAAATCGAAACCTAACCCCAAATCTAAACCTAAACCCAACCCCTAACCCCAACCCCTAACCCCAAATCTAAACCTAACCCCAAATCTAAACCTAACCCCAACCCCTAACCACAAATATAAACCTAACCGCAAATTTAAACCTAACCTCAATCCCTGACCCCAATTCTAAACCTAACCCAAAATCTAAACCTAACCCCAACCCCTAACCCCAAATCTAAACCTAACCCCATATCTAAATGTAACCCCAACCCCTAACCCCAAATATAAACCTAACCCCAAATCTTAACCTAAACCCAACCCCTAACCCCAAATCTAAACCTAAGCCCAAATCTAAACCTAACCCCAACCTCTAACCCCAGCCCCTAAACCCAAATCTAAACCTAACCCCAAATCTAAACCTAACCCCAAATCTAAACCTAACCCCAACCCCTAACCCCAAATCTAAACCTAAACAGAGCAGGATCGAGACGCGAGCCGTCTCAGCAATGCCCGCGAGGTCCCATCTGGGTTGCGAAAATGTTAGCAATCAGGACACATAACCACGGGCGTAGTTATATGCGGTGCTTTATTTCAGCGCTGGGAAACCAGGGGTTCGCACCCAAAACTGGCTTCCATCGTCATCGTTATTGCGATGTAATCTTGAGCGTGGTAGGACCCACTATCTGCGATTTCCACAGTCTTGGAACTCTTTTCACTCGGGTATAATGTATCCAGGAGTCTACTCCAGCAACTTTGACTGCGGTGAATGTAGTCAGGAGTACTTGATAGGGTCCGTCCCAGCGCTCTTTTAAGGGTTCTTCATTCCGGGTTCTTATATACACCGTGTCTCCAGGCTCTATATCATGTACCGGATTCTCGAGCGCTAGTGGGCGATTCCACACTAGTGCGGATCTGAGTCGATTCAATGTCCTGCCAAGAGACAACACATAATTGTGCAAGTCCTGATTACCTTTCACGTGTACCTCTGGGTTTGGGTCTGGTGCTTCATATGGTTTGCCATACAAAATCTCGTATGAACTTACTGACATCCCACTCCTAGGTTTAATCCTAATGCGCAGCAATGCTATTGGCAAGGCCTGAGGCCATTGAATTTTTGCTTCCTGACAGATCTTGCTAAGTTGTCTTTTTAGAGTTTGATTCATTTTCTCCACTTGCCCACTAGACTGGGGTCTCCATGGGGTATGTAACTCCCATTTAATTCCCAAACATCTGCTGATTTCTTTTACTAATTGTGCCACAAAGTGTGGTCCCCTATCGGAAGATATCCCCAGTGGTACCCCAAATCTAGGGATTATTTGCTTTAGTAACCATTTTACAGTTTCTTTTGCTTGGTTGGTGCGACAAGGGAAAGCTTCTGGCCATCCTGAAAAGGTATCTACCCCAACTAGTATATACCTGAATCCTCGGGTTCTGGGGAGCTCTACATAATCTATTTGCCAATAATCCCCAGGTTGTACACCTGTCTTAATTTTCCCCATTTCTATTTTTCTTCTTACAAAAGGATTGTTTTTCAAGCAAATTTCACACTTAGCTGTAATAGACTTTGCCATTGTTAACATCTGGACCGAGATAATTTGTTTTCTTAGGTAAGCTACCAATGCTTCTGCACCCCAGTGACACTTCTGTTGTTCCGTCTGAAGTATTCCTCTCATAATAGTGGTTGGTACCACAACTTGTCCGTTGGTGGTTACATACCACCCAGAATTATTTTTGCTGGCTCTTACTAGACTTGCCAATTTTTCATCTTCTGTAGAATATTTAGGTGGTTCTGAAGGTAATAAATCAATTGCTCTTACCTTCTGGGAGACAAGGCCCACCATTGTTCTTACTTGCCGTGCTACTGACCGAGCTGTTTGATCAGCAAGCCGATTTCCCTCGATGATTTTTGATGTTCCACCTCGATGAGCTTTACAGTGCATTACAGCAACTTGTGATGGCTTTTGAATGGTCTTAAGCAGGTTCAGTATCTCCTCCTGGTACTTCATGTTTGTTCCTTGTGAAGAGAGCAGTCCCCGCTCTTTCCAAAGGGCTCCATGCACATGAACAACTCCAAAAGCATATTTTGAATCAGTCCATATATTAACTTTCTTGTTTTCGCTGAGTTCCAATGCTCTGGTTAAGGCGATTAACTCCGCTTTTTGAGCTGAGGTGTTTGATGGTAAGGGCTTAGCCTCAATTACTGTCTTGGCAGTAGTGATGGCATATCCTGCATACCGCATTCCGTTCTCCACAAAGCTACTGCCATCAGTAAAGAGTTCCCAGTCAGTTTCTGCCAGCGCAGTGTCTTTCAAATCAGGGCGACTTGCGTGGGTATATTCGATGACTTCCACGCAATCATGTTCCAGGTCTCCTTCTTCAGTACCTGCACCCAAAAACTCAGCAGCGTTCATTAGGTTAGTAGTTTTTAGAAGAACATCATCTTGTTCTGTCAGAATTACCTGGTATTTCATCATTCTGCTTGCGGAAAGCCAATGGCCCCCCTTTTGTTCCACTACTGTTGTCACCATATGGGATACAAACACTTCTATCCTTTTTCCCATAGTTAGTTTTCGGACCTCCTGGATCAGTATTACTGTAGCAGCTACCGCCCGTAAGCACGCCAGCCACCCAGCACTTACCGGATCTAGCTGTTTAGAAAAATAGCCGACAGGTCTTTTCCAAGATCCCAGTCGTTGGGTTAATACCCCCAAGGCAAGTCTTTGTCGCTCATGTACAAACAACTGAAAATCTTTGCTCAAGTCTGGCAGACCCAAGGCAGGTGCCTGCATCAAAGCTGGTTTCAATTTCTGGAAAGCCTCTCGTTGTGGCTTTCCCCACACTAAGGTCTTATTCTTCTGTGCCTCATATAAAGGTTTGGCAATAAGTCCATAGTCCATGATCCAGAGCCTGCACCATCCTGTCATTCCTAAAAAGGATCTTAATTCGTGTAAGTTTCGTGGATCTGAAATAGCACAGATAGCATGCACACGGTTTGTGTTTTCTGCTGTCCTTGAGAAAGCTCGCATCCTAAATAAATCACAGTCTCGGATACAATTTGAGCTTTATTTTTCGATACTTTGTACCCATTCATTCCCAATTGGTTCAGTATTTCAATCGTTACCTGGATGCAGAGTTCTCGCGTCTCAGTCGCGATCAAAATGTCGTCTACGTATTGTAGCAACAGGTACCGTTGTCGAGGGATTATGACGTGGCCTTTCGTAGTCCATTCCTCGAGTTCCTTAGCCAACTGATTTCCAAAAATAGTTGGGCTATTCTTGAATCCTTGCGGAAGACGTGTCCAGGTTAACTGAGTTTTCCTTCCATTGTGTGGATTTTGCCATTCAAAGGCAAACAATTTTTTGCTTTCCTGGTCGAGGGGTATGCAGAAGAAGGCATCTTTTAAATCAAGTACAGTAAACCATTTATATTTCTCCTTCACAGATGTTAACAAGGTATATGGGTTTACAAATACCGGATAAATGTCCTTAGTGATCTGGTTTACAGCCCGCAAATCTTGGACTAATCGGTAACTACCATCAGGCTTCTTTACTGGAAAAATTGGAGTATTATATTCTGATTCACATTCCTCTAGAATTCCATACCTCAAAAATTTTTCCATTAGAGGCACTATTCCTAACCTAGCTTCTAGTTTCAGTGGGTACTGCCTCAACTGTACTGGCTTGGCATCTTCCTTCAGTTCCACTTTAACGGGCTGGGCCGTTTTCGATTTCCCAGGTATGTCAGTCGCCCATACCGTGGGGATCACTGCCTCCTCCACAGCTTGTGGTACCTCTGCTACTGGGTTTTCTTTTAACAGCAAAACTTGTCCTACCTTAGATTCTGGAATTTTCATTACCAGGTTTCCATTCTCGAATGTTATTACAGCATCCAATTTGGTCAATAAGTCCCGTCCTAAAAGGGAAACTGGACAATCTGGAACATATAAGAACTCATGGGTTAACTCCTTTTCTCCAAAACACAGATCTAAGGGTTGTAGGAATGGCTGTACTTCTTACTTCCCTGTGGCACCAACAATTGTTGTCTTTTTATTACTTACTGTTCCCTGTAAAGAATTTAGCACAGAATAAGTAGCCCCTGTGTCCATCAAAAAATCTCACATCCTGATCCCCCACTTGTATCGTCACCAGGGGTTCCTTACTCTGGGTATCTGTTTCTGTGCTGCCGTATAGTCAGCTGTTGTTATTATACTCCCCCAACACCAGAGTTTGTATTGCATTCCCTGCTTCGCGTGGTACCCGACCCGTAGGGCCCGGACGATTCGGGCATTCATTTTTCCAGTGTCCTCCCTCCTTACAATAAGCACATTGATTTATACCAAGCTTTACAACAGGCCTCAGAGGAGTTCCCTGAACATTCCGAAAACCGCGCCCTCGGCCGCCTCTAGCTCCCCTGCCGCGGGCTTCCATTCCTATTCCCCTGCCTTGCCCTTGGACCAGAGCCAACAAGTCTTGCTGAGAACGCCTCGACTGTTCCTTTTCTCTATTATTATAAACTTTCCAGGCTGTTTCTAACATAACATCCAGATCTCGCAATTGTGCCCCTTCCAGTTTCTCTAATTTCTTCCGAATATCATCCTGAGACTCCCCCAAAAAGATCAAAGCCAACTGGACCCTTGCTTGTTCCGTTTCAATATCTAAATCCATATATCTTTTTGCAGTTTCCTTCAATCTTTCTAAAAAGGCTGAAGGGGATTCATTCTTTTCCTGCCTAACATTATACAATTTTGACCAATTCATTTGTTTTGGCATAGCAGTCTGAACACCAATTAATAACCAGTCCTGATACCTCCGGAGGCGAAGCTGACCAGCCCCAGTATTGTAATCCCACCGGGGTTCCTCTTGTGGGAAATTCTCATCAACATTACCGCGCACAGCCCCATTCCGAATATCCTCTCTTACTTTATCTCTTGCTACCCGTATAACCATATCTTTTTCTGTAGAATCCATTAATGTGTCAAGAATCACTTGCAAATCATCCCAATCGGGATTCTGCGTTTTAATTATCATCTTAATTATCCTTGCAACCTTGTCTGGGTTTTCCCGGTAAGGACCAGCTGATTGTTTCCAAATCATTAGATCTCCTGGTGAAAATGGGACTTTTACATAAACTGGCTCTCCCCCGACTCCTACCGCCTGTCTCAAGGGTGCTATTACATTTGACGGTTCACCCGCCTGTCTCAAGGGTGCTATTACATTTGACGGTTCACCCCCCTTTTGGGCTTCCTTTTCTCTGTTCCTAGTTCTGTGGGATATTGGTGTAGTTGTTACTCCTTTTACTCCGGTTGCTGCCCCCTCGTCCCCACTGAATCGATATCACTTTCAGTAAGACGCACAGGTGCCGAGGGTTTAAGGGGTTTAGGTGCAGAGGGTTCAATTTCTGAAGGCGCAACGTCTGAACACAGCAGATCTGAAGCGTTGCCGCGGCTGCTCTCTACTGCCAAACACGTTATGCATTTCTTTTCCACCGTACAGCCCTTACATTTATCATTAATACCATTCCTCTGGACTAACATTAACCCACATTCCTTCGTCCAGTCCTGTTTTTGTTCAAGATAGAAAAAGAGATCCACATACTGTACTTCATCCCATTTACCTTCCCTTTGACAAAACCTCATTAATTCAACAATAGCTCCATGTTCTAAAGTACCCTCCGGTGGCCAACGTACTTCATTAGGCAAGTCATATTCAGGCCACCAGTGAGTACAATATTCAATTAATTTCTTTTTACTCATAGATTGTCCAAATCCAGCCTCCTTCCAATGTTTCAACAAACAGTCTAATGGTGACATCTTTGTACCACACATACCAACACAAAAGAGTAACGCAGAGACGGGTTAATACAGAAAGATAACACACGGATAACTTTGAAATCACCAGTCTCAACAGCGAACACAGGTCAAATTACCAGAACGATGATCTGTATTCACTGTTGAAACCGGCGACCCCAGACAACCAGATAAATAACCGGACCAAGTGGTGAGCCTGAATAACACAAATAACAGACCAGGTGTGTGCACAAATAACCAGACCCTAGGTGCACGCAGATAACCAGACAGGCAAAACTAGAACCAGATAACCAGATACCAGATGCCGAACCTGCAGAGGTTTCCCTCTGTCTAACGGACGGCTGCCTAGGCAATACCTCGGGAGCTCCCTGCCCAACCGAGCGTGGCTTTTGCTGCATCTGACCGGCAGGCTACCGGATGCCTGACCAGCAGGCTACAGGACCAGAACAGAACCAGACCAGATGGGTACCCAATAATCCAGGTAAAACAACAGATAAAGCACCTTCTTACCAATCAGAGGTCCGTCGTGAGCAGCAGAGAGCCGGTCGCGTCCGACGCACTCCCCAAGAATACCTCGGTGCTAGCCAGAGCAGGATCGAGACGCGAGCCGTCTCAGCAATGCCCGCGAGGTCCCATCTGGGTTGCCAAAATGTTAGCAATCAGGACACATAACCACAGGCGTAGTTATATGCGGTGCTTTATTTCAGCGCTGGGAAACCAGGGGTTCGCACCCAAAACTGGCTTCCATCGTCAGTTTAGGTTACACAGTATTTATGCAGTCCATTCACATACATATTCATATATTCATTAGGATCATTAGAATATGTAACAGTTGCTCAACATTTATTGCAACATCGATTGCAACACCTTGGAACTACTTTGATCATGCGCAGTGTCCTCTGGTGGTCTTTCAGGGGGTCTTCAGGATGAAGTAAGTAGTCTTCATCGCCTCTGTCCTTTTCACCTTTTGATGCGGCACATGCGCACTACTCTATAATTGCACAACTGCTGACTAGCTTAATTTCCAGAGGTACTGTATATATTTCTCCTCATTCTAAGCATATTTGGGCTAAGATAAACGCTAGGTTGATAAGATAAAGGTATGCTCAATTCCCTTATTAGGTAAAACACGGTATGCAAAGGTTGAATCAGCCTGGTACCCATCCCAGAAAAGAACATCTTGTAAAATTGATCCTGTTAGTCTCCTATTAAGATTGACTGTATTGATTGTACTAGTATAATCCCCTATAAAATTGATTCTATCTCTAACACCTGGACCGTGAGTAACTGCCCCCTGACCCATCTCTGGCGTCGAGTGACACATGGGGTGCCACCTGCCAGGCACTGAGCACCCCGTGTCCTGTCCCACAGGGAGCGGACGGGCGCGTGCAGGTACCCCACTGTTCCGCGGAGCTGCGGGGGCCCACACACCCTCAAGCCCCCGCGCTTCCAGCCCCAACTGCCCAGCACCCCACGGCCGTCCCCATCCGGCGCCCGCAGCCCCAACAAGGTAGGGATGACGGAGGTGGGGAGGGGGATGCTGAGCCTGCGGGGGGATCCATCCGTGCCTCAGTTTCTCCAGGGAGAGCTGGCTGGGGGAGGGTTGCTGGGGGATGCGGAGTGGGGCCCCGTGTTTGGGTCACACGCTCTCCCCTTCCCAGAAGGACGCGATGCAGCTTTCGGGCCAGGACGGCACTGATGGGAACCGGCAGGACGAGCAGCTCTCCATGATGGGGGGCTCTCAGCTGCCCACAACGCCAAGGGCCACCCCAGACACCACGACCTCGAGGAGCCGGCCAGGTATGGCCCTGTCAGGGCACTGGGGGGCAGAGGACACCCTGCTGTCTGGGGGGACGGGTCTGTGCCTGCAGCTGGGCAGGGCGAGACGGGGGTCTGGGGTCTGGGCTGGGATGTGGGGGCAGCACGGGCTGCTGGGGCAGCCGCTCCTCGTGGTGGAGCTGGAGGGAGCTGGGGGGACATGGGGGGTGGTGCTGGCAGTGTGGGACAACAGCCTGTGTGCTTCAGGGTGGGGGAAGGACCCTGTTTGTGGGTGTCTGTGGCTGACCCTGCCCCTCGCCCCCAGGCACCCCCTCCTCGCTGCTCTCGGCCGTGCTGCTGCACCAACCAGTCCCGTCTCCCAGGCGCTTCACCCTGGCACCGAGTCTGCTGCCGCCCATCCAGCCCCCCCGCAGTGAATCACTCCCTGACAGCCGGGCAGGACAGGGGTCCCGGCCCCGGTCCCAACGCCCCGGGCGCTGAGCAGGCAGCGGCTCCAATAAATGGCGATGGGCAACCAAGCGCTGGTGTGATCTGAGTGGGGGTCCCTGGGGCAGGATGGCAGAAAGCCCCGCTGTGTTTGCTTTTCAGGAGAAAAATAAGCGCTAAAAAGGCACTTTGGGGGTGCCCAGGTGGATCCGGTGGTACCCAGGGCGCCCCCAGAGGGAGCACTGGCAGCAAACCGGTGGGCACCAGGGCAGAGCCAGCAAAGGCCCATCCTGCACCCCGGGTGGGGCTGAGGCGTCCACGGGCTTCAGAAACACCCGCTGGGACTAACTGGGGGCACGGGGTGAGGGGGTAACCAGGGGGCTGTGCAAGAAGCCGGGCTGACTGTCGGCAGCCGGAGGAGGGGAGCGTTTTGCTCTGGGTCGGGGGACCCAGAACTGGGGGGACGCAGCAGCTCCGCGCCCCGCCCTGGCGTGCCCACAGCCCCATGTCGCAGGACTTTGCAGCCGCAGGAAAGCGCCCAGCACTTCCGGTTGATGGGCGCTCTGGTCACGCCCACAGCCCTCGGCTGACAGACGGGGCCCTCGTTTAATGAAACACCTGGGAGCAGAGAAGCTTCTGGAGCACTGACCGTATACGGGCCCAGCTCGGATTCCCTTGGGCTTGACAAGGAGGCTGTGGGACCTTCCGGCGGTTTCGGTGCGGGGCTGTGGGCGGAGCGTTGTCCTCAGACTGCGGACCCTGCGGGAGCTCCCCGGGCAGAGCCCCTCCTGCCCCGCCGGCCGGTGGTTGTGTCTGCTGGGGACCCTGCGGAGCCACCAGCTTTCGTGAGTGGGGATGTGCCTTTGGAATTGTCATTCAAAGGGTAGATGAGCACAGCTCGGCTTCAGCCAGGACGCCTCTGTGCCTTTAGTTTTTGTTTTTCCCTCACCTTCCCTTTCGTGCAGAGCGGCCCGGCCCGGGACGGGGGGGTGTGGGTGTCTGTGCTGAGGGAACACCTCGTACCCAGCAGCCTGCTCCGTGCCGCTGCTCCTTGTCTCTGCATTTATATACGATACACAAATGAAAAGCAAACGGGGGGGGGTGCGTGGGAGCAGGAGTGGCTGGGGGCTCCTGGGCCGGGCCTGACGCCTGCAGCACCTCACGCTTTCCCGCTCCCGTCGCACCGCCATCTTCGGCGCAGGCAATGAAGCCACCGCACTGAGGCCGTGCCTCGTACCGCCGGGGAGGAGGGGAGCTGGTCGCTCTGGGAGCCGCTCTTGGGAAGCGGGCGGCGTACCCCGCCGAGGAGGGGGAGTTAACGTTCTTCAAGTCCTCCTCCTCGGGTACCGGCGCCGTTCGGGCAGTGGCTGATGAGGTGTCTGTCGCGGGGCGGGGAGAGCGCGGCCACTGTGCCCTCACGGTCTCTCACACAGACAGGACGGTGGCCGCATGGAGCGGCGCTCCAGCCCCTGGCGGAGCTCGCGTGGCTGGGTGAGGGGACGGGACCCCCCCTCCAGCCTCGCTGCCTGCCAGGGAACCCCCTTCCCCTTTTCCAAACCTCCCGTTCCCCCTCAGCTCAATCCCCCTTTCCCAGCCAGAGGGAACCCGTTCTCTGCCCGGCCACCCCCATCTTGGGGTCACTTGTCCCTGGTTCCTGAGGTTCCGCCGAGAGGGCGTGGGGCGGGTTTGGGTCGGGCTGAGCCGAGGCCCGGCTCCAGGGGGGATGCTCTGCAGGGAACACCCCCGGCCCCAGGAGCACTGCTGCTCCGGTTTATTTTCATATTTCCCGCCCCTAGCACTGCGCCCCAGCAGTGAACCAGCAGACTGCAGGTACCGAAGGGATCTCCTCCTCCTCCCCACCCCTTAAGGGGCGGTAATCACTGCAGGAGTAAGAAAAGGATACTGCAGGAGTAAGAAAAGGATGCTGCAGGAGCTGGGGTTGCCTTCTACATCTGTTCAGAGCTGCGCCGGGGCTGCAGGACTCTCTGGCTGTGATGGTGAGTGGAAACAACTTTACAATCTGTCAAGTCATAAAACTTCCCAACTCACAAGGTTATAAAGCAGGTATGTTCATTTCGACGTCGGGCGCAAGGGGGATCGTTCCACCGTTCATGCGCAACTTCTAACAATATGAGGTGTGTTTAAATACAGTAAGGTGTTACGTATTCATAATGACCCCAGGAACACCTCTACATATTCATAACTTTTCCCGCTTCTTATTAAAATGAGTCCCAGGTGATCATTTCCATAGTCTCCTCCTTGACCCCTCCCTGTTGCATCTGCACAGTGCTATCTGCTGGTCTTGAGGAGGGGTCTTTGGATGAAGGCTCCTTCAGCCTCGTCACAGTGACCTCTTTACCTTTGGCTCATTATGTTGAATGGACTGGAACCCAAGCTGCCAAGTCGATTGAAATCAGACTGGTTCCCCCCTTTTGCTGTAAATCTTCGTTATCTCATCTTCTCAAGTTTACATCTAGGTGCTGTAAAACCTCTTACCTTGGCATTTGACGAGGTTCTGTTTTTTCTTAACATAATGGGTTAGTTAGTTAGTTCCCTCTATCAGTTCCCCCTTTTTCGGGAAGGTTAGTAAATTCTTGTACTAACATGATGATTTCCTATTTAACCTTTTCTCGGACCACAAGTAAGAAGACTGCTTCGACAGGAAAAGACTTACCTTTCTCCCTCAAAGAACAAACAAATTCTCATGTTGAACAAAACATTCGTGTTGCTCTTCTGGGGCAGCTGATGACCGGGTGGCTGGTGCCCCGGCAGCAATGGCATCTGTTGGGCTGCAGCGGGAGCTCGCGCTCTTTGGCGTGGTGACCCCGCTCACTGCAGTTCCTAGCACTTTCCTTTTGGGTTTCTTCTTCCCAGTGCGATGGCCAGGTCCAGTTTGGTGTTATCTTTTAAAATAATTTAAAATCATTCTGCAAGTTTTCTACGATTCATTTGTTATCAACTAATTCTCTCTCTGCTTGCTGAAGTTTACTCCATTGTGCTTGTAAATCTGTGTAAGGTGATTTAATGACCTCTTGCTCAGTTTGCTTGTTGTTTGTGGCAGCTATCAATGCTGCTTCCAAAACAGCAGAGATCTCAAATCTGCTTTCTTTTGCCAAGTCCCTTGTTTGCACAGTTACAATATCTGGAGCCGACCAATGTCCAGAAGCCCTCCTAAGACCCTCAGGAGTCCGGCAAGCCTTATAATCTTTCAGTAAACTCAACATCAGGGAGCAGTCCAGGCCTGGCTTGACCCGGGATGCCATGACCCACTGCCGGAGAACGCGGCACAGACCGATCAGTCCTCCTTTAGAGCCTCTGGCTCCTATCCCGCCCGAACCGCTTCTCACAGAATATCCCACTGCTGACACCCAATAAACTGTCCCGTCCCAACAGGTGGGATGAGGGATGAGTTAACTCTTGGTTTCTCCTTAGCTCTTGGAGTTTTTCTAGTTTCTTTCTTATATCTCCCCAGGACTTCGTTACAAACTGGGGGGTCCACTCCAGGAGCCTGTTTATCCTTCGCTTTTTCCTTGGGTGAACTTCTCTTCATCCCAGAATTGTAGCATGATCCTCCCCAAGAGACTGTTGGGGGGTCCAAAATTCTCACGTGACCCCCTCACCAAGGGACTGTCAGGGGGTACCTCTGGCAGGTCACTGCCCTTCGACCTCTTGTGAGGATCAAACCCACAAAACCTGGCTCACAACGTGGGGCTCAAACCCACGACACAGAGTTCTTCACTCACTTTGTCCCTTCAGTGGCCAAGGCCCTCACGGGGTGTTGGAAGCGCACTTAGAAGGACTCCACGCTCCCTTCGCAACCAGGTTGCGTCTCAGCCAACACCAGTCACACAGTCAAACTGCCCGACCCGGCGGTACTTACAGTCCACTTTTCCTGTCGGGACCGTCGTGCACTCTGGATTATGGGTAAACTGCAGTATTCAGGGGGAGTGAGCTTCTTTCTTTTGCTTTTGCTTTAATTTTGAATAACGTTGGTAGCTCTCCGCACACCCGAGTGCAAGGGCCACTGTTAATGTGGGGCGCCTCCCTTGAACCTGAGGTAACACAGAGCCATCCAAGGTTGTCACGTCGGGGTCACCAATTGAAATAAATAGCTTACACTTTTTCTATGGATAAACAACGTTTAATCCAATTCCTTAGTTGTATTCCTTAAATACGTGTTCATTAGAGCATAAGCAAAACAGCGCTGGGTGCGCGGGGGATTCGCTCTGCCCAACACATACATCTTTTAACAATGGGAAGTGTGCTTAAATATAGTAAGGTGTTACATATTCATAATGACCCCAGAAACCCCTCTACATGTTCATAACCTTTCCCCACTTCTTATTAAAATGAGTCTCAGATAACCATTTCCATAGTCTCCTCGTTGACCCTCCCCAGTTACACCTGCGCAGTGCCATGAAGATTGGAGAGCCGCGGGTCAAAGATGAGTCCTCATGGAGGGATGATTAATGCTCGTTTTATTACAATTCTGATTCTATTCTATAGGGTTAATCCAAGGTTCACGTGGTATATGACACAAGGTAATTAGTTACAACGTAATGTTCACCCGTTACAGCAATAGCACGTCTTTGTTCTACAAAATAGCACGTCTTTGTTCTACAAGACAGCATACCTTTGTTCTACATCCTCTTTTCGTGTTTTACTTCTTAATAAGTTTCTTTCTATTGATTACCCAAGGACAAATCCTTGCTGTCCGACACGTATGCTGGGTTGTGCAAGTGGGACTGGAAAAGTACCAAGTGCCCTGTTTCTTCAAGCATATTCTCTACAGTGTCACTTGGTGATTTTGAGGAGGGGTCTTTGGATGAAGGCTCCTTCAGCTTCGTCACAGTGAACTTCTTACCCGTGGCTCATTATGATGAATTGGCTGGAACCCAAGCTGCCAAGTCGACCGAAATCAGACTGGCGCCCCCTTTTGCTGTAAATCTCGGCTGTCTTGTCTCCTGAAGGTTACAGCTGGGGCTGTAAAACTTCTTATCTGGGCACTCGATGAGGTTCTGTGTTTTTTTTTTTTTTTAACACAATTGGTTACATACAGCTCTAAACTGTAAAATTCATTATGTGGCTTAAAGTGTTAGTTTGTTAGTAGGCCCTTATAATGGGGTTGGGTAACCCTTAAAATGTTAGTTCCCTCTATCAATATAACTTCATAAACAAGTTTCATACCTTGTTACATAGAACTTAACCAGCTTTTCCTTTTTCCAGGTTCAGAGCCTGTGCCTCATTTGGTTATATCTGTAAACACTGAACATCTCCTCAGCAGGAATCACAACTGCATTTCTCACAGATCCAACTTTCTGCTATGCCCAAATTCACCACTTTATCCTACCTGGCCTCTCTCAGCTCTCAGTCGTACTCTAAATGCTCGTGAGGAGTGTTTGCAATACGAAGTGATGCAATTAACTCTTTGAGATACTTCCCACTGCTTAACTGAGAGGATGTAATTCACTAGGGGGGCCTTAAGAACAATCCTGCCAACGCTTTGCTAAGCTGGAGCAGAATGGAGACGCTGCTGCTGTGATACATTATCAGGTCTTGTCGGTCTCCCAACTCTCCTGAAATACGAAGTATGACACTAATGGGATGGTATAGTCTTCTTAATCAATCCAGCTGTCAGTCAAGTTCTGCCCCTTCCATGCCCCTCTTTCTTGGTGCCTTCCAAATAATGAGCGTGCTAGCTGTGATAAAGAAAGGTTTCTAACTGCAGGAAAGAAATAAACTCGTTTTCAGCCAGAGCTGTACAGCCACAGCAGACAAGGACACACAGGGCTCCACAGCTCTGCTTGTGTGGAAAAGCATCCCACTGCTGCTTCGCAGACAGACTTGGCTGAGCTGACACCAAGTCCTGCTGTGTCCCTGTCACCCGCAGAGTGCCCACATCCTCACCACACTAGCGGGCATTGTGACAAAGGTTCTATATCAGCTGGGTGTGGCAGCCGAGCGCCCCCTAGGCGAGGGGGAGCCTGTCAGCCCCGGGCCTGTCACTGCCTGCTGTCCCCCCTGTCAGCAGCGAGGCCTCTGAAAAGTTTCCAAAACTTCCCCAGACTTGGGTCCAGCGTGGCCAAAAGTCTCCAAGAGACAAGTCGGAAAGAAGGATATGGAACAAAGGGAGAAAGCGAAGGGAGCAAGCCAAAGAGAGGGAAGAGGAAAATCTAGTGCCGGCCTGCAGGACTGAAATGGAGGAATGGAAAGACAAAAGCCAGGAAGCAGGAGAGTTTGAGAAAAGGAGAGAGGAAAGAAGAGACATGCAACCAGATGAGGGCTTAGTGCGAGAGGCTGGGACAGAGAACAGGATGAGAAGGAAATAAGGCAAGGCAAGGCAAGGCCAAAGGACGTTTCCTTGCTTTATATTTTCTACCACATTCATCTGGAGACGAGCAGGAAAGCCATCAGACCTGATGGATTAGGCCCAAGCAAAAACCCCGGCTACTTGAGACACTTAGACTAAGCCTAAAATGCAAAGATCTCTCCATAAGGATGGTTTTTATACTCTACTTCCACAATCTGCTGGCAGTACAAAAGAATAAGTGGCAGATCTCCTTAGGCTGAGTCATGGTGCTTTGCTCCTAAGACCATGCATACCATGGGAACATTTCAGCATTTCTGCTCTGGTTTTCAGTGTATTACACCAAAACACCCACCTGATGACATCATTTCAAGAGCAACAGCAGCAATTTGCAGAATTCAGCTTCTTTGGGTGTAGTGGCAGAGCCCCCCCCCGCCCCAGGGGGATGGGTTTGTCACCAGCCTGGCTGAGAGGTGAAGCCAGAGTCAAAAGAAACTAAAGGAGCACCATTAGAAGGTTATAACGAGTGAGCAATCGCCGGACACGTGTGCAGAGCGCGTGGACAGCACATGCAGCCTATCATGTTATTGTATAACACGAGTTACAACCAATCACGTTGTTGTAAGGCGCGTGGACAGGGCAGCTTTGCTATAAAGCTAGCCCGGTCCGACAATAAAGCGAACTCTGTGAACATCCCATTGGTGTGTCAGGTTCCGTGGCTCGCATGGATAAAGCAACACTTTGGTGACCCCGATGTGATACTTCGTATCGAAGCAAGATCGCCGGAAGTGAAGACGCGAGGACGCCACCTGGGGGCGACACCAGCCCGGCGCTCAATCATAGCGGAAAGTAGGTCTACGAAGAAGCAGGTGGCATGGGAAACACGGCATCCGTGGAAGAAAAAATAATAGTGAGAAGTATTCTGCAGCTGGCTGCAAGAACAGGAAGAATTTTGGAAAAAGACGCGGTGGAGCGCCTTTTACTATTCGCCCAGCGTAAGGGCTGTGTTCGTTCGACGGACGAATTTTTTTCTCCCGGTACATGGGAGGACATAGGGACCGAACTATGGGAAGCGGCTACAAGGGGGAACTGTGAGGCTTGCGATCTCGCCGGACCCTGGTGGGAGGTCAGGCAGCTAATGCAGGAAGTCTCAGAGGAGCCGGAGCTGTGTGCCGTCCCCTCGGAGCCGCCCGCTGCGAGCTGCCCATCCTCCGAGAACTCCGAGGAATCAACACCACTGGTATGTCCCGTATCAGATCTGGAGTTCTGGGGCGGAGAGCAAATTATACCCTCTGCGCCCGTTGAGCCATTGCCTGGCTCCGACGACGAATGGCAGCAACCGGCAAGTTTCAACAAGCCAGGACAAGTTAATCCAGCCGACGTGCCTTTGCCGGAGGACCCGATGGAACACCAGGACGGAGCATCGCAGAATCGCCCTGACCTCCAGGAGGAGAGCCACGTGCAGAGCCTGAAGGACTTACTGAGACGGCAGGAGAGCCAGATGCAAGAAGTTCCAGAAGCTATGAAACGACTAGATGGCGGTAACAGTAAAACTTCGCGGTTAATAGCATATAAAAAGGCGTCAGATGCAATTAAGGACGGGCTGGAGGCAACTGGCAGGGAATGTGAAAAACGGGGAAAACAGGAAAGGGAGGGGGCGAAATTAGACCTCACTCCGGAGGAGCTCCGTATCAAAAGGGAGCGAATACAAAAATGGGCTAGACAATGTGTTGAAGATGGGATGTGGTCTGTAAGAGAAGCAGATGAATATTTGAGAGCGCGATATGGAAAAGGGCTGGAGACTGGGTTAGCAGATCGGTTTGCAAATATGCGTCGACTTACTGATCCACAGGGAAACACAAGGGAATTGTATAGCAGTGATAATAATGATAATTTGGGTGCTGCCCCTGTGCATCAGGGTAGAGATATTCCTCGAGATCATTCTTATAATGCAGGGTAACGTTGGCAAGGGGTAATCAGAGATGCAACTATTGAAGGGATCATGTCACCTGGTAGTATTACAGCAATGCCAGTGCACATAGATAATAGAGGACAAAGGCAGTGGTCGCCTTTTGATTGGAAAACGGTTAAGCAATTGCAAAGTGCAGTTATGCAATATGGTATGGATAATAAGCATGTGATGCAGCTAATCAATCCATTTTTCAAGGGGCAAGTACTAACTCCAACAGATATTAGGGCATTGATGGAGTTATTGCTTCCTCCAACGGGGTATTTGCTGTTCTTGGACAAGTGGCAGGGGAAAGTGGAATTGGCAGTATTAGAAAATGTTCGTTTACCAGCTGATGATCCGTTGCGGTTAGCTAGCATGGACCAGTTACTGTGTCGTGGGCAATATGCGGATGGTGCTACTCAGGCAGCACTCCATCCAAGGATTTTGCAGCAAACGCAAGGGCTTGCCTTGGCGGCAGTGAAAGAATTGCCAAATAGAGGTAACCCTGTGCCACCCTATTCTACAATAGAGTGGGATCCTGGGGAACCATATATGACATTTGTGGATCCTTTAAAAGAAGTGATAGATGCCTCTCCTAACGTGACTCCAGAGGCAAAAGCTGCTGTGGGGAAAGATTTGGCTATGATGAATGCAAACACCCAATGCCAACAGATATTAGCCGGTTTGGGAAAAACTGCTTCTTTAGCAGAGATGGTGGAAGCTTGCACACAGGTACCAATTATGCAGCAGGAGGTAGAAAAAGCAAAAATACATGCTCAAGCCCACGCTGCGGCCTTGGCTGCAGCACGTAAGCCTGCAATGAAAGGTGGAAGCCCTTCTTCTTGTGGCCTAGCATGTTTTACTTGCAGACAGACAGGACATATTAAAAGAAACTGCCCTCAATATGCTTAGCAGCATTGCAAAAATGGCATAACTCTCCAGTTAATCTGGTAACAGATTCTCTTTATGTTGTGGGAATTGTACAAAGAATACATAGAGCGCTTTTGCAGCGAGTTTCCAATTCCTTGTTGTTTGAAGCATTGTTAGATTTGTGGAACGTATTAGATTATAGGACAGCACCAGTATTTATCATGCATATAAAAAGCCATACTAACGTACCAGGTGGTCTAGTAGAGGGAAACAGCATCATAGACAAACTTGTGGCAGTAGCAGATATATCCCCTTTTGAACAAGTCAGACAAGCTCACAAATTCTTTCATCAATCCTCAGCAGCACTCCGAAAGCAGTTTACAATTACAAAGGAACAAGCTCGAGCCATTATTGCAGCTTGTCCTGATTGTGCCCGCATAGTACCTCTCCAACAAAAGGGAGTAAATCCTCGGGGCTTGCAGCCAGGTCAGTTATGGCAAACTGATATTACTGAATTTGCACCATTTGGCAGACAAAAGTACATTCATGTCTCCATAGATACCTGTTCAGGACTGCTGTGGGCTACAGCCTTGACCTCAGCAAATACAAAGGCAGTAAAACATCATTTACTACAAGCTTTTGCTGTCATGGGTGTCCCTACACAAATCAAAACAGATAATGGTCCTGCATACCACTCTGACAGACTTGCAGCCTTCCTCACCCAGTGGAAGGTACAACACCTGTTTGGAATCCCTTATAATTCTACTGGCCAAGCAATTATTGAGCGTGCACACCGTGCATTAAAAAATCTTTTGTCTGTTTTGAAAAAACAAGGGGGAATTGGTGTGAGTCCAGAAGAGGTATTGATGAAGGCATTGTATGTGCTGAACTGGCTTAATCCTAAAAGTGAAACTGAAATGGAACCGGCTGTTATGCACCATATCAAAAATGTCAAAGATTTTTCCGAAAATGTGCCTAAGGTTAGTGTGTTTAATCCGACAACACAACAATGGGAAGGTCCTATGTCACTAATAACCTGGGGAAGGGGATATGCTTGTGTTTCTACAGGTAACCACAAAAATTCATGGATCCCAGCAAAGTGGGTGAGACCTTGGCTAGCTAACAGAGAAGAAACCGATTGCAGTGATGACAACCCTTAACCTCAGACATGTTATCGCTTTAAGCAAAAAATGTAGCCAATGTTGAGAATACCACTTTGTAAAACAGAGCAGCAATTAATTTTTTCTTATTGGACATGTTCACAGTTATGAAGACTTCGATTGCATGTGTTGTTTGAACTTAAAAAGATAGAAGATTTGCAGAACAAGAAAATAACAGAAGATATTGGGTTTTTTGGGGTGAATGCCTTGTTTGGTTAAAAGGAATATTGAAAACAGGTTTGTTCTTGTTAATTGTAATTGTATTAGCCTTAATGTTCTTACCCTGTATTTCACACTGTATTTAAAGCAAGATATGGCGTATTGATAATATTAAATAAAAGAGGGGGAGATGTAGTGGCAGAGCCCCCCCGCCCCGCCCCAGGGGGATGGGGTTGTCGCCAGCCTGTCTGAGAGGTGAAGCCAGAGGCAAAAGAAACTAAAGGAGCACCATTATAAGGTAATAATGAGTGAGCAATCGCCGGACACATGCGTGCAGAGCGCGTGGACAGCACATGCAGCCTATCGTGTTATTGTATAACACGAGTTACAACCAATCACGTTGTTGTAAGGCGCGTGAAAACAGGGCAGTTTTGCTATAAAGCTAGCCCGGTCCGACAATAAAGCGAGCTCTGTGAATATCATATTGGTGTGTCAGATTCCGTGGCTCGCATGGATAAAGCAACAATGGAACAAAGGGAGAAAGCAAAGGGAGCAAGCCAAAGAGAGGGAAGAGGAAAATCTAGTGCCGGCCTGCAGGACTGAAATGGAGGAATGGAAAGACAAAAGCCAGGAAGCAAGAGAGTTGGAGAAAAGGAGAGAGGAAAGAAGAGACATGCAGCCAGACGAGGGCTTAGTGAGAGAGGCTGGGACAGAGAACAGGATGAGAAGGAAATAAGGCAAGGCAAGGCTAGGCCAAAGGACGTTTCCTTGCTTTATATTTTCTACCACATTCATCTGGAGACGAGCAGGAAAGCCATCAGACCTGATGGATTAGGCCCAAGCAAATCCCCGGCTACTTGAGACACTTAGACTAAGCCTAAAATGCAAAGATCTCTCCATCAGGATAGTTTTTATACTCTACTTCCACAATCTGTTGGCAGGACAAAAGAATAAGCGGCAGATCTCCTTAGGCTGAGTCACGGTGCTTTGCTCCTAAGACCATGCATACCATGGGAATATTTCAGCATTTCTGCTCTGGTTTTCAGTGTATTACACCAAAACACCCACCTGATGACGTCATTTCAAGAGCAAAAGCAGCAATTTGCAGAATTCAGCTTCTTTGGGGAACTGAGCAATTGCTGAGCTGACACCAAGTCCTGCTGGGTCCCTGTCACCTGCAGAGTGCCCGCATCCTCACCACGGTAGCGGGCATTGTGACAAAGGTTCTATGTCAGCTGTTGCTCTTCCGACCGGCAAGGGAGCTACAACGAAGCATGCCGAACGGAGAATATAGCAGCAGCTCATCTGTTCACACCTTGTTTCTGCCTTGTGCTTGAACGCCAATACGTTCGTGCTTCTGTGAGATGAAAGACGTCCTTCTTCATATGTGGTTGCTCACACCGGTCCACTTGTTTGTGTATCCATTCAGTGCTGGGCTGCGGGGCATTCAGAAGTGGCTCTGTGGAGACGTCTGCATAGAGGCAGCTGTCAGAGCACGCACACTCGATTGTTCACCAAAACATATGCAGACGCGTCCTTACCCTGTAGATTTGGATGGACCTAGTTCCCTGTGTTCGCAAGAGACAAGGGAATCGCATCTGTACGCACAGAAGCAATAGCGGACCGTTTCCCTTGGAGTGAACACGAAAGAGCCGTCTATACACTCGCAGACACGGGAATGTGCCTCAATGCGGTCACAGAGGCAGCAGCTTTTGAACAGAGGCTCTGGCGATTCTGGCACACTCCTGAAAGTCGCGCACACTGCTGTTCACTCGCTAAACGAGCTCTTCGGAAACACGTCTCCGGTCCATGTACCGCTCAGATTTCTTCTCGTGTAACTGTGAAATGTGTCAGCGCGGGGAATCCGTCTCTGTTGAGCAGATGTCAATCCTGCCTCGCTTTTGCTTTGTTGCCTCTACCAAGATTATTTCCCGTTTCTCTCTTCACTGGAGCAGGCAGACACAGCCAACGCACAGCAAGTGTCAAGAGACACACTCCATCCGCTGAGCTCAACGCTTGTGCAGATGCACGTGTGCGACGAAGTCAACACACGTGCTTGTGGAGAGAAAGAAAGGGACTCCCAGGCGTGTGGAGCGACGGATAGAAAGAGCGGGCGCTAAGGAACACAGAGTTTCAGGCAGACTGCCTCCACACAAACAGGCACCTGTCTGCAGGTATCCTAGATCTTGATTCTTGAACTTGAGGAAACACGCGTCTGAGCAAAACTCCCAAACACTTCCAGGAAAGACACAGGCTCTCCCACAAGCACACAAGTGTTTGCCCTCAGCTATAGATCAGCGACAAGCTTGTTAAGAGATGCCCTGCCATTCTTTCACCTTATGGCATCATGTGTTTCGTTTCTCTTGGAGATCGATTGCTAAGCGTCTTTCCTCGGGCGACTGTGAAGCATTTGCCACCGGAGGAGAAGTAGTACGGAGCAGCATTCAGTACTGTCTACGTCACGGCCCCTTATAAGACGGCGGCACTGGCGCACACACACACAGAGGAGACGGCGGCACTGGCGCACACACACACAGAGGAGACGGCAGCACTGGCGCACACACACACAGAGGAGACGGCAGCACTGGCGCACACACACACAGAGGAGACGGCAGCACAACTTAAAAACTTCAAGATGCTGGGAAGAAGTGCCAGTCCCTTAGACTGGAGGGGTACAGAGCACAGCTGCCGATGCAGCCCAGAACTACACCATAAAACACAACTGAGCAGAAACATCCAAAATGCAAAAACCATCCACACTTTCAGCTGCTGATACAAGAAAACCAGGACCCGATTGGCGCTACGCCAACTGGCACCGGCGTTCCGGATCCCGGGATGGCGCCCGGGATGCCTGTCGGGTCCCTCAAGCGCGACGAGACCCCGGGACCGTCTGACAGGCACAATGCAAGCCTCCCGACCTGCAATACAACGCTGACACTAGGCTGGAGCTGCCCTGCCCGGGACACGCTGGCATCGCACTGTGAAGTTCCCTGGACCCTTCGCCTGCCCAAAAGGGACTGTTCCTGGATCACCCTTGCCCCAAAGAGAACTTCACCCCCCTCCCTGCAGTTCCCAACCCCTTCCCAGCCCCCCAGCCTCCACTTATCTTTCAGAGGGCCAAGAGACTGAATCCATCTTCAACAGAGGGAAACACCACATGTGCTGATAGAGATCGTCCTGCATCACCAAGTTCCTCCTTGTCCTGGTTTTGTTAAAAAAAAAGTTTCTCTTTTAGTGATTTTTTGCCTGTCAGCTAAAGCCTTCATATTAGCTGCATTTTCCTGGAGAACCCAACACATGTTTTGGTTAAACCTAGCAATGGAATGCAAACTTATTGATAAGCACGGATGGACATCTCGCGAGAGGGGCAACGAGAAACTGGTGATCGAGAGACTGCCCAACGGTGTATAACATTCCATTCACATGAATACTTCATATAAAAGTGGGAGATCACGAGGATCTCGGCCCCTTTTTTCCCTTTTTGCCCTTTTTCCCTTTTTCCTCATGGCTGACATTAGGAGAGGACCTTGCTGGTCATCCCTGCGAACTGAGGCCTAGTGACAGACTGAATCCAGCTCCGGTTGGCTACAGAGTCTAATCCAGGACTTTGGGTGCTGGCTCTGCAGTTGCTGAGACTTACAAGATTGGTTTTGTATATTTTGTATTATTTTCTCTATTCTTATTAGTAGCATTAGTAAAACATCTTTAACTTTTCCAACTCTCTTCTCTCTGTCCTTCTTTCCCTCCCGATCGCCTGTCCTGAGTGGAAAGGGGGGAGAGGGAGGGGCAAAAGGGGGAAGTAGGGGGGAGAGGAAGTTAACAATACATCTACCAGGGTTTGATTGTCACCCCTCAATATTAACCCTTGACAGATAATTGGCACCCAACGTGGGGCAAGAGAAAGGGGTAAATTTGGAGATTTTTGGCTCTTCTACTGCTCTGAGGTACCTTTCAATTTTCTTGGCACAGTGCCAACTCATAGAGTTGTGATACTCGCGCGCCTGTTTGCTTTGGATATTATTATAGTGGCATTAAGGCAAAGTGAATTACATCGATTTAAAGATGTTATGACAGAAGTTGTATCAGTTATTTTCTACATTGTGCTCGCTGATCCCATATCTGTGTTGGTGTTTCTTTCTGAATCGAAGTATTCATTATATAACAACAAGAAACTGGACAGCGGTCATGATGATACTGTGTGGTATGGCACTGGTTTATTTCATTATACTGCAGCCGCTAATGAATTTCTACTCGCTTCTGCTTTACCTTGAAAAACCTCCAGGAGAGATTAAAGAGCAGAATGGCTCTATATTTGCTAATTGGTCAAGCGAATCTTTAGAAAGGCTGACTAACAATACTTTTGTGTTTTCGCTAGGACAGTTTGCAAATGTTTTAGAGAACTTTGAATATCCTTGAAGCTTTGATAGAACTGTGATGGTGTTATCTGGTTTGCTGAATGTGTGTCAGTTTGTGTTACTGTTAAGAGAAATGAGGTTCAATAGGAGGTTTGCGTCTCTTTTTAGTCCTGAGATTTGCGGTGTGTCTTCGGAAGCTTTAGCAAAAAGCACTCCGAGCCGCTCGAGAAAAGGCAAAACAGCCAAAGCTGTTGCTGCAGCCACTGCCCCCCCAACCGCGGCTTCACAGGCTGAAGCTACAGCTCCTCCGCAGAGCTCCCCTGCCAAGGTCGCTGCAGATAACGTTACTTCTCCAGCCTCAAAGGCTAACAAGGCAGCCCCCCCGCCTTCACACACTGGGCACTGTTGCTGCTGTAACCACAGCAATCACTGTGACAGTCATTCAGACTCTGAAAATGAATCAAATGATGGTGAACCCATATCAGCATCAGTTGCTGGTTGTAACAAAGTCACTAGAAAGACTACCTGTGCAGCAGGTGATGGCACAGGGCCAACATCAACCCAAGAGGCATCATCATCAGGACAGGGTGGAGATGAAGTGACCACCACTCGGTCCTTTTCTCCAGGTGAGCTGAGAGATGTGCGAAAAGACTTCAGTCGTCGTGAAGGCGAGAATATTTTAACCTGGCTGCTGCGATGCTGGGACAATGGGGCAGAAACAATTGAATTGGAAGGTGGTGAAGCCAGGCAGCTGGGATCTCTGTCAAAAGATTGCACCATTGATAGGGCAATTTCAAGAGAGTCTAATGCCTCTACTCTCTGGACCCGACTCCTGGCAGCTATGAAAGTCAGATTTCCCTACAAGGAAGATTGTATATCCAAGTTAGGGAAATGGAATACTATGGAGAGAGGTATCCAATTCCTGAGAGAATTAGCTGTGCGAGAGATCATCTATCTAGGACCAAACAGCCAAGAGGGGACAGACCCAGATAGAATCAATTGTACAAAATCTATGTGGTGCAGATTTGTACAAAGTGCACCACCTGCATATGCTAAGTCATTGGCAGGAATGGTCTGGTCAGCTAGAGGTATACAAGAAACTAATGAAGTGATTGAGCAGCTCCGGTACTTTGAGGACAGCCTTGCTGGTTCTCTACGGGCTTGTGTCTCCGCTGTGGAGAAACTGTGTGAAAAATCTGATGACCGCTTTGAAAAGCTGTTGCAAGAAATCCAAGAGCTCAGAGCAGACTCGTACCGTTCACGACCTGCACAAACCTATGTTTCAGCTGTTAGGAGAAGGCGTTTCCAATCTCAAGAGAGAGGGCAGCGGCAGCCCACAAAAAGAGGTTCACTGTGGTTCTTCCTACATGAGCAGGGAGAAAACATGAATAAGTGGCATGGAAGGCCTACCTCAGAACTTCAAGAACGAGTACGTGAGATAAAAGGAAAAATTCCTAGGAAGGTGGCTGCTCCAGTTTACAAAAGGAGCAGAAGAGATTCTGATGCTCTTGAAGGAACCTCTAATTCACACCCAGAGACTCTGCAAAACAGGAATTAGAGGTGCCCTGCCTCCAACCAGGTGGAGGAAAGGGATAACAGAGTTTATTGGACTGTACAAATACTATGGCCTGGTAAAACACAACCCCAGGAGTACAAAGCTTTAGTGGACACTGGTGCTCAGTGCACAATAATTCCTTCTAACTATAAAGGAACACAATCCATCAATATTGTTGGAGTGACTGGGGGATCCCAGGAACTGACTGTTGCAGAGGCTGAAATGAGCATAACTGGAAAAAACTGGCAAAAGCATCCCATTGTGACTGGTCCAGATGCTCCGTGCATCCTTGGCATAGACCACCTCAGGAGAGGGTATTTTAAGGACCCAAAAGGGTATAGGTGGGCATTTGGTATAGCAGCTGTGGACACTGAGAAAATTGAACAGCTGTCTGATTTGCCTGGTCTTTCAGATGACCCTTCTGTTGTAGGACTGCTGATGGTTGACGATCAGCAGGTGCCAATTGCTACCACAACGGTGCATCGCCGGCAATATCGCACCAATCGAGACTCTTGGATTCCTATCCAGAAGCTGATTCGTCAATTGGAAAGCCAGGGTGTGATCAGTAAGACTCGCTCACCTTTTAACAGCCCAATCTGGCCAGTGCGTTAGTCTAGTGACGAGTGGAGACTAACTGTAGACTATCGTGGCCTGAATGAAGTTACACCACCACTGAGTGCTGCTGTGCCTGACATGCTAGAACTGCAATTTGAACTGCAGTCAAAGGCAGTGAAGTGCAATGCTACAATTGACATTGCTAATGCATTTTTCTCTATTCCTGTAGCAGCAGAGTGCAGGCCGCAGTTTGCTTTCACCTGGAGGGGCATCCAGTATACATGGAATCGCTTGCCCCAGGGGTGGTAACACAGCCCTACCATCTGCCATGGACTGATCCAGACCACGCTGGAGCAAGGTGAAGCTCCAGAACACTTGCAATATATTGATGACATCATCGTATGGGGCGACCCAGCGAAAGAAGTCTTCGAGAAAGGTGAGAGAATAATTCATATTGTTTCGGATGCTGGTTTTGCCATAAAACAAAGCAAGGTCAAGGGACCTGCACAAGAGATCCAGTTTTTAGGAATAAAATGGCAAGATGGCCGTCGTCAGATCCCAATGGATGTGATCAACAAAATTGCAGCAATGTCTCCACCTGCTAATAAAAAGGAGACACAGACTTTCTTGGGCATTGTAGGTTTTTGGAGAATGCATATTCCTGACTACAGCCACATTGTGAGCCTCTCTATCGAGTGACTCGTAAAAAGAACCAATTTGAGTGGGGCCCTGAACAACGACAAGCCTCTGAACAAATTAAGCGTGAGATAACTCACGCGGTGGCCCTTGGACCAGTCCGAACTGGACTAGATTTTAAAAATGTGCTCTACACCGCAGCCGGAGATAATGGACTTACCTGGAGCCTCTGGCAGAAAGCACCAGGAGAAACCCGAGGTCGACCCTTAGGTTTTTGGAGTCGAGGATACAAAGGATCTGAGGCCAACTATACTCCAACTGAAAAGGAAATACTAGCAGCATATGAAGGAGTTCCAGCTGCTTCAGAAGTGATCTGCACCGAAAACGCTCCGCAACGACAGCGACGCCAAAACCAGAGATGGCATCAATCAAAACGCCCTGCAGGGAGGCAGTGATGAGGCAAGGAGCCTCTTCTGCAACCCCAGGAAAAAGGAGCCCAACGTCACAGCCCCTTATGAGACGGCGGCACTGGCGCGCACACACCCACAGAGGAGACGGCGGCACTGGCGCGCACACACCCACAGAGGAGACGGCGGCACTGGCGCGCACACACCCACAGAGGAGACGGCGGCACTGGCGCGCACACACCCACAGAGGAGACGGCGGCACTGGCGCGCACACACCCACAGAGGAGACGGCGGCACTGGCGCGCACACACCCACAGAGGAGACGGCGGCACTGGCGCGCACACACCCACAGAGGAGACGGCGGCACTGGCGCGCACACACCCACAGAGGAGACGGCGGCACTGGCGCGCACACACCCACAGAGGAGACGGCGGCACTGGCGCGCACACACCCACAGAGGAGACGGCGGCACAACCTAAGAACTTCTTCCCAGCATCTTGAAGTGTCAGTCCCTAGGACTGGAGGAGTAGAGAGCAGAGATGCTGATGCAGCCCAGAATGACACCATAAATCACAACTAACCAGGAAGATCCAAAATGCAAGAACCGTCCACGCTTTTGGCTGATGATACAATAATCCAGCACCCGATTTGCATTACACCAATTGACACCGTCATTCCGGATCCCGGGATGGCACCTGAGAGGCCCGTTGGGCCCCTGGAGTACAGCGAGACCCCGGGATCATCTGACAGACGCAAGGCAGGCTTCCCGAGCTACACGACAACGCAGACGCAGGCTGGAGCTGCCCTGCCCGGCACATGCTGGCATCGCACTGTAGAGTTCCCTGGGCTCTTTACCCACCCAAAGGGGACTTTTCCTGGACAGCCCTTTCCCTTATCAGAACTTTACCCCCATCCCTGCGATTCCCGGCCCCTTCCCAGCCCCCGTGCCTCCACTTATCTTTCAGAGGGCCGAGGGACCAAATCCACCTTCGACAGAGAAAACGCCACGTGCAATAACGGAGATGTTCCTGCATTGCCGGGGTCCTCTTCAACATCTACAGTGACACAGGAAAACACACGCTCACTAAGCCGTGCCAGCATACAGTATAGCGGGGTAAACGCCGACTCCTCCCGCAACACCCACCTCCTCCTAAGTTCCTCGGCGTTCCGTTCGGCGCGTCGTGTCACGGGTGCGGTCACAAACCCTCATCGCTCGTAACACCTAAGACAGCAAGAAACAAAAGAACTGTAGGGCTTGGAGCGAGTCCCCAGCCCCACGCTCCTCCTCGCCCATACCCCGGCTCACCAGAAACGTTCCTCCAAGTCCAAAGGGCCCAAAAGGAGCCTGCAAAACAAGAAGGAAACGCTGAACCGAGTCACGGAGCGACACCGGGCTCCTCAACACCCACCGCCGCCTCACCTTCTCGGCTGCTGACCGGCGTGCGGCTTCGCCCCTCCGAGCTGGTCCACGGCACCTGCGAAAACAAAGGCACCTGCTCGTACGCTGCTCAAAAACAGCCCGCCCGTAGACGGGCCCGTCTCCCGCTCCTTTACCTTGGCCGCTCTCCCACCTGCCTGCCCACCCTTGCTTTTGACTGCAACACCCTTGACCACAAAGGTTCAGCTGCCGCCTGTAAAACACAACCCAATGACGCTCACACCTCCACTGGCAACACGGGACCTGAAACGTGCTGCTGCTTCGGCCCGACGCTCATTGTTCACCTTGCCCGAGGAGTTGCGGTGATAATACCCAGGTTTCCTCTTTGCTTCTATGAAAGAGACAAATGACCAAACTTACATAGAGCCACACGGCACATCTTCCCGCTGGCATCACACACCGACCCACCTGCTTATGGCGCGCTGCTCGCCTCTTCTGTTGCTCTTTCATACCAAGTCATCCCTCTACCTCTGAAAATAAGGTATTCAACAAGTCACCCAGACGCTCATCAACAGCTTGACCATTCCACAGGTTTGCTTTCTATTCAGGAATCCCACCCGACACTCTAATTGAGTCCCTAAAACACTGGGGAACGGACTGCCAGCTCCCCTGCCCACATCTACTGCATCCCAGATGATCGCACAACCTTTGCCTACACAATTGAATCTGTCAACAGATTAACCCTGGACTCCTAGAGTTCGCTCCACCCGCCCCTGACTCCACACCGCCGGGCACAGCAGCTCCGAGCCGAACGTACACGTGCGCAGACAAACGCGCCACAGAACGCTATGGACGACACAACCGCAACAGCACCAAAAACGCTCTGCAACGACAGTGACCCAAAACCAGAGACGGCATCAATCCAAATGCCCTGCAGGGAGGCAGTGATGAGGCAAGGAGCCTCTTCTGCAGCCCCAGGAAAAAGAAAAAGGAGCCGAACGTCACACTCTTACGAGACGGCGGCACTGCCCCACACACACGCAGAGGAGATGGCGGCACGACCTAAGAACTTCTTCCCAGCATCTTGAAGTGCCAGTCCCTTAGACTGGAGGGGTAGAGAGCAGAGCTGCTGATGCAGCCCAGATTGACACCGTAAGTCACAGCTGACCAGAAACGTCCAAAATGCAAGCACCGTCCATGCTTTTGGCTGATGATACAAGAATCCAGCACCCGATTGGCTCTACGCCAATTAACACCGGCATTCCGGATCCCAGGATAGCACCTGAGAGGCCCGTTGGGCCCCCGGAGCACAGCGAGACCCCGTGATCGTCTGACTGGCACGAGGCGGGCTTCCCGAACTACACGACAACAGGCGCCGGCTGGAGCTGCCATGCCCGGCAGATGCTGGCATCGCACCGGAACGTTCCCTGACCCCTTATCTGCCCGAAGGGGACCGCTCCTAGACTGCGCTTTTCTGTCTGAGAACGTTAAACCCACCCTGCGATTCCCAGCCCCTTCCCAGCCCTCGTGCCTCCACTTATCTTTCAGAGGGCTGAGGGATCGAACCCACCTTCGACAGAGGAAAACGCCACGTGGGCTAACGGAGATCTTCCCACAGTTGTCGCTTTCTCCATCGTCGCCTACAGTAAGGAAAGCGAGAACACGCACGCTATCGAGCCCCCAAATAATATTTATCCATAGTAGCCTACGGTTCGTTGCTCACATTGGCTGAGTTCTGGGAGGTACATTTGAATGATCCACCGGGGGCCGCCGCACGCTGCTAAGGTTCTGGAGACAAGACGCTCTTCCAGGAAAAGAGATTACATTAACAACTATTAATACAGCAATACAAACCAAAAAACAACACTCCCTCTCCATTGTAGTCAGGAATCTTGGGAAAATGCAAAGCACCTGGAAATGAATGAACAAATGAAACATAACAACAAACAACTTTTCTACTACAGCTGTTGTTAAACCTTCGCTGTTCCTGAAGCTCTTACGTCAAACAGGCACCTCTGCTTGTCCAAAGACATCTGCCTATTTGGATTAAAAATCTCAAAAGCTACTGGCTGCTGAAGGAGCAGCAGAGAACCACCACTGAAAAGGCTCTGGAGCAGACTGAGCTCCCTGCCCGGGGACTGGGGCTCAAATACCCAGGGCTCCGCCCACCCCTTCCCACAAACCCCTGGGAAAGGGGCAGGGTCATTCACCCCAGACCCCCTCACCACCCTTATCAAATTACCTGGAATCTCCCTGAAAATGACAGCACCTGCACTTTATTGCTGCTATTGCAGCTACAATGAGATTGAGTATGGATTTCAACTTCGTTTTTCTAGGGAGCAGATGGAAAGTGAAATACAACTGCCAGCACTCCCTCTTCATTGTAGTCAGGAATTTTGGGAAAATGCAAAGCACCTGGAACCGAATCAATGAATGAAACATAATGACAAACAACCTTTCTACTACAGCTGCTACTGAACCTTTGCTGCTCCTGAAGCTCGTACCTCGAACAGACACCTCTACTTCTCCAAAGACATCTGCCCATGTAGATTAAACAGCTCAAAAGCTGCTGAGGGGAGGGGTCGATCATCCCAGGCCCCGCCCACCACCCTTATAAAATCACCTGGACCCTAACTAGAAATTACAGCACCTGTGGGAGATTTAAGGGATTTTCTTAAGGTTGTTGTGCAGATGGGTTTCTGTTAGATAGAGATTTATTTCTGAACTAGACAAAGCGACTCCAAGGATGGCGCGAAGGCTGAAAAACAACATCTGTTATGAGAGTGAGGTAATTCTATAATAACAAGACCCGAACGCGGACGATATCCGATCAGCTGACGCGTGTTTGGAACGTGGACGCTTATCAGGAAATAACTGCGTATATAAGGAGGCTTGTCTCTGTAATAAATGGCTTTGCTTGAATTCGTGTTGAGTTGCATGGAGTCCGTGAGTTTGCGCCCTCGCAAGCGGTGACCCCGACGTGTTCCCTAAGGAAAATTTACGGAAGGCGCGTGACCGCTGCAGGGAGCGAGCCCCAGCTGGAACGGCTCGGCTGGTCCGGGACGCGGGCTGCGGGCTGCGTGACTCCCGATTGATGGCTACAGACTGACAGAGGAGGGATAAAGGATCCGATATCGTCGCAACGGACGCCCAAAGAGGTGAGCAGCTGGGGGCGAGAGGAGATGGGGCAGAATATTTTTAAAGAAGAAAAAGAAATACTGCGGCTCCTCTCGCATATTCTCTCTAAGAGAGTGGTGAAGTAAGAGGAGAGTAACCTCAAAAGATTGTTAATTTGGTGCAGAGGCAGTGGGTTTCCTGCTGACCTGTTAGGAGTTTTTCAAATAAAGACCTGGGAAAAAGTGGGAACTGTGTTGTGGAAGGCGATTAGTCGCAGTGAAAAATATATTCTCAGCCTTGTAACCACCTGTAAACTGGTAATTACTACAGTGAAGCAATTAAAACCTGGAAAGACTGTTATAAGCATTAGTGACTCAAAACTTAAACTTGAACTTTAGGATGATATGTAAAAACCTAACCCTAACCCTAAACCCTAACCCGCTGTGAAGTGGCCGGGGCAGAGGTGTGAAGTGAAGTGGCCAGGCAGGCCAGGAGTTCAGGAGGGGACCCGCCCAGGAGTTCAGGAGGGGACCGGGAGTTCAGGGAGGGACTGAAGAATTCAGGAGGGGACCTAGGAGTTCAGGGGGTAACCCAAGAGTTCAGGAGCGGACCCAGGAGTGCCCCAAAGGATCCAGAGTTCAAGAGAGGACCCAAGAGTTCAGGAGGGGACCCAGGAGTACCCCAAAGGACCCAGGAGTTCAGGGGGGAATCCAGAAGTTCTGAGGGGACACAAGAGTGACCCAAAGGACCCAAGAGATCAGGAGGGCACCCAGGAGTTCAGGAGGGGAACCACCCAGGAGTTCAGGAGGGGAACCACCCAGGAGTTCAGGAGGGGAACCACCCAGGAGTTCAGGAGGGGAACCACCCAGGAGTTCAGGAGGGGAACCACCCAGGAGTTCAGGAGGGGAACCACCCAGGAGTTCAGGAGGGGAACCACCCAGGAGTTCAGGAGGGGAACCACCCAGGAGTTCAGGAGGGGAACCACCCAGGAGTTCAGGAGGGGAACCACCCAGGAGTTCAGGAGGGGAACCACCCAGGAGTTCAGGAGGGGACCCACCCAGGAGTTCAGGAGGGGACCCAGCAGTGCCCCAAAGGACCCAGGAGTTCAGGGGGGAACCCAGGAGTGCCCCAAAGGATCCAGAGTTCCGGAGGGGACCCAGGAGTGCCCCAAAGGATCCAGAGTTCCGGAGGGGACCCAAGAATTCAGGAGGGACCCACCCAGGACTTCATGGCGGGACCCACCCAGGACTTCAGGAGGGGACCCAGGAGTTCAGGAGGGACCCATTCAGGAGTTCAGGAGGGGACCCAAAAGTGCCCCAAAGGACCCAGGAGTTCAGGAGGGGACCCGCCCAGAAGTTCAGGAGGGACCCGCCCAGGAGTTCAGGGAGGGACTGAAGAATTCAGGAGCGGACCCAGGAATTAAGGAGGGGACCCAGGAGTGCCACAAAGGATCCAGAGTTCAGGAGAGGACCCAGGAATACCCCAAAGGACCCAGGAGTTCAGGGGGGAACCCAGCCATTCTGAGGGAACCCAGGAGAGCCCCAAAGTACCCAGGAGGTCAAGAGGGGACCCACCCAGGAGTTCAAGAGGGGACCCACCCAGGAGTTCGGGAGGGGACCCACCCAGGAGTTCAGGAGGGGACCCAGCAGGGCCCCAAAGGGCCCAAGAGTTCAGGGGGGAACCCAAGAGTACTGAGGAGACCCAGAAGTGCCCCGAGGGACCCAGGAGTTCAGGGGTGAACCCAGGAGTTCTGAGGGGACCCAAGAGTTCCCCAAAGGACCCAAGAGCTTAGGAGGGGACCCAGGAGTGACCCAAAGGATCCAGAGTTCAGGAGGGGACCCAAGAGTTCAGGAGGGGACCCAGGAGTGCCCCAAAGGACCCAGGAGTACAGTGGGGGACCGAAGAGTTCAGGAGGGGGACCAGGAGTGCCCCAAAGGACCCAGGAGTTCAGTGGGGAACCCAGGAGTTCTGAGGGGACCCAAGAGTGCCCCAAAGGACCCAAGTGATCAGGAGGGCACCCAAGTGATCAGGAGGGCACCCAAGTGATCAGGAGGGCACCCAGGAGTTCAGGAGGGACCCACCCAGGACTTCATGGCGGGACCCACCCAGGACTTTCTGAGGGGATCCAGGAGTTCTGAGGGGACCCATTCAGAGTTCAGAAGGTACCCATTCAATAGTTCAGGACGGGGACCAGGAGTGCCCCAAAGGACCCAGGAGTTCAGGGTGGGACCCAAAAGTTCAGGAGGGACCCACCCAGGAGCTCTGAGGGGACCCATTCAGGAGTTCAGGAGGGGGACCAGGAGTGCCCCAAAGGACACAGGAGTTCAGGAGGGGATCCAGGAGTGCCCCAAAGGATCCAGAGTTCAGGAGGGGACCCAAGAGTACTGAGGAGACCCAGGAGTGCCCCAAAGGACCCAGGAGTTCAGGGGTGAACCCAGGAGTTCTGAGGGGACCCAAGAGTTCCCCAAAGGACCCAAGAGCTTAGGAGGGGACCCAGGAGTGCCCCAAAGGATCCAGAGTTCAGGAGGGGACCCAGGAGTGCCCCAAAGGACCCAGGAGGTCAGAGAGGGACCCAGGAGTTCTTAGGGGACCCAAGAGTGCCCCAAACGACACAGGAGGTCAGGAGGGGACCCACCCAGGAGTTCAGGAGGGGATCCACCCAGGAGTTCAGGAGGGGACCCAGGAGTTCAGGAGGGACCCACCCAGCACTTCATGGCAGGACCCACCGAGGAGTTCAGGAGTGGACCCATTCAGGAGTTCAGGAGGGACCCATTCAGGAGTTTAGGAGGGACCCATTCAATAGTTCAGGAGGGGGACCAGGAGTGCCCCAAGGGACCAAGGAGTTCAGGGTGGGACCCACCCTGGAGTTCAGCAGGGACCCACCCAGGACTTCAGGAGGGGACCCATGAGTTCTGAGGGGACCCATTCAGGAGTTCAGGAGGGGGACCAGGAGTGCCCCAAAGGATCCAGAGTTCAGGAGGGGACCCAGGAATGCCAAAAGGACCCAGGAGTTCAGGGGGGAACCCAGGCGTTCTGAGGGGACCCAGGAGTGCCCCAAAGTACCCAAGAGTTTGGGAGGGGACCCACCCAGGAGTTCGGGAGGGGACCCAGCATTGCCCCAAAGGACCCAGGAGTTCAGGGGGGAACCCAAGAGTACTGAGTAGACCGAGGAGTGCCCCCAAGGATCCAGAGTTCAGGAGGGGACCCAGGAGTACCCGAAAGGATCCAGAGTTCAGGAGGGGACTCAAGAGTTCAGGAGTGACTCACCCAGGACTTGAGGAGGGGACCCAGGAGTTCTGAGGGGACCCATTCAGGAGTTCAGGAGGGACCCATTCAGGAGTTCAGGAGGGGGACCAGGAGTGCCCCAAAGGACCCAGGAGTTCAGGGTGGGACCCAAAAGTTCAGGAGGGACCCACCAATGAGCTCATGGCGGGACCCACCCAGGACTTGAGGAGGGGACCCAGGAGTTCTGAGGGGACCCATTCAGGAGTTCAGGAGGGGGACCAGGAGTGCCCCAAAGGACCCAGGAGTTCAGGACGGGACCCAAGAGTACCCCAAAGGATCCAGAGTTCAGGAGGGGACCCGCCCAGGAGTTCAGGAGGGGACCCGCCCAGGAGTTCAGGAGGGGACCCGCCCAGGAGTTCAGGAGGGGACCCGCCCAGGAGTTCAGGAGGGGACCCGCCCAGGAGTTCAGGAGGGGACCCGCCCAGGAGTTCAGGAGGGGACCCGCCCAGGAGTTCAGGAGGGGACCCGCCCAGGAGTTCAGGAGGGGACCCGCCCAGGAGTTCAGGAGGGGACCCGCCCAGGAGTTCAGGGAGGGACTGAAGAATTCAGGAGGGGACCTAGGAGTTCAGGGGGTAACCCAGGAGTTCAGGAGCGGACCCAGGAGTGCCCCAAAGGACCCAGGAGTTCAGTGGGGAACCCAGGAGTTCTGAGGAGACCCAAGAGTGCCCCAAAGGACCCAAGAGATCAGGAGGGCACCCAAGAGATCAGGAGGGCACCACCCAGGAGTTCAGGAGGGACCCACCCAGGAGTTCAGGAGGGGACCCACCCAGGAGTTCAGGAGGGGACCCACCCAGGAGTTCAGGAGGGGACCCACCCAGGAGTTCAGGAGGGGACCCACCCAGGAGTTCAGGAGGGGACCCACCCAGGAGTTCAGGAGGGGACCCACCCAGGAGTTCAGGAGGGGACCCACCCAGGAGTTCAGGAGGGGACCCACCCAGGAGTTCAGGAGGGGACCCACCCAGGAGTTCAGGAGGGGACCCACCCAGGAGTTCAGGAGGGGACCCACCCAGGAGTTCAGGAGGGGACCCACCCAGGAGTTCAGGAGGGGACCCACCCAGGAGTTCAGGAGGGGACCCACCCAGGAGTTCAGGAGGGGACCCACCCAGGAGTTCAGGAGGGGACCCACCCAGGAGTTCAGGAGGGGACCCACCCAGGAGTTCAGGAGGGGACCCAGCAGTGCCCTAAAGGACCCAGGAGTTCAGGGGGGAACCCAGGAGTGCCGCAAAGGATCCAGAGTTCAGGACGGGACCCAGGAGTGCCCCAAAGGATCCAGGGTTCAGGAGGGGACCCAAGAGTTCAGGAGGGACCCACCCAGGACTTCATGGCGGGACCCACCCAGGACTTTCTGAGGGGATCCAGGAGTTCTGAGGGGACCCATTCAGAGTTCAGAAGGGACCCATTCAATAGTTCAGGACGGGGACCAGGAGTGCCCCAAAGGACCCAGGAGTTCAGGGTGGGACCCACCCAGGAGTTCAGGAGGGACCCACCCAGGACTTGAGGAGTGACCCAGGAGTTCTGAGGGGACCCATTCAGGAGTTCAGGAGGGGGACCAGGAGTGCCCCAAAGGACCCAGGAGTTCAGGAGGGGACGCAAGAGTGCCCCAAAGGACCCAGGAGTTCAGAAGGGGACCCAAGAGTGCCCCAAAGGATCCAGAGTTCAGGAGGGGACCCGCCCAGGAGTTCAGGAGGGGACCCGGAGTTCAGGGAGGGACTGAAGAATTCAGGAGGGGACCCAGGAGTTCAGGAGCGGACCCAGGAGTTAAGGAGCGGACCCAGGAGTGCCCCAAAGGACCCAGGAATTCAGTGGGGAACCCAGGAGTTCTGAGGAGACCCAAGAGTGCACCAAAGGACCCAAGAGATCAGGAGGGCACCCAGGAGTTCAGGAGGGACCCACCCAGGAGTTCAGGAGGGACCCACCCAGGAGTTCAGGAGGGACCCACCCAGGAGTTCAGGAGGGACCCACCCAGGAGTTCAGGAGGGGACCCAGCAGTGCCCCAAAGGACCCAGGAGTTCAGGGGGGAACCCAGGAGTGCCCCAAAGGATCCAGGGTTCAGGAGGGGACCCAAGAGTTCAGGAGGGACCCACCCAGGACTTCATGGCGGGACCCACCCAGGACTTCAGCAGGGGACCCAGGAGTTCTGAGGGGACCCATTCAGGAGTTCAGGAGGGACCCATTCAATAGTTCAGGAGGGGGACCAGGAGTGCCCCAAAGGACCCAGGAGTTCAGGGTGGGACCCAAAAGTTCAGGAGGGACCCACCCAGGAGTTCAGGAGGTTCCCACCCAGGACTTCAGGAGGGGACCCATGAGTTCTGAGGGGACCCATTCAGGAGTTCAGGAGGGGGACCAGGAGTGCCTCAAAGGACCCAGGAGTTCAGGAGGGGACCCAGGAGTGCCCCAAAGGATCCAGAGTTCAGGAGGGAACACAGGAATGCCCCAAAGGACCCAGGAGTTCAGGGGGGAACCCAGGCGTCGTGAGGGGACCCAGGAGTGCCCCAAAGGACCCAGGAGTTCAGTGGGGAACCCACGAGTTCTGAGGGAACCCAAGAGTGCCCCAAAGGACCCAGGAGTTCAGGAGGGGACCCACCCAGGAGTTCAGGAGGGGACCCACCCAGGAGTTCAGGAGGGGACCCACCCAGGAGTTCAGGAGGGGACCCACCCAGGAGTTCAGGAGGGGACCCACCCAGGAGTTCAGGAGGGGACCCAGCAGTGCCCCAAAGGATCCAGGAGTTCAGAGGGGAACCCAGGAGTGCCCCAAAGGACCCAAGAGCTCAGGAGGGGACCCGCCCAGGAGTTCAGGAGGGGACCCGCCCAGGAGTTCAGGAGGGGACCCGCCCAGGAGTTCAGGAGGGGACCCGGAGTTCAGGGAGGGACTGAAAAATTCAGAAGGGGACCCACGAGTTCAGGGGGACCCGTCCAGGAGTTCAGGAGCGGACCCAGGAGTTCAGGAGAGGACCCAGGAGTGCCCCAAAGGACCCAGGAGTTCAGTGGGGAACCCAGGAGTTCTGAGGAGACCCAAGAGTGCCACAAAGGACCCAAGAGATCAGGAGGGCACCCAAGAGATCAGGAGGGCACCCAAGAGATCAGGAGGGACCCACCCAGGAGTTCAGGAGGGACCCAGCCAGGAGTTCAGGAGGGACCCACCCAGGAGTTCAGGAGGGGACCCAGCAGTGCCCCAAAGGACCCAGGAGTTCAGGGGGGAACCCAGGAGTGCCCCAAAGGATCCAGAGTTCAGGAGGGGACCCAGGAGTGCCCCAAAGGATCCAGGGTTCAGGAGCGGACCCAAGAGTTCAGGAGGGACCCACCCAGGACTTCATGGCGGGACCCACCCAGGACTTCAGCAGGGGACCCAGGAGTTCTCAGGGGACCCATTCAGGAGTTCAGGAGGGACCCATTCAATAGTTCAGGAGGAGGACCAGAAGTGCCCCAAAGGACCCAGGAGTTCAGGGTGGGACCCCGAAGTTCAGGAGGGACCCACCCAGGAGTTCAGGAGGGACCCACCCAGGACATCAGGAAGGGACCCATGAGTTCTGAGGGGACCCATTCAGGAGTTCAGGAGGGGGACCAGGAGTGCCTCAAAGGACCCAGGAGTTCAGGAGGGGACCCAGGAGTGCCCCAAAGGATCCAGAGTTCAGGAGGGAACACAGGAATGCCCCAAAGGACCCAGGAGTTCAGGGGTGAACCCAGGCATCCTGAGAGGACCCAGGAGTGCCCCAAAGTACCCAGGAGTTCGGGAGGGGACCCGCCCAGGAGTTCGGGAGGGGACCCGCCCAGGAGTTCGGGAGGGGACCCGCCCAGGAGTTCGGGAGGGGACCCGCCCAGGAGTTCGGGAGGGGACCCGCCCAGGAGTTCGGGAGGGGACCCGCCCAGGAGTTCGGGAGGGGACCCAGCAGTGCCCCAAATGACCCAGGAGTTCAGGGGGGAACCCAAGAGTACTGAGGAGACCCAGGAGTGCCCCAAAGGACCGAGGAGTTCAGGGGTGAACCCAAGAGTTCTGAGGGGACGCAAGAGTTCCCCAAAGGACCCAAGAGCTTAGGAGGGGACCCACGAGTGCCCGAAAGGATCCAGAGTACAGGAGGGGACCCAGGAGTGCCCCAAAGGACGCAGGAGTTCAGTGGGGGACCGAAGAGTTCAGGAGGGGGACCAGGAGTGCCCCAAAGGACCCAGGAGTTCGGTGGGGAACCCACGAGTTCTGAGGGAAACCAAGAGTTCCCCAAAGGACCCAGGAGTTCAGGAGGGGACCCACCCAGGAGTTCAGGAGGGGACCCAGCAGTGCCCCAAAGGACCCAGGAGTTCAGGGGGGAACCCAGGAGTGCCCCAAAGGATCCAGAGTTCAGGAGTGGACCCAGGAGTGCCCCAAAGGATCCAGAGTTCAGGAGGGAACCATGCAGGAGTTCAGGAGGGATCCATGCAGGAGTTCAGGAGGGATCCATGCAGGAGTTCAGGAGGGACCCACCCAGGAGATCATGGCGGGACCCACCCAGGACTTGAGGAGGGGACCCAGGAGTTCTGAGGGGAACCATTCAGGAGTTCAGGAGAGAGACCAGGAGTGCCCCAAAAGACCCAGGAGTTCAGGAGAGGACCCAAGAGTGCCCCAAAGGATCCAGAGTTCAGGAGGGGACCCGCCCAGGAGTTCAGGAGGGGACCCGCCCAGGAGTTCAGGAGGGGACCCGCCCAGGAGTTCAGGAGGGGACCCAGCAGTGCCCCAAAGGACCCAGGAGTTCAGGGGGGAACCCAGGAGTGCCCCAAAGGATCCAGAGTTCAGGAGGGGACCCAGGAGTGCCCCAAAGGATCCAGGGTTCAGGAGGGGACCCAAGAGTTCAGGAGGGACCCACCCAGGACTTCATGGCGGGACCCACCCAGGACGTCAGGAAGGGACCCAGGAGTTCTGAGGGGACCCATTCAGGAGTTCAAGAGGGGGACCAGGAGTGCCCCAAAGGACCCAGGAGTTCAGGGTGGGACCCAAAAGTTCAGGAGGGCCCCACCCAGGAGTTCAGGAGGGACCCACCCAGGACTTCAGGAGGGGACCCAGGAGGTCTGAGGGGACCCATTCAGGAGTTCAAGAGGGGGACCAGGAGTGCCCCAAAGGACCCAGGAGTTCAGGAGGGGACGCAGGAATGCCCCAGAGGATCCAGAGTTCAGGAGGGAACCCAGGAATGCCCCAAAGGACCCAGGAGTTCAGGGGGGAACCCAGGCGTTCTGAGGGGACCCAGGAGTGCCCCAAAGTACCCAAGAGTTCGGGAGGGGACCCACCCAGGAGTTCGGGAGGGGACCCACCCAGGAGTTCCGGAGGGGACCCAGCAGTGCCCCAAAGGACCCAGGAGTTCAGGGGGGAACCCAAGAGTACTGAGGAGACCCAGGAGTGCCCCAAAGGACCCAGGAGTTCAGGGGTGAACCCAAGAATTCTGAGGGGACGCAAGAGTTCCCCAAAGGACCCAAGAGCTTAGGAGGGGACCCACGAGTGCCCGAAAGGATCCAGAGTACAGGAGGGGACCCAGGAGTGCCCCAAAGGACCCAGGAGTTCAGTGGGGGACCGAAGAGTTCAGGAGGGGGACCAGGAGTGCCCCAAAGGACCCAGGAGTTCGGTGGGGAACCCACGAGTTCTGAGGGAACCCAAGAGTGCCCCAAAGGACCCAGGAGTTCAGGAGGGGACCCACCCAGGAGTTCAGGAGGGGACCCACCCAGGAGTTCAGGAGGGGACCCAGCAGTGCCCCAAAGGACCCAGGAGTTCAGGGGGGAACCCAGGAGTGCCCCAAAGGATCCAGAGTTCAGGAGGGACCCATGCAGGAGTTCAGGAGGGACCCATGCAGGAGTTCAGGAGGGACCCATGCAGGAGTTCAGGAGGGACCCACCGAGGAGATCATGGCGGGACCCACCCAGGACTTGAGGAGGGGACCCAGGAGTTCTGAGGGGAACCATTCAGGAGTTCAGGAGGGGGACCAGGAGTGCCCCAAAAGACCCAGGATTTCAGGAGGGGACCCAAGAGTGCCCCAAAGGATCCAGAGTTCAGGAGGGGACCCGCCCAGGAGTTCAGGAGGGGACCCGCCCAGGAGTTCAGGAGGGGACCCGCCCAGGAGTTCAGGAGGGGACCCGCCCAGGAGTTCAGGAGGGGACCGGGAGTTCAGGGAGGGACTGAAGAATTCAGGAGGGGACCTAGGAGTTTAGGGGGTAACCCAGGAGTTCAGTAGCGGTCCCAGGAGTTCAAGAGAGGACCCAGGAGTGCCCCAAAGGAACCAGGAGTTCAGTGGGGAACCCAGGAGTTCTGAGGAGACCCAAGAGTGCCCCAAAGGACCCAAGAGATCAGGAGGGACCCACCCAGGAGTTCAGGAGGGACCCACCCAGGAGTTCAGGAGGGACCCACCCAGGAGTTCAGGAGGGACCCACCCAGGAGTTCAGGAGGGACCCACCCAGGAGTTAAGGAGGGACCCACCCAGGAGTTCAGGAGGGGACCCAGCAGTGCCCCAAAGGACCCAGGAGTTCGGGGGGAAACCCAGGAGTGCCCCAAAGGATCCAGAGTTCAGGAGGGGACCCAGGAGTGCCCCAAAGGATCCAGGGTTCAGGAGGGGACCCAAGAGTTCAGGAGGGACCCACTCAAGACTTCATGGCGGGACCCACCCAGGACGTCAGGAGGGGACCCAAGAGTTCTGAGGGGACCCATTCAGGAGTTCAAGAGGGGGACCAGGAGTGCCCCAAAGGACCCAGGAGTTCAGGGGGGGACGCGGGAGTGCCCCAAAGGATCCAGAGTGCAGGAGGGAACCCAGGAATGCCCCAAAGGACCCAGGAGTTCAGGGGGGAACCCAGGCGTTCTGAGGGGACCCAGGAGTGCCCCAAAGTACCCAAGAGTTCGGGAGGGGACCCACCCCGGAGTTCGGGAGGGGACCCACCCAGGAGTTCGGAAGGGGACCCAGCAGTGCCCCAAAGGACCCAGTAGTTCAGGGGGGAACCCAAGAGTACTGAGGAGACCCAGGAGTGCCCTAAAGGACCCAGGAGTTCAGGGGTGAACCCAGGAGTTCTGAGGGGACCCAAGAGTTCCCCAAAGGACCCAAGAGCTTAGGAGGGGACCCAGGAGTGCCCCAAAGGATCCAGAGTTCAGGAGAGGACCCAGGAGTGCCCCAAAGGACCCAGGAGTTCAGGAGGGGACCCACCCAGGAGTTCAGGAGGGGACCCAAGAGTGCCGCAAACGACCCAGGAGTTCAGGCGGGGACCCAAGAGTTCAGGAGGGGACCCAGGAGCTCAGGAGGGGACCCAGGAGTGCCGCAAAGGACCCAGGAGTTCTGAGGGGACCCAGGAGTGCCCCAAAGGAACCAGGAGTTCAGGGGGGAACTCAGGAGTGCCCCAAAGGATCCAGAGTTCAGGAGGGGACCCAAGAGTTCAGGAGGGACCCACCCAGGAGTTCATGGCGGGACCCATTCAGGACTTCATGGCGGGACCCACCCAGGACTTCAGGAGGGACCCATTCAGGAGTTCAGGAGGGACCCATTCAGGAGTTCAGGAGGGACCCATTCAGGAGTTCAGGAGGGGGACCAGGAGTGCCCCAAAGGACCCAGGAGTTCAGGGGGGAACCCAGGCGTTCTGAGGGGACCCAGGAGTGCCCCAAAGTACCCAAGAGTTCAGGAGGGGACCCAGGAGTTCGAGAGGGACCCACCCAGGAGTTCGGGAGGGACCCACCCAGGAGTTCAGGAGCGGACCCATCAGTGCCCCAAAGGACCCAGGAGTTCAGGGGGGAACACAGGAGTTCGGAGGGGACCCAGGAGTTCAGAAGGGGACCCAGGCGTTCTGAGGGGACCCAGGAGTGCCCCAAAGTACCCAAGAGTTCAGGAGGGGACCCAAGAGAACAGGAGGGGACCCGCCCAGGAGTTCAGGAGGGGACCCAGGAGTTAGGAGAGGACCCAGGAGTTCAGGAGGGGACCCAGGAGTGCCCCAAAGGACCCAGGAGTTCAGGAGGGGACCCAGCAGTGCCCCAAAGGACCCAGGAGTTCAGGGGGGAACCCAGGAGTGCCCCAAAGTACCCAGGAGTTCAGGGGGAACCCAGGCGTTCTGAGGGGACCCAGGAGTGCCCCAAAGTACCCAAGAGTTCAGGAGGGGACCCAGGAGTTCGGGAGGGACCCACCCAGGAGTTCGGGAGGGACCCACCCAGGAGTTCGGGAGGGGACCCAGCAGTGCTCCAAAGGACCCAGGAGTTCTGAGGGGACCCAAGAGTTCACCAAAGGACCCAAGAGTTCAGGAGTGGACCCAGGAGTGCCCCAAAGGATCCAGAGTTCAGGAGGGGACCCTCCCAGGAGTTCAGGAGGGGACCCAGCAGTGCCCCAAAGAACCCAGGAGTTCAGGGGGTAACACAGGAGTTCGGAGGGGACCCAGGAGTTCAGTAGGGGACCCAGGCGTTCTGAGGGTACCCAGGAGTGCCCCAAAGTACCCAGGAGTTCGGGAGGGGACCCACCCAGGAGTTCGGGAGGGGACCCAGCAGTGCCCCAAAGGACCCAAAAGTTCAGGAGGGACCCACCCAGGAGTTCATGGCGGGACCCACCGAGGACTTCAGGAGGGGACCCATTCAGGAGTTCAGGAGGGGGACCAGGAGTGCCCCAAAGGACCCAAGAGTTCAGGAGGGGACCCAGGATTGCCCCAAAGGATCCAGAGTTCAGGAGGGGACCCGCCCAGGAGTTCAGGAGGGGACCCGCCCAGGAGTTCAGGAGGGGACCCGCCCAGGAGTTCAGGAGGGGACCCGCCCAGGTGTTCAGGAGGGGACCCGCCCAGGAGTTCAGGAGGGGACTGAAGAATTCAGGAGGGGACCTAGGAGTTCAGGGGGTAACCCAAGAGTTCAGGAGCGGACCCAGGAGTTCAGGAGAGGACCCAGGAGTGCCCCAAAGGACCCAGGAGTTCAGGAGGGGACCCAGCAGTGCCCCAAAGGACCCAGGAGTTCAGGGGGGAACCCAGGCGTGCCCCAAAGTACCCAGGAGTTCAGGGGGGAACCCAGGCGTGCCCCAAAGTACCCAAGAGTTCAGGAGGGGACCCAGGAGTTCGGGAGGGACCCACCCAGGAGTTCAGGAGGGACCCACCCAGGAGTTCGGGAGGGGACCCAGCAGTGCTCCAAAGGACCCAGGAGTTCTGAGGGGACCCAAGGTTTCACCAAAGGACCCAAGAGTTCAGGAGTGGACCCAGGAGTGCCCCAAAGGATCCAGAGTTCAGGAGGGGACCCGCCCAGGACTTCAGGAGGGGACCCGCCCAGGACTTCAGGAGGGGACCTAGGAGTTCAGGGGGTAACCCAAGAGTTCAGGAGCGGACCCAGGAGTTCAGGAGAGGACCCAAGAGTGCCCCAAGGTACCCAGGAGTTCAGGAGGGGACCCAGCAGTGCCCCAAAGGACCCAGGAGACCAGGGGGGAACCCAGAAGTTCAGGAGGGGACCGAGGAGTACCCCAAAGGATCCAGAGTTCAGGAAGGGACCCAAGAGTTCGGGAGGGGACCCACCCAAGAGTTGGCGAGGGGACCCACCCAGGAGTTGGGGAGGGGACCCACCCAGGAGTTGGGGAGGGGACCCACCCAGGAGTTGGGGAGGGGACCCACCCAGGAGTTCGGGGGGGGACCGAAGAGTTCAGAAGGCGAACCAGGAGTGCCCCAAAGGACCCAGGAGTGCCCCAAGGTACCCAGGAGTTCAGGAGGGGACCCAGCAGTGCCCCAAAGGACCCAGGAGTTCGGAGGGGATCCAGGAGTGCCCCAAAGGACCCAGGAGTTCAGGGGGGAACCCAGGAGTTCGGAGGGGACCCAGATGTTCAGGAGGGGACCCAGAAGTTCAGGAGGGGACCCAGAAGTTCAGGAGGGGACCGAGGAGTACCCCAAAGGATCCAGTCTTCAGGAGGGGACCCAGGAGTGCCCCAAAGGATCCAGAGTTCAGGAAGGGACCCAAGAGTTCAGGAGGGGACCCACCCAGGAGTTCAGGGGGGGACCGGGAGTTCAGGGAGGGACCTAGGAGTTCAGGGGGTAACCCAAGAGTTCAGGAGGGGACCCAGGAGTTCAGGAGAGGACCCAGGAGTGCCCCAAAGGACCCAGGAGTTCAGGGTGAATCCAGGAGTTCAGGAGGGACCTACCCAGGATTTCGGGAGGGGACCCACCCAGGAGTTGGCGAGGGGACCCACCCAGGAGTTGGGGAGGGGACCCACCCAGGAGTTGGGGAGGGCCCCACCCAGGAGTTCGGGGGGGGACCGAAGAGTTCAGAAGGCGAACCAGGAGTGCCCCAAAGGACCCAGGAGTGCCCCAAGGTACCCAGGAGTTCAGGGGGGAACCCAGGAGTGCCCCAAAGGATCCAGAGTTCAGGAGGGGTCCCACCCAGGAGTTCAGGAGGGGTCCCACCCAGGAGTTCAGGAGGGGACCCACCCAGGAGTTCAGGAGGGGACCCACCCAGGAGTTCAGGAGGGGACCCAGCAGTGCCCTAAAGGACCCAGGAGTTCAGGGGGGAACCCAGGAGTGCCGCAAAGGATCCAGAGTTCAGGACGGGACCCAGGAGTGCCCCAAAGGATCCAGGGTTCAGGAGGGGACCCAAGAGTTCAGGAGGGACCCACCCAGGACTTCATGGCGGGACCCACCCAGGACTTTCTGAGGGGATCCAGGAGTTCTGAGGGGACCCATTCAGAGTTCAGAAGGGACCCATTCAATAGTTCAGGACGGGGACCAGGAGTGCCCCAAAGGACCCAGGAGTTCAGGGTGGGACCCACCCAGGAGTTCAGGAGGGACCCACCCAGGACTTGAGGAGTGACCCAGGAGTTCTGAGGGGACCCATTCAGGAGTTCAGGAGGGGGACCAGGAGTGCCCCAAAGGACCCAGGAGTTCAGGAGGGGACGCAAGAGTGCCCCAAAGGACCCAGGAGTTCAGAAGGGGACCCAAGAGTGCCCCAAAGGATCCAGAGTTCAGGAGGGGACCCGCCCAGGAGTTCAGGAGGGGACCCGGAGTTCAGGGAGGGACTGAAGAATTCAGGAGGGGACCCAGGAGTTCAGGAGCGGACCCAGGAGTTAAGGAGCGGACCCAGGAGTGCCCCAAAGGACCCAGGAATTCAGTGGGGAACCCAGGAGTTCTGAGGAGACCCAAGAGTGCACCAAAGGACCCAAGAGATCAGGAGGGCACCCAGGAGTTCAGGAGGGACCCACCCAGGAGTTCAGGAGGGACCCACCCAGGAGTTCAGGAGGGACCCACCCAGGAGTTCAGGAGGGGACCCAGCAGTGCCCCAAAGGACCCAGGAGTTCAGGGGGGAACCCAGGAGTGCCCCAAAGGATCCAGGGTTCAGGAGGGGACCCAAGAGTTCAGGAGGGACCCACCCAGGACTTCATGGCGGGACCCACCCAGGACTTCAGCAGGGGACCCAGGAGTTCTGAGGGGACCCATTCAGGAGTTCAGGAGGGACCCATTCAATAGTTCAGGAGGGGGACCAGGAGTGCCCCAAAGGACCCAGGAGTTCAGGGTGGGACCCAAAAGTTCAGGAGGGACCCACCCAGGAGTTCAGGAGGTTCCCACCCAGGACTTCAGGAGGGGACCCATGAGTTCTGAGGGGACCCATTCAGGAGTTCAGGAGGGGGACCAGGAGTGCCTCAAAGGACCCAGGAGTTCAGGAGGGGACCCAGGAGTGCCCCAAAGGATCCAGAGTTCAGGAGGGAACACAGGAATGCCCCAAAGGACCCAGGAGTTCAGGGGGGAACCCAGGCGTCGTGAGGGGACCCAGGAGTGCCCCAAAGGACCCAGGAGTTCAGTGGGGAACCCACGAGTTCTGAGGGAACCCAAGAGTGCCCCAAAGGACCCAGGAGTTCAGGAGGGGACCCACCCAGGAGTTCAGGAGGGGACCCACCCAGGAGTTCAGGAGGGGACCCACCCAGGAGTTCAGGAGGGGACCCACCCAGGAGTTCAGGAGGGGACCCACCCAGGAGTTCAGGAGGGGACCCACCCAGGAGTTCAGGAGGGGACCCAGCAGTGCCCCAAAGGATCCAGGAGTTCAGAGGGGAACCCAGGAGTGCCCCAAAGGACCCAAGAGCTCAGGAGGGGACCCGCCCAGGAGTTCAGGAGGGGACCCGCCCAGGAGTTCAGGAGGGGACCCGCCCAGGAGTTCAGGAGGGGACCCGGAGTTCAGGGAGGGACTGAAAAATTCAGAAGGGGACCCACGAGTTCAGGGGGACCCGTCCAGGAGTTCAGGAGCGGACCCAGGAGTTCAGGAGAGGACCCAGGAGTGCCCCAAAGGACCCAGGAGTTCAGTGGGGAACCCAGGAGTTCTGAGGAGACCCAAGAGTGCCACAAAGGACCCAAGAGATCAGGAGGGCACCCAAGAGATCAGGAGGGCACCCAAGAGATCAGGAGGGACCCACCCAGGAGTTCAGGAGGGACCCAGCCAGGAGTTCAGGAGGGACCCACCCAGGAGTTCAGGAGGGGACCCAGCAGTGCCCCAAAGGACCCAGGAGTTCAGGGGGGAACCCAGGAGTGCCCCAAAGGATCCAGAGTTCAGGAGGGGACCCAGGAGTGCCCCAAAGGATCCAGGGTTCAGGAGCGGACCCAAGAGTTCAGGAGGGACCCACCCAGGACTTCATGGCGGGACCCACCCAGGACTTCAGCAGGGGACCCAGGAGTTCTCAGGGGACCCATTCAGGAGTTCAGGAGGGACCCATTCAATAGTTCAGGAGGAGGACCAGAAGTGCCCCAAAGGACCCAGGAGTTCAGGGTGGGACCCCGAAGTTCAGGAGGGACCCACCCAGGAGTTCAGGAGGGACCCACCCAGGACATCAGGAAGGGACCCATGAGTTCTGAGGGGACCCATTCAGGAGTTCAGGAGGGGGACCAGGAGTGCCTCAAAGGACCCAGGAGTTCAGGAGGGGACCCAGGAGTGCCCCAAAGGATCCAGAGTTCAGGAGGGAACACAGGAATGCCCCAAAGGACCCAGGAGTTCAGGGGTGAACCCAGGCATCCTGAGAGGACCCAGGAGTGCCCCAAAGTACCCAGGAGTTCGGGAGGGGACCCGCCCAGGAGTTCGGGAGGGGACCCGCCCAGGAGTTCGGGAGGGGACCCGCCCAGGAGTTCGGGAGGGGACCCGCCCAGGAGTTCGGGAGGGGACCCGCCCAGGAGTTCGGGAGGGGACCCGCCCAGGAGTTCGGGAGGGGACCCAGCAGTGCCCCAAATGACCCAGGAGTTCAGGGGGGAACCCAAGAGTACTGAGGAGACCCAGGAGTGCCCCAAAGGACCGAGGAGTTCAGGGGTGAACCCAAGAGTTCTGAGGGGACGCAAGAGTTCCCCAAAGGACCCAAGAGCTTAGGAGGGGACCCACGAGTGCCCGAAAGGATCCAGAGTACAGGAGGGGACCCAGGAGTGCCCCAAAGGACGCAGGAGTTCAGTGGGGGACCGAAGAGTTCAGGAGGGGGACCAGGAGTGCCCCAAAGGACCCAGGAGTTCGGTGGGGAACCCACGAGTTCTGAGGGAAACCAAGAGTTCCCCAAAGGACCCAGGAGTTCAGGAGGGGACCCACCCAGGAGTTCAGGAGGGGACCCAGCAGTGCCCCAAAGGACCCAGGAGTTCAGGGGGGAACCCAGGAGTGCCCCAAAGGATCCAGAGTTCAGGAGTGGACCCAGGAGTGCCCCAAAGGATCCAGAGTTCAGGAGGGAACCATGCAGGAGTTCAGGAGGGATCCATGCAGGAGTTCAGGAGGGATCCATGCAGGAGTTCAGGAGGGATCCATGCAGGAGTTCAGGAGGGACCCACCCAGGAGATCATGGCGGGACCCACCCAGGACTTGAGGAGGGGACCCAGGAGTTCTGAGGGGAACCATTCAGGAGTTCAGGAGAGAGACCAGGAGTGCCCCAAAAGACCCAGGAGTTCAGGAGAGGACCCAAGAGTGCCCCAAAGGATCCAGAGTTCAGGAGGGGACCCGCCCAGGAGTTCAGGAGGGGACCCGCCCAGGAGTTCAGGAGGGGACCCAGCAGTGCCCCAAAGGACCCAGGAGTTCAGGGGGGAACCCAGGAGTGCCCCAAAGGATCCAGAGTTCAGGAGGGGACCCAGGAGTGCCCCAAAGGATCCAGGGTTCAGGAGGGGACCCAAGAGTTCAGGAGGGACCCACCCAGGACTTCATGGCGGGACCCACCCAGGACGTCAGGAAGGGACCCAGGAGTTCTGAGGGGACCCATTCAGGAGTTCAAGAGGGGGACCAGGAGTGCCCCAAAGGACCCAGGAGTTCAGGGTGGGACCCAAAAGTTCAGGAGGGCCCCACCCAGGAGTTCAGGAGGGACCCACCCAGGACTTCAGGAGGGGACCCAGGAGGTCTGAGGGGACCCATTCAGGAGTTCAAGAGGGGGACCAGGAGTGCCCCAAAGGACCCAGGAGTTCAGGAGGGGACGCAGGAATGCCCCAGAGGATCCAGAGTTCAGGAGGGAACCCAGGAATGCCCCAAAGGACCCAGGAGTTCAGGGGGGAACCCAGGCGTTCTGAGGGGACCCAGGAGTGCCCCAAAGTACCCAAGAGTTCGGGAGGGGACCCACCCAGGAGTTCGGGAGGGGACCCACCCAGGAGTTCCGGAGGGGACCCAGCAGTGCCCCAAAGGACCCAGGAGTTCAGGGGGGAACCCAAGAGTACTGAGGAGACCCAGGAGTGCCCCAAAGGACCCAGGAGTTCAGGGGTGAACCCAAGAATTCTGAGGGGACGCAAGAGTTCCCCAAAGGACCCAAGAGCTTAGGAGGGGACCCACGAGTGCCCGAAAGGATCCAGAGTACAGGAGGGGACCCAGGAGTGCCCCAAAGGACCCAGGAGTTCAGTGGGGGACCGAAGAGTTCAGGAGGGGGACCAGGAGTGCCCCAAAGGACCCAGGAGTTCGGTGGGGAACCCACGAGTTCTGAGGGAACCCAAGAGTGCCCCAAAGGACCCAGGAGTTCAGGAGGGGACCCACCCAGGAGTTCAGGAGGGGACCCACCCAGGAGTTCAGGAGGGGACCCAGCAGTGCCCCAAAGGACCCAGGAGTTCAGGGGGGAACCCAGGAGTGCCCCAAAGGATCCAGAGTTCAGGAGGGACCCATGCAGGAGTTCAGGAGGGACCCATGCAGGAGTTCAGGAGGGACCCATGCAGGAGTTCAGGAGGGACCCACCGAGGAGATCATGGCGGGACCCACCCAGGACTTGAGGAGGGGACCCAGGAGTTCTGAGGGGAACCATTCAGGAGTTCAGGAGGGGGACCAGGAGTGCCCCAAAAGACCCAGGATTTCAGGAGGGGACCCAAGAGTGCCCCAAAGGATCCAGAGTTCAGGAGGGGACCCGCCCAGGAGTTCAGGAGGGGACCCGCCCAGGAGTTCAGGAGGGGACCCGCCCAGGAGTTCAGGAGGGGACCCGCCCAGGAGTTCAGGAGGGGACCGGGAGTTCAGGGAGGGACTGAAGAATTCAGGAGGGGACCTAGGAGTTTAGGGGGTAACCCAGGAGTTCAGTAGCGGTCCCAGGAGTTCAAGAGAGGACCCAGGAGTGCCCCAAAGGAACCAGGAGTTCAGTGGGGAACCCAGGAGTTCTGAGGAGACCCAAGAGTGCCCCAAAGGACCCAAGAGATCAGGAGGGACCCACCCAGGAGTTCAGGAGGGACCCACCCAGGAGTTCAGGAGGGACCCACCCAGGAGTTCAGGAGGGACCCACCCAGGAGTTCAGGAGGGACCCACCCAGGAGTTAAGGAGGGACCCACCCAGGAGTTCAGGAGGGGACCCAGCAGTGCCCCAAAGGACCCAGGAGTTCGGGGGGAAACCCAGGAGTGCCCCAAAGGATCCAGAGTTCAGGAGGGGACCCAGGAGTGCCCCAAAGGATCCAGGGTTCAGGAGGGGACCCAAGAGTTCAGGAGGGACCCACTCAAGACTTCATGGCGGGACCCACCCAGGACGTCAGGAGGGGACCCAAGAGTTCTGAGGGGACCCATTCAGGAGTTCAAGAGGGGGACCAGGAGTGCCCCAAAGGACCCAGGAGTTCAGGGGGGGACGCGGGAGTGCCCCAAAGGATCCAGAGTGCAGGAGGGAACCCAGGAATGCCCCAAAGGACCCAGGAGTTCAGGGGGGAACCCAGGCGTTCTGAGGGGACCCAGGAGTGCCCCAAAGTACCCAAGAGTTCGGGAGGGGACCCACCCCGGAGTTCGGGAGGGGACCCACCCAGGAGTTCGGAAGGGGACCCAGCAGTGCCCCAAAGGACCCAGTAGTTCAGGGGGGAACCCAAGAGTACTGAGGAGACCCAGGAGTGCCCTAAAGGACCCAGGAGTTCAGGGGTGAACCCAGGAGTTCTGAGGGGACCCAAGAGTTCCCCAAAGGACCCAAGAGCTTAGGAGGGGACCCAGGAGTGCCCCAAAGGATCCAGAGTTCAGGAGAGGACCCAGGAGTGCCCCAAAGGACCCAGGAGTTCAGGAGGGGACCCACCCAGGAGTTCAGGAGGGGACCCAAGAGTGCCGCAAACGACCCAGGAGTTCAGGCGGGGACCCAAGAGTTCAGGAGGGGACCCAGGAGCTCAGGAGGGGACCCAGGAGTGCCGCAAAGGACCCAGGAGTTCTGAGGGGACCCAGGAGTGCCCCAAAGGAACCAGGAGTTCAGGGGGGAACTCAGGAGTGCCCCAAAGGATCCAGAGTTCAGGAGGGGACCCAAGAGTTCAGGAGGGACCCACCCAGGAGTTCATGGCGGGACCCATTCAGGACTTCATGGCGGGACCCACCCAGGACTTCAGGAGGGACCCATTCAGGAGTTCAGGAGGGACCCATTCAGGAGTTCAGGAGGGACCCATTCAGGAGTTCAGGAGGGGGACCAGGAGTGCCCCAAAGGACCCAGGAGTTCAGGGGGGAACCCAGGCGTTCTGAGGGGACCCAGGAGTGCCCCAAAGTACCCAAGAGTTCAGGAGGGGACCCAGGAGTTCGAGAGGGACCCACCCAGGAGTTCGGGAGGGACCCACCCAGGAGTTCAGGAGCGGACCCATCAGTGCCCCAAAGGACCCAGGAGTTCAGGGGGGAACACAGGAGTTCGGAGGGGACCCAGGAGTTCAGAAGGGGACCCAGGCGTTCTGAGGGGACCCAGGAGTGCCCCAAAGTACCCAAGAGTTCAGGAGGGGACCCAAGAGAACAGGAGGGGACCCGCCCAGGAGTTCAGGAGGGGACCCAGGAGTTAGGAGAGGACCCAGGAGTTCAGGAGGGGACCCAGGAGTGCCCCAAAGGACCCAGGAGTTCAGGAGGGGACCCAGCAGTGCCCCAAAGGACCCAGGAGTTCAGGGGGGAACCCAGGAGTGCCCCAAAGTACCCAGGAGTTCAGGGGGAACCCAGGCGTTCTGAGGGGACCCAGGAGTGCCCCAAAGTACCCAAGAGTTCAGGAGGGGACCCAGGAGTTCGGGAGGGACCCACCCAGGAGTTCGGGAGGGACCCACCCAGGAGTTCGGGAGGGGACCCAGCAGTGCTCCAAAGGACCCAGGAGTTCTGAGGGGACCCAAGAGTTCACCAAAGGACCCAAGAGTTCAGGAGTGGACCCAGGAGTGCCCCAAAGGATCCAGAGTTCAGGAGGGGACCCTCCCAGGAGTTCAGGAGGGGACCCAGCAGTGCCCCAAAGAACCCAGGAGTTCAGGGGGTAACACAGGAGTTCGGAGGGGACCCAGGAGTTCAGTAGGGGACCCAGGCGTTCTGAGGGTACCCAGGAGTGCCCCAAAGTACCCAGGAGTTCGGGAGGGGACCCACCCAGGAGTTCGGGAGGGGACCCAGCAGTGCCCCAAAGGACCCAAAAGTTCAGGAGGGACCCACCCAGGAGTTCATGGCGGGACCCACCGAGGACTTCAGGAGGGGACCCATTCAGGAGTTCAGGAGGGGGACCAGGAGTGCCCCAAAGGACCCAAGAGTTCAGGAGGGGACCCAGGATTGCCCCAAAGGATCCAGAGTTCAGGAGGGGACCCGCCCAGGAGTTCAGGAGGGGACCCGCCCAGGAGTTCAGGAGGGGACCCGCCCAGGAGTTCAGGAGGGGACCCGCCCAGGTGTTCAGGAGGGGACCCGCCCAGGAGTTCAGGAGGGGACTGAAGAATTCAGGAGGGGACCTAGGAGTTCAGGGGGTAACCCAAGAGTTCAGGAGCGGACCCAGGAGTTCAGGAGAGGACCCAGGAGTGCCCCAAAGGACCCAGGAGTTCAGGAGGGGACCCAGCAGTGCCCCAAAGGACCCAGGAGTTCAGGGGGGAACCCAGGCGTGCCCCAAAGTACCCAGGAGTTCAGGGGGGAACCCAGGCGTGCCCCAAAGTACCCAAGAGTTCAGGAGGGGACCCAGGAGTTCGGGAGGGACCCACCCAGGAGTTCAGGAGGGACCCACCCAGGAGTTCGGGAGGGGACCCAGCAGTGCTCCAAAGGACCCAGGAGTTCTGAGGGGACCCAAGGTTTCACCAAAGGACCCAAGAGTTCAGGAGTGGACCCAGGAGTGCCCCAAAGGATCCAGAGTTCAGGAGGGGACCCGCCCAGGACTTCAGGAGGGGACCCGCCCAGGACTTCAGGAGGGGACCTAGGAGTTCAGGGGGTAACCCAAGAGTTCAGGAGCGGACCCAGGAGTTCAGGAGAGGACCCAAGAGTGCCCCAAGGTACCCAGGAGTTCAGGAGGGGACCCAGCAGTGCCCCAAAGGACCCAGGAGACCAGGGGGGAACCCAGAAGTTCAGGAGGGGACCGAGGAGTACCCCAAAGGATCCAGAGTTCAGGAAGGGACCCAAGAGTTCGGGAGGGGACCCACCCAAGAGTTGGCGAGGGGACCCACCCAGGAGTTGGGGAGGGGACCCACCCAGGAGTTGGGGAGGGGACCCACCCAGGAGTTGGGGAGGGGACCCACCCAGGAGTTCGGGGGGGGACCGAAGAGTTCAGAAGGCGAACCAGGAGTGCCCCAAAGGACCCAGGAGTGCCCCAAGGTACCCAGGAGTTCAGGAGGGGACCCAGCAGTGCCCCAAAGGACCCAGGAGTTCGGAGGGGATCCAGGAGTGCCCCAAAGGACCCAGGAGTTCAGGGGGGAACCCAGGAGTTCGGAGGGGACCCAGATGTTCAGGAGGGGACCCAGAAGTTCAGGAGGGGACCCAGAAGTTCAGGAGGGGACCGAGGAGTACCCCAAAGGATCCAGTCTTCAGGAGGGGACCCAGGAGTGCCCCAAAGGATCCAGAGTTCAGGAAGGGACCCAAGAGTTCAGGAGGGGACCCACCCAGGAGTTCAGGGGGGGACCGGGAGTTCAGGGAGGGACCTAGGAGTTCAGGGGGTAACCCAAGAGTTCAGGAGGGGACCCAGGAGTTCAGGAGAGGACCCAGGAGTGCCCCAAAGGACCCAGGAGTTCAGGGTGAATCCAGGAGTTCAGGAGGGACCTACCCAGGATTTCGGGAGGGGACCCACCCAGGAGTTGGCGAGGGGACCCACCCAGGAGTTGGGGAGGGGACCCACCCAGGAGTTGGGGAGGGCCCCACCCAGGAGTTCGGGGGGGACCGAAGAGTTCAGAAGGCGAACCAGGAGTGCCCCAAAGGACCCAGGAGTGCCCCAAGGTACCCAGGAGTTCAGGGGGGAACCCAGGAGTGCCCCAAAGGATCCAGAGTTCAGGAGGGGTCCCACCCAGGAGTTCAGGAGGGGTCCCACCCAGGAGTGCACCAAAGGACCCAGGAGTTCAGGGGGGAACCCAGGAGTTCTGAGGGGACCCAGGAGTGCCCCAAAGTACCCAGGAGTTCGGGAGGGGACCCACCCAGGAGTTCGGGAGGGGACCCAGCAGTGCCCCAAAGGACCCAGGAGTTCAGGGGGGAACCAAGGAGTGCCCCAAAGGATCCAGAGTTCAGGAGGGGTCCCACCCAGGAGTTCAGGAGGGGTCCCACCCAGGAGTGCACCAAAGGACCCAGGAGTTCAGGGGGGAACCTAGGAGTGCCCCAAAGGATCCAGAGTTCAGGAGGGGTCCCACCCAGGAGTTCAGGAGGGGTCCCAACCAGGAGTGCCCCAAAGTACCCAGGAGTTCGGGAGGGGACTCACCCAGGAGTTCGGGAGGGGACCCACCCAGGAGTTCGGGAGGGGACCCACCCAGGAGTTCGGGAGGGGACCCACCCAGGAGTTCGGGGGGGGACCGAAGAGTTCAGGAGGGGGACCAGGAGTGCCCCAAAGGACCCAGGAGTGTCCCAAGGTACCCAGGAGTTCAGGAGGGGACCCAGCAGTGCCCGAAAGGACCCAGAAGTTCAGGGGGGAACCCAGGAGTTCGGAGGGGACCCAGGAGTTCAGGAGGGGCCCAGGAGTGCCCCAAAGGACCCACGAGTTCAGGAGGGGACCCAGGAGTGCCCCAAAGGATCCAGAGTTCAGGAGGGGACCCAGGAGTTCAGGAGGGCCCCACCCAGGAGTTCAGGAGGGGCCCCACCCAGGAGTGCCCCAAAGGACCCAGGAGTTCAGGAGGGGACCCACCCAGGAGTTCAGGAGGGACCCAGCCAGGAGTTCAGCGGGGGACCGAGGAGTTCAGGAGGGGACCCAGGAGTGCCCCAAAGGACCCAGGAGTTCAGGAGGGACCCAGGAGTTCAGGGGGGACCCAGGAGTTCAGGAGCGGGCCCCCACAGAAGTTCACGAGGGCACCCAAGAGTTCAGGGCGGGACCCAGGAGTGCCCCAAAGGACCCAGGAGTTCAGCGGGGGACCCCAGAGTGCCCCAAAGGATCCAGAGTTCAGGAGGGACCTACGAGTTCAGGGCGGGACCGAGGAGTTCAGGAGGGGACCCAGGAGTGCCCCAACGGACCCAGGAGTTCAGTGGGGAACCCAGGAGTTCTGAGGGGACCCAAGAGTTAAGGAGGGCATTCACGAGTTCAGGAGGGAGCCACCCAGGAGTTCAGGAGGGAGCCACCCAGGAGTTCAGGAGGGAGCCACCCAGGAGTTCAGGAGGGGACTGGGGGTTCAGGGGGGGACCCAGGAGTTCAGGGGGGAACCCAGGAGTGCCCCAAAGGACCCACGAGTTCAGGAGGGGACTCAGGAGTTCAGGATGGGACCCAGGAGTGCCCCAAAGGATCCAGAGTTCAGGAGGGGACCCAAGAGCTCAGTGCGGGACCCAGCAGTTGAGGAGGGAACCCAGGAGTGCCCCAAAGGACCCAGGAGTGCCCCAAAGGACCCAGGAGTTAAGGAGGGCTCCCAAGAGTTCCGGGGGGGGACCCAAGAGTTTCGGGGGGGGACCCAAGAGTTCCGGGGGGGGACCCAGCAGTGGCCCAAACGACCCAGGAGTTCTGAGGGGACCCAGGAGTGCCCCAAAAAACAAAAGAGTTCAGGAGGGGACCCAGGAGTGCCCCAAAGGACCCACGAGTTCAGGAGGGGACCCAGGAGTGCTCCAAAGGACCAAAGAGTTCAGGAGGGGACCCAGGAGTTCAGGAGGGCACCCAAGAGTTCTGGGGGGGACCCAAGAGTTCAGGAGGGGACCCAGCAGTGCCCCAAGGGACCCAGGAGTTCAGGGGGGAACCCAGGAGTTCTGAGGGGAACCCAGGAGTTCCCTAAAGGACCCAAGAGTTCAGGAGGGGACCCAGGAGTGCCCCAAAGGATCCAGAGTTCAGGAGGGGATCCAGGAGTGCCCCAAAGGATCCAGAGTTCAGGAGGGGACCCAGGATTTCAGGAGGGCCCCACCCAGGAGTTCAGGAGTGGACCCAGGAGTGCCCCAAAGGACCCAGGAGTTCAGGGGGGGACCCACCCAGGAGTTCAGGGGGGGGACCGAAGAGTTCAGGAGGGGACCAGGAGTTCAGGAGGGGACCCAGGAGTGCCCCAAAGGACCCAAGAGTTCAGGGCGGGACCCAGGAGTGCCCCAAGGACCCAGGAGTTCAGCGGGGAACCCAGGAGTGCCCCAAAGGACCCAAGAGTTCAGGAGGGCACCCAAGAGATCAAGAGGGACCCACCCAGAAGTTCAGGAGGGACCCACCCAGGAGTTCAGGAGGGGACTGTGGGTTCAGGGGGGGACCCAGGAGTTCAGGAGGGTAACCAGGAGATCATGTGGGCCCCAGGAGCTCAGGGGGGACTGAAGAGTTCAGGAGGGGACCCACCCAGGAGTTCAGGAGGGGACCCAGCAGTGCCCCAAAGGACCCAGGAGTTCAGGGGGGGACCCACCCGGGAGTTCACGGGGGACCCACCCAGGAGTTCAGGAGGGACCCAGGCATCCGTCTGCCCATCCTCCGCAGGTTCTGGACTTGTCACTCAATGAGGTCACAACTCTGCAGGGTTTCCCACCCCTCCACCACCTGGAGGAGCTGGATCTCCATGGAAACCATGAGAACCAAGGGGGCACTGGGAGGGACTGGGAGACACTGAGGGGTCAGTGGGGGTCAATGGGGATCAGTGCGACCGGATCAAAGGGAACTGGGGTGAACTGGTGTGAACTGGGGGTGCTGGGGTCAGGCTCTGATTGGTTCCTCCCTTTGACTCTGACCTTAGTGATTGGCGACACCTCCGCCCTCACCCCATTGGCCGCCTGCCCCCAGCTGCACCGCATCCGCTTGGCCGACACGTCCTTGGCCGCCACCCCCGATCGCTGCGCCCGCCTGGCCGAGCTCCTCCCGCAGGTGACCATCGCTCTCACCTGATTCGTCGGTGCCTCTGAAGACTCCGCCCACTCCAGCACAACCCACCTTAAAACACGGGGGGGGCAATAAATAAAGTGATGTTACCACAATGCAAGTCCGTTTGTGTGACCCCAGCCTCGTCTGGTTCTGAGCGCGTGTCTGTCAGACGGCTGCTTTACTCTTACAAGTTCACTGCTGTGCGATTATGATGGCGAAGGGCAATGCAAGATAGAAGGGTTTGTTCTGCTGGGGGTCACCACCCGCCCCCCGCGTCTGAGCGGGCCAATCAGAGGGCACGGGAGGGCTGGAGGGGCGGAGCGCTGGTGTCCGTGCGGGAATTTGTCACCATGCGGCGTGCGTTCGACTTTGTCCTTGTCTCTGTCTGTGAGCGTGTGGGACTCCGTGCCGTGTGAGTGTTGGACTTTGCTGTGTCTATGTGTGTGCGTAGGACTCAGTGTCACTGTCCGTGTGCCGGACTTGGCATCCGTGTGGGCGCGTTAGACTCGGTGTCTATCGCTGTTGTGTGCGAGTGTAGGACTTTGTCTGTCTGTGTGTGCCAGTCTTTGTTTCTGTGAGTGCTGGACTCTGTCCGAGTGTGTGTTTGATGGAGTTTGAGCGGACCGATTGGTGAGGTTGAATGGGATCGCGTGTGCAGTTCTGGCAGGATTTCTATTGGACAGCATGTCAGATTATTTAAATTGCCAAACTAAAAATAAAATACAAACTAAACTTCCTTGTTGTTGTTTTTTCTTCAGGTGCAGCAGTAAGGTTGTGGATGCTCTAGGGGATTTAAAAAAAAAAAAACATTAAATAAATAATTCCAGTCCTCCCCTAGAGCATCCACAGCCCTACTGCTGCACCAGACTTGTAGGTATTTTGTGTGGAAAAGAAGAGAAAACTAAATTATACATTCCAATCCATTACATGACATTACCATACCCCTAAGAAATACTCAAACAATAAACAGCCAAACACATATGAAACAAATGAGACCCTGATTATGCAAATTAAACCCCAATTATGAAAACGACCTCATTAAATATGCAAATGAGGTAAACACACCTCCTCCCTGGCCACTTCACACCTCCTGCCTGGCCACTTCACACTGGGTTAGGGTTTACGGTTAGGGTTAGGTTTTTATATATCATCCCCAAGTTCAAGTTTAAGTTTTGAGTCACTAATGCTCATAACAGTCTTTCCAGGTTTTAATTGCTTCACTGTAGTAATTACCAGTTTACAGGTGGTTACAAGGCCGAGAATATATTTTTCACTGCGACTAATCGCCTTCCACAACACAGTTCCCACTTTTTCCCAGGTCTCTATTTGAAAAACTCCTAACAGGTCAGCAGGAAACCCACTGCCTCTGCACCAAATTAACAATCTTTTGAGGTTACTCTCCTCATACTTCACCCCTCTCTTAGAGAGAATATGCGAGAGGAGCCGCAGTATTTCTTCTTCTTCTTTAAAAATATTCTGCCCCATCTCCTCTCACCCCCAGCTGCTCACCTCTTTGGGCGTCCGTTGCGACGATATCGGATCCTTTATCCCTCCTCTGTCACTCCGTAGACATCAATCGGGAGTCACGCAGCCCGCAGCCCGCGTCCCGGTCACGGTCCAGCCGAGCCGTTCCAGCTGGGGCTCGCTCCCTGCAGCGGTCGCGCGCCTTCCGTAAATTCTCCTTAGGGATCACGTCGGGGTCACCGCTTGCGAGGGCGCAAACTCACAGACTCCACGCAACTCAATACGAATTCAAGCGAAGCCATTTATTACAGAGACAAGCCTCCTTATATACGCAGTTATTTCCCAATAAGCGTCCACGTTTCAAACACGCGTCGGCTGATCAGATATCGTCCACGTTCAGGTCTTGTTATTATAGAATTACCTCTCTCTCATAACAGGTGTTGTTTTTCAGCCTTCGCGCCAGTCTTGGAGTCACTTTGTCCAGTTCAGAAATAAATCTCTATCTAACAGAAACCCATCCGCACAACAACCTTAAGAAAATCCCTTAAATCTCCCACAGGTGCTGTCATTTCTAGTTAGGGTCCAGGTGATTTTATAAGGGTGGTGGGCGGGGCCTGGGATGATCGACCCCTCCCCTCGGCAGCTTTTGAGCCGTTTAATCTACGTGGGCAGTCGTCTTTGGAGAAGCGGAGGTGTTTGTTTGAGGTACGAGCTTCAGGAGCAGCAAAGGTTCAGTAGCAGCTGTGGTAGAAAGGTTGTTTGTCATTATGTTTCATTCATTGATTCGGTTCCAGGTGCTTTGCATTTTCCCAAAATTCCTGACTACAATGGAGATGGAGTGCCGGCAGTTGTATTTCACTTTCTATCTGTTCCCTAGAAAAACTAAGTTGAGATCCATACTCGGTCTCATTGTAGCTGCAATAGCAGCAATAAAGTGCAGGTGCTGTCATTTTCAGGGAGATTCCAGGTAATTTGATAAGGGTGGTGAGGGGGATTGGGGTGAATGACCCCGCCCCTTTCCCAGGGGTTTGTGGGAAGGGGTGGGCAGAGCCCTGGGTATTTGAGCCCCGGTCCCCAGGCAGGGAGCTCATTCTGCTCCAGAGCCTCTTCTGTGGTGGTTTTCTGTTGCTCCTTCAGTAGCCAGCAGCTTTTGAGATGTTTAATCCAAATGGGCAGATGTCTTTGGACAAGCAGAGGTGCCTGTTTGACGTAAGAGCTTCAGGAACAGCGAAGGTTTAACAACAGCTGTAGTAGAAAAGTTGTTTGTTGTTATGTTTCGTTTGTTGATTCATTTCCAGGTGCTTTGCATTTTCCCAAGATTCCTGACTACAATGGAGAGGGAGTGTTGTTTTTTGGTTTGTATTGCTGTATTAATAGTTGTTAATGTAATCTCTTTTCCTGGAAGAGCGTCTTGTCTCCAGAACCTTAGCAGCGTGCGGCGGCCCCCGGTGGATCATTCAAATGTACCTCCCAGAACTCAGCCAATGTGAGCAACGAACCGTAGGCTACTATGGATAAATATTATTTGGGGGCTCGATAGCGTGCGTGTTCTCGCTTTCCTTACTGTAGGCGACGATGGAGAAAGCGACAACTGTGGGAAGATCTCCGTTAGCCCACGTGGCGTTTTCCTCTGTCGAAGGTGGGTTCGATCCCTCAGCCCTCTGAAAGATAAGTGGAGGCACGAGGGCTGGGAAGGGGCTGGGAATCGCAGGGTGGGATTAAAGTTCTCAGACAGAAAAGCGCAGTCTAGGAGCGGTCCCCTTCGGGCAGATAAGGGGTCAGGGAACGTTCCGGTGCGATGCCAGCATCTGCCGGGCATGGCAGCTCCAGCCGGCGCCTGTTGTCGTGTAGTTCGGGAAGCCCGCCTCGTGCCTGTCAGACGATCCCGGGGTCTCGCTGTGCTCCGGGGGCCCAACGGGCCTCTCAGGTGCCATCCCAGGATCCGGAATGCCGGTGCTAATTGGCGTAGTGCCAATTGGGTGCTGGATTATTGTATCATCAGCCAAAAGCGTGGATGGTGCTTGCATTTTGGATGTTTCTGGTCAGTTGTGATTTATGGTGTCATTCTGGGCTGCATCAGCAGCTCTGCTCTCTACTCCTCCAGTCCTAGGGACTGGCACTTCAAGATGCTGGGAAGAAGTTCTTAGGTTGTGCCGCCGTCTCCTCTGTGTGTGTGTGCGCCGGTGCCGCCGTCTCATAAGGGACTGTGATGTTCAGCTCCTTTTTCCTGGGGTTGCAGAAGAGGCTCCTTGCCTCATCACTGCCTCCCTGCAGGGCATTTGGATTGATGCCTTCTCTGGTTTTGGTGTCGCTGTCGTTGCGGAGTGTTTTTGGTGCCATTGCGGTCGTGTCGTCCATAGCGTTCTGTGGCGTGTTTGACTGCGCACGTGCACGTTCGGCTCGGAGCTGCTGTGCCCGGCGGTGTGGAGTCAGGGGCGGGTGGAGTGAGCTCTAGGAGTCCACGGTTAATCTGTTGACAGATTCAACTGTGTAGGCAAAGGTTGTACGGTCGTCTGGGATGCAGTAGCTGTGGGCAGGGGAGCTGGCAGTCTGTTCCCCAGTGTTTTAGGGACTCAATTAGAGCTTCTGGTGGGATTCCTGAATAGAAAGCAGACCTGTGGAATGGTCAAGCTGTTGATGAGCATCTCAGTGACTTGTTGAATACCTTGATTTCAGATGCAGAGGGACAACATGGCACGAAAGAGCGACGGAAGAGCCGAGCAGAGCGCCGTAAGCAGGTGGGTCGGTGCGTGGTGTCAGAGGGAAGATGTGCCCTCTGTCTTTATCTAAGTTGGGTTGTTTGTCTGTTTTACAGGTGTGAAACAATGAGGAAAGCTGGGTATCGGCACTGCAGCTCCTCGGGCAAGGTGAGGAACGAGTGCTGGGCCAAAGCAGCAGCTCATTTCAGGTCTTGTGTTGCCGGTGCAGGTATGAGCATCCTTTGGTTGTGTTTTACAGGTGGTAGCTGAACCTCTGTGGTCAGCAGCGTTGCAGTCAAAAGCAAAGGCAGCCAGGTGGGCGAGCGGCCAAGGTAAAGGAGCGGGAGATGGAATTGTCTGTGGGCAGGCTGTTTTCAGGCAGCGTCGGAGCAGATGCCTTTGTTTTTGCAGGTGCCGCGGACCAGCTCGGAGGGGCGAAGCTGCACGCCGACCAGCAGCCGAGAAGGTGAGGCGGTGGTGGGTGTCAAGGAGCCCGGTGTCTCGGTTCAGCATTTCCTTCTTGTTTTGCAGGCTCCTTTTGGGCCCTTTGGAATCGGAGGAGCGTTTCTGGTGAGCCGGGCTATGGGCGAGGAGGAGCGTGAGGCTGGGGACTCGCTCCAAGCCCTACAGTTCTTTTGTTTCCCAATGTCTTAGGTGCCACGAGCAATGAGGGTTTGTGACCGCACCCGTGGCACAACGCGCTGAACAGAACGCCAAGGAACTTAGGAGGTGGGTGTCGCGGAAGGAGTTGGCGTTTACCCCGCGATACCGTATGCTGGCACGGCTTAGTGAGCGTGTGTTTTCCCGTGTTACTGTAGATGTTGAAGAGGAACCCGGCGATGCAGGAACATCTCCGTTAGCGCACGTGGCGTTTTCTCTGTCGAAGGTGGATTCGGTCCCTCGGCCCTCTGAAAGATAAGTGGAGGCACAGGGGCTGGGAGGGGGCCGGGAGTCGCAGGGAGGCGGGTAAAGTTCTGATAAGGGGAAGGGCTGTCCAGGAAAAGTCCTCTTGGGGTGGGTAAAGGACCTAGGGAACTTTACAGTGCGATGCCAGCACGTGCCGGGCAGGGCAGCTCCAGCCTGCGTCTGCGTTGTCGTGTAGCTCGGGATGCCTGCCTTGCACCTGTCAGACGATCCCGGGGTCTCGCTGTACTCCGGGGGCCCAACGGGCCTCTCAGGTGCCATCCCGGGATCCGGAATGCCGGTGTTAATTGGTGTAGAGCCAATCGGGTGCTGGATTCTTGTATCATCAGCCAAAAGCGTGGACAGTGCTTGCATTTTGGGCATTTCTGGTCAGCAGTGACCTATGGTGTGATTCTGGGCTGCTTCAGCAGCTCTGCTCTCTACCCCTCCAGTCTAAGGGACTGGCACTTCAAGATGCTGGGAAGAAGTTCTTAGGTTGTGCCGCCGTCTCTGTGTGTGTGGGCTCCAGTGCCGCCGCCGTCTCTGTGTGTGTGGGCGCCAGTGCCGTCGCCGTCTCATAAGGGGCCGTGACGTTGGGCTCCTTTTTCCTGGGGTTGCAGAAGAGGCTCCTTGCCTCATCACTGCCTCCCTGCAGGGCATTTGGATTGATGCCTTCTCTGGTTTTGGTGTCGCTGTCGTTGCGGAGTGTTTTTGGTGCCATTGCGGTCGTGTCGTCCATAGCGTTCTGTGGCGAGTTTGACTGCGCACGTGCACGTTCGGCTCGGAGCTGCTCTGCCCGGCGGTGTGGAGTCAGGGGCGGGTGGAGTGAGCTCTAGGAGTCCACGGTTAATCTGTTGACAGATTCAGTTGTGTAGGCAAAGGTTGTGCGGTCATCTGGGATGCAGTAGCTGTGGGCAGGGGAGCTGGCAGTCTGTTCCCCAGTGTTTTAGGGACTCAATTAGAGCTTCTGGTGGGATTCCTGAATAGAAAGCAGACCTGTGGAATGGTCAAGCTGTTGATGAGCATCTCAGTGACTTGTTGAATACCTTGATTTCAGATGCAGAGGGACAACATGGCACGAAAGAGCGACGGAAGAGCCGAGCAGAGCGCCGTAAGCAGGTGGGTCGGTGCGTGGTGTCAGAGCGAAGATGTGCCTTGTGCCTTTATATTGTGTGCTGGCTTTGCTTAGTGAGTGTGTGTTTTCTTGTGTTATTGCAGATGTTGAGGAGGAACTTGGTGATGCAGGAAGATCTCCGTCAGCACATGTGGTGTTTTCCTCTGTTGAAGATGGATTCAGTCTCTTGGCCCTCTGAAAGATAAGTGGAGGCTGGAGGGCTGGGAAGGGGTTGGGAACTGCCGGGAGGGGGGTAAAGTTCTCTTTGGGGCAAGGGTGTTCCAGGAACAGTCCCTTTTGGGCAGGGAACTTCACAGTGCGATGCCAGGGTGTCCTGGGCAGGGCAGCTCCAGCCTAGTGTCAGTGTTGTATTGCAGGTCGGGAGTCTTGCATTGTGCCTGCCAGACGGTCCCGGGCTCTCATCGCGCTTGAGGGACCCGACAGGCATCCCGGGCACCATCCCGGGATCCGGAACGCCGGTGCCAGTTGGCATAGCACCAATCAGGTCCCAGTTTTCTTGTATCAGCAGCTGAAAGCGTGGATGGTTTTTGCATTTTGGATGTTTCTGCTCAGTTGTGTTTTATGGTGTCATTCTGGGCTGCATCGGCAGCTCTGCTCTGTACCCCTCCAGTCTAAGGGACTGGCACTTCTTCCCAGCGTCTTGAAGGTTTTAAGTAGCGCCGCCGTCTGCTCTGTGTGTGTGCGCGCCAGTGCCGCCGTCTGCTCTGTGTGTGTGCGCGCCAGTGCCGCCGTCTGCTCTGTGTGTGTGCGCGCCAGTGCCGCCGTCTGCTCTGTGTGTGTGCGCGCCAGTGCCGCCGTCTGCTCTGTGTGTGTGCGCGCCAGTGCCGCCGTCTGCTCTGTGTGTGTGCGCGCCAGTGCCGCCGTCTGCTCTGTGTGTGTGCGCGCCAGTGCCGCCGTCTGCTCTGTGTGTGTGCGCGCCAGTGCCGCCGTCTGCTCTGTGTGTGTGCGCGCCAGTGCCGCCGTCTGCTCTGTGTGTGTGCGCGCCAGTGCCGCCGTCTGCTCTGTGTGTGTGCGCGCCAGTGCCGCCGTCTGCTCTGTGTGTGTGCGCGCCAGTGCCGCCGTCTGCTCTGTGTGTGTGCGCGCCAGTGCCGCCGTCTGCTCTGTGTGTGTGCGCGCCAGTGCCGCCGTCTGCTCTGTGTGTGTGCGCGCCAGTGCCGCCGTCTGCTCTGTGTGTGTGCGCGCCAGTGCCGCCGTCTGCTCTGTGTGTGTGCGCGCCAGTGCCGCCGTCTGCTCTGTGTGTGTGCGCGCCAGTGCCGCCGTCTGCTCTGTGTGTGTGCGCGCCAGTGCCGCCGTCTGCTCTGTGTGTGTGCGCGCCAGTGCCGCCGTCTGCTCTGTGTGTGTGCGCGCCAGTGCCGCCGTCTGCTCTGTGTGTGTGCGCGCCAGTGCCGCCGTCTGCTCTGTGTGTGTGCGCGCCAGTGCCGCCGTCTGCTCTGTGTGTGTGCGCGCCAGTGCCGCCGTCTGCTCTGTGTGTGTGCGCGCCAGTGCCGCCGTCTGCTCTGTGTGTGTGCGCGCCAGTGCCGCCGTCTGCTCTGTGTGTGTGCGCGCCAGTGCCGCCGTCTGCTCTGTGTGTGTGTGTGCGCCAGTGCCGCCGTCTTATAAGGGGCCGTGACGTTCGGCTCCTTTGTTTTCTGGGGTTGCAGTGGAGGCTCCTCGCCACACCAGTGCCCCCCTGCAGGTTTTTTTGATCGATGCCTCTCTGATTGGGAGTTGTTCCCATTGTTGGGTGTTGTTGGTGTTGTTGACATGATGTCGCCTGTAACGTTCTGTGGCACGTTTGTCTGCGCACGTGCACGTTCGGCTCGGAGCTGCTCTGCCCGGCGGTGTGGAGTCAGGGGCGGGTGGAGTGAGCTCTAGGAGTCCACGGTTAATCTGTTGATGTGTTAAAATGTATAGCCAGAAGTCATCTGGGACGCAGTAGCTGGGGGCAGGGGAGTCGTAAGTCCTTTTAGTGATGTTTTGCAGTCGTTACAGAGACCATTGATGATTAGTGTTGTCTGTGGTGTGCTGTTATTTCATAGACAAAGCCTGTTTTAATGAAATCTTTTTGGTTTTTTTCTTTGCAGGTGACCACATTGTCAATATGAGTCACTTATAGAAAGGCGTTTTGTTAGGCTATGTAGCACTCATAATTATAGCCTTTACTCGATGGTAACAAAAGCAGCTACAGACTCCGATCGTCACCCATCCCATAAGGCGCGCTTTACACGTTCCCGCAGGAATAGGCTTCTGTCGCCAAAAATGCCACATTCGAGGCCGTCGGGAAGCTCCTACGGACCGTAAACCGAATCTACGGCTGCGCAGAGCCGAGTCCAGCGCGAGGTCAGCGCACAGGATCCGCTGAGAAGCAAGAAGACCAGAGACTCGGCTATCGCTATTGGATGCAATCGCAGCGTAGAGGGGTGGGTGAATAGTTTGTAAGGGTATAAATACCCAGGGATTTCCACGCTCGGCTGGGACCTCAGCAGAAGAGGCAGCTCCAGTCAGCCTTCCCGCAGTACCGCTCCGTTCGGTTGGTTATTTACATGGATTTTGCCGGAGAGTTTGCCCCGATAGACCCAGGACTTAGACCATGACCCAACCGTCCCCGTGCCTCTGGAAGGGAGGTAGGGATGCCGAGGCGTAGAGCGATGCCATTCAGAAATTCAGGCTGAGCGGTATAAGGAGTCAGGTGTGCACATACAGTCCTTTGGCCATATGTCAATATAATATCTTAGGTGTTTTCCCTCTCCCCTGCACGGCCGGGAGGCCAACCGTAGATCCAGCGCAGGGCTAAGTTCGGATCCAGCCGCACCCGGGCTTCCGTCCGCAGAGGAGTTTAGAAAGTGAGGGGGTCTGATCCCAACCTCACGCCTCGCCGGAAAGACCTCCCTGTAGCCTTTGGCATCTCCCGTCCACGTAGAAATTGCTCTGAATCAAGTTTCAGCGGAATTTGCTTAGCATATTCTGTCCTCCTAGTAAGCAATAGCGTCCCTCACCATTACATTCCGCCACAGCGCAAGCTGTCTAGCGCCACCCTCGGTCGGCCGCGCCCCAGTCGGTCACCCGAAACCGAGCGATGTCGGCGGGATCGCGGGCGTTGTCGGCGTTCGGCGACGGAGACGCGGGGCGAGTTTGAATTCCGGAATCTCAGAGGAAGGAGGTCACGGTAACTGACAGGATCAGGACGCTGAGCAATAATAGGTCACCACAGTCAAGAACTATATGAAGGATGGCAAGGGAATTAAGTGCAAAGTGTGAAGGCCCTGTCTCAAGCCAATCTTCGGGAGAGGAAGAAGCGGTCGGCCGGGTAGATGACGCGCAGAGCATTCGGATAGTGTGAAACCTCGAGCAAACGCGGCTCGGGGCTGTAGTTATTTGTCCTTGGAGGTTCAAATTTTTTTCCTTTTCAGGTAAATTCCAAAGTTAAAGAATAAAAAACTCCAGCTGGGGGATCCATCCCCCCCGACCGGGTTTTTTCCCTGGTCACGGCCGCTCCGCGAGGCGACGTTTGTCGCCGAGGTTAGGACGCAGGCGGCCCTCGGGCTGGGGTTTCGGCAGGCAGGGCCATTTTGGAGGCTCCTGGGAACGGTGTTCCCGAGGGGCAACGGCATAGAGGGGACAACAGCTGCCATGTGAGCGTGGGGTGGGTTTGGTAGGTGAATGAGTGGTGCGCTCAGCTGTGTGATTGTGGTGCATTTGTATATTGGGGGTTGTGAGTTTTTGTCCTTGCAGGTTAATGATTTTTCCTTTTCAGGTACATTTAAAATTTCAAATAGAATAAAAAAAACCCAGCCAGGGAATTTTTTTTTTTTTTTTTTTCCCCCGACTGGGTTTTTTTTTCCCCCGGTCCCGGCCGCTCCGCGAGGCGACGTTCGTCGCCAAGGTTCGGACCCGGGAGGCCGTCGGACCGGGGTTTTGGCAGGCAGGGCCATTTTGGAGGCTGCTGGGAACAGCGTTCCCCACGAGCAATGGCACAGAGGGCACAATGGCTGTGATGCGTGAGGTGGCTTTGTTAGGTGAATGAGTGGTGTGGTGAGCTGTGAGATTTGGTGTGTTTGTGTTTATGGGTTGTGGGTTTTTGTCTGTGCAGGTTCATGGTTTTTCCTTTTCAGGTACATTTAAGTTTTAAAATAGAATAAAAAAAAACCCAGCCGGGGGATTTTTTTTTTCCCCCGGCTGGGTGTTTTTTTTTCCCGGTCCCGGCCGCTCCGCAAGGCGATGTTGGTCGCCAAGGTTCGGATGCGGGCGACCCTCGGACCGGGGTTTTGGCAGGCAGGGCCATTTCGGAGGCTCCCGGGAACGATGTTCCTGAGGGGCGATGCGGACATGGGGCAATCGTACGAGCTGGGAGAATGGCAGCCGTGCGAGAGGGTGGTGGGTTTGGTATTGGAGTGAGTGGTGCGGTTTAGCTGTGAGGTCTGGTATGATTGTGTTTTGGGGTAGTTGTTTTCTTTGCAGGTTTATTTTGAAATTTACCTGAAAAGGAGGAAAAAACAGAAATAGGAAAACAAGCCCCTGTCAGGGGATTCTCTGTTCTCTGCCCCCCCAGGAGGGTGTTTTTTCCCCAGGTCCAGGCCGCTAGGCAAGATCAAGTTCACAGTCAGCGTTCCAATTTGGGTCCGGCTGGGACGGCAGTTTCGGAGGCGAGGGGATTGTCAAGGCTCTGGGAACAGCTTTTGAGGCCGTAGTTATTCCAGATTGTGGTCTCGGTCGGTAGCGGCCAGGAGGTTCGTTTAGGGAACGGTACCGGAAAGCCGGTCGCAATCGCCCCAGGAGCGGTCAAACTAAACGGCCCACGAGTCGGTCAGGGTCGTGATAGGGGCGTGTTATCCTCCGTAAGGTGACATCAGGGATGCCATGAGATAGAGGAGTTGGCTTTTCTACGTAGCGTGATAAATGTAATACGTAAAATATGTAATCAAGGTACGCATTAGATGTTTCGGTTACCAGTCAGGAGGATACTCTGTAGAAGAGTCATAACAGGGAGGAGTCCATTCTGCGACGCGGTCAAAGGGACACGGTCAGGAAGAGTCCGTAAATCGCTCCGATCCGGAACAAAACTTTGTAACGGCTCCCTACCAAAGGTGACGATATTCCCCGTAGCCTTAGGCACTGTGATATATTATGTCAAAACGCTGTAATATGGGGGAGTTTTCTGTGTTATGGTCATAGTGATAAGGGAATGCTGTAATAACAAGCAGTTTGTATATGATCTTACTGTTTATTACAACTCCATGTAATTTGTTGGGTAATATTGAGTTTGAGGGGCCTAGCTTTACCTAACTCAGCTCCTTCACAAAGGTAATAAAGCAGCTGTACCTTGTTGTTGTCCGGCATCTTTTTCAGTCGGAGAAGTTTCGCGTGCGTGAGAGGCTTCGAGAGCATGTCGACGGCGAGCGCATGCCAGACTCGGTCACCATCCGTCGCGTCCACGCAGCAATTCGTCACGTGCGGCGTGCGGGTTAGACTTCGTCCGTCTCCGTCCGTGGGTGCATTGGACTTTGTGTCTATGTGTGTAGGACTTTGTCCGTGTCTATGTGCATGTGCATGCTGGACTCAGTGTCAGCCATCCATGCTGGACTTCATATGTGCATGTGGGTGTGTTGGACTTTGTCTGTATCCACATTGGAGTCTGTCTGTGTCTGAGTGTCCATTTGACGGACTTTGAGCAAGCGGACCAGTCGGTGAGGTTGAAGGGCAGTGAGTGTGCAGTTCTGGAAGGGTTTCTTTTGGATGTCGTGTCAGATTAGTTTGTCATTGCAAAGAAACTAAATAAAAATGAAATAAACTACTTGAAGAAAAAGTGAGGAAGAAAAAGAATGTATTTTATTTTTAAGTGGAGCAGTATGGCTTTGGGTGCTCTAGGGGATTTAAAAAAATATATTTAATATAAATCCCAGTACTCCCTGCAGTCTCTGGGAGGAGGTGTGGATTGGTTTTGTTGGTTTTATGGTGGTTTTTTTTGTTGTGTTCTGGTTTTTGTAGGGGAGAAAAAGTTGTTTTTTTCCTCCCTAATTTGCATATTTAATGAGTTAATTTGCATAGTTGCTGTGTAATTTGAATATTTCTGGTAGTTGAGGATTTTTTATGTTATGTGTAGTTGTGTATTTTTCTGTTGCATATTTAATTCTTATTTGTAGATGTTGTTATTTATATTCTGTAGTATGTATAGGTAAAAAGACGAAAAACTAAAAGTCTGGTGCAGCAGTAGGGGTTAGGCCATTAGCGTTAGGGTTAGGGTCGGTTAGGGTCGTTAGGGTCATTAGGGGTTAGGGTTAGGGGTTAGGGTTAGGGTTAGGGTCAATTAGGGTTAGGGTTGCGCTTAGGGTTGCGCTTAGGGTTAGGGGTTAGGGTTAGGGGTTAGGGTTAGGGGTTAGGGTTAGGGGTTAGGGTTAGGGGTTAGGGTTAGGGTTAGGGTTTAGAGTTAGGGTTAGGGTTATTGTTAAAGTTAGGTTTAGAGTTAGGGGTTAGGGTCAGGATTAGGGTTAGGGTTACGGTTAGGGTTAGGGTCAGGGTTAGGGTTAGGGTTAAGGTTAGGGTAAGTTTAAGGGGTTAGGGTTACAGTTAGGATTAGGGGTTAGGGTTAGTGTTAGGGTTAGGGGTTTTGGTTAGGCTTAGAGTTAACGGTAGGGTTAGGGTTAGGGTTAGGGATTAGGGTTAGGGTTAGGGTCAATTAGGTTTAGGGTTAGGGTTAGGGCTACGCTTAGGGTTAGGGTTAGGGTTGAGGATTACGCTTAGGGTTAGGATTAGGTTTAGGGTTTAGGATTACGCTTAGGGTTAGGGTTAGGCTTTAGGATTACGCTTAGGGTTAGGGCCATTAGAGTTAGGGTTAGGGTTAGGGCCATTAGAGTTAGGGTTAGGGTTAGGGCCATTAGAGTTAGGGTTAGGGCCATTAGGGTTGGGTTAGGGTTAGGCTTAGGGTTAGGGCCATTACGGTTGGGTTAGGGGTTAGGGCCGTTAGGGTTAGGGCCATTAGGGTTGGGTTAGGGTTAGGGCCATTAGGGTTAGGGTTAGGGTTAGGGCCATTAGGGTTAGGGTCAGGGTTAGGGTTAGGGCCATTAGGGTTAGGGCCATTAGGGTTTGGGTTGGTTGGGGGTTAGGGTTGGGTTAGGGTTAGGGTTTAGAGTTAGGGTTAGGGTTATTGGGTTAAGGTTAGGGTTAGGGTTTAGGGTTAGGGTTAGGGTTAAGGTTAGGGTAAGTTTAAGGGGTTAGGGTTACAGTTAGGATTAGGGGTTAGGGTTAGTGTTAGGGTTTGGGGTTTTGGTTAGGGTTAGGGTTAGGGTAAGGTTAGGGTTAGGGTCAATTAGGGTAAGGGTTACGCTTAGGGTTGCGCTTAGGGTTAGGGGTTAGGGTTAGGGTTTAGGATTACGCTTAGGGTTAGGATTAGGGTTAGGGTTTAGGATTACGCTTAGGGTTAGGGGTTAGGGTTAGGGTTTAGGATTACGCTTAGGGTTAGGGTTTAGGGTTAGGGTTAGGGTTAGGGTTTCGGATTAGGGGTTAGGATTAGGGTTAGGGTTTAGGATTACGCTTAGGGTTAGGGCTTAGGGTTAGATTTACTGTTAGGGTTAGGGTTTAGGATTACGCTTAGGGTTAGGATTAGGGTTAGGGTTTAGGATTACGCTTAGGGTTAGGGGTTAGGGTTAGGGTTAGGGCTACGCTTAGGGTTGCGCTTAGGGTTAGGGTTAGGGTCAGGATTAGGGGTTAGGGTTAGGGTTAAGGTTAGGGTAAGTTTAAGGGGTTAGGGTTACAGTTAGGATTAGGGGTTAGGGTTAGGGGTTTTGGTTAGGGTTAGAGTTAACGGTAGGGTTAGGGTTAGGGATTAGGGTTAGGGTCAATTTGGGTTAGGGTTAGGGCTACGCTTAGGGTTGCGCTTTAGGGTTAGGGTTAGGGTTAGGGGTTAGGGTTAGGGTTTAGGATTACGCTTAGGGTTAGGATTAGGGTTACGGTTTAGGATTACGCTTAGAGTTAGGATTAGGGTTAGGGTTTAGGATTGCGCTTAGGGTTAGGGGTTAGGGTTAGGGTTAGGGTTTAGGATTACGCTTAGGGTTAGGGTTAGGGTTTAGGATTACGCTTAGGGTTAGGGCTTAGGGTTAGATTTAGTGTTAGGGTTATGCTTAGGATTACGATTAGGGTTAGGGTTAGGGGTTAGGGTTAGGATTAGGGTTAGGGTTTTGGGTTAGGGTTAGGGTCAGGATTAGGGTTAGGGTTAAGGTTAAGGTTAGGGTAAGTTTAAGGGGTTAGGGTTACAGCTAGGATTAGGGGTTAGGGTTAGTGTTAGGGTTAGGGGTTTTGGTTAGGGTTAGAGTTAACGGTAGGGTTAGGGTTAGGGTTAGGGCTACGCTTAGGGTTAGGGTTAGGGGTTAGGGTTAGGGTTTAGGATTACGCTTAGGGTTAGGATTAGGGTTAGGGTTTAGGATTACGCTTAGGGTTAGGGGTTAGGGTTAGGGTTTAGGATTACGCTTAGGTTTAGGGGTTAGGGTTAGGGTTTAGGATTACGCTTAGGGTTAGGATTAGGGTTAGAGTTAGTGTTAGGGTTAAAGTTAGGTTTAGGGTTAGGGTTACGGATAGGAATAGGGTTAGGCTTAGAGTTAAAGTTAGGGGTTAGGGTTAAGGCTAGATTTAGGCTTACGGGTTAGGGGCTAGGTTTAGGGCTAGGGTTAGGGCCGTTAGGGTTAGGGTTATGGTTTTGGGTTAGGTTTAGGGTTAGGGTTAGGGCCATTAGAGTTAGGGTTAGGGTTAGGGTTACGATTAGGGGTTTGGTTTAGAGTTAGGGTTAGGGTTGGGGTTGTTAGGGTTAGGTTTAGGGTTAATGTTAGGGTAGGGCTTAGGGTTAGATTTAGTGTTAGGGTTAGGGTTAGGGCTACGCTTAGGGTTGCGCGTTAGGGTTAGGGTTTTGGGTTAGGCTTAGGCTTAGGGTTAGGGCTATTACGGTTGGGTTAGGGGTTAGGGGTTAGGGTTAGGGTTACGGATAGGAATAGGGTTAGGCTTAGAGTTAGGGTTAGGGGTTAGGGTTCGGGCTAGAGTTAGGCTTACGGGTTAGGGGTTAGGCGTAAGGGTTAGGCGTAAGGGTAGGGTTAGGGCCTTAGGGTTAGGGCCTTAGGGGTAGGGCCTTAGGGTTAGGGCCTTAGGGTTATGTTTAGGCTTAGTGTTAGGGTTAGGGGTTAGGGTTAGGTGTTAGGTTTAGATTTAGGATTAGTGTTAGGGTTAGGGTTTAGGGTTATGGTTAGGGTTACGTTTAGGGATGATGTTTAGGGTTTAGGGCATAGGGTTAGTGTTAAGGGTAGAGGTTAGGTTTAGGGTTACTGTTAGGTTAGGGTTAGGGTTAGGGCCGTTAGGGTTAGGGTTAGGGCAATTAGAGTTAGGGTTAGGGCCATTAGGGTTGGGTTAGGGTTAGGCTTAGGGTTAGGGCCATTACGGTTGGGTTAGGGGTTAGGGCCATTAGGGTTAGGGTTAGGACCGTTAAGGTTAGGGTTAGGGCCATTAGGGTTAGGGTCAGAGTTAGGGTTAGGGTTAGGGTTGGTTGGGGGTTAGGGTTAGGTTAGGGTTAGGGTTTAGAGTTAGGGTTAGTGTTATTGTTAAAGTTAGGTTTAGAGTTAGGGGTTAGGGTCAGGATTAGGTTTAGGGTTAGGGTTAGGGGTTTTGGTTAGGGTTAGAGTTAACAGTAGGGTTAGGGTTTAGGGTTAGGGTTAGGGTTAGGGTTCGGGTTAGGGTTAAGGTTAGGGTAAGTTTAAGGGGTTAGGGTTACAGTTAGGATTAGGGGTTAGGGTTAGTGTTAGGGTTAGGGGTTTTGGTTAGGGTTAGAGTTAACGGTAGGGTTAGGGTTAGGGATTAGGGTTAGGGTTAGGGTCAATTAGGATTAGGGTTAGGCTTAGGGTTAGCGGTTAGGTTTAGGGGTTAGGGTTAGGGATTAGGGATTAGGGTTAGGGTTAGGGTCAATTAGGTTTAGGGTTAGGGTTAGGGCTACGCTTAGGGTTGCGCTTAGGGTTAGGGTTAGGGGTTAGGGTTAGGGTTAGGGTTTAGGATTACGCTTAGGGTTAGGGTTTAGGGTTAGGGTTAGGGTTTAGGATTACGCTTAGGGTTAGGGTTAGGGTTTAGGATTACGCTTAGGGTTAGGATTAGGGTTAGGGTTTAGGATTACGCTTAGGGTTAGGGCTTAGGGTTATATTTAGTGTTAGGGTTATGCTTAGGGTTACGATTAGGGTTAGGAGTTAGGGTTAGGATTAGGGTTAGGATTAGGGTTAGGATTAGGGTTAGGATTAGGGTTAGGATTAGGGTTAGGGTTAGGGTTAGGGTTAGGGTTAGGGTTAGGGTTAGGGTTTTGGGTTAGGGTTTTGGGTTAGGGTTAGGGTTAGGGATTCGGGTTAGGGTTACGGTCAATTAGGTTTAGGGTTAGGGTTAAGGCTACGCTTAGGGCTACGCTTAGGGTTGCGGTTAGGGTTAGGGTTAGGGTTAGGGTTAGGGTTTAGGATTACGCTTAGGCTTAGGATTAGGGTTAGGGTTAGGGTTTAGGATTACGCTTAGGGTTAGGATTAGGGTTAGGGTTTAGGATTACGCTTAGGGTTAGGGGTTAGGGTTAGGGTTTAGGATTACGCTTAGTGTTAGGATTAGGGTTAAGGTTTAGGATTACGCTTAGGGTTAGGGCTTAGGGTTAGATTTAGTGTTAGGGTTATGCTTAGGGTTACAATTAGGGTTAGAGTTAGGGGTTAGGGTTAGGGGTTAGGGTTAGGGTTTAGAGTTAGGGTTAGGGTTATTGTTAAAGTTAGGTTTAGAATTAGGGGTTAGGGTCAGGATTAGGGTTAGGGTTACGGTTAGGGTTAGGGTCAGGATTAGGGTTAGGGTTAGGGTTAAGGTTAGGGTAAGTTTAAGGGGTTAGGGTTACAGTTAGGATTAGGGGTTCGGGTTAGTGTTAGGGTTAGGGGTTTTGGTTAGGGTTAGAGTTAACGGTAGGGTTAGGGTTAGGTATGAGGGTTAGGGTCAATTAGGGTTAGGGTTACGCTTAGGGTTGCGCTTAGGGTTAGGGGTTAGGGTTAGGGATTAGGGTTAGGGTTAGGGTCAATTAGGATTAGGGTTAGGGTTAGGCTTAGGGTTAGGGTTAGGGTTAGGGTTAGGGTTAAGGTTTAGGATTACGTTGAGGGTTAGGGTTAGGGCTAGGGTTAGGGTTAGGGTTAGGGCCGTTAGGGTTAGGGTTATGGTGTTGGGTTAGTTTTAGGGTTAGGGTTAGGGCCGTTAGGGTTAGGGCCATTAGAGTTAGGGTTAGGGTTAGGGTTACGATTAGGGGTTTGGTTTAGAGTTAGGGTTAGGGCTGGGGTTGTTAGGGTTAGGGTTAGGGTTAATGTTAGGGTTAGGGTTTTGGGTTAGGCTTAGGCTTAGGGTTAGGGCTATTACGGTTGGGTTAGGGGTTAGGGGTTAGGGTTAGGGTTACGGATAGGAATAGGGTTAGGCTTAGAGTTAGGGTTAGGGGTTAGGGTTCGGGCTAGAGTTAGGCTTACGGGTTAGGGGTTAGGCGTAAGGGTTAGGCGTAAGGGTAGGGTTAGGGCCTTAGGGGTAGGGCCTTAGGGTTAGGGCCTTAGGGTTATGTTTAGGCTTAGTGTTAGGGTTAGGGGTTAGGGTTAGGTGTTAGGTTTAGATTTAGGATTAGTGTTAGGGTTAGGGTTTAGGGTTATGGTTAGGGTTAGGTTTAGGGATGATGTTTAGGGTTTAGGGCATAGGGTTAGTGTTAAGGGTAGAGGTTAGGTTTAGGGTTACTGTTAGGTTAGGGTTAGGGCCGTTAGGGTTAGGGTTAGGGTTAGGGCCATTAGAGTTAGGGTTAGGGTTAGGGCCATTAGAGTTAGGGTTAGGGTTAGGGCCATTAGAGTTAGGGTTAGGGGCATTAGGGTTGGGTTAGGGTTAGGCTTAGGGCCATTACGGTTGGGTTACGGGTTAGGGCCATTAGGGTTAGGGTTAGGGCCGTTAGGGTTAGGGCCATTAGGGTTGGGTTAGGGTTAGGGTTAGGGCCGTTAGGGTTAGGGTTAGGGTTAGGGCCGTTAGGGTTAGGGTTAGGGCCATTAGGGTTGGGTTAGGGTTAGGGTTAGGGCCATTAGGGTTAGGGTCAGGGTTAGGGTTAGGGTTAGGGCCAATAGGGTTAGGGTCAGGGTTAGGGTTAGGGTTAGGGTTGGTTGGGGGTTAGGGTTGGGTTAGGGTTATGGTTAGGGTTAGGGTTTAGAGTTAGGGTTAGGGTTATTGGGTTAGGGTTAGGTTAGGGTTAGGGGTTAGGGTTAGTGTTAGGGTTAGGGTTAGGGTTTAGGGTTAGGGTTAGGGTTAAGGTTTGGGTAAGTTTAAGGGGTTAGGGTTACAGTTAGGATTAGGGGTTAGGGTTAGTGTTAGGGTTAGGGGTTTTGGTTAGGTTTAGACTTAACGGTTAGGGTTAGGGTTAGGGTTAGGGTTCGGGTTAGGGTTAGGGTTAAGGTTAGGGTAAGTTTAAGGGGTTAGGGTTACAGTTAGGATTAGGGGTTAGGGTTAGTGTTAGGGTTAGGGGTTTTGGTTAGGGTTAGAGTTAACGGTAGGGTTAGGGTTAGGGATTAGGGTTAGGGTTAGGGTCAGTTAGGCTTAGGGTTAGGCTTAGGGTTAGCGGTTAGGTTTAGGGGTTAGGGTTAGGGGTTAGGGTTAGGGTTAGGGATTAGGGTTAGGGTTAGGGTCAATTAGGTTTAGGGTTAGGGTTAGGGCTACGCTTAGGGTTGCGCTTAGGGTTAGGGTTAGGGGTTAGGGTTAGGGTTAGGGTTTAGGATTACGCTTAGGGTTAGGGTTAGGGTTTAGGATTACGCTTAGGGTTAGGGTTAGGGTTTAGGATTACACTTAGGGTTAGGATTAGGGTTAGGGTTTAGGATTACGCTTAGGGTTAGGGCTTAGGGTTATATTTAGTGTTAGGGTTATGCTTAGGGTTCCAATTAGGATTAGGGTTAGGCTTTAGGGTTAGGATTAGGGTTAGGATTAGGGTTAAGGTTAGGGTTAGGGTTTTGAGTTAGGGTTAGGGTTAGGGTTAGGGATTCGGGTTAGGGTTACGGTCAATTAGGTTTAGGGCGACGCTTAGGGCTACGCTTAGGGTTGCGCTTAGGGTTGCGCTTAGGGTTAGGGTTAGGGTTAGGGATTAGGGTTAGGGTTACGGTCAATTAGGTTTAGGGTTAGGGTTAAGGCTACGCTTAGGGCTACGCTTAGGGTTGCGGTTAGGGTTAGGGTTAGGGTTAGGGGTTAGGGTTAGGGTTTAGGATTACGCTTAGGCTTAGGATTAGGATTAGGGTTAGGGTTTAGGATTACGCTTAGGGTTAGGGGTTAGGGTTAGGGTTTAGGATTACGCTTAGTGTTAGGATTAGGGTTAGGGTTTAGGATTACGCTTAGGGTTAGGGCTTAGGGTTAGATTTAGTGTTAGGGTTATGCTTAGGGTTACAATTAGGGTTAGAGTTAGGGCTTAGGGTTAGGGTTAGGGTTTAGAGTTAGGGTTAGGGTTATTGTTAAAGTTAGGTTTAGAGTTAGGGGTTAGGGTCAGGATTAGGGTCAGGATTAGGGTTAGGGTTACGGTTAGGGTTAGGGTCAGGGTTAGGGTTAGGGTTAGGGTTAGGGTTAGGGTTAGGGTTAGGGTTTAGGATTACGCTTAGGGTTAGGGGTTAGGGTTAGGGTTAGGGTTTAGGATTACGCTTAGGGTTAGGGTTTAGGGTTAGGGTTAGGGTTTAGGATTACGCTTAGGGTTAGGATTAGGGTTAGGGTTTAGGATTACGCTTAGGGTAGGGCTTAGGGTTAGATTTAGTGTTAGGGTTAGGGTTAGGGCTACGCTTAGGGTTGCGCGTTAGGGTTAGGGTTAGGGGTTAGGTTTAGGGTTAAGGTTTAGGATTACGCTTAGGGTTAGGATTAGGGTTAGGGTTTAGGATTACACTTAGGGTTAGGGGTTAGGGTTAGGGTTAGGGCTACGCTTAGGGTTGCGCTTAGGGTTGCGCTTAGGGTTAGGGTTAGGGTTAGGGATTAGGGTTAGGTTTAGGGTCAATTAGGTTTAGGGTTAGGGTTAGGGCTACGCTTAGGGCTACGCTTAGGGTTGCGGTTAGGGTTAGGGTGAGGGGTTAGGGTTAGGGTTTAGGATTACGCTTAGGGTTAGGATTAGGGTTAGGGTTAGGGTTTAGGATTACGCTTAGGGTTAGGATTAGGGTTAGGGTTTAGGATTACGCTTAGGGTTAGGGGTTAGGGTTAGGGTTTAGGATTACGCTTAGTGTTAGGATTAGGGTTAGGGTTTAGGATTACGCTTAGGGTTAGGGCTTAGGCTTAGATTTAGTGTTAGGGTTATGCTTAGGGTTACGATTAGGATTAGGGTTAGGCTTTAGGGTTAGGATTAGGGTTAGGATTAGGGTTAAGGTTAGGGTTAGTGTTTTGAGTTAGGGTTAGGGTTAGGGATTCGGGTTAGGGTTACGGTCAATTAGGTTTAGGGCGACGCTTAGGGCTACGCTTAGGGTTGCGCTTAGGGTTGCGCTTAGGGTTAGGGTTAGGGTTAGGGTTAGGGATTAGGGTTAGGGTTACGGTCAATTAGGTTTAGGATTAGGGTTAAGGCTACGCTTAGGGCTACGCTTAGGGTTGCGGTTAGGGTTAGGGTTAGGGTTAGGGGTTAGGGTTAGGGTTTAGGATTACGCTTAGTCTTAGGATTAGGATTAGGGTTAGGGTTTAGGATTACGCTTAGGGTTAGGGGTTAGGGTTAGGGTTAGGGTTTAGGATTACGCTTAGTGTTAGGATTAGGGTTAAGGTTTAGGATTACGCTTAGGGTTAGGGGTTAGGGTTAGGGTTAGTGTTAGGGTTATGCTTAGGGTTACAATTAGGGTTAGAGTTAGGGGTTAGGGTTAGGGTTAGGGTTAGGGGTTAGGGTTAGGGTTTAGAGTTAGGGTTAGGGTTATTGTTAAAGTTAGGTTTAGAGTTAGGGGTTAGGGTCAGGATTAGGGTTAGGGTTACGGTTAGGGTTAGGGTCAGGATTAGGGTTAGGGTTAGGGTTAAGGTTAGGGTAAGTTTAAGGGGTTAGGGTTACAGTTAGGATTAGGGGTTAGGGTTAGTGTTAGGCTTAGGGGTTTTGGTTAGGGTTAGAGTTAACGGTAGGGTTAGGGTTAGGTATTAGGGTTAGGGTTAGGGTCAATTAGGGTTAGGGTTACGCTTAGGGTTGCGCTTAGGGTTAGGGGTTAGGGTTAGGGTTAGGGATTAGGGTTAGGGTTAGGGTAAATTAGGGTTAGGGTTAGGGTTACGCTTAGGGTTGCGCTTAGGGTTAGGGTTAGGGATTAGGGTTAGGGGTTAGGGTTAGGGTTACGATTAGGCTTAGGGTTAGGATTAGGGGTTAGGGTTAGTGTTAGGGTTAGGGGTTTTGGTTAGGGTTAGAGTTAACGGTAGGGTTAGGGTTAGGGATTAGGGTTAGGGTTAGGGTCAATTAGGGTTAGGGTTACGCTTAGGGTTGCGCTTAGGGTTAGGGGTTAGGGTTAGGGTTAGGGTTAGGGTTTAGGATTACGCTTAGGGTTAGGTTAGGGTTAGGGTTTAGGATTACGCTTAGGGTTAGGGTTTAGGGTTAGGGTTAGGGTTTAGGATTACGCTTAGGGTTAGGGTTAGGGTTTAGGATTACGCTTAGGGTTAGGATTAGGGTTAGGGTTTAGGATTACGCTTAGGGTTAGGGCTTAGGGTTAGATTTAGTGTTAGGGTTAGGGCTACGCTTAGGGTTGCGCGTTAGGGTTAGGGGTTAGGGTTAGGGTTAGGGTTTAGGATTTCGCTTAGGGTTAGGGGTTAGGGTTAGGGTTAGGGCTACGCTTAGGGTTGCGCGTTAGGGTTAGGGTTAGGGGTTAGGGTTAGGGTTAGGGTTTAGGATTACGCTTAGGGTTAGGATTAGGGTTAGGGTTTAGGATTACGCTTAGGGTTAGGGGTTAGGGTTAGGGTTAGGGCTACGCTTAGGGTTGCGCTTAGCGTTGCGCTTAGGGTTAGGGTTAGGGTTAGGGATTAGGGTTAGGTTTACGGTCAATTAGGTTTAGGGTTAGGGTTAGGGCTACGCTTAGGGCTACGCTTAGGGTTGCGGTTAGGGTTAGGGTTAGGGGTTAGGGTTAGGGTTTAGGATTACGCTTAGGGTTAGGATTAGGGTTAGGGTTAGGGTTTAGGATTACGCTTAGGGTTAGGATTAGGGTTAGGGTTTAGGATTACGCTTAGGGTTAGGGGTTAGGGTTAGGGTTAGGGTTTAGGATTACGCTTAGTGTTAGGATTAGGGTTAGGGTTTAGGATTACGCTTAGGGTTAGGGCTTAGGCTTAGATTTAGTGTTAGGGTTATGCTTAGGGTTACGATTAGGGTTAGAGTTAGGGGTTAGGGTTAGGGGTAAGGGTTAGGGTTAGGGTTAGGGTTTAGAGTTAGGGTTAGGGTCAGGATTAGGGTTAGGGTTAGGGTTAAGTTTAGGGTAAGTTTAAGGGGTTAGGGTTAGGGTTAGGGTTAGGGTTAGGGGTTAGGGTTAGGGTTTAGGATTACGCTTAGGCTTAGGATTAGGATTAGGGTTAGGGTTTAGGATTACGCTTATGGTTAGGGGTTAGGGTTAGGGTTTAGGATTACGCTTAGTGTTAGGATTAGGGTTAGGGTTTAGGATTACGCTTAGGGTTAGGGCTTAGGGTTAGATTTAGTGTTAGGGTTATGCTTAGGGTTACAATTAGGGTTAGAGTTAGGGCTTAGGGTTAGGGTTAGGGTTAGGGTTAGGGTTTAGAGTTAGGGTTAGGGTTATTGTTAAAGTTAGGTTTAGAGTTAGGGGTTAGGGTCAGGATTAGGGTTAGGGTTACGGTTAGGGTTAGGGTCAGGATTAGGGTTAGGGTTAGGGTTAAGTTTAGGGTAAGTTTAAGGGGTTAGGGTTACAGTTAGGATTAGGGGTTAGGGTTAGTGTTAGGGTTAGGGGTTTTGGTTAGGGTTAGAGTTAATGGTAGGGTTAGGGTTAGGTATTAGGGTTAGGGTTAGGGTCAATTAGGGTTAGGGTTACGCTTAGGGTTGCGGTTAGGGTTAGGGTTAGGGGTTAGGGTTAGGGTTTAGGATTACGCTTAGGCTTAGGATTAGGATTAGGGTTAGGGTTTAGGATTACGCTTAGGGTTAGGGGTTAGGGTTAGGGTTTAGGATTACGCTTAGTGTTAGGATTAGGGTTAGGGTTTAGGATTACGCTTAGGGTTAGGGCTTAGGGTTAGATTTAGTGTTAGGGTTATGCTTAGGGTTACAATTAGGGTTAGAGTTAGGGCTTAGGGTTAGGGTTAGGGTTTAGAGTTAGGGTTAGGGTTATTGTTAAAGTTAGGTTTAGAGTTAGGGGTTAGGGTCAGGATTAGGGTTAGGGTTACGGTTAGGGTTAGGGTCAGGATTAGGGTTAGGGTTAGGGTTAAGTTTAGGGTAAGTTTAAGGGGTTAGGGTTACAGTTAGGATTAGGGGTTAGGGTTAGTGTTAGGGTTAGGGGTTTTGGTTAGGGTTAGAGTTAATGGTAGGGTTAGGGTTAGGTATTAGGGTTAGGGTTAGGGTCAATTAGGGTTAGGGTTACGCTTAGGGTTGCGCTTAGGGTTAGGGGTTAGGGTTAGGGTTAGGGATTAGGGTTAGGGTTAGGGTCAGTTAGGGTTAGGGTTACGCTTAGGGTTGCGCTTAGGGTTAGGGGTTAGGGTTAGGGTTAGGGTTTAGGATTACGCTTAGGGTTAGGATTAGGGTTAGGGTTTAGGATTACGCTTAGGGTTAGGGGTTAGGGTTAGGGTTAGGGTTTAGGATTACGCTTAGGGTTAGGGTTTAGGGTTAGGGTTAGGGTTTAGGATTACGCTTAGGGTTAGGATTAGGGTTAGGGTTTAGGATTACGCTTAGGGTAGGGCTTAGGGTTAGATTTAGTGTTAGGGTTAGGGTTAGGGCTACGCTTAGGGTTGCGCGTTAGGGTTAGGGTTAGGGGTTAGGTTTAGGGTTAGGGTTTAGGATTACGCTTAGGGTTAGGATTAGGGTTAGGGTTTAGGATTACACTTAGGGTTAGGGGTTAGGGTTAGGGTTAGGGCTACGCTTAGGGTTGCGCTTAGGTTTGCGCTTAGGGTTAGGGTTAGGGATTAGGGTTAGGTTTAGGGTCAATTAGGTTTAGGGTTAGGGTTAGGGCTACGCTTAGGGCTACGCTTAGGGTTGCGGTTAGGGTTAGGGTGAGGGGTTAGGGTTAGGGTTTAGGATTACGCTTAGGGTTAGGATTAGGGTTAGGGTTAGGGTTTAGGATTACGCTTAGGGTTAGGATTAGGGTTAGGGTTTAGGATTACGCTTAGGGTTAGGGGTTAGGGTTAGGGTTTAGGATTACGCTTAGTGTTAGGATTAGGGTTAGGGTTTAGGATTACGCTTAGGGTTAGGGCTTAGGCTTAGATTTAGTGTTAGGGTTATGCTTAGGGTTACGATTAGGATTAGGGTTAGGCTTTAGGGTTAGGATTAGGGTTAGGATTAGGGTTAAGGTTAGGGTTAGGGTTTTGAGTTAGGGTTAGGGTTAGGGATTCGGGTTAGGGTTACGGTCAATTAGGTTTAGGGCGACGCTTAGGGCTACGCTTAGGGTTGCGCTTAGGGTTGCGCTTAGGGTTAGGGTTAGGGTTAGGGTTAGGGTTAGGGATTAGGGTTAGGGTTACGGTCAATTAGGTTTAGGATTAGGGTTAAGGCTACGCTTAGGGCTACGCTTAGGGTTGCGGTTAGGGTTAGGGTTAGGGTTAGGGGTTAGGGTTAGGGTTTAGGATTACGCTTAGGCTTAGGATTAGGATTAGGGTTAGGGTTTAGGATTACGCTTAGGGTTAGGGGTTAGGGTTAGGGTTAGGGTTTAGGATTACGCTTAGTGTTAGGATTAGGGTTAAGGTTTAGGATTACGCTTAGGGTTAGGGGTTAGGGTTAGGGTTAGTGTTAGGGTTATGCTTAGGGTTACAATTAGGGTTAGAGTTAGGGGTTAGGGTTAGGGTTAGGGGTTAGGGTTAGGGTTTAGAGTTAGGGTTAGGGTTATTGTTAAAGTTAGGTTTAGAGTTAGGGGTTAGGGTCAGGATTAGGATTAGGGTTACGGTTAGGGTTAGGGTCAGGATTAGGGTTAGGGTTAGGGTTAAGGTTAGGGTAAGTTTAAGGGGTTAGGGTTACAGTTAGGATTAGGGGTTAGGGTTAGTGTTAGGGTTAGGGGTTTTGGTTAGGGTTAGAGTTAACGGTAGGGTTAGGGTTAGGTATTAGGGTTAGGGTTAGGGTCAATTAGGGTTAGGGTTACGCTTACGGTTGCGCTTAGGGTTAGGGGTTAGGGTTAGGGTTAGGGATTAGGGTTAGGGTTAGGGTCAATTAGGATTAGGGTTAGGGTTAGGGTTACGCTTAGGGTTGCGCTTAGGGTTAGGCTTAGATTTAGTGTTAGGGTTATGCTTAGGGTTACGATTAGGGTTAGAGTTAGGGGTTAGGGTTAGGTTTAGGGTTAGGGTTTAGAGTTAGGGTTAGGGTTATTGTTAAAGTTAGGTTTAGAGTTAGGGGTTAGGGTCAGGATTAGGGTTAGGGTTACGATTAGGGTTAGGGTCAGGATTAGGGTTAGGGTTAGGGTTAAGGTTAGGGTAAGTTTAAGGGGTTAGGGTTACAGTTAGGATTAGGGGTTAGGGTTAGTGTTAGGGTTAGGGGTTTTGGTTAGGGTTAGAGTTAACGGTAGGGTTAGGGTTAGGGTTTAGGGTTAGGGTTAGG